>NC_086330.1:21017189-23885650 GCF_032445375.1 Bacillus rossius redtenbacheri | reverse complement strand
ATTTATTTTCAATGTGTGAAAAGTAAACGACTAGCATAAAACATAAAAATTTTGCTGAAAATGTATGCCGATAATTATAAGTATAATATTGTTTGTAATAATAAACATTAGTGAACAGACAAAAAAAATTGGAAATTCAATAAATGTTCGTGCAAACATACGTATTTTTTTTCATTATAATACCATTGAATTGTAATATATATGAACGAATATGACAAGTGTTGAAAAATAAAAAGAATTAAAAAAAACATGAGGATTCGACCCAGCGATTACGGAGCTTGAAGCTAACCACTCTACCACCGCCATCTTGCGCTTGTGGTCACAACGCACCTGTACATATCCGACGCTTAAAACCCCTCTTGCGATTTTCTCGAAAACGCCCAAGTAGTAAGCCTTACCACTTCCGCATTATGGACTGTTAAAAGTGTACAAAGTTTGAATAAACCCCGTAATCGGAACGTTGTTAGTAATATTCTGTTGACTATATATCCCTGACAGAACAACAACATTGCAAGGGAGCTATTGTGCTAATTTATATAAACAACCCTAAAATTAAAGTAATGAGAAAAAAAATCCTTTCATTGCTTTCTTGAAGACGTGAATGATGGAGCTGAACTGAAACGACCAACTCAAGGTCACGAGTTGAAGCTTCTGTGTTACGATTCCGACGAGGACGATGCAAAGCAGGCATGGACTACTGATACCAGGGAGTGTCACTAACTACCACACGCTAGAATTGATGATATATATATCCATGTATAACATTAGATTTGTTTTGTGTGCAGAAAATCCACTTAACAAAATCTCTTCTAATTAGTTACTCCATTAAAATATTTTTTAAAAAATACATTTTTTTTCCTTTCAACGTTTATTTCAAGTTGTTTTTCTGCATCGTAACCAGTTTTCCACACATAATTCCAGCTACAAATGTTTGATATTTTATTTTACAATAGGTATTAAAAATATATTCAATAGTAAGTAAATTTGGTCGGTTCACTTGGATTGGTGCTTCACGTAACACCGAAAATAATAATATTATCCTAGCTCATTTGACGAGCTAACTAAGAATCTGCACAGTAAGAATATAGAACTGAACCCAATACGAATGAAACAACGTAAACATGCTCTAAATATAGTTGAAGGCTGGCCCCCAAGTCACACGGCATTCAAGCCGCAAGCAATTAGCGTGTTCTTGGCGCAAGAATAGAAAACGGGTTAGCAGTCAGATGGTAGAGGTGGCAACAGCGGTGACTGGTGAGACGTGCAGCAGCCCCGCACGGTTGGCTGCACTGCGGCGTCTGTGACCCCCTGGCGGCGGCGGAGAAAGTTACGAGTGCGGCTGCGCGGCGCCGACACAGAAAACACTGCTACCAACACTTCTGCTCCGAATACAATTGAAACTGTAGCACGGAGAGTGACATGTAAGAGCACAGTTATTTTTGTGTTAACGTTTGCACATTTCTACAGAACTAGTGAATACTAATTCAAATAAACATGCAAGTATTGATAGAAATGCTCTATAAAACACTGTATATGTTAAGCACGCTCTATAAGTTACCTACAAAAAAGGTCACAGATAATACATCGAAGGCGGACGTCAATAAACATCGAGTTGTTCAATACGTTTACTTCTTAGAAAACTCTATAAGCGAGCATATGATTGATGTTTACACGTCAAATTGATTTTCGACGTGGAATTGGGGTGATAGGTGCGGTAGTGAAGTTAAGAAAACTGTATCGGTATTTTCAGAGTTGAACTGAAATAAACAGTGTAGTTCATAAGATAGAATTTTTAAACTAAATGTTGTAAAAAAAAAAAACTTTTATGCTGAAGAACCCTAAGCGGCAATATATATTATCTTGATAGGTACGGCAAATAAATTATTGTCACGATTAGAATCATAACACACAACTAGTGCAAAATTCACTTCTAATTCGTCCTGCAGTAGATATACTAGATAGCACATTAAGTATTTACAAAGTATTCCTGAGATCACATCCCGTTTACTTGTTCCTTCTTTCAACGATGGCGTAAATATAGTCACTGTTCAGTCAATTTTCTGCCGTCTTTCAAACATGGTCACGGCACGACTACGTAATTTCGTTTTCAGTAACGAAAATGTAAAAAAAAAAATTATAAATTACAAATTCAGATTTCGGCAGGTAGCTTTCAAGGTTTTTTTTTTTTTAAAATAAGTGGAACATAATTTAGGAGCATGCTTATTTTTAAGTAATAAATTAGGAGTAGGCCTATGTAAATTTCCGTGGCAATGTTTGTACCATGTAAGGCATGTAGCAGGTGGCGACTTGCATGTCGATTAACTACTTGGATTGCACATTCAGAAGTTGCTCGGCTTCTGTTTGTACACACACACACTAAAAAAAATAACAAATAAAGAATTATCATACGAGCTAATTTGTTATAGTTACATTTTACACGATTAAAAAAAAAAAAAAGCAATTGTTACGTCCCTATTATTATTTTTATTATAATAATATATTGCGTACAAAAGATCACGGAGGTAGGTTTCTTTGTCCACGCCCTGTTTTTAATAAGCAGCACCCGGCAGAGCTGGCTGGGCGTCGCAACATTCTCGCGGATAAACTGACAAGGGCCGGGCGGCCAGCAACTACACAACGACACGACAGCCACGCTCAGACGCCGCCGCCGACGGAAACGAGAGCGCTCGATCGCCGTCTCACGAGACAGGGGCGACTGCCAATCACCACGAGCTTCGCCGGTGCTGTTCCTCGCGCGTCCGGGAGTGTGGAACCAACCTGCGACCACACGCACCCTTGTTTCAAAACCGCACGAGATGCCATGGGATCGTTACCACAACGCAGAAATACCAAAACGCCGAATGTAAAAATTGACCGCAACGCCGACAGCTAGAAAACTGCTGTGTACCACAACCCCGAAATAACAACTGAATGAATTTGTGTGTGTTTCTTAAATGTACCTTAACGCCGAAATACCATAATCAAACCTAACCTTACCTAACCTAACCTAGCGTAACCTAGTCTAACCTAACCTAACCTAGTCTAACCTAACCTTTGTGGCAGTCCTGCAATGACATTTTTCGGCGTTAGTGTATTTCGGCGTTTTGGTAATTCGGCGTTGTGGTACACAGCAGTTATCTAGCTGTCGGCGTTGTGGTCAATTTGGCATTTCGGCGTTGTGGTGCGTCCCCGATGCTGCCATGGTGCACACATGGTCACACTCACACTTAATAGACTGGCCTGAGTCATTATTTTGGACATTCGCCATTGCTGGTTTTAATTGTATGCCGTAGAGATAAACCCGAAAACCAGACACACAAAGCTTAATACACAAAAAACACAGGGGGCGATGTGAAATGTTTAAGACAGCACAGTTAACTCCGTGGAAGAAATTAGAACAATATCACAGCACCGAATAACAACAGCAAACTGAAGACGAGACAGTTGCAGCAAAAAAAAAAAAAAAGTAAATACAGACAAAAAAAAACCCTTTGGACATCACAGCGGAAGACAGGAGAACGCAACTTTGATAAGAAACAGATAATATTGACATCCCATCGACAATTCTGAGACGGAAATGCGAACCTAGCGATAAAATTAAACAGATGGTTTATATACCTTCGACCTTCTCTCCTGGCGCGGACATGACAGACGAGAAGTCCTCTGATTGGCTGTACATCTGAGAGCTGATGTTATTGGCTGGTGTCTTGCTGCGTGTTTTGCAATTGTGTTATCTTTGAAAGATTTGTGCAATGGGAGTGCATGGCTTTATGTAAGCTTTTGGACATAACACCATTGCTAAGCACATGTATGTATGTAGAAGAAAACTACAAAAAACACAAAATACAAAAACACAAATACAGCAAAAAAATTGCTGTTGTCAACAGGATATAAACACCATATAATATTCCATAACAGGAATATGGTCAACAAACAAAGAAAAATGGACTAACAGAACGAAAAAAAAAAACACAAATGATGACAGCACAAAAATATTGAACCCAAAAAAATTCAGCACAATGCAATTGTGTATTTTGGTGAATGACGTTATGTCCAAAATAATTATTCAAATCAATCTTCCCCATTGCAAGACTCATTCAAAGTGCATACCTAAGGCCGGTGACATGCTGTTCATTTCTGCCGCTGTGGCTTCAGCGATTTTTTGATAAATATTCTTTCTACAGCTCCTCTTAGAGTGCACAATGCAAGTCTCTCAAGAATGCACTGAGTAAATGAACATGTGAACAACTGATCTAGAGGAAACCGAGCGGAAAATGACAACTACTCTGGTTCAACCTCATAGTGCGACACTATCTGAGAGAAAATAATTAACAGAATGTCCTACAAAATTTGCAAAAAAAAAAAAAAAAAAAAAAAAACTCTGACTTTTCACTTAACTGAAATTTCAAATCTATGACCAATTTTATAAAATACTTTTACCTAATTTGTAATTTTCTGAAAGAATAAACGAAAACCCAGCTTCTACTACCCCTATAGCTGACCTAGTGCAAGCAACACATTGCATATACGCCATTTATAGCGTGGATTTATACTCTAAAACACGACTTAAAAAATTCTTTCAGAGATTGGGTGATGGCAGACTTTAAGCAAGACATTTTCCCTCAAATTACTATCCTACGGGGAATTTCCGTGACTTCTCCAAGATTTCCAAGTACATTCCTGACTTTCTCTGACCAATACCAACTCCCCAGACTTTCCAAAATGTGAACACACTGTACAAAGTATAGCTAATCATAAACATCGACTTTGTGTGATTTTTTTTTTTTTTTTCAAAAATAAATTCTAGCAGTGTAAGAATTAACGAAACCACTCGGTCTTTGATGGCTATGATCGCTACGACTTCCCATTCATGCGGTGAGGGTCTGGCACAACAGCTCGAAAGCAACGAGCACTTCGATAGTGGCGGACCCGTAGCATTACGCTACGTACAACCTTAAATTTAGAACGAATTTTATAGAGCAAGATATTGCTCTGAAGGTACGACAAACACAGGCGAACGTCTAATCACGAGACCACGCAGTTATTCATAAAGTACCGACCCGTTAGAAATCAGCGCCGTAGAATAGAAGGTCATTGTGGCCAATGACCTTGAGCATCACCCCGACAAGTGTTTTGTTTTTCTAATCATGACTTGAAAAGTAAGTTCGCGTGTTTACATACTTATATTTCGTGTTGTTTAATTCAATAAATTAAAGTGGTTTAGTGCTTCAGCAGTTAAAATAATAGGCACGTCAACATGTCTGTTTCAACTATATAACAACGAAATCCATCCAAGCATATATATTTTTTCTTTACGAATTAATTTTATCAAATAAATTAAAGTATACTTTACTAACACTCCTATTTAAATCTAAGAAATCCAAACATTAACACTTATTATAATAATCCAATATTTATACTTTCCTTGTAAAACAAAAAAATATATATATATATTGATTCTCTTATCAGGGCAGTGCGGGGAGGTGTCGTTACTGCAGTTATTGGGCACACAAACACTTAGCAGGAGTCGTAGAGACTAAACTTGCATCTCAAAAACATTTCTACGTGGTTCAACCACTCCAAAAGCTAGCAGTGGCGCGCCAGGTTAAGTAAACACTGAGATCCTGTATCAGTTACAAGGGCAATACGACTTCAAATGTTCAACTGAAATTATTACAACTCTTTTCATATTTAAGAAAGTTCAAAGTACTTGGTGCCAACACAATAATATTACTAGATAGACCAAGTGATTATATTTTGCATGGGTTACGTTGATATCGCCAACAAATGAGGTTTACGAAATTGCAGGCATCAGTCATTTGTCTCGGGAGATATCTTTGAGAGCATAAGACGGACGGAACACACAGTAACAAAAAAAAAAATACGGACGTAAAAAGAACATCTAGAAGAAGGAATGGGGAGTTGGTGGGGGGGGGAGAGAGAGAGAGAGAGAGAGAGAGAGAGAGAGAGAGAGAGAGAGAGCGAGAGAGAGAGCGGGCAACACTAAATTGGTCGGCGGTGGTAGACAGGTTATTTATTACTCATGTGGAACCAGCAAGGGCAAAAAAGAGGCGTTGTGGGGTATTGTGGGGGGTGAAGGGTGGTGGTAAAAAGGTAGAGGGAGGGAAAGAGGAGGAGAGTAGGAATGTGGTGCGCAGCCAGAACATGCAGCGAGCTGGAACCCCTCCCTCCACATCTCCCCTTCCCAAGAGTCAACAGGGGTGTCCAGTACGCTCTCAGCGGACAGAAAAATACGTGCCTCGCGAGCACAATGTTTGAGGAAGTGGGCAAGTAGTCTATGCGCATGCGCAACAGCTCTCCGCCTCCCGCTGTGCCGTTTCTAGGTATGGCACTCGTGATTTTATGAGTAGGTAATTAATTTATTCACATTTCTTTTTTTAATCTTTCATGTTAAATAAATTTTAATATATTTATGCAAAGATTGTATTTGATATTTATTTATCTTCACATATTTCATTATCTTAATGTTAAGGTTTTGTGTAGCTATTTAATTAATAATGTCTTAAATGTGTTTGTTTCTATTATAATCAAATGTGTAAGGGAAACACTACTACAATACTGGTTCTTTGAATATTTTGTTTTGTTTGTATAATTCTACTTATTGTAAACTCTATGATTTCTGTCGTGTCTAACGAAAAAGACTTACCTTGCCCTTTTCAATTTCTTTTCGGCCATTTGGCATGTAATTTTTTGGTGCGGATGTAAAAACCACCACAAAATGTAATAACTTATCTGTTACCGCCGTTTTGGGTGAGTAAATGTTTCGTCTGTGGGAAAAGTGTATCCCATGATAATTATTTTTTATGTTTGGAGGTTAATATTTTTGTGGTTTCATTCCATAGCGGTTCGAGTCATGGGCCTCATCCTGGCTTTGGTGTTCCAGGAACCTAAATTCATTTTTGGGAATTAACCTCTTCAAAACAAAGGCCAGAAATTTCATTATTATCATTATTATTATATTAAGGTTATGTAACTGTTTTAAACTTCTACGTGATCATCATGCAAGTTTCTACTATTGAACTTGAATCAACGAAATAATATTGATTTCTACACTTTGGAACATTTCCGGCAATTAATTTCATTATGAAGAAAGAATTATAAGAAGACTTCAATAATTTAATATTTGTTTGATGAGTTAATTTTTTAAATAATATTTGTTGATAAACTTAACCTGTTTTTACTTAAATCTAATATAAATACTTGGTACGTACCTAGTTGTTCACGAGCTCGTTACTTAATATATAATACTTAATAACATTTGTTAAAATGTTAATTGTTTTATTGATGTTTATTTTACATTGTTGTTTTTACAAAGGCCTATAATTACAACCAGCACCAATCTGATATTTGTGTTATTTGTTCCCAGTGGTTTATTCCAATAAGTTTTAATTCCTTTTAACATATTATGTTTGGTTATAAAGGCAACATATTCTCATGTCTCTATAGTAATTTATACTAATCATTTGGTTAATACATAATAACATAGTACAGCAAATGTAAACGATCCGACATATCTGAAACTTTCATGTGTTATAGTGTCCTTGGGTAACTTCCAATGCCACACATTGAGGTTATGTAGGAGGCTATAGCAGATGAATACCTTTCAGTCAAAAACAATATGTCACACCGCCCCCTCTTCAATGTTGTGAGACCGTGATGAAACCAAGGATGACGTACATTCTTCTTGGATGGCACGCATGTATTGGGTTATTATATATCTGAAATGCACATATTCAAATAAACCTATTATTACCCAGTTTTTTTTTTTTGCTATGAGTGAAGTAATTCAACAGCATGGTGAATTACAACCGAGTAAAGACCAATTAATGGGGAATCTAAAATCTGACTAGTTACTATTGTATATAATATCTTACACACACACACACACACACATATACAGACTGCCCTAGAGAAAACTAGTTATTTATCCAATCCACTCAACGTAGCCTTTTAAAAAAATAGCGACCTCATAAGCAAACAAATTACACTCTCTAAAATATCTATTTAAAAAGTTTTATCAAATATAACACTTAAAATAATACTTCCAAGTGTGTTCATCATGTGTTCAAGATTTCTTCGGCGAACATTAAGACTGATAGCTGAATATTGTAACGAAGTAAAGAAGAAAATTGCATTGACATCGAGCCACTCATAGCGTCACACAACCTAAACTACGTTCAAAAAAGATAATCTATAATGCAATATAATTCTGCTGGCAACATTTTTGAGTGGTTATTTGGAATTCAGTGTTGTGAAGAAATCGACAGTTCAGTTTAATTTGAAATTAATTCACATCGTGTACGCACGAAAAAGTGTATTCACCGCATGAAATAATTTTAGTATTTGACATTGGAGTATCGACCATCAACATTCGTTTTTTTACCGCATCGTAGTTAACTTTGAAGCAGCACTTGACTGAATTCTCACAGTTCACAAAAGTTGTGTACATTTCCCAACGGCAAATTGCAAAGCAACGTATGTTTATTTCTGTACACTGGCTAAATATGGCTTCATAGTTTATTGTGTGACTTAAAACAGCCTCTGAAGGCTTTAACGGTTCGACGCGAACACATGAGCGTCGACGCCGCAGGGGAAGAATCTGGAGCATCGATGACAAACCCCCCCCTCCCCTTCCACCAACTTTTACTCTTTTTTTGTAGACGGCTGAGCAGCGGTAATGCAGACAAACAACACCGGGAGACACAGTCATGCAATACAAAGCTTAGTAAACTGTGTAAAGTGACTCATCACTTTATTCTAGCACCAAAATGCTTTTGTAAAAGAGATCCAATATATATATATATATTCTAAAAAAGTGGTTGAAAACGTGGAGACATTATTTTGCAGAACATTTTTTTTTTCATCACGAGAAAAAAAACGTTCTGCAAAATGATGTTTCGCTACTCTACATGTTCATGTCTCCACGTTTTCATCCACTTTTTTTAGTGTGTGTGTGTGTGTGTGTGTGTGTGTGTGTGTGTGTGTGTGTGTGTATATATATATATAGCGTCTCTTTTACAAAAGCATTTTGGTGCTAGAATGTTTTTTTTTTGTTCAAACTCTATGGATGAACTAAATGTTATATTAAATATGCAAAAATTTATCTTGCATTTATGCGATCAATATTTGGAAGTTGAAGGCTCGGTATTTCGCGCCCTTTTTTGTTTTGTTTTGTTTTAATTCCCATTACATTCATTTTTAAAAAAAGTATATATTTAATCGATACCTCCTCGCATTTGTTGTTCTGCCACACATATTTATAACAGGTGTCCACTTAGTGTAATATCATGGGTGTGAAAGGTTCGCACAAGTGTTGTTGGTAATTACGATGACTTGCGCGCCTTTCCACACCGCGTGGTATTCTCATAGGGGCATTAACCCTGGAGGACCGTTTCCCCTCTCCCCCTTTAACACGGTGTGACCCCTTCAGGGAGGATACGATGTCTTGGCAATGATAAGGAAGGGGGTGAAGGGAGGGCGAGAGATGAGATGCTTTCCGCCTCTCGTCTGGTTGACGGAACGCGGGCGGGCGGAGCAATACTGGGTCACGTGGCGAGATGGCGGCGCGGCACGACACAGCAGCTCGCATCGTAAATATCGAGTAATCTCTCCTCCTCCTCCTCCTGCCGACAACTTCCACCCCTCCCCCCAACACCAACCACTCATCCAAACAACCAAACCCAAAACCCCTTGGGCCGAACACAACCCGAGCGTTTATCATTTCCCCTCCGGCTGTCCTGCGCGGCGCGGGGTATTCACGGCACGGAATTACTGGGTGAGAGGGAGAGGGGGCGACTCTCGATCCCTTGAGCGGGAGGGGGGGGGGAAGAGGATGAGAAGAGGGGCAGGAGAGGAAATGAAAATAGTAAAAGTCTGGCGAACGTAGGAGTGCCATCCAGGGATTTATAGCAGGATGGTGCTGGAGAAGGGAAGCGAGTCAGAATGATGAAGGTAAAAAGTAAAAAAAAAAAAAAAAAAGGAAGAGGGGGATCAAACCTGCAATAAACGACACGAGTAACGGGCAAGAACGGAGATGATGGGGAAGGGGAGGGGTGTATATGCGATGATGCACGCGTCTTCCTCATTGTTTTTCCGGAGCGACGGTAATCGTAGCTCGCGAGAAAGCACGGACCATGTTTAGCACACCCGCGCGTCATTGTCTCGGCCGTTCTGAAAGCAGATACGTACCTACATTATGAATGCGACCTTTCCTTTTCCTTTCCCACAGCAAGTTTTTATGTTCGTCATCGACCCGCGCAGATGTGCTTTGCGCCAGAGGCGATGTAAATATTCTCGGAAAATTACTCATAACCACCAGCACTTCAGAGGAATTTTTTTCACGTGATTTAATGGTTGCTAAATTGTACAAGATGAAAGTATGTTTCACCTACAATTAAATATATATATATATATATATATATGATCTATACTTTTGTTCCATCGAACGCTACAATAATTCTCCATACACTGAAATTGAGTTATATTCGCATAGTTACAAAAAGTTCTAAACAATTTTACACTGCAATTTTGTGTTCATTAGAAACGTGCACAGCAATTTAAAAAAAAAAAACATACGTCTTAAGATTATGTATTTAGTAGCCAATTACTCTTCGGTAAAATTAAGTAAGTAAAAATATCAAATCGCACCTCAGACATAGAAAGTTTAATTTTAATATTTATATAAATTGCATTACCAACGATGACTGGGTTGACACGGCGACAACTCGGAAAAGCTAGATACAAGTAAACTAATTTTTCTTAAATAAATTCAAACCATATGGTAAAGTAACCTTTTAGGATTGCCTTTACATTTAAGAATATGAAAAATGGCCTGTGGTCCACATAAGTTACAGCACCACTGCTCTGGGTAAATGAATCCAGAACCAAATGTGAGATGTGTACATCTACCTTTTCTGATCCATACATTTATTACATTTAATTCTTCTTTTTATGTTTACAACCTATGTTTGATTATGTTCTTTATACATTTATAATGCACGGACTTTAGTTTTGATGTTATTAGACAAGTTGAGTTTAATGTTAACGTTAAGATTATGTAATGTTGAGTGTGTGCAGTTGGCCAAATGGTTGATTGTAAGAGAAGTTTAAGCCTTAACTTCACTATAGAGTAGTTAGTAGCTAAATGTTTCCGCACACTAAGCTTCGCATGGTGCGCTGATCGCGCAGTCGGCGAGACTGGCCGGTACCAGCCGGAGAAGAAAACCACGCGCCATGGTTAGCCCCCGAGAGCAGAGCTGTGATTGGCTCGCCCGGCCCGACGCAAGATGGCGACGGGAGCGGCCCACGACGCTTGCGCCGTGCAGCCCGCCAAGCACAAGGCTTGCATCCTACTACTGCAAATAAAACTAAAACCTTGTAATCACAAGTTGCTATGAACTAAGGTTTCACATTGACTTCAGCAAGATTTTAAACATAACCAGACTTGCAATAAACAAAATTTGGCAACCTAACATAATTTAAATGATGTATCGGTAACAGTATTCAACTATTATTCAGCTACTGCATAGATTTTTCTATGATTTAGTTAACTTTTTTTTTTACTTCAACTGTTTAGGGCAATAATACGCATCAGTGAACTTGTAAATGTAACCGAACTAAGATTAGTACAAGGTAAAATATTAATTAATTAAAAAACTCTCACCTAAAAGTTAGTAAGCAACAACGTTCAATAACCGAAGTTATTTTAGTAGCTTAAACGCAAATCACTTGCAAACTAGGGTGAAAATTCTTTTGTCAGTACGTGTTTATAATATTTTTTTTTCCTCACAAACTTGTAAAATTTGAATTGTTACATACAACTTGTACTTGTGTGAAATGGGCCTTAGGAGGTGGGATATTTAAATGTGCGTTTTACTGCGATGTGTGGAACGCGGCCCAGGTATTTAACTCAATTTACAACCACTCATTCACACACGTGCCACGTAGAATATGGTAGGTCGTATCGGGAGAGCTGAAAACTAAATCGCTTTTTTTTTTCGTTCCGGGGAAGACGAAAAGTCTATTCCTTCAGCAAGACCAGTTTTATTATGGGAATGATAAAATCGTCTAGGAGTTATTTTATTTTTGTGCATGTAAGTCATCGGTAATACAGAGAAACGGTTTTTTTTCTGCGGACTTTTTTTTCTTATCGCGTTAAAAAAAAAACTCAATATTTAATGCTATCCGAAATAACGCTGACAAAGGAAGTAATACGTATTTGCGACAAACGATCGTAAAGGAAAGAGATCCCGAGGTACCGATTTCAAGAGACGGAGAAGAGAGAGGTTCTTTTTCTTTCTGCCACGCGCTGGTCGGCGAAATGCTGAAATGCTTGTTGGCCCGTGAAGCAAGCGGGCACTGCCGGCGGCCGGCCGTGTGCGGGGCGACTGCCGACTCCCCGCGGCCCCGGGCAGCGCCACCGACGGGTTGCCATGGCGACGCGCGCTCCAGGGCCGCTCCGCGCGCCGAGCCACGCCCCTCCGGTCCTGGGCGGTGGGGGGGAGTAGCGGCGGTGGAGACAAAACAATCATCGCCATTCGTCGACGAGTGATCATCGGCACGTCGCGTCGCCGTTCCAAGGACACGCCGAGTTGCAATCGGGGGGTGAGGCCGTGGCGGCTTGCATGGAAGGACCTCCGCCCCACAAACAAACACAAACACTTGTGGCTGACAAAAAAAAAACATAGACGCTTATGATATTGAACGTCAGAGATCATATGCAATTCATTATTTTACTTTCTGTACGAATTTATGTTTTGAATTATTATCTTAAAATTATCAGCACACACATAATCTTGCTAATGTTGTTTTTCAACACGCTCCCGCCTGACACCACCGTAGGAAATTTACATGACATGTGAAGTGAGCGACTTTGGATCACATAATAGTAACTAAGCGAAGAATATTGACCACAACCAGCAGCAAAAGCTGGATGGGTCTGTGGAGCCACGAAATTAAATGGTAAATGTATCCGGCAAGCTGTGGCTAATAGTCTACGAAAAAACCCAAGATGATTAGATTTATCTCCCTCAAGCTTGTATCAGTATACCTCACGAACGAGTGTGCTCTTCTAGATACGTATATTGGAAAGAAAAAAAAAATGTTTTTTAAGTACAAAACAAAATTCTGCTAAAATTATCTGTAAATAAATTTGCCAGAAGAAAAATATATAAAATGGTGGATCCAAGGCTTCAGTAAGAACAAATTATTATTTAAAATTATTTAATTATTCGTTATTCTCTTTTATAAATGTTTGTCGCCTTGTTTTTCGCTTAACATCGTCAGAAGTTTATAACAATAACAATCCATAAAAATCACTTAAAAATAAAATAAAAACATCGAACATATAGAGAAGGTATTATTGAATAATAAAAAAATTTTTAAAAATTGTATTGACTTTTTTCTATGAAGAGATAAACATGTATCAAGTTACTCCTTTATACTAGCTTAGATATATATAAAAAATCAATAACATATAAGTACCTAATTAATAATTTTATAAGTAAAGTATGGGTTAAAGATTGTATATTATAATCGGTTGATTTATCAAAAATATCGACGATATCAGTCCAACATTTTGCGGTATGATACAATTCAAGCCGATATATCGATGTGCTGAAAAGTTTAGCCACCCCAAGTACCGACGAGCTTTCCTCCGTGTCCCGAAGCTGAGGAACCGCGATGTGGCTCCAGGGCTGACAAGGCAATCCTCCCACCCGCTCTGTGCACGGATGAGGGGAGGGGATTATTGACAAGAGGGGAAAACCACACAGCTGAACGCGCCATACTAAAACACCAGTTTCTCGTCTACAAGAGAGCTCTGAGTGTATACCATGACCGCCATACTGGAACGGAGCGGTTAATTTGGCCCCAGTTTTCGATAGCTCGTGCTCCACAACCACCCTTCCGAGGATATTTTACTATTTGTTTCAAACGGCTTTCGAAGTTAAAATATATACATTGTAACAAGAAATACATTAAATTTAATACTATATGTACTTCGATGTATGGCCATAAGCACGACGCGGCTCCCAGTCGACATGAGGTCTGCGGACGTCGACACAGAAGCAGAGCGCGGCGCGACGCAGAGATGCATCGCTGAACACTGGAGTTCTAGGCACTGGTCCAGCCCAGCACAGCCTCCCGACAGTCACTGGCCTTTCCTTCCACCGATGTTCCCTGGACTGTGCCAGTCGCTCTACTCTAGTCCGAGCGCGACTTGTAGCCGCCAAGGCTTGTGTGGCCCACCCAACCTCGCCAGACTGGCGGATTGGCAGAAAATGCCGGAATATTTAAAAAAAAACTTAACTTACAAACTAAGGCATATTAAATAATTAATGTCTTCTAAGGTGCCCGCCGTAAATATTTGTATCGTCGTAGCTTTCAGTAAGTACGCGGTCTATAAGGCAAATATGATGGCGGCAAACACTTTTGTATGCAAGGAGGGAGGCATAAAATAATTGTAAAAGTTTGCTTGCTTATGACGTCAGTGCTATAAATGAAGGGATTCTACTGGGAACTTGTTCGCCAACAATCAAGTAAAAAAAAAAAAAAAAAAAAAAAAAACTTGCAGTCCTCGCTCGTACAAGTTTATGACGGACTCGTAATAAAAAAAACACGCCGGAATCACAAATGACAATACATCTTAAAGATTTTAACAGATACATTTAATAAACAAAACCATGCAAATGATAATCATACCAATTCAACAGACGTCTTTAAAAAAAAAAAACTAAATTCTGACAGCTTTTTAGTTCCATGGCGCCCGCACTGCGATGGAAATAAGTTCTTTGTAACCGGGAAAGTCCGTCGCTCTGACGGCACATCCATGTGTCGGATATGATTCGCTAGGAAATTATTTTACACACGTCGCTTCAGGATCACGAGGGGAGGCTGGGGAAAGGTAAGGGAGTTGTTTTTAACGCCTAATACGAGAAATCAAATAAAAATGACATCACTAACTGGATACTCGTGTGTTGTCGCAGTGTATTGAAAGATTTGAGCAAATCAGCAACAAGTGATCACCGTGACAGATGTCACGTAACTCCTGGGAAATAAGAAACCAGAGATGAATTGTGGATCCAAGGACGAGCGTGCGCGGGTAGAAGAACTATGGGCGGCGCTATAAATCCATCCGGCGCGGGGCACGCGCCGCGCCCGGCGATGTGGCTGCCAGATAAAAACATACCCCCACTAGACTACCCTTCGTGCCCGGGCAATGCGCTGTGGGGGTTTCATTCGCGTCCACCCTCCCCTCCACTCACCCCCTCAACAGGGCGAGGTCGAGGGGTGGCCGCCCCGCCCAGTCTCCTGCCGGCATTTAATTATCCGGCCCTTCGCCGCGCACGCCATTCGCCTTCACCTCGTCCGTCATGACCGCGAGCAGCGGCTTCTGCGCTCAGATCAGACCTTTGAATATATATACTGTATAGAAGTCGCGAGTGGATAGGATTTACTCTACGTTTTTCAGAAGCGTATGAAGAGCAGCTTGGGAACTTCACCGCTGCAGTGCGCTGCCGTAACGCCCTGTATCGTCTTAGTTGTTATTTACACGTTATAGCGCAGCTCTGTCGCCCGCTGTCATTTCCCGCATCCCTCATCCATCATTCACTGCAGCTCAAGGTCGTTCAACGGGAGGGGGAAGGGGTGTTTGAAGAGTTCGACACTTGTCCGCTAGGGCCACCACAAGTCGATGCCCTAGCGATTGTGGCGATTGCGGCGGTGAATTAACCAACTACCTCAAAACCGTATTAGAAATTTTAACCTGGGCTGGCGACTTCTATACAGTATATATATTCAAAGGATCAGACTGTCCGGACCATTTCCCACGGTCACACACGTAGCATCAGGCTAACTTTATCTTATATGAAACTAGCTCGAGTACCCGGCGTGACCGGGCTTTATGCAGAGTGAAGAGGCCTCGTGTAGACATTTGCCCTGCCGGACAACTCATCCGTCCTCAGCGTATTCTTAAAATTTTTTGCGTTAAAAGACCCCCACTCGGATACCTTGAGTAATTTTCAAACAGCTTGGGTTATTCTATTAAACGGATTCTTAGATCAGTGGCGTAGCCAGGATTTGTGTATGGGAGGTGTTAAGAAGCATGGACCCCGTATTAAAGCGGGGGGTCCGGGCGTCCTCCCCCGGGAAAGTTTGGATTTTAAGGTGTAAAATAGTGCTATTTTAGCAGTTTTCGGTTCTTAAATATAAATATTGTAATGGTAAAAATTTTATTAATTTTAATATGAAATTTGTTTGAGTAATGAATAAGAAATTAATTAAAGATTTGGTGCTAAGGGGGGGGGGTTTGAACCATTACCCCCCCCCCCTGGCTCCGCCCCTGTCTTAGATTAGTGCAAATGGACACAAAAGAACGTGACGTGTGGCCGAAGGACACACGCGCTATCGAAGGAAGAATCTCAAGCGGGTTATTTTTTTCTTTTCTTTTTTTTCTTTCCAGAAGCGAGGGTCTGACCGCTAATCAGCTGCGGGCGAGCGTCGGAAAGAAACCGGTTTCCCGCCCGCGCTATCTCCCTGCACGTCATTATTCATTGCGAAACAATTTGCATTCGCCCCGGCAACCGGTTTGCCCCCTTCCTCGGGCAGACTTGGGCAAGCTGCCTTCTACCTCGGAGATGGCGACGTATTCTCAAGCTACGTGCAGACATGTTCTAGGGAGAAGAAGAAAAAAACCAACCACGGATACTACCGGCCGGTCGAGCGCATTCTTTCCCATCGGCCTAAGACCCGTTCTACAATGGAAACTTAAAAACGGAATGGAACCGGACACGCAAGATATTTACGTTTCACTAACCATCTATAGCTTCTACAATGCACCTCACGATTAAAAAAAATAATTTTAATGAAAAAAAAATAATTGTGATCCGAAATAGTCGAGTTCTATTGGTCGCACAGAGCAACATAAACGGAATGCAACGTTCTGCGACTGTGTTTTATTAACTACCGTAGATTTTTTTTGTGTTTGTTGCTTTTCTTGCGAAGTGTATAAACCCAGTCAAACTCTTCCTTA
Organism: Bacillus rossius redtenbacheri; assembly: GCF_032445375.1. Taxonomy (NCBI): domain Eukaryota; kingdom Metazoa; phylum Arthropoda; class Insecta; order Phasmatodea; family Bacillidae; genus Bacillus; species Bacillus rossius. The sequence goes on along the minus strand of NC_086330.1, from coordinate 23,868,600 downwards.
CTTATTTTCCTTCTTCAACCGAGCGGGCGACCTTGAGAGCCATCGACTAGCTTCTCTTTTATTTTCTTCCTTTGGGAACGGTCGACTATGGCGATTATTTTCTATTCCAGTGTAAAGCTAGGCCACTTTAAAACTGCGAGTAACGAAGGGTGACTCTGGTGGGGTGAAAAGAAACGAAATATGTCTGCGAAACATACGAAAGCATTACAAGTAGAGACCTGCAAAATCTGCGTTATTTTCTGGTGCCAGGCTTAGGATTTAAAAACGTGAGGTTAACCTAGGTCATACGCGGGGGAAATATCGTACCTCTCCTTTTATATATATATATATATATACACACACACACACACACACACACACACCCACCAGTAAATGTTCTTCAGGGGACGAGGAGTCTAAGTAAATTTTGAAGGTCAAGGTCATATAAGATGGCCGCATTGACGTCACAATCCAAGAATGCGTACACTATGCTCAATCCGACTCCGTGCCCCCGGAGTAACCTTTACATGCTACTCCCAAAAACAAAAGTAAAGAATTTGACAGCAAACATCGGGTGAAGTTGTTCTATCCCGACCTAGCAACACCTCCCATTCCTAGTACGGAAATCCTGCGTACCGTATGCCCTTGTAAATAAAACCACATTTCACCTTCCATCCGGGTCGCACTATATTCCTAGGCGTTTGTCATTGAATTCTAGTCTTCCAAAGCGCGACAAATAACCCGCAATCCAATCACGTTTAATCGTACAGACATTTGCGTTCTAGGTTGTTGCCAAGTAATTTAAAAAAGAAGAATTTTGTAGATCCCCAATTAGAAGCCTTAGCTGTTTGTGATTGTTGGTAATGACGTCACGATAAAAAAACTGTGTACACTTAGTGACAACGAAAAACCTTCCGTATGTGCATACGTACATGCAAGCGCGTACTCCCAATTCCGGCCTAGGGACGAACACACCGCACGTATAGACATTTCAATCGGCATTTCCCAAATAAAGCACAAGTTGTCGAGTTATACATGGTTTGAAAAAAAAATGGTATTTCCACGTAAGCCTCTGCTCACAACGTGTTTCGCGGCCTTTGAACAATAATTAACGCCGTCTTGGCAGACCAGGAGGTACTAACCACGTGGCAGACACACCGTGCGAAACTTTAGAAAAAGTTAAAAAAGTTAAAAAAAAAAAAAAAGTGGCAGGCTGTGTTGGAACACGGCCGCAAATTTTTAACGTGAAGACGTGGTGTACATGGGAAGTTAAAAAAAAGACAATAGTTCCAACTTACTGTCTACATAAGGGCTTATCACTGGAACTCTTGTCACTGTCAATATATCTGCACTTGTACTAGGCCGGGCGACCTCCGCCATTTTATATTTCTTCCTCTCCCTGAAGTCTGGTCCATTCGACACCTTTATGCAACATTCACAAGATGCTCTTTCTTCTGATCGGTTTTTCTTGCAATTCCGATTGTGCCAATTCGCCATATGCCCCGACATGCAACTTTTCGCGCCCTCCTTCGAAATTTTCGTCTTACAATGTTATGAAGTAAATTTCTTTAAAACCTATCTAACCTGGTTTAAATAGTTTACTATTTTCAGTGCACAATGAAATTTATTTGATTCAAATTGGTCAACCAGTGTCCAATATCTGCTCTCAAAGAAGATGAGTTATCCTGTATCTAACATTCGAGAAACTTGCCTATTGCTCGTGGTGACTGTTTATAATAGCGCATGCGTAATCCCTTACCCTACATGTATGAATGTAGATTATATATATACACAACTCTAATATACTAAGATCGGTTTATATTTTCTGTGTAAAATCTTTATTACTGGCATCCAGATTTATAATACGCAACCTATTCACGTAAAAATACAAATCAAGAGAGCAATGCACAGAGTGAAGCAACTTGCCCAGACACTGCGACCGTGGAAAAGACGAAAGACGATTGGTGAGATTTCGAAGTGATCAAATCAGCTGAGGAAAATCCTTTCTTAGTACTCACCTACGTTTATATAAGGAACTCAAGCGCAAAATGGCATGCTTCTAGACCTACCTATTCAAGGTATGCATTGTCAGTCGTCAGTCAGTGTTAAAGAGTTTTATTAAGTAGGTGGGCACTCAAGTGTCTGGATGATATCTTATTGAACGAATTTATAATACCACAGCAGAACTTGTAAGGTACTAAAATGTTTTACTGTAATAATGAGGAGGGGGTAGGGGCCCGAATGGGCCGATACATCAAATCAGGCCGAGTCCCTGGGGAGGCCGTCGACTGCGGAGGGGCACTAAGGCCTGCCATTGTTACCCGCGGCGCGACCTTGAAGAGCCAGGGGCATGCGGGACCGTCAAGGTGGGGGGGGGGGGGCAAGGGGGGCGCGACTGCGCAGGCGGAATATGGACACTAAAAAAAACTGCGCGGTTGAGAAATGCCAACAACCAAAAAGTAAGAAAAAACATAGAAATTTCTTACACATGACTTAAATTATATATATATATATATATATATATATAATTTCACAAACATTCTTAATTTAGAAACATTTCTGACAATGTTTGTTTCTTGGTAGCAATGAAATATGCATAGTTGTCCCGTGCACGTGTGTATTTTTTTTATGCAATTGAAACTAAAGTTACGAATTTCAACTCTCATACTTAGCGTCCGTGTAGTTTTTTTTTTTTTTATTTTTTTTTTTTTGACACAAAATATAAAGCATTCAAACATAGTGTTTTGGTTGTTCCGTATTGGAAAAATAGATATTCTGAAACATTAATGGTAAATATTCTCAGCAAAGGGCAAAAAAAAAAAAAAAAAGTAAGGAAATATTTTCTTTCGAAAGCTAACGACGTTTAGGTTGCTAGTTTGCCGATATATACCGCACAGTTCGCCGATTTCCAAAGAAAATAAGCGCGTTATTTATAACATTGAGTTGCTACTCTTTTATCTTCCCTGCTTTGTGGAGACAGGTTTCCATCCGCGGACATCTAGCTCGGGACCCAACAGACATAACTCTACAACACACAGCAGCTGCAATGTTCAATACGCACTCAACAAACTGAACACTTGGAATTATAGCCAAATATTTTAGCTCTGTCCAAATAGGAAAATTAGTAAATAAACTACTATTCCCACAAGGTTTGGTCAAATGGAACACGTTTAAAGCTAAGAGGAATAACCAGGACTTCATTTCGAAAGAGAAGATTTTTCTTTGGCATTAGCTGCCAAACCATTATATACATTTTTGGCATCATAAAAGTCACTGCTTAACATTAATTCAAAAATAAACGAGTGTTTACAGTGTAGAAGATATTATAGCATCGTTATTGACAACGTTACCCGGATACTGTCGTTTCCCAGACACGGGCGTCATCACTACTCGGCACAAGACGGGGGGAGGGGGAACAAACACTTCCTTGCAGTAGTCAACATACGGCATGCTTTCTACTACCTATCTACAACTATTTGTTCCTCATTCGTCCACAGCGTATTTCTGTGCCAAGCGGTGAGGCATTGAGAACGTAGAAGTAAACTTTGAACTCATCTTAAACATTTCGTTAGCTCCAAATACGCCAATTTGACAGTTGTTAAGAGCTTTTAAAGTAATCATTAAAAAAAAAGCTTCGTTAATTGTTTCTAAGTCCGGTGTTTGTGTCATTCGTTTACGACAGCATTTTTTGAATGATAAAGAAAAATATAATATCGCCTCACATGAACTTGCGACTCCGCTTAGAGATTTCTTTTTTTGTCGAAGGGCGTGTGTTGATAACCCCACATATTTCAGATTGCCGGCCACGATCCCCCAAAGCAAAATATTACAATTTCTTTACGGTAACCTCCCGAACCTAACCTAAATGACCACGTGTCCTGATTGTGTGGACAAAATCTGTGACATGTCTCCGTAATTTAAGCTTTGTCATCTTCTAAGTATAAAATATACTGAATCACAGTCATGTTAATACAACCTCGTACGAAACTCGAATACATAAATAACGTTATTACGGTTACTTCTATAGAAAAATTTTATTGCCATTACGAAAGATTTTTTTTAAGACGACAGCCAGCTAATATTTGTTTCATGCATGTACTGTAATATTATTTTTTTAAATATAAAATGATATTTTCATCAGCTTAGCCTATATTAATATAAAAATGTACCAATAAACATGAACGATTGTGTTATTTAATTCGTTCAGTTGATCACATATGGCGTCAAAAACTCCAGATGTAGAATAAAATCATTATTTACACACATTAAATACAATAAGTGATAATGTACATTTCCTTTATATATATATATATATATATATATATATATATATATGTGTGTGTGTGTGTGTGTGTGTGTGTGATGTATGTACACAATTAAAGCATGATAAACCATCCTGGCTTTCGAGGTTTAACCGCGTCTTGAGTGATGTATCGTACCGACGTTTCGCTCTGAATCGCAGCAGGCATCATCTGGTTCATGTTTGGTCAACAACCCTGAAGATGTCAGACAATGGCCGGGAAAGTTATGAGTAGGGACCGGAAAAATTCGCGGGTTCAGTGACCTGTAGGATGAACTCTATAGTTCTACGTACACTCGGTCAAAAGTCACCCACTCATTGGTTGCTGTCTTGTGAGACGTCCCAACGTAGCAGCCTGTGATTCGATACAGCTTTGGTTGGGTGTATCTCATTGGCCCAGAGTCATCCAGGTGAGTTGTGAGCCAATAGCAGAGGCAGCAATGAGGTATAACTATTTGTATTTTAGCCTATCGCGAAATGAACTCGCGAATTTTTCTGGTCTCTATGTATGAGGTTAAGCCGGTCACATTTTCACCAAAAATGGAATTTTAGTATAGATTATAAAACAACTGTAATAATAACTACAGGTTGAAATGTTAAAACAAGGCCCAAAGGAACTGTTGTGATGCAAGAGAAACCGGAATCGCGAAGTGCCAGCCGGTGTGCTGTGGAGGCAGCGGCCAGGCGTGCATGTTTGATCAGCGGGAGGGGGTGTGAGGTGGCGAGAGCGTGTGTGATGGCAGGGGGGAAGGGAGGGGTGGGGTGATGAGGGAAACCAAGAGTGCACGACGGGGGGGGGGGGGGAGGAGGGAGATAGACCCCCGGCTGCAGCACACATGTGCTTCATTTCAAAGTCGGCCCGGAATAGCGCTGGCAAGAGTAAATATTTGGCCGGCGCTGCCAACACTGGCAGTTTTCACCACTCGGCAGCGGGAGAGGGGGTAAAGAGGAGGACACTGGGGGGGGGGGGGGGCAGGGATGTGGGCCAGACGCCCACCCTGGCTACACGAATATATTCGCACCGCGCCGCTGTCTCACCCACGTGAATGAACTACGGGACTAATGATGGAGGTGGAGGCCACCTAAGGGCAGTCACTCCTCCTGGTTCAAGGTACAGCATCCTATTGAGCTTTTATTGCAAATTCCTACCGAAGTCTCACTACACCAGAATCGCAAAAAAAAACTTTTTGTTGTTAACATTTACGCCATATAAAGTAAAAAACTCAAGAGACTAATTTTCATAGTTAAATTTTTTTTTTGCCCGAGTAATTACGTCATGGTTACTCACCGTAAATCCAGCGAGAAACCACGACGAACCCATCTTCGAATTGCAGGGAGGACGAAATGACGGAGATTTTTGGGTTATTTTGATTAACTCCCAGTTAAAGTAGACCAAGAACCCGAAATTTTGATCAATAACAGCCATTATAAAAACTATTTTAGCTCTTTTCTGAGGTCTGAAAGTCATCATAATTACACACAGTACAAAATATAAAAATAATGGGAATGAAGGGAATACTCAATATAGTTTCATTAAAAATGTTCATAAATGAAACAAAATCTACAATAATTCGATTATTTAAATTCTTTCAAACATATGGACAGGGCAAATCTGTATGATTCGCAAGGGGAGCCAGGTGGTATTTCGCAAGGGGAGAGGGAGGGTTTTAACCGACACAGGTCATATCTGGATAGCGTGCTTCTTTGTTGTATACCGCCCATATATAGGGCTTATATGCATGCAACAAACCGGAAACTTTAAAAAAGTTATCCGTAAAACATAGTTTCGACATCAAACCCCGCAAAAGCGCATCAAAACCCATCAAAAGCGCAAGCGTGCCCCCCCCCCCCCCCCCCCACCTCAGAGAGGAGCTTCTTTATTTCATTGGGGAGGGGGGGGGGGTTATCCGCCTCCCTGCCTCCCCACAGAGACCTACGCCCATGCATACAGGTGTAAACCACGCTGAAAGACTTGAGAGTAAGGCAATGTAAAAGGATTTGATCAACCTAGGTTTTTTTTTTCATGTGATGTCCCATGTTAGCGTGCTAACACTGACGTGTAGCGACATCCGAGAGGATGGTCACCGCCGGAGAGAGAAAGAGAGAGAGAGAGAGAGAGAGAGAGAGAGAGAGAGAGAGAGAGAGCGTGGCCTAGTAGAAGCAGGAACTCCCGGCCGGGCGAAGTTCGCGGGCTGTGTAATCACGTTTGCGCGCGTTACCCAGCGGCGGACACGAACACACGCGCGCGCGCGCAGCACGTAGGCGATGATAGTGCGCCGGCCGCGACCGGGCGCGAGGGAAAACAAAACCCGCGGCCGGTCGCCCGCTCGAGTGCCCCGCAAACACGCCGCTTGCTTGCTCCCGTGGTCCCGTGCCCACACGGCAACAGCGCTGAACGGCCATTCGCTAATTGCACGAGTTCGCACACCATGTCGGTTATTTACAATACTCCCTCCTCGTTGCCATCACCTGAGGGCTCTTCCTGTAAGTAACTATCAAAATAAAAACCTTTTGGCACGGCCCACAGGCGTAGGTAGATTTACAAGTACATATTTCTTCTGGAAATATTTTGGAAACTTCCATAAACTCAACTTGATGTAAGCTTTTGGACATACGCCATTGCTAAGCACTTTTTCTGTAGAAGAAAACTGAAAAATACCCAAAACACAAAAACACAAATTAAGCAAAAAATTTCAAAGATAATTCCATAAACTCCTGAAACATTTTAAGAACTTAATTTAACCTACCCAACATTCTATATGTTCTCAAAATTTTCCATGCAGCGAAATTATATTACTGTTTTTAACTTTAATGCATCCAGCATTGAATGAATATCGTAACGGAATTCGTATTCTGCCAGCTAAAGTAGTTATGCAAATATTTTTGACCTCCTAACACCACTTTTCATCCCTTACGCTAAGACGTAGTCGTATAAAAAAGTTTTTTTAGACAAAGGTTTAAGGTAATATTAATATCATTAATAAATTCCTGCAAATCTGATACTAAAAACTTTAATTTTTTTATATTTTCGACACATTTTCTACAGTTGTTACACTAATAGTTCTTTGCTTCAAAGTTGTTTCAGCCAAAGGTTTTAGATAGAGTTTAGGAGTTTTACAATCAATTATAATGGATTTTATAGTACATATATTAAAAAAGTAATGAAATTTTTTCTTTGTACCCTTGTTACTTCCACCACTTGCAGTGATTATTTGTGATATAAAATATACTGTGACAAAAGTTTTCATCATTAGTTTAAAAATTAAACGAAAATAAAAATTAATTCGATAGAGTACATGGAATGAAAGTTTTATTTATTTTATTATTTCAACCAATTTTTTAACACTTGCAGTAATTGTTTATATTGTCAAAATTGTTTCAGACAAAAGTTAAAGGTAAAAATTATAACATTTAGAAACAGTTTGAACGAATATGATAAGTGTGCCTACGAAGGATGTTAAGAAATGTTATTGTCATTCAACCCCTGTTTATTCTACCCTTTTCAGTAATGAATGGTGGTATAAAAAATTATATCAGCCGAAAGTTGTATATGATAATTTAAGGTTTTACAATAAAACAGAGAAAGTTTTTAATAGTGAACATAGTACGGAAATTATTAATTTCTTTAAATTCTACCCACTTATTTTAACCACCTTGCAGCTCGTCTAATCAAATATTGTTTCAGGTAAAAGTCTTAGACAAAAACTAAAAGATCAATTAATAACTTGCACGAATTCTATGTTGTGCCTACAAAGGGAGTTATGATTTTTTTTGTCCTCCAACCCTTGTTTTTCAACCCCTTGCAGTTATGGTTGGTTGTATCAAAAACGTTTTCAGACAAAAGATTTTGGTATTACTCCTACGAGTTAAGTTCAAACGGATGTGATACGTTCCATATTATGGGAGCTACAGCGATTTTTCTGTTAATAAAAAACCTTCCCCATGCATACCCCTTTGGTCGGATATTGCCTTGAACGAACTTGACCGAGATTTTCCACTACTATATTTTATGTATCAGTTTGGAAGTGATTTGTGAAAAATTGCGGAAGTCATCGTGTCCACAAAACTGTGATTATACATATGAGTTGGCGTTTTAAGTTGACGATGGTTTTGGACTCTATGGACCATGAAACGAAAAACTATATAAAATTTTTCCGAAAGTCGCACCACGGTAACAGCAACAATACGTAATATTTCTTTGAAATTCGCCTAAAAAAAGGAGCGCGTATTCGTAACTCAGTACACGTAATAGAAGTGAAACTTCTTTGGCAATTCAAATCTCGACTCAAGTATATCGTAAGAGCACGCGAGTGCGCTGGTAGCAAATATAAAATTCAAGGTATTAACCGCTGACTGTAAAGGATACCAATATCTATTTTCTGAAACAAGCGCTTACGCACACACTGTCTTATTCTTTCGTTCATCTATCACTCTCGGGGCCAAGAACCTATTTATGCTCTGTCCTTTTCGCGTCAGAAACGTTTCAAAACAGTGTTGACGAAAACTTTGCATTAAATTCTGGCCTTGAAATTTTACTCTCATCGCGCCCAAAGAAGTTTCACTTCAAAAAAAGTCACAATAGATTTCGCAACATACTTAATTGCGCGACCTTTTGTAGCTCGAAAATAACGTTTTGTTTATTAAATATCTGATGAGCTGTGACTCAACAAATGCAAGAGAGCTTTCGGAAAAAAAAAGTTACAGAAAAATCACTTAATAACATTGACAAAAATAATGAATTAAACAACTGGGAGTGTGAAACGGAGGCCCAAATTTCTTGTATTGTGTGTACGAAGTTAGCTCAAACTGCACTTGCGTCACTATGCCAGAGTGTCCACACAAATCTGTACTGATATTTCCCTGACAAACATTTCAATTAAAATAATCTGAACAACATTTTACAATTTTCTGATTGAAATAAAGAAAATCCAACATCCACAATGTCCATAGCTAGCCCAGTTCTCTCTTCACTAACTTCAAACAGAACCTTACCTACGCTATTGAATGAACTAAAACAGCTGCAAAAAATTATTTGACAGTTCGGGTGATGGCAGACTGGAGCATGAAATTTTACCCTCAAATTACTATCATAGGTGATTTTTACACAACTTGGTTAAGATTTCAAGTAAATTACTTAGGACCGATTCCAGTTTTCTTCACTTTCCAGAATGTGGAAATCTCAATTGTAAGATCATACCTAGTAGTTTCCATAATGCTGCCTTTTACCTTGGCGAAAATGACACAAAACCCACAGGGGCGAATTGAAATACTATGTGTCTAAGAGTGTGGACTTTACAAGTATCCCAAGCTATGTCATATGTCTTGTCAAGCTAATGTAAGTAATGAAAAATCCACACTGCAAGCAGTGGCAGTTTTTTTTTAAATCCAATATGGCGGGGCCTCATCCGCCTTAAAGCAAGTTTCAATATAAACTGCAAGTAAATTTTCTATCTCCTCACCGTAGCAGGAGAGAAAAAAATTACCAAGTCCTAAAGTTTGTGAACCAATTTAAACATCTAAATTGGCCAGCCGCCATTTTCTATCCACTTTCCATCCACGTCCAAAACAGATAAAAAGGAATGGAATGAGCTCCCGAATGCAATTCCAACAGAAGTATTTGCAAACTGGAACCCTACTGAGTTGTATTCAGTCCACTGCGAGTCATTAAAATGTAAACCAAATAATTTCGTAAGAGCGATTTGCATTCGTAAGATTACTGTGGCGATTTGGACTGTATCCCAACTTCAAATGCGCAATGTACACCGTGTAATTTTTTTTAAGATAATAAATATATGTCTCTACATGACTTATTTTCACATTAACTGTTTCTATTGAAAGTACCTAAACTAATTTTGTCAAAAACACGTTAGTTATAATTATATAACTTACGAGTACACATACGCGACACCAAGTTATCGGTACAGAAATCATTAAAAACTCCTTGCCTTAAACTAGCTAAATTATCGTTCAATTAGTTCATTGTATCATCTATTATTTGAATGCGTTTCCTTTGTTCGGAATAGTTTCCATTACAGAGGGAAAGTGATGTAGCTACACAAGCGAAACAACTGATAACACCAGTTGAAACAAGACCAGCTAGAGTTTTTCATTCATAGATGAACGATGGCAAAGTGTATGTTATATAACCTAGACACTTTTCCATTATATAATTCAAGATAGTGATCGTTCAGATTTCTATATAAATAGTAGCCGATAAACAATATTTATGTTAACGATTTGGCCAAGTCGATATGAAGTGACGAAATCTGATATAACTGTTATTACTTCACTCTTGTTGATATATCGTATTAAATATGACACTCATGCACTCTTTTAGCACAAACATTTCACACACATTTTGGTAATGTTGCAAAAACATTACTATGTTTCAGTTATGTCTCTGAAATACATCTAAAAATAACTAAGTGTGCAGTATAGCTACGAACATTCCTTCAACAATAAGATTATGTAACGAATAAATTAGAATAATTTACTTATTTTAACAAAGTCCCAATGTGTCCTACATACGTTCCAATGAATAGCTAGAATTTTACGAATAACATAACACACTCATGTATTATAACGAAAAACTTGTGGCATAGACAAAGGAGACTCAATATATAAATTTGAGTCAAAATATGACTTGGTTGCTCCCCTAGTCCAAATAATAACATTAAAAACAGCACACACAGCGTCACAGTGAAACTAGCTGATATTCGTCCTCAAGTTTCTAAATTACTTCACATTCTGCGTGAACTGAACCGAATTGATAGTTCCGTCCATTACTCACCTTTTCCACTGCTGTGCTCCCAACTGTAGCAAATTCAAGGCCAGGTAACCGCTCAATTTCACCAGACCGCACACGATCAATAAAAAAATAAAGCACTGGTTATTCTAGGTTACAGCCTACTCCCCTCACCCCCCTCGGAGGTTATTACAATATCCCACGCAGAGGCAGAGAGCTGGCTAGCTGCAACACTCGACAGCAGTGCTGTCTGGCGGAGCAATCTGGAGATAGCGGAGGAGACAGGTTCTCTGGGAGGGGGGTGTGGGGTGAACAGGGAGGGGAAGGGAAAATGCGGCGTTGCCATAGCCACGACCCGGACTCCGGTAGGCGGTCTCTGTTGAGTCATACCGCCTCGACACTAATTGAAGGAGAAGGGGAGGGAGTGAGTGTAGAGGGGAGGTAGTATGAGAGGAGGATGGAAGAGGGGAGAGGAGAGTGAGCGCGAGGCGACCGATAAAAAAAGAAAACAACACTTGTTTTTGTTTTAAAAGAGGGAGAGGCACAAGACTGGGATGGGGGGGGGGAAAAAAAAACCTGCACGAACTAGAAAAAACCTTGAACTCTCTTTTATTCATGGTGCTCACGAATGGCATTACGTATGGGTATAGGAAATGTGGGAGACGACAGATAAAAAAGGAAGGGGAGAAAAAAAGGGAAGGCGTTTGCGCTAATACAATGGGATCCTTTGCCGCAGTTGGTTAGAGCTAAGAGAAAGCGATACGAATGCAACAGTCATGCTCTGTCAATAACTAAAGCTAACGTTTCGCAACTAGGCGCGCCATTAAAACATCCATCTTCTATGAAATTTTGCAAGGTATAGTTACTTGACTTAAAACTGTTTTATGGACAAACGCTTATTAGTTGAATGTCATAGAGAAAATCAAAAGAACGGGCAAAGATAGATGAACATATAAACACACACAAAACAAGCCGAAATAAGCCAATGTTAAATGAATAGACAGTTCAGAGAATTAGTAAGAAAAAATGTCGCGGCAAAACAGTGTGTATTCCAGATTATCTATTTAATAGAATCGTCCTCTTGTCCGTCACAGTGTTGTCTAAAGTTGTTGTTTGCGTGTAGTAACTGTTTTTGTAGCAAACTGTCTTGTCGTTGTAGCTCACTGTATTCGTCTGTGCTGTGATACTGTTCTAATTCCTTTCTGTCGAGCCGAGCTCCAGTGGTGAGAGCAAATTGTGTACTAAATGAAATATTAATTTGTGGCTAGATATTTAAATTGTTATAATTCAATTAATAGTGTAAAAATTGGTTAGTAAATAAAACTGCAAAAGATTAATTGGGATATCCTTCAGGACCAACTCGTAACAGCATTATGCCACAATAAAAATTATAAACAGCATATAACAATATTTTTATCTGAAGAATAAATTTCCTCAGGTACGATAATTTATTGTCCTTGGACTTCAGAAAAACGTTCCGATCGCCCACATTAATTATATTTACCGACTTGTAATTTTTATAACAATAACAGTTTTAGAACGCAATTGCGGCACTTAACCAGATATATACCTCAGGCGTCCCCGGAAGATGCAGCAACTTTCACCACCTTTCCTGGACGAAGCGCCCGATGTTCTCAAGATAAATTAAACAGCCTTCACTTTTCTCCCGAGGCGATTCTTGTCGGCTGTCTCTGAAGCAGTGTGATCGGGGTACGTTTATGGTCTTGAACGAACTGAACGCGATTGGTTGCTGCTTTTTGACATTCGTTTGGAATACATCGGGACGTGGCAAAACAGCTGTGGTCCACTCTGAAGGCGTCGAAAAAAAAAAACATACAATGATTGTTGACTGAATCAATCCGCCAAGTTTCTGGATATCTAGTACAAGCGCGCACTCTCTCTTTTTCTCTCTTTTTCTCTCTTTTTCTCTTTCTCTCTCATCTCTCTCTTTCTCTCTCTCTAGTACGACGGCCAATTAACAAATAACACACGTCTATGGCTAGAAACAAGAGTCGTCAAACCCACGGAATTACTGGGGCTCAAGTTATGCATAGCCAACGTGATGCGGGTTGGTCCATTATACATTTTTACAGTTAGCGAAATTAATTTTTTCTTAAAATTTTCCTGAGGCATAGTTAAACACATGTAGTTCGTAATTAGTTTAGCTTCAAAAATATCTGATAATTAATATTAAAAATATTTTTTTTTATGTGTATGTACCGTTACGACAGGAATAGAAAACAAATTGGGTGCGTGGCCACCATACGCATTAGAAATGAAACTTCACAGATAAAGATAGGAAAATCGTAGGGTAGGTTTATATAAATATTTGAAACATGTCTACAGTATGCCAGTGCGCTCAGTACGCTGTAATGCAACCGTGTCATCGAGCGCCGCTGCTGCTGCTGCTGCTGCTGCTGCTGCTGCTGCTGCTGCTGCTGCTGCTGCTGCTGCCATCTGTGTCTTCAACAAATCGGTGGTCCAATGGTCACAACACTCGCATCGCAACGCTCGGGTTCCATTTCCAAACGGGTTGTACCCGGATTTCTCGCATGTGGGAAACGTGGCGGACGTTGGTGTGACCTGTGGGATTTATCAGGGTACTCCCGTTTACCCTACCAATTCATTTCGTCTTACCTCGCGCATTCTTCAGGCCGGCCGGAACGACAGATATGTCCCTTGAGTAGGGCAGCAGATTGCTACGTCAGCCCCGTTCCATCTAAGTAGACCCTTGCCTCAACAGGAAACTACGTGTAGATGTTTATTTTACTTTGATAGCTAATGAAATACATAATGGAGGTTCAAACTGATGGTTCGAAACTGTAACAAACATGGCGAACGAAAAACCAGTACAGAGACTTAATTAAAATCTAAGCAAAAACTTTGCATGTTGATCAAATTGAGACATACTTTCATTTGCCTGTGGAAGCTGGCCTCGTTGCCCGAGACTACTTTAATCGCTATGAGCGTTACTTTATTTTTAATGTTCAGTTTCCGCTGTGATGACGTCATAACCTCGACTTAACCCAAAGAAATTCCACTTCAATAAATTAAATAAGCGTCAAAAATAATTGTGACAAACATTCCGGGCACGGGAAAAGAGAGACTACGGCTCGTATTTTAACGAAATCTAAATTCATTACGTTGGCACAGGTCCAGTTGCAGCTGGTTTCCCCCGAGACGGAAGCATCTCTCCCGTGTGTTCAAGGTCGTTTATTCAGAAGGGGGACGGAGTAGTTCTCTCTCTGGTAGGGGTGTAGAGTCGGGGGGGGGGGGAAGCAGCATAGCGTGCGCGCGCACACGCGTGCATGAGAAACGGAGGTGGAGGGGAATGGTGATTAGACGGAGGGCGGTGATATGCGGCACGCATATTGAAGCCCCCCCCCCCCCCTCTTTCCCTCCTGAACCTTCCCCCACCCCTTCCTCCTCAACCCTGCGCGGGGTAAACCCACACACGGCGCTTCTTCCTTACAAGGGCTGATCAACCCCGACAAAGGGACCCCGGCCATTGTTTCCGACGAGCCCTGGGCGGAATAACCAGGCAGTGCGCTAACTCCGCAGCCACGCCCATCGCCCATTGTCCCTCCCCCCCGGACGACTTGGCTCCGCCGGCGATGTTATCAACTATCATGCGGTGGGAAAACACCCACTGGAGGGACCTCATGCCAGCCGGGGTCTCGCGGGCGGACTTCGGCTCGCACCGTGTGAAACCCCGCCCATTCATCCCGCCAACGCAACCGTCTTCATCCGACAACCAACCCCTCGTAGCCTCTGATGTCTTCTTAACCTCAGTCAATCATCATTCTTTCTCTGAAGCTTGCGAAAGTCACGAGCAACGTAATGACGCACACTGCAAGAGCAATGAAAGACGCCATGAAAGTTGTTTCACGTGAGGCCTACCCTCCCCCCCCCCCCCAATCTTTTATTATGTTGACTCATTTTGTCGAATTCTGAGATTTCGCGAACCCAGGTGGGTACCGCCGTGAGATGACTTGACGTGAGATGGTTTATGCCACTGATCTTCCTGCGGTAGGGAGGTTCAATACGACACAACCCCCCTGGATGCCTACTGAGTTGCCGGAAAAAAATGTGTCTGTTTTTATTTTAGATTTGCTCTCACAGTAACATATAAACAGTTAAATATAACATAATGTCTGTACCGATTTAATATTTATCCCATACGAAAATTGTCCAATTTCCCCCCTCCCCCCAAAGCCCATGGCTAATTTCAAAATGCAGTGCAATAAACTACACTTCCAAATAAGTTATATATATTATTTCTAAACACAGTAACTTATTAGATTTTTCTGGAGTCCTTTCAGGCTTTCAGTGACTCAAAACTCAGATACTAAGGTCCCCAGAAGGAGGTAGGAAGAGACCTTGAAACCAAAGCTCCAATCTAACCCGAAACCTTTTGACTCGACAGAAAGGCTTTAGCACGAACACACGGAAAAACTGCGATAACGCATATTTCCTTACAAATGTGTCAAGCCATGTTCGAATTGGTGAATTCAATATTTTTTTATATTTTTTTTTTGTAGATTTCGATTTGGATACATCCATCATTCAGTTGTTTCGTACTCATCAAAACACTTTGATAAAGTTTATATAAAATATTTTAAATGCGTTTTAAAGATTTTCAGAGTTAAATTAAAATCTCGAGCTATGTTGCTAAACACATATCTCAAGTGCTCAACAGAAATTATATACTAAAATATATATTCCGCCAGTAATCGTTTTCATTAGACTATCGTAAAAAAAAAATTTCAAGGCAAGTATCACAGCTAAATGAAATTTATGCTATTTATTTTGATCGTCATTCCTATTTTTTTTTTAAGTTTAATCCGAATGTCGAATATGTAATCTTGCAACTTGCATGTTTGTGAGATTCGTTGATACAAAACATTTTTTGGTCACATCATATTGTCTGCATATTCTGCAGTCCGAAAACTAACACTTTCATTTATTTATTTATTTATTTTATTTTATTTTAAACACGAACAAAATTCAGCACTAGGCCGGTTTTCAATTTACTCGTGTTATTACACTACATTATAAAAATAAAACACTTATACACTGAACATTGGGACCACACTATTGAATACAATAAATTAAGGAAGCTTAATGAACAATATTAATTAAGAAAATAAAACACTAAAAACTATTCCAAAAAAACACTTGGAAAAATGAAACATAAATGTAGGGGTTCGTAGCTATACAATACAATATGCCACATCTGTAAAAAAAAAAAAATTAGTCTGTTGTAATATTTACTGGGTAGGTCACATTTCCAGTGTTTCCCTTTCCAGGAACCAGTGAGAATTAGCGGTACGTTTCGAAACCCCCGTGTTCAGAATACGCGGGTGAATGCTAGTGTGTGAGAGCTCTCGTCTGTGCTGGATATAATCTACAATTCCCGTTCTGCCCCGAGTGCGGTGTGTCCTGGCCCGGATGGTTACAGGCTGGAGGAGGGGGGGGGGGGCAGGGAGGGGGAAAGCCTGGACCCGCCGCATAGTAATAATAATAATAACAATGCGAGGGGGAGAGGCGAGGGAGATGGATGGTGGGCACGGCAGCGGGAGGGCATTTCAGAAAGGGCCGTGCCCTCCGAAGGGATGAAAGGGTCGTCATGCAGCTGTGAGAGGGAGTCAGTCATCTCGGGAACCTGTTTGCCTGGGAGTAGTCGCCCTATTCCCCTGGTCTGCCCACGCCCATCGAGAGCAGCGTTGCCAACCGCCCGGAAACATTATATGGTTTCACGAAACACGCGCGGAATATTTTAATTTATACGTTCCATAAATCACAAGCACGGAAATTCGCACTATTGACACTACAGGAAATGGTTCTACATATCCGTATTTTCATTATGTTTAATGTGGAAACCTACAGAGTATTAATGAAGTAAATATAGGTTTATTTAGTTGGTGCTCAAGGTGTGTAATTTTTGTCAGCCACTTTTACTTTTACTTTTTCTTTTCTTTTAAAAAGACAATAAATGTTGTTCCGATGTGTCGTTCGTGAACGGTTCGTTCGAAATGAACGAATCTTCAAGTGAACAAAAGCATGTTATTCGTTCGCTACGTAAAGAATCGGGTGTTTTGAGAGTCGATCACTCGAAAGCTGAACACAATTCGGGAGAATATAAAACGCAAGAGAGGGGAGGAAAGTGAACCGGGAAGTCTGATTCGTTCGTAAAATGACTCACGACGTCGAAAGTCAAGAGTAATCAGTAATCGCAGTGTCCGCGTATTCACAAGAGCATTAAAAGACGTGGGAGCGGGGGTTATCGACTCAAACAAGTATCGCGTTACAGCTAGCTACACGAGCCGACCAGATAACAATAAATAGCCAGGCAAGGCCAGTCGCCTAGACGTGACGAATATTCAAATGGGTGAACGAGTCATGACTCTTGAGATGAGCCGGATCCCTTGTTGCTTGTCAGAACTAAAAGAACGAAATAAACGAATCTTTTGTACGAATCATTACGTACAACTGATTAAAATGAATCGATTTGGTCAATCATTCTGCCCATAACTAGTTGCCTTAGCTTGAAATATTTAATGACATCTAACTAGAAAATTTATTAAAACTATATAATCTATATAAAAAGCTGAAAGAACTGTAGAAATAACAATTTACAGATGTACACATGAACACTTAAGTGTCCATTTAAGGCATGAAATATCACAATTGTTGGTACATGCGTAATTTATTTATTGCTTTGATTTCATTTTTTCAACAGTTACGTGAAATTACGGAAATTTTGCAGTCGGTACGGAAATTTTGCAGTCGGTACGGAAATTTTACATTTTGAATAAATAATTCACATTTCAGGGAAAGCCTGAGCAAAGCGAACTGTCCGGGTAGAGCGAATAACTCTTATTTCTCAAACGATATGCTAGCCGACTCCACAGTATAGTTCTTACAGGTAGTGACATCTACAGAGCTTGTGAGGAACCTACAAGCATGGTTGAGAAACTGTTGTTTTGGACATTATTAGACAATTTGTGTTTTGCAGATTTTTACTTAAGTATTCTCAAAGTATTGCAATTTTTGAATACTACAAAGATATTTATAATCAGTGTTATATTCTGTGCACAAAATGGCTTTTCTGCTCCTGCTCCTCAAATTCTACTCGACCGTCTTTTCTATGCATTTATTTTTCACCTACAAAATTTCTTTTGAGGTTAGTAGAGGTTAAACTGGCAAAGCTAAGATTACAAAGTGAATATTGTTCGGTTTTCCAGGGTTACGTTTCCAGGAGTTTAAAACCATATAATATTTTAATGATTCAATAATTATTGTTTCTTCATTGCGAGAATACATTTTATTATTTCAAATAAAGTAAAATATAACTATATAAAAAAATTATTGGTATAATTTATTTCAACCAACAATCATTGAAAACATTGTCATTTTGGAGTTTAGGCTCACAGTACGTGTGGTGAAATATTGGAATCTCCGAGTTGTACCTTGTTCTCGCTAATTGTTCGCTAATTGTTGTGCTAGACCAAATGCTTGTTCTCAGCTATAAAAATAAATACCCTCAAACCAAATTGATTGAATTCAAACAAATCTTTCTGAGGGTATTAACTGTTTTATATTTCTTTTTTCATTGATTCATTTCACTATTATTTTTATTTAATGAATATCTACTTCCTTTACTTAATGCTGTTCAAAAATCACCTTATATTTTATTATTTCAGATCGTCTATAATCACACAAGGACAAATAAACAGGGTGCTTGGAATGAAAGTGGTAGTTGCGCTTGGTTCTTATAACGCCATAGCTTCCAAGTTCAACATTCTGTTTGCAACTTTGTGCAGGCATTTGAAATCAGGATCATCTCAAAATATGTTACGGAGGTTCAGAACAGTTTTTAAGAAGGTACAAGAAGACCAACTAGTAGAATATCTACATACCATGGACAGTTTATTTAATGGTATGACGAGGGACGAGTTCAAGAAATTTGTTACAGATTTTTGCAGAGAAGAATTTAATTCCTCGTCCTTTCCAAAAACGAAGAGCTGCTGATGTGGCAATCAAACACATCGCTACGTTCACAGAACCCACTTCAATTGCCAGATCAAGGGAATTTAATCGCCCACAAGTGATTCGATTTTATGATCTCCTGAGGGAACTAAGAGAGAAACATCTTCTTGAGGCATCTCGTATGTACAATATGGATGAAACAGGAATTCAAACTCAACTAATAAACCACCCAAAACTTTGTCAACGACAAATTAAAAGCAAGTGGGGATAGTTGCTATTACTGAAAGGGGAAAACCAACTGCTCTGTTCTTCTGCAATGCAACTGGTTCCTTATTGTATTTGCAAGAAAACTCATGCAGGAAAAGATACTGGATGATAATCCTCCGGCTGTCAAGCTTCTTGTATAGATAATGGTTGGATCAACGGACATGTTTTTCTTCTGTGGCTGCAGTTCTTTGTTGAACAAATTCGTCCTACTCCAGACAGGAAGGTCTGCTTATTCTTGATCATCACGAATCGCATAAATACACCAAGGTCTTAGATTTTTACCAAAGAAAATTATGCTCAGTTTCTCTCATTTCCCCCTCATACGACACACAAGATGCAGCCATTATATAAAGTCGTGTTTTGATCAGGCAATTGGAATTTAAAAAAAAAATTCTGGAAGGATTGTAAATCAGTAACATGTAGCCAAATTATTCTCGTCTACATATTTCAGAGTGGCAACTGCTCAAAATTAAATAAGTGGATTTCGGTTCTAAGTAATCTGGCCCTATAATACTCATATTTTCTCTCGTGTGGATAATGCTCCAGCTCTTTTTACAGATAATTCAGATCTCGCATATGGATTTCGGAATTGTCTTCAGAAACTGATAGTGCCCCATATTTCGTGCCTTTTCGCCCGGACTGTGATGCTGCTTCTGATGTTCGCAGTGGTCAGTCAGACATCACTAGTCTTCCAGTCCCTTTGAACACAAATCCAGATCTTGGCTCTGCCAATAAATAACATTCTCGAATTTCATTCACAAACAATTGCTAATTCATCTACTATTTGTGGCTCCCTTCAAGCTGAAACAACCCAGCTTAAAACTTGTTTCAGTGAAACATCGCAGTGTAAGAAGGATCGGGCAAAATCTATTTTTTTTAGTCCGCAAGACATCCGTCCACTTCCAGTTGCGTACAGAGCTGACGTTGTTAGGCAGACGCAAAAGAAAATGCCAGCGATCATAAATTCTTACGAGCACCCCTGTAAGAGAACAGTAAAGAAAAAGATTCGTCAAAAGGGGGACGCACCACAACGCCGACATACCAAAACGCCTGAATGCCAAATTGACCACAACGCCGACAGCTAGAAAACTGCTGTGTATCACAACGCCGAAAAATGTCATTGCAGGACTGCCACAAAGGTTAGTCGGCGTTGTGGTCAATTTGGACATTCGGCGTTGTGGTATTTCGGCGTTGTGGTAACGACCCCGTCAAAAGATGCTAAAAAAAAAAAAAAAAAAAAAAACAGGTAGGAAACTTAATCGCTTCTCAGAAGAACCGACAATAAATACAACAGGTGTTTCTAAACAAAATTTTCCTGCCAGGTGAAGAACCTTACACGGAGCCACCAGAAGAGGACTGGATACAATGTGTCTGGTGTACTATGAGGTGTCATGAGCCATGTAAAAGCTACAGTGGTCATGACTCATATTTGTGTTGACTTTCGACTATACATGTTTTGAAATGTATTCGTTTTTCCCGGGCTGATTATCTAATTTACCCGGGCATGTCGGGCAAAGTGACTAAAGTGAAATTTTTTATCTTCTACATTCTTACGTGTTCGTGGCCGCTTCCATCTTTATGTGACTAGTTAATTGGAATAACCAGGTATTAAGGTAATATACTCGATTGCATACCTGTTTCTTCAGTGTTTTTTTTTTGTTAATAATTGTAATGCTCTAAAATTAAGCTAACCACTTCGCCCTACGTTGTTGGCAACGCTGATCAGAGATCCCAGATGTGGGATTATGAACAAGTTAGCTCCCCCAACACCCTTTTCCCTACCCCCCCCCCCCCCCCCAAGCCGTATCAAAGAACAACTCGACCCGGCATATTACCTCTCCAGGAGGAGAGTTTCATAAAACTGAAACAGTTACCGGCGGTAACCATGGTAACCGGGCGTGTAGTGAAGGCGGAGGTTAGCGCAAGATGCCGTCGGTAGCGATCGTTACCCAGCTACGGCATGAATGTCTGCCGAAGGGGGAAAAAAAAACTACTTAACTTTTTCTGATCCTTTCCCCGGGTGCTCTGAAACTTCAGCACAAGCAAACAGAAAACAAGACTGGACCGAACAAAGGAGGAAGGGCAGAGTTTTTACGTGACCCCTAATATCACGCTGAGCTCTGGACCGCTGAGTCAGGTTATATGCTTGGACTCGAACCCGCGACCCTTGCAACATCGACGTGACGTGTCACTTAACCACAGTACTGGGTGACCATGGACAGAATTACGACCTGCAACAAATTTTGGGATCGAATCCTGCACAAGTCTGCCAAAAAAAACACTCTATGAACTGACAAGACAATCGGTAATTCAACGTATGGGATGCATAGATGCAAGTGAACAAGTTATTATTTTTTTTGTTTTCTTTTTTCAAATTTTAACTTGCAAGATGATAAAGCAGGTACGCCATGAGAGAATTTTCCTTGGAATCTTCTATGGCACAGCAGGTATGGATGGTTCTATGGAAGATTTAACAGAGCGCTGGTCGTTTTGGTAATTGGTCTTGAGCAATTTTCTGTGGAATTATTTCCTGTAAGGTAGCCACACAAATTACTACTGTTGTTTGGAGTTATCGGTTTAAAACTTTTATAAATTCTCACCCATTTTCGATTGTTTTTTTAAATGTTAATAAGGATCTTTGAAGCATATTTTAAATAATAAACTGTCTGGATATTTTGTATGTGCACGTGTGTATGTAATATTATGTGATGGTTTGAGAACATGACTAGCAATTCACTGCATTTAAAAATTGCAACACGAGTGTCATTCAAACATACATAATTCGCGTGTTTGTGACATATAATTAATAAATAAACTAAAATTACCAAAGATAAAGTTTAAGGATACTACTTGTAACCTACGTTTCTGTGACTGGCAAAGTCAATCAGTTTCTTAAACATTAACGAAAGAGTTAGAAGTAAAAATGTGGGATTTTTTGTTACTGTCTCGTTACTTAAAATTTTACATGAAAAAAGCGGAAATTTTCATTGTTTAGAATTTTCACACGCCTAAGTAATAATGTTTAGCAATGATTATAAGTACTATTATGTTGTTTCCGTATATTTCAATCTGTTTTTCACACATAATTATGAAAATGTGTTTAGTGTTATACATGTGCACATTTCTTTGTAATAAACTAGAACTATGCAGTTCAAATAAGTCCAGATAAATAAATGTACTCCAATTACAATAAAACCCCAAGCAACATTATAAATAAACGATAAGTCAAAATTAATAGTTTCTAAAAAAAATGTTTTTTTATAAATGCGTAGGGATTTTTCTCAGAAGCCGCTACACTTAAAAATGATCTTTTTTTCCGGTAATAACTGTCGAGATATGTTCTATTAATAGTTATTATTTTGTAATAACTTGTAGTGATTATAAAAATCATTGCATAAATATAAAAGACTTTTTCAATCAATAAACACTGCACAAAATATATATTTCACCTCACCTACACAAAATGGTGATATGAGTTAGAGCTAAATAAATGAAAACTGTAAACTTTATATATATATATATATATATATATATATATATATGTATATATATATATATATATATATATTAGTGATCGTAGGAATTTAGATACCGAAATAGTAAAAACTATAAAAAAAAATTCGTAAATATTTATGTATCTGTATAATTAATACACTTATTTCCACGATGAATGAATTTGAGATTGGTATCGAAGATGCTGTTGAGTGAAGTATCGTGGCACTGGTTATTACATAGAAACGTCCATGCCAGCTAGCATGGAGGCTCGGGCAGCAGTTCTGTTGGAAGCTTTTAGAGGAGCCAGTACGAGACGAAAACTAAATTTCACTGACCTTGAAAAAAAAAAACCAACGATGTTTCAAGTTCAAGAGACGTAAACTAATGGAGGTATAAACAAACGATATCGGCAGCTTTTTGAGCTCCGACTTGCGACATGGGAAGTCTACAACTCACGTAGTTTCGGTTCCCTGCAAGAATTTACGAAGATTTCCGAAGTTTTGCGTTTTGGTACATATATAACACTGGCTCTGAACAAAAGTGATACACCACATTCACACAAACCTCAGATCCAAACTGTAAACGAAAACGTTTAGTAAGTACCACGGATGTGTTAACGAACGTATTCGTCGGATTTCACCGAAGGACTAAGTTTTCACTCTATGCAGTAGCGTGTAGCCCCTGTTATCAAGCTACGCATTATCGCTCGTTGCCGCGCCAAGTCTGCCTTCCCCAATGTCGTGACTCACATAACACACATCGATTTTCTAACAGTCACCCAGGCTCGGAGTTATGTTGCGTCTACTTTACCTGCCTATCACCAACTCAGGAAGCTGTGGTCTAGATTCAAGGCACTGCCTCACACTTTATTATTTTGTCATTACTCTTACAATTTTTGTGGATTACTCAAAGGACTATTTTTGAGATTTTAACTCGATGCCTCCTTTGCATTTGTTGTTCTGACAGATATTTTCAACAGGCATTCACGTAATGTCATGGATGTAAAAAGTCGCGCAAGTTATCCTAATGTTCACTGAGCTACTTTTTACAACCGTGATATTACACTAATCTAACACATGTTAGAAATATTTTGTGGCAGAACAACAAACGCAAGAGAAGTATTCTTTAGAAAAGTAATGACAAAAAAAACAGAGAAAAAAATCAGCATTGCAAGGGTAGGTAGTAATGGAATCAGCAACTGCAATGGCTGGCTGGCCAATCCCAAATAAAGCACACGATACATGCTAACCTTCCTGGATGGTTGAAATCCCGCATAAGCCATATAGTCAGTGGGGAATGTGCGGGGGGGGGGGGGGAGGAAGTATCCCCCCCCCAAGGCAGTTATGAAAAATAGACTTCAGCCTGAGACGCACACAGAGTATTCCCTAACCCAGACCTCCCCCTTAAGCGCGGCTCTAGGTTGGGGAGGGGGGGGGGGCGAGGCCCCGCAGGGTCCGTTAGCCCCTCCTGAGCTCCAATTTTGTTTTTGTTTTTTTAATTTTATTTTACGTTAACGTGAATACTTAAATTCATCTATTAAACGTTTCTTTCATCAGAAGTTGTTTGAAACTATTAAATAACAGTATACGATACCGTAAGTGTGTCAATGTTCCAAGCCTATCCGAGACTTATTCAGGCTCCTGCACTGGGCCACTCAAGAAGCGCCACAGAGCCGGTGCTGGTGTGCGTCAGGAAGACGAGCAAGAGTAGTCTCGAGCCTCTGCTACATTCCCAGTTGACAGCAGAGAACTGCATTTGGTGGAAGCTAGTGCTACAAGCTACAGCGGAAGAAATGACATAAAAAAAACAGAATATGTTTCATCATCCGCTTCTTTGTTGAGCAATAATATAGCGATTTCCAACCAACATCTTATATATGTGTGTGTGTGTGTGTGTGTGTGTGTGTGTGTGTGTGTAACTGTCTGAGTATTCCTTCACAGGCTTGTCCCAGATTGGTATTCCCTCCCGCACTTCTAAAATAAACCTTTTCGGTGTGGAAACTTCGATTCCGCCGTCACTCGAAGACACAGCTGTATTTCAGGATGTGGCTTGAATAAAAAACGCACCAAATGTGTGCGACCCCCCCCCCCCCCCATCGCGGCCCCTAACTGGCACGAATGCGCCACTCAAGTGTGAATACTCCTTCCTGTTCGGTTTCATGTCACCGCGGTGCGGCGCGTTTCCATTGGCGCGCTCAGTGTGACGGGAGACTTATGGCCGGTTTCACCAATGTCCCCTAACTTTTAAGGGCTGCTTAAGGCATGTGTAAGGGCTGCCTAGCCCATTGAATCGTTTCACCAACAGTTAAGGAACTCTTAAGTAATCTTAAGCATCCCTTAGTTTAAGTGGTGGAAATCGGGCCCCTAACTATTTAAGCGGCACTTACTGTCACAAAACAAGAAAAATAAAATGGATGCCGTGGAGGAATACGAAGAACTAGCCGAAGATGTACATTTTATTTTTGATATAAATGTTATTGCTGAAGTTGTGGAACATTTTTAAGGTGAACTTAATGTGAAATCCTTTATTATAAATACATTCGAATATATGTTCGCATACTCCACTTTTATTTAAGAACTCATTTAATAAGGAAGTAATTACAGGTTTTTCTTTTGAAAAGTCTTAAAAGAACATTTATTACAAGGAATTTTGTATGTCCTAAAGGAAATAAACTGATATTTTTTTTTCATCTGCTATTAAAACTTAGTTTAAACTTAGACAAAATTACAATAGCGAATAACTTCTCCCATGCTGTGTCCTTTTCTTTGCTCGAAACAGCAACCGTACTCTTATTTTCTATTATATTTGTATGCCTCTCAACTAGGCTCAACGGCAACGGCTCAACACCTTCATTTTCTCATCAGAAGAAAAGTTTTGCGTTTTCATTCTCTTTGTTTCAAACATTTTCAAACTACTTTGCAACGACCATATAGCTACTACTTTCCGTGAAAATACACTAACATCGTAACATCCAATTACCGCGAAATTAATAAACATTCAGATATTTGTTTACTGTTTAGTAAAAATATTTGATTGGCTTATGTATGTCACGTGACAAAAAGTTCGAAGTACCAACTGAAAACTATTAGTACTTATATCTGTACGAACCCTCGCTCTATGGCAAGCCAGTCCCTAACTAAGCAACCCCTACATAAGTGAATGTGACAATGATGAAAACCAATTTCGTGAGAATTGACTTTAAGGAACGCCTAAACTTAAGCAGTCCTTTGCTGAGGGTGTGTTTAGGAGGCGTTGGTGAAAACGGCCATTAATGTCATGTTCTGCAACTGCATCCTTACTTTGTAGGACAGACCCACCCGAGAAGTCTTGCTGGAGCCGCCCCCTGTTTGTTTATTGTTGTTTTTAATAGCACAGAGGCTAACATAATCACATAAAAATAAAACATAGGTTTCATACATCCAATACTGACAACATTGAAACATCGTATACATACAAAATCACATTGGTATACATATATACACCATCCGACTTATAAGTTGGTATTCAAGTCATTGCTGTCTTTTGCATAACAAATAGTTTCGTAAGTGTTTCCTGAAAATTTTTAAATGTGGACATTCTCTAATGTAAACTGGCAAATTGTTGTATTCCTGGAGACCTTCAGCATAGATTGACTGTTGAGCTGAAGCAGTCCTCCTATATTGGAAATGGAACTTATTGCAGGTTGAGAAATTGGGGGCGCGAGGAATTACCTCACTTAACCCCCCCCCCCCCCCAACTACTATTTTCAAAGGTGACCTTCCTTTTCATAAAAAAAAATTGTAACTTCGTCCGCGCCGACTGCAGAAAAACAGGAGTAGTCAAGTGTTTCTCCGGGAGCGAGTCGAACACGACAGCCCGCGGCGCGCCCCGGGCGCAGACGGCCGGGATACATGAAAGAAGATTAGAAAGGAGTTGGACGTAGACAGGGTGATGGAGGAGGAGGAGGAGGAGGTGATGGAGGAGGAGGAGGAGGAGGTGGTGGAGGGACGAAGGTGAACATCGTGAACAGGTCGGAGCCGCAGCGAGATATAGGAGAAGCCCCTTGGCGAGGGGGGAAGGGAAGGCTGTGGAACGAGATTTCTCGGCAGGGTCCAGCAGGTTACACAACAGCGACCCCCACCCCCCACCCCCTTCCACCACCCTCCCGGATCGTACAGAATCTTCAGCATACCCGTCCCAGTCATCCGTGGCGTGTTTTGTGTTCAAGTCACGGAGGAAGGACAAAAGGCAGCAACTCAGGAGTGTGATGGAGGGAGGCGGGGAGGGGAGGGCAGCTGGGTCACACAACCCCCTCCACAACTCGCAGCCACGAATAAAAAAAAATATAATAGTAGGCAGACCGGTTTCCACAAGGCGGCCATTTAAGGCACGCAATAAAACAGCGGTCACGCTAGCTGGGGGCTTCTTTTTTTCTGTTTTTTTTTTTTAACTTCCACTTCCACGGTTGTTTTGTTCGAGCAGTTCTCTTTTTCCTTATTCCCCCCCCCCCCTTTTCCCACTACGAAGTTCCAGCAACAGGAGAAACCGTGCAGATTAGCAAAAGGCGGGCGAAGGTATTTATTCGTGGGGGCCGCCGCGAGATCGTTAGCGGAATGTGAGGCTATCAGCGAGTGAAGAAGAAGGAAGGGGGTCACGTCTGACGGACAATGGCTGGGTCCTGGGGGGGGGGGGGTACTTGTGGGAAGGGTGGGGTGGGGTGGAGCTGGAGAGGGGAGGGGAGCCGTCTGGGCACGTCCTGTCGGGCCAAATACGGGACAACAATGGGACCTCGGCAGGACATTTCCAAGGCGAGGCTGGGAGCAACAAAGACGTCGGCGATGGAACAAGCGTTTACGACCCTCCCTCCCTCCACCCTCCTAGTGCGAGCATCTCAAGGGCAATCTCCTCTGCAACGCACTGCGCCAAAATAATACCGGACCCACCGCTCAAGTTGGCGGACGAATACCAAGGGGGCGCAACTGTACAGGCGGAATATTGCCATAAAAAAAAACTGCGGTTGAGAAATGCCAAAATCAAAAATTAAGTTTTTAATAATTATGAGGAAACTCAGAAATTTCTTAAACATAATAACATAAATAAAAAGAATATTAACGAACGATTGTAACGACAAAATATACTTTGAAATCAATTTGGCCAATGTTGAATTGTTTTGTTAGCAATGATGGCTGTAAAACAAAATCTTGTGTGTGTTTTTTTTTTTACAATATAAACGAACGACCACAAAAAAAACTTTCCAACGTTAACTTTCGAAAAGTTAAAGACTTTCAGGTTGTTTGGTTGCCTCTAAATACCGCACATTTCTCGAATTTCCACAGAAAACAAGAGCGTTAGTTATAGCTTTGAGTTGCCACTCTTCTATCTTTCTTGCTTTGTGACGAAAACCTTCCACGGTTTGCTAGGCCCAAGGTTAACAGCGCACATCTTGCGATACACGCCAAGGTAAATAACTGACTACGAACACGGCATTTTTTTGTTTAAACCCCGACTATTGATGACGTTCTGACGATTCATACAGTAACCTTCGAGAGTGAACACACGTGTGTCGGCGGTATGAGCGAATAAAAAGGTTGGATAAGTTATTTAACTATAATAAGTACGAAACCGTGAGAAATATTAGTGGTGAGTTATAAGGCCGAGCAAAATTAAAGTTTAATGTAAACAATGACGTTAAGAACTGTTACTGTCACGGAGTTAGGAATTGTCAGGGGACGAATGCCGTAACTTAGTTGAAGTCACTTTTTTACCTCGCCATCGCCATATTGTAACGCTCAAATTATTGCGGAAATGGTGTTTGATCACGTTAATAAGTGTGAATTATAATCTCCGTCCTAAAACATAGTCGCTGCCATACAATACAGAATACATTGTTTACAGTGTTTCATGTGGGTTTTTGGGAGGCTAAGCTAAAAAAGAGCTCGACACTTCATTTTTTTTAAAGTCGATATAGACCTTTCTTCTGAGGTCCGTTGTGGACGAATGCTAACACGTATAAAAACACGGATATAACCGTCGTATCAGATTTGACGGGGATCCAAAAATTCGGACTCGTGACTTACTATTTCCACGTCGGTAATACCTTAGTTGCAATAAACTTCTTATACCCTGGGTAAAATTTCAAATTATTTCAGAATGTTTCAAATACAACCTATGCTTAACTTACGGTTGTCCTATCGAACATAATTAGATATATAATTTCTGTCCCACTGCTATTAATCGTAGCATCATCAGTTACAAGTAAAAATTTAGTTATACAAATAGATTTTTTAAAACCCATTTTAGGCAGTTGACAGTGCTTATACTCCTGCCAAATAAAAAGACTCCATCTGTCCTATAACGCGTAAACAAATATTTTTTTGGTTATTGTAATAAATGTGTAAAACACACAAAACATAATATATTCCCACTAAATATAAACTACAGACCCCACGTGGGGGTTTGGGGGAGAATACCCCAAAGAGCGAAGCCATTAAAAATGTTCATTGCACTTCTGAATGCCAGCAGGGCCACCCGACACGAGATGGGCATTGTAACTGTCTCGTCAATCTGGCGGCGCCGTTGTGCGGTCAGCAGATGAATTACCTCGAAATATCGCTCTCTGTCTAAACAACGCGCGAGTATCAAATAAAATAAACCTGATTTTTAAGCCAAAGCGAATAACGATTATTATTTTAACCCTACTTTATCTGTGGTTTGCTAAATCATTGCATTGCACCTTTACCTTCATTCATACGCCATATTAGCTTGTGGTTACCACTCAAATATAATAGGGGAAGCCTAACCGAGCCTAAGATGTACATCAAGTTCTGTCCCTACCCGAACACGCCCGAATATTCACCTTCGGCCAACCTCGGGTTTATTAATATATATTTATATTTATCTGTTTATTTTAATGTGGCTATACTAACCTAACTAACCGTCCATAGTGTTTTAAAGTGTTTTAATGTAGCTAACCTAACCAACGACTTTTAATATTTGAATTCATTTATCCTGCGCAAAAATAAAACAAATCCCGAGGTTGGCCGAAGGTGAATATTCGGGCGTGTTCGGGCAGGGACAGAGCTGGATGTACATCTTAGGCTTCTCATATAATAGTTTCCCTATGCATGACGAGAAGTCTGTGCCCCAGTTCAGAGCCTTTCGCGTACCGGCTATACGTCGCACTTATCATCCCCTCACTAACAACAAATACACCCCTGACTAGGCGGGCCCTATTTAAACATTCATTAACAGTTTTTCCAACTGAATGCACCAGACGCCTTGTACAGTCTGACCTGCCATTTTTTTTTTTTTGTTTTTCTTATTGTTCTCATGACAGTATTATTTATGAAGAAATGCTTAGAAAACGGCAAGAGACTTCGATACTTAAATTGTACGCATTACGTATTTTTTTTGGAAATAAGCAGATTTAATAACTACCTACGTCGAAATAAACACGACATCAAAATTCTATCGAGAAGAATTGCCCGGATGTTTACAGTTAGCAGACAATGCGCAGTACATATCGCATAACATTCGCAACGCAACATAAACTTGCGACGGCGTGTAGGTGATGCATGTACGAGCATCACGCAACGCCTGTGTAGTTCTTTCCGAAAACGTCGCCGGCCTGGGCTCACACGTACGGTGCGCAAGGCTTCAGGGGAAAAAAATCACGCGATTTGAAAACTACAAGATATCCGAGTGACGTCTCTAAAGCACGTGTTGTTCTAAATGAATATAGGTAAAAGGTTATTGAGTCCCTTTCAAGGTACCTGCGTTACACCTTTTATCTTCGTTTATCCTCCGTATGATGTTACGTCAACTTCTCAAATCTCTTAGTTGTATGCACGAGAAGACTAAGCGGCCAGTTCAGAGGCGAACCCGCGCTAGAAGCACCAGCGAGCATCGCGCTTATCATCCCGTCCAACACTCGTACATACACGACTGACTAGGCGGTGCGAATGGACACCTGAATGCCTGTTGCTGAAGCCAGTTCTATTGGCTTATTTCGAGTCTACAACCGGTCTAGTGAGTGCGGTGCCGAGCCAGCCACGCACCGCGACGGCCATGGAGCAACGAGACGCCTAGCTCCCGTCGGGCGATGAACCAGCAAAACAAAAGACGGCGCCGCCGAGCTAGAATGAGGAGGGTAGGGTGGTTTGGATAAAAAAAAAACCGCGACCTCTGTCACTGCAGCACGGATATCTAAAGTAAAATAATAAAAAAAGGTAGGGAAGGGGGGGGGGGCTGGGAGGAGATAGAAATGAAAAAAAGAAAAAGAAAAAAGAAGAAGAGGATGATGGGGTGAGTGCGGGGTCGGCGTGACGAGAAACTGTAACATTCCCTGGGAAGCCATTCTCTTCCTCAGTCGTGCATTCGCCCTCATACAACTCCCCCTTTTTTTTTTATATCTTTCTTCTTTCGCGTTTTTCCCCCCACTCTCTTTGTTCCCAGCAGGGCCGCAGTAGGTGGCATTTGGCCCGACTGGAAGAAGTACCCGTGCTGGCTGGGATGGCGTGTGTGTGTGTGTGTGTGTGTGTGTGTGTGCGCGCGTGCGTGCATGGATCGTGGGTGGGGAGGAGGGGGACCCCATGCCACGCATTTTTTTATCTCTCTTCCTTTTAAAAAACCCCCTCCCCCCTTCCCACCCTCCCCTATCAGAGGGCGAACACCGCTGTCAGCCGCCGACGAATAAAAAAAAAAACAGTCGACGAGAGGAATAAAAAAAGAAGAACCGAACCGGCTGGTCTTCAAACTCGTTTCGTGCAGGAAAGGCGAGTGAAAACAGAAAAGTACAAAAAAAGAAGAAGAGTGGTATGGAAAGGATGGGGAAATTGTTTAGGGATTGAGGGAAGGGAAGGGGTGGATGTAACCTTGCAGCTTCCCTGGCGCTCCCGTCATTACCCAATTAAAGAACGGGAGACGAGAGCCGGTGTGCAGGACGCAGGACGAAGGGGGCAGGGGGACACGAACAGGTTGGCCTATCAGGTAGCGGCGAGCGGCGGCTGTAATTACCCCGGGCGCCGCGGCGGAGCCGGTCGCTAGAGGCGCTGGCGGCGTCCGTCTGTGGTCAGCGATACATCGATACATCGATACTCGTCCCGTGGGGGTCCGGGAGGCACTGCAGGGGCGTTCCATCATGCAGCGCACGTCATTTCATTTATATCTGTTATTGTTAGTGCTCTGCTAATACTCGACCGGGAGCAGAAGCGTACGCAGAATTTCACTCGGAAAGAGAAATTCAAAATACCGCCTCTCTTTGTTGGTGGTGGGAATATATCATTCTCTTTAAACACCCCCTTCCCCTCACCCACGCATAAGCCCTTGACTACTTGACCACGACGTCTGTGCATCTAGTACATATTATGTCAACAACACTTGATTGCCCCCACCCAGAACTACGCTGATCTTTCCTTGCAGCGATGAAGGGAATGTATGTAGCCCTCAGCTAAGTGCAGGGCATATACGTCTATGATCGCTGACTCACTATACAGTGTTTCTAGCGGCCGAACACCGATGCACAGGTGTCATGGTACAAACTAGGCAAATAGTTGGATCCACGCTCATGCCGAGCTCCTAGGGCGCTCTAAGACAGTTCCCCAAGTATACACTTATACCTTTGAATATATATACTGTATAGAAGTCGCGAGTGGATAGGATTTACTCTACGTTTTTCAGAAGCGTATGATGAGCAGCTTGGGAACTTCACCGCTGCAGTGCGCTGCCGTAACATTCTGTATCGTCTTAGTTGTTATTTACACGATAGAGCGCAGCGCTGTCGCCTGCTGTCATACTCCGCACCCCTCATCCATCATTCACTGCAGCTCAACGTCGTTCCACAGGAGGGGGAAGGGGTGTTTGAAGAGTTCGACACTTGTCCGCTAGGGACCACCACAAGTCGATACCCTAGAGATGGTGGCGATTGCAGCGGTGAATTAACCAACTACCTCAAAACCGTATTAGAAATTTTAACCTGGGCTGGCGACTTCTATACAGTATATATATTCAAAGCTTATACGTACTTGCCCCCGGAGGTGACACCACAAAGGCTGTTCGAACTGGAAGTTAAATTAACACGTGTACAAATCTACGTACTTCTCGCAAACTTCAAGTTGAAGAAATGTTGCCATTTTGAAGAAAAAAAAAAACATTTGAAGGTTAAATTTATACAATAGTGATGGCCGACTTCACTCTTTTGAAGGGACAGATAGTTTTTTTTTATTAATCCAAGGACCTGACACACAATAATATAAAATTTTCACAAATTTGAGAATTTTGAGAATGCCGTTGAGAGGAATGTACCACGAGGGAGGGGGAAATTCAGTTCAGAGATGTTTTAACGCTTATATGTTTACCCGTATAGGAAGAAAAATAAAAGTATATTATTAATATAATTCATAGAAACCTTACAAGTAATGTGATAGTATACACTTATCACGTTTACAGACTTTTATGAACGTATTTTTGTTTTAATTGTAATGGTTTGAAATGTTGAGCTTTAAATAATAGGAAGGGGACCCGACAAAATAATTAACACCCGGTCCTTGTTTCTCTAAATGGACCTGAGTATTATGTATGTGGCATGTGACGAAGACGCGACAAATAATCCCTTAAAAAAATATAAAAGAAAAAATGGGTGCGTGTACTTGGCGTGATAATAAACTAACTTTAATTTTGCATGCAAATAATTATTAGAAATGAAACATTAAAAGGACTACAGTATTATATATTATAAATATGGTTGTTTAAGTATAAATTCGATAAAAATTTTTTTTACATATATACTCAGTTTTCAACATCAATATGTAAACGCATAACATTAATTATTTAATAAAATAAATAAATTAGTGATAAATTTTAATTAGTATTGAAAATCAATAAATATGATGAATGTTTATCATAATATATATTTTTTATTATTTATTAAATAATTGCATAATAATATGTAATAAAAATTAATGAAACATAAAATAACATAATTTATCTCATATAAACTGTTTATACACACAATTTCTATCACTAATATTCACAATAAATATTTTTTTATGATATGGACCAGTATTCAAAATCAATTACTGAAGTACAACATTTAAAAGTACATTTATAATTTAATGTAATGAAAATTTCATTGCATGGTGCATGCGCAAAGAAAACATTCTCTCTCGTCATTTTTTTTCATAACGCGCATAAAGAGTACAACTTCAAATAATTAATATAAGGATGATTACCGTAGTATGCATAAACATTTTCCATTATTTTGTGAGAATATTACCGCTCCCATACAGTGTCTGCCGACAACTTAGTCTACATGCAAGCAAACAAATACAGCTAATATTTCTCTGTCTAGTCCGAGATGTATCTCTGTTAGTGAGGCGGGATGATCAGCGCGAAGCTCTCTGGTGCTGGCGCGCAGTCTTCTCGTCGTGGATATTTGAGCGGTAACCATAACATTGCATGGCGGAGAAACGAAGATAAAAGGTGTCATCCAAGGTTCTTGGGTATACTTTCAAAAATCTGTACCGGGCGTTTCATTTAAAAGGAAAAAAAAGCAAGCATTTTAGCCCTTTTTAACTCTCCTAAAGATGCAGTTAAAAAACGAAATACGGAAAAATAACTACCTACCCATGGAGTCGAACATAAATCAAGATGGCCGGGCCGGATTCGAAACCCGCAGGCTGCGTTCCGAATGAAATAAAAACAAAAAGCGTGTTCAGTGTTCCCGCGAAAAGCTACGCACACTACTGAAGGCTCTGGAAAGCCGGCTTCAGAAGCTGCGGCCCATGACTCACGATGGCCACTCCTGTACCAGTGGAGTCGGCGTCCCAGCCGCTCGCAACCACTAACTCTGCCTGCGCCTGCGCGGTGTTATTTTCAGCCGCTGCACTGATGTGAGAGATGGCGCAGGCCACGCTCATAGCTCTCGGGAGAGGTAGGTACTTCACACACACACACACACATGTCATTTGGTTGCAATGCTTTCACAGTGACGCCCTTGGAACTTTTTTTTGACGTGACGTCTAATAAATTGATGAACGCACAAAAAAGTGTCCCGTTACGCACATGGTTCCGTTACGCTGTGTCCCATTACGCTCATTGATCCGTTACGCTCATTGTATGCTTGCGCCGCACCGACAGAAGTGAAAACTTAAAACTTTGTTTATAAATGTGTAATATGAAATAATTTCTACGTCAAATGAATCTGATTACTAGTATAATTACAAGTATTTATTATTTTATTATTAAAATAAAAATGATTCAATTTTATTCATAAAAGTATGCAATCATTTCATCAATGTTTTGTTATGACGTTGTCACGTTAATTATCGTCCGTAAACCGACTTTACAGACAACCAATTTTTTTTTTTACTCGAGAAAGTTATCTTACGACTTCCGCTTGCAAACCACTGGAGCGTGTCAAGAGTACATGGCGACAAAGTAATAAAGTGTGAAATATACAATTAAGCAGTACAGCATTAACATTCAACAGTCAGAATACTGTCAAAGTTTCTTCAGTTATGTTTCGATAATCAAAAGAAGAGGACGTGTGACAGCACTTCTGAGTCCAAATTTATTTTTTTAATGGCTAAACGGGTACACCCCTCCCCACGAGTACAAAGAACAAGAATAACTAGCAAACATCACCGGGTTACATCGTATCACGTGTAGCTTTTATAACTTTGCATCATTACGTGATGTTAACAAAAAAAACTCAACATTTCTCCGAAAGCTTTCATCGCCGTAATCCGGTTTTCCATCTTTCTTATTAAGTTTGGAGCCAATTATCATTTAACTCGCTCTTGAACCTAGGGTAATGGTCAACCTAGCTGTACTGCATAGCATTTATTACTATTAAAATAAACAACTATGAATTAACTCCCGGGACAATATATATATATATAGGATTAATTTTAGTAGGAAAAAAATCCTAATTCTTAGCTTACATGATTTCAGAAGCCTTAATTTATTTTTAGCATCAATATCCATAAAGTGGCCAAGCGCAAGTCGAACTCAGTCTCCAACCACGCACAAAGGTACGGCTCAAGGTTACGTTTCAAGCGAGTGTCTGCTAACTACAGTTTGCGGTGCTATCCTGCTTCTCCTTGTTGCTAATTACTTTCAAGAGTTTAAGCTAGGTGCTGGTCTCTTTTCTTTTTTTTCTTTTACTGTAACAATAGGTACTTCCAAGCATGCGAACAGGTAAGAGTGATGCAAAGCTACCATTTTAAAAATGAAATGCTGTTCGAAAATATGGAATTTAAGGTAGCTTCTTACTTTAATAATGTTCGCAGGCTTTCACGGCCATTGTCCGAAGTAGCTTGGTTTCTGGGTTGTAGCCGTGTCCTGGGCAAATAATACACCGACGTTTCGGTCGAAATTGCAGTCTCCATCATCAGGGAGCGACTGCAATGTCCACCGAAACGTCGGTGAATCATTTGCCAAGGACACGGCTACAACCCAGAAGCCAAGCTACTTCAGGTTCTAACTTTGTCATTAAAAACATATATTGGCGACAGAATAGATATTGTGTCCAAAACTTAACAAATAACAATGGACTTATTCCCCCCGAAGTGCTTGGTCTGCGAAATGCAGTTTTCCAGTGACACCAAAAAAGAGAGTGAGTGCAGGAAAAATAATATCGATGTATATCCCTCAACGTGCTGCTGGACTGAAACCCGGGCCCTGGTGGCCGACAATGGCAGCTGAGCGAGTTGAGCAACTGCCGCAGGCGTGTCGCGAGGTGAGCCGGTGCTCGCTCGGAAACTGCTCTCGTGTCGACACACGAGTTTGTGCCGGTGACGTCACAGGCCCCGCCGCAACGGCCGTGCGTCAATAACCTTCCGCGGACCTCCCCACTCGGATCACGTGACACGGCTGTACAGCTGCCGCCACTGCTAATTATAGTGGCAGAAAAGATCTCAGTGTTCATTATATCTCACTTCACTTAAAAATATATATATATATATATATAGTTGAAACATATGTAGTGCATTACAGCCATAAATAATCTAAATTAATATTAAAACTGCTAGAGGTAAAATGTCTGTACATTGGATGAAATTTAAAAAAAAAATCATATTGGAAATGGTTACTAACATAATAATTAACTCAAAAACATAGTTTTCAGAATTTTTGTTTGTGTGTTTGTTTGTCTGTACGTTTGCCTGCCATGGCATCATTCGAAAACTACTGGACGATTTTGCTATTTTTTTAATACCAAGGTCTTTGGCTATATATAATTAAAGAATGTTTACCCTAAGGGGGTGAAAAAAGGGTAAATAGGGTATTAGGATCATTAATTATATCTCCGAAGCTAACCAAGCAAAAGAAACGATATTGGGTAAAAAAAATTAACACACCAAAACAACCAACCACAATTCTACCATTTTGCGATATTCAACCCTAAGGGGTGAAAAAGGGATACATATGGCTTTAAGATAATTAGATCTCGGAATAAAAAAAAGCATAAAACATGATATTAAGTACCAATAACAAATATATCAAAACTACCAACAACAATTTTACCATTTTGCGAAATTCACCTCGTAAGGGGTGAAAAAGGAGTAGATACGGTGTAAAAATAAAAAATTATATCTCTGAATCCAAACAAGCATTAGAAAATATATTAAGTACTCATAATATATATACAAAAACTAACAACAATTTTACGAAAGTCAAACCCTAGGGGTTTTCCAAATGGTGTGCATGGTTTTGAAACTAAAAATGAAAACGGATTCAATTAAAACTGGAGGTAATAAACTAAGAAAGTTC
This sequence comes from Bacillus rossius redtenbacheri, assembly GCF_032445375.1. Classification (NCBI taxonomy): domain Eukaryota; kingdom Metazoa; phylum Arthropoda; class Insecta; order Phasmatodea; family Bacillidae; genus Bacillus; species Bacillus rossius. The sequence goes on along the minus strand of NC_086330.1, from coordinate 23,831,074 downwards.
AACTTGCATGTAGTTAGGTATTGTATTTTTTTTTATTTATTGAAATTCGTTTTTCAAGGCAATGAAAAGGGGTACGATAATTTTTTTTAAATGTTATCCCAGAGACGTAAATGTTTTGGTGAGAATAATAAAAATAATAAACCACCCATTATTATTTTGCCATTTTGCGTGATTCCGTCCCTAAGGGATGTAAAATAGGTAAATTAGGTTTTCAAAAAAATGCATACTTTCAAATCTACTAGATCTAAAGGTAATAAATTAAGAATGAACAAAAAGCGTATAGAGTTACGAATTGTATATTTTATTTTTTTCCGGAATTCAAACTTTCAGGGGGTGAAACAGAGTAAGATTTGTTTTAGCATTAAAAAAAATATCATCTCCAGAAAAAAAATAAAGCTATATGTAAGAAACAGAGAATGAAAATACCTATGAAATTAATTACATAAGGTGTATTTACAATTTTTATAAATTCCACTCCAAAGGCAGTAAAATGGGGTACATTAGTTTTAATAGTACTAAATAATATATCCAAGCAAATTAAGCTGGAGATCAGAAACTGGTCAAGAATAACTTATATTGTATGATTCCATAGAATATATTTTTTACATTCATTATTTTTCTAATATTCGACCGTAAAAGGGGTGATAAGCATTCAATTTTGTTTTATTAAAAAAGTAATATCTCTTAAGCTAATCAAGGGGGACATAATTTAAGCGGTATTATTTATGAACATGCCAAATCTACTAACCCATAATTATTACCAAAATTATAATTCTTAAGGGGTTGTCGGATTTAAAATTGGGTTTTAACATTAAAAAAACAATATCTTCTGATTAAATCCATATTAATTTAAGATATTGGCAATGATAATACACATAGGTACCTTACATTAATTTTTTTTTTAAATATCAGCTCTTAAATTGTAACAGGGGTGCGTATATTTTTTTTTAAATATAAAAAGTAATGCATCCACAAAATTAGTTTTGGCAAGATAAGTTTAAATATAATATAAATGTAAGATATAAAAAAATTGTATTACACATCTGTGGTAAAAAATAACGTGAGGTTTTTATTTGGTTAACGGATATTGCCATATTTAATAATTATGCAGTTATGAAATTTCACAACGACATCTCTGTGAAAAAAAAGTAGAGGTGTGGAAAATTTGGGAATTTTGTTTAAGTAATACTAAGCATAACTAATAATCAACCAATACGTTCAAAAAGAAATACAATAATCGGTAATATACACTTAAATAAAAATTTGTAATTGGCTATCTTATGAAATGAAAAAGTGATGTGATTTCGTTAATGAAATGTATCCTCTAACATACTAAAACGGGAAATCAGGTACTTAATCTATACTAAAAAATTATAAAGGCTTAGGCATAACCATTTAGAAAATAACATTCTTATATTTTTTTGTTATGAATAGAATATTTTATAAACCTGACAGTTTTTTTCGTCTATTTCAATAGTAAAAATGTTTGGAATTAAACACATAATTTTCTAACAATGTAAAATAGCAGCAACACCATGAGATTCCGCGAGCGAAGCAACGGGTTACTGGCTAGCCAATGCACATGTACATGTGGTCTACAGAAAAATAAAGCCAACTTATTCAAAAATTCACAAGATAACATAAAATAAGTCCCTGATAAATTCCAAATTTCAAAAAAAGTTTTAAAGGCTAGAATTTGAAAATCAAGTTTATATTTCATCGGCAGGTTTTACTTACATTGCGATTTAAGCTCTGAAAAAATTACATTAAATAATTTTTACAATAATTCACAGTAAACGGTATACTGATTCGGCACACATTGTAATCCAGCACCGATCGAGCGGCTCGCGTTTGTTTCCTGTTTCAAGCGTGTAACGTTCCATATTTCACGGCCACATTTCCGTAACGAATTTTTTTTTTGAGAATACAGTTACTCATTTGTATTTTTTCTTCTATAGATTAGCTAATTAAAACTTGTAAATACCATTGCAGTGTATGTTTATTTTTGTTAGATATTTCCGATACGAACATACTGACGTCAGATAAGCCGGCAGTGGTGGCTCCAGAATTTGCATTTACGTTTGCGGGGCTCTGATATTTTGGAGAGATTTTAAAAATAAACGTTTTTTTTTAACAACGTATTTAAGGACCTCAAATTTCAACGATGGATCTGTAAAATTATTTGTAAGTTAATAATATAAAAATGAATAATTAATTAACGTTACTAAATTATAATACATTAAGTTTACGTTATAAAACGAACAGCATTCTACAGTTTAATGACAAACCTTTTTAGGGTTGATACAAGTTTGAAATTCTACAACTCCCTGACGTTTACAGTTATTCCAGATTTTAATCGACAAGTTTCCCTGACCTTCCAGACACAAACCATCCCGCGGCTCACTTGGTGTTGCAGGGAATTGGGGGGGGGGGAGAAAGAGAGAAAGAGAGAGAGAGAGAGAGAGAGAGAGAGAGAGAGTGAGAGAACGTATGTGCTTTCAAATGTGTCACCTCAGAAAAATTAACGCCATTTTAGATAGATACACATGTTCGGATACAATTGCTATAGATCCACCCAAAGCTATCGAACTTGCATGTAAGCTTCCGGAAATTGGTTTACGCCCTTTGTGTTTTTTTTTGCAGTAAAAAAAAAGGCCAGGATTTCAGGAAAAAAAGGAAATTACAACGGAAATTTTTGATTAGTAAACGTTCGGGCAATTTTTTTTTGAGGCACTTAAACGTTGGCGGAAGTGGTAGTTCCTGTTTAATTTTTTTTCTGTAACTTGAAAGAAAAAATATTACCGAAATATTTGTTTGATTTCCCAGAGTTTCCCAGGTTATTTTCTGTCCATGTTAACACCCCAGACTTTCCGCTGCCGCCCGTGCTTGTAGCGGTGGTGACAGAAGGGCGAGAGGACTCACCTCTGCCGACGGCTGCGCCGCGCCGGGCGCGCGTGGACGACCCCGCCTGGCGCCTGCTCGCGGTGCGACGACCCCCGCCGCTGCGTCGGCCGACCTGCAACACACCGCGCCCACCGGCCAATCAGCCCCGCCTGCCGCGCCCCTCCCTTTCCGAACACCACTCAGCCGCTGACACACGCCCGCGTCATTACTAGAGGTGTTACTATAACAATTAGTACTCCGTTACTATCGTATCGTTACGTTACTCCTTACTTCTGATACCGCATAACATGCTATGTTATGTTGCAGCAACGAATCCAGTCGTATTGCGTACGCGTACAGTATGACGTCGCGTAAATAATAATAATAAATCGAATACAAACTATTAACAATGTTTGGTAATTAACATGTTTTGTTAACCAAGAAACAAATTAAATCTCATTAGAGCGGCTTTATTATATATTATGTCTTTTAAGATAGAATAAAAAAAGGTGAAAATACGCGATAGTAAAAAACAAAACCATACATATTTCTAATTTGTAAAAAATACTTTCTTACATTGTTTCTGTTCCAATCTCAAATTTTGTCTACACACACAATACCTTTAATAAACAGTAAAAAACTTGGACGACGAATTTCCAAATTATACTTTACTTAAACAAACATCGTTCTTTGTAACGTACGTTTTTTAATTCATCGAATGAGCGCGCGCATGCGTAAATCATACGAAAAATGCGAGTAACGAAATGCATACATGTGTAACGTTTCGTTACTCGGTACTAGATGGCGCACCCGTTACTCAGTACCGAATACATACGGTTTGCTACAGCTCTAGTCATTACGTGGTCTCACCGGGCGAAGCAGTTTCATTTCATCCAGACCATGTTGGGTTGACGCCCAAAACACTGGCTGAATTGCACGGTAGTGACATACTTATTGACCATCACCAGACGCGGTCGAGCACCATTTCCGCATGCACTATAGCGATGGCTTGAACGTGAGTTCAACTACGTCGCAGCATGCCGTCTCCTGATAGTTTCCCGACTCCATGCACGCCTTCATGTTCAAGGCCGATCATTATTCGTCGTCTTGCTCAGGGGGGCATTCATCGGCGGACAAATTGTCGACGGAACGGTCGAAAATCAGCGGCGGTAAACAAAGGCACGCCTGCGTCTGTCTGCAGACGGGCATTCCAACAACCACCTGCCGCCTTTCCTAATTAAATTTATCAAGTATGTAGTTGTATTGTCAAATTCTGGCGCAGTTTCAATGCACCAGGCACTGGGAAGTACAACTGTACGTCCGCCACGATGAACTTTCTGACGGAACTGTTGTCAAGGAAGCCGGGGGGGTTTCTGTCTGTGGTACGGCGGGGCGGAGTCAACGAATGGATTCTGCTCGTCTACGGGGATGACTATCGTAATCACGGTAACTCTTGGATCACTCTCGTATCAGAACCAGTCGCACACACTCCGCCAGCGCGGGTGACGCCGAGTGCCAGAGGCCACACGGGCTAGTGGCTGCTGCAGCGGGGCGCGATGCAGTGGCGTGAACAAGGGATTGCGAGGGCGGGGCACGGAGTCCCGCGCCTCCTCCGAAACCCTTCCGGAGATTACGTCAACTAGAGGCGTTTCCTTGTTTGTACTTGACATAATTCCCGATTAAAAAAAAAAAAATTGGTTGTCTGTAAAGTCGGTTTACGGACGATAGTTTAACGTGACAACGTCATAACAAAACATTGATGAAATGATTGCATACTTTTATGAATAAAATTGAATCATATTTATTGAATTAACACTATTTTGTATGGATACAAAGAATGAGTGAAATCTACCATTTAATTGATAAATTTACTTTTATTTGCATTCATTAATTCAAATATGTTTATTACTTTAACGAAGAGATTATTTTAACTATAACTTTTATACATGTTTGCTATTTAACTTCTTCCAATCTGTGTTATTCTGTTAAGGATAGGACGATGGTAGGAAAAGTAGGAAACGAATGGGAGTGTTTCAAGTTTAATGTGCCTCGAAAAAGTCAAATCGATGGTTGTTCCAATCGAGTGGAAGAGAGATAGATGCGGCGCAAGCGTACTACATCGAGAAAACCCGGGAAACGAACCTGGTACGCCTCGGCATGAATACGCGGGATCTGACAACTCGACCAGCTGGACCGTAACTCCCAGAAGAGAAAGAAGGCAATATATCTGCTCAATGTTTAACAATGTGAATCAATAATCGGCTTATAACATCAATGGAAAAGCCGATATTTTACCTTGTGCTATTTTAAAAGGGCTATATAAATGACAACTTTCCACCAAAAATTTATAATATAAATATAGAACACTCATAAATAAAATTATGTCCCCCAAAGACAAGTCGTTATTCGATTACTCATCCGTATACGTATTCGCTTATAACGTAATGAAGGCGAGTACAAAATCTAATATAAGGTAGTTACCATAAATTTCTTTTCTTGATTTTATTTCACTTTTTAGTATATATAGTAAAACTTTCCGCATGTAGTTATAACATATAACAGTAGCACTCACTCGCACATGTTTTAATAATTGTTATATTGCCTAACGAAAATGTTTGTGAATGACACTACTAAAATATGAAATAATAAGTACGAATTATAATTGTAATCGCTATTTTTAAGGTACGGAATTTACAAACTAGCGAGTGCAGTAAGGAATTATTGTTCTCAGTTCTATGTCCCGGGTCTTTACGGAATACAGCAGGGAGTATTCCTAATATTATGACCCGGGCAGGAGGTGGGGAAGAGGGGTGGCCAATATGAACCACGTTCCTAAAAGCCTTCCCCTCCCCCTCTCCATGAGCAGTGAACAGCCTTCGGGGCTACCTTGAGCTTAGCAACCGCCGAATTATTAATGTTGCTGGAGGGCTAGCGTGCGTCACGGGGCCCCTGCTGACGCAAGGCGGAGGAGTCATTAGTTCCTCTCGAGCACGACCGTGGCGCTGCGTAGCGCTGCTGCGAACTGCTGTCTTCTGTCGCCACGTCTCCCGGCGAGACTCCTGCCAGGGACACACGGCGCTTCAACTACAGTCCCGGGGCCCCCTTCCCCTGAAGTTAAGAAGCCTGCAGATACTGTGCAACGGGTTTTGATGTCAAAACTGTGTCTTACGAAAAAAAAATTGGTTGTCTGTAAAGTCGGTTTACGGACGATAGTTTAACGTGACAACGTCATAACAAAACATTGATGAAGTGATTGCATACTTTTATGAATAAAATTGAATCGTTTTTATTGAATTATCACTATTTTTTACGGATACAAAGAGGGAGTGAAATGAAATCTACAATTTAATTGATAAATTTACTTTTATTTGCACTCATTAACTCAAATATGTTTATTACTTTAACGAAGAGATTATTTTAACTATAACTTTTATGCATGTTTGCTATTTAAGAGGCCGTGTCAGTAAATGTTTATTTCCAATATTCTGCTTTAGAAGTTCTCTCTTTTAACAGTGAGATTTAGTGACTTATTCAACCGAAGTAACTGTAGCCGCAGCGCGTGATAAAGCTACTATACCCTTATCACAGGATTAGTGGGACGGTTGACAGCTCCAGTTTACTCGACGAAAAAATGTATCTGGTTCCTCGACAATCTGAGAGGATGACAATCTGACCGGCGGTTCACTAGGAAATTGCGGTGCAGGGATTCAGAATCAAGAAACCTCACATTTACAACTGTACTATGAGTCGTATCTAAAAAATTTTAATATTTTAAACGTATCGGAATACAATTAATCTTCAAACATGTGGTAATTATTCTTTATCTGGATGTAATATTCCGTGAAAAATAAAGTTTGTTGACATTAAAAAGTATACGAAATTCATCATGTAACGTTTTAAAAGGATAATAACAAATTCATATACTTAGATATTGCATATGCATTACACACAATCTAAATACAATCTCACTAAGTCAGACTACCTAATTTTTTACAATGCACCATCATACAGTTTAACAGAAGTAGGAGAACCTCTTATCGACGTTGTTTCAAAGAATTTAAATTTACAAATATTACTATTTATCTTATTACGATATGTATCTTTATGAATACGAATTTACAAAAAAAAAAAATATTGAATTGATTACATTACACTTTAACATTACACAAGACTAAAACACTAACAAAACTTAATTTTATATATTGCTGTAGCATGTTAGAAGACGAAATAACTCACAAGACTAACATTAAGAGGGCTGCGTTACAAATTTACTTTACAGAGGAGAAAATATCCTTTAAAGATATTTCATTACCTAATTGATTACATAATACTGCCGTTGATGTGATCGTAGATATAAAGTATTGAAAAAAATAAATTCCATTATGTTTATGTAAATATTTAGAAAACGTTATTGCTTATAGATGCTCATTATTTAAATAATAAAGAATCTTTTACTTTTATGTACTGAACAAACAAAATACTTATAAGTTAATAAGAATAAGCTTAGTTGAGTAACATCTTCAATTTGTATTGAATTCAATATACATATCGAAAATCAATGAATGCAACTGATTGAATTCAATAAATATTTGATCTTGTGAAACGGCCATAATGGTGATGTAGATAATTATAGATGCTCACATGCATTTTGAGAGTCCGTATAAAGCCTATTACAATTCTATAAGTATACATTAAAATGCTTTTAAAATAGACATGTGTAATATAATTAAAACTTGTTTAAGTAAGATCATCACAAAAAAATGAAAATCCTTCAACATTAAGTTATGTTTTATAAGATTTTAACAAAACACACATACCATAAGAGAATAATAATCATGCCACATAATTCAACACAAAATACTCATTCCAGTAGGCGCTAAGTAAAAATAACTTCTATTTTTATGCTGATAACTTTACATTGTTTTATATATATCATTATTTATAACTTTTAATATTCTCTACACATTAACTGAAATTAATTATTTACAGAGTCTTAGCAAATGTTGGTCTGTACCACATACAGTTCGTACGATATCTCTAATTGAAACACATACAGTTCATTATTACCTAGTAATTTCAATTATATTTCCATGAACATAATGAAATTAGTATAGGGCCTAGGTTGTTCACTGTTAATTGAATACTTCTGAAGTATGTTCATTGTGAGTTAACATACATACCAAATGCCATTCTTCCAGTAAAGTTACAAAGAAGACAAGATAATATAAGTATGTATGTAGTACCATATTTTAAACCCCTATTAAATGAATAATAACTCAATCTCTTTTCTGGACTATTAAGTAATAATTTTTTATTACTGTTATTTGTAACTTAAATAAAATGACAACTAACAAATTAGTAAAATATATAATTACGTGCTATATAGTGTGACATTTTTACATGGACGGCAAACGAATATAATAAAATGTCTATGACAATATTAACTTTACTCATTATAATGGAAAGAAGCAAAATGGGCAGATAAGCATATTCTACGCTGACATTTAAAAATGCTCAATTCAAAATGAACATTAAATGTTTTTCCCGAAATTTTCTTCCCGATGACAAACAAAAAAGTTATATGGTCGCGAATAATACATTTGTATGGCTTTACATCAGCGGAATATTGCCTTGGCATAAATGTGTGAAGTCTGTGGCACTTGTGGAGACGTAAACCTTCGCTCGAACACAAAAACAAATGAACAGATTTTTTTTTTATGGGATGTGCAATCGGAGACCCCTGTGGTGGTTGAAGAGTGTCAGGTCGGTCGCCAGACCAGATAGTAAAAGCTCAGGGGCTGAGGATAGAAAAGGCCTATCTCCAAATGATTAAGTATAAATGTTGTCATGTAATAGTTAAAGACTTGATTACACCCAGGTTTATAAACCCATCATGATCATGAAGACACTGATCGGAAGGTAATGTGCAATACATTTCAATGGCCTTTTCAGTTTTTGCTAATTAATTATAAATATAAGCAAAATTTCACTGTATCTGGACAAATCAAAATATTGATAATATTATTTTTATCACAGAAATAATATGTGATATGATAACTAAATTTTAAAAAAGCGGTTATGTTAAATGTATTGTATACTTTCAGTAGGCAAAATTTCCTGCCCCTACCTCTTATAGACTTTGAGAAAAACTGCCTTTTAAAATAACATTGATATAGATAGGAGCGCAAATTTGTGACACAGCCTCTTAACTTCTTCCAATCTGTGTTATTCTGTTAAGGATGGGACGATGATAGGAAAAGTAGGAAACGAATGGGAGTGTTTCAAGTTTAATGTGCCTCGAAAAAGTCAAATCGACGTGTGGTTCCAATCGAGTGGAAGAGAGATGATGCGGCGCAAGCGTACAATGAGCGTAACGGGACACTTTTTCGTGCGTGCAGCCGGCGTTCATCGATTTATTAGACGTTGTCACGTCAAAAACGTTCTGTATATTTTAATGTTCTCTGCTTCATTGCATGCATGCAGGTCACAACATATGCAGTAGCCCTATACAACATGCAAGCGCCGTGTCCGGAGATGAAGTGCAGTAATCTCGGGCCGCGCGGGGTCCCCTTGCGAATCCTACATATTTGCGCCCGTGCCTAAGGTCAAAAACAGCCAACATCAGTCAACAGATAACAGTCTACAACAGTCAACAGACACTACAGTCATTTATAGACACAGCAACAGCCAACAGTCAACAACAGCCCGATACGCCATGCTGGATTAGCGAACGTCAATCAGTTTGAACGTGGATATCAAAGAAAAATTAATACTCTCTACTTTGATATTTTTAAAAAGTTGGAAAAAGCTTCTTCGAAAAAAGGCACAAAAAAAATAAATTACAGACGAGCTTTGGGATTCTTGAAAATTTCCTTACGGAAATGTAACCCGCTAGAAAACACTAAAAATGAAAACCGACAGTAACGACGAGTGTTCCTTGCAGCGCCTATCAAACGGTTCTCACCTATCCCGAACAGAGTGCAGCAGTGTCTTGCCGCGCGCCCATTGGTTGCCGTCCACGACAATGTCCATCCACCAAGGCAGGTAGAGCCAACCTTTAAAACTGAGCGCCGCATGGTCTCCATTAGGTACCAGCTCTGTTTCCGTGGGCCGAATTTTTAACCTGGATTGGGATCGAAACACCTGCGGCGAAGCAATGATTCAAGCGAATGGAACAGGCAGAGAAGAAAGACGCGGAGGACACACACAGAGGTAAGCAATCGAGGTTGGAGACCACCCACCACAAAGCCCCGCCCTCTCATTACCGCACGTATTTTATGGCTCCATCTTTCGTAATGTTTGTGCTCGCGTTTAGTTATTACAGCCATCGCCGTTACACATTATGTACAAGGGTGTGGTTGGGGGGGGGGGGGGATGGAGGAGAGAAATGTCTCGCAGCAACAAAAACAATCAGAGATGCAATTAACAAATGGTCCACTAACTAACTAAAACAAACAAAAAATAAAAACCTTTAAAACTTAATTTTGTTGGTATTTGCGTGATGTTCCTGAAATGTTACCGAGACATGTTTTAATTTACGTTAATCACATACGTAGTTTTATTCTAAATAAAACATGCTTCCTACCACCAGTGCTAAGGTGTCACGTCCACATGCGGCGCGGAGTCTACTAGGCGATGGTTTTCTCCCAACATTCCGCTAATCGCTCATGATTTATGAACTTCAGTGTTGGTGATCTTGTCAAGAGACCTTACAGTGCGAGCATAGTTAATGTCCGATGGAAAACTCAAATTTATTATTTTTTTGACTCAAGTTTCTGTACATTTTACGTAAATTTTAGATTCGTTGTAAAATAGAATTTCGTTTGTAATATTAAAATTTTTCCTGAATATATTAGACTAGAGCCTTTTTGAAGTTATACTACTTCAGGCGGGTTATGAAAAAATTATGAGAGTGAAATTTTACGATGTGCGCTCAACATGCAAAAAAAAAATTCACAGGCTGATAAAAAGGCTACATACAAAAAAAACAACGTAAAAATAATTATTATGTAGGTACTTTTAAATCGTTTACTTCGGTGATTGATATGGAATACGGGTCCATATATTTTATATATATATATATATATATATATATATATATATATAGTGAATATTAATGATATAAATTGTATTTGTAATATTTTTCAAGTGTATTTATATAAGTAAGGTTAGGTTATACTTATTTAGGAGCGTTATGAAAAAATCATGAGAATGAATTTTTACGATGCGTGCGCAAAATGCAACAAACATTGACAGGATGATAAAAGGCTACATACAAATAAAAATTATCTATGTGCTTTGAAATCATATACTTTAGTGATTGATAATGAATACTGGTTCATCTCATTAAAAGCATTTATTTGTTGTGAATATCAGTGATATAAACTGTTTATAAACTTTTCCAAGTGCATTTATATAAGTTAGGTTATTTTACCGTATGCATAATTTATTTGCATTACAAATGATAATTTAGTACATGTTTTAAAAAATAATGAAAATTAAGAAATTAGAATAAACATTCAGAATTGTTGTTGGTTTTAGTTATTAATTAAAATTCGTCTCGATTGTTTTACTAAATTAAATAATTTATTTTATACGCGTGTTTATATTAATATTGAATACTGAGTGTATTTTAAATTTCTAATTTTATTTAATTTATACTTTACCCACCGTATTTATAATATACCTCCAGTTCTTTTTTTATTACTATTAACAATTTGCAAATAAAATTCAAGTTAGGTAGATTTCGAAGAATTACTACCTATTGTAATCGTTACCATGGTGCGACTATCGGAAATTTTTTATACGACTTTTCGTTTCATGGTCCATAGACCTCATAACCATCGTCAATTCAAAAATGTATATGTATATGTATATGTATGTATGTATGTGTGTGTGTGTGTGTGTGTGTGTGTGTGTGTGTGTGTGTGTGTACATAATTTTTTAGGAACACGATACCTGCAGCAATTTTTCACAAATCACTTCCAAACTGATCCCAAAAAATAATCATGGAAAATTTCGGTCGAGTTCGTTAATGGGCAATATCCGACAAGGCGTAGAAATTAGGAAGGTTTTTTGAAAAACAGAAAAATCGTCATAACTCCCGTAATATGATGAATATCACATCCGTTTGAAAGTATTATAACTCGTAGGGGTAATACCAAAACTTTTGTCTAAATAATATAGTTTTGAATACGACCAACCATAACTAAGAAGGAAGGAAAAAACAAGAGTTGGAGGAAAAAAAATCATAACTTCCTAAGTAGGCACATTATCAAATCCGTTCAAATTGTTTGCAAACCCTACAAATATTACCTAAAACATTTATCTGAAACAATTTCTGATACAACCAAACAAATAATAAATAACAAGAATATACAGAAGAAAATTCAATGGATATCCACAAATAAGATTAACTTATTAGTGTAAGATATAATTAAGGGTTTTTTTGGTTGTTACTTGCTTAATATTGAACACCCGGACTGTAATTGTTTAGAAATAATTTTAAAAAATTATATGTTCGTATGAACTGATGCACAGTCCACGGCTTTCTCGAAACTAATGACTGATATTAAAGGGGAGAGATACGAACAAAAAGACGCCAAATTGGTTTTAAAAGTTTCATGCCATAACATGTTCTAACGTTCAATATAGAAAATTTGCTTTCGGTAAGGCAGATACCTATATATTATACATTAGGATAATCTCACATACAATAAACAGAGTGTCTATTGACAGTATCATTACAGTTTTAATTCCCAAGAATGAATTCAATTCTAAACACCAAAGACTTTACAGGGTAAACTATTCGTATCAGATAGTCACATGCTATGCTTTAACCAAGCCAAATGTTTAATAAATTATTATGGCCTAAAAAGCGTGATGGCATCCATCGGTTCGTACCCCCAAAGGTTACGCAGTTGATCGGAGACAACGTACGCACGTTAGATTTACGACTCCCGTGACGTCAGCAGACGCCGCGAAAAGTTCCGTCTCCGAAGAGATAACCGCTTTCCGTGTTCGGCGGGTCGGCGGGGGGAGACGTGTTATCTTATCAGGACAGAGAAGTGGCTGTTCGCGTACACAGGCCCGCTGTTTCCCCGAAGAGGAGAGCGAAGAACAAGACAGAGCCGAGGAGCGTCTCTAACTTCCCAACTCGCGGGCCGGCGACCCAACTTCGCTTCGCTTCGCCTCAGCCGGGGAGAAGAGGAACTTCAGGGGCCGGGGACCGGAGTTGGCGGCAACTTTGTGTAATCGTTCTTTAACTCAAAATACTGGCTGCCCTCCTTTCGCTCAAAACTTTCTACCGCTTCCCAGGGACACAACTTTTTAATTAGTTCTCTTCCTTCTTCTCTTTCTCGCTGCTCCTGGTTTCACCCCTCGCGCGGGAAAAAAAGTTCGCAGTCTGTTGACACACGGGAAGATAACACAGGTGGCGGTAATGTACAGAGTCGGCAAAAAAGCAAACCGAATACCGTTGTCGAAAGTATCTCGAAAGAATACTCAGAAATGGAGGGAGATAAAAGGTTACAAACATCACACTTCAAAATGATTTCCACCGACGAAAAAGAGAAGAACTACATTATACAAAAGGTAAAAATAAATTTATTCGCCAAGAAAAAAAGTAAGTTGCTGTGAAGCGGTAATATGGGAAAACATAAGAAATCATAACTTTTACCCCTCGACTTCAAAGAAGGGTTTTTTTTTTTTTTTAAGTCAAGAATGTTTTGCAATGTGACACCATGCTCTAACGTGTTATCGGTTGGAAAATGTGTGGCTAGGCTAATTCTGAGTTGAATTGAATGCAGTTGTTGACAGAAATTAATGTCAGAAGAATATTCAAAATGCTTAGATATTCACATAATGAAGAGAACTAATACACACCAAGAGACACAGAAACAACGACGGATTTACGGTAGTAAGAAATCAAAATGAATTATTATAAAAGGTTACTTTAAACTTCTTAATTATTGTAGACCATATAATTAGGCAGTAAATTTGACCACCAGCCAAGACGCCAAAGTCCAAATGAGTAAGCAAGCTGTCATTTGGATGCTGCCGCAAACACAAGGGTTTAGCACACCCGAAAGTTTAGTGTTTGCCATTGAAATTTACCAGTTCTTCAAGGTCGAGTCAAATAACAACGGCACAATCACTCAAGGGGATAAATCGCACAAAGATGTTTAGAAGGCAGCCTCATGGTTGGGTCTGTGTTGTATTTATACCAGATGTACCATCCGTCGTTGGTGGGTTAGGTTCCTGTTTCCTAGGCATTCTAACGAACTCTGTCGTGTGTCGTGTAGTGAGATATTTTCACAGCCCGATAACCGCGCAATAACGCAAGTGAAATACAACCCACGCCGCCTTCAAAGCGACCACGAACTAACTGCAATGCTTAGCAAACTGGCGCGACCTTGGAAGAGCCACTGTTCCCTTTTGTTCAATTTCTCTTGCTCGTACAAGATAGCTTTCGATTCAGCCCGACTGTACTGGGTACTTTCAGCAATAAGCGTGAATGTGAGGGTGGGGGGGAGTAAGCAAAAGTCAAAGGTTCTCGTCACTTGAAGGAGAAAAATATTCAAGGTCGGTAACAATTGTTATTACATACTTGAATGGCAAGTTTGTGCGGAGGTGTATGTGTTTTTTAATGTGTATTCTACGTGCTGTTAATCACGATTGCACTTATAAAAACGAGAACGTTAGTCCGTTTATTTTCAGCCGCGAGTGCCAGAGACAATTATCACAATCTTTGCGGATGGATGTTTACTGGACCACAGATTTAAAAAAAACTTGTTTAGAGTATGGTTTGTAGGAAGGACGAAGATGGGCGAGCGGATAAGTCAAAGTGAAAGAGGTCATTATCTCCTGTCTCCCGCCTGGAGTCAGGCGGTCGAGGTATTTCTAAACTCAGAAATTTGGTGGAGTGGAACGGGGGAAGGGAAGAGAGAATTAATATTTTCATATTATGTTCAGTCAGTGAGCATAAATCAGTATTTAAAAAAAAAACAGGAAGACACCATGAACAGCGGAAAAAAAAAAATTCTTTGATAAAGAATAAAGCATAAATGCGAATAACAATGGTGTTTACAGAGAGTTTTCGTCGCTAGAGCTTCATCCAGTTGTGATCGCAATTTTGCCAATTAAAATTTCTTCTAACCGGAGGACCCAGATTCTATTCTCGGTCGGCCATCTTGATTTCGGATCCAATGGGTTTTCTACATCAATCCATGCAAACGTTTGAGTGTTCCTTACAACAGACCATGGTGGATAAGTACTTTCCACAAGATCCTTGAATTATGCCGTTGAGTATTATTGTCTCTAATGACCTGGATGTCTTAGAGGCGTAAAACCAAACTTAAAAAAATAATCGGTGTAATAGAAGTCCCTAAAAATTCTGCTTGCGATCTTTTCTGACTAGTATATAAATTAAATTTAACTGGAATTCACGCTTAAGATAATATATTTCACAGTAAAAATATGTGGAAATCTCTACTCGGTAAACGCGTCACTGAAATAAACCATATATATATATATATATATATATATATATATATATATATATATATATACACACACACACACACACACACACACAAATTAAATCAAAATTAAGTCATTTGAAGCAGTCACAGAAATTTCAAATTCAGACCATGTAGCGTTACGTGCCAAAAAAAAATAAATACCGCAAGGGTAAATGCACCCATATGCGATTTGTCTGGGCATAACCCAGGTTCTATCCAAGTGCGTCAGTTCTAACTCATTACTGAACACGCACCATACCAGGGGAAAATATAACATGCGTCTTGTCCAGGGGGAAGGTTGACAAAATATGTCACTTCATAAGCCGTGCTCTTTGATTCTTGCAATGGGGATGACTGGATTAAACATAACATAACATAATGGACAGTCACAATAAATTGTTATGCTCGTTGTCATAAAAAAAAACCCTGTCTGCTTTGTGCCAGAGTCGCAACTGTTTCGTCACAGGAATCCTAACTGTTGATCCGTGCTGCCATCGTCGGGTTGTCCGGAGCTGTTGTTTTATGTATTTACCGTTGCAAGTGTCTCGTCATCGTCAACCAACAGTGTTCGTGTGTGCTGTAATATATATAAGTGAAAATACCTTTGGGCGGGATGGGAGTAAAATTTCAAGGCCGAATTTTAATGCCACATTTTCGTGAAGCATTGTCGTTAAACGATTTTTTTTCCCTAACCTAACTTAAAAACTAAGTGTATTTTGGAGGAGTTCGGGTTAGGGAGGAGACTAAGTGCGTCTTAGGCCGAAGTTTTTTTTCCTAACCTAACTAATAACTAAGTGGGTGCAGAGAACTTGTCGGGCCCCAATGCCTTTAGAAGGCTCCACGTAGCCTGGCGGGAAACGACACAAAGTCGCCCCCCAAACCCAATGCGGACAAAATGTCCAAGCGTTAACCCTCTCATGGTAGACTTTCTACTCTGTCCAACTCTTCTTCCTGAACTATCCCTCCGTTTCCTGTAATCAACCTTCTTGTAATTAACGCATGAAATGTTGCATCTCCCATTTTAGTGCCCAGGGTTTTCCCTGTGTCCATGCAGATTTTGCTTGGGTCCAACTTATCTAGTTTTTTTGTCTAGAGTTAAGAAGTGAGGGAAGTTAGCCATGGCTGGCCAATCCCCTCCTTCCTAGCACCTACCTCTACTGCATGGCTTAAACCCTGCATGATTAGAGCGTACGGCTTCGGCCTGAGACGCACTTAAGAGTCTCTCATCAACCCAAACCCCTCCAAAACACACTTAGTTTTTAGTTAGGTTAGGAAAAAAAATCGTGGCGGCGTGCGGCTCAGGTTGATCCCTGCCACGCTGCAGGGATAGGCGGGTCACGGCGGTAGGGACCCGCCTGCGCCTGACGCCACCCCGACTTGCTGGCATCTATAGAGCATCCCACTCTTAGATTGCAGTATGGAAGTAAATGGGCGCATTCTCTCTCTCTCTCTCTCTCTCTCTAACACACGCCGATTGCCGTTAGCACTGTCCTTGTTTCTTCGTGCCAAATATCAAACGAAATTTAAAATTTTAATTTTTGGACCAAGCATTTTTTCATATTGTATAGAATCAAAATACGCATCAGGCAATGCTTATTTTGAATACTTAACAATATTTTAAGTGTACGAAAAAATTAAAAAACATAACTTATTCGCTGCGAACTGTTTTGAAGTATTCCGATATGTTTCACATAAAAAAAAAACCTACATGTGTATTTCATTCAGATTTTTTTTATTAGTAAATTAATGCCTTAGGACGCCACCGAACAAATGTTAAGACAAAAACTGTACAGGTTTCACTTAAATAATTTTTTTAATATATTGAAATGCATTTTCTCACAAACTGACACATCAAAAAGTTGACCCGCGGAAAAATTTTTTTCTATTAAAGATAGATGGGGGACGAAAGCGAGAAAAATGTTCACAATGAATTGAATTAGTTTTTAAAAGCAGCGCCATCTCAATTGCTTCTACAGTTTCCGTGGAAATAGCTGTTAAAGATGTGTCTTATCAGTACAAGAGCGCGCGCTGCCGTCGTAAGAGGAAACAGGGCCGTGTGTTTAGATAAGTGGGGTTCTGTCCTACAAGCAATTTCAAATACATGGCTTCCTTAGTCAACAAAAAATATTATAATCGATTCTTGAACATAATATTATAATGTATGAAATAAATTCGAAGGAATTTAATAGCGATCATGGTACAAAATTTTGAATTATTTTTCTATCCTTCTCACCAAGCATCTTATCAAACATTGTTTTAGACAAAGTTTTGGAAAATAATTATGATATTATTACAAACAATTTAAACAGATTTTATAATGTGTCTACTAAGGGAGTTACGTTTTTTTGTCCGGTGAAAATTTTTTTCGAACCCATGCAGTTATGGCTGGTCGTATCAAAAATGTATTTAGAAAACATTTTTCGGCATTAGGTAATCCGAGTTATCATACGTTAAAACGGATTCGATATTATTCATATTATGGGAGTTGTTGCGATTTTTCTGTTTTTCAAAAAATCTTCCCCATTTCGAACAAATTGTTCGGATGTTTCCCATAACTTACTCGACCGAGAATTTCCATTACCGTATTTTATTTATCATTTTTGACATGACTTGTCCAAAAATACGGCATTTATCGGGCCCATGAAAATGTGATATATATATAATTATATAGGTATATATATATATATGGGATTTTTAGAACAGAAAAGAAAACTATAAGAAAATTTCGTCTACAATAGGTAGTTTTTATTTGAAATTTACATAAAAGTGGCATTATTACAAATTTATATGTGTAATAGTATAAAATATTATAAATTACGATATGATTTCTTAAAATGCTTCTTGTTCTATCCAAATTACAAAGACACGCATCTCCTGAAATTCGTAATGTGTTAGAGATTTGGCAACAGCGCGCGCCATAAGCCGTGTACTGCAATCTAAGAGTGGGACGGGCTATAGTAGGGGACATGCGGCGGACATGTTCTTATTGTTCATTCATTAGACGGCAGAACATTACCAATGCCTATGAATGCATTGCAGTATGTCTATGTAGCCTATTGGCAAAATCTGTTGCACTATAACTCAATGATAAGGTGATATTTGCTGAACTACAAAATCAGTCTATTGGAATGAATGCTCTATCACATCTAACCTATACCTAGTATAAAATCGAATTTTAAAAAAATATTTATTATAATCAATCCTACCATTGGTATTTACTGAACATTTTCTTTAAGGTGCATTTCAACAGTGAGTAATATTTATTGTTAATTAATCATATTGATTGATCAATAATTATTGATATCCTGAACAGTTATTTAGAAATGAGTAAAAATTTTGTTAATTTATGTTTATTTAGAAAATAGCCTTCTTTCTCTCACTGTCGTTTTACCCTTTACAATATTCTTACGACTCGAGGTTTGAATTGCCAAATAAATTTTACTTCTATCACATATAATGAGTTACGCGAGCTCTTTATTTGTTTTAATATCGGCTTGTTTTCCGTGTATTTATTTGTTAATATTTGACATCAATTATGAGGTATTTCCAAATATCGTAATACGACAATATGGGAAACACTGGCCAATAATATATGGCGAAGCGCGCGACAGTTGACTGCATTGCTTTCAAGCTATTTTCACTCCACGCCGCTAGATGCCATTACTCTCACGCACTTAAAACACATTGTAAAACAGTAATTACACTCCACACCGCCAGGTTCGCTGACTTCACTTGTCTCGCGTATTTCTTATGAGTTTCCTAAATTGTCCCTATTACAATAAATGACATTTCTACGACAACCAGCGTAAATTATCAATGGAATAAGTCCAACATATTATGTTAAATACGTCATTTTATAACCAAAGACACCGAACAGAAGTATTTTTTTACACATATTCAGTACGAAGATCCCACAAAACCCAATTAGATTTCGGAGACTGACTTTCAAATGTGTTGATTCCTCTGTTACTATAGCCAATTCGAGGCGAATTCCGAATGAAAAGCTATGATAATTAAAGGAATGATAGGAAGTATCATAAAAATAATCATAGCAAAAAAATTAGCAGCTAAACCATTTGTATGCAATAACTTAGGTAGCTTTGCCTTAAATATGAAAGGGAACACAGTAAAAACAAAGCTAAACTTGCAATTATATTTTTTTTCCCCGAAATCAGATGAATTTGCATTCATTTGAATGCAGGTACGCTAGGACACACCTAATGAATAAGCTGAGGCTTGATGTCCTGTCTAGGTCGTCAAGGTCATTATATATAATGAGAATCGACGAGGCGAGAATTTAAGCATTGGCGGAATGAATTGGCGGGGGAAATGGGAGTAACCCGAAAAAACCAATCGGCTCACGGTAACGTCCGCCACGTTTTCCGCTCGAGAAAATCCTGGTTCGACCCCGCCGGTAATCGATCTGAGCCTTGGTCCTTGGTGGGACGTTATGTAAAAGCCAATAAAAAAAAAGTTTAAATAAGTTACCAAAATGGTGCCAGGTCACCTTGGAAGGCACTACGAATGGCTTGTGAGAATCCGCGCTGAAAGCCTTCACACACACGTGACACGTTCGACGAACATGTTTAACATGTATGAATAATAAAAATAAACGAAGAAGATATTTTAAACGGCGGCGAGCAGAGAGAGCGCCTTGTTTTGCAGGGGCTGGGTTGGTAAACCTGTTTTTCCAATCGGACC
The DNA here is from genome assembly GCF_032445375.1 of Bacillus rossius redtenbacheri. Taxonomy (NCBI): domain Eukaryota; kingdom Metazoa; phylum Arthropoda; class Insecta; order Phasmatodea; family Bacillidae; genus Bacillus; species Bacillus rossius. Next base: position 23,810,969 of record NC_086330.1, on the reverse strand, counting down.
ATTAATAAGCGCACGAGTTTCGAAATTTGTTTTCGGTTTCTTGATTTCCTTGAAAAAAACTGCTCAGAATGTTACAGCGAACCGGCTGGGCTGTATTTTATGGGACCGGTGTCTTAAAATGGGCAGCAACACACGAGTCGCTCACTCACGGATTTTAATCGCGATCTCGCCAGCTAGACAAACGTATTCATTCATTGCCACAACTGGGAACAGCCGTTTTTTCTCGCCGTACAAATTATGAGGTCGTAGTGAAGACTGCGAAACACCATATAAGAATTTAAGAGAAATCAGAAAAAGAAAGAAAAGAAGAAATGAAATGAATCGGCTAGCGTAAAAAAACCTTCAAAACAACATTCCGGGGAAAGATTGCTTTCCTCCTTTCCAATCTTCCTTTCCACATTATCTTATCTAAACTGTCTGATGCCCTATGGACTGTTATTCCAGGATGTTAAACACAATTAGTATAGCTACATGGGAAGAAATAAATGGTGTTAAATACGTGGAGGAACTTAAACACGACCAGTAATAATACACAAAGCCCACAATTATTATACTAAAGACTTACACAATAGGTTTTTTTTTTTTTTTTTTTTTTACTATTTCGCCAATAGGTGAAGACGTTCAAACACTACTTTTACTGAACTCAACAGATACTGTAAATATCTTTATTAGCCTATTAAATACGAAAAAAAAAAAAAAAAAAAACTGAGAGTTCCATCACAGAAAAAATTCCACTCACTGATTGCTGACTGTGCGTGTTATCTGCCCGAAGTGAACACAGCAATAATGCCTGATATGCAAGATTTATAGCACATGGTTTTCAAAACTTTCCAAGGAAAAAAAATCCTGGATATCTATTTTTACATGCCTGCGTACAACTGTCAAAACTCATTCTAGGTATATAATCCTTACCTAGTCGAAATTCGGCTATTTATTTTGTTGCAGATCATGTCTTAAATTCCCTATCAAACCACAGCTTATAAGCTCACTCAAAAATCATCTTTAAAGTATTTAGCAAGCTTCAAAAGTCCTTAAGCACACAGCTTTAACTGAGCCAAACAAACAAGTCCAATCACAAATTTAATATAGTTTGTCCCATAATTCAACGTCAAGACGAGAACAGTTTATATGCCAGTAAATTACGGGTTTGATTTTTTTTAAAAAAAAAGTAATATTTTACGAGTTATAGGCTTTTTTTTCTCTTAAAGTTTTTAAATCCCTACCCTGCACCAAAATATACACTGTGACTAAAACTTTTTGCTACGGATAAAACTGACTAGTCATAAGTATTTTAAGTTTAAGAATTGTTTTATAGTATGAATTGTCGAAGTACCCGATTAAAAATTGTTGCCACATAAGTAGTGCAAAGAATTTTCTCCCCAAAAAGTATAGCATGTTTGATTTCATTTTGCTTCGCTATCAAATTAGGGTTATTTACAATTGCGTACCAAAATATTTAGTCACAGTAGCTAATAATTTGATGCAGGATGGGGATTAAAAAAAAAGTTGATAAAAAAAAGCCCATAGTTCTAAAACTATAACACTTTTTTCGAATAATGTTTTTTTATATTCAGAACCGTGATTAATTGGGACAGACTGTATACCTATGGTTACATGAAAAAGTTCCTTCCTGCCGGTCCCGCACACATGGAGGCTGACGTAAAATTCTGTAATCATTGAAAGGTGTAGTTGCCCAATCATGACTTGGGCTCGTTTGGGTCCCGATTGGTTCTGATGGTATTTTTCAAAGGTTGTTCGAGTTTGTGTTAAGATTAGCGTAAACGCATATTTTTCAAGTGCACCACGAGACAGTTACTCAAGGAAATAATCAACTTTTTTTTTTGACGTGACGTCTAATAAATCGATGAACGCCGGCTGCACGCACGAAAAAGGATGACTCATTGTCCCGTTACGCACATTATCCCGTTACGCTCATTGTACGCTTGCGCCGCATCTATCTCTCTTCCACTCGATTGGAACAACCATCGATTTGACTTTTTCGAGGCACATTAAACTTGAAACACTCCCATTCGTTTCCTACTTTTCCTATCATCGTCCTATCCTTAACAGAATAACACAGATTGGAAGAAGTTAAATAGCAAACATGTATAAAAGTTATAGTTAAAATAATCTGTTCGTTAAAGTAATAAACATATTTGAATTAATGAGTGAAAATAAAAGTAAATTTATCAATTAAATTGTAGATTTCATTTCACTCCTTCTTTTTATCCATACAAAATAGTGATAATTCAATACAAATGATTCAATTTTATACATAAAAGTATGCAATCATTTCATCAATGTTTTGTTATGACGTCACGTTAAACTATAGTCCGTAAACCGACTTTACAGACAACCATTTTTTTTTTTAAATCTGGGCCGCCAAAGGGCGATGCCCGGCCGGAGACCCCGATGAAGGTGCGGCTGGGTTGGGTGAGGAGGGGAGAGGGGGGAACAGGCAGTCAGGACAAACAAGTGCGGGCGGTTTGGCTTCGTTTACATACGGCCCACGCACCCGGCACGCGGGAACGGATAATAAATGATAAGTGACCCTAATCGCTGATAAGTGACCAAGCGACCCGCCGACAAACCCCCGGCACCCAGAAGAGAATTCGTCTTCGGCGGTTGCCTCACACTCGTCCACGTCGAATGGGCCTTATCGATGGCTCATGAGTAGAGACCTGAAAAATTCGCGGATTCATTTCGTGAAGTGCTACAATTCAAATAATTATACCTTAGTGCTGCTTCTGCCGTTGGTTCACTGTTAATCTGGAGTAATAAGGGCCAATTAGAGACCCTCACTCATAGAAGTGTCGAATCACAGGCTACCCAGTCGAGACGACTCACAAGTCAACAGCCAATGAACAGTTGGCATTTGCCCGAGTGTGTAGAGGATAGTGGAGTCTATCCTGGAGGTCACTGAACCCGCGAATTTTTCCGGTCTCTACTCGTGAGAGCGTTAATTTTTTTTTTTTAATAATTTGATTTTACTTCTCAAGGTCAGCGGGACGTAAACGCAAAGATATTGGGGAGAGAATCCATCAGCACCTGTGGTATGGACGAATGAGGGTGTATATCTAAATTATTTTGCTTTCTACTTATACGTATTTTCCAACGATTTTAAAAATCATAATATGTTTAATTATTTATAAAAGTTTTTTTCTACTAGAAAATTTTATTTTTTTATAAAGGAATTTTTTTATGACAGTCCTAGCATGTACTGAAAGCTTGAAATCATGAGGTACACAGTTTTTGATGTAGCATTCGTATGTAGCATTCTTTTTGAAACACTTTATTTTTACGATATAATTTAAAAGTAAATAAAAATTAATTTTTAGGGTTCTAGGGAAACCTAATTTGTAGGCCTACTGATTTACGAACGATGTAGTAAAAACAAAGAGTTTCAAGACGAATGAAAGGTTAATCCAGAACTGAGACACGATCCACAAACAACTCTATGCTGGCAATCCCCTTACATTCATCCAAATGTTTATCAGGATCTCCTGCAGCTACAAGCAGCAGGCTCTGGAACGAACTAAACCAGGCGGCCGGACAAACAAACTATCAACCTTCAAACACTTCTCAACTTACCTACTATAAGAATGTGTGGGTGAATGGTATTAATTTAATACTATCTCATATTGGCAACTCATGACTCTTAACATTTAATTACAGTTTAGCAGGTGTGTTTGCCAATTTAGAGTTAAATACAAATTAGTTTCTGTTTATCTTTTATCTTTGTATTTTTAGTTCACGTTCAAGTTTGTTTTATATCAAGTATTATTTTGCCATGTTTTACATTCTTAGTATGCAATGTTAATGTAGAGAAATGTAAATGTTTAATGTGGTTAAGTGTAAAAAAAGGCGTATCGCCGTAACTTCATCACCAATAGTCTATAAATAAAATACCACATGATTACATGCTTTCCGTACATGCTAGAACTGTCGTAATAATTCGCCTTCAAGTTCATAAACACCACTAAATACGGATTTGTTTAGTAGAAAAAGCCTATTACAAACAATTAAATATGGTAATATTTTGAATTTATTTAAAACCATGTGCAAAAACACGATACATTAGAAGCGAAATAATCTAGGATACTAATTAACGTCTCGTTCACATCGGGGTCGTTAGAGAGGAGGCTGATGAGATGGGAACGGAGCATTGGCAGAATGAACGGGTAAGAAGAAACGGGAGCAATCCGAGAACACCCACCGACTCACGGTAACGTCCGCCACGTCCCCCCCCCCCCCCACTTCACGGCCTTTAATGACATGGATCCACTCCAGCATTTGCCTCGAGGGTTTCTTGGAAAACAAGGAAAACAGAAAGCATGATAGCTGCACCGGAATTCGATCCTGTGTCCGGTTTTACGAATGTCCTCATTACATTTTAATGTTACTTCTTATTTAGATTTTTTTTGCTAAAAGAATGAGATGTATTTATAAGGAAAATCCTTTAAACTACAGCAGTCAAATCTTCAAGTATTTAGAGGCAATAATGGTAAATGATTGGCTGAAGTTGAGCATGCTGCACTCAAGAATAATCATTTACACTAGCTGCATCTGGGTGTTCGGCTAGCCTAAATGATTCGATAGTAGTAGTAATTTGGAGCAAGCAACCTGGATGTATCGTTCTATATGGACCTGGCGAACATTTTGAAGCACACATCAGGGCATTTTCCACCCCAGTATTTAATCTTTACAAATTTACCAAACGCTCACGCCTTAAACAACTGTTTTTTTTCCTATCTTTTTTTTTTCAATTAGATATAACATGAAATAACTCGAGCGTTATTTTATCAGCATGTCAAAATGCACTTGCTCGATGTTGGTACGACAAAATGCGGGCTCTTCTTGTCATCCCACCAGCCTTGTAAAGACACCGTCTGCAACCGGCACACTGTTTAACGTCCTGTGCGCTACGCTTCCTCTTCGTCAAAGTGCGCCAATGCCAACATTCAGCCTGCTATTTTCTCTCGCTTCTCCGTTCCTTACTCTCTTTGCCTACAATACTCATTCCAATTTTGCAGGGTTCGTACTCCTTAAAAAACAAAATAATGACAAATTAATTCGTAGAATGTGCCAAAAACCACAGGAATAAAAAATAATTATAAATATTTAACAGCATAATTATCTTACCTTACTAGTTTGTAGACTTTCTGATGATAAAATACATTACAAAAAAGTCAAAATTGAATTTGCAAAATATGGGATAGTATCAAAAAAGCACGTACAATTATGAACAGTGAAAAAGTTGAAAATTATTTTTCAATGTTTTGTAACTGCTCATTATGTTTATTTTTTACAAGACTTATCATAACTTACTTTCAACAACAATAATTATTGCCATTCCAACTTCACTGCACTCGTTAAACTACCCAATGTTCCTGGAAGATTCTACTGAACATACTGAATAAATGCTTAAGTAGCAGAAATGCCTGTCTCCAAACGGATCTTCTTTCATTTCAATCAATTCAGCAAGAAGATATATTTTTATGACTGCAACAGTTAATAAAAGTTAAACACTTGTAAGGATGGTAGGAACCCTGCAATGTACTCAATGAGCCGAACAGGGCTTCCCACACCACTCCGCATGAGCTTACTGACGTAACCGCTTGTTTATGAGACCAGCGGTCGTCGAATGTGCTGCTACGATAAAATCAGTTTTAAAACAAGTTCTGAAGACCAAGGTCAGAGGAAGGGCGAATAACATGCTGCTTTGCACGACGTAAAAAACGAAAGATCATGACAACGCACAAAGTGATATTTCGCACACCCGACACTCCCAGGAACTGGCGAGAATAATTTCAAGGAAAAACCGAAAACAAAGGCGAATAGTTCCTTCAATATGAAACAAGAAAATAATGGTTGTGATAACTTACTGGTCTTGAATCACAAACACTTGGGAGCACTCTGAAGGGACCTAAATATTACCAGGATTCACGTGGAGAGAAGATGATTTCGTTTACATCCACTGTATCCCTTTGCAGCAGTCCCTCTCAATAACGTAACATCCACAATATATCTCAAAACAAAATTGGATGGGAAACCGCAGACAGACTAGGTTGCACAAATTAAAAAAATTCCTACCTATATACGGTTTAAAAACAGATAGCGTCGTCATATTTTGACGAGGCCGATAGTTACAACATTTTTCAGTGATGAAGTAGCGAGCCGTGGCTTAGTTTGCTACGTTCTGGCCGCGTATATATGTTTAATGTAATTCAAGTTGTTGGCCAACACTTGCAAATATGAATCCACCAACCATTCTTGTGTCAATTTTCCAGAGCCAATGACAGGATCAAATTGATCGCTAATAGATGTTAAGGCTTATTTGAATTGTAGCATGCTATGTTGCTGCGAACTCTATTCACTTGAACACTTTCATACGATTCTCACTGCCAATATGGTTGCCATCCTGGTGTATACTGAATCGAATCCACAGCAAGGAAGATTATTGAATACCCATAGACAATTAACACGTGTAGTTTTTCACGGGGTTCTTAATGAAAACCAATTTTTTGTATAATATTTTTATTATATATAGATTTCAGGAATAACTTTCATTTGCACAATATTAAAATAAAATCAAAATTTGAATAAATATTTCGTGTGCATTAAATTTAAGTGTTTGTTATATTCAACATTTTTCAACGGGCATCTTAGGCGCCTTGCAACAAACTAGTTGATATATCTGTATACATAATTGCTGGCAGAAAAAAAAACACAGCAGGATTCATAATTGATTAGGTACTCATTTAATCACGGACGAATTATGAGAGCAGCAGTGTGAGAGGCTAGACTCACAGGCAGCCACAGAGAACTCTTTCAGATGGTTTCAACACGCCCCAGTTCTCAGCGGAAACCGGTCCGCCAACCATTTGCTACATAGAGGCGGAAAACGGATGAGAAGGGGGGGGGGGGGGAGAGAGAAAAAGAGAGAGAGAATACGAAGAGAAGCCACAGACAGAAAAAAATGACGGATTCCCGACGCTGAACGGTCGAAATAGGACTAATTTTTTAAAATAAGACTTCCGACGTACACAAAAAGAATCACGGAAACAACTGAAAACGAAGTTATTTAAGTCCGCTGTGACCTTCTATCAGACCACTTAGAAGTAAAGTAACAAGGAGAAAATGAAGGTATTAATTGTTTTTAATTCAAATTAATGTGAAAGCCAACAAAATACTTCAGCTTTTATTTCAACTAGGTTGCACCTTCGGGTTCCCAAACACGTTCGCACTTCATGTGACCAGGTCGGTACAGAATTTGACGAGAGAAAAAAATAACTTTATTAAAATGTATATTTATGATCAAGTTTAATGCTTTTTTTGAATGATTCTTGCAATGGGGTGATATTTATTTGAAATAATTTCTTGGACATAACGCCACTGCTGATTAGAAAAACCTAAACACACGGACAACTGTGACATATGATTTCGGCAAATTTTAGCACGTTTCCGTTTCATATTTGTTTTTCATTCTTGAGTGTTTCCTATGAAAACCAGTGTAAACTAGAAATGGTGTATGCCCAATAAATTATTCGGAATAAAATCGTTATTAACTACGAAAGTGAACAAAAGGAACCTGAAACAAAAGGTAAAATAATTATGTCGTTTATCTGATGAAATACTAAATACTAAGAGCAAATCGTGAGGATGTTGAAATCTGATGTTTTATAAAATTTAAGTTTCTATATCTAAAGAAGAAATGAAATGCAGAAAAATAGGTGGAAAGTGGAATTTTTGCTGTTTCCGAATAGAAAAGGACGTGTCTACCGATACAGTCTTAACCAAAGGATCAATAAATATAAAGGCTGCATTCAGCGAGAGAAAAAAAGGCGTGAAAGGATAATATAATTCCTTCAATGCTAACAAAAACCTGGTGTATCAACGAAGAAAGAATTTTTCCGGCACTGACGTGTGATAAAAATTTACCGCGTACTTTTTAAAGGCAATATTACATTTTAACACGTTCAAGTTAATCATATGAAGGTGATTAATGGCCATAAAAGAGTTTATTGGCTGACTAAGCAACAGACTACCGTTACTTTTTTTTTTGCTAAAAGATAGCGCCACAAATACATCAAAAGGCTGCATCGGTGATACTGTGAAGATAATTACGTAATTGTAACTATTCGGAGGGTCAACAAAAATGGCAGACATCCTTTTGGCTAAAGGGTTCTTAAAGGAGGTATTCGGAAACAGCATGATCTTATTTCTGACAGCACCATCCTTACAACCATAAAGTAAATAAAGTACTAGTATAGAGTGGACACTCAACACTATTGAATTCCGCGTTTTTTCCCCCTTCGTAATTGTGCAACAAGATCGCAAACTTGACAAACATGAATACGGTTTTACCACGCTTTTTAATTACAATAAACGGGTCGCAAAACCAATAAATAGTAGGTGTTATTTATAAACTATATGTGTAAATGCTATCTTTATGTGCGGGTATACCGTAAATAGTTAAAATATAAATTATAAATTATGTATGAGGAAAATAGGGAATTTTTTTTCCGTTGCGGAGTAGCACGCCTGCCATTTATTTATAGGACTTTGTAACATTTTATTGAGCCGATATAAGAATGGTAGATTGAAAAAATATATATATCAATGTCTTCTATCCTTGCAGTATAACACATAGATTTCTAACACTGAATGAGATTCCTTGCATCTAGCACGCCGATCACTTTCACCACGCCGTGTTGCTTTTTTAGTTTTGCTAGAATTCCACGCGTGGAACACGTAATAAAAATTAATAAAATAAAAGTCATAACAATTTTATTTTTTTAATAAAGTTGAAACTAATATAACAATAAAATACTTGATGTCTTAAATATGACTATTGAAAACTTCTGATTATTTCTACAAGGTTCGATCTAGCATTGAGCTATTATAAAAACCGCCTCGCCCTGCTTGTCAGTGGGGCCGTAACGGGGGAAGGGGGCGAATCACGTGACTCACCTCGCAACCTGAGGCCAATGGTCGGCTATCCCAGGGCAATCCTCACTCACGACGGCCGGGAGGAAGGTGGCGGTAGGGGGTCGGTGGGTTGGTAGAACTGGCGGACGAAACACCGCGGAGTGCAGAAGGCTGCGGACTATCGCAACGCGAACAGCCAGCCGGCTCCCGTGCTCGCCGGGCCAGGAATACAGGGCAGCGGCCGCCAGGGGCGCGTTCTAACCTAGATCCTCGCCGCGCGGGAGGCGGGCGGCTCCGGGGATCCAGGGACTCAACACACCGGAGCTGGCCCGGCGCAGTGTTGCCAGGTCGACTGTTGAATCCCTCGGCCTCGGCGTCAAGAGCATTTCCCGGGTGTGTGTGTTTGTTTGTGGGTGATGGAGGGGGAGGACAGAACCAATTTGACCGCTGTTTGCTTTCAAATTCTTTCCTTTTGATGGTGGCAATGACAGATTTTTCAGGATTTTTGAGGGAGGGGCTACATTACCCTCATCACACGTCAGGAATAGGGAAGGTAAAGAGAAAAAAAAAATTATATATTTTGTGAACGCACACCAATGCAACTTTCATTCAAAAATCATTAGAACTCATGTCGCAAGCAACAATTCGAAGACGCACTTTTGTGATTTATTTTTTTTAAATATTTTTTTGTTTACTTATATATTTATATATATATATATATATATATATATATATATATATATATATATATATATATAAACCGGAGAGGTATTAGTTCCAAACACTTGACACCACTACGCAAAGGTCTTACCATTGAATATATATAACTTATAGAAGTCGCGAGGGGATAGGATTTATTATTCCAATTTTCGGATCCAAAACTGAGGTAGTTGTTAGCTCCGCCGCTAGACAGCTCTTCTTTCCACAAGAGGGTACTCGTAGTTACCAGCTTCCACGCCAGAGCGCTGTAGCGTCGCTTTTTTCAAGGTCGTGCGCGTAATTCTCTGTTTCACTCTATCGAGAGGCAGTGCCTTTTGTTGAAATCCGAGCGCTTAGATATCGGCGGGCGCAACTGAATTGGAGGAGTACGGCCACCGAAAAAAAAAAAAAAAAAAAGTGCGGTTAAAAGATGCCAACATCAAAAATTAAGTTTTAATAATAAGAAAACTACAGAAATTTCTTAAAGCGTATCAGATTGGAATGTACAGTATAGTGTACATTCCCACTGACATTCGTAGTTCAGAATTTATAAAATGTTGTGTTAACGGAGTGGCGCATTGAGTAAAATGGCAAAACATATTTTGGAATAATTCTTGACAACGTTGAATGATTTTGGTAGCTATGAAACAACTATGGCTGCGATGACTGTTCAAACGCGTGCACGTGTTGTTATTAGTAACAGAAACTAATGGTATGATGTCATACTTTGTGGCTATGCAGTTTATAATTTTTTTAACATAAGATGAAGCATTTTTACATAATGTTTTGGTTGTTTCGTTATTCAAAATAAATAATCTTAAACGTTATATGGTGAATATTCCCAGTAGCGAATGACCACAAAAAAAATCAATTTTGCCAACATAGATCTGAAAAGTTAACGATTTACTATGTTAAGTTGCTTATAAATAAAGCACATTTCCCGGATCTCCAAAGAAAATAAGAGTGTTTGTTATAGCATTGAGTTCCCACTCTTTATATTCCTTGCTTTGAGGTTAGATACACAAGTTAAGCCCGGGCTACATTCGCAATAGCAAGCAAACAGCACAGACGCACAGAAGTTCAACATACACTATTAGATATGAGCTGCCACATTGGCAAATAGCACGCGCACAGAAAAATAGCACAGGATCGGCGCACAGAAAGTTCATTAGCTTTTAACTTTTAGGTTATTTTCTGTGCGCGACCATGGTGGTAGCCAATCAGCAAACAGTTTAAGTACTACTCGAGTGGGCTTATAAAAGAACAATTGTCACGAAAGTATTGGTGCTCTTGACTTGAGTAGTTTGTTATTGTTTTCAAACACGCGATAACATAAAAATGGAAGGCACATTTGATAGCTTTTTGATAGCTGTAATAGAAAGTAAAAATATTTTGTATGACAGGGGATCCGCAGGATACAAAAATGAAGAAGCTAAATTAAATGCTTGGAAGTCTGTGTTGAATGTGTTAAAGAAGCCGGATTTGAAATAAACAGTGATATATATTTTTGAATGCTCATTGTGTTTTGTACGTAAACTTTGAAATATTTAAAATATTTCTGGGTTTAACGAAAACCGTACCACAATAACAACACACGAATCTAAACAAACGTCACGTATGCCAACTTCAGTGACCAAAATTGTGAACGGGAGTTTTACATTTAAAAAACTTTTTTGGATGCTTCCGGTATTATTTTGTGTTGTGTTGTGCGTGAATGTAGCATCAAGCTCTGTGCTATCTCTGTGCGTGTGTGCTATCTGTGTGCTGTTTGCGTGCTATTGCGAATGTATCCCGGCCTTTATGCTCGTAAAAACGATGCGCAAGTATTTTGAATACAAATATATTTTCTTTTAATAACCGAAAGGTAAATATTATTTCCATGAAATATAATACAATTCTTTAAACACAGACAACATATAAGAGCTATTTTTTGTTTATTATTCCATCTGGCGTGATAAATATTATATTTTAAAAACTGTTTGTGGATTTTTAATATAAAATAAATATTTGTTTATGACATCAATTTAAGTTGTTCAAAAAATTCACTTTGGTATGAATTAAACCAAATTCATGTTATCCAGGGCACAAAATTAGAAACTACCAAAAAAGATTATTTACATTGCTGTTTTGTGTAAATCTGTGCACGGACTTAGTAAGTGACATATTTATAATTCCTCATTTTAGCAACCCATTTTAACACAAGAGAAAAATGATTTTATATTAAAAAATTATTATTTTAAACCATTAATTAGCAGGAAACATGTATGAATAATCTATTTAAATTTGCATTTGAACAGTGAATATTATTTTACAATAATAAATATTTTTATCATCGTATATTACTGATGAAAAGTTTGTATTTCCATCTAATCAGAAGTATTATGACACAGTTAATTAAATTGCTTTACAAGTTTTTATTCACATGAAAATCATTAAAAATTGGTTGGAAAGTTATATAAATATACAAAAACAAATCATTATACATACAATTTTATTATCTTAGTGGATTTAAATTAATGGTGTCCCAGTGACTACTGCGAAGAAAAAAGTCTTGCGAAAGGTTTCCTCGTAATTGAAATTCGTCAAAAAAAACTATCTCTCATTTTTGGTGACATTTCTGACAAGTGGTACAATGAAATTTGAGACTGGCAAATGAATGTTGTGAAGCAATAAACAAAATATCACATTCGTGAACTACAAATGCATAATTGTTTTTATTTTATAATAAAAGTGTATCTAATAACCCGTGGCTTTGCTCACGTAATTTCCGGGTATTGCTGATATTCTACCATTTTAAGAAAATATGTATTAAATTTCAAATATTTTTGAAGAATTATACACAAAGAACTGTCAAGTATAGAACATATTTAATAAATAAAAATATTTTTACGACTTATTTTTAATTGGTTTAGCGTAAGTCTATTTTAACTTTTATTTAAAATTAAGTACCTACCTTATTTTCTATCTCCCGGTTTAGTGACTTTGAGAATATATTTTTCCTTGATGAAATCTTAACTCTTTTCCATCTGACGAAGAAGCCAATTAAAAAATAAACTAAGACTCGCGCACTTATTGTATGTTAAGAATGCCATCGTTTTAAATTACTGTAATTTTTTTAGTTATAGTCATGCTTAGTATAATAACATAATATGCCTTATTACGCATACATTTCAGTATTCATGAAACCAGTGCATTTTTATTTGAAATGTAGAGCAGTTACCAAATTTCTTATCTCGCATATTGATCTTTTGGTATGGCTAGTATTACTTAAACTAAATTTTTGAATTTTCACTGATGCACTGTTTTCCCTTTTTTATGTGATTTAGAAAATATAGCAATATACGTAAACCAATTAAACCAAAATCATCCTGAATTTTTATTACAGAAAAAAGTTAATTACAAAAATTTTTAATGTGCGTATTTTAATATTGAATTTATATATATCTTGCCAATACTGATTTAGTGGGTTATATAATTTTTTTTTTATTTTTAAAAATAATATCTACCCCTTTTACTACTTAATAGATAACGTTGAATAAGAGAAGGTTGTTTAAGGTATGTTGATTTTCCTTGCCAATATCTAAAAGTAAATTTGCACAAACGCGAAATATAGTTTAAATAAGTATTTTACTTTTAAAATAAAACCATATTTTGAACGTAACACTGACTATTGGCCCAATACAAAGTTTTAATAGCTAATTTTCACTTCACTCGGGTACAGAATCCCATCATTCAGTGATTTCCGTGGCTAGCTTCTTTTGGGATTTCATCATTCTCAAACGACGGTAAGGGAAGCTCCTCTTCAAGGTCGCCTAACGATGTTGATAAGACCTGCCGGGTAATTTGAATCGTTGGTCTGGGATTTTCGAGGGGGGGGGGGTGAAGGATGATGTCACGACTGGGCTGGTTAACCTAGTTCTGCCAAATACCGCCAGGGGCGTATACAGCCGATACCCAGCGATGAAAGCGATCGCAGCGGCGGAGCTTGGAACTACAACAATTCTTCTAAGAAACCGGACAGAAAATTTAACCTGGGCTCGCGACTTCTATACATTATATATATTCAATGGTCTTACAGATTGCAAATCGCACAGCGCGCGGTAGGGCAGCCATACGGTGGGTTCGCCTTACAGCATTCATTTAAAAGCCCTGACGGTTTCTCTTGTTTTACCCTTTTTATTTATTTAATTACTTATTGTACAATAAATACTGGAGACATTACGGCGACAGCAATAATGCGAGAGCTCACCTTATCTTTTTTTGTAGTCATCGTTTTCCTGATGACTCAATGAATGCGGAGGTTTGAGTGTAAAGTACGCGTTATTACGTTGACTGGGCGGGATCTCGCGATACGTATCAGTCGTATTCTTTAAACTGAACAAAAGGCATGCTGTGGCAATTCCCTTTTTTTTTTTTTTACATTATTTTGTTTAGAAAAGTATGGCCTATTTTTTAACGGTTTTAATATTGTATGCCAGTTCCTTGAAAAATCATGAGCAAAATTGGGTATTTTAGTCATTTTGAAAATACGCTTAGTAAGAATCAGTGCGACAAAAATGTATGACAGTTTAAAAATATAAGTTTATAATTGCGAGGAAAAAAAATTGTGATCATATCCTCAATAGTATTGTATGAAAACACTATAATATGTTAATCGTGTTATTTTTATTAGTTTGTTATGTCCATCGTTGTGACTTGCGTCTTTGGACATCTTAGTCACATGTGACAGACAGGAGCGTACGCAGGAATTCATTTCGGAAGGGGAGGGGCGAATAGGACTTAAAATAAAGCAATCTACCAAATTAATCTCATTCACTGCTTTGGAACACAAATCTTACAAATAAAACCCATTAAGTCTTCCCCAAAATTATGATTCCAAGTACATTTTCATCTAGTTTCAATAATCGTTAAACATGTTATATGAGCTGTTATGTGTGGTGCTGCGCCGCCCCCAGCTACTTGGCGCCCTAGGCGGTTGCCTAGTTCGCCTATATGGACGCGCCGGCCCTGCATCTCAGATACGAATACATCAGCCAGGCTTGTGTTGGAATTTAAAAATATAAGTATAATAAACTGGATAAACAACAAAAAACTGAGGAAGGGCAGTAATTTAAAAGTGCTGCTACACAACTAGAAGTGACACAATTATAGATTAGTTATAAAGTTCCTCAATGAATTACAGCACTGTGATGGGCAAGACGTTACAACATCATGCGATTAAATTAATTAGCTATCCAAACCAGCCTTCTTATTGCCATGTGTCCTTGATACTTCGGCCGGTATGCTGATCTGCAACTTCGACAAAAGCACGAATCAAGAATCCTCAAATTTGATAAATTGTTCAATGTGTGAGTTGTATGAATGTAATACTATCTCACATCTTATATTTACAACGAATGTTTTCACCTTTAATTACATTGCAACAGAAGTATGCCTATTGTTAATTTCGAGTTTATCTTTTAGCTTTGAACATTTAGTTAACATTTAAGTTATTTATCTATAATTGGTAATACTTTATCATCAAAGTTTTTATCCTTATTTTTTTTATTAGTGCTCAATGCTAACGTAGATAATATTTTAATGTGATTAAGTGAAAGAAAGACGATAAATAAATATGAAGAAAATAAAAGCGAGCATTATAAAAATTTAAAACTTTACATAGTATCAAGATGGGCTCGTAGCTGTTGATACCTACTCAGCCTTGTCACGTATCACCAGTATAAAAAGCTCGGCAACAAGGAAATATAACCTCTTTTTTTTTTTTTCATTCATTAAAGCAGGCAGCGGGCTGAGGCACCACGCCCCTCTCAAATAGTTTCAGGTGTCGCCAGGGATGAAATTCCCAGCTTCGCGTCTGCTCCCTGCACACCCCCTTCCAACCCCACCCCCTCCCGAAACTCTGAACAACCGTCGTGGTATTGATTACTGCCAACACCCACCCCTCAAACCCTCCACTTCCTCCCCTCTCCAACTAAAACCCCAGGAAAACGACCGTGGCCAGGGTGCAAGAACCAGGCCGCCGCGTGTGGACGGTATTAGTTGGCACGTACACGGCGTGGTTCCGGCCGCAAAACACACCCGAGTAGCAGCGATCAGCGGGAAAAAGGTAGCGCTGGGAATCATCCTATAATAATAATTCGGAGGCCCAGACAACGAAATGCGTGCGCGTCTGTCTCGGTTCCTCGGCGAAGACTGTCGAACGACGACTATCTACCGAACGGTGTGTTTCTCGTTACTTTCTCAGTTCTTGCACCACTGCCGCCGCTCGAAACGAAGGCGGAAAGAGAGGCGGAGGGGAAACTCGCGACTCCACGGTGTGTTTTTGTTGGCCTCGCCAATACCAACACCCGTGAGGAGGAGAGGGGGAATGGCAACACAGCGAGAGTGGGGGAGACTGAGCGCCGACGAGACAGAGACGGAGCGACCTCGGCTGGCGTCGCTTCCTTTATGGCCCCCAGTTCCACGGGACGAGGCGGGTATAATGGGCGAGGTTGTAAAACTGGGACTTGCAGGATGGCGGGCAGCGGCTCCGAGCAACAGTGGCCTCAACGACTCCAGGGGGAAACAACACATCGCTGTTCTGTCGGCGCGGCAACTTTCCACTACCGTTAACCAACTTTTAGACCAAAAAAGGTGACTGGTATGAATGTAATACTATTTTATAATGGCAAAGAATTAATGACTATTAACCATGAATTATATTCCAGCAGGTGTATGTGTATGATTAATTTCGAGTTACATATGAATTATTTTTTTTGTTGAGCTTTTTTTAAGTATGCGATGTAATAATAACGTGGGGAGGTGTAAGAAACGATGTAGCGCCTTAAATTCTCCAACAATGAATACAATATATAAAACTTAATTAATCAACAAATATTAAAACTGAAAATGCACTACCGAAAAAAAAGCTGAACGAGTAAAGGGTGTTCATGTTAAAAACTCTAAAAAAATAATTTCCTCAAAAATAATGTTTCTAGACAACCGTTTCATTAAGTAACTATATCGTTAATTAGCTCTTTGAGCGTTATATATTTAGATTGCTTCCTTGTGTTTTTCTGTCATGCATGTAAAAGCATTACGGTAGCTTATACATCAGAAAACTTTTAACATTACCGTGTATATAGTTTTAGGTGTATAGAAATTTGTTTTCGCCGGTGTTGGCAGCGCAAATAAATCACAAAAAAGAAACTGGTACAAGAGATTTAAAAAAAAAAATGCTTTAACGTGAAACATCACATCCAACTACGGATCTTGGAAGTGAAATTACTTAGCGAAATAAAGAAAAGAAAATGGACGCAGGATAGGTGAATGTAGTGGACCGCGAGTCACTGGTCGCGCAGCACGACCAGGCAACACCGCCGCAGGTAGCGGCAACTGCGCTGTCGTCACAGCCATCGCGGGGCCTCGAGAGGTCCGACCGCCAGATCCGGGCATCGAAGCACGGCCCGCTTTGGAGCTCCAGGCCGCGGGTTGTGACCCTGGGCCCGGGTTGCAATCGGGACTCGAACCCGCGCTGTGCCCGTCCTGGGGCACTGGCCGCCTGACCTTGAGACCCTCCCGGGACGGCCGGGCGCCGCGCCGAGACGCAGCGAAAACTTCCCCGAGAATTTATGGACGTGGGTTTTAACCAACACAAGTCAACTCTGCCATTATGGCCTATTGCACAGGCAATAAGTAGCAAACTTTAAAATATGTACAGAGAAAGTTCTCTATAAAACATAGTTTTGACTTTAACGTCATATCAAACCCCGTTTCAAAGACACGATTTTGTAAGCGTAAGAGGAGCTTCTTCTGTATATCAGCACCCCCCCCCCCCTCCCGCCCCGGATCAAGCCCTTGGTCGTGCCTGTCTACAACAGCACACATTCAATCTAACCATTGCCAGTCTGCACCTGTTGTAACTGACAAAACTTCATCAGGACGAGTGATTTCCACATTGTAAACGCCTTCGAGGAGTTGACAAAGGAATCCATACAGCTGGAATTCATTACAGGAAAGCACGTGTATACACACGCACACGAGGTTACGAACGTTGTCTCGATATGTTGCTGCTACTACTATCATCCGCTCGTTAATTACCAGTTGTTTACGTTTGGCCGGTGTGAGCTCACGGCGGAGTGGGAAGTGAAAGAAGAGAGAGCGAGCGAGTGTGTTTGACCCCGTGATGCAGCCCAGAGACTTGTGCCGGTGTTGCGCGGACCTCGCAGCCAGTTGAATAGTTGCAGAGCAGAGCGCTGCATGCGGGGGTGACCCCCCCCCCTCCTCCACCACCCAGGCACCAGGGGTCACCCCCGGGGAGTCGCAGCGGGAGGGGGAGGAGGGGAGGGGAGGAGGAGGGCGCAAAACAGAACTGCCACCGAGCAGGCCTGGGAGGGAAGGAATCCACTTTCCCTGAATATCTCATCAGGCCGTAATGGCTTCTAAAAACCGCCAGGAAATAATTCCCGAATAGGAAGGTGATGAAAAGGAAGCCGCGCAAGGAGGAATAGAGGAGATGGGGGGGAAGGGAAAGGATAAAAATCAACGAACTTAACCATTCTCAGAATAGGAAGGGAAAACTACATACTCGCATAACGGCTAACCCGAACGTTTTTCCCCCTTCTCGTGGTTATGAGATTATGAATCAACTTTTTTTTTTTTCCGTTTTAATTCGCACCATCATTGTCATTTACATACGGTACGGACTATCGTAAATCCAAATAGCCACAATTTTTTTTCCCATCGATTACTGAAAGAGTTATTGCTGCAGGTCATTTTTTCGATGTCCATGGACGCAAAACCATCCACAGTCATGATGTCACCAGTGACGCGGAATAGGGGGGTGAGGAGGGCATATTCTGAATTGCTGTGAAATGTTGGGTGTAAACTTTTGACGCTAATTGTTTAGCTAGAAGCTATTTTGTGAGTACATCATTTGAAAAAAAAAAAAACTTTGTGTTTGTCAATGATATTTGATATTGCCTTTTTACTGCTACTCAGACTTGACGATAGTATTTTTTTTTTGGGAAGGCAGGCTGAAGTACTCTACCTCTTCACCACCCATAGCAAGAGACCTCAACACGGCAATCCCAGTTGAAAATATTCCCATAATTACGACCACTATATCGTGTTTATTACGAAGACGCCAGCAAGTAGAACTGTGGTTCTCACGCACACAGAGTAGACTTGAGCTGTGTATAAAGAAACAGTCGAAGGGATTAAGTATTCAGGGAACAGTTCTCAAAGGGGCCTATGGGACATAATTTCACTGCACGCTACGGCCGTACAAGAGCGTGTAGGTGAAAGTCGAGGGATTGCTCAGTATTTTCACAGGCTGTCGGGCAGTCGTACAACACACGATTCTACGGACAAAACAAATAAATAAGCTTCGAGGTCAATTTATTGAAAATCAGGAGATATGGCAATGCTACAAGTGGATGTTACCAGATGACATTGTAAACATTAATGGCTGCTTGCAGGAATATAATTAGAACGTAAGGATTAAAACTTTGAGTTTAATCAAGTTAATCAAGCCTCAAGTGAAAACTGCACACGTTCGACGTTGTGTGTACATACATGACAGTGCCGTTGGTCACAATTCACAAGCAATTATACGCAAGAACTTTACGTTTTCCTACTGTTCCGGTGGACAGTGCCGAAGCACAATTCTAATTTTTATTACAACCCTATAATAAAATTAAAAAATAGGGACACTGTACTGTTACAGGGCCACCCTATCTTGATTCAACACTACAATAAAACCAGCCTTCAGGCTGTACACGACACAGACAATAGTAATGTTACCTTCATGCCATCCTCAACTTGGCCATGATCGCATTGTTAACATAAACATGTCGCATGTCGGAATAGCTAAATGTTGCTTCGAGTGGAGGTCTACGTAAGCATAGACCGTGAGTGTTATGATTGCTGTGCAGTTGATATACGCACATTCTGGCTTTTCCATTGTCCAATAGAACTATCATAATCTCCTGGGGTAAAATAATGCAGATTTTTGTTACCATTTAGTTATCTAACCGACACGCGAAACTGTAAAAAGTTATTAAATGTTAAGCTTAAATTTGACGCAGAACATATCTTAATTATTAATCAAATTCTGAAACTCATTCAAACTGGGACATGTAAGTACCTTGTCTCAAATTTGACATTGATCAAAAGAAGTACCACAGACAGCCAAATTAATTTGTTTACGAACACTGTTAACAGAACAACAAAAGGCTGAAAGATACATAGACCATTAATAACTGTCCAATTTGTGGAAAGTTACATGACACAGACAGAGTATACAAAGTGTCGTGATTTTATAACCCCCCTCCTTTTGTTTCTCGTCAACTGCTCACGCCATGGACATTGTTTCCGACAGTTCTGTTGAAAGAAAATCCTGTTCGATGCCGCGGGTACACGGAATAAGAAGTCACTGCGCATGCGTAGCATGTATCGTCATCAGCACGGTGAACACAGTCACGTCGTCCTCGACAGCCTTCACCGACCGCCGCACAGCGAGTTTCTGTATTCCTTGACGACAAGTAGTACGATCACTGAGGTAGACGAAATAGTGATCTCTCCCCCCCCCCCCCCCCCAAATCCTACACACACACATACACTGGCGATGGTGGTGTGTGAGACATTATGTGATAAGTGCACGTACCTCTATTACAGTTCTGGCACGCCGATCTTTCATGCTGATGAAATGAGAATGAAAGACGAAATAACGTGTTTCAAAGCATTTTTATCGTACAGGTTGAGTTTATATAAGGATGGGCCTAGATCCCGGGGGAGACGAGGCCCTCCTGAGAACTAACAAGATACCTACTCACTAATGACTTGTATCGGTTGACCCACGCGCAAAAATCTTGGGCCACACATGTTGTGGCCCCCACAACCTGACAATCCTACTAATATGCGTATCCACACACACACACACACACACAGGCCCGTGTGCCAAACCTATCCCACAAGACACGCACCCCCGCCGTCGATTCAAATGATTCTTCACCGGTGTGGGGCGCACCTGAATTACTATGCACTTAGCGAGTTATAGAAACTTCGGTTTCTGGCCTCGCCCACGCTTACTGCCCCGGTTGGCAACATGATGAATCGGCGGCGGCGTATCCGCACACGAGGATACAGTTGAGGTAATATTTGCGTTTTGTTTTTTTTGAAGACACCGACGATGGCGACTGCACGCCAGTACTCACGGCACGGTACCAGCTCATGTTGACGGCAGCGAGTACCCGCCGCCCACAGAGCCCAACTCCGCGCGAGTTTATTTTCCTCCTCGGCGTCGTCGCGTGGTTCCGCATTGGGGAAGGTGTGTAAGAGGGGGGGGGATGGTGGCGTAAACATTTACACGCCCAACATTAGCGGCGTGTTTGCCCCCCCCCTCCCCCCGGCGCACAAATATTTGGCCGCTGGGCGGAGCCGTGCACTACGCCCTCTCGCCGCACGCGCTTGCGTTCCAGCGGCTTCCGAGAAGACGGGCCGAAGTGCGCGCTGGGCCAGGGTAGGAGGGGCGGGAGTCTCTCCCCCCCCCCCCCTTTTCTATCGAGAACTTACACTGAACAAAACTGAGTTTCCTAGGAGACCTCCAACCCCATCCACCTCCCCTCCCCAACACCCTGATGCCGCACCGCAAGCTTCTGTATCCGCCCCACTGCACTGACGGTAGGTATAACTGGTTCACAGTCGAGGCAAGTTGATTATGTTACGCGTGATTTAAGGGCCTTGGCTAAAAATGCGATTTACGTTTCGTCTCAATTTTTTTCTCAATATATACTTACATTACGTTATCTAACGGTGGTAAGTTATCACGCGAATATTCGTTGTTATGATCACTTGCGTGACCTTTTACTGCTCGAAAAATAACGTTTAGTAAATAACTGGTGGGGAAATATGCAAGAGAGCTATTTCTGGAATAAACCTTGAGTACGAGCGGGAAAATGAAATAACTAATTCCACGAGAGACCGAGCCTTAAATTCCTCGTCAAACGTGGAAATTGTCAAATGTGCCTTAACATCTATTCGCAATCAAATTTAATCCTATCATTAGCGCTGGAAAATTGACACAATTATTGTGGTTGGTACGTTCATATTCATATTTGCAAGTGGCGACCAAACACTTGAATCATATTAAACAGATATACGCGGCCAAAACGTGGCAAACTATCGGTCTCGTCAAAATATTATGACACAATGCTAGGAGGAACAGGTTAGCAAAGAGCAATGAAAATGTTACACTTGTAAGCGCATGAAAAAAAATGGGTGCGTGTACTTAGGTACGCGCGTGAGAAGTTATACTTCTTTGGCATCATTAAAAAATAGTTTTTAATTGCATGCAAATAATTCTCCATGGTAGCGTTATTCTCCATGGTAGCGTTAAACGTTTAACGCAACCTTGTTGGAAATCGCATTAGAAGTATTATAACTTCAAAAATGGGTGCGTGTACATAGGTACGCGCGTGAGAAATTATACTTCTTTGGCATCATTAAAAAATAGTTTTTAATTGCGTGCAAATAATTCTCCATGGTAGCGTTATTCTCCATGGTAGCGTTAAACGTTTAACGCAACCTTGTTGGAAGTCGCATTAGAAGTATGACTTCAAAAAACAGACTTCATACAGCGCAGCGGAGTGAAGTCAGTGAGCCCTATGGACAGCGGGCAAAGCGGCTGAACCTTGGACGGGAACTGTCGCGGAAGGATACGCAGACGAGGACGGCTCACCTCGCAGTTCGCCAGCGACGTGGAGGGTCGGCAGCGTCTGGCCGCGGGCCCCAGCAGCTCCCCTCGCACGATGGACTCCACCACTGTGGACACACGAGGGCGGTCCACACCAGCCACGCCAGCCACACAAGCCACCGCCTTACGCCTTCACCTCGGAGTGACACCGCGGTCAGTACCACACCGCCTGGCCACCAGTGGTGTAGCCAGGATTTGTGTATGGGGGGTGTAAAGAAGCATGCCCGCCCCCCCCCCCCCCCCGTATTAAAGCGGGGTGTGGGGGGGGGGGGGGTCCTCCCCCGGGAAAATTTGGATTTTAAGGTGCAAAATAGTGCTATTTTTAGCAGTTTTCTGTACTTAAATTTAAATATTGTAATGGTAAAAATTTGATTAATTTTAATATGAAATTTGTTTGAGTAATGAATAAGAAATTAATTAAAGATATGGTGCTAAGGGGGGGAGGGGGGTTGAACCCCTAACCCCCCCCTCCCCTGGCTACACCCCTGCTGGCCACACTCATTCACAATTCGTGGTTCCTACCTTCTCGTACAATCACAAACTATGGATTTTTTTTAAGGACCCTTTCACATCATCGCCTTCACTGTCATGGGATAGAAAACTATTTTTACTAGCACAACATCCCTCAAGAAAATAACAATGTTAAATAGTTAATGCAAAAAAAAAAAAATCCCTTGTTAAATTCTTACAGATATCCATAAATTATACCTGGAACACACACCTAACACAAGAATTGTATCGATCTGAAATTCGAAGCCCTAACATTTAATTTATTAGTTCAAAGAAAGATAGTAAAACACGTTTTCAGTTTCAAGGTGAGAAGATACAAAATACAAAAAAAAAATTCTAATATTTTTTAATCATAAAATCTAATCTCGTGTTCCGAAATTCGCCAATAGTACAGTGGATGCGCAAAGCGTTGTTTTCTCACATGTCGGAAACAAAACAACATTAAAATTCCCGCATTTATCCATTCGTCATCTACTTTCGCTCACCGTGGGGTCTCACTCGCCCTAACTCCGTCGGAGGCCGGGATAGTCTAATATACCTTCCAAGTCCCGGCCTGGAAAGACCTCGTAACCCTCTGAAGTGTCACGTGTTCAGAATTCCTAGACCCAAGGCTCCTTTCACGCTATCCTGTATTCCCGGACGGCAGAGACACACATTTGCGGGGCATGAGAGCGTTCACACCACGTACACCCGGCAGTTTCGCCGTCCGGATGCCTTGATGACTCGCCGGATTTACCGCTGCAATCGTCCGGTCGCCCGGACGGCGAAAACAGCCGGATCATTGTGCAGTACTGGTGCGTTCACACTTCCCGGCGGTTCACCAGACAGTACGTCCGGCAACCTTCAGCACGGGCGAAGTGTTGCTCGAGTTGTGTACAATGTGAGAGAACTACTCGACATTGATGTCAAGAAAAATAATACGTTTTGCTCACGAAATGCCTGTTTGTGGGATAAAACACTGGAGATTTACAAGGACATATATCTCACAAGAGAAGCATGGCTTCAAGTTTATTGAAGATTTCTACGGTAAAACACAATTGCCGAAAAGAAGTGTGTTGGTAACTTAGTTCGTCATTATTATATTTTTAAGCGAGACTGGAAATTAGAAATGAGTACGTAGTCCTGAGATACGAAACTTACGTAGCCAACAATACATTTTTAAGGTGTTTTCAAATTATAACAGTTTTTTTTAGGGTTTTCCATTATTTTAGTTTTCAACAGTACTCACTAAGAGTGATACAGTTAAAATTTATAAGGACTGTATACAGTTCCTTAGCTTCATGTTTTGATGTTGCAAATGAACTCCGAGAAGACAATGAAGTTCATCGAATGTTGACATTGACATACAAAAATAATTTAAAAAATTACTTTTCATCTTGTATTAGTTCTCGAAATAGAAGCTACGTACACAATTTTTGAGTCGGCTGCAAAAATTTATTTCGTGTTGTCATACAAAACGTCACCAGAGAAACTTCGAAACGACATCTTTATAAAAAAAACAAACTAAAAGTCAGTCATGGGGACTGTCGACAGAAGTGAAAACTTAAAATGTTGTTTTTAAATGTGTAATATGAAATCATTTCTACGTCAAATGTACGCAAGAAAATGATTTTGGTATTATATCACTAGCATGTCGGTGACGCGAACCCATAAGTTTTGCCCCTACCAAAAATAACTTTAAAACTAGAAGAAATTAAGTTTTTTCATTGAAAGAATAAAAAATTATTAATTTAAATCTACAGAGAATCAACATTATCACTAATAAATCAATAACCTGACATTTGAAGAAATTCACATCGTAAATAAATAAACAAAAGAAAAAAACATAACCTCAACTTAACCACCTACTAAAAAATATCCAATGCTCGCAATATGTACCACAATAACGTTAAAATTCCGTTGGAAAATAAAGACAAAATTAAAAACTTGAATCTTTAAAAAATAGAATAAATTAAGATTTATCCTTGAAATATAAAAAAATTAACACGTCACGTGACCATGTCGATGACGACTTACATGAATTTACTCCCTATCCAAACCTTCCTAAAGAAGTTTTCACTTCAAAAAGTTATTGACGTGAAAACGTCTAATAAATCGATGAACGCCGGCTGCACGCACGAAAAAGTGTCCCGTTACGCACATTGTCCCGTTTCGCTGTGTCCCGTTACGCTCATTTTATATTGCTCTTTGTTAACCTGAACCTCCTAGCATTGCGACCGAGTCCGTGGCGTAATTCTCTAATCCTGTAATGGATTTCAATGTAACATTTTCATTGCTCTTTGCTAACCCGTTCCTCCTAGCATTGCTTCAGAGTCCGTGACGCAAATATATTATTTTTGACTGCATCTTGGTGTTGGGTAAGCTATTTTCCTTCACATCATCCTTGAAACATTCCCATTCGTTTCCTATTTTTCCTATCATCGTCCTATCCTTAACAGAATAACACAGATTGGAAGAAGTTAAATAGCAAACATGTATAAAAGTTATAGTTAAAATAATCTCTTCGTTAAAGTAATAAACATATTTTAATTAATGAGTGCAAATAAAAGTAAATTTATCAATTAAATTGTAGATTTAATTTCACTCATTCTTTGTATCCATACAAAATAGTGATAATTCAATAAAAATGATTCAATTTTATTCATAAAAGTATGCAATCATTTCATCAATGTTTTGTTATGACGTCACGTTAAACTATCGTCCGTAAACCGACTTTACAGACAACCAATTTTTTTTTAAAAATCTTCCACGGAGTGCGACATCAATCTGGCGGGTGTTCTGGTCGCCGGGGAGAGGAGCTAACTGTACTCCCGTGGCACGCCACTTCTGGGTCGCCCAGCGAAGTAACGGTCCCGACACGGAGACGGCTGCCGACCGGAGATCGCCGATCTGAGTCTGTCTGGCCCCGATGTCGGCCGAAACTGGTTGGAGGTGTGCTGCCCCGTTACCACGAGATTACGTAAATGTGCATGAAGAGAGTGGACAACTGATCAAGGGTTTCAAAACCACGGCCGGGGCAACCGTTTACGGGAAACTCCCGTTTGCCTCGCTGCATCTCTCGCACATGAACATTGAGGGTTATTTGTATTGATTAAGGAAAGGTTTATTTAAAAGTGCCTTCGTGGCAGTATTAGCTAAGCTTACGCGAAAGAAGAAAAAAAAAATGGAACAGCAACATAGAAGTTTACACGAATTACCCGTAAAAAAAAAAAAAAAAAGTATTTTGGTTTCGTCGCTACAGTTTCGGAGTCCTGAAAAGGTTTTTACGTCCTTTTTCCCTGGAGAGAAAAAACTTTCTGGAGAATTGCTCGTAAATATATGACTCTCCGCCAAAGTTGACTAAGAAAAAAAAAATTTTGAACAAAATAAAAATACACCAGTATCTATAATATTAAGGTTAGGCTTAGCATATTGCAACATAAAAAAAAATCAGGAAACAACGCGTTTTATTAACGTAATTAATGGTGTAATTTAATGCCAGGCATACAGTATACATTATTTTTGATGACGCTATAAATATTTACTGCCGAATGTAATATAGAATACATTATTGATTTAAATTTTGTAATTTAAATTTTTCGTATTCTTACTTTTCTAAAAATATTTTCTAAAAGTTAATAAACAACTGTGTTCTGCGTGTATGATGTATCATTCTTCCACGTCAGGTGGTACATAAAATGTTTACAAATTAACATTGAATAAAGTCAATCGAATACTCATGATCTAAAATAAAAATAGGTTACTAAAAAAATAGAGGCAAAACATGTCAAAAATAAGTGTGAATAATAACTTTGAACACTAGGGATCTTTTAGCAATCATTTATGTTCACCTCTACACAGATTTTAACATAAGCTTAGGATTGCAGCAGTTCCAACTGTTAGCATAAGTAGTTAACATTTTAACTTTTTGATGGGCGAAAGGAAACACTTAGCAAGGATGCGCTGCAGGAATTTCGATATTGTTCCCTATCGCGTATCCAGTCTATATCAAAGTTTTATAATTCATATTTTTAAAATCAAAAATATTTTGGTTAATGTATACTTAAGTTTAATATATTTAGAATACAATTGTATATGTTACACAGAACAATTGTTCCCGGGAACAATGTTCCTCAAAGTTTTATACATACGTATTTTCAAAATCAAATATATTTTGGTTTTTGTGGAGCCTTGGATCACAAACAAATCTAATTCCTGTCTTCATTTTTTAAATATAAATAAGAATTAAAAATACAATTGGATACGTTACACAGAACAATTTGTCCCGGGAGCAATGTTCCTCAAAGATTTATAAATACGTATTTTCAAAATCAAATATATTTTGGTAATTGTACAGCTTTACATCACAAACACATCAAATTCCTTTCTTGATTTTTATCGATTATGTTTAAATATAAGTAAGTGTGTAAGAAATAAGGAACAGTTAACCGGAATTTAAAAAGCGTTAATCTCACCAACAAAAGTAGAACAGGAAGGGCTTAACGTCTCGGCGAGACAGTAACACAAGACACAGGAGAGGGGTGTTGGGGTAGTCATCCGGCCATGGATTATAGCATTGAATATATATAACGTAAAAAAACTTATATATATATTCAATGATTATAGTAATGAACAACCACAGCATTTCTCATGAGCGATCTCGTCACTCTACTCCGTAAAGGGAAGATGTGAAAGGCGGGTAGTTGAAATGGCACTGACCGCCGTCTCCTATCAGCCTCATCTGCACCAGGCGCGGGTCGACGCTGTGTTCCTCCAACACGGTGTCATCGGTCACCGTCAGCTCCTGAAACACACGACGCCACACGCAGTAAAGTCACACAGCCACACTCGAATCAAGTACACCACAGTCTGAGTCAAGTGAGAAGTCTATGATGTACATTCTGTATTGCACAGACCCGAACAAGCCCGAATATCTGTACCTTCGGCCAACTACGGGATAATTTTTTATTACTTTACCAAATTGTGGATGGTTGGTTATGTTAGGTTAGTATAGCTACATTAAAAAATACTGTCAAATCATTTTAACGGTTGTTTAGGAATTGGCCGAAGGTAGATATTCGAGCTTGTTCGGGTCTGTGCAATACAGAATGTACATAAAAAGGCTTCCCGCGTCAAGTAGCAGGTATCAGATGCGGCAGTTCTCAAGACCAAGTTGCAATGGTCCACGTATCCCTTCTGCCACGGTTGTTCCGTCAGCAGTGGTTCGTAAGCAAACTTCAGGAGAACTGCGCCGAATATTTAAGACCAGTGACACGACATAAGACGACAAAAAAATAAAACCAACTCTTAAAAATGTTCGGTCGTTCCGAGCGTGTGCGCGTACTTCGCAGATGCACGCCGGGCTTCGAACAGCTTTTTTTGGCTGTGCCCCCCCGCCGTTACTGCCAGTTCGCGCGAGCAGGTTTGCTGATGAGTGTGATGGGTTGTCTCGTGTACGGGGGCGTCGCGGCCGCTCCTTAACTCGACAACACAAAGTTGCGAAAATATTTGCATAATTTCAGTGAAGGCATGTTATTTTTGATGATGCATGGTGAGCTGTTACAACACTGTGTGAGACGCCGTATCGCCTCCGGACACTTCTGTAGGTCCATATGTCAGTGTCAAATTATAACTTTTTTTTATATATTTTTTTTTTCAAGGACACCCTTCCTCCTCGAAAAAAAAATTATTGTATCCGCCACTGACATGAACTGTGGTCTTTGCATCGTTGAAACAGTTTGAAATGACCTTAATTTAATTTTTGTCTATTAGCGGCGAAGTTACTTACTTTTAACCAAGTTTATACATTTTCAACTATTAAATTATACACAAAACACAACTAAAATAGAACTGATGATAAAAAAACTTGAATATGCAAACTAAATGTTCGAAGACAAGAATTAACCTTTACACAATTTAATCATGAATAAAATTTACATGTAACTCAAAATGAAGCACAGGCATACACTTTCCGGAATGTAATTAATAGTTTAAAATCGCATGTTGCCATTATAAAATCATTAGAGATAGTTTCAAATGTATGCCAGTCACTCACGGGGTCCATGCAGTAGGTAAGCTGAGAAGTGAAACACGGTAGTGACCGAGTTAAACGAATTAAATTATAATTCATACTTATTAACCGTCATCAGACGTGGCAAAGCACCGTTTCCGCAAGGTTAGAGTGTTGCAATATGGCGACGGTGAGGAATAAATGTAGCTTCAACTACGTCACATCATGCCCTCTCCTGACTAGTGCCGACCCCATGCTTGTAACTGTAACCAAGCAGCAAAACCATTTACGAATCTTCTTTCCTGCTAAAAACAATGCAGAATGAGATGCGAATCTAACAAAAAAAAATTATTTGTCTGTAAAGTCAGTTTACGAACGATATAGTTTAACGTGACAACGTCATAACAAAACATTGATGAAATGATTGCATATTTTTATGAATAAAATGGAATAATTTTTATTGAATTATCACTATTTTCTATGGATACAAAGAAGGAGTGAAATGAAATCTACAATCTTCGTGCGTGCAGCCGGCGTTCATCGATTTATTAGACGTTGTCACGTCAAAAAGTATAAGTTATCAGGGAAAATGTATCGTCATGGACTAGAATTCACCACGCCGCGCCAGGACAGAAATGAAAGTTTACGGTTACACAGCAGCTGTGACTGACCTCTGTAGCCAAGTATTCTGGAACGACCCTATTTCGAGTGCCGGGAATGTGCCACGTTACAAACAAGAGCGTACCGCCTCACATCGACATACCTGCACTCAGAAACTTATACTATATTCGTAACTAGTTCTTTCCTACTGGTTTAAATATAAATTATTTTAATTAGTTAATTGAGTTATTTTTTTAGTTATCGAATATGCACACCGGTCTTTTTTTTCAAGCGGTCGATTAGGTCGACTTTGCAGACGCCATCTTCAACGGAGAGGTTTTGAAATGAACGAAGGAAATTATCTAATCTTGCGATTAGCTAAACAAAACAAAAACAAAAAACACTGGCAGTATAACATCCTTGGACAGCCCTGGAATTCTTGCAGCCAAGGACGCGCGTCTGTTATCAGGAGGAAACAGGGGGGGATTGAAGACAGTGTGTTGGATGCAGGGGGGGGGGAGTTGGGAGGAGTTTGGAGGGGCGGGTTAATGCAGTAACTCTCCCGGAATCTCCATTAAAGACGAAAACTCGGGCGGGAGTTTTCCCAGACTCTTGTTAAAAACTTGCCGCCCTTCCCTCCCCCCCCCCCAAAGGCTAGAAAGAAACAGGGTGAAAGGTGGATGGGGGAAAGGGGAGGTAGGTGGAGATGTATTCCTCCGGGGTTCCGGCCCCTCGCGCCGTGTTGCTGGAAAAGTTCCTGGGAGACGTCACGAGAGAGAGAGAGAGAGAGAGAGAGAGAGAGAGAGAGAGAGAGAGAGAGAGAGAGAGAGAGAGAGGTGGAGGGATGGCTGCAGTAAACATCCCCCCCCCCCCCGGATGGTAGGCCTGGTGGGACGGGAAGAAAAAGCGTGGTGGATGGGAAGAGCGATAAAAACTATATCAATGTGGGCCGGAGAGCTGATGCCCGACGGGAGGGCAAAAAAAAAAAAAGGTGGAAGAGGGGAATAGGGAGGAAAAAAAAAAGAAACACGCGGACCAGAAGGAGACAGAACAAAAAAAGAGAGATAGAGCGCGGCAAACTAAAAACAAAATTAAATGTTAGATGAGCTGGCATGGCACGGTGATGAAAGAGGAGGGGACGGGGAGACGAAGGCTGCCGGCGTCACGTGGTCTTTGTGCCACACAAGACGAGATTAAATTTTCTCGCTACGAATTTCATTTCTTTCTTTCAGCAAATTTCGTCTGCGACCTGCGCAACACCACCGACCCACAGATCGTTCCACAGCCAATAGACTCAGTGCACGCTGCCCGGGGAGCTCCGCACTGCGGGTCAAAAGTGTGCGGCCACAGGAGGTCGACAAAGGCAAATCTAAGAGGACGCAGTCGTTAAAGGTGCCTCGAAGAGCGAGCAGGGCAGGCGGGCGCGGCGTTCAACACGCCGCGGCTGTACTGGCGCCCGCGCGCCCGCGGTGCGACAGTCGCGAGTTCTCTCGGGGGCTCCAAGCCGGTAGTGCAAGGCGAGAAAGGAACATCTGGGGTCACCGGTGTGCGAACCCTCGACTCTGGCATTGACCGCAACGAGTGCAGGGGGAGGCGGGACGGTGATGCCTACTCTAACCTCTCGTATCGGGAAACCCGGCCGCGAGTCTGTGCGCTACAGCGGCGAGCCAGAGCACTGGCTGTGCTACCACATGGCCGGCGGTCTCCTGGAGCGTGCGAGGGACTCGAGTGGCGGCCTGTCGCGGGGAGAGCTCCCAGGGGTCGTGTTGGGCGGGGCTGTCGCCCTGTGCAGTGTGTCACTTCACTCATCTCCACAATAATTCACATCAGTAGCGGGAAGCATACCTGGAAGCAGGGGCTGGGCCTTTCACTCCCGCGCGCCGAAACCGATCATCAACATCATCATCATATTCTGAGAGCCCAGAAATGAAAGACTCAAAAAGAAGGGAAAAAATGAAAAGAGGGGGGAAAGGGGAAAAGAAGGGGGAGGGGAGAGAGAAGGGGAAAAGGAGGGAAAAAATCTAAAATGACAAAACTACACAATCTTTCAACGCTGACACACATACACACGCTCTCTGCATATCCAGGCTG
Source organism: Bacillus rossius redtenbacheri (assembly GCF_032445375.1). NCBI lineage: Eukaryota > Metazoa > Arthropoda > Insecta > Phasmatodea > Bacillidae > Bacillus > Bacillus rossius. The sequence continues at coordinate 23,779,416 of NC_086330.1, read as the reverse complement.
TCAACTCTGGCAACTAGAGCACCGGGCAGGCAGTATGACTGAAACTGCTCATATTGGGACTCGAACCCGTTTCTAAAGCTTTTTTTTTTTTTTTTTTTTTTTTTACCACTTTCTTATCCACAAATAGCCCTCAGCAGGGGGTAGGTTTTTAAAGCCCCGACCGCCCCCACCAAAGGATACAAGTTAAACAACAAAGTAACTCAGCATCATATTTTCACAGACATCCACACATAAACTCTATTTTAAAACAAGAGGTAGTGGGCGGCAATCCGCGGCCTGGAACTCTTCGCGGGCCCTTGGTTCGATGCTTTGTTCTGGCATACGGACCACGAGGCCCGCAACTGCTATGATGACAATACAGTTTGCGGCACACTGTGTCGCAGTGTTGTCTGATAAGCAAACAGTCTGAGCACCTGCGTGGACGGAGCCACTAAGGAGTTCCGGGTTCGAATACCGGAAGAATCGTGAATCTTTGGGCATATAATACATATAACACCGCTCGAAAAGGCTTTTTGCGCCAAAATGTATTTCTGTGAAAGCACGAGACCAACGGGAAACAGGAGTACCCTGATAAAATCTACGTTTTCCGATTGAGATAAACGCCAATGTGACCAGGAACGTGTATGTATATATATATTCCCCTCTAAATCATAATAAAAGCCCAAAAAATCTTATCATTCTCACCAAGAAAAGAATATAAATTGAAAGAAAACAGTATACAAAGAGGTTTTTTTCCTCCCCCCCCCCCCCTCCAACACGGTATGAAATTCTGCAAACGCTCCTAAATGACTCCTTTGAGATCTGAAATCGGGGTCGCCTCTGTGGGATCCGATAACTCAGCTAACGTGGCCACCATGCCCTGTCGAGACATTTCAAATTATACTTTATATTTAGTTATTTTTTAATTTTTGAAGTGAAAACTTCTTTAGATGCGTTGAGCGATTTTTGGTAGGGGCAAAACTTATGGGTTCGCGTCACCGACACGCTAGTGACGTGTTGCGCCAGAACTGGCGAATCGCAGCGGCCTGTGTACATGTATACGCACATATACACTAATACATTGTATATACCTACTCGACTGTATCATGTGCGTGTTGGACTCTTTTTTTTGGATGGGTAAAAGCTTGTGAGTTCGCATCACCGACATGCTGTAGTAGCAGTAAGTGAAGTTAATTTGACCACGTGAATACATGACCTAGGTCTGACATCACTGGTAAGTCATAGCTAGGTAATGAATTATTAAGTAATTTTTACATACCACTGACATCTGTTGTGACTAAAAAATTATGTAGGATAAATGGTATAATGCTGACATCGTACTGATATAATACCAAAACAATTTTCTTACGTACATTTTTGACGTAGAAATGATGTCATATTACACATTTAAAAACAAAGTTTTAAGTTTTCACTTCTGTTGACAGTCCCCACGACTGGCTATTTTTTTACTTTTTTTTAACTTTTAGACTATTTTCGAAAGCTTGACTTCCAAAAAAAATTGATATAGCATACGTAACTAGGTGCCAAAGTTGCATTTTTAACGTTTTTTTTCTTTTGAAGCAGATAAGGAGAATTATCTGGAGTGCAGAACATGAATGCGTCTGGCTGCTTCATGATACAGTGGCGGCCGGACGCAATGCTGGCGCTCTGAGGGCCTGTCCCGCGGCTGAAGGGAATCCTTCTTTTCACAGACGAGAGAGCCAAACGTCCGATCGTGCATCTTCGGGTCTTTTTTTTTTTTTTTTGTTCATTGTAACTCATGATAACTAATGATCAATTAGGTTAGGTTAGCTACATTATAAATACTTTAAAACATTTTTGGACGGTTGATTTGGTTAGGATAGCTTACATTAAAGATACTGTGAAATAATCAAAAATGAAGAGAAAAAAAAAGCGAGCATGAGCTTCGGGGAACTTCGGGCGTGGCTCTCTCGTCTGTGAAATGAAGGCTTCCCTCGCTTGCCAGTGTTCACACGCACGCGGAAGCTACGTGCTCCCACGACCGCCTCTCGCCTCTCGCCTCTCGCCTCTCGCGTCACCGAGCGGGCGAGAGAGGCGGCGGGAGGGGACGTCTTCCCCTGGAGTCGTAAAAAAAAACCCTACCATTCCCAACCAACAAAATGGAAACAATATGAAAGCAAACGGCGGGAATCAAATTCTGTGTACGCCACGGGCGCTGCTCCTCCGCCGCTCCTAATCACATTATTTGACGGCGCCAGGATCGCTGGACTGTTGGAGAATTCCGCATGTCTGCGCTAGTGGTATTGTTCAGGTAGCAAGGAGCGCTCGTATCTCCGTCTCTCTCGCGCGTGGTACCTCTCTTTCTATTAGGTTTGGGCATTCCAGGGTAAGATAATCTCCCAAGTCCCGTTACAGAAAGGAGACGGGCTGCCATGTTGCCAATCTCAAAAGCTAGCAGGTAAGAGACTTTCTTGGAAGTGAGGTCATTCGTCCTGCCTTCCTGTTGTTCGAAGACATCAGCTACCTAATTTCATCTTCGCTGCTAGCTAGACCTGCCAGACTCTGGCGTTCAGTGTGAACCGCAACACTTGTGGAAGAGTGTTACAACCTAAAACCTTCCTGACCCCATGTAACGCAAAGGTTCGGTGAAGGCCACCGGTCCACTTAAACAATCTTACAATAAAACATCATTAGATATACTCTCGTTCTTTTGACACCCTTGTTTGCCTTACGTATGGTATGTGCGATCATACACTGTTATGAATCCATGGCATTCACACAGAAATATTGGAAAATATTATTTACATATATTTTTGTAATAATCTTGGATAAAAGGTTTACTAAAAAAAATTTTTGTCAATTATATGTTTGCAATAACAATTTTTCATTTATTTACGAATGGCAAGAATTGTATTTATTGGGTACTGTACGGAGTAATACGACAAAAATATCGTTGTTAGAAATGTAATATTCTTTAACGCGTGTCTGTCCCTAAAATCTCTTTGAACAGTGATGTCTGGCCCTAAAAATGAGTGAAGTTGGCCATCATCCACATACGTTGTAAGTTTTCAAATGAATTATACTATCAATATACAGTATGTCCATAAAAGAATAGCTCAGTTATAAATTTTAATAGTATCAACTGTAATCGTTGTAGAGTTTTCGATCAAGGTCTCAATTACAGTAACTCAAACCGTTTTAGAAAAGCGCGTATGGGAGAACGGCTTTTTTTTTTCTCGCTAGCAGCGCCACCTACGTAAAATGGCGTAAAGCGGAACGGGACGACCAAAAGGGTCTGTACAGGATGTTGACCGTATCAGAGCATCTGACCTGCGTGGTCCTAAGAAATCCGTTCAGAAAGCAAGTCTTGAACTTCAGTTGCCAAAGACGACCGTGTGGAAGGTTTTTACGAACACGTTCACACACGCTTCCGTACCGGTCACATCTGCTCCATGCTTGTTAACCAAAGTGCGGGAAGAATTGGGCTATTAGGTTGGATGTGTGCCGTATAACTAAAGGTGCACAAATTGAACATTTGTAAGAAAATCTAGATTAGTTTACCTTCAATTTTATGTATGATTTATTGTAAATAGTCTAAATTAAAATCTTATAATATACCTTTGAAACTGGGACATTCTTTTATGGACACCCAGTACTTGAAATTTTCTTCCTATTATGTAATAGGATAAATCGTCGCATTAAAAACAAATCTCAAAATTCAGCCGGACCCGCATTATCACCCACACAGGCATGACCTGAGATCCAGTTAGGCCGTCTGTACAGTCGTGACTTGAGGCGATGGAAAGTGTTCTTCGATTTTATTAACCTGACTGTGCAAGCGGGCCGAAGTACACGTTAGACCAAGAGCAAAAAAAACTGTGAGCGAGTATTTCAGTTATCGCCAGTGATGTGTAAACATGTAACATCGGTAACGAGCAAATCATGAGTTCTCATGTTGCAAATTATCTTATAACACGAAACTCGGACACCAAATTTAAAGTAGAAACCTTTATAACAATGCCAGGCGCGATAAATACGTACATGAAAAGTATCCATTTTAGAGAAAAACGGTAAAAATTTTCCCCCTTTTAAAAACCAAACTATAATTCTGTTTAACAAGACGGTACTATTTCTTTTGAGGTCATAATTCCTCTAAGTGCGTTGAGAGTGAAATTTTAGTATACACCAGAAATGCAAAGAAATAAGCTAGCATTACACAACGGAAATCTGACATGATGAAAGTTTAATGCGCATGCATGCAGAAACTACCATAGCAACGAGCCGAAGTTATCAAGATGGTGGTCCCACGGGGCATGTACTAAGCGTATCAGTGTGCCACAGTTAATTTTATGGCAGTGAAACTATCCTGGAATATATTTTCTAAACTTGAATAGTCATACCAAAATATAATGGCAACTTCAGAAATAACAAAAAAATTATTAACCCGGAAAATTGTGTTCGCACGAACATGGCATCAAAGATATTTAACATATTATTCGTTCTCTAAAGCATTAAGAACGTAGCACTATCTTACAGGTATTTTTCAAACTAAAAGTTGCAGTCCAATATATCCCGGATTCGGAATTGATACTCGACAAGGAATTATATTAAAATAATGCCCACCTTGTTAAAATTTATTAAATAGTTAATACTATAAATTTTCTACGCTAAAGTATTAACCTGAAACAAACACATAACACTAAGATATGGTTGTATATTTGTTTTTTCTTAAACAACTGAAATCAGTCTGTAAATACTGCCTACAAACAAACCTTACCCTTATTGAGCTGATTTAATGATTCATCATTATTATTACATTTATGTTATTAAACAGTAAAAAAAAAATACTTATTTCGACGAGATTTGAACCATGCTTACGAATCGCGCACCTTACCAACATGCTGCCAAGACCGTTGGTAAACAATGAGGAAGATATGTATTATGATGAGTGTAATGCCAGCGAACAGTACATAGAATGTAATTTTAACTTAGAAACACACTTTCTTTGTTTAATTACGGAAGTTTTTTTCTTATTTCTATAAGGAAAGCGTCCGCCTGTGAGCCTAGTCGCAGCCAGCCGTTCGCGTGTTTACGAACAGGGTGTGGCGGGGAGGAGTTCGCGAGGCGGCGTGTAGTCGTGGTGGTTGACAAGGGGGAAGGGGAAGGGGAAGGGGGGGGGGGGCAGAGCGAGATATCGATTGGCTGCCGGAGTTCCGGGTTCCGGGGCGCGCTGTCAACAGCAGGAAGAACCACGGAAGTGGAGGGGATACCCAGTCAACATTCAACCCCCCCCCCCCTTCCCCCTCCATCATCCCGTATCACCCGGCTCGTTGTAGTGGCGTGTACAGCTGCAAGAGATGTAATTACCAATGTACGCCTCTTACACCCATCGCATTACACTCGGTGAATTTCTGTGGAAAATATTTGCGGCAGAGCAACAAACGCCAGAGAGGTATTGTGCTACAATTTGAGAAATGGCCCATTAAAGGGGATTAGGCCCACCATCTTAGATTTTTACATTTATGTTTTGCTTCAATTCTAATTTTGAACTATTTATTCCAATTTTTGTTATGCCAAGTAATAAATCATATCTCCTAGACCTTCTACACCTTATTGCAACCACATGTTTACTAACAGGCTCTAGTCTGTAAGCACCGCGAGGAAATAACTTATTATTTTACGCGGGCGACTACAACTACCATGATAACCACACCAGTTCACAAGTGTTGACTTCAGTAAGTAGCCGAAGCTCAGACATATGCCACGTTAAACAAAAAAACAAACGAAACATAGCATGTAAGCTTTATTGCAAGCAGGGGCGCAACAACTAAATTTCCTAAAAGGGGGGGGGGGGGGAGACAATATACATTTTTATAAATAATCATCGATCCCCCCCCTCCCTATGGAAGCTTTGTATTTCAAGGTTGAAAATGGTGCTATTTAAGCAGTTTTATTATCTAAAAATTGATTACACAGCACTTTATTTGCCCCCGTTTGCCACCACTTCAAGGTTTCAGAGGGGGCGCAAAATACCCTTGCCCCCCCCCCTTCTCTGTTGTTCCGCCCCTGATTGCAAGCGGTATCAAAGTATTTGAAAGTGCAAGACGGTGAGACTGCTTCTACACATGGAGCGCGAGGCGGCACAGTAGGTTGAGTCACTGACCTCGCGTTCCGGAACACACGGGTACACGGGTTCGGATCCCGGGCGGCCCATGTTTTCCCGAAGTCACGCCAAACCATGCTCCTCACGGCCAAGCCCTTTACGAACATATTTGAATTGCGTAGCGTTTCCGTCGCTCGGAGTGCAGAGAAAAACAACGCTATTTGAAAACTACTCAAGACATCGGAGTGATGTCTGTTTACGAGAAAAAAAAAAATTAAGAGTTCGTTGAAGATCGAAAAGTACTTTTGATATCAGATGAAGTTTTTAAAAATTTTTAGAAGAGTTAAAATGGCTGAAAGGCGTCTCTTCAGAGTAATTTAGGCGTAAAACAACCGGTACAGATTCTCGAAAGCACTGCAGCATAATGTTACGGTCACCGCCCAAGTTTCACAGTTGTCCTATGGAGACGAGAAGACTGCGCTAAGAGGCGACACCGCGCTAGAAGCACCAGCGAGCGTCGCGCTTATCATCCCGCCTCACTAATAGTGCAGGGGTTAAGGGTATGAACCTTGCACTTTTTGATAAAAGCAAGCCACTTCGTATACTTTATAATTGAACATTTCTTAACATTTTTAGAAGCGGTGCTCCTCGGTACCCCTCATAGGGGGGCCGGTACCCCCCTTATAATGTGCCAAAATTGAGTTTTTCTCGTTTATTTGAAAAACGGCGGTTCCGGCGACAAATATAGCCATACACAAAATGAAAGATATTTAAATTTCCTACAATAATGTTCCTTACTATTTTTAAGAAGAACTTACCGTTTGGTAGATAAATAATAATTAACATTTACAATATATTGATGAAGTAAGAAAACCAAACTCAACTACGTTATTGGCCAATAGTTTTTATAAAAACTTAAATACCTACAGATATAAAAATCATTTGTATATTTAATAGAACATATATTAATTACAATAATTAGTAATCGAGACTTAAAAATAAAGTTATACTACAGAAATTACAAAGTCGCGCATTGCGCCAACTACTGGAATGGATAATCCAGAACAATTTGAAATGTCTCGGATACATCTATGTTTTGCGTGTTGCCTAGATGTTATAATTATGAAGACCTTGATAAACATACATTTGTATATGAATTGTATATTTTAATGCTTTAAAAGTTGCAACAACATATTTTGTTTATTTATTTTGGAAACTATGATAAGAAGAACAGAAATCCATATAGTTACAATATGTAGTTGCTTGATGTTTCACATAACAGTAAGTTAAAAAGGTAATTACAGTGTTTAAATTTAAAAAACTAATTTCAAATCGATATTTATATACAAAAATAATCACTTCACATCAATAAAACTATGTTTATATTCATTCGAACTAAAATGTCTTTTAAAACATGGCAAATATAATGCAAGGTTTGTTCCCAGTTATGTAGGCCTATTCCTGTATTTAGTACTCTTTCTATTACCTATTAAATCAAAGTATTGGTTAAATTTCAACATTGTAACAATAAAACATAAATTCCTGCCACCCAAAACATGCTTTACTACTTCAAATAAGTAAGTAATTACGCACATTAAAATCATTTGTAGTCGGAACTGCATTCGCCACCACAATTGCACAAAGCAGTGCACTTAAGTGGTACTTTTCAACACTTGCAGTGTGATGAACACCCTTAACTTGCATCCACAACGCACTAATGAAGACATAGACTCTGAAGCTTGTGGAAGAGTCATTCAGACTGGCTGCCATTCATCATTCATCTTTACTCCAGCCATATTCTGCAGGACTTGGGATATATGTCAACACATATTCTAGGTTTTAGAACAAGTTTCAAAACATCACACCGAAAAAATAAATGAAAGTTTAAATAAAGGGAAATACATTTTATTCTCACCTCAGGCCGTGGATTTGCTGCGTTACTCCAAACACAACCTCCTTGGTAGGCAGCACGCTTGACATGTAGGTAAAGGGCATCCAATGTAGAAGGAATCGCTTCCATTTGCCTGCCTTTCTTGGTAAAAACACTCTTTCTACATTCATTGACACTATCCAACTGACTACTTATGTCGTACATTACTACGACGATTTTCTGCTTTATAGGCATTGCCTCACTAACTTCATTTCTTGCCATGGACAAAAATCCCGATATAGCCTCAGGAAATGCTTTCCAGGCTTCCCATGCCGTTTTCTTTCCCTTTCCGCTGAACTGGGACACTGTGTCACAGCCAGTAAACGCATGGAATATGGGTAATGCAGCTGACCTCTCGGGGCCCAAGGCTGATGAGATTTTATGAGCTGCTACAATACGTTGATGTTTTCCGGTTACAATGGAAACCCACAGTTTTTCCAAGTTCTGAATCTGACTCACAAAGCACACAGCAAGTACAAGTACGTCAGTGTCCACGGTTCGTATCATAATTTTGGAACAACCTCGTGCTGCAGCATCTGCAGCATGAACTGAGTCTGACATCGGCCTCCTCATGTGTACAGGGGCATAGACTGTCCATATCTTCATGTTGTACAGAAGTAATCACATTTGAGTGCAGTGTAGAATACACTTCTTTGTCAGTAGTTTTACATGCTTGGATTGTGTGTTTTCCAAGATATTTAAAAATCTCTGTTTTATTCTCACTATCTCTAATAAAACTTTGCCAACTATGAGAAATTTTGGTAGAACTCATGACTCGTATTCTTCTTCCACTGCCTCGTTTTGTATGTACAAAATTCTTTGGGCTATCTTTGGTATACAAATCCCAAATTATATCAAGCCTTTTGGCTGGCAGTGAAAATATATATGGAAGGTATACATCATCCACATAGTCTTGAAATGTTTGTGCACCTTTAGGTTGAAGCATGTGAACAATTGCAGCTGCATCCAAAAGTATTGCATTCACTGGAGGTAATGTTGAAACTGTAGCCTCTTCCGAACTTGAAAGTATGCACTGTATTAAATCTGATTAAAATTGACATACACGTATTTCACCACTAACCGACAGTGAAGGAAAGCACTGATTCTCATGCTTAAATAATTCATCAAGATCACTGTATCGTGTTTGACAGGCTATGTATACTCTACCAAAAAGGGAGCAGTCGTTTTTCAGGCCAGCGAATTTGCCATTCCCAACTTTCTTGGTAGAGTTTTTAGTTTTACTGAATGTAGGAAAATTATTTAGTTTTATGGGTTCCATTATACCCAGAGTTGCTTCTTCCAGTCTTTCCTTCACAAACCGCTCATATAACTGTTTCCCCTCTTTTCCAATAATCTGGACAAAATTCGCAACTGTACTATCTGCAACCTCCCTTGTAAATAAATTATAAAGTTTGGGGCTGTCTTCCAGAAATGGGTTGCCAAGGTTATCTATCACCGCTTCCAAACATTTTACATCTTTCTTAAAACGACTCTGAGCCGAATTGGTGTCTTGGTTATGTTTGACTACTACATTATCAGGATCAGCCGAACATGTTCCATATGTCTGAACTATAACATACAGCTCAGGACTAGCCAAAACCCACTTGTTAAAAGATTTAGAATTTTCTGTTAGGCCAGCTATGCCAACATCGCCTTTCAATACAGAATTAACCTGTTCATGAGCATGATCTAAGGCAATGTTTGAGAATTTCCTTTTGGATTTTGTTGCCACAAATGCACCAGATTTAAATTTTTTTGCGATTTCAGGATGATCATGTTCCAAGTTAACCATATCTCTAACATGAACTGAAAGCCATCGAGCATAATGAGTGTAGCCTAAAGCAAAAAACCAGGGCAACCGTCTAATCATAGCTTCAATGTGTACTTGTCAAAGTCAGCTTGACGTATGGCACGAACAAACTGTAATATTATTCTCTCCAGATGCATTACTAAGCTCCAGAATTTGTGTTGAGGATAGAGCTTGCACATTTCTTCATCGCATGTTTCCCTGTAAACATTATATGCCTTCCTTTTCGAGGAATACAGAGCACAAAGAGTAACTTGATGGGCGTGTGATATGTTTTGTTTTTATCATTGCATCTGCTTTACCTTGAGTCGTGGTTTCAGCTTGTACAAGAACATTTACCCAACCACTGTCCTCAAGCCAGTGGCCGACTGCCGTGAGCGCAGCAAGTACTATGTGAAGTCCTCCGAGCATAATAACAAAATGTGTTTCCCCATGTGTTTCTGGTTTCAGAAATTGTATTTGCTTGGCAATATCATAAAGTGGTTGATCTACAGATATAATTGGCACAAAATTATTATACAAAAGTCTTCTTATCTCTTAAACATTAAGTCCTACTCAAAAAATATAAGGGAACAAGTTTGTAGGAAATTTAAATATCTTTCAGTTTATATATAACTGTTTTTGTCGTTGGAGCCACCGTTTTTGAGATAAATGAAAAAAACTGAATTTTCGCACATATTAAGGGGGGTGCTGGCCCCCCCAGGAGGGGTACCGAAAGGCACCGCTTCAGAAAACTTTCAGGGGGGTGTATTTATGAATTGTACGAAGTGGCTTGCTTTTATCAAAAAGTGCAGGGTTAAGCTGATTTTTTGCTCTTAACCCCCGCACTATAACACAGATACACCCCGACCAGACGGAGAAAAACCCTGTTGGTTACTTCTGTTGTAACATTTGTTTCCTTTGATGTGTGTCGATCACCGAGCCAGTAGTGCATATAATCATGCACTAACGGGTGTCCATAAAATAATGTCCCAGTTTCAATAGTATATTATGACCGTTTAATTTAGACTATTTACAACAAATCATACATTAAATTTAAGGTAAACTAACCTAATTTTTCTTAAAAATGTTCAAAACGTGCACCTTTACACATCTAACCTGAAGTCCAATTCTTCCCGCTCTTTGGTTAACACGTCCGGAGTAATGTAAATAATAGCCTCTTCAATTCCGTGTCTCAACTGCAAATCATAAGGTAGCAGCGGAACGTAAACACGATCTTTTATAAGGTCCCAAAGGAAAAAAAATCGATTAATCGATTGGGTTTATGTCAGATGAACGTGAAGGTCAGCGAAAAAGAGCTCTGTCGTCTCGACCATTACGACCAATCCAACGGTCAAGGACTTCAACGTTCAACCACTCTCGTACAAAGGGATTCCTATGGGGAGGGGCTCCATCCTGTTGCTAAATAAAGTTATTTTGCGCTGCACGCGAGAAAACAACAAAGCAATAATCGCGCAAGCGCTTATATAAAACTGTTTGAGTTACTCTTTAACTGTAACAGTTACTGTTACAGTTGGTACTATTCAATTTTATAACTGGGGAATTATTTTATAGACATACTGTGTTTTCATATCCCAATAACTGCACCATAGCTAGCTCGTCTTTCATCCCTGCTGCCTTTGTGTGTCAATCTTGGAAGCTTGAATATAGGTACAAGTAATCCACCTTATTTTTCAGTACGTAGCCATACTGTAATATAAGTAACCCCGCAAAAAAAAAAAACCAAACATTAATACACCGGAGGTATCAGGAAAAAAAAGTCAGTTCTAATGGTGCCGGATTATCGAATCTCTGCCGAACCATCAGATGCCGGATGTACCGTACAGCGAGCATTTTCCCAGGAATGTGGAAGGTGAGCCCAGTGGAAGGTTCTCAAGAGACGGCGGGCGGGCTGCTGGGAACGAGGGAAGAAAGGAAGAGGAACCGGTTATCTCATGCCTCCAGCTTCCCGCCTGTCCAGGAAGGGGGAGGGGCTGGGGGGGGGGGGGGGGTTCTTGTTGGTCGAGTGACCGAGCCGACGACACCATTGGCCGGCGGGGGCGTCAACGGACACAGACGTTCCTGCAGATAGATCAGTGGCGGATCCAGAGGTTCACCACGGAGGGGGGCACTCTATGATTTCAGAATAGCCAGAGGAAAAAATGTCTTAAAATTACTAAATTTGCATTTAATCTACTCACACTACACGTAACATCCAACCACCAGATTTTATGATTCTACAAGAAATTCATTAATTATATTAAAATAATTTTATGGTTTCAGAAAGAATAATTTTTGTCGGCAATATTAATATAGCAGACAACTGTTTTTTTTTTGGGGGGGGGGGGGGTGGCACTTGCCCCTCGTGCCCTCCCTTGGATCCGCCACTGAGATAGATACATACATCTTCCTAACTGTTCCATCATTGGGATTACATTATCGTGATAAGGACAATATGCGACACTGGTAAGAAAAAACGTGAGACCAAGTGATTGCAGCGAACCTGGCGGCGTGGAGTGTACATACGTTTTTTTTTTAAGTGCGTAAAAACATTTAAATTATTGGCATCTAGCTGCGCGGAGTGTTAAAACAGTTTGAAAGCAATGCCGTGGAGTGTCTCGCGCTTCGCCCAATGTTATTTGGCCGGAGTTTTCCATACTGTCCTATTACGATATTTGATTTAAGTTTATTTCTCTCATGTTTATTATTTTATATTTATTCTGCTATTCTGAAACAATCCATATATTTTTGCGTTCGTCATCACGCCTAACTGCTTAATCAAATTATCAAATTCTTCAAACTTCTTTTTTTTTTCTTTCAAACTAACTTCATGAACGAAGTATCTTGGCTTCTGAGTAGGTAACTAACTTGCTCCCTGATGATGGCGACTGCAATGTCGACCGAAACGTAGGTGAATTATTTGCCAAGGACACGCCTACAACCCAGAAGCCAAGCTACTTCAGACAATGGCCGTGAAAGCCTGCGAATATTGTTAACTTCATGAACTTTTTTTTTTTTTGTTGCGCTCACACATACTGCGAGAGCCAGCAGAATATCACCACTCCGACATCGCGAACAGGACACAGGGTAGGCACTCACCATGCTGGCCTCGTTGTAGCCGACGACGACGGCGGTGTACCACTGCGTGGTGCCCTGCACGCGGTACACCTGCACGCGGTAGCCCAGCAGCACGCTGGGGGCGGCCGTCAGGATCCGCTGTCCGTCCTGCAGCTCCAGCCAGGCGCGCGCCGCCTCCGCCGCCTCCGCCGCCTCCGCCGGCCCCGAGTGCCACTCCTGCGACAACACACACGCCCGTACATACCTCCTGGCTCCGCTTCCAGCTTGCTGCGTCAACCCAGGCTGTCCACAAGGTAAACAATATTTCGTACCAACTTAGGCGAGAAAAAAAGTACTAGATTAGAAAAAAAAGTACTAAATTATAATTTGTTATGGTTTTTTAACAATTTAGGAAGTTATTATGACATTGCAATGCTCGAACTTAAATATCACAACAAAAACACACACATACATTCCATAGTTTTTTAAAAATAATTAGCTTAATAATAATAAAACATATTGGAGTTACAATAATATTATTATATTAAAGAAAAATGTACTAGATCTGTACTAAACCACTAATAAAGTTATAAAAGTACTAGATCTCGTACGAAAGTACTAACTGTGGACACCCTGCGGTCAACCACGTCTCCTGGGTGTCCGACAAGTCGTCTTATACCATACATACAGTAGAACCTCTCATATCCGACCATGACGGGACCGGGCCGTGGTCGGAACGGCCAAAAGATCGGATATCCATAGGAGAAAAAAAAAAAGACTCCTTTCCCAGCTATACAATATGTACAGTAATACAAAATTATCTGTAAAATTGTTGCCGAATACATTTCGAACATTTACTTTTGTTAAATTATAAACGAGAAGATGAATACAATGTAAGCATACCTTATTTAAAGAATTCAGAAATGGATTTTTGTTTCAGTTTTGTCAATCTTGATTTTTGCGGAAGTGTCCCTCAACTTTTTCTGCCCACAATACATTACGTTACGTTAAAAAAAAACATAGAACACTACAAGATTATAGTAGGAGCACATTCTACACCAACAATCACGGCTGAACTGACAGTTTGCGATACAAAGACATGTAGATGCGTCACTTTTTCAAGTCTGAACAGGCTCGCCAACCACGGAGACTAGGTCGGATATCCGGAGGAGTCGGTTGTGGGGAGATCGGATATGAGGGGTTCTACTGTACATATATAAACAAATATTTCTTCCAATAATGTTCGCAGGCTTTCACGGCCATTGTCTGAAGCAGCTTGGCTTCTGTGTTGTAGCCGCGTCCTTGACGAATAATTCACCGACATTTCGGTCGACATTGCAGTCTCCGTCTTCAGGGAGCAGTTAGCTTGGCTTCTGGGTTGTAGCTGCGTCACCAGTTAGCAATATTTTAAATTAAAAAGTTACGAATTGTATGATGATACCAGTGATAAAGGGGTTGTTGGAAATTTTAACATTCGTATGAAGAAATTGCGATACACACAATTGTTTGAATACAATTAAAAATAATGATTAGTAGAAAAATATTTGGCTGCGAGAAAGAATGAAATGTTTCGGGTAGAAGAATCGGCGAGAGCTTTATCAAGGCCAGCACGAAAATGTCCGTCACAACATCCGGCTTCATGATTTATTTATCCTGTGATGATGAGATAACACAGCTGCAATGAGAAAGCGAATTTGGCGGCAAAATAAATCGCGGTCGTAGGATCAAGCGATTTTTAAGTGAACGACAAGCAAGCAAAGAAAAAAAGTTAAACTTAAAATAGCTTTTTACAAAATAACACGCCACATGCACCGTGTAGCCATTAATATTTACAACTTTATTTTGATGGGCGGGTCTGAAAAATTGACTGCCGCCAAGTTAAAATTGCTAAGGATCTCAGTAGCACCCGTAAATTTAGTAAACAACAGCCTACCTAGCAATATAAGTGTTACCAACGCACCATTACGAAATGCTGAAGCTCATTTCAGTACCGTCACGCTTCGCGACGCGATGGAAATAGAAAAAATAAACTTTCTAATCCGAAAGTCTGCAGCGCCGACGTCAAAGATGGCTGGGAGGCCAGTGGCGAATCCAGAAGCCGCACAGAAACTTGTTTTCTGCATATTCTCCCCTCCCGCCAAGAGAAAGATAATTTTATCTAACAGTAGTTGCAGTCTGAAAAGGGGTAAAAGGGTGGAGGGGGGTCAGAGACCCCAAGCTTTGGCATTGGTTCCGCCACTGCTATAGAACTTCCCACTCTTAGATTGCAGCGTGGAAGTAAATGGGCGATTGCTCGCTATCTCTCTAGAACACACGCCGACTGCCGTTAGCGCTGTAATTGTTTCTGAGTGCGCTGTTGCCAAATATACTTGTTTTGAAATTGAAGGGTTGTGATATAAATTTTTTTACCAAGTTTACATTAAAATTTTCGTACGAATTCGTAACAATGGATGTGTGTGTGAATTATTACTTGCTTTAAGTTAAAAACAGGCGACATAGTAACAGATTAATCAGCGTGGTGTTCTAAAACATTATAAATTACTATATGGATTTTTAGAATGCTTCTCGTGCACTAAAAATTCCAAAGATGCACTTCTCCCGAACTTCTTCGTTAAGTGTTAGAGATCTGGCAACAGCGCACGCCTTAGTCGTGTGCTGCAATATAAGAGTGAGACGGTCTGTAGTGGATACAACTGCGTTATTTACGTGGCATCCATAATCACGCCAGTCACAATAGATTATTAAACATATCTGTGAACAGTTGTAAGGATTTTGAGTAACATTGCACCACTTCTGAAATAAACTCGGCTGCATTCGGTGCGTCCTAATGCAGGTCAATAATTACCAAAAATTGGTTGTCTGTAAAGTCGGTTTACGGACGATAGTTTAACGTGACAACGTCATAACAAAACATTGATGAAATGATTGCATACTTTTATGAATAAAATTGAATCATTTTTATTGAATTATCACTATTTTGTATGGATACAAAGAAGGAGTGAAATGAAATCTACTATTTAATTGATAAATTTACTTTTATTTGCACTCATTAATTCAAATATGTTTATTACTTTAACGAAGAGACTATTTTAACTATAACTTTTATACATGTTTGCTATTTAACTCCTTCCAATCTGTGTTATTCTGTTAAGGATAGGACTATGATAGGAAAAGTAGGAAACGAATGGGAGTGTTTCAAGTTTAATGTGCCTCGAAAAAGTCAAATCGATGGTTGTTCCAATCGAGTGGAAGAGAGATAGATGCGGAGCAAGCGTACAATGATCGTAACGGGACACAGCGCAACGGGACAATGTGCGTTACGGGACACTTTTTCGTGCGTGCAGCCGGCGTTCATGGATTTATTAGACGTTGTCACGTCAAAAAAGTGAACTAACTACGACGCGTTTCGCAGAACTGCTGTAAATTGCTGGGTACAGACGTTTCAGATCCACTAATATTTCATAATCCTGGTCCATAAACTTCACAGAAACCTTGCCTGTGGCTGTTCCATCGTCAAACCATCTTCATTCATCCTCGTCTTGGTTCGACACACCGTACACTTACAAAGCCTCCGAACCCGTTTGGAATATTTTTAATCTTAGCGTACAGATCGAGGACTTTGCAGCCCTAACCACAATTTAAAACATTCTGGTGAGCAGACAAGTATGACGGGAGAAAATGGGTTGGACGAGATTCAGTGCAAATGTAAAAGGCACTTAGAGCTATTTTTAACACGGGCATGACAACATATAACTGAAACTAAACATACTAACTAGAACGTATGTACAGTTGAAATCAGTACGTTAAACACTATCACCTAGCTACACGTATTTAATAGTTTACACAACGTCATGTTTTGTAAACCTCACAAGAAACGCGAGAGCGCAATGACGCAACTAACGCAAGAAAACGATAGTCGTTTGTAACAGTAGGAAAGTCGGAATGCGTTATCAACTTTATAACGTGACACTGCAGGAAAAAAAATTAATCCCCGGAATTCTTTTGCAAATTCATATTTATCACAAAAACTTACGAAAGAACCAAAAATTGGATTTAAAAGTGTTATTTACTTTCATAGTGCAAAAGTCTAAACAGTGAAACATTACGCACGTAATAAAAAAGAAAAAAAACGATATATGCTATACGCCTAAGGTCCACATTTAAATTCATATATAGACGGTGGAAACGTAAAAGTTTGATGTTGGGCAATGCCTACCTTGCTATTTTGCGTTTCGCGTAATTGATAAACTAGTATTCTACCACGCGGTTATTTTTTACGTTTTGAGTCTCAAGCTGGTTGCGTGGTTCATGTGCCCGGCCATGCACTAATCTACGATGACAACAGTCACAAACGCCGCAGAAGCGGGCGCACAAAGGCGTGTCTGGGCTCGTGTTTCCGCCCCCCATGTGAACACAAGGGCTCGGGAAAGCACAAAAGACAGGCCCGCCGGCCGCGACCCTTCTTTCCGCGCGCCCAAATTACGTTTGCGCTGAAAGCGTACGACACGGGGGAAGGCCGCCGTGTCCGCCCCTGGCGGTCGGAATTGCAATTTTACCCGGGGAACCCCCGCGCTTTGATTGTCCGTCGCACTGGCGCTCGGAATAGCAATGTTGTTGGGCCAAGGGGAGGGGGAAGATCCTTTGGATGTAATTTCGTTGCGTGCGCGATGTCACTCGTCTCTGTAAATACTGTTCTCCCCAAAACAGTTGGTGGATGAAATTAGGTTAAAGATGTGGTTGTGTGTAGGTAAATAGTGAGGGTAAAAGGTAGGAACGAAATGGATAGTGTGTAAGAAAGGAGGAGTGATATAATAGTGTTGAAAAGGGGTGGTGAAATAGTAGGCATTTAATATACACACAATATATATATATGTATAGATGTAGGTATATATATATATATTCAATGTATACGGGTAGGAAAGGTGGGGTGAACGTAGGGAGGAGATTTGGATTGGTTTAAGCCATTTTTGGGTGAGGGCTGCAAAGGGGGTGGATGAGTGGTGATAATTTATGTGTAAGAGTAGGCAAGTGGCGTGAGATCAGAAATCGTGCAAACATCAACTGATATACCTTAGTGATTGATATAGAATACTGGTTCATATATTAAAAAAATTTTTTTAATTTATTGTGAGCATAAGTGATAGAAATTGTGTTTATAAACTTTCATGTGTATTATTAAATTTATTAGGTTATGTGCCGGTATTTTTAATTTATTTTCATTATAAATTATTTATTATTATTAAATAAATAATTAAAATAAATTAGAATAAACATTCAGCATATTTAGTAATTATAATATTAATTTTTTTATCTAAAGGTATCTCGATTATTTTACCAAATTAAATGTTTAATTTTATACACGTCTTTATATCAATATTTATCACTGAGTATTTATTTATTTTTAATTTGTACTTTACCAACTGTATTTTATAATTTTATTTGAATTAATTATCCGCATGCAAAGTTAAAGTTAGTTGTTCGCTACTACGCCGCACATGTGAGTCACCTGGAGCGGCTGCAGGCGGGCGTAGTCCCGGAACACGAGCTGCCGGTCCGCCAGCAGCTCCGCCGGCCGCCGGTCCTCGGGCAGCTCCGCCCCCGACACCAGCGGCGAGAAGGTCTGCGAGGGGCAGACACAGGGTAGCAAACACCCCCGGCCGCACACAGTTCATCGCAACCATTAGACCAGCGACGGCCAGTCCCACTCGTTCCGAGAGCCAGGCGTCATCCCCAAACTAATACGAGGCCCACACACACATAAACATTCAATATCGTCTTTTAACAAAATGGTTATTTATAGAGGCCTGAAAAATTAGCGGGTTCATTTCGTGTTATGCTAAAATTCAAATAATTATACCTTAGTGCTGCTTCTGTCGTTGGTTCACTGTTAATCTGGAGGACTGAGTGCCAGTTAGAGACCCTCACTCATAGAAGTGTCGAATCACAGGCCACCCAGTCGAGACGACTCACAAGTCAGCAGCCAATGAACAGTTGGCATTTGCCCGAGTGTGTAGAGGATAGTGGAGTCTATCCTGGAGGTCACTGAACCCGCGAATTTTTCCTGTCTAGTTATTTATTATATGTATACGGAAAAATAAATAAAATATTGTATGACATGTAATCAAGAACAAAAAAAAACTCTTCTAAAAAGTATTTACACACACACACACACACACACACACACACACACACACACATTATAGGTGGGTCACGACTCGATTCTAATACTATCAGAAACCATCGAATAAACCATCAGAAAAGATAAGAAATATCGAAACAAATCGAAATGTGTGCAAACACATATATATTGTTAAGTAAATAACTGTTTTGCTACAGAGTGCTTATATTCTGTCAACTATTTTCAAATAAGAACAGAAATTGTTCATCAATAATCAATCGGTATCTTAAAAAAAGCTCATTTTTATACATATATTTACAATATTTGATGGTAAATTATATATAGGTAGGCCTACATAAGGAAGGGATAAGATACAAACAAGGTTTTTTACACCACCATGGACCGATAGACCGTGTAGGTATTCCTATAAGGAAATATGGGTCACCAGCTGATAAAGTTTGGGCACCACTGATTATAAAATTTAACAAATTATCGATTACAAATAAAAATAATATTTTTGAGTATTTCCGTGAAAATACTGTGGCTTCTGAACACTTCCTGCTACATATATGCAAACAAAAATGGCTAATACAAGACAGTATATACCTAATAAAAAATTTTGTTTAAAGATTTCATAGGCGGGCCACTTTTTGGCCATCACCTAATTAGATATTTATATTGTTTCCTGATCTAAGCAATGATACTGTATATGGCATACCAAAATTTACAGTAAGCTAAAACACTATCATTTATTACAATCTTCCATTAACATAAACTGCAACCGGTTCTGCAGCGAGTGCAGAGGTAAACAATCTCCACACTTAAAATATAAGAGAGAAAAAAATAAAATATAGGAGAGAAAAATGCACAGAAAAACCAATTAAGATTACACCGTTTGTGTTTCTTAATTATTTCAACACAAATATCCATTGACAAGAGTTAAAAGAATTTCCATTTGAAAAGTATGCCGTTTATAATCAATTTATGCAGTTCAGAGTGGATGGTTTGTATTTAAATATCAAAGGTGTTTGCCGATATTAAAAAAAGGGGAAAAGAGTTTAGTATTATGTATGGCAGTAATAATTTAAATGTTGATTAAATATTTTATTTTGTTTCCAGGTAGTTAATTTACAATTTTTTTGACAATCATGTATATATGCTAGAGTCCTATTAATATATATATCCCCCCTCAAATGAAAGCACACAAAAAAGTTACACAACGTTTTTACATGAAAAAAGAAAACTTTGGAATCCACCCGCATCAAAGCGACAAGCGACCAACCCGCAGGAACAACATCAATTTCAAGTAAATTAATCTGCAGCTAAACAAGTATTCGTGAATATTAACTAGTATTACAAATAACCTGGCCAGCTGCAAGTCTGTAAACAGCTGAGGGGCAGACGCCACATAAATTCAAGAACCTGCAGGGCCAGCAGTAAATCGAGAGTTCCCTGGACCACAATGAGCGAGAGAGAGAAAGAGACAAAAGAGAGGGACAGGGAGACAGCAACCAAAATCTGGAGTCCGAACCTAACATGCTGTAGCTACTACAAAAATCAACACAATCATCTGGTAGTGACAAGACGAGTTGCTGAGTAGAGATGAATGAGTGCTAGAGACATGCAAAATTCGCGGATTCATTTCGCGATAGGCTAGCATCAAAACAACCATACCTTCGTACCGCTTCTGCGATTGGCCCACATTTTATCCTGGGAACTGTGAGCCAATGGGAAACACTAAACCAAGAAAGTGCCGAATTACGGACAGCCTAGTTGAGACGTCTCACGCGTCAGTAGCCAATGAACAGGTGTCATTTCCGCGAGTATTTAAAGGACTGTGGAGTCTATCCTAGAGGTCAATGAATCCGCGAATTTTGCAGGTCTCTAGAATGACACATCATCGATGTTACGAATTGGAGGGGGGGGGGGGATAGAAAAAAAATCAAACAGGGCGTTCGTGAGACTACAAAACATTTAATAATGTGGCAATTAAAAAAAACCGACAGCTTCAGTATCTGGCAATAGTTATGACTAGAGGCAGGCATTTTTCGCGAATAAAACTGAACGCCTATTAGACTGCAACAAGGTATACGCGCACCAGCGGTTTCTTCCTTGTGATTGGCGGCCATCTGCGAGAGAAGTCGTTGCCTTAGTTGGCTGAGCCACTCAGGACGCATTTGCTTCCGCAATGAATTACTGTGATTGGTGTTTTAACAATCGTCATGTACCTGAAAGAAACTCATCCAATCACGAAACACAGACGATGCTACAATGTTTTAACTTTCGGCTTGTCCCGGAATCTTTTCGCGAAATATGCATGGCCCTAGTTATGACTAGAGACCCGGAAAATTCGCGGGTTCAATGACCTCCAGGATAGACTGCAATATCCTCTACACACTCGGGAAAATGCCAACTGTTCATTGGCTGCTGACTTGTGAGTCGTCTCGACTGGGTGGCCTGTGATTCGACACTTCTATGAGTGAGGGTCTCTAATTGGCCCTCAGTCCTCCAGATTAACAGTGAACCAATGACAGAAGCAGCACTAAGGTATAATTATTTGAATTTTAGCATAACACGAAATGAACCCGCGAATTTTCCGGGTCTCTAGTTATGACTGACCGTAAAACCCACTCTTTAAAAATAGTTTGTTCGTGTGCCGGAATTCTAAGGGGGAAAACAACATTGGTATTATTTAGCTGTGTCGAGGTTGGTAGCCGTGCTGTGGGACTCGGTACTCACGAGCGCTGGTCTGGCGGCGCGGTCGTCCGGGTCTTCGCTCCACACGAGGCCGTGCTCCACCAGGAACACTTGGAACACGTCCTGGTGCACGCGCACCCACTCCCGGCGCTGCCAGTCCGCGCCATCGTACTCCACCAGCACCTGCGACAAGCCCGTCCGTCCGTCCGTCCGTCGCCTGTCAGTGGCGTAGCCAGGATTTGTGTATGGGGGGGGGGGGGTGTTAAGAAGCATGGCATGTCCCCCCCTCCCCGTGTTAAAGCGGGGGGGTCCGGGGGTCCTAACCCCGGGAAAATTTGGATTTTAAGGTGTAAAATAGTGCTATTTTTTTTTTTTTTTTTAGCAGTTTTCGGTTCTTAAATTTAAATATTGTAATGGTAAAATTTTTATTAATTTTAATATGAAATTTGTTTGAGTGATGAATAAGAAATTAATTAAAGATTTGGTTCTAAGGGGGAAGGGGGGTGTTTGAACCCCTAACCCCCTCCCCTGGCTTAGCCCCTGGTCTCCGTGACACGTCCTTCAACACACACCTCGGCTCAGACTTGTTGCTGAATCAGGCAATACCGTCGCAGGGTGAGCTGCAACTGTACTGTCATAATCAGACCCCCCCACATCATTCTGTGGGGCCCCGTTGCTAGAAGTCATGATGCCCCCCCCCCCCAACCCGTTTTTTAAACAGAGATAAAAAAATTGTTTTTTTTTTCTTTACAGGTATGTATATTGTTTTAGTTATATATTATTTAACCTTTTCACAATTATTTTTAAAACACATTCAAAAAACTAGTTTTAAGTCAGTGTTTCGATTGTCAACGTAAATTGATTTTGAATAATGGCAAATTAATGAGTGTAAAGTGTTCTGCACTGTCAACATGGTGTCGCGTCAACTGGTGGTGGTTTTGTTACTCACAGTTGTAGATTCAGACACGTTCTGTACGCACAGCATATTCCGAATAATATTACTCTGGTGTAATATTTCATCGGTAACTAAATATAGGCCTTACTGTTTAACTGTTTTCTATGATTTATTTAAAATTGTCTACTTTTTTTTTCTTTCCTTCGCAGGCCCCTTAGACCCATGGGCCCCGTTGCCATAGCAACGGTAGCACCGGCCATGTGGGGGCCCTGACCTCTGTCACCGGAGCGTCTCTCGCCTGCTTCGTCCTGGGTCGCCTGCTGTGTTCGTCCTGAATACAGGCTGTCCACAAGGGAAAAAAAAAATTCGCACCAATTTAGGCGAGAAAAAAAGTACTAGATTTGAAGAAAAAAAGACTAAATTATAATTTGTTATGGTTTTAACAATTTAGGAAGTTATTATGACATTACAATGCTCTAACTTAAATATCACACCACACACACACACACATTCCATTGTTTTTAAAAATAATTACGCTTAATAATAAAACATATTGGAGTTACTGTAACATTATTATATTAAAGAAAAAAGTACTAGATCTGAGCGTAAATGTACTAGACCACTAAAAAACTTATGAAAGTACTAGATCTAGTACGAAAGTACTAACTGTGGAGACCCTGCTCCTATCGCGAGCATGCTGCCACGAGGCCAGACGAGGCCAGAGATCAGCACACTGCCCGGGGCTTCCCCCGAGGCGCTCGGCTCAAGGTCACACGTCGACAGGATCTCCAGATCCTCCAGAACAGTCGCCGGATCTGCGGAGCTGCGCGAGGGTAACGCCTCTCCCACAACACCAGGGCCCCCACATCATTCTGTGAGCCCCGTTGCTAGAAGTCATGATGCCCCCACCCCCCACTTTTTTTTAACAGAGATAAAAACATGTTTTTTTTTTAGTTATTTACATTGTTTTTGTTATATTTTTTTGTTGTATTTTTTTTTAACATGGCGGTTACATTCTTCACAATTATTTTTAAAACACATTAAAACTAGTTTTAAGTCAGTGTTTCGATTGTCAACGTAAATTTATTTTGAATAATGGCAAATAAATGAGTGTAAGTGTTCTGCACTGTCAACATGGTGTCACGTCAATTGGTGGTGGTTTTGTTACAGTTGTAGATTCAGACACGTTCTGTACGCACAGCATATTCCGAATAATATTACTCTGGTGTAATATTTAATCGGTAACTAAATTTAGGCCTTACTGTTTAATTGTTTTCTATGATTTATTTAAAATTGTCTACTTTTTTGTTTTAAGTTTTTTTTTTCTCCTTCGCAGGCCCCCTAGACCCATGGGCCCCGTTGCCATAGCAACGGTAGCACCGGCCATGTGGGGGCCCTGCACAACACACAACCCCTCCCCCCCTCCTTTCCGCTATTCTTCAACGACGATAGAGTCCAATAGGGATCCACACACAACTTAGAACTGTCATAAGTTAGAAACGCGTAACACACAGCTTACAACTCATACCTCAGAAACACACAACGCCGACCAGATAACTCAAAACTATCACCAATTACAAACCACATTACTAAGAATAGGCTAAACGTAGAAAAAAAAGTATCTTGGTGTGTTTCTAAGTTACATGTATTTTAAGCTGCGTGCTAAGTTATGACAGCAATCCGTCCAATACCCGACAGCTTCAAGGGCGCTGTCTCACCAGTCCGATAAATGATAGCAGATGTGTCCGGTATCAAAATTTGTAATTAGCCGCCTTCAAAACGGACTGAAAAAAAAAAGCATCTTCGGCACACCTGTTCAGCATGGTCACTTAGCAGCTTGCGTACTGCATTAAATCAGAATTGAACGTGTGTGCGTTATTATCCTCGATTGAACTGCGGCAGGTGAAACGTGAAGTGCACATGCCGGAGGCGATGCGATCTGAGGACGTAGCACGTAGCACGTAGCACGCGGCTCGGGTTCAGGCCACGGCCGCACGGGCGAGTCACGCAGCGCGCGGCGCCGAGTCGTGACCGTGATCTCCCGTCCCAGACACGCGCGATCACGAGTCACGACTCCCGCCGGGGGGCCCCCCCCCCCCCTTCCTACCTTCCTTCTCGCGCGGCCGAACAATGGCCAGTCTCGCCGCAGGAGTGGAGGGGGGACTGACGTCACGACACCCCTCCCCCCACTGCACCGCCGCGGTCACCCTACCCCGCCTCCCGTTCCCGCGGCGCCAGCAGCTCACGGCGCGCTAGTTGCTGTGCGTGGGCCACTACATAACACACGAACGCAACTGTCAATATCCCCCGCTTGTAATTTGAATTCCCCCCCCCCTCCTTTCCACACACCCACGTCAACGCAAGATAAACTACGTGACTAGGCAGTGGCTCCCCTCCAAAAAGCAACACATTAGACCAACTTAAAATTACTAATGTATGGTTCGATTTATGACCACCGAATATGTAAAATTAGAGAGAGCCGTTCCTTTTAATCACGTATTAGGACTATCGTAAGCAGCGGTGTCGTACCGAAGATCTATTTTTTTTACAAGCGCCACTTCATTTAAGAATTTAAGAAAAAAAAAAGGGTGTGTTTTATGGCATCAAATTTTTGAAAAAAAAAATAAAAAATTGTTGTGAATTTTTGGCCCTCCTCTCGTGCCCCGAACGCTTTTCAGTTTTTTATTTATATTCCACCCCCCCTCCTCCAACCGAAACAGGCCCATCAAAAATGTATTGACATGGCTTCGACAAATACCGGATACGCCCACGTAACCAGGGAAGATCCTGTTTGAAAATGCCATTTAAAAATAAAATTAAAAATGTGGCCTAGTTTATCTCCCAACAATAAGAGTTTTCTAGGGGGAACGGGAGTGCAGAAACGGTGTCCTCAGGTAAATAAACACACAATTAAAATCATTCGTCGTGTATTGATAATCATAGCGTCAGTTACATTTGTGATCATCAAATCATAAGGTATATTAATTATATTCTTAAATTTATTGCAGCTCCATCTTTCTTAATAGGAGAGATATATTCCACTCTCCAAAACCAACCCCTCCGTGTGCAAGGTCATGTATGTTTCACGACTATAGGTATTACTAAACTTAAGAATGTTTGAATTCATCGGCCACTGTAATAAGTCTCGTATAGTTTATGTAAGTACAGAATAAAATAAGGGTCACTGCAGATTTATAATCACTGCTATTAATAATGCTTCGATGCCAAGTACACAATGAATACACTGACATTTATTTAATAATGGCTTTAAGGTTTATTAAAAAAAAAAAAAAAAAAGCGAGTCTTTCAGTGCTCGTTAGAGATGAGTAATATATATAACCTTGGTAACAAGCAAATTCATGTGTTCTCATGTTGCAAATATACTTATAATACGGGACTCGGGACACAAAATTTAGCGTAGAGTTATTTAAAATAATGCCGAGCGTGATAAATATACACGCATATTGTGTTTTCAACTAAATTTCTGAACGCGAATCACACATACTTTCCGCACCCGCCGCTAGATTCGCTGCCTGAACACCAACGTAAACTATAGAATCATTAGATTTGCAGAGCTATAAGTTAAACTATATAATGAAATGGCTCCGATAAAAAAAAACTTGGGGAAAAAATAATAACCGGCTCTGAATCTGATTTTCTACAAGGAATTTTATTCAAATACTGCCCATCTTGTAAACAATTAATACTATAAATTTCCCTTTGGTTTAGTGAACTTTAGTTCCTAACATTCACCAAAGATGGCATCACCGTAGTTACACATTTCCGTTTCATGCGACGTCAGTTCTATTCGCGAAATTACTCTCACCAAATGCCGTTCGCCGAGAGCTAAGATTTTACACATTATGTTTTGGAAAACTATTGTGTTTGTTTCGTCTTTTCGTTTTGACGTGTTTTTGTCTCGTTTCCACTGTTGTGCTGAATTTTTTTGGGGTTCAATATTTTTGTGCTGTCATCATTTGTGAGGTTTTTTTTTTTTTTCGTTCTGTTAGTCCAGTTTTCTTTGTTTTTCTTTGTTTGTTGACCATATTCCTGTTATGGAATATTATATGGTGTTTATATCCTGTTGACAAAAGCAATTTTTTTGCTTAATTTGTGTTTTTTGTAGTTTTCTTCTACAGACATGCATGTGCTTAGCAATAGCTATGTCCAAAATCTTACATCAATCATTAAAAAAAAATCAAACTAACCCAATTCGGTAAATTCTCATGGAACATCTCCAAAACAATGTTTCCAGACTAATTTTTCTTTATCTTGACTTATGATTTATTCAAACAACATAAACATTTAGTTGAACTAAATCGTTTCGTGTCATAACGTATTTTTTTCCCCTATAAATTACACAGAATAATTAAAATTATGTATTATAGTGATGCTGACACAACCTCAGTTTCATGAGCATCCTAAATATGTTTCTAGCCACGATAATGGGGTGATATAATAGCGGAAGGACGCCATTTTTTAAACATTTTTTGTTGGGGGGGGGGGGGGGAATTATACAATAGGGTAATGAATACAATTCAAACTATATAATATTGCTATAGCGACGTTGACGTTTGCACTGCTGAAACTCCGATCTAGACATTTTCAAGTACACAGGTTATATTTGCGAGACAGAGAGTTTCGCAAGCAAAACGAGTTTCACAGTGTCATATACGATAAGTGATGCTGAAACTTAACCAATCTTAGTTAATGTTTCCTTGAAAAATAAACTTAATAAATTAAACTTTTTTTTTTTTTTTTTTTTTTTTTTCACAGAACAAAGTTGAATTAGTGTCGGGACACACCTAGCCAGGGGTGTATTTGCGTTTGTGAGGCGGGATTATAAGTGCGACGTTTGCTGGTTCTTTTAGCGCGGTATCGCCTCTCAATGCAAGATTCTGAACTGGCGCACAATCTTTACGTCGCGCACACGGCAGCTATGAGATTTGAGCTGTAACCGTAACATTATGTGGCTGAGAAATGAAGATAAAAGTATAATGCAACATGGAAGTTCCTTGAGTGCTTTTAAAAATCTGTACTGGATGTTTAATGCCTAAAATTTATGTTTTAAAAAAAAACGTTTAGCCATTTGCATACTTATAAAAATACAGTTTAAAAACGAAATACGTAAACAAAACAATTCATCCGCCCTCTGCGTATCTTAAAATGTTTTTAGCTAACTGACACTCCTCTGATACTTTGATAAGTTTTCATATTCAATGGTTCTTCTCATATGTACGTTCAGGTAGGCGAAGGCCTTATTATCACACTAGTTGGCAGTCAGAACGGCGCATGAAATACGGATTGAAAAAATATCTAAACTATAATATTCACTTAGCAAGTTTAAATGTGCCATCAAACATTCAGAAACAAAAAAGGTCGCTGCTGGTCAGCTGGAAGAAAGAGAAATCGATGGCTCGGACGACGTAGTTCCACAGCCGCCGCACAGGTGGCAGCACGCTGCGGCCCCGCCGGAGAAACATGGCCACCCTCGCGAGACCACGCCTCCTGGAGTTCGCCTGGCTCCGCCCAACTGCACAGCGCCAGCGGCGCGAGTGCTTGCGGTGGCAAGTCCCGCCCACAGGCACCGAGGTTACCACGGTTACCATGGTGACCGAGCCGAGATGCTGCCTAGCGGAATAAACCCGACTTCACTTGGCAACCTCAGTGCGCCGCGGACGGTTGAGAATCAGGCGGTACCGAACGTCGCTAGTAAGGAAGGTGAATTGGATACCCGTGCGACTGAATATCTTGAGTGATTCATTTTCTTCTTACTTGATATTTTATGCGAAAATTAGAAGATATAAATACCAGGCTACTTATTATCTATTTAGGAGGCGAGTGGAAAAAAATGTCCAGGATGTGATTAATCGTAAGTACGGTGATTGAAAATAAGAAACATATGTTTAAATTCTGAGGCAGTTTTCAAACAGAAAATTATTCATTAAAATTGCCCAGGAACGTATTGGTCCAAAAAAAAAAAAATTGTCACTTAGGTATTGTAAAATAAGTTTTTGTAAACTCTGAATCGGCCAGGTCGATGCGAGAGAGCGCTTTTACAATTTGATATTTACATAGCGTCTTATTTATTAAATAAACGCGTAGGGTATTTTACAATAATAATCAATACAGTGACGTTTAACATGCAAATTATTTTATGACAGGTAAAAAAAAAAAAACTTCTGTATAAAATTTTGTTCATAATACATTTAAAGAGTTTTGTTGTGTTTATGTACATTAGTTTCATGGCCAAAATTAATATTCGTAGGTTTTAAATAGCTAAATATAATTACTTAAGAAAATCACGTAATTTTTTATAACTCCCCCACCCAAGTAATATATTTTTATTTTTACGAAAACGTGAAATTTTGTATAGGTAGAAAATGTCAATATTGGATTTCTTTATTTAGCGGTTTCCAGTTAAACATATTTATTTGTTACGGACTCACCATGTGGCGTATATTAACTTGGCTGA
This sequence comes from Bacillus rossius redtenbacheri, assembly GCF_032445375.1. NCBI lineage: Eukaryota > Metazoa > Arthropoda > Insecta > Phasmatodea > Bacillidae > Bacillus > Bacillus rossius. The sequence goes on along the minus strand of NC_086330.1, from coordinate 23,750,394 downwards.
AGTTCATAACTTTGCCCCGGCTAAAACTTTTTTTTTTTTTTTTTTGGTAATACGGTGAAGACAGTGAACGACGCAGAAAATTAACTATTTGTTATGGTCATAGGTTGGCCTAAAGGTGTTAGGTTATGCCATTATATAAAAACAATTATGTCTTATTTTAGCCGAACATGAAAGTGTTTACTTTATTTCTACAAACATATTTTAAAATTCAATTAATTGACTGCATCCTCTATAAATTAAACCTACGTTGCTATTTGCGCGCCTACCAGACTAATTTTTACACGCTTTATATTAGCTTCACCTGTATGTTTGTAACCGACTCCTTTGGGTGCGATTTTGACCCACTTAAACGGCCAGATTTCATTCAAACTTTGTAGATTTGTCGATGACCGATGACAATACACTAATTTGATAAGATCATTCAATTAAAACTGAAGTTATAGTTTTAACAATCATACTTTGCGGCTATGCAGTTTTTAATTATTGAAACAAAACATAAACCATTTTAACAAGTGTTTTGGTTGTTCCGTATTGCAAAATACTATATAATCCTAAACATATATGGTAAGTATTCACAGCAACGAACGAACACAAAAAAATCAAGGTTACCAACATTTTTCTTTCGAAAATTTGAAACTGGTATGTTGTTAGGTTGCTTATAAATACCACACAGTTCCCTGATTACCAAAGAAAATAAGAGCGTTAGTTATTAATGATTTCATTCTAATGTTTACGTCTTCGTGCCGCAAAATTATTCAAGCGACAACGTGTTCTCGGTGGCTACGATTACCGACGTGACGCGTCAGTGTGGCGAGTCACTGGTTCGATGCGCTTTTCAAGTGGTTCCAGCCCCACTGTATTATAATCTCATTAAGCATAACCAGGTGTATGTCCTGTTCCAGGTCATTGTTTTATTTTCACTTTTAACATGGTTTCACTTGTAGACTTTTAGTGACCGAAGGTAAAAAAAAAGTAGTGCATAATTTAATTTGCATAATTAGCTGTCAAAGTTGAATTATTAACGTATTTGTGCAGTATGGATAAGAACCAAATTGAATGAATAACTTGAAAACTTTTGTGTTTAATAGCACCGCGTGGTATGTTTACAATTTATTTAATTTTATTTAACATATTAAAATTATAAAAATTCTGCTGATTTTAAAAGCCTAGCTAAAATTAAATAATTTTTTGCTAAAAAAATTAAACCAAATCACATAATAGCCAGTAACATTTACTTCAAATCTAAAAAGTAACAGTTTTATATTCCATTTCATTATACTTATCCATACTGTACAAAAAAACGTTAAAAATGCAACTTTGCCAGCTAATTATGCAAAAATGTATGTAATATCTATGTATATATATATTTTTCATTTTGTGAAAGTTCAGCCACTAAAAAAGTCTGCAAGTTCAACTGTGTGGAACGTAAATATAAAATAATGACATGTAACTGGATATAAACCCTTAAAGGCCTTTTCACAATACCGCGATGCGACGCGATCTGGCGACGCGATGTAGCGAAGGCAGCGACGTAAATATATGTCGCCAGCTAGTGCACTTCATAATAGCGCGACGCGATCGCCATGCAGCTGGCGAAAAAAAACCGAACCAGCCTGCACTCTGCTGGGGATATTTTGCAACATGGTTGTAAACAAAAGTTTTTGGCGATAATATTCAGATTGTTATTATATTTGTACACTGACTGACTGGTAGAAGCATTTAATTATGGATTGGAATCGCGAAGCCCATAATATATTTCTAACCAAGCATTATTTTTCTCCGTCTGATTACAATATTTGTTACTAGAAACATCGTACAAACACGGCTTTTTCTGAACATCAATCAGACGCTCTTCAAAACTAATTTCAATTGAATAAAATCTATGTGTTGTTTACTAACATTACTTAGATGCATCAAAACATCGTTTCTTAACCCTTGTTTTCAGTTCTTCTTCTTCTTTACCACAATCTTGTTTCTGATTGGCTGTTATTTCTGACGTCATTAGCGACATCGCCGAAGCGACGAAGCAGCCTCGTCGCCAAGTGAACTGTCGCGCATCGCGGGCGATGTAGTTGTGATTGGCTGGTTTGGTATGACGTCACGTCACATCGCGTCGCGTCGCGGTATTGTGAAAAGGGCTTAAAGCCGTATTTTTTAAAAGCAATACACATTTCTCCGAGGGCAACTAATGTCACGACCTGAGACAAAAGATCAGTATTTTGAATGAGCTTGGAATCTTAGGGTACAGAGGCCGTGTTTTATTTGGCAGATTTTGCAGACAAGAGGGTCACACGATTAATCGCTTTCGTAAATTCGTTTTTCGTATTTTGTATCAAACGGAAATGATAAAATTAAATAATTACGAATTCTCCATGTTGGTTTTAAACTTTATACTGAAAAAGTGCACTGTTTTAGTGCACATTAGTTTTTTTACTTTTATTCCAATGCAAAATATCACTTATTTTAACTTTAAACTCAAACTCAAGAACTAGTGAAGGAATTTAGGTGGAAGAAAATAAAAGGCAGAGAGGCAAGTTAGGATGAATAATGAGGATAGGAAAAGTTGGGATACAGAGGAAAGCCTGGTAGCAAATAAAAAAAAATATTTATCCTACTTATGGTTATGAATAAAACTGTATTTCGGCCATTAGGTGCGTTCGTGTTCACTGTGCATGACATGTTTGCCGTACGTAAAAGGGAGAATCATGATAATTACCGCTCCAGGGAGAATGTTTACTTTTTATAATGTAGGTTTCTGTAGGTGTGGGGCCAATATTTGTTTTACGCACTTGAGAATTAAATAATGAAAAAATTAAGGAGTGTTGTCTCCATCTTTGACAAATTGATTACGTGCACTGAATCGCAGTTTTAGGCTCTAAATCGACCAGGTTAGGACCGTATATAGCTTTGAGATTCGGAGACTGAATTTACGGAGTTCGCATACAGCCCTGTTACGTGAACACGAACCAAAACTCCGTAAAACTAAAACCGAAATCTTAAAATAGGCAAGGTTTGAAACACGGCTTTAAACTTTAATGTGCAATTACAAACTTATGTTCACTACACGATACTGTAATTACTATTGATTGGAGGAAAGAAAATATAGAATTGTTATATTGGTAACAGTGAAAGACAAAATAGCGCCGTGAAAATAAATACGAACGATAGTGAGATTTGGAGCGACGGTAGCGGTCGTGGTACGAGTAAGAGTGAAGTAATAAATGGAATGGAATATCTTCATAAAGTGAATAAATAACTACACAATAAGTATTTAGAACGTCGTTAGAAATTATTGGATGTGTGTGGTAATGAGTGTAGCATTCACGAGAGAACAAAGCCGGGTTTATTTATATTGAACTAGGTGCCCGACCCGGCTTCGCACGGCTATATTAATGGAAAAAAATTAAGCCACATCTCCCATTTACAGTAATGGTAAATAAAAAAATTCAGTGAAAATTTATTAAAATGCTGTATAATGTACCGGAGAGAAAATGAATGGCACCGATGGTTTCCCGACTCGTGCACGCAACGTACAACTGATGTACCCGTACTTCGCTACGGCAGTCTACAGGCAGATCACTCTTGCGCCGCTCATTATACATGCCCCTCCTTGTGGGTACGCCACTGCCGCGCGATGCCCGTTGCCATGGAGACGCAGAAGGCATGAACAATGCAAAATCCTGTTGTGGAGACAAAGTACCCACTGTTGCCTGGACTTAAAATCATAATTAATAACACCAATCAACATTGATAATCAGTTTATTATTAATTATAAATTATTAAGACCATTAATCGAAATAAAAACTATCCTATCTCTCAAGTTGGAAAAAATTACACATAAATGCTAATTTTCATCGAAATCGGTTGACTTGGTGAAGAGTTCACTGGAAACAAACATCAGGACACTGGATTTATATATATATATATATATATATATATATATATATATATATAAAGATTAATATGATTAATATAATGTAAGAATATGTGGTTGTAATATTGTAGTAGTGAACAGGAAAGCGAGTTCCTGTTTCTTGATATATAATGAAATGGAGTAATTGCACATTTTTTGGCGTTAATTTAATAGATACAAAATAAAAATTGAAAGTAAAGGACTATTTGCCCTAAAGCCAAGAAAAGTGTTTTTTTTCATATCTCTTAAATGTTTGTGTTTTATGTGCATTTCGTTTGCTGGGTTAGGTGAGAGGTGTGTTATGTGTGTTTCATTTGCGATGTTAGGTGAAATATTTACTTTGGTTAGGTGAATCATAAAATTTATTAGGTAATGTAAAAACGGCTCGTTATCGGTTACTTTTGTAATCGTTGAAGTTATAAAAACAAAGCGAATGTTATGTGAGGGTAGGTCAGCAATTATATACATATATATACACACATATATATAATATATACATACGTTTACATCGCAATACGGTAGGGATATTGATAAAGTCAACAAAACTGTGCTGGGGTAATTACGACGTGTATGTTCTTACGGTACAAAAGGGTAAGATTCACATGCTTGTTTTATTTTGCACAAGACGATGATGTTGAGAAAATTAAAAGAGTACGGAAATATTTCCGATATCGTGTTCTACACCAGAATAGTTAGGGCTGAAGTATACTTTACGATACCCGAGAAGTTTAAATCAAAGTAAAAAAAATAAACACTGAAAATATACAAATGTGATACCGCAAACAGGACGGAACTGTAACATAGAATATGATACCGTAAGTATTATATGAATGGTACCGTGATTTTTACTAGGATAGGTAGGGCTTATAGTATTCTTTACGACACTGGGGCGTTAAAATCAATTTAAAAATTAATAATTAAATTTTAAAACGCGGTATCGCAAAGTATACTAAACCGGGCGGGATTATATAGTATTCAATACGATACAGTGGGAAGTAAATCTTTGGTATCGTGTTTTATACTAGAATAGGCAGGGCTGTAATATAGAATGCGATACCCGATAGTTAGTGTAATAAAGTATATATTTTGTGCAAAAGATGCACTTGAATGTTTTCGCGCTTGTTCCGTAAGAATGTAGGGGTAGTAATGACGTCAGCGCCGCCATGTTGGTTATGTCATCAATATTGTCGTGGTATCGTTATCTAGACTACTCCCGTAACATGCAGTGGAATGTAAATTTGTTATTATAGTTAGTAATGTAACTTAGGCCTAAGTCACTTTCAAACACCTAAGCCTCATATAAATGCATTACTTCCATTGTGGCTGCATTTACTAAGGGACGTAGGGTTTCATGTGCTTGCATAATGTATTCGGATACAGCCAATGACTCTCAGCAATGTCACAGAGTTAGAACATCACAGCTAATAATTGACGACGAAGCCGTTGAAGTGACAACACAAAGGCTGACGAAATTGCAAGAAAACGATCTGTGAACTTCTCGCGTTCTTCAAGGTGAACAAAAATTTTTATTTTGAATGCATTGGTTTGTACATTATACATAAATATTTTAGTAATTTATATTTTACAAAGATTGAGATAAGTGAAAATAATGGAATTTAAGGAAGATTTCGTCCATATACCAATCGTCGCTTAACAAAACAATGTAAAACGTAACGTTGAATTCAAATGTTTTTATTGAAATAACTGAAAGAAATTTAGTAAATTAAAGAAAATTATAAAGTTGCACAAGCTCATTAAGGTGATAGATTAGAACGGAGATTGACAATGATTGAGTGTGAAAAACGGGAGTATCCAGAGAGAAGCTACTGGATCAGTCAAACTTCCCACCAAGTTTCCTGCATGACCACTCAACCGACGTGGCGAAAAAGGATTGACATGCCCCAGTTGGTCTCGTCCACCATAAAAGGCCTGCCACATTCGCGCAGTCTCGTCTGACTGTTGGATGCGGGTATGGCATTTGATTGGTTCACGTGACCCGTGACGTCAGATGCTGATGGTGCAGTCGCGTGGAGCGGATCTGTCTGACGTCATACATATTCACAAATGAGAAAGCACGATAAGTGTAAACAAACTATAAGCGCGCGAAAAATAATTGTTTACAAACAACAATTCTAATTGTTTATGTAATTTCGTTTTGGGCACCATTCTGTTGGATTTGTTCTCCGTTCTTTGAAACGGAAAACGAAGTACCCGATAAATAAAATAAAATGGTAAATGTGTGTAGGCATGAAAATAACAGGTTTGGTCCAAATATATACATTTAACAGTTATATTAAAAAAAAGTATAAAAAATTCTATTCGAATATATATTGAAAATAATCTATATTTTGTATGAAGTTCTCGAGTAAAGCGAAGATGAATATCTGTAGCAATCTATCATGCTTGCCTCTATGTATTGTTACGAACGCAGACAGGACGGCAACTCGCGCCAGGTTCGAAGCTGGCTGGCGGCCTTGCCAGGCCACTGGCGCCGTGTCACATGCCGTCCACTGACTTAAGGCATGCCGCGCGTGCCAGGCTGGATTAAAAGGGTCATCGCTACCCCCCTTACCCCCTCCGCACCTCGCGCATAGTCCTGCCTCGACGCTGTTATCTACCGCTGAGCGACCGTGGGAATTCCGCGGGGGCCGCCGCGCGGAATGGCGCGAATGGACGCCGCCCTTCTGGACTGTTCGGGCGTCGGGTCTGCCCGGGATGACACGCCACAGCCGCTCTCGTCGGTTCTGGAAAGACGACCCATTAGTACAGTTCCGGAGTTCCGAGATCGAAGGTGCGACATCGGCGAAGAGGGTGAGAGGTAAACCTCTCCCCCCCCCCCCCCCCCAGATTGGCGCGACGCGGAGGTCGATGGATATATAATGCGGCGCCTGAGTGGTGCGAGACTGTGTGGACAAGTGTGAGGTAAGGGGCGAACCTCTGTTGAGCCTAGCTCCAGTGAGGAGTGCAAACTGCGGGACCTGACAGACATTTGAGTCACTTGAGAAGAAACATTTGTAAGTACCAGTGATTTGTGATCGGACATTTTTAAGTACAATTATTTATTACCAATGTAAATATTAGTAATTAATAAAACTGTAATAAAACTTAATTGGGCTATCCCTTACGAACCGAGTTCTTCCCACATAGGTCGTAACAGTATGATCATGTGAACCAAATGCACCACACAAGTGAATGTGGCATTGCTGCTGCAGGAAATCCATTAGACAGCGTGGTCGCACGACACGGTTAGACAGAAGCGACTGCGTGAATGTGGCACGGCCTGGGAGGGTAAAGTATGCGGAAAAGTAAGTATGAAAACTGCCGCGTGGTTGAAGTCGGACGCAGATTGTACGTGAAAATGGCCGAAATGCAGGTCACAATCGTGTTCACAGCTAAGTTATGTCGACTCCTAAGGCTCCTTCCACAAAAAAGCGAGCTCTTGCCCCGCAGGATTGTTTTCCCCCACTGGTGCACCTCGACACGTTTACACGCTTCGGGAAGGATGTGAGCGCTTCTACAAGAATGAAGTAACCAAGCGTCACTAGGCATTGTTCATACGAGTGGGTAGTTTCTATTGCTGGCTTCTCCTTCCAAGAAAAACAGTATTTTACACATTTAAATATAAAATTACGTTCCGTAGCTATATATGTACAAATTATTTTTTTGCAAAAACATTTATTGATGTTGACTGCAAAACAGTTTCAAAATTATTGCGAGAAAAAAAATCGTCACTATTTTGTCCTGACGAGCAAATAGTTGATGCGAGAATGACTTAAGATAGCACATATAGTTTACTGCCTTGTATTTTGAATTTTAATAATGACAAAAAAATATACTGGTTTTTAAAAGTTAATACAAAACGAAGCAGTCGGAAATATGGATAGCTTTTAGCTAAATAATAATAATAAAAAAAAAGTGTATACTTATGTACGCACACTAGAAGTTATATTTATTTTTGATTTAAAACACTGAACTATTTATATATTTTGTAACGAAAATTAAGTAAATATTCAGTATTCAGTATTAATATAAACATGAGTATAAAATTAATTATTTAATTTAGTAAAACTATCGAGATGATTTTTAATTATTAATGATAATCAATAAATATACTAAATATTCTTTCTAATTTATTATGTTTGATTATTTATTGAATTTAAATGTAATAATTTATAATGCAAATAAATAAAATTTACAAAAATATAACATGACTTCAATAGATACATTAAAAAATCTAAAATTACAATTTTTATGACTAGTATTCACAATAAATAAAGATTTTTAATTATGTGTCTCAGTATTCAATATCAATCACTATATTTCACACGGGGCGACTGAATTGTTGCCCATTGGAAGGGCAGCCCTTCAGGATTTTTCTGACAGTGGTTTATTTGTACAGAGACAGGAAGGGCAGCCCATCCAATTTCTGAAAACACACTCCTTTAAGAGTTTAAATAATCCTAAAAACTTGCCCCTTGGATGGCAGCCCATCAGGATATTTCTAACAGTAGTGTTTTTGAAAGGTTGTCTGAATTGTTGCCCCTTGGAAGAGCAGCCCATCAGGATTTTTCTGACAGTGGTGTTTTTGAAAGCTTGTCTGAATTGTTGCCCCTTGGATGGGCAGCCCTTCTGGATTTTTCTGACAGTGGTTAGTTTGTAAAGTGATGTAACCTAACCTAACCTTAACTAATATAACCTAACCTAACCTAAACTAACCACTGTCAGAAAAATCCTGAAGGGCTGCCCATCCAAGGGGCAACAATTCAGACAAGCTTTCAAAAACACCACTGTCAGAAAAATCCTGATGGGCTGCCCATCCAAGGGGCAACAATTCAGACAACCTTTCAAAAACACCACTGTCAGAAAAATCCTGATGGGCTGCCCATCCAAGGGGCAACAATTCAGACAACCTTTCAAAAACACTACTGTAAGAAAAATCCTGATGGGCTGCCCTTCTAAGGGGCAAGTTTTCAGGATTATTTAAACACTTAAAGAAACATGTTTTCAGAAATTGGATGGGCTGCCCTTCCAGTCGATGTACAAACAAACCATTGCCAGAAAAATCCTGAAGGGCTGCCCGCCCATCCAAGGGGCAACAATTCAGCTCCCCCTTTCACACTTAGTTCCGCACCCGCCGCTAGAATTCGCTACCGGAGCGGCAACATCGACTATCGAATCATTCGATTTGCAGATATAATTAAACGTCTCCGATAAAAACGAAATATACTTCACAAAATATTTAAATCTAAGCTTAAATCTGATTTTTGACACGGAATTTTATTAAAATACTGCCCACCTTGTTAAAATTCATTAAACAGTTAATACTATAAAATTTTCCGCACACACTAGATGAGTATAAATTATAATAACATATTTAAATATACTTGTACTATTATAAAGTATATTTTTACTACCTATGAGAATCCATGGAAATTAATTTCCTAACAAACGTAATTCATTTAACTTTACTTAAAGTAAAAACAGAGGTTAAGGCTTACCTAGTCTGAAATAATCAATCCAATGGACTGTATTCATATATTTACTTAAAGCACAATTTGTATAATCCAGTAATCTGTAATTTAAAATAATGAAAAAAAAAATACACTGCCGAATTTTAAACCACGTTCCTTTAGCTTATTAACCTCACACTACAACCACTTCACTTGGAATTCTGATATAAGATTGTAAGGAGAATATGTATTACCTATATCTCTTGTCATACCATTATCCTGAAGTTTTTTTTAAAACTTGATATTACTCTCTACTATTACTATTTTAATTTACCAAATATATACCAGGGTAGTTTCACTATCATAAAGTTTCATTTGGCACACCAATACATTTGGTATGTCCCCTAATTTTTTTATGAAAGTGACTATATATGGGTTTATGTTCATACACATGGGTCCGCCATCTTCCTGAGAAAACATCGTAAAAATTCACTTATCTTTTTTCCATAATGTGCCTAAAGAAGTTTAGCTTCTTGAAACTTTTTGAAGTTAAACTTCTTTAGGCACATTATATATATTTGTGTGTGTATATGTGTGTGTGTGTGTGGGGGGGGGGACAAAACCATACTGAGAGTGTGCTGACATTCGTAGGCCTAGTAGACAATTCTAGCGCTAGATGGAGTTAATAGATAACTTAACTAAACTGCTGCCCACACGGCATCACTTTGTAGGTTAAAGTTTGATCGAAGTATTGTTTTTCTCTTACTGTTTCTCTTGGTCTGCCTGCGAAGTCGTTATGACAGTTTAAAAATAACAAAGAGTGTGTTTGAAATTTTGTTACATGCTTGAAAAATCGGCAATGGAAGCTTACCAAATGCTTCAACAGGTTTTCAAGGAGGATGCTATGAGCCGCACACAAGTTTTCGAGTGGTTTGGGGACTTTAAATGTGGTGAGATGAGTGTTGAAGACCATGCTCGTTCTGGACGCCCTTCAGCATATCAAAATAATGAAAACGTTGAAAAAATCGACCATAAAATCAACGAGGATCGTCGTTTCACGATCGACGAAGTTTCAGAAGAGGCAGGAGTGAGTTGGAGCTCATATCAGCGGATTTCGACTGAGGATTCGCAAATGAGACGTGTTGCCACTAAATTTGTTGAGCCAGGACTTGGAAAAAGAGATTGAAAGAGAGCGAAACTTTTTGCCTAAAGTCATTACAGGTGACGAGAGTCGGTGTAACGGTATGACCCAGAAACCAAGCAAGTGTCAAGCCAGTGGAAGACTCCCAACTCCCCCAGACCAAAAAAAAAAGCAAGACAAGTGAGGTCGAATGTTAAGATGATGATCATTGTCTTTTTTGATGTTCGTGGAATTGTGCACACTTCCCCCTAGTTAACAGGAGTGATGAAAGATGAAGTCGGTGGCAAGATCATCACGGAGTATGTGGGTCTTCGCCCGAAACGTTACGTGTTTAAGATGGATGGCTCTTCTACACGTAAAACCAAGGGCGTCAAGGTCAACGTACTACAATCCCTCCTGTTTCCTCAGTACCTGGAATGCTTGCTTCGAAATTCCCGGATTCCCGAAACTCAATACCGTTTCCAATCGCGAGGCCACACCATGTTTAAGGAGCGAGTGAACAAGGTAGCACTGTCTCCAGAAGGCGATAAGCGTTGGCTTTCTGAAGACGGTGTCAGCACTTTAACTTGGGGACATAAATATCTACGCCCTTCCCCAGCTCGTGCCTCGCCTCATCCAGCCTAGATTAATGATTTTAACCTTTCCTTTTTTTACGTTAAACAAACATAGAAACGATGTATACTGCCTCCCCCAGCTGACTCCCGAGGGGTGGTTGTAGGAAAACAATAGTACTCTCTGAACCTCCCACCCCTCGGTCGAGTCCAACTTGCATCGCTGCATGTGGAGAATAAAAAATTGGTATGTTTAAATAAAAAAAGTATAAATGTTTTCAATCTATCACATTTCAGCAGGTAGATTAAAAATTCACACGATAGCTTGCTTTAAAATAAAAGTATAAAATGCTGTCCTGATTTAACGTAAACTGTTACATGATAGATTGTTTTAAAGAAAATTAAAATGCTTGCCAGTATTAAAAGTCGACTTTATTTAAATGCTATCATGATTTGTTTGAAAGGATGTGTTGTAGCGAACGCGATGCTTGAACTAAGTGATGTTTTACAGATCTCCCCCCAAAATGGAGCAGATCCCCAACAACTTAGTGGTGGCGTTTTTCGTGGAGGAAGTGTCGGAGGGGCATGCCTGCTGACATAGCGGCGGCCTTCTCCAAAGAAGATATACAGGAGGGACCGCCACATACGCCCTCCTCCACGACTGCCACAACCCTGCCTGAAGAGATGGAGGTGGTGGCGGGTAGTAGTATATAAATGTCGGTCCTGAAACAGGGTCCAGGGTGAGGAGCGAGGAGCCAGTGTCTGCCATATTGGATTGTGACATCACGGCCGCCATCTTGGATGGTTGTGACCTTGAACCCGACGGCCATTTTGGATCCGCCATCTTGGATCCGCCATTTTGGATGACGTAATTGTGTGTTCTCGAAAATTCCAGCGATCGTAATAGCCACCCTCCACCACTACTCTAGTTTTTTCCCTCCCTCCCTCACTTTACCGTCATTCACACCCCTACCCTCCTTCTCACCCCTATTCTACCTTTTAAAGTATAAATACCGGCCGCAGGACCCGGGAGCCGTCAGTTTTTGCCTCAGTTCCTCCTCCGTCGATGCAGAGTACTTACTTCGTGCCGCGGAGACGTCCGTCGACGTAGAGTACTTACATCGTGTCGCGGAGATGGATATTTGTTTTTCACGTAATAAATATAATCATGGTTTCGCTTGCCGAAATGCATGAATTCATTGCTGAAATAATCACGGGATATGAAGGGATGTCGTTCGATCAAATTCGTCAATCGCTAACTGCAACCATCATAAGTACCCTTGAAGCATTTCCCAGATACGAGGAATTCATCCTGTATCTACACCACCGCATCCTGTGTACGTTGGAGGCGGCCATAGAGCTCCAGCAGCAGCATCAGCAAGATGCACAAGACTCAGGCATCGAAGAGTGAGGCACAATCGTCGCGGCATCCTCGTAACAAATCCGGCAACATCAACATGTCGACGACGGAGGCGGCGGCGGGTGACCGCGTCGACGAGGGTCATCGTCGGAGCCCATCGATGTCGCCATCGTCCGACACGTTTTGGACATCTTTTGCAGAGGGGCCGTGGCAGCCGCACGTCCCAAACGAGGACGTCTCAGCCGTCGTGACGCGACAGCTTTACCCCTGAGATCGTCAATGTGGTTCGCCCAGAGGACATCTTCTATCAGGTACCCAGACTTTGTCGACCACGTCGGCGACGTCGTCAACGACGACGATAACGATGATGTCACCACGTGGTGCTGGGACCTCTGTCCGGACCCACGCCCTCACGAGACTGAAAAGTGTGCCCTGTTCGACATCGGTCAAGAAAACTATTCTTTTGTACGATCAGGACAGCAGTGCGTTCAATATCAAGTGTTTTATTACGGTTCCACTACCGACGTGTTCACCACGGACATTATGTGTTTTGAATCTTGTCGTGAAGACACGCACTTTAGGCTTAAATGGGATTCCAAGGATCCCTTCGGTACCGTGAAACCTATAATTGCATATGACTGTACGAACCCAAATTGTGTAATCAAACTATGCCATCCGCAAGCGTATTTTCCGTGTTAGATTAATGAACTAAAGACATCGAAAATCGGTAATCGTAAATATCGCTACAGTGAACAGTGCGGTGGACTAAAACATTGTAGGTACATGTACCACGATGATTTAGGTTATTGTTCAAAGTTTGAGACACCTTGCTGTCGTGAACTGTGCCCCGTGGCCAGATCAAAACTATTGTGTGACGCTAACTTTAACGTGGCAATGCATATTCATAGACAATGCAAAAATCAACCGTCATATACTTTATAAATATTAATTTGATGTTGTATCTTTTTAATCAAAATGTGAACAAAAAAAAATAGCCATGTCCTTTATAATTATTATTTTGTTTTTTGTATCTTTGTAAAAAAACTTTGTAATCAAGAATTTTTTTTAAATGTATCTATACAAAACTAAATTAAAATTCTTATAATGTTTCTGATGTTAAAGTATGTATTAAAAAAACTTGTTACACAAATGAATATAAAAAAAACTAATTTACGTATACTCGGCACGAAGAAGGTACTCGGTAGGGGGGAGGGGGAATTGGGGCAAAAAACTAATGTATGAGTGATGTATATATATGTATGTATGAAAACGCAGAGAAAAAAAAAAGAAAAAAAAAAATAATGTTTGTGTTTTATCATAATAATAAATCCCCCAAGTCACTATACACACACAACGTTTAAAAGAAAAAATTTAAAAAAAATCTCTCATGTCTATACTTGGGAAAAAATATACTTGAAAAAAAAATAATAATTTTATAACAGTTCACCTTTATACTCGGAAAAAAATTTGATACAAGTACATCTTTAACTTTGAAAAAAAAAATTATTTTCATCTTTATACTTGGAAAAAAATTATACATCTTTATACTTGTAAAAAAAAATTAATTCTTTATGACTCTATACTTGTAAAGAAAATTAATTCCTTATAACTTTATACTTGTAAAGAAAATTAAATGTTATTCTTTATAAAATAATTTTGTAATATATATAGTTAGCACGTGGCGACCAGCACACGTGTCCTTGAAGGGACATCAGGTCTGTGCCCTCAGCGCCGTGTCCCACGCTCCGGCAAGCGACATGGAGGGGGAAGATGCACCTGCATGGACCAGGGGAGAGGAGGGAGCATATTTTGCAAAGCAAGATCTTCACCACCTCCACCCTGCCACCACCGCCGCGGCCAGGGGACGCCAGGCCCCCACCACCGCCACGGGCGCTGTGGAGGGGGTAAAAGCCACCTCACTGCCCCGTCGACCGCGTAACGGAGCGGTCGCGCTTCTTGCACGCTCCCCGCATGACGCATATATACACGTACAGAAATAAAAAAAAATACAATTTATTACATACAAAGATTTATTTACACACAAAATATGTTTTACACGCAAGTTTTTATTTAAAAAAAAAACTCATCATTTTAAAATATCCTTTTCATCAATCCACGAGTCAAACTCTGGTCCATGATGCAACCATCGTATTAAGACCTTACCCTTCTTACGCCGTAACACTTTTTCAACGAGAAAAGTATCTGGAAATTCAGTTTTCATAATCTCTTCTCCATAAAACGCCCCTGTTATACGTTTTCCTTTCAGATCCTCGAGAAAATAAGTACGTGGATACATATTTTTTATTCTACATACACGAAATAATTCTCCAGTCCAATTCCCCTTGTAAGGCCTGTGAAAAATTCCGCGATTTTTCGAAATCCGCACAATGTCGCCGACATTCGCTTTTTTCTTTCGCGAATCTAGTATATTCGTCTTGGAGTACACAGTTCAAAGCAGTCGATTGTCCTTTACATCCTTCGGCCTGAGTTTCGTTGTAGAATGCACAGTAGAATTGTATTCTCGTACGAGTTTAGGAAGTAAACTCAGCCACTTGTAATTACCGTTCGCTGTAAAATTCCTATACAGTTTATTCTTCATCGTACGAATCACACGTTCTGCCATTGATGCTTTGACACCGCTAAATGTAACATAATGCATAATGTCAAACTTTTTCATCAATGCCTTGAATGATGCATTGTAGAATTCTTTCCAGTCGTCCGTCTGAAGTAACGAAGGTCTTCGTTTATGTTTCAAAATATTCGCCATGGCACTCGTAACTTCCACAGCGGTTTTCTGTTTTAAGGGTCTAGCCCACAGGAACTTTGAATAGGTGTCTATGACTATGAGAATGTACCTGTAGCCCTTGTTCACACGCGAATATTCGCACATTTCGACCAGATCAGACTGCCAATTGTCGTCCAATCCTTTGATTTTGATTTTTCGACGCGGATAATTACGTCTTGCGGGTTTATGCAACTCGCCCGCAATGGCAAACTTTGACATGATCACTATTCAATATATCCCGCTTCCCGTGATTCCTCAAGTATGGAAGCGATTTTGTTGGTGTGCGAATTATTTCCCACGCTCTGAGATGCCTGTAGCAGTCTAAGACGATCAACTATTTCATTGGGGTCGTCCCGATATACATAGTCCAATTTTCTACCAGTGTCGAGTTTATAAAGTCCGGCCCCTTCGATGTCTAAGAAAAGACTAGCTATCAAAGGATATTTCTCATGTTCATAATCTTTGAAACGTCCCGTTTTCGGGTCATTTTTTGCGTAAATGGCGTTGGAAGCATCTAGCAATCTTCTATATTTTCACCGCGGTTTTTTACGAAACAAAAGTTCGCATAATCCACGAGTAAGTTTTATCACTTTTTTTCCACATTCAATATCATCGCCGGACACGAAATGAACCTCCTTCGAACCAAGGACCCATTTACTACCTCGTTTATGCACGCCATACGTCGCGTCGCTGTTTCGAGGCACAGAGGAGGCCAGGTACTCGCTAGCGAGAGGACCGACTTCGAAACCTTTTTTATTTCGAGGTTTCTTCCTAAGAGTTCGACCGACACGAACTTCGTCTTCGCTAGTAGATACGTTGGTATCGTCTGTTAATTGTGGACTTCACTTTCGTTTGCCCGTGGACGTAGTTGACGGCTCTTCTTTTACTTCGATTTTAGTCGGTTTCTCGTTTTCGACGCCCCCTCGCCTGGCTATGAAGCTATCGAGACGGGCACTCAAGGGCTTCAATTTTTCCTCTCTGCGAACCTCGTCGCTTAATCTGTGTTGCTTGGCGAGCAAGTACTTTGTTCGTATAGCCTCGATGACATCGTGCAGTTGCTTAGCCAAATCGGTGTTAACATCCATAATTTTTTTCTTATTTCGAAGCACCTTTAGACACCAGACGTGAATTAAGTTTTGACAGAAGAGACTTTAGGTCGTCGCGTCTTTGTGCATTCGAAACTTCGATCATGTCGCGAATTCGAGAATCCGAAGCTTCCACGCGCTGGTCTATGGCTACGAGGTACACTATTATTTCGTCTTTTGCTCGTTTTATTTCCTGGCCGAGTAGCGAAATGTATTTACGAATTTCATTATCGTGTTTCACGGTGCATAGTTCGGTACGCGGAGCTCGACTGCTACGTCCAAATTTATAAATGCTATGATTCATGTTTGACAATAAACTGATCGAAACCCTGTCTGTACCTGCCCTTATATAGCGGCCAGTCCTTTACAATGACTATAAATCCGTGTTCATCTTTCCAACACAAGGAGCACATGTCTTTGAATTCCTGAAACGTCATGTCGGTGTTTACATGATCGTCATAAGCGTGGCGTAAATTAAGTTCGTCCATGCGAAACAAAACTATGACATTCGCATTATCTCGCAGCAAATGTTTGGGTATTCTACCGTACGTCTGACACAGGTATATGCAGTCTACCTTGGCGTGTCTGCCCATGGAAAAGTACTCTTGTATTATGCCTTGCTTCTCACAAGCCACATCATCGAACACAAACACGGAATTAGGCTTTGCTTCATCGGTAGACACCACATCGGTATTATCGCTAAACGGAAAATACTCCAGACCATCCACCGAGCGTAGAACAGCGGCCAAGCGCTGGTACTTTGGCTGTTGCAACGACTTGGAATACATGTAAACGTTCTCGAACCGAAGACCGTTTGGCTCCTCCAGTAAACTCAGTAAAACGCACGTTTTACCGCAGTTTGACGGTCCTGCTATGATGCAACGTACGGTGGACGGTAATAATATACCATGTCGTGATTCACGACCGATAGTTTCATCATCCTGTGTAATGCACACTGGGAAACAAACATCTTGCTTGACTACCTCCATCGTACTGACGAAAATTTTATAAGAGCAATCGTATTTATTGATTTTAGGTCAGTTGCATGTAATGTCTCGAAAAGGCAGGAACAAACAACACATCGGCGCGGGACTCGTAAACTCGCTGATAAACAATCTACCATTCGAGCTACACATTCCCGGCTACAGATTTTGCGGCCCCGGCACGAAACTAGCGAAAAGGTTAGCTCGCGGTGACGTGGGCATTAATTCCCTGGACGAAAAGTGCAAGCAGCACGATATCGTATATTCATTAAGCAACAGTGGCGTCTCGTCAGGGCAAGCAAGGCAAGCAGTGCTTGCCCAGGCAGTTTCCAGACATTGTATTTTTTAAATAAATATTTTATTCAGAATAGTATTTTACTTTGGCTCGTGCAGTTAGGTGTATGTATTTTTTACACTATCTTCTTGGGACCCAATACTGTGCGCTGTGCGCTATAAAAAAAGAACTCGTTGACACAAAAACATGCTGTTTTAGAAGCGTTGCTAGGTTTAGAAGCGCTGGCAGGACCGCTTTCAGCAGGAAGGCTGCCGCAGTAGTTTCCTTTCGGGAGGGGGGGGTGGCATGGTACAAAGGTTCAGGGAGGGGATTGGCTGGAAAAATACGCGGTAGAAGCTACGAAGGTAACGCTTTCTTGCCGAACTGGAGCGAACATGGCCGAAGCAGACTGTGGAATTTTTCCGCCGACTGCTTCGGCTATGTCCGCCACAGTTCGGCAGGGCAGGTGGCGATGTCGCGTTTCAGTCGGCGGTCGTCTCTCGGGGCGCGCGCATCTCTCCCGTGGGCTGTTGGCTGGCAGTGCGTGGGGGATTTGTGGGCGTACGATGATACTCCACTCCCACTTAGTATATAAGTAATGTAGAGTAGGTATTTTACTATCAGAATAATGTAAGTCAATCATTATTTTTCAAAAATAATGTATTTAAAAAAAATGTCAATTTTTCTACCTGTGGAATAGTCAATGTTCAGTTAAGAAAACTACTTAAATAGCACCATTTTGTACCTTGAAATCCATATTTTCCCGGCGGAGGGCCCCCAAACCCCCCCCCCAACCTCATCATGTTTTGGTGTGAACGGAGTTATTGCTTCCCCTCATGTAAACCTCACGCCTCGCCACTGTTAAGCAAGGATCTGGAATCTAGGCACAGAGCAGATCAGATATTGGCACAGGAAGCCGAGGAAATAAGCAAATCGCCGGACGCAGGACTAGGAGAGAAAATCGCAGCGTGGGGCGTATCTAAAATCATGAAGGCAAAGACGAAATTAGGAATGGGTGCTCGTAAACCCAGAATTCGCAAGACCAAGAAGCGCAAGATACAATGAACCAATAAGAAAAAGGGCGGATTTTTACCGCTGTTGGTGCCTGCTATAGGTGCACTAGGCGGGATCGCAGCAGCCGCAGCAAATATCGCTAGAGCAGTCAACACCAGCAAGAACCAGCGAAAGCAGTTGGAGGAAGCACAACGACATAATTCAAGCATGGAAGCCATTGCCATCGGTAAAAAAAAAAAAGGCGCAGGACTGTACCTACGGCCGCACAAGGCAGGCCGAGGCATGAAAATGAAACGTGTAAAGAGAAAATCCTAAGTTCCCTACCGAAACGACCACTCACCAACGTAGATTTAATAAAGTACGCTCGAAAACTTTAAATACCAAATTTCCGCGGCGTGTTTATGCGAGACACTTTGCCCAGCAAGCCAAAAACACACGAACGCGCCATCATTAATTTAGATACGTCGGCGGGTCGCGGCACGCACTGGGTGGCCTATGTAAAGACGGGAAAAAAAGCTACTTACTACGACAGTTTCGGTAATTTGAGACCTCTGCCCGAACTGCGACAGTACCTGGGCCGGACCACTACGATGTTTTACAATTACGAAACGGAACAGAGGCCTAATCAAACAAAATGCGGACACTTGTGCCTGAGATTTCTGACCAAATATGAAGTATGAAAAACAAGTATATTTTTTCTTATATAAAATAAACGTACAGTAGCGAAAATCAATCAGTCATGTCCGTAACACTCATATTGACAGGTCGTAGCTCGCAGCTACGAGCCACATTCTACCCGCCGCTGGACTTGAACGGAGAATGGAGCATCGGACTTGTAGATTTTCAAACGTATAATGCCATACCGAACATTCACGAAGAAAACTGCAAAATGTGCTTTTTGAAAAGTGATGGAACATCAGCTCGGGAAGTTGCCATACCTACCGGCGCATACGAGTTGAGCGATATTACAAATTACATCAAGCAAGCCCTGTCTCCAAACACAATTTTCGAATTGCGAGATAATCCAAACACGCTACAGTGCGAACTTTACTGCAGTGAAAATGTCGACTTTACGAAACCTGGCACCATAGGTACCATGCTCGGATTCGAACCGAAAATATACGCAGCCAAGACCTTGCACGTCTCCACGCGACCTGTAAATATCATATCGACAAATGTAATACACATAAACTGTAATTTGGCAAGTGGAACGTACCTCAACGGAAGACTAAACAACATGCTACACGAGTTTTCGCCAACGGTTCCGCCCGGATATAAACTGGTCGAAGTACCACAA
Organism: Bacillus rossius redtenbacheri; assembly: GCF_032445375.1. Classification (NCBI taxonomy): domain Eukaryota; kingdom Metazoa; phylum Arthropoda; class Insecta; order Phasmatodea; family Bacillidae; genus Bacillus; species Bacillus rossius. The sequence continues at coordinate 23,730,541 of NC_086330.1, read as the reverse complement.
AGTATCATTTACGCCCCTGTGCTCGCCAAAACAGTACACGAAGTGGTAGTCGACATTGTCGATCAAAACGATAAACTAGTAAATTTTAGAAACGAAGAAATTACACTACGTTTACACTTGAAGCGATGGGACTCATTTCCAAGACCTATAAATCAAATAAGCGACACGAACCCAGGACCAGTCTGTTGCGAGGTCGCGGCGCGTTAACACCTCTTAACGTTAAATATCTCCGCAGTTTAGGCTACAAAGTTCACAAGCATGGAAGATTATTTAAGCGTGTCAGAAAAAGATCAGTTTAGCGACGATGTAAATAAATTTGAATATCACTGCTACGCACCCTACCTCCAAGGGCCGTATATGTCCGGTAGGGAAATACGCATCCCGGTACAGAAACAAGACTTTATACTCTACCTTGCCAGTCGTTTATTCGTATAAGAGGCACGCTGACAAAGGCGGACGGAACACATCCCACAACTGCGTATTTCGGACGAAACGGAATATTGCATTTATTCGAAAGAGTTATTTTCGAATTGAATAATATTGCGATCGATGAATCGTGGGACTTGGGCATTACTGCCACGATGAAAAATTACCTGTCTCTAACACCGAACGACCTGAGCGCGACCAAAATCGCGGGTTTTGGAATGGAACCCGATTTCAAAATTCCCATCTACGAATCTGGAAAATTCGAAGTTAGCATACCGCTTTCGATGCTTCTCGGCTTCGCGGAGGATTACAAGAAAATACTAATTCAAGCCCGCTAAGAACTGGTGTTAATTCTAGCGACATCGCACCTGAATGCTGTCGTGGGAGCACCCAGGAATGACCCCCAGCCGATCGCAGTCACCGTCACGAGCACCGCACATAACCGTCAGCACAAAAGAAAGAGTCAGACTTTTAAGTTACGTCAAAAAGGACAAGACGGTCGAAATTGCGTTCAGGAGCTGGAATCTCGTAACGTGCCCCTTACTGACCCAGAATAGACGCAATCACTGGGTCGTCAAGACGTCGAGCAGTACAGAAAAACCTAGGTATATAATATTAGCTTTGCAGACAGACAGACAAATGAACCTCAAGACTGACAGATCGGTGTTTGACCACTGTTTTATGGAAAATGTTAAATTATTTTTAAACAGCGAAAGTTACCAGTACGTGGACATGAACATTGATTTTGAAAATGGCGGTATATCCTTGCCGTATCACATGTACACGCAGTTCCAATCTTCGTACCACGGACGAGAATCGCACCCGATCCTGAGTCCAGACGCATACAAATCATTGGCTCCGCTAATCGTATTTGCCTTCACCGTTGGATTTTTCATCGTTGGTTTCCTGAGTCCGCTCGTTGGAATTATGTTGCATCCACACTGTTTCGTGGTGCTCTTATTTTTTGTTTATTTTTTGCACCTAGATTTTTTGGTTTTTTGGTGCTATTTTTCCTTGTTTTGTTCATGCACCCACACACACTGTTTCGTGGTGCTATCTTTTTCATTGATTTTTTTTGCTCCTACTTTTTTATGGTTTTCTGGTGCTATTTTACCTTAATTTTTTGCACCCACACTGTTTCGTGGTGCGATTTGTTTTGTTCATGCACTCACAATATTCGTGGTGCTTATTTGGTTTGATGGTTGGGATGGAAGTGGTGGTGTTTGCATCTTCGTTGTTTGCGATGCTACGTTTTTTGGTTGGTTGGTTGGGATGGAAGTGGTGGTGTTTTGCATCCTCGTTGTTTGTGGTGCTACGTTTTTTGGTTGGTTGGTTGGGATGGAAGTGGTGGTGTTTTGCATCCTCGTTGTTTGCGATGCTACGTTTTTTGGTTGGTTGGTTGGGATGGAAGTGGTGGTGTTTTGCATCCTCGTTGTTTGTGATGCTGCGCTCTCTTGGTTGGTGGTTGGGATGGAAGTGGTGGTGTTTTGCATCCTCGTTGTTTGCGATGCTACGTTTTTTGGTTGGTTGGTTGGGATGGAAGTGGTGGTGTTTTGCATCCTCGTTGTTTGCGATGCTACGTTTTTTGGTTGGTTGGTTGGGATGGAAGTGGTGGTGTTTTGCATCCTCGTTGTTTGTGATGCTGCACTCTCTTGGTTGGTTGGTTGGTTGGGATGGAAGTGGTGGTGTTTGCATCCTCGTTGTTTGTGATGCTACGTTTTTTGGTTGGTTGGTTGGTTGGGATGGAAGTGGTGGTGTTTTGCATCCTCGTTGTTTGTGGTGCTGCATTTTTTGGTTGGTTGGTTGGGATGGAAGTGGTGGTGTTTTGCATCCTCGTTGTTTGCGATGCTGCGCTCTCTTGGTTGGTTGGTTGGGTTGGAAGTGGTGGTGTTTTGCACCTACATAGTTTTTGGTGCAATACATATTTTTTTTTACACTCATATATTTTACACTGATGCGTTTTTTTACACTGATGCTTTTTTTTACACCAAGGCGTTTTTTTACACCGATGCGTTTTTTTACACAGATGCGTTTTTTTACACCAATGCGTTTTTTTTATGCATCGATGGGCTCCTTACGCCGATGGTGTCAAGACGATGGGCTCCTAACATCGATGGTGTCATGATGATGGGGTCACTACGATGGGCTCCTATCATCGATGGAGTCATGACGTTGGGCTCCTTACATCGATGGTGTCATAATGATGGTGTCAACGCTGGACTGTTACGCCGCTGGGTTCCACATTCGTTGGCATGCAAGATTTCGGCGTTGTGTGTCAACGCTGGACTGTTACGCCGCTGGGTTCCACAGTCGTTGGCATGCAAGATTTCGGCGTTGATACTTCGTTGTTACTGGTCTATTTCAGCGTTTGTATGTGACATATGATAGTTTAAGCACGTGCTTTGTGTCAATGTATCATATGCTAGTTCTTTCTGGTAGGCTTGCATCGTTGTAATGGGCCACGGCTAAATAGAGATGTTGTTCATAACTACTTGACTACATATGTGACGTATATTACATATGGAGGCAAGGGGCTTGTGCGTGACCTGCCTGTTTAGCGGTGTCGGTCTCCAGCCCGTTCCAAACACAGAGAGCTGCGATGCAAGCTTTTTGTTAAAATGACTAATATTCTGTTTAAGTATTTAGCAGGTGAGCGGTTGCTGGGATGGAGAGAGAGAGAGATTCAGCGTGAGGAGGAGAGAGAGCTGGTGAGATGGAGAGATGGCGGGACGAGAATGGTCTGCTGGGAAGAGAGAGACCTGCGATTCTATACTCTCACACATGAAATATAAAACATTTAATTGTATATGTTAACGAAAATATATATCTGTAAAATTTTTGAACTTTGAGTTTTATTTCTATACTACTAACACCCTTGTTTTTTAAATTGCTATTTTTTAAATATAATGTATGCTTGGAATTAAATTACTGAAAACAGTACAAATTAATATTATATTTTAATTTTTTTCGAAAGAGTATAATTATTAGACTTTACAAAAAAAACAGTCTCCAATGAAATAAAGGTGAAAAGAAAATAGACAATTATTTACATAATTCCATCACCCCTCACATCAGTCGATGACATTGGAAAAATATTTACAATTGCAATAAGGAATAAAAAAATTAAACATCACTGTAGTTATAAGGATGCTCATAGAGCCACAGCTTCAGTAACTGACTATTACAATGTGCACAGTGGAAACCATTATAAAATTTATCACACTTTTCAATTTGGTTTCCGTACATCTTTAACAGTGTTTTGAAGGAAGGACAGTTGCCTTGTTTACGTAGGTCAATTACATTTGCACTACACAAATCACTCCCAATACGTTTCTGTTCATTACCAAGGACGTAAACAACGTCGTCTTCCGGCTCGACGAGATCACGTAGCACAGATGTAAGTTGTTCATAGTCCACATCACCGTCATTCCACGAGAGTCCGTTCACTTCATAGGTTAGACGTCGGTTCTCGCGTTGAGAGAATCTGTCTAGCTTAGTCCAGTCACACGGCGGTTTAAAGATGTATTCGCTAGTCTTGACTTCGTCACCGCCAATGACGGACATCACTGTCAGTTGCTTCACTACGGGGCCCTTTTGGGACGTAAGACACTGGACGTTGACAAGAAAGAGTGTCATATTGTCGTTACTCACAGTTACACGTACGACGAGGCTGGAGTGACGTGGCTAAGATGCTGGCTCTGCAGAATTGCTGGAGTGGTACCTAGATGATGTCTGCGGTACGGCGCTCAGGATCTAGGCTGCTGCTGCCGCCGCCACGCATCTCGTCGCATCTTGCACCACAATTTCATGTGCGGTGTGTCGGGGACGCTGGAGCTTCCTCTGTCGGTGCATGGCAAACAGTCTTGTATGTCTGGATCTAGCTGCAGGTACACCGGTAGGAACTTGTACACGTATCTTATCTCGTGAGGGGCGTAGACCAGGAGAAACTCCTTTGGTAGATAAGGTAACTCCGTCTCCTTATCCAGTGCCGCAAGCGTGCGCACTTTACCATATGCTAAGATGGCCGTCAAGATATTTGCTTCGCTCGCACAACACGTAAACATCGTCTTTCCTTCAGGCTGGGAGCTACTGCAAACACTGACGGCTCCCGGGTCCTGCGGCCGGTATTTATACTTTAAAAGGTAGAATAGGGGTGAGGAGGAGGGTAGGGGTGGGAATGACGGTAAAGTGAGGGAGGGAGGGAGGGAAAAAAACTAGAGTAGTGGTGGAGGGTGGCTATTACGATGAAAAATAATAAATTAAAAAAAGGGTGGTGGGGGTCAGTCTGCCAGCACCCACCACGGGGGAAGGATCGGTCGCCATTTTTATTTTTTTGCCCTCACCGGGTTCGAACCGAGGACTCCGAGCTCCGTGTCGTAAAAGTACAATTTTTAAATATTTTTTATTAAAATTTTATTATTTATTTTTTTTTTATAAATTTTAAAATTTTTTTCGTTAAAATCGGATAATAAATAAAAAAAGTTAAAGATGGTGACCGTAACAAAAATTGCAACGGTGACGTCATCATCCAATATGGCGGAAAACACATCGCCGGAATTTTCGAGAACACACAATTACGTCATCCAAGATGGCGGATACAAAATGGCCGTCGGGGTCAAGGTCAAGGGTCAAGGTCACAACCATCCAAGATGGCGGCCATGACGTCACAATCCAATATGGCGGACACTGGCTCCTCGCTCCTCACCCTGGACCCTGTTTCAGGACCGACATTTCTATACTACTGCGGGGCCCTCAGGAACATGTCCCTGGAGACGCCCCCTCACCCTGGCCCCCTCACCCTGGAAGAGCTCCGGGGCTATCACATGCCTTCCCCAACACGTGTTCCTTTAGAGGTCTAAAAAGTGAATATTACTTTAAAAAAAACTTTATAAAAACTTGCATACTTTTTTTTTAATGAATCCGCTTTTGTCGCCTACATTATTTCAATATCCAATCTGCTAAGTACGTTACTTGTGGATGTATAATTACTATGCACAACTAATTTTTAATAAGTGTAAAATACTACATGGTCGTGGCTTGGTTACAAGTTTTAAAAACACTATGACTTACAACTGAATAATAATGCTAGAAGGAGCTGTTATTAACACAAATAACATTATGTATATATTTATTATAGTATAACAGAAGAGCTAAATTTATTTCAATTATTTTTTATTATTTAACACCAAATTACTGAACATATCAAAGTAAGCTAACACTATATCCATATAGTGATATACACAACAATCATTAAAGACTATCTACCACTATAAAAACTATTAATTTAAATATGAAATTTTTGTATAAGGAAATAATGGTATCTTATACACATTCTGTTAAATGTGACGCTAGTAACTAGTACTATAAAACATTTTGGCCGACAGCGAAAAGCATAAAGCTGGGTGGTACTCTACGGTATTTAAAATGTAACGGTCTTTGGATTTGACATCATCTAGTACTATAAAATAAGATGGCGTCTATGGTATTCCAACTGTGATATCATCTAGTACTGTAAAACAAGATGGCGGTCTATGGTATTCCAACTGTGACGTCATCATAGAGTACTGTAAAACAAGATGACGGGAGTAGTAGGAAAATACCGGTTCTGGGACAGGCGCAGGATCCAGGATCCGGCGGCCATCTTGGATGACGTCATCTAATCCGTATGCTAATCCATGCTAATCCGTATGCTAATCTATGCTAATCTATGCTAATCCTTGCCAATCTATGCCAATCCGTATGCCAATCTATGCCAATCCGTATGCCAATCTATGCTAATCCGTATGCCAATCTATGCCAATTCGTATGCCAATGTATGCTAATTCGTATGCCAATCTATGCTAATCCATATGCCAATCTATGCTAATCCATATGTTAATCCATGCTAATCCATGCTAATCCATCCGCCATTTTGTATTTCTAGAAATTTCCACCAACTTCGAATCGTGACGTCACCGTTGCACTTTTCGTCACGGCCGCCATCTTGGATTCGAATTTTTTTTTTTTTCGAACTTCAATTTTTCGAAATTCGATGTAATCATCAGCCGCCATCTTGTTTCGTCTGCTGGTGGCCGCCATCTTGTTTTCGTCTGCTGGTGGCCGCCATCTTGTTTTCGTCTGCTGGAGGCAGCCATCTTGTGACGTCATATAGTTCTGTTGGTCGCCACCAGATAGCAGCAGGGATTATTTTATTTTTTTCTTTAACTAAAATATTTTCAGTGCCGAGGCTGGGATTCGATCCATGGGACGTGAAAACGTCCAGGATGTCGTGGTTACGAGGCGGACGCCTTGACCACTAGACCACGAGACCAATTGGGATATGGTGGAATAAATAATCTATATATGCTACGTACTGACGGCAAGTTTATGATAAATGGGGGAAGGGTGTTTTTGCCTTCCTTAATGCATACCTAAGGCGCCACATTTGAAATTAAAATTATTATACAGCCGCCATCTTTAATTCCAGCACAGACTACCAGATGGCGCTAAATTCAAAAAATTAGTTGCCAGAGGCGCCGCCATCTTGGTTCTCAAGTTGGCTGGTAGATGTCGCTAGTATCGCGCGCCAAATTCAAAAATTAGTTGCCAGAGGCGCCGCCATCTTGGTTCTCAAGTTGGCTGGTAGATGTCGCTAGTATCGTGCGCCAAATTCAAAAATTAGTTGCCAGAGACGCCGCCATCTTGGTTCTCAAGTTGGCTGGTAGATGTCGCTAGTATCGCGCGCCAAATTCAAAAATTAGTTGCCAGAGGCACCGCCATCTTGGTTCTCAAGTTGACTGGTAGATGGCGCCACCGTCGCCATATTTTAGTTCATACAATCGATACCAGATGACGCCACCATCGCCATCTTTAGTTCCTAGTGTTGCTACCAGAGTGTGCCACCATCGCCATCTTTAATTCTTAAAGTTACCACCGGAGCGCGCCACCGTCGCCATCTTTAATTCTTAAAGTTACTGCCGGATGGCGCCAAGTGTTATGTAGTCAGTCTAGACAAGTCGGGATAAGTTTGGAACCTGTAGCCATATTATTATTATTAATTAATAATGTATGTTTATTAAATATGATAGAGTATTTATAAAATATTGGTGTTGTGTAGAGACTCTCTCTCTTCTTCTCGTAGTGGCAGAAGACATCTCGAAGGTAGTGTTAGAATTTATGTATTAAAGCAATCACTCTAGCTGAGGAGGTTAATAACTTATAGTTACAATTCAATAATAGTGGCAATTAAATGTTTTGAAATTAAAGCAAACAACGTAAATGTTAAACACATATTTATTTAAATCTTATTACAAACAGCAAGGGGTAAGAACAATTGATGATTTAAAAGAAGTAAATAACGAGTAATAAAATCACATAATATTCACACACTACACATCATAGTGACAAAGGCAACATTAACTCGAGACCCAATACCTAAATATTAAGCATAACTACAAGTTACATAGAGTATAATAAACTCTGAAATACATATCAAAGAGAAAATTGATATAAATAACATTATACTTTGCTCAATAGTTCCAGAAGTAATGAACGTACAGCTACACGGGCAATCTCAACAGTTCTTTCATCACTAGTGTTTTCTGTGGAACATACTTGAGTGGTGTCTTCACTGATCGGACCTAGATGACTGAGATCTCGGGTTCGTCTCTTGCGAGATGTAGGAAGGCGAAGCTGACGCCGGCGTTTAGGCTGGACTGCTACTGATGTAGTAGGTGCTGGCGATGTAGCACCCATCTGGGTACAGGCAGTTGATGTCTGTACTGGCGAAGTCTGGCCACATGCAGATGCTGGTGGTGACCGAATAGCTGGTAGGTTGAATGCATGTGCGAAAACCTCTTCAGGTGTTGCAGGGAGAACTGTATCGTCTCTCATCATATTCACACTACAATGTCCATAGCCCAGGCAGTTGATAACTTCTAGAGGTGTATCTTGAGGTCCTGGGTTTAAAACCTGTTTCACGTGAAACACAGCGTCACAACTCTCCGAAAAATGTTTTAAAACACCGTCGATCCACTCACTATAATCAACAGTGCCTAGCCCAGGCGTTACACTGGAGTATATCCTGTTCGGTTGAAAGTTAGACATCTTGGTTAACTACTTCTGCTGTAGGTCCTTACACCACCACAGTTTCAGCTCGACTGCCATCGCACGAGGCGAGGGTCGTATCACTTGGATACAACATTCCAACACGGTGATCAACCATCCAAGCCCTAAGCATGCTCGCATTGTGTCTTGAGATCGAACCTGGACATGTATTATTGCACGTGTACAATTTATTTAATTCTTTCAATGATGGACAGTCATATTCTGCTTGTACATCTAATATTAGCACATGATGCTTACAATAGTTAGTTAGCCACCGTTTCTGCTCTATTCCTACAACCAATACAGGGCCGGTGAAATGACTTGCCAATATGTTGGGTATTGAAGCATAAGGAAAGAGTCCGTGTTCCCAATGTAAACCATGAAAATTTCTAGTGAGCCAAGCATTTGTTTTTTGATGCTTCCTGGTGAGATATCGCCATTCAAATGGAGGTTGAAAGTTACGTGTTATTACATTTCCTTCTTCATCTGCAATGCTAAGTTCCTTGATAATAAACCCATACTGACTAGAGAAGCCTTGGAGGTTTACACATTTCGTCATGGAGGTCGAGACGAGACTAAGCCGGTAATGTACTGTCAGGTCTTAGATAATGGACGACACAATCTACCTTGTTGCAGGATGTCTCGATTATGTCCGGAGCCTCCTCGTCACAATCACTGGCCCAGTGATGACCGAAGTTGCAGACCTCTAGTTGAAGTAACCATCCTCGGTGACGTAGTGCACACGGCAGAATCCTGGAGTTACTTCCGCGTACTTTGCAGTTGGATCGAACAGCATTTGCTTGAATTTGTAGCAGCAGCTCTATACCCACACGACTATGTGTTGACTGCTGTGTCTAGGGTGTTGACCTCAATTTATACCGCTAGGACCCCCCTCCAGTCCAGTCACGTGTACCGTTGCTTCCGTTGTTGTCCCCCCGCCTTGCTGGCGGCCTCCAACATTCGAACGAGGTGATCAACCATCCAAGCCCTAAGCATGCTCGCATTGTGTCTTGATTTCGGGCCTGGACATCCAAGTTACATAGAGTATAATATACTCTGAAATACATAATAAAGAGAAAATTGATATAAATAACATTATACTTTGCTTAATAGTTCCAGAAGTAATGAACGCACTGCTTGATCAGTGACAGGTGTAACTAAATATTAAATATATTTAATATGTTATTTTCCATTACCTTTCGTGGAATTTATTAATCATTCACTCTACGAAAAACAACTCAAGACAATATACCTGACCAACGAATTAAATACAGTACCGCTATGCCTTACATGAAAGTCTAATTATTCGATAATCTGAATAACCTATAAATCGTTCATGTACAAAGCCACACATACAGGCCAATTGTCTATGGACCATGAGACCGAGTCATGACAATATCAGACGTATAGGCTAGTCATTTCAGAACCGCAGGACCTTCTTCGTCTTTAGATAATTACAGTCATTTAGACCATCATGAAATTTTTATACATACTAAAGGACCAAGCGACCTTGAAAAATATTTTAGTAACACCAAGAGGTATTGAACTAGTAAATATTCAGTCACTACATATTTTACTACGCGCAATCAACAAAACGGAAGCACCATCAACGAAAAGGCAGCACATTTGGAAGCACAGACTACGAAAAGGCAGCACATTTGGAAGCACAGACTACGAAAAGGCAGCACATTTGGAAGCACCGACTACGAAAATGCAGCACATTTGGCAGCACCGACAACGAAAAGGCAGCACATTTGTAAACACCATCAACAAAAAGGAAGCACAATCGGAAGCACATTCATAGAAAAGGAAGCACAATCGGAAGCACAATCACAAAAAGGAAGCACATTTGGAAGCACAATCACAAAAAGGAAGCACATTTGGAAGCACAAAAAGGAAGCACATTTGGAAGCACAATCACAAAAAGGAAGCACATTTGGAAGCACAATCCACAAAAAGGAAGCACATTTGGAAGCACATTCAACGAAAAAGGAAGCACATTTGGAAGCACATTCAACGAAAAAGGAAGCACAATCATAGAAACAACGCACAATCGGAAGCACAATCAACAAAAAGGAAGCACATTTTGGAAGCACAATCAAAAAAGGAAGCACATTTTGGAAGCACCATAAAAAAGGCAGCACATTTGGGAAGCACAATCAAAAAAGGAAGCACCATCAACAAAAGAAGGAAGCACATTTTGGAAGCACCATCAAAAAGGCAGCACATTTGGTAACACAAGTTACGAGAACTAAGTCTTAGTTAGAAATCAGAATGCAAGAAATAAAAACATTTAATTTTTACTTTTAATATTTAATTTATTTCTTAAGATTATACAAATAGAAGTAAAATAAGTCATTATTGTATGTAGCCAGCTTTCCTCAGTTCTTCGAGTATGAAGGATATTTCTTTTATGCACGAATAGTTTCCTGCACAAAGCGAGCCATGTAGAAGTCTTAGCCGGTCAACCAATAAGTTTGGATCTTTCCACGATGTGTAATCAATCTCTTCTACTACCATCTCACTTGCTTGTTTATTATAAATACTTTTAATATCACAATCGTCCCAGTGATCATAATAAGCGTTATCAGATTTATTTATTATAACACGTCGTTTCCATCGTTTCGGTCTCAGGACATCGTTACATTCTTCTATCTTGTCAGCTTTAGGTGCTTCATCACAGTCTATGCTTTTGTTAACAGCCTCAGAGTCACTGTAACAATCACTGTAGAAGGCATCCTCTTCACCCAGATTACCATATGAATTCGATATCGATGATGTCGAAGTGCCATTATCGTCTTCATGCTTCCTTTTTAGGAGTCCATCATCATTTTTACAAAGTAAGAAAGATCTACTTGAATTCGGCTGGAATGTATTCTCACTTTTCACGTTAAGGATTCTTCCATTGTCTTCATTCTTCCATAAATCATCATCGACCTTCAATTTAAGTTTTTCGTCGAGATCGGAAGAGCCACGAACATAATCTCTCTCAAGACAAGGAAAATTATTGTCGTAATGCAGATCACTATTCCTTAGTCTAGTAGCATCGTTGTACTCTGGCTTGTAAGCAGGCTTAACGTTACAAGTTCTGTCATGTCTTTTTAAGCTCTCTCTCCGCGTAAACGACTTGCTACATCGAACGCAACTTATCATATTGCGTAGTGGATTTTTAACACAGTCATTCTTCTGGTGTTGTCTTCCATTCTTACTCAAGATAAATTCTTTGCTGCAAAACTTACACCTGTGTCCTTTCGATACAGCGACAGACACCGAATCAGGATTCATATTAGTTACTGTGACTAATGTTAGATACAAACAGACAGTTTTCCAATTGGAACCATTACTTAAATATAATTTTTTAAATATTTCTTAAGCGAGAGTTATCTCATGCAAAGGTACTTGTTGTAAGTAGTTCTGCTTTTCAACAACAGATGACACCACGTATTGCTTGCAGGTAAATATTATTATTTATTTCTTTCATGCGGGATGCAGGATTCTCACTAACGATCGCAATACAGGGATGGCATCGCTAGACTCCAAGGAGAAGGTAGTTTGTTCATCCAGTTAGTGTTTCTCAAATTTCTCAGGGTATATATTATTATTTGACTTAATAATGATTTTTTTTTAAAATTCCACCTAATAAAAATAAAATAGAAGCACTCAGAGAAAACCATCAGGAATGATGTCGTTTATAAACATCATAAATTACCATTTTTTTTTTTAAATATTCCAAATTTAATCCTGCTTAAGCAAAGAGTTCACAAGCGGGCTTGTGAACTCTTTGCTTAAGCAACATGAGAGTTCTAGCACAAGCGGGCTTGTGAACTCTTTGCTTAAGCAACATGAGAGTTCTAGCACAAGCGGGCTTGTGAACTCTTTGCTTAAGCAACATGAGAGTTCTAGCACAAGCGGGCTTGTGAACTCTTTGCTTAAGCAACATGAGAGTTCTAGCACAAGCGGGCTTGTGAACTCTTTGCTTAAGCAACATGAGAGTTCTAGCACAAGCGGGCTTGTGAACTCTTTGCTTAAGCAACATGAGAGTTCTAGCACAAGCCCGCTTGTGAACTCTTTGCTTAAGCAGGATTAAATTTGGAATATTTAAAAAAAAAAATGGTAATTTATGATGTTTATAAACGACATCATTCCTTATGGTTTTCTCTGAGTGCTTATATTTTATTTTTATTAGGTGGAATTTTAAAAAAAATCATTATTAAGTCAAATAATAATATATACCCTGAGAAATTTGAGAAACACTAACTGGATGAACAAACTACCTTCTCCTTGGAGTCTAGCGATGCCATCCCTGTATTGCGATCGTTAGTGAGAATCCTGCATCCCGCATGAAAGAAATAAATAATAATATTTACCTGCAAGCAATACGTGGTGTCATCTGTTGTTGAAAAGCAGAACTACTTACAACAAGTACCTTTGCATGAGATAACTCTCGCTTAAGAAATATTTAAAAAATTATATTTAAGTAATGGTTCCAATTGGAAAACTGTCTGTTTGTATCTAACATTAGTCACAGTAACTAATATGAATCCTGATTCGGTGTCTGTCGCTGTATCGAAAGGACACAGGTGTAAGTTTTGCAGCAAAGAATTTATCTTGAGTAAGAATGGAAGACAACACCAGAAGAATGACTGTGTTAAAAATCCACTACGCAATATGATAAGTTGCGTTCGATGTAGCAAGTCGTTTACGCGGAGAGAGAGCTTAAAAAGACATGACAGAACTTGTAACGTTAAGCCTGCTTACAAGCCAGAGTACAACGATGCTACTAGACTAAGGAATAGTGATCTGCATTACGACAATAATTTTCCTTGTCTTGAGAGAGATTATGTTCGTGGCTCTTCCGATCTCGACGAAAAACTTAAATTGAAGGTCGATGATGATTTATGGAAGAATGAAGACAATGGAAGAATCCTTAACGTGAAAAGTGAGAATACATTCCAGCCGAATTCAAGTAGATCTTTCTTACTTTGTAAAAATGATGATGGACTCCTAAAAAGGAAGCATGAAGACGATAATGGCACTTCGACATCATCGATATCGAATTCATATGGTAATCTGGGTGAAGAGGATGCCTTCTACAGTGATTGTTACAGTGACTCTGAGGCTGTTAACAAAAGCATAGACTGTGATGAAGCACCTAAAGCTGACAAGATAGAAGAATGTAACGATGTCCTGAGACCGAAACGATGGAAACGACGTGTTATAATAAATAAATCTGATAACGCTTATTATGATCACTGGGACGATTGTGATATTAAAAGTATTTATAATAAACAAGCAAGTGAGATGGTAGTAGAAGAGATTGATTACACATCGTGGAAAGATCCAAACTTATTGGTTGACCGGCTAAGACTTCTACATGGCTCGCTTTGTGCAGGAAACTATTCGTGCATAAAAGAAATATCCTTCATACTCGAAGAACTGAGGAAAGCTGGCTACATACAATAATGACTTATTTTACTTCTATTTGTATAATCTTAAGAAATAAATTAAATATTAAAAGTAAAAATTAAATGTTTTTATTTCTTGCATTCTGATTTCTAACTAAGACTTAGTTCTCGTAACTTGTGTTACCAAATGTGCTGCCTTTTTGATGGTGCTTCCAAAATGTGCTTCCTTCTTTTGTTGATGGTGCTTCCTTTTTTGATTGTGCTTCCCAAATGTGCTGCCTTTTTTATGGTGCTTCCAAAATGTGCTTCCTTTTTTGATTGTGCTTCCAAAATGTGCTTCCTTTTTGTTGATTGTGCTTCCGATTGTGCGTTGTTTCTATGATTGTGCTTCCTTTTTCGTTGAATGTGCTTCCAAATGTGCTTCCTTTTTGTGGATTGTGCTTCCAAATGTGCTTCCTTTTTGTGATTGTGCTTCCAAATGTGCTTCCTTTTTGTGCTTCCAAATGTGCTTCCTTTTTGTGATTGTGCTTCCAAATGTGCTTCCTTTTTGTGATTGTGCTTCCGATTGTGCTTCCTTTTCTATGAATGTGCTTCCGATTGTGCTTCCTTTTTGTTGATGGTGTTTACAAATGTGCTGCCTTTTCGTTGTCGGTGCTGCCAAATGTGCTGCATTTTCGTAGTCGGTGCTTCCAAATGTGCTGCCTTTTCGTAGTCTGTGCTTCCAAATGTGCTGCCTTTTCGTAGTCTGTGCTTCCAAATGTGCTGCCTTTTCGTTGATGGTGCTTCCGTTTTGTTGATTGCGCGTAGTAAAATATGTAGTGACTGAATATTTACTAGTTCAATACCTCTTGGTGTTACTAAAATATTTTTCAAGGTCGCTTGGTCCTTTAGTATGTATAAAAATTTCATGATGGTCTAAATGACTGTAATTATCTAAAGACGAAGAAGGTCCTGCGGTTCTGAAATGACTAGCCTATACGTCTGATATTGTCATGACTCGGTCTCATGGTCCATAGACAATTGGCCTGTATGTGTGGCTTTGTACATGAACGATTTATAGGTTATTCAGATTATCGAATAATTAGACTTTCATGTAAGGCATAGCGGTACTGTATTTAATTCGTTGGTCAGGTATATTGTCTTGAGTTGTTTTTCGTAGAGTGAATGATTAATAAATTCCACGAAAGGTAATGGAAAATAACATATTAAATATATTTAATATTTAGTTACACCTGTCACTGATCAAGCAGTGCGTTCATTACTTCTGGAACTATTAAGCAAAGTATAATGTTATTTATATCAATTTTCTCTTTATTATGTATTTCAGAGTATATTATACTCTATGTAACTTGGATGTCCAGGCCCGATCTCAAGACACAATGCGAGCATGCTTAGGGCTTGGATGGTTGATCACCTCGTTCGAATGTTGGAGGCCGCCAGCAAGGCGGGGGGACAACAACGGAAGCAACGGTACACGTGACTGGACTGGAGGGGGGTCCTAGCGGTATAAATTGAGGTCAACACCCTAGACACAGCAGTCAACACATAGTCGTGTGGGTATAGAGCTGCTGCTACAAATTCAAGCAAATGCTGTTCGATCCAACTGCAAAGTACGCGGAAGTAACTCCAGGATTCTGCCGTGTGCACTACGTCACCGAGGATGGTTACTTCAACTAGAGGTCTGCAACTTCGGTCATCACTGGGCCAGTGATTGTGACGAGGAGGCTCCGGACATAATCGAGACATCCTGCAACAAGGTAGATTGTGTCGTCCATTATCTAAGACCTGACAGTACATTACCGGCTTAGTCTCGTCTCGACCTCCATGACGAAATGTGTAAACCTTCAAGGCTTCTCTAGTCAGTATGGGTTTATTATCAAGGAACTTAGCATTGCAGATGAAGAAGGAAATGTAATAACACGTAACTTTCAACCTCCATTTGAATGGCGATATCTCACCAGGAAGCATCAAAAAACAAATGCTTGGCTCACTAGAAATTTTCATGGTTTACATTGGGAACACGGACTCTTTCCTTATGCTTCAATACCCAACATATTGGCAAGTCATTTCACCGGCCCTGTATTGGTTGTAGGAATAGAGCAGAAACGGTGGCTAACTAACTATTGTAAGCATCATGTGCTAATATTAGATGTACAAGCAGAATATGACTGTCCATCATTGAAAGAATTAAATAAATTGTACACGTGCAATAATACATGTCCAGGTTCGATCTCAAGACACAATGCGAGCATGCTTAGGGCTTGGATGGTTGATCACCGTGTTGGAATGTTGTATCCAAGTGATACGACCCTCGCCTCGTGCGATGGCAGTCGAGCTGAAACTGTGGTGGTGTAAGGACCTACAGCAGAAGTAGTTAACCAAGATGTCTAACTTTCAACCGAACAGGATATACTCCAGTGTAACGCCTGGGCTAGGCACTGTTGATTATAGTGAGTGGATCGACAGTGTTTTAAAACATTTTTCGGAGAGTTGTGACGTTGTGTTTCACGTGAAACAGGTTTTAAACCCAGGACCTCAAGATACACCTCTAGAAGTTATCAACTGCCTGGGCTATGGACATTGTAGTGTGAATATGATGAGAGACGATACAGTTCTCCCTGCAACACCTGAAGAGGTTTTCGCACATGCATTCAACCTACCAGCTATTCGGTCACCACCAGCATCTGCATGTGGCCAGACTTCGCCAGTACAGACATCAACTGCCTGTACCCAGATGGGTGCTACATCGCCAGCACCTACTACATCAGTAGCAGTCCAGCCTAAACGCCGGCGTCAGCTTCGCCTTCCTACATCTCGCAAGAGTCGAACCCGAGATCTCAGTCATCTAGGTCCGATCAGTGAAGACACCACTCAAGTATGTTCCACAGAAAACACTAGTGATGAAAGAACTGTTGAGATTGCCCGTGTAGCTGTACGTTCATTACTTCTGGAACTATTGAGCAAAGTATAATGTTATTTATATCAATTTTCTCTTTAATATGTATTTCAGAGTTTATTATACTCTATGTAACTTGTAGTTATGCTTAATATTTAGGTATTGGGTCTCGAGTTAATGTTGCCTTTGTCACTATGATGTGTAGTGTGTGAATATTATGTGATTTTATTACTCGTTATTTACTTCTTTTAAATCATCAATTGTTCTTACCCCTTGCTGTTTGTAATAAGATTTAAATAAATATGTGTTTAACATTTACGTTGTTTGCTTTAATTTCAAAACATTTAATTGCCGCTATTATTGAATTGTAACTATAAGTTATTAACCTCCTCAGCTAGAGTGATTGCTTTAATACATAAATTCTAACACTACCTTCGAGATGTCTTCCGCCACTACGAGAAGAAGAGAGAGAGTCTCTACACAACACCAATATTTTATAAATACTCTATCATATTTAATAAACATACATTATTAATTAATAATAATAATATGGCTACAGGTTCCAAACTTATCCCGACTTGTCTAGACTGACTACATAACACTTGGCGCCATCCGGCAGTAACTTTAAGAATTAAAGATGGCGACGGTGGCGCGCTCCGGCGGTAACTTTAAGAATTAAAGATGGCGATGGTGGCACACTCTGGTAGCAACACTAGGAACTAAAGATGGCGATGGTGGCGTCATCTGGTATCGATTGTATGAACTAAAATATGGCGACGGTGGCGCCATCTACCAGTCAACTTGAGAACCAAGATGGCGGTGCCTCTGGCAACTAATTTTTGAATTTGGCGCGCGATACTAGCGACATCTACCAGCCAACTTGAGAACCAAGATGGCGGCGCCTCTGGCAACTAATTTTTGAATTTGGCGCGCGATACTAGCGACATCTACCAGCCAACTTGAGAACCAAGATGGCGGCGCCTCTGGCAACTAATTTTTTGAATTTAGCGCCATCTGGTAGTCTGTGCTGGAATTAAAGATGGCGGCTGTATAATAATTTTAATTTCAAATGTGGCGCCTTAGGTATGCATTAAGGAAGGCAAAAACACCCTCCCCCCATTTATCATAAACTTGCCGTCAGTACGTAGCATATATAGATTATTTATTCCACCATATCCCAATTGGTCTCGTGGTCTAGTGGTCAAGGCGTCCGCCTCGTAACCACGACATCCTGGACGTTTTCACGTCCCATGGATCGAATCCCAGCCTCGGCACTGAAAATATTTTAGTTAAAGAAAAAGATAAAATAATCCCTGCTGCTATCTGGTGGCGACCAACAGAACTATATGACGTCACAAGATGGCTGCCTCCAGCAGACGAAAACAAGATGGCGGCCACCAGCAGACGAAAACAAGATGGCGGCCACCAGCAGACGAAACAAGATGGCGGCTGATGATTACATCGAATTTCGAAAAGTTGAAGTTCGAAAAAAAAAAATTCGAATCCAAGATGGCGGCCGTGACGAAAAGTGCAATGGTGACGTCACGATTCGAAGTTGGTGGAAATTTCTAGAAATACAAAATGGCGGATGGATTAGCATGGATTAACATATGGATTAGCATAGATTGGCATATGGATTAGCATAGATTGGCATACGAATTAGCATAGATTGGCATACGAATTGGCATAGATTGGCATACGGATTAGCATAGATTGGCATACGGATTGGCATAGATTGGCAAGGATTAGCATAGATTAGCATGGATTAGCATACGGATTAGATGACGTCATCCAAGATGGCCGCCGGATCCTGGATCCTGCGCCTGTCCCAGAACCGGTATTTTCCTACTACTGACGGGGATATAAAGTATTATTTTAAAATACGTAGTATTCTTTCTGCATCTTTTGGCATAGTGTAAGATTTGCATAGAAGAACATTAATTTTCTCTAAAAAAATGTTATTTCCTTGTTTTTTTCTATAAATTTATTTGAAAACAAAATACATACGGAAATAAGGAGGACGTTTCTTTATCATAAGCTATATAGGGTAGACATAAGGCCTAAAAACGAATGAAATAAATGGTCAATGTGCACAAACAAATTCTCTGCTGGAGTCTGGGCCTAGCAGTGAGAAAAGGGGGTGTATTCTCGTTTGAAGCTGCATAGGGGAAGGGGGTAATTGATTTTCATTTGCTAAGCAGTGCAGGCTGATGTCCTCTGGATCGATTGGCGGGCAGGGGAATGCCATAATGATAGGGGCTACCAGTATATAAGGCGAGGGGGTGTCGCACTTAAAGAATGTACGCACCCCTGTAAAGGAGGGTTGGAGTTGGGGGAAGGGCTTTGTGACTGAGAAGCTAGGCTGTGTGGGGAATAAAGGGTGCTGTTTTTTGATGCTGAGTGTGACATCGATTAGCTTTTCCATATGTGAGCTTGTGCCATCTTTGTGAGGATATTGTTCCCTTGTCTCCTATGGAGCTTGAACATGCTGGAGACAGTCGATGACATGCACAAGGATGTGTGCAATTTTACCATGGGAATTCTCGATAGCTATTTGAATGTACAATAGCTATTGTGCGTGAAAAGGGTGAATTATTATTTCACAGTGGTGCTGAACAGACTCATTCTATATGTATAATTTGTGTAATTTAGCATTGTATGGAGAGTATGAAGGCTACAGAGCAGACTCCATTTCTCCAAGGCTATGGGACTATTGAGGTCGAAGAACTTTTATTTTTGTATAGAATGTAAATAATATTTTTAAGTGAGCTTTTTATTTAATACATTTTTTACAAGCACAATGTTTGTTTGTACCTATGTTATTTCATTAGAATCCTTGTATTTTTTAATAATGCTATTTTTACCTCCATAGTGCAGAAGTATCTTACTTAAAGGTTGTATACTGCGAGTTGTAGTGATGATGGTCGAGTGTTATGCTAAATGCTACTCTTATGTCTGCTTTTTCTGCATGTTTTTATTCCGAGAAACTGGGTCAGAGGCATACACTATTTACATAATGGTAACACATACCACCTGCAAGCACGGATGATAGTACGAACATATATATGCAATAATGTGTAGCAGGTTGTCTACATTCTACCTCACTCTTAGACTGTAGCAAAGTAAATGGTGACACTGTTACCAGATTGATATTATGTGGCTTGTTATTATTAAAAATATTATTTTGTGTGCCATAGTTAATTATAAGTTTTAATTTTTGAACTTTAATATTTATTTATTATTTGAGACCATAAATCGGCGTCTATTGACAGTATTATTACAGTTGTAATAATTCTGACAAAATTTCTGTAATGGATACAAATGAATATTTCACAGAAGAAACTATTTGTAGCAGTTGGTAAGTATTAATAACATGGAATGCCATAAAGTTATGTACTATGCTTAAAAGACCAAAATCTTTTAATATTAAATGTAAAAAAAATCTATACAAAAACAGTTGAAATCAAGATGGAATATTTCAATTGCAACTGCATTGAGATAAAAATAAATAGTATTTAATGACCCTTTTGATAAACTAAATCAGGAAAATTTATTTCTACAAATTCTGATTCCAAAGTTTACTTTACATAATAAGTTTCAAAAACAGTAAAAAAAATTTTTTTTAATTACATTGGAAAGTTGCATCTAAATCTCTTTTAATCTAAAGTGTATATCTGGCAACAGAGCACACCGAAACATAGACGGTAGGGTAGACTGGGTACGGTTGAAACATTTTTAGCGTTTATCGTCCATTGCGTCGGGATTAGTTAAGCGAGCGATGACGGAAATATACTAAATAAAATACCATATATCTGTCTACTAACGGGCAATGTTATTTGAGATCAATGTATTGTATTTTATGTGTAAAATCAAATTTAAAAAAAAAATGTAATTTGTTTTAACAGTCCCCATGCCAAGGTCGGTTGAAACAGTGCCTGGGGTCAATTGAAACACATGCATATAATACAAAATATAATAAATGAACAATTTTTATTCATCGTGTAATAACATTTTACGACTCGTAATGGCACAGTTGAACATCACAAATAAATTTTTATTAATATTCAAGTCTTTCACGATACTTATAATCTAGTGCGTTAATGTGAATATGTGAAGAGTGGTTATCAAGCACAAGTATGACATTATGTGAAGGAGAAGCATTTGTATGTGTCTTAAAGTGTTCCAGGAAATGAATAAATATTTCATCCTGCATCCAGCCAGAAGGATTTGCACTTCCAGCAGATCCTATTGGTCCAGCCCTGATAAAGTGATATCGCACTCGCGGAAAGACGAGGAATGGAGAAATAGCATTTCCGATGGCATTGACCGCAAAGGCTACTCTGACTAAAGTACTCCTCTCGGCTTAAGTCACTGAACCTACTTGACGAGCACCACGTCTAGCTATTATTCTGTCGGGTTTTTGCACAGTAGTTATGCCGGTCTCATGAGCATTATACATATTTTGTGGTTCACATTTATTACGGTCCATGGCGGTAGCCAAATTGTCGTAGAAAGCATCTACGTTATTTTTATTAAAGCTAGTCGCCCTAGAAATACTTGTAGCCTGTGCTGCACGTACTGACCTTTCATGATTTCTTGTCATAAACATGCGAAACCATTCTTCGCCAGCCATTTCGTTGTCATCCCAAGTCCGAGGTTGTGATAAATCGTACTTGAAGGTTAGTTCGTATGCCAATTTCATAACATCCTTTTTAGTTATGCAAACATATATGTCTGCACATCTAATTAAATATTTAGATAGCTCATGCTCTTGTTCCTGGTTAAACACTCGATTGTGAGCCTTATATCCAATTTCTTGATTTTCATCGCCACCAGTCGCATCTCGTTTATGTACATACCTCAACAGGGAACAGTGGTTCAGTCCATTATTTTCTGCCGCTATTCTTATAGAAGATCCCGCTTTTACATCTTTATAGACTTGTTTGTTTGTTGATAAGTCAGCCTGACCTCTCTTAGTCTTCCTTTGGCGTACCCTTGGAATCTAAGAAACAAGAAAACTAAATAAATAACCTGTTTCAACTGTACCCACAAAAAATGTTTCAGCTGTCCCCAACCCCCCTTCTATGTATAAAACGGTTCACAGTAAGAATAATAATTGATTTGAATAAAAACTAATTATACATCCACATTCTACAAACTTCAAATAAAACGATAAAAAAACTCTCAATATTCTAACTTTAATAAAACCATAATAATTAAAAAAGTGTACGAACAAACAATACTCACTTTTCCGTCACAAAACACAATGGGGCCTCCTATACACAAGCGCAGTGCACGAAGAGCGACGCAGGACGCACCACTAAAATTCGTGTTTCGACATGTCGTCCGCTTCGTTCTCCCCTTGTACTCCTCACCGCATCATGCACGGTGTCGAGATATCCGCTTTGCTTCAACCGTACCCAGTCTACCCTACTATGACAGTAATGTACTGGAAAGACAGTAAATGCGCATTTAAATGCTCACTGCAAACTAAGGATGAGAGATGCTATACATACAAGATTGCATTTAGTAATTTCACTTTCTCTGAAACACGGATCCATCATACTTTTTATATTAATATTAAAATGTCGAAAATTGTTTACATGCTACAGTTAAATCTCCTCCATCGTGAACAGTTGGGTATGGACTATACACAATTCGAGCATGCAATTGTTTAATGACTCAAATATTTTAAACTAATACTAGTTTCTTAAATATTTCGCACAGAATCGTGATTAACGTTAAACAGACTGTTAATAGATAACGCCTCCTACATGTTAGTTGAATATATTAATTTTCATTACGAATGCCATCAACAAATGGCATTTTCAATGAAAATATGTTTTTTTAATATAAAAAAGTTGGTTAATCATTTTTTGAACTAAAACATTAGTTTTAAAATTTCGTCTATTTTTCATCAATAATTATATTTGATGAAGAATTAAAGGAGATATGGTGGGTGTAGTCTCAAAAACACATTTGAGATGATGCTTGTAGGTTATTTTTGTGATACAAAATATAAACAGTAATTTCAAAAGTACTTACTTTTAAGAAATGTCTGATGTGCCAGAAGTTTTGGTTAAGTGGTTTTTTGGTGGAATATTTCGGTTAAGTTGAAGGATCCTCTAAGATTTCTTTATCATAAGTTCTGTTTATTATGAAGGAAGTGCAATTTAAAAAATAAATATGTAAACACTGATGTTTCAAGTGAATATTCGATTCAATATTTATCGAATCCGATTCGATATCAATCGAAAAATCGACGAATCCATTAAATTACCTCTTCTTAGATGACTTTAAATCTCAAATTTAAGAGAAGCGGTACATTTTTAGACCGTGGGTCTATTTTTCGTCATTAGCTGGCGCGATAAGCCTTAAAATGAGGGGTAAATCATGGAATTTGATAAAGGAATAAGGAAGATCTTGCGGACCGACAGAAAAACAGGCTAGAGAAATAATATATAAGATATTAGGGAGGCTATGGACACTCATACATTTAGATAATAAAAAATATTCTTAAAATCATTTCGATTCTGAGGTGACCTATTAAAAAAAGAGAAGGGGAGTGAGAGATTACTATAAAGTTAGGGTCTGAGTATACATGAAATGATTACAATTTGTGCATTACATGCTTGAAATGGAAAACTTTCTTGTGTGTGTGGCATACTCTGGTAAGGTTTTTTGTTAAACTCATGTGAGTAATATATCATTGGCTTCCTTTCGGGGATTGCTGGAACTGATGCCCCTGGCAGCTAATTGTAACATTGCATGTGGCGTAATCTTGCAGCAACTGATGGAAAAATTGCGTGCAAAACTATATCCTCTGAGAGCTAATTTAAACATTACATGTGGTGTAGCCTTGCGACAATGAATGGAACTAACATGTGCGATAGTAGCAATCTCTAGCAGATACTTTTATCATTATAGATGGAAATAAACATGGTATTCATCTTCCCCCTCCTGATTTGTTTGAATATACTTTTGGCATGTTTTCGCACTAAATACTTCCACAAAAGTTTCACACACCATGATTCTTAGCAGTCAATGTCTCCTATGTATTCAATATGGTTTCCCTTCGGGGACCTAACATACTTTGATGAAATATTAAGATCTGCAAAGAGGGCAGTACAGTCTCCAACACGGATGTTAAAATATTTTTTCCAGCTTCCTGCAAGCAGCTTGCTACAAGAACCTGCTGCCGAGATATCATCGACGATGGCCTCAAACAGTTTGATCTCATATTCATCTTCCCCCATTCCCTGGTTGATTTTAACACCCACTTGAATTGTTTTGCTAACATTATATCTTGTATATATTATTTATTCCTCTGATACTCAACTGCATGTTCAGTGCAGTGCTAGCTTTACAACTCGAGATCGCGTACTGCATTGGTGGTTCGAAACCCATGTACCGAACTCGGGCTTTTAATAATGGAGTGATTTTTTTTAATGAAGGGACAGTGGCGCCAAACTATACAACCTTCTGAGACATCAACCAAGATGGCTGACGAAACACATCAGCATTGCCTACCAGCAAAATTCAGAATCATTAAGGAGATGGGGAAATACGTAACGCATACCACCCACCTTTAGAGCCAAATTGGTATAATGATGGTGCAGGAGGTGCCTGACTAATTGCGATTAATGGGGCATAGGTGAACAATTAAGGGTAATTGATAGGCGAAGGGGGAAGGAATGACCTTTTTTTAGATTAGCCTATGATTTGTGTCAATATTCCTTTACGACTTCTACTTGATACTCAATAGTTAAAAAAAAAAAATTTAAAAAAAATTCGCTGTCTCGATCTCGAAGTCTATATTAAACATTACAATTCGTCCACTTTAAGGGTAGTAGGTATATATTTCACCGTATTGAACATTAGTTCTTATATGTAATATTTAGACTTAGATTTATTGATTATTCGCACAAGAAACAATTTAAAATCTTTCTCCAAGATAACTCACACTGTTCTATTCTGCCATTATGAACATTATTTCAAGTAATAATTTTCACTATACCACGAATGCTGACCTCAGAAAAAGTCCTAAGTCCTGTAGTTCATCGAGCTATAAAATAAAACAGTGAATGCGTGTACCGTTAAGTTTGAGGTGAGTTTTAATAAAAAATACAAGAAGATGGAGTAAAAAATCTCCCTTAAAATAACATTGTTTTAAAAACATGACGGGCTGCAGTTTTGCCACAGTCTGTGGTGAAGACCAGTGAATGTGTATCCAGCTGTAGCGACCCGGGCCACTTCGTCCTGCGCTAAATTAAGTGCCGTCCCCTAGCCCACAACGCCGCTGCAGAGGCGGTAGACAGCAGCGTCCATCCCCGGCCAGTCTGCTCTCGGAGATGGATCACTTTCATCTGCTACATGCCAAGATAGGTTTTGGCACAACAACCAACTCCCCACCCCCAACCCAACCTATACTCTTCCATGACTTTACTGTACAATTTTTTTTAAAATTAAAGTAAAATTAAATGTTTTTATAGCATTTATACTGTACTTTTCAATAACTGAAAATAAATTTTGATCTTTATTTCAGTGCCCTTGGACGTTGTCGATTCTGTTAAATATTCATTTAAAAGCAATATATTATCTTTTTTTTCTTAATGTCTTGTATGATTTAAGTGTTTGTTGACTGGAGCCCTCTTCAGTCCAACGCCTCATTCGGGTCAGACTTGTGCACCTGCTGCTAGGTAAGTGGGCGAAATTGGCGCCAACTCTTACACGAGTTTTGGTCAACGATTTCACACATAAATTCTAAATAAAAAATAATTTTTTTTGTCTTGAGAATCTATCAACATCATTTGAGGTTAGCTATTTTTCAAAGACGGTAAACGCAACTAGACAAAACAAACGACAGAAGTAAATCTCACCGTGTCTGTAAACATAAATTAAAACGCGTCTTTAAAGGCCAAAAGTATTCACAACCTGGCTTCAACCTGTTCTCATAAAACAAAAATAAACATGTAGGTATATGCTCCAAGGAACATGTCTGTAAGTAATGTGGGCAGTAGAAAAGTAGGGTTAGCAAATTTGAATGTGATAAAGAATCCAATTGCTGGAACAGATTTACATAGTAACTAAATTGTTTGGAAGTGGGACATCAAAAAAGCATTTTTTCGAAAGTGGAGTGACCTCCCACACAGTTCTGATGTAAAAAGCAGTTACTATCTCAGAGACAGTAAGAGAATACATGGGATTATTCGTCTATTCTGTGCAGAGCGCGAAAACCAGTCAGGTATATATTTTGACTTGCATGCAACAAAACAGTGCCAAAAATATCTTGGCATCAGGTGGCATGGCTGTCGGATTCCAAACAAGTTGAGCGTTTAGGAAAAAAATACTTCGCGTTTGTTACAACACACTAACAGCGTTTAACATAGATTGTTATACAATATTGTGTGATGAAGTTATTAGGTAGATTTCGAAGAAATACTACCTATTTTAGCTGTTACCATGGTGCGAATTCCGGAATATTTTTATATAGTTTTTCGTTTCATGGTGCATAGACCTCAAAATCATCGTAAACTCAACATTATATATATAATAACAATTTTGTGGACACGATAACTGCTGCAGTTTTAGAAAAATCTCTTACAAACTGATACATATAATATAATTGCGGAAAATCTCTGTCGAGTTTGCTAATGAGCAATTCCCGACCAAGGAGGTAGAAATGGGGAAGGTTTTTTTTGAAAAAACAAAAAAAAAATCGCTTAAACTCTCATAATAAGGGAAAATATCACATCGTTTGAACGTATTATAACCCGTAGGAGTAATTGGTTAAAATATAAGTGTGTATATTGTTTCATTCTAGAGAGAGAGAGAGAGAAAGAGAGAGAGAGCGAGAGGGAGAGAGCACGGGCTCCACCACTACATCGCTGTTCACCCCCGTCAGAGAGAGGCCCATAGGAAGCTCCCACCCCGGCTCCGCTATTGACGTCATCCCAGTGCCGCACCGCGCTCATTAGCCGCGACGCGACGCCGGCGCCCAGGTCCTTGACCTCTGGCGGGATATCGACCCCCGCGGGTCAAGGACCACCCCCCGTACCCCCCTTACCACCCTGCCGCGCCGGGCCAGCGAACCGCACTCTTTCTGCTGCTGCTCGACGGACATCTCTCGCATTCGCAGTTGGGTTGCTAAATATCCTCATCATTAGAGACCTGAAAAATTCGCGGATTCATTTCGCGAAATGCTACAATTCAAATAATTATACCTTAGTGCTGCTTCTGCCATTGGTTCACTGTTAATCTGGAGTAATGAGGGCCAATTAGAGACCCTAACTCGTAGAAGTGTCGAATCACAGGCTGCCCAGTCGAGACGACTCACAATTGAACAGCCAATGAGCAGTTGGCATTTGCCTGAGTGTGTAGAGGATAGTGGAGTCTATCCTGGAGGTTAATGAACCAGCGAATTTTTCCAGTCTCTACTCATCATATTTCAGCTGTAGAAGGTCAGGCAAGTCATCATGATTACAACCCGCTTTTAGGTCAACATTAAGTGAATGTCTGTGGAGGAAATTTGAGACAAAACACCAAATGTAAAAGCGCTATAGTGATTTACACACGAAAATCCCTGAAATAATAATAACGCCAATAAAATGGAACGACAAACTCGCCAACATCGTCGTCATTTTGAGACGATGAGACGAGAATAAAGCATCGACGGAATGAATGGGCGGGGAAAACAGGAGAATCCGAGAACACCCACCGACTCACGATGACGTCTGCCACGTTTTCCACAGGAAAAAAAAAAACAGGTTCACTTCATCGTGAATAGAACCCAATCAACTACCGCAGCCCTTACATGGGAAGGTTGGGGGGGGAGGAAGGGGGAGAGCACCAATTTTTATATTACGAGGACACACACATACTACACTACACAAACACACACACACACACATATATATATATATATATATATATATATATATATATATATATATATAAAGTGTATCGTTTATTTGTCACCAGTTGTTTCACGTGTTTCTTTGGTTCTGCGGTTAACCAATCTACTAACTTAGACCTACTCTGTGGGCCTCCAGGAAACAAAACATAATGAAAACTTATTAAGTACTACAGGCTGTAGTAACTACAGCAATAATTGTCAAAACATCAGAAAACTCAACGCGTTTTAATAATCTCTTGCAACACACAACTTTTATTATCAAAACAATTTAAAAACAAATAATGCTTTGGAAAGTACATTAGCAACCAGAGTATTGACTATTTTGCACCGTAAAATAACACACATTAAAAAATATGTTTTGAATTATGAATATTAAAGCAAATGTGTTGTATTGGTGCATCTTGGATAAGATTATTCCATGTATAACTTAAATCAATTTGAGGTAATATTTTTTAAATACAAATAATTTCAGCAAAGATAAGAAATTATCTCAGAGACTGCTACAAAAACAATTATATTGTTTTAATAATTCGATTAGAAAAAATACGTAACCACCAAGGAAAAAATATTTTGTTACTGGAATGTATGCTTTCTTCTATTACGTACAGATTTTTTTGTGACAAAAAATCTATAGTTGCTATAGAAAACCTTTTTTCACATTTCGTATTCCTGGCTGCGAAACTCAAAAATTTATTATGACTTTGCCTGATTGTAATAAACTACACTCCGACTATTTGGGCCAATGAGACGAAGGTTCCGGGTTGAATTCCCAACCACGTTCCCCGTAAATGTATGACTTAGTACAATGGTGACATTCCACCTCTATACTGAGGACAATAAAACAAAAAGGCAAACCATTCTGGAAGAAGAAGCAAGGTGAGTCGCTGTCTAAGTAACCACGATGTTGCCACGCTCAGCAATAAGCAAGAGGAGACCTATATGACTCATACGTTTGATAAAACTGTCACGGATTCGTGTCTGCACATGAAACGTATTTTCAACATGGCGATATCTGGTAATAAGAAGTGATACCAAAACATTTTGTAAATTATATTTTTGCTTAATTTGTGTTTATTATCTTTTGGTTTCTTGTAGTTTTCTTCTACAGACATATATGTGCTTAGCAATGGTGTATGTCCAAAAGCTTACATCAAGTCACGTTGATAGATATAAGTTCTACGTAACGTAAAATAGTCGTTTGAGTTCAAATAGTTTTCGATATTTCACAACACAAAAACCGTGCGAAAACACAGAGGGCTACAATTTTCTTAGTGACAATAAGCCACTTTTGATTCTACAAATATCTCCAAGAGGAAAAACTGCTATTTATTCCCGCCAATATGCTAATGTGCGACGTACGTCATGAAGCGAAGTCTTACAAAGGAACGAAAGAAAAATAAAATGCACGGATACTAGTTTGATCCTCAGCAAAACATTTTTTTTTGACGTGACGTCTAATAAATCGATGAACGCCGGCTGCACGCACGAAAAAGGATGATTCATTGTCCCGGAACTCTGTGTCCCGTTACGCTCATTGTACGCTTGCGCCGCATCTATCTCTCTTCCACTCGATTGGAACAACCATGGATTTGACTTTTTCGAGGCACATTAAACTTGAAACATTCCCATTCGTTTCCTACTTTTCCTATCATCGTCCTATCCTGAACAGAATAACACAGATTGGAAGAAGTTAAATAGCAAACATGTATAAAAGTTAGAGTTAAAATAATCTCTTCGTTAAAGTAATAAACATATTTAAATTAATGAGTGCAAATAAAAGTAAATTTATCAATTATATTGTAGATTTCATTTCACTCCTTCTTTGTATCCATATAAAATAGTGATAATTCAATAAAAATGATTCAATTTTATTCATAAAAGTATGCAATAATTTCATCAAATTTTTGTTGTGACGTCACGTTAAACTATCGTCCGTAAACCGACTTTACAGACAACCAACTTTTTTTTTTTGCGTGGGTAACCTCGCTGACGGACTGAAGCAGGCGCGCAGTTCAGACGGCGGAATGCGCTGCCCGGGCGACAGAACCGCGGACGCTTCATACGCGAACACCGGGAGTTGCCGCTCGTGTTCAGGTATGCGAACCTGGCAACACTTGCAGTGGTTTCGCCGCGTGGGTGCCGGCTGCCAACCTTCGCGACGGGCTATTCCTGGTGGCGGGCCACCGCGCAGGTGCTACCACTATCTCGCTACCGGCGTCTTCCTGGGCTTCTGCCCTTCTGGCTGCAGCGCGGAGCATCGTCGCTGCTCACGTTCAATGGCGAGTTGCACCGTTAAAAAAAAAAAGGGACACCATGAATTTACGAAGAATGCTAGTTACAAATCATCTAGGAATACGGGTAATTAGTTTACTTTGGATGTGAAATTACAAGGACATACGTCATTGCTGGTTTACACTGGTTGAAACACCTACTTCCAAAAAAAAAAAAAAATGAATACATAAACACAAGGGGGACAAGCCAATATCAGCTGATGTCAAATGTTAGATGCATAGACAGCACAAATAAATCCGTAGAAAGAATTTAGTCAGAAAAAAAATACAGCACGAACGAACACAGTGGGCTGATAACGAAACAACTGCAACAAGAACAGTAAAATACAGAACAGAGTTGGTCCACGCAAATCCCCTATTCTATATTCTGAAAACAGCAGAACAGAGTTACATTTTCTAATAAATATTTAGCAGAAGTAAAAAAACTAATATCCATAACATTTATACGAGTATAAACATTATGTTAGAATTTTAAATACAAATATTTATGGTAAAATGTGCCCTAACACACAATTTTTACATATATAAATATCTTGTTATTAATGGTCCTAATAGTATGACCATTGACAGTAAGTAGCATAGTTTTTGATATTGGATTGAATATAAATAATATAAATATAAAAATACTTTGTGAATTACATTACAAGATTCTTGTGTATAATGTTTTCCTGCTTAATTCACTTATTTCATTTAAATCCCCATAATGTCTTCTAGAGTTTTAACTCAAGTTAAATTGTTTGGCCAATTAATAAATTTTATAACTTAGTTTTATTTTACTTTGGGGTTACCAAAATAATGATTATATTTAATAAGATGCATCCTGTTGACTTTTAATTTAGGTATTGACATAGATTCATGAAGTAATTACTTGAGTGTAGTTAGTTCTATTGTCTGCTTGTTTCTTAGTTATCTTACAAAAGTTCTTTTCAAATTCATGCTTTTCATTTAAGTAAAGATCTGCAATACTATGCATCCGGGAGCGCGCTAGGCGAATGATTACAGCTTACATCTGTCTACCTACAGTGTTTGTTGTTTCATTAATTATTTAAAACATGTACGGAATAAAACACCAGGTATACAGAGATATCCACAGTTTACAATATATATAAAGTAAATATCGAGAATTCAAAAAATGTAATTTGTAATGTTA
The DNA here is from genome assembly GCF_032445375.1 of Bacillus rossius redtenbacheri. Taxonomy (NCBI): domain Eukaryota; kingdom Metazoa; phylum Arthropoda; class Insecta; order Phasmatodea; family Bacillidae; genus Bacillus; species Bacillus rossius. Next base: position 23,699,373 of record NC_086330.1, on the reverse strand, counting down.
TTTTTTTTAATGCCTAAACTTCACAACTACTGAATATTATGTGAGCTCTATTATTTTATAGTTTATTGTAAGATTCAATTTTTTTTATTTTACTTTTTTAAACTAATTTTTGTTTTTACAGATCACATCTGACTATCCAGTGTCAGATGAGGACTCAGAAATTAAGACCACAGGGAAGAAGATTCACAGTTAAAGAGAAAGTAGCTACATTGGCCCTGTATAAACAGAATGGTAAAGGGTACCCTTTGGGTACCAAATGGTTTGCTCTACCATCAAGAAAGACCTTATATACTCTTCTGTAGAAACGTCACTTCAACACTGGCTTACATTTGCATATAGTACATCATCTTTAAGAACGAGTAAAGAATATTCATCCCCAGGGCAGTTTATGTAACCTCATATTTTACGAAATGAGTATCCAAGCAGCTCTTCAATACGTTCCCCACAAAGATCTTGTTATAGGTTTCCACTGTTTGCTGACCATATCCTTGTTTTCATTACCAGAGGCATACGCAGAAAGAGGAAACAGCCCATTGCTTACACTTTTGTAGAAAGTGCAACAAAGACGATTGATTTGGCGAGGCTCCTCAGAGAAGTGGTCAAGGCATTTCAAGATGCTGGCTTGTCTGTAGTATTTTTGTGTGTGCGATCAAGGAACTGCAAATGTTGCTGCCATTAATGTCTTAAAAGCCAGCACCAGGGAAGCCTGATTTAAGAAGGGATCTGAATGCAAATACACGGGTTTTATTACTGGCGTGAAGGAAATAATTGCTAGGTTTTTCATATGGTAGGGGACTGAACTGGTTGCATCATGGCAAGACATTGTGTAGTTTTATCTATATGATGTGTAGCAAGATGATAATTTGAGGTCTTGCCCAAAACTTGTAGAAAACACGTTCTTTCCTGACAAAATCAACAAGATGAAAGTAAAGTCTGCAGTGAAAGTACTGAACCAGCATCATGGCTGGAGGAATTAATGCTTTTGCGGGTAATTTTGATTTGTTCATGTGGTTATATTTTATAAAGTAAATGCAATTAAAAATAAACTAAAAGGGACATATATTTTTATTTTTTGGACAGAAATACTGTTTGCATAGACAAGGAATAATTTGATGTTGCATCAACATCAAGGTCATTAGAGGCGAATGAGTGGGGGAAATAGCGAGATGGAGCAGCGATAGCACACATTGGGTGGGAAAACAGAAGTACCTTGGGAAAACCTACTGGTTTGCGGAAACATCGAACATGATTCCCAATTTTGAAAAATTAAGGCTACAACCAGTTACTTAGGTGAGAGGCTAGTTATTGGACCTCTTAACCATAATGCCTCTTTGTTTTAATATGACATAGATGGGGCCTACACCATGAGAAGTGCATTAGTGTCATCAAAGCTCATTATTTAGGCTCTTGCAGATGGAATAATTAAGATTAAAATCATGACCGTCTGTCAACATTTTTTCTGACTAAACCATGCGTAACAGTCTGTCATGGCTACTCACTGCAGTAAAGATTTTTCATTTCTGATGTAGTTCAGTGAACCTGCCTGAAAGCGCTTGAACAGTTCAACTCTTTTATCCTCCCATTATCAAAAAACGTGCGCACAAAATATGCAGGTATACCAAACTTCAAACAATGCAATTAATTGTTTTTATAGTTTCTAGTGGCCAAATTAAATAACATTATGACAACCAGGGACTGGGCCCCTCAAAGAGCATGATGCAGTGCACTGCTTCCCCCACCCCCTTCCTTCTCAGCAAACCCTGTGCATACGTGCACAAGAGTCAGCTTGTTTTGTAAATTTAATTAAGGGTTTTGTCTTTGTTATTTAATTTGTATGATCATGAAAAAACATCTTTGCTCATGGTAAAATTTTGAATAAGATTAAAAATAATTTTGTGGAACAGCAACGTCGTCTCTGTGCCTTCCGGTGTATATCACCCAGTCACTGACAACCACCGACTTAAGTAGAATTTGCAGTTTATTACGATAAATAAACCTTTTGTTTCATCTCAGGGCTTACCTCCGGAAGGCAGACTGCTTCACGTAACTGTTTAATCCACACGCTGGAAATTATCATTAAACACGACGAGACTGTATGGCTTGGACCTCACCTAGATTGATTCAGTGCTCTTAGGGCTGTTTACATCCATAGGATATTCTGAAATATGTAAAAGGGAAGGTGTAAGGATTTGATGAAATTATTAAAGGAGTGTTTCCAAAACCACGTTTAATTATTTTACCACGTGGGAGTGCGTGAAAGGAACCATTATCACGGGAAGCAGTAAGAGTCCGCATGTAATTAACTTAATTTAACTTACTAGGCATGGATAAGGTTGAAAGCACGCCCGGTCTGTGAAAATGAGGGGTAGATGGAATCGAGTCTTAACACCCCAAACAGAACACATCACACCCTAAGCAAGTCTCGTAAGCTTGGTTCATATGCATTTTTTATTTACATGGTCGCACCCCCTAGTAACGAACCGGCGACCCACTCCTTCGTTACCGACCCCCTCCCTTTTGCGACGATTTCAGTGTTAAAAATTTAACAAAGTACCTAGCCTAATCAATAGTACTGAATATAAACAATGATTGCTTTTACAATTTTTGAAAATAATTGGTACATAAACCTTTAAAAAAAAACCGCACGTAAATATAAGTTAAACAGTATAAATGGTCTGCAATTAATTGTTAGAATAGATATGTACATAACCAATATAGGCATCTTGCCATACTTCAACAAAGTTGAAAATTTTAAGGTTAAATATGGTATTTACAATAAAGTTCAGTACTATTAATTATTGCGTATCTACTGCCAGCATAAAAAAAATCCGTCAAAAAATTTAAATTTCGGTGAATAGTGCAGTTTAAAATGGTAAGTAAATTTTATTTTTAAAATACATAAAAATGGTTGCCGGTATGAAACATAACGTCACGAACTTAATATCTCTTTATGCAATAGCCAGAAATGGGAATGTTAAGATTGTTGGCCCTCCCCCGGAAAAATTTGGAATTTTAGATGCAAAATTGTGCTATTTAATGAGTTTCCGAACCAAAATATTAAATATACCATTCCAAGAATTTGATGATGTAGTATGTATTAAAAACTATTCTGACTGTAGATGTAGTACAATTTAAATAAAATACCATCTAGGAATTTGCAATCATTTTACAGTATATTGACAATCATAAATTTGATTTTCTAATCAATGTGATCACCAATGCAACGTTTGTAACTACTGGTTGAGAAAAATTCTACTAGGACCAAACATTTATTCTGGGAAAAGGAGGGGGGCGAAATGCTACTCTCGCCCCTGCTCAACAGCACGGGGGCGACTCGCCCCTGCTCAACAGCACGGGGGCGACTCGCCCCTGCTGCCCCCCCCCCCTCATGTTCCCACGTCCTTGGCACAGAAGGCAACACACATTACATTTCCGTTCCATTACTACTACCAAATGGCTTATATCGAGAGCTAAGATGGTTACAAACAAAAAACATATTGTTCCTGGTTACTATGTAATCACGAGGAAATGGCCACCCCCTGGCTGGAACACTGGTTCACTCTCTATCACTTACAAATCCAACTTCTCTATTTAGTATGGCAACTGCTGTTTACGCTTCGAGAGAACGAGAGGAGGGAAGACTACCATACTGGAAAACACCATAATGGAAATTGAAAAATTCCGCCTGGCCTCTTCGAAAAAGGCGTAAAAGTACTATAACGGAAAACTGCCATAAGTTAAAAGGACGAGACGGAATTCTACCATATATTCTTGTACACTCCACGGAAATAGTACAGCGGTATTGCTCTCGAAGTAGTGTATAGAATACTCAGTAGATAGCGCTGTCAACCCTATAGCTATTTCTAAGGTTAACTTTAAAGATTACAGATAGCGCTTCTGACGGTGATAGTTGCAATTACAAATAACATCCAGATCGCGGACGGGAAGAAAAGAGGCCAGGCGGAATTTTACCATTACAGTAGTGTAGGGATGGGAAATATAGTTCTTTGGAAAGAACTAGTTCGTTTGGAACTAGTCACTTCAATGACTAGTTCTTTAGGAACCGTTCTATTGAACTACATCGGTCGCGGACTGTATCGTGGTTTCCAATGTTTAAACAAAATATTCCATACATGACACCAACACAATCGTTACGGACTTTTTGTTTTATGGGCATTTCTTTTTCTATAAATAAAAGAGGCACACAGTAATCCGATGCTTGTAAACAATATCTCCCATTACAAATGAACGACAATCATATTGTTTTTCTTTCACACACTTCTTACATTTTTGAATGTGTATTAATTTATTTTCTGCAAGTAAAGTGCTTATTTTCACATGTGTACAAAACAAAATAATGGTATAGTGTTTTCTCATCTGTGACAACCTAAGCTGATTTTTTTCGTATTAGGTAAGTTTTATTATGTTTCTTTAAATTTTAGTGTAGTTTTGTAATGTGTGGTCTATGTGTAATTAAAGTTTAATTTCAGATTGTATAGGCTATCTGAAATTTAACGTAATTACACTTATTTACGTGACACGTTTTTTAATGCCAATATGTAATGTAAATGTCTAAAGAATATTAGATAAAAATTAAGAGTTCACGATCGTTAAACGATACATCATTTCGCAAGAAAGAACGAAACGAAAATAATGACCGGCAGCCTAACTACGCAAATAAATAAACTTTTGAACTAGCTAGTTCAGTGTGTATATGTACTCCCTTTCTCTTCGGTCTTCGTAGTTCAGATCAGTACTTGGAACTGAAGAAGCGATGGGGAAATATAAAATAAGGGGGGGGGGGGGGGATGAGACCAAATAAAGAACAAACGTAAGAGAGGGAAGAAAGGAAGAAAGAAAGACGTGGCATATTGGGTGTCATGGGTGGGGGGGGGGGGGGGAAAGGAATCTTTCGCGCATGCGCAGTAAGGACCAAACAGAGAAGGAGACGAGAAACACGCAAAGAACGAAAGAACGATTGTTTTTGGTAACAGCGAACGAGCGAACTAGTCACCCAGGGATCTTTCGCGCATGCGCAGTAAAGGTGGGTTTACGATTGAAAATTAAGAATTAAGACTTAGTCGTGTACTTACCATATGACTCTATGTAAACTAGTGGAATGGTTTATGATTGTCGTGTGTGAATTTTGACGGGTCGTGTGCGAACCATATGATGACTTAAGACTTAACAGAAATGGTTATATTTTATATTTTTCGTTAAGACTTAAGGGAAGCGACCAATCACAACAAACCGGAACCTTTCAACCGGAAGTTTATGTCTTATTATTGTACCGAGCGAGGCAGTATTTACTATTTAGGGTTAGAATTCGTATATTTGTCATTTGTAATCATCATCCATTTCGAAAAATAGATATCCCATTTATCAATAACCTATTTCAAACCTGCTTCTCCGTTTCGAACAATGGCCGACCATGTGTTTTGTGCTGTGATTGGTTAGAATTAACGACTTCTATGTCAATCATAAACTGGAAAATGTAGTTTTGACTTAATCGTGTGCTCGATGTTAAGTTATAATTCTTAAGGAAATCAATCGTAAACCCAGCTTTAGGACCAAACAGAGTAGGAGAAGAGAAACACGCAAAGAACGAAAGAACGATTGTTTTTGGTAACAGCGAACTAGTCACCTAGTTCGCTCGTCAGAACAGTTCAAAATGAACTGGTAGTTCGCGAACTACCCATCCCTACAGTAGTGTATGGTAGTCTTCCGTCAGCCCAATGGCGGCGTACACAGAATGGGTCTGCATTTGACGGACTTCAGCTGCAGGTTAATTACAAAAAAAAGAAAAGAAAAAAGTAACACCTACATGTGTGTGGCGCTGAGGACTGTGTGAAAACTTCTTTAAATCAAGATTTTAGTAAATTAACATGAACAATGACGAATGTTCAAAATAAAAACACCAGCGTTTTCCTCTACAACGTGACCATGCGATGGCTGAAATATTTCAAACTAGAACACTTGATCAAATTGCAAAATTTAAAACTCGTCTGAGGTTCTTACTTAACATTAACTAAATAAACAATAAATAACTTTCTCCTGGAGTCTGAACACTACTTAATTTTTTTTACACCAGAAAATACTAACAAAATTCATCACCAAAAAAAAAAAGGTTTCCTTAAAATCTCAATTTATTGGTCCGAACCTTCCTATCTTACCAAACAACGCACCTCAAGATTATCTTGTAGACCTATATAACACCTATACGCCCAATTACAGAGCGAGGGATTCTTGGTTCTAGTCCTTTGTAAGACACGAACCCTATGTATGTGTCATTTTAAACTAGGGGTTCAGTTAATCACTACAAAAAATTTGAAAATAATATTTATAAATATGCATTACCTTGTATCCAGAGATGGATTTCAAAATTCACTTTAATTTCAGATCAATTAAACAGTACTACTTAGATACACTAGAAGCTAAAAACCACACAATTAGAGTTGTGGTATCACAAAAAAAGTCATTCTTTTTCTTAATCGATTACAGTAGGTACGTTTTGAATGTATTTTCGCACGTCTGCGCATCTCTACTTCAGATTATATTTTTAAATTAAATTTTTCATAATTCCCAATATATCGAACATAAAAAAACACAATTTCTGTAAATATCCACTACGTCTTTAAATGTTTGTATGAATTAAGATTATTTTTGTGTATGTGCAGATTTGAACATAAAGATTGTAAACTATTAGTCCTAATCAGGGGCGTAGCCAGGGTGGGGGAGGGGGGGGGTTAGGGGTTCTAACCCCCCCCCCCCCTTAGCCGCAATTTTTTTTCTTATCTGAAAGCAGGTTAGCTAAAAGCCTGGGTGTCTTACTGCTATCACCGGCCACTGCACTGGAGGAGAAGAGTAAGCGAGCCCTACCGATTCTCCTTTCCTTCCCCTACCCCTGTCACGAGCAGAAGCTGTAAGGTTGTGACGCCGTGACGGGTCCCAAGTTTTCAAATATCTTACACCTATTGTATTTAACCAGCGCGGTAATTATAAGCAGGTGGTGATTGGTTAACTCTTCAAGCTAAAGCTAACTGTTTTCAGGAATAGGCCAGTTCTGCCGAAACCCAACCATTTTTATTCCTTTTTTTTTTTGTATTGTCGAGCTTCGAGAATGATTTATGATTTTGAGTGGACGTGGACAAGGCACTTTGATTGATTAAAATATCTTTAGTTAATTTCTTACTTCATCAGTCAAACAATTTTTTTTATTAAAAAATTAATAATATTTTTACCATTACAATATTTAAAGTTAAGTACCGAAAACTGCTCAAATAGCACTATTTTACACCTTAAAATCCAAATTTTTCCGGGGGAGGACCCCCGGACCACCCGCTTTAATTGGGGGGGGGGGGGGGAAATCATGCTTCTTAACTCCCCCCCCCCCCCATACACAAATCCTGGCTACGCTACTGGTCCTAATTACCAAATTTGTAAAGTGCCCTAATTAAAAATCTGCAGGAACTTTAAATTTTCCAGTGTAGGACGAATGTTACTCTTCGTCGTTACCCTTTTCAGGATGTGTGTACAGGCCCCGGTGTCTCAGGTCCCCCAATCGAAATCAGGATGAATGCACGTGTTAAACAAAATGTGTGTCCCATGAAGAATTACATTTTTTTAGAGCAACAGTTAGGTATAGTTACCTATTTGCTAATGTAATGCTATTTAATGTATTTTGACAGCAAAAATTCAAAAATACTGGCTAAACGATGAATCAATGCAATTCTGTTTCAATCAAAACCTCAATAAGCTATGCTGTTACTTTTCTGTAAAATCATTAAAACTAGAAATGGATTTATTATTATTTTTAATGGGGAGATTTAATACAGCTTTATAAACTTAGTTATAAGGATATAAAAACTATTATTAGTTATAAAACTATCAGTTATTTCAATACAAAATTAAGATTTAAAGATCTAAAATATAGCTTATGCTGGATGCATCAATAAAACTAAATTTATAAAACATAAATGCTTTCTTTAGTTCAGCTGCTTTTCGTAAGTACGCTATATGTACTACACCGCATGGGCGTAGATCCCGGGGGGGCCAGGGGGGCCCGGGCCCCCCCTGGAATTAATGGGCCCCTCCTTGGGGGGGCCCACTTCGTGATTTTAAAGTTAATGGTGTACACAACATATATATATATATATATATATATCAGATTATTATTTATAACGACGACAGACACTTTGGCATGCTTTACATTCCTACCTTCGAGTTCCGTAGTTATTTTCCCTTACCCCTTCTGCGAAAGCCATGGTATGGAGTTTTCCAGTGAGAATTTTGAAACCCTTAATTCCTAGAAACCGTTCATTCCAAAGGACGAAGCTAGGGTAGGGTTCCGTTAGCATTTCCTCCCCATTGTTACCCACACTACCTTGTCCTCTGAAACTACAGTATTATAGGTTTCAGGTAGTCAGTTTTTAAAGTGGTTTTGCTCTCGTGTGCGCTAGTCTTCTGCTTTCTTGGCAAACATCAACATGGATAAGTTCGTGACGCGGAAGAAACGGAAAACAGAATCTGATTCTCACCTGGTAAGCTTGATTGTTTTATAAGTAGTGACTATTAGTTAGGTAATATATTTTATTTAAGTGATTATGTAACGTTATTTTTTCCAGTAAATAAACAACTTAATACTTTAACAGTAATTATAGCAGAATTTAGTTTATTTACGAACGTAAACTTATATACAATTTTCTGGAATTTTTTAGCTCATCTCCATTCTGTAAGGCTAGCTGCTCTGTACATTGCATGTGAATATACAGGGAAAAAAAATTTTCCTCGTCAATATGGAATTTAAAATCACTCCCCTTTTATTATCAAATGATAATTTTCACAATTCATGGCCGATAATCACTTTATAACATTTGTTATTTGATAACTGCAACACTGCACAAGAAAACAGAATTAAGAAAGAGAAAGAAGTATTTAAACGTTACACATTCGTATTTAAGTTAATAAGGAAGCAAACGCGTCTCTTTAATACCTAATCAAGCGGCATATTTTAATTAAATAATTCACTGCCAAAATACTGATTATACTAAATATAAGCCGAGAAATGTATGTGGTTCAATTAGCTGTAGGATAGATTTCATAGTTCTATCTCCGAGATGTTTCATTTGTGTCATTAAGTTATTTTTTTCTTTTTTACCTGGTTGATGCCTTTACTAAATAAAATAGTTTTTAAGGGTTTTAATATGATTCGATCGTTCATTTGATGTTAATCTGTTTATTAGCTTTGGCGCTTTGGGTTTTTAGGGCGCATCAAAAACTGTGAACAAAAAATTTCACGAACAGCATTTGAATCGCAGTAATTATGTGATGTGACATAAAAAAAAAAAACCCGACACAGTGCGAGTCTTAACTCGCGCACGAAGGGTTCCGTACCATTATCTATAAAAACGGCAAAAAAATCATGTTGTATGGGAGCCCCATTTAAATATTTATTTGATTCTGTTTTAGTATTTCTTGATATAGCGGCAACAGAAATATACATCATTTGTGAAATTTTATTCGGTTTTCACGTTTATTGTATGGGAGCCCCCCTTAAATATTTGTTTTATTTTAATTTAATCATTTATTTTTAAAGTGAATATATAACTAAATATTCTGTGAATATTTCAAGCGTCTACATGTTGCCGTTTTCAATATCGAGCAAAAACGAACAAAAAAATCACGTTGGTTGTATGGGAGCACCCTTAAATATTTATTTTACTATGCTTTTAGTATTTGTTGTGTCTAACTATCACGGTTCATGAGATACAGCCTGGTGGCAGACGGACGGACAGACAGACAGACGGACGGACAGCGGAAACCCCACTCTTTACATCTCAAACTTCGTCATATTGAGATGATTTTAATAAGATATGTTACCCTAACATTAAATTTTTACTGATTTTCTTAGCAACTTAATCGGTCTCTACGGTGAAGCTGACATTTTGATTCAAGATCTGAAATTAGAATAAACACTTTTGTTAAATGGTAATGTATGGGTGGGGTGTTATCTATTTGCATTATATTCACGTATATTATTTTTATAGATTTTTTTATGGATATTTTATGTATTTAGGTTAGGAAATTATTCAAACATGTTTGAGAGATCACTTCTTAAAGTCATTAATTAATAATTACTAAAACATATGTTCCTCCGCTTTATTGTTAATATCACTTACGTAAAAATAAAGTGTATAACATACGAGCTTATCATCTAGAAGACTTGTTTCGGTTGACCTCTAGCGCAAAATTCTTAAACCACAGAATTCACGGGCCCCCCCTGGAAATCCTACAGATTTGCGCCCATGATCTACACGTGTCAACATACGTACAATGCAACATTAATTTGAAATTAAATGTAGACCTAGGTAGTAACCAAATCTAGTAAGTTACTAAGGCAACTGTTCGTGAGAATGCGTACCTACGGTTACATGTAATTATAGCTGCAGTTTTTTTTTTTTGCTTTTGTATTACACGTTCGACATTAAAATAGAGCATAATTTAAACCAAGGATTTGGTTTCCTTGGATCAAACATACACCAGCAAGAGGGCCTATTCGTAAATTTTTTTAGCTAAATAACATTCCGTGGTAAAAATCAATATATTCAGTTAGGTTAATTATTTACATAAAGCTCACAATATTAAATAATATAAACTTAAATTGAGAGGTTTATAATCATACTAGGTAAAGTGAATAGTTAACAATGTATTTGATAAGTTTCGACAGACGGTAAAATTGGGTAAAAAAGGAAATTGTGTTGTATTTTTGACATTGTCACGTACAGGATAAATCCCATCTTAAACAATGACTTGTGACTGAAACTACTAATACAATTTAATTTTATAGATTTTTAAGGTGTTTATATTAGTCGAAATTAACGAAATACCTGGAGATCTGGATGAGTGTTATCCTTGTGACTTGCAGCACGTATAACTCCCGCCTTCCAACACCACTGTTCGACTTTCACTGTTTTTAGGTTTGCACAACCACTCACTGACAGAAAACGTTTTCCCACTAGCTCGTCTCGGACTTTGCAGGCCATTACAAGTAAAATGTACACATTTTCAAGTCAAAAATAGTACATACGTTAAATTTTCGAAGAGCGGCTTCACGCACAACATTCACCCCATTTCCCCGCGCATTGATACCTAGCAAGAGACCACCAGAGTTCAGGCACGAGGATAGCTGTAGAAAATAGGACTGTGTCACGTGACGAAAACATTCTGACGTAGCAACCGAGTCGCAACATGGCTGTTCAGTAGTTCGTTGTGTGCGTTTGCAGTGGTGATGTGGAGTTCGGTCGGTCATAGCGAGGATCTAGAGACTTTTTAATTTATTATGATATCGTCTATTGTGTCACGCCTAGTAATGTAAGTATCTTTTTTGACACTCAAAATAACTTATTTATTTTAGTTTTGTGGTTTTCTTTCTCAGCAATACTTCATGTATTGACCAGTCTGTGACATAACAATGAAATTAATAAATGCTTAAAACTTGGTTTACCACTGAATTTCATTAACGTTACGATTTTTAAAGTTTTTTTTTAAGCTCGGTATCACAATTATGTTTTTGTGTATAAGTATAATATGCTTCAAACGTGAAAAATGTCACAGCTGATTCCTATTGATTTTCAAGGCAACTTTGAAATAACGGTTTTCTAATGAAGTAACTGTCGAAATTATACAATAGATATTCCTAGCACTTAATTTAATTCCTAAAATTAAAATTAGACCAAACTGGCGTGCAGTTAGTGCTAGATTGTGTTATTGATTTTTTTAAACATTTTGAACGTATTTTTTTTATTTTATAAAAACAAGTAAGTTACAAAATTAAACGTGTTGCATAGTTTTATAAAATGTACATATTGCAGCAACTTCTTATATCGTTATTTTGACTAGGAATAATGTAGTTAAAGGTTCTTTTGAAAAAAAATAAGTGAATTAACTAACAAAGCTTTTTTTTGTTTTTTAAATTTACAAAGATAAGAATTATATTGACACAACAAGGTACCTTTATTGGATTCACAAAACGGTGTGATATTCCATAGCTTCTCACTAATCACTTTATTTTTGCTAGTAATAGCAGTACATACTAGTATGTGGTGGAATTGCATAACATCAATTTCTTTTTTAATGGTCAGCAGCTTTAAGCCAACGACAGGAAATACTCTTCCTTATCGGTTCTCAAATTGACTTCTTATTCACTAAATCTATTAACCATACAAATATATAATATTAACCAAAACTCATTTCTTATCAAAGCCCAGATCATTTCCTAAAAAAAAAAGTTAAAAGTTCTGTATCACTTTTCAAAGACTATTCCTTGATAGTGATTGCATGCTCTTGTGTACACTGGTCCTGTGGTTCATGATGCTTGCTGTTTTTATTTAGTGCGTCAGAAGATCCTGGACTTTACTGTAAGTCGTGATACAAGAATGAATTACTGTGGCAAGTTAAATAGGAATGAAAAAGTTCCACGAGACCTGACATCAATTGTCTGTATTATGATACACAATTTTTTGTTTGGGCAGGATTTTTCCACGTACTTAATCAAAACAGCAAACATCATATACAATGGATCAACATATACAAAATTGTGCCAGCAGGATCAAGGGATAAAATTGTATACATTATACAAAACAAATACATACCTGAAAAAACCCATGTTAAATGCTTATGGCACTCACTACTACACTTGATGGCAGCTATACTATTGTCAATGGCATCAACAAAATAAAGGTGCTTACATCATTACTACCACCCATAAAATATGAACTTATTAATTTGTAAATGTATGAGTTTTAAGCAAAAAACATTAAAAATTAAAAAATTTTTTTTTGACGGATATAAGATTTTGGGTATTGTAGATTATATCCTACTAGAATCCTAACTATTTTAGTATACAGTATGATACCGAACATATCTATATATTATTTAAGGTATTGTATAGGGAACTAGAACCCTAGCCATTTTAGCATATTTTGGGACAATAATTTTTTGGAATCTCTAGTAAACTATACTTAATCACAAGACCTTTATAGTTGGAGGTAATTCTCCAAAAATGCTTCTTTTCTATGGAAATCAAATCAAAAATATTATTATTGAATGTCTGAAATGTACCTTGTTTGTTTTGGTAAATAATATTTTTAATTTCGTATTAAAACTTAAGTAGTATGTAGGGCAATAAAGTAAAAAAAAATTGTGCAATTTAAAGCATTAAAAACTAGAAAAATATTGAAATGTTTTAAATTACATGTAGGCGAATGAGTAATTAACAATAATTATAATAATTCCCCATCTATAATTACTCTTTTTTAACTAGGTAGTCGACCTATAAAAAACAATTTCCTAAACTTAAAGGTCCTTCGTGCCTTCATAGTTTTCTAGAACCCAAAATAAATTAAGAACACCATTTTGTAAGAATTCATATGAACTCATTATTTAACCTAGTGTACATAAACCTAATCCAAATTATTATATCATAAATACATACAAAACACATTAAAAACTCACCTTCTATATATTACCCATATGTTCCTGGTGTGTTCTTTCACATTTGACTAAGAAACGAAAGAGTTGCACCATTAATTAAATAAAAAAATTACAGTAATTACTTGAATCTGTGGTAATTCACAAGTAATATTTTGTATAATAATTCAATCTCGTTACATTTGCAACACAGGAAATGAAATACCAACTAAGAACTGTATTCAACAAAACATCACAACACAAGAATAGAGGGAGAAAGTGCGTAAAATATGGGGTAGGGTGGATAAAGGGGGGGGCGGAAGCATATCTGAAAGAGAAGTGTAGATGGGTACAGATTAGGGGACTTTATGATAAGTTGGCCATCATGAGAGACTTACTAGAGCAGATGGTGGAGCATTTTGTGCCTGAAAGAGGGTGATCCTACCTACTATGGGAGGGAGATAGGGGCCTTAAAGAGAAAGTGTAGGTGGCTACATACAAGGGCCAGGAGGAAAGGAGGGCAAGGAATAAAGGCAGAGATGAAGGCGTGGGGAAAGGAGCTGGAGGAAAACAAGGGAGGCAAGTAATGCGTACATGGAAAGGAAATGGACCTTTACAGTTATGTGCAATGGGTGAAGGGAGAGTAAGGAATAGCGGTGCTCAGGGGAAGAGAGGGGCAGGAATGTACGGTGGACAGGGAGAAGGAAAATTTTCTACAGGAGCAGTACCTATCTGTGTTTGTAAGGGGAGAGGTATGGGAGTATTGTAAAATAGAAAACATGGTAGAACAAGGAGGTTTAGAGATAAGGATGGTAGAGGTACGGAAGGAGTTTGAAGGGGTGGAAGGCACCTGGGTCAGACGGGATAAGGAACAAGGAACACAGTCACCTCAAGTTGGGGGTGAGGAGGTATGTAGATATCTAACATTGCTGTTCAAACAAACCCTTGAGGAGAGGAAGTTGCCAAATCAATAGAAAGAAGGGGTAGTGGTACCAATTTACAAGAGAGGTAGGGATAAGACCAACCCGGCGAACTACAGACCAGTCAGCCTGACGTCCTGTGTAGGGAGAGTAATGGAGAGGCTGGTGAGCAGTTATATGGTGGGAGTAATGAATGACCTAGGTTGGGGGGGACAATAGACAGCATGGATTCAGGAGAGGGTTTTAATGTGAAACACACATGACGGGGTTACTGGAGGATGTGGTGGATGGGGGAAGCAGATTGATGCAATCTTCATGGACTTTGAAAAGGAATTTGATAGACTACCTCACAAGATAGTAGAGTAGAAATAGAGAAAAAAACACCTGAACGTGAAACTAATTACCACAAAGACTTTTTTAATATTTTCTGAATATAAACAGACCAAATAACAACATGTTAATATACATTCATATGTGACTGCAAAAAAAATTATTCAAGAATTACTTCATAGTAACAAAGTAGGTGCTGTTTCAATGATATGTCATGTCTAAGTGTTCTTAAGCTATTTAAATAAAATTTTCCACTAAAATTTTAGTAATTACTTTTGTATAAAATACACCAAAGAACAAAATATTAAAAATGTAAATTAATATCTGGTTAAAACAAATTAAGCACATATTACTTCTTTATAACAAACTAGTCAATGTTTCAATAACATAGATACTAAATCCAAGTGTTCTTCGGTTTAAGGAAACAAAATATTTAAAAAATATTAACCTTTCATCTTAACATATATTACTAAATATCCAGTTCGTGATATTCACTTTCATCATCTTTTCCTGCTGTGTTTCTGCAATCTTTCCCGCAACATTTTTTGCATAGTGATGTACATGAGAGTCCATATTTGCGGCACGTACATCTCATATTATAACATGGTTCATCAATTGTAACTTGACAGGAACAATGTATCATATATAACAGACTATCTGGCACAGGACTAATACATGTCATAATTGGCTTCAATTCTTCATTTACCTTCTGCCATCCCCATAAAGAAGGATCTGCTGCTGTCGCGTCTAGCGTTTTCCAAACAATGCATTGCAAATGCAGATGGTATTTTGCTGCATTTTCGGTTGGAGGTAAACGGGAAATATCGAATTCCTTCTTTGAAGAAGCTATTTTCTTTATGTAATGGTCATAACGAAGCGTATTCAAGGTGCACAAGTTAAAATTTCCACCGTACAGTGATACAATAATTTTGCAACCAATGTCTACCAATTCATCCCTACTCACATTTTTTTGAGAGCCAAATACAGAACCCCAATTGCATAATGTATCCAACTTGCAAATATGTTGAAACACAAAAGTTTTACTTTTACCAAAGAGTGCACTAGTAGTGTCGCACCCTGTTAATGCATGAGCAAAAAGTATAATCTTGCAACCTTCTTTGCCAATTGATTTCTGCATGCCTTGAATATTACGTACATGATCACTGTGTGTGGCAGACTGCATTGAAATGTTTTTACTGGAATGGTATAGTAGCAAGACTAAGATATCGGTATCATCTGCTACTACAGTGGTGTGCCGTTCTTCAGCAATATTTAAAGCTGTTTTGACAATTAACGTATCTGCATCTGCATAATTTACAGAATGTCCTTTATCTTGAAAATACTGTCCAAGCAAATTGATAAATCGTTGTTTATTTTCCTTGTTGAAAAGAAAGGTTTCTTTTTTGATAATTACAGGTGAATTTTCATCAAATATAACGGCAACAGCTGACTGCTTCACTCGTGATTTGTGCTCCATATCTTTAGTACTTGGTGTAAGATAACCATCAAAAACTATAGTTGCTTTTCCATACTGCGTGGCAACGTATGATTCATACTGTCTTATCACATCACCAAAAGTGCCACTTTTAGACCATGGTAATTTGTGAAGCAACGCCCCACCATCAAGGACAAAGTATGTACGTTCATTTGAGAATGTTTCGATTGATGTATAGCAATACTATCAAGTGCTCTTGCTAATGATGATTTGTCAGTTTTTCTCATTAACTGTGTACTTGGATCAAATAATGATGGTGGTACAGTAGACAGCTCATAACTGAAGTATTCCCTTGCATCGTTTGAGGTATTATCCAAGGAGAGGCAAATGAGCATCCTTTGAGTCAGAAGATGACTATCAATATGCTGGGTTTTGCCAGCAATGATAATACCCTTCTTCAATACTTTCATAGTCACGGCTTGTTCGGATTTTAACATGGTCACATTTTTGAAACACTTTCCAGTAAGTTTGTCTTGAATGTTTCTTCCAATAATATCAGCATTTTCTGCAGTCACTTTGTACTCACTATCTGTAATACCACTGACAATATTCCGTAAATCAGAAGAATAACAATTATTAAATGGATTGTGTAATTTCAAAAATTCCATGATTGCCTTCATATCTTGAAAATCCCTCGCCATCCTGGCATCAGATATTTCTGTATGTTGCTACTGCTAATACGAAAAATGCCTGTAAGCAAACTCATAGCATATGCTATTCATAACCCATGTTGCACGTTGACTTTCTGCCATACCTCCACCGTGAGTTATGCCTGAACGACTTTAACTACAGCGCATTAGTGTTTGGTCAATACACATATCGGTCCAGACACCAACCCATTTCCTTTCGTGACTCCTTACAGTAAAGTGACCATCATTCAGCATTTTGAATACTTCTTGATTTGTTTCTTTCAGTTTTCTCATTTGTTGTAGGTATATGCGTGCACATTTCGCATAGTTATTATGGCCAAAACTAGCAAAAAAGGGAACCATATGTTCTACTGCCTGTAGGTGCATTTCAAAATTCCCTGTTCGCTCTGCCCAAATAAATGTCTTTACTATGCCTAGCATGTTCAAATACAATATCCAAAGTCTTGAAGTGCGACTCTGCGATTTCAGATGTTTCCTTTTTTCTATAAGCGAAGACAATTTCAAGAGAACAGTTGATGAAGTTACTTCCTTCAAATCAATTTCGCCTCTGATCAGTTTATCATGAAGTTCCATCAAATAGTTTAAGTGTAGGTCTCCATCCATTGGTACTTCCATAGGTTCACACGTATTGCTACTTGATGAGCGATCGTTTGCATTTGTGTCAGCATTGTCTTCAATTTGTGAACTGCAATTCAATATATCTGTAATTATTAGAGCTGTCAATGCTGAAGAAATGAGGAAATGCCCTCTAAGTGCACGCGAGTAAGCCTTCCCAGTTAACATATGTGGCACTGTATTTGTAGCATATACAGTCTGCAAGACTTCTTCAATGCCTGATCCACCCATCAAATCACCAATAGTTCCTAGAAAAGACATTAGTGTGTGAAATCCACCAAGTCGAACCACCATGTTATCAAATTCACCTTCATTATTGGAACAAATTACTTCCATTGCCTTTATCCACAAACATTGATCAAATGTTACGATGGGAGTAGCTACATTCAGCCTTCTTGCTTCCTCACATACAAACTTCAATATTGTATACACACAACTGTGAGATGTTGGATTTAAGTCAATCATTGGTAGGAAAGAAGTAACTGTTTTACCAGAAAACTCACCCACAACAACAGTTTGCATAAACCCTAGCCATCCTGGACGAGGTTGTCCAAATAATTTACTACAGCTCCACAAAACATCAAGCATATTATTTTGAATAGGTTCATAAACCAAACTTTCAAATTTGAGTTTATTCGTGGTTGTAGAATTCGGGGACTAAATGAAGTGCAGTGGTATCTTCGCTTTTCTTGAAATTTCATTTGCAAGTTGGCGATTTTTCAGTCGTTTAATTTGTTCTGTTAGCAAATATACCATATTCTCCAGATGTGCACATTATAATACCAATTCCATGAAAAGTGTTATGACCATCCAAGGTGACTATGTTGTGGTCAACATTATCAGCAACCCATTGGGGAAAGCAGCCTAATGTTATCACATCTACATTCCTTTCCTTCATAACTGAAGACTGTAAGAATCTTTGTACCTCATCATACGATACACTAAATCCTAGCCTATACAGTTCATCAATAAGTAAACGAGATCCAAAATCTCTGTGAATCTGTACACGGGCATAGGATTGAAGAGTTTATGTACTTCATCTTCTCGCTGTATGCTAGCATTTGTAATGCCCGCTAGACCTTTAGCAGTAAATTTCACACATGCAGCACCATCACCAAGAATGTCGGAGCACAAGAAACAGTTTTCGTCATTCATTTTGGAGATATTATATCTTAGAATTTTTCAGATGCAGATGCCATCCACCTGAAAACAAAGAACGAAATAAAAAAAATCTGCATGCTCTTTACACAAGTTATGATGAATACAGACCTAGACAATAATGCAAATAACTTTTTTTTGCACAGTGATATTCATGTATATTTTCAGCACAGAATAAGCGAGCATGTAAAGATTAGTTTAAGACCAAAAACGTTTTTGTGGGAATTAGTTCCACCTTTTTTTTTATTTCTACTCCACTAAGAGGGCTAATCGAGAAGGTAGACATGTTGGTGGAGGATGAGATGGTGGTTAGTTGGGTAGGAGACTTCCTGAGGGATAGAAGGGTGAGGGTGGGTGAGGTAAGGTCGGAAGAGGGAAGTGTCATCAGGAGTTCTGCAAGGGAGTTTTTGGGCCCCTATTGTTCATGATAATGATGAATGATATTGGAGAGGGGATAGAGGCCAGGATGAGAGTAGGTTCACGAGGTTGAGGAATGTAACGAGGAAGTGTATATGGTGAAGGGGCAGGAGATAAAGGAAGCCGAAGAGTGTAGGTAGCTGGGGGTGACCCTACAAAATAACCTGGGATGGGAAAAGCGGGTGGTGAGTAAGGGTTGAAGGGCGCTGGGGCTGCTTGGCGTGACCCTGCAGGGGGCAGGGAGGAGGGTAAGGGAGAAGTCATACTCCACATTGGTCAGGCCAGTGATGGGTTATGTGTCTGTGATCTGGGATCCCTACCTAGTGACAGAGGTAAGGGAGCTGGAGAAGGTGCAGGTGAGCAGTGAGGGGGATGATGGGTATGTGGAAGAAAAGGGAAGGGCAAGAGGGCGGAAATGCATAGTCTGACTGAGATTATTAAGGAGCTAGGGTGGGAAGCTTACAAGGGAGGAGAAGGGTGGAAAGGTTAGTCAGACTGTATAAGGTAAGGGGAGAGGGGCTGGGAATAGCTTGGGACTAAGATACACATAGGTGGGTACAAAGGGCGGAGAGATCATCGATGGAGCCTCGAGGGACTGGAGGCGAACAGAAACGGGTAGGAACTCTTATCTTGGTAGGACACGGAGGGAGTGGAATGGGTTGGATGAACCAGGTGAAAGCCCAATTACAAGCGTAATAGTTAATTCAATTTAATATAATTATATATGCAAGAAATTATCCGTTATGTTAATTATTTTAAACGTAGCTAATCTAAACTAACAAAACCTTTCATTTAATTATTTTTACCTAGATGTTAAAAAACATTAATGAATATATAGTTAAGCATATGAATCCACTTTCTTTTCATGCAGATTACACTATTGAAACCCGAACTAACTACAGTTACAGAGACATTACACATAGTTTAAGAAATGGCACAACTAAATCAATGCACAAACAGCTTTGGAAAACCCATCATTATTAGGTAAATAATTCAAACAATGTTGCTATGCTGTTGTACAGAATCATCCAAGACAAACTCAAAATAACATTCCTAAATTTTTAAAATAATAAAAAAAAAAACTTTACTTGAAGAATACCTAATAACAATTTTATTATTTTTGGGAATTGTATTAGACAGGTGGTGAGTTGAAAATACGGGTGTTAACATTATTTACTGAGAGATACAATGTTTCCTGGGAAAAAAAAAAGTCAACTGTACTAAAAACTAGTCACTGCCTTGAATTTGAGTGTTAATCATGTAAAAATCGTTTAAAATTGCAGGAGAATAAACAAAAAATGTAGCGTTGCTGGGGCTGAACACTTCATCACATAAGGAATATCACTACTGAGTTTCAAGTTTGTAGGACACACACTTGCAAAACAGGAATTTTTTTTTAAAGTCCCTTTGATTGCACAGTCTCAGTGTGAACCTTCAGCTTCATTTTTTGGGAAGGCAGGTAACCCCTAGGCAAGACGTGATGGACGCACCAAATGTTAGTGCATTACAAATTCAAGGCAATGCTATCAATTTACGAAGTTCTAAACTAAACTGTTATTACAGCCATTTGATCGCTAGCAGCCGCAAGCTTCATATAGATTTTGTCAAGGAGAAAGATAGGAAGTTGCCAGATCTTACTATATGACCGTGTGGCATACATAGAGAAATGACACAAACTTGCTGTTTGTGTGTCCATAATCTTCTTGTATGACTGAATTTACTCCATTTTTAATCTCTTAGGGATTAAATTTGATTTTAGTCTTATGACACACTCTGGCCCATACACTATTTACATATATTCATGTTGATTTATTGCTCCGTTGCTGCGTGAAAGGACAGACAGATGGACACACTTTCAAATTTATAATATTAGTAGAGATGTATTTTATTACTATTTTCTAACATTATTTGTGTGGAATCTGTGTTTGTGGTTTTGTGTAGTTTTGAGCATGTGCCATTCCTGCTTTTAACACTGTTGAGACCAGAAAATTACATATGTACTGTTTTAATGTGTGTGGTTATTTTACCATTTAAATTTTTTTTTTAAATTGATGTTTTATCATACTTGCATATACAAAATGTGTTCATAAAGAAACCAAACTTTTGCTATTAACATCTTTATTGCTAATTGTACAACATGTTAAGCACTGTCCCCCCTCAAAGTAGTGTCCCCTCCACATGCAATTACACAAGTTCCCAATGTTTAATCTTTTTTGGAAAGCTGCCTGAAACACACTTTCTGTGATTTAAGCAGGTCTCTTGTTGCATTGTCCTGAATCTCTGCTCTATTGGAAATTATGTCTTTTCAACATGGTTTTAAGTTTGGAAAACAGGAAAAAGTCTGCTGGGACTAGGTTTTGGTGAATAGGGGGGATGGGACGCAGCAGGAGTATGATGTTTTGCCAGATAACTGCTGACAAGGAGTGACTTGTGAGCCAGTGCATTGTCATGATGCAGCATTAAATTCCAGTTTCTCCACAAACCGCAGGACTCTTCCTGCGCACAGCATCCCTCAAATGTGCTAGAATTCCATGGTAGACTTCCTTGTTTACCATCTGACCACACGGTACAAATTCCTGATGGACAGTACCCTTGCAGTCAAAAAACATAACCATCATCATCTTAATAATAGACTGACTCATGCTTTTTTTTTTGGACGAGGAGACCCTTTGTTTACCCACGGGCGACACTGCAACTTCGTTTCAACATCATAGGCACAAACCTATGTCTCATCACCTGTTATGATGTTCTTAAGGAAGTTTTCATTGGCATTGTCAAGCAGTTCCTGGCTGATTTCAGCACGGGTCTGTTTCTGATTGCCAGTTAACAAATGCTGCACAGATTTTGTACTGACATGATGCATCTCAAGTTTGTCACTCAAAATTTATGGCATTATCCTGTGCTGATGCCCATTTCATCCACATCGAATAGATAAATCATGATTTCCACAAAACACAGCGTGAACTCTCTCGATATGGTCATCTGTTGATGTGGAAGGTCTTCCAGGCTTTGGATCGTTACCGACCAACAATCTGCAGTGTTCAAAATGCTTAAACCACTGATAGCACTGAGTGTGACTCATACAGTTCTTTCCCGTATGCTTGGCTAAGCAATTGAAATGTCTCTGTAAAAGTTTTGCCAACTTTGTAGCAAAATTTTACACACTTTCAGACTCTTTCGTCACTAACGAACGACTTGAGCAAGTGCTCACTTTAGCAGCTGTAACTCGCCTACTAATGTTCATAGCGAAATGTGGCAAATAGCAGTTTGTGTCAAAATCTGCCACTAGGTGCACTCAGAAACCACAGCAGGCTCCTTCTGTGCGCTTTCAAAAGTTCGGTTTCTTTTTTAACATACCTCGTAAGTATGCTTACGTGGATATAAAGTTTGAAATTTGTTCTTTAGTCATGTATTATACACATTTAAAAATAGTCTGCAATTAACTGTATGCAATGCAAATGCACTTTAGATAAAAGAAAAGTTGCTGTTTGTGTAGGCTACTGCTAGCATATGAGTCCCGAATGACAGACTAAAACTGTGCTCGTATCATGTACGAGAATCATTCTGAAAGTGACAAGTATAGAAAGCAGCATGTTTTATTATTGGTTAATAAATTAAAAAGTAGTGTTTAAAGCCCAGGTAAAAAAAAAAATGTTGTACATTATTTAATCATGTGTATTCTGCAAAATACTAACAGGTAGGCTATCTTTATAATATATTCAAATTGTGTACTGTTATCGATAATCAATAGTAATGTTACCCTGAAACTTGATTCTCACAAGACAAGCAAAACATGTTACAAGCTTGATCACACTTTGTCCTGCGCTCCTCCACAATGTTAAAATTTCCATAAGAAATTACTTTATTAAAAATTAAACCTAGGAAAGATCACAAATGCATTGTAATATTACACCAGAAAGGTGGTGCCAGACCTATCACTATGAAAATAACGTAATTAGAACTATACTGATGCAGAAGTTGCTAATTTATGAATACAGTTTATTAACATATTTTCAATAACTAACACTAAATATACATGCACTTGAGCTCTTTCATATTGGTTGCTCTAAATGGGATTGTTTTTAAACTGGTTAGTTAGTGAACTTCAACAATATACATTTGAGAGATTTAGATGAGTCGGTTAGGAACCTAGGACTCACTGCATCATCAAAAAGGTTCGTGTTGGGAGAGATAACCAAGTACCAACCCACGTGATACCACATTTATTGATGAGGTGATGAATATCTCTTGAAATTAAATGTTTCACAAGAAATTGTCACAAATTTAATTGAGGGTCTAGCCGTTAAAGAAATTATAAGAGTTAGTAAGAATCTGTTGGGCTATGACTAAAGTCTAGAAAGATCTGAAGTGTAAGTTTAATTTACATCTTGGCTCTTTTTCTCATTCTCTCCATCTCATTTTTTCTTTATCTTTCATTCTCTCTATATATCTAGGTATACATGGCATGCAAGGTATAGTAACACAAGGACTGTAGATCCAAAAAACCCTAATAAAGAAACTACATTTTTTAAATTTATTAATGTACACATTAAAAAAGCAAGGTGGCATAGATTTGTGGATCTGAAGTATAAGTTTGATTTATTTTTTTTGCTCTTTCTCTCATTCTCACTTTTCTCTTTTCTCTTAATTTATTTCGCTTTCCCTTTTTCTCAACCTTTCTCTCATTTTATATATATATATATATATATATATATATATATATATATATATATATATATATATATATATGTTTATATGGCATGCAGGGCATAGTACCAAAGGGCTGTAGATAAAAAAAATCCTGATAATGCAAGTAAATTTTAAAAAATATGATAATCACAGATTGAAAAAAATTTGTTTAGGGCCTGTAGGTTGTCAAATAGCTCATGTTAAATTTATATAAATTGTAGTTATTTAAAATGCAATATTTTTAGTACCACCAAAATATGAAATTTACCATTAAACTTGTAGGTATCCATAAACATTAATTAATGTTCATGAGAATATTGCCTTATGGTGCATTCCAGCTAATCTGAAAATTTTAGTATTGTTTCTCATGTTTTAGTTACATACGCCAAGAAGGCAGCAGTTGGAGCAGTTGAAATACAGGCTATGTTTAAGTTAAATTTTTTGTATGCTGACAGAAATAGTTTTCAGATGTCAATTAAAAAATATTCAGACGAGAAGTAATGCATTACAATATGCGAGTCTGAATGAAACACACACACAGGATCATTCATCAAAGTTTGGAAAATACAAAGTGAATCCATGCATGCATTGCACATAAAATTGTATCCAAAAATACTTAGGTACCATGTAATATATGACAAGTATGTTAGGTGTAAAATTTGGACAGCAAGTTAGGTCTGATAATCATTAAAAATATGCAAGCATAGCCATAGTTAAACTCAACTTTTGTCCTCTTTGAGTGAGTGTTAGTTTTGCATGTACACATAATATTTTTTATTTTCACACCAAAGTTTATAAACAATTATTATATACCCATACATTATATTCTAATATATTCTCTCACCATCGTGATAAAATATTATTAAACAGTTTTTGTTGAAAGTGATATTCCTTACAGCTGGTAGGGTGAGTCAAGATCAGAGAGTAAGAAAAAACGAAAATTGCGACACTCAGTCGTGGGACATTTGATGGGGGAGAGAGGGAAGGAGAATAATGAATAAAGTAGTCGGACAACTGTAAGAGACTTTGTAGGTGTTTCGTCACCGTTTGTTGCATTTGTGAACCTTCGTTGTGTAATTTATTGAAGGTGAATTTAGGTATCATTTTAGCCATCAAGTTACATGCAAAAATAAAATGGCAGCAGCACCACTCAATGGCATGATAGCTTACGTTTATACTTACATATTTGTGCACTTGCATACCTGTACATTTGCATACTTGTACATTTACATAATATACTCAAATACTTGCTCACATGCATCTATCTGCACTAAGATACGTTCACACATTCACATGCTCTGATAACCTGTGCACTCACCTGTAAGCATGTATACTTGCACACTTGTTTCAAATATTTGTTTTGGCTACCCTGCAAATTTCCTACCACTCTTCCTGTGAAGTTTCACTCGTAACATGTTTGGCAGCCACACACACACACACGTTCTTTGTGGAGGAGAACTTCTAACAGGAAAGTAGCCATTAGCAACCTAGCATCAACATTGCCTGAGAGAGCGGTTATTCTGTATAATAATAGCTAACTTTTGCAGGTGTACAAGAAAAAAAATTTAATTATTTATGTATTGCTGCATGTGATTTGTTAGCTATATAGCTTTAGTTGCAGAGTGAACAGAATGCAGAGAACACTTTCAAAGATGTGGTAACATTATTGGTTCAAATGGTTGTCAGTTTAAAAATATATACTGTGTTTACTGGCTTAATTCCATTTTTTTTTTTTAAAACTAAAACAAAGTTAAAACAGAAAATTGAATTTTTCCTTTTTCAAAATTAGTCGGTTGTACCTACTGGTTGCCATTATGAGATAAGCATTTTATTTTTGAAATCTGTATGTGATTAGTACAATATTGAGTTTCTTTGCTTTTTAAACTTAAGTATTTTTATAAACTGAAATTCTCCAAGGATACAAAATATAATTTAATATGATGCAGTGAGGTTAATATATTAGTTTATAAATTTTTATAAATGCCACTTAATTTAAAGGGACTGAAAAATGGGTTACGTTTAATTTGTAATATATTTTAAAGAACTTCGAAAAATGTTGGTGATAGAAGTTATAACTATTAACCTTCTGCATTGCATCTTCAGTCTTTGAGAGCAGTTGTAGCAACTTGTGATGTTTAAGTAAGCAAAGAGTAACAAAATGTTAATTAATTGTTCTTATGTGCTTGCGTATTTTTATGTATATTAATGATGCATTGTATTATTTTTGCTTTGCATATTAATTTATGACTAACAGAAAAACTAATGCTTTGTAGCTGGGCAGAGTTAATTGTTTTCGTGCAAAATTAATGATCTCTTGTTACCTTAATTTCAGCATTAGAATTTGGCAGTTGCTAACTTCAAAAATTTGGAATGTCTTCTTGGATCAAACCTATGCATAATATTGAAATTGAACATATATTTAATCTTTAGGTAGTTTCCGAAGAAAGACTAAGTATTTAATGTATGTATCTGTTACTCAAGTGTGACTTCTGGAAAATATTTTTATATTTTTTTTTGTTTTATGGTCAATAGCCTCAAAACCGTCAACTCAAACATTTATGGATATTGTTATATATTTTATGGTTACAATAACTTCCGTATCACGTCCAAACTGATACATAAAATATAGTAATGGAAAATCTGGGGTGAGTTCGTTAATGGGAAAAATCTGATGAAAGGGGTAGAAATGGGGAAGGTTTCTTCAAAAACATAAAAATCCCTATAAGCCCCATAATATGATCAATATCATTTCCGTTTGAATGTATTATAACTCGTTGGAGTAGTTCCAAAAACTTTTGTCTAAATATTTTTGATACCACCAACCATAACTGCAAGGGGTGAGAAAACAAGGGTGAGGTGACAAAAAAATTCACAATTCCCTTAAGTCAGCACACAATTGAATCCATTAAAACTGTTTGTAAATATGGTAATTTTTATATAAAACTTTTGTCTGGAACAATTTTTGATTAGACAAATCATTGCTGCAAGGGGTTGAAACAAAAGATAGAAAGAAAAAAATTATAATTTTTTGCCATGTACACCATTTAATCAGTTCTTTTTTACTGTAAAACTTAAAAATATTGCCTGCAACTTTAGCCGGAAATATTTTTTTTTAAGACCAGCCATTACAGCAAGAGGTGGAAAATAACAACAGATGGACATAATAATTCATAACCTGCATAGTATGCACACTATTAAATCTGTTAAAATTGTTTATAAATCTTATAAATATTATCTGAAACAGTCTGAAACAATTTTTGATAAGATGAATCATTACTGAAGGTGTAAAAACCAAGGGTCCCATGTACATTATCAAATCCGTTCTTATTTATTTTAAACCTAATTATTGTCTAAGATATTTTATGTAACCAACCATTACTGCAAGGGATGGAAATAACAATGGTTGAAAGAGAAAAAAAATATAACTTGTTTAGTAGGTATACTATCAAACATATTATAATTTATTATAAAAATTCTGACTAGGAATGTAGTTAAGAGTACAGGTGTAGCACATTAACACCTAAATCCATATTTTTGTCTCTTGGAATAAGATTATTGAAATATATTTTTTAATTTTTTTATTTTCTTAGCACCCAATAGACTCAGTTGATGAGCAGTTGTAAATTTATTACACATGTTCTGTTTTTTTTTTGTTTTTTTGTTTAACAAACTTAATTTTTTCAAAGTTTTTTTTTAAACCCCTAACTTTGCTGGTATGTTGATAGGGGTCACTGTTAAGTTTCCTCACATTCCAATCAGTGACACCACCTGTAGGTATTGATTTGTTTACATCAAGCCTATTAAAATATTGTTATCCATACTAATATTATATTATGAAGAAAGGGTGTGTGGTTGTTTGAAAAAAGTGTACTAATGTACTCATACCCCAATGAAACTATTTAAAAAATTCATTCACTCTTATAAAGCTTCATTATTCCAGGTGGACATAAGCTTTGTGTCATTTTATTTACGTAAAATTAATTAATGATTGTACCGTATTATATTAATATTTGTATGAACCTAAAACCAGAGAAAAACAACTACATTGACAGCTTTCTGCAAACTTATGCTGAGTGTGATATTAGAGATGTAATGTTATAAAATGTAAGTAAACAATTGTGTAAATGAAATGTTTATTGAAACTTTACTCAGGCACTAGGATACTCCCTATTCCTATCACTATTGTTGCCTGGCACTATATATTTATGTATATTCCTTAAGCAACTGAATTTTTATATGATAATATCTACAAATTTATTTATCTACCTGCACAAAGATGGTTACCGGTTCAAGCTTATTATAATTTAACTCTAACATTGTAAACTTTTTTATTTATGTAATGATAATGAGATGAAAATAAGGTATGTAGTTTTATTGCGTAGGCAGTTTTGGTTAGGTAATTGATGTGAGTTTCCCAGACTATTTAATGTTCTAAAAGAAAATCAGCCCTTGCTGCTTAGACCTTAAAATCTACACATGTTTTGCATACTAGAGTTTTATTCCTTAGCCTACATGAAATTGCACATAGTATTTGAATTAAAATTTTTACTCATGGGAAATGGTTGAATGGTTTTGCAATTTGTTTTTGTACAAGATAAAATAAAAACTTCAGGTTATTTTAGTGACTTTGACATTTAGCATCTTTTAAAATTTATTTATTGTAGCCCTTTAGGGGTGTTCAATATCTATTCACAGTTCATTATATTTATGTGAACCATTGTTTGGTTTGTGGACTTAAATTATGTAACTTTCATGGAATAAGAAAATTTGTTCTAATTTTGTATGATTAGCTGCCAGAATGTTTTTTTAGGCCTAATTAATGCTTGCTTTATTTATTACATTTGTCATGCAAGTTTCAAAACTCTCAACATATTGGATTATATTTACGTTAATTTTTATTGGAGCTTATTAGGTGCTGGCATGATACATGATGGGTACACTCTAAAAAAGGTTTTGTATTTTTACAAGGATATTCCTCGGAAACCCTGTTGCCAATTGATTGATTGTGATGAAGGAGCTGGGGTGGGACACACTACACAGGAGGGAAGTAGGGAGATTGGTGAGGTTTTTTAGGTTGACAAGGGGCGAGGAAGGTTGGGGTCATGATGTAAAGAAGGGGAGGTGAAACCGTGCGCAGGTTTTCCCCCTCCACGCGGTCCCTTGCTACGTCACCTTGGTTGTAGCCAGCGCTCTTCTTCCAGGCGCTTCCCATCCATTTCATCTGCGTCTCGTGCGAATTTTTGTTATTGTTGGTGTTTACATAATCCTGAGTGCTTTTATGTAGCTGTGCAGTGTTCGGATTTCACAATCATTTCAAAAAGACTCGAGATTCTGGCATAAAATATTTTTCTTTTCCAAAAAATGAAGATCTTTGCAATAAGTGGGTGAACGTATGTAAAAGGAAGGACACATTCTGTGTTAGCAGAGGTAAGTTTAAACAAACGTGATTTTAAGTAGAAATGTTACTTGTTTTATAATACGAGTATTTATTTTTAATTTTTTATATGATTAACTGTAGGTTAATATTAGGTCAAGGATTATATTTTGTGCAAAATACTGAGTTATTATCTATAATAATAAAGTATTTCGCGGTAAAAAGG
This sequence comes from Bacillus rossius redtenbacheri, assembly GCF_032445375.1. NCBI lineage: Eukaryota > Metazoa > Arthropoda > Insecta > Phasmatodea > Bacillidae > Bacillus > Bacillus rossius. Next base: position 23,670,032 of record NC_086330.1, on the reverse strand, counting down.
TTATTTACTGAATTAATTTATTAAAAATTAAATCTTAACGTATATATACCCACCCATTAATAACAACTCAAATCAATTGTTTTTAAAATGTTTGTGTGTTCGGGCATCAGCGAGAACTACAGAATTTATTTCAATTTAACTTTTTTTCTTGTTTGTTATAGAACTAACCTAAACACTAGGTTGTGTAGTATTAATAAAGAAGGGAAAATATTTCATCAATGCATGTAAACAAATCGAATGAAAGTAGGGATGTGAACCCGTTATACATAAAAAAGAAACATGCACATTTTTTCTATTGTTCAAAATGTTCTCTTTAATGGAGTGGGGAGGACATATGATATCATTACGTTTAAATATATTTAAGTATACACGCAAAACCGTGAGATAAGAATTATAAATAGTATTTAACGCGTTAAAAAAACTGCCATTTTAAATACTTAAAATTAAGGTTTGCAGGGACCATAGATCAGTACATTCTCAGCGCACGTGCGTGTGTGCTCCATAGGTGAATCCTGAAGGGGGGCACAGGGGCACGTGCCCTCCCACCCATCTAAGGGTAAAATATACATTGATTAATAACGACTTTTGCAGTAATAAACAGGTATCATACTAGGCCCAGACTCATGGCACCCCCCCCCCCCCCCCACTAATTCCTGCATCCGCCCCTACTGTGTCTACAATCCTAACACTAACACAACTCGGCTATAACTAAAAACAGTTTAGAACATAAGTTTGCATGTTTGTAGGTATTCATTTTTCTAGATTATTAAACTATAAAGCGCATGATATATATAAAAAAACAGCTATGTATTGAAAATTGTACAGCGCGGCCTTGGAATAGTAATTATGGAAGGAAGCGGCTTTTCCGTAAAACTAGATATAAGTGGGAAAAATGGTATTTCCGATTTTAATGTTTTATGATTACAATGATTTTATTCTATTTCAATATTTTTATATTTTTAATGTTTTTATCACACCATTTCCCTTGAATGTATTGCCTTCAAATCATTTTAGTATTACAGAATCCAGGAGGAATTTTGAAACGCCAATTTTAAGGGGAATTAGATGAACTTAGATATTTATTTTGTAATTTTTTTCCATGGAAAGGCCGTGACTCTCTTCAAATTATGCGAGTGCCTGCAAATGCACAATGTACAGCAGGTAAAACAATACTTATTTTGTTATAACATGGAATTTTCAGTAATCAAAATGATAGCAAGCAACATTTTTGAGTTTTCAGAAGTTAAAATTATAAAAATGGAGAAAGAAACACCTACAGCCAAGATACACGCGTTAAAATTACATTCAAATACCTATGAGGGACGGGAGTTCAAGCCATTATGAATCGATTTTGGCTTTAATAAAATGTAGTGTAGAAGGCATACGGGTTTTGTGAAATATTTAGTGGCGAGTTATTTTGCAATTGAGTTATTTTTAGTAATCAACCAACAATTATGTGCCATGTTTTAACGCACAATGTGCTTGGGGGATTTGAATACTATTAGGTTTTTCCTTTCCAAGATAATAAACAAATCCAACCTTTTCGTTTTTTTTTGCCGTGAAAAAAAATTTGTATGCCTGCAAGCTGTTTTTTGCTGAATATTGTAGAGCTATTTGGTTTAATAATATGTTTTTAAATATTTTTTCTATCATTATTTACCCTTTTGTTTATTGTTTGTAAATAAATAAAATTAAATTTAGTAAATAAATCAAAAGCGCTTATGTTTATGTAAATTACAAATAAGTATTTATAGAAACTTTGCTTTGTGTCAGATGCTTTTTTTTTGTAATACGTTTGTATTATTATTTGCCGCCTGCATCCTGAATGTTTATTATATCTATTTAATTAATATTCATAATAAATATTTTCGAAGTATATTCATTCCAATTCCCATTACCATTCCGTGTTTACAAGACTCAATCAACATTTTGAAGTGATGAAACAGCAGAAAAATATTGTTTCGTTGATTTTATTATTAATATAAACCCCGTGTTTGGATGCTAATACATTTATTTAAACTGTATGTTCTAAATGCATGCTATGCAATGTACATAGAAAAGTATTTCTACGCTTCGTGGTCACTCTTACTATTCAAACGATTGTAAATGAACTGTCTCTGCGTCGTATTCCCGTAAGCGCGCTGCGTGTAGACCGGGCGGTGCGACCAAGGTGACGTAGTGCGCAGTGGAGGACGAGTTTGGGCGGCCGGAAGGTTTCACCTCTTCTTTACATCATGGTTGGGGTCGCTGAAAGACAGGTTGAACAAAGGGATGAATAGAGGGAGGAGGGATCATGGGTGGAAGATTCAAAGAGAGTGGCGAAGAACGGAAAGAGGAAGACAAGAAGTATTCCTGGCGAGGTCAGGGCTGGAGTGGAATAGGGTTGAGGGAAAGATACTGGATGTGAGAAGAGGAAAGGACTTGAAGAAGAGGCTTCAGAAATTGTGGCGAGAAGGAAAGGGGGACTCCTTGCCGCGGGGTGGAAACCCAATCGCAAGTGTATGATTCAACCAATCAATAATTATTGCTGAGCCAGACGGGAGCTAACGCAGGATTTCATTTCGATTTGAGGGACGAAGAGGTGGGATAGAACAACTTTGCCTGCTGTTTGCTTTCAAATTCTTTCATTTTGTTAGTGGAAATTATAGATTTTTTTTAGAATTTTTTTTGGGAGGATATATTCTCCCCCTCCCCCTCCTCCTTGGTACGGCAGTGATGTGAGCGTAAATGGCTCACCATTATTAGTTTGTGTAATGTAACGCTCCATAAATTTGAAAGTTATGCTAACACCAATAGTAATGATGTATGATAGGGGCACAGTTGCTATTCTCTGAAGAGTGCCGTGGGTCCTACAATCAGTGGCGGACCCAGCTTTGAGTTTCGCGAAGGGCGGATGACCGTAGCGTTTTGGGTGGTATGTTAAATGAGTCCGAAATTTGGAAAATTAATATGCCCTTAAAAGGCCATTTATGACATCTTTAAAATTCAGTAGCATAAAAATAATTTAAAATAATACATTTTTACAAAAAAAAAACATCGAATCGGTTGGGTGCGGATTGGAGTGGATAAATATTTGTATTGTATCTGTTTTTTTTTTTTTTAAGTTTTCTATGATTTTTATGTTGGATGGAGGGGGGATGTTTCCCTATCGCTCCTCCCATAGGAGAAAACCCATCTGCATAAATCGCGTGATACTTTTTCCAAATGAGAAAATAAAAAATCTGGGTTTGACGCAGCAAGGAATTGAAACTTGTCAGGCTGTTTGGATTTTCGGAGGGAGTAAACGGGGGAAAAATAGGTGTATTCGAGCATGATCTTTTTTAAATCACCTATGAAGGCCCAGGCATCACTAGCATAATCATTTCACAAGCACAACACAGTATTATTCATAGCAGTTAAAACTTCACGAAATTAAATATCTCCAGAGATAAGCACGGATATGCGGTGAGAAGGTTACTGAAATGCGGTACTATTTGTATTAAACAATTTTTGGTTCTGTTTTAACTCTTGCTTACTACCTAGTACGTTATTTCTAATATCATCCAATGTTTATTTAATAAAAAAAAGATAAATTCAGTATTTACTATATTTTGCAGAATATATATTTTTTTATGTTCACACATCTATATATATATATATATATATATATATATATATATATATATATATAAAATTGCTATGTGATAAACATCATGGTTCACTTAACAAAGAAAGAAAAATTCTGAATTCAATTTTGAGATTTTGCCCTTTTATGATTTTACTCTGTAAGTGTGAACTTTTTAATATTATTACATGTTACCAGCTACGCAGCATTAATTTTTCACAAGTTAAAATAAACAAAAGAATGCGATTCATTTGAAGTCAATTGTAGTCGCAGTTGTGCATGTTTTAGTCAGGCGGTGGCCATGTCTGCATTATTACATGCTAAGTGTGTGAAGCAGTTTTTTTCCTTCAGTTCATTGTTGCACCAGATAGTTTATACGCCAAAAACATTGGCTGAATTGTGTTTGCATGTGGAAACAGATTTAAATTACTTTTTTTTCCCATGATAGTGATGGTTTTTAACGAAGGATATTCTAAAGTAGCTTAGCTTCTGGGTTTTAACCGCGTTCTTGGCGAATAATTCACCGACGTTTCGGCCAACATTGCGGTCTCCATCATCAGGGAGCAGTTAGCTGATAACTGCTCCCTGATGATGGCGACTGCAATGTCGACCGAAACGTCGGTGTATTATTCGCCAAAGACGCGGCTACAACCCAGAAACCAAGCTACTTCAGACAATGGCCGTGAAAGCCTGCGAGCATTATGAAGGAGATTCTAATTCGTACTTACTAACCATCATCAGACGTGGTGAAGCACCATTTCCACAGTGTTTTGGGCGTATGCAATATGGCGATGGTGAGGTTAAAAAGTGGCTTCACCTACGTCACAGCACGTCGTCTCCTGACAATCCCTTAACTCCGTGGTTTTAGTGTTGTGTTGAGTGCTTATCGCTGTAACTATCGACGTGCAGTAGATGTTTGTGTCGATTGAAGCCCAGCCCCGAGTGCGAGGTTGTTCCGGAACTGCCCGGGCACGGTGCTTGTTTACGAAAGACCCTTTGTGCGCTGTTTGGCGCGGCGCGGCGGGCTGGCAGCTCGACAGCGGTGCGCGGAAATAGCTGCGCGGCCGCGGGCTCGAGACAAGGGCTCGCCCGTTACTGCAAGTCTTGGCGCGATTTGCGAGAAGTTAAAACCCCGTTGGCATTCTCCGCGCGTTTGCCGAGCTGTTGGAAAGGGGAGTATGCGTCTGTGAAAAAAAAATTCACTATTCAAAATTTCTTTACAAAATTGAAATGGTAAATATTTAGTGCTGCTGCTGGCATCACGTGGAGAATTATAGCGAGTGCCTGATGCTGGAACCACAAAGGGTTGTATAGAGGGAGGAGGGATCTTGGGTGGAAGATTTCAAAGAGAGTGGAGAAGCCAAATATCGTGTTATTGTCAACGTACGGGTTTTACACGCGTGACAACCAAAAATAAACGATTGTGTACATGGTTCTTGCTGTTATGAACGCATCAAACACATGACAGCCATCAATGCTTGCAGGTTTTAAAATAAATATATGTAAAGAGTTATTTTTTAAATTCAAATTAGCATCCAATTTTAAAAAAAAATCACCAAGCTTTAACACATTTTGCAGATATATTTGAAAAAAAAAAACCTTTAAAATACAAGAATGATTATAAGAATTACCAATACACCAGTTTAAACATCTTTCGAAAACAAAATTCTGACACGCAGTTAATGAAGTAACACCGTGCCCGCGACGCAATGGAAATGGCGAATATTTGTAATCGGGGATTCTTTGACGGGCAATGTGGACGATGGGCCTCGTTCTGGCCATCCTCGTGTTAAAACACCAGCCCAGGATCATTATCTCCAAGTGTCGGCTCCCATACGTACAACATTAACTGCCAAGGCTCTTTAGGAATGCGTTCTCCAGAGCAACAGGGGTTCGTATCGCTGACCAAACAGTGCGTAAAAGACTGCAAGAAGTTAGTTTTCTGTCTAGAAGGCCAATGAGAAAATTGCACTGAACCAACGGAACCTAGCTTATCGAATGAACTGGGCTATTTCTCATCAACATTAGACCATTGCAGAATTGGGTAATGTCATGTTTGCCGATGAGACCAGGAAGCGTTATGTTCTGTGCAGAAATAATGCTGGAACGGCAGACCCCCTTTTATCATCATTGAATTGCTTGCGATACGTTCAAGAAATGCTACAAGCATGCACTGCATTCGGCGATCATTTCATCCTAGCAGATGCCAATGCAAGACCTCATCGTGACGGGGCAGTGTTGCGGTATCTCCAAAGACATATCACTCAAAATTGGTTGGCCTGCACAGTCCCCATTCGTGGGGCATGCTGAAAGTGGCCATTTCAGACCGTCCAAACCCTCCGGACAATCTTCAGTAACTTCCCGAAGCGGCAATAAAGGAGGGAGACCGTTTACCCCAAGACAAACTTGATGACCTCATTCAAAGCATGCATCACAGCGTAGAAGAACTCACCCGTTTGCGGGGTTGCCATTCCCATTACTGAAGACTGCTAGCACCGTGCAATGAAGAAAGTTTCAAAGTGTTGTCTGGAATCACTTTCAAAAGATGACCTTTGTTCTGTTTTATTTGTAAATATTGTTAAAAATGTTTGATTAATAGGGGGAAAATGCTTATTTTGTTAAATATTTATTATACAGCCACCAAATTGTTGACTAAGCTTCCAAGATAGTCATATACATGTTATTCAAAACTTTTATGGAGCAGTGAATGATAATTATAGAATTTAGCATAAATTTAGAAAACATAACAGCAAGTAACTGGCATATCTGAATCTTGGTTTTGAATTTAAAAAAATCTGAAAGCGTTGCAAAGTGTAAATTCGTCCGCATTTTGGGGGTGAAGAGGCAAATATGTCACTATGTCTCGAAAATGTTACAAAAAATTACCACTGAAATATGTTCCTTGTTTTTATGAAATTTATATATATATATATATATATATTACAATTTTACAATAATATTTTTAGAAACCGAAAGTAGCCATCTTGGTTTCAACCGTTTTAATGCTACTCGTATGGAAATTTCTTGACGTTTGATTTTCAAAATTTGTTTTTGTTAAAACATAGTATATAATTTAGTGGAATGCCTGAAGCATACATATTAACTGGCTGCTGCAAAATGTTTCCCTAATGAAGTCCTTTCTCGTTTAGTATTTAACTTATAATAATTATGCCAATAGACACTATGATAAATGGTCTTTGAAAATATCGTAATGTGCGATCTACGCTTTAAAACGAAGGTAGATTAATAAAAAAATTGTTACGGCATGAAAACTAATAATCTTCGCAGGCTTTCACGGCCATTGTCTGAAGTAGCTTGGCTTCCGGGTTGTAGCCGTGTCCTTGGGCAAATAATTCACCGACGTTTCGGCTGACATTGCAGTCGCCATCATCAGGAAGCAGTTACCTACTAAGGCAATGTCGACCGAAGCGTCGGTGAATTATTTGCCAAGGACACGGCTACAACCCAGAAGCCGAGCTACTTCGGCAATGAAAACTGCTGAAAACCACCACGTGGCGCGTCTTTCGCTTCATATCCGCCATGCAGCAGGCAAGATGTAGGTAATTAGTTACGTTCGGATGAGTCGGGCCGATGGCCTGCTCGTTAACTGCGCCCGGCGCCGCGGGAGCGTGGGCCACGTGGAGGTGCGTGCTGCTGGCCCGCGGGTCTATTTCCGGCGGTGCCACTCGCTGGGGTTTCCTGCCTCCCACTGCCACCCCCTCACCCCCCCCCCCTCACCCCCCTCGGGACGGCATCCACCCGCGTCCGCGCGCGGCACGCACGACCCCGCCGCGCCGGCCCCGGGTCTCGGCGAGGGGCTATTCCCGGCTACCCGACCTCCTGGAGAACTCCCGTGACTCGTCCCAGCTGACGACTTCCCCCATCTCCCAGTGCGTCACGTAGTGTTTCGTTTTCTGACACCGGGGAATCACACACGAAGTTAAATTGTCAAGTCACCGTCGGAATGAACAACACTGGCAGAAAGGATACGCCACACCATGGTGTGCTACTTTTGAGAACTGTTGCAGACTATATGCACGTGTAATCGACGGCCTGCAGACCTCCAGGTGTTGCATCATTTACAAGCCGCCCAAGATTTCTTGAAAGTCTTTGGTTATAGGAATAGCATTTCAGAGCCATTGCACTTGCATGTGCATATTTCATGGTTTCGTCTTCGACATACAGATGTACTTTTTGGACAGTGGAAAAAAACAACTGAAACTGGTGTTTTCGCGGGGGGGATTTTAAGCATTAAAAATTTTGAACGCGGTATTGTAGATGGTATATTGAAGTGCATTAATATTCCAGCATAAAATTACAGGGTCACCGCTTAGTCCCATAGAGGCGCGTTACCTACGCAAAGACTGCGTGCACGCCAGTTCGGTGCCTGGCGCGTAGGGGCGAAGAGACGTGTGATGATTGAGGCATTGTCGTCCTTGGCGCCCCTGCGCTTTTAGACCTCGTGCGCCCGACCAGGCTGCCGTCTATCCAGGGGCCCGTCTAGTCGGGGGGGCGAGATGGTAAGTGCGACGCTTGCTGGTGCTTCTAGCGCGGTATCGACTCTAAGCGCAAGGCTGTGGACTGGCACGCAGTCTTCTCATCGTGCATGTGAGATTTGAAATTAAAAATAAAATTTTATGGTTTAGAAATGAAGATAAATGTGTAACGTAAGTCCTTTTGAGTGCCGCGAAGGAAGAATCTGTACTGTGTGTTTCATGGCTAAAAATTATTCTGAAAACACAGGTTTTAGCCATTTACACACTACTAAACATTCAATTTAAAATCGAAACATGGAAACAGAACTACTCGTCTTCGTGCACTCAGCACATACTTAAATATTTTTCGTAAACTGTCGCCATTGTGATATCTCGAGCAATTTTTAAATCGCTTGGTTTTTCTGAAGCTTTGCACACCGTATGTGTGCTCTGCGGGCGGGGACCTTATTCCGAGCGCGGTGGTGGAAGCAGCGACGCACCTGAGCAGGGTGACACTGCGTGTTTTGTAATTGCCTTCCGTGGTATGAGGGCAAAGGGACTGCACGAAACACAGTCGGAACCCGATATCAACCATAAAAAAATCACCGATCGTATACCAGAAAATATTCCTTTACCTCATTATAATCTTGTGTAGATTCTTGAGTACATGACGGACATTTCCATTCCAGGTTGTCATTTGGAATATTTTATTCTAAAACATTAGCACATTTAAAATGATTCCATCTATCACACTTATCACAAAGTATACCATTGCGAACGTGCTGACTCTAGAAAACGTTCATCTAAGCGGGGGCCAGTTGCATGCACCTACATTTCTTTGCTGTAATCATAAAATATTGATGTCTCCTCACAACTGAAACTTTCGTTTCCGAATTCTTAAGTCTTACCTCTCTGCACTTAACTCTCTCGCACATTCTGGTTTCGCTCTCCATTAGACATCGACCTTTGTCACACTGGCGATCATTCTTGCGGGAGAAAAGGCTAACTGAGGTGACAGGTGGCGCAGTGGTATGCCACTTTACTCTCATAATGAAGGTCCCGGTTTCCAATCCCACTCGGCTCTTCCAAACCACTCGAAGTGAGTGCGGGTGTGGTGCCTCACTAGGCCACGGCCGTTTCATGCCCCAGTTCCCTTGAATGGTTTCGTTTTTTCCGTCTCTGATGACCTTGCTGTCGGCGGAAACGTACCATTATTACAAGTTAGCAAGTTAGTAGACAGTCTGGGATGATGTGATGACTACAAGTGTAAATTGATTGATACGGAAATTAAATATGATCACAGGTGACGTCCGAAAGTTCTGGGAAAATCTTTAAAGGGGATAATGTTACTTAAATAGCAGGTACATAGATGCATATTTCATATTTTATAAGTCTAAAACCATGTTGTTAGAGGTTGAGATCTCCTACGAGCTTGGTTCGCACCAAGCCGCTGGACGACTCTCGCGCTTTTCGTGTAAGCAACGGAACACGGCCGCTGGTTTCCTGCCAGGCCGTGGTTTGCCAGTCGGCGCGTCGCCCCGTTGCTCGCCGCGTCGCCGTCGCCATGTCGCAGAAACAGAAGCCGGAGATCAGGATCACGATCATCTACGACGACGGCGTGGTCGTCGTCTACATCTAGGTAACCTGCCGCTGGCCCCCTTCCGTCAGTCCTTTTTCTAGATCGGCGGCCCGCCGCGTCGTTGTCTCGCCCCGAGGCACCGCGGACCTGTTCTATTACTGTCCCTCCCTGGCGCCCGCCTCGCCGTTAAGTTAAATACTGCCCGAGAGGCGCTCTGGACTCTTGGCCCGCGAAATGCTTGGGGATGCCCTTTACCCAGGAAGATTACAGCACTATATGTCGTAGACTTTCATGGCCGGTTGCTATCTACGTTTTGCCTTCTGTATATAAAAGTTTAGCATTTCGGTGTGTGTGTGTGTGTGTGTGTGTGTGGGTGGGTGGGGGGGGGGGGATGGTTGACCTTGCAGCGAACCCTTTCGGCAGTATAGCAAGCAGTTTCGCAACAACGCCAATCAGGAATTTTTGTAACTATGAGTAATAACTCACCTATCTCTTGTACAAAAATGCAGGCTAATACATGGACTTTTTTTTATAGTTTTGTTATTTAGCACTAATTATTTAACGAGTGTGTACAAGGGCATCAACTTGTGCAGACGTTTTTATATTCACATATCACAATTATATGGACTCACCAAGGTTTTCCACTCAAAAGTGTGTGTGTACTTTTTGTTACTAAGACTTAGCATGTTCAGTTCAGATTTTCAAAAAATGAGGCTTCATTTTATTCCGATTATATTACGAATATTCTTGAACTTCGGGACTGAAAGAAAATGATTTAAAAAATTAAAATACTCGCAAAATTAATAATGTATCATTGTAACAAAATAAGCAATTTACTAATGGACAAGTTTCTCATACAGTTAGAATGCACCTCTGTTCTCTCTAGTATTCTAAACAGAAATTTTTAACTTAGAAGTAATAATATGTTAGTGGGGGAAATCTTTCTGAGAGCAATAATGTATTAAAAGTCACATTTAGGTTTAGGTACAATATATTTCTGTCATACAAATCAAAGCTTATGTATGACAGTATAATCTTATCTGTAGATGTTCATCTCGTACAAATTTACTAACGTAAATTGTACAATTTATTAATTTACTGTCTGACAATTCCTCAGCCCTGATGTAAGTTGCAAACTTCAGGCTGGTCATTTATTAAAATAAGAAGAATTTTCTTGGACCTGTCAAGATATCTCCACTTAATCCTATCAATTACATTATTCCTTTCTTATGAACATATACATGCATTCATCTCCAAATTAATTTATCTCTAAATCTCACCCGCTACTTATGGCTCTGGACTCATTACTTGATATCAGTGGCTAACATTGGTTTGTCAAATTGAATTTTTTTTGGGCATTGGCATTACAATTTTAATACATAAGTATAGGATATTGTAATATATCTATCCTCAACCTTCTGCAGAAGAGGTACTTTTTATTTTATGGTTTCATTTTAAAAAACTTTTTGTTATTCATGTTGTTTTAAGAGATGCGTAAAAACAACCATTTTTAGGCTGTCAAAGTAAAAAAAAAAATATAAATCTTAAATTAGACAAATAAAAAAATTCCCCCATTGCAAAATGAAATTTAGACCATGATCATGTCACTTCAAACAACATAAGCTCTACAACTGTTTGTTTTTTTCTGAAGAGATTCCCCTACTTGAAAATATTTGTACAGAAGCAGAAAGCATTGAGGATTACAATGATCCACACATAAATGCATTTCCTTTTTGCTGTGGGAACATATACGAGAGTTATTTTTTTTTTCAACCTCCGATCGGCTGTAATAAAAAAAAACGGGAATGAATTGGGAAATTATTTTAATGTCAAAAGAAACGTACATCTTTACTCTATTTTTCCACATAATCACCGTGCAGATTGAGGCATTTGTCGTACCGATGCACCAGCTTTCCAATACCCTCTGCATAAAATGATGCCTCCTGCCTATTCAGCCACGTTTTAACAGTGCTCTGCAGTTCATCATTGGTGTTGAAGCGTCGTCCTCCAAGCCACTTTTTCAACGTGGGGAAAAGGTGATAGTCACTCGGTGCCAAATCCGGACTGTAAGGAGGGTGATCAAACACTTCCCATCGAAATCTTGCAAGGAGTTGTTGTGTTACGGCGGCACTATGCGGTCGGCCGTTGTCATGAAGCAAGACAACACCAGATGTCAGCATTCCTCTCCGCGTGTTGCGTATCGACTGTCTTAGCCGTCGTAGTGTCGCGCAGTATGCAGCAGCATTGATTGTTGTGCCTGGCTCCATGAAATCAACCAGTAGCACACCTTGGTGATCCCAGAACACTGTAGCCATCTGTTTCTTGGTGCTGAATGTCCGTTTGAACTTTTTCGGCTTGTTTGGAGAATAGGTGTGCATCCACTGTTGTGATTGAAGTTTTGTTTCTTCATTATCGAAGTGAATCCATGTTTCATCACCTGTCACAATTTGAGTCAAAAAGTGTTCACCATCGTCTGCGTAACGCAGCAAAAACGACAAGGCTGATGCCATTCGCCGCTCCTTGTTGATGTCAGTCAACATCTTGGGTACCCATCGGGCACAGATTTTCCTGTATCCGAGATTGTCTGTAACAATGGCGTATAGAGCTGACCTTGAAATGAGCGGAAATTGTTCAGACAGTTCTGAAATCGTGAATCGACACGTCTCACGAACAACTGCATCAACTCTCTGAACTGTTTCATCTGTTGCTACCGACTTCCTTCCTTGGCCACCTTCATCATGAACATCAATACGGCCTTCGCGGAATTTCCGACACCACTCTCGCACAACGCCATCGCTCATAAAGTTTTCACCGTACACAACACTCATTCGGCGATGGATTTCTGCTGCAGTGTGCCCTTCTGCCTGTAAGAAACGGATGACTCCACGCAGCTCGCATTTCGCCGTACAGTTTATCGTTGCAGCCATGTTGACATTCCCATAACCAAGCTTCAACTGAGGTGTGAGTTGGCCGCTCCACATGGTTGGTGGAAGGGGGTAAACACTGCGAGACATGTCGATTCGTGTACGAGCGATTAGGGTATCGATTAATGGGCATGCCATGGAGAAATGAAACTGTAATCACACTGCAGGGTACTGTTAAAACGTGGCTGAATAGGCAGGAGGCATCATTTTATGCAGAGGGTATTGGAAAGCTAGTGCATCGGTACGACAAATGCCTCAATCTGCACGGTGATTATGTGGAAAAATAGAGTAAATATGTACGTTTCTTTTGACATTAAAATAATTTCCCAATTCATTCCCGTTTTTTTATTACAGCCGATCGGAGGTTGAAAAAAAAATAACCCTCCTAGTTTATTTTTGGATATTTGTAACAAAGTGCAGTGAAGGTCTGAATAGTAGTTTTTTTAGATATTCATGAAAGTTTTAAGTTTGTTTTTGGAGTCTAGCAGCTGAAGTAATACTTTTTTGAAACTTGTTCTACTTGTAGAATTTTAGTAAACAAAAAAAAATATTCTGGTACATATTATTTGCATAGTTAGTTGTCAGTCCTATTTTAAACATTTTCATACTCACCCAAAATGTTAACTATATGAATTACAGTATTGCAAGTGTGCAGGTTAAAAGTAAATGCTGCTGACCTCTTCATGATATGGTTTAATTTTTTTGATGGATTTGTAGATGAATATGTAACATTATTTTGAGAATTTTGACACTAAAACAATTTGAAAATACATGGATCTGAGAATAATGATAATTGTGTAATCATCTCATGAAGAAATAACATTTAGTATCATACAAAATCAGAAATTATGGCCAAGTAGTCAAGTATTATGTATAGCTTAAAATTTGTGAACCAAACAGGTTTTCACATTATTACTATGCAGGTAGGGCTCTAGGCACATGTTTTATTACCACAGCAAATAATTTTGGTTGTATGTGTTATAAAACAATATAACCATGAATTTTATTTTATTCGTAATTTTTTTTAGCATTCGCTAGTTCTTTAGTTAGAAAATAAATTCTGGATACTTTGGTTACTATATTTTTGTATTCAATGCAAATGTGCCAGTTTTTTTTTTACCACTTGGCCGATTGGTCAGTGTTAATGGGGATAGATTTTGCCAATTATTGCTAGGCTTTTAAACCTTTTTATTCATTTAGAAACTGCCAGAAAATATTTGTTGTATTTTACACTTAACATTTTTTTTTTCAATACTTGCGTGCTCACTTGAAAAGCAATATTTTTAAGGAATTTTTAATTTTTATAACCTATATGTTTTCAATCTTAGTTTTTTTACACACCTATTTATAGATTTTTAAAAAATTATTTTAGAAGAATTATGAAGTCTCATTTGGACTTGTAAGGTTAATTATGTTTTCAATGATCTGTTCAAAAGTATTAGTGAACTAACATTTCGCCGCCTGAGTATTGGAGTGTTCTATGTCCACTTTTTAGGTTTTTTATGCTATGGACACGAAATTAATATTAGTATTCATTTGCACTATATCCACACACGTCTACGCACATAAAAATGTTTGTTCTTAATTTAAGACCAATATTATTTTGTTCTATGTCATGATATTCGTAGTTATTTGAACTTTCAAATGCCTATATCTCAGTTCCGACTTCAATGGACATAGAACACTCCAATTCTCATGCGACGATTTGCTAACATAGTTCATCTTGTTGCTTTGCCATATGTAAAGGTTTTCTTTTAACTTTATTTTAAATGGAAGATAAAAACAAATTATTTGTTGTTTAAGTGTAGAACATAGCTTATTTGTACAAAATTAGTTTTTTCTAATACAGTTTTCCCATTTGAATCTTATAAAGAACCATCCGAAATTGTTAATGCTGATCACTTCTCGCACCATTATGATTAATCTAAAATTAAGAAAACAGTTTTGTGCTTCTTCACAAGATCAGGACTATGATTTCCCTCGTGCCTATGTAGATTTTTTTAAAATTTTATTTTTCAATATTTTTTTTTTTTGTAATGTGAGCTATAAGCTTAGACGGTCACCATTGCTACACCTAGAGATTGTTGTGCATATGGCCCAAATAATCCTACAATTGTTAGTTTTGAAAGGAAGCTTGATGGAAATGTAGAAAATTTTATTGGTTAGTAGTACTGGGTGGAATTTTGTAAGATTTAGTGACAGCTGAATAATAATTCATAATGGCAGTAAACTTTTTAGATGTATTCATTGTTGGTAACTGACAAAGCAAATCAATGTTTTAGAGATTTTAATTCACATACTTTACATAATGGTACGTTTGAAAATTTTTGTTAGTGTCCGACCAATTGGTGTTATTAAAAAATTCATTTATTTAGTGACGTTTGTTATTCTGATAACATGTATGCTGCCTACAATCACTATAAGAGACACACATTTTTCATTTTATCTGAATCTGTGTGTGTTTACTATTATATACAGCTTCAGATTAATGAAAGTTTTTGTGATGCTCTTCAAAGCAATCTGTTGGTGTCCTACTACTACACTCTTTGGATGGTATTGGTTCTTACGTTATGGAATGAAAAAATGTGAAACAAGCTTAGAACATAAATGTCAACAAAGACATAGCCGTACAGAAAATCAGCTCTGTTTGTGCCATTATGTCAGCCAGATGAAAGTTTTGTAATTCTACGATATTGTCTGGCTCAGATGGTCCATAACTCTCATGCTATGGTGTTACATACATTATCTTTTATAATTTGTGATTTGAGTGAGGTTGCATTGTGGTGATATGATAGACGCATATTTCGGAAGGCCTTTGTTTGAATCCAGGATGGCCATTGTAAATTTTCATCTCTGTGTTTCATGGTTTTCTGAAATCCTGCTAAGCATTCTGTAGGATGGTCAATGGATGATACTTTTACCAATATGTCTGATTTGTGATAGTATGTTTTGGTTTCTAATGACCTTAATGTTGACAAAATTATCTTTGTAAAGTATATAAAAAAATTAGTATTTGATACAGCATGTTAGCTCTTGCTTTGTAGCACAGCACTTTGTCAAAATCTGTGTTTATATTATGAGTGTTGTAAATTTGGTCCTTTTTTTCTTTGTAATTTTATGACATTTATAAAATTTAAATTGGCTTTTCTAATATTTGAAGCTATTGTCCGATATTTGAAACTACTGTTCTTAAAATTGTTTTAGTGTATCATTTACAAACTATGATTTTACGTGTTTCTATTTTAGTGTTAAGTGTGATGCATTGAAGAAGATTGTCTTTTCAAGCAAGGCCAGTGATGAGAAAAAGAAGTGTGATCATGTGAAGTGCTTTGTGTGTCTAATGCAAGCGTTACAACATGTCTGTCCACTCCTGAGCTGAGCAATGTTTCTCTTCGCTATCTCCAAGGATTCATTCACTGACTGTCGTCTGAGACCGGATTCTTTGTTCATTTCTAGACGCAATACGAGGAAGAAGATCCTCGGCAGGGATCGCCGCCCACCACTAGACAGATATGGACGGAGCTAAGGACATGGGCAGCATGGCATACGACGGCAGAGTGATGTGTCGGTTTACGCACGCGGCGTTCGAACGTATCCGCGTAGGTGGCGGCGTGTCGGAGGAGGGAGCGAGGCGGGAGCAGCGCGCGGAGGCGGAGCGCGCGCGGCGCGCGGGGCTGTCGGGGGAGCAGCAGGCGCAGCTGAGGCTCGCGCACGCCGAGGCGGAGCGCGCGCGACGCGCGGGGCTGTCGGGGGAGCAGCGCGTGGGCCAGCGCGCATCCCGGGCGACGGCGGAGCGCGCGCGCCGCGCGGGCATGTCGGAGGAGCAGCGCGCCGAGTACCGGGCGGCGCGCGCCACGGCGGAGCGCGTGCGCAGGGCGGGCATGTCGGAGCAGCAGCGCGCCGAGTACCGCGCGGCGCGCGCCGCCGCCGAGCGCGTGCGCAGGGCCAACATGAGCTACGAGCAGCAGCTGCGGCAGCGGGCGGCGCGCGCGGCCGCCGAGAGGCTGCGCCGCTCCAACATGAGCGAGCAGGAGCGCGCGCACTACAGGGCCGTGCGGGCCGCGGCGGAGCGCCTGCGCAGGTCTCACGGCGGCAGGAAGGCGGAGCCCGACGCCCCCATCTCTGTCCAGGAGCTGCAGTTCGGCTACGAGCAGCAGAGGCTTTCGTACCAGTCCATCCACACTGACGGTGTATAGTCACCCTAACTATACACACATTCTCTTCAAATATTCCACTACACTCTGATAATACTGTGATTTTTTTGATGAATTTTTTTAATGATTGTTTTTTGCAGTGATATTTTATCACTAAATCTGTCATTTGAACTGGTCTTGCATCATAAAAAAATGACATTCTTATGTATTTTAGTTCCTGGTTGGTACATGTCCAAATATTGTATTTATATTAAGTAACGTTGAGTTTCTTACTTTGCGATGAGTTGAACTATTACTTCTGGACTTTTTTTTTATAATGTCCCACTTTTTGTCTGTACATTTTGTATAAAGCATTTAATTTATTAGATTTTTTCCAGTAAAAATATGTACATACTTTAATTTTGTTGATGTCTAGGAAATTGAAAAGTTGTATTGAAATATTTTATTTTTTACATAAGTAGAAAGCAGTTGGTGTACTGTTTTATTATTAATGTGTGTTGTGTTTCTGCACTTTATATTATAAAATTTACCTACGTTGAGGCACCTCAGTGTTAATTATGGTTTTTTGTGTACTTGTGTGCTAGTAATGAAGAATGTTTTTTATCTGAGGAGAAATGGAATACAAGTGTGATGGATGTTAGCAGTGCCTGACCACTTTCATTACTGTGTTCATTTAACGTTTTGGGTGTGAAAAAGATTTTCTATTGTGCAGTTAACATGAGTGGTCAGTTTAAAATAAACCTTGCACATCTTAAAAAGCTGGCAAAAATCTCTTAATTGTACAGTGTAATTGAAATTAATAAGTTTATATTATTGTTACAGTTTTACATATATTGCATAGTGAAAGTGTTTAAAGGTTTATTTTATTTTAAAATGTTTCTCAAAGTTTAAGAAAATGTAATTGTATTTACTATGATACTCAACTGATATCTGTTTTACATTTTATTTGTCAAAGCTAGACAGATTTTGATACTGAATTTATAGATTTTTATTGGATATTTATTTAATCTTGCTGTGTGTGTGAGTGCAGAATACTTTGTATCTAGGTTTTGCTATTGCCATGTACTACCACACTTAAATTTTTATATAAAATCAGTACATCACAGAGTATCATTCTTTCTGTCAATTTTTTATTTTAGTCTGTGGTCAATAAATTTTTTTATAGCACTATGTTGGAATGATTTATAGAAAGTACTTTTAGATACCAGTTTATTTTTGTGTTTTTATTTTAGAAAATTATTAAACTTAGAGGTCATGTGACGAGGGAAATATGTAGGTAAATAGTGCATGTAACTCCATAGCAATGATGAGACAATACTGTACCTCTTCCATTTTGAGCTCAAAGATATATTACTGTAGTGAAAAAGATACCATGAGAATTATCAGGTTTTTGTCAAATTGAAATGTAAATTTTTTGTAAACAATGTAGCAATCATTTTCATTTTTTGACCATTAGCTATAATTTTGTGTGCCATCTTAGTTCGTATTTTAAGTCTGAATTCTGTTGTATGATTCACAGTTACAACACTTAGTTGAAACAGGCCTCACTCAGACCCTGGCAACCAAGTATGTAATGGACAGAACAAATGTCTTTTAAGTTTATTTCTGACATCAAGTCATCACTCAATAATTATACATACAGCAACTGTGCATTCAACAACAGTATGCCAGAAGTGTGAGTAGTATTAAGTGGTTACAAGTACAATCAGTAACAAAGCAGCAATTTATCTTTTGATAACACCATGTGTTATTTAAACTGGATTTGAAACTTTTGCCTAGATAGAACCAGACATTTGTTGATGGAATTATATTTGTAGGTGATATTTCAACTGTTTATATTTTCTGGTAGATCAATTTATTAATTAAAAATACTATGATATATGAAAATTAAAATATAAATTATCTCTCAATCAAAGCTTGAGAGTAGGAGTAGTGTCTCGGCCCAAGTGGGCCACTGGAATAGTGCATATTTCTTGTCTGTAAAGCCCTTTGAAAAGATAAAAGAATGCTCTATTAATAGTGTTACATCAACTAGGGCCATAGAGAGAAATTAAGGGCCCGGGGAAAAACATTTTGTCGTGTCCCTTCACTATTAATACACAGCCCTTAAAACCCCTCACAATTTTAAAAAATCAAAAGGTTTTAATGTTGTATAAATAGAACAACACTAAGTGATTTTAGAAGCATTTTAAGAATATTTTTTTGAAATGATTCTCTTAATAAAACATAATTTCATTCCTTTATACTTTTTAAAAAAATATGACAAAATATTTTTTAAAATCTTAACAGTTTACGCAATACTGAACAACTTCAATTGTAAAATACTTAATACTGAACAATTAAAAGTAAATTAATATTTAATATTAGTTGTTCTTGCTTTCATATCAGTTTCAATACAAGAATAAAAATTCAATGTCCATGCAAGTCTTGATTCAGTGCATAATTTTCCTAGATCAACAAGTCTTTGTTGACCCATTGTTGATCTCAGGCAATTTCTTTATTCTGCTAGGCACACTGAAAGATCTTTCTGCATGAACAATAGAAACAGGAACTACATAGAAAATGTGCAGTGCCACACAGATTCGGAAATAAATTAGCAATTTGAGTTATGTTAATTTGTTGAGCAATTTTAGAGGTTGCAGAATAAATTTAGGAATGTTTGTGTTTTAACTCTTGATAACAATGAAGAATTTCGAACAAATAATTTTGCTTCCTTTTTCATTTACGATAGATGACACAAACTCATTATTATATAAATTTATGTGACCTTTATAAACTTTTTAATTTGTGATGATTTTTTTCTTTTTGCTTTTGAGCTCTGATTTATGTCTGTTTTCTATTATTTTCTAGAAATTTTAGCACATTGCATTTTTAAATAAATAGATCAAATAAATGTTGCACATATAGATGAGCTTAACACCTGCTCTCATATTTCTAACTCCAAAATTAAACTCAATGTAATTTTACTATGTCACGTAACAAATATATTTTAAAATACCCTATTTATCTGCTTGTTCATCAATACACACCTCTTTTTTTTTGCATAAGATTTCTGATCTTTGTACTTGCATATCAATTAATTAATATTCCAAGCAAACTGGAGACATCAGGTACAAAAAGAAATACATATGTAACAAACACGATTATGCTTCGCCAACTGTATTTATGTGTAGTGACCCCTGGAATCGAAAAGCCTCTCTTTGAGGGGACCTGCTAGCACTTGCTGGGAATGATAAATGAGAGTGAGATAAGTGAGATGGGGATGATAAATGCTGTCCTGAGGGAACCTCCCCCCCCCCCCCCCCCCGCAATTAGGAATCCTACAGACTTTCATCTTTGAATATATTCAATGTTTTTGCCCATGACTATATATAAATATATCTTATAGATATATATATATATATATTTTTCTAACTTCGTTGTTTGTTATAGTTTTCTTTCAGGCAGATCGCTCGTACAAAGTTACGATGGCCACGACTGGAAAAATGATAACAGCATATTGCATAACTTAAGGTTTGCAGACTTGTAATTTTCATCGTGCTATCAGGGTAAATCCACAAATTAAAAAGTCTTCAAATGTAACTAGGTTCCTCTGTTTCCGGGGCCCCCCTGGTGTCCGGGCCCCAGGTAGTTTGCCCCTCCTGCTTCCCTGCCTCCCAATCCCTCTTGATGACCCTGACATTAACTATTTACATTAATTCCCTCTAACTGTTCAGTCAGAAACAAGGAACAATCTTTGTGAAAATGGCATATGAATTTGATCATTTGGCTTTTAGTTCACTTTATCACACATGCCTGCAACACTGCCTATTAAAGCATATTCTACTTTATCTGAAATATTGATGGAGCAGAATTATTTTTATAGCCCTTTAAAGTATTATGTTTACAGTTTCTTCAAAATCAATTATATTAATTTCATTATATTATTTAATTAAATATTTTCAATTATGAAAATCACTTATGTCTAATTGAATATATAGGTGGGCTAATTTAGCACATGTGATGGGCAACAGGTGTTATTTCAGAGTATTCCTACATAGCTTCAATTCAGTGATTCACTTCAAAAAATTTCATTATTTGTAGTTCATTTTCTGTAAGTGTTGTGGTTAGGTAGTTAAGTCAATGCAGTCCAAATAAAGCAGATGCTTTGTTTTTGGTTAAGTGTATACAATTTCAAGAAGGGAAACCGCTTCTTATTTTTTAGGGTGATGAAGTATCCTCTTTGCAATAATATTGAGATTCATGAAACCATATAAATGCAATATTTCGTGAATATCTTTATCACAAATATCATTGTAGCTAAATCTGTGCTAGCAGTTCTGACTTTGCAAATACAATATGTATTACTGCAAACATGGTCATAACAGCACATTCTGTTAACATGGATATCAGAAGTCAAATATGGACTACCTATGCTTAACATACTTGTATCACACGTAAAACTCTTTAAGTTAGCCAATATCGATATCCCAATGGTATGCAATGTATACAGGTATATTATTGTATAATATAATATATGTAATTGGAAAATACAGTATGCTCAGCCGTGTAATCGATCTGGTTACTTGCACTATTTGCTATTCCATTTACTGTACCCGTGTGAACGCCCCTTTAGGCACGGTTACAGTTTAGTCAGAATAACATTCGTTGGTCAGAACACAGTGGTTTCAGTGCAGGCGTGTTCTTATATCAGTTTGCTTCTGTCGACCGACGAAGATGGAACCCATAGACAATGCGTGCGCCCTTGAAAGTCCGATATTGAAGTATTGGTTAACGAGAAGTTAAAAACCGAATATGTTAACGGATTGTTAGTTGAAAGAGACGATGATTGAGAGTATCAAATTTCTGCCGAGAAAGATCTCTGTTGTAATTTTTTTTCTCCCTAGCATATCCCACAGACACTTGTTTTCAAATACAAGACTAATTTAATTTTTCTACATCCATTGTTATGACCTATCGACAACCAGTAGCGGATCCAGAGGGGGGGCTAAGGGGCTCAAGCCCCCCCCAAAAGCATCTGGGTCCACTATTGTTTTAGTGTTTGCCATGATAAAGCCTAGCCTCAGCTGGGTCAAGCCCCTCCCAAACCAAAATCCTGGATCCCCCACTGTCGACAACCTACAACAAGCACGTGGACGTCACAATTAAATGGTTTGAACGACCCAACCGGTTGTGACGTGTTCGTGAGTAATCTTCAGAGGCGGTTGCAGGCGGTGTGAAAACACTTCCACTTCATTCGCATTGTTTCGAGTGTACTGAGGAACTCGTCAGAACGCATCCACGGTCTGTAGTCGTAGGCAGGTGGCTCGTGGGACGCGTGTTTGTCCCCCCTTCCCCCTTCCGCCACTGCGTGTACCGCCAGGCACAGCGGAAGTTCTCCCGTGTGTCACCGCTGGGCGGTCACGCGCAGTTCGCCGCGGAGGGCATTGCCCTTCTTTCCCCGCCTGCAAGCCCCCAGGCTCGCGGTAAACAACCTGGCCCCCTCTCTCACACACACGTTCATACATACATGCTCATGTATACATTTACACGACGTATTATTTTACCTTGCAAAACCGCAGGTCTGCGATAGAACACAGAAGAATACCTGCGTGCTGTGAAAAGTCTTCAGTCCGGAGCGTTCGGGACTATGGCCATGCCGGACTGTCGAACGTTTATGTTGTTTTAGCAGGTATACCAAATGTGAAATGTAACCCGCTAGAAAACAGGAAAAATGAAACGAGGACCGACAGTAACAATGAACTCTGCTCAATAACGGCCGAGGTCAACAGCCGGAATCCACCCGGAAAAAATCTGAACGCGAGCGTCCTGATGGGTGCCGGATTACAGAACGTACCGAACCATATAATGCCGGATTAAAGATAATTTAGTGCAATAAGAGTTTTTTTGTATAAAGACGGATGCTCTGCTTATTTCATATTAGCGAACATCTTGCGAGATCTGTTTATTTTTGTACTCGTGTATGCAAGAATACGTAGCATGTGTGAAATTTTGTTTTAAAACAAAATTTGGCCGTAACCTAGCCACTTCAATGCGTATGGTCACGAATGGCCTTTGTGCTTATACTCTTCGCGTGGCTTTACTCTTGCGGTCAGTTTGCCCGAGTGCACCATTGGAGGTTTTACAATACGTCACACCGACAGAGGTAATGTTTACATCGGGGGAAGTAGAGGATGGGAGAGCACCCAGCTAACGGCAACGTCCGCCTCTTTTCCCACTTGCGACACGTCTGCCCTGGGTTCGACTCCGCCGGGAATAGAAATACGTTCTCCGAGAAGCTACTCTGGCGTAAACCTTTGACGTAAGCGCACGCGGTCGTGCGGAAACAGGCTAGCGTCCGATTGGTCGCTTCGCTGGGTCCGCCAAAAGGTAAGTTCCCGCCTCTGGGAAACGATTGGCAAATTGTGTTCCGTCGCGCCAGTGGCGCGTGCGGCTGGAGCGGTTAGGGGTGGCCAAACTTTGTTATGCCGGGGCCAGTTGCATAATTCAAAAATCTAGCGGGCCAACTTGAATTCTCTATTGCCTTCTTTATAATCAACAACAAACATCTCCTTAACCTTCTTCCTTAATTTTACGACTTATATTTTAATTACGAACATTGTCACAAGCAACTCAGCATCACGTCAATTGAATCACGTAGTGTATAATAGCAATTAAAGAATAGTTTATAAGTTTAATTTTTGAGTGTCTGTGTTAGCTCGTTTGACTTTTGTTTAGCGTTTGAGTGCTCATTCCTGGTAGTAAAGTTTATTTAGCGGGAACTTAAGGAACGACGTGGAGAGATACGTGTATTTTTTGTAAGATAAAACTATATAAAAGAGTGTCTCCCCCCCTTTTTTTTTCTTCAGTATTCCGCCTCATGCGGACGCTTGTTTCGCGTGGGCCGCAAGCCGTCTCCGAAGGTCGCGCAACAGATATTGTGAACAAACAGCAGCGCATCGCGACAGCACGTGTGCCGTCACGACTGAAAGTTTGAACACGTGCTCAGGAGTGTGCTTACTGTTTAGAATGTTCTGTTCGCACACAGCTGTTCGCGTAAGCGCACGGGAAGCAGCGGGTGGGTTGTTTCCATTGCAAACTTTTCAGAATAAAGTGCTATACAGCTAATGACAGTGGGGAAAAAAATATTTTTTTTTTATTCACATAATATACTTACTTGCTCATTCTGCCGAATTGTGAACAAAATATAGTAACATTTAGTGAGCTTTCTTGAAAGCCCGAGTGGTCAGATCAGCGAAGGCGACTTGTCCTGATTCCCGGTGGGGTCAAACCTGGGTTTTTCGCATGTGAGAAACGTGGCGGACGTTGCCACGAACCGGTGGGATTTTCCCAAAAGATGCATTCCGTCGCTCATCGTTTCGCCCCGCACCCGTTGCTAATTACCTACGTCAGGATTTGTACGTCGCCTTAATATCGTTAAAAAGTCTTTAATTTGTCTTTAATTGGATATGGGGCCTTAAAAGTCCTAAATTTGAACTTAAAACTCCTTAATTAAGACTAATAGCTTGTACACAATCGATAAATTCAGGTATTTTATGTTCTTTTTTTGTTTACGAATTGGCAGAAAACGGTTTGCGCATGCACAGTACGATTTGCGAATTTCTTGCCACATGATTAGATTTTATATGTAATAAACATTTTGAATTTGTTTTTCGTATTTTGTTAAACTAAAAAGGCGTGTGTTAGTGTTTTACTTTGGACTTATAATTAAATGTAATTAGTAATAAGATTAAATGTTAGAGCTACAGATTTCAAGTAAACACTGTGTTCTAGATATCATTCTGAACAATAGGGGCTTATTTGTAAGAATTGGAACTAATCAACGAAATTAATTTTTGTGCATTAACTATTTAACATTGTTATTTTCTCGAGGGTTTTTTGTATATTGAAAATAGTTTTTTACCTCTTGTTAGTGGTGAAGTCGATGAAGTGAAGCGATAATTAAAAACTACTTAATTTTTGATTGCTCAAGAAGGTACAGACCATGTAGATGATGACCAAAGTACCTTTGTACTATTTTGAAGAAAGACTGGAGGCCAGCCGAAATCTAAGTTTCATTTTTTTCAGCATGTTGCACATATCATGTACATTCCTAGAGAAAACAGCTGATTTCTAACGATGGCTTTGAAAGTTGCGAGGCTGCTCTCGTTCTATTAACACTTTGAACACGAGAGTTAGGGAGAGTTAGCTTACTACGTGTTGGCAAAAAAAAAAAAATAAACACCGGCGTTTAGTTTGTTGTCACTTTCTCAGTGCGTGTCAATCACGTGGCTAGTAGAACTCGTTTTTTCGCTTAACCTGTTTGCCGTGAGAGGACTTCAAGGTAGATTTCTGAGAAATACCCCCTGTTAGAGTCTGTACCATGGTGCGACTTCCGGAAAATTTTTATACAGTTTTTTGTTTGATGGTCCATAGACCCCAAAATCATTGTCAACCAAAAAGTTTATTTACATATGTATGTCACAATTTTGTGGACACGATAACTGCCGCAATGTTTCACAAATTTCTTTCAAACTGATACATAACGTCTAGTAAAGGAAAATCTCGGTCGAGTTCGTTAATGGGCAATTTCTGACCAAAGGGGTAGAAATAGGGATTATTTAAAAAAAAAAATCGCTGTAACTCCCATAATATGGAAAATATCACATTAGTTTGAACATATTATAACTCTGAGTAATACCAAAAAACTTTTATCTATAAATATTTTTGATACGACCAACCCTAATTGCAAGGGGTGGAAATAAGATTTAAAAGTAAATGATCATTCCTTTTTTTTATTATAGTAATTTACTATAAAATATGTTATAATTTATTGTATGAATCCTAAACTTCATCTAAAACTTTGTCTGAAACAATTTTTGATGAAACTAAATATTACCGTAAAAACAAAATATTCAAAATTTCTTACTATCAAATACATTCGAATTTTTATTAAACCATCTTAATATTATCTTAAACCTTGTTGCAAAGCCAAATTTTATACGATCACGTTATTAGTGCCAGGGATGAAAAATAGTGTTTGAAGTTTAAAACAATTAAATAATTACCTTGTTATTTACAAAAAAATATAAAATTCGTTCAAAGTTAAATGGTGGATACATTGAGTTAAAAATAGTTGTAATATTTTCGCTGCATGGAAAATGAGCAAGAAATTAATCGATCATTTTGTAATATCGGAGAACATAAATATATTTTCATTAATTTCTCAAAATGTTCCAGAAGTTTATAGAAGTTTCCAAAATATTTCCAGAAGAATTAGGTACTTCGAACTCTACCTACGCCTGTAGGCTGTGCCGAAAGGAATTTTTTTTTAATTCTTGTGTAACATCGCTTTTTAGCTGTTCATTATTATTTAAGCTCCAGTTACATACCTTTATCCGATCAGAACACAGTAAGGGCAAGCGAGTGTTGAGAGATGTAAATATTTTCTCGCTGGACCGAAGCTAACTGCGGGCTAGCGAGCTAGTGTGATTGCATTGGGAGTTTGTTCGCAAGTAGATCCGCAGGCGTACGGGCTCCGAACCAGTTGGTGCCTCATACCTAAGTGAATGGTTAGCATGCCGGGGTGTTGGCATCGAACCCGCGACCCTCGCCACATGAGCTGGACATAACAATGATCTTGTCGCGTCCGTCCATTCCCGGGCTGTCTGTAAATTCACGTGACCTCAAGCCATTAAGAAGGCCCGGAAAATTCCATTTGTCCGGACGTCCGTCAAAAGAATCCCAAGCTTTTAACTTTCATCGAAGGTACGGCTGAATTTATAGCCTCCAAAATATTTGCAAGCTATTGTCGGCAACTGATTATCTTAAAAAGCTCCTCAAGTCTATTTGTTTAGTTGCTTCCATATTTTTTTTTTAACTTGCGTTTGAAACAAAAAAAATTACCGCGTGCACACACTTGGTGTTAATAACGTACGATCATCTTGAAATGAAATATTGAAATAAATATCTTGGTGGAAAAAAAAAATTGAGTTGACTGATTTGTAAGAATACTGCTTAGTTTACATGATTGTCAACCTAATCTATCCTTACAGGAGAAATTTTTATCCTAAATTTAAGCCTCCCAGTCGACTGGAAGCATCCGAGTGGAGAAAAACAAATGTTTTGACGTACGTGCGGAATGTTGAGAATCGATCGGCCGGTAAATGGACGGACGGACGGACGGACGGACGGACGCACGCACCGGATCATTGCGAGTCCACCTTCAGCGATCACGACCTTGGGGGGCCTCTGGAACGATGTTGAGGAGGGGGAGGAGAGTGTGAAGGCGGCACAGACAGTGCCTCGGGTGTCAAAGAGAAGGGGGGTTATCTCCTGTGTGGAGGGAGGAGGGGGTCAGCCCAGCTGGCACTGGCAGTCCGACGCGCCAGCGCCACACGTCGCATGGCCGCGGCGGCGACGCTGCTGGTGCTGCTACCGCCCCTGGCGGTGGTCGCCGCGCTCTACGCCCGCGCGGTCCTCCACCGCCTGCTCTACGCTTGTTTCAGACTGCTGTTCGGCACCCTCTACCCGGCCTACGCCTCCTACAAGGCCGTCAGGACCAAGAACGTCAAGGAATACGTGAGTACCGCTTCTGCGTTACAAGCCATGTCAGAGTAAGTGGTCATCCTGATTTCGGTGTTTTGACGTCTTCCCGAAGTCACCCCAGGGAAAAAATGCTGGAGCTGTTCCATAGACAGACGACGGCCAATATCTCGAGATCATTGGAAGCGTTGAGATGAGAATGGAGTATTGACGGAATGACTGGGCTAGGAAGCGCCTCGAGCAAACCCAATTAAGGGGGTATCAGTAGTAATTTTTTGCTCCTAATGTTTTTTGTGTTTATGCACATGATTTTTTAAATAAATTCATGGATACAACCATATATTTAGTTGATAAGAGTTTTTTTTTCTTCAGCTAAACAGCCGTTAATTGGTTTTATGAACTTAAAAAAAGGCAAATTATTGTGTCAATCGTAGCATGTAGTGAAAGCGTGAAATAATGTAGTATACAGTTTTGAATTAACCGTTCGTATGTAGTCTTCGTCATTAAACTCTTTATTTTTAGTATATAATTAAATAAAGTTAAAAAATAAATAAATTTAAACATGAGTTTTTCAGGGGTTTAGGAAATAATACCACATGATTTCATACTTTCATTACATGCTACGATTGACATAAAAAAAAGTCTTTAGTTCACAAAAAAAAACTGTTAAGGACTTGATTGGCATAAAACAATTTATAAACTATAAATTATATGTATTATGAATTTATTAAAGATCTTTTATTAAAACACAAAATATAAGAAGCAAAATAATTAGGATACTGCCCCCTTCAGTTCACGGCAACTTTAGCCACATATTCCACTTGGTGACAATTACGGGTTGGACCGCGCCGGGAATCGAATCCGTATCGCCTTGGCGGGAGGCATCTGACCTCCCCCGCTCCGGCCAGATCAGGCTGCGAGGACCTCGCCTCGGCTGGAAGGACGAACCACACCGCCCTCTCGCCCTCTCGCCCTCCCGCTCCATTGCCTGGGCTTCAGGAACCGATGTTGCAATCACGGCTTTTCACGTCGATTTCACTTGCGCGGTGTCCAGAATCAGGGAAGACCTGAAATTGGCCGGGAGTTTTGAGTTTTTGCTAAAAAAAAAAAATCAACTCAAAAGCCCAGGAAATTTAAATGAAAGGGCTGGACAAAGGCGCATCATGTTTCGCTAATCTATTAACTGTCTCGTGCATAGTGTTTTTGGGGTTCATTGTTCGTTTGTCGCAGTGCTGTTGTGCCAAGTATCTTTGTGCAGCATTCTATTTCTTGGCACGTAAAGCTAAATTCCATCTAGGTGTACTTCGGAGTGCGTTGTAAGAAACTAGACTTTTTTTTTTTGCATAGTTTCCAGGCTTTTTGTTGCTGTGTGAACAGTTTTGTAACGATATTAAAAAAACATTAAAAACGCTGTGACTAGATAGTAGCGCAAAATATTATATCGGTTGTTTTCTATATAAATGTTGCTGGTTTTGGTCAGTGGAAAATTATGAAAAACTTGCAGAAGTCAGGGAAAAGACAGGAAATTCTCTGTGTGTGTTTTTTTTTGGACATCCTGCTGAGCTACCGCTATCACTACTCCATCCTCTGACATCATCACTTCATTCTTGTCTGATGACGATGACAAATGATCACCATTTCTTTGTATTCATCTGATGGTTTGGATCAAAATGACCTATGTCACTTTGGCACGACCCGAGCCTACATGTCTTATTCAAATCGCTTTCCGGGGTTTAATTGTTCAAAAACACTTCGATGTAAGAAAGGTAATGTAAGTAATAGTGTAGTTGTTAAGTACACAATGAGTTTCTGTACATTTGATTCCGTCTTTGTGCGAATTAGCATTTACCTGCCAAGTAGGATGCTGATAGCATTGTTGACGGAAACCTTGGTGCATTATAAGAGAACGACTATACGTTACCTCAATCCAGAAGTTGATTGAATTCACCAATGGTCGCAAAAGCGCTCGAACTTTATTTACAAAGAGAACTGATTTGTTTTCATTGTCCCATTTCCATGTTCGCTAACAAATTAATTCGTTGCGATGAAATGGTTAGCAGTTTATTCAGCACAGCTGGGAAAATGCTAATAGTTGAAGTAATTTCTTGTTTCGCTGAATATTATCGGACGTATTGTACACGGTGTGCGTCACAAAATTGATGATGCTGCAAATGGATTCGAGACAAGTATTTAGAGTTGAATGTAAAAGTGTGTATGTAGTTACAATTTATACGTTACACTCATGCAGCAATAAAAGTTTTCGCCAGAGCACAAGCAGGTGATAGATAACAAGCACATGCGGGCAGATAAATAGATAACAAGAAATGCGGGTAGATAATAAACAGCATCGAACGACAGCAGTGCTGTTTTCCATATAAAAAGAAAACTCAAGCGAACCAAGACTGAACGTTATGGATTTGATAAGATGTTTCCTATAAAAAAATGAAGCACCCAGTATAAAAAAATGAAGCACCAAATAGAAAAAAATAAAGGGGGAGGGTTGTAATTAAATGTATTGTTGAATTTTGTACTGAGACCAAACAGTAGATTATGATATAGGTTCCTTGTACAATAACTCCTGCGAAAAAAAAAAGAAAAAAAAAGTTTGATACATACTTAATCTCTCGATAGTATAATTTTGAAACTTAATTTTTGTATGTAGCCTATTTATCTTTAGTAGGTGTCGATTTATAGCATATATACGAAAAAAAAAATGCTATTGAGTACCTGCATTTTTGTTTATTTTGGAAAGATTAAGAGCCAAATGCTATAAAAATAATTAAGTTAGTAATAAATGAAGAGATGTCGACATTGAGTTAAGGTATCTTAAGGTATTCACATTAAAACTTTATTTATCATTCAATTAAAAAAAAAATATTTCTTTAAGATCGATGTAGTGATATTGTATTCATATATTTTTTTTTTATGAACTACGCAGTGTGGAGAATGATGCGATAAGATTTTTTTTAAAGGTTCTTAGTAGAGTGACGCACACTTCCACCATTATCTTTCAAGTTGTCACGCGAAATGGTGCAGTTAAGTTTTTTTTTCTGTGGAAATAAAATATATGAAAATAGGTCTCTGAACTTACCTGCTTTAGATTGGGATAGCCATTACATGGAATTAGTCGTTTTGTAAAGCACATAATAGTACTACCAAAATTTCACCAGCAATTAGTTGGTTTCGTCAGATAAGCTGCCTCAAGAACAGGGTTTTCTCTTCTCATTGAATCCAAAATTACGACGTGATTGCTCTATTATCAGAACCGAACATTACGGAACCCAGTTATTTGCGCTACCCTTGTCTACATGTTCGTGTGTCACAATCCATCAAACTCGTAAACGAGATAAAATACAAAGTTGGAAATGTCAAAAATCACGCATTGCTTTGACCAAAATTTTTAATCGTACTAGAAAGTTTGTAGATATATATATATATTTAAGAGGAACTCCATAGCAACAGTTAAATGAAATTTTTTTTCCGACCTAAGCGCAGTGCTAAGACCGAACTCTCATCACAGAGGACCCGGGTTCGACTTCAGTTCTCCGTGGTTTCCAGAAGCATTCGAACAAATGCTGGGATGGTTCCAACTATATGCCATGGTCGATTCCTTTCCCGGTATCACTGGGTCAGTGTCGTGAGTTAATCGTCTTCACTGACCTTGCTATTCCCCCCCCCCCCCCACACACACACATACACAAAAATGATAGAGGTCGTCCAAGTTTGAATTTTTATACCGCTTGGAATGGCTTTAACTGGAAAATGGCGATAGTTAGGAATGTGAAATATGTACTCAAATACATGTTAGTATAGAATTGGAAATTTCCAAACAAAAAATTTGTTGTCTGTAAAGTCGGTTTACGGACGATAGTTTAACGTGACAACGTCATAACAAAACATTATGAATAAAATTGAATCATTTTTATTTTAATAATAAAAAAATAAATACTTGAAATTATACTAGTAATCAGATTTTTAAAATGCAAGAATAATTAACCTTTATTGCCGAAATTGTTGTTGTAATAAGCAATGAAAACCACATTAACTTTTCACTTCACTTTATAAACAGTCGACGAAACAGTTCACGTGTAGATGTAAGTTGTGTGCTGCCGCTGTCTTTCTTCTCCTCGGACGCATAGGGCAATCGACTGGAAGAGAGATAGATGCGGCGCAAGCGTACAATGATCGTAACGGAACAATGTGCGTAACGGGGCTCTTTTTCGTGCGTGCAGCCGGCGTTCATCGATTTATTAGACGTTGTCACGTCAAACAATGTTGATAATACTTCCTACCTAAGATAGGTTGCAATCTTAAGGTTCGGTCTCGCATACCGTGTTGATTTTATCGTTGTTACTTTTAAGTGCTATTTATGAAATTTTACCTCTATTCTCACATTGGGATTTATTTTTCTCCACGGATATTTTCAACAGATATTTACGAAGTGTGTGTCATGGGTGTAAATATCTGTGGCAGAACAACAGTCGAATTAAAATTTTAGAAATAGACCTGGAATAAAAGTAATGACGAGACCAGCCTTAGAGAAAACATTTTAGGGTTTTACTGACGCGGGTCTGTTTCAAGTAGAGGGAGATT
The DNA here is from genome assembly GCF_032445375.1 of Bacillus rossius redtenbacheri. Lineage (NCBI taxonomy): Eukaryota > Metazoa > Arthropoda > Insecta > Phasmatodea > Bacillidae > Bacillus > Bacillus rossius. Next base: position 23,638,179 of record NC_086330.1, on the reverse strand, counting down.
GCAGTGTTAGCCGAGTGCAATTAGACCCCCAGCTGTTTGACGTACAAGCCGACGTGTTTGGAATGTGCGCGTTGCCTGGCATCCTCATTGTGGCCAGCCTACGCCGTCTTGAATTTGCGTAGAGCGTTGCTTGCGAAACTGGTCCAGTTACCATCCGTGCACGTCATTGGAGAGAGACGGTTCTCAGAGGCTAACGCGAATAACTGGGTTTTTTTCCGGTGCGCTGTCATGACGGGCGAGATAGTCACTTCATTACATTTTGGTGCAGATTTAAACCTTATTACAGTTTGCTACAGGCTTTACTATTTATAGGATCCAAAGACTTTGCATCCACATGGTTAGCGCAACTCCTTTTTTTCAAGGATGATGCGATTTAAGTGTACGAGTGGTCAGACCCAAGCCATCGAGAGGAACCAAGGGCTTGGGAATGAAAATCTCCCACAAGTGAAAAATCTCTGTTCCGGCAGGGAATAAAAACCATTAGCTGAAAGCTTACCAGCCGAAAGCCCCAACTGCCAAATCAGCAGGTTGAACAGGTTCAACCTGGAAAGGTCTTTTTAGTAGTGGACACATTGGTGGAGCAAATGTTGAGAATGATCATGTAACTTTCCAAACTATGAGTTTATGTAAGTTTTTGAATACAAAATATTATTTTCTTTTTCAAACCCCTCCTGAAATAAATTACTATATCCACCACTGAAACTTTGATTTGTAAAAGAGAACTTAATTTTAAACAGACACAATTTTGGAAAAGTAAGAAAATTGTTGATTAATTTTTTCACGTAATTTATTTTTGTATATTTCTTGATGAAATTATTTTCAAATTTAATTTACTACTTAAAGAAAAAAAAATTATATTGGTTAAGTTTTTGGGTTCTTTCTTATTTTAGTAAGTCAGTGGTTGTTTGGAAACATTTTACATTATTTTAGTATTGCTCGAGTAGCACTTCTTCCCACATGACCATAAAATACAGTGTCTAAAATTATATATACATTAAAAATGTTTAAATTGGTATTTTGCTATGACAAAAAACCACCCAATGTGACATATGCCTATCTATTTACAAACCTTCTTTGTGAGAGTGAATTTCAGCATACATCTGAAATAGCAGATGTATGGAAACAGTGGCTAGAAACTGGTGTTAGTGGATTGTTATTTTTATGTTTTGATTACCAGGGCTAGAGCTTAAAACGCTTGTCACTTGGTAGAGAGTGAGATAGAGAAGGGGGTAGAGGACAAAAAATTCAAAGAATACTGAATTAGTTTTAAACCCAAGTTAGTGTGTTTTTTAATTCATATAATAATTTTTAGTTTGATCGATTTGATAATAATCCTGGGTTCACCCAAAGATAGCTCTTAAACTTAAGTAGGTTTTGTATTGTGAATTATTTATAATTCCAAATGTTTGGCTGTTTTTTGTTTACAAAGTCTATAAAAATAAAATGTGTGGAAGAAAGTAGCCAATGTTCTTAATTTCTAACTAGTCCAGTTCCAGTGAATGGCACAGGATGGTTCTCCCATGCCTAATGAACTGCCCCTGTCCCCACAGCAATATGTCTCCTGCTGCCCGCTGACTACTCAATTGCTCTCTGCCACACCTCAATTATTCTCTCGAGTGGTCTGTCTGCTGCATATCCGCAGGGGCAGTGTGGCTACTAGCCTGCCAGCAGACCAGGACAGTGATTTTACGTCCTATTTTCCAGATAGACCATACCTACGTATTATCTCACATGTGGAAACGTTTTTAATAGCATTCAGAAAGTAGGAAAACAATTAAATTTAACCAGATTAAATTTTTTTTTAAATGTAAAAAGCCCATTTTGTACTTTTATTGCTGGAATCGGAAACTTTGCCAAGTGTTAGAAAATGATTTGCAGCTCGCAGCATTTTGCCAGACTTCTTTCATTTATATTGTATTATTTGTACATATTTATAATAAATCACTGAAAGAAACTTGCAGATTGAACAAGTAGATAAGTGCAAAGCACCCATCTTGATGGTTATGTTTGCATGGAAATGAAAATAAAAGAAGAAAAAAATATTGCACGAAAATTAGGAAACAGTTATAATATATGGGGTAACATGGGGCTAACACCCATAAATAAATAAAATTTTAAATGTCATTTAATTTGTTGCCATAGTTCTTGGTTTATTTATACATTTAGCATGCTTTAACACAATCAGGCAAATGTAATAAAAGGATATTACAAAACCCTATGTCAGTAGTTAACAAGTTGGTTAGTATTTCCTTTATTATTCTGTACTTAAATTTTGTTATTGTGTGTAAAGTATTTCTTTGCATGGAGGCATATATAGCTTTTGTTTTGTTTTGTTTTCACAGGTGAAATGGATGATGTACTGGATTGTTTTTGCCATCTTCAGCTCGATAGAAACTTTCACAGATGTGTTCCTAAGCTTTTGGTAAGTACACTTTTCTAGCACTGCTGCATTTTGATTTTTTATTTATACTGTGCAATAAAGGCCCATTCCTTAATTACAATATAATATTCTTAAAGAAGTTGGAATTGTCTGGCTTATATTTATCTAGATATAACATAAGAACTTTAAGAACAACTGTGTGATTGGATAGTATGCTGATCACAATCTCAGATGAATGAATACCGTTATACATTTATTTGTACAGAATAGCATTTAAGTCATAGCTAGAGCCATGATTAATGTACGGATTCATTGGATAGCATATTAAATATCAGCTTCACATTTATTACACAGGCCAACAATAGTTTTGGTGCCAGGGTATTTGGAGCTGATTTCATATGAAATTTGGTGCCCTGAATTCAAATACGGCATTAGTTTTTGCCTAGGTCAAATTTCTGAGATATAACGTTTTAGTGAAATGTATGTTTTACGTTATTTTAGGTAAATCTATGAATCAAATCTAAAATTTAAACATGGATTTATTATTAAATTGCACAAATATTATTATATTAAACAAATATTATTAGTATATGCTAATACTAATATATATACATACAAATATAGTACCAAGTCATTGATGGAACCAACTAGTCACTCAACACTTTGGAAGCTTCTTTTTCGTGACTTCTTGAATATATGTTGGAAAAGTCCCTTTTTAAACATCTGCAGTAATCTGCCATCATGTGCGAATCCCATCTTCCTTGATAGCGGTCCTCCATAATTTTAATATCTTTATGAAATCTTTCACTTTGCTCCTCACTGCTGTCTCCTAAATTTTCAGGAAAATGGTCCAGGTGGCTGTGTAAATAGTGCACCTTAATACTCAGTTGAACCCAAGGGATTGGAAATTTTTAAGCATATTGTTTACCATTTCAACATGTTTTTCTGCTTTTCATTGGCCCAGAAAATTTCTGACAACTGCAACAGATAAAGTCCATGATTTTCACTCAGCCTCATTCATGGAATTTACGAAGGCTGGGTCCTTAATGAATTTTCTTATTTCTAGGTCGTTAAATATTTCATCTTTAATTTTTTCATTACTTAAGTTATAAATGCAAAACATGATCCTTCCTTATCAAGAGCCTTTACAAACTGCTTCATAAGGCCCAGCTTGGGATATGCAGTGGAAGAAATATGATTTTTTCTGTTTAACTAAGGGTTCGTCAATGTTTTTTTCCTCCAACGACCATGTCTTCTCTCTTAGGCCACTCTTGTCCAACCCAGTGGTGTTTTTTGTCTCTGCTAGCCCAGAGGATTTTTTGTGTGGCCACTTTGCTGTCCAAGGAGAAAGTTTACCATTTTTAAGTCCACACAAATCACCTATTGATGTTCACGATATCTTATCGTCTCCTTGACCAAAGCTATGGTGGTATATGTTTTTTTGAGTGTCGTTGAGTGAGTAATTGATATTGAACCATATTTGTTCTCATTATGTAGAAGCTTCGCTTATCTCAAAAAGTAGAGCTGATAAAAAAAAAATTTCTTATTTAGATTCAGCACCCCAAATATAGCCAAAATCAGTTCCGAAATCCTAGGCACCAAAAAATCTTTTTCTTGTTGTTGGCCCTTGTCCTTGATGACCCTGAGTCAGTTATAACCAAGGAGAAGTGTTTACCCAATCACTTGTAACCCACCAGTGGATGTGACCTTGTTATCCACCATTGAGTATTTTTAAAAAGGCTTGAATAATAGGCAAGTTTATCATAGTCTGTTCTTTGCAGAACCTAATCAACTACGTGCTAGGCTATTTTTAGTTGATAATGAAGCAATGGTTTGTTAAAGGTTCCCATTCTACTACGAAATAAAGATTGCTCTGCTGCTGTGGCTACTTTCACCAGCCACCAAAGGCTCCAGCATCCTGTATCGCAAGTTTGTTCATCCCATGCTCAGCCGTCGAGAGCAGGTGGGTGCACACATATAGGGATTTAGTTGTTGTTTTCCATGCATTTATATATATTTTTTGCCATTTTATAGTGCAAAGTCTGTAATTTGTACTTTCAGGACCACTACCATGTCAAATTAGCAATTTTGCCAGGATATCAAATCTGAATACCATAAAGAGAAATTAATAAATTGTACCAAGTTATTCAAAACAAGTTTTTAGTAAGCTGCTTTATAGAAAGAAAAAATACAGATTAGCATTACTGTTTAAAAAGTTCTCTGATATTATTTTTTGTCTGTGATCCAGATCTCTTTTTTTAAAAAAAAATCATTTTGAAAATGTATCTTGCTAGAAAATGGAAAACACTGTTCTGAAATGACTACTGAGCAATTTAAAAATGCTGGCAGCGCAGCAATGCAACCCGGCAACTTACCTCAACAGCCGGAATCCAACAAAAAAAAAATCTGAATGTGAGAGTCTCGGTTGGTGGGTATTGTAGAATCTGCCGAACCATAGAATGCTGGTTTGAAGACTTTTCAGGGTAGTAATATTTTATGACAGATTTTACTGTTCTTTTTTGCCAATTGGGTTTTAAATTATAACACCAAATTCACACTATTCTAATGTCTCACTTGCAAATATTAGATGTCTGTTTAAGTTGCGGATACTGATGATGCCCAAATGATTTTGTGGGCAAATCTAAATCAGAAAACTGCTTTTGTGGAAAATATACGCTTTCCCACCATACTTTCAGTGAAATGTGACTTGTCAAGTAAAGTGGCAATGCTGTGTTCAGACATATGTGCTGAAACTGTTTCAGATATCAATGACACTTATTTAGTACATCACTTGAATTATCACAAATGCTGTTTTCCTGTGCACTGTTTGATTTGGGCATGTACCATTGCATATTTGGCTGAGGGCATAACAGAGTCACTGCTCACATTTTAGCACAGTTGCAACTTTCTACTATGTGTAATTAACATGGTGTGAGCATTGTAGGTTTGTCTCATACTAATAGGATTTAATTGTGTTCTTTATTTTCTGATGAGGTTGCCACAAACTAGTGGTTGAGCAGTAATAAGATGCTAAGTTAGTGTGTTAAAACCTAACTTTAGGTTGTGGATCCTAAAAATCCAGTATCCCACTCTTCGAAACCTGTACTGTTGAGGATGTTGGAACATGGCTTCATTAAAACTTCTGCAGACATGACCTCTAATTTTGGAATGTGCGCCTCAAGAGTTATCATTTAAGTGTAAAATAATGGTAGAGTCAAATTCTGAACTCTTTGTAAATACATATATCGGAGTATTGTACCTTTGAATTGGATTGAGACGTGCACAAGAAGGCAGTAAAATGTGTGTATGTACAGTTATTTAATGTGTCTTTCTTTAATGTAGAGTTGAGTGAATAAAACTTTATCAGCATTGTCCCAAAACTGTAATTTTAAATAATTTTCCTTGGAACCTATATACAAGAGAGAACCAGTTTTATAAAAAAACATTTTTGACTTTGATTTGTTCATAGAATCCACACATCATTGTTCGTATCTACATATTCACAATCTTTCAGACAACCTATATATTTATATATAAATATATAAAACATCCAAAGTTTAAATTGATCTTAATTTGTTAAAGACTACATATGAGCAATTTGTGTGAAACTAAGAAACTCTGTACTATTAAGAAGAAAAGCATATTAAATAATAATTAGAATTTTTATATCAATTAATTATCATTTTACATGCTGATATTGGGAGATCCAGACATTTGGGTAGTATGTACTATGTATGTTTTGTGAAACATATTTTCAGTACAGTGATAGTAAGACTGTCTGGGCACTAGCAAGGGTACTCAGTTGCCATACACTCTGAAGACATTGTGCTTTGGGTGAGGGGGCAGAGCTGATAATGGTTCTAGATCATTGTCTGCAATTAATTAATGAGCAACGCAATAATTTCTTATCTAAGTGACAGAGAATGTAGCTACAACAGTAAAACCTTTGACTCTCATTTGGGCAAACACTGGTTCGAATCCTGGCAGTTCCATCCTGATTAAGATTTTTTCCATTTATGTATTTCCTGAAAATACTCTAAACAAATGTTGGACTTTTTCTTTACAATAGGCGATGGCTGGTTTCTTCTCAGACTACCTTGGCGTGTAATGTATGTGTTCATTTCTTATGACCTTGTCAACAAGAAGACAAACCAAATATTTATTTGCCTTTTCTATGTTGTTTGGAGCCCATGTTGGTTTCAAGATTCTTCTCTGAGCAAAAAATGACGTGGCATAAATTCTTAACTCCCCCCCCCCCCCCTCCTTTCTCCTCAATTTGTGCTAGTTGCTTGCTTTTAATTTATTGATTTGATTTTCTAGCAATTTTCTTTTTACCTAACTTCCAACTCTGCAGCTGTAGGTAAGGTGGTTGACCGAAGTATGTCTGTGCGTAGGATATTGACGAGTACATCGCCAAGGCGAAGGAGCAGGGCTACCACACGGTACTGAACCTCGGCACGAAGGGAGTCAACTATGCCACGACTGTCATCATGCAGACTGCGATCAAGGTAAGCCGGCTGGGCTACTGGTGTTGAGTGTTTGTTGAATGTTAGCGTTGGCCAGCACCCTTGGATTGTTGTTGTCTGCTTGGGCACTGCCTTTCAGCGTTGGTCTCTCTCCTGTGCGTTTTTCATTCTGGCTTAACTTACTTGTTGTCTTGTGTGTTTTTTTTGTACGTATCTCGGTACTTGTATGCTTACGTGTTGCACTGCCAAGGTCAGGTTTAATTAAATTATGTTTGGCTCAAGGGAATAAGGAATAACATTTCTTTAAACACACACCTCTCAAGGCAGTTTTAACTAGTGAAAAATAATTTCTGAAATGTAATTATGTTTTTATTACTATATATAATATTTATTTTTGGGTAGATTTCATCAATTTTTTTTTCTTTGACCAGATCTAACACACTGTCTACCATTTACGTTAGTAAATTGTATGGGGTTGCATTTAAACAGCTGTCTGGTATCTGGTTGGGGTTTATGTAATTCAGAACTTTGCTCGCTGTATTTATTTTGTTGTTTGATTGTACATAGCACTTTGTACATACTATCTTTTGCATGTGGAATGAAAAAGAAATTTTACTTAAAAAACCAAGACTGTTATTTTATGAACAATCTTTTAATATGATAAACCAAGACTGACTCATTCCTAACATTCACTGTTGGATAAAAAGATCAGAAATACTAGCCTGTTGATTCAGGTTATGTTAAGTACAATTTAAGTGGTGTATTTTTCTGCTGATTACTTTTCTGTTGGTTACTTCATGGTGATTGTTCATAGGCGTGCCCGGACATTTCCATTAGGGGGGGGCCCTGCTAAATTTTTAAATCAGAAGCTGAATTTAGAATGTTAAATAGCCTAAATACATTCACTCATTGCCGTGTTTATATTTTGTGCAGTATCAACGAGATATGTTTACTAGTTAATATTTATATCCGTATAATTTTAACAATCTTGAAAATATGTTTTTTTTCCATAGACAATGTTTAAAGGGTACTTACACATTTTTCCCTCTCGAATTTTCCAATAGCTTGTTCCAGATCTACCTTGAAATGAACTTCTTTTTAGTGAATGCAAACACAGAAATTCAGACAACAGAACTTTAACAAACCTCTTAATTTTTTTTTGCTTGGCCATTTTAAGGGACCTCGTGTTTTAAATAAACTAAGGCGGCTGTATTTCCAGAACGATAAAATGTTTAAAAATATTGTTAATTAGCACGCTGCAACACTGAAAAACAGTTTGAATGTCACAGTGCCAGGAATATACGAATATTAACGAACGCATTAGAGAAAATGCCGATCTGAGTGATTACATTAGGGGGGGCCATGGCCCACCTGGTCCCCCCTGTAGGCACGCCTATGTGATTGTTGGTTAATTTTGTGGTGGGTTTATTTATGTCAGTTATTGTTATCAGTGTTGGAATGTTAATTTTTATAATTCACTGAACAGGGATATGAGTGGCTTGTGAACTCTGAGGTGTAGTAAAGTTTCAGCATATTAGTTTTATCAACAAGTATTAATAGTTTAGAAAAAATCTATATTATGCTGTTTTGATTTTTGTATTTAAATACTTTTTTTTTTTTAAATCAAACAATTATATACAATTTTTTTCTCTTTGGTTAGTTTTAAGTAACTTTATTATCAACATACTTTTATACCTAATGGTTTTGCATAAAAATTTTTTTTGTTAGTTCTTACACACTGCTTTCATTTTTGTGTTATTCTACCAAGTGCTGTAATCAATACTGGCTTGGTGTAATTAGTTATACATATATGCATTAGTAACATTTCTAGGAACATCAAACTGATTGTAATGACTAGTACTTGTTTGATAAAATTAAGTTCCTTAACTATTAAGTATATCATCAATGTACTCCAGTGATAAATATTTTAGTTAACCCTATGATCAGCTGCAACTACACAAAAGAAACGTTTTGTTAAGGAATATGTTAAAATTTTTAATGAAATAACCAGAATTAAGAAAATAAAACTAGTTTTATGTTGCTGTTGGGTGCAACTTTGAAGGTTTTTTTGACTGATGAAGACTTTGATGTTGATATTAACAATTTACTATAATACAGTAGAGTCCTGCTAACCTGGACTAGACGGGACCGTACCCTGTCCGGATCATTGAAAGTCCAGATTAAACGGAATTTGTCTTAAAATGCACATATTTTAAGTTTTAAATGAGTAAAACTATAAAAAAAAAATTGAATTTTTTTTTCATGAACACTTTTCGTGCAACTTAATTTTAGTTGACACTACTGTATATATTAACCTAAGTTTTTAACCAATGAAAAGATGTAGGAATAACAGAACAAAACATCGTTGTAAGTAAAATTCAAAATTTATTGATTGTACAGTAATAAAAAAAAGCACATTTTAAATCCAGTGTGGATTAACCAGTGTCCAAAAGAGCAGGGTTCGGATTAACGGGACGCTGCTGTATTCATACGTACATGCTGATTAGCTGAAAGCATGTGAGTATTGACTTGTTTCTCTCTAGTAATTTCGCTAGCTACGCAGCTCTCCCGACAGGTTCGTGTCAGATTCATGACGACCTTGACATGTGCTGGGACCTGGCAGTGACTTAGTTTCACACGGCCAGTCTCCCGTACATGGCGACACATGATCGCTCGCTACCAGTTAACCTTCAAGGTAGTGTTACAGACTGCCTCTCCTAGCAGCTAGTGGAGAAAACACCAGATTGTGACCCTCATACCAGACTGTGTGCATTCATTCATTACTCATCTATATATTACACATTCTTAAGTTTATTTAGCTGTAACTTTTTTTATAATGTATCAATATAATTTTTTCATGTAAAGTTGTAAACATTTAATCTATGAATACTATTTTAATGCACATAAAATACTTGTTACCAATTGTTGGCAACTTGCATTGTACATAAATTTTTTCATTAATGTTTTCATATGGCTTATACACAATAAATTAAACTAAAAATGTTATTTTCTGGGATGTTAACTATGTGTTTTTAAATTAAACGTGAAAATTCTTTATAGTTAAGGCAGGCTCAGGTCACAAAGAGTCTTTACATGGTGCACTTATGTAAATGCAGGTAGAATGTTTTGTACACTAGTAATACTCAAACCATTTTCTTATTTCATAATTTTTTTTCCAGCTAACTGTAAATTTTGATACTAGTTCTAAATTAAATACACACTTAGTTCGCTAACATTAGTAGCTTGACAGTACAGCTCTCCTAAAATCCAAATAAATGTTTCATTCAGCCATGGATGAATTTCAGTTGCATTTGAACATTTGAAATATTTAATTTGAAATATTTAATTTGAATAATTCTGATATTGATAATAGGAGCCTAGTCTCTTCATGCATTTTGCCAAAATTTATATGATTCATAGCATTTGTAACATGGATATAGCAACTGAGATTAAAAAGAATGTATTAACACCTACCCCCCCCCCCCCCCCCCAAACACACATACACACAAATGTTTACTAAATTTGATAAGATGAATCTGCCTAATTTTCTTTGTTACTTGATTGGATGTTAAAATTGGCAAAATTCCAGAAAGGCTATTATTTTAGGGTAGGAAAACATTTGGATTGTCAAAACAAAGTAACAGAATTCCCAATATAAATTTTGTGATACAAATACTCTCATGTATAAAATCACTAATACAGAAAACAAAGTGTATTAATTGCACATTATTTATCGAGTCTGATGTATAATTTATTATCATTATAACATCATATTTTTGTAACTGTGTGTGGAAAAAGAAAAAAAAAGTTTGTATTCTTACAGTCTGCTATTTTTAGGTTTATTTTTTTCATAAAGAACATTTAGTTCACTTGTTAGCACAACTCTTAACAGTACGATTACTTAATCTGTTACATTCAGACTTGCAATACACATTCAATACAGTAATGTGTATTTGCTTCAGTTGTTTTTACTGTTCCTGTTTTGCTTAAACTCTTTGAGTGATGTATGATTGTAATTAAATGTTTATAATTGTAATACTTAATTTGGTGAAGGTTCTGTTACTTGCAGAAACATAGAATTTATAGTTCTGAATTAAACTCTGCTCTATTATATATTTTGCATCTCAACATTTTTTCTTGTTGCACATGTATTTTTAAAGATAAATAAATAAATTTGTTAACTAGTTAAAAATTTTGAACTATGTAATTCTTTTTTATGTATTTGTTCATATACATATTTATGTTAAGTAGTATTAGGCAACAAAGTATCTTTGAAAACTTTTCTGAGTTTGTGTATTCTTCTTTCTATCACTGCTATCTGAGTTGTTTGTTTCTTTTGTATCCTAGAGCTCAATGTTGGTATACAAGGTAAGAGCCATCTTACTTTATCCTCAGATAATTCTGATGGTTAGCATCCTCTAAAAATTTTTCCTGTTTGTAAATAATGTAAACATAACATTAGCTTGGTGGGAATCTTGGATTAGGAAAAAAAAATTTGAAGCTGGGTTGGAAACAACCATTACAGCAAAAATAAAGTTGACTTTGGCCAAGTGGTTTTATGATAATGGAGTGTAGAGTGAACCTTTAGGTGGAATACCACCTAGCAAGACGCAGACTTCTGAACTGATTATCCGTGGGGTGTTGCACTTGAAGGTCGACACTGCATTAGGCTCTGTGACAGCAATGCAGATGTCAGGAAAACGAGAGTGCCCATAGTAAACCTACCAGCCGACATCATCAGCCATGTTTCCCACAGTGTGAATATTTGGGTCTGACCTTGCCAGGAATTGTATCCAGATTGCTTTGGTGTGGGAGACGAGTGTGCTCATCTTCTCAACTTGGTACATAAATTTTTCCATCACGTGAAAATCTATGATACTTAAAACACACATGTGAACATAACAGTTAGGTATGTGTAACAGAAAAATATAAACAAATCATACTAACTTTACAGTTTTAATTATACGTTAATGAGGTCGCAGAACTGCTTCTCCTCCAACATTTTGCCAACCAGAACGAGCAAGTCCCTGGCCGCCCTTAAGTATAACAGCACAGATATGGACAGGATTTATCAACTTTGAAAGGTGGGTTGTTTGAATCAGCGTGATTGTTCACTATCTCCTGCTGCTCCTTGGGTCCTCTTGCTAAGTGTGCGTTTCGGGGGCGGCAGTTGACTTGGCTTTGCAACCGAAACGTTCTGGCAGGCAGTTAGGTGGTTGCTCATGAGTGTGACGGGCAGTTGGCGTGAGGATCTGTTAGGTCAGGGCTGGAGGAGTACCAATGTCCCAGCGAGGTGTCCCCCTTGTTCTAATTGGATGTTCAGGCTGGGAACAAAAAGGTTTGCCAGGCTCGCCTCATATCACTGACCCATGAACTGTGATATTGCACTTGGGCTCATTCTAAGTTACATTGCAGTACTGTTGTCAAGTATTTTGTGGCATGTTGGCCAATTGCGGATGTGCCTACCTGCTGTTGGTACCGACGGAGGAGGGTGTTCGTGTACGTGCAGCGACCATTTGTCTTTTTCTGTGTGTGTCACGCCCACTGCTAAAGCCATTTTCTGGTGGTGGACATGTGACAAAAAAACTCAGTCTGTGCTAGTGCCGTGGAGTGTGATGTCCGAATCACCTTTTTTTTTTATACATACTTTCCAGGATTTTTGTTATTGTGTGAACATTTGTGTGACAACATGCTATGCCATTGTTTGTAAGTAGCGCATATGTTGATATTGATATGTTTCTAAAGAAACGTTACCTGTTTTTCTCAGGGAAAAATTATGGGATATTTGCAGAGTTAGGGAACTAAATTTGGCTCGTGGGTTTTGCTGGATGGTGTCATAGATGCAATTTTTTATCAGGTGCTAGGGTTAGGGTCACTACGCAGGGGGGAAGGTCACCATTGGTTCGTGTGCGACTGTTTCGGTAAGTTGCGTGTGTAACATCGTTTGTTTGCTGTCGCTGCTGTTACGTGGGACCTCAGGTGTGGCAACTTGCCATCATTGGGAAAATGCTATTTTTGTTCTGTAAGGCACAGGTAAATTCTCTAAGTACAGTCCACACTGTTGCAAAGGAAAAAAAAAAGAAGCCTTCAATGATTTTTTTTGTGGGGATGGATTTTATTAACATGTTACCGTATTTTGGGTGTTTTTTTTACAATATACAGCAATATTAATCTAAATGATTAATTTTAACATTAATTGACTAAATCAACTGTTTACTTTTGAAACCCTTTTGGATAAATAACAGGATAATAACTAACATGTCACTGGTAATTAAATAATTGACAAGGTTATTCAGCTTTCTGCATTTAAATCTTTGCTACATGTATTTAAGACTGCAAAATGTACTTATACAATACTTAAAATATTTTCTAACCAAGAAATAAAAATTTGCTTTCTAACCCGAGCGCTTTTTGTTAAGGTATGAGTCTCCTGTACATAAAAGGGTACTTTGCTTGGTGCAGCATGGCTTAGTTTTAAATTTGAGCTTATATGATTAATTTGTTTTCATATTTTTGCTTGGTCGTTACTGACGTATGTTTCACAGACTCCTGGACCAGAACACAGCGCTTCTGCTGCAGTGCTTTTAATTCACAATGCCTGGTTTTATGTTAATCCTGTTTATTTTGATGGCAAGGCTGGACTGTTTGAATAATGATCGAATGGTTATTCTCGTTTACAAAAGTCGTGAGTGCTTGTAGTTGTGCTCAACCATTTTAGTACTGTACAACCAGTGAAGTTTTTTTTTAAATTTATTTAATTTTTTAGGATTTTAAGTATTTCATTTTACAAATATTTTTAATGTATTAAGTAAGCAACATGGTTTCTGGGGTATTATTAAACTTTTGAATATGCTGTACAGAATAAAGTGATTGGACGTTAGCGATCTGCTATCCATAATGAAGAATCCACTTTTTTTTTTAAACTTGCTTCGTTTTGTCCAAGAGGCTTTCATGCAGATACTGAGTAGTCTTTACAGTCTTGGCAGTATACTCACTGTGCACTAAGAGTTAGACTAATATTAGGTGATCGGACATATGTCTATATTTACTGTCAAGTGAGTGTAAACCACTGGAACATTGTGGTAGGCTTTAGAAAATTTCTTTAGAAAGCCCTATGTAAATAACTAAAATATTTTACAATTTTTTGTTTAACAAAATGAGAGATTAATTGTAACCAGAATAGTCCTTCTGTATTTAAATTTTACATAATAAATTTTCATAGATTTTAATAATACATAATTTTTTGAAATCTGTGTAAAATTTGAATTTTTTTTGGTAAAATATTTTAATTAAAAAAGCTTCTTTATATTGTTAGTTAACGTAAAAATGTTATTCAGGCAGTCTTAGCCTTGCAGGTAGTGCATTTTTTGTTTATAATTATTAATAATAGTGTTATAGATGGAGTAACAATCTAATAATTTAATTGCTATTCTTATTTCATTCCAGAGTTATTTAATTTTAATTTTTAAAATTTATAGTGGAAACAATGCTTAGATTTGAAGCTATATAATTTTGTTGAGATAACATGACTGGCTGATACGTACCCGTACTTAATTAACTTACACATTTGTATATATTCACTGTCCTAATGACTTATGCATTCACTAAAACATTGACAAAATGTACACTCTCAGACATGTAGTGACAGAATAGTAAAAGACTTATGAGTACACACACATATAGTACAGCACTTCGACACACAGCCACAAGAAAACACACACTGTAGTGTCTCAATTAACAGAGCTTTGATTAATAGAGTTTACATATTATCCAAGCTGACTTGAAGCACCATTACTGGCTATTGCTTAAGGACCTAGAAAGTGATATAGGTAACTGTATAAAGCATAAAGAACCTTAAACTCACATGTGACATTTACTTGTTGGGTGAATCATGAAGTGACATGAAAGAATACATTGAAAAACAGCTGGAACAAGATCACCATGAAAAAATTTTACCTCTGGGCTAGTTGAAAACCAAGACAATTTCTCATTGTGAGTGATCAGAGATTTTGCTTATTAAAGATTACAGCATTACACATTAACTCGGGTAATTGAGACTATAATGCATACATCTCCATGCCAGTTACAAAGCCCTCATCTACTCTTTTTATCAGCAGAGACAAACATACACACTCACAGTAAGCACACACTGATAGACAGTGACATACAGTTGTGAGGAGATGTGGTTTTATTCCCACATCTAGATGCAATCAGGGAGATACAGACTCTGATGTTCCAACTATGGAGTAACTTGGTGCAGCCAGTCAGCGAGTTATCTCAGCATGGTGACGTGCTTGTGCTGCATGCTAGCGATGCTTCAACTCACACACCGGGACTCACCGCTGTTGTTCTGTTGTTCTCTTGCCCCCGCAGACGGTCTCCTCCCAGTCCCTCCTGCCCCTCGGTCTCACCCCCGGCACTCCCCGCCCCCGCACCTCCTCGGAACCGGCGGAGGGGGAGCTGGGACTGCGCTCCGCACAGAAGCGTCGCTCCCGCTCGGTCGACGTGCCAGACGCTGACTTGCAGTTGACGGACGCCGGGAGCACCTTCAGTGAGGACGATCTCTTTGTGCCGCCCGGCGCGGAGTCCCTTAAAGCCGCGCCGGTGACGCGTCGCGGCCGGCGGCCCAGGAAGGCCAAGACGGTGAAGGTTGAGCCTGCGTACGAGGACGACGACTGAGACCCCACTCTGCTTGACGCCACCAAATTGCTCACTAAATATTGGTTTGTAATACGAAGATTTGTTTCGTCTTTAGCGTTGTTACTGTCGGAGCATTTATAAGACTTTTACCTAATGTTTTAATTATATATATATAATAGGACAGATAATTTTTTCACAACTGTGAATATGTCAGAGAAATTTATAAGGCTGAAAAAGTGACTATAGAAACTAATGCTACTGTGATTGTGGACTTGATGATGGAAAGTTTTGATAACGAGGACCAAACGTGTGGTGTTTGATGTTTTAAAATTTTAATTTTGGTCTTATCATTTGCAGCTAACATACTTGGATATTTCAACCAACATATTTTTCAAGATTATTAGTTTTTAAGTATTGATTATTGTAAATAAATTATCTGTATTATTCAGGGTTATTTCTGATTGGAGTTGATGTATGTGTGCCTTTATATTAGAACTAGACTTCTGTACTGGTTTTGATGTTTGAAGAATAACATTGTTAATTTATGTGAAAGTAAACTTTGAACATGACTATTAGAGAGGAGATTATGTGTATCATTTGCAAAATTATTTACATTTATATTCAAAATGGTTTAAAAATTGTTTTAGATTGACATGAATTCAAATGTTGTAAGACTTTGGTGGAGATAAAAATTTTCTGGTTATAATTGTAGATTACTTAGCTAGCACAACATAAATGCCTGTTAGTAATTTTCAGAGATGTTATTGAATTGCATGTAAAATAATTTGTTTAAGTAAACATTTTTATAGGTGTTAACAGAATTATATATTAATTTTTTTAAGTGTACATGTACTATTAAACAAATTGAATAGTTATTAATTTTAGTTTTATTGAATGATATATATAAACATTAAAGCTTCCATTGCCACAATAAATTTTAATTTTTTAGGCTTATTTCAGAATTTGTTGAAGAAATATTTTGAAAACAAGGCTGTAAAAGCAATTTTATATTCTTTACCCACAGCTGCGGAAATCTAGAACATGAACTTCTATGAATGAAAATCAAGAAAATTTTTAATTATGTATACATATTTTGATGACATTTAACAAACAGTGAATAACATTTAGCATATATCTGGGACAACACAAAATGCAATGCTTGTGTAGTGGAAGTTGCATAGAAATTGTCCTAGATTAATAATAATGGCTTGAAAAGGAAATACTACTTGTAGGGCAAAGCATATATTTGAGGCTTGGTCTCACAGCCCATATTTTTTTTCACTTCATTTTTCCATAATTTATTTTTCAAGCGCTATTTATAAAATTTTAACTCTATATTTCTCTTGCATTTGTTGTTCTGCCTGAAATATTTTCAACAGATATTCTCGTAGTGAAATATCGTGGGTGTAAAATGTTGTGCAAGTAATGATAAATTGCAAAAACTTGCACACCTTTTTACACCCATGATATTGCACTAAGTGAATATCTGTTGTAAATATTTAAGGCAGTACAGCAAATGCAAGGTAGCTACAGAGTTGAAGTAAACATATCTTTGTAGAGTAGACTTTGCTCGTGGTTGATACTTATGACTCAACCGGTTAACATTTGCAGTGATGACGTGATGAGTGTTGGTGGGGAGCATCGAATTGAAGTCAGGTAGAGCGGTAACTCTGAAAGTAATAGATCAATTTAATTTGCATGATTTAAACTTTAAGTTGCTCATGTCATGAGTGAGCACTGATGGGTGCTAGTTGAGAGGAATAACTTTAAATTTACTAATTTTGGTTTTGGAGCCGTTAATTGCAAAGTGCCTAAGCAAAAAATGGGTTATGTTGAAGATAATAAAGAAAACGAGTGAAATCACAAAGCAGAATCAATTAAAAATGCAGAGAAGTGTCGTAGGTATTGAATGAAGGAAAAAGTAGCCAAGAGAAATGAGCCAGTGGGGAAAAATGAGCTCCCGAAGGGGGTGTGAAATTAGCGCTCGAGTGAGCCTCATCGAGAAGACGGGGAATGCAGAAAATAGTTTAGTATTGGAACGCGGATATGTTCTCTGATGATCGTGATGATGACTGTTGAGCCAGTAGTTGTGAATGATGGACTAAGTTTGTCGCGACTAGAGCAGATGATTCCTAGTAGCAGTTAATATTTTATGGCTTATAAACACTTTTTTAGTGCATTTGTTGAGGATATATTTGACTTTGTTTTTTGGTGTTGCAATTTTTTTTTGGCATGGCCACCCTACCATCAAGTAAAGACGTTCATGTCATCTAATTCATGTCAAAAAATAAAGCAACATCAGTTTTGTTAAATTTTTTTATTTTGTACACAAAATTCCTGTTCAGCATGATGGAAATTCATGAAACAAACCCTTGGTGGCTGTAGTTAAAAATTCAGCCTACCCAGAATTTTTTGTAGTTTCTGTAGGTGGAGGAAGTATTCTTATGATAATGAATGTCCAAGATTGTTTTAATATCCAGGGTAGGATGAGTTAGATTTCCTTTCACTAATGCATCCGTAGCTTTTGTTACAGTGCAGTGATAAAAATTGGAAATGATGAAAAATTGAAAGGAAAAAAAAAATATTATGGCTTGCGAGTCTGAGCCTTAAGACAACCCAAACAGTTTTGTTTCAGCCACCTACCACGCACTAGTTGAATTCACATGTCATCACAATTAGAATTAATTAAAACACACACGTATTTCCAATGTACTTCCAGTAAGCCTCAACTAGTCTTAAACATGAATTTTGTTATGGAATGTATGGTCAAGTTGTAATGTTTTTGCAATGCAGAAGATTGTATTAACACTATTTGGACTACATTAATGCTGGTTACACTAGCATTGGCGTATGTCTAAAAAAAGGTTTTCAATCAATGTTGTAATATGTAATGTAGTTCATAAAATTATTGGCTATTTTATAGGTAATTAAGTATATAGGTTCATCATGATGTCTTTTTTTTTTTAACCATGCCCTTTTTTTGTCTATTATTTTCACTAGAAAAAAAAAAGTGAATGATACGACTGTTGTTATGTATATTTGAAAAAACAAACAACAAATGAAAAAAAATCCTAAATTTTTTTTGTGATATCTCAATACATTTATCATTTTTACCTTACTCTACTGGATGGTCATTTATAGGCTGAACTTTTCATACATGTATCTGTTACAACAGCTGTATATGACGAGGTATACAATCAATAGAAAATTCAGTATCATAAATATTGAGAAGATATTGTGATGCACAAGTTTATACATGCTTATCTTCCTGTTTGAGATGCTATGCTGCATCTCGTATTGCCTTTGTCATGAGTCTTCCTCAGAATATTTGTAGTTTACTTTTGGTTCCTTTACACACACTTTTCTTAATAATTGATGTACAGACAAGTTTGAGGTAAATTTTTTTTTTGTACTTATTCTTAGGGACCGGAAAAATTCGCGGGTTCAATGACCTCTAGGATGAACTCCATAGTTCTACGTACACTCGGTCAAATGTCACCCACTCATTGGCTGCTGTCTTGTGAGACATCCCATCGTAGCAGCCTGTGATTCGATAAAGCTTTGGGCAGGGTGTTTCTCATTGGCCCAGTCATCCATTTGAGTTGTGATCCAATAGCAGAGGCAGCACTGAGGTATAACTATTTGTATTTTAGCCTATCGCGAAATGAATTCGCAAATTTTTCCGGTCTCTACTTATCCTTAATTTACCGAATGTAGAGCTGCCAACTATCTGCTGGATTCAAGTTCAAAGTGACGTTTAACATTTCCATTTATTTTCACAATTTTTTTTTGTAAACCTTGGATAGAGTGGATAGAAATATATGTTGGTTGAATATTTAGTAATGGAAGTTGTGTGTAGTGCTGTGAACAAACTTTTGTGATAACAGATGAAATAGTGCTGAAGAAGAAAATGATCAATTGGTTTAAGGAATCACATCAACAGTGTTCCAAATTACGCTTTATGAAGGTGTGTTTAGAAAGTGCCAGATGTTGCTGCTGCCTTTTATAAAGTTTACTGTAGTATAACTTAACTAAGCCATTTTTCCATGGTATATTTTCAGCATTTTCATGCTGATATTTACTAAACATTTTTTTTCTATGATTTTATTGTATGAAATTAGATTTGTAGTTAATTCAGCATTAGGTTTGTAGCTAAACAGGTATTTGTTCTAACTAGTATTTAATTTATTTTGTTGATATTGTAGATGCTTTGCAGTTTATGCACTCTTGTACTGTTTACAGTATTTACAAATAAATTTTGTCAGAATGAGTTGTGCTGTCAAGTGAAATTGATTCTTATGTTTTACAGCTTAACTTTGTCATTATACTGATACAGTTCCTGAGCTGCATACATTTATTTTATATTAATAATTTTATATGAATAGTGTCTCCGAAGCTTGCCAAAATTTCAGCTACACATCACATTTGTACAGTTGAATTTAAGGAAATTTTAACTTAAGTTAAATGTTAGACATTGTTTATGTGTAATGATTTTTGTATCCATTTTACATACTTTGTTTACTATTTACAGTAGTAATTTTTAAGATTTTTTTTCTAATGTACTGATTTGATGAAATAAAATAAATAGCTTTTTAGCACCATAGCATGAATCGCTTTTGTTGTTTATCTAATGTAGTGCATTAAGTAGTTTAGATATCAGAGCTGTATGCACAATATACTTTCTGCACTAATCGTGTAGCTGTTTAAATCCCCTTTTAATTTCCTTTTATGAAGGTTATTTCAATAGAAAACAGCTTTCAGTGTTTTGTATTTATGTGCATGAAAATAATACAGTTTAAATTGTAATATTAACATGTAAGAGCTGCACACTTTCAAGAATTGTTATACATACAATGCTATTCATTATGATTGGTGAAGGGGTAGGTGGAAGGGGACACACACGTCTTGTTCTGATCTTTGAAAAATTAAATCTCTCTTATATTACATAATTATGCGTGTGTTTAAGTAATACTTTTCTTTTGGATCCAAATTCTTTGGACTTTCTGCTGGAAATATTTTATTTTCACTAGCCATCGTTATATTACTTGTCAAGTCACTCGTGCAAAATATAAGAATATTTCTCACAAATGTAAGAGATGACTTGCTAAAGAACTTAATAATAAAGTTAAAGTTGTGAAAAAAAATTTTTTTTTAAACATAATCAAAATGATTGAAATTGTTGAATGACCCAACTCAGCGAATGATAACCTTGTGGAAGTACATATAGTCACTGCCACACTGTTTTTTCCAATTATCTGTAAAGTCAAGACCACAAATAAATGCAGTTTTATTACAGTCAGTATACGGTAACATGTTTAAAAAACAATCACACATATTCTAATTTCAAAACTGAAACCCTGTTAAGTCTTGGCAACACTGGATGGACAAAGGAAACTGCATGGTTAAGGGTGCCGTCTGCCCAGGCACAATATGGTGCATAGAGCTTCAGGAAAAAAAACCGCTATTTCAAAACTACTCAAGATATCCTACTGGTGTATGCTTACGAAAAGCATTTAAGAATTCGTTGAGGACTGAAAAGGTCTTTTGATTTCGGATTTGTCGTGCTTATCCCGTCTCGCTAACACACATACACACCTTGATCAGATGGCCCCTTTAATTTAGTAAAGTATTTGTATAGAGGTTATTAATAAATATTGTTCTGGTTAACAAAAAAAACTTCAGGAGGGTTGCAGGGCAATCAGTAACCAGTGAGAGATGACACTTCTTCAGTTTTACCAAGTATGTTTATTATTCAACCAAATACTAACCTTTACACTAATAACCAGATTTTAACAAATCATCTTTAGTTTTCTTTGTTCGTAAAGAGGTCATATCATAACCAACGAGCTGTAAAGCAGACAAAATATTAACCATTAATTATATGCCAAAACAGCGGCATTTTACCTTCGTCAGCTACCTTCAAAAACAATAAAACAAATACCTTTATGAGTCTGTCAACAGAAATGATTATTCAGCCTCTGGCACCATTATAAATACACTTTGAAGGCATTAAAATATTCTTTAACGAATGAATTATTTTTCAGAGACTTATAGCTGTATCACAAATCATTACTCATTTTGCAATTATTGTTAATCTCACTAACATGGACTAAGCATTAAATACAATTAAAAGTTACAATTATTATATCTTTGTCTGAACCCACTGCTTGTGTATATACAGTTACTCTAACTATGTTGATTCTGGGGCTATGGAACAAGTCCTTACTTTTCTTGACCATTAAAATGTTTGCCACCGAAACGTGTGGCTCATGTGCAGATTTCTACTCACATTTTTAAGGTCCTTTTTTCGTTTTCTTCTTGGTCAGTTCACCATCCATGGGTAAGTGTGCCTCGGAACTCTTACAGGCGTGAAGCTCTCGCTGGTAGCGAGTGGTTGGCTGCCGTGCTTGGCCCAGCTGGACTGCTATTGTTGCCGTGATGAGTTGTTCAAACTCCTTTCAGCATAGGAACTCGTCCAGTGAGTTCCGGAGGATGAAGCTGACGCCTAGACTTTCACAGGACTGCTCGCTCTGGTCTGGTAGCCTTTCCAGTGACCAGCAGTTATGTCGTCTCGCACTCGTCTGTCAAGCGGATGAGCCGAAACTACCACAGCGATTCATTAGCCAATCTCTCCTTGCTTGGCAGGCTTCACGTTTGATACTCGCCAGGTTGGATGTATGAGTCAACTGCACTGATCATCATCTTATACTCACCCAGCGAGTGTGTAACTTGTTCACGTGCCTCACTACCAAAATGGCTGCTGCACCCAGGATAGAACAGTCCCTGATAGACTCACAGACAGGACACGGTTTACAACTTGTAGCTTCGTTGTCCTCAATCCCTTAGTCACCAAGAAGTGTGTCCGACATTAATGATGTCTAAGATTGTTTGAATGCATGGGCAGCCACATTTCTATATATACCACAGCGCCAGTGTTCGAGAACATTTTCCATTCTGTGCGAGGCTGAGGTTTCATCACTTTCACATACTTTAAGTCCACCTGCCCCCTACTTAACATCCCGAGGGGACCCTACCTCGAGCATGTGGCGCTCATGTTCACAGGGCTGCGTTCGGGTGGCAGTTCCACATATGCTATGATACATAATGGAAAAACACCCTGTAACAATCTGATTTTGTACATGGTCATGAAGCAACTTTTCTGAGGTTAGGAGATCAATTTTTTTGTCCTGAAATTGTCTAATGAAATAAACTAAACAGCACAAACACTAAATAAATATGTAAATGGTAAAAGTGTTAAAATATCTTTATGCTTAAGTTTTTTTTTTTTACCAAAGATTGCTTCTAGATTATTACATAAAGAGTTATAATTTTTTACACATCAATTCAAGTTTATAAATCATTTTAAACATGGGCGAAAATCTGTTGGATTCCCGTTGAGAAGGAGGGGGGAGGGGGCTGCTGGATGTTTATCATTCACATTTCAAAGTTTGATTTTGCAAGCACAAGCGTGCCCCCTCAGGGATTTTTGATTTCAGGGGGGATTCGGTCCCCAATGACACCCCCGGGATGTACGCCCATAGTTTTAAAAGTGTCACCAATTCTATGATTGTAAGTTGAAATTCTTAATCCAATTTAAATATTTTGTCTGAGTAATCAAATTATGATTACGTATAAAGTGTTTATAATAAATAGTACATCACTGGTTGAACATAAAGACTGTCAAAAGCCTACAATTTTTCAAATATTGATATAAGAACCTGTTTGTGGTTATTTTCAGTTCTATTAGAATCAGTGATCAAATTCCAAATTACAGAAAAAATATTTTAATTCAGATCAAGGTGAAAAACTAAGTATACAATCAGGTTTTGATGCAGATAAAGTTATAAATTTTATAAAGATGTATAGTTTTTGATATGCTGCTAATAATATTGTTACGAGTGGGAAAACAAATTGGAAAAGGATAGCCCAATTAATTAAATACAGTTTTATTTATCTACTAATATTTTCTCTAATAATTCAGTCAAGAACAGATCTGTTTGCAAATATAGTCTTACACTCCCAATGAAACATTAACACTGCTCACTGAAACATGGCTTGACAGTGGTTTGCTCTTCTGCCAGTCTCTCTGTTCGCACACCACAGTCCTGAACAACTACCTCACCACCCACGCTGCGCCGCTACACCGCTACACCGTCCCCAACTGTCGCCCATTGCAGCCGACTCCCTGCTAGAGGCTCCTGAGACACTCGTGTGGGTCACCCTCACTGGTATGACTACCAGGGAGACTCTTTCTCGCTCGCCAGGCCTACAGTCGCTCCGATGTCGCACACAAGAAACGCGCTGGCGTTGTCTGTAGGTCTGCCATATTCCTCCTCACTTGTCGACTGGGGACTTTTTATACCTGCGGAGGTGGCGCGCCGAAGCACCCAGAAGCCCCATTTTACGTCACAAGCGTTCCTGACCCAATGGTGCTTATAGGTACTAGGCTTGCAAAAATGGTACTCAGGCACGAGGTGGAAGGGTACTGGAAGTGGATCATAATTAGAGTGAACCAGCTGTGATCATACAAGAAGTTGACTTGAAGAGTACACTCATGTATTTTTTTGACAAATTAAAAATTTGAGCAGCCCTTTAAAATAATTCTTGAATGATTGCACAGTTCAACTCACACTTCCGTAAAATAAAATACTCTTTTTCACTCCATGTTTATTGTACTGAACAACAAAGATATTTGCTGTAGCCTGAAGTGTAATGTTTAGTCTTCACAACTTGCACTTGCAAACATTTCTTCTACATTTCTGTTGAATATTTGAACCTGCAACCAGTTTCATTTGTCATATTTTTGTATTTGTTTGTGAGCAAGGGATACTGCTATACTGCTGTATAGCTTAAATCATGGGGGCTCTGTTTCAATATTTACGAAAATAGTGAACCATGGCCTTAAGGGCTTGCAGTTGAAATTTGAGTCACTATAACATTAGGGAGACCTACACTGAAAAGCTTGGAAACGGAGCAGTTAATCAGCAGTAGTTTCCAAACTGAGACGTACGCTACCCTAGGGGCAGAGAGTTAGTACCAATTGGGGTGTGGAATGATTTGAGAACCTGTGAATTGTTACAAATATAAAAATATTATTGATCTCACAATTTTTTTTGAGACTTATCTTAACATGTCATTAAAAATTAAAAGGCATGGAATTTAGTGGCTATGAGAAATTGGTTTACTTGTTAATTTATGAAAATATTGTTCTGGAAAGTAAAAATTAATAAAAAAAAAGCATTTAATTTAACAATTTTTACATATTCTGCTTAAAAAAACACGTTTTCTTTGTTAAAAAATAATATTTTTATGTTCCTTTTCTTTGGAGTTGTCGAAAAGTGATGAGACGAGGTTACTTGTACGTCTGAAATGGGAACATCAGCTGAAAAAGTTTGGGAACCACTGAGTTAATGCAACGCTTGTGATTCATCTCTATCCTGACCACAACCAACACCTTCCCCTCTCCACGTGAGGAACCCAATTGTTGATGTAATTACAGCTAAGTTACACCACAATATCACAGCGAGGTTGATGCAACATCCAAATGTCCCAGTGTTGTCTTGGAATGGAACATAATTCTGTGTTGAGGTGTGCACTTGCACTTCAATAATAGAAATTCAAGGTTCAGAAGCAAGAGAGATAGATGCACAAAAGAATAAGTCAGAGAGAGTGTGCATGCACTTGTTTCAGAAAATAGATGTAGGTAGCCTATATAGTCAGCCGTGAATGCCTTGAATTTTATATTTGCTACCAGCGTGCACATATTCCTCTTTGTTCAACCAGCAGAGAGCGCTGTTGAGACAGCTCCTGCATTTACTGCATAGATAGCGCTACCTGTTAATAAATTTTATATTTTGTTCAGAGATTTGGGGGTTACCAATGGCAGAATTGTTTGAAGAAACAGTAACATGCACAGTTATTCTTTATAGTGTATTTCAACAATTAGCAATATTATTATTAATTAATCATTATTACTTGATGAATAATTCTTGATATCCTGAGCAGTTATTTTAAAGTAAGTAATAATTTTGTTAATTCATGTTTATTAATTAATGTTTTATTTCAATCAATTTTCTAATAATTAGAAAAAAAGGTAAGGATTCTTATATACTTGAAAGATAAATAAAAGCCAAAAAAACTCCGCACTGTGTTATTTCAAAAAAAATTGTCTTCTGTCTCTATTTCTCTCCCTCTGCCGTTTTACCCGTTATGATATACTTACGAGCCGAGGTTTTGATTGCCCAAGATGTTTCACTTCTATGATGTGTACTGAGTTACACATGCTTTTTTTTTATTGAATAATTGAGAATAGTAATGATACGGGTATGATCTTAAATGAAAAAATGCCTTTTTCTGTTCCCTGTACTCCTGCATCTGTTCACTGGCACTTTTTGGCGCCTCTTTTGGAAGGTTTATTCCCACATTGCTTTTGATAATACCTCTTATCTGCTTCTGCCTTTTTATTATTTTTAGGCATGATGTTAAATCATGATCTCCTGCTAAATAAATAAGAATAAAAAAAACATAAAAACACTCCAATCGAACATAAATTACACTTAAAAAGTCTATTTCACAAGTCTATAAGGCCTTTTGACATTTCCAATCACAGTGTTCACATACCAAAAATAAATCAAACTTATAAATTTTTTACATTTTCAATTGCACTATTCATAAAAAGTAGATACTTTAAATAAAATAAAAGTAATATGGTAGCTTCAATCGTTAACCTTTACAAAAACCAAGGAGTAGACAAACACAAGCAGTGTTACGAGAATTCCGTAGCATCACTGCTGCGTCATTTCTAGCTGTCTTCTGCCCTCTCCCCTTCCGGCCGTTAAAACTAGCATATAGCAAGCCACGCAGAGTACCTATCCCTCTCTCCTGGCCATCTTCCCGTTCGACCGCTAGCGCATGCGTTGAATTGGGTTCGCTGCTGACACACTCTCCTCCTCTACTGGTTCCCCCACATCGTGCTTCGCTCTCCCCCTCATGTGATCGGAATTTTCGTAATGCTGGAAATTTGTAGCTCCCTCAGCAAAGACTTTCACTTAAAAAAAACATAGTTTTATTATGTCACATTTTAAAATTACAACATTAACGGAATATTTGACAAAGCGTGAAAATGCTTATTTTACTATTGCATCACATAAATAATACATATTCAAGGTTGAATTAAAAAGTTATGATAAGAATACGCACACATAAAATTAAGTAACTAAGACAGTATAATAAAAGTATACATTTCAATCGCATAATTATTTTTTTTACGTTCGCCTTACATTTCACACAGTTATTTTAGTCTGTGAAGATTTGTCGGCCCCTCGTGCACCCCCTTCTGACCGGGCCACAGGGCAGGCTGCCTCCTGGACCTGTCCGGGCATCTCGAACCCGTGACCCTCGCCGTCACCGAGGGGCTGCGCTCCGGGCGGGACGGGACTGTCGCAGCGGTGGTGGCCCGAGGCAGCTGAGGTGCAGGCGCCGACTGTTGCAGGGCGGCGGGGGTCTGGTGAACCAGCTGCGCCGGAGCTACAGCCTCAGCGACCTCAGCTCGGACAACGGGGGGCTGCCCGAGAGACCTCGCGCCAAGGCTCTCATGGCCGCCCCCGAGGATGAAGTGGACGAAACACCCACGAAACCAGGTCAGCATCTCCCCGCACAACTTCAAATATCTCTAACTGTTCCTTGTGACGTATTCAATTTCATCCCTTGATCCTGTTGGTGCACGATGCTTGCCGTTTTAATTTACTTCGTCGAAAGATCCTCGCCAAACGAAAACTCAAATATGACAATACAAACAAACTATGCTATGTCTTGTGGAAATTTTTTTCTATCCTGTTCAACTTAACGATCATAATTCACTGTCATATCAACAAGGTTTTGTTATGTGAAGAATCTTTCAGTGGACTAAGCTAAAACAGCGAGCATCATGTGCCACAGGATCAATGTGTACAGGATCATGCAATCAGGGTCAAGGATTACGTGATATGGAACTTTTACCAAAAATTTTTGACCTAGTTCCAAATATTAATCCTTAAGGGGCCTCCCTAGTAAAAATGTTTAGCGCGGTGGGCCACTGGCCACGTGCTACGGCCAGTGGTTGGGCGGGGCGATATACCTGAGACTGTCGCCTGCGCCGAGGTGGAGGGGGGAGAGGGCGTTTCAGCGAGGGGGGGGCGGAATAATGGGAGGGTTGTCATTGTGTGGAGTCCATTTGCTACTTATACCTGCGTTATCTGCGAACAAGATCGTGGCAAGAAAGATGACTGTTTTTCCCTTTCGCTACATTCAACCAAAAGATAATGTTCTCATATTGCCTTGCTTGCTTCCTGACAGTGTTTATTAACTTGAAACATTAAATTAGTGTTGCGATCCAGTCCATATCCATGAAATGCAAACAATCGTCAATTCTGTTTAAAACAGGTATTTTTATTTTAATTAACGTTCTACATAATTAAGAGATTTACATACATTACAAAAAATGCTGTCACCAACAATCGATGTGTTAGCTTGTGTTTTCAGGGGGGAAAAAATTCAAAAATTATATCATTAAAAAAATTTCCAACATTATACTTTCGAACTGACATTTGTGTGATGAATGGTTTTGCACGAACAGTTATGCTTTCATTCATAAAAGTATTCCGCACCGCGACGAGAAATCACGTCCTACTAATAATTGAGTAATAAAACTGGGAATAAAATGATGAAAATAATATTAATTATTTTTAATCTTAGACACAAATCAACTTTTTAAATCGCAATAACGACAAATAAATTTTTAACTTACTTCCTGAATAAAAAGTGCATGTCAAACTTACTTTTAAATTCTGTAAAGAAAAAAAATGTCAGGAACAAACAAGTGTTCCCACCAACGACACATCGTCAACTTTGTATTCTAGGGTTCACGTCGTATTTAGTTACACTAAATATTACTGCATATTATTATTTTCTGGCTCTTATTACACGTTTAGCATTTTATTTTATTTTTGCATATTTTTTTAATGACTTTAACGTTGCATAATATCATGAATAAGTATACACGAATGAACTGGAATCACGTTTCGAGTTACATACAGACTGTTCACTACGAGCAGTGTTAATTTCTTAGCTGTTGCAACAGCGGCCTACAGGTGGATTCAGACTGCAGGCTTAGTCAGTCACGCTGAATCCACCTGAGTTCAGATTTTATCGAAGACAAGTGCGGGTGGTATGGAAGAACTCAGTGTGCACTGACTGTTGTGCTCAAGGTGTCAGTGAAATGTATAGCTGGAATCACGGGCGAAAATTTGTAGGATTCCCATGAGGCCCACGGGATAACGTGAAGATTTTGCAAATGCAAGCGGGCCCCCTCAGACGGACTTTTTTATTTCAGGGAGGTTCGGGCCACCCTGAGATTCTCCCCTCCTCCCGGAATCTACGCATGCAGCTGGAATTAATTTTTAGCCAAGTACGTCATTTGGTGCTGTATTTAGGCTGTCAAAGAAGATACGAAATATGGCTGCTTTGATAATTGACGATAACTCCTTTTTATTGTGGAATAGTACTTACCCATCTACAAATAAATCCCTAAATATACCACCACTACTGTTGGGGATTTTCTATACAAACTATCAAAATAATTTTGGTTTCGTCACTGTCACTAGCTATTATTGTATCATACGAAAACATGTATGTTTTGTGTATTAATTTACGGTATTCATCTCTGTCAAAAAAATATATTTTTCGATAATAGAGTGTAAGCAAGGTAGAATACAATGGCTAATTTTAAAATAAAAATGGAATAAAGTATTTTTTGCTTGCAGTAGTTCAAATTTTTGAATTAATTTAGTTGTTTGTTTAAAAAACCCTTCTAAAATCAAAGAAACTACCTACTTCCTTAATAGATAAATAGTGCTTTAAGATCACACGCTTTCATAAATATTTAAACGCCAACATTTAAAATGTAGATTTCACATAATGATAAAATCTTATCTATTTTCATGGTCACGCCTAATGGAAATAATACACAACAATTCGTCATATATGTTTTTTATGCTTTTAATAACTACTCTACACATGAGCAAATTTCAATATACATAAAACTGAGGAACTCTGCATTACATTTTTAATCTGTGTACGACACTAACAGAAATTGAAGCATAAAACAACATTTTAATTTTTTAATTAATAAGTATTTCATCAACGTGAGCTTTGCTTTCATCTCAATGAAGCCACTCTACATAGAGGAAGTGCACATGTATTCAGTCTTAACATTAGACCCTCCGGATCACAGAGTAAACGAATGAATGGAATTCATAACATTACGCAGGGTTTTATGACATATTTTCCCTTCTACTCAATCGCAACATCTCACTTAGCGCGTAAAATGGTTTCAGTAAACATAACATAAAAAATATTCCCCCCATGTACAGTAGAGGAAACTAAAATGTTTGGAACACTGTAAACTAATTGTATTGTCATTTCTGTAGTCGCTCGAAGTGGCAAACTATGTATCTTTGTTCAATAAAACGAAATATTAAAACAAACAAACAATAACATTACGTTCAGACAATTCGTTACGTGAAGTGAATGTAATAAAATACACAAGACAGTTACACACACCATTACCAAAACACAATCCCATAAAAATCAAAATATTACATGTCGACTTAAAATTATTATTATTCACCATGATAATTTCTTGCGGGTAGCCAGTAACAAAGGGACACAATTTTTATTCATTTAATTAACTTTGACAAAACTTGTAAAACCTGGCATGAGCAAAGTAAGCTGATTCACAATTTTATTTTGCGTCAAAATATTAAACATCAACTAGTAATGAATTAAGAGTATGCTTCGCTTGGTAGAACACAGAATATAGTCATCTCCAGGTATTAAACTGAATTTTGAAAGAGGGACTCAAGTTTCTGAAGAAGTTGTTAACTTTCCTGATGATCCATCGACAGTTCGTAAACGGTCTCATCGTCGGGATGTCGAGCTTGGGACCTTTTTCCTCACCATAGTCCCGTGGTCTGTTCTACCATTCGCACAGCTATCCCAACCTATACAAATAGCCGAGTGATACTACTCCCGTTGCTTCTATCATGGAGCTCGCCCGCAGTCGTACTTCCCTATCCAGCCTGCGTAATACACGCGTCCTACCTGCTAGCCGCCAAGAACGCGTCCATTTGTGAAAAAGCCTCACCCGCCAACAATACTAACTCATTAATTATAATATGCAAAACATAAAAACATTACATATGCGATAAAACAAAATTTGCTGCTGTCATAAGCCGAAGAAAAAGAATCAATTTGAAATATAACACAGACAGATAAATCTAAAATGGAGTTATCGATAGTAATGTTTTAATAAACAGAATAATATATGTCGTATTACACTAAATACGTGTTCTTACTGACAACCGAATTTAAAAATAAATTAAATTACTTTTTTTCTTTTTAAACCATAACCGCATAGAAGAAACAATACTTTTGATACAATTTTTTGCATAACTATACGACAGGACTAAAAGTACATTGTACGTAATAAGTATTTGCTTATAGGAATTAATGCTGCAGAATATACGAATAGATTCAAATGCATAGAATTTAATATATTGTCAAATTTATTTGGAAATATGCATGTAACAAAAGATTGAATTTGAAATGAATTATCTGTTTTTAACTACAAATATAATTTTATCATATCTCACTTTCATTCAAACTTAAGAGTGTCATTTTCAACAACAAAATAGCCACAACTACACTTAAAAATATTTTAACTTGATACTTATATTGTATAACTTTTGATGAAATTAAATGTTAAGAGGTTCATTTAAGTTTGTAAGGAAACATAAATACAACGTTCAAAATAAATAACAAAAATTTTGTGTAGTTAGGAGCTCCGCGTCATGCAAATAAAGGAAAGTTAAACTTTTCAGTATACGGCTGCAATAATTATAGAGGAAAATGTTATTTATTCTTTACTTTTAATTCCCGTTTGGAGAAAATAAATCGAAAAGTACTATACCGAAAGTATAAAGTTGAAGTTCAATATCGCTTGTCAAGTAAGTTCAAGAACAAAATTAAAAAAAAGAAAATTTGTTTTCTTGAATCTACTTTTTTCAGAAAAGTATACATACATACAATATTATTATATTATAAAAATAAATTTTTTTAGTCCTTAAGTATAAATTACTGAAATATTTTTTAGTTAATTAATTTTTTCATGCGAAGAAATATTTAATTGTTAAAATCACGAGAACATAATTTATTATATTTATGTATTCCAAAAGCTTATGTTAAAGATCGACTATATGCTATTCAATTTGCCCAAAATTTTACTGAAATAGGAGAGCATTACAAAAACACAATTTAACTAATGTAGGTATTATAACAATAAGTTATGTTCATAAACTATATTAATGGGAAACAAATATTTATCATTTAATTATATGCAACTATTTTCCTTTGAGGTAAAAATTGAGGTATATTTAATGTAATAAGTAAATCATCTCATAAAATTTACTGAAACTAATATTCTTCATTGTCCGTCATATTATGATTCCAAACAGTTTAAATCAACTGAAACATGAAATAAAATAGTAAGGTTAACCATGAGGTGTGGAAGAAATTAGAGATTACTTTGTAAAATGTTTTAAAAATTTCTCATGAAATATTGTGATTATTATGTTCGTACATAATGTAAAAAAAAATTCAATACATGAAATTCAACACATACTTTGTATTGCAAGTTATTAAACATATATTTTAAAAACACATGTGCGTATCTAAGTCGAATTGTTATGTAATACATGAACATTACCGATACAACTTCCCTTACAAATAACTTTCACCCAAAGATAAGGCCGCGGACAAATTAGGTATACACACTGGTCGCACGAGGAGCTGAAATAAGTAATATAAGAAAGCAGGCCGGAGTAATTCTTTTCAAGCCAAAGCTAAAAGTAATGGATGTTGTTTGTCTAAAGCAGGCAGTGAAATGACATACAAGTTTACAGAATAGCCATATAAGATCTTTGACGCTTCTAATCCCGTCAGTGGACTGTACGCGAAGAACCAACTGCATCATGGCCCGCCGCCAGTTTTATACTTACGTATGAATACACTTGTAAACGTTGGTTTGTATACTTATGTATGTTGCCGACATCGATAGGTATTCTTTGGCAGCTCCATGTGGATTCATTCGAACACGTTTGCGCTAAACACGGCATATTTTTACATGAGAGTGACATCGCGCACTGAAAAAAGTTGCAGGTCTGTAACGCAACAGTGATACAAATATTACATAGTTCAAACATTTTCTGGAGCACGACATTCACTTTGGGTAATGCTAAGCTACTTGATAGGTACCCTTTACCCGCTTTAAAAGTGATAACTTAAAAAAAAAGTGTACATGAAAGCAGACTCAGCCATATGTTTATTGCTGTTGTATTTGTCATAAACCTACCCTACGTTCAATACGGCCTGTAAGTAAAACCATGTTTTTTTTTACTTGTGTACAAGCTGTGGTTGTAAAGCGAATTTATATTCTTAGTTAACTAACGTCTATATTTGGAATAAGGCTACCTTAATTTTTTTCTAGATTGCTATATTGTTATATATATAAGTATTACTTAAACGGAAATATCTGGTAATAAAAATAAATGAAAAAAGCATGAAAGGTTAAGGATTATTTTTTTTCAACAACAAATAATTTATGGTTTAACTGCTTTGTGTACTATATAAAAACATAACAAGCTTTCAAAATTTCAAAATTTCTTTGATTATCCGTTATAGTTATGTTTGGTTTTAACTCATAAATATTTAAGTTGATTGCCAACGTCACGAATGTACAATAATTTATTTCACACCGCTCCGGGTTGCAGGTAAAGTAACAGGCGTGCAATTTGATCAGAAACGCGTTCTACTTATTCAGGCCCTTTAATTGGGCGTGACGGACCATGTGCCAAATATGTAACAATTATAAGTAGGTGAAGTATAAAAAAATAAAGAACTTGAATGCAAAATAATGCATATAACAAAAATAATTTGCAAGGTTCTTTCGTGGATGTTGTAATGTGTGGGCAATATTTACTTAATTTTGGTTTTTGGATAAATTAATTGTGGTTTAAATTTTTTTAATAATTTTGTATAATTGCTGTAAAAAATTTATTTCCTGCCCTTATTAATTATTGAGCTGTAGAAATAAGTTTATCTGAAAATTTACATCATCTTTATTAAACATTGCCACTAATTATACTTTTTAACTTCAAAATGGTTTTTGAATTTTGTAATTAATAACGTACCATCCATAACTACATATGTGAGCGATCGGTCACTGACCTCATCTTCAATCCTCCTCGTGATTCCTGCGCCAGGAGGAACATTTACATAATTCTGACTAGCTTATTTAATATAGAACTTCCCTAGTTTTTATTTTTTTATATATCATCCCATGAACATTTTTAAAACAGTGCAGGCAATCAGATATCTATCTAACCATAAAGCATAGCAAAATGACATTTAGTTTTCAAAATACGATTTTTCTTTTAATTTAAAATACATTTTATATAAAACCTACATTTTTAAGTATCAAAACTTTTGTAAATAATTAATTTGGTTAATACCAGTATAAAATTTTTCCCCGGCATTGTAAGATGTGTAAAATTATTTTGGAAAACTAAAATAATTTAAAAAAATATTGGGTGGTATAATAATTGTTTCTTGAATTTTTATTAAAAATAAAAGGAAAAACAATGAAGTGTATTTTCATGTTAAAAATTAAATATAAATTTTGTCGAATTAGCTAGCGAGACTGTAAAGCCACCAATAAATAGTTTGTAGGACAACTTTCAATGTGTTGATTGATTAGTTTCAATACTTTATTTCGTAATACATGATCTAGTATGGTAAGCTTTAGGATATTTGTAGTTTAAACAAAAGCAATGTTTTAGAGATACACGAATATAGTCACAGAGTAAGTCGAGCACATGGTACTGTGGCGAGGCACATTAAAAGCAATTCTGAGAATTTCTTTCGGTCACGGGATTATCTTTTACCGGTGCCGGTTGTGGGTTGTCTCCCTCTCACGCACGCACGCACACACAGGTAGCCTGCCTCCCCTCCGGCCACGTGTTCCTCCACCCGGCTACCTGAGCTGTGTGGCCTGCGAGCTGGCTTCGCCGAGCGGCAGCACGAGACGGTGGAAAACTTTCAGGATTTGCGGAAATTGTGGAAAAGATATCTCGGAATTCAAAGCGATGACTATATGTTTTAAATACATGAATTTCTTCAGAAAAAAATTATCTTTTTTTCTAGACTTGTACTTTTTTTCTGTCATTCTCCTAAGCAGTATAAAATGGCCCCAAAGTTGGACAAGTTGGTGATTTTTTATTTCATATTTTGATAGAAAAAAACAAAAATGTAAAATTATACAGACAATTCGTGTATTATCTTCTCGTGGGTGAAAAATTTTCAGATTCGTAGTGTCGATTAATAAAGTCCCATCATTATTTTAAAAACATAGTGTTCCGCTAACTTCTGATGCTACTAGGGTGGCCCCTTAATGTACGAAAACCTCAAGTGTAAATAAGTGATACTCCTTTTGAAAACAACAGGTTTCTATTGTAAGGGTCCAGTGATTGTTTATATGGCTACCATTTGTTATAACTGTGCCTGAGTAATTTTTATAATTTTTTTTAAAGTTTTTTTTTTCAATACTTAATTTATTAATTTTGGCATTTGGCACTCGAGTTGACACACATTTTGAAGTTTGAAGTACTGTGTTTTTCACTTAGAAATAGCTGCTTTGCTTCAGGTGAATTAAGTTGTTGAGTAAAACATTTATGTTCATAATATAAGTTATAAATTTACCTGTTACCTAGCCAATTATTTTTAGAATAACATATCAATGAACAAGCAAGAAATCATGTACGCTTAGAAAATTAAAATTTTCTACCACTTTTAACATAATTATTTGTGTATCCCAAAGCTGCAATGTAGCATAATCATTTAGTTAGAGCTCTAATAATCCAAAATTACGTGGTTCAGGAAATCATCTAATTAATGAAATAAACAAAACATCATATAAGTACCATTTATATTGTATTTTAAGGCATAATTGCAAAGTTACAAGAGTAGCATGTTGTGGCTAGGCCTACAAGCTCAGCAACAGAGAGCACTAACACTAAATAGTGACTCCACTCATTCCTAAAAGTTATTCATTAAGAGCTGAAGATAACTTGCTTATCTTAAATTGGGTTTATTTAAATCCTTCCAGTTAATTTAGTTCATTAAATGAAGTGACATTTATACTGTTATTAAAATATTATGCACCAAAATGTATTTACAAATTATGTTTTTTATTGTATGTATAACTAAAATAGGTATGTAATTTTTTTTGTAATATTATAAAATAAAATATTAATATAAAACCTGCTACTGAAGATAAACTTTATGTCTAAATTGGTAGGTTTTCAGGAGACATAATTTTTTTTCTAATACAAATCCAGTCCTTGCAAAAAAGCATTTACTGTCATGCTTGTTTAATCCATTTAGCGTTGGCAATTTTGGCAGATTTTTGTTTATTGAGCTTGAAAAATCACAAAAAATTGACAAGCACTGGTGTACCCAGATTCTATCAAGTGGGGTGGGCGGATTCATGTTACATCTCCAGAGACGGGTCTGATGACACTAATTCCTTTTACGACTGCATCCTTTTCCATAAGAATCTGCAACAGATGCAGTACATTAGTACTAAAAATGTAGAATATGTAGAAATATTTTTTTTTGAGTTATGGGGAAAACAACAAAAAAAAAAAGGATGGAGAAATTGTTTATTTAGTCCCTCCCATAGAACTGCTTTATCGTTAGTTCACACGAGATGAAGTTACAGGGCTGTCAAGAGAAACTAATGGATCGTGATCAAATGAATTTGCCAGGCCATTACTTAATATACAACTTTTCAAACTCCACATTTAAAAAATATATCTAAAGATGGTAAAACGTTATCTGGGCTGTAACTGTAAACGAAATCTGTGAGCATCGCATAACTTGCAAGGTTTCCTATGAATTCTGTCAGCGGTAGACTTGTATTTTTTGTCCTATCAAGGTAAACCCCGAGCATTAAAAGAAAATCTGGAAACTCGGCCAGGTTTCCCCCTCCCCGTCCTTGTCCCTCCCTCTCGACGGTCCTCGAGGACGCAGAGCAGTGGAGCCGGGGTGGTTGTGTCGGCAGAGAGCCGCCACCTGCGGTCCCGAGGCTTCAGCCCGCGGCGCTCGGTCTCCGGCTCGGGTCGGGTGGAGATGTACTTCCCCGAGGTGGACGTGGACGTGAGGCAGCGCCCGGGCGCTCGGGAGCCCAGCAGCCCCTTCAGGTGAGGACAGAGCCCCCCCCCCCCCCCCCCCCCCCGCCTCTCCTCCCGCTGTGCACCTCCCGCCACTAGGCCCGAAGTAATCATTTGCATTTATGTCAAGTTGACCTAAAATCATTCGGCTCAGTCACCGGTACCGAGATTATTTAGTCTAAAGTTATTCAACCTAAAAACATTCGGCCTATAACCATTTCACATTGTTACTTGGCCCAAAATTGAATTGGCGTACAGCTAGGAAAATTATTATTTTTTGGCAAAATTTGTGTGTGTGCGACAATCCCGAGAAACAGCGAAATTGTTAATTTCCATTCATGCAGTTGATTCACCTTTAATTGAAAATTGTTGGAACCCCTGTAACAGTTTGTTACATACAAAAATAAAAAGATGTTAATCGCCAGAATTTCGCCATGAGCCAAATGCCGACGTCGGTAGCTGCAATTTCTAATTAAAAAAAAAAAGGCCAAAAAGTTTCAATACAATAAATGATTAAACGGCCTGGCTCGAGCTACCGACGTTAAGTTTTCTCTTCCACAATTACTACATAATTTATGAGAAGCCACCGAACGCGCCCTCTTCGTGCAGCGATCGACAGACGACTGGTGAGATCATGACACTGTTTCCTCCACGTAGGAAGGGATGTCACATGACCTCATGACCAATCACACACACGCTTCATTCACACTACAAATCACAAGCCAATCAGAACACAGAACATATACACTGAAAACCATTTTCATACATAGAAACAGGGGATTCATTTTCTCCTTCTCTCCCCAACACCGTGAGACATCAGTTATCACTCAGTTCCCACGACCAGTGGGGAATCCCAGCTTTTGTCTCTCTCTTACTGGGGAATCACCATTTCTTTCTCACTTGCACTTACAGGCCTCTTATGTGTCTCTCTTTCTACACATCACCCCAGACACAGTCCCTTTTTCTAGAATTATTACCAAATACGTTAATGAAAATTAAAAACAGCGATCATAATACAAATTACTTGACAAAATTCAACTTATTTATAAAAACCTGAAATAGTAGGCTCAAACAGACAAAAATCTAGTACAGTGACTTATTTGTGAATAATTACATAAAAAATAGTAATGATTGAAAATGTCTGTTATAATAAAAGGTACATTCTTAAAACACACAGCAAGTGAAAATATTAACCCTAAAATACATAAAAACGGTAAAATATTCTTTGAGAGACTTTTTAAGAAATGTTTAAAAGAAAAATATTTAGCTAGGAGGGCAGGGGTCTTGCAACATTACACACCTGCTTGAAATTTTTTTTTAATAATATTCCTTCGCCAGTGGCCTGTTCAACATTGTGATTGTATGCATGCCTGTGTAAGCATGAAATTGTTTGATTGTCACAAACAAACATGTTACTTTCACACCATAATGTTAGGGTCTTTGGTGGCCATGATCACTGATGTGTTGCACTCTTGCACTCGTGTAGGCTAGAGGGCAGTGGGTTCAATCCCAACACCCCTGCATGGCTCATATTCATGAGTTCTGAACCAGTACCCAAGTGGTTTGGAGTCCATTATGATCTTGGGGGCCCCGTCGCCTTAAGCCTCTACAAAACAGTGTGATGTAAAATCCTATCAAACCAACAAATCTAGTGTTTGAATACATATATCTCAGTGTTCAGCCATTTTTAATGTAGCATGTTCAATAATACGTTAAGTCAAAGGAAAAAGGTACTTCTTTTGATTTGCTGCATTGGTTTATATGCAGTTACCAGGAGTAACCTTTTTAAAGTTGTTTTTTAAAATTTATTTTCAAAAGTGTTCAATTAAGTCTGATTGTGATTAAAAATTTTTTAAATTGCACTTGATTTTAACAGGTTATTAATAATTTTTATATATTCTTTTATGAATAAAATTTGAGTTTTGGTTTGAATATTAGCCGCATTATTTAGCTGCAGCTAATTTTGTCATGTCTGTAATCACATTTAAATTGTTGCAAAAAAATTGTATAAACTTAGTTACAAAAGTAATAATACAAATAAGAATGAATGCAGACCTATCCCACACAAAGTAAATTATTAACTATGCTCTTTTGGATAGTAATGTAATACTGCAAGTTTTTTTTCCCTGAAGTTGGTTGAATGACAAACATAGTTTCTGATATTTTTTGAATAAAATAAATTTCTCACGTAATTTTTTGTTTCAATGCCTTACGTTGGTGCGTCTTGCAGAAATAATCACAAATACTTATTAAAATAGTCGAGCTTGTTGTGATGGTGTCGGTACATATCTGCAAAAAGCTCACGGTCTTTGTTGCGATTTTTCGGCAAGATTGTTTCCGCATGAACTGATTGGCACAGGAATGCATGCAAACCTGGACTTTGTGCACGATTCACGAGTGTGTGATTTTTTTCCCCCTCTTTAATTGCACGACGTTGCAGCCACATTCGGTCAACCGAGGACATAAGCTCTGGATACTGTAGCGCAGAGCCGCTGTGCCCCGCCCAGTCGGGAGCGTTGTCCGCGAGCAGGGAGCCGCTGGTGAGGACGGCCTCCGTCGGGGGCTCCACGCGCTCTCTCCGCAGCAAGGGCAGCCGCGGGGGCTCCGTGGCCAAGAGGGGCGGCATCGCTGAGGTGAGCCGTGCGCCCTTCCTGTGCTTGATGTTCCTGAAACACCAGCTTCAATACGTTAACTGAAACATACTCTACTAGAATATGTCGGTGGGATTCTGAAGAGACTTAAGGGGCCCACCTAGTGAGGGGCGTGGTTGTGTTAGTGAGGCGGATTGAAAAATGCAACGCTTGCTCGCTGGTGCTTCCAGCCCAGAGTTGCCTCTCTAAGTGCAAGGCTCTGAACTGGTGCGCTGTCTTCTCATAGTGCATCGGGCAACTGTGAGATTTTAGCGGTAACCATAGCATCGTATGGCGGAAAAAATGAAGATAAAGGTGTAATGCAAGTCCCTCGAGTGTTTTCACAAGAATCTCTACCGGGTGTTCCATGCTGAAAATTGACTCTGAAAACACGCATTAGCCATTTACACTTTTCTAAAAAAAATACAGTTCAAAAATGAAGTACGTAAACAGAAATACTCATCTGCCCTCACTGTATTTTTAAATGCTTTTCGTAAACAGACCCCACTGTGAATATCTTCAGCGGTTTTTAAATAACGTGTTTTATTTTTTCTGGAGCTCTGCACACCGTATGTTGTAATTTAGTGTCATGCCATGACTAAGTAATTTTGACCAAACATATCTAAAAATTGCAACTTTAATTAAATATTGACATATACTGCCTTTTTTTACTTTCCTTTTTAACTAGTTATCATTCTATCTAGTTATTATGATTTATTGTTTTAGCAACAATTAATTGTTCTATAAATATAATTTGGTTTCTCAGAGGAAATGTTCTTTGGTTTACTATGCTACAGTTATGGCTGTGATGTGTGATTGTCTTTGACCCCTCAGTGGGCGCCAAAAGTGGTGTCAATAATCCTACATTAGATCCATCCTGGCGCTGAGTTGTGAGTTCATCTATCTGAAAAACAGAAATAATTTCATCCAGTAATTTTGATATTGGTTTAAAACTAAATAAGGTATGTTTGCAAACATTTAGAATAATTTCTTACAATTATTTGTTTAGTATACGTGTATGTCAGAATACTTGATGTCCTTTATAAACCAGAGAAGAATACGTTTTAAAATACACCTAGTATGAAATTTAAATTCATGTTTATTTTAAAATGTGTTAAAAAAATTATATACAGAACTTAAAGCTTTTATAATTTAAATTATGAAAATAATAATTTTATCAATAGAATGTACCTTTGCTAGGTCACACAGCGAGGTGTGAAGAAAACTTGGTTGTTATAGATAAGTTTGTCCTGCCCATTCATACGTGTACGGTACAGTGGAATTTGTACAGTTATCACAAAAATCATTACAGTAAAATGCTGTTTTCCTTGCACTGTGTTTTTTGTTTTGAAGGGCAGTGACTGGCGTATCTCCGACGACAATTCTGACGAAGATGAGTGTTTCTACGATATTCCTTCTCTTTCGCCTCCTTCTGCTGTGTCCATTCCAACTTCAGTACCTTCCTCCACCTGTCTACACACTTCTCTCACAGCAGATATCATCTCTCTTAACAGCCTAGAGTGCGCCATTTCTTCTTCTCTGGAAAACTTGGCAAATACTTCACCCGTTATGCAGAATGATGAGACAGGTAGGGTATTGTCTTTATCTGATGAGCACGAGATTAGTAACAGCACTGTGTTAGGGGTAGAATGTGAAAATAATGTGGCTAAGACTAGTTCATTAATGAGAGAAACAGATTCAGTTAGCAGGAATGATGAGTTACAGTCCGTGATTTCAAAATTATCATCTAGTGACTCTGAGAGCCCAGCAGTAGCTGAGTTCTACATGTCAAACGATGACACTTGTGGAAGTGAAATATTGGAGTTGCCCACTGATTTAATGCCTGAACTCCCAGGATTAAAAAATAGTGAACCAACATCTTTGCAGAATGGCAGTAATGCTGATGAAATCAATAAGGGAAACTCTGAACCTATAACAATTTTAAAATGTGATTCTAATAAAGTTGTGAATGTTGATGATACCTTACTGAATGAAAAAACTAAGAAAGAGATTGTTAGCACCATTGCAGATTCTTATGAAAATGAGTCGCTGGTTGATAACTCAAAAGAGGATGAACAAAATACTGGAGAATCTATTTCACAACAAAATGAAATTTCTGTTCGATCTGTCAAAAATACAGAAATAGAAGAGTTTGTTTGCATTGACTCAAAAAACACTGATAAACTGGTTGCTGTAGGTCAGGTATCTGCAGATTTGGAAATTAAAAATTTGATTTTGTCTACAAAACTGCCAGAAGCTAAGACCATAGCTCAGCCAGAAGCTAAGACTTTAGCTCAGCCAGAACCTGAAACTTTAGCTCAACCAGTAGCTAAGACTTTAACTCAGCTAGAAGCTAAAACTTTATCTCAGCCAGAACCTGAGACTTTAGCTCAACCAGAAGCTAAGACTTTAACTCAGCCAGAAGCTAAGACTTTAACTCAGCCAGAAGCTAAGACTTTAGCTCAGCCAGAAGCTGAAACTTTGGCTCAGCGAGAAGCTGAGACTTTAGCTCAGCCAGAAGCTAAGACTTTAACTCAGCCAGAAACTAAGACTTTAACTCAGCCAGAAGCTAAGACTTTAGCTCAGCCAGAAGCTGAAACTTTGGCTCAGCGAGAAGCTGAGACTTTAGCTCAGCCAGAAGCTAAGACTTTAACTCAGCCAGAAGCTAAGACTTTTACTCAGCCAGAAGCTAAGACTTTAGCTCAGCCAGAAGCTGAAACTTTGGCTCAGCGAGAAGCTGAGACTTTAGCTCAGCCAGAAGCTGAAACTTTGGCTCAGCGAGAAGCTGAGACTTTAGCTCAGCCAGAAGCTGAGACTGTAGCTCAGCCAGCAGATGAACACAAAACAGATGTAGCTTGTGGCAAAACAGTGGATGTTGTATTTGTTGGTAGCAAGAAAGGAAAAGCTGATGCCGCCTCATGTTCAGGAACGAGCGGACAGGATCGCGGAGACTGCACAGAGACCGAACAGACTGCAGAACCAGCACTGGGAATAAGGCAGGCTGGGCCGGCAGAGCCCTGCCCGCCAGCCGAGCTCCGAGACGAGCCATGCGAGCGGTCTGCGTCACAGGCCAGCTTGCGGAAGGACGGTCGCGCTGGCAGGTATTACAAGCGACCTGCCCCGGTGCCTCCGTGCGAAGGAGGCACGTGCGACGTCGCACACGTTCAACTAGACCCGCTGTCCACGTCATCAACCGGTGACGCAAAGCGAGAGCCATCCGAACAAGCAGATGTGATCGGTGATCCACCTTCCGAGCTAAACATCATCTCACCACAAATCAGAGCCCGCCTTGTTCTCGAGCCAGGCGTGGTGAGGAACGTGGGGCCAGTGCCGGACGGAGAGACTAGCAGGCCCGAGGTGCTTGTTTCAAAGCCCAAACCAAAACGGAAGTCATCGAAGCGCAAGTACGTGGAGAGTACTGTGTCCCGCATCTTTGCGATGCCGAACCTCACGTCATTGCTGCCTTTCTGGCGAGACGCTCCGAGCTCCCGGAAGCCCGGCGGTTCTGCAGAATCTTCGAGGAGAAATTCTTCCGTCAGTTCTGCGTCGCAGGGAGACGAAAGTCATGGCTGGATTGCGGAGACTAGGAAGTCCCCAAGTCCGAGCTTGCTCGGGCCGGGCAGTTCTAAAAGCTCCATGATTTTTGCGGCTGGT
This sequence comes from Bacillus rossius redtenbacheri, assembly GCF_032445375.1. Classification (NCBI taxonomy): domain Eukaryota; kingdom Metazoa; phylum Arthropoda; class Insecta; order Phasmatodea; family Bacillidae; genus Bacillus; species Bacillus rossius. The sequence goes on along the minus strand of NC_086330.1, from coordinate 23,595,086 downwards.
GAAGGTGACCTCGGAGAAACTCCTAGTGCCCAGGAAGTGAAGGGCATACTAAAGAAAACCAGCATAAGTGGCAGCGTGAGAGTGAGAGAACTCTCTCACTCCCCAGCGAGATCGCGACAGCCCGCGCCTCTTGCAGACTGGGAGGACTGACGTTTGTAGGACTAGGCATGACACATGGGCGATGCTTTCGTGAACTTTGTCCCCTGTTTTTTTTAAGCATTATTAGTTAGTGTGTTTTCAAAGAAAATCAAAGTTTTAGTAAACATTCAGTCTTATTTGCTGCACAAGGACAGGTTGTTTTCAAGGCATTTTGACATAGGATGGTTTGTTTAGTGAAATTACCCTGAATTATGAAATTAAATACATATAAGGGAATAAAATGTGTGCCATCGAATGGTCATCCTTGTTATTCCTGTTGCCTTTTTCCTCAAAATAAACTGGTGCAGCGTGGATCAACAGTTCCTTAAAGGGTACCACTCTAAATCTTCTCAAAACTCACTCATTTGCTGTGTTCTGGTGCCAACTAAAACTGTAAACAGAATTGTTTGTTAACTTTTGTGGCCTTTTAACATTTTACATAAACTTGCAACGCTGTCGTTTGTGTGTGAGTCCTGTTTAAATTTTTTTTTCTTTTTGAAATAGTGTTGTGGTGATATTGTTTGAAATTTTTTTATTTCATAAAAGAAAATTATTTATTGTTTTTTGTAATGTTTAACATACTAACCCCTGACAGTTATTTAAAATAATTAATATGAACCGGCCAGAGTAGTACTGTAACTTTTTTAATTAGAAGATATGTATAGTTTGTAGCCAAACACTGCAGGGACTGTGTTCTTTAGTTTTTTTTTTTTTTACTGATGTGCTTTTTTAGATATTCATTTGCTTGTATACCATACTTATTTGGTTATCTGACTTGGATGTACATGTTTCGAATATGTCATGATGACTATTATTTTGTGTTAAATGTTGATTTTTTGCAATTTTAATTTAATTATACTAAGGTTTTGTTAGTTTGCCTTAGCAAAGTGTCAGCAAATTAATATAGTTTACATACGTGAAATGTACAACTTGCAAGCAAGTTATCATGCAACTTAGTTTTTGCATGGATTTTGCTCCAGGTGATTGGATGATACCTTACATTTTTAAGGTCTCATTGGAGATAAGTTTTTCATTGAGTATTGATGGGTGTGGCATGTACGGATCAGAGTACCGTATTTAATTGCATAATGTCCGCCATCGCCTAATATCCGCACATTTCTTTTTAAATACTTGAAATGGAATTTTTTTAAATCCGCATAAAGTCCGCACCAGACAAAGCAACCTTGGCTAACCCTGAAAGGCACAGTAACGGGATGGAAATTTACCGACGCTGTCAACAATGCTTTGACGTTGAGTTGTTCATTTCTCCGGAATTATCTCGACCCAATTACCCAATTATCTCGACACCTGTCACATTTCTCACGTCCGCTGCGGAGGGTCGCCAGTCACCAGCGCTCTGCGAAGTAGTGTGCCGCCGTTAATATTTTGCAACTGGGCCGAGAGAAGGGTGCCAATTTTACGAAGCAGTGATTTTACTAATGCAATCCGCGGAACCGTGAGCATACGTAAAATCAGGGTACTAGTAAACTGATTATGAGAGAACAATTTTTTTTTACTCTACACAAAACATGTAAAATTTTGAGGAAAAAATTTTTTTTTCCGGACTTCACCTCATAATGTCCGCACCCCATTTTTTTTTGGTCGAAAATGTAGCCAAATTACTGCGGACATTATGCGAGTAATGCGAGTTATTTCTCCCACAGTGCGTGGCGATGCGTGAGCGGCACTGCGTTGCAGGTGGTGAGCTTCGCAACGCTGCCTCGAAGCAAGAAGCCGAGCAAGAAGAAGACGCAGTGAGCCAGTCACCTGGTGGCGCGAGAGCTTGTGTTCCCCTGCGGCCGCGCGGCGGTGATACGTCGACCTGCTTTCTGCGGGCCGCGGCTATGATTGCACTGCTTTGGTTGTAATGATGCTGTGGCGTTATGGCTGATTACGCATGCTGTGATACTGATTTCAAGTGAAGGGCAGGCCGCGAATAAAAAACTCTCTCTCTTCTCACGTTTATGAGCATTATAACATATCAGCTCAAATTAACCTCATTAAGTTAAATTTTATAGTAGTCGTGCTCTTCGTAACACTTAATTAAGTTCCTGTACAACAGTTATTTGGAATAAACTGTAGATGTTTTTAAATGTTAATCTACTATAAACAGTTCCATGATTTTATGACAAATTTTTATACTTTGGTACATTTTGATCTGTTATTTATTTCAGAATGTAACGTTATAAAATTATTTTATAGATACCTATTTTAAAATAAAGTAATAACAAGTAATGAACCATTTGAATTCCAAAACAAATAGGAAAATAGTTATTAACCATTTTGATTGAGAATTTTTTTTCAGTGTAACATCTAGTTTTTAAAAAGTATTTAAAACATTTTTACTGTCTGTATTTGAATCACTATTTTAATAATATAAAAAAAAGGACTAGCATAATAACATACTTTCAGAATGCAGTGTATGGTTTGCATGCAGAATTAATTAATGTTTTGCTTGGTACTTAAAGATAATTAAGCAAATCAACACCTATTTGTAGGATGATAAGTCACACTAAAATTGTTTATCCCATTCAGCTACATTTTAAGGAAAATAGTTTTAAGCTAATACAAACATTGGCTTTTTGGAAGAGTTGGAAAAAGTTTTGCCGTAGTATGTGTGGCTAAAAACTTAAATAAAAAAATAGTCGGCACTAATTGGTTTTTGTTTAAATTAATTTTATGTTTTTGCTCATTCGTAGGCTACTGGTTGGCCAACTCTTATATATAGTAAGTAACTGTGGAGAAGGGGGGGATGAATTATATTGTGTGTGAGATGACAAGGCTTGGTGTCACGTGACATATTGTCATATTGGTTGTTACATTGTTAGTACATTTTTTTGGTTTAATGGCTATTCATGTAGCTTTATCACTATAGCTCTTTTCCATTTTTTGTTATGTCAAATTTTGTCACCAGATATGTACTAAAAGTAATTTGTTAGTTGTAAAATATCATGCATGCTGTTGTGAACACTTGCATGAAATTTTTTACACCGAGAAAAATGGTGATGAAACATAAAAATGTAATAGAGCTAATGCGATGAATTTACAGTAACATCACTTAAATGGTGCTAATGACTAGAAAATAAAATAACCATCTACTGCCACGGCCTGTGAGTTTTAAAAAAACAGAACTAACTCCTTGTTCTAATGCCAGTGTAACTATCAGGCAGTTGAAGTATGGTGTAGTTGGTGGGCAGCGATAGTTCTTAACTAGAGACAAGATTTTATGGTTTTATTTTTAGTCCAGTTTAGTTTTTAAAACAGAATATTTCAGTGTTATTGTTACAAAAGCTGTTTTGTAATACTTACTCCACCAAAATAATGGTAAAATAAAATTAATATGCTTCATTTTTACGATAAAATAATTTATAATAAATTTTTCTAAAACAGATACGTACATTCAGAACAGTAAAAAAAAAATCAGCATAGGTTTATGGTTTGAAAGCAATTCAACAAAAGATACACAATAAAACAACTTAAATTAATTTTTCTGTTCCATCCACTTAAGTACAACTATTTGTCCAGAAATTACATTCCTTGAATTTAATACTTTAAAAGATTACTAGGTATAATGAGCAATGAGATCTATGAAAGTTGTTCGATTGAACTTGATAGATATCGATTGATCGGCTAATAACAATTTAATTCTTCCTTTTCCATGTATTTTCGAAAGAAAACTAGTCAAACTAAGAAAATAAAAATGAGAAGGGCCAGCACAGGGCTCTGGGCGGTTTCCCGACTTGCCTGCCCCCTGTAGCTCATCTTGTAGCAACGTGCGATACGAGTGCTTGTTCTCTTACGAATAGGCACGTATGTTTTCAGTGGCTTTTCAGTTGTCAGCTTTAAGTTGCGTGCTCATTGTGTTGCACTTTGTATAAATAATTACAACACAAACACATGTGAAAGTTTGTGTGTCATTCAGGTCAATTTCTGCATAAGTTATATACAAAATATAAGGGTAAACAGTATGGTAGCAGACAGTAAAAACAGATAACTCTTAAGGTTTTTAGCAGCATAAATAATTTACCCTAGTTTTATCTGAAATAATGCTTAAGATAGCCAAATTACTTGAAACACATTAATTTTATTTACGCAAGTGTTTTTATTAGTTTGCAAGTAAGCTAAAGGATAAAATGTCCAGCAAACACTGTGCATGTGAAATGCAGTAAGAAAACCTAAACTCAATAATTTTTTTTAAATGTTTGGAGTCATCGTGGATTTGAGTTCAATTGGTGTCCAAGCATTAGGAGTTCTAACATTTAAGATACGTAGTGTTTTAATATGGGTAGTCCTTGAAATTTCGGCAGCTGTAAAATCAAGGTGGTCGTTAAGTTCTATATGTAAGTTTTAAGGAACACATTTTCTTCCAATTACTGTAATATGAACAACTAGGAAATAATAATTAATGAACTGTACAAGTTGCACCTCTTTCCATATTTTTTTGGCATTCATTTAACACCCAGAGTTTAGCTTGTGACTATAATGATGGTGATGCTGTTTTTTAACAAACCGATAAGTACTTTCCAAATTTGATTCAAATGTCGTTCTTTTCAATTATCTCTTTGGTCCTTCATTGAATTCTCATAAGCAATCTGTAATGTTATTAATAAAAAGTTGTAAGTTTCTACAAATTTCTGTTTATCATACAGTGTAACTGTAAATGATTATTTATTATTTCACTCACTTGTTAAAATTAGTAAATAAAATTGTTTAGTTAGATGATATAAATTTTATTTTTATAATGTATTTAAATTTCTCAATATTATCCACTTTCATTAAGCACATGGAATTACAGTTTGAGTTTAGCATTCTAAACTTATTCTGGTAACTACCAAGTGTTGATTTAGAATGCAAGTAAGGTTATTTTCCAATATGTTACCACTACTTATTAAGATTTGTTTTGCATTTATTGTGTTTGATAGATAGCAAAACATATGTGGTGCTAAGTAGTTTAGTTGTTGTGTCTTAATGCAGACATTATTTTCAACTGGAGCATAACTGTGGCTTTGTCCAAAGTAATAGTTAATTTATTTAAATTTTTTATATTTGTTTTTATGTGGTTCTTTTTTAAAATATGAAACACAGCTGCCGTGTTTATACCTTTTAAAGTCGCATATTGCTAAAAGGTATGAATTTGATACAAGAATCTATACAACCTTAAACTGACAAAAATATATTTTCATAGAAATTTCAATTAATTTCAGTAGGTTAACATCAGAAAATAAAGCATAAACTCCAAGTAGTTTCAGTTTGTAGCAACTATAGGAATAGTAATGTGTGAATACCTATTTTGTAATGATACCATCATAGAAAAATGTAGAATTTTCTTTACCATTTGAAATATTGTTACAAGTAGGGATTATAGGATTCGAAGAGTAGCCCAATTTTTAGTCTAATATTTACACAGTTCTGTTTTCATCAACTTGATACATTTCAAGCATAATCAGTAATCACAGTCCACTGTGTGTCCAAAAGGAAAACTAATCTTATTACTATTTTACATGTGTTATGGGAGTGTGACTCGACAGAAACTCACTCTCTTGTTCTTGTTACTGCTTGTTACTGAACACTGTTTCAACACTGCTCACTTTGGTGCTTCGTCGCAAACGCCAACTCTGGTCTTCCTCTCTTCCGCCCCGAAGCCTCCCTTACCAGCTGAACAGTTGCATGTCACCTCGAGATATAAGTCGTCGCCCACCTTCAGTCGCTGGTATCGCTAAAATTTGTTGCCATATCCTCATAAGCTCAGCTGGTAGCGTGTACAGCTACACCAGGCTATGTTTCCATAATTCACTATGCGGAGTTTCAGTGGGAGATTGCAACCCCATCACTGTGTTCGAAACACTGGATACGATCTGGGGGGGATTGGGGGGGGGGGGGGGTTTGAGAGCGCGTGAGCATGTGATTTTAAGATTTGGGGGTGGCTCACGGTACAGTAAGAAATAAAACAGCTGTCACTTGATGCTTAACTCTGTTTTTAATAGTGTAGATGTTGGGTGAGGGATGTCACCATTTCCCTTCAGTTTGCCAACTGATGCATGTAAGTGTCATGATCTGATGTCTGCATTTAGAGGCGTAAAGCTCTAAGACTGTTTGTAACAGTCAGGCTTGATTCACGATATCTCAATCCCCTGAGATTCCAAGTCTAGATCTGCCCATTTACACTTGGAGGCATATCATCCAGTGAGGGAGAGAGCGCGTGTATTAGTTAACACTGAAGCTGTATAATTGCTAACCTGAAAGACTGACACTCTTATATAACCTGCGTAAGTGGCTAAAGAAGGTTCTTGTAGTTTCCTGAATGAGCTGTAGACTAAAATCATTTATCTGGCACCTGTAAGCTACCAGAAATGACCAAGGTTGCATTCTCTAGGCTAGGGCGAGCCAAAAGCTCAAGATGCATGGATGAGACATGGCGGCAGAGTAATGACTAGGCACTAGGTTGTAACCGAGTGCTACTCATCTAAGCCCTGTAAAATAATAAAATTAAAATTCTGCAATGTGTAATGTTTCAGTTTGAACGCAGTAAATTCCCTAGATTCAGTAGATTTCCCTTGATACCAAGCTTGTGAGCCTGCTGAATTCTGAGGGCAAACTTACAAGAATGCCTTGCCTTTTTTGAACTCTTGACTTGCATGAATGAATCTTTTACGCTGGTGTAGATAATGTGGATCACAACAGCTTAAAGAAATAATCCATGGTCTGTACATGTGCAGATAAAGCAGTTCCCCATACAGCATCCAGGTCCAACTGGGGTTGAGAGTTGGCATACCTGATGTATTGTTGGTGAGATAACAGCATGAAGTAATGAGGAAAAAAATTCAACTAGGCAAATGACTTAAATTACTTGAATGACCATTTGATTTTAGTTAGTGCTATGAAAGTTGATTCTTTTATTAAATTTTTATTATGTGAAAAAATGCCAGGCATCCTGACATTGCAACACTAAAACCCAGTAGATAGTAATGTTACGAGTGGAAAAATATCCGGAAAAGATAGCCTAATTAATTAAATAAAGTTTTATTTTCACCTAATATTAAAATGTACACTATTTGTTAAGCTATAGCAATTTGTCTGTCCACAAAATATACACTCTTTCATTCATTTAGTCCCATTTAGCTCCCGCTGGAGCTCGGCTTGATCGTGGCTCTCTCTACTGATGGTCTCTTACTGCGCACCTCTGTATCAACACACTGCCTTGTACTTCTCACTTGTTCTCCATAAATAAAACACTTAGATGCTTCGGTCCCAGATGCACAAATCTTCGCACACAAAGCCCACCACTCACCATCTTCTATCTCTCACCAAAGAATTACTCAACCTTTTCACTTCACTGCCTTCACAGGTCAGTCAGTCCTGCCCTGGAAAGGTCACGTAGCCCTTCGAAGTGTCGCGCCATCAGAATCTCCCGACTTAATACTCAAAGCTGCGAGAACAATGGCATCCTAGCTACACCACTTCACGCTGATGGACCTCCGGGATTGTGCTGTACTCAAGAGACACACATACAATCTGCAGGCTCAATAAGAAAGCATGGAGATGGGAAAGGGGCTAGCAAAGCACCGCTGCTAATCGGGTTAGGCGTGTAGCAGTAATGGGGGATGGACGCTACCTACATCACACCCTACCCACAAGCAGGCAGGTCAGCACCGTCACTATAGTCCTCATAACAGTATTTTGATTGTGAACATTTTAGTTCCATATTTAAAAGTAAAAAGCCAGAACTTTGAATTTGTTTGGCAGAGCATAATTTTTGTTCACTGGTTCTTTCTTAACTGCTACTTGGCTTCTGAGTTGAGGCCACATCTTAAAAAAGTGTTGATGTGCTTGTTGAAGCCACAAGCAATTCCTACCTTCGAATCCACGGTTGCAGCATTAGTGTCACAGACAATTCATGTTAGTTAGTTTTTGTAATGAAGGCTGGTTATAAGGGAATCATGCCGTTACTACCAAGGTGCTATGAGAGCTTGTAAATGTATTCCTATTAAATGTTTTCAAGTATTTGCCATGATTTTGAAAACATAACTTTTCTTCACCATTAATTTTAGTCAAATCATTTTACAGAATTTTTTTTTTTCGTGACTTAATGTGTACTTTAACATTTTGGAAACAATTTGCATGTTTCCGACCACATTTTAAAGACAATATAAGTTATGAATTGTAAAATAAGAATGTAATTAATAGTGATTGTGTGTTAACTATTTACTTGTTATTTTACATCATAAATTTCTACTCTATGGTTAAATTCTATATACATAAAAAAAGATTTGTGAACTGTTTATGTAACTATAAGTAATGTAATTGACACACAGCTGTAAATTTTAATATATCTTTTTTTAATTTTTTTAGAATTCCAGTGCTGAAACTACATGTAAATTTTATTGAACAAATTGGTTCTAAATGTGCATTATGTACTTAAAAATTATTTTTAAGCAAGGTAGGTTTATGAGCAAATGTGTGATTTGTGAATTTCATAAAGGTGCAGATAAAAAAAAAAAAACTAAGTCTTGGTCTCGTGCTCAGTTGGTTATTTCAATTTCCTGTCATGACTACCTATTAAGGGATTTTCATGTAATTTGTTCCGTAGCTTTCTTGAATTTGTTGTTGGGTTACAAATTTTCTTACATGATATTTACCCAAACATTATTTTCAATCTGTTAAATGTCATGCAAATAATATGACTTTTTTTTTTTTTACTTTTTATTACTAATAGATAAAATTAAGTAAATATCTTTTGATAAAATTTGAAACGAAACATAACATGCAAAAGAGTTATTGGAATAGATTTACAGGAATAGCCCTCAAATAACAGTAACATAAGAATATTAAATTACCAACTTGTCATTTTGAGAACAAGCCTTCAGATGTTGGGTGTGAACTGGAAACAGTAAGATATATAATTATTAGATATGTTTAAAACAATTTTGCTTGTGCATTATTATGTGAAAAATAAATATGTGTATTGCTTGTTGATGTTATGTTTATGTGACATTGAGACTGTTAATGTAAATTGCATGCTTCCATGCAGACTCTTTGTAAACATCCAATAGCCATGCAATCATGGAAATTTCTGGTGATAAAAAAAAATATAGTACCTGGTAATGCACTATACTACTCATCTGCATTGCAAAAATGCTGTGTGTGAATGGCTAGTCATGTATCTTTGTGATGAAGCAGCAATCTAAAATGACTGACTGACAAAGGCTTAGCTATAAATGAAATGCTACTGAGTACAGTTTGTCTGTATGCGAAAAGTGCTTGCGGTTGAGTTAACATATGAAATAGTTAGCAACTATCATAGTTTAAGTGTACATGTTAAAAGATTGCCATCTAGTACACAGATAATTTGATAGATGTTTATGTAAAATGTTAAATTGTCCATTGATTTTTATGGTAAATAAAGTTGTTTTATTCTATAACTTGTTTAATTGAAAAGCAATTTAAAGGGGAAAGCAAATAATGAATAGTTTTTCAAGCAATGTGAAAACAGAAAACACATGTATTGTTTCAAAGTCTATGCCTCTGCATGTCCAACCCAAAGGCTATGATACAAAAGCAAATGAAAGTGTGTCATTTTATCATAAGTTAAGTAATTCAGTATATCCTTTGTCATAAATTAAGTAATTCATCCATATAAATAGGCTTTATTTCAAAACAATGATATAGTGTAGTAACAACAGTCTCAAATACATGTATTGTTAATTTACACAAAATTATAACAGCACAAAACCAGCTTCACATTCGCTAAGTAAACAAAAAAATGTTTCTCCATACGTTGGCTACTTACATACATAGGTAACTGACATTCCAAAATAAAACTATCATCAGGTACCATGTAACTAGGTACACAGTTGAACTTCAAAAACAGAATATATGTTAAACAATTCCTCAGCCTTTTTCTGTAAATTTTTACTAGGCTTGTGCGAATATCAGAGAAGATCCTTAGCTACAGATTTAAACATGTGTTCACATTTCAAACAAAGCTACTATACTATACTGCTGCTAAACTTCTTCGGTGTGTTCTTACTGCTGGTGCCAGTACCATTAATAGTACTCGTTTATTTATATATAGACCCTTTTGTTGTGTGTGTGTTGTCGGGACGATATACACTGGCTGTCACTATTTTTCAAAATATATATATAGACATATATATATATGTGTCAATGGTACTGTTATGCTCTTGTACTCTGACCCTTAGAAACATGCAAAAAAAAATGTTATTTATCATAAAACACACACTCTTGGACACAGGTAGCTAGGTAACATATATCAACACATAGGGATAGAATTCAGGTTTTTATTAATAATAAAAATTGCTATTCATCAGGGACAACTAACATATGTGTAGAGATAAAAATCAATATTAATATAATTAGATAAAAAAAATCACAGAAAAACAATCCTAACGATACTGAACATGACTCGTGGATATGCGCTTATGTAAATTAAAACATCAGGAAAATACGTAGCACACATGAATCGTTCACAAAAGTTCGTTAGTGTAAGTTTAGAAAATCAATCAAATGATATTTTTTACGGACGCATTCTTACATAACAGAAAAATGTTTGAAATCATAGCACAATTAATAATTAGTATGATTACTATTTATGTTTATATTTGGGTTCGTATTTGCCTTGGCTTAACTCAGTTTATATGGTAGAGACACGAAACTTGTACTCCCATTTCACCTCTGGGTATCACAAAATAAAATAATAATTTAAATCTTGGAAATAACAATTCATGACGTAGTTCAGGATAATTGACACCTTTTACGTGAAAACTAATCAGTTTGTAGTCAAATCGAAGTGATTCACGAAGAAATTACATACAGCAGGGTATGTCTATGGGCGATACAAAATGCAAGATCTTTACTTACAGATTTTCACTCCTAATAACATATCCGTCAGAATATGCCCTTATAAACTTACACATTATTTATTTATACGTCGTTTAAGCTCATCCTGAGTGTCGGATGGCATAATCTAGCTAGCTATATTTCAAATTTAAAATAGGCCTCGCGCCTTTGCGTCGGCATCAGACGCCTTCATACAACCAACCTCTTAATTAATACGTTCTAGACGCCTCACATCTAAAACACGGCCTCTCATTGGCCGAAACCAAAATCGGTTAGCGTAATTTACAATATAAATACCGTAAATAACACTTATTAATACAATTGAAAACACAAAAATGCAGTAAATTTAAAACGAAAATTTCCAACAATGAAAATTTCTTTAAGTAATACCCCGAATAAAATCATCGTTTATTCGTTAAGTTCATTAGTCCTTAGAGGGGTATACTCAATTGGCTGTCCATATAAGTCCATTTCAGGTCATAGAGCATAGCTCTCGTAGATATACATAATTAATAAAATATATTTAAATAACTTTTGCGGGCGAACAATATACAAATTAAATAATAAAATTTCATAATAATAATAATAACAATCAAAATAATAAGATTTTATAAATAATAATATCATTACATAAGTCATAACTTTCTGTGCATTATGAAAATAGTAACAGCACAGAATTGCCGCCCTTGTCAATCATATTGAACTGCAATCGTTGACCTGTTCAAAACAGTACAATGTGATTGGCAGTTTACCGTCTCTCTCGCACTATGTACAACGAATAGCCTTGTCGCCTAGCGGCGCGCGCACCACACATAAAAAAAAAACTTGGAGCGACCGAGCTCCTTCTTCTCCTCTTTTTTTTATTTCTTTTTTCTATCGTCCTTTCGACCGTTACACCCGACAATTCGCGCAATTTTAATCACTTTGCATCGGGTCGTCGCCGCTAGCAGACCTGCGCTGGAATGGTCCACGGGTTTTCCCGCGCAAAAATCTTCTCTGCTGGACCTGCTACAACTCTCCGACGGCGTCTACTCCCTTGAGCCGCTCCGGTTGAGAGGGACGTGGGAGGACATACTTACTGTAAGTAGCAATCTCATATGGCTATAACGGGTGTATGTACATGTGAGTCAACAATGTGACGTTCTCCAGGACACGTCACGGCAGTGGATCAACGTCCACCCGCGGTGCAAACGACATCGACGGCGGCGGCCGAGGAGGCATCAGGACAGCGCCCGACCTCAAAGCGGCCAACACCAACACCTGCTCCACACCTCACGTCGGCGGGATTGGCGTGTGGCGGCTCGCAGTACCGGACACCACGGCTCCGGGCTCCGCGGCGAACATCTGCAGCGGCGGACTGCGGCTGCAGCTGCCGCCCTACCCCACGAACACGTGAGAGGCGGCGTCGGGACGTCTGCGGTGCTGCTCGTGTCGGCGGAACCGCCACTTCTCACAAGGACGCACTCGTCGGGTCCCATCACTGATAGGTACACAGCCGTTGCGAACTGTATTGTGTACATTTTAACTAACAAGTATCCCGGTCATTAAACAGTCTTAAAACTCTTCACTCATGTGTGAATCGTGCACTTGTAACGCACGAATGTCGGCAGGCTAAGACATCTTCTGTGCTTAACGTAGCCTATCCACAAGCCAGTTCAGTATAAACTAACTATTAAAACAAATAGTAACTAATGGGATCAAATAACATCAGATATTAAATAATAATATAGTAATTTAGGCTAACCATTCAATAACTTTCAAAGTGAAATTGTTACATCTTAACAATAGGTATCATTAGCTAGATAACATTCAAGCATAACTTTAACTAAACTGATTTTCATGTTAATGAAAGGGTTTGTGTACATCATTGTTAGGCATCCTTATGCCTTCAGGTTGTACCTGTTTTATTCTATGTACAATTTCATTATGCATCTCGTACATTTCCATAAGCATCATCTCACAATCTTTCATAACTTCATAATATCAACAATTGATAAAATTAATAATTCTCACTAACATCTCATATAATATACATAACATCATATTTACAATATCACTTCAAGGAACATTTCATATATTACATAATTAAAAGCATTTGTTTATGTTAGCAAACAAATCAACAATAGTTTTGATTTCGTTTAAGTACACGCATCATGTGTAACTTGTGCTTGGAAAGGGAACGCACAGTGTTTCCTTCTCTTTTATCTCTCTTTTATCGCAGCTTATCGCTCGGCGAAGGCGGCCTTTCCTTTTCTTTTATTTTACTCGAGTGTCTGGTGAACTTTTATTTCTACCACTTCTAGCAAGTTAGTATTTTTTTTTTTCTGTAATCAGCTGGGTTCTCATATAACGCAAACAGCTGTTTGGAAAGTGTATAGCAGTTTTCCTCTCATCTCAACCATTAGTTTCATTTTCAGGCATCCGATGCGGGCTTTGCAGGATCCTGACTGTGTATTCATATCATTCAGAAATTTCTCTGATAGGAATTGTTTCTTGTTAAAATCACTTGAGATTCATGATCTCGATGCAAAGGATAATTCTATCCTGACAAAGCTATGTGAAACAAAAAAAAATGCTTTCATGATAGCTTGCAAATTTTTTATTTTTTATTTTTTTTTCTTTTCTGGCTGGCTCAATTTTGCAGTAACTTAGTACTTGTTTATAATACAGCCTGCTGACATTTATTGCAACAGTGTACTAAGTCCGCGACATAGTTGTTAGACATTGAGTTTTCCAGGTCTTCGTTTGACATCATATTCGCCTACTCGACGATTACAAACATAAACAAACAAAATCTCAAGTGCCACGTTGAATGAAATTACAAGTCTTTTGTATAGTTTTTTTTTTCACAATAAATAACACAAAGTCGCTCGTATATATCTTGTTATCATTTCATAAATATCATTATTTAAAATAACCAATCAAATTAATTTAAAGAAATAGCTTTCTAATACTGAGTGGATTTGTATGCGAAAGGAATGCATACTTTTCTACTCTGCATTCAGGGCAGAATGCAACCCTATGAGATCGTTTGCAAAGCCCTACTTCAATCATAGAATTCGTGTAAAACAAAAGTATTACATTTGCAAAAAAAAGAATATTTTTTTTTTATCTTCTTCTGCAGCAGTGTTTAATAACAGAAAATGATAAATCTCGGCGATTCTTAATAAATTCAGTGGTGTGTTGTGCTTCGGAAAAAATGGAGTAACCACATCAGTAATTCAAGGTAACCTTATTATTATTATTGTTATGCTAGTAGTTGCAAAGTGTTCATGTGCTTCTTAGATGCTTTGTAGAACAGTGCTCACCCATGTTTACACAGCTAGGCCATACTTCTCTCACACAAGTTAGTCGACAACACATAAGCTTGACATTTCTTTTTGCTAGTTAGTATGATAGTACTTACAGATAGGCGCATCTCATTACATAGATTCAGATATTACTGTTAGTGAACTTATACTCACACGAAGAATAATGCAGACCAACTGACAAACAATATTATACACATAATACACTATTAAATTCGAAGATTCATTACATCTGTGTGGGTGGCATTTCACTTCACCTCACTACAGGCAATAATAAGCGGGAATTGCACTTCCGCATCGACGCGACGATAATGTACCAAGCGGGTATCACACTTCCGCTACACATTAGGTACCTGTCAGTGGTTGCAATACGCCTCACATGGCGTATCAAATTACACAGTAACCATTTAATACCTTTCACATTTATACTGGTCAGGTCCTGGCTCTGACCTAGACATTCCGATTGCGCTCAGCTGTTATAGTACCTATACTCGTACTATACAGGTGTTTCACTAGCTTGTGCCGAACTTGTTCACTGGGACACAGGTTTCTTGTAGGCTCTCAACTGCGAAATATTATACCGGCCTACTGGTCGGCCTGTAGATGGGTCTTCCAGAGCATAACAGTTCTCTTGAACTATGTCAGTTATGACATATGGTCCGTCGAAAAGCAAAAATAATTTCCTGGTGACATTCTCCCATGCCTTGCTGACAGGAGATGTTTTCTTGAGCACAAGGTCGCCGATATTAAATTTAGACAATTTGGATGCTGGTTTCCTTCTTCTTCGTACATCAGCTTCTGCTGTGAGCTTTCATTCTTACGAATGCTTCCACTTCTTCTCCTGTGGGTAGTCTTGTCCTTTCGGGCTCCTTGTCACAATGGGGTATAAATTCAGGGTTGATCGTACAGAGATCCTTAATAGTTTAACGTGCCCATGTTGGCACGTCCTCCTGGAGCTGGTGATCTGGCTCCTTCTTGACGATTCCACTGTCGGTTCCCTGCTGCTTCAGACACAGCAGCTTTGAATTCTGCTGCCACCTGATTTGCTGGTCCCTGGTTGTAGTACGTCGTCTGCTGAGATGTAGACGGTGCAGCAAATGGTGGTGGGAATGTTGTCATCTGTGTGTTCCGGTTGTATGAGAGGTGGCTGTTCTGGGCATGGCCGCCACTTGTCTCGTGAGTCCTGGGGGCATAGTGGTATGGCGGGCGGTAGTCCTCAGGTTTGCCGTTGTAGCGGGGCTCGTCGGTACGGCGGTACTTCTTGCAGTACTCCAGCTCGTCTTCTGACGATGCTCTCCGGCGGCGGTCTGCTGACTCCCTGGGTGGCCGTGACTCTGGCGAGAATGATCTTCGCTTGTTGTGTCGGTAGTCCCCCTGCCTCCGGCGGTGGTTTGCTTCGTCATCGCTGTGGTAATTCCTGGAGTTGGACCACCACGTCTTTCTCTTGTAATAGGGGGTCTTCCTGTAGCCTGTCTGGTATTGATCGTTCCGGCTAGGTCCTCCTCCTCTTGGCTGCCAGTTCATTGTGTTTACCGCTGCCTGTCTGAGCTCCTTGGGTTTTCCCTCGCGATTCTGCCAGTAGTTGTGGACTGGCTGTTGTCGGTGGGGCTGTGATACCCTCTCACTCTCCTCCTTGGTATTGGGTGCTCTGTCCATTTTCTCAAGTTTATCATAATTGAGAAGGCGCTCGCGGAACTCTGTCACATCACGGTACGGCAGGCCTGACAACTGCTTCTGATACTTGAGTGGAAGCTGCGTGAGGATGGCCGCGATGAATTCATCATCCGTCATGGGCTGATCCAAGTAGCGTGTCTTCTCAAACATTGCTGATAGATGCGCTTCCAAGGACGCGCACTTCCTTGGGTCATACTTCTCCGTGTGAAGCTGTGCACGGAGGTGACTCTGTATTCGGATGTTCCAATACTGGTTGTGGAACAGGGACTGGAACTGGGCGTAACTATGCGTTGATGCACTCAGCATCTCCCACCAGTAAAATGCCGGTCCTTTCAGGGCGCTGTTGAGACACTTCAGTATCTCTGTATCTCTCAAATGAAAGGTTGAGGTGTATTCCTCAAATCTTTTCAGAAAACGGATGGGGTTCTCTGTAGCTCTGCCAGCAAACGTGGGCATAGCTTCTGCCCAATGCTTAGCTGGATGGTGCATGAGCGTGGCCGCATCAATGTTGGATGGGCTCAATACAGGGGTTTCTCTGGGCAGATCCATTTGAACGGTAGGATGATTGTGGATGGGTAGCAGTGGAATTGTGTACATCTCACTGGGGTACCGTTGCCTGTCTACTGGGGCAGTCGGTACAGTTGACACAGGGGCTGTGTGTGACAGTACATGAGCTTGGCGGTCAGCTGACTCACTCCTGGGACTGGGGTGTACACTAAGGTGCTCGATTCTATCTCGTAGTGTGGCAGTAGCCACCTCCATGTCCTCCAGTCTATGTTCGAGATGCTGGAGATGTCCTCGCACCTCCTCCCTAGCACTAGCTTGTCCCTGGTGTTCATTTGAGATCATGTTTCGTATGGATGTTACATGAGTCTCCAGACTGTCCACACGACTACTGTTCTGTGATACCTGCTCAGATATCTGCTGGACCTGTTCGTGTTGCTGGGCCAGCCTAACCTCAATGCTGTGTTCCAGGCTCTTTAATCCTGAGTTGGTCTGATCCCTCAGCGCTCCCAACTCAGTCGTAAGCCTCCCCATTTGAGTATTGTTCTGTTCTAATTTTGCATTTAGGGATGCATTATGCTGCTCCATTTGAGTATTGTTCTGTTCTAATTTCGCATTTAGTTGAGTATTACTCTGCCGTAATAATTGCATGAGTGCTTCCAGTGTCACAGGTGATGTAGAAGTATTATCTGGCAATGGTGTGATGTTAGGGACAGTGGCCTCCTTTTCCTCCTGCTCCCCTGTTGCTGGTGACATGGGCCGCCCTAACCTCTCAGTCACGGTGGTAGAGTGATCACTAGGCCCCTCCACACAAGTGTTCCCTGGTGAACCCCCTGCTGATGATGTCGCCGTGTCACTTCCTGAATTCCCTGTGTTATCGCAGTCTTCACACATACTGTCATGCCTACTCCTGAGCGAGTATGTGGGGTGGTTGTGTGCCATGTTATTATAATGGATTAGATACACAATGCAGGATCAAATGACAACTTGAATTAAGGTGCGACAACTCAGTGTCAACACACTCGGGCCCCACGTTTATGTGCGCCACTTTCTATACTATACTGCTGCTAAACTTCTTCGGTGTGTTCTTACTGCTGGTGCCAGTACCATTAATAGTACTCGTTTATTTATATATAGACCCTTTTGTTGTGTGTGTGTTGTCGGGACGATATACACTGGCTGTCACTATTTTTCAAAATATATATATAGACATATATATATGTGTCAATGGTACTGTTATGCTCTTGTACTCTGACCCTTAGAAACATGCAAAAAAAAATGTTATTTATCATAAAACACACACTCTTGGACACAGGTAGCTAGGTAACATATATCAACACATAGGGATAGAATTCAGGTTTTTATTAATAATAAAAATTGCTATTCATCAGGGACAACTAACATATGTGTAGAGATAAAAATCAATATTAATATAATTAGATAAAAAAAATCACAGAAAAACAATCCTAACGATACTGAACATGACTCGTGGATATGCGCTTATGTAAATTAAAACATCAGGAAAATACGTAGCACACATGAATCGTTCACAAAAGTTCGTTAGTGTAAGTTTAGAAAATCAATCAAATGATATTTTTTACGGACGCATTCTTACATAACAGAAAAATGTTTGAAATCATAGCACAATTAATAATTAGTATGATTACTATTTATGTTTATATTTGGGTTCGTATTTGCCTTGGCTTAACTCAGTTTATATGGTAGAGACACGAAACTTGTACTCCCATTTCACCTCTGGGTATCACAAAATAAAATAATAATTTAAATCTTGGAAATAACAATTCATGACGTAGTTCAGGATAATTGACACCTTTTACGTGAAAACTAATCAGTTTGTAGTCAAATCGAAGTGATTCACGAAGAAATTACATACAGCAGGGTATGTCTATGGGCGATACAAAATGCAAGATCTTTACTTACAGATTTTCACTCCTAATAACATATCCGTCAGAATATGCCCTTATAAACTTACACATTATTTATTTATACGTCGTTTAAGCTCATCCTGAGTGTCGGATGGCATAATCTAGCTAGCTATATTTCAAATTTAAAATAGGCCTCGCGCCTTTGCGTCGGCATCAGACGCCTTCATACAACCAACCTCTTAATTAATACGTTCTAGACGCCTCACATCTAAAACACGGCCTCTCATTGGCCGAAACCAAAATCGGTTAGCGTAATTTACAATATAAATACCGTAAATAACACTTATTAATACAATTGAAAACACAAAAATGCAGTAAATTTAAAACGAAAATTTCCAACAATGAAAATTTCTTTAAGTAATACCCCGAATAAAATCATCGTTTATTCGTTAAGTTCATTAGTCCTTAGAGGGGTATACTCAATTGGCTGTCCATATAAGTCCATTTCAGGTCATAGAGCATAGCTCTCGTAGATATACATAATTAATAAAATATATTTAAATAACTTTTGCGGGCGAACAATATACAAATTAAATAATAAAATTTCATAATAATAATAATAACAATCAAAATAATAAGATTTTATAAATAATAATATCATTACATAAGTCATAACTTTCTGTGCATTATGAAAATAGTAACAGCACACTACATAATTTATCTTGCTATTACATACGAGGTGTGATAAAATATATACGGAGATTACATTTTATTGAACAAAGCAGTAAGCTTACATCAAATATGAACTAATCTCTTTCAAACAACCTTTACTCGGCTAGCGATGCACTTATCGCAACATTATTTCATGATTGGAAGTATTTCTGTAAGGCTTTCTTCGGAAGGGCCTTCAGCTCCTCCGTCGTGGCCCTTTCAATGTCGTGAATGATGTCAAAATGTTTTCCTTTTAGCACAGCTTTTATTTTTGAGAAGAACCGAAAGAGTCTCATGGTGCTAAATTCGGAGAGTAAGGCGAATGTGAACAGAAAGAGAACCATCTGTTTGGCCAAAAAATCGTGGATCAGAAACAAGATGTGGCACGGCATGTTGTCGTGATGGAGGAAGCCATTAGCCCATTTTTCTAGTCTCCTTCTCCGTTCATAGTTTCACAAACGTTGCAGTACACCCTCGTAATATTCGGAGTTAACAATTGTTCCCCTTGGAACGAACTCTCTGCGCACTATGCCCTCACTATCGAAAAGAAAACTAGTATGACGACGTTTGACATTGATGACGGGCCTTTTTAGGGCTAGGAGAGTAACTCGTTTTCCAATGGGAACTAAGAATTTTCATCTCAGGATCATAGCCATACACTAAACTTTCATCTCCAGTTTTAATTTTGGTTATGAAGTCTGGATCTGCATCAAGACAATCAGTCAATTCTGTGCAAACGGACACAATTTTCCTTCTGTTCGTCAGTCCAAAGTCTGGGAACAAATTTTGACTCACTCTCATTTGTAAATTATCAGTTAGTTTCCATGGACCCAACTCTCAAATAGATAATTGGCTGTTAGAACAAACCATTTTTGCCACTTTGTGGATGTTTTAATCTGTTTTTGAGGCGAAGGACATCACGACCGTTCTTCGTCTACAACCGACTCATTTCCACTTTTAAATTACTTATACCACTTGTAAACAGTTTTCAGTCACCTCATTATCACCACACAGTGATTTTAACTTTTCATGAGCTTCTGGGCACTTTTTTTGCAACTTAAAACAAAACTTTATGTTACAGTGTTGTTCAAGATCTATGATACATGACATACACAGTACACACGACCTCACTCTTCATGTGCTTTGGAAGCAGACTGACAAGTCAGAACTTGTTCAAACTTGAAACCATCTCAAGGATCATGTTACCAGGCCTATTACTTAAAACAGATGTAGCATCAGCAGTTGCTGCTATAAAAATTCATTCACCATATTTTTTTTTGTTGACACATCATATCAACTCCCCCACCACCAAAAAAAAAATCTAACAGTACAACAATATAATGTACTTCTTGGGAACCTGCTAGTCACATGATTACACATCTTCAAAACATAGTTTATTCACAAATTATTTTACAAGTTAGGGTTGCACACCAAAATCACTCAAATATATCTAATTGTTTAAAATTGAAACTTGGAGATAAATTAACAATCGCAGTCAATATCATTACCACCATAACTGCAGCTAATATTCTGTTCTCCGCTGTATTACAGATGAACAAACCACTTGCAACTCTTCAATTTGTACGTTACAAATATGTTGCAGTATTTGTAAAAGGAATTTTTCCCTGCTGTAAAATTTCAGAAAATTTCGGACATGCAGAATAAAACAGACGTTTTCAATATATACTATGTATTTTGTTTTCTTGCAATTTCTGAAATGTCAGCATGTAAGTCGGGTGAGCATTTTTCTTTATAAATTTATGGAAAATTTTCAGACATATTCGAGATGATACGGCATATTAAAATTGTGTATGGACACATGTTTACCATACAATGACGAAATTTGGTCTTTACTTCAATGTTGATAACTACATAAGTATTTTATGGGAAAAACTTCACTACAATATGAATACCTTCAATATTAATTATTTCTAAACCAAGTATTTGAAATCGAAAATAAATAATAAATAAATATTATAATTATTCCTTTTGTTACTTGTAAACTTTGAATATTCGCACAAGTCTTGTTTACATACAAGAAAATGTACCAGATTTTTGGAATACATAGTAACAATAAATGCCCAGCTTGATAGCTTGAACAATTATTCTTATAACTATACAAACAAATAACTAGCTGCAGCATTCTTTAAAACTTGCAAAAATATCAACTTAAATCCCCTTTTGTTTTGCCTGTCCAAGTTGTCAAAAACATTTATGCAAAAGTAACAACTGTGGCTTTATTCCATTACTTTATAATTCATAATGTCCCAATTTCTCTGCCAGCCAATATAAACAACCCCCGGATACCATTGAATCTTTAGTACAGTAGAACCTTGATTAACCGAGATAAAAATGGGGGAAGGTCAGCACGGATAAGCACCACTCACGGATAATCTAATTCAAATGTATTTAGGTTGTAAATACAGCAAAATTTTGTAATTTATACATTGGCAATTCTAATCCATTTCTTTGTCCATTCGTTTATACTTTTAATATGTAGTTTTTAGTTTTACTCCTTTCTTGTTCCTTCCCCAAAGTTTAATTTTTAATTGAGAACCTGGTTAACCGAATGCCCGGTTAATCAGGTCACAGATAATCGAGGTTTTACTGCATTTGAAAGTTTTGATTTTTGAGATTGAGGATAAAAAATTCCAATAAAAGTATTGGAGTGTAGTAAATTAAAAAAATTCAGTCTTTACAACCATAACACCATTACATCATAATTCTGTTGGTTCCATCACCTCAAGTGTCTATGAGAAGTTCTGTAGTTGATATACACCCGCCCCTCGATGAAATGCTGTTTGATTTGAGCAGTTTTGAAGTAACGGCACGAATGAATTAGGGCATGATTTCAAGTAGTGCAGTTCTAGATTCAAAGTAGCTCTCTTTTTCATCTACGTGAATTTTTTATTCCAGTGTGTGCACAATGGCAAACATGATGCAAAGAATTAATAATGTGATGAATCAAACAAACTATTGCTTACACTATTATTAATAGCTATTAATTTCCTTTATCACTTATTTACTTAAGCCCATTAAAAATGTTACAATGAATTATATTACACAGAACTATTGGTAACTCTGCAGCAGCTATGGTGAGAAAAGCCAGAAGCTTCCCGAACAAGTTAAACTCACACCTACCAGGATGCGCTAGTGGTAAGTCATGTGGTTAGTATTTAAACCTTGGTATTCGGCAAACATGCATTTGGTAGAAGAGCTTCTGTATTAATAACACAATTATTTTGTAATTTAGAAATGTTTTTTCTTTTTTTGCACAATTTCATAAGGAAACTTTATATCCAAGGTATATTATGTAAAAATATGGCCTGTGAATTTCAATACAATGTGTGATCTCAAAATGTAAATCAAACATTTATATGAATGTATTTAAAATCTATTGGACATAGATATTATTAACACTATGAACTCATTTTAACAGGAGATTAAAATGGATGTCCATAAACACAATCCAATGGTTGGGAAACCAATTACAGTGAAACCTTATTGGTAAAAACCCTCTTAATACAAAGTGTTTCCGAAGTCCCTAGAAATTACATAGGAGTTATAGTGCTAAGTAATTTGTTAATACAAAAGTATGGTTATTATGTAATACAAGTCGTTTTTGTCCAAAACGTAAACAATTCCTGTAGTAAAGAATGGCTAGTACAAATATCTCGGAATAATAATTAATACTGATCCTATTGCTTTGGTTCTGTGTAAGTTGGAGAAAAAAAAAAGACTTAGAAATTAACATATTCTTCCAAAATGATAGTCTGTCTTTTTGTAGTTAGTTTATAATCCTTTACTTTATTTTTCTGTCTTAAATTCTTTAAAATAAAGTACAATAAGTTTTTTTTTGAGTCACAGGTGTAGCCAGCCAAAAATTAAATTTTTCAATCCCTAAAATAAGTACATTTGGGGCTGTATAACATTGTGTGCATGTTTCCTTGGAGAATATTCTATATTTTTTTAAAGGTGTGTTAGGCATTTATTAAATGAGAAAATATATAGTTTTAACTTTAATAGAACTTTATTTAAAAATTAAGTAAAATTGAGATTTATTTTTATAATAGTTTGGTTGATACAAACTTTGTTAATACAAAATGATATAATTATGGTCCCTACAAGTTCGTATTATTGAGATTTGACTGTATATTAATGAACGTGCATTCTTATGGAAAATGTGTACTTGATAAGCTGGAATTTTCATGGCATGATTCACGTTGTTACTTCAAGGGGTGGGTGTAGTAGTTTTCTTCCCACTTTCAATTTTGTATATCTATTGTTTTTTAAATAATAGCAAACAAGTATTTATAAAAACATATAACAACAATTAAAAATTAAATTTTGCACAGTACAAATAATAATGGAGGGTAAGAAATTCTTCTAGTGTCTGGGTTACAACAAACTGGAATAACAAACATTTTTGTCTTTTTTTTCCCATGTCATGTCTCTTTATGTCTATACTATTGCAGGGTGTCTACAAATAGCTGGTGAACCAATTTCAGGATTTTTTTTCAGGACCTTTTAGTTAATAATTTTCTTAGAACTTTTTTTGTGTCACAGGGTATTAAACATTTATTTTTTTCAAAAATTTAAATATCTTAACTAAATATGTATATATAATATTATTGTAGCTGCCTTAACGTAACAAAATTTCACTTCAGTATTATAGTCATTTTCCCAGATGTGACTACACTACTTACTTTTTTTCTTTCCCTATGTGTTTTTTATGTAATGTGAAAAAAATATGCTACTTATATTCGATTCAAACTATTAAACTGATACTTACACAGGCCTACTTTTGGGACCCTGGAGTGACTAGGTTTTGTTTCACAGATATTACATTCCTTTTATATAAATGTACTCCTTAATTACACCAATGTTTTTATCTCCTGGCTCACACCCTATGTTTGCAAAACACTCTGTTCCTGTTACACCATGAGTACGTAAATATGAATTATTCCCCTGATTTGTACTTTTCTTCTGCCTGCTTTTGGTGTATTATGTCGATTTTGATGCATCACATTTTGTGGACACAATAATTAGTGTACTCTTAGTTGATATCGTTTATCCTCCATGTATTATAAAATTTATAAATCTATTTTATTCTCCATCAATTTTTGTAGATTTTGTTTAATGAATCTTTATAAGTTTGATTTACTGAATGTTTATTTGTGTCTGTGTCTATTGTTTGTGTAATGTATTTATATTTAACATTGTTTTGTTCCATGTATGTTTCGTGCCCACCCTTGCAATCTCTTCAAGGAGTGTTGGTGTGCATGTCACAACTGTAGATAAATAAATAAAATAACTACTATAACTTTGAAAATATAAAAAATCACTTCCAGACTGATACCTAAAAAACATAGATATGGAATATCTTGGCTGGGTATGGCAATGGGCAAAATAGATTGTCAATTTATTTGTTAAATAGGTAATTTATTTAATAATTAAGGAATATATATAATTATGCATTACGTCATTGAAGCTTTTAAATCCACACAACCTTTTTGCAGTAACCCATTAGGAAAAAATATATATATAAAATTGATTAAATCAGTTTAATTACTTGATTTGAATTTTACATTTTAACAGACCAATTATATAATTCATGCAAATTTTATTTTTTGCCTTGCATTGCTGTGTTATTTCATTTTCACAGCTATTCACTACATAATTTTACCTCTACTGCATGTTCTATGTCACGCACATTTAGCTTTGATACTCTGAAACAAAAGTTTTGCTTTGGACCATACTCTCACAATGTACAACAGTTACTATTTCCTAGAGGTGGGTCGAAAAATATCAACCTGATACTTTGGCACTGATACACGCCTGTATCAGGAATGGCAAACGAGTACACTTGAAAAGTATCAAGAACTTTAGTATCAGTGCAGAATTCGCCTGGAACAACACCACGGCCAATGTGCGCAGAACCCGATCGCAGATGACGGTCACTTGGGCGGAGCTTGTGAAAGGGGAGGGAGCAGGAACGACGAATAAGGGATAAAGAAGGGAAAGAATGTAGGGGAGGAAGCGCAGGGGAAGGCGTTGAAGGAGAGGCGCAAAGCGAAATTGTTACTAGTCGTTTGGTTATTGTCCCACATCAAAGTACGCTCAGTGCGCAGTGCGTGCACAGTCTCGTTCAATAATAAAACTAATGAAATTTTAATATTAAAAAGTACATTAATACAAGATATAATATTTATATTTGTGCACCTAACAGCTATGAAAATGCAAATAAATTCTCAGTTGACACTAATAACAGATGTAATCAACATTAGGACTTTTTTCCGAAAACAATTAGTAACTAGTGTTTTCATACATTAAAAGATTACGATTTTATCAAAAATTAAAAATAAAAAAAAAACAGATACGTACATTAGTGAGCATACTATATCAATGTTTACGTTTCAAATGTTTCTTCAGATTAGTCGATAATGATTTATAACTCAGTTTTTGTTTACACAAATTACAATTAGCAAACTCATTATTTTCCATAAAAAAATTCCACACAAATGAAGTCTTTTTCCTGCACTTATCCATTCCTTATTTCACTATAAAGATACTAACTACAAAGCATGACAGCCCGCAACAATGTACATGGTGGTAATTAATACACGGCCAGGACGAACTGCAGTGAATGTTGAACTGATTGATACTGGCTGTATCAGGCGGGCATGAGAGTAACAGAGGTAGAGAATTACCGGGCGTGATAAATAATGTATCAGAGACACCGATACCTTTTGACGCTGGTGATGACGGCACGGAGGATGTGTAACCTGTAACGAGAATGCTGATACCTTGTCGCTTCCTGGGACCGCTACTGCTCTGATACAAAAGTATTAGATACTTGTAACTAGGTACATTAAGGTATCAGTATCAGGATGGAACAGATACCGAAAATTGCTGTAACAACCCACCTCTACTATTTCCTGCAGACATGTTTTAAGACTCATAACAGATATACAGTGGATCACTTTTAACTAGGCCTGGGGAAAATATTAGAGTTATTGAATATAAACACAAATACTTTATTATCCATGTTTGATTCAACTTTGAATACTAAAACTTCAAAATAATGAATACTCATTTGCTTACAAATTTTTGATATAGAATACAAACGTTCACTGTTGATGTCATCTGTGTGATGGAAATAACTATTTTTGATGTTTTAAAGGGAATTCATATTTAAAAAAACAAACAATAATTAGCATTTTTAACACGCAACACATATTAAAAGTTTTTTCAGAACTGTCTCACTAAACAATAGCGGAAAATTCACGTGAACAATTCACAACACGCCATATTTGTGACGTATCATAATTGAAAACAAACATTTATATTCATTTCGCCACACATACCAATAGTGTGAAAAAATAATTAACGTCAAAAACCATGGACTACAACAACACAAAACACGGACAATCCATTGCAATGACCATTAAAAGAAGAGAACATCATAGTTTCAATGGTGTATAAATTGATAGTCACACCCTATCTAAAATCATGCGACACAGTGGCAGCTTACTTGCTGTATGTATCTATGAAAAAACAGACGTTGCAACTCTAAACAAAATAAAAAAAAATGATTTCAGATGGAACAAAATTGTGTTTATAATATTGCTGAAATAAAGTACAGTTAACAGTTAACCTGGCAACAGATAACAACGAAAACATGTGAACAAATAGGATTTAAATATCTAAATATAAGCTATTTAATCATTAATTTGGGTACTTACACAGAATTTAAAGAGAAATTCACATTTTCTGTGAAATGGATTGGATTTCACAGTATTTTACGGTTCATGAAAATTTAATGGTCAATATATGTAGAGTAACAGGTTAATACAGTCAAACCTCTCTGAAACGACCCCTCACAGTTCCCAGAAATAGGGTCGTAATAGATGTTTTCCGAAATTTTCAGTTGATTTCACCCCCCCCCCCCCCCCCTAAATCCCCCCCAAACCGCTACTCGCTAAGAAACCAGCCGTACAATGGCAGGATGCTGTCACTCACAATGCTAGACGGCTTTGCCTTAAACCCACTTCAACCTTCATGACAAGTCCGTCGCCCTACAGGCCACCTCTAAAGAAAATATGTCAAAAGACAGTTTATTTTTACTGTTTAGTTTACATGTACGTTTTCTGCTTGCCGTAGTTAAATACACTAGAACCCCGATGTCACGAACCCCGGATTTAACGAAGCAGTGATTTTACGAATACATTCTCGGGAACCATCAAAAAATTGGACATTTTGACCGAAATGTGGGGAAAAAAAAAAAAATCATTAAAATCTGTTAATTTTAACACACAGCATATTTTTTGTGTCGGCTTTAATACTTCCAATAATGTTCATGTAAGAATAACAAAAAAATAATGGGACATTTCCTTTAAAAATATGGCAGCGGTAGGTTCTGCAACGCGAGTGGGCGCACACTAAGCTCACCCGGCTGGCTGGCGGCAGCGGCTTCATGACGCATAACACATAAGCTCACCCCTCCCTCCCCTCTGTAACATTTTTCAAGGCTAGCTCATCCCTCCCAGACACACAAACCATCTAGTGTCTTCCCTTATAACACCCCAACTTCGCTCTCCTTTGAAAAACCTTCAGTGAGAAAATGCTCATTTCACCCTCCCTTCTCCCATAAAATTGGGCTATTATGAATGGGGTACTAAAGCGGTGAGGGAGGGGTCAAAATATATCACTTTTCACACCAAGTTCGAGTTCAGTCATCTCTGGCAAAGAATTTACAAGCTTTCAAACTTAAATATAAATGTATTTTAATAGCAAGGGTCCAATGAAAAGGAATATACCGATTAAAATCAAAGTGCTGTCACCAAACATAGCATTTAACAGCCCAATGCGTGGTCGCTTTGTTATTGCTCGCGCGAGAGGCGAGACGTGAAATGTTAGAAGAAAGATAAATGCGGGGGAGACAGACGGCAGCCAGTGTGTTTCCTGCGTGGGGAATAAGTGGCGTAGCCTTTTTTTTTTTATGCTGGGTGAAGCGACCTTTTTCTATCAACCCACGGGAAAAGATAATTGCTTGAGCTGTCAAAATAAACATCGCTGCGGCAGTTAAAACAAGTCGAGGCGGGCGTGCATCCAGTCGGTCGCTGTGTATTGTCAACCGATAGTAATCAAAATCAAGAGAAATCCAGCAGGTAGCTTTGCCTTAACTGCGTACCACACTAGACACTCGCAAAATGCTGAACGTAAACACGTTGCCACAAAAACCTTTATCTGCACCCTGCCGGCAAAGGGACATGGAATGGGGATTGTCAAGCACTGACAGCGGTCGACAGGAAGTGGTATCTATTTTTAGATATGCGCTGCCTACGGCAGTACAGCACTCTGCAAGAGGAACGCAGTAACATGCTACTCACCACAAGAAACTTATTTTCAGCATTTCAGCATTATTTTCAGGATTTTCAGCATTTTTTTCACGGTTCCTATAAATCGGGTTGTAATAGAGAGGTGGTCGCAATAAATGGGGTCGCAACAAAAAGGTTTTACTGTAATAAGACTAATAGAATGTGAAATGAAAGGTTGGTTGGTTAGTTATGTTGGGTAAGTAAGTAGCATAAAAAAAAAAAACAATTTTTTTTCCAGATTAAAATATTTTAACCACATTTTACATACAGTAAACTCCCGGTATATCGCGCCTCGATTGATCGCGGAATCGGGTATATCGCGGGTCCAACCATGTCCCCCAGTCAGAAATGAATAATAATGGAATAAATGGTTGACAGCAGATTAGGATAATTTTGCGTTGTAACTAATAAACTAAGCATCGGGCAGAAAAAAGGCTAGGCGTAGAAAATGTCCGCAGTGAAATTCTAAACAAGATATCTCCGTACATTATTCCTTTATCTTGTAGGGTTTTCAAATTATGGTCCAATCCAGCCCAGTGATATTTTCTGAAACACTAGTTCTTAACATCGCTTTATCTCACAAATGAAGCATCGGAACGGGGACCTGATAAAGCCCACCGTCCAGCGACATTATCCAGCGTGACTCGGCTGGGGATTGATGTTGGATAGGCTTGGTTGTCGGCAAGCGCTGGGTAGGGATAGGCGAGCCGAGAATATGGAGAGAGGTAGAGATTAGAGCGGGCATAAACATGAAGAGGGGGGGTGGGGGAGGGAATGTGTTCACGCAGCACACAGGCAGAGCATGAGTCACTTGACTGAGCAGCGTCCCTGCGTACACGGCAAAATCAGGTAGTCCGGTGTTTAAAATTCCACTCCAGAATCTTAATTGGTACTTTACTGGACATCTGTATATAAATGTTTTGTTACAACTTAAACCTACAGACGTAATATTATTGGGTAATTCATTGTATTATACACGTTCATCTTTTTACTTTGGTATAATGTTTTAACATTAAATAGTAAAGTAAATCAGCTAGCGTATTTTTAATCTTTGCCCAGGAATTCACAGTGGTCCAATACTTACATGAACCATACTGTACCACTTTTGCCGTGAGGTAGTAAACAAGTCCCGGAAATGTTTATGTGTAAAGGTCTCCCGACCTTTAACCAGAGGCTGGGGAATATAACACTTGCCGATCCGAGCCACACACACTCAGCAACTCGACACAGCGTTTGGTGAAATAAGTAAAGACATAGTTAAACACGGTTTTTAATACGGCGTCACTGATTGCGCTAAAATTAAATTGGCGCAATTTTTGTTTCCCACACGTGACCATTTATAATTTACTGTAAGCATGGATAATAAAGTTTAACCACTTGACACGATAGACGATTCTTTATTTTTATTGTACGAATGCTAGAATCGTTTTTTCCTGTATCTGCGGCCTACTTCTGCAAAAGACAAGCTATCTGTAAGTAAATATAGAATTTTTATTTTGTCAATCAAACTCGGTACTTTGCGATTCATATTCGGTTTGAAGTATCACTACGGCCTTTCTTTTTAGAAGACTTCGACCACAGAATCGTGTGTAACCGCACACACTGCACTTACTTTGTTACGGACACTGACGAAGCAGATACTGTGGCTGACACCACGAGACTGGCAGCAGCGTGTGTGCCGCACGTGTGTATGGCGGCGTGTGGCGCGCTCGTAGGCCGTGCGACAAACTGTGCGCGGCACGCGGAAAAATAAAAACAATTCAACATTTAATATTTATCTTTAAAATTTATTATTTTTATTTTTTCACCCGCGTTTAGTGAAAAAAGTCCGCACAACGGCGGGCCGTCTATACTGTGCGTGCTTGCCAACCTATTAGAACACAGGCGGTGTTTTATGACTTTTGACCTTGGTCACATCGAAACATCGCGGTTATGCAACAACGCGGTAAAAGTTATGTCCCCCGACAACCGCGTTAAATAGGGAGTGTACTGTATAATAAATTATTGTAACTGACTTAAGCTGACTTTCACTTTAGTATTATTTGTCTAATTTTTCAGATGCCACTACACCACACATTTACCCCCCCCCCCCCCCCCCCCACACACACACACACACACAATTGTATTTATTATATGATGTGGAAAAATTTTTTTTTGGGTATACAATTCTCAGTTTTACTATTTGAATTGTATATTCTTACTCGAGAATAATTTGGTATTCGTATTTATATTCAATTCACACTAAAAAAATGATTTTCACACAGGCCTACTTTTAACACAAGCTTTCAGCCTTTACGCATGGTAGTACAAGTGGCACTTTCATTATGTAACGTAAAATATTGACATTGGTCTACATATAAAATAGTAGCCCCATTCTGCATTTGGTTTATATTTTTTTTTACTACTCTCATTTATGAAATATTGTTTTTTAAAGATTGCATGGGAAAAAAAAAGAGTGCACATTGGGTGTTTTTAGACTTTACCTTCATTCACACTTTTCCCTTATTTAAGTAGTTATTTTTCCTCTTCATTTAAAAATGCAAAAAAAGGTTTTCTACTGAGTTTGCATGTTACGAGAGCAAGTCTTGTGACTTTCCAGGACGAGGAAACACTATAAACATGGCCCAAAATACATTAAGGCCCTGGTACAAAGTTTCCAGAGGGACAAAAAAAAAACCTTAAACTTATTACAGGAAAACTTGTTTATAAAGATTCAAGGCAAGGAAATCTGTTGATAGTGTTTTTTCCAGGGGTGTTCACAGACCCGCCGCTGCGCTAGGAGAGGGCGCTCGGGGCCGGGCAGAGCAGGGACGCCAGCCGGGCGAGCAGGTCGAACTGCTGCTGCTCCAGCTCTCCGCCCCGTCTCCGCTCCCCCTCCAGCCCTTCCAGCAGGCCCGCCACCCGGCCCTTCAGCCCGTCCGCCCGGCGAGCCAGCGCCGAGTTCTCCGTCTCCAGCCTCTCCCGCTCTCCGCTCAGCACCCTGATCTCACGCTCCCGCCCTGAACACACACACCCAGCTCGTTCGGGTCAAATTATCTAACACCCACGTAGTTCTTAACAGGAACACCAAATGTGCAACGGTGAAATGTGAAGTGTAACTTGCTATTATCTTTGAAAGATTTGTGCAATGGGAGTGCACTTGATATAAGTTTTTGGACATACGCCATTGCTAAGAACTTTTTCTGTTGAAGAAAAACTAAAAAATAAAAAAATAATAAATAATAAAACCCAAAAAAGACAAAAAAACACAAAATTAAGCAAAAAATTGCTGTTGTCAACAAGGATATAAACACCACAAAATATTCCGTAACAGGAAGAGGATGGGTAAAAAACTTTTTTCAACACTGCTGTAAATTTAATTTTTCAGTAAACTCATCCTTCAAAAAAATTCCCCTACTATTTAAGAAATTCCCTTGATTCTCACTGTTGCTGAAAATCCCCTGACTTTTCCACGTTTCCTCTGTCGCTGGCCATCCTGTAGCCAGCAGGACCTAACCTTGGTAGGTGGCCATGACCCGAGACAGGGCGGCCTCCATGTCGGGGGCAGCCTCTGGCGGACGGCACCTCGCCCCTCGGCACTGCCCCCCTCCCGAGAACACAGTGCCGTCCATGCTGGACTCGTCGAGGGACGTCGACATGGAGTGGGTAGAGCTGCCCCCCTCCTGCTCGCCCGCCTGGCCCTTCTTGGAGAAGTCCCCCGCGATGGACTGCAATCAGCATCCACAACGCTGCACAAAACTGTTAGGGATATATAGAGACTGGAAAAATTCGCGCTTTGGATGACCTCTAGGATAGACTCCATAATCCCCTACACACTCGGTCAAATGCCACCTGCTCATTGGCTACTGACTCGTGATACCTGTCAACATGGACGCTTGCGATTCGATGCTGTTTTGGTTGAAGGTTTTTCATTGGCTCATAGTCCATCAGATAAACTGTGAACCAATCAGAGAAGCAATATAAAGGTAAAGTTGTTCGGATTCTATCATATCGTGAAATGAATCCGCGAATTTTTCCGATCTCTAGGGATATACTATTTGTTACTGCAATAATTCAAACCCGCCAGTCTCTCCAGTTAATTTTCGGTATCCACAATATATAGACCACCGATAATATTAAACCTGTTGTGTCAACTGAAATTTATAGAAGCTGAGAAAATAGTTAGTAAAACAACATTTTAAGATTTCATTCAAAAATAATAATTGTAATATATGAAACAAGTCAGTAACTTTTATAAAAACAGTACGAATTTTTGTAATTTTTGCAAAACATATTATTTCTGACTCGAGGTTGTTACCCTGGTTTGGTAATCTGAATAGATAATTGTTTTCACTTATAATTATTGTTATTTTGTTATTAGTACATTCTTAAAAATATATTTAAAAAAAAATTTAGGTTTACCACCTTGTCAAAACCAAAGTCATTAGAGACAGACAGAACTAACTCAACTTGTGGAACTTGGGGATTACAACTCGCTCGGTCAAAAAACACGTACCAGGTAAAAATTTGGGGCTCTGACCACATATACAGAAAAACCCTATGTACATCATTGAAGTGACATCCACTTGTAATGGGTTGAAAATCACATATTAATTTGTTTTGAGCCCTTCATCATTCCTACTGGCAAGGTCCAACCAGAAGAAACAACATTTGGAGGTTGTTTGATAAATATAAAAAGGAGGACTGTACCCCACACAGATCAACCTGCATTTAAGAACACAGTTGACTTGCACGTTAACTTGCAGCTGACATCAAGAGACTAATGATGGTCAAACAGCATAGTTTGTTAGCCAACCATTCCAGCCAAACATAGCACAAAACAATCTAGCGTAACTTCACATTACTGTAGTGGTGTAGCATTATTTACCTGGCCTCCTACATTGAATTGGTTTTTTTTTAACCATGAATTTCGATATAGGTACTGAAACACACCAAACATGCAGTTTCTCTGCTTTTGACAGTTTTGAAGTCGCCAGGAGCACATGATAAAAAGGTGGCACTGTACATGCATACAAAAGTCTAATCAGTATAATTTAATAAAGAAAAAAATTTACAGACAGCTACTAAGAATAAACGAACTTGCACGCTACTTGGTACACAGCCAGTTAGCAGTGAAATGTGGAAATTAGCTCGGCGTTTAACTTAAACATGACAACTATAGAAATGCTTGTATTTGAATTGGCAGACCAATGGAACTAGTCTCCTGTTTTAGACATATTAGAACCATGATAATATTTTGTATACTGGTGCAGAAAATGGCCATATAGATAGATTGAGCAACTTCCCTTAATTCTCAGTCTGCTTAGTAAAGCTCGCAGCGACTTGCAATCTAACGACTCTAGTAGTAGCTTAGTCCAGACTTTTATTGGGTTTAATGGGAGTTTTGTATACATTTGACTATTATTTGTAATTCTGTAACTTTTCAAGACTTCATTTGCAGATTATGATTTTCCTTTTATTTAATAGTTTCATAAGTTTTAATGCATAACAGTAACTTGCAATTTTTCTGCATTTGTCAGTTAAAGTTGAAGTGGAGAAAATGTGGAAACCAAACAAATGCATTTCAACCATAAGAAAGGATGTGTTATATGTTAATTGCATATTTAAAACAGAAATATTACTGTTCATTTTATCATCAAACAAGGTTAAGTCATTAAAAAGTTATTTTATTTTGTGTAATCTTGTGTATATTAATTCAAGTAAGCCAAAGTTTACATCTTGCTTAGTCATAACATAAAAGCCAATGTATAGTCCTATAATTTTAACATTTATACTAATGAAATATGTTTACATCAAAAATAAAATTACTGGATCAAAAAACTCATCTGAATCACTGATTTGATACAGTTATTTCATAATGATTCAAAACATCAAAACTATCCTAACGAGTTTTTACTGACTTAAGAATTAAACTTGCTTGAAGATAAAAAAGTTTAACGTAAGAAATCTTCATGTTTTAAATATGCACTAGACAGTTATGTTTTCTTATGGGAGAAATGTATTTGTTTGGGTTCCACACTCTTACCACTTTAACTTCACCCGATAATGCGGAAAATTGCACATATGTTACATATTAAGCACTTATGAAGCTCCTAAATAAAAAAAAAATCTGCAAAAAATGTTTTAAAAATATACAAAACTACCATTAAACCCAATGTTAACACTGGGCTAAGCTACTGCTAGCGCTGTTAGTTTGCAAGGCGTCACGACCTTCACTTAGCGAACAGGTCGCGCCATGGAGAAGGATAGGAAGATGCCAGACCTTACTATATGACTGTGGTGCAGAAAAAGTCGGCAAACCTACCGTGATGTTAATTTTAAAATGCAGCAGGAAGGCTACACAATTGGATGGCAAGGATCTACGATAGTGCTCTCAAGATCGTTCACATAAACGCAGATTATATTTACTCTTTAGTATGTTCATACCTGCAGGTGCTGCCTCCCATACAAGTGTTCTTTCTTGTTGTGAAGCGAACTGAACCATTGGTCACAAGTGCGGCAATACAACTCCTCGTTGTCTTCGTCCTGCATCAACCATACGTTAACCATTCGATCACATCTACAACTTGTAAGTCACCTTTCAGATAAGTTGTTATCAATGTCACAAAAATGTCTCGGTGACTTACCTAGCAGCATTACCCCTACAAACTGAGTGTCAAATAATACTGTGTATTGACAAACTCCAAGGTTTACAACAATACATGTGGTGATCGCCACATTTGTTTCGTGTTCCGAGGTGCTCCGCCCGGCGCGGGCAGTGTGTGGATTTGTTTTCGGGACGTGCCTGGTCTCGCACAGGTCTGGTAGTTGAGCTGACTGCCACGCGGTGAGCCACCTCATGGTGTGTAAGATTTTCTGGTAGTATTCCTGTCTGTCACTAGAGCGCTCTCTGTGTCTTGGTGCACCTCTGATGTGCTATGACGAGGCCAGCGGGGAGTGTGAAGTGGTTTGTCTTTGAGCGAGTTTCCGAGGAAGCGCTTTACTTCGGCGGAGAAACTGAATGGCTACGACTTGCCGAGTGCGGATGTGTCCGAACAAAACAATATTGTCATATTGCAATTTTAATGCTAGTTATGCATGACATGCTGTGGAAACTTGTTATGCTGTAGAAAGGAGTGTCGCGTGGTAAAACACGTGAGTTGGGCGTGGCAACGATGTTCGTGATTCAATGATGGTGATAGCCACTGAGTCCAGGATTAATACAGAATGGGCTATGTTAATATCGTCCACCGATTATTTGTTGCTGTGATTTTACAGACATCTTGGAGTTTTCGTCAAAAGGGAATGTTGCATTGTGGTGCGCAACACCTGGCCATGATGGTGCTGGAACGAAATGGTAAGCTGCAGTGTCCGTCATGTCATGTTCATTAGCTACAGCTGATGAATAATTATGCGGGTGTGATTTTATTTCACGCGAGATTCTTCATCCAGTGATTCAAACTGTAAGTTTCCCTCCCCAAGTGTTTATGTGGGTTACGCAAAACTGTTTTGGAGGTTAGTATATTGAGTTTTACAATAATAAAAAAAGATTACATTTTGTTTGAAAAAATAATGTCCGCCATGGATATCATGGCAAACAAAGCTAAATGCATGCTGACACTAATATTTAAATCTGCGCTATTATGAAAAGTTGGATTCAAAATTATGTAAAATAGGTAATAAAAATGTTAGTTAAATAAAATGTTTTGTATTCTGATGGTTGGTTATAAAATAAAAGATAATGAGAAGGTACGTAGTTGCAAACAACAGTTTAAACTTTAAAAGTAAAGTAATAGTAAAAACTAAATTTTCTGAGTGCTCACAAACAAGACGTTAGGCTTTTAAATTAATTGTTTGAAATACACTACAGCGAACATTTATAATTTCTTGAGCTCATAAATATTTATTGTAATAAAGTATTAATTTGTTTGAAAGACAGTATCATGAAAATGTCTTACATTTTGGCCTCTGTAATTTTTCTTGATACAATAAAAGTTTGTTGGAAAGACATTATAGTGAGATTTGCCTACATCATGAACTCATTAATATTTATGGTGATAAAGTAAAAAAAGAGGTTTAAGGGAGAATTGTTTGGTTCAAGGACTCACAATTGAGTGTGTTGTTATATTCATTTTAATATTCTATTTTCAATCAATTCTTGTTTTAATGTATTTATATTAATACAGGAGATTATTTATATTTACATAATTTTATACGTTTAAAGCACGAGTTGGCCAAGCAATAGTGTTTCAAACAGTGTGTATAATTAATTTATATCCTCTTTAATCTGCACTAATGATTGGCTTGGTGCACTGAATAAATTGTGTCACATAAATAAATTACTTGCAAGTAATGGTTATTGAGGGATATGATTAACTTTGCACAGTGACACAAATCAGTTACCTGTATACACCAGCGATTGTAGTGTTCCCCATTTTAATGATAAACTATCTAAGTTATTTAATTGTATAATTGCATTTTTGTGAATTTGGCTTTTGCTTGAAAGTAAATTTTGATGATTCCATGAAGTGCTTTCATTTTGTTGAGTTAAGAGATAGTAAGACTTTGGGGAAAAACACCAATAAAGCTAACTGGTCTTTACACTAATTTTTTTATTTGGTATTACTACTTTGCTCACCCTTCCCTTTGGTTGAATTTATAAGGTCCAAAGCAAGGTAGCATATAGAATTATATTGCTGAGATTCAGGTACAGTAAACATCTTTTAGAAATATTTTTAAAGGACTTACAAATTAAAATCTCTACATTTAAAAAATGTAGTAACTTATTTTTTGGTGGTTAAATTGGCTAAAAAAAAAAGGGCATATGTCAAATAAATCAAAATGATTCGAAAACATTATTAAGTTTAGAAAAAGTAAGCCAGCGGAATTGAAAACAATAGGTTTAGCCTTGGTTTCACAATTTTAACCAAACCAACCAAGGCAGTGGTTTCAAATGGGTATGCCCAACACAATGGAAACAGAAAGATGCAAACACACTACTCACCTCTATCTCATCTGTAGCATCCATGTCAGACTCTTCTGTGCCATTTCCTTGAAGATCTGCAAAATAAATAACCCTAAAGATTTCAGTTTATTGCCATTTCCATGAACTAAGTAATAAATAAAATATTAAATGCCAGGAAGGATGTATGCAGAAATGTAAAGTTGAACCATTCGTTAAATGTATTTACTGATTCAACAAAAATTTACGAGGCCAACATAATGCTAAATGCAGAATATATTACCACCTATTTTAACTCTAGTGCATATTTTGCTTAAGGAGGATCTTACCCAGCCATTTTGGATTTTTCAACCCTCATTACCCATAACTGTTGCCACCTCCTGAAGTCGCTCACGTGATAAAGCTTGGCAAGACGTTGTATGTGATTTACGTGCTGATAATCAGGGTAGACAAATAGAGGAAGAAATCACCAAAGCCATAATGGCGTGGCGTGAGGAAGGGGTCTCGCCCGGAACAACCTACGCTTGGCTCTCTTCCTGTTGAGGAACGCCTGGTAGGCGTCGGACTGGCGGTACGCCCTGAGCTCCTCGCGGTACCGCTTCTTCTCCACCTCCGCCTGCTCCAGGTACACCTTCTTGTCGTCCAGGCTCAGCTTGCTCCACTCGTTGCCCAGCAGCTTCGTAACCTGCAACCGTCATCGCCACACATCCTGTCACGCTACTACACAAGAACACCTTCGGAAAGATGCTCCGTACCAAAAAAACTTCTCCCCCAATACCCATTTCCTCTTCCATATCTTTTACACCCCCTCCCTGTATATTAAATCATTTGTACCCCCCCCTCCCCCGGGGATAATTACAGCTCTCACTCGTTCCTCCTTCCTCATGCTTCTTATGAAAGCGGTCCAGTCCCCTATCCACCTGCCGCCTTTGTACATGTGGTACACTTCATCCCCCCTCCCCTTGATCTTCACTCCCCTCATCATAGACTCTTCTAACATGATAATTTTTCCTTTTATTTCCCTCCGCTCTCTCTACTCTGTAGTTCCCCTTTTCATAAACTGTTTTTCCCTCCTCCCTGCTTCTGACTCACCACTACTCCTCTACTACCCCTCTCCCCACACTCTCTACCCAACGATCACCTCTCATCCATCTGTCTGTCCCTCCACTGCACTCTCACGAGGTACTGTTCTCGGGTAGCGCGCGCTGGAAGTCTCCAGTTAGATCCTAGAGAAAGTGAGAGCATCCAGCAACCAAAGCTGTGCAGGGCAGATCCGTGAATTGTAAATAAATAGCTTGCGTATAGAACAGGACAAGCATGGACTAGTTTTTGAGTATAGCTCATGAGTCCCAAGACCAAGGCAAATACTTTACCAACAAGTGCAAAGGTCCAGTGATCCGAATTCCGCCTACTATGGTCCTGACCTCTCTTCAACCTTATCCCCTCTCCTTCCTCATCACCTTCCTTCCAGAGTTTACTCTGGTGGTGTCAGATACAAAAGCCAAGACCCTCATCCCAATAACAGCCATTACATTTGGTGCCGGAAGCTGGAACCCTTACATAACAATGTATTTTTCTGGAAAAATTTCCTTTTTTTTTATAACTAACTTAGATTTTCATAATTTAAGGAAAATTAATACGGTTCTAAGTACGTATTTATCCTCTATTAGAAACATTTTATACCACTCGTAAAATTTAAATTACTATTTTAATATAGTTCACTTAAAAATTTTTTATGCTGAAACATAGATATAGAGCTGTGGAGTATCCTTAACCTTAAAT
This sequence comes from Bacillus rossius redtenbacheri, assembly GCF_032445375.1. Lineage (NCBI taxonomy): Eukaryota > Metazoa > Arthropoda > Insecta > Phasmatodea > Bacillidae > Bacillus > Bacillus rossius. Next base: position 23,555,905 of record NC_086330.1, on the reverse strand, counting down.
AGTATGTGTTTGTCTGTTAGCTATGGAGTATCCTTAACCTTAAATAGTATGTGTTTGTCTGTTTGTTCGCTTACTTCTTCTAAACTACACAATGGATTGTGATGTGGTTATCACCATCACTTAGTGTTTATAAATTCATATTTAATTAAAAAAGACAGAGAAATCTTGATGTTTTACAATTAATTGGTTAAAAGATGTGATTGATACATCAAATTAATGTACTGCAGAATTGTAGGTCTTAAGAAAGCCAAAAGAAAAGTTCACAATAGAATATGTCAACCTTTTAAGGAAAACTCACAGAAACCCTTTTGATCTTTCAAAAATGATTAAAATAATGAGTTATTTGTGAAGATATTTTGACCGAAATACACAGTATTAATTCTTATCCTAATAAATATGTGAGTTACCTTAGGCATTTAATTTAGATCAAAACTAACCTTTACACCATATCATGTGCAAACTATTATTTTAATTCCATTGACTCCATTTACAACCAACGGATCTACCATTAAAAGACTTGAGTGTTGAGTGCTTTTCAAAAAGACAGCTATATGAAGACCTTTTACATGTGACTTCTAAATAAAATCTGTTAGTGTTGTCAGATAAGAACAAAGCTGTAAGTTTGTTTACAAAGAAATTTTATAGTCATGGGCAGTACGTATGTATATATTTTTCACACGAAAACTTCGCACTTATAAGTACCTCCTTATTTAACCTAAATGATGCCACATTAGTAAATTGCATCTGTGTGAAGATGGGTGAGTCACTAGTCCTTATATAAGGTACATAGTAATAGTAAATTTTGTCTTTCTTTACCACCTAATGACTTACTTCTTTTGTTATTTTGTTATATTTGTGTTAAAAAATTGATAAAATTTATTTTTTGAGTATCTATGAAAGTATAACTTGGAAAATTTTCCTGTTTAGCTGTAAATATTTCCAAAAATACTTTTCTGGAAAAACTAACATATCTAACAGGAATAATGACTTAATTATGAACAGGAATAATGACTTATGTGGCTAAGTTAAGCTTGAGAGGTTAGTGTTGATACCGTACCCAAGAATGTCCTCCGTACACTCACCTAAATAATACAACTATGCCACTGGCCATAGTGACAGTTTTTCTGATGTACTCATATTATATTACTTTAAAATTGAAATTTTTATGTCAACACGTTCAAATGCTGATCGGAAATATTTCCCTGCGCTCTCTCACCTCGGGAAACGGCAAGTCCTTGTAGTTCCTGCGCTTCTCGTTGAGGAAGAGCACGTATCCCGTGGCCGGGGCCTTCGGGGGGTGCATCTCCTCGAGCTGCGGCTTCCTCTTGCGCCCCTTGGGCCAGCCCCCCCGCCTCTTCTGCTGCGACGGGGCGGAGGCGGGGGCGGGCGAGGGCCCTTGCCCCGCCTGCCGGGCGGCCGCCGGCTTGGCCCTCGCTCCCTTGGGCGGCTGCCTCTTGCAGACCGACCGCAGCTGGCCCGGTTCCTTCACGTCCAGGACCACCTCCAGGGGCAGACACTCGTCCTGCACACAACAAGCTGTCTCGTTCCTTCTCCACTCACTATCAGCGACAACATGAAAACAAGATGTCGCGCACAAGGTGGCTTTTTTTCTGACAGGTGCTATGCCAAACATTCAAAGTTTCGACAGAAGAATATCTTATTAACATTAAAAAAAATATAGTAAGGATCAGGGGCGTAACCAAGGGGGGGGGGGGGTTTAGGGGTTCAAATCCCCCCCCCCCCCCTAGCCCCAAATCTTTAATTAATTTCTTATTCATCACTCAAACAAATTTCATATTAAAATTAATAAAATTTAACCAGTTCGGTGACAACCACAACGCGATTATTGACTCTGAACTAGTGCACTTTCATTGTTACATTCCGACAACAGACGAGAGAGCCCGAGGAGAGGGAGCCTGCGGACGCACCATGTCTGCGATGGACCCCGGCGAGATGCTGAGGAAGATGTTGCCAGGGGTCGACTCCGAGCCGGTCGCGCACACCGTGCCGCCGTGCTGGCTCAGCAGCTGCACGGCCACGTTCTGGAAGTCCTCCATGGACAGCTTGAGGCCGCCCACGTCCGTCGACAGCACGTCCTTCAGCGACAGGCAGACCAACCTGCAACCCCATCGACACGGCATCGTCAGCTTTCCAGAACGTGACCTAAACCAAGTCTGCGATGACTGTTGAACATTGTGGCAAACAAAACAAAACATATTCACGAAACACAAGACTAGCTGAAAATATATCAATGATAATTTTGCTGATTCATGCAAAAAAAAAAAATTGAAAATTTAGGTCAGCTAAATTACTATGTAGTGTACGGATTATCGTCAAAAAAAATTGTAAAAATCTGAAATAACTTTCATTATATGCTCTTTTACATCCTCTTTTCATTACAGCCTGCGGAAATAAAAAATTCCAAATACTTTATGAGATATCAAATTTTTTAATTTTCATATTTGGGGGATATTTGTTAAAAAAAATTTTTAAATTTCGAAATTACTTTTATTCTGTGCTCTTTAACTTCCTCTTTTCATTAAACCCGGCGGAGATAAGAAATTCCAAATACTTTACGAGATATCGAATTTTTTATTTTTCATCCTGTGCACTCATGCAGCATTCATAATTTATTGTTGCTTGTTTACAAGTATGATTTTTTTTTTTCCGCGACGTACGTGAATGACATCATTTTCTACTAATGGGAAATGAATTGTACCCGCCTCTAACTTAGGTGAGTTTTTAACGTTTCAAATTTTAATGTTTTATTTGTTGCGCAAGTAATAAGTAAAAAGAAAATTACGTAAGTTCCTACTGTTCATCCTTTGTCCCAGTTTGTTAGGTCAGGTCAGCTACATTATAAATACTTTAAAACTAAACAACCATTAAAATTAATTTTATTATTTTTAATGTACATTCAGTTTCAAAGTATTTATAATGTAGCTGACCTGACCTAATCTACCTTTGTCCCGTTTTGTTAGGTCAGGTCAGTTACATTATAAATACTTAAAACTATACAAGTAAAATTAATTGATATTAATTTTAATTTCCGTTTATTTTGCAGTATTTATAATGTAACTAACCTTACCTAATGGAAAAATTCTGTTATTTAGGCATTCACACACACACGGCAAAATATAAAATTGCGGCGATCGAATGATTACATAGGTCTTGTATTGCAAAATAAGAACGGCGATATCTCCAAAAGTAATTGGAATTTCTTATCTCCGCAGGCTGTAATGAAAAGAGGACGTAAAAGAGCATATAATGAAAGTTATTTCAGATTTTTAAAAAATTTTTTGACGATAATCCGTACACTACATATTTACCTTACTTAGGCTGGGCGCACACAGAATCAGACAATTATTGTCATGATACTACCTCAAACATGGATTATATAAAATAGTTATCTCATGTACTGAACAAACTAACTTATCTGCATCCAACTCCATAGTGAGGAAAAATCAATTAAAATAGTTTAGACCAACAAGAGAATATTCTCTCAAATTAAATGTGAAAAACAAGTCTTTAACTAGTCAGCTATACACACACTTCAACATGCCTTTGTTGACAAATTTTTGAAACTTGTGAATGCAGAAAACACTGCAGCCATCAGACAGTCTGCTCATGATGAAGTTGGAGCGGTCATTCAATATTGTCACCTTGTGTCTGATCGCGACAGTTATGTGGCATCGTGTCGTGTATGATTCTTTGTGCAATGTTTTTATATAAATACATGGACGTCAAATACTGTCACACAAAATGTTTTATCGTGTAGTTCCTCATTCTGTGTACCAGGCCTTCTTAACTAACCAAACCGTTCACACATTATTAGCGTATTTTAAATGTAGCTAATCAACTGTTAAAAATTTAAATTACTGGTACACTACCTAAAATATCGCAATTCTGTGTTATAAAATTAGTTACTATGTTATATGCATTTTCGTATTCCCCTAGATAACTACCTTAATTAGAGGTGGGTTGTTACAGCAATTTTCGGTATCGGTTCCAACCTGTTACTGATACAGTAATGTACTGGTTACAAGTAGCTGAGCAGCATTCTCGTTACAGGTTATACATCCTCCGTGCCGTCATCACCAGCGTAAAAAGGTATAGGTGTTCTCTTTCCACGCCTTTTGTAATCTGCAGCACCCCCCCCCTCCCTTTCCAATGTTAAAGGAGTATTTCTCACTCTCTTCCAACTTCCCCTCCCTGTTCTTACTTCTCTCCAACAGTAAAAAAAAAAGCTCCACGTACACAGACCGTGCGACCGTAAGGAGAATCTGATACATTATTTATCACGCCCGGTAATTCTCTACCTCTGTTACGCTCATGCCCGCCTAATACAGCCAGTATCAATCAGTTCAACATTCACTGCAGTTCGTCCTGGCCGTGTATTACCATGTACATTGTTCCGGGCTGTCATGCTTTGTAGTTAGTATCTTTATAGTGAAATAAGGAATGGATAAGTGCAGGAAAAAGACTTCATTTGTGTGGAATTTTTTCACGGAAAATAATGAGTTTGCTAAGTGTAATTTGTGTAAACAAAAACTGAGTTATAATGCAATACTATTTGTTAAATAGTGACTGAACTTGCAAAGTGTTTGTTTTTTTTATCAATATTGGCACTGCTATCTGCCTGATGTAACTCAAATGTCTATTGATATAGTTTGCTTACTAATATACCTATCTGTTTTTTTTATTTTTAATTTTTGATAAAATTGTAATCTTTTTATGTATGAAAACACTAGTTACTAATTGTTTTCGAAAAAAGAAAGTCCATAAGTTGATTACATCTGTTATTAGGGTCTACTGAGAATTCATTTGCATTTTCATAGTTGCTAGGTGCACAAATATAAATATTATATGTTTTATTAATGTACTTTTTAATATTAAAATGTCATTAGTTTTATTACTAAACGAGACGGTGTTTTAGCTTTGCTCCCTAGATCGTAGATCCACATATCTATCACCTAAGGATGATGGATCTAGAACCAGTGTCCTTGGTCTTGTATCGCTATTAGCGTACTAACTAGAGTCTTCAGTCTTCGCAAGAAGCACGCACTGCGCACTGAGCGTACTTTGATGTGGGACAATAAACAAAACGACTCGTAACAATTTCGCTCTGGGCCTCTCCTTTAATGGCTTCCGCTGCGCTTCCTCCCCTACATTCTTACCCTTCTTTATCCCTTGTTCGTCGTGCCGCTCCCTCCCCTTTCACAAGCTCCGCCCAAGTGACCGTCATCTGCGATCGGGTTCTGCGCACATTGGCCGTGGTGTTGTTCAAGGCGAATTCTAAACTGATACTAAAGTACTTGATACTCGAATAGTGTACTCGTTTGCAGTACCTGATACAGGCGTGTATCAGTTACAAAGTAGCAGGGTGATACTCTGCGACCCACCTCTAACCTTAATGCTTATCGCAAGTTAGATTGAATTGTGTGAAGTTTAACTGTTACGTATAGTAATGTGCAATGCTTGTGAACTGCTTATGCTGACTGTGTTTGTGCCTTATTGTAAATTGGTTTTTAATACCTACCCTTTATTAGTTTCCATTAAAATTCCATTTTGAAGCAAATCGTTCGCAGCCGACACTGTATCTGTTTTGCTTTCAGGAGGCGAGTGGCAAACTGAAGCATTACAATTACTCATGCCAACATCTTCGGAGAGTATGTTTCCATCACTTATTGCAAATGATTCACACAAAACATTTTCCTCCATTCCAAATGCTTAACTGAAACCGTTCAAACGAATTTTTAACACTAATTGAAAACAATATCAACACGTTATTGCAGGATGCCCAAATTTGAAGCCGTATGTAGTAACCTTTGTCAGAATCTACAGTTATAAATTACAATACATCACATGTTAAAACAAAACCATCACCACTCACAACCTCTTTAGCAACAGCAACATGAATCAAATGTTGCCAGTCATTGTTAATAAAAAATCCCTTTGGAGTTCAGTTCGAGTCGCCGAGAGGAAATAATACTATGCACAACTGCAGAATTCAACCATATACTACGATACTGTACTTTTTCGTGCAACTCAGTCGACAGAGGCGGTATTAAATGTCGCATAGACCGCTATGCCTCATCAACGTATCACGAAGGCGTGTGCACCGTACGCGATCGTGCGTGCACCATAGTGTAGAGAGTGCAACGGGGCGAACGCCAGGTAACAAGTGCTACGTCGGTGGAAGGATCCGGCCGGGTGTGGCATATACCTCAACCGAACTACAACAAATGTAAAGTATTTTTTTTTTTTCCACTGGAGACTATTAGACATTATTTACATTATTTAATATTTCATTTCTATCAAAATTATGTTTCACTGTGCGCCTTGTCCCGAACCTGGCCGGTTCAGTTTCCCACGAAAATCAAACGTTTCCGTGGGAGGGCTGGCAGGGTAGGGGGTCGCGCGCGGTGAGAGCTGCAGTATCCTCAGGAGCTCATAGAGGCTGGCAGCCTCCGCGCAACACGGTACCAGCAACTTTCATTTTCACTGATATGTAGTTTTCAATAGTCGTAATCTTTCGTAAACCTTTTCTTTCAGTTCCGTGGTCAGCCTCGACTTACCATGTGGTATTTCACTTAAATTATTCAGTGCTCCAAGACGAGTGTTCGTCGTAATATGTAAGTACTGTGGTGATCTACGAGATGTTACGTCGGCGCTTCACGCGATAACTTAGCCAACCGGCTAACTAGTTTTGAAGTCGTACCGACCGAAGGCCAAAATCCCGGCCTCAGCCCGCAGTACTGGCTCCTGCTGGCGGAACGCACCCCTCACCAAGTCTCCACCCAGATGAGACGAGCGGCGTATGCTTGGTGCATGGAGGGAGTGTCCCCCCCTCCACACGCCAACCCCTGAGGAAGTTCTGATCAGCTCGCGGCCCAGGGCGGACGTGCGCGTACCGTGGGGAGCCTTCAAGTTTTGTCTCTCTGATTCCTCACGACTGGTAACGACGCCGACCGCCAATGCTCCTCTATGTCGCATAGACCGCTATGCCTCATCAACATCTCGCAAAAGCATGTGCACCGAACGCGCTCGTGCGCGCAGCAAAGTGTAGTTCGTGCGACGAGGCGAACGCCATGCAATAAGTGCTGCGCCGGCGGAAGGATCCGGCCGGTTGTGGCATATCCCTCCGCCGCAATACAACAAATTAATTTATGTATATTTTTTCACAGGTTTTTATTAAACATTATTTTTCATCAATTAATATTTCAGTCCTTGCAAAATCATGTTTCACTGTGCGATTTGTCCCGAACCTGGCCGGTTCAGTTTCCCTCGAAATTCACACGTTTCCGCGGGAGGGCAGGCGGGGGAGGGGGGGTCGAGCGCGGTGACAGAGCCAGTGTCCTAGAGGAGCTCCAACAGGCCGGCAGCCTACGCAATGCGGAACCATCAACCTTTGCTTTCACCGACATGTAGTTTTCAATAGTGTAACTTCTTCTTAAACTTTTAAGTACAGTTCCGCGGTCGGCCTCAATCTACCATGAGGTTTTCACTTAATTAAATCAGTGCTCCAAGATGAGTGTTCTACATAATACGTAAGTACTGTGGGGAGTCTACGAGACTTTGCGTCGGCGCTTCACGCCTAACTTAGCTTACCAGCTACTTAGTTTTGGCCCGCACGGGGCAGCCAGAAGGCGACACGTGCCACCGAACGTACTAACGAATCAGTCCCTGGGACACATCTAGATATATCACGTAGAGTCGCCTGAGACACGGGCCTACGTGCCACTAGCCCACTTTATTAAGTGTTATGTAGTAGTGAACTGTGTGCTCGTCAAAGTGTAATCTGTAATATTAGAGTTTAGGTATCACCGCGGCACGGTATCGTACCACCAAATGTACTAGCGAATCAGTCCCTGGGACACATCTAGGTATCACGTAGAGTCGCCGAAGACACGGGCATACGTGCCACTAGCCCAATTTATTAAGTGTTAGGTAATATTGAAGTGTATTGTTCGTCAAGATATCGTTCGTCATGTCAGAGTGTATTTTTGTAACTATCGCATCACATGTACAAGTCCACCCCTCACGCGCATTAAAATCGTGAGCCGCCACTGAGGAAGTGAGCTGCGCGTGTGACTAGTCGCGTCGGGCAAACCATTACGGCCAGAACGGGCAGCACTATGTATTGGGCTGTGCTGTATTAAATTCACCAAATATCTTCCAGAAACTTTGTGTTATTCTTCAGGCGTCCCGGGTGGCCATAACAGCTCGGAGGGCCCTACTGCGTTAACCCCTACCTCTAGCCACAAGGCCGAACCTTCCCTGAGATCACGAACCCAAGCAAAAATCACGTCTATATAGTCAGAGGTAGCGGGGACGGCTGCAGTAACTATAGTCATCGCCAAATACCTTTTTCAACGCAACTCCTGAGGAAGTGGTCGCACGTGTGACTATTCAATTCGGGACAATCGTTATGGCCAGGACGGGCAGCACTATGTATAGGGCTGTGCCGTAATAAATTCATCAGACATCAATCAGTATTTTCGTGTTCTCTTTTCAGGCATCCCGAGTGGCCATAACAGCTCGGGGGGCCCTACTGCGTTGAACCGCTACCTCTAGCCACAAGGCCGAACCAACCCTGAGATTCCGAACAATACTAAAATCACATAAAATTCAATAGAGGAAGTGGGGACAGCATCAATTCCTTTAGCGGGGAGAAGATAGGAATGTAAGGTATATATATAGGCAGGCTTCCCGATCCCGGTGTTAGAATTAGCGATATATTTGCTTGCGCGACCAGAATAAAACACATTGCTATCATACCGAGAGTGCAACATGGCTCTGTTGCCCTCCGACAATGCAGAACCTACCAATCTGCTGCGGCAGAAAGGAAACAATAAAAAGTGCAAAAGTGGCCAGAACTGGACTGGAGGCAAGGACCCTGGGATGCCATTTCCACGTGTACAGAGAATATGGGGCCTCACAAACAACAACAAAAAACAAATTTACTGCGACCAGATGGTTTAAAACTTCCAGGAAAAATAAAACATAATTGACAATGACGTTGTCCCGACCATGGCCTCTAAGCCCGTGCTCCGCAAAGCTAGTATCAGATCCTGTTTTCGGAGCGCACCCCTAGCCCAGCAGGAATGAGTCAGGTGAGTGCCTCGGGCGTGACCCCACTAGACTTAAATAAACTTAAGGGCACGAAACCACAGGGGCTCGACCCAATAAAACAATTAAGGAACAATACATTAGGACACAATTATTAATTCACAGGCATTAAACAAGTGTGTCGTAGCCACTCCGTGCGAGCACCACACGGAGTGGACAGCGAACCTCATTAACAGTCACCGTGGCCACTGGCCTTAATTCAAGTGCCCGTGACAATGATCAAGTTGGATTAGGAGAAATCCCACTAATACAGTTCACAGGGAGACAATATGTTAATAAATTTACAGTCGCCAACTTGATGCCACAATTCAAATAATTAAATAGGTACTCTAAAACAATTGTTAAGCCTTAAGCACCCAATTACCAGGTGCTAACTTTTAATTGGGCACCTGGAACATGTTTTTAGCTTATAATAGAGCCAATTTAGTTAATGTAAGTTTTTGGCACCGACTCATAAAGGAGGTGAAAGTTTCCCTCCCTTGCGAGCCGGCCATGTTCGGCAGTCTCCAACCACTCCGCGCCGGGTAAAGACGTGTGTCCATGAGCAGCCTTCAATTTTGTTCCACCGATTATTCATTCTGTACTCGCTTTAATATCCAAACATTTTTTACTTCATTGATGCTCACGTCGACTCGGCGTGTATTTCGCGGACCCGGGCTTGTCTCGACCGTTTTCCTTAGTGGTTCCGCACTGCGTTGAGGACCACGCAATTTACGGCAATGGCCGACTCTGTCAACTCGCTTTCGCCAAGACCGCCGCGAATACGCCTGCCGGCTGCAACTTCAAGTAAGTGTAAGGTGTGATTCAGGATCATGCTCACTGAGCCCCCCTAAAACAGTTAACTTTTGGTACTGGCCGTCTCCAGAGCACTAGTAACCGCGCCCCGCGAGACTGCCGCGGCAAATTCACAGTGTTATGTTAGTGTCGTGTTTTGTTCTGTAATGAGTATGTGTTAATGTACTAACTGTACAACGACTCAGACGCCGCATAGAGCATTCACATAGTTTTTGTAGCGGTTCTGACACCGCATAGTGTATGCATAGGGAGTACCGCGTACCCATGCATACCACCGGAGAAGTCCATGAATTTGCCGTAGTCTGGGTTCTTGTGTTCGAGACCGGGAGCGTATCCTAGAGGGAAAAATTGGCTCTTATTGAAATTACGTTCCGGGAGGGCACCAGGCTAGCGCAGCGGCTAACCAAATATGGGTCTTGTAGGTCTATTGTCCCTGCGTGGCCCGCTAGGACCGTCGGCGGGGTTCGTGTTTGGAGGGGCCCCTCGCTGAGATCACATCACATGCCCTGTGCAGCATAGTGCGCAGATTCCTAGCTGGGATGGGGAGGCTCAATACAATAACCAACACAAACTCGAAATTTATGTTGTTGCTGGCACGTCACGCACGGGGGGTTCGGAGTGGCCTTTTAATTAGTTGAATGAATTACAGTCGCAAATTACACTTACATTACACTTGCATTACACTAGTACGTCGCACAAATAATTACCCTACAAAATTACAGTTAGTTCTGCCGTCGTCCGGGGTCTCGGGCTCGAGTCCCGGTGCGGTCCCTAGCGAGAGTGGCTGCTGTGAATGTAATGTGTCCGGATTGGCGCCAGACTAGCTCTGGTGATAATCGGTAGGTGGGTCGTGGGGTCGATTGCCCTGCGTGGCCCACTAGGACCGTCGGCGATGTTGCGTGGGTTTAAGGAATTCCCTACTCGGCGGTGGTTGGGAATCGTAGGGTGAAATAATCATACGCTGACACGAGGCAATAAATGACGTGTGTCATTTATTCAGGTGACTGTGGCCTGGGTGTAACGTCGTTGGTTACACGCCACGTCGTACAACAGGTGACGTCACAAAATACAAAAAACTACACAATTACACACAACTAAGTCTGAAAGTTACTTAATAAAACGTGGCACAAGTTTACAAAAGAAATGTTACACGAGGGTGCGTTGCACAAGTTTACGAATGTTACGTGGAGGTGCGTTGCACAAGTTTACAAAGGAAATGTTACACGAGGGTGCATTGCACAAGTTTATGAATGTTACATGGAGGTGCGTTGCACAAGTTTACAAACGAAATGTTACACGAGGGTGCGTTGCACAAGTTTATGAACGAAAACGATCAGTTTCAAGGCGCCGTACAAAGTCACTAACTATTACTTAGTAGCGTGGCCCTAGGCGTTTCTGAGCCTGGTTATTCACACGAGGGGTGAGGGTGATTGGAGGCGGCCAATCCCGTAAGTCTACGTATCGAGGCGGTGTTCGCGTCCACGGTAGTGGAGCGCGGACCGCAGCTAAATTCGTTCAAAGTTCCCTTGCGGGCGGTGTCAGTGCCGGAGCGACTGATTTTAACTAAAGTTCTGTTCCTCGGGAGACGGCCCGTGCCGGATGCTGAACCTACCCCGCGGACCAAGTGTGGTGCAGGGGGGTTTTAGATTTATGCGGCTGGATTAGGTCCTGGACCGAAAACTGGACCGGGTACGCACGGAGAGGTTATTAAAAAAAGAGGTTTTAAGTAGTGACTATATTTACCAGAAGTGAACTCTGTGTGGACAAAGGATGATGTCTCTCCGTGGGACGTGCGTCCGCCCCAGTCCACGAGTCGCGCTGTACTGGCGTCATGTCATGGCGTCCGGCCGAGGCTCGGTGGCCCTCGCGCCAGGGTTGACCTCAAAACGTTTGTTTTTATAACGTGGTTGGTTGAAATGACGGTCTGTTTATTTGGGTGGGGCCGGGTTCTACCTTGGTTGCTGGTGGCTCGCCTGACTCGGGTGGGCCATGGCTAGGGGCGCGTTCCGTTAGCGGGGTTGAATACTGGCGGTTGCAGGTCGGGCTTTAGTGTGGCCTTCGGTCGGACGACGTCAGTTCAATACGAATGTTATGATGCACTGTCACTAATTATACCCTTACGCCAGCCGAGGTTAAGGGGGAGTTTGATTAGAGGCGGCTAATCACGAAAATTGCTCAGTTGGCGGCGCCTGGATTCACCTGTGTGAATCACGGACCGCAGTTAAATTAGTGATAAAGTTTTGACACCGGTCCGGCTGCCTCCCCGTTAAAGCTATCAAGTTTTTTAAGAAATGGGTCTCGGGGTTTGGCCAAGTGGCGGGAGGCAGGGACGTGTCCGTAGAGGTGATCCTTGAGCTGTTTAGGCTACCCAAGACGCCTTACACTACAAATGATACACTCCACTACGTGATGTGTGTTTTTTTATTCCTTATCAAACTTTACATTGTGCTATCCATCCCCTCGACGCGACTTTTCGTGGTTAGTGAGCTCTGCACGTGTATGGCTGTTCGGTGATGACCCCGTTTATAATGGTGAGAGGGGGAGTTTGATGAGAACAGTACGTGGAGGATGTTGCTGCTGTTATGGCACTAGGCGCGCGACAGCTGTCAAGACCTGCTCGGTGACGCACGGCCATTGGGGGTCGTAACTCACACTCTAGATGAGGTTGTGGAATTGGCACGAAGTTGGCCTCTCAACGTTGCGCGAAGACGACCAGCCTCTCCGAGCTCCAGGTGGATACTTACGATCTTGTGTAGCACGGCGCTACAGTGGGCCTTCTAATTGTGGGCCAAAAGCGCAGCGCGCGGGGAACAGACACGGCCAAGTTTAGGACATATTCGCACGTTGAACAATTGCATTAATAAGTAAAAATGTTTGACGAATTATACATTACATAGTTTATGTCTGTGAGAGAAAACATGTGCCCTTGAATGCTATAGTCCGGCGGAAGCACATTGCTACACCCGGCAGAGTGCTCCCGCCGATGTGGCCGGTAGTGGTGCTAGCTGTGGGTCGTCCGGTGCACTCACACTTGTAGCACCATGTTGCATGCGAGGGCATGTTCGTGGCACACGGCTTTGAGAGGCGTTGGAGAGGCATCGCGGCCTGTGCGACTAAGAGGCGCACTATCAGCTGGCATCAGTTTATACGTGGTTGTCGTCGGCACCTGTGCACTCGACCTTAGTGAAAGTTCCTGGGTAGTGGGAGTCGGCCAGTTCCATAGTTTGAACTGCCCAGCGTAATGCCTTGTGCGGGGAGTTTATAGTTAAGCGGCTGGGTTAGGCCCTACACCGTAAAAGGACGGGGGATACACTGGGAGTTAATATAATGTAGAAAAAGGTTTGGGTAGAATACCTAACTATATTTACCAGAAGTACTGTTCGGTGTGGACAAAGGGTGATCGCTCCCCGTGGAAAGCACGTACGCCCTGGTCCGCGAGTCGCTCGGTACTCGCGTCTGGCCTTGGCGCGAGGGAAGGTCTCACCGTTCTCCGCACCAAAGTTTCTAAAGTTCCGTTATTCGGAAAATAATTTAATAACAAGAAACTGAGAGCAGCTATAATTCACACATTAATTATTAATGATTAATCTAATTGGCAGATACTCTTTAAGAATTATGGTTAGCTAATTTACGTAAATTAAGTTTAAATAATAAGACTGTTCATCACTTGTTAACTGCTCCAGTGGCTAGTTACACACAAAAAATGGGGAGGTAATATTTACGTTAACACAACACTATAATTAATTAAGTCCGATGGCCGCAAAGGGGGCACTCACAAACTTGTTAATGTAAGTTCACACGTGAGTGACTCGGGCACTCCTGTGTCGCACTTTCCTTAAGTGGGGGTTTTAATTACTAGTGTGGTTATTATTAAATTATGTTTGATTATTCGTGAACAGGGTTTGAGGTGTTTAACTAATTAGACACTGCCCTTGATTCTACCTTGGCATCGAAGGCTCGCCTGACTCGGTGGGCCATGGCTAGGGGTGCGTTCCGTTAGCGGCGTCGGATACTGGCGGTTGCAGGTCGGGCTTTGGGGTGGCCTTCGGCTGGACGACATCAAATTAAACACAAATTAACATAAACGGTGTTGCTTACGATTATTTCGCACCACTCCGTCCTCCACACAGCCGAGCAGCCTCACAAAAAGTAGGGTAGTCCAGGATAGATTTCAAGCCGCGTTACCTAGCGGTGCATGGGGGGTGGGAGGGGGCAGAGTACCAACGACCCATCACCAACAGCCTAGTGTCCTACTAGCCTGGCGCCCCCGGACGCGTAACAAGAGGAAGAGGCAGTTCATCAGCCTCAACCACGCGCACCTCATGACGGGAAATTCCGGCTTGGACACTTATCCGGGCGCGATACAAGCAGGTACGTTGTTCGAGTTAAACACCATGTACTGTGTTATGTGTTCTCGACCATGCCAGACTGGTGGGATGGCAGGAGCCTCGTGGCTGGACACGTGTGTGTGCTTGGGGCAGTACGAGGGGTCACGTGTTCAGGAACAGGCAGTGCGGGAGGAGTACTACGGTCCGAAACAAGGGAAGTGCACGGCAACGGGATGTGAAAGGGAAATCGCGGGAAGGCGGCTGGTGTCGGAACTGTAGAGCGTTCAAGCATGCAAAGTGCTTAGATAAGGTCGAGGTGACGTCATTACGGGATAGGTGGTACACGTGCCAGTGGTGCCACCACGTGAGACAGAGGGCGCAGCACATCGGCGGGCCGACGGGTCGCACTTTTGACCTGCCACGAGCGAAGCTAACACCCATGGGACATGTAGAACTTCCTGAGTTTGCTGGGGGAACTAGCGACGACCCGTTGTTATTTCTAAGCATGTGTCAGGGACGACTGGACCGGTACGGGGTACCAGAAGACGAGTGGGCAGACCGCGCGGGCAACGTGCTCAAGGGGGACGCGAGGACGTGGTGGCAGATCGTGCATGAGTATGACATGTCGTGGACGGAGTTTTCGAGGCGATTCGAGGCGCGGTTTGCAGACATGAAGGCCGAGATGAGGGTGCGAGCTGAACTCTACTGCCTCGCACAGGGCCCGACGGAAACTGCGGAGGCATTCATGGTGAAGAAGGTGCGCCTGTAGAAGCGGCTGTTTCCAGGGGGCGAGCCTGCGGAAATGTTGGGGCACATTGTCGAGCTGATGCGCCCGAAGATCCTCCTACTCCTACGAGTGATGACGCGGCAGCCCGCGGAATGATTTATACAGCATGTACACGCAGTGGAAATAGAACTGCGAGCTGTGGGAATGACCAGAACCAACCAGTCCTCACCTACCACCCCAAGGACCATTACATCAGCGGACACCAGGGCGTTGATGCCCTAAGTCACGCCCAATCGTGATGACAACACGGGATGCAACGGGGTCGGCCAAGGCGGCCACCCTCCACCAACGCGTTGGACACGCGCCATCGGTGATGGACGGCCACCTCAGTGCCACACATGCCCGTCAGGCACGCTCCACTGGCACGAGGACTGCCCGGTACGAAACAGATACCGGCCCGACTTCACAGGACAACAGCAGTCGGGAAACGGGAGGCAGGGGGCGGTGAGCGGAGACAGCTTCCCTCCCCCGCACCACAGACAAAACACAGATTGATGACAACTGGGCCACTCCTGGGCCATGTGGATGCGGCGGAAGCAGACCTACTACGGATTCCGGTGGTCGTCAACGGGCACGCGGTCTACGTGCTTGTTGATACCGCCGTTAGCTACAACTGCGTCACAGCACGAGTGGTCGACCACTCCAGGTTCGAGCCCCGACCGGGCCGACTGCAGTTGGCTCCTTCCGGAGACACTTGCCACACCCAGGGTGTCGCGACGCTGGACGTGTACGTGCAGGACCAACTGTCAACCACAACTGCCGTGGTGGTGGAGCATCTGCGGGACGACGTCATCTTGGGTCTCCCGTGGCTTGCCGAGCAGCACGCCTTCATCGACATCCGAGCCGGGTGCGTGCACGTTGGCACCCAGGTCCGCCGGACGGCCTACGGACTGGGGCAGCCTATACCACACGATGTAAACAAGGTCAGTCTCGACGAGTTTTAGCACGGAGTTCCCCCGGAGTTCCGTGCCTCCACCTAGAAGGCCATTGATCAACAGTGCAGTGTGTTTGCATCCGCGGATCCGTTAAAGCGTACCACCATAACTGAGCATGCGATTCCTACCTATCCTTACGAGCCAATGTTTATCCCGCCCGGTAGCTACTGCCACACAGGTAGACAAACAATCCTAGATCAGGTCCAGAACATGCTTCAAGATTGGATAATAGAGCCAAGCGGAAGCCCCTATAATTTTCAAGTTGTGCTAGCGGAAAAAAAGGACGGGGAATTACATTTTTGCGTAAATTTCAGACCCATCAACAAAGTCACTGTCAAGGCCCATACTGAACATAGCGGATATTCTAGCAGGGCTGGGTAACGCCTAAATTTTCTCATCCCTTGATCTTAAAGCCGGATATTGGCAGGTGCCAATTAAGCCAGAAGAAAGATCGAAAACCACATTCACTGCTCCAGACGGACGCAGGTTCCAATTTTGTGCTATGCCCTTCGGCTTGCAGGACGCGCATGCAACTTTCCATGGAATGATGACGCGAGTCTTAGACAATTACTCTGGTAAATTTGAAGCAGCTTACTTGGACGACATAATCGTGTGGTCACAGACGTGGGAGGAGCACGCAAACCATCTTGCGTTAGTTCTAGAGTGCCTAGCGAGTCACGGCCTCACGTGCAACAGGGAGAAATGCCATCTTGGAACCACGGAGCTAGATTTTCTAGGCTTAGTCGTCAACACAGAGGGGAACAGGCCGACGGAGAAACAGCTGAGCGTCATTGTAAACAAAGAGCCGCCACGCACACGTAAACAGCTACAGAAATTCCTTGTCCTAGCCAACTGGCTCAGAGCCTTCATCCTGGAGTTTTACATTGTTGCTGCCCCAATGACAGAACAGCTGTCCCCTAAGCGACCGTTCAGGAGGACCACCGAGACCCAAGGGGCCTTTGACGAGTTGAAACGCCGGTTCCAGGACTGCCATCTACTGGCGCGCCTAGACCCACACAAACCTCTCATCGTGCAGACAGACGCCAGCCAGGAGGGGATAGGCGCGATCTTACTACAACTCGAGGGGGAGGGTGAGCTGCGAATCATTGAGTATGCGAGCGTTAAGTTCGGGGACGTAGAACAGCGATACAGCGTTAACGAACGTGAGTGTCTGGGCGTCGTCTCGGCCCTTAGACGCTTCCATCCGCACTTAGATGGCCAGCGGTTCGTGCTACGAACAGACAGTCATTGGTTGAAGTGGCTAGCCACAATGCAGGGACAACGATCGAAGTTGATGCGTTGGACCATGCTGTTACAAGCGTTAGACTTTACAGTTGAGCACGTGCCTGGTAAACAGAACGAGCTAGCGGACGAGTTGTCCCGCAATCCGGACGGCACCGTCACGGCACGTGATGACGCGAAGTATGAGGAGCTGCTACCGCCATCTAGCACCCGCCCTACTTACCACGCACCGACGCCCACATCACACGCAGCCGTCTGCGTCTAAGCCAGGACACAGCACCCACACTACCGCCAGGCGCGGAGTTGGACGACCTTGACGCCTATGTGCGAGCAGTGCAGATAACAGATGCTGCGACACAGGCACTTGTATGTCGTTGCGGGGAGTCTAACTACGAGGGGTACCAGACGGTAGATGGACAGCTACAAGCACGACCAAAGGGGACGGAAGGCCCGTCGCGGACGTTTGCACCAACCACCACACGCCAAGAAGTGTTCGAGATGATGCATGTCAACAGACTCGCCGGTCATCCGGGCGCAGACAAAACACGACCCGACATCCGAGAACTGTTTTACTGGCCAGGGGTCAACAAGTTCGTGCGGGAAAACGTGCGTAGATGCAGGCACTGCCAGCGATGCAAGACGCGCCGTACGGACGGTACAGCACAACAAATACCCAGACAGCCGACGGAGCCCTTTCACACAGTAGCGCTCGACTTGATGGGACCGTATCCACGATCACCGCGAAGGAAAAAATTCTAACTGGTCGTAACGGATTGTTTTACTCGCTGGGTAGAGGCGTACCCTCTCTCGAACGCCCGTGCCGGCACCATTGCGTGGATGTTGTAGGCGGAGTTTTTTCCTAGGTGGTGATACCCTCGGGTAATCCTGACGGATAATGCTTTACAATTCGTCGGACGTCAGTGGGCAGAGCTGGGCAGGAAATGGCGGACAATACTACACACTACACCTGTGTACCACCCCCGCGCCAATCCAACGGAGCGAAGAAATCAAAAGATTAAGGTGCAGCTACGCCTCTGTCTCTCTGACGACCACTCTCAGTGGGACACTCACATCCCCGACATCTTGTACTGCATCAGACGACGGGTGAACGCAGCGACAGGCGAGACACCAGCCACTATGTTGCAAGGGCGGAATCTCACCCTCCCAGGGGTTTATCACGTGCGGCAAAAGCAAGGGACGGGACACGAGGAAGCGGAAACATCCGAGCGCAGGATGAGACGACTGGCTGAGACGCGTGACGCAGTGCGGTGCAATCAGGCGGTGTATCAGGCACAGCACACACCAGAGACCACGCGCCCGCCACTGGACTTGAACCCAGGACAGCTAGTCTATGCGCGGCTACACCCACTCTCCGCGGGACACCATAATTACTGTGCCGGACTCGCGCCGAGATGGATCGGCCCCGTGCCTGTCCTCAGAACGGGCCCTACAACCGTTGCCATACAGTTGCCCTCGGGACGAGCCGCCAGATACCACCGTGACGACATCAGAATAGCGCACGAGGCGGAAGAGGGAGAGGCGGAGTCGCTGATTAGTGAGCCAGTCCCTTTCACTCCACCCTAGGGGGGAGGGGCGAGAGGGCCGGTCACGTCAACACCGGCGGAGATGGACGCGCAGGAACCAGCAGAATCCAGGAGCCCATAAACGGTACTGGATGTGCAACCGAGATGGCTGTTCGAAGATTCGACAGATGCAGATGCACCTTTCCACAGATTCGACGCAGATTCAGCGAAGTACGCAGACGAACCCGAACCACTCACATGGAAACCAGGAGACGAAGAGGAGAGATCCGAATCACCGGAAGAGCCTCTATGGCCCCTTCACTATTCCCTGGAGGAATCCACGTTTACCATGACGGTGGAAGGACCGGCGGAAGACGAACCAGAGCGAACGGAACGGACAGCCATCACAATTCAAATACCCACGCCAGCGCTGTGCTACGGACTCTGACCTCGCCTGTCCGCCAAGAAGGCCAGCTGTTGCGTGATAGAGTTGCAGAACAGGGGTGACCAAAGCCACTGCGCGCGGAAGGAAGCGTCGCCATGCCAGGCTAATTAAGTGGGGGGGGGGGGGGGGGCAATTGACTTCGGCCGGGGCTTCGCCCTGAGCCTGGACAGGCTCCGCTCCCTTCCTCACTTTTCCCTCCCGGCATTTCACCGCGAACGTGTGTTTGTTTTGAATTGCGTGCCAGGACCTCCCTCATGAGGGTGCTGTAGAAGCAGTGCGACGGCCTCTAATTATGTTCCTAATTAATTATTGTAACCTTTTATTTTTAGCCCCAGTGTTTTTATGTTCAAGACAACATGCTCTTTTACATAATTTAATAATATATTCCAGTTTTACAGCCGTTGCGTGTACGAATCTGCACGGACCAGAACTTGACCTCAGTTGTGATTCTTTTAAGTCTCACGGTAAATAATTACAGAAGTGTTAATGTTTTTTAATTAAGAGTATTGTGTTTTGTAATTAAATGTTGTGTTTTGTAATTATCTTCACTTTCGCCGGGGCACGGGATCATTAATTAACGTAACAGTTTTTGTATGGCGGAAGTGCGCCATTGCGAGGGTAGCGTCGCCAGTTCCTCTTCAACAGCCATCGAGAGTAGACGCGTCAGCACCCCGGGGGCCGCAATATTTGTGCATCTGATCAAGTATTTCTGTTTTATAATTTGTTCCTAAATAATTTCAATCTCTAGCCCTCGGGGCCGCTCTCGGTCGGTGGGACGTTTAATTAAATATTTATATAACTCGTTACGAGCTTCTTTGGCACAGTCCACAGGAGAAACATAGCGCATAGCCACATGGTTGGCCCATGCTTTACCTAAGCTGATCCGTGCCCAGGCCTTTTACTGTTTTAATGGAGAACGTGTAGGGAGGTGTGAGTTATGTTATTAAACCTAAATTTTAACTGAGTCGTGAGTTATATTTTACGTAATGAGAATCCAACCTTTGTACAAGTGTGGCGTGCCCGACGCCTAGAGCGGGCCAGGTTTGGTGTAGATCGACATAAGCGAATCAATAGGGCTGGTAACTCGTCCCACATGGGTCACATAATGCCCTGAGAGAGAGGATCGGCCGGGGTCCACGTGCCCATTTCACGTTGTGGCGCCCATATAAACATCTTTCCCCGTGAATCAGTGGAGAAGATAGCCCTCAAGATACAGCCACCGAGTGTAGGGAAGCACGCTGGGGCCGATCGACCCACCCCATTGTTTAGACGTACGAGCCAACCTGGTGCCTTCCTGGAAAAACACACCATAAAGCACTACCAGCCCCTTTGACTCACCGCGGGAATCGAACCCGAGACCCCGGCCAACGGCATTCAGGCCAAAGATGGAGAAAGCAGCTGTGATCTGGAATTCCTATCTATTGATTATAATAACAAAGCCGAAGAAGGTGCAACATACACAAGCGAGGAGGGTGATGGATATTTCGTGGAGAAGTGTAGGGCAATAAGGGGAAATGACTAGTTCGTTGCAGTTGGGGTGGTATGTTTTATAGTGGTGGAGGAGGATGGAAAGTTTAGTCAGGCTGTTTGAGTTAACAAAAGTTTGCGAAGGGTGACGAGGGTTGGTGGACAGCTGGGAACTAGGGTACACATAGCTGGGTATAAAGAGCGGAGATATCACTAGAGGAATCTTCAGAGGGAATGGTGGCAAACATAAAGTGGGAGGCATACTCTCCTCTTGAGGGAGTGAAGTGGGTTGAATGAAGGAATGCTAGGGGTAAGATATACAAGGGACAAGAACATTGAGAGAAAAGGGAGGACTCTTTACCATCGGGTTAATCTTAATTGCGAGTGTAAGAATCAAATCCAATTTTGGTTATTTAAAAAATTAAAAAAATAATATATATTAGACATAACTGGAGGTGAGTGAAGTGTCAGTTTGACGCCGACTGCCAATGCTCCTCTATGTCGCATAGACCGCTGTGCCTCATCAACGTCTCATGAAAGCGTGTGCACCGAACGCACTCGGGCGTGCACCGGAGTGTAGGAAGTGCAACAGGGCGAACACCACGTAATTAGTGCCACGTCGGCGGAGGAGACCGGCCGGGTATGGCATATCCCTCCGCCGAACTACAAGATAGTTTATATAATTTTTCCACTGGAATGTATTAGATTTTTTTTTCATTGTTTAACACTTTATATTTCCAAAATTATGTTGCACCATGCACCTTGTCCCGAACCTGGCCGGTTCAGTTTCCCGCGAAAATCACACGTTTTCCGCAGGAGGGCTGGCAGGGAGGGGGGTCGCCCGCGGTTAGGGTGGCAGTATCCGTCCAGAGTTCACAGAGGCCGGCAGCCTCCGCGCGTCACGGGACCAGCATTTTCTTTATTTTCGCAAATAGGTAGTTTACCCTAATTAAGCAATTCTTAAAACCGTTTCCTTCAGTCCCGTGGTCAGCATCGATTTACCGTGTGGTATGTAACTTAATTAATTTGGTCTCCAAGACGAGCGCACTACGACATATGCAAGTACTGTGTAAGGACTGTAAGATGGTCCGTAAGCGCCTCACACAATATCTTAGCCAGTCTGCTACTTTGTTTTAGCCCACACAGGGCAGCCAGTAGGCACTACGTAACCAGCTCTCTAATGTATTGACGACAATCGTCGGGCCTTCCTAGACGTAGAGGCCGTACCTGTCCACCGATTTGTGCCTAAGAGAGGCACCTGTCCCCTTTGGTGCAGCACAGTACAGTGCAGTGTAATGTATGGATCAGGGACGCACCCGCATGCACCCTACGTCTGGTTTAGGACCGCTCACGGATGGCCACATATTTTATGTTATGTTATGTATTTTATTTTGTAATTTATAATTGTATTTGTATTTGTATTTTTATAATTAATTGTATAATGTTATTTCAGTGCTTGTGTTTTAGTTTGTAGACCTGCCACCTGGCCTGCCGCAAGCTCGGTTTCTCCAGCGCTGGCCTTCTCCTCCCACCCTCCACCGCCCGCGGTCGGAGAGCTAAGTCACTGTCTATCTGCTGCGCGGAGCAGACCTGCGTCGCTCCGCTCCGTGAGAAGTCACTCGTCACGAACCCGTCACGTACAGTCGAGTATCGCGATCAGCTTAACATATCAATGGGCCATCTTCAGCTGCCTTACAGAACCGTGTTTTCATTTATTATTGTAATTTGTGAGTCCGGGTCGCTGCGTGGAAGAAACATCCATCTCACGACGTGGTCGGCCAGGCTGCGATAGGCTTTTCCTTAATAAATCTCGTCTACGAAACCGGGCAAGATGTCTTTCTCCTACTGCCTTCATCAACGTCTCCAACTTCCCCTGAACTCCTTTCCCTGTCCCACATATTCCGGTCCCGGCCATGTTAGGCCTGAACTCGCCACTCTCCGGCTGGAGCTACTCGGGCAAAAACGACTTCCACAGGGCGAGCTTCATCGGGGACCGAGGGACTTAGGGCCGAAGGGACGACAGTATCAATATCTGGGACAGTTTTAGGACTCATGTAGCATCACCGGAGTAGCGGGCCTACACTATCCTAGTCTAGTGTAATATGTAAATGTTATTGTGAAGTGTGATCTTGCTTAGGGTTCTAGTTGTGTTATGTTTAGGGTTCATATTTGTAATCATCATGTCGTGTCAGAACAGAATGACCTTACCGTGTAATAAAATCACGATCCGCCACTGAGAGAGTGGCAGCGCGTGTGACGATTCGTTTCGGGATAACCGTTACGGCTAGGAAGGGTAGCACCATGTAAAGGGCTGTACCGTATTAAATCAATAAGTTTTAACACTGTGTTTTCTTGGACTTATCAGGCATCCCGAGTGGCCTAAACAGCTCGGGGGGCCCTGCTGCGTCGATCCTCTGCCTCCCGCCACAAGGCCAAACCTACCCCGAGATTCCGTACAGTATATAATACTCCTAAATTCACACAGATGTAGCGGGGTTCGTGTCAAGTTGTTATTTGTGATTTTTGTCGCAGACTCTCGGTTCGGGAACTTTGAACACTTTCCGGACCACTAGATCTGCTACAAAAATGATGAAAATATTGTGTTCAGCATACAAAGAGGTACTGAGCAAACAGTATGGGGCAAACTAGGAGTAAGGAGGCTGAATTGAGGAATGAAGTGTGGATGTTAAGGGGGGAACTGGAGGAGGGGAGAAAAGAAATTGACAGACTACGCAAGCAAAACGGGAAGGTTAGGGATCTGGAGGAAGAGGTCAGCAACTTGCGGAAGCAAAAGGTAGCGCTAGAGGGTCAGATACAAAAGTGGAAAGATACAATCGAGGGGGAAGGTAGGGATGACTGGGAAAGCAAAATGGAGGGGACGAAATGCAAGAATGATGGAACCAAAAAGGGAGAAGAGAAATCATGGGCTGAGGTAGCCAGAGAGGACACAGGCAGGCTAAAGGAAGATAAGTCAAATAAAGGTGCTGGGAATGAGGGGACTATGGAAGGTAGGGGAATCGGAAGCGTAAAGGTGGCATTATTCGGGGATTCAATGCTCAGATATGTAAACATACTGGGGGCGTATAAGGCAGGGAGGAGTGATGAGAGGTTGGAGGATGTAAGAGATAGAGTTAAGGCTAGCCAGCTTGACGGAATAAGGAAGGTGATTGTGCATGTGGGCACAAACGACCTTGTTAGAGGGGGAGGACCAGGAAAGTTTGAGGAGGACATGAAGGGAATGCTTTGTGAGTTAAAAAGGAAAGTGAGGGGAGACATCCTGGTGAGTGGAGTGCTGCCTAGGAGGGGTGTGCCTATCCACAAGCTCAGGGCTGCGGAAGCCATCATGCTGAAGCAGTGTCAGGAGTGGGGAGCAAACTACATCAGCGCAAGGAGTCGGCTTCAGATGAGACACATGGCAAGGGATCAAATCCATCTGAATAGGGAAGGCGTGGGAATCCTGACGCAGGTGATGATAGACGGCTTAAGAGCGGGTAACATGGGGCAGGGAAACGGGGTAGGGGGGAGGTCAAAGGTAGGGTGCAGCTAGTAGAAAGGAATGAAGTGAGAAAGGTGGGGGTGGGGAGGGGGAGGCAGGGGAAGTAATCAAGAAGGGATGGAGAGAGGGTGGGAAAGACAAAAGCAGGATGGGAGGGGAGGGTGCATATAGAAACAGGAGAAGAGGGTAGGAAAAAAAGGGAGAGAGTAAATATAATGGTTGTTAACTGCAGGAGTATCCTAAACAAAGTGGACAAGTTCTGGACACTGGTTGAGCTCTATGGGGCAGATATAGTGGTGGCAGTAGAGACATGGCTGGATGAGGATGTTGCAGACAACAAAATAAGGAGAGGGAGTTACATAGTTTTCAGAAGGGATAGAAACAGGAGAGGGGATGGGATAATGGTTCTTGTTCGGGGGGTGTTAGATGCAGAAGTAAAGTGGATGGGAGAAAAGGAAGAAATACTTCATTTGGAGATCTCAGGGAAGAAGAGGAAAATGCAGCTGTTTGCGGTGTACAGGCCGCCGGGTGATGGGGGTACAGAGGTGGAGGCTGTACTCGAAAGGCTTGATAGGTTGAAGGAGGACAGCATGGTAGTTGTAGCAGGTGACCTCAACCTTCCAGGGGTCAAATGGCAGTGTGGTAAGGAACTGGTGGGGCCACTGAGACAACAGAGGGCAACTAAACTGGTGAACATGGGGTTACAACAGGTGGTGGTAGAGGAAACTAGGATGGGTGGGGGAGCTGGCAGCTCACTATTGGATGTAGTGCTGGTAAGACCCGAGGAGCTAGCCACTCACTCTAAAGTAGTGGATGGGATAAGCGATCACAATATTCCCGTTGTGGAGATTTGCCTGGACAAGAAGGTCATGAAAGGCAGCAGCAGGCAAATATGGTTGTATGGGAGGGCAGTACAGACAAGGGTGGAGGCGTTTCTGGAAGAGAGATTCGACCAATGGAGCATAGGCATCGTTGTGCAGGAACTGTGGAAGGATTTCAAAAAGGTGGTGGGAGATGCTCAAGAGCAATACGTACCTAAAAAGAGGATTAATGTGGGAGGGGACCCACCTAATTATGGAAGGGAAATTTGGAAACTAAAGAGGAAGGGTAGACTGTTATATGCGTTGGGGAAAAAGGAAGGAAAGAAGACTGTAACAGAGGAGCTGAAAGAAATAGGAAAGCAACTGAATAGAGAGATAAAGAAGGCGAAGGAGGCCTATCTCGGGGACCTGATGGTACAGTGGACAAAAGGCAACTGGCAAAAGCTATACGGGTTTGTTAGAAGCACGAAGGGCACAGGGACAGGGGTACCAATTTTGAGGAATCAGGAAGGTGAAATTGCAGCGGGATCCAAGGAAAAGGCAAACTTGTTGGCCATGCAGTACATGTCAGTGTTCGAGAAGGGAAAACAGTGGGAAAGGAAACATGCTGAGCATAGTACAGGGCGACACGAGAAACGGCTGGAGATCAGGAAGGAAGAAATTGAGAAAGTAGTGAAAAGGTTAGACAGCAGGAAAGCCATAGGTAAGGATGGCATAGGGAATGGGATGATAAAGCTGGGGGGGCAAGCCATGGTGAAGTACTTGGAGCTGCTATTCAGTAGATCGCTGCAGGAGGGCAAGTTGCCGCAAGAATGGAAGGAGGCGGTGGTGGTACCGATATACAAGAAGGGGGGTAGCAAAGAGGACCCAGCCAGCTATAGACCAGTTAGTATCACGCCGGCAGTAGGCAAGGTAATGGAGAGGTTAGTGCACAGGCATGTAGTAGGGGAGCTGGACGGTAGAAAGTGGATTGACAGGAGACAGCATGGATTTCGAAGGGAATATTCATGTGAAACTCAGCTGGCTGGACTGTTGGAGGAGCTGGTGGAGGGGGTAGATAATGGTCTACAGATTGATGCCTGTTTCATCGATTTTGAAAAAGCATTCGATAAAGTTCCTCACGAAAAAATGATGAAAAAAGTGGAGGGAGCTATAAGTGACAGGAGGGTGGTGGGTTGGATTGGGACTTCATAAGCAACCGGACACAGAGGGTACGTGTGGAGGAGGAGTTGTCGGAGGAAGGAAGGGTTACGTCATGGGTGCCGCAGGGCAGTGTGCTTGGCCCACTTCTCTTCACCATAATGATGAATGATATAGGAGAGAAGATACAAGGGCATATTAGGCTTTTTGCAGACGACTGCGTGGTTTACATGGATGCAGAGAGAAATGGGTTACAGGAGGATCTGGAAAGGCTGGAAGAATGGGTGGAAAATAATGGTATGAAAATAAATGTGGGAAAGACGAAAGTGGTCAGGTTTACCAGGAAGAGGAAGATTGTCAGGAGGGAATATCGCTGGAGGGGAGACGTGATAAGTGAGGCCGACAGCCATAAATATCTAGGGGTGGTGCTGCAGGGTAACCTGGGGTGGGGGGAGCATGTAGACAAGGTAGTGAAGAAGAGCAGACAGGCACTGGGCATGCTGGGACGAGTGCTCAGGGAGGGAAGCAGCAGCATACGTGACAAGGCCTATAAAACTATGGTCCGCCCCATGCTGGAGTATGCCGCAGCAGTGTGGGACCCATACACGGCAGTACTTGAGAGGGTGCTGGAGGGGGTGCAGAGGAGAGCAGCTAGATGGGTGAAGGGCAAGTGGAGGAGAACGAGTAGAGAAGGGAAGGGGGAGTGCAGTACCACAGAGATGATGATAGAAATGAGATGGGAGAGCTTAAAGGATAGAAGACAAAAGGAGAGATTGGTCAAGATGTACCAGGTGCTGAGTGGAGTGGGAGGATGGGGAGAGCTGGGGGGAAAAGTCAAAATGGGAATGCGTAGAAGTAGGAAGGAAAATACTAGGAAGGTTTTCAAAGAGAGGAGGAGAACAGAAAGGGGAAAAAATGCGATGGTCGTGAGGACAGTAGGGGAATGGAATAGGCTGGAGGAGGAGTGTGTGGCGGTTGGGAGTGTGGACCAGTTCAGAAGGAGAGTGAGGGGGAAATAGGGAGAATGCTTGCCACCGGGCACTTTGTACCCAATCGCAGCTATATATTAAATAAAAATATGTTCGCTTCGTCATGATAATGTTCAAGTTTGAACTAAGCCTAATAAATGTTTATAAGTAAACTGTTAATGTATATGCGATTGAATGTCATTTAACTATTTGAGTTATTTTTACGTAACTTTATTTAAATTAAATTTTAAAAATTTTTGGTTAAAGTTTGATCTCCTTGTTACACGAACACAATTTGATATTATGTTTTCAATTATTATCTTCAGAAAACCAGTTTAATGTTTCACTGTTGGCTATTCTGAAATGTATCACGCCTTGCGTGACAGGTTATTGGCAGTTGTTTTTCTTAAATAAAGTTTATAATTTTAAAGGAACCATGGAAGCCTACGATGTAATTGTTAATCAACCTGTTGTTATTGATAATGTGAGTAAAATCCGCACCACTGAAAGTTTAATTTTTTGCATGCATAGTCATTTCTTACCAATGCTTTCTGTCACCTTTTCTTGACGTCTAGCGGGTAGGGGAGTCTTTTCACATCTTTCTAATTTTAATGCTTACGTGTGAAATGTATAGAAAATTAGAAATACAAGTTTAAATGTTCATCTATGAGAACTAAAATGTGCACTCCTTAAACAATCCAATGCCGTTAAATGGTGCACAAACTTTAGTCTTGAAATATTATACAAAAATGTTGGTGAATGTGTTTTAAGTTATTATTATTTCTCTTCTCAGTTATTTTAGTTTTGGTAGAATCCGCAAGATTCATCTGTGATAATACCCGCGGTGGCGCTTAAGCAAGTAGTGTACCTATGTACAGGTGTTGCTTTCTGGTTGCTGGAAGTTTAAAATTAAAAGTACGGAACATTAATCCTTTTTAGAATGGGAAAGAAATACATAGTTTTTATACACTACACATGTCCGTAAATTTACTTCTAAGGGATTTTTTTGTAATTCCTACTAGTTTGTGAAAAAATTAAAATTTTATATCTTACATTACAATACTTTTGCCTTTACGCTGTCGCCGCCATTGATTGATACACATGCGATTGGGCTTCCATCTGGTGGGAAGGAGTCAACCCCATCTCTTCCCCCATACTACCCCAATTTCTGAAGTCTCTTCTTCAAGTCTTTTCCTCTTCTCTCATCCAGTATCTTTCCCTCAATCACATTCCACTCCCTCCCCATCCTCACCAGGAATACTTGCCTTCCTCTTTCCATTCTTCTCCACTCTCTCTATACACCTATTTGTTCAACCTGTATCTCAGCGTCCCCCAGCCCACCTCGCCCCTTTTCACCCTAAAAAACTTAACCAATCTCTCTTCTTTCCTCCTTTTGTGTAGTGTGTCTCACCCCAGCTCCATCATCACTTATGGCCTATGTGTCTCACCCTTCGCCCCTTCCCTCCTCCTCCACATACCCACCACTTATCTAGCCGCTCTACTTTGCACCCTTTCCAGTTACTTAATTTATATCCGTACGTATGGGTCCCAAATTGCTGCTGCATATTCAAGCATTGGCCCCACCAGCATTAGATACACCTTCAACTTTACTCTCCGTCCTGTCCCCTTCAGTGTCCTAGCAATCAGCCCCAGTCCTCTCCTCCCCTTCTCTACCACCTGCTGCACTTGCTTTCCCCAACCTCTGTCACTCTGTAGGGTTACATTGTTTACCTGCAAAAAATAAGAATACATGTTTTCCAAATACTTTAGTCGTTCCTGAATAAACCCTGAAAGGAAGGTTTCTTAATTCCTACTGGTTTGTGAAAAAATAACAGCTTACATTACAATACCTATGTATTCACGCAATCGCCGACATTCATTGTTTACCCATGCAGGTTTTTTAACATTTCTTTTTTTGAGAACTTAAGTCAATCTAGGTGGGGGTGTAATAATGAAATTCATTTAAATAATGACTGTATTGAAATTGTAAGGAATTTTTATTGCTTATATTTCATGTTTTATTAGAATAAGTAATTGTATTATGAAACTTTTGTTTTGTTACAGTGTATTTAAAGTATGTACTGTTCTAGTCACGTTGTAACGAATGAGTCTAATGGGAGGCAGTAATTTGAATAGAATTGTTAACGTCATTCATTTTCTGTAAGTACATTGTGCTGTGCTGTGCACTTAGCTGACACATTGAATTTTGTAGTCTTTCCAAGGAATTCTTTGATTACAGCTGTCACATATTCTGTGTTTGATGTGGCTGGTGTTTCATGTATCCCAATTTATCCCTGGATCCTGAAGGCATGATCCTGTTGGCTTGATCCTGTGGTACATGATGCTTGCTGTTTTAATTCAGTATGTCGAAATATCCCAATGGCTTGATCTGTGATTCATGATGCTTGCTGTTTTACTTCAGTACCTACGTCGGAATATGCTGATGACATGATCCTGTTGGCTTGATCCTGTGGTAAATGCTGTTTTAGTTCAGTATGTCAGAAGATCCTGCACATGAAAGATATTGCGAAATAAGAAAGAATTATGATTTTAGGTTGAAAAAAATCCTTTTTATTCGACTTGTGATTAAATTATGTGAAAATTTTTTTTATGTACAGGTAATCTACCTTACTGAATTAAAACAATAAGCTTCATATACCACAGGATCAAGCCATTATGATCATGCCATCAGTGTATTTAAATGTACTGAACTAACTCTAAGCTCACTAGGAGCTGAATACTTTATTATATGTAAAGACTATCAGCTATTTATATTAAATCAATCAGTAAAAGAGTTAAAATTTGGGCATATCTGTGAAAGATTGTGTAGGTATATCTTAACATCTTCTCATGCTGAAATATTTAATGTCAAATTGCTTTAAATTTAATTTGTATATGGAGATTTAATGATGATTCACATTATGGAAACGTTTTAATTTGATTTTGATGGAATTGGATGGTGGCCATTTTCATTATATGCTTTAAATTTAGAAATATAATAAAATAAATTATAAATATACTTAGGTGTTGAATGGTTTCAACCAGTCAGAATACTCTTTGATACATTTGATCAGCAATTGAATTTAGGAAACTTTCAAAGGAAAAAGTAAGTAGTACTTATTTGTCAAATTAATTGTATACATATTAATAACTACGTATGTAAAATATTGAATTGCTATTTTACATGGGACACGTGCATTGCATACTTAAATATTGTAAATAAATTAAAAATACTGTATATACATGTACATGTTAATTTGGTTTTTCAGTATTTACTAAATTTAGAAATAAATATTAAATGGAAATTTTTCTATTTATTGTTGGGCCTGTGTTTTGATGAATGTTGTTGGGCATGCTATTATTACAAGCATGAAATAATTATACTAATTATGTAGTACTTTTAGTGAGTTTACAATCTTATTTTGTTCCTATTGGTCAGACTCTGCTTTGTTTGGGTAAGATATCTCTCTCAAGAAATTAATAACCTTCTTAAAATAGTTTTTGAGCAAATCATTTGATGCAAATATAATTTCAGTTCAACTATAGTTGGGCTAAATTAATTTGATGACTATTATAATAGTGTGACAGCACATCTAGTGGTTGATGTTGCAGTCTGTTTCACTGTTGAGATTACAGATTCAAGCGAGAGTTATTTTGTGAGGAATTTACTGATTTAATCTAGATTGTGATACTGGCCAAGTGCGGTAGCTTATTACATGTAAAAGAAAAGTAGGGGAAAATAAATATGTTATAGAAGTTGCCAATGATAATCAATTTAATATTGGAATGAAGGAAAATATAGTATGTAGTATTGGCAACAGTGAAAGACAAAATAACACCATGGGAAAAAAGTGAATGATAGTGTGAGTTTTGGTGCAATATAGTAGTGGTTGTTTATACGAGAAAGAGTGAATTAGTAAGTTTAATTGAATATCATTATAAATTGAACAAATAAGTACGCAATAAGTATTAAGAAATTTTTTTGATGTGGGGTAATGATTGTAGAGAGAAGAGGAAGGTCATA
Source organism: Bacillus rossius redtenbacheri (assembly GCF_032445375.1). Classification (NCBI taxonomy): domain Eukaryota; kingdom Metazoa; phylum Arthropoda; class Insecta; order Phasmatodea; family Bacillidae; genus Bacillus; species Bacillus rossius. The sequence continues at coordinate 23,524,802 of NC_086330.1, read as the reverse complement.
TTTATTTGTTACAAACGCGAGAGACCAAACCGCGATGCCTGGTTCGGAGCTGGCTGGCGGCCCAGCCACTGATGTCATGTGCCATCCATTGACATAAGGCATGCCATGCATGCCTAGCCTGATTACAAGGGTCATCGCTACCCCCTCCCCCTCCACTCCCCACGCATCGTCCTGCCATGGCTGCTGTTATCCATCGCTGAGCGGTATTAGGGAATTCCGCGGGCAGCCGTGAGAACAAGCGAAGTTATTCTCAATGTTTCGGGCATCGGGTCGGCCCGGGCTGATGCAACTCGTCACAGCCACTCTCGTCGGTTCAAGAAGGATGCCCAAGTACTTAAGCAACAATGTCGGCCTGCAGCCCTGCACTAGTAGTCCCGTGACAGAGTCCCACGAAATGTGCCACATGTGTGCTGTGAGTTCGGTGACGGAGTTCCAAAAGGAGTGCCGTATGAGTTCTGCGGTAAGTTCGGCGACAGTTCCAAGTGGATTCCGAGCAAGTCCCGCTACAACTCTGGAGTTCTGAGCTGATTCAGAGCGAAGGGAAGTGCACATCGGAAAAGAGGGTGAGAGAGACACCTCCTTCCCCTCGGAGAGTGGCGCGACGCGGAGTTCGACTGGATTGCAAGAGTGCAGCGACTGAGTGGCGCGAGACTGTGTGTCACTGTTGAGCCTAGCTTCAGTGAGGAGTGTGAACTGCAGAACTTGTTACAAATTGAGTGACTTGAGAATAAACATTTTTAAGTGCCAGTGATTTGTGATTGGACATTTGAAGTTTTAATTTTTAATCAATAAAACTGTAATAAAACTAATTGTACTATCCCTTACGAACCCAGTTCTCCCCACATTATAAATCGTAACAATACTGTATTAATATAAAGGTACAGTGAAAAGAGAGAATGTGTGGTCGTGATTGTAGTAGTAATCAGGGAAGTGATGGCTCGTGTTTCACTATATAAATTAAATTAAATGGAAGAATGGCAAATGGTCTTTGGTTTAAATTTGATATCTGCAAGATAAATTGTGACAGAAAATGATTATTGCCATAATGCAAGAAAGGTAAGTTTTTTATGGCTTTTAAATGTTTGTGATTTGTAGTTTTATGTTAATTTTGTTTGCTGTGTTAGGTTAGAGGTGTGTTGTGTGTGTTTCATTTGCTTGTTTTCCTGTAATTTTGTTGTGCGTTCGTTGAATAGAAAATAGGCCCACTTGGTGTAGTCTGTTCTGCGATACAGAGATTTAAATAAATACCTTAATGAAAATGTATATGATGTAATAGATAATATTTTTATCTCTATCGTGAAGAATACAGTCCCTTCTCGTAAATTTTTTTTTGCGTTACTGTTAAAAATGTGAAATTTCTCAATATTTTTTTTGGGTAGCATGAAGTAGAGTACAGTCCCACCCGGACTACTCTATTTTGTGATACATGTATTTAATTTTTTGTATGTGAGACTTTTCAATACAATTTTTTCTCAGTATCGTGAACTAGAATACAGTTCCACCTGGTCTACGTCTACTCTAGTTTGAGATATCAGTAATTTTTCTTCAAAATTTACCACTTTTCATGGAACTTTTATTTTTCACTAAAATGTATTTTTATAACAAATAGGGAAAGCTGTTAATTTTCCCAATACGGCAATGAGTTGTAACATCTACAGACATAATTTTATTGATAATGAATAATCTTATCGCAAAATAGAATAGAGAGAGGGGATTATATTCTAGTTAACGATACCGGAAAAATATATTGAAAAAATGAAAAGCATGAAAAATAGTGTGTTTATAGTCCCACACCCAAAAACCCCCACATTCCCGTGCTTGTCCCGTAAGAAAGTAGGGGTGGTAATGATGTAAGCGACACCATCTTAGTAATGTCATCAGTATTGCTATGGTTTCATGATCTAAAATAGTCCCCTGATTATGTATCTTGATCATGCCAGTATTGATGCTGGAATAAAAGTATATTTTTGATTTCCTTTCTAGGGTTCTGGAATCATCAAGGCGGGATTCGCAGGAGATCAAACTCCAAAATGTCGTTTCCCAAATTAGTAAGTACCTCCAGGGTTGGACAATCTTGCAACAATGCGGGCCAAAATAAATTTGAAAATATAGCGGGCTAATTTCTTTCTTTCCTAATTTTTAACTTTGTAAAGAAAAATTAATATTTTTCAAGTATATGTAGAAATTACAATTGCAAATCCTTACGCACGGTCACTGCATGGTATGCCATCTCCTGTACATCCTGACTCCACGGGGCTGTTTCCACCCCTGCAGCATTGGCCGGCCGAAGCACGTGCGCGTGATGGCGGGGGCGCTGGAGGGAGACCTGTTCGTGGGCCCGAAGGCGGAGGAACACCGAGGCCTGCTCAGCATCCGCTACCCCATGGAGCACGGGGTCGTCACGGACTGGAATGACATGGAGCGCATCTGGCAGTACATCTACAGCAAAGATCAGCTGCAGACATTCTCTGAAGAGGCGAGCATTTTGCGTGTTTATCCTTTAGACGACTTGTTTGGTCAAAATAGTCACTCTGGTCCTGTAAAAGTCACGAGTCATACGAAGACCCCTAAAGAGTTACGAATGTGAAAAATATCATTTTACTAGGCATTGTTACTTATTTTTATATCAATAACCAGAGTAAAGTAATTAGAAAGTATTTCATTTCAAAACTTGATTGGAACTATAAATTTTGAATTTTTTTAGGAGACTCAGAAATTTAATGACATATTTTTAAATAAAGCAGGAACAATTAATACTACAACAAAAAGTACCCATCACCTAAAAAAAAGTTATTATTTAATTGTTTAGGTATCTGTTATACAATTATTTCTGTAGTTCTATGATGATTTCCTTGTAACAGCCACGTTACAAAATATGCCAGTTATTTTATTTCTTAATAATTATATCATATAGTAGTTAATTTAAAAGGGTCGTAAATTTTTATTATTATTTGCATAATCTCTCTTCACCATAACAATTTTAAGAACAATATTATTCTTACCATAAATGTTAACATGGGAAGACTAAACATAAGTATCTATCCTGTATTTGATGTTGTGCTATCTAATTACATTAAAATAGGTAACCTTGTATTTTTAGAGATGTTGCATTTAGTAAAAAAATGGCAAATTGATTAGTGAAATATTATGTGGATGATGTATGTTACTTTGTTAGTATATAATTTATCTAATTGATACTGGATGGTTTTGTGCAGCATCCTGTATTATTAACGGAGGCACCCTTAAATCCTCGAAGGAACAAGGAGAAAGCAGCGGAGGTGTTTTTTGAATCATTCAATGTTCCAGCTCTCTTTGTTTCAATACAGGCAGTCCTTAGCTTGTGAGTACCTACATTATTTTCTACTAATAGCTATACAAAATGTTGTGTAGGTAGTGCTGTCAAGTACACTATTACTGAATTTCCATAATTATTACTGATACAGATGTCAAGTTACAAAAACATGGAATTGTATTTATTTATTATGGAAGCAAAGAAAAATAATGACACTTCTGAAATATTGTGTGTATCAGTGTTTCTTCATACGATAAAATTCTGCTCAAGAATCTTATGTAATAAGAAGGTAAACTTTATTGTTAAGTTCTCATCATAAAAATAAATCTTCAAATTTATTGTAGCTTTTTAAATATCAAGTGGTTTGCAAACCTGTGTAGTTTTCTAAATTATTTAATGGATGAATTAGATCAATACTGTATAGGAATTAACGTTAGTTATTTAGTAAAGTCTGGAATTTGGTGTAAACTTTATACAGTGTTCGTTTTATGCAGATTTTATTGCGTGCATTAATATTATTACTGATGGTGAGGGATGTGCCTGGATGTTGGCAGCATTGTGTATGTGATGATGATGATGATGATGGGGTAAACAGCCATCCTCGTGGGGCCATGGTGTGGCTAGGACAGACCTGGCGAGATTTTACGATGGTGGTTAGCCGTTGCCTTCTCGCGGGATGGAGGCAAAAGTACGACACAACGCCTAGTCGTCAAGTGAGGAAGAAAATTTTCTACTAGTGGAAAATCTCGGATGAAACTCCAGAAGTTTGTTTCCCGATCTGCAGCAGGGTCATCAAGGATGGAAGAGGCTGACGCCCAACGGACAGATTAGTCTCTCTGACCGGCCATGGTGGTGTGTGGATTGCGATGAACTGAAGTGGAGGAAACCTCTCAGCTCACGTAGTTGCCATCTATGTTCTACCATCAGAAAAATCTGGGTTGGATTTGCATTTGCAATGATTTGACTACACCTTGGGTTGGCTGACTGTTCGTATTACCATGTCCTTGTGTTTGTGGAATACAGGGTTTTAAATGTTAATTATTCAACTTGAAATGCATATCTAATTTATCTTCATCTTATTATTTTTATTATTTTGTTGTCTGGAGTAGATGTAGGTGATACTGTTTCTGCTTATTTGTTGAAATTAATTATCAACTTTTATAGAACTAGGCTGGGAATTACATTGAGTTAGTCAATAGGAGACATTCTTAATTGTTTTAAACTTTTAATTTGATTCCAATAACATTTTAAGTAACTATTGACAACTTCTTTCAAATTTTCATGCCTGCAGTTAATATTAATGATGAAGAGAAATGTTGAATTTCAGAGTCATGCTGAAACATTTTTTATTCAAATACTATTTAAGTTTATATTTCGCCAAAATAAAACATCATTACGTATAAAGTAATAATGATAACAATGGTGTATAAAATAGAAATAGTGCATTGCAAGATAAAATTGTTATTTGCCACATCAGGTTGTATGTCTATTTCTGTGAACATAATTTTTATGCAGGTTATTTTCACATGAGCTGCATTGAATCTATGTATGTGTACTCATGCTTAAAACAGTTTAAGTGAAAGTAAATTCACAAGGAAAATGCCGGAGTCTTAGAAAATAGGACTGTGCAATTTTTTTCTTGTGTAGTTGAGGTCTTTTCAGCTAGCTATTTTACATTTTTGATGTTAAATTTCCTTAAAATCAGAATAAAACATACAAATTATGAGGATAGAAATTTGGAACATAACTAAAATGTCTGTATTGTCTTGCCTTAATAACTTCTGAACTATTAGCTTCAGACACAGGCATGGTGTCATTTCTTAGCATGTATAGTCAGCTCTCTAATACAACCTAGAGTTTGCATTGTGGGTGAATGCTGAGCTGGCGGGAGGAGGGGGGCATCATCAACCTATAAAAACTGGCACTCTTGGTCCTTTCTGTTCAATGTAATAAATATTGATAAGGAAATGGCTACTATAAAAATGGTGTGCCCTCACTTGATTGGGTCTGAATATGCCACTTATTCAAAGCAGTGCATTTTCAGAGTTCCCGCAAACAGGGACAATCTGGGAAAAATCAAGGATACTCAGGGAATTGAAAAGTCGTCTACAAAACCTGCGAAACACAGGGAAATTGTCAATACTAATTAAAAAAAAGGGATCTGTAAATTTTTAGACTATTTTGTGTCTTACTCTTAATGTCTTAAAATCAAATGTATTTTAATCATGATTTCATGTGATAATCTGCTATTAGTAATTTGTGTTCTGTTTCACTAACATTAATAAGATATACAAACAAATGTGCATTGAAATGAAGTGGAATCAAATATCTGTAGTCTGACTGGATCATAATTGATAAGGAATCATTTTAAAGTTAGATCAAACAAATATATTTGTTATATTTTCCAAACTTGTAGTGTTATTTACGTAATGTTGATCAAAATAACTGTGCACACTCTAGCTACATTGTGAAGCAAATCATATTATAGTCAATTGTGCATGATATGAATGTGTTGAAATGTGCTTGATAGTAATTTGCATGGGTGAAAATCTGCAGGATTCCTAGGGGGGCCGGACGGGATAATGTTTTATCATTCTCAGTTCACAGTTACGATTTAGCAAGTGCAAGCGGGCTCCCTCAGAGGGTTTTTTTTTATTCCAGGGGGGGGGGGGGGGCTCTGGCCCCCCGGGATTCACGCCCATTGGTAATTTGTATTGTAATATATCTGTTATTTTACTAGATACACCAATGAGGCAAAGGAATATTCTCAAATGGGTCAGGTAAAATTTAGCTGAAGTGAGAGTGTGGGAACCCTGATTATTCTGTTTAGGTGTTTGTACTTTAAATTTCTGTTTTCTATATGGTTAAATTTAGTTGCATGTTTCACTGCAGTGACTGTTGTGAAGTGAGGGTTTGCTGCACCTTAAAAAAAAAAAAAAAAAACTTGCAGATATGCGACAGGAAGGACCACGGGCGTTGTACTGGACTCGGGTGACGGTGTGACGCATGCCGTCCCGATCTACGAGGGTTTCGCCATGCCTCACAGCATCATGCGAGTGGACATCGCAGGCCGAGATGTGTCCCGATACCTCAAGTAATGTATGCCCTGTTTTGTGCATGGATACCGGACATTGTATAGCTGGATGTTGTTTCGAAGGATGTGATCCTCAAGATGCATAGTGTATATATAATTTATCTAGGGATGAGGCAATCAAATCCTCACACATCATCCTTGGTAGTGAAAGGATTCAATGTTCGAGGAAAAATATTTGAAGAAAAATATGAGAGGAAATAATTAAAAAATTCATCAGTGACCACCTCTGAATTTTACTAGATTAATATTTTTCTTCATACCTATCATGTTACCATTTCCCAAGATATTGTAATGTAACATGTAATTATATAGATAAAATTTCAGTTGTATTGGTTGTGGAAACTTAGTTTATAAAACAAACATTTAAAGGGTTTAATGTTTCAACTCCATAGTTAAAATTTTATTTTGTGTGTATTATTTTATTTTTGACCCTTGTCGTCTAGATTCTGATTTGAGGGGTATATTCGAGGTGCTATTAGGGATTCGGATCCAAGTAAATTGGGATTTGACCCATTACTAAATTTAACTATTTTTTTTTCAAAGTGGAAATGTCAAACTGGACTAGTTCAACTTTTTTTAATTACAAAATAAAATGCAGTTGGCTAGGCTTGCTACTGACAATCACAATGCAAGTGGTTAAGATGCATTGCATGATTATCCCTGCCATGCAAACTGGTTAACCACACAGGAAATATATACAGTGAAATTCCGTTACAACGTACTTCAGAATAACGTAACTTTCAGTTCAATGTTTGATTTTAAATTCCCGCTCAAAACACCAATGTAAACAATGTAAAAATATTTCACTTTGACATTAAAAACGTATCCCACCTTTCAATACAACGACCATTCTTTTCCAGTTCTCAGGAAAATTTTACATAATTGTTACTGTGTTTGCGCAGGGGTTCTTTAATATAAATGTACATTATGATTAATTTTTATCACTTTCAAGAAATGTTAACAAGTATAAAACGTAAACAAACACTGTCTCGACGATTCATAGAATCATAGTACAGTATAACGTGCTATTCTTCCTACTCCATGGATCACACACTTTAGTGCACAAGACGATCTAAATATCTAAATAATGAGGCCTTACTTAAGGCGCTCGAGTTTAAAGTCGGAGATCGCAGAAGGGAGTACCAACTAAATGCAGTGAGAAGTACGGTCCCTAGACAAAAAAGAATGACCGGGATAATAATGGAAAACATCACTGCCTGTTTACTATTTAATATTTCTGCTTGGCATCGGCTTGGTACATTGAAATACAGAACCATTTACACAAATCTGCAGAAGATCTAGATCTCGCATTAAAGAAAAGGACATCTAAAGTAATCACATATTATAAACACTATATTACGGGTAATTATACAAATATTTAGAAAGCATTAGTTTTTCCCTAACAGGTCCGTTGATTACAATCCTGGATGACGTAATTGTCTATAACTGTTGTTTAGGCACAATTCCCAATGTTTTAGTCAAACCGGACTCTCGCTTCGACGTAATTATGCGAGTTTCACATCCCGCACCACAGCAATGTGTTAAATCTGGCTTGCAGTTTACGTAAATTCTCACGTAGCGTAAAAAGGAGAAGTAGAGTTTATTGCGCCACATTACGATTCAAGAAACTAGCAAGATAATGAATTTGAGTTTATGATCAGTCAAGTCTCTCTGCTCATTGTTTTTCCTTGAAAAACCAACCCGGTGTCCGGCTGTTAATAGCGGTTGCATCGAGGCTTACTTGTAGTTGCGCAGCATGGTGGACGATAACCCGGGCTGGGCACTCGTCGATGCGTAGGTGAATGGAACAGCCTTTCCATTTTTGCAGCGGCGCAACACGCCTGCACCCGCGAGCCGAAGTCGACTCACCCAGCCGCCAGCACCGTCTATCCGCTCGCCAGCCGCAGACCCGTCGCAGGTTAACGCGTCACCATGACGTCATAAGGCTCAGCGCGCCGCGCGGTGTTGGCTCGCGGAAACACACACAAGCGCAGCGCCGCGAATGTCCGTAATGCTTTTGTTTTAATCGATCTTCAAGACGAAAATGAACCAAGTGCCAAACAATCTATCATAACATATTATATAATTAATTACCAAATTAAAAGGACGTTAAAACAAACAAATAATAAAAGTAAAGTTAATGGAGGCGTGGCAAACGCCTCAATATCCCCCCCTTAAAAAAAACTAATTTAACACCAAAAACAAAAGAAATTTAGGTAGCTACGAGCCACTATAAGGCGAGAAAACGGGGAAGCACTCAAAACACGCCATTCAAGCAACAGACCTCAAAGAAAAGCAAGAAGAAAAAAAGGCACACAGTGAGAAAAGACACGCGAAGAAAAACACATGAGAAAGACAAAGTAAAACAATAATTAAGACCAAACAATGCTTTGTGCCACTTTCCCGTTTACTCGTTAACAAACAACAACATACTTCAAAAAAAATCTCTATTCACATGACTAAAAAGGGCAAAAACAATCATTTACTTTGATCGGGTGTGAACCTCTTAAGATGACTAATATGCACCTTACGTGTCTCAAAACTTTTGTCCACACGCTGCAAAAGAACGGTTACTCCCCCTAAATGCCTTATCACCTTGTAAGGCCCCTGGTAAGAAAACTCTAATTTAGCGGTTTTGTGCAGCGCTTTGTTACTGATGGGAAAACTTTTGCAGAGCACCCAGTCTCCCACCTTAAAAGGATTTTCCAAGCGCCCCTTATTATATTGTTTCGCAACCTTATTCTGAGCGTTCTGGAGATTTTTTATAGCTTCTACCCATTTATCTTCTAATAACCGTGGACTACTGATCGCCCATAATTCCTCTCCTATACCCCAAACATTTAAAAGAGGGTGTGGTATTTTCCGCCCCAGAAATAATTCGGCGGGAGTGAAATGAGTGGCGTCATGTTTAGCCATGTTAAATCCTAAACTCAGCATATCCAAATTTTCATCCCACTGGCGATGGTCTTGATGATGATAAATAGTAAGTGCAATCTTGATATTTTTATTCACTCTTTCTACCAGGTTAGGGCAAGGATAATGCGGGCTGGTGTTAATGTGGCAAATTCCCCAACGAAAACACATGTTCCCAAATATTTGACTATTGAAATAGGCCGCATTGTCAGAAACCACATTCTCAGGTGCTCCAAAAATTTGCCATATTCTTTGCGTAAGAGCCTTGACAATTCTTGCCGCTTTCATGTCAGATAAAGGTAAAAAAAAATTAAATTTAGTGAAACCATCCACAATAATCAAAAGACAATTATTTCCCTCTCGAGATCGAGGCAAAGGACCAAAAATATCTATGAAAACCTTCTCCCAGGGACGCGTGGGCAGAGAAACGGAGTATTTACCCAATTTAGAATTTACGGTTTGTTTACTTAACAGGCAACTTTCACACGTGTTAACATGATTTTGCACATCTCTTTTCATATCCGCCCAATAGACTTCATCTCTCAATTTATGATATGTCTTGTCCACTCCTCCATGACCCCCAAACGCACTATCGTGATAATATTTTAGCACCATAGGCCGTAAGAGCTTAGGAATATAAAGTCTTTTCTCTTTCCCACTTTGTTGATAATATAATCTATGCTTCACTAACACGAAATTCTTATTCTTGCCCTGCAGTAAATCTCGCATTATATTTTGCCCTTCCAAATCTTGTTCTAACACCTCCTCTACTTTGTTGAATAGTTCTGGCTCCACAGTAAAACGCCCACACCTGATTACTTCACTCTCGTCTTCCAAATCCTGTTCACCGCCTTCCTCCTCAAACATCCGCGAAAGGGCATCCGCGACCACATTGTCCTTTCCCTTTACATGAATTATTTTGAACCGAAACCGAGTGAGCCTCATTACCCACCGCCCTATTTTCCCTAGTTGTCTCGGATGCGAAAACAACCAGGTCAAAGCCTGATTGTCCGTGTAAAGGTCAAATTCGTCATGCTCTAGATAAGTGTCAAAACGTTCCAAAGCATACACGCAAGCAAGGGCTTCCTTTTCATATGTGCTATAACCTTTTTCATGTCTATTAAGTGTTCTTCCAGCAAACATAATGGGTTGTAGACCCTTGCCAAAATCTTGCAAGAGAACCGCGCCTAACGCGACACTCGAAGCGTCAACCTGCACTACAAATCGCCTCTGGAAATCTGGTAACGCTAACACCGGTGGGTGGGAAATGGCTTTTTTCAAACCGAGAAAAGCGGCCTCCTCTACCTCACCCCAATTAAAAATAACCCCTTTTTTTCTTAAATTATTTAAAGGGTAGCACAAATCCGCATAGTTCTCAATAAAGCGGCTAAAATAGCCCATCATGCCCAAAAAACTCATGATGCCTTTAACATTACGAGGTCTCGCGAAATTTACAATGGCCTCAATTTTGTCAGGGTCCATTACAATTTTTCCTTCCCCAACAATGAAACCCAGGAACCGAATTTTCTTTCTGGCCCAACAAACTTTTTCAGGATTGACTGTTAACCCTGCACCTCGTAATTTTGGCAAAACCCCTTCCACATGTTCCAAGTGTTCCTCGAAAGAATTAGAAAATATACAGATGTCATCCAGAAAACTAATGACATTTTTAAATTGATATTCTTTCAGAATGTAAGATAAGATACGCAATAAGCATTGTGAGCCAAAATTTACCCTGAAAGGCACTCTTTTCCATTGGTACTGTCCCCACGGGGTAACAAAAGCCGTGAACTTCTTGCTACTCTCCTCCAACATGCATTGGTGAAAAGCAGCATTAAGGTCTAACACCGTAAAATATTTCGCTTGCCCCAAATATTGCAGCACAGTTTCCACCTTGGGCAGCGGGAAACCATCTAGTTTTATGCGATCATTCAAGATTCGGTAGTCCAAGACTAAGCGATACTTCCCCGGTGTTTTTTTTTTACTAAAAAGGCGGGTGAAGCGTACTCTGAACTCGCTTCTTCTATAACATTTTGCTTAAGTAAATCATCTATGATTTCCCGAAAAACTAGCATTTTGGGAGGTGCACATTGATAGGGCACACACCTCACCGGACGTTGATCAATTAATTCAATCCGGTACGGCATCAATTCACATTTTCCCACCTTTTCCGTAATTACATCGGGATAACGAAAACAAATATCCCTGATTTCGTCCTTTTGTTTTTCTGTTAAGTGTTCCTCCACCCCCTTTAAACCTCCGCAACAAACTTCAAATTTATTCTTGGGTGCCTCAAGACTAATTTTGACTTTTTTATCAAACGCGAAGCATAACCTCCTATTCTTACAATCCACTATAGCTCCCGTGCCCTTTAAGAAATCCCATCCTAAAATCAATTCTTCGAGTAGTCCAGGCATTACCCAAAAATCATGTGTCCAGGCAAAATTTCCTATTTTAAAGTGCAAACGTACTTTCAAGGAGATTTTCCGGCTTTTCCCGTCAGCCAAATGTACCTCAAACCCTGGCTCCGTTTTTAAATTTTTTTTTAGTTCGGGATGTCTCGTTATTAACCTACTCAAAAACGCCTGCTGTACAAATGAATTGCTAGCCCCGGTATCAATTAAACCCGAGACTATCTCCTCATAAAAACTTACCCTGACACACATATTACTTCTAGCTTTCAATACCGCCAGACGATGCTTATTTTCAAAACGAAACCCGCTAACCCCTTTTTTTCGTAAACAATTGCGACAAAACCCACACACTCGTCTAACGTTATTCCCCTGACCTTTACTCTGCTTCTTCTCTGCGCATTTAGCGATGAGATGCCTCTCACTGCCACATGCATAGCACTTCTTTCTAATTTTATATTTATTACTTTGATCATATGCTGAAATTTCGGACTTTACACCCACCTTATCAACTTCACTGCACCTATCCACTCTCGTGACATTCAAGTCCGCTTCCCCATTTATCCCCACGCTACTTTCACCCTCTTTTAAAATGTTTGATTTTTCCTCCTCTTCGCATAAATCGGAAACCCAACACACATTATCCACCTCCACCGCCCAATTACTAATATCGAACAAGCTGGTGGGCCTCTCCACAAAGCTACACTCCCTCCTAATGTGGGGATGCAAGTTTTCTAAGACTAACCGTATCCACTCCATTTCCCTCATTTGGACATTAAGGGCCGAACCATGGTCCAAAATGTCATGTACATAACTCAAAGTTTTTTCCCCTTTTCTTTGAAAACGACGGGTTTTCTCTATTATAAGTTCCTCTCTAACTCTACAAGGACATAAATTTTCCCATAACGCCTCCTTGCAATCAACCCAGGACATATGACTCTTATAACGCGCAATGAGTATATCGTAAGCTAAGCCTGTGCAACGCGAAGCAACAGCTAAAATTAAATCGCTCTCATTGGAAAAATAATTTGCGTTAGCTAGCTTGTCTACGGCCATGCAAAACTCTAATATATCCTCTACATTTGCTGACTGCAGTTTCGGAACATTTTCTAATGATCGCAAAGCAAACTTATTTTTTAGAAAATTTGTACTAAGCGAGCCAGACCCACTCGCTTCTGCCTGTTCCGTTTGCCACGAAACTCTTTCTCCTTTCAAATGCGCCACAAACTTCTGTCTTAAAACATCTATGCTTTCGCCCGCACTGTGCTCGACTGACGCAGCTCTTAAATTAGTCATTATCTCCTCTTTATGTAATTTATATATCCAAGCCAATGCCATACTGGTGATATAAAAAATCAATAAGTATCTTAAACACCGAAAACTACCGCGTCTGCGACTCTGACTAGCAGAGTTGCGCAGTTTTGAGGCCTTACTTAAGGCGCTCGAGTTTAAAGTCGGAGAACGCAGAAGGGAGTACCAACTAAATGCAGTGAGAAGTACGGTCCCTAGGCAAAAAAGAATGACCGGGATAATAATGGAAAACATCACTGCCTGTTTACTATTTAATATTTCCGCTTGGCATCGGCTTGGTACATTGAAATGCAGAACCATTTACACAAATCTGCAGAAGATCTAGATCTCGCATTAAAGAAAAGGACATCTAAAGTAATCACATATTATAAACACTATATTACGGGTAATTATACAAATATTTAGAAAGCATTAGTTTTTCCCTAACAGGTCCGTTGATTACAATCCTGGATGACGTAATTGTCTATAACTGTTGTTTAGGCACAATTCCCAATGTTTTAGTCAAACCGGACTCTCGCTTCGACGTAATTATGCGAGTTTCACATCCCGCACCACAGCAATGTGTTAAATCTGGCTTGCAGTTTACGTAAATTCTCACGTAGCGTAAAAAGGAGAAGTAGAGTTTATTGCGCCACATTACGATTCAAGAAACTAGCAAGATAATGAATTTGAGTTTATGATCAGTCAAGTCTCTCTGCTCATTGTTTTTCCTTGAAAAACCAACCCGGTGTCCGGCTGTTAATAGCGGTTGCGTCGAGGCTTACTTGTAGTTGCGCAGCATGGTGGACGATAACCCGGGCTGGGCACTCGTCGATGCGTAGGTGAATGGAACAGCCTTTCCATTTTTGCAGCGGCGCAACACGCCTGCACCCGCGAGCCGAAGTCGACTCACCCAGCCGCCAGCACCGTCTATCCGCTCGCCAGCCGCAGACCCGTCGCAGGTTAACGCGTCACCATGACGTCATAAGGCTCAGCGCGCCGCGCGGTGTTGGCTCGCGGAAACACACACAAGCGCAGCGCCGCGAATGTCCGTAATGCTTTTGTTTTAATCGATCTTCAAGACGAAAATGAACCAAGTGCCAAACAATCTATCATAACATATTATATAATTAATTACCAAATTAAAAGGACGTTAAAACAAACAAATAATAAAAGTAAAGTTAATGGAGGCGTGGCAAACGCCTCAATAATCTATTGCTGTCTCGCCCCTCTTCAAGACAATTGTTTTTAGCTGCGTAATATTTTGGTTATTTGTAGAGCACATTTTAAAAGTTTTAATTAATGCAGATACAAACGTTAAAAAAAATTATATTTTAACTTATATACAAAATAGGAAATCCTATAATGTTAAATTGTGCAGGTTAAGTTTTGAACTGTTTGGTGTCACAACATGGCACACGCTTTAATTGTGTTGCCATGAAGGTCGGAATGTTGCCTGGCACAGCCATGCTCGCGACGCGCGCTACTAGTGCAGCGCTATGGTTATCTATGGATGCGAGGTTTGTTTACGTTTAACGAGGCACGAGGCAAACAATATTGTTGATTGAATATTTTAATCAGGATGGATGTCCAAAAAGATAAAAAGAAATGCAAGCAGTTCACTTTGAAGGAAAAAGTGGAAATTTTAAAAGAAGTTGACAAAGGCAGGAAAAATGCAGATGCGGCACGGTAATTTGGTATAGTGCCCACTACACTGTCAACAATAATAAAAGATCGCAAAAAATGATTAAACTGTACGAACAGTCATCTTTATCTGCTGGTCGCAAGAGACTTCGCCTAGGAGATAACAAGGGAATTCTATCCCAATAAATGTACATATCTGCAAAATAGTTAAACCCATTTGTCATTTTGTGTTGGACAAGATATTAATTTTGTATATATAGGCCTAGAATTTAGGCTACTGTATTAAGTTCAGTAATTTTTTTTAAATTCTTGTTGTTTTACAAATATTTGCTTCCAAGCTAATATAACATTTGATCTGTTACTACTTTATTTTTAAAAATTCAAAAGTACTACGTTTTAAAGCTAAATATATAGACTTTCAGAATAAAGTACTTTCATTACTAAGTATAAAAGTTGAGGCTTTATTGATGTACTTTATAACGAGATTCTACTGTAATGAGAAAGTAACACTAAATGGTGTCATCTCAGTTCCTGAAGTATTGCAGTACCTATATAGTTCCTTTTTTTTTAGGCTTTGTAGAGGTGTGTCTCAGCCCTTCCATTTTGGTTATTGGGAGATTTTTTGAAGCTTACTCACTCATACTTCCAATGCCCACGAACTTTATTCATTGTCTTCCATGGGAAATTATTTAGTATTCTATAGTGGTGCACCGATATGACTTTACCGATTACCGATTCGATTACCGATTGCCGATTCGATTACCGATTATGAGAGCAATAATCGGCAGATACCGATTCAGTTACCGATTATAATGAAGAAATTTTTTTAAGTGTAATAATGCACACAAAATTTTTTATTCCCATGTGAATTTAATTACAAGAGTAGGTAAAATTGAGAATACAGTTATAATAAATATATAAAATACACTATTAAGTCATTGCAAAGTGTAAATTAATTTAACTTCTATTTATATTTGTTATTGTAAACACTTCACTTTTTTTCTCCCTAGTCACCATCTCACTATAATTATATAAAAATGACTCAAAACCAATTCTAGCACATGTGATTTTATTAATTTTGACAATATATAAAATTATAAATACTTTTTCAATTTTCACGTCACATACAAATAACACAACAACGGACAATGTTACCAAAGACGCCCATAACGAGTTTGTAAAACGCAGTGATAAACTATGAAAGGTATCGGGACCACGATTTTGAACGCTACTACGACTCGAAAAGATCGATTCTCATAGAATCCACTGCAACTGCTTGTGGTATTTTGATTGCGTGCCATCTATTTTACGTCTCTGGCTATAGGTAATGTACAAGGCCACTAAACAAAAGACAGAACAAAAGACGAAACGTAAATAAACGTGTAGGAAAAATGTATTTTTGTTGTTAGAGGCAATGTGATTTATTAACCTTAACGAAATATCTGTAATCTTGATATGACGGAGTTAGATGAATTTTGTAATATATACAAATATTACCGTATTTCGTCCTAAAATGTGTAACAAAATATTACATGGTAAAACCCTACTTAATTACGCCGGGACGTAGATAATCGGCAAAGTAATCGTTAAGATAATCGCCGATTACGATTAATCGGTAAGTACCCATAATCGCCGATTACGATTCATCGGTATCCGCATCGGTGCACCACTAGTATTCTATAATAATTCCACTGACTTTCTGTAAAAGCAGCTGCTGCATATATACCTCCATTTGAATGCATGTCTGGCTTTCAAGTAAAATGCCATTCATATATTACCGTGTTTTCTCGCATATTCGTCGCACATTTTATTCTAAAATCAAGTTTGAAAAGTAGGGGTGCAACGATTATGCGGAAAAAATTTTTTGTTAGGTTATTCATAAAAACAAAACCCGTTCATGCTAAGTACGTTTATTTAAAAAAAAAAGTGGAGATACAAGAGCACGCTAAACAATTTATATTAATAATTCATTAAACAAAAACCTATCTTAAACTTTAAATAGAAAAACTAAACTGTGACGCAAACGCAAGCCACTTGAATCTGTCACGTGAACTAACGCGTAACTGTTGTAGTACACGCTTGTCACGAAAGAGTGCGGGCAGTCTAACGTAGTTAACTCGGCACCTGACAGAGCACGCGGTGCATGCAATCGGCGAGATATCGATATTCGACTACGTGCGTGCGCTCTATACGGAAAACAACATAACCAAACACGAATCATGCCAACTAGCGCTGGCTACATGTTTACAAAGCGGTACACCGCGGCGACGCAGACGATCAGAAAAAGGAAATAACTTTTAAAAACGTCTTTAAAAGAATATTTACACGTCGGACAACTTCGTATTTCTGTTAATTAACTAAGTAAGTGGTAATGTCCGAATAAATATTAGATTTCTACTTTAAAATATATAGTTTTATACGGAAAAGATATCTACACCAGTACACCGCGGCGATGCAGACAATCAGATAAAGATTATAACGTTTAAAAATGTCTTTAAAAGAAAATTTACACGTCAGACAACTTCGTATTTCTGTTAATTAAATAAGTAAGTGGTAATTTCCGAATAAATATTAGATTACTACTTTTAAAATACATCGTTTTATACGGAAAAGATACCTACACAAAGCGCTCGGCATCTAATAGCGGGACCAAAAACATAATTCGATGTTCACGCGAGAAGTTTTTTTATCCCAATTTTGACAGCCAAAAATATAGGTGCAACGATTATGCGAGTGCGACGATTATGCGATAAAAGAGGGTAATCTTTCTGTCAGTGACATTGAGTTTTGTACATGTCATTTTAGGAATCAATTTGTTTAAAAAAAAAGGTGGATATGTCAGTTATTTAATCATACTTAAAAATATATATATTTTTTTTCGCTACAAACCATTGAAAACAGGCTTTGTTCATGCTGCTTGCTTAAAGCTACAACCTCAGTAAGTGAAGTCTAAAGCTGGAAATAACGTGAAATGAAAACATGTGGTTTCCCCTCAGGCTTCTTTTGCGGAAAGAAGGAGTCAACTTTCGCACAACGTCTGAGTTTGAGATTGTTCGCACCATCAAGGAGAGGGCTTGCTACCTGGCAAACAACCCACAGAAGGAAGAAACGGTTGAAACAGAAAAGTTCCATTACATCCTGCCAGATGGCAGTGCTTTAGAGGTAATGTAGGTTTTAAGTGTTTGGGCTGACAGAAACTATGAACAAATAAATTTGTTTAATGCGTGCTATTACTTATCCTTAATTTTTTATGAATGTTCATTCTTGGGAATTGTTAAGGTGCATAAGTTTTGGAGATGTAGACAGTTATTTCCTATGTTGTCGTGCTTTCGTAATGAAGGTAACAAGGAAGACCAAGATTGAAGTGAGACTTAGTAAAGACTAAGGGCATAGTCAATGCCTCTCTATCTTCTTCTTTCAATAAAAATGCACCTCATTAATCAGCTTAAAAAACTAAAGTACAGTTAAACCTCATCTGTCCGGACAAAGGCAATCCGGACAATCGAAAATCTGGATAATACTATTAATAGGCTATTAAGCAAAACATCCTTAAATAAGCAGACATATTGTTTGTTACGATAAAAAATTAAGTTTTTTGACAAAAATACCTAGTATATGTGCCCTATATTGTTTACAAGAAATTAAAAAATAAGTATATTTCTTAACAAAGAATTTCTACACTCTCTTCTGTTTCAAACTTGTATGGTATTTGAATGAGAATGGTCACGCAAAGGCTTTATCATTAATAGTTTAACTTGAGTGGTGTCAGGCTGACAATCCTAGTTCGCCATGTTATTTGTCAAAAAACATTTTACTACCATAATGCTACCATCTGTGCAGGAACTGTACATTAAATCAAACTAAAAATGGAATATTTGGCGTACTTATAGTTGCTAACACAGTTAAAATTTATGTAAAACATAAAATATAATTTCTACTAATCTGATACGGATTATCCAGAGATCCGGATCAACAAGGGTCGGATAAACAAAGTTTTACTGTATGGCTCAATTTATGGTCATTGAACATGTACATTTAGAGAGCATAATTTTAAAATACGTATCAGGACATAATAATAAGCAGTGGTAAGAGTAACGATTAGGCCCGTGCGAATATCAGTTTTTTTTAGTTTGAATCGAATACAAATACCAAATTATTCTTGGAATACGATATTGATTTGAATAATAAGAATGAGAATAAAATCCTACTAAAAATATTTTTCACATCATGTAACAAAAATTAAAAGTAAATAAGAAGTGTAGTGGCTTCTGGGAAATTAGACGAATAATACTAAATTGAAAGGTCGGTTGTGTTAAGTTAGCTACAATAATTATATGTAAAATTTTGTTAAAATATTTAAACTTTGGAAGAAAAATATGTTTTTATTCATGCAGCTAACCAAAATTTCATTTCCTATCCCCCCGGTTTTTCTATACCCTGCTACTCTAAATTATTGATCCAGGAAAGTTTTGTGATCAGCAAATACTGTGAAATCCAGTCCATTTCGCGAAAAATGTGAACTTTATTTTAATACTGTGTTTAATGAGCTCATATTTACATATTTAAACGCTAGTTATTCACACATTTTTGTTGTTAATGGCAGCCAGGTAAACTGAATTTAGTTCAGTAATATCAAACACAATTTCTGCTAATTTCGTGTGATATCCGAAACTATTCTTTTCTTTTTAGTCTTTTTTCATAGATACCTACAGCAAGTAAGCTGCTACTCTGTCGCATGGTGTTAGTTTTGAGAAGGTGGTATTGCATTCTTAACATTTGCATGTAAACTGAAATATTTTTTTTCCCTGAAGTTGTGGAAACTGAAATATCCATGTTGACTTGCAGATAGGCCCAGCACGTTTCCGAGCGCCGGAGGTTTTATTCCGGCCGGATTTAATTGGGGAAGAGTACGAAGGTCTTCACGAGGTGCTGCTTTTTGCCATCCAGAAATCTGACCTAGATCTGAGGAAAGTGCTGTACCAGAACATTGTTCTCTCCGGAGGTTCGACTCTCTTCAAGGTAACTGCCATGAAATTAGTCTGCGACTTAAATTAAAGAGGAAAGAATTAAGTAAATTTAGGAGTAAACAATTATGTAGTTTATTAGGCCTGAGTGAATGTAATTTTTTCAGTTAAAATTAGTGGTGCACCGATATGACTTTACCGATTACCGATTCGATTACCGATTATGAGAGCAATAATCGGCAGATACCGATTCAGTTACCGATTATAATGAAGAAATTTTTTTAAGTGTAATAATGCACACAAAATTTTTTATTCCCATGTGAATTTAATTACAAGAGTAGGTAAAATTGAGAATACAGTTATAATAAATATATAAAATACACTATTAAGTCATTGCAAAGTGTAAATTAATTTAACTTCTATTTATATTTGTTATTGTAAACACTTCACTTTTTTTCTCCCTAGTCACCATCTCACTATAATTATATAAAAATGACTCAAAACCAATTCTAGCACATGTGATTTTATTAATTTTGACAATATATAAAATTATAAATACTTTTTCACTTTTCACGTCACATACAAATAACACAACAACGGACAATGTTACCAAAGACGCCCATAACGAGTTTGTAAAACGCAGTGATAAACTATGAAAGGTATCGGGACCACGATTTTGAACGCTACTACGACTCGAAAAGATCGATTCTCATAGAATCCACTGCAACTGCCTGTGGTATTTTGATTGCGTGCCATCTATTTTACGTCTCTGGCTATAGGTAATGTACAAGGCCACTAAACAAAAGACAGAACAAAAGACGAAACGTAAATAAACGTGTAGGAAAAATGTATTTTTGTTGTTAGAGGCAATGTGATTTATTAACCTTAACGAAATATCTGTAATCTTGATATGACGGAGTTAGATGAATTTTGTAATATATACAAATATTACCGTATTTCGTCCTAAAATGTGTAACAAAATATTACATGGTAAAACCCTACTTAATTACGCCGGGACGTAGATAATCGGCAAAGTAATCGTTAAGATAATCGCCGATTACGATTAATCGGTAAGTACCCATAATCGCCGATTACGATTCATCGGTATCCGCATCGGTGCACCACTAGTTAAAATCAAATTTTTGTATACATTTTAAAATATTTTACATTATGAACATCAAATTTGAATTATATGAGCAGAAATGTTTTTTTGATAGTTTTAAAGTGATATGTACTGTAATATGATAGGCACATTAAGAGTTTTATATTCTTAACCAGAATATAAAATAAATTTTCTTTCAAATTTTTAGGGTTTTTGGTTTTCATGCTGTGGTTAAACTTATAAAACCTTTTCCAGATAACAAATTGTCTCCAATCTGAATTTTTAGCAGTTCTCTGCCGAATGTACACATGTTGAAGTAAACTCTTTGTAATGATATCAGGCATGAATATATTGCAACTGGGATGTAGACATTGATTTCGTACAGCAGTGATTCAACCTCAAATTTGGTCACTACAGGAGGTGATATGAAACAGCTTTAATAAACTTCAAATACCAACAAATATTCATTATTTTTAGATGTAAGTTTTTGAATTTAAATTTAATGCAAATGATTTTTTTTTAAAATCTAAACATGTGCACAGGCCTGAAGTTTGTACTAGGGTTTTTTGAAATTCAGAATTTTTGTAATTTTTGTCCAGTCAAAGGTATTGGACTTAAAACGGAATTTACAGAGAGATTTTAGTATTCAAGTGTAACTGTGGTTTACTTGCTACTATTACAGAAACATTTGAAGGATAATTATGGTCGTGGGGGTTTAGTGTTCAGATCATTCGACTTACTCCACGGCAATTCAGGTTCAGTTCCTGGCCTTGGCGGTGTCAGAGGTAGCAGAGTCAGAGTTGACGGAACTTGGGGGGAGTATCTCCAGAGGGGTGGCGGGGACCTCTGGCAGACTGTGAGCCGGCTGGGTGGCGTGAACAGTGGTGGGTTGGTGGTGATGACTCTGTGGGGTCCCGTACGCTTGGTCCATGACAGGGTCGAGGCCTTGGCCTTTTTCACACCTGCTCAGTTATGGCAATCTCGCGGTGAAGTTTGGTCTGTTGTGGGCGGGTATGCCCCGCAGCCACTCGGACCTATAATCGACTGCATTCCCAGCAGCCTTAGATGTGGAGTACCAACAGTCGCTGCAAATGGCAGTTTGTGGCAGCTATGATCAGCGGATTCGTGACCGACTGCCTCTCAGTTAGCACGTGTGGTACAGTTGCTGCTGAATCCACTCATTACCGTGCAAAAGGCTGCGGAGATGCACAGCGGCTGGGTGTGAGGGTCGGACACTAGTCTCCGAGTCGGTGTGGTTCCCTTCCCTCCCTTTGGGGCCGGTGGGGTGCCGGCGATGGGCCATTGTGAGCAAGGTACAGACTAAAGAGATGAGCCAGAGAGAGAATCATAAGTCATAACCGAACAGAGACAAGGTTAATGGTTCGGGCTTTTATTGTACAAGCACAAACCACACCTGTTCCCATACGTGTCTGAGAAGCTTGCCCTGTAATGATAACTTTATCCTATTCCTGGTGACGGCCAGGTGCTGGAGGCGAGGGGAGGCCAACACGTGGTTGCCGTCATGCTTGCTGTCCGAGAAAAATAGAGATGTCTACCGTTTGAGGCGTTTTATTAGTGCTAGTCTTGAAGAGGGAGGGGATGTAAATGTCAACGCACATGATCAGTCCAGCTCCCAGTTCGGAACTGCTCAGCCCGAACTGACAGTACGGATTGAATTGAGGCCCTCTGCACACATGGTCAGTTCAGGTGTTCAGTTTGAACCGAACAGTCCAAATTGACAGTTTGGATTGAATTGAGGCCCTCTGCACACGCAATCAGTCAAGGTGCTCAGTTCGGACTGCTAAGTTCGAACTGACAGTTTGGATTGAATTGAGGCCCTCTGCACACACAATCAGTCCAGGTGCTCAGTTTGGACCGAATAGCCCGAATTGACAGTTTGGACTGAACTGAAGCGTCCTCCACATACAATGTGTCTTGTGGTTGCTGTTGCTGTTGGGTATTGTTTCATCGTAGAATATGGAAGAAACTTTAAATGCTACATTGCAGTTGCACTTGCACTTTTAGTTAGAAAAATGAAAAAATATAAAAGCAAGCAAAGTGTATAATCAAAGATATCTGCCACAACATTCAGCTGATGGACTGATTGTTTGGACTGACAGTTTGGACAGGCAAGACGCTGTTCCCACACACGGCAGTTCCAGGGCTCTCAAGCTCACAGTCCGATTTGATGGTAAGCCATCAGTTCCGACTGGTCAGTTAACCATTCTTGCACGCACGCATGCAAGCGCGCGCACACACACAACAAACACACTTTTTTAATTTGTTCTTATTTAGTTTGGACTGTTTTAGTTTTGACTTTTACAGTTCAGACTGCTTCAGTTCGTATCACTTCAGGTTTTGTGCCGTTTCAGTTTGGACTGTTTCAGTTTTTGAGCTGTTTCAGTTTGGACCGTTTCAGTTTGGACTGTTGTAGTTTGGACTAATTGTTAATGGGGGCCTTAAGGGTGAGTTCGTGTAGAGGAGGGGACGAAGAGCTTGGCCAGCTTTGCCTTCGGTTGGAGTTGGTGCTATGGATACACTCGACTATCCCACCCCCTCTCTGGCCCGAGAAGGGTGGTGGCAGCTGATATGATTGTGGCGGGTTGCAGACCTCTTGATGCCGCTGGCAGGATCCTGGGGCTCATTATGTGAGTGGTAACTGGTGTCATGCCCTTTGATTAGGTTGCGGGCATGCAGCAATTAAATTAAACATTATTTACTGTCTCCAGTAACATTTATTTTACTACAAGTTCATAATTGTTTGGTCATTTTAATGTGGGTGTTAAAAATTCTGTTGCAGGGCTTTGGAGATCGGCTGTTGGCAGAAATAAGAAAGATGGCTCCTAAAGACATTAAAATCAGGGTAAGTCTAACCTCGTAGGTACATAGTGTGTATTTGTTTGTGTTAACCCTAAAATTTAATTAATATTTTATCTTTTGTTGAAAATTAAATACTTGAAGATGTTGTGTTAGTGTGTTTGTGTGTGTGTTTGTTTGTGATTGTGTGTGATGAGCAGATGCTGATTTGTGTTTGTGCACGCGAGTTCCCTATCACTGGCTAGAATGAGTTCATCACGGCCCGGTCTGTGGCCGAGCAACAACATTACGGCACGGCGGGATACGCGCAGACATAAAATCATTTGGTCCTTTACACTCCATAGCCGCAACTTAACTTACCGTAGCTGATGATTGTACAACAGCCGATAGTGTACTCAGACCTGCGCACGCATCTCTTAACCCCCTCGTATAGCTAACTGCATGCCACGGTATATCTGTTATTTACCAAGTTGAAGCAGACTTTGTGGCGTCTTGCCTGATTTTTTTTTTTGCCTGTGGTTTCATGCTAACTGAAGTTAAAAGATGTGCTATTCAAGACTGGATCAGTAAGATTAACATTGCGCTAAATGAATTAGCGCAATTTAAAGATGTGCTAAGTGAGCGATTGGTGTATTCATCTTTAAAGATATGTATTTTTTTTCAGGTTTTTTTTTTTACTTTTTGTTTAAATACTTTACTTTTAACAATTATTATGTAATTTTTATTTATTTCATTCCTATGGGTATTTTCTAAATTTAGTGTAATACAGCTTTGCTGACAAAAATAGTCACAAATCAATTTCACTTAGCAAATATTTTTAACATTTGATTCAATATTTGCTTCACATCAAAAAACAAGTATGTATTCTTACTATCTGCAGTCTGTGAAATAAAATTTAGTAGCAAATATTTAATTTACTCTTCATTCGTTTCAAATGAAAATAATAACACAAGAGAATAATTTTCTATTTTTCATGAATGGCAATGACCTAAACTGTTCATAGGATGTAAAAAAGTGTGAACCAATAATTAGGGCTCTATAACTATTAGCATTAAAATTGGTTTGATTCATGCTTGAGTAAATCATTAAAATTTTTCTGTTCTCTTAAATAGAACATGAAGTTTTTGTTTCACTTAACATTCTTCATTGAAATGCTGGTTGAATGATGAATAACTCACCTCCCACCAATGAAATCCAAGTTAGATTCCTGGCAAGATCAAACCAGGATTTTTCGTAAATGGGAAACTTGGTGGATTTGCAGTGAGTCTGTTTGTTTTCTTTGAGGTTTCTTGTTTCCCATACAGACATTTCATCATTGCTCAACCAAATGATATAATCCTTCATTCAAACTATAATGGCCTCAGGATTAACGAAACGTTGATTCCTACTTTGTTAATTCATTCATTCAAATGTCCAAAAACATTTTTGGTTGATTGGATGGAGTGTGTTGCAGATATCAGCTCCCCAGGAACGACTGTACTCCACCTGGATCGGTGGTTCCATCCTTGCCTCGCTGGACACGTTCAAGAAGATGTGGGTGTCGAAGCGAGAGTATGACGAGGAAGGCCAGCGAGCGATCCACCGGAAGACGTTCTGAGCTGGGCAGTTCTCCAAGACTGTTGGCAGGCACTAGCGCGGGCAGCTGATTGTGCGGGTATAGTGACACTGGCGATTCGCGCGCAACAAAACACCAGTGCTCTGAAGTAACATCGTAATCATTTGCCTTAATCGTAATTTAACTTATTTTTACGTTGACGATTTATTTTTTTAAACTGTCGCTACTAAAGCTTAGGGTATCAGTATTTTCTTAAAGAGGTTGTATTTAAAGATGCTTCTCACCAAAATGATCGTGCAGTGAAATGCAACATATCTCTGTGATGTAACCCTTCTTCATGTTGCATTTCAGTTCTTACATTTCAGTTTTGCACCGGATGTATGTGCTGCCACTTTTCAGTTTGTTAGCACAAGCATGAACGTAGTAATTGTGCTGGTGACCGGTTGAATTTGCATTGTTTTGTGTGAGCATTTGCAGTTCATTGGTACCAACATACTGGAATGAAGAAGTAATCAGTGTTTTATATGTAAGTGCCAATGTTTTTTATGTTTTGCCTGTAAAGTTTTTAATATTTTTTTGTAAATTCTTATATCATTAAGCATGAGTATTTGTATCATAAATGTAATAGTTATTTCTCATGCTTTCCATCGTGATAACAATAAACCAAAATAAAAAATAAAAAGTAGTTATCACAGTGCTGAACATGTAAAGATATAAATTTGTGTGTTTTTCATCAGATTGTTAGAAATTGCTTTATTTATTTTAAAGGCATTGCTAAATTATTTTTAAAACAATGCCGGCTATGTTTAAATAAATATAAACTTTTGAACAGGATGCACATTGTACATATTAATTGATAACAATCTCTGCTTTTAAGTAATGAGTAAAACACACGGTTTAACCTATAATAATATTACTGAATATGTATAACTTCTGATAACTGTAATAAGGAGCTTATAAACTCAACTTTGTTGGTAAGACTTAAACGAACAAAGTGCAGTGTTTTATGAGCTCAACCTATGTCCCAAGTTGAAAAATTAAATTAAAGATGTTTTATTAAAAAAATTATAAATATAAATGTTTTCTTAAGAATGTTTTACATATTTTGCTTTCAATACCATATCACTACATACACTAAACATCCATTTATTCTTTGTTAGGATGATAATTTTGGGAAGTTCTGAAAAATTAATATACATAATTTATTAGTGGTATCAACATGCAGGGGTAGTAAAATAACATGTATGATATGAATTTCTCAAATAGTGCTTAAAATAAGTGCAGTTGTGCAAGTTGTTCTAACTAGAGCTGTGTCGATACAAATCAGCAGAAACCGATTTTGCCGATGCGTTTCTGATGATTCACGATACACTAGTTAATTTTAGGCAGATGTTATTGAAAAATAAAAGTGTCTATCTCAACCAAAATATCCACCAGTACCCTTTTTCACTTTTTGCACTACTACACTTTGAATTTGCATCATTTCTTAGCTATGTGTGTCAGCTGTACACATCAGACATAAACATTCTAGGTTTTAATAACGTTCTTGAATCTAATACATCGGAAATAAATATCACCAACATGGTAAAGTTATATAAGAACAAAAACTTGCTTTATTTAATGCATGGCTACCACTACAAACAATGGAAAATACCAACTGCTTGAACTGCAAAGAAATGTTTGTAATATCTTGATGGAGATAGTTTTTAATTAACTTATGTAAAGTTTTTAAAATTGAATAAAAAAAAATAACCAAAAAACATAGGACATCACATAAATGTAAATTACTTTTACTCTTTCCTGTGCATAGCGACCACATTAAACACATTTCCGTATAAATGTTTGGTACTGTAAATTTTTTGCCACCGCATGCGTTAAGATGGTGTTGAGATTTCTGTTCTTTAATTGTAAAAACGTTCAAAGTATCTCTATTTTGCACATTTTAAATTCGTTTTTTAAATTTCATATTTTGTGAATGAATATATTTCATAGATACCTATTATCAAAAAATCTTATTTTTAATAATTATGTTTTAAATAATTAAATTTTCCAGCCTCCATTAGTAAAGTCATGTTTCAATAAGCAACTAACAGGTCGTCAACAAACAAGCAAGCTAAAAGTATGATTAAAAAAAAAAGAGGTTCTGTTCTGTTTATAAACTAAAATACATGTGTATTTTGCATTGCATGCTTTTCCTAGAATGAGTTATTTTGGGTAATTTACTAATAATTAATATTAATATATGTATATTATTAGTAAAAATATGTAAAAAAAAAAAAAAAAGATTGTATGTCTACATCATCATAATGAAATGCTAGTAGCAATTTTACATTCAAATTCTGCTGACAATATTTTTCACCATATACTTTTATAATTTTTTCTTCAAATATTTAATGATTTTTTGATCAACCTGAGGACTTTATTAAAGTATTGCTGCAGTACTGGTTATGTTTTCACTGTATTTGAGTGTGGTGTGCATGTTGGTAGCGTTAAGTCTGGATGAGAGGTTTGAAGGTAATGGCTTCGTGAAAAAAGTATGTAAAAATGGGCAGGAGTGCTCATCAAACTACCTAAATCTACTTACAATTCATCGAGTCCCTGTGGGTTATGGACGCTGTTTGTGTTGCGGATTCGTGTGGTTTTCCGGACATTGTGAAACACATTGAAATGGAAGTTGTTTTTCTAGTTGAGATGGAATGAGACGGCAGTGTTTACCATCCAAAAAGTGATTTCTCCACACAACTGTGTGATTAACTGATTAATCAAAATTATACATAGGTGTTTGTCAGGAGCGTACACAGAATTTTTCATTTTGTATGGTGAAGGAGGGGGATATCCTCTGCATCCCCCCCCACCACCCCCCCCCTCCCTTTTACCTCATGTACAATGCTGGTATTGGAGTGCTAAACTCTTAAGACTGCAATACAAGGTAGGTGATAGGTATTACTTGAGTATGTGTGAATATCAGTATTTTAGTTTGAATTGAATATGAATATTGAATTCAAATAATGAGTTTATTGGAATCCTGTAAAAAACTTTTTTTATCACATCACATAACATATACATATTTTTGTAAGTGATACAATTTATGTAGAATTGTAAATTTTGTAACATTCAAAATTTAAAGGTTTTTTTTAATTTTTTGATTATAGGTATGTAATAAAGTTTCATATTACCACATATCGGCTAATTAAAATTTTTGTGGAGAAAAACAAACTGCTGCACATTTTCAAGGAGTAGAGAGACTTCTAAAAGTCACGATATTGCCAGCTGGTGAGAAAAGTCTTTCACTGCAAACTTGTGTGGCAGGTATAGGCAAGTATTTTCTTGCCACAAAATGTGTGTGTATGCGTGAGTTATTGTGCCCTTTTTTTTGGGTCATGTGGGGCAAAATAATTGCCTGATATCTTACTGTGCTGGAGTATGAGTGTGAGCCTGTATCCTGTCGTTCACTGAGTAATTATCCACCAGTAAAAGTCATGGCTTGTTAGGCTTTAGGGAGTCTTAGCTGTAAGTCTTTGGCCAAATGTTTACCATGAGATCTATACAAGATTCTTTCACTTCGCCGCCAAATTCTGAACAAAACTAATCACAGCCGTCATGCCGTGTTTCTACCCTCTGATTCCCTGAAAATTGTCATCTTTAATACCTGCGTTGGGTCATTTTTATTTTAGGGACACGTATTTATCCTTATCAGTATGCTTATAACGTGGGTGTTGGTAATAGTTCCAAATTACCGTGGTAAATCTGTTATTTATTACTGATTAGTCTTCTCTAAAATTTACATGGCCGGATGTAGTTGAAAAAAAAAAAAACACAATTAACCCTAAAACATTACGAGAATCCTGTGGAAACCTCGCTGATCCAGAAATTTTTCCTGATTTTTGGGGTCGCGCAGTCCTGTTCTTAAATGACTGAATATTTGTTTTTTAAAAGTGTTAGTTTTTGAAATCGAATAGTGTATGAAAAATAAACTTTTGGTATTCAAATATTCGCACAGGCCTAGTTTTGCTATATTATTTCGATTCAGGCTCATTAGGGCTCAGGCACAGCAAACAGTGATGGTGACTGATGGGTTCTGATTGGCTTTGATTTGCTTGTGATGTTATTAGCTATAGAGCATCCCACTCTTAGATTGCAGTGTGGAAGTAAATGGGCGCATTCTCTCTCTCTCTAACACACGCCGATTGCCGTTAGCACTGTCCTTGTTTCTTCGTACGTTGTTGCCAAATATCAAACGAAATTTAAAATTTTAATTTTTGGACCAAGCTTTTTTTCATATTGTATAGAATCAAAATACGCATCAGGCAATGCTTATTTTGAATACTTAACAATATTTTAAGTGTCCGAAAAAATTAAAAAACATAACTTATTCGCTGCGAACTGTTTTGAAGTATTCCGATATGTTTCACATAAAAAAAAAACCTACATGTGTATTTCATTCAGATTTTTTTTTATTAGTAAATTAATGCCTTAGGACGCCACCGAACAAATGTTAAGACAAAAAATGTACAGGTTTCACTTAAATAATTTTTTTAATATATTGAAATGCATTTTCTCACAAACTGAAACATCAAAAAGTTGACCCGCGGAAAAAATTTTTTCTATTAAAGATAGATGGGGGACGAAAGCGAGAAAAATGTTCACAATGAATTGAATTAGTTTTTAAAAGCAGCCCCATCTCAATTGTTTCTACAGTTTCCGTGGAAATAGCTGTTAAAGATGTGTCTTATCAGTACAAGAGCGCGCGCTGCCGTCGTAAGAGGAAACAGGGTCGTGTGTTTAGATAAGTGGGGTTCTGTCCTACAAGCAATTTCAAATACATGGCTTCCTTAGTCAACAAAAAATATTATAATCGATTCTTGAACATAATATGTAAAATGTATGAAATAAATACGAAGGAATTCAATAGCAATCATGGTACAAAATTTTGAATTACTTTTCTATCGTTCTCAACACCAAGCATCTTATCAAACATTGTTTTAGACAAAGTTTCGGAAAATAACTATGATATTATTACAAACAATTTAAACAGATTTGATAAGGTGTCTACTAAGGCAGTTAC
This sequence comes from Bacillus rossius redtenbacheri, assembly GCF_032445375.1. Classification (NCBI taxonomy): domain Eukaryota; kingdom Metazoa; phylum Arthropoda; class Insecta; order Phasmatodea; family Bacillidae; genus Bacillus; species Bacillus rossius. The sequence continues at coordinate 23,494,655 of NC_086330.1, read as the reverse complement.
GTTTTTTTGTCCGGTGAACCCATGCAGTTATGGCTGGTCGTATCAAAAATGTATTTAGAAAACATTTTTCGGCATTAGGTAATCCGAGTTATCATACGTTAAAACGGATTCGATATTATTCATATTATGGGAGTTGTTGCGATTTTCCTGTTTTTCAAAAAATCTTCCCCATTTGGAACCAATTGTTCGGATTTTTCCCATAACTTACTCGACCGAGAATTTCCATTACTGTATTTTATTTATCATTTTGGACATGACTTATATGGGATTTTTAGAACAGAAAAGAAAACTATAAGAAATTTTCGTCTACAATAGGTAGTTTTTATTTGAAATTTACATAAAAGTGGTATTATTACAATTTTATATGTGTAATAGTATAAAATATTATAAATTACGATATGATTTCTTAAAATGCTTCTTGTTCGATCCAAATTACAAATACACGCATCTCCTGAAATTCGTAATGTGTTAGAGATTTGGCAACAGCGCGCGCCATAAGCCGTGTACTGCAATCTAAGAGTGGGACGGGCTATAGCTAGTAGGCATTGGATGTTACTGTCAATACCCCGAGTCATTGTATGATACAGTTGCGAACGCGAGAGTCCAGACCGCGATGCCAGGTTCGGAGCTGGCTGGCGGCCCGCTCGGCCACCGACGTCACGTGCGGTCCACTGACGTAAGATGTGCCACGCGTGTCTGGCCAGATTACAAGGGTCGTCACTACACCCTCCCACCTCGACTCCCACGCATAGTCCTTCCTCGGCGCTGTTGTCTATCGCCTAGCGGCCTTGGAAATTTTGCGGGCCGCCGCGTGGAGTGGCGAGATATGGTGCCACCTTAGTCCATGTTTCGGGCATCGGGTCGGCTCGGCCACTCTCGTCAGTTGGAGAAGGGAGCCCCAGGTACTTGAGCAGCGACACCGGCATCCGCAGGAGTTCCTCGACGAATTCTGCGACAGTTCTGCGAGTCCTGTGGCAGGTTCCGCGAGAGTTCCGAGAGTGAAGGGAAGTGCGACACCGGCGAAGAGGGTGAGAAACCCCCTTGAGAGTGGTGCGACGAGATCGTGAGAGTGCGACTTGAGTGGTGCGAGTCTGTGTGTGTGTGGACAGGCGCGAGGTAAGAGAGGAGTGCAAACTGGGAACTTGACAGACAATGAGCGACTTGCGAATAAACAGTTTTAAGTGCCAGTGAGTGGTGTTCGGCCATTTTTAAGTACAATCATCTATTAGTAATGTAAATATTAGTAATTAATAAAACTGTAATAAAACTTAATTGGCCTGTTTATTATGAACCCAGTTATTCCCACACAGGTTGTAACAATATTTATCTGCAGCCAGCTATAAACTGTTTTGGGAAGCATTCATTCTCCAACACAACTGGCTTGTAAGTTGACCATTTAAAAGTAATGTGATCATGCAAGTGAAAATGTTAGCTGTTTAACAGCATTCCAATCTTTAGGTAATTAGCGCTAATGATTTTAAATCATTCAGAGGGTTTGACCAGTTAGGATGAGATATTTCAGTATTTTGTTGTTTTTTTAAGTGTATACGTAAAAGAAAAATTGTAAAATTTAATTAAAAAAATCTGAAAAGTTTATGAATGTAAAATAGTTGAATCACGTGATATGTAAATATTGTGCATTGTATACATTTCAGTTACTGAACCATACAAACATGTTAATTAAAGTAATAGCATTTTGTTCTATATTATTTTAATAGGCCCTAGAATCTTGAAAATGCTCTAAATAGTGAAATCTGTATAATAATTGACAATTTTTGATTCCTGTGCATCCATTACAAAAGATTTCCACAATATAGTAAAAACATGTATAGTTTAACTTGGATCTCTGTTTAACCACAACTGATTTAAAGGAATGAATAAACAAGAAAAAAAAATCATAGCTAAAATGTACTCTATAAATCTGATATGTTTTTGGTGCAAGAATTTCATGCAGGTATATGGTGGAAAATTGTTAATAAAACTTCTGTTAATAGAAAACTCTCATTAATTCAAACTTTTTTACAGCTCCCTAGGAATTACATGGAGTTAATATTCTAAGCAGTTTTTTAGTACAAAGTATAGTTTTTGGTGTTCCATAACTAAAAGTGGTTTTTGTCCGATTGGAAAACAAATTACATGTATTAAAGAATGGTTAATTTTTAGTATTTAATATGAACATCAAAATATAAAAAAAGTAGTGATGGTTCGAATCCCATTTTTCTCGAATCCGAATCTCGAATCCGAATCCCAAACAGTACCTCGAATCCACCCCTCGAATCCGAATCCAGTTCTCAAGGGTTAGTTATAAAATAATTTATAAGTTAAGAGAAAAAATTAAACATTATGCAGAATTATTTAACCCTTTAAATTTTTATTTAAAAAAAAAACAAGGATTTTGACACGGTCTAGATCAAGACGATTCCGTTTTTGGTCACATATGTTTCCTGCAGTGCTGAACAAACGTTCAGAGAACACTGTCGCAGGTGGTGAACACAAATATTTTTTGGACAGTTTATGTAGCCTGGGTGAACACGCAGACTGAGTTTTCCAGTATTCGAGAATGTTTATTTCTGGGTTAACTGTAGGATCACGTAAGAATCTGGTCACTTCATCAATTGCTGTAGAATCCGACTTGGTGGATTTAAGGCATTCAGGCATTATCTGCGAGTACAGTGATTCATGTATCCACGGAAATCGGAAAACAAAATTCAACATCCGACGGAACAATATTTTGTAGTTACCAACTTGACATTTGTTTAAAGTCCCAAATGAAGGTAAACGCTTTGGGATCGTCCATTAATCACGTGAGGCTCGAAAAGGGGGGGGGGGGGGGGGTGTCTTGAAAATTCACGAAATATCACAAGGGGGGAGGGGGGGTGTAGAGAGATATCACGTGTATTTATTTTTTCGCGCGATTTCTACTAAACCGAAAAGCGACGCGTGACCTTGACTCGCCGTAGCCAGGCAACAATATCCCCGCCTGCCGCAACATGAACCAACCACCCGGCTCGGCTTGCCAGTCACCAGTAAGACTGATTTTGGCGCCGAATACATGCCAGGGGCGTATTCTCCATGAATGCAATGCATGCAGTGCATGCTCTAAATGAAACTAATACTTTATGGGCATTGTGGCATTGATCACTATCTCGCTGTTTAGTTCTGTAATTGTTTTCTGCTTAAGTTATTCCCTTTTCTTTATAGCTAATCTCGTTCCGTTCACGATTTGTGCGACGTGTGGCAAACAAATGCATTAGCGCTACCTATTGACTACAGCGTGAATGATACTTGTAATAGTTCCTCAGATTGTCGCGGTACAGCGCTGTGGTGTTCTCAACAGCCACTCTCCAGATGTGACGTCACTACCAACTCTCGCGAAGACGGGGTCGCATGCATGCACTAGTTGCTTCTGCATTCACTGATCAGTAACACAGCGCGGCCGCGAACGAGTCCATTTAGTGTCTGTTCAGTCGGTTTTTTTTAAATTAAATGTTTGGGTTAGAATTATATAACATTCGTAGACACATTTAGTTGTAATTCAACTCTTAATTTTACTATTTTTCCTTTTCACTGCAATCTTAACGCGTGCGGCGTGGGTGCTTGTCGCAGCTTGTGTTAAGCTTATGTGTCACGTGGGAGTTTGCAGGTGCTTGAAGGTGACATTTTATACAGCATGAACAGGAGTAGATTGTGTGATGGTTAGTGATTTAGTGATAAGTTTACAATTAAGTTTGTTGTAAAATTGTAGTTTTGCAAGATGAATAACTGTAAAAATGACGTCGTAGAGACTATTTTTAATAAACCTTTTCAATCATGTTCATTTGATGAAAAGTTAGAAATCGTTAAAAACGGGCGCCCGACGCCAGCGCTTAGCAATCTAAAAACAGATAACAAAACTAAAAAATTTGTACGGACATTTAATCCTGAGCTTTATAACAAAATCGTGTGGTTATGTGGCAGTGAAACATTAACAAAACTCTTCTGTTGGCCAAGTTTGTTGCTTGCAAATGAAAAATCACCCTGGAACAGTAAAGACCGGGGTTATTCAGATCTTAATAATTTGCACACTGCAATTTCAAGGCATGAAAAGTCAGTCTCTCATATACATGCGTGGATATCGCTCGGTACATTCGGCAAAAGTAGGGTTGACTTGCAACTGGATTCACAGAAACGTGCAAGCATTTTAAAACACAATGAAACTGTAAAACAGAATCGGGAAATACTGAAGAGACTGACTGCAGCTACATGCTTTTTAGGGCAACAGGAACTGTCATTTCGAGGACACAGGGAAAACAGTGATTTTAACAATCGAGGCAATTATGTAGAGCTAGTTCATTTGTTGGCTGAGTTTGACGACAAATTGAGAGTCCACTTGTCTACAAGCTCTGTGTTCACTGGATTATCACCAATAATTCAAAATGATTTAATTCAAAGTATCAATGATGTAATGATTTCGGAAATAAAAAATGAGATTAAAGATGCAACGTTTGTTGCTATTTTGCTTGACGAAACATGTGATGTAACAAATTTTTCACAGCTATCAACAGTGTTAAGATATGTGTACAAGGGACAAGTATACGAAAGGTTCGTAGGCTTTCATGATGTCAGTGGAGACAGGTCAGCAGAGGCACTAGCAAAACTTGCAATAGACACTCTTGAAGTATTTCAATGTAAGGACAAACTGGTCGCGCAGACGTATGATGGTGCGGCGGTCATGGCCGGACATTTGAATGGTGTGCAGGCAAAAGTTAGAGAAGTGATTCCTCATGCTGTATTTGTACATTGTTACGCCCACAAGTTGAATTTGGTGTTATCGCAAGCAGTTTCATGTATAAGTGCATGTAGAGTGTTTTTTGCTAACCTTAGCGGCTTTGTCAGTTTTTTTGTCCATTCCTCAAAAAGAACCAATTTATTAGACACTATAGTGCAGAAGAGATTTCCTAAACTTGCACCGACAAGATGGAGTTATTCAAGTCGCTTAGTTCAGACTGTCGCTGATCATAAAGTAGAACTTGAAGAACTGTACGAGCACATTTTAGAAAATCCGGAAGACTGGGACACAACTGCTATTAACGAAGCTCGTGGATTTCTTATGATGTTAAGGGATTTTCAGTTCAACTTCTTGTTGTGTGTATTTGGAGAGTTATTTTCGTTGACAGATGTTACATTTAACATTGTGCAGTCAAAATACTTGGACATTACATTTTGCAGCAAAGAAGTTGAAGCTCTGAAAGATAAGCTAAACACAAAGAGAAATTGCGGTTTTGATAAAATATGGTTGAAAACTGAAACTGTATCTGACTGTGAGCCTGCAAGGAAGAAAAGAAAAGGAAACTGCTCAGAAGCCACTGTAAAGGACGATTTTAGGAGGATGTACCTTGAGATTTTGGACACAGTAATCATGCAGCTGAATATTCGGTTTCAATCGTTGCATGATTTGAAGTTCATTGACATGTTTGATTCAAAAAAATTCTCAACATTTTCAGATGTTTTCCCCGAGGAGGCATTTCAAAAATTAAGGACACTCTATGGAAAAATTTTTGATATTGTTAGGCTGAAATCTGAATTGAGTGCTATGTTTACACCTAAACATTTTGAGGGAAAGACAGTGCAAGAAATGCACCATTTCCTGTGTCAAAATGAACTCCAAAGTGGACTTCCAGAACTCTATAAACTGTGTGTAATGGTTTCAACTATTCCTGCTACATCGTCATCCATAGAACGTTCGTTTTCTGCACTAAGACGAATAAAATCATTCACAAGAAATGCGCAAGGACAAAGTCGTTTGTCTGCACTCTCCATCATGTCCATAGAAAAAGATCTGTTGGTGCAGATGAAAGCCCGCAACTCGTTTTTCGACGAAGTCACGGAGCAGTTCTGCAGGAAAAACCGCAGAGCCGAGTTCCATTATAAGTAAATACATGGTGAGTGACAATTTGATATCTTTGTTAATTCTTCTCTCTACGTTTATCACAAAAAATTTAATGTTGTTACCAGTTTTATGTTTAAATATATATTTTTAAAAAAACTGCCTTAACAGCACCATTTTGCTCCCTGAAAACCAAAATTTTCCGGGAGAGGGCCCCCGGACACCCTTCTTCCGGGGGGGGGGGGGGGGGTTTGGATGTATTCTATATTGCATGCGTTACCAAATTTGTCAGGATACGCCCCTGATACATGCGTATATCACATATAAGCCTTTCCTTTATTATTTTTATGCCAGTGAGAATAAACCTACAACCTTAATGTGTGTCTGGACATTTTTATCACTGTGCTTAATTTTCCAGAATTAAATTAGATTATACCTATATTTAAATATAATATTCTGAAATTTTTAAAAATATTTTGTACCAAAAAATACACGTGATTTATTGAGGGGGGGGGGGGGATAGTCTGAAACCTCACCACAAATCACTAGGGGGGAGGGGGGGGTTAAAAATTTGCTAAAAAAATATCACGTGATTAATGGACGACCCCTTTCCTGAAATATTTAATGGAAACTGAAAGGCGCCATCTTGTCTTCAATGGTTTTAGGCCATAAGAAATATTGTCGTGCGTCTTTTAAAATTAAGCCTCACTAAAGCATAGTGATTAATATGCCCTAAGTTAAAAGTGACGTGGTGTTTTCTCTAGTTTACCCATTAAATTTTTTTATATTAATATTAGTTATTTTTTATGTTGCTCAAAATGATTGGCTAACAAATTCATTGGTTGGCCATCATGGAATTCTCAGATAATACATATTTTAATGTTAGTAGTCTACACAAACCAAACTTGGTCCTAAAAAAATCATAAATAGAATGTGTATCAGAATATTTAAAATTGAATTGCGATTAAAATACATGTGTACAAATACAAATGCATCCATGTTCATGGATATAAAGTAAGTTTCCCAAATCAGTACATGCTTCATAATTTTTTATATAATAACGAATTAAAAGTACAATACAGTAGAACCTCGTTAATCCGTGATGCGCTAATTCGGGAATCGGATAATCCGGGACAATTTAAAAGAGAAGGAAAAAAAAAGTAAAAATTGTCAGCGCTTAAAATTAACGTCACGCGGGCCGGCGGCCGGCAAACACTACAAGCCATCGCGTGGGCCGCCAAACTCTGCAACGCTGTTTGTACCGACCCTTTGTGTCGCCCCCCTTTCAGCTGTCACATTTGTCACTCTTTAAACTTGAGGGGGATGTCCTGACTTCTGCTTCCCGTCTCCCTTTGTTTCCACCCGCCAACGCAGGGCAGGCGCCTGGCGAGTAACATGTCTGGCTGGCATTAGGCTGTACGATGAGGAGGGGGGGAGGGTGCAAGGTCAGCACGATCTTATCTCTCTCTCTTCGGCTGTTGTAAATGACCGTGAAGTAATGGCTAGACAGTGCTGTATTTTTTTAAAGCCGAGACACTAATTCGAAGACGGCCGGCCCTTACCGTGAACGGCCTTTACCCAGCTGCACGCCGGTGTCTGCGAAGCTTGACAAGACCTTCCGGGCTTTTAATCGCTAGTCCGTGAAATTCGGTAATCCGTGATTATCTCAGTCCTGACCATCACATATTAACGAGGTTCTACTGTACCTCAATAGGATGTGTTCCAAGGAAAACGTAAACAGGCCAAGTAAATTGTAAGCATTTAAGATTTTAAAGTACTACATTTACATCAATATTTTTCCTCGAATCCCGAATCTTTTCCCTCGAATTTCGAATCTTTCGAATACTAGAGATTCGGTGGGATTCGAGGATTCGAGGATTCGACCGGCCCATCCCTAAAAAAAAGTGAAGTTTTAAATAAAATTAAGATGATGATCATCATCATCATCATCATCCATCATCAATCATCCATCAATCAACATCCATCAATCATCATCATCCATCAATCATCATCAATCATCATCATCAATCTCTGTACTTAAGGTTATTTTGGGGAAAAAACAGCTTAGAAATTATATTTTCATCCAACACAATGGTATGTCTTCTTGTAGGTAATTTTTCAACCTTTCGTAGATTGTGCTGTCTAGGATGCCTGTTAATAGTACCACAATATAATTTTTTTTCTTTTTAACCGCAGGTGTAATTTAAGAAAACTATCTAAAAAAGTACATTTGGAAATGTATAAAATTGTGTGCAAATTTCTTTGATTATACATTCCTACTTTTTTTAAAAAAAATGTTACACATACATTTATTGAGAAAATATCTAAAACTTATTTTTATTTCCTTCAGAATTTATTTAAATTTGTGATTAAACTAATTTTTGAAGAGTTTTGTTTTTATTTTACATATTGTTACTACAAAGTTCCAAAATTATGTCTATTCAGGTGTGTAGTATCAATGAGTTTGGACTGAATCGACCAATTAGCACATTCAATAATTGTAAACTGTACTGTTTGATGGCATCTATGTATGAATTTAATTATGATAACTTTATTGTTACAATTTTGTTGCTTCTTATAAGAGTTATGTTCCTAAGAAAACTTATTTACTCTCAACATGTGTTTGTTGTGTGTGATGATACTGATGGTGTTATAATGTGTTTGTAAGCTGTAAATACTGTTTTCCAAACATATTTTCTTTTATATTAAGGACATTTCCTGAGAGTGTTTTGTCTTATTTTGATTTTTTTTCTAAATTATCTAGGTTATTCAGATTTTCATTTATGTGGATCGACTTTGGTGCCAATTAATCCAACAATACGAAACAAAGTTCTAATGCATTAAGAACTCCTGCCAAGCCTAACACTTTTTAATTGTTGCTATATTTTTTTAATGTTTCTTTGAGTCGAGAATACTTATATGTTTGTTGTTAGAACAGGTGTGAGATAAGCTGTGTTTTAGTTTGATTTTATGTATTGTGTACAGGAATGACCGTCAGAAGTTTAGGTATTCGAACTATGTTAAGATTAGCTGGAGCGTACAATAACTTACAGTTGCATTTAGTTTTCACTTGAGCTGGTGATAGATTAATCACCTATTACCTATCAAGGATGATTACCTGCTAGAACACTTTATTTTTAACAATTTTATTTCATGAACAGCATTACAAAAAGGTATGTATGTGAATAACAGGAAACAACGTACACAATGGAGCATTTGTGACAGAAATTCAGGAATGTGATATTAATATTTACACTTGTGTTCTCATTTGCTTAAATAATTTTCTAACCTGTTAAAAACAATGAAAATCATTATGCACTATGTGTAGGTACCATTTAAAAAAGTCTCCAGTGTATGCCTCATCTGTGCTCTCATCCTGAAGGCATCATCCAAGACGGGTCCTCTCAGGCTGGTTTACTTTCCCATTTTGACTTGACAGAATGTAGTTTAGGTTTCATAATATTTACATTTCTTTAACTATACACAATTATGGACAGGCACACTGGGTTCACACGTGAGAATAACAAACTGTACATGGTACGTCACACACCCACTCATGTAACTTAGTCCCCTATCACACTGAAAGCGCCAAATCCCATTACGGAACATGAACGGTTCGCAAATGACTTGAGGGGAAAATGAAGTTTATTCACGTCACGTGGTGGTTGGATGCTACTCAAGGCCAAAGCCCTCTGCGTTGGAGATGGCTATGATGAGCTTCTGTCGCAGCGTCTCCTGGCTGGTGTAGGTCGGCAGAACCAACTGGTTGAAGCACGTGTGGGCCTCTGGCAGGTTGTCTGTCCTGTTCGTGATGCGGGTTATCTTGAAGGTCATCTCGCCCATCCCGCCCACTGGCACTCGGTCACTGCCCGTCGCAAACAGCAGGAACTTCTTCTTCAGCTCCTCGGACAGGGACTGGAGGACTTCCCAGAAGTCACTGCAACCACGACACTCAAGTTCTTGAACTCACGTGTCGTGATGATTCAAGTTCCAGGGGCTAGAATTATCAGATGCTTGCAGCAGGGGCGTAGCCAGGGGGGGTGTTTTAGGTGTCCAAACACCCCCCGAAATATTAAAGTCGGGACACAAATTTATGTTATTTAAATCTAATATTTTAATTACGAAAGTGCTTAAATAGCACCAATTTTTACATTAAAATAAAAAATTTTCCGGGGGAGGGCCCCGGTCCGCCCTCCCTAGTACGGGGGCAGGGTGTAAGTAAACACCCCCCGAAAAGAAATCCTGGCTATGCTCCTGCTTGCAGTACTGTTCTTTTGATCACATCTTACTGTTAAACTTTAAGAATATAGTACCTACCTATAAATGAAAATATAACCATAACTATGAGATGTGCCCTAGGTGCACTACTTGTACTGGATGCATTATGCTAGTCACCCTGAACTAGTGACAAACCTCACACATAGTCACCAAGCTTTACATTTAATACTTCCCCCCACCTCTCACTATACCCTCCTATTGAGTCAGTTTTTGCTCTCCGTGATCATATTTAATCTGTTTACTTTTGCTAACATCTAACTACCCATGCTATTATGTACACTAATATGTTTTGACCTTTGTTTGTCATCATGAATTATTTTGATGAAGTGTGCTATTCAGTTCATTTTTTTTTTTTAATATTTCAGAGAAAAGTTTTTAATCCAGCATTAAATGATTTGGCACATTCTGTAATATGGGACCAATCGAGCTACTCGCTTTTAGGTTAGGGAACTGCGGCTGGTGGCACAGAACAAGGAGGGAAATAAAGAAGTGCGACTCTTACAGTGGAAACTGAAACCATGTTTCACGCTACATGTGTCGCTATCTGTTGGGCAGGCCCATAATTAACTACCAGCAAATAAAAACTCGGAGTAGAGGTTCCTCATACAAAGTGTTTTTTTTTTTTTTTTTTTTTTTTTAATGGGGGACCCTCCCAGGGGGTCCGCCCTGCCAAAAAATGACTCAACTTTATTTGAGTTAGCAAGTACAGATAATTCAGTGAAGGCAAACAGATGATACATTCAAAAGAACAATGAAGTATTTACAATATATTTCAATACCCGGAACTGGCCCCTTCCGACAAATAAGTCCTTGGAGGCTGGTGGTGATGTGTGGTGGTGTCGTTTGGTTGGTGGTGGTGGTGGTGATGATCTGCAGGTGTGGCCAGGTGCGTTTGGCTCGGGTCTGGCCTGAAGATTGGCGGCCGGGTCTTATGGTCAGTGGTACTTGTGGGGGTGGGCAGCGGAGTTGATGCTTTGTCCCGCAGTGCTTTATCGTAGAGTTTCGGGCCACCGATGTTATCCTTCGGCCCCCCTGGCATCGGTGGCTGCATCTTCGTCGGCGGCATCCCCCAGGAGGAGGTGGGCAGTGGTGAAGAGGGGGCGTCGGGAAGGTGGAGTGATAGGGAGGGGGTGGGGGGGGGGGGGGTTCAGCGAGAAGTCGGATGAGAGGGTTGAGGTTCGTGGAGCATTTGTGTATAAATTTTTGTGTGATGTGGGAGATGGTGTGGTGAAGGTGGGGAAGGCCGGTTTGATCGAGGTGGTGTTGGCGGAGGGTGGCGCGTGGAAGGCCAAGGATGAGGCGTGTGCCGAGGAAGAATAGCGGGTGATCGGGTGAAGGTTGAAGAGGGAGGAGTGTGCCCAGGTCGGGCAGGCATAGGTGAGGTGAGATATGACATGGGAGCGGTAGACGGTGATGCGGTTGGGGAGTGATGTGTCTGACGTGGGACGGAGGACATGTGCCAGTTGCCCCATGACAGCGCAGGTTTTTGTTCGGATGGAGTTGAGATGGGGTAGGAAGGTGAAGTTAGAATCGAGGGTTACCCCGAGGTAGCGAGTGGTGGGGGTCCAGGGGATGACGTGATTGCGGATTCTGGGTGGGTGGTCGCGGGTGGGGTGGTATCGGGAGAAGAGGATGGAGGAGATTTTGGTGGGGTTTAGGGCGATGCCGTGCGCGAGGAATTGGGTCTGGAGGGAGTTTAGGCCGCGGCTCAGACGGTCGCCGAGCATCTGCTCCGAGACGGAAGAGGCCAGTATGCAGGTGTCATCTGCATACTGGACTAGGTAGGTGCCTGGTGGGGAGGGGGGGGGGTGAGGTCGGCAATGTGGAGGGTGAAAAGGAGGGGGCTGAGGATTGCTCCTTGGGGGACACCGGCGTGGATTGGTCGTGGTTGGGAGAGTTGGCCCTCTACACGGACTTGGAAGGAGCGGTCTTCCAGGAAGGAGCACAGGAGTCGTATCAGGTGGGGGGGGGGGGTATGTTGGTGGCAGCGAGTAGGTGGATTAATTGGGCATGTGGGACAGAGTCAAAGGCTTTGGCGAGGTCCAGGAGCACCAAACCCGTGTGTTGCCGCCTGGAGAATCCTTGGACCACAAGGAGCTCCACCCGGGCGTGGGAGGTGGAGTGGTGTGGGCGGAAGCCAAACTGGTGGTTTGGGAGTAGGTGGTGGTCGTTGATGATGGGGAGGAGGCGTTGGAGGATGGCCTTCTCTGCCACTTTGGAGAGGATGGGTAGGAGGGGAATGGGTCGGTAGGAGGAGGGGAGGGTGGGTTGTTTGGCTGGTTTGGGGATGGGGCAGATGGTGGCGTTCTTCCATGAGGCAATGGAGAAACATGGCGTTGGTGATTTTGGTGAGGAGGACTAGGGTTTTGCGGGGTAGGTATCGCAGGAGGGGGGTCGGGATGGAGTCGGAGCCCGGGGCTGCATTGAGTCGGAAGTGGGAGATGATGGACTGCAGCTCCTTCGGGGTGACCAGGGTGAATGGTGGAGTCTCTGGTAGGATGGGGAGTGTGGTTTGGCGGGATAGGTGGAGAGCCTAATCGTCTGACGAGTCAGAGGACAGTTTGTCAGAGGACAGGTGGTTGGCCGGTTCAACTTGTCATTGCCTCTCTATCGCTTGTTCCGCGCACTCGCTCGCACGCTCGGCTCAGGCAGAACGTGACAATGAGTCATGCTTTTTCGTGCGTGCAGCCGGCGTTCATCCATTTATAAGACGTTATCATGCCCAAAAAAATATTAGTTATTAAAAAAAATTACTGAATTTATTAAAATGATTGCAAAGTTAGTTGTTTAAAGGATAAAGTTTAGTTTGTTAGTAGAGAATTGTTTTGGTCAGGGAGTGAGCATGAATAACAGCAGATAAGCGAATGGGACCAGAGATCCTGGAGGATGGGTGTTCACCCCGCACAGACCGGGCGAGTGTTAGGGAACTGCGGCTGGTGGCACAGAACAAGGAGGGAAATAAAGAAGTGCGACTCTTACAGTGGAAACTGAAACCATGTTTCATGCAACATGGGTCGCTAGTCGCTCTCTGTTGGGAGGGCCCTTTTAGTTAATACGTTTTTTTGGTTAGATTAAGTTATCTCCTTGGCGGCGCAAAACTAATTTAATCGATGCGAAAATACTTACTGATGTTTTGTAATAAACCGTCATGTAATAAATAAAGGAGTAGGAGGTGCAAAAACTCATTGTATTACACACCACAAAATTAGTGGCTACCTACCTAAATAGAGTGAATTTTCACTGGTTTGTTTGCCTGATTAGTGTAGCTATGTCAGCAATATAATATTATGAAAACTACTATTTAGCGGACGGGTCCATAACTACTTCAAAATACTAGGTCTCAGCAGGGGCGTAGCCCAGGAGGGGGGGGGGTTAGGGGTTCAACCCCCCCCCTCTTAGCACAAAATCTTTAATTAATTTCTTATTCATCACTCAAACAAATTTCATATTAAAATTAATAAAATTTTTACCATTACAATATTTCAATTTAAGTACCGAAAACTGCTAAAATAGCACTATTTTACACCTTAAAATCCAAATTTTCCCGGAGTAGGGCCTTTTGACCCCCCGCTTTAATACGGGGGGGGGGGGGCATGCTTCTTAACACCCTCCATACACAAATCCTGGCTACGCCACTGGGTCTCAGTCTCGGTAATTAGAGTTACTCCCCCCATGGGTGGTGAACCTACGTGATGGTCGTGTCGTCTGCCTTGTAGCCGTCGTACTCCGTCACCTTCCGCAGCTCGTTGAGGTCCAGCGTGGGGGAGCCGCACACCAGCATCTCGACCTCTTCTGGCCGCAGCATCTGGAACATCGCGAGGCCCTGGACCATTTACTTTTGACGGGTGCCGTAGCATAACGGGACTCGTGGGAGGTGTGGAATAGCCCCCAGAGAAAAAATTTGGGTTCGGGGGGAACTGCCCTGGAGGCTTTGAAAAATAAAATTTTGACACAGCTATAACTCTGGTGTCTCGAGAATTTTTGTTTAGGAGGAGGGGAACAACCATTTCTAGAAAACATAGAATTCTCTGAAAAATTAACCTGTGCATGTAATACTGACAGTTCCACACATGAAACTCACCAAAGTGTTAAATGGTATCTGAAAAAACACCAGACTTTTTTTTTACTGGTGCCTATTAAGCCAAAATGTAACTTAAATTTCGATGATAGTTTTGCTAATTTATCTGAAGAAATGTTGATGTTCTTTCCGGATTAATTATACCTGGATTAGCTTTATAAAGACTAACAAATTCCTGTGAAATTGTGTGATTGTATGAAGCAAATTTTCAAGTTAAAATAGTTCTTCACTTGACCTGTAGATCTGATGATGATAAACTTCTGTAGAGAGTTTTACATGAAGTATATGTATGGCCATGACCGTCTCGGAAATCAGAGGGCTTCGTATATTTGACCGAACTTACCAGAACATGAATACATCACTTAAACGCCATCCTGAACCGCCATAATTTTTACGCTTAGCTTTACTTTTGGGATGATCGGAATGCTAGCATTGCTGGAAGGTTTTTTTTCTTCAGCGATTAAAAAACTGACAAAGCTAGAATTTAAATCTTGTTTAGTCACAAGATTCAGAAATTGTATTGGCGCACGTTGCGTGTGACGTCACTCCAGCGTGCTGTGCCGTTACGCGCTGTGACATTGCGGTCGAGAAGCCGATTTTTTTTTCCCTAGCCTAAGTTAATTCTAAGTGTGTAGGGGAGGGTCCAGGTTAGGGGAGGACCTAAGTGTGTCTCAGGCCGAAGCCTATACACTCTACCATGCGGGTTTTTAACCATGCAGGACAAGGGCACGTGCATCATGTGCTTATTGGGGTTTATTGGCCAGCCATGGCTGCGATTGGCGCCATGACTGACGCCCCATTGGTCGCCTAGCTTAAAAGCTAGCTAAGTGTGACCCAGGTAAAACCTGCATAGACACAGGGAAAACCCTGGGACGGTTCATGCGGGGATCAATTAACATGCATTAAGCAAGCAGGTAACTACTGGACAATAGGAAGAAGGGTCCAGGTAAGAAGAGTTGGAGGGGCTGAAAATCAACCTTGGTGGAGTTGGGTGCTTGGGCCTTGCGGCCCGCATTTAAAGTTGGGAGCTCCTGGGTTATTATTAGCCAGGGGCGCATGCGCCCCCAGGGGCGGGCGACTTCACGTCAGCCCAGCCACAGCTGCCCAGGCAGCCACGGTCGAGAAGCCAACGTACATCCAATAACCGGTCAGCAGCAGGGCAGCAAGAAGCTTGGGATAGTCATCTCTTACACGCATGACGAGCTGCTCACGGTCCCCCACATTCTATTACGGGCCCAGGACCCAGGATCAGACACGCCCCCCCCCCCCCTATTTTACAGTCGCGTGCTACATTATAACTGCGTGGTTATTTCTTATCCATACCCTTTTTAGAATGTAATTTAACCTGAAAATACAGGTACTATGGTAACTATTTTGTTAGATGAAACTAAACTTCATTCATAAAATTATTATTTTTTTCTCCTTAACAATGACCGCAGGGAGCATGCGTTTGAGTGGCGTCACCGCTGACGAACTCTCCCCCTCTACCGGTTCCCCCACCACGTGCCCGAATATTCCTCTCATTGGATCAGTATTATCTTAACGCTCAAAAATCGTAGCCCCACTCAGCAAAGAAATTTCTCTTCAAAATTAAAAAAATTGGTTGTCTGTAAAGTCGGTTTACGAACGATAGTTTAACGTGACAACGTCATAACAAAACATTGATGAAATGATTGCATACTTTTATGAATAAAACTGAATCATTTTTATTGAATTATCACTATTTTGTATGGCTACAAAGAAGGAGAGAAATGAAATCTACAATTTAATTGATACATTTACTTTTATTTGCACTCATTAATTCAAATATGTTTATTACTTTAACGAAGAGATTATTTT
Source organism: Bacillus rossius redtenbacheri (assembly GCF_032445375.1). Lineage (NCBI taxonomy): Eukaryota > Metazoa > Arthropoda > Insecta > Phasmatodea > Bacillidae > Bacillus > Bacillus rossius. Next base: position 23,478,594 of record NC_086330.1, on the reverse strand, counting down.
AACTATAACTTTTATACGTGTTTGCTATTTAATTTCTTCCAATCTTGTGTTATTCTGTTAAGGATAGGACGATGATAGGAAAAGTAGGAAACGAATGGGAGTGTTTCAAGTTTAATGTGCCTCTAAAAAGTCAAATCGATGGTTGTTCCAATCGAGTGGAAGAGAGAGAAAGATGCGGCGCAAGCGGACAATGTGCGTAACGGGACACTTTTTCGTGCGTGTAGCCGGCGTTCATAGATTTATTAGACGTTGTCATGTCAAAAATTGCGTAGGGCTGGGTCCGGGCCCCCTCCAGACCCGTGGGTCCACCCATAGTTATCTGTTACACGCGTGTCTACGGTCTGGCTTCGCGCCACACCCTCCGTGGGACCGCAGGAGATGAGCGGAGCGACACTCACGATGAGGGCGTTGGAGGCGCACACGCTGTGGAAGCCGAGGTAGAAGGCCCGGAACTGGTCGTAGATGGCGGCGTTGAGTATCCAGTCCAGGTACAGGTCCACGTACTCGTCGCGGTTGTCGTTCGTGACGGGCGTGTTCTCCCCGCCCTCCTTCAGGTCGTACGTCTTCACGTCGCCGTACTCCTCCAGCGACACCTGGCGGCAACAGCGGACCAGAGCCGGGCAGTTGAAGCAGGGCCGCAGCTGGGAGGGAGGGGGGCAAGCGCCCCGGGCGCAAAGCTGTGGGGGCGCCGAAATCGCTTGCATTGTAATTCCTACTGCAACTGGTAACGGGTAAAAAGTTTTTTTTTTTTTAACTTGCATGCCAGGAATGTCTAATCTGATTTACAATACAACGTCTCAACATATTTAATAAACAAGTCTTAGTGATTATACGGACTACTTTGTGGACATAGTGGGTTCATGCATGGAAGGTGCAGTAGCACAGAAACTGTTACATGTAGGTATGGAAAAATGCTTAAATAGCACCATTTTTCCGTGGGAGGGCCCCCAGACCCCCCGCTTTATTGGTGTGGTATGTGCAAAAAAAAGAGGGGGGGGGGGGGGCACGAATCCATTCATGCCCCGGTTGCCAGAGACTCTAGTTGCGGCCCTGAGTTGAAGACTCCCTTCCGCTTCCGGCAGACGAAAACCATCCATAAAGACACATCCAAAGAATACAGGACCTTGTGGATTTTACCAGATATATTAGTAAAAGTGAATATGTAGCGAAAGTGAAGCAAAACACACAGCTTTGTTAAAAGCCAAAACCCGAAAAAATTCCTCTTTATAGTGTGGCAGTCATAAGATCCAATCAATTAAAACAGACAAAAAAAAAGGGTATTTCTTTATAATGATACAGTTAATCCCCTGTGCGTGTCTCTAACAAAGCATTGTACTCCGTGTGTGGTGTTTACATTACCCAGTTGTACAAAGACAGACTTGAAACAATAGGATCTCAAAGCTTATGAGATCTGAACCACTTGATTAACATGGTGCTCATGCTTCAGAATATGTACTAGACCACGAGTTTAACAGATCTGAGAAAATATGATAGTACCTACAAAAAATCAGAAAATTTCAATATTTAAAAAATGTTTTATGCAAGGGACTGAAAATTTGCAATTGGCTTTAGTTGTACATAGTTAATACTCTTAGATTTGATGTTTAAATACAATTCAAATTATTATACGCAATTATTTTTTGTGAAATAAGTAGGTACATACGTTATTTTGCTAAGCTGGAAATATAAATTAGTGGTAGATATTAATTGCACGTGTCTAAGTTTGCAATAAAAAAATGCATTAAAATTATAAAAATAATTTATGCATTTTCAATCTAGTATGGAACCTGTGAACAGTACTTAATACTAGAGATTGCAATCAGTTAATACTTCTTGCTCTTGGCTCATGTTTGATCCATCAGAGATTTCTGCCACTTGGGAACTACGGGGAATACTTCAACTTTAAAGTAAAAATTTCTAGAACTTTTATGGAGCTGTGAATTAAAAAAAAATACGTGTGTTTAATGCAGATTACAAGATAGAAATAATTATTATCGTCTTAGAAATTTTTTTGCAACTAAGCTATAAATTGGCTGTTTGTAGTGCAACGCTAGTTATTTACCTGGAAACTCATACACATGTCTTCTTCCACATTGCCTTCATAAGCTAGCAGTTCTCCCAAGCCCCTGGCCACATCCTGCAAAAAGAATTCACACTGTGTTTTGAAAGCAGTTGTAACTAATACACAAAAGCTCTACAGCAAAAACTATCACAAAAAAAGAAACATTTAATTTATTTCTAGTGGCACTTGAGTAAAAAATTAATATTAATTAATTTTAGTTCCTTAAGAATAAATACATTTTATAAACTGTATAAGCACCATTTAAAATGTTTATTAAATCCAAGATTCTACATAAAGTAGCCCCATCAACAAGCAGAAAGTATTCAGTTGTGTGAGTAGTACTACAAATCAGAACACAAGAACAGGTGGAATATATTGAGAGGGTGACATAGAAACCTAGTATACACAAAGTATTTTCAACACACCCAAATATTTACATTTCTGTAACCTGTTTTATTTTTAAGTAAAAAAAAATAAATAAATAACACATGGACTTGAGCCCTCAAAAACGGGAAAAAAAAGTTAGTATCTTTGTTACGTTACTTGGTACCTGTCAAGGTCCCGGTCATTATCGATGCAAGCTGTTTACAAACACAGTAGCCTAAGTACGCAGGGAAGCGTCCACGTTGCTGCACAGGTAAAAGTTAAGCAGTTAGTTACACGAGAAGCTCAAAAAACCCAAAGTTACATGAAGACAAAGATTCGGGCGTGTACGTAAGAATTTATGAATCGTAGATTTCCCGTGTGACACAGCTTGGCCAAACACACGCGCAGGGCCGCTGAGAGAATTTGTGGGCCCCTGGGCAGCTGGGGTAGTAGGCCCCCTTCCTTTTTTTTTTTTTTTTTTGCATACCACTACTACGTACTATGTATACCATAAATATATATGGTATCGTAAAATTGCATCCTTCATTTGAACATACATAACGATTTCCTAGTTACGCAAAAAAAAAAAAAGCATTTGCATGTATTATCTCAGTGCACTTTTACATTGTTAATCCCATCAAAATACAAATAATAATTAATTTTGATGTATATATTGCTAAAAAACAAAAAATCTTAAATGGTAATCAGAAATTGCATTATTATATGAGTGTTTAAAATACATAAGTATCATAATTTATTCATAATGTAAATATTATTAAAATAATGTAAAGTAATAATCAATTTTATTACTTCGAAAACATCAAACACACTGAACCACGTTCATTACATTGAAAAATTTGTAATACATATTAATTATTTATAACGTTCCTGGGAAATAAGAACGTTTTCATTAGTGGGGGGGGGGGGGGCGAACAGATGTATCACACTTACCTCAGTCATAGAGTGGGGGGTCCGGGGGCCCTCCTCCGGAAAAATTTGGAATTTTAGATGCAAAATCGTGCTATTTAATGAGTTTCCGAACCAAAATATTAAATGTACCATTCCAAGAATTTGATGACGTAGTATGTATGAAATACTACTCTGACAGTAGATGTAGTACAATTTAAATAAAATACAATCTAGGAATTTGCAATCATTTTACAGTATATTGACAATCATAAATTTGATTTTATAATCAATGTGATCACCAATGCAAAGTTTATAACTACTGGTGGAGAAAAATTCTACTACGACCAAACATTTATTCTGGGAAAAGGAGGGGGGCGAAATGCTACTCTCGCCCCCCCCCCCTCCCCATGCATAACAGCACGGGGGCGACTCGCCCCTGTTGCCCCCCTGTTCCCATTTCTGCTACTACGCAAGTATTTTGGTGTGAACTGAATGTTACAAGTACCTACTGCTCGGTTAGGTTATTGGTTATCGACTGTAGTTTTAGGAACACACAAAACAATATATATATATATTTATTTATTTAACAAGATGTTTTAATAGCAGGGGGGAAATGTTTTTCCAGCCATTTATTTTCCACTTCCCAGCCGGGCGCCCGGGCCCCTAAGGCTACCGGGCCCCTGGGCATTTGCCCCTTTTGCCCCCCCCCCCCCTCTCGGCGGCCCTACACACGCGCATGCTCATTAAAACAGCAGGAACAATACGCCAGGAGGAGAAAGTCCACTACGTTCTAGAATGAAACGGAGACGGTTCACGTAAATCGGAGACGGATCTTCCGTAACTTCTCACTGTCGCGTCTGCTGCTTCCATAATTCACGGAAACGTAACAAACGGCAACGATTGAGAATATGAGAATTCATTTCACGGTTAACGAAATATTAATTTAGTTAAAATAATAATAATATGCTTTGAGATAATAGCATGGACAAAGTAACAATAGACCAATATAATTCTTGTATTCGAAACAAATTTTAACGTATTTAGAACATAAACAAAGTAATCTGTGGTCGAACGGAGCAGCGTAAGCGGAAGAGCTCAGCATTGCCGTCTGCTTGCTGTTGTAGAAATTCTGTGTGAGATCCGTCTCCGTTTAGGGAAGCCTAAGATGTACATCAAGTTCTGTCCCTGCCCGAACACGCCCGAATATTCACCTTCGGCCAACCTCAGGTTAATTTTAATGTAGCTATACTAACCTAACTAACCGTCCATAGTGTTTTAAAGTGTTTAAATGTAGCTAACCTAACCGACCACTTTTAATATTTCAATTCATTTTTCCTGCGCAAAAATAAAACAAATTCCGAGGTTGGCCGAAGGCGAATATTCGGGCGTGTTCGGGCAAGGGACAGAACTTGATGGACATCTTAGGCTTCTCCTCCGGTTTGCGGGGTCCGTGCGACGGCGGAACGTGCCTTACCGGCATTATTTCCGCCAGGTCGTCCATGCCCGGGGACTTGACCACGCCCACGCTGTCCGAGTGCGAGGAGGGCACCACCGGAGGAGACAGCAGCTTGCGGTAGCACACGGAGGGGAAGTGCAGGTCCAGGATGATGGAGTTGTAGACCGCCAGGCCCATCAGCACGCCTGCAACCGTGTCCGAGCACGTCACCACACAGCACGACGACGACGACTCTCCGGGGACTCAGGCAGGCGCGGATCCAAGGAGGGGGGGGGGCGATAGGGGCGATCGTTCCCCCCCCCCTTTTTTACCCAGGGAAGCAAAATCGATGATGTACCCAAATACATAAAGACCCGCGCAATGTCTTACACGAAACCGAAATATTGATAGCTGTGTGCCACATTGACACAGAGTAACTTCACTCTGGGCACGTTTCCTTCATCCTTCGCAACTTTTCAGCTGTCCTGAGCTCAAGGGAAAAGCTTGACTTGGAATGTTGGAAGGGGTTGGCGGGCGACAAGCTGGGCTGTCCCGTTACTGGGGTGGAGGGTGGAGTGAGGAGAGTTGCAGTGCGACCACAACCAAGCCCCCCTCCCCACTATACGCCGCGCCAACAAATCTATAATTTTTCCGTGGGGTGGACCACCGGACTCTCCCATTTTAAATACTTTTGAAACCTGCATTTGCCCCCCCTGACATCAAACGCTGGATTCGCCCCTGGACTCAGGCCGGGTTCGCAAATTACGCAAAGAAACTCAACAATGCAAGCAATGCAAGACGCGAAAAAGTTCCACGACGACGTTTTCGACACACTCGCCTACAAACTACGCAACGCGCAAAAAACGGAACGCAAGTATTGCCCAACATTCAACTTCTTGCGTCTCGGCTTGCATCATTTCCTCCTTTCATATTGTTGAAGTGGAGAGTTCCGAAAAAGTTTTTAAAGACGCAGGCGTCATGGGGCATAGAAGACCACGATGTGTTTTTTATCATATACATGACGTTTTGACTTGTTTATATTTCATACAGAGAAAGAAAATAACACTTTTAAATAAAATTATTTATCATCTACGTTCCTTGAATGGTTCTTGCAATGGGGAAGATTGATTTAAGATTACCTGCACACGTCATTGCGTATGTACAAAAACATCTTAAATATTTATAATACCATATATTTTAATCATAAACATGAATTAACAGAAAAAGCCAGTTGATAAAGTTTTCTGCTGTTTTACAATTTTAAATTGTAGTGCTGGTGATGTCTTGTGTTTTGCAAGATGTTATTTACGTTATGCGTTGGTTGCGTATTGCGCAAAACTGCTGCTGAAAACTTGCTTGCAAATTGTGGCAATTTGTTTTTATGCAAAAGTGTTTAAGTCGGCCAATCACAGGCAAGCAAGGAAATACACCTGTCGCCCTCCTTGTCACGCAGTTTCTACCCATCTTCACTCCTCTCCCTTCGCGGGCATCCACTGTCCACTGCAAGCAGCTGGCCGGGATGTGCGGTGGCAAGTGGTTAGGGATCGTGCTGGCAGTGAGAGGCTAACCACAGCAACATCTATAGTCAGAGTCCACACACAGCTTTCACGTTCGACTGTGATTAGAAAACTTTCAAGTGTTTCTCGGTCAAAATGAGGTACATTTTACATTCTGGGTTCGCTTGGATGTACTGAATCGCAAAAAAATAAAATACTATAAATCTTTATTTTCGTAAGCTTATATATCTACGCATATAAAATGTTGGGTGTTTACAGATACATATTTTGAAGGAAAAAAAAAACACCTGTTTGTTGATTAACATCAAATGTAAAATGATGTTAACTGAGGCCACGATAAGGAGAGGCCACGGGCCATGATTCAAGAAGCTTCTAAAAATATACAATAAGTGGGATGCAAAAAAGGCAAAGGTACAGGTTTACGCACATGGCCAATAGTACGGAAAGTATTAAGGCTTTTTTTAATTTCATCGTCAATAATATTATTAAAGGGCTAATTCTGAAACTTGAAACCCGGTACCTCCCTTGCATTTGCTTTTTTGTTACTAATATTTTCAACTAATGGGTGTAAAAATTCGCGCAAATGTTCGTAATTATCATCAATTGCGTGACTTTTTACACTCATTAGTGAATATCTATTGACAATAATAGTGACAGAGAAGCAAATGTAAGGGAGATATAGTGTTAAGTTTAATAAAGAGCCCTTAAATAATAGTAATAGCAATACAATAAAAAATACCTTAACATGGCATGTGAGACCCAGCCTTAAAGATGACGGGACCTTCAAAAAACGTAGTGTGCTCTTAACATATTAGGTAACCGAATATAATATCAGTGCAAATCATGCCAAGGTTTTGGTTTGTTTGATCAATATGACTTCAGCCTCGTCACTGCATGAGAATGACGCCTTTAGTCAACAGAGTATAGAGCATTTCGTTGTAGGGAAAGATATTGTCTCTAGTCAGCCGGAGTTGACTTCTAGGAAATACCCCCCTCCAAGTGAGACACGGTACCGGTTATGGCCGCCTCCTATCCCTTCTTCGCCAGGCCGCCCCGCGGAGTCCGGGTGCTCTGCTGTCCGGATGGATCCGCGGGCGAACAGACGGACTGTCGCGTAACTAGGACGCCACTGTTCTCGCTGCTTCGAGCGTGGGCTCGGTGACCGAGGACTCTGCGCTGCGGAGAGCTGGGGGGACTCCGGCTGGCGTGAAAGGCTGATGATACCGGCGAATCCTTTGGGCGACGCAAGAGTAAGAGAGGTGGAGTGGCTAGCGCTATCGTGTGCGAAGATGGATGGAGCTGTAACAATGTTGTGGCGCGGTGGACGGGCGAGTAGTGAGAAGTAGTGCGTTGGGTGCGTGGTCAAAGACGAACAGTAGCGAGAGGACGAGTGAGTAGTGCGGAGTGTAGTGTGTAGACTAGTAGTCAGTAAATAAAAATTAGTAAATTAACTGGGCTATACTTTTGGACATTGTTCCCTCAATTGTAACAATATTTTTTGGGCGTCGTATTCAAAGTAGCACTTCATGTTTTTTTAGGCCAATGGATTTTAGTTTACATTTAATCTAAGACAAGCAATACTATTTACAATTTACGATCAGAATTTACGATTTAAAATATTTAAAGTACCTACATCTTGAAAAGCAAAACAACGTAATTCCCAGGTGTTGGGAGACACCCTGACAGAAGCGGGGCGCCTGGGGCTCACCTATGAGGTTGTACTCGCGCAGGTTGCCGTCATGGTCCGTGCTGAACCAGTAGCACCGGGAGTGCGGGTGGTACACGAACATGCCGTAGTCCGGGTGGAAGATCTGCCTGATGAGCAGCAGGAACCACTCCTTGGTCAGCCCCCCCATGTCCAGTCCCGGCTCGCCCACGAACGACACCTTCAGCTTCTTCTTCAGGTCCTTCTGCTTGCTGGCGATCTGCCCCGGCCAGAAACAACCCCATGCCGTCGTCTCTGTCTCTCACTGGACGACACGTGCCAGTGCGGGCCAAACGTTTCGAGATCTGGGCTCCACGGTTCAACGGAAACGCCGTCTGAGTCAGACTGTAGACGCAACCCGGTAGTACGACGCTGCTAAAAAAAAAATTGGTTGTCTGTAAAGTCGGTTTACGGACGATAGTTTAACGTGACAACGTCATAACAAAACATTGATGAAATGAGTGCATACTTTTATGAATAAAATTGAATCATTTTTATTTTAATAATAAAAGAATAAATACTTGAAATTATACTAGTAATCAGATTTTTAAAATGCAGGAATAATTAACCTTTATTGCCGAAATTGTTGTTGTAATAAGCAATGAAAACCACATTAACTTTTCACTTCACTTTATAACCAGTCGACGAAACAGTTCACGTGTAGATATGTAAGTTGTGTGCTGCCGCTGTCTTTCTTCTCCTCGGACGCATAGGCCAATCGAGTGGAAGAGAGATATATGCGGCGCAAGCGTACAATGAGCGTAACGGGACACAGCGTATCGGGATAATGTGCGTAACGGGACACGTTTTAAGAGCGTGCAGCCGGCGTTCATCGATTTATTAGACGTTGTCACGTCAAAAACAGCGATTGTCAGTGACGCTGGCGAGTGTGTCTGCATGTCCCTCGCTGGACGGGACAGCACTACCAAGAGGCGGCCCCAGGGCCCGGGACCGGCAGGCCATTTTCTTTTTCTAAGGTCCTTGTTTGACTGGATTTTCTTCGAAAAATAAGGACATTAATGGGAAAACGAAAAAATTTAAAATATATTAGCCTGTAATTTAAAGTGCCTTTCGATTTCATTTTAATTTTCATGATTTCATATAATATAAATGTTTAGAGATACTAATTAATCACAAAATGACGCGATTTCACCGGAATCTGATAGTAAGCATTAATAAAACAAACCAGAGGATAATTATTTTTTGAGAGAACCTGAAAATTTCTTAAGATGAATTAGAAAGAAGGTCAAATTTTAAGTTCCACGGCTAGTTGCTACTCCGTTTACTCTACCCATGTAATCGCCCCTTAAGCACTCCACAGTGAACATATTTTAGAATTGGTATTCCACTCAAAGGAAAAAGCAGCGTCCAACTGTGCCCCAATGGTAACTATTCTCATCTACATCCCCCTTCCGCCCCCTTTACCCTCACGCTCACCACCGCGCTGACTGCTCCAAGACTTTTGGCCCGCACTGTAGCATTGCTCTCAATCAACTGTTACCTGGAGTTGCAGCGGTCATGCAATTTTGCATTCCTGCTAACTAACTTTACTGTGCAACACATCTTTCTTTTTTTGCCAATTAATGTTTAACTAGGTATTCATAAGGTGGGAAATTTGGCTGACCTTGAAAACAACACAGCACTTTATCAAAGTTCATAAAATATTCATTGTAGACATAAGATTAGTTTTCTTCCTTGAAACGACTGGTGGCCTTTTTTAAAATAATTCTTTCTCAAAGACAGGTGATGGACATTATATTGCCTCCTACTTGTGTACTGTGATTGTTTTAGTTTGGATGTATTTTAATTATTTGCGATACCTACATAAATAAACATTTCATAAACTCTAACAAAATTTACAGGCGTAGCATTGGCTTATTGTTTAAGTGAAAACAAACTTAATATTTTGAACTACTTAAAACATCCAAGGTACATGTATACTTATTATGTACTTTATTTTGGAAAGCTAACATGTTTGAAAGCCAAAGTTATGGCTGGAGACCTGCAAAATTCGCGGTTTCGATGGCCTTCAGGATAGACTGCACATTCCCCCTGTACACTCGGACACATAAATCGCAAGTTCATTGGCTGCCGACTTGTAAGTCGTCTCAGCTGGTTCGTCTGTGATTCGATCCTTCTTTGGTTGAGGGTTTACAACTGGTTGAGATTCGTCCAGATGAACAGTAGCCTAAGCCAATAGACAAAATTATCTAAGAGGTATATGTGTTTGAATTCTAGCCTATCACCGAATGAATGCGCGAATTTTGCAGGTCTCTAGTTACGGCTGTATCCAATGAATAGAGACCTGTAAAATTCGCGATTTCAAATCCCTAAAGGATAGCCTCCATGATCCTCTATGCACTCGTGCAAATTACATCTGCTGATTGGTTACCGACTCGTAACACCTGTTGACTGGAATGATCGTGATTCGCTAATTCTTCTGTTAACGATTTTTCATTGGTCCAGAGTCCTTCAGATAAACTGTGGCCCAATCACTGAAGCAAAATAATGTCAAAAGTATTTGGACGCTATCCTATCGCGAAATGAATCCGCGAATTTTACTGGTCTCTACCAATGAATCAGCTGTGAATGATGTCGGGAGGTTCGGGCCTGCCCTCCGCAGTGCCAGAAAGTAAACGCACGGGCAATGGAGCCGGACTCACCTCGTTGAGCGAGTCGGAGACGAGGTGCGACCGTCGCACGTGGATGTTGAGGAAGAAGATGTCGATCTGCGGGGCCTGGTGCCGCGCCACCTTGGCCACCAGCGACCGCCGCGCCGTCAGGATCATCTGCTGCTCCGAGTCCTGCAATCAGCGGTGTAGCTAAGGTGACTGGCGCCATGGGCGTCGCAAGGATATATTTTTTGGGGGGAACTGCAATTGATTTAGTTGTTTAGGAATATCCATCCCCTGGAAAAAAAAAGCTGGGGGTCCGGGGGTCCTTCCCCCGGGAAAATTTGGGGTTTGATATATATTATTAATTATTAATTACAAATATATTATTTATAAAACATATTTTCAGAGAACAAATTTGTAAAAACACAGTGCTCACATTACCACGATTGGACTAAATGCACCATGCGCAACATATGGGTTATATCACAGAAATCATATTTTTAATATAACTACGAAACTAAATATATTATTGGAGGGGACGAAATTGAAGACTTATTATTGGAAGGGACGTGACCCCCCCGTCCCCCCCGGTTGCGACGCCCATGACTGGCGCCCCTGGCCGAATTTGAAAATGGCGCCCCCTCTTGGTTTAAAAAAGAGAGAGGGGTGGGGAAAGGTCCAGTAACCGCGAAACCGTCGCGGCAGTGTTCCCCCCCCCCTTCTCTGTTCCGGCGCCCCTGGCGGGGGCCATCCCTGCCACCCGCTTGCTACGCTAGCCGCTGCCTGCAATCGGCGCGCGTTTTTGCCGCCTCCCTCGACAGCTAGTGACTGGTCCAGTCCCGTTCTCTACCGAATCCGAATCTCTTGGAATACACCCCACGAATCAGTATCTAGGGTCCAAAATAAAATATTGTATAATAAATGAAAAATATTAACTGTGGTTTTTGAAACACTTAACCCTTTAAATTTTCATAAACTAAGTTTTCAAAATCAAGACACATTGAAAATTTTATTTACATAATTACATGTTAAAATGTACAACATCTTGGGGAATGGTAACAGGATGCAAACTTCAGAGATTATAATCGTTTAAATTTTTTAATTGACTTTATTTCCTCTAATATTTTTTTTTTCTTAAAATATTTTTCCTGTTGTATAGAATCCTTCGAATACGTATTAAGTATCTGATGGTATTTGAGAATTCGAATGGCCCATCCCTAATTAATAATTAACATTAAATACATTATATACATATGCATTGTATAAATAATAAATAACATTTTGAATTATTGCTGTAAAACATTAAAAACTAGGAAGACCTCGGAAGTCTTGATGTACGGTGGCCAGTAGTATGGAACATCTGTTTCAAAGCACCGCACGCACAGGATATCATAGAGCTTAGCGAACTGTCAAATCAAACTAGAATAAGGTTAAGGTGTTACCTTTTGAGATAATTATTCCGTATCCAAGTTTATCTCTTGATACTGACAGCATGATCCTGTTCATATTGATCCTGTGGTACATGGTGTTTGCGGTTTTAATTTATTACATTGAAAGAGCCTGGACATAAAAACTTGAATATCACAATGCAAACAAGTTGTCAGGTCTTGTGGAAAATATTCTTTCGTGTGCATTTTACAATCACAATTCATTGTCATATCACAACTTTTTATTATGTACGTCCAGGATCTTTCTACGTACCACAGGATCACTATATACATGATCATGCCATCAGGATCAAGGAGTAAACACGGATACGTGATACGGAATTTACAAATATTTACTTATAAAATGCTTGAAGTTTGATAGCCGTTACGCAGAAAATACTAACCTGGACTGGTTCACGAGTGAAGCTGTAGTCACAATGCCACGAGGGGAAAGACACGCTCAACAGCCAATGAAACACAAGCCCTTCGTGACGTCAACCGGACAAAACACGCGCCCGACGGCCCGCACGAAACAGATTCCATTTCTAACTCCGCCGCGTCGCGCCGCACGACGGAAAACCGAACGTAAACCCAACAAAACTAAACTTCAAAAATATTTACCCACTCAGCAAATCTTTATGTGGGTACACTTTCACATTTGCAGTGTGCGTTAATCTGTTTATATAGACGGATATCGCTTGTGTTCATGATCAATTTTATTATGTTACATTGGTCAAGATTTAATTTAAAAAAGAAAGGACGGGTTCAGAAAAGAACTCAGGCGTACGACGTTAGGTTGACTACAGAAATTACAGGACTACAGAAATCAGAATTATTTTTCTGTCCTTTATTAACATAACTGTATATCTTTTTTTCCTTGTTTTTGTAATAAACCTAATCTCACTTCGTGTCAGAGACGATGCAATCAAACTGTCGATAAAAAAAGTGCCTATACGCTGTTTTCAGCGCACTTTTATGAAGGCATTTTGGCTCGGAGAGATGTGCCGGCAGAGAGTGCGCGGTGGTGTCAGTGACCGGGGACGCACCACAACGCCGAAATACCACAACGCCAAAACGCCAAATTGACCGCAACGCCGACAGCTAGAAAACTGCTGTGTACCACAACGCCGAATTACACTAACGCCGAAAAATGTAATTGCAGGACTGCCACAAAGGTTAGGTTAGGTTAGACTAGGTTAGGTTAGACTAGGTTAGGTTAGACTAGGTTAGGTTAGACTAGGTTAGGTTAGGTTAGGCTAGACTAGGATAGGCTAGGTTAAGTTATAGGTTAGGTTATATTACGCTAGGGTAGGTTAGGTTAGGTAAGATAAGGTTAGGTTTGATTGTGGTATTTCGGCGTTAAGGTACATTTAAGAAACACACACAAATTCATTGAGTTGTTATTTCGGCGTTGTGGTACACATAAGTTTTCTAGCTGTCGGCGTTGTGGTCAATTTGGCATTTCGGCGTTGTGGTATTTGGGCGTCGTGACCCTGCACCACGGCTGAGGGAGGGGGGCGCACCTTGGTGAGGATGACGCGCTTGGCCACGATGCTGAGGATGAAGGGGTACTGGCAGTAGGCGAAGTGGCCGGGCCGCTGAGGGCTCTGCCAGTTGAAGTAGTCCTGCATCAGGTCGATGTGGTCCAGCGCCGAGTTGTACAGCTCCGAGTAGTCCAGCAGGGGCGGGCTGGAAGCGTTGTTGGCCGCGTCTGCCGGCACGCGCGACCTTGCGTTCACCGCCAGCTCACGTCACTGCAGCTTCCCGCCGTCTGTCTGTCTGTCCCTGTGCATGCTTAGATCTTTAAAACTACGCTACGGATTTTGATGCGTTTTTTTTTGACGTGACAACGTCTAATAAATCGATGAACGCCGGCTGCAAGCACGAAAAAGTGTCCCGTTACGCACATTGTTCCGTGACGCTGTGTCCCGTTAAGCTCATTGTACGCTTGCGCCGCATCTATCTCTCTTCCACTCGACTGTTTATAAAGTGAAGTGAAAAGTTAATGTGGTTTTCATTGCTTATTACAACAACAATTTCGGCAATAAAAGTTAATTATTCTTGCATTTTAAAAATATGATAACTAGTATAATTTCAAGTATTTATTCTTTTATTATTAAAATAAAAATGATTCCATTTTATTCATAAAGTATGCAATCATTTCATCAATGTTTTGTTATGACGTTGTCACGTTAAACTATCGTCCGTAAACCGACTTTACAGACAACCAATTTTTTTTAAATATATGGAGTAATTAAAGAGGAAGGTTTATATGTATAATGCATGCATAATATAGTAGAGAAACACTTATAATTTTAGAGGTTTCTAATGTGATGTAAATGAATACATTTTTTTTTGCGTTTACATTGCAAACGCTGGCTGAACCCTACGAGATAGATCAAAATAATGTGCTACAGTATTGTACACCTTGAAAAGGTCTACAAAAAAGTCCGCGATATTATATGTCTATCTCTTAGGGATAACCCACTATAACAATTTTTTATCCTTTATTTTTTTACGAGAAATAATGGCTTATTTACGAATCGATTTTAAGCAATACAGCATAAATCCTTATCCAATTAAGTACCTTAAATACACTGTGCATTTAATTGATCTATATTATGGTTGTATTGTCTAATGACAAAAAAACTTTGAACGTTGTATATAAAGACATTCTGTAGTATATTTAGTATCAGCATTGCACCCGTGCGAAGTCGGGGCGGGTCGCTAGTATTGTATATTCTGAAAACACGTATCAAACTTCGAGGAACATTGTTCCCGGGAGCTATTGCACTGTGCAACTGACACAATTGCATTTTAACATAAAACATTCAAAATAAAGTAAGCATTTTAATTTGCTTATGATTAGAAACAGTGCAAATACCAAACTATTGGCATTATAAAAATTTCATATAAAGTGGATATGCGTCAATAAGGAACATTGTTTCAGGGAGCTATTGTTTTGTGTAACGTATCCAGTTGTATTTTAATGAAAACCATTAAATTAAATTTAGCATTTAAATGTGTTTGTGATGTGAAACTATTCTATAACCGAAATAAATTTGATTTTTTTTTAAAAATTGGTTGTCTGTAAAGTCGGTTTACGGACGATAGTTTAACGTGACAACGTCATAACAAAACATTGATGAAATGATTGCATACTTTATGAATAAAATTGAATCATTTTTATTTTAATAATAAAAGAATAAATACTTGAAATTATACTAGTAATCAGATTTTTAAAATGCAGGAATAATTAACCTTTATTGCCGAAATTATTGTTGTAATAAGCAATGAAAACCACATTAACTTTTCACTTCACTTTATAAACAGTCGAGTGGAAGAGAAATAGATGCGGCGCAAGCGTACAATGAGCGTAACGGGACACAGCGTAACGGAACAATGTGCGTAACGGGAAAATTTTTCGTGCGTGCAGCCGGCGTTCATAGATTTATTAGACGTCACGTCAAAAAAATTTGAACGATGAAACTATGTATAAACTGGATTAGCTATACCTATAAGGAACAACTGCAGATTTTATCTTTCCCATTATGGCAGAAAGGAAGGAGTTTGGCGGGGCAGCACACGGGACTGTAATTCGCAAAGCTGTGGCTGACTGGTGCACATGCATCCAAGGGAAAGAGAGGCGATGCTTCAGGGGAGTTAAGCCACCCCTTCCTGCTCTCTCATCCACAACTTGTTTCAGGAGACACCGGGGAAAACATTAAGCTGGGTTGACAATTTAAAAAAAAAAAAATAAATACAATGCACAACCGGCTATGCACATGACTGTTAACACAACCTCCGTGGAATCAGTTCACAATAATTGAAATCTTACTTTTAATTTCAGCCAGTGAATTTTCGCGTTGGTAGTGTCAGTAAATAACTATATTTACTACCAACCGACCGGAGTTTGAGATCACAGGTTTTTCAACATATAAATTAATTTTGGTTATATATAAATCTTAGTTAACCATTCTTTCTGAGGATGAATAAAAAAAAATCATCTTGGGGGGAAAATAAAACTAGTGTGATTTGCTTACGTGGGTTCGAATCCCAATGGAACCAGCTTCGTTAGTGCTGTTTTCCCGGTGCTCTTATTGTCAGTGTTGTCAGTTGAGACTGTTTATGTTTTTAATAATATAATAATAATAATAATAATGTTTACACCTGCAATTGGGCATCCGCCTGGTGGCAAGGAGTTCCCACCCCCCAACCACCCTCACTCCTCCCCCCTCTGGAGCCTCCTTCGCAAGTCCTTCCCTCCTCCCACATCCAGTGTCCTCCCCTCAATCTCGTTCCACTCTCGCCCTGTCCTTACAAGGAATACCTGTCTTCCTCTCTCTGTCCGTCTCCATTCCCTCTGGATCTTCCACTCATGATCCCTCCTCCCTCGATACAGCCCTCTGTACAACCTAGCTCCCAGCTTTCCCCAGCCCCCCTTCCCCCACGAATTACCTTATTCATTCTCACCAGCCTTTCCACCTTCCTCCTTTCTTGCAGTGTTTCACCCCAGCTCCTTCATCATCACCGATGGTCTGTGCGTTTCCCCCGTCCTGCCTTCGCATTCCCTTCTCCTCCACATATTCGTTACCCATCTCGCTGCCTTGTGCTGCACCCTCTTCAACTCCTCAATTTCCTTCTCCACATAGGGGTCCCACACCGCCGCTCAGGGTGTCCACAGTTAGTACTTTCGTACTAGATCTCGCACTTTTTTAGTGGTCTAGTACATTTACGCTCAGATCTAGTACATTTTTTTAAATATAATAATATTATAGTGACTCCAATAAGTTTTATTATTAAGCGTAATAATTTTTTAAAAACTATGGAATGTATGTGTGTGTGTGTGTGTGTGTGTGTGTGTGGTGTGATATTTAAGTTCGAGCATTGCAATGTCATAATAACTTCCTAAATTGTTAAAAACCATAACAAATTATAATTTAGTACTTTTTTTTTCAGATCTAGTACTTTTTTCTCGCCTAAGTTGGTACGAAATATTTTTTTTTCCTTGTGGTCACCCTGCCGCCGCTACGTGGAGACAGAAACTGAGGAGTTGGGAGAGGGGCCGGGGAGCAGAGCCGGGTGGAGGCGGGTGTAGGAGGGGCAGGGGCGTAGGAACCGGGGGGGGGGGGGACAGGGGGGTCGTGTCCCCCTGAACATTATGGTGGAGGGGACTGTCCCCCCCCCCCCCAACTTTCTAGAACGTGATATTTTTATTTTATAATATTATTCTGCCCAACTTTATTTGTAATTTATTCACTCTCAAATTTTATCTTAAGGAAACAATAATAATTTTAACATCGATGTATCCAATGGTTAGATACAAAATATGCTTAAAAAGCGCTATTTTGCACTTTTAAAATCAAAATTTTCCGGTGGAGGACCCCCGGACCCCCCGTCTTAGTAAGAGGGGAATGGGTTTACATGACATCAAAATCATTATTCGTCCCCGCCAACTTTATGAACACAGCTACGCCAATGGGGGCGGGGCACTCACTGACGAGGGCGAGCGTCTTGGTGGCCGTGGGGATCCACCAGCGACTCCTGCCCGGCGGCGGCAGCGACCTGTCCGAGGGCGGGAACTGCCTGATGCTGATGAACTGCTGCAGGTGGCGCACGAGCATGCGCAGTCGCTCCACCTCCAGCCTGCCGAGGACACGTCCCCCCCCTCCCCCTCACTGCACACTCCACACTCTATGACCTTCAGGATCGACTACACGGTCCTCCGTACACTCGGGGAAAATAACACCAGTTCATTGGTTGCTGACTTGTGAGTCGTCTCAACTGGCTTGCTTCATTGGCCCAGAGTTATCCAGATGGCCAGTGAGCCAATAGCAAGAGCAGCTTAAAGGTATGTGTAGTTGAAGTTTAGCCTATCGCCGAATGACTCCGCGAATTTTTCCGGTCTCTATCTGTATCCCTTGCATTTGCTGTTCCGGGTAAACACGTTCCCGACAGATATTTAGTCTGGGCGCACACAGAAACAGACGCGACCGACGCCACACCGTTTGGTTATTTATTCCCATATTTGTTATCCCTTCAAAGCGGGATTTCATATAAAACACTAATATATGTGCATCTAGCTCCATACTGAGAAAAAAAATAATTAAAACGATTAAAAACAGTATTTAACTTAGTCAGCTATAAACACACTACCATAGAGCAAATGAGGTTATGCACACTACGGCATGCCTTTGTTGACAATTTTTTTTTTTTAACCTAGCGCATGCGCAGAACGCTGCCAGACGCCAGACGGTCAGCCCGCGGCGAAGTTGGAGCGGTTCATTCAGATGTCGCGACAATTGTGTGGCGTCGTGCCGCGACTGTTTCTGTGTGCACTGCTCGCATGTGAATACACGGGAGCCATGCCGTCAGACGAAATGTTGTGTCTCATTCTGTGTGAGCCCGGTGTTATAGGTTGCGTGACTTTTTACAGCAATTATATCGAACTAGTTAATATCTGTTTAAAGTATTTGCGACAGAACAATAAATGCAAGAGAGTCAAAGTATTAATTTTACAGAAATAGCCCTTAAGAGGAATGGAAAGGTACAATATTTTGGGAATCCTGGAATCGAAGATCAAGGACAAAATCTGAACTACTCATCATATTTCTTTGCTGTTTGTTTTGCCAACTAGATAATTTAATTACAGAGGGTTGTGTGTACAGCAGTGGCCACAATAATGCATAGTTTTTTAGAAAAAAAATTAAATAACTTTATGCAGAAATAAGGGGTATTAGCCACAAAATTAAAAATTATAACAAAATGTAATTTTTATATTGTGTAATATAATATTATCTAGAGCTCTATTATAATCAAAGTGAAAAAAACACTTGATCGCTGAATTTTAAAGGAATTTTAACCAATTAAAACCTGCCATGCAACATTTAGGTAAGGAAGGACACTTGTTGAGCAATTACGTAAAATTCTGTATTATAGAGCTCTAGATAATATTGTATTACACCATTCAAAAATTATATTTTGGTATCATTTATAATTTTGTGGCTAATACCCCTTATTTCTGCATAAAGTTATTTAATTTTTTTTCTAAAACACTATGCATTATTGTGGCCACTGCTGTACACACAGCCCTCTGTAATTAAATTATCTAGTTGGCAAAACAAACCGCAAAGAAATATGATGAGTAGTTCAGATTTTATCCTTGATATTCGATTCCAGCATTCCCAAGATATTTTATCTTTCCATTCCCCTTAACATATAGTAATTACGAGAAAATGAAAAAAAAAAAAAAAAAAAACATGGTGTTTGAAACCCCACCTTACGTAAAGTGTGGCCAACAGGGGTATGCCAAACAGGGCGGTGAAGGAGGTGGCTGTTCCCTTGAAAGTAAACTTGAAGAGGCAAAGTGTGTCTTTCACCCCCTGCACCTTCATTTCCCACATCTACATTTATATGAACATATATAAATAAAACCCCATTTCAAAAAACAAATAAATATTTTCATTAAGAAAAAAACATTTCACGAGATTGTTTTTTTTATTATAAAAAATCCAGCTATTGATTGTGATTATCAGGTCATATTTTACGTCATTGCAAACCTTTGCTCTAGCAAGTGTCCATAATTCAAAGTCTCACCTCACTATAAACATTACTAGCATTCAAAAACATTACCCCATCCACGCCCCTATCCGTCAGAATAGTTGGCACGTCCTTTATGGCAAAACTGTTCTCTAGTTTGTAGGATTTTGAAGAAAAAAAAAACCTGTGTTTGTGATGAGTCAAGGTTGTGGGTCAGGGGAGTAGCCCTTCAAACACTTAATAATTAGAAATTCACTCCGGACTTACTGGTGAACCCAGAAGGCGTCACCGGGTCGAGCAGTCAAGTCACTCGGCACTCACCAATGTCATCTGGAGTCGATTGTCGGCGAGGTCCAACTGATTGTCTTTCCTCGCGAGCGAGAAACGTGGCAGACGTTGCCACGAGCCGGTTTTTTTTACTCGGGGTACCCCCGTTTTCTCTGCTCATCCATTCCGTCAATGTTACATTCCATTCTCATCAACTCTCGTCGTTTTTTAACGACCACGACCTGGATGCATACGAGACGTTAAGCCCACTCATTCATTGGTTTTTAAAACAGCACTTTTCCAGACTGTCAAATTTAAAACAATTATTCCAAAAACAACAATAAATACTAGAGTAAATCTTAAGCAGAGAGTGCCCACAAAAATATTCGTTCGCGAAGTGATGCCAACAGTCCGTGTTTTTCTCTCGGAGATTTGTATAGATGTTGTTTGCTATGTGTTTTTGTATTTATGTACCGTACGTATTAATAAAGATCGCAGGCTTTCACGGCCATTTTCTGCATTTACTTGGCTTCTGGGTGTAGGTCGTGTCAGGTAATTGTCTTGCGACTTTTCGGCAGTCTAAATCTACCTGATGATGGCAGCTGCAATTGACTGCCGAAACGTCGCAAGACAATTACCTGACACGGCCTACACCCAGAAGCCAAGAAAATATATGTACGTATTGTATTAGCACTTCCTCGGAAAAAAAAATCCAGAGTCGTTATTGCATTGTTTGAACACGAGTTTTAAGAACCGCTTACCAAGCTTTTGACGGACGGACGGATATAATTTTTCGGGCCATCCGATTGGCTACAGGTCACGTGACCAGCGGGCGGATGACGGACGAAAGGAGGCGACGGGCTGCTATTGTATTTCCGCCTTTACGCCTAGAACGAACTGTGCTCAATATTCATAAATAGAGACAGGAAAAATTCGCGGATTCATTTCACGATATGCTAGAATCCAAACAACTGTACATTTATATTGCTTCTGTGATTGGCTTACAGTTTATCTGAAGGAATTTTAGCCCATGGGAAACCTTCAACCAAAAAAGTATCGATTCACAAGCGTCTCAGTTGACAAGTGTCACGAGTCAATAGCCAATGAGTCAATGGCATTTGCCTGAGTATGTAGAGGGTTGTGGAGTCTATCCTAGAGGTCATCGAAAGCGCGAATTTTTCCAGTCTCTACTCATAAGCAGAAGTTGGTAGACCGAAAGTCATTTGACCGGAATGTCGGAATAGTGCCTGTCGGTCAAACGAATTTTCAGCAAAATGACTTACGGTCTAGTGCCTGTCGGTCAAAGGACTTTATCGATCTCAACGTGAGTCACTTCCCGTGTCGCTTGTTGTGACAGCGTGACTTGCATCACCAAGAGCAACAAACCCCCTTCACAAAAAACATCTAAAATTATTTCATAACTTGAGGGAGGGTGTGTGTGTTAATGGCAATCGCAACGTGCGATTGTGGCCAGTCGGACTGAATAACGCGAAGTTCCAGCTGTTGTGTGTTGTGTCAGTGGCATGGCCTCCACATTCGATTACGGGCCCTGAACCCAGGATCGGAGAAACTTCACCCCCCCCCCCCCACAATTTTACAAACACGTTTTACATTATAATTGCATGGTTATTTCTTACCTACAATCATTTTTAGAATGTTATTTATCCTGAAAATACAGGGTAAAATTATGGTTGCCATTTTATAAGTCAAAACTAAGCTTTATTTATAAAATTATTTTACTTTAAATGAACCGCAGCGAGTATGTATATTTATTTCACACACTGAGATAAAAATAAACAGAGCTGGGCCCGGGGGTTCACCCAGCCCCACCCTTATGGGGGCCATGGGTCCATCAAACTGAATGTGTGGAGATCCTGGTGTGCATTCTAGTCAGTATATATATACAATACATTTTATTTATATGATTTGATATATGATAATGTAATAAATATTTATTAATATTATTATAAGTATATTTCGAATTTTTTACTATATATAAAATAGTTTCGTTAAAATAAAATTATATCTGAGGAATTGACAGTGTGTGTCTGGAAGGGTTAAACATAGAGACCGGAAAAATTCGCGGATTCATTTCACGATATGATATAATCCAAACAACTGTACCTTTATATTGCTTCTCTGATTGGTTCACAGTTAATCTGAACTACTTTGAGTCAGTGAAAAACCTTCAACCAAAAAAGTATCGAATCGCAAGCGTCCCATTTGACAGGTGACACGAGTCAGCAGACATTGAGCATGTGGCATTTGCTCGAGTGTGTAGAGTATAGTGGAGTCTATCCTAGAAGTAATCCAAAGCGCGAATTTTTCCAGTCTCTAGTTGAACACGTGGACCGGTAGAACAAAGCTAGTTGGCAAAACGGTATAAAGGTTAACTCCAGACAGTGGCGTAGCCAGGATTTGTGTATGGGGGGTGTTAAGAAGAATGCCCCCCCCCCCCTCCGTATTAAAGCGGGTGGTCCGGGGGTCGTCCCCCGGGAAAATTTGGATTTTAAGGTGTAAAATAGTGCTATTTTAGCATTTTTCGGTACTTAAATTGAAATATTGTAATGGTAAAATTTTTTATTAATTTAAATATGAAATTTGTTTGAAAGATGAATAAGAAATTAATTAAAGATTTGGTGCTAAGGGGGGGGGGTTAACCCCTTAACCCCCCCCCCCCCCCCTGGCTACGCCCTTGACTCTAGATAGAAATGAACGGGACTGGGTGAGGGCCGCGGTCAGCGGAATGCTGAGGCCGCCTCGGCGCGCAGACACTCACACGCGCAGCCAGCCGACGAGCAGCTGGTGGTCGGCGCCGGGCAGCGCCACCACCTGCCTCAGCAGGTGCGCGAAGATGGTGTAGGAGGACTGCGCGGCGAACACCGGGTTCTGCAGCAGCGCGTAGAGCGCGCGCACCTCGTCCTTGGGGTGCAGCCTGCGGGAGAGGACCGTCGCCATAGCTCCACCCCGCTGCAGAGGCCGCTCCAGTGCTTCAGGGGCACTGCGCAACCCGCGTTAACCTCATAACATTCAATGCTATTTTCATTTTGCTTATAACTAATTAACTAATATAGATTTCGAAATGATGCTTGCTTGATATGTAAGACAACGATGCTCTTATCAAAGCCCCTTTCTTCAAAAATGTGCATAAATTTTGGTTCAAGCCTAGACAATACACTTATTCATATTAGTAAAGATTAGTATAAAACCATAATTTATGCACGGTTTTGAAGAAAGGGGCTTTGATAAGAGCATCGTTGTCTTACATATCAAGCAAGCATCATTTCGAAATCTATATTAGGTAATTAGTTATAAGCAAAATGAAAATAGCATTGAATCTTATGAGGTTAACGCGGGCTGCGCAGTGCCCCTGAAACACTGGAGCGGCCTCTTAAACACCCGAACACATCCAAAAACGTACACGCAGACACCAGGGCCCCCGCGTGGCCGGTGCTACCGTTGCTATGGCAACGGGGCTACATGGGTCTAGGGGGCCTGCGAAGGAAATAAAAGGAAAAAAAAAAAACTTAAAACAAAAAAAGTAGACAATTTTTAAATAAATCTGGGCGAAAACATTAAATGTTACGGTACACGTTACATGATAATAGTTTTATGAATGTAGGAAAGTAGTTTCCGGGCTTTATATCACGTTCTACCCAGATTATTACTTACTTACATACTTATACCAAAAATAATTTTAATGCTTTCCAGTAAGATAGTGTCAAGATAGTTAAAATAGTATCAAATTACGATTGAATATGCCCCTAATACACTTTAATAATAATTATACTGTTAGTGGAATTATATTAGTAATCTAACATTATCGATTTTTAACGTAGTTTCTCTGAAGCCGTATTCTCTTGAGTCGAGACACCAAATCAAATTAAATTTAATAGATCGTTATTCGAAGGTACATGGTCTTTTGTTGTGCCACGTCAAACAAAGTACCTAAGTAAATTTTTAACTCTCATTTGTTTACATTACAGTAAACTATGTTCCAGATGTCTAATTCTCATTTTTCCCCATTCAGGTAGTTCATGGTGGTTTAATAAATACACATACAAGAGAATAAAAAGAGAGTTAAATACTCACAGTCGGTTTTCTTCTAGGAGTGCATTTATTATGGACTTCAGTACAGTTTTGTGAATTATCGACGGCTGGAACAAAAAAAAAAGTGCTTAGATATTGACACTAGATAAAACCGAGGTAAAACTCAAATAATATAAACTTAATTCCATGCAATAAAATATTCTAATGATTTAGTGAACAGGAGTTATAACTTTAATTTTGCATGCATTCAACTACTTTAGAGCAGCGAATGACTGAATAGTATCTGCTACTAGATACGGTACATTTCAAAGCCTATGAATAAAAGTAAATGGAAGTGTTAGTATGAGACTACTAACTTCAATAAAAAATAACAACTTATAGATAATCGTTTGATCAAGCACCTAAAGGTTCTAGGGGCATGCAGATTTCGCGTAAAGATTTCGAGACTAGATGAAAGTTAAAACACTGTAGCATCGTCTGTGTTTCGTGATAAGGTGAGTTTCTCCCAGGTACATATCGATTGTAACAACACCAATCACAGTGATTCAGTGCGGAAGCAAACGCATCCTGAGTGGCTCGGTCAAAAAAAGAAACGACTTCTCTCGCAGACGGCCGCCAATCACAAGGAAGAAACCTCTGGTGCGGGTATACCTTGTTGCAATCTAATAGGCGTTCAGATTTATTCGCGAAAATTGCCTGCCCCTACACATGACTGAAGTTATCAGTAGAGACCTGAAAAATTCGCGAGTTCATTTCGCGATAGACTGACATCCAAAAAAAAAAAAGTATACCTTCGTACAGCTTCTGCGATTGGCCCACATTTTATCTGGGGAACTTCGGGCCAATGGAAAAACCTAAACCAAGAAAGTGCCGAATCATGGACAAATTGGTTAAGACGTCTCACGAATGAGCAGCCAATGAACAGGTGTAATTTCCCCGAGTTTGTTAAGTACTGTGGAGTATATCCTAGAGGTCAATGAACCCGTGAATTTTACCGGTCCCTAGTTATCAGGGAAGACACACAGCTCAGAGCGACTGGAGGTACAGTGACGGTAATTCATCGGTAATTCACCAGTACTCACTCACCAGCGATCTGAGGCCGTCATGCACCGCGTATAGCAACTCCATGTTCAGGCCAGGGTCGTCGGGGTTGGTCGCCGTCTCATCCTTGTTCATCTGGAAGAACCAATAGGCAATAGGCCCGTTTACACTGGGCCAGTGCTGAAACCCAACACTGCGGGGGAAAAGAAATTAAAGTTGAACATTTACTGTAATTATATATGTTAAGAAGTATAAATCATTAAACAGTGCTTGTGATTGGTTTAACTTAAGAAGGAAGAAACACGTAATGTCTGAATTTTTGCAGAAGACAAAAAAAAATCCATAAACGCAGCCATTGGTATATTTATAAAATATCCAATGCTAGTAGATTATGTTGAAAGCTTAATGAGGAACAGCATATTAAAAACTATGATGAATACTGTTTAATATTAGTGCATCAACAACCAAATAGATGCATTATTTCTAAATATTTAAACATGTGTCATTGGGAATACACTAAAAAAAAATTACATCATACAACTTTTATTATTAGAATGAAAAAAAAATAAAGAATCAAGACACTGAATTTTGAGTGTCAAACCCAATCGATGACGCTTTGGTTTTAGGACTTTATATTATTTTTATTTTGGGAAAATCTCAGTATACAGAATAGTCCACGCTTTTTTTTTTCAAACCGGTCTGCAGCTCAGAAGAAGCCAGAGACTATTGCCTTGCCAAGCACATGACTAAAATATAGACATTCGTTACGCGCACATTATCGCCCATTGGAACAACGCATTGTACGTGACCTGGCGGGCAGGGGGGGGGGGGAGAGTTTCTCGCTCAGTCGACAGTCAGTGTCAGGACTGCTGTGTGTGTGCTAGTGTGCTATTTCTGACAAAAGTTTTGGCAATGTTTTTAAAGGTTTGCTAACAATTTGAACGGATTATAGTGTGCCTTCTAAGGGAGTTATGAATTTTTTTGGTCCTCCAACCCTTGTTTTTTTTTTCAGCCCTTGCAGCTATGATGTTTTGTATAAAAAGTGTATTTGGACAAAAGTTTTGGTATCACTCCTTCGAGTTACAATACGTTCAAACGGATGTGATATTCATAAAACGATGGGAGTTAAATCGATTTGTCTGTTTTTCAATAAACCTTTCCCCTTTCCACCCCTTTGGTAGGTTATTTCCCATTTAATTAGTCAGCCGAGATTTTCCATGATTATATTTTATGTATCAGTTTGGAAGTGATTTTTGAAAAGTACGGTAGTTATTGTGTCCATAAAAATGTAATATATATGTATATATGAATAAACTTCAAAATTGACGATGGTTTTGGGATCTATAGACAATGAAACGAAATATTATGTAAAAAATTTTCGGAAGTCGCACCATGATATCGTCTACAATAGGTAGTATTTCTTCGAAATCTACATTAAAAACTTCCGTTGAAGACTAGTACCGAGATTCCCGGATCTGAAAATCGGTTCTGGTTCCGAATACCTTAATTCTAACACACATCCGATATATTGAAAAGTCATTATCAAAACTTTGTTTCATCTGACTTTAGAGTATTAAAGTTAAAAAAATATATATAAACACGTAGAGTAGCACAAAATAAATCATGGCACTTAGTTTGGTAACCAAACTTACTTCGGCGACTGAGCGTAGATATATTCGAATTTACAGATCGTTAATTACAATGTCTAGTGCTATAATTGCAAAAAACACTGACTCAAGCAACATAGGGAATATAACAAAATCTGACCTTGAAAAGGGCGCATATTTCGACGAAAGATTCGAAAGTCCTCATGTAGAACCTTTGTAGAGGGTTGTAGTTCTCCGTTTGCTGGGCCCGCCGCATGTCTTGCCTGTGGGAGATAGAGAGAGAGAGAGAGAAAAACGCATAACTAGTAAGCTAACATAATCATAAATATACCTAATATCAAACCAATAACTTACATATTAGAGGTAATCGTAAAACGTTACCGTTAAAACTGTTTTTCTTTTTCACACTGTAAACCAGGCGTATTAGCAAAAAAAATATATATAAAAAATTAAAAGGTGGATAAGTATGAATATCCGTTGGGAAATACATTGAGAGCCCCTTAATTCAGGGGAAGAGAGAGAGATAAATAAAGTATGTATTGCGGGGGGGGGGGGGAATCAAAGCCATGATTTTGCAAACCGCTCCAGCACATGCCATCCGAGGTATCGGGCGGACGGCCGGGAAGCCATCATTTCACAGACCAGAGAGCCACAGCCGAAGTTTCCCGAAGTTCATGCTAGCTTTTTTTTTTCCGTTCTATCTCATTGTATAAACCGGTGTGGCATTAAATTTTGCGGTCGATTAGGATAGGTTAGCTACATTATAAATACTTTAAAACATTGTGGATGGTTGGTTATATTAGGTAAGTATAGCTACCTTAAAAAATACCGTAAAATCATTTTATGGTTGCTTAGTAAATAACTTTTTAATATGTAGCTATCCAGGGCTAGGAAAAAGTTTACATGATTTTACTGTATCTTTAATGTAGCTATCCTAACCAAATCAACCGTCCACAATGTTTTAAAGTATTTATAATGTAGCTAACCTAACCATTTACAATGAACAAAAATTGGTTGTCTGTAAAGTCGGTTTACGGACGATAGTTTGTGACAACGTCATAACAAAACATTGATGAAATGATTGCATACTTTTATGAATAAAATTGAATCATTTTTATTGAATTATCACTATTTTGTATGGATACAAAGAAGTAGTGAAATGAAATCTACAATTTAATTGATAAATGTACTTTTATTTGCACTCATTAATTCAAATATGTTTATTATTTTAACGAAGAGATTATTTTAACTATATCTTTTATACATGTTTGCTATTTATAACTTCTTCCAATCTGTGTTATTCTGTTAAGGATAGGACGATGATAGGAAAAGTAGGAAACGAATGGGAGTGTTTCAAGTTTAATGTGCCTCGAAAAAGTCAAATCGATGGTTGTTCCAATCGAGTGGAAGAGAGATAGATGCGGCGCAAGCGTACAATGAGCGTAACGGGACACATCGTAACGGGACACTTTTTCGTGCGTGCAGCCGGCATTCATCGATTTAATAGACGTTGTCACGTCAAAAAAAAAACCGAAGATGCACGATCGGGCGTTTGGCACTCTCGTCTGTGAAAATAAGTCTTCCCCGGACGGCCACGGGGAACCATGGATGGCCAAAATTTTTCAACACAACGATATATCGGTTTTCTGATATATCGCTTGAATTATATCGATGCCAATAAAATATCGGCCTGAAAATGTCGATAGTTTTGATATATCGATCTGTTTTAATATACAAATTTTTACCCATGCTAGGTAGTACTTATTATAAAATTATTATTTAATATATGTTGTAATTAGCTCTTGATATAAATTAATTACCTAATAAAAATTTAACTCTTCCTATCAAAAGGGGTTTATCAGAATGTATCGTATATCCGTAAGCATTCGAAATTATGTGGAATTGTGGTACTCTTGCTATTTTAGTTGCACTTTACACACTAAAAGTAAAGTGTAAACATAACTACTTCCTTCTTTCATCAAGAAACTGAATTATGGCTACAACCCTGGATTATTTTTAGGGCCTTTAAACAGCTTCAGAAAGGGGCTTTTGCATGAGAAAAATTATTATAATTAACAATGGTATATAAACTATGAATTTCAATGTTAACAAGCCGTGATCGCCATTTACTCTGGACTGCAGTCTAGACTAGAGGCAGTTGGTAAGCGGCTAGACCGGCGCCGCGGAGTAAGGAAGTGTCTCGGGCAGTCTTCAATAGCTTATCGGCCCCGCCGCGTCGCGCGTGGGAGCACGCACGCACGCACGCACGCACGCACGCAGCGGCCCCGTGACACGGTGACTGCCGACAACCACCGCTCGTTAATAATGCACAGCGATCGATACATCGATCCGTCACGTCACGGCATCCTTGCAGTCATTAACTCACGGCCTCTGCTTCAGCGGCTAAAACGTCCGTTCGTGGCCTCTGTGATCAACAATGATAAGTTCCTTCTGTCTTAATTTTTTCTTGCCACGTGAAAAAAAAAATATTTACTGTGTCTATAAGACCATACAACCACAGAACTTCAAAAAATCTGTTAAGTTGAAACTAGTCTTGATTATACACGAGAGTGATGCAGGTATACGTCAAATTGATGTACGTGTACATTGAACACGACGTTAAGATTACGAGTCTCCCTACGTATACAGTATCACACCGATAGGCTATGTATATTCAGTCTTTTATTGGCAAATCAGCGTGATGCAAATAACCACGTGACCCTGCTGCCAGTAGCAATGCTTGTACGTTACATAGAAGCTGAAAGAAACGCCTTTAGGTGTCGCGAAAACTGAGACGGCATCTGTACACATACAAAAAAAAAAAAAAAGGTCCCGAAAGGATGCAACAGATCAGGACGAGGCGACAGATTGATACGGCCTTTGGTTACAAGGCCTCTCAGATCAGTCTAATCGACATCTCTACATGACGTACTTAACGCGACCATACAGGAGCATATTGTCCGCCAGTAAGTGCACCAACGTTGCCAAGTTTTTCAGACATACCGAGGACTAACAGTTTCAACATACACTGACCAATTTTTCAGACGCAATCATAAACCAAAAAGAAAGCAAGTGCCACTGAAACGCTTGGAGTACCATCCACATTTTCCCTCGGAGAAGTAAGCACAATCCAACACTAAGTACACGCGCACTGCCTTTGCACCAGGCGTCAGGGATTATTAATTCTACAACAGCGCCTGGCGTGGTAACGAGGTAACTACATGATAAGTGTCTCAATTAGAAGTTGTTTTCTCAAAACAATATATCTCCCCTAGAAAATCATATGGAATTGTTGTACTTAGACCATATCAGCTGCTTTCTACGTAGAGATAAATTATAATTTTAGAGTGACCAGTTTATTCTTGCAAATTACTTTGCGTACTTCACTTAATTTTTTTATGAAGTTGTAAATTGTTGAAAGTAATATAATTTCAAATAATACAATTCTATACATTAAGTTATTTTATAGTAAAATGCTAATTCGAATCGCTGTAGACGATTTATTACCTTAACAATGCCATGCACAAAAAGCTTAAAATTCTAATATAAATTGTGGTTTCCGAAACATTTTGAAACCAACTCGATACACACAAACGATCTATGATCACGATCAAATTAGATTTTTGTAAACATAAATATGTACAGAAGTTACTTTAAGAAAGAATTGTTAATGCACACCAATGAAAAGAGCCCAATTTAATCAGACCAAGGGGAAGTTATGTGCTGCACATACTATTATGCACTATGTTGTGAAGTAAATTTTTTCATTTTTGCGAAAAAGTTCAGCAAGTGAGTAAGTGGACCAGGCCATTTTGAGTAAATATGAAGTTAAAGGAAAAACAAAAATTTAACAGTAAATTTCAAATTTGTGTGAGTTAGTGTAAGTGTGCCAAAATACTAAGGAATGTAAGATAAAGTGAAAATCAGTCTATAAAACTAAACTTAAGGCTACAGTTTTCGCTGGTCAGCTTAGAGATTTAATGTTTTGGATCAATTTTAGCGGTTTATGCTCATATTGTAAAGTTAATAATGCAACACTAATACGGATACTAATTGTGCAAAAGCGAAGGGAGAGAGTTAAGTCAAATACAACTATATTTTACTCCTTTAAAAAAGCAAGATGTATTTTTTTTTATAGTTTCAGTGTAAAATTCATGCGTTTTTAAATTGAACTATTTCACCGTGCGGCGTTTTGAATGGATGTTTCTTGCGCGATTAACAGCTCGTGCCTTTGAAGTTGTTTGTCGTCGCCAGGCGCGTAGGAACCGGGGGGGGGGGGGGGGGGGGGGCGACCCAGGCGACTGCCCGGCCATAACATTTCATGGCCGGGCAAAGTGATGGTTTTGCCCGGCCATTGCATCAGATGAACAAGATGCATTGTCTTCATTGCAATGCTAAGTGGTTTTGTGGGATTTTCTTGTCTGTGCGTTACCTTATCCTTTAAATAAATTAAGACTTTTCGATAAGTGTACAGGCACAATAAATACGGCAACTGTTCTTGTTTTCTTCTAAATATTCACGTTTCACAGTGCTGATAGCGGAAATATTGTTGTGGGATATAAGACCAGTAAATGATTCCGCTAGTAGCTTACGCTCCGTTTTTGTCCACCCTTGTCTACCTGACCTTCAGACCCTTGCATTCACCGCGCCTCGTTTCTACCTAACGGTAACGACCTGACGTGCAGAGCGCTTTCCACATGTCATCATTCAACAGCTGTACGTCTTGCTTTTAAGTCCAAGAAACTTTGTGAGCCGTACTACAGAACTGTTTAAAATAAACTTATTTATCTATAGTATCGTGAGTGAGTAGTGTGGAATGGCAGTGATGAAAACATTTAGGGTTTAAGGAGAAAATTTATAAAAGTATTTTAATTTTTGCGGCGTACAATGACTCAGAAAAGCATCAACTTTTTCTTCAACAACCGTTCTGCACAGTCCTGCGGCTAAAAGGCTGTAATGCCTGTGAAGACAAAGTCCTAAAGAAGAGTTGGATTCCTTTAACTCAGGTATTACTTTTGAGCAGTTTAGACTGAGACGAATTTTTACATGATCCCGAAAACCATAATATGTAATATACCTATTTAACATTAAAGTTTAGTATGTCGGTACATTATTTTTTTCCGCTCGTCGCTCGTGATTATTCCATCGAGTAATAACAAAATTTCTTTGAATCTACAAATCATTGAACAAGAATTTATCAAGCAGATTTGCAGTTATTTTTAAGCAAATTCACTCGCCTATTATGTGGGGTTCGCATTTTAAACTTATTCTTAAGGGGAGTCTGACAGTAAAAATATTAAAATATTGACTTTTTTAATTTTTAATACCAAAATAAAATTTCGACTTTCGTGAATAAAATGATATGTGTTATTGCGAAAAGCTTTTTTCCATGTTTAATTTTTTATTTTTTAAGTTGAACTGCATTTTTTGAAAAATTAATTTTTGTGACTTTTTTAATTTTAAATGCTAAAAATATTATTTTGAGCTTTTTGAATACATACAATGTAAATACTTTCTAGTACTTCTTTCAATAAAAAATATAACGAATAGTAAATTTTCAAAACTTTGGAGCCTTAATTCAGATTTGGTGTATGTATAGACCTTTCCTGTATTGACCTTGATTTATTAAGTCTGACAGTAAAAAAAAAAAAAAGTTTTTGTTCATTTTTAATGTCAAAAAAACTTAACACTTTCCTGAATAAAATTATATGATTGTTATTGCAAAACTTTTTTTTTCCATCTAAGTATATATATTTTTATTTATTTTTTAATTTGAACTGCATTTTTCGAAAATTATTATTATTTTTTAACTTTCAAATTTTAAATGCTAAAAAATAAAATATTATTTTGACCTTTCTGAATACAATCTAAATACTTTCTAGTACTCCCTTCAATAAAAAAATATAATGAATACTGAATAGTATATTTTCAAAAATTTGGAGCCTTACTTGAGATTTGATTGTTGTATAGACCTTTCCAACTTGCCTTTAAAATGAATTCTACGAGGCGAAAACTGAAAAGTGAACACTGTTTTGTGATGCCGAGCCTTAAGTAAATTTGTTATAAAAAAAATTAAAATTTCTGCTAGTAGTACATTCTATTTATATGTACGAAAGATGCTTAAATAGCACCATTATACTCCTTAGAATACAATTTTTCATTTTACCGGGGGAGCCCCCGGACACCCCCTTTTTTAAATCCACCACTTATAATGATACTCTCCTTTGCCCCCCCCCCCCCCATTAAATATTTGCTTCCTACGCGCCTGGTTGTCGCTGACGTCTTTTGTTAGAATTAACGTTTAAACCATTTCAATATTTATCTCTAAAGAGTGTAAACAACATATTTGGATATTTATATTGTGTGGTTCACGTATAATCCCAGGGTTGTGTTTATTATATCATTATTGCTGTACCTCACTCAATGAGAATATTTACTACTGTAACTAAACGTTAATACGATGCTTGCATATGAAATATGTTCTGCTTATTTCTTGGTTGAGAAATCCATAAAGGTAGCTATTAGAATTTTTTGCAACATAATTATATTTGTGGACACACTAATCTGGCTTCATGCCGTACCATTACGGGGCATTACAGTTCAGCGCTGCAATTAGTACTACTTATCTAACTTTTCATTATTTATATTGAAAGTGCTGATTGGAGGTCGCTGGACGGATTCGAACCCCAAAATCCTTCAATATTTTGCTGCGTTTTACTTTCGTTTGTTTTCATGAATGAAGAGCCTGAAGTTATCAAAGTTCTTAGCGTGCAAGCTAAAATATAGATACCATTAGTATGGTGAGTTGTAACAATGATGGTTACTGCTGTTGTTACACTTTGAAGGATTTGCTTTTATTAAGAAATTATAAATCCACGAGTAGCCTACAAACAAGATATGAATGTGATGGAAAAAAAAAAAAAAATATATAGATAGCTGAAGAGAAAACGTAAGAGGAAAAAAGGATATTTTGGAGTTTGAGAAAGTGAACTATTAAGTGCTTGTTTTAGTTGTTTTGTCAAAAAAAACATGTCATCAATGAACTACAGTTGCGCTTTCATGAAAAGTAATTCGACAGCCCGATGCAGGGATAAAAAAAAAAGGGAGAGGTAACAAAAAGCTTTTAGGAAACCTTGACATTTGCGTTCTGTGTCTTGATTACTGAACTTTACTCAGAAAATAGAGGCAAATTATCTGATAAGCAAGAAAACAACGCAATTTGAAGTGACCTTAGTTATTTATTTTGATGGAAGGTTTTTATGAAGCACCCACACAGGGGACATAACCAATGAGAATCCATTCATCAACACACTCAGGTATAGAGCTGTCGTACCAACATGACATTCCTACAGGAAAACCGTACAGGAGACATTTGACAGCGTTTGACAAAATCTACATTACATTTAAGTTTTTATATATTTTCCGACGAGAAAAAATTATTTATTAAGTATACAGAAGTACTTTCTCTCTATATTCCTACTAACTTCCTCTCAAATTATGGAATAGTTGGTACAGTCAGAGTATTTATATGAATTTAAACAGAAACAAGGCACGCGATAGCGTGATAAGAATATCCCAGTCACTTTGTAGAAATAAATTTTTCAAGAGAAAAATGGCTAACTTATGACAGTATAATGACCTCTTACGTTAGGTTGTTTTAATGATACAGACGTTAGTTCAAAAATATTTTAGTGGGTAGCCTAAAAAAATTATTCCATTATTGTCAAGTAAAAGTAATTATATTTTTTAATTTATTTTTTGAGAAATTTATTTACCCTTTTATTAATACTCGTGCACAGAAGAAAAAGTTCAAAGAACTTGAAAACAGAACAAAATTTAAACGATTGTTGTTTCTCCCACTGTACGCCTCTTTATTTTGATCCAGGACATCTTCCAAAAATAAATATCCCCACTAAATAAGGAAATAATAAAAAAAAAACAGCGAAGAAAGTGGTTTTTATCCCCCCCTCCCCTAGAAAACGAAATCTGCGTGAACTCCCCTGTTTCGAAATGCACACATTTGTCGAGTTGTAGCAAAACGAGAAATAACCACTTCGACAAACTCGGAGCTCGTTTTCGCGAAGGGCTTCGTTATCGGGAAGCCTAAGATGTACATCAAATTCTGTCCCTGTACTGCCCGAACACGCCCGAATATTCACCTTCGGCCAACCTCGGGTTTATTTATATATATTTATATTTCTCTGTTTATTTTAATGTGGCTATACTAACCTAACTAACCGTCCATAGTGTTCTAAAGTGTTTTAATGTAGCTAACCTAACCGACCACTTTTAATATTTGAATTAATTTTTCCTGCGCAAAAATAAAACAAATCCCGAGGTTGGCCGAAGGTGAATATTCGGGCGTGTTCGGGCAGGGACAGAACTTGGTGGACATCTTAGGCTTCTCTTCGTTGGCGAAAGCACGCGAGGTGCGACTCCCAGCATGCCTTGCGCGGCCGGTTGTTCGAGCCGCGTCGCCATGGCGACGGCTCGCAAACACAAGCACGCCGCGCCGCGCCCACGCGCGTCGATACCCGCACACACAGCGGCTCGCAGCGTGGGACGGGAATAGAGCTGGCCGGCGGCCGTCCTGGGCACGCCAGTCGAATTACCCCGCAATTTCACTCAGGAATAGCCGCGTCAAGTGGACAGGCGCCCGACACCTGACGAGGCGCCCCACGCACGGCCGATATCTCAGCGCCGACGCAAAAACAACTCTCTAACCACGGAGGCACTAGTTGTGAAGTGGGTCACCCTGGTTAACAGTTGCTCAGCAAAATCAATTAATCATTATATAATTATTTAATTATTTATTAAATACCTTGAAAGGAACTCGGTGGGGAAGGAGAACAGTAATAATGCCATCATAAAGTGAGCTTTGTCGAACAAATATTTTAACACATCACCAAGTAACTGGCGGTTATTATACCTGGCCAAACGTATTGCTGTTTAGAAGTGAAAGGAGGTCATTTTATTTTACTTTAAGTTATGAAAACCGATAGTTTGCACTACCCACTTTTTTCGTTACTTCTTACCTCCATGACTCCAAACATGTGCAGTAAAGTTACATATTAGTTCTAATTTCCGGATTTTTGTCTTGCTCTGCCAGCTTTGGCAATGCGCGGATACAACTAAGCACTTATTGAACAACAGGATATTAGAGGAGGAGGGAGCAATATCATTTGAATACGTTTAACAAACCACCATACAAATTAAAAGCTAAAGCTTTAGGCTAATTTAGGCCATTTATAGTTACTCAAGGGACAAAATATTGCAAATTTTTATGATTTTTAAATGTTTGAAAATGTTTGATTTTTAATTTAAACAATGCACATTAAATTTATATGAGCTATCAAGAGTAGTTAGTAGACCTTGGAAATTTTTAATAGAGTAATACGTTTAGTTTCATTATGATAAAATATTAATTTGACACATAATTATTAATATATAACGGATCTATTATTTAGTATTATAAATAATAATTCACCCAAGAAGTTAACTCGTAATACAATAAATCACAAAAATATTGAATAATGAGGTGACAAGTTCACGACAGGCTCGATAAAACCAATACAATTTTTTTCCAGATTTTGAAGTCTCCACTCTTATTCCAGGAATGTTATAAACGACTTGGTTTTATTACATTTTATAAAGCATTACATGTCTCGATCATACGCCGCGGGGGAGGCTAGTGGCTAAACTAATACTAAAAACAAAAATTGCGAAGTAAGACTCGAATACACGACTCCGTGATAAGCCGTGATAGGAAGTTACATGCTGACCCCTGAAACAGTCGTGTTTGGTTCACGAAGTAAAAAAAAAAAAAGAAAAGAAACTACTTGTGTTTTTTTGACATGACAACGTCTAATAAATCGATGAACGCCGGCTGCACGCACGAAATAGTGTCCCGTAACGCACATTGTCCCGTTACGCTGTGTCCCGTTACGTTTATTGTACGCTTGCGCCGCATCTATCTCTCTTCCACTCGATTGGAACAACCATAGATTTGACTTTTTCGAGGCACATTAAACTTGAAACATTCCCATTCGTTTCCTACTTTTCCTATCATCGTCCTATCCTTAACAGAATAACACAGATTGGAAGAAGTTAAATAGCAAACATGTATAAAAGTTATAGGTAAAATAATATGTTCGTTAAAGTAATAAATATATTTGAATTAATGAGTGCAAATAAAGTAAATTTATAAATTAAATTGTATATTTCATTTCACTCCTTCTTTGTATCTATACAAATAGTGATAATTCCATAAAAATGATTCAATTTTATTCATAAAAGTATGCAATAATTTCATCAATGTTTTGTTATGACGTTGTCACGTTAAACTATCGTCCGTAAACCAACTTTACAGAAAACCAATTTTTATTTTTTGACGTGACAACGTCTAATAAATCGATTAACGCCGGCTGCACGCACGAAAAAGTGTCCCGTTACGCACATTGTCCCGTTACGCTCATTGTACGCTTGCACCGCATCTATATCTCTTTCACTCCATTGGAACAACCATCGATTTGACTTTTTCGAGGCTCATTAAACTTGAAACACTCCCATTCGTTTCCTACTTTTCCTATCATCGTCCTATCCTTAACAGAATAACACAGATTGGAATAAGTTAAACAGCAAACATGTATAAAAGTTATAGTTAAAAAAATCTCTTCGTTAAAGTAATAAACATATTTGAATTAATGAGTGCAAATAAAAGCAAATTTATCAATTAAATTGTAGATTTCATTTCACTTCTTCTTTGTATCCATACAAAATAGTGATAATTCAATAAAAAGATTCAATTTTATTCATACAAGTATGCAATCATTTTATCAATGTTTTGTTATGACGTTTGTTACGTTAAACTATCGTCCGTAAACCGACTTTACAGACAACCAATTTTTTTATTTTGGCTTAATATTTTGTTGAAAACGAGGTCATTAGAGATGGACATATGCCATACAAGTCAGGAATATGGGGACAGAATTAGGCCATGGTATATGGTTAGGCACTAATCCGAGAATTTTCCAACAATGCTTTCAGAAAACATTAAAAACCGTAACCAGAATGATCATATCGGGATTTGAGTCCAGTGTCTTACAACTGCTCTACCATTTTATTTTATCCTCCCCATTTAAATGACTTATCATTTATTGACAGTTTGGAATACGTTATTCCACTCGACTAGGACAAATGCATATTTCAACTCCCGCTGAGCCACTGCACAAAGTCATTAAGGCAGTGTACTGTCGATCACGGCGCGCCCGCAGATGTACCCGGCGAGCACCAGGTGACAGGCGCGCTCTGACGGCGACATCCCCGATAGTCGCTGGTCCGCCGCGACCCGGGAAGCGCAGCCCCGACGACAAAGGCTGGCTCTAGCCGGCGCACAATGAGCTCGACCTTGGCGTCGTAGAGGAGGGGCATTAATCAAACAGGATCCTCGCCCAGCGCTATCGACCTCATGACCCCGCGGAGGTCCGTCGGCCCCGCGCCGCGCCGTCCTGACGAGGCTGCCTTCTCTGTCCGGCGCGAGTATCAATACCTCGCACGCGTCTCACGTGCAACTACAATTCCACGGATTACAAGCAGTACGTTCCGTGCGCCTGTGGAACCGTCTTCCCGCTTTGGTTCTGTGTCGAGCGGGTTGCCGAGCCGGTGAACGACCAGGCGTTCCGAGCTCTTTCTTTTTTAAAGGAAAAATAAAAACACACACCATCTTTTCCAAAGTACATCACAACGCCCGCGAAGGACATCCTCCTTCGAAAGCGAAGCCTGAGCGCAGTGGCCAAGGAGATTTACGAATTTAATGAAGATAGTATAACAGTCGGACTCAAACGCATGCTGTAAATATAGGTTGCCCCCGGCCTCTCTAACCCGAGTACATGCCAGGGGAAGACATCTCTTCTCTCGAGAAAAGTACATCATGCTTCCAAAGGTCTCAATGAGTTACCTTGGCTTGTTGGTGTGATCTACTTTACGTGACAGTATTTCTAAGATTTACTAAGATATATAATTTAAATGGTAAACAAAGTTTATAAAAAAAGTTTGTTTTATTTCTTGTAATTTTATGTGGTATTGAATCTAGGGCTTTCAAAATATAGGCCATATGTATTAAGTATTTTATAGACGTACCAGTGATGTAAGCGAGAATTAAATGGATCGAGTTGATCAATGTATGAATAAGATTATTTTTCAAAATTTTTGAAATTTTTTTTTGTATTATTTGGATGATAGTTACAAAATTTTAATATAATGGCCAAGATAACCGACAAGTTGGCGGATGATAAGACAGATGACGATCTTGTGATTGATAGTACTGCACTCTAGCGGGCATAAATTAAACCAATATGGCGGGTACACACTCCAGCAGACGAAATCAAAATGGTGTAATCCAATATGATTTTTTAATTATTTTTTTGAACATTGATTTTTTGTGTGTTTATGTTAAAAATGAAATCGTGGTGTCATATTACACTTAAATGTATCATATTTCAGTCATCATAGGTCAAAGGTCAAGATCCAGGCTTAGTGGCTCGTTTTTTAAAAGAAATATTAAGCAGCTTTTAGGACTTTTAAAGACTCGGACCTTTGTTTGAATTAAAACGGGAAATATTTACCTTTAAAAAGGAATTTTCCCTTCTCAATAGGGAATTTTATTGTTATCATTTTGAGGGTGTTTTGAGAAATTTTCTGGGACTATTCCCTACAAAAATCCAAGATGGCGGTCGGTCATTGACCTGCACCTCGCACCTCATCCTGGAGCTGTGCCAGTCTCGCCTGTTTTATACTACTTGGCTGACAAATTAAGTACTTTGTGAAGTATGATGAATTCATAGTTTTTTTTTAACAAATGCTACGTATAGGTGCCATTCCGTACGTGAAGAAATTATTTGAAAAAATAACTGCATATCTATAGAACACGGTGTATTCTGCAGAAATGTGCTCATGAATGAGTTTTTTTTTTTTTACTTAAAATAATAGGAAAATAATGTTCGTAGGCTTTCATGGCCATTGTCTGAAATAACTTGGCTTCTGGGTTGTAGCCGCGTCCTTGGCGAATAATTCACCGACGTTTCGGTCGACATTGCAGTCGCCATCATCAGGGAGCAGTTTACCTACTCCTCCCTGATGATGTCGACTGCAATGTCTACCGAAACGTCGGTGAATTATTCACCAAGGACAGTGGCTACAACCCAGAAGCAAGCTACTTCAATAATAGGATAACCGTAGGGGTATCCAAAAAAAGGTCGATAACTTTACGTGATAACGTCATAAGAAAACATTGATGAAAAAAATTGCATATTTTTAAATTTTCAAATATTATTTACAGTTTTTTTGCAAATTTAATT
The DNA here is from genome assembly GCF_032445375.1 of Bacillus rossius redtenbacheri. Lineage (NCBI taxonomy): Eukaryota > Metazoa > Arthropoda > Insecta > Phasmatodea > Bacillidae > Bacillus > Bacillus rossius. The sequence continues at coordinate 23,438,699 of NC_086330.1, read as the reverse complement.
TAAATAATTTGTTTAAATATAATCACGAACAATATTTTTTAAAAAGCCTGCCTTAACCTGCTTGATATTATAGAAGAGTTTTCTCGCGCGGTGGTTGGCCGGTTCTTGCACGCTCGGCCCAGGCGGAACGTGCTTTATGCGTGCGTGCAGCCGGCGTTCACCGATTCATAAGACGTTATCACGTACATTGGCACGAGGTGCCGACGCGCACTCACAGGAAGTCCTCGCGCGCCTTGCAGCGGGCGGGGTACTGCGGCGCCTCCTGGTGGACCAGTGGGGAGGAGGGGGCCTGCTCCGCGCCCAGAGGTGACTCGGGGCTGGAGGAGGGGCTGGTGGCCGCGCCCAGGAACTCCTGCGGCAAGGGCGGTCCATGCTCCATGCTCCACGCTCCATGCTCCACGCTCCAGCCTGGCAGCTCGGCGTCACACGCGGTTCAAACTAGAGAAGCCTGAGAGGTACGTCAAGTTCTGTCCCTGCCCGAACACGCCCGAATATTCACCTTCCGCCAACCTCGGGATTTGTTTTTATTTTTTGCGCAGGAAAAAAATGAATTCAAATATTAAAAAGCGGTCGGTTAGGTTAGCTACATCAAAACACTATTTAAAACACTATGGACGGTTAGTTAGGTTAGTACAGCTACATTAAAATAAACAAGAGAAATATAAATATATAAATAAATAAACCCGAGGTTGGCCGAAGGTGAATATTCGGGCGTGTTCGGGCAGGGACAGAACTTGATGCACATCTTAGGCTTCCCGTTCAACTAGCCCCGCCTTCTGAGTCGCTCGACTTTCACACGTTCTTGTGCATGTGCAGACGGAGGATGAAATGGACTATATAAAAAAAACTGTACCCTTTTAGGCTTAAAGTCAATTTTACTGGCTACTATGTGATGTGGTTTAAAAACAGTAATAATTAGTTAGTCTTTTAAAATCCTCAGAATTCTTATGACTTTAAAAGGTAAATTAATATTAAATAATTTATTTTTCTAAAAGAATTTTAATTTTTTTTATTCCATTTAGTTCGCCTTATCCATACTTCAAAATATGTTAAAAATTCAACTCTGTAAGATAATTATGTAAAAAGTATGGACTACACATTTTTTTTTTAAATTTTGTTGAAATTCGGCCACTAAAAAAAGTCTTAAGTGTTATATGTGAAAACTAGCTGTAGTACCCAGCGTTGCCCGAGGTGAACACAGGGTGAAGGGGAACTGTTTAGAGATCAGTTGTAGTTAGTAATTGTCTTCTTAATTTGAATGTCAAGTGTGCAAAATAATTTATATCACTTTCAGATCCCGACAGACGTTGTTCTGCCAGTTTATAGTTATTTACCTGGTCTGTATGTAATCTAGACTCTATAAAGCAATATAGAAAAAAAACTGAAAAATAAGGGATTACTAATATTGAAAAGATTCCATTATCTAGCTAATGCTCGGCATGCATTGCAATGCCTCATTCAGTTTTGTTTTGTAATATGTTTGAAGTAGTTACACATATACAAATAATCTATCCATGTCTCTAAATATATATTTATATTTATCTACATCTATAGTCCTATATATCTATGCATCTTTCTATCTGTATTTATCTCTTTGTATCTACATATATACCTCACAGTATCTCTATGTATTCTATATGAGGGTACTGATTGCTTCGTTGTTAATATCACACGGGTGTTTTTTACTTGTATGGGAAAATTAAGAATGATAAGGCATCTAGTGCGTGGCAACAATGTTAATAGGCAATAGGAAATAAACTTCTAGCGCCTGCGGCATTGTCAACACACACTTCGTACGTGTACTGCATGTTGTATCTAACACCCTCCAACGCATTTGATTCTAAATTGGACTTTTAGTAAGGATCCCTAATGTTATTGATAATATAATATAGCATATAGCCTTCCTCGATAAATGTACTATCCAACACTGAAATAATTTTTCAAATCGGACCAGTGGTTCCTGAGATTAGCGCGTTCAAAAAAACAACCAAACAAACAAACTCTTCAGCTTTATAATATTAGTATAGATAAAATAATGACCTGGAACGGGACACGCCACCTTAATGCGTGCCACACTGCACCCCGCGTGACTGCGACAAGGGTTTCCCCTGTGTCCGTCCAAGTTTTACTGTGCCCAACTTACGTAACTAGTTATAGTCAAGATTTAAGGTATGGAATCAGTCACTGCCACGGCTGGCCAATTCTCTATAAAAGAATCAAAGCACGCGATGCATGCTGCTCTTCCTGCACGGTTCTAACTACGCATGATGAGGCGTATAGGGCCTATAGGCTTCGGCCTAACACGCAGGGACTTCTCCGTATTGTAGAATATATTTTCGTTCACATTCGAACTTTTACTGCTGTTAGGTGTTTTTACGAAACTATTGAAATAATGTGAACTGAATTACAAAACGATACAAGTTCGTATGGACTCAGTGTTACCAACTCGTGGGACAGATTTAGATTTGGCATTTTTTTACAATAAATGAAAAGGAAAACAACTGTGAATGGTGAAGAGATTGAAATAAATAGATTCATTAAATTTTAAAAGTTCAAAAATATGTAAAGAAAAACAATATTGGTGTATTAATTTATAGTTACTTTTATATTTTCTTGCTCATAATTTTCAAATGATTGCACAGCTTTCATTAACCAAGTCATTAAGTCTCATCACAAATTAACAAATAAAGAAACTCCAGGTATTCATTCCAGCATTAATGGTCATCGGTAAGCTAAAATAAAGCAGGTAAAAAATTGAATTATTTATTTTATTTTTTAAGTTTTGTGAGAAATTCAGAAACAATACGTATTATTTTGAACTGTTGTAGGGGATTCTAACTTATTGCTGGTTGGCAACACTGCATGGAATCGTGTTCTTGAGGACTCGTGGTAGAATTATGGTACATCGAGCGTACCTACATCTTGATTACGAGTTTTCCATGGTCCAGGAATTACTCCAGGGACCAGGATGATATATTCAACAGGATGATGGTTTCTACACGCGACATGGACAAATAATTGTCCCAGTTCCCTTCAAATACGAGTTTGTCAACGTGACCTCAATGTCGACGTGACCTTAAAACAAATAAATAATAAATTTCTGACAAATACTGTTAAATGTGCGCACATCCTGTTATTTTGTACGTGTGTGTGTTGTCATTTTCACGACTGTCTTTATTTAAGTCAGTATTTCAAAGTGAAATGTTATGTAAAGAGGCAACACAGAGACTCTGGATCCTCTTTTGACAATACTGGAAGATAATATACTGCACAAAACTGAGTGTGTCACAACCAATTTCGGAAACCTTCTGATTATATTTTTTTTCCTGTAGATAACACATACGTAAAACTTTCCAGTTGTCTGAAGTGTAAATATTTTCACGTAATAAAATAATCTGTAAATTATTTACTATTCGGACAACTCCTAATACCTCCTCATACCGAGATGAATTTATATGTTTGCCACTGGATATTTACAGCATTACAAAAATAAAACTAACAAACCAGGTATTTTACATTAGTAATTAGCATGCATGACCGTGGCTTTATATAGAATCATGTATGAAAGCTCCTGGCTGAATAATCCCTTTCAGAGGGGAAATTAAAATATCACATCTGATAACAAACAATGCATGTGTAGCATGTATTTTGTTCTGTATCTGTTATCATAAAATATATGAACTTTCATATTCCACCGATATACCCTCCAATAAGCAAACTATATAGAGGAAACATCTAAATATAGCCTAAATGGCAGTAATTTGGAGAGTATATTTCAGCACACTGACATTTGGGAGACAATCAATGGGGATATTCAGGCTTATGACAAGTAAGTGAGTGTTTACATTATTTGACTTAGTGTACCTTGCTAGTAATTTACCTCTCTATAAATTCTCAAATATTTGTTACTGTACAGAAAAAATAACACTTTTAAACCAAGTTACTAAGAATGTCACAGTTTTTTTTCTTAAAATGATAAACAAGAACAGTAAAAAAAAGCACACGTGTAACTTAGTACACGTGGTAAAAATGAAGCATTTATGGCAATTCAAACGTCGACTCGTAAGTATGTCGTACGGTACACACAGAGAGAGAGAGAAATAAGAAATAAACATTAACTATCAAAATTATTACTCACTTAAAAATAGCTCAAACCCCGCTGTGTTGCCCTCTGCCCAAATACTCCCTTACTAGATGCCAGCAAGATGGCAGGGTTCAACGTGAGCCCGCTCGAGGGAAAGAGGGCCGACGAGTTCTCTGCACCGTCCGCAACAGCTTCGGCCCGGGGCCCCTCAACAATGCACTCAGTTGTAGCTAGGTCAGGTCAGGTGACACACGGGCGCGAACACACACCCTGGAGATGGGCGGCAGCAGCGAGGTCTCCGAGCCGGGCCGCAGCAGGAGACCGCCCAGGCCCAGGTCCAGGCCCATGTCGCCCAGGCGGTCCCCCACGAGCCCGCCCGGGCGGCCGTACGGCGCCGGCTGCTCCTGCGCCTGCAGCCGCTCGCCCTGGACACACCACACCACCGTGCACCGGTCCACCGCGAACAAGACATACCAGGGCCGGCACACCGCGAACAAGACATACCAGGGCCGGTCCACCGCGAACAAGACATACCAGGGCCGGTCCACCGCGAACACGACATACCAGGGCCGGTCCACCGCGAACAAGACATACCAGGGCCGGTCCACCGCGAACACGACACACCAGGGCCGGTCCACCGCGAACAAGACATACCAGGGCCGGTCCACCGCGAACAAGACATACCAGGGCCGGTCCACCGCGAACAAGACATACCAGGGCCGGTCCACCGCGAACACGACACACCAGGGCCGGTCCACCGCGAACAAGACATACCAGGGCCGGTCCACCGCGAACAAGACATACCAGGGCCGGTCCACCGCGAACACGACACACCAGGGCCGGTCCACCGCGAACAAGACATACCAGGGCCGGTCCACCGCGAACAAGACATACCAGGGCCGGTCCACCGCGAACACGACACACCAGGGCCGGTCCACCGCGAACAAGACATACCAGGGCCGGTCCACCGCGAACACGACACACCAGGGCCGGTCCACCGCGAACAAGACATACCAGGGCCGGTCCACCGCGAACAAGACATACCAGGGCCGGTCCACCGAGCCTTTTTTCCTCTTGCCCAGTATATATTGTGAAAAACACGGACATTAATGGGGAAAGGATGAATCAAATGGTTATTAGGGGTAATTTCAAGTGCTGGTCAATACATCTATAATTTCAACCAAGTTTTCATGATTTAATTGAAAAAAAAATCATCCAAATTTGTATTGACTACCATCGTCGAAATTTAATTTAAATTTTTTTTGAAGATAGGGAGTATATTATTTATTTTTTACAAATTTTCCTCCCTCGACCACCGCCTCGCAAAGTCTAGGGACACCACTATAAACTGTAATGCCTCTTTCTTTGATCTTGTAACTGCGGTGCTGTAAGGCCAGGGGCACACGAGGACTTACAGCAGGTGAACACAGGTGGGCGCGTGCGTGCTCCACCTGCAGCCTTGCTGATAGTTAGTTATAACTCACTCACAGTTTCGAATTTACGGTAACTAGTTAAACATGAAACGCATTAGGTAACAAAAAAAATTACAAATGTTTAAAAATATTAATGGCTAAATAATAATAATGGCTTAAATTTTGTTATGATAAAAATGCATTCGTTATTACAAAAATCAAGAACAAAATTACTTGATTAAAATAATTGGAAAATGATTAAAATTTACAAGAATAAATTCTGAAATGTGTGAGGTTTTTTCGCAATGGAACTGCCTCTTACTAAGGATGATAAATCGCAACCATCTTAGATTTAACAACTGTTTACTAGAATTAAATTAAATTAAATTAAAAATTATTCAGCAATATTTTGCTCGATTAAAACCCTTATCCAGGAATAAATACTACAACAAAAGCCCGACCTTAAGCCATAAGCACTATCGAACTATAATAAGTAATACGGAAGATGTACTGAAAGTTAGGATTAAATAAAATTGAAAAAAAGAGGTTGGCGTGAACTTAAGGTGGGTTAACGACTGAAAAACGTAACAGTTATAAACTTAACCTATACGCCGACGAACACGTGGTTAAGTAATATCCAGTTTATGATTGAATTAGTGGTCGTTAATCGTTAATTCCAGCCAATAGAAACAGGCTAGAAAGCAGCTATGTTATTTAAGCTGAATTTTTTTATTCATAAGCATCGTCTGCATTTTGAAATGGATTTCTGTTTATAATCGTTGTTGATTAATAATTTTTTTAGCGTAACATTTTTATTCATGGTGAAATTGGTTATGCACCTATGTACTTGAAAAACCAGACACATGGCTACGATTAAATCTAAAAATTGTAATATTTCAGCTCGTGACCTAGAATCCATACACAATTCAGAATCGAGGATATTTAACTTTAATATATAAATACTAGGTCATGTGATGCTAATATACATTCCACCATAAAATGGTTTTAGAGTAAGAAAATATACTCATGAATTGTAAATACACATTAATATACTCGTATAACACAAATGAAAATAATTAGTTTACGAAATCATAACAAAATTCCAATCTGTGATATTTTTTTTCGTGTAATGTTCTTGTTGGTATTTTATCATTTCTAAACATGAAGATAGTAATTCTGTATTTCCAACACATTACGTACTACATCATAACCTGCCTTCTCAAGGAAACATTATTTTGAACCAACACATTCTACTTCCCTTAATTCTTATTTTTTTTTTTTCCAAAACTCCGCGACCCCGGAGAAACCTTCGGATGGCCTCCGCATGAGGATACCTAGAAAAGAAGCCACCCTGGAAGGTTTTTTGTTTCCATCCACCGTCTCTTTGGTAGACTGACTTGTTGCAAGGGATTGTATTCCTATCAGACAAATGCCACCATCTGCCTGAGGCAATCCGCCTTGGAGCAGAGCCGCGAACCCGGGTCCTACAAGTCACAAGGCAGGCGCTCTACCCCAGAGCCAGAGGGTTAGAGAGGATATCTGCAGTCTTCCTAATACTGACCAGTATACCAATATAGTATACTGTAGTTTGGTTAGTCATTTACTTTTGGCATCTGACGGTGTGTGTTAAAAACTATCTTCCTGATCAATAACTATGTGGTTTTCAGAAATAATTATTTAGAAATATAATTCATGTGCCTATAAATATTTTTTCCTCGAAATCTAAAATTTAAATGTCAATAATACTTCAAGAAAATATATACCGATACATGGCTGAACACACAACATCGGTATACAACCACTCACTGACTGTTAGGTACACACTTAATTAAAATATTTTAGGTACAAAAGCAAAACTTTTTTAATGTTTTAAATTTTTGTTTGAGTTTTATTTATAACATGGTGGAATGATAATGCTACAGTTACTACAAACTAAAACGCTAAAAAAAATATTTTTTGCAAAACTCCGTTCCCCCGGAGAAACCCCCGGAATGGCCACCGCATGGGGAGCCCAAGAAAATAAACGGGCTCCCCATTTGGTAGCCACCTGGAAGGTTTTTTTCTGTTCCACCCACCGTTTCTTTGGTAGCCTGACTTGTTACAAGGGATTGTATTCCTACCAGAGAAAATGCCACCATTTTGTCTGGGCAATCCGCCTTGGAGGAGCCGGGGCGCGAACCCGGGTCCTACAAGTCACAAGGCAGGCGCTCTACCCCAGAACCAGAGTGGTAGAGCGGGTACTTGCAGTCTTATTAACACTGATACGATGTTATTACATGTGTTTAACGTATTTTCTTGTGTCATTAACACGTGCAGTACGTGTAGTAACATCTAACCTCGGTAACGAAAAAATTTATGTGTTCTTATGTTGTTCGTTTAAAATGAATTATGTAATTTCATAACAGTGAAATATAATTTGTATAAATAGTCAGGCAATTTTTTAGTTGATTTCCTTCAAACAAACTTACAGTCCAGCTGTACAATAATTATATAGAAATATAGACTAGTAAAAAAAATGTAAGAGCTTGCAATGTCGATGGTAAAGTTATTTTGAAATAAATGTTAGTTATTACAATAATGTTTTTAGTTAAATTACGCGTGTGCTTCCAAGCATGAAGTTATTGTATAAACATTTTATTTATTTGGTTTTAAAGACACTTTTTTTTAATATGATTTTTGGCTTTCTTTTGTTTTACTGTGTTTAATATGCACAGCTAATACTGGAAAGCTATTCAAACAACTGATTGAAAAAAGGCGTTTTCAAAATCTTAAATTAAGTAATAAATTATGATGTCAAATTAAAAGATACATTTTCATCCTGACATCATCGGAATTTCAGGTAATGATAGTGAAGACTAAAAATTTAGATGACACTAGTTTTGTGAGATTCGCTTACTTATTTAGAAATATTCACATTATTTGTATACAACTATATTTTATTGGAACTTGCAGTACTCCTGAGTACAGATTCTTGGTAATAACTTACCTCCGGGTTAAGCAGGAGCATAAATATTTTATTTCATACAATGAAACTCTCAGATACTTAATTAAATAATCGGGATTATTAAACATAAACTTCTTTGAGTACACAACCAAAGAAAGTTTTTTTAATATTTGTGCACATCGCAGTGATATCGCAATTTAATTATTTGTAATTTTAATTGTAACAAAAGTTGGAATACGGTGTTTTATATATTTTGGTTGTGTAATAGTATAAAACATGTAGGCCTATTATGTTTTAACTATTACAGTATCGAAAGTTCATTTAATGGTTGTGAATGTTTATTTCCGTCCAAAAAGATATGTTGTACAAAGTAAAATATCCTTCAACAAGAGATCTTATAATTTGTTGTTTTAAATTATTATGTTCGATCCTTTCCTTCAGTTTAACAACTTAAGTAGATATAATAATCTTGCTATGAAAGTAAATACTCCATACATACTACACTTGATATTTTGAGATTATTACGAAAAAATATGTAATTTTATTTTAAATACTACTTTTTTTTTTCAAACGTTCGAGTTTCAAATACCAAATAAAACATTATTTTTTTAAATGGTTCTTGCTATAGGGAACAAAGTGGGGTAACAACGAGGAGACAATAGCGACTAGAACAGTAAATAAAGACGAAAAATACTTTGGATAACTCACAGAATTGATTTTTCAGTACTTTTACAAAACATTCTATTGAAAACCAGTTGATAGGTAATTGTATGCAATACTAAAAGAGAGATATTATATCTTTTTACAACACATGGCTTTGGTTGTTTTTGCATATATGAAATACGGTTTATCGCGGTATAGGCCCTAACTGAATATTTCTTACAAAAATTAACTAATAATTTTATACTGCAATGGATGTGCAAATTCGGCATAGTTTTTTTTTTTTTAACCCATGGAAATGATAATAGAACGAATATTCACCAATTTTGATTTCTTTTGTTTTGCCGTGCTTAATATGCGCAACTAATACTGGTGCGTCTCTGTGTTTTCGTACCATGTGCGTCTCTGCCTGAGGACGGGAGCAGATAGCAGTTCCAGAAACGTCGCTTGTTTCTGTTTGTGTTAGTTTCGTCTTTTCGTTTTGTCGTGTTTTTGCCTCGTTTCAACTGTTGTGCTGAATTTTTTTTTGGGTTCAATATTTTTGTGATGTCATCATTTGTGTTTTTTTTTCCGTTCTCTTATGTTTTGGAAAACTATTGTGTTTGTTTCGGCTTTTCGTTTTGTCGTGTTTTTGTCTCGTTTCAACTGCTGTGCAGAATTTTTTTTGACGTGACAACGTCTAATAAATCGATGAACGCCGGCTGCACTTACGAAAAAGTGTCCCGTAACGCACATTGTCCCACTACGACGTGTCCCGTTACGCTTATTGTACGCTTGCACCGCATCTCTCTTCCACTCGATAGGAACAACCATCGATTTGACTTTTCAATCATGTTTTCGTGGTTTGAATTATTAATATAATGTAATTTAACGATCGTCCACCGATTTTCAGCACAATCGGTACGGTTATTTAAAAGTAACGTTCAATTTTCAAATACGTTTTTGTACGAACAATGGTGTTTTACAGTTACATATAATAATTCAAATTATACCCGTGATCTTTTGCACAATGATTTAAAAAATATTGTAACACATTATAAATACGTTTAGTGTATTTGGGATGCGTATTTGTAATAAAATAGTATTATAAAAACGAAATCATATTATTCCCCTACGGTGCTTGTATCTACGGTGACGGACTCGAACCGAACGAATAGCGCTATCTATCCCCTTCCGCGGCAACCAGGCACTCGTTATTACATATTTTCATTTGTTTATCGCGAGGGGCGTTGTTATTAATGAATTATAAATAAAATTTCGTGCCCGGGGCCAAAATTGCATATCATTTTGAGTACTGGAAGACATAAAAACGTAAAATATTCTCGACGAATTTTAATATCGGCCCCAGCGCACCACGAGCGTCTGTGTTGGATATTAAAGCCGAAATTCTTTCTTAAACTTACTAATACTTAGCTTATTAACTGCAAGGGCATTTTTATTGAATTCTACGTTCAATTTCACGACGAACAAACTTCGTCGTTAAATGTGTAATTGCGATAAAGCGTAAAACATTCTCGACGATCTTGAAGTTAAATAGCAAACATGTATAAAAGTTATAGTTAAAATAATCTGTTTGTTAAAGTAATAAACATATTTGAATTAATGAGTGCAAATAAAAGTAAATTTATCAATTAAATTGTAGATTTAATTTCACTCCTTCTTTGTATCCATACAAAATAGTGATAATTCAATAAAAATGATTCAATTTTATTCATAATAGTATGCAATCATTTCATCAATGTTTTGTTATGACGTTGTCACGTTAAACTATCGTCCGTAAACTGACTTTGCAGACAACCAATTTTTTTGGGTTCAATATTTTTGTGCTGTCATCATTTGTGTTTTTTTTTTTTTTCGTTCTCTTAGTCCATTTTCTTTTTGTCTTTTGGGTATTTTTTAGTTTTATTCTACAGAAAAAGTGCTTAGCAATGGCATATGTCCAAAAGCTTACATCAAGTCAGTTGTACTCATTTCATGGAGTGTATAAATAAATAATGGCAGAATTCCGTTTCGTTATGGCAGTTTTCCACCATTTTCGAAGAGGCCAGACGGAATACTTCCATTATGGTAGTTTCCCATTATGGCAGTCTTCCGTCGTCCCAATTAAACCATCTGTTTTAAGTCTTAAGTTATCTTGTGGTTCGCACACGACAATCGTAAATCATTTCACTAGTACATACAGATAGAGCCATATGTTAAGTACACGGCTAATTCTTGATTGATAATTCTTAACTTTCAATCGTAAACCCAGCTTAACTTTGAATTCGCAATCCAGCGTTTGGTTTTTATGTAGGACAGACAATTTATACGGCTGATTTAAGTTTGAAATATTAAATTTTATGTGTAGTTTCAATGTTTCAATAACTGCCAGTTGTATGCAACACATTCTTTTTTATTTGAAAAATAAAAGTCAGGTAAGTATTTAATACTAAAACCTTTTTGTTTGATTGTTGAGTAACGTGAATATGTGTGCTGTTATGAGTCCATGTTCAAAATATTTCTGCTTAAAACATTAGGAATTTATAACCACCTCCCCCTTTTTTTTGGAAGACAAACATGGTGAGTGAAACAGAGACTGCACGCGTGCCACCTGTCGGCAGCCAGCGACGCGAGAGGAGCGGTCGCGTGCGTGCTAGTTCGATCTGCCGCCAACAGGTCGCGTGCCGGAGGCCAGGGCCGCGCCCTGCCATAGAGCATCGCCGCGCGAGGCCCGTCTCAGCCATAGAGCGCCGCTCACATAGACGCAATCTTGTCTGCCGCCCACGGCGCCATAATGGGATCACGATTTAGTAATGCAACTATTGAAATAAGATGACTTGAACAATGACGCATGCGTTATTAGCTAAAGGTACTCCGAACACGAGTGACGTGGCTCGAGTGCTGGTGTTGGTGACGTATAGACTTTGAATATATATACTGTATAGAAGTCGCCAGCCCAGGTTAAAATTTCTAATACGGTTTGAGGTAGTTGGTTAATTCACCGCCGCAATCGCCACCATCTCTAGGGCATCGACTTGTGGTGGTCCCTAGCGGACAAGTGTCGAACTCTTCAAACACCCCTTCCCCCTCCCGTTGAACGACCTTGAGCTGCAGTGAATGATTGATGGGGGGTGCGGGGAATGACAGCGGGCGACAGTGCTGCGCTCTAACGTGTAAATAACAACCTAAGACGATACAGGGCGTTACGGCAGCGCACTGCAGCGGTGAAGTTCCCAAGCTGCTCATCATACGCTCCTGAAAAACGTAGAGTAAATCCTATCCCTCGCGACTTCTATACAGTTTATATATTCAAAGGTGTGGAGCATTAGTGACGGTAAGGGAAGGGCGGGAGCGACGCACTCACGATGGCGGGCAGCCGGAAGCAGGCGCCCGAGGGGTCGCCTCGCACGCGGCCGGCGCCCACCCCCACCCCCAGGGGCCGGTCGCTGGGGCTCGCGCGCTGCTGCGGCGAGCAGGGCGAGTAGGGCTGGCCGCAGAAGGGGCAGGCGGCCCGCGGGCTGGGCCCCGCGCCCTGCTGGTGGTGGATGGTCACCTGGCAGGCGGGGCACGTGGTCACCCCTTCTTCCAGCTGCTTGGCGCCCGGCTGCGCGCGGCTCGGTCTCTGCGCATCGCGCCATCTCCCGCCATCTCTCTACACGCCAGCATCAAGCAACCGACATTTTCTTAAAACATAATGACTTGGATGTATATAAAAGTTATTTTACAAACATTCGTAGCTCAGAATTAACGGAACTGAAAAATATTATATTTTGGGAAAATATTTTTACAATGTTGAAATATCTCGCTAGCATGGCTGCCGTGTGCACGTGTGTATTTTTTTTTTTTTTTTTGCATTTGGAACTGAAGTTATGATTTTCAACACTCCAAACTTTGCGGTTATGTAGAATTTTTTTTTTTTTTTTTAGTTTGGAAACTAAATCTAAAGCACTTTAACATAGTGTTTTGGTTGTTCCGCATTGTAAAATAGATGCTCTGAAATATTTATGGTGAATATTCCCAGCAAAAAACTCAAGGTAGGCCTACCCAACTTTTTCTTTCGAAAAGTTAACGACGTTTAGGTTGCTAGGTTGCCGATGGATACCGCACAGTTCGCCGATTTACAAAGAAAATAAGAGCGTTATTTATAGCATTGAGTTGCGACTCAATGCATCTTCCTTGCTTGGTGATCGTAGTGCTAGAACAAAAATGTTTGTAGGACAGATGGAATAAATTATTTGTATTGAAAGATACATACACATATTGTTAAAATTTAAAAAAAATTGGTAGTATATTCCGCGTACTATCCACCTTGCGAAGTATTCAAAAATTAAATGAAAGCAAATAAATACTTTGTTTTTACCATATAAGTTGTATAAAATTACTTGCAAAAGTGGAATTGATATATGTTGGTGATATGAGGTGCTGTCCGGAAAGTTTTATGGTTGGGTTGGTTTGAAAAAAAAAGAGTTTGGGGGGGAGAGAAGATGAGTTCTTGCCCCGGGTGGAAACTAGTATAGTTAGGTCCCTGCTACCCGCGCACACATGCGTCATGCAGACCTTTACAAGAAACAACATACACGATCTTAAAACTGCTCCCGCTGTCAGAGTGGTGTCTGTGTAAAAAAAAAAATAAAAACCCTTGAGGGCGGATGTGCAGTTCTGTTTCCGTATTTCATTTTGTACTGTATTTTTTTTTTAGAAAAGTGAAAATGTCTAACACTCGTGTTATCAGAATAATTTTCAGGCATGAAACGCCCGGTACAGATTTTTGAAACCCCCCAAAGGACTTGCATTACACTTTTATTTTAATTTCTCCGCCATCTAATGTTATGGGTACCGTTCAAAACCCATAGTTGTCCTACAAACGACGAGAAGACTGGGCGACGGTCCACAACCATGCTCTTAGAGGCGATACCACGCTAGAAGCACCATCTAGCGTCGCTCCTATCAACCCACCTTACTAATAAAAATACATCCTTGACTAGGCGGGCCCTTTAACGGGGTAATATTCTAAATTATGTAGCTTCCATTATTTAGTGTTTTTGCTCATTTCCAATATTAAATGTTAAAAAATTATAACTTCGTTATCTTTTGTTGATTGTTTTAAAAGGTTTTACAAAATTAATTAAGTATTTATTAATTTTTTTTAGACATTTACGGGCAATTTTTTTATGTAAACTGTAGAATGTACTAAGAAAATGCATTCGTGATGTATTCAGTTTTAAATTAATCGTTTGTGTGAAGCATTCGTCAAGAATTACTTAATATTTTGTAGGTATATCATCCATAGATCAATTTAAAAAAATGGGTTTCCAAAAATCCTAAAAACATGAGTTTTTCATGGTTTTGGGAAATACAATTTTTTCATTGAGTTATAATTTTATGAAAAAATTAAGTTATAAGTATATGTCAAAGGCTACAAACAAACAATCAATATAAACCGTATTTAACACTATTACATGTTGTTAGTCAATTCAAGGGTTAGAATATAATGTGGCCTTTAAATTTATGTAAACTATTAAATGAACATATATTAAATTTATAAATAATTAACAATGGTCATTTTATGATTATACTTAAAATAATGAGCAAAAACACGAGATAATAGAAAAAAAATTAGGATATTACATCCTTAACGGGGTGCTTCCTTAAATAATTTTGGCTATATAATTTAGCGTGTTTGCACAGGAGCATACACAAAATTTAATTTAATTTTTCTGGAGGAGGTACCGGGGGGGGGGGGGGGGGGCAGATAGAACAACTTTTTCCGCTGTTTGCTTTCAAATTATTTCCATTTGCTGAAGAATTTTTTTTTTTTTAAATACGTGGGGATATTCCTCCTCCCACCATCTCCCCACATATATACGCCCTTGTTTTTGTAGGTGATTTAAATAGAACCAACAGAACAAATATAGTTGCTTGGCTTCTGGCTTGTATCCGCGTCTAACCTAGAAGCCAAGTCACTTTAGACAGTGACCGGAAAACCTGCGATATTTATAAAACAATTTATAAATAACAAGTTATAAATAAATTGTCTCTTGCCATGACATAAACACTAAACATACGATATCCCTCAATAAATATTTTAATGGACATAATTAATTCGAATGTAAATTATTAATTGGAAAAAAATCACAATAATATTACTATTACCGACGCACCAGTCGAAACCTTTTTCGTAAACATAATTCTGACAGTATTTCCAGTAACGTGGCGCCCGCGCCACGACGAATATAGGAAATCTTTCTAATCCGAAAGAATCCGTCGCGTCCGCGAATTTGGTCGCGCTGACTTATCAGATGTGTTGAACGTGATTGGTTAGAAATTTAACTTATTCTTGTCGCGTCCGTCACGCTATGTGATTCCAGAATTTGTATTACTTCCGTGATCGTGCCAGAGGTAATTCGCCTCGCGCACCCTGGAGAACTCCACAGCAAATAGTAAAACCGCCGGAGCAGAAGAATCGAGTACAGATTATTCCGACCTTACGGCCGGCGTACTCGCGTTCCCCTCCCACATATTCGCCCTAATAGGGTAGGGTGGGAGTAACTTCCAGTTCTCTTAAATTTGACATTCCAGAGCTTTTACTAAGACAGAACTGTGGGTGATCGCTCCCTGTTGTTTGATCGGGAGGGTGTTGGAGCTTCGGCACCGACCAGCGGCTGGGGCCACCAACCCAGCATAGTCGCCTCCTCAGCCCCTCTACCGCACTCAGCTGACCAGACAGCTGGCTGTGTCCTGAGACCTGAGACTTTATCAGCACTGCTGGCGCCTTCCCCGATCTCCCACATCACGCTGGGACCCCTCAAAACACCCAGTGAACCCGTGGTCCGGTGGAGGCCTATCCAACCTCTGTTAGCTATCCAGGCTAGTACCGGAGCTGTGTCGTCGCTCACTACATAAGTCGACTCCGCATCGGGCTAGGGAACCCTTGGAGCCTGCTCCAAGCGATCGGAGTACAGCGTATATTAGTTAGTATTAAAAATAGTTTTCAAAAATAATTGGGGAGAAAAAAAGTAGGGTTCAATTAACTCGCCTCCCACCAAGGCGATCCAGGTTAGATTACGGGGAGTTTCCGCGAGTGGGAAACATAGCGGACGTTGTCGTGGCCTGTGGGTTTCCCCCGGGTGATTCCGTTTCCCCCTCCACATACATGCCTTCTGTCAGTGTTCAGTCAACACCGTCTTTTTCTAGAGACCTCGAGCCTTAGGCCAAACCCAGTATCACACAAAACTGTCGGCGCTCAGACTGTAGAAGAGACTCGAAGTGTCTCGTGAACAAGTTATTGAGCGCGCGAACTTTGACAGGTATCTAACCGTAGTTCCACAAACGTTTTCGTTCCATATTCCTCCAACACTCCTCTGAATCCTTGTGGCGTAGTGGTAAAACACTGCACTCGCGTTCGGAGCCACACAGGGAAAAAAAATCTTTGGAAACGAGTTGCCAAAAAATACTTAGTTTGTAATACTAAAAAAAAAAAAAAAAGATATTGTAACTTTGTAAAACACATGGATATGGTAATTTTTGCATACTGAAAAACTAATTTTTTACGAAAATTGATTTTTCGTTCAAGCATAATTGTTTAAACCATGGAAAAGTTTATTAAATATTCAATAATTTGACTTTATTTTATTACGCTTATTAAAAGCGCAGTTAGTGCTGGAAAGCTATTCAGGAACAACACCAAGTACGGGTACGAATCTGAACCCAGTATTACTGCTATCACTGTTTTGTAGTGACAAAGTTGTACAAATATCTGTCAGTTAACATGAGTATTCCGATTACATTTACAAAAAAAAAATGGTTGTGTGTAAAGTCGGTTTACGGACGATAGTTTAACGTGACGTCATAACAAAACATTGATGAAATGATTGCATAGTTTTATGAATAAAATTGAATCATTCTTATTTTAATAATAAAAGAACAAATACTTGGAATTATACAAGTAATCAGATTTTTAAAATGCAAGAATAATTAACCTTTATTGCCGAAATTGTTGTTGTAATAAGCAATGAAAACCACATTAACTTTTCACTTCACTTTATAAACAGTCGACGAAACAGTTCACGTGTAGATGACTTGTAATTAATTTTAAAAACTGGCGTTTAGCTATAAAGTTTAAATATAATTATGAACAAGTTTTCATATAAATTAACTGTAATCAAATATCTATCATCAATGATAAGAATCACCATAATTTTTAAGTCAATTGTAACACATAACCTATTATTACTGTACTCGCCGACAGCGTAACGGAAAAATGAGCGTAACGGAACACAGCGTAACGGAACAATGAGCGTAACGGGGCACTTTTTCGTGCGTGCAGCCGGCGTTCATCGATTTATTAGACGTTGTGACGTCAAAAATAAAACTAGAGTGGAGACTGGAGAATCCTGATACATTTGGGCCTACAGTCTCGCCAGCAGCGAGGTATCACTAGACACGGATACACGAGACGCCAGTGAAGTATGCCTGGAGACTGGGGAACCTCAGCGCGCCACACGAGGACCCCCGACAGCACTCCGTCCAAGGGCTTGGAATGGAAGTTTGTGAGCAAGTTTCCTTCATAGTTTGCTCACTGAAATCCCAGGGTGTAGTAGATTTAACAACTACAACTTTCACACATAAAAAATTTAAATAACGATTTTGCCTCAGAAAAAAAAATTAACATTTTATATTCATTAATTATTAATACTTTGTTATTTAGTCAAAAGTCTCACGAATTCGTATTCATGTATTAATGTTATTTCCGTCTGCAAATGATTTGATCCGATAGTCGAGGTAGCTGCTCCGGCAGCGAATTATAGCATAGGATGCGGAAACTACGTGTATTTCGTATCCATAATTAGAATTGAAAACACTATCAGCGTGTATTTATCACGCTCGGCATCATTTTAAAGAATTCTACTATAAATTTCTTGCCCGAGTTTTGTACTATGAGATTAATTGCTAAATGATAATACGTGAATTTGCTTGCGCGATAGAGAGGTCCCTCTGGCTACGTTTTATTACTCGGGTCCTCTGGAGCGCTAGTCCACACACCGTCCAGATGCGGTCCCAGGAAATGCTGGGACGATCGGTTCCTTGCAGATATTTTTAATTGCCAGAAGGGTGTATGTATAACAACCGAATATTCTCTACCAGCGATATTATTTTTTTTTGACTTGACAACGTCTAATAAATCGATGAACGCCGGCTGCACGCACGAAAAAGGATGTCTCATTGTCCCGTTACGCTTTGTCCCGTTACGCCCATTGTACGCTTGCGCCGCATCTATCTCTCTTCCATTCGATTGGAACAACCATCTATTTGACTTTTTCGAGGCACATTAAACTTGAAACACTCCCATTCGTTTCCTACTTTTCCTATCATCGTCCTATCCTTAAACAGAATAACACAGATTGGAAGAAGTTAAATAGCAAACATGTATAAAAGTTATAGTTAAAATAATCTCTTCGTTAAAGTAATAAACATATTTGAATTAATGAGTGCAAATAAAAGTAAATTTTATCAATTAAATTGTAGATTTCATTTCACTCCTTCTTTGCATCCATACAAAATAGTAATGATTCAATAAAAAATGATTCAATTTTATTCATAAAAGAATGCAATCATTTCATCGATGTTTTGTTATGACATTGTCACGTCAAACTATCGTCCGTAAACCGACTTTACAGATAACAAATTTTTTTTGTTTGTTTGTCCATGTTCAAAGACCTTGCCGTAGACGTGAACCGATAACGACGTCGTCGAAGTGAGGCAGACGAAAAGCCTCATGAGAAGTTGCCGAAGAGTCTCGCTCATGCGGTGAGGGTGCGATCTCGCGACGACCCCCGGCACGGCTAGAGCCAGTGAGGTCGACGGGCCTGGGTTGTTCAGGGGTAGCAGTTAACTGCTGCTAGTGGGGGACGGCCACCTGGAAGCCTGGGCCCTGGAGGTACCTGGTCGGCGCGCGGGCAGTCCTGGTCGGGGGCCCCGCGGAACGTGCTCCTGAAGCGCTCCCACACCCACGACATGGGCGTGGAGGCGTGCATCACGCCGCCATCACGCGCGCGCCAGCACTGGCGGGCCGCCCGACCCGAGACACCGGCGCCCCTGGCGGTCGATCGCCCGTCTCCTCCCCTTCCCCTCCTCGGCCTTACCAGTCCTCGGTACTCACTGACCCCCGGAGCTGGCTCCTGCTGCTGTACAACATTTCTGGTTAGGTATGAAAATAGTTGATGTTTTAGTTTGACTATTATAGCTGATCGTAAGTATAATTAACGGTTGGTTAGGCATGAAAAAAAACCTGATGTTCTCGTTTAGATTATTCTAGCTGATCGTAAGTATAATTAACGGTTGGTTAGGCATGAAAAAAACCTGATGTTTTCGTTAGACTATTCTAGCTGATCGTAACTATAATTAACGGTTGGTTATGTATGAAAAAAACCTGATGTTTTCGTTAGACTATTCTTGCTGATCGTAAGTATAATTAACTGTTGGTTAGGCATGTTAAATATAAAACAATTTACGGTAGGTTATCTTTCGTCTACGTAGGTAAGTAAAATGGAAATCAACACTCGCAAACATTTACGGTTGATCATGTTCCGTCAGAGACATTTAAAAACTCTTAAAAGCGTTCACCTATATATGCAATTCATAAAAAAAAAAAAAAAAATTCCCGCCGCTTCAAATTCGTACGTGATCGGGGTTCAGTGAATCTCAGGCTTCCTCCTACAATGGTGCGTGTTTTCTTAAAGGTCACCTTCAATTATTCACGCATTTCGGCCGATGGATTCCAATTGTTCGAATCTCATAAGGGTCAGGGTTAAAAGGCTTTCCTCGGCAACTAAATTGTTTGAATGACATTGGTACCTATGTTGTATGGCGAACTGTCACGTGCAGAAAACAAATAACAAAGACGTTATCTAGTTTCAATTATTTTAAAATAAACTAAACATACATATTATGAAATGCAGTATTGACATAATGTCGACCACTTGCATTAAGTTGTAGCAAAAGGTGTTTTTGGTAATGTAATTGTGTACTATTAAAAAAAACGCAGCAGTATACGGCCTGATAACACTATTCTTCAAGTGGGCGTCACGTATTTTTTTCTGTAATGCATCATCCTGATACATCAAACATGAATGACTTTTCAATCGTAGTTGATGCAGCTACGCGAGCTAAACGTGGAGGAATAGCTGTGTGTGACAGTTGAATTGACCGGATTATATTTATGAACCAACAGTCAAATTTACATTATAATTTGGCACTAATAACATGCATGATTTCTATGAACCATTTTACATTGAGAACTATCAAATCACATGGAACAAATAATATCGGGATTATGTACCTTATCATAGATGAACTCAGGACACCTAAACCACAACACACTCCAATGACAGACGAGGGTACTTTTGGCGTAATTGGAAACTGGCTTTTCGTAAAGGTCACGCAACGAAATTTTTGTAAGAAGTTAATAATGGGTAGCAAAAAATTTATTTGCAACATTTCTTTCTAGATATTAATCAAACTTTTGGTAATGTATACATTCACATACATAATATACACAATCCTACGTGTGACTCATTAATCTAGTAAAAAAAAATTTTCTTTACAAAACTCCTCGACCCCGGAGAAACCCCTGGATGGCCAAATGGGGAGCCCGTTTCTTTTCTAGGGCTCCCCATTTGGAAGCCACCCTGAAATTTTTTTGTCTCCACCCACCGTCTCTTTGGTAGCCTGACTTGTTGCAAGGGATTGTATTCCTTCAGACAAATGCCGCCATCTGCCTGAGGCAATCCGCCTTGGAGGAGCCGGGGCGCGAACCCGGGTCCTACAAGTCACAAGGCAGGCGCTCTACCCCAGAGCCAGAGAGTAGAGCGACAATCTGCAGTTTTCTTAACACCGACAGGATGCTATTCCAAGCGTATACTGTAGTTTGGTTAGTCATTTACTTTTGGCAGCTGATGGTAAAATGAAGATATTTGTAAATATGTATATGTAAATACTAAACTGTAAATATGTATATGTAAACTAAACTGTATATATGTATATGTAAATACTAAGTCAATTTGTTAAAAAAATACTGATTTCAGAAGAAAGAAAAATAGGTATAAAAATCAAACAAGTTAACATAAAAGTGTTTGAAGGTAATTTTTAAAAGCACATGTAATACTTTATGTAATGTTTTTACATGGTCAGTGTAAAATTATGTTCTTATCTTTTTTTCTCGGTTGAAACATGACAAATATTAAGTCATTGTTCTCTATATTATTGAAGAAAAACATACAGTAAACGTTTAAAAAAAGGCTATTAAAAAATAAATTTTACAGAAAGTCTTTTCGCTTGATTTGCACTTATTTTTGGAATATATATATATATATATATATATATATATATATATATATATATATTGCATTACATGTGCCGAACTGATACATCTTTCATATAGTTAAAAAAAATGAATGGAAGATTTTAGCAAGTTTTCGCGACGAATAAAAACACACTGCATGTGAACCGACTTAAGTAAATACGTTCATTAGCACAGTTATGTGCTTGAAATTGTTCGCTGACCTAGGTTTACATAAAAAATAAAGAGAATATTATACATTTTGTATATTGCCTGAGAAAATGCACGAGGCTAGTACTCTAAGGGTGAACTACCTCATTTCACATGAACAGTCCGTGACTATTTCTACACAGCATCACCTCTCAGTGAATGTAAAGGGGCGATACATTTGATTGGCCACCACGCGTGTCTCACCTTAAAAGGGCGTGTATGTGTGTTAGTGAGGCGGGATGATAAGCGCGCCGCTCGCTGGTGCTTCTAGCGCGGTGTCGCCTCTATGCTCAAGGCTGTGAAATGGCGCGCAGTTTTCTCGTCGTGTACAAGACAACTGTGAAACTTGAGTGGTGACCATAACATTTATATTGAATAGAAATGAAGGTGTAACGCAAGTCCCTAAGTGCATTCAAGAATCCGTACCGGTACCCTGAAGACACTCCTTTTTAGCCATTTTAACTCTTCTAAAGAATTTAAAAACCTAATCCGCCGAAATCAGAAGTAATTTCATGCCCTCAACGAATACAATGACCCTACTCGGATATTTTGAGTAGTTTTCAAATAGCGTTGTTTTTCCTGAACTTCCTACAGACTTGTTACACATCTTCCTGAAATGTGATGTATGTCAAGTATAATATTAACTTTAGTATAAACATAGGTGGTTTTTAAGAACCATTTTTATGACGTCATAAAACGAACACAATTTTTATCATTAAAAATTAATTATGTTCCTGTACTTAACAAACTGATGATAAACGATTGACAAATATTTTAAAGATCTTTGAAATAGCTATACTATTTTAATACTCTTATTTTTTCTATTTTCCTTTTAATTTTTTCATTATACGAAAATATGTAATTTTATTTTATGAATTTTTACCTAAATTAAATGTTTTAATAAAATACTCCCATTCTTGTATAAATTTATATAATTTTGATAAAAAAATTTCATAGTAATGGTATACTCTGTGTCTTTTTAACACTTTTCAGCACTATATTACTGGCCATGTACATTAAGACCTACAACTCCTGTTATTAGTTTGCTGCTAACTCAACGGAAACTACACCATGCAATGGGTATATTATACATTATCTCACACGCAGTGAATTTCAGCAGTTTTGTTTTCCAGATGCTGACTTCCAGAGCGCCCAGTTTAAGTGCTGGGCTTCTTGCATGGACCTTGATGCACGGACACTGCCCGAAGTGGCTCTATGACCAGCTGATGGTATGTGACGTGTCTGCGGGACACCCGGTACATTGGCTGGACTATCATTAAGTTTCATTTGACTCACCAATACGGTTGGTATGTCCCCTAACTAAGGTTTACGAAAGTTATTTATGCTTGTTTATGTTGCTACACGTGGGTCCGCCATCTTGACGACTTCGGCTCCGTGGTTACACATTTCCGTTCGTTCGATTTCCGGTCCATTCACGAAACCACTCCTGCCAAATGCCGTATTCCGAGAGCTAATATGTTTAGGTTCACAACAAAGGATATTCTGACAACACAACGACAATGTTCCTGGGATATATTCGGTAAACATTAATTACAAGTTTTTAAATACGTATGAAATCTGGCATTATACTGATTATAATACACATTTCCTTGCAATGTCTTAATAGGCTTGGTAGCACAGCGGTAGAGTACCGACTGTAAAGCTCCAAGGCGAATTTTTGACGTGGTTCAAACCTCGCCACATGATTTTCTTCTTCTTTTATAATACTAATATTATATTATGCAATGATAATGTTAAATCAACTCAATAAGGTTGAGGTTTGTTTGTAGGAAGTATTTACAAACATATATTTAGTTTTATAATTGTTGGTTCAAAATGTTTCAGGTTAAATCTTTGTAACGCCATAGAAATATAACCTCCAACGCGTGCGGAAACTTTAAAGTATAAACGGTTTAGTAAATTTTAACAAGATGGGCAGTATTTTAAAATATTTCCTTGTCGAAAATCAGGTCCCAAAGCCGGGTTTTAGGAATTTTTCAAGTCTTATTCGCTTTTATCGGAGCCGTTTATAATAGTTTACAATTTCTGTCTTTTTAGAGCTGATATCCGCGCGTGATGTTGGCAAGCAACGTTTACGATTCAGGCAGCAAATTCTACCGGCCGGCGGCCGCAGGAAGTATGTGTGTGTGTGTGTGTGATTCGCATCCAGAAATTTTGGTATTTGGAAAGCGAATATTTCATTTGTCAGCATATTTATCACGCTCGGCATTATTTAAAATTCCATGTAAAAAATTTTGTCCGATTTTCGTATTCTAAGGTTATTTGCAACATTAAAAACATGAGAGCACACGGAATTTGCTCTTTACCGGGGTTAGATGTTTACACATCACTAGCGACTACTAAATGACTCGCTCACATTTTTAATTTTTTTTTTTAATTTTTAAAACCGAGTTCTCATGTGCGCCGCTGCAATTTCGGAGTGTTGTCCAAGATTATCTGTTTAGTATCGCCTGTGTTGTATAAATTTAGTAGACGGTCTATATTTACAGTTTTGTTTCGTCAGCCTACTGTGATAGTCTGTGCCGTGATGTCATTCCAATTTCTCCCGCGGGATTACATGTGCTGTCCGTACATTTATCATTGTAACATCCGGCTGATTTTGGCTATTTTTTCTGTGTGTTTTGTGTATTCATCTTTGCTTGGCCGTCGCAAGAATCATCCTAAAGAACGTAGGTACATACAAATCCATACTTGTCAACCACGGTAAAATCGTATTTAAGCACAATTGGCGCAATGTTGTGGGTGTTGCCACCTGTTCGGACGGGCGTGTGCGAGAGGGGAAGCCTACAACTCACGTAGTTTCGGTTCCCTACCACGTTCGTGCAACTTCGGATTTATCTCAAAAATTGAAATTAAAAAAATCGAAGGGTTAGGTTAGGTTAGGTCAGGTCAGTCACAACATGCTTGTTTTCATTGGAAACTTCTGATTTAGCGGCTGAAGTGGCGTTAATACCAAAACGCAAAACTTCGGAAATCTTCGGAAATTCTTGCAGGGAACCGAAACTACGTGAGTTGTAGGCTTCCCGTGCGAGAGCGCCGCCACTCACCAGAACCAGGAACCTGGGCCGGGAGCAGCGGTACGACTGCCACTGCCAGGTCCAGTCGGCCGCCATCTTGCGCTGGTGTCCTGTCACGCAGCTGCCATCCCCCCGCGCACCCCTCCTGCGTACCGCCGGTCTCCGGCGTCGCACCGTACGGGCTCACGTGATGCTCCCGTGGCGTGCATCTCCACACTACATCATCGTTCAACCATTGGGGTGAACTGGGAGAATTATGGACGAGGGTTAAGTTTTCAAACAAACAGGTTCACGGCTGATATGGTACTTACAAAAACTATGCTACAAAAAAAAAAGTAACACTGTTCTTACGTGCTTTATTTTAAAAATGAATTATTTAACATTGAATTTTTTGTAGCCAATCTTGCGCATTATATACAAAAAAAGTCATTTTAAAGCACTTTTCGCTATTTGTGAGAGCATTCAGTGTATATTAATTCATAAATTCATACTTATCTTTAATTAACACTTTTAACACCAATAATTTGTTTTAATTTTTGAGGGAATAGGCATATCGTCTTTTAAATGCGACGGTGTCATAAAACATAATCACGCGAAGAAGGTGCGACGCGCGGAAAACAGTATTTCAGGATCATTCTCGTCGGCGCGCGGTTCCTGTGTTCATGCTCCTGCAACCCCTCGACCGCGGACGACGAAGCGAACGCCCAAGTGCCCGTCGCGCGAGCGTCTCGGCACGACCTGGGGCGTAAGACGCAAGCACGCACACTCACGCGATTTCATACTCGACGCTCGCAAGCCTCCGCGCGCCACAAGACAGACAAAATACCCGGGTCTGCGCCGACATCAACGTAACGCGAACCAGCGACAACGCGGAACTGATGGCGCGGTATCGACCCGAAAGTACCGCCAACATTCCGCGAAGACGGCGACAAAGTTGGCAGCAAAGATGCCACAATCAAGCCGAAGCAGTCACTGCGAAACGAGATGAAACGTATTTCAAGCGTCGTAACGATGCCTCAAAATACACAGCGCGCCGGGAGTCCGTTACTGCACGGTTTTCTACCCGAAGATCTTCTTTCTTCGCTGTTATTCCTCGGAACGGATGCGGTGACCAATGGCAACGCTGCCTGGCGCGTCGTGGTACCGGGCGTGTATGCAAAAACTGCATAAGTACTGTCGGCAAGGACGTGTAACCAGGAATTAACATCCACTTGACACAGCATAGAAGCGCGAAATGAAAGTCACAGTGAAGTGGTTGTCATTATTAAAAAAAAATTGAATTTCCCACGTAGGCATAATATATTGAAAGCATGAAAAATTTGCAGTTTAATATTAAGTCATATTCCTATAAAATGGGAAATATCGAAGAAATTACTTTATGACTAAACGGGAATCGTAAATGTAAAAGCAAGGTTTTACGCAGCATTGTTTTGCATAAAAAAAAGGTCTGATGTAACTGGACCACTAAGTTAACAGAAGACTCTTAACTACATGGTTACAACTCGGAGATCATAAATTGATGGAGTCATAAGAAGAGTTTGGATCTAAGAAGCGAATCTCACTTCACTTGATTTTTTTCTATTTTATCACGCTAATCAATGTCCCGGATGCCAGTAGGCCGCGCAGTCCGTCAAGCGAATGTTTTACCCGAGGTTGGAACTCACGAACACTCACAGAAGAGCTGGTGCGTCTCTGCTGTGAGCTGCCAAACATGTATAATAATTAATATATTTTTTTAAATGCTAGTAACACGGGAAACAAGAGGCCTCTGATTCAGAGCAGCTATGGCTCCATGGTATGTAAACAGTCTGTTAGTACAGGCGGACAACAGAGTGATTTCAGTGCAAATAAGATGATTCGGTAGTTTACTTTGACGGGGCAACTTGAGCGACCCCAGCACGCAATAGAAAAACAAAACGGTCTGGAAGATTTTGTGTAACCACGGAAGGTTCTGTGTTTGACTCTGTAAACGAAATTTTCCAGAAGGAACAACTGGCCCGAGACGTAGCAGAAACAGATATATAGTGACTCACAAGCTGCAGAGGGGCTTCTTTGGTTCAGGGACGTCAGTTAGCACGTAGAGTCCACGAGAGACACAGGGGACCACCCTGTACCAGTGATCTGTACTACGAGTTGTAAGACTGTCTAAGACAAGAGTTGTAATCATGCTGTAGAGTAACTTGTATATCGAATGTAGCCAGTTGTACGCCCCATTCGTATTAAGTGAAATAAACAGCAATAATATTTCTGTGAGCAGTAGTTAGGTAATTGCCTTTCACTCTCCTACCTACCCACTCAGAAGAAGAGGTATCCATTCCGCTCGGGGATACATCTCTACTCAGGGCTGCAACTAGAGTCTCTGGCACCCGGGGCATGAATGGATTCATGCGCCCCCCCCCCCCCTCTTTTTTTGCACATACCACACCAATAAAGCGGGGGTCCTCCCACGGAAAAATGGTGCTATTTAAGCTTTTTCCATACCTGCATGTAACAGTTTCTGTGCTACTGTAACTTCGATGCAAAAAATTTTTACCAGTTACCAGAGGTAGTAGGAATTACAATGAAAGCGATTTAGGCGCCCCTACAGCTTTGCGCCCGGGGCGTATGCCCCTCTTGCCCCCCCCCCCCCTAGTTGCGGCCCTGCCCCTACTTCTCATTGGAGTGTGACGCCTTAGCGATCACGGTTAGCGAGGGCTCCTAGGGCGGTATTCAAAGACGCTCGGGTGAGGTAGTGAATAAGCACTGCCTTGCTGGGACACAACCGTAACTCGAGGGCCGTATTCCAGAACGTGTACAAAACCGAATCCCAGTAAGGGAACAGATAAGCAAGAGTTTTAATAAACGGTGTCCTGCGCGAGACAAGAAAGAGGTTTCAAGGCATTATAGCGGACGTTTCGCAACCATCGATACAGTTGTTACTGAAAAAATACTAGAGATAGCAGCACCATTGCACAATAATAGAACCGCTTTTATAATTTTCTCAAGTACTTTTTAAGTTGCGATTATTTCTTGTTATGACCACTAAAGTGTACAAAATGTATTGAAGTATAGTTTCGCTATCGTAAAGTCTCATTTGGCAAACCAACACGCTTTGTACATTACTGATGATCACAAAAATGACTATTCGAGTTAATGGCGCCAGACGCGGGTTCGCCATCTGGACTAAATCAACGAAAAAGTGAGCTCTGCGCATGCGCGGAATTTGGGCAACATATCGGCAACGGATAGGACCCCAACATCCGTTCACTAAAAATAAGGGACTGTCTGTGTCCTATCGTGCACCAGGAATACGGTTAGGGTACAGGTGTGGCATATGCAACACCTAAACCCTTTTCTTCTGTGTCTTGGAATACTGGCCCTAGATTTTCAGCTTACTAACTTAATAAAACATCTTTAATGAGATGCGTCTAGAATTTTCCCGAGGGTTAAAATAATTCATGTTTATTTGCGTGGTTAAAAGTAACTTGTTCAAATTTGGCGGTTCTCAAAAGTAGTAGCAACGGTATACGAATACTTTATCCACGCCCGTCAACAGTTGTAAACTTCTTCACGTGATTGTCAGTGTTCCTAAACAAAGTAAAATATATTTACGCTACTAATTTTGATAACTGTCAAAATTTTACAAGTTACATAAGGGTGAAACGTTGGCCTTATGTGCAGCCCCTTGGATCCAAATCCCGAGGGAAAAAAGAGTATTAATTAAATATTCAAAGTTTAGTTTTTTTTTAACTTTTTAAAACCCAGCTGCTAATAATACAACATTAAAAAAATATACATGGTGGAAGAAGTCTGAAGTGAACTTATTTTAAAATTCACGTGAAAATTTATATATATCTAATAAAAATTCTAATTAATTTTTTTTGAACCTGTACCAGTGGAGGTTGGTTTATGGCAAATTGCACCAGCCAAACAATAAGTACAATTTTATTCAGGAACAAAAACTTTTTTTTACATGAAATGCAGTTACACGGTAGCTGTCTTGGTGTCCCCAAAACTGAAAAACCAAAAAAAAAAAAAGATGTGGCTGTGTTATGGACACGGTCGTGTGTTGTACGTGAATACGTGAACGTAACAGTTAATATTTTCTATACAAAATATAAAATACGCTACTTTATGTATGTTATAATCATGTTTGAACACTAAGAAGTCCTTCGGGTTTCCATGTTTTGTTTATAATAGCAACTATTTCCATTCGTTGGGTTCAGGAAAGAAATCAAGTAAGCAAATAGTTAGCGTGTTACAACTTTATCAAGCATAGGTCTGTGATACGAAAAGTACGACACAAATGGCGTACAGGATACATAGATATTTCTGGTAAACGTTAACACCATATATATTCACTGCAAATATTTTACACTAATGTTTTATATATGAAATCGGTATATTTTGACGAGAGATGACGATTGAAACTCAAAAGAATGTTGCAACTTCTCCGAGTCAAAATTTATACTAAATGGAAATCTCGAAACGCAGCAAAATGACCTCAAAATGGCGGCACTCTCCCCGTCCACCGCGCGCGCGATGCGTCACAGTCCTCACTTGGCGTAACGAATTCTTTGATCCTTTAGCTATCCAGCGGTGTAATTAAATTTTGGATGGAGAAGATAGCTGCAACACAAAACTGTATCCCCCGGTTTTGTTATCATTCGTTTTTGTGGATTGCCTCCCACTATGGAAGCAATTGTAAAGACGTCTTCACGTTAAAATATATATATATAGTTGCGACAAGTACATGGTTGTTTAAAGAACGAAATGGCTGCCGCGGAGACATCGGGACGTAAAGGGAATCGCGGGACATGGAAGTGAAGCAGGGACGGCCAGACGGCCTCGGGCAGAGCAGCCTGTCGCTTCCTTGCGGAGGGGAGCTGGAGGTCTCCGCTTAGCGCCGGACACTTCCTGCGAGAACTTACAAACCTAAACATGACAGTGAAGATGTCCGTTTCATCCGTCCCCACGCTAAGAATGTACCATGCTTTATGAAACTTCACTTTTAATATTCTATTCAAACTGCATAGAGAAAAAAGGAACACCTACAACATTACACACAGACTTGTAACACCTACCTCTTTTTTGAACTCTATATCTTCGCATTTTCTTTTACTGTCCTGTTTTTTTTACAATCTTTTATCTGTGTATTTTAACAACTATGTGTTCATTGTTGTCATCAAATTTGCAGTAATTTGTATGTTAGAGATGATATTGTGCTAGCTGTGATATGGAAAAACCTTTTTAAGCCTCCAGTTAAGTTAAGTTGGTTGTCAGATTGTTTGGCGCACTATTCGATTGGTATGTTAACTCATGTTATTGGCTGGAATTGTTTTAAAATTATGTGTTAGTGAACCAGGAGGCAGAGATAAAAAAAAGGGCTTTTCTATCATTATGGAGGAAGGATGTATATAACTTATTATGGCCCATATTATGGCTTAACAGATATACTTGGCATATATCTGAGTTCAATACTGTTTAATTTTAAAGCCAAAAGAGCCTGAAAGTATTTCTGATATTTAGTTTGTGCAGCATAAGTATTAATCTGAAGATATTCAAATATATAAAAATAAGTGGTTGATTTTGTAAATGGCCATAGCCATTTGGGTATCTTCTGGGTGAGTTAAACTTATATTATATTTAAATTATAAAACTATTTTTGTCTGATTGAATCGAAGAGGAAAATTCAGCAAGTTTTGATCAGAAATTTAGTCTGCAATAGTCAATTGCTAAATCCAGAGATAATGTACTGTGATTAAAAGACCTCTGCCTCTAACTGACTGAGCATTAAATTTTCATTTTTTATTTTGCTTGACCCCAGAGATTTAGGAATTGATATCAAGTGCCAAACATTATTTAAATGTATTCATGAACAATTTTAACAAACATTTGAATTTTTTAAATACTGAATACCTGCGTAATTTCTTAGCTAGGGAATCAATATTTTCTTGATTTTATTAATATGCAAATTATTGTTTTCTAAATAACAAAATTATATAATATTATTTTAATACTAGTAATTCTATTCAAGATAACAGTGTATTAAACCATTGTGCGTGTTTGTTGCTGTTAAGTTTGTGCTTTATGTTGTTAAATAAAATAGAATAAAGTAAATCCATAGAGTTGTGTTCGATCTTTGGATGTTTAATACTGAGTCTTGTAAAGTTCATAATACGATATATCACCAAAGTTAATGAATGTTACACTCCACCATAATATTTATGTACTAATTAATATATATTTCTCACACTAACAACATACCTACACTACATAATAGTCCAAAGTCTATAGATACTGATAGATACTACTCCAGAGTGATACCATTTCAGAGAGTGGATAGTAGGTACAAACATTCCATCATAAATGTAACAAGTAGGGGGGGGGGGAGGATTTGGATAGTGGGGAGGGGGAGAAATCGAAGAAACGATCCACGAAACTGTAAAAATTGCACATATTATATTCGTTACAACATCTTCAGTATTTTTTGAATTATATGTTTTCTTCTATACTAAGCTGCAATGTCTGACAACCAAATACATTAGCCTAATAATCTTAGCGTAAATATATTTTCTACTCTAAATATTTTTTTTTGTTTTGTGAAAAAAATTCTTGTGATGAAGTTTAAAGAACACTCGCCTGTTTTAATATAAATATATATTTTTTTTCTCCTTCAAATTATTGTGTTCGTGAGTTACAATATTTTATTTGTAGTGAGAAAACACAACTTAGGAAAACTTACCAGTTAGAACCCCGTATTTTAGCAAATTTTAGTTGATGCGCTTCTAAGTCACATGTTTCTTATTTACGTATTTCTAAGAGCTAACAGCATCCTGCACCTTGAGGCAGCCACCGACTGTCGGCGGCGTGCAAGAGCTCTGTCACGCTGTCACTCGAGGACTTGAGCCATTCAAAAGGCGCTGTCATGTGTCGGTAGCCTTAGTCACATTTCTTCGTCGCCATCCTTGTCTGCGGTCTCTTGCGCAGTCTGCACTTACAGAAAAGACCGACCATTCGAAGATAACACTTCTAGAGCGACGGTGATATCCGTGAAGACTACGATCCTCTTCATCTTCACATTCCAAGGATATGCGACGTTTCCTTCTGGAAAATCTACCTTATTGTAAACACACGAGTATAATTTTTTACACAAGTTTTTATTTGACTCAATCCAGAATACATCCAAAAGCACGCAAATGTTTATACATAACATTATGTTGCATATAATTGATAATTGTACACTTGTTAATACTCATAGGATTCAAAAATTAAATATTAAAAATGGCTCACTAACTACATATATAGGCACATTAACATTCCATGTGTTAAAATGACATTCATAAAATATGATACTCGTGCTAGAAAAGTTAACTTACGTTTTTTGAAGATACGTTAATTAACGCACATATAAAAGCGTAAACATAAATACAACTATGAATTTATAACAAAGCCTATAAAATTAACAACCCAGAATACTAATTATATGTGCGAGGCAAGCAAAATGAAATCCCAACCATACTGAAGGCATATGGACATAAGTCAGAAGGTTATAAAGAAGAAAATGAATGTTTTGCTGACATTATAAATGACGAAAATATAGGATTTCCATAAAAGAATATCCCAGTTTCAATGGTATATTATAACAGTTGAATTTATACTATTTGCAGCCAATCTATACTAATATTATAAAGCTGAAGAGTTTGTTTGTTTGGTTGTTTGTTTGAACGCGCTAATCTCAGGAACCACTGGTCCGATTTGAAAAATTCTTTCAGTGTTGGATAGTACATTTATCGAGGAAGGCTATAGGCTATATTATATTATCAATAACATTAGGGATTCTTACTAAAAGTCCAATTTAGAATCAAATGCGTTGGAGGGGGTTAGATACAACATGCAGTACACGTACGAAGTGTGTGTTGACAATGCCGCAGGTGCTAGAAGTTTATTTCCTATTGCCTATTAACATTGTTGCCACACACTAGATGACTTATCATTCTTTATTTTCGCATACAAGAAAAAACACCCGTGTGATATTAACAACGAAGCAATCAGTACCCTCATAAGAGTTCAATTAGTATTTAAATACTTTTTTTCACTTTAAATCGCAAACCTAAACTATTTTTTCCCTCTCTCTCTGTGTTTAATTTTTTTTCTTTTACTAGAATTATTTTTATTATTTTTAATTAATTTTCATTTTTCGGACCATCAATAATTTTCCTCTCCCGTTACAATTCTGACAAGGACTTTATATATATATATATATATATATATATATATATATATATATATATATATGTATGTGTGTGTGTGTGTGTGTGTGTGTGTGTGTGTGTGTGTGTGTGTGTAGGAAACATGGCGTCGCCTCTGTCGCTAGTTTTCCCCACACGCATGTCACCACGTGCAGGCGGCGCGTGTTGCCTACCTGTCCGCATTGTCATAATGATCTGACTTTGAATGCCTGTATCTCAGAAACGGTTTGTCTGAGCGTGTTCAAGTACGAGGACCTTTTATGTTCCTTATGTCATTCCTGTTATTGATTCACTACGATAGCTTAGAACAGGCGTACACGGAACAATAATACGTGCATAGTAACAGAGGCGACGCCATGTTTCCTACGTATGCGATGGAATTGTGGTCACCTTTTATTCCCTGCATACGTGTTGTCATGCATTTTAATTGAATCCGGAAGGTTAACGTTTCATTAGTTGTGGTTGTTGATTTATCTTCGCTTTACCGTTTCCTCAACACTACATTCACAGTGGTTTTGCGCCCATACTTTTGGCAACAGAGGGGTGGTTCCTATACCCATTCTTCTTGGTGTTGGTCTGGCTACCTGCATCCGCGAGATTTTCCGCCATTTTCTTTACATCCTGTATATATTTTACAGACTTGAAACTTCACAGTAATTATCCTTATGTTACGCAGGATGACATTTTCCGAAAGATAGATACCATGGGTAATTATAACCAGGCAACAGTGGGTACTTTATCTGCATAAGAACAGGATTTTGCATTGTTCATGCCTTCTGCGTCTCCATGGCAACGGGCATCGCGCTGCAGTGGCGTACCCACAAGGAGGGGCATGTATAATGAGCGGCGCAAGAGTGATCTGCCTGTAGACTGCCGTAGCGAAGTACGGGTACATCAGTTGTACGTTGCGTGCACGAGTCGGGAAACCATCGGTGCTATTCATTTTCTCTCCGGTACATTATACAGCATTGTAATAAATTTTCACTGAATTTTTTTTATTTACCATTACTGTAAATGGGAGATGTGGCTTAATTTTTTTCCATTAGTATAGCTGTGCGAAGCCGGGTCGGGCAGATAGTCATACATAAAATTGAAGGTAAACTAACCTAGTCTTTCTTACTACTGTTAATCACGTACACCTCTAGTTATACGGGACACATCCAACATATGGTACAATTCTTCCCACACTTAGGTTAACAAGTCCAGAGTAATGGCAGCAACAGCCTCTTAAATTCCGTGTATCAACTCTGGCATATCATTAGGTAGCAGCGGAACATAAATATGATCTTTTATAAAGCCCCAAAAGAAAAAGAAAATTCGCATGGCGTTATGTCAGGTGAACGTGGAGGCCAGCGAAAAAGAGCTCTGTCGTCTCGACCATTACGACCAATACAACGGTCAGGGACGTTCAACCACTCTCGTACAAACAGATTCCAAATAAAGTTTACAGATTAACCCTCTACTAATTGGGGAAATTACGCTCAGGAGTCGCCATTTAGCGTAGGTGGCGCTGCAAGCGGAGAAAACAACAACGCAATACTCGCGCGTGCGCTTATCTAGAACCGTTTTGAGTTACTTTTTAATTGTGAACCTGAACCAACTCTCTGCAACGCCAGTTGATAAGTATTAAAATTTGTACCTGGGACAATGTCTGTTATGGACACACTGTATGTAGTTC
Source organism: Bacillus rossius redtenbacheri (assembly GCF_032445375.1). Lineage (NCBI taxonomy): Eukaryota > Metazoa > Arthropoda > Insecta > Phasmatodea > Bacillidae > Bacillus > Bacillus rossius. Next base: position 23,404,126 of record NC_086330.1, on the reverse strand, counting down.
TAGTTGTATCTGATCAGCCAATATCACATAATATATCTTTCTACTCAAGGAGATTTAAAATGATGTAAACTTTAATTATGTTCGCAGGCTTTCACGGCCAATGCCTGAAGTAGCTACTTGGCTTCTGGGTTGTAGCCGATGGTTCGGTCGACATTGCAGTCGCCACCATCAGGGAGCAGTTAACCCACTCCCAGTAGCGGATTCAGAGGGGGGGAGGGGGGGAGGGGCTAAGGGGCTCAAGCCCCCTCCAAAATCATCTGGGTCCACTATTTTTTTAGTGTTTGCCTTGATAAAGCCTAGCCTCAGATGGGTCAAGCCCCTCCCAAACCAAAATCCTGGATCCGAAACTGCCCACTCCTCCCTGATGATGTCGACCGAAACATCAGTGAACTATTCGCCAAGGAGGACACGGCTACAACCCAGAAGCCAAGCTGCTGCTGATGCAGACGTGGTCGGCAGCTCCGCTGGAACGCTCACGCGAGGAACTCGAGCTGCCGGGGGGGTTGCTGCCCGCGGCGAGCAGTCCTCCACGCGGCCAGCAGCTCCAGCAGCAGCGCTCCCAGGGCCGCCAGGTGGGCCCCCGCCAGGAACAGCAGCATGTTCCACACGTCCCCCAGCTCGATGGGGCGGAACTGCACCTGCCTCGTCTCGGCGAGCGCGTAGTTGCCTTTGAGGCGCTGCAGCGCCCCGCTCTCCTGCATCCTCGTGATCCTGCAGGACGCAGGACGACGCCTCTCAGGTCCGTCGAGTCCGGGGCCAATTCTGATATGCGTCTTTTCCTTCTGGAAAATCTACCTTATTGTAAACACACGAGTATAATTTTTTTTACACAAGTTTTTATTTGACTCAATCCAGAATGCATCCGAAAGCACGCAAATGTTTATACATAGCATTGTGTTGCATATAATTGATAATCGTACACATGTTAATACGCATAGGATTCAAAAATTAAATATTAAAAAATGGCCTGATTTAGGGGAGGGCAACCGGGGCGAAAGCCCCGGGGCCTCCACAAACGGAGGGGCGCCCCCACAAATCCTTTGATATTCTTTTTTCTCCATTTTACCTTTACCTACAGTACTTTGCACATACAAGATTATATTATTGTTAAATATTAACAGAAATATTCATTAACACTAAAATTTAATTTCATATAATTCTTGTCTCCGATTATATCTATGTATGTTTTTTTTAAATACTAAGAGATTATACCTGATTTCGCAATAAATTATTTATTGGAAAACTCGACTGAAAAAAAAAAATTGTTCATTTTATTTGGAAAATAATTTGGGGCCAGGGGGCCTCCGCTCCTCTGTTGCCCCGAGGCCTCCAGACCTCTAAATCCGGCCCTGCCGGGGCCCAACACCGTCGATGGTCCTCGGAAACCCAATCTGCCAAACTATGTCACTTGTGAAATATGCAAGGCAGAGCTTTGTACCATTTGCGATTCTACAAAAAAACTGTTCCCTTTCAGTTTCACAAGTTGGCAATCGAGTTTGTAAAAAAGTAAAAAGTAAAAATAAAAAATTAAGTGAATTATTTGCTTGTGGGGGTAACCGACACAAGTTCATATCACCACCAGGCTGTCTGTGTCTACATGCATGCAACGAGCAGACCAATTAAAAATACTCAAAGAATTCTCCTTAAAGTATAGTTTTAACGTTATTATTATTTCAGTTAACATTTAGGTTTACTCTGTGAGATGATTTTAAATTCCAGAAAAGGGGGGGGGGGGGGGTAGATTTTCCCTCACCCCTTCATGGATACACGCTTATGCTTCGTACTACTTAAAAAAAAAAAAAAAATTATTCCAATTGGTGAAGGAAATGTGCTCGCACTCACACGTCGTTGATGTGGTACTTGAAGGGGTAGTTTCTCTCCAAGACGATCGCCAGTTCGCCGGTGAACATGAAGTCCGGCAGCGTCATGGTCGGGCAGTCGAGGAACTTCCTGGAGTCGTCCTTGGCCGACACGAAGCCGAAGAAGGCGTACTTGGGCCGCACGCACACCCTGCGTATGCCGTCGCTCACGCTGCGGGGCATGTCCGCCAGGTGCGGAGCCACGAGCTTGGCGTAGGCCGCTCGCATCAGCGGCACGCTGCTCTCCTTCAACAGCGTATAGTCGCGTGTTCATGTGCGTACCTACTCATGAGCGGGGGGGGGGGGGGGCGAAAAGACGTATCACACTTACCTCAGTCATAGAGCCGGGGGGGGGGGGGGGGTCGGGCGGCCCTCCCCCGGAAAAATTGGAATTTTAGATGCAAAATTGTGCTATTTAATGAGTTTCCGAACCAAAATATTAAATATACCATTCCAAGAATTTGATGACGTAGTATGTATTAAATATGCATTAAAATATCGTGGGTGACAAATAACCTAACTCATGTGATCTACCCTTTAGCTTCCGTCTTGGAATTTAATGTCAATAGATATGATTTTCTAATCAATGTGATCACCAATGCAACGTTTGTAACTACTGGTTGAGAAAAATACTACTAGGACCAAACATTTATTCTGAGAAAAGGAGGGGGGGCTAATTGCTGCTCTCGCCCCCCCCCACCCTCCCCATGCATAACAGCACGGGGGCGACTCGCCCCTGCTGCCCCCCCTGTTCCGACGTCCCTGTCTGTACACGTTTTTTGTTCGCGAATGGAACAGAAACTTGCACATTTATACATGCATGAAAACAATTGTATCACTACAAAACAGTGTTCGCAGTGATACTGGGTTCGGATTCTAACCCGGGCGTTTTTATGCTTGTGTTCTTCCCAGTTCCTCCAATAGTTAAACCGTTCCCAGAATAGCTTTCCAGTATTAACTGCGCATATTAATAAGCAAAAAAGTCAAATTATTCAATATTGTATTTTCCATGGTTTAAAAACATTATGCTTGATTGAAACAACAATTTAAATACTTAATTATTTGCCAATTTTAATTATAAATAATCAGAATTAATTAAAAAAAGTATTGCATATATGCCAAGTTACAATATATTTCTTGTAGACTATTTCATGGAAACTGGTCTCCAAGCAAATCTTTTGCAAAATAACAGAAAAGTTTTTCTCTCTGTGTGTGTGTTGTGTGTGTCTGTGTGTGTGTCTGTGTTTTCACACACTCTACTACTGGTGTAACATAAATGTCCCCTTAAAAAAACTTTGGGAAAGTGGTGGATCTTTTAGTTTCAAATACAAAAAAAAAAAAATGCGATTTCGTCTATATATCTGTGCCTCTATATTTATTTGATCTTTAATTAAGTGAACACAAACCAACAAAACATGATCTCAGTAAACAGGTTAAAAAGTAACTTAACTTACATATATGTTTTACCAAATATATTAAAATTATAACACTTGCTGTATGGGCTAGTCATAATTAGAATATTATTATTAGGTTTCCTCTGGCATAGTTAAACAGAATAAGAAACAATAAAAGGTCAAAATTAACAATCCCAGAGTTTTAATTATTAGTGCTTAGAGTTATAAAAGTCCCGTAAGTAATATGTAGTTCCGGTTGTTCCAGTCTCTTCAAAGTAGTAATCTAACTGTCACACTTTAGACATCACTGAGAATTTGGAGGTATGGATATTTGAAATAAGTTGGCCGAAGGTGATGTGTTGCGGGCTACCAGGGCGCCTTAGCCAGCCTGGGTCCCCGAGGAAGGGAGCGAGGATGCGGTCGCCATGCCGCTCCAGGCTCTTGAACCCTGTCTGTGAACAAGCCCAAATTCAACACGGCCAGAACTGGTTCATAGACAGTCAGTAGATGGGCAAAAATGCCCACCAAACACGGTGATGGTAGGGGAATAAAAAGGTTGGCAAAAACTCAGCAAACAGGGAGTATCCCGTAGCGCTCAGAAAGGTAGTGCGCCAAGATGCGAGACGAAGACAAGCACCGAACACGCGCGGTTGCCGCAGACGCTTCCGTAAATTAGGATAATTAGGAAATTTAGCAAAGTATACCAATTTCTACTAGGCACACAGACTGACTAATTACTGGTTAAGAACAATTAGGGAAAACATCCCTTGACTAGCCGACTACATTTTCGTTCGACGACCGACTGAAGTCTTTCTGTGTGCTGCCCGAGGATCCGAAGTGGCCAGTCTGCTAGTGTGGCGCGGAGTCCCTTCGTCGCGGGATGGGCACTTAGTTAAAACAGTGCTTGCTTTCGAAAGGAAAAGGGAGGGGGGAGGTTAGGCTTCTGGGCCGAAAGGTTCCGAAGAGTTTCGAGGGGGTGGTCGAGAAATACTGACTTCGATATCTCGACGTTGGTGTTAGTGGCCGATCGCAGCGCGACTTACTGAGTGGCCGAACTAAGAAGAAATCGACTAACGCATCTCACACACGAGGCGACTTCGAAAGCATGGGGCTTTTGGAGGAGACTAGTGCAGCGCTCTGGTGGCTTGCCGAATAATTACAGGACACTGCTTGTGGCGTGAGTCACCAGGGGGCAGGAGTTTAGCGGGCGTTCAAATACCCAAGAGAAATAACTCGCAAATCCACCTCTAGAGGGCAGAGGTGATACTTTTGAAGACTGTTGGCTGTAATTGACTTAGGCTGGGGAGTAGTGGCTGGTCAGTGCTCTGGGCAGTGTTCCTAGGAAAGGCTGGAGAGGGGAGGAGGTGGCAATGTGCCACGACGGAGGGAAACGAAACTCTACAGAGGCTAGAGATGTGTCGGTACGTTGAGTAAAACGACTCGTTATCATGTCTTAGGGTGCTCGCATCAGGATGACTCTTAGAACCGAGCTGCTCTGATAGCTTGCAGGGCATAGCAGTTCTTGTCATGGCTCCAGGAAGAATTACAGACGACGGGCATGCATCAAAGCAGGGATAAGACGAGACACATGCTGGCTCGCAAATACTCGGCAAAAATCAGATCTGGCGCTGGGAATGGATTGGGGAGACTAGCCTGACAAAGATTAAGTGGGAGTGTGCAGAGAGTGGAAAAAGTTTAAGTTTTAGCTGCGTAATTACTTGTAAAATTATGGTTCAAAAATCAAATTTAAAATTGTGCCCAAAAATGCTAATTGACAGCACAATGTGAGTGTGTGTGTGTGCGCGCACGTAGGTTAATTGATTATTAATATGCACTTTAATATTGGAAAACTGTTCCAGGAACGATTTACAAATACTATTAACAATTGGAGGTACTGGAACAACACGAAGAATAAATGCCCGAGTATGTATCCTAACCAGTAAATATTACTGCAAACACTTTTTTATAGTGATGCAGTTGTTTTCATGAAAAAGGACAAATTTAGAAGTATCTGCAAGTTTACATGAATATTTATGTTCCATTTACAAAAAATTGGGTGTGTGTACTTAGTACACACATGAGAAGTTATACTTACTTGGCGTGATAAAAAACTAAATTTAATTTTGCTCGCAATGAACTAAAATAATAAAAGGACTGGAGTGATATAAATATGGTTGGTAAAGTATATATTCAAACAAATTTTAAAAAAATTCAATAAATATTCATTATTCAATATTAATAAAAACACGCATTTAAATTAATTATTTAATTTGATGCCGACCGCCAATGCTCCTCTATGTCGCATAGACCTCTTTGCCTCATCAACGTCTCGCAAAGGCATGTGCACCGAACGCGCTCGTGCGCGCAGCAAAATGTAGTTCGTGTGACGAGGCGAACGCCAGGCAACGAGTGCTATGCCGGCGGAAGGATCCGGCCGGGTGTGGCATATCCCTCCGCCGCACTACAACAAATTAATTTATGTATATTTTTCCACAAGTTTTTATTAAACATTATTTTTCATCAATTAATATTTCAGTCCTTTCAAAATCATGTTTCACTGTGCGCTTTGTCCCGAACATGGCCGGTTCAGTTTCCCGCGAAATTCACACGTTTCGGCGTGAGGGCTGGCGGGAGAGGGGGGTCGCGCGTGGCGACACCGGCAGTGTCCTTCAGGAGCTCCGACAGGCCGGCAGCCTGCGCGCAACACGGAACCATCAACCTTGGCTTTCACCGACATGTAGTTTCAATAGTATAATATTTTCATAATCGTTTATGTACAGTTCCGCGGCCGGCCTCAATCTACCATGAGGTATTTCACTTAATTAAATCAGTGCTCCAAGATGAGTGTTCTACATAATACGTGAGTACTGTGGGAAGTCTACGAGACTTTACGTCGGCGCTTCTCGCCCCAACTTAGCTTACCGGCTACTTAGTTTTGGCCCGCACGGGGCAGCCAGAAGGCGACATGTGCCACCGAACGTACTAACGAATCAGTCCCTGGGACACATCTAGGTATCACGTAGAGTCGCCGGAGACACGGGCCTACGTGCCACTAGCCCAGTATATTAAGTGTTAGATAATAGTGAAGTGTTTTGTTCGTCAAGATATAATTCGTCTTGTTAGAGTGTATTTTGTTACCGCTGCATCGTGTGTACAAGTCCGCCCCTCACGCGCATTAATATCGTGAGCTGCCACTGAGGAAGTGAGCTGCGCGTGTGACTAGTCGCATCGGGAAAACCATTACGGCCAGAACGGGCAGCAATATGTATAGGACTGTGCCGTGATAAATTCATCAACTATTCTCTAGAAACTTTGTGTTCTTCTTCAGGCGTCCCGAGTGGCCATAACAGCTCGGGGGGCCCTACTGTGTTAACCCCTACCTCTAGCCACAAGGCCGAACCCTCCCTGAGATCTCGAACCCAAACCCAAATCACGTAAAAATCATAGGAGGTAGCGGGGACAGTTTCAAATGGCGCCCGACTAGTGTGGCTTTCTTTTTTAAATAACTTTCAAATCTTCTAAATTCACAGTGCTTCAAAATTAGTGTTCCAGTAAGGGCTCGTGTAGGAACAAAGGAATCGCGCGTAAACGGACGCGACGCGCAGACGGCCAAAGGAGCGAGCACCTGGCGATAGGCGCGCGTCGAGTTACGCGCCAGGCGCGATAAAGGCGCGCATCAAGTTACGCGCCAGGCGCGATAACGGCTGTGGGAGCGGAAGTCCGCACGCCTCACACAGGGATCGGGTGGCGAAGTTGCGTCGCTGCTACGTGCATGAACATGAGCCGTGACTGAGCCGTGAGCATAGACATGGATGGGGTATGCCATGCATGCCATCTGCCAGGCTTGCCGGTAAATCATGCCGCGGCGGGGACTTTCGCCACCTGTACCTGCGACACAGAGAAGAAGCCCAAAACAGACTTTGACGACGGAAAACCAAGGCCGACGTTTACGTTTAAGTGCGGCGCGAGGGGGTGTCATCGGCGGCCCGATGAGGTGGCGTTCTGCCATCAGTGCGGCACCGTTAGGCATCGCTCGTGCACTGAGGCTCGGGTGTTCCTCAACTTCAGGAATGGGCTGTTCATGTGCCGCGCTTGCGAGCTCGCGCTGGACAGACCGTCAGCGATGCCGGCGCCCCCTATCGCACCACGCCCCGGTGGCACTCTCAAACTACCGGAGTTCGGAGAGCAGGAGCACGAGGACCCCGCAAAGTTCCTACGGACATGCCGGGACAGGCTGGCACGATACTCGGTTCCTACAGACGAGTGGACGGAGAAGGTGTGCGATCAGCTGAGGTGGTGTGCCCTTGACTGGTGGGCCACAGCCGGAGAATACGGCATGGAGTGGGGCGACTTCACTAACGGACTGTAGGAACGTTTCAACGACGCCCATGCCCAGGCTCGGTGTCAACAATCACTGTTATGCCGGCCTCAGGAGGCGGGGGAGAGCGCGGTAGCCTTCATCAGGTCCAAGGTGCGGCTCCACCGACGGCTGGCGGAAAGAGAGGACAACAGCAGCATGCTAGGGGTAGTCGTCCAGCTGTTGCTGCTCGAACTGTGGCCATTCCTTAGGGATGCCACCGACAGGGGACTGGAGAAGTTCGTGCGGTTGGCGAACGAGGCGGAGCGCGATGTGCAAATCGTTCGCCGCGGCCGCGAGCCATCTACCCGATGGCCAGGAGCGTCACCACCAACGTTAGCGGCACCCGAGGACTCCAGGGCTCTGGTACCGTATGTGGCGCCAGTGCCGAGGCAACAGGGGGAGCAGCCGTCCCGACGCGCTGCAACCAGGGAAACCACCGGGGCACCAAACCAGGGGGCTCCGCGCTGTAAGTACTGCCTCGAGGAGCGGTACCACTGGCACGACGTCTGTCCCACGCGGGCAGCTGTCTGGCAAGCCCGCGGGGGTGGCGGTCCCACGTCGGGAAACGCCCACTAGGGGGTGGTGCTATGGCTGGCCACTGTCCCTGGAACCCTAGCCTGGCCTCCACTGACACCCCGGCGCGCCCCATCAGGACAGATGAGCGCCGCTCACCCGACTCGTCAGCGGCCCACACTGGGTCGTCGGCGAGCCGCACCGGACACCAGGTGGCCCTGGCGACACCAGCAGCACCTGCGGGATCCGCTGACACACCTGCACGCCCCATCAGGAACGGACGGGCGCGGCTCACCCGACTCGTCAGTGGCCCGCACCCGGTCGTCGGCGAGCCGCACCGGACACCAGGTGGCCCCGGCGACACCGGCAGCACCTGCGGGGTCCACTGTCACCCCGGCATGCCCCGTCAGGACAGATGGGCGCCACTCACCCGACTCGTCAGCGGCCCACACCGGGTCGTCGGCGAGCCGCACCAGACACCAGGTGGCCCCGGCGACACCAGCAGCACCTGCGGGGTCCACTGACACAACGGCACGTCCCGTCAGGACGGACGGGCGCGGCTCACCCGACTCGTCAGCGGCCCGCACCGGGTCGTCGGCGAGCCGCACCGGACACCAGGTGGCCCCGGCGACACCGGCAGCACCTGCGGACCGCCTGACAGCAGCGGCAGCGCCCCTGGAGCAGTGCGGTGAGTCGTTCCAATTAGGGCAGTTGGGACCTGGGGTGGGTCATTTACTCAGGATTCCCGTCAGGATGGATGGACAGCCAGTGCATGTTCTTGTCGACACGGCCGCCAGCCACACGTATGTCGGTTCAGTGCTCGAGCGTACAGGACATTGACTCAGGTGCGGAGGAGGTACATTTAGCGACGTAGGGGGGCAACAGCTCGTATTTTCGGTCGCAGGAACATCATCCTCTCCATCAGGGATCATGTCAGCCACACAACAGCACTAGTAGTAGATAGGCTACGGGAGACGCTAATCCTAGGACTGCCTTGGCTAGCACAGGAGGACACACTGTGGAGGTCAGGGAGGGGAGGCTACATGTTGGCCATCACGAGCGGCGCACGGTTTACAGCCTGGGCTATCGGCCACCTGCCGAACAGGGGACACCCATCACGCTCGCGGACCTGAGAAATGGTGTGCCCGCTGCCCATGTAGAGCTCATAAATCGTGTCCTGTCCCAACATCCACAGGTGTTTGCGGCCACGGACATGCTCCGCCGTACCACAACCACGGAACACACCATCCCCACCCGACCTCACCAACCCCAGTTCGTAAAGCCGTACGGGTTCGGACCCACTGAGAGGCACGTCATCCAGACCCATATCACAGAAATGCTACGCGATGGAGTCATCGAGCCCAGTGAGTTGCCATACAACTGCCAGATTGTCATGGCGAACAAAAAAGATGGCTCCATGCATTTCTGTGTTAATTTCAAACCAGTCAATTCAGTAACCATACACGCCCCACCACCGCTTATCAAAATAACGAACGCTTTGGCAGGGCTGGGCGACGCCCACATCTTCACGTCCCTGGACCTCAAGTCCGGGTACTGGCAGGTGCCCATACGTCCAGATAACCGCCCGAAGACCGCGTTCACTGCCCCTGACAACCGATGTTTCCAGTTCTGTGCAATGCAGTTCGGGCTGATGGATGCCCCCGCGACCTTCCAGGCCATGATGGTGCGTGTGTTAGAAGGTTACGCGGGCGAGTTCGCCGCCGCGTACTTGGATGACGTCATCATTTGGTCACGGTCGTGGGAGGACCACGCCCGGCACCTCGGCCTGGTCCTTGAGAGGCTGGCCAGATATGGCCTCACGTGCGCCCCCCAGAAATGCCATGTGGGCGTGGCTGAGCTGGAATACTTGGGGCACATAGTGGATGCGGAGGGTTTGCTGCCCTCTGCCAAAGCACCTGAACCTTATTGAGTCAAACCCGCCCCACGAACCCGCAAGCAGCTGCAGAAGTTGATGGGCCTTCTCAACTGGCTGTGCTCATTCATTCCGCATTTCGCCAGCATCACAGCCCCGATGACGGAATTGCTGTCACCCAAGCTCTGGTTTCAGTGGACCAGCGAGGCGGACGCCGCCCTGGACGCGGTAAAACGACAGTTCCGCGAGTGCCACCAGCTCGCCCATCTGCAGCCTGACCTTCCCCTGTTCCTTCAAACAGACGCCAGTCAGGATGGGATGGGGGCCATCCTGTACCAGGTGGGGGACAAAGGCGTGCGCCGGGTGGTGGAGTACACCATCGCCAAGTTCGGCCAGCCCGAACGGCGGTACCATGTGAACGAGCAGGAGTGCATGGTCGTCATTTGGGCTATGCGCCGCTACCACCACCACCTGGAGGGCCGCCAATTCACGCTGCGGACGGACAGCCAGTGTCTCCACTGGCTCAACTCCGCCCAGGGCTGCAAGTCGAAGTTCACGAGGTGGGCGCTGATGCTCCAGAACTTCGACCTCGCGGTCGAGCACATCCCTGGACGGGACAACCAGTTCGCCGACGAGCTGTCGCGTCATCCCGACCCACACAACACCTTTCAGGATGACCAGGACTGGGAGGGGCTGTTGCCGCCAGAGGGAGTCGCGCCGCCAGTCACTCCGGGGAAGGCGCCCACAACCTTGTTTCACATCCCAAGGGCCCCCGACCATCCCGCCGTCTTGCCTGTGGAGACCCTGAGCGATTTAGTGGAATTCGTGAAACAGTCCCAGCGGACAGACGACCCCACACAGGCCGAGGTGCGGTCATGTGGGGAGCAGGCTCACCCCTACCACAGGTGCATAGACGGGGTGTTGGAGACACGGTTACCAGGGGACATGGACGCCTGGTGCCTTCATGTGCCGCTCGGTGCCCGTGAGCAGGTCATGGGCTTCCACCACACGCAAGAGCTGGCGGGACACCCAGGTGCGCATCAGACACAGTTAGACGTCCGTAAGACCTTCCATTGGCCGGGGGTGACGCAGGACGTACGGGACCTGGTGCGGCGCTGCCAGCAGTGCCAGCAGAGGAAGACGAGGCGGTCTGACGGAGTGGAACAGCAGCGTCCCCGCCGGCCCCACGACCCGTTTTACACCCTGGCCCTGGACATAGTGGGGCCCTACCCGCGGACCACCCGGGGAAAGAGGTTCTTGGTCGTCATCACTGACATTTTCACCCGGTGGGTCGAGGCCTTCCCGGTGTCCAACGTGCGCACCGGAACCATAGCCACCCTGCTGGACCACGAAATATTCCCGCGGTATGGTTTCGCGCGCGTGCTGTTGACGGACAACGGCTGTTAGTTCAGCGGGAGGCGCTGGAGAGCTGACTGTCGCCGATGGGGTCTCGACCACCACACCACCCCCATCTACCATCCCCAGGCCAACCCCACTGAGAGGAGGAACCAGGAGGTCAAGGCGCAGCTGTGGCTAAGGTTTGGGGACGACCACTCCAAGTGGGACGTCCACCTGCCGAAACTGTTGTATTGTCTCCGGCGCTGCACCAACGCCGTCACCGGTCATTCCCATGCCGAGCTCCTGTACAGGAAAAACTTGGTGTTGCCCGGGGAAAGCAGGGTGGCCGACATCGCCATGGGCACAGTGGTGCGCCCCAATCGAGAGGAGGGGAGGGAGCACGCCAGACAACAACAGGCCCAATTCCTGGCGGCCCACACGCCCCACCCCCGATCCAGCCAGGTCTGCTGGTGTATGTCAGGCAGCACCACTTGTCGTCCGGGGCGCGTTACTTTTGTGCGGGGCTAGCGCCCCGATGGTCGGAGCCGCGGGAGGTACTGTGGAGGACGGGCCCCTATACTATGCGGTCCGGATGCCAAGGGGGCGGCTCGCTAAAGTGCACCGGGACGACCTGCGCTTAGTCGCGCATGGGGTCAGAGTTGGCCCAACGACCCCCTCTTCATCATCCCCCACACTCCAGGAGGCCACAGATACGCCGCGGGAAGGAGCAGAACCTGAACTCACCACCCGGGAGGACACGCACACGGGCGACCCAGACAGGGGTAGCCACGATCAGGCACCTGAATGCACCGAACCCGACCTCCGGGACACCCCGATCAGGTCCCCGTTTCGCTGACCACAGTTCCGCACGTACCCGAGGAGGTGGGGAGTCCGTTGGTCTGGTTTCCTGACGAGAAGGGGGAAGAGGTCTCTGAGGAGGAGGACAACGAGACACTGTGGCTGCTGGACCTCAGCCTGGTGGACGCCATGTTCTGGGTGTCCGTGGACGAGCCCGAGGACGGGGAGGAGGCACCGGACAGTAGGGATAGGCGCCCCAACCGCAGACGCCGGGCCCCGGTCAGGACGTGCTGCACGGATGACAGCGAGCTTGTAGAGTTCACTCCTGTCCCCGCAGTGGAGGCGAGTTGCCCGACCACCCAACCGGACACGAGGGAGCCTACCACACTCTGCCCAGTAGAGACCCACACCAGCACAATCCCCCCCACACGACCACAGAGGGCCTGCCGACCCCCGGCCTACCTGGCGGAGTACGCGTGGTCCAGGTCCCCGTCGAGCTACTCCACCCGGTCGCAGCCCGTAGGGGACGTTCCAGTGGAGCCAACACTCGTGGCCGGACCCATATCATCCCCCATATCCACGTCGTCCATTCCACAACCACGCCACACCCTGACCACACTGACCCCCCCCCCCTCAATTGTCACCATATTGCGCTAGGAGAGGCGCACGTCGCCGCCCAGTGCCAGGGGGGTAACGGACAAAGGTCAGGGCGTACCCCCTTGTTATTCATTGAGTGGGAGAGGCATTCAGGGCGTAATCATTGCATGACAACACACCACTACTCCACCGCGTAGTGTAGGGCTTGCAGTGCGGCAAACGTCAGTGAGGTGCTCAGCGTGTGAAGCGAGGCGTTGATGCACATAGCGGTCTCAGAGAAGGGGGGGCATTTGACGCCGACCGCCAATGCACCTCTATGTCGCATAGACCGCTATGCCTCATCGTCTCGCATAAGCGGGTGCACCGAACGCCAGGCAACGAGTGCTATGCCGGCGGAAGGATCCGGCCGGGTGTGGCATATCCCTCCGCCGCACTACAACAAATTAATTTATGTATATTTTTCCACAGGTTTTTATTAAATATTATTTTTCATCAATTAATATTTCAGTCCTTTCAAAATCATGTTTCACTGTGCGCTTTGTCCCGAACCTGGCCGGTTCAGTATCCCGCGAAATTCACACGTTTCGGCGTGAAGCCTGGCGGGGGAGGGGGGTCGCGCGCGGCGACACCGGCAGTGTCCTTCAGGAGCTCCGACAGGCCGACAGCCTGAGCGCAACGCGGTACCATCAACCTTGGCTTTCACCGACATGTAGTTTCAATAGTATAATATTTACATAATCGTTTACGTACAGTTCCGCGGCCGGCCTCAATCTACCATGAGGTATTTCACTTAATTAAATCAGTGCTCCAAGATGAGTGTTCTACATAATACATGAGTACTGTGGGAAGTCTACGAGACTTTATGTCGGCGCTTCACGCCCCAACTTAGCTTACCGGCTACTTAGTTTTGGCCCGCACGGGGCAGCCAGAAGGCGACACGTGCCACCGAACGTACTAACGAATCAGTCCCTGGGACACATTTAGATATCACGTAGAGTCGCCGGAGACGCGGGCCTACGTTCCACTAGCCTGGTATAAGAAGTGTTATGTAATAGTGAAATGTCTGATTGTCAAAGTATAATTTGGCATGTTAGAGTTTAGGTATCACCGCTGCACGGTATCGTGCCATCAAATGTACTGACATCCCTCGGCTTTAGGTCCCTGTTTCCCCGTTTGCGTAATTGCCCTGTCTTGCACGTGCAGCTCTCGTCGGTGAGGTGTGGGTCCAGGCCAACATGGCCAGGACCGGGAAATACGGGACCTGGAGGGAATTTTAGGTGAGGAGGAAGAATGGTAGGCAGTTCCAAGGATAACTCGGTGTTGAATGTTCCACGAGCCCCTTTTATTGTCGCTTAGAGAGCCTGCCGCAGCCTGGCGGATCTGTCGCGGAACGAGCGCCCTCCCTGCTATGACCCGGACTCCCGGAAGAAAGTCTCGTCTGTTAACACATCCCGACACAAACTGGGAAGTTACTCCCGTAACAATGGCCCCGATTAAGATTGCTCCGCAATGATGCGCAACGCGTGCGCGTTTCGTCACGTAAAAGTCTCGTACCGACGGCGAGGTTCGGCGGTCCGTAACCGCACGTACATGGCCTATGACGGTCGTCTGGTGACGTCCCGGAAAACTCGTAAAACTCAACAGGGTGAGCGATTCAACAGATGCAGCTCTGCTGCCGCGACAACCCGTGAAGTTACACTGTCGTCGGACCACGAGCTCAGAAGGCGCGCCTCACGAGCAGCGCGGAGCGGCATGCATGTCTGTCTTCGATCGCGCCCTGAACACCACAGACCTTCCCCGCCCGCCAGCGGACCGAGGCCCGCGGGCTGCGGAGGAGGGGAGGAGATTCGGCCGGCGTGGGAGAGGCCCACACCGCGACGCTCCAGGCTGCGATTACATTACTAGCACGGCAAAACACTTGAGAAAAATCATAGAATTATTTACACATGAATTAATAAGTTACGATTACAAAATATACACAATTATTGAGGTTCGTGACCATTTAAAATACATAAAAACATACTTATTTACACACAAAAAGAAGCCCACTGGCATACTAGGGCGCACGTGGGTGCGTCCCTGACCGTCGCACTTCACAGTCGGTGCACTAGTATCGCAAGAGAGTACATTGACGAGGCATAACGGCCTGATGGAGCCGAGGAGACACTTGGGTCGACGTCAGTACTAACGAATCAGTCCCTGGGACACATCTAGGTATCACGTAGAGTCACCGGAGACACGGGCCTACGTGCCACTAGGCGGTATATTAAGTGTTAGATAATAGTGAAGTGTTTTGTTCGTCAAGATATAATTCGTCTTGTTAGAGTGTATTTTGTAACCGCCGCATCGTGTGTACAAGTCCGCCCCTCACGCGCATTAAAATCGTGAACCGCCACTGAGGAAGTGAGCTGCGCGTGTGACTAGTCGCATCGGGAAAACCGTTATGGCCAGAACGGGCAGCAATATGTATAGGGCTGTGCCGTAATAAATTCATCAACTATTCTCTAGAAACTTTGTGTTCTTCTTCAGGCGTCCCGAGTGGCCATTACAGCTCGGGGGGCCCTACTGCGTTAACCCCTACCTCTAGCCACAAGGCCGAACCCTCCCTGAGATCTCGAACCCAAACCCAAATCACGTAAAAATCATAGGAGGTAGCGGGGACGGCGTAAAATTTAGTAATATAATCGAGATAAATTTGAATGAATAATAAATATCAATAAATATGCAGATTTTGTATTATAATTTATCAATTATAATTATTTATTAAATAACTGTGTTATAATTTATAATGCATGGGAACATAACCTCACTTGCATAAATAAACTTGATAAAGTTTATAAAAAAACATTGTATTACTAAAATTCGCAATAAATAAATTTTTTTAAAAAATTAAATTGACCAATATTCAATATTAATCACCGAAGTATAAGCTATAAAAGCACATATATTATTGTTTTTTTTTTCAGCCCGTCAAACACCACTCTCATAGTTAGTTGAAAATGTGCTTAAGAAAGTATGAGTCGAGGAAGGCGGTAGGCCGCACCTTGATGCGCTCGAGGTTGACGGAGCCGGCGGGGATGCCCAGCGTGAAGGAGCCGTCCTCCACCATGGCGCGCAGCGAGCGGAACGGCACCTGCAGCTGCGCGACGGAGCCGCGCGAGATGGCCCTGGCCGAGTAGCCGGCGGCCAGCACCACGGGTACGGCGAGCACGCACCAGAGGGCGAGCCTGCAGGCGGCGGAGCGCGGGGCGCTCGGGGGCGCTGCAATGTCGGCGACACGGCGGCTAGACACAGCTCCCGGCTCACCTGGCCTCGCAGTCGCCGCGTCCAGGGGCTACAAGACCCCCTCCTTCCCTCTGGAGCTACGCTTGTTACCCACTGTTAGGTCACTGCTACCCTGAAGACGGCGACTGCAAGGTCTACCAAAACGTTGGTGCCAAAGAACTCCAGACAAAGCCCGCAAAGCTTACCATACTTATTGATAACACTGGAATATAACTTTTATATATAAAATATACATACTAAATGTCATAGAGACACATTTTTCATTTAAATGTAATGGAAAAAATATTTTGTTTCTCCTCGTATCTACTGAAACCGTTTGAAAGGTGCGCCAGCCGAGTGACGTCAGTAGCCGGTGACCGTGGCACATGCGCACTGGCAGCGGCCGAGTACGTGCAGAACTGATGTTACACATCAGTAATGACAGTCACACAATGTCACACTTCACTCTCTCTTGGTGACTTGTGTAACTGGTGGATATTTTAGTTTCAAAAGGGTAAAATAATGATTTTGTCTAGGTATAAGTACCTCTATGTTTATTTTTTCTTTTCATTACTTTCACATAGAATTATAATACTTAATAAATTGATTGACAAATATATTAAAATTATTAAATTATATTAACATGGACATCAAATTACATTATCTAAAGAATGGGCCGCCGTAATTAGAAAATTACCATTAATCGTTGGACATAATTAAAATAGAATCAGAAACAATTAACAGGTTAAGTTATTTATAATCCCATTAAAGTCCCGAAAGAAAAATTTCCTGTGTCCCGATCTTTTCAATGTCGTGATAAAGGAGACATAAAAATAAACTTGGAGGACTGGAGGTTTGACGTTCGCTGGCTGAAGTTGAGCTGCTAACGAGGCGTCATGGCACCTTAGTCGTCCTAATAGCTAGAGGAAGAACTCGAGGGTGGTGGTGTTAGGTCCGCATTCGACCCTTGGACCCTGTCTGTGAACAGGTCCGAAACAAACATGTTCAGAACTGGTTCATAGACAGAAAAATAGGCAGAAAATGCCTTCTAACCACGATGATGGTCGGGGAATGGAGTTTGTCAAAAACTCACCGTACAGGGAGATGGCTTATAGCGTCAGCCAGGGTGCGGAGCTCGCGAACACGCGGTTGTCGCGGATGTTTCCATGATTCAAAAATATAGAAAATATTATGAAGTATTATTAACGAAGCTTGACTACTTCTGCGAGGTACGCAGACAGCTGACCGTCTCGCCACGACATATTCACTCCCAGGGAGAGTCCAATGGGGGACTGAAGACGGGTGACGTCAATGACAGCAGAAACGGCCGCAACGTAAACTTCGTTAACGGGAGCACGAAACACAAATAGTTTAAGGTGGGAGCCACCCAAGAAACAAATGTAGACAAATCAGAGGACAAATGTATAGTCATGAAGTTGTATAGTGTTAAAATCATAACTATCCAGTTGTTTTGTAAGAGCGACAATAAATATTCAGTTTTGTTTCCAAATACGTATTTCATTAATGCAAAAATAACCATGGCAATGTGAAGTACACATTTACAATATTTTTCTTGTAGTATAACTAGGGACGGGAACAATTTGCGGGTTCAGTGACCTCCAGGACAGACTCCACGATTCTCTGCACACTTGGAACAACCGACACATGTTCATTGGCTACTGACATGTGAAGCGTCTCAACTCTTGGTGACTTGTGATTCAATTCTTTGTGGGTCGGTTATTGGCCAAGATTCTTCCAGATTAACATTAACATTTAGATATTTTAATTTTTAGCATATCACGAAATGAATTCGCGAGTCTCTGTAAGTACAGGTATTATAACAAAATATTTTTTCGGAAACTGGTTTACAAAGTATGTGAACGAGACTTTCAGTTCTCGCCCAGTGATGTGTGTAACATCTAACCGAGGTAATAACCACGTGGTATCTTGTGGCACGAAAATTAATGTAAAATTCTTTAAAATAATGCCGAGGGTGATAAATACACACAAATTGTTTTTCCAACTACAGTTCCCACGTAGTTTCCGCACCAAATAATTGAACGGCTCCGTTAAAAGGAAGGGAAAAAAACCTCTTGAAAAAACATTGATGAAATGATTGCATACTTTTATGAATAAAATCGAATCATTTTAATTTTAATAATAAAATAATAAATACTTGAAATTATACTAGTAATGAGATTTTTAAAATGCAAGAATAATTAACCTTTATTGCCGAAATTGTTGTTGCAATAAGCAATGACAACCACATTAACTTTTCACTTCACTTTATAAACAGTCGAGTGGAAGAGAGAGAGAGATAGATGCGGCGCAACAATGTGCGTAACGGGACACTTTTTCGTGCGTGCCGCCGGAGTTCGTCAATTTATTAGACGTTGGCACGTCAAAAAAACTTACTAAACCCCGGCTAGGACCTGATTTTGGACGAGGAATCTCAGTACAATACTGCTTAGTTTCTTATAATCCGCTGAACAGTTTTCCTTTGGCTTTGTGAACTTTGGCTCGCGCCATCCGCCACAGACGGCGCGCACCGAGAGCCAAGGCGTTACCCTGGCCGCAGTAGATGGCGACGACGCGGAACAGGGACCCCAGCAGCCCCGCACGGCGCCCCCCGGACAGCCGGCGGTCCACCAGGCGCAGCGCCGCCAGCAGCAGGGCGCAGGCCGGGATGGAGGCCAGCACCACGCGCCACAGCGCCGGGCTGAACGGCGTCGTCACGTGACTGCGGGTGCGCTCCCCGGCCTGGGTCCTCAGCACGATCCCGTACCTGGCGGGTCCGAGCGGGACAGTCGCCGTACCCTAGTTCGTGTTTTTTTTTGCGCGTGATTTCATTCGTTACAATAGGCTTTTCTACCGAACAGGTCGTTACTTAGTACTGGCAACCTCAGGTTTATCTTACTTTGGGAAAACCTAATTTTCATTGGATTTTGATGTATATGCTAAAAATATAGAGTTTTAAGAAGAAGACATGATTTCATGGTTTAGTAGAAGCTAAGATTGAAATAAATATTTGGCATTAAGTTCATTAAAAAATACAACAAATAAAGACTAGATAAACCCTTTTTATAAACAATTAAAAATAGTTTTATTATATATTTATTTTAAATAATGTGTAAAAAACCCGTCAACCAAAAGGATTATCTAATACAAAATGCTGCATTGTGAGAAACTAGTCTTGAAAAGATGGCCCAGATTTCTAAATACCAGTATCTGAATTTTTTGATGATTGAAAAAATAATTGAACTAGCATACAGGCGTGCCATAAAGAAAGTTTTTTTTTTTTCGCGAATAAATCAGACCGCCAATTAGACTACAATAAGGCAAGTCCGCGCTAGCGATTATTCCCTTGTGATTGGCGGTCGTCTGCAAGAGAAGCCATAGACATAATTACCGATACAATTTACATTACTGATGATTAATGTTCATTATAAATCTGTCTTTGATCTAAACAGCCATTCAGTGATACGTGGTTCGTATGTTGGTACCATATGTCCAACCAAGTATTTGGTTGCAAGCGCGGCTACAGAGAGTGAGGGGGAAGGAGGTGGTCGAGGTGATTGCCCTCCCGAGTCAGAATTATGGTAATTTTTTTTTTTTTTACATTTTCTTGTGAAGGTTATGTTTATGTTTGCGTAAATACTTCAGTGTAGGCGTTAAACTTTTCCTTCATCAAAAGTTGTACAAGAAGTTCAACCAAAGGCAAACCTCTGACCTATTCAAAGGGACTGGTATAGACTCTGCGATTCTCTGCATACTCGGGCAAACGTTGTCTGCTCGTAGGTTTGCCGACAGGTGAGGCGTCTAAACTGGGTAACAAGTGGTTCGATACTTAATTTGAGTGAGTGTTGGTAATTGGCCAACGTTCCTCCAGAAGATGCAGAAAAGGCATTCCCCCGGTGTGACGTGTTCCCCGGGACGGAGAGCCGCCCACTGCTGGCGGCGAGTGCACTCACTTGGTGGTGACGAGCGGGCGCGAGAAGTCCACCACGGCCGCCCTCTCCGCGGTGACCTCGACGAGCGCCAGGGCCACGCTGGCATCGCCCCGGGCCACCATGCCCACCATGCCCCGCCACCGGCCCCGCGAGTCCACGTAGCCGAAGGCGAGGTCGTCCGCGCGCACGTACTCCACGCTGCGAGTCCACCCGGCAGCTCCTCAGGTCACGACTACACCCTCTCTGCCATTGTATCCTCGTCGGACTGCTTCTACACGACCTCCCTTTCCTTGCGTAGTCCCCCAACCACGCAGTCGGTGAGTCAACCTAGGGTTTGTAAATACGCATTCTTATTTGATATTCTGTGGTGAATGTTCCCGCGAGCTCTCTTGCCAGACGCTATACCTTTACGCACTACTTTACAGTGTAATTATTTTTTTTTTTCAATTTAATTTTTAAAAGGAAAAATTTTTAATCAATTCTAATTTTTGTATTTTATCAGACGCCATCTTGGTTTTAACCATATTGTCATCTTTTTTATCTCTTTTTTTACTTAATGAAATGCCTTGTTATTAACAGTGACCGGCTGCTACAAATAGTTTATTCTGTGAAATAATAATAGGTGGTAAAAGTTGATATACTCTAATAATACTATCAAAATACACAACTTTATGGTCTAAAAATAAACTAATAATAAAATAAAAATATATACTAAAAGCTTGTATAATTATCAATAGAAGATTAAATAAGAATTTAAATGCTAAGAAGTCGGATGCATATTTACAAACCCTAGATTGACTCACCGACGCGTGGTAGGGGAACCACGCAAGGTAAGGTGGGTCGGGTAGAAGTAATCCGGCACGACGACGAGAATATAAATATACCTGCATGTACTTTATTTTATGTTATGTTCTGTAAATAATGTTAGTTATCTCTGCAACATTACAGTAATATAAATGAGTATCTGGTTCGGTGCACATTTAAAACTCGATAATCTTATGGAAAAGTATTTATATATTTGCAATTATAAATTATATGATAGAATTAATAATCAGCATATTTACTGATTAAAATAAACTCATTTATTATACTAAAACAATTAATTTATATAATTTTTTTGGTACAATAAAGCCAGTTCAGTGTCTTTTTTTTATATATATATAAAACTCCTCGACCCTGGAGAAACCTCCGGATGGCCACCGCATGGGGAGCCCTAGAAAAGAAACGGGCTCCGCATTTGGAAGCCACACTGAAAAGTTTTTTTCCACCCACCGTCTCTTTGGTAGCCTGACTTGTTGCAAGGGATTGTATTTCTTCAGACAAATGCCACCATCTGCCTGAGGCAATCCGCCTTGGAGCAGAGCCGCGAACCCGGGTCCTACAAGTCACAAGGCAGGCGCTCTACCCCAGAGCCAGAGGGTATCTGCAGTCTTCCTAATACTGACAAGATGTTATTCCAAGAGTGTATTGTAATGATTAACACGTGTTTATTTCTGGCAGTTGATTTGGGAAGCAAATATGTACCTATGTAGGATATTAAAAAAAAAAAACAAAAAAAAAAACATGTAAGCTAGTGTTTTATTACCAGTGATATCTCATGTAGCAAATACGATAATATTACGAAACTTGGAGTAAATACGTCGACTATAAAATTCATCAATTTGCAGAGCTAAATTTTAAACTATATAAGGAAATCGCTCCAATCAAAGCGATAAAGACAAAAATAATAATGATACCTGGCTATGGACCTAAAATTATCCCTTGCCATCCGCCACAGATGTCATATTTCCGCTCAATTAACGAAATTACACCTATTCAATTCCGTATACCGAAAGCTAAGATGTTACACATCAAAAATTAACAGCATGAAATAAGACTACTTAAAAAGATTTATTTTTTAAGTATACGTGTTTTCAAATCTTATACCATAGCGATTGATGGGCGTGTACCGTCGCACCTGCAAACGGATCTCGGCAAAGAATTCTACAATGCAAACTTCAAGGCTTTGATGAAGAAGTTTGGGTTCAAACACTACTCTACATTTAGTAATGTCAAGGCCACCATAGTCGAATCGTTTAACAGAACTTTGCGCACCAAGATGTGGCAACGGTTCACAGCTAACGGAAATTACAAGTGGCTGGATATCTTACCGAAACTATTAAGCGAATACAATTCCACGAAGCATTCTGCCATGAAAATGAAGTCAAAATACGCTTCGAACAGTGTTTTCCAACACGAAGAAGAAAGATCCACGAAAGCTTAAAGCTAACGTCGGTGACATTGTGCGAATCTCAAAAGCAGAAAGGCATCTTCGAGAAAGGTTTCACTGCGAATTGGAGTCCCGAACTTTTCCGTGTGACCCACGTTTGTGAATCAGAGCCTAGGTAGGACCTTCTACCTCGAAGATTTGTACTACAAGCCTTTTCGTGGTGGTTTCTAATCCAAGAGATTAAGCCTACGATGTATCCTGATACGTACTTGGCGTAGAAGATTATCTAACGAAGAAATGGACGATCCTACGTCAAGTGGTGGGGCTTCCCACCTAGCTTTAATTCGTGGGTAGCAGATGCAGAAATCGAGAATCGCTAGTAATTCGTTTGAGTTTTGTACTTGCAGATTTTATGTAGTATAATATTTTTAATTTTGTGGTGTTTTTATTTCTCGAATCTGTCACTTTTAAAGTATTTTTAATTATTTTTTTTTAATCAAACCGGGATGACTGAATCAATCATTATTTAAACAAGTAATTTTGTTTTGTGAATTTTGAAATTTTTTCTGAATTTCTAGTTTAATGATTACAACTTTACAAGATGGCGGCCAAGATGGTGGGAGTCACAGAAATAAATAAATACTTCACTCTAAATTGCAGAAATCAAACTGATATTCCAGCAGTGTCCTCTAGCAGATGAAGACAAGATGGTTGACATGATGTCATACCGGCTGATATAATAACTTCTTGGGAGGTCAGTCTGCCAGTGGCTTCCGTGGAGGAAGGATCCATCACCATTTTTATTTTACCCTCACTGGGTCTGACCTCAGTACCTTTTTATAAATTGTATTATTAACATTTTGTTAGGTAATTTTTTAATATTTTTTTAAAAATTTCCTATTAAAATCTGATAAAAATTAAGAATTTTCAAGATGACGGTCAGTTAATGGCGAAAAATTTTATATTAAAATGTTATTAATTAAATTTTTTTATAAATTCTAAAAATTTTCTTATATTTATATCATAAAAATTATGGTTTTTCAATATGGGGGGCATTACGAAAATTGCAATGCTAAGGAGTGGGGTGTTAGATGGCGAAAAATTCTAGAATTCAAAATGGTGGAACCATAATGTTGGATCCAAGATGGCGGAATCCAATATAGCGACTGAGGTCAAAGGTAAAGGTCAAGGTAAAAGTAATCCAAGATGGCCACCGTGACGTCACAGTCCAAGATGGCAGTTGGCATTCCACGCACCTCAGCCTGAAGCTTGTTTACATACTAGTTACCGTGTTTCCAATATTGATGGCGGTAACTAATTTATTGTTTCACCCAATTCGCCCATCGGCTGTTTCAAGTATTGCAAGCTGTGGTAGGGTACTTAACTGAAGTGGAGTCAGTTGCCCGAACAATTCTGAACACACCCAAAGTTCACCGAGCTCGCTCGTGCAACTTCGCTTTCGGAATAAAAAAAATCATCACTTTACGAGGATAATTCGGTTTACTGTTTAAGAATATTTTAAATACCAATTGCCTAACATAATTATCCTTTCATTTTAGTTACGGTAACCTAGACGGGAGAAAAATATCCTCCAGGAGAAAAGAATTAATTTAAACGAATTTTCACCGGAATTTTAATAGTCAACTATTTTACGGATTAATTATGTAACAGACCTAAACCAACCTTTTATTTTGGTTGCGATCAACTATTTGCGAATACATATCTATACAAAAAGAAAGAACTATTTAAGCGAGAATATTATTTATGTAACAAACCTACCCTACATTTAAATTTATCCTAAGATGCACGAATACTTTATCCGGGCATCTGACTCGGGTTCAATGAACAGTAGGTTTCTCTCGTAGTAGTGACGGCAGCTCGCCATTAAGCAAAGCAGCTTGGCCACTGGTCCCGGAAAATCCTCGCGCCGTCCATTGGAGATCCGCGCATAACTTACGAACACACATCTTAGAACTGTCATAACTTAGAATTCTCGAGAAAAATTCATTTAACTTAGAACAGTCGTAAGTTAGGACGATCACAACTTAGAAACATGACGTCAAAACAAGCAACTTAGATAAGTAATAAATTAGAAATATCACAACTTAGAACTGTCATAACTTATAACTGTCATAACTTAGAAACACGTAACTTAGAAGCACACAACACCGAACCACACAACTTAGAAACATCGTAACTTTGAAACCATAACATAGAATCATCATAACTTAGAACTATCATAACTTAAAAACACACGACGCCGAACCTCATAAATTAGAATAGTCATAACTTAGATAAACGCAACTTAGACCATGCATAACTTTGAAAATTCAATATTGTGAGTTTCTAAGTTATGAGTTTTTAGTCGTGTTTTTCTAAGCTGTATGTTTCTATTTTAAGACAACACCCACGTTGAATACAGTAAAATATATTTTTTACCCGGCATGATAGGGACAGCGGCTATGCCGGACTATTGAAAGTCAGTATTTTGTCACCGGTAATACAAAAAAAAAAACAATGTAAATTACAAAAGTTTTATGTTATATTGGAGGTGTATGACATGTCTCAAAAATTGTAACTTTTCAGAAGAGCAGGTTTTCGAGTCGTTTCATCTTAATTTATATTCCAGGTATTTTCGTTAGTGGTAGGAATTTCTTCATATACCTTAAACAAAAGTTTCTAAAAACATCTTTATTAGACAGAACTCATGTTTTCAAGATAGTCGTTTAATGTTTTCATAATTTTTTAAGTGATTTTTTTTTTTTTTTTGCTGAGGGGGTTACAATTTTTGAGCGTTACCAAAATTCCGATCGCATGAGGGGAACAGTTGGGTACGTGGTGGGGGAACCGGTAGAGGAGGAGAGTGCGTCAGCGGCGACGCCACTCAAACGCATGCGCTAGCGGTCGAATGGGAAAACAGGTACGTATCATAGCATGCTGTATGCTAGTTGTAAAGGCCGGAAGTGGAGACGGCAGGGGAGAAATGGAAATGACGCAGCAGTGATGCTACGGAATTCTCGTAACGCTGCTTGTGTTTGTCTACTTCTCTGTTTTCGTAGAAGTTTTACTTCTGTCACGCGTGGAGTACACGTACACACTTTTTTTTTGGAAATAATATTGTAAGCCTTTATATAAAAAATTGCACTTCGGACATGATCGTATGAGTGCCCTATACAAATACATAGAGTGAAAACTGTACATTTCATAAAAATGGACATGGTGTTCTTTAACTCCGAGGTACGAATTATATTTAGAACAAGTTGTAATAAGATTCTCTAAGGCCGTACTCATTAATTTATAATATTATGAAATATTGATATGTAAACTGCAAAAAAAAAACTGGAATCTACTGGAAAAAAACTAATGTGAGCAGTACAGTAGGTGACGAATAATAAAATGTTACGAATCGCTGCACTGCAATCCGTTCCAATCTCCGTCATTCAGCATTAAAATTTTGGGTTTGCAGTTTTAATTACTATATTATATTATAATATAATATGTAATACATATAATATATATGATATGCTATATTAATAAATATATATAGGTATGCCTATTCTACCGTCAGTTCGAGTTTACGGACAGTCGACATCTGTAACAAAACGATCAAACCTGCATTTATTTTTAATGCTTACCTGAAGTTCAGCTTGTCTTCTAACGTTTTCCATAGGGAATAAAAGAAATCGTCGTTTCTTGGTTCCACTGTTACAGACAAAATTTCAGAGGGCTGGAAAAAAAAAACATTTTGGTTGTAATTTGTCCTTGTATATTATCTAATACAGCAGCTACTATTAAACATCATAAACGAGTACAAAATTACAAAGTCTAGTTTCAGGTAGGTTTGCCATCATGTTGCTCTGGATGTCCTAAGGTTTGTGGACCAGCTCATGTGGTTAGCAGTCGTGGGTTCGATCCAAACTCCCGGACACCACTTAAATGTGTCTCTCTCACAAACAGAGGTGGCATTTAATATTTCAGGGATATGACTGAAAACTTATTCCTATACCTCCCTTACATTTGTTGTTGAATCATCCATTTTCTCCAGATATTTACTGACGTTATTTTCGACACGCACGTGTTCGTGTATATGAAAACTTTCGTGAATTTTTACCACTATGAGATTATATTTAAAAAAAAAAACAGGAGCTAGTCTTTCAGTGCTCGTTAGAGATGTGTAACATCTAACCTCCGTAACGAGCAAATTCATGTGCTCTCGTGTTGCAAATAAAAATATAATACGAAACACGGACACGAAATTTTAACGTAGAATTATTAAAAATAATTCCGAGCGTGATAAATATACACAAAATTGTGTTTCCAACTACATTTCTGGACGCGAATCACACGTAGTTTTTCGCACCCGCCGCTAGAATTCACTGCCGGAGCAGCTACGTCGACTATTGAATCATTTGATTTTCAGGCCGAAATTTTAAACTGTATAATGAAACTGCTCCGATAAAAGCGAAAAAGACGAAAAAAAATATTAAACCCTGGTTTAAACCTGATTTTCGACGATGATTTTTATTAAAATACTGCCCATATTGTTAAAATTCATTTGACAGGTAATACTATAAAGTTTTCCTTCGCCACAGATAGCAGCACCGTGGTTTCAAATTTCCGTTCCTTGCGACTTCCATTCCATCTACGAAATTACTCCTACCAAAAGCCGTAAACCGAGAGCTAAGTTTTCACACATAAAAAAAATTGTGAGTGGAGTCCACGCGAGACAGAAGTAAAAATTCTTGCTTATTATGTATGGATAAAGATAAATTATTAGTATGTTTTAATTAAACAATAGATACTAATTGAGAATAACTAGGATGTGGGTATGAACTCAAATAAAAAAAACCTTTTCCAGCGTCATGTACTTTCGCATCCGTACACTTGCACATTTTTTTTAGCCTCCTTTGGAGGTTTATTCCCACGTTGCCTTTGATAATATGTACCTATTATCTTCTTCTACCTTTTTATTATTTTTAGGCGCGATGTTATAACACGATCTCCAGCTGAATAAAAAGAAGGAACATAAAAACACTCCAATCAAACATATAACACTAATAAAGTCTATCTAACAAACCTATAAGACGTTTTTACTTTTCATATCACCGTGTTCATATACAAAAAAAAACAATGTTAGAACAATAATTCTACGTCATCCTTGCGATATCAAACATAATAAAAAGAACCCAATTGAGATGAAAAAGGGGGTTGTCTGTAAAGTCGGTTTACGGACGATAATTTTACGTAATAACGTGAGTAGAAGAGAGATAGATTCCTCACAAGCCGAACGCTTAGACCGATCGTGCTTCTCTATCGCTTGTTCCGCGCTCTCGCTTGCACGCTCCGCTCAGGCGGAATGTGACAATTAGTCATGCTTTTTCGTGCATGCTGCCAGCGTTAATAGATTTATAAGACGTTATCACGTCAAAAATAGATTTATAAAGCTAACTTGTTAAGTCTATACGTATTTTTTCACATTCTAAATCACACTATACATGCAAAAATACTTATAAACTTAATTGTACAAACCGATAACTCTTCTCCACATGGACACGGAGGAGATGCAAAAACCAGCAGTGTTACGAAAGTTCCATAGCATCACTGCTGCGCCATTTGTACCTCTCCCCTGCCGGTTCCTCATCCGACGGCTCAACTAGCATATACTATGCTACGCTACGTAAACACACACACCCTCCCCTCATTTTTGTCATCATTCGACCGCTAACTCATTCATGGAAGTGGCGACGCCGCTGACATACTTTCCTGCTCTAACGGTTCCCCCACCACGTACCTAACTATTCCCCTCATGCGATCAAAATTTTCGTAACACACTAAAATTGTAGCCCCCTCAGAA
Organism: Bacillus rossius redtenbacheri; assembly: GCF_032445375.1. Taxonomy (NCBI): domain Eukaryota; kingdom Metazoa; phylum Arthropoda; class Insecta; order Phasmatodea; family Bacillidae; genus Bacillus; species Bacillus rossius. Next base: position 23,376,117 of record NC_086330.1, on the reverse strand, counting down.
AAGAAGTTTCAATTAGAAAATTAAACACCGCACGTGTGCCCAGGTGGGCGGGACGAGTGGCCACTCACCAACACGGTGGCTCTGATGCGCACACCGCACGTGTGCCTGGGTGGGCGGGACTAGCGGCCACTCACCAGCACGGTGGTCCTGATGCGCACACCGCACGTGTGCCCAGGTGGGCGGGACTAGCGGCCACTCACCAGCACGGTGGCTCTGAAGCGCACACCGCACGTGTGCCCGAATGAGCGGGACGAGCGGCCACTCACCAGCACGGTGGCTCTGATGCGCACACCGCACGTGTGCCCGGGTGGGCAGGACAAGCGGCCACTAACCAGCACGGTGGTCCTGATGCGCACACCGCACGTGTGCCCAGGTGGGCGGGACGAGCGGCCACTCACCAGCACGGTGGCTCTGAAGCGCACACCGCACGTGTGCCCTGGTGGGCGGGACGAGCGGCCACTCACCAGCACGGTGGCTCTGATGCGCACACCGCACGTGTGCCCGGGTGGGCGGGACGAGCGGCCACTCACCAGCAGGGTGGCTCTGATGCGCACACCGCACGTGTGCCCGGGTGGGCGGGACGAGCGGCCACTCACCAGCACGGTGGCTCTGATGCGCACACCGCACGTGTGCCCGGGTGGGCGGGACGAGCGGCCACTCACCAGCACGGTGGCTCTGATGCGCACACCGCACGTGTGCCCGGGTGGGCGGGACTAGCGGCCACTCACCAGCACGGTGGTCCTGATTAGCACACCGCACGTGTGCCCAGGTGGGCGGGACTAGCGGCCACTCACCAGCACGGTGGCTCTGAAGCGCACACCGCACGTGTGCCCGAATGAGCGGGACGAGCGGCCTCTCACCAGCACGGTGGCTCTGATGCGCACACCGCACGTGTGCCCGGGTGGGCGGGACAAGCGGCCACTAACCAGCACGGTGGTCCTGATGCGCACACCGCACGTGTGCCCAGGTGGGCGGGACGAGCGGCCACTCACCAGCACGGTGGCTCTGAAGCGCACACCGCACGTGTGCCCTGGTGGGCGGGACGAGCGGCCACTCACCAGCACGGTGGCTCTGATGCGCACACCGCACGTGTGCCCGGGTGGGCGGGACGAGCGGCCACTCACCAGCAGGGTGGCTCTGATGCGCACACCGCAAATGTGCCCGGGTGGGCGGGACGAGCGGCCACTAACCAGCACGGTGGCTCTGATGCGCACACCGCACGTGTGCCCGGGTTGGCGGGACGAGCGGCCACTCACCAGGACGGTGGTCCTGATGCGCACACCGCACGTGTGCCCGGGTGGGCGGGACGAGCGGCCACTCACCAACACGGTGGCTCTGATGCGCACACCGCATGTGTGCCCAGGTGGGCGGGACGAGCGGCCACTCACCAGCACGGTGGCTCTGATGCGCACACCGCACGTGTGCCCTGGTGGGCGGGACGAGCGGCCACTCACCAGCACGGTGGCTCTGATGCGCACACCGCACGTGTGCCCGGGTGGGCGGGACGAGCGGCCACTCACCAGCACGGTGGCTCTGATGTGCACACCGCACGTGTGCCCGGGTGGGCTGGACTAGCGGCCACTCACCAGCATGGTGGCTCTGATGCGCACACCGCACGTGTGCCCGGGTGGGCGGGACGAGCGGCCACTCACCAGCACGGTGGTCCTGATGCGCACACCGCACGTGTGCCCGGGTGGGCGGGACGAGCGGCCACTCACCAGGACGGTGGCTCTGATGCGCACACCGCACGTGTGACCGGGTGGGCGGGACTAGCGGCCACTCACCAGCACGGTGGTCCGGATGCGCACACCGCACGTGTGCCCGCGTGGGCGGGACGAGCGGCCACTCACCAGCACGGTGGCTCTGATGCGCACACCGCACGTGTGCCCGGGTGGGCGGGACGAGCGGCCAATCACCAGCACGGTGGTCCTGATGCGCACACCGCACGTGTGCCCGGGTGGGCGGGACGAGCGGCCACTCACCAGCACGGTGGTCCTGAATCGCACACCGCACGTGTGCCCGGGTGGGCGGGACGAGCGGCCACTCACCAGCACGGTGGCTCTGATGCGCACACCGCACGTGTGCCCAGGTGGGCGGGACGAGCGGCCACTCACCAGCACGGTGGTCCTGATGCGCACACCGCACGTGTCCCCTGGTGGGCGGGACGAGCGGCCACTCACCAGCACGGTGGTCCTGATTCGCACACCGCACGTGTCCCCTGGTGGGCGGGACGAACGGCCACTCACCAGCACGGTGGTCCTGATGCGCACACCGCACGTGTCCCCAGGTGGGCGGGACGAGCGGCCACTCACCAGCACGGTGGTCCTGATGCGCACACCGCACGTGTCCCCTGGTGGGCGGGACGAGCGGCCACTCACCAGCACGGTGGTCCTGATGCGCACACCGCACGTGTGCCCGGGTGGGCGGGACGAGCGGCCACTCACCAGCACGGTGGTCCGGATGCGCACACCGCACGTGTGCCCGGGTGGGCGGGACGAGCGGCCACTCACCAGCACGGTGGTCCTGATGCGCACACCGCACGTGTGCCCGGGTGGGCGGGACGAGCGGCCACTCACCAGCACGGTGGTCCTGATGCGCACACCACACGTGTGCCCGGGTGGGCGGGACGAGCGGCCACTCACCAGCACGGTGGCTCTGATGCGCACACCGCACGTGTGCCCTGGTGGGCGGGACGAGCGGCCACTCACCAGCACGGTGGTCCTGATGCGCACACCGCACGTGTGCCCGGGTGGGCGGGACGAGCGGCCACTCACCAGCACGGTGGTCCTGATGCGCACACCGCACGTGTGCCCGGGTGGGCGGGACGAGCGGCCACTCACCAGCACGGTGGTCCGGATGCGCACACCGCACGTGTGCCCGGATGGGCGGGACGAGCGGCCACTCACCAGCACGGTGGTCCTGATGCGCACACCGCACGTGTCCCCTGGTGGGCGGGACGAGCGGCCACTCACCAGCATGGTGGTCCTGATGCGCACACCGCACGTGTGCCCGGGTGGGCGGGACGAGTGGCCACTCACCAGCACGGTGGTCCTGATGCGCACACCGCACGTGTCCCCAGGTGGGCGGGACGAGCGGCCACTCACCAGCACGGTGGCTCTGATGCGCACACCGCACGTGTGCCCGGGTGGGCGGGACGAGCGGCCAATCACCAGCACGGTGGTCCTGATGCGCACACCGCACGTGTCCCCTGGTGGGCGGGACGAGCGGCCACTCACCAGCACGGTGGTCCTGATGCGCACACCGCACGTGTCCCCTGGTGGGCGGGACGAGCGGCCACTCACCAGCACGGTGGTCCTGATGCGCACACCGCACGTGTCCCCGGGTGGGCGGGACGAGCGGCCACTCACCAGCACGGTGGCTCTGATGCGCACACCGCACGTGTGCCCGGGTGGGCGGGACGAGCGGCCACTCACCAGCACGGTGGCTCTGATGCGCACACCGCACGTGTGCCCGGGTGGGCGGGACGAGAGGCCAATCACCAGCACGGTGGTCCTGATGCGCACACCGCACGTGTCCCCTGGTGGGCGGGACGAGCGGCCACTCACCAGCACGGTGGTCCTGATGCGCACACCGCACGTGTGCCCGGGTGGGCGGGACGAGCGGCCACTCACCAGCACGGTGGTCCGGATGCGCACACCGCACGTGTGCCCGGGTGGGCGGGACGAGCGGCCACTCACCAGCACGGTGGTCCTGATGCGCACACCGCACGTGTGCCCGGGTGGGCGGGACGAGCGGCCACTCACCAGCACGGTGGTCCTGATGCGCACACCGCACGTGTCCCCTGGTGGGCGGGACGAGCGGCCACTCACCAGCACGGTGGCTCTGATGCGCACACCGCACGTGTGCCCGGGTGGGCGGGACGAGCGGCCAATCACCAGCACGGTGGTCCTGATGCGCACACCGCACGTGTCCCCTGGTGGGCGGGACGAGCGGCCACTCACCAGCACGGTGGTCCTGATGCGCACACCGCACGTGTCCCCAGGTGGGCGGGACGAGCGGCCACTCACCAGCACGGTGGTCCGGATGCGCACGCCCTGCAGGTCTCTCCTCCTGGCGTGGATCTCTCGGCCGCTCGGCCACCGGCTGTGGTGCTGGGACCTGCTCCACGCGCCGAGCGGGGTCACGACCATAGCCGCGCGCCGGGACAGCCTGTACACGTCGGCGAGGTGAGCCGTCCCGCCGCGCGCCGACACGACCAGGCACAGCATGTCCACCGTCACGTGGGCTCTTCGGAACACCTCCCCGACCCTCTGGTGCGGCGCGAGGAACACCACCCACACGATCACGGAGCGCCGTCTGTTCCGCTTCTTGTCCTGCGGAACATTCACGCATCTCTTGTGGGCCAATTCAGGTTTCGTTTATGAGTTAAATTAAAAAAAAAAAATAATTTGTTGTCTGTAAAGTCGGTTTACGGACGATAGTTTAACGTGACAACGTCATAACAAAACATTGATGAAATGATTGCATACTTTTATGAATAAAACTGAATCATTTTTATTGAATTATCACTATTTTGTATGGATACAAAGAAGGAGTGAAATGAAATCTACAATTTAATTGATAAATTTAATATTTATTTGCACTCATGAATTCAAATATGTTTATTACTTGAACGAAGAGATTATTTTAACTATAACTTTTATACATGTTTGCTATTTAACTTCTTCCAATCTGTGTAATTCTCTTAAGGATAGGACGATGATAGGAAAAGTAGGAAACTAATGGGAGTGTTTCAAGTTTAATGTGCCTCGAAAAAGTCAAATCGATGGTTGTTCCAATCGAGTGGAAGATAGATAGATACGGCGCAAGCGTACATTGAGCGTAACGGGACAATGAGTCATCCTTTTACGTGCGTGCAGCCGGCGTTCATCGATTTATTAGACGTTGTCACGTCAAAATTGGTTTTAATCTTTCTTTAGCTAGAAATCTCATGCGATATAAATAAGCTTAAGATAATAGAAACATTGACGTTAAATATTTACAGTAGACAATTTTTTACATTGGAAATGTCACACGTTCTGATTCAGCAGATGAGAAAATAAAAAATTAAGGTTCTTCGAAACATGCTGGTGAAACGGGTGATTTTTTGATATGGTCATGAGGAATAACTACTAAATGTTTATATATGATATATATATGTTATAGATATACGTTACATATAGGTTAATAAGTTCCTAAAATAGATTATCTCATCCCCTCCATTTATAATAAATTTCTAATGATTTTTTTTTCTTTTGCAGGACTTCTTAAAAGATCATTATCATAAAATAAAATAAAGTAATATAGTACGGGCCAAAAGTCTTGCGACATGGGTACCATAGTCTGATGGAAACGCGTTGCTCGGTACCAGTGGCAAACCCCTGTGAGGGGAGGGGGTTGGGTGACATAGCCCCATCCTCTCCCGAAGTTATGAAATTTTTTTGCATAATGTCAGTGAAGACAGTGTGAGAAGCAAAGTCACCTACGCTTACTTCTCTAGACCGATATTCAGTGTGTAAGTGTCAATGTAAGTAAACGTTTTTTTTTAATTATATTAATTTTTTTCTTCAACCCCCTCCCCCTCTTCATGAAAATATTAATGTATCCACCACTGTTCGGAACGGACTGGCAAAGACAAAGAGTAGGCGGTTTACTGAATTAAAAAGGAAAGGTTCGGCGTGCCCCGGTTACATGTCAACTGTTCCTAAAAAATAAATCGTCTTAATGATGTTGTTGCGTGTATATAAGTTCATCCCGTTAAGCACTACATAGTCAACATACTTACAACAGGTATAGAAAAATAACACCCCCAAGGAGATATTTTAACTTCCTTGGCCGCGCTCCGCTGATTCGTAATCTCTTCCCCTACTTCCCCTCCTTTCCCCCCCAACATGCTTCCCCCTCTTTCACCCCCTCGCCGCGTTGTCTACTCACCAGACGTTTGACCCGCGCTATACCACGTACGTTCTTTGCAAATGATCGTTATCTAATATTGTTTCTTTAATTTATTTTTCATATATCTAAGAATAAGCTACATGCTAACAGTAGTAACCATATGTTAAAGACTGGAAAAATTCGCTCTTTCGATTACCTCTAGGATAGACTCCACAAACCTCTACATACTCAGGCAAATGCCACCTGCCCATTGGCTACTGACTCGTGAGACCTGTCAACTGGGACGCTTGCGATTCGATACTTTTTTGGTTGAAGGTTTCCCATTGGCTCAAAGTCCTTCAGATAAACTGTAAGCCAATCACAGAAGCAATATAAAGGTACAGTTGTTTGGATTCTAGCGTATCGTGAAATGAATCCGCGAATTTTTCCGGTCTCTACATATGTATATTAACAACCGTGATATGAAACAGTTATTTGCATATATAAGTTAACTGTTTAACAAGAAAACTGTTCCCAATGATGCAAATGCTCATAATGTTTGATTTCTGACCACTATAGTGCAACTTAAAATTCTAAAATGAAGTAGTGCGATATGTTCATTTAACGAAAGTGAAATCACATATGAGAAATGCTTTCTTACGTTATTTATCCAGGCTTCCAGGTGACGGGAGTCAGTGTGAAGAAGAACAATAATACTTGAAGCACCACTCTTTAAGTTTCCTGCTATCTGACCATCGAGATAAATGCTCTGAGTGGAGACAAATTTCTCCGATAGAATCTTCCTCAGCATGAACACTTGCGTCTTCTCAGATTCTGCAGAATATTGATACAAGTTCATATAAGGTACTGGAGTCTCCGTGGAAAAGTAATTATGAATGAGAAACCCTGTTCAAACTGTGACTAACATTTTATGTAATCGTTTGTAATATATTTTCCTATCGTTGTGCATAGGTGCCAATACACAACTTTATAAATTCAAATTATTTAAATCGGTTTTATTAGTTTGCTAGATATAAAATTCTACTTTTTTGTTACATTTTCTTGTGTGGAAAAAAAAGTAGAAACAATAATTTTCCTGGTAGCTCATTGACTCATAAAAATAATTGCTCTTTATTTGTAAATTTAAAACCCAAAAGAAGAAAATAATAAATATGCATTTTTTAATGATTGTAATCAACATTTTTTAAAGATAATTAGACTTAAATTTGAACATTTTATTAAATAGTCATAACAACCGAGCCAGCGATGTGGATGTCAGATGTTAGTGTGTATGGTCGAAGCATAAAACCCTGGATTGTGACGTCACGTCGGCCATATTGTATGACCTTGACCTTGACCACATCCGCAATCTTCGATGACGCCATATTGTTTTCATCTACTGGAGGTCACAATATTGAATTATGACATCACTGCCACCATATTGTTTTCGTCGGCTGGAGGCCGTTATCTTGAATGACATCACAGCCACTTTTTTTATAATTCTAATGCCGTTGACACCATCTTGTTTTCGTATGCTGGAGGCCGCCATCTTGGATAACGTTATCTTGGTTTCTGCTGTTTGTTCCTAGAGTGCGCCAGCATCACTCTGTCTCATGCATGTTATGTCGATGTTCCATTACCCACCAGTGTTGTTATGGTTCTCATCGGCATATTAAATTTCATTATTTATACAAAATGGCATCCTTTATGTCACAATCAAAGATGGCAGTCGATCTTTGACCCCATCCTCAATCCTCACTACGACTCTAGACGCAGGATGAACATTTATATACTACTCCAAGTTTATCATACTCACTCCTTAACTACATTACTTGCATAATTATGGGGGCCAGTGTTCACGGCCTTGGGGATAAGCTACCCCCATTAGGGGTAGGTGCACTTACAGAGCAATGCAGGCATTTTTGTTGTCAAAAGAAGATGAACCAAATCTATCATCCCTAATCCAGTTGGACACGACTGGTGTGTGTAAGAGGGAGTGCTTACACTGGACTGTGTTGGCTGTTTTTCCAGCCCTTTTATTGTAATTAATTATTTGCATGCAATTAAAAACTATTTTTAAATGATGCCGAAGAAGTATAACTTCTCACGCGTGTACATAAGTACACGCACCCTTTTTTTTTTTTTTTTTTTTTTTTTAAATATGTTGATGCTGATGCTTGGATATCAGCTTCTGACATTCACATTTGTTTTGCTTCCCCCTTTTCCTGCTATATTTATGTTGTTTGTCTAAGCATTTGTATACTGTTAGACTGTTTTGAATCATTCATGTTGGTTGGAGCTTAATAAATAACTAAATAACTGATTCGTAGTTATCTAAAATAAAATTCCTGAGATAACAGAAACCACAAGAAGAAAAACGAGTCTTATTGTGCCCGAAGGGACACAGCCTATTAATAATTCAAATTTAGTACATGCAGAGGTAACATACTCGTACATAATTATCAGGCTATAACCATGACTGATGCATTGAGTAGGCCTAAGGCTATACTGAGGAGATCGCGCACACACAAGAAGCTGCAATTTACTAATTGACACAGAAAATCAATACCAGTACCGTTACTATTGAATTTTTATTGCTGTGGTCCATTTATTCTCAAGGCAGTATGTGTACCTACATGAAATACCAATTATTGCTGCTATCTATTTTGCAAATCAAGAGTGCTGTCTTTCAAGCTGTAAATTTACATAGGAAAAACTAAAGTGCTCTTTCCAACATAGCATCCTAATCTAAGATAAGAAAAAACATTTTTCAAGAACTGAACATAGAAGCTCTTTCCTATAAAATCTTTTTGTGTTCACATTAGTACCTAGTGTTTGTTAATTTATATGCAAGGTGAGTTCACTGATGAAATTTTTCACCTAAAACTCTGGTTACAAATTATTTAGGGATCTTCGTAACTTTACGGACAACGAATTAACTTATTTTGTACATAGATCCAAATAAATTTTCTTGTTATATAAGCAAAACATTGAAAAATGGGTAAAGTTTACTGGAAGAAACCCTCCTCCACCCTTTTCCTTGTCCACTTGTGTGTTTACCTTTATTTAGGACGAAATATACATCGGGGAAGTGAAAATACGTTGCAGTTTCTACAATAATTCAGGTATTTGAAATTAAAAAGAATTCTTCGTTTATTTGAGTTTAATTCTTCGTTGAAATTATTTAAATTTAGTGTTATTTCTCTCAGTGTAGTGACGAAGTGAAATAAACGAAATGTATCATTACTATCATTGTTTGTAGTAAAACCTGTATAGAAATGTTTGATAATGCGCAAAGACGTGTCAATGTGAAGTGGGTGTTGGCAGCACTGACCGGCACAACATTACAGATCTGCATTTGGGATTGGAGAAAACCTCTTGTGCACGAGGGCGAATTAGAAACAGGAGACGCTCCACTCCTTCGCATTGGCGGCGCTGCGGCCCACATCAAAGAGAGCAGTTACCCCAACAATACCTCAACGAGCATCTTGCTCATTTCACTAGAACTCATTGCCAGAATGTGGCGTGTTTGAATGACATTCACCAGCTTCATTGTCACCATTCACCTTTCCTAAACATATAACTAGATACCTGCAAAATTCGCGGATTCATTGACCTCTAGGATAAACTCCACAGTCATTTTAAATACTCGCGGAAATGACACCTGTTCATTGTCTGCTGACGCGTGAGACGTCTCAACTAGACTGACCGTAATTCGGCACTTTCTTGGTTTAGTGTTTCCCATTGGCTCACAGTTCCCCGGATAAAATGTGGGCCAATCGCAGAAGCGGTACGAAGGTATAGTTGTTTTGATGCTAGCCTATCACGAAATGAATCCGCGAATTTTGCATGTCTCTACAATATAATATAAATTACGAAAAAAAAAAAAAACAAGCCAGCAGGTACTGCTTACCAGTTACGTTCACACTGCTCGACTGCAAAAAAGAAACAACACCACCGCCTCGATTGAAATGATCTCGCACGGCGTGTATAACGCCACAGTACAGCTCCGGATCAAAGTTGTTGGCAAACCCATCGTGAGTCAGAGCTCCAGAGTTATACAATCCGACAAACAAGGCCAGTCTCAAGACTTTCATGTTAATTCGTTGGGGGCCGGCTCAGATGTGAAACTTGAACTGGCATTCCAAGTTGTACGGGGGGGTTTATAGCTGGTTGTGCACTTTATAAGAGCGAGGTAGCCACTGGGTCAGATTATATCTAAGCTACGATCGATATACTAACACCTTCAAATCTTTCGACAGATCGCATCAATTGTTGTGAAGTCGTTATGCCGAGACTCTAGCAAAGTTAACGTGTAATTGCAGCTGACAACATGTCTACACCAAGTAGTAATTTGAACTGAGACATTATCTTGTACCTACTAATATCAATTTTTATTAGGTAGCTTTTGCAAAATAAATAATGGTTAAAAGGAAAACTGGCAGTGATATTTTTTCGATATATTTAATTACTATGTTGAATAGAAACAATATTGTGTCAAAAGTTTCATTTTTACTCAGTAATAATTAATAACTTATGAATAATGGAAACAAATTTGTTCTGGAAATACATTTTTTGAAAATTAGTAATATTTAAAAATTATATTTAATGCCACATAATTTTACATAGAAATGCGTGAGATAATAGGGTCTCTAAGATTATAATGGTGTTAAAATCCATGTGCTTCCTGAATAGGTGCTGATAAATTATAGACATCATGACAGAGAGTGAGTGTTTAAAAAAAGAGGGGGGGGGGGGGATGAAAGACAATAATAACTCAGCTTTGTAAGATACCAATTAGAAAGAAAACGTTAGTTTATTATTTTAACATTATCTTCCGAAACTATTGGAGATTAGAGGAACCAAGAAATCCTGAAACAGTTAAAAGCCCAAGCCCGAAACAGATCACGAACCAATGATTACTGGTGTTATTCTGTAATCTAGCCATATAGCATATCAATGCTTGTATTTGTAATTCCGAATAAGTTGTCTTCTTTATTCTAAAATATGCTTGATGGTCCTGTAACAGTTATCAGTACCTAGTCCAATAGAAATATTTTTTTGTATGTGCATTATGAAAAAAATAAATAAAAAAAAGAGTCAATTTTTACGATGCGCGCGCACCACGAAACGAAATTTTCACAGGATAAAAAAAGGGATACATACAGATAAAATTTATTTATGTGCTTTTAAATCTTATATATTATATTGAACGCTAGTCATATCCTTAGAAACACTTATTTATAGAGAATATGAGTAATATATATTGTGTTTGTAAAATTTTTCAACTGTATTTTCAAGTGAGGATAGGTTTATACTTCTTTGGGCGCGTCATAAAAAATTATTAGAATAAATTATTACGATGATGTGCAGCATGCAACAATAATTGACAGGAATGAAGAAAGTAACATTTTAATAAAATCATCCAGTGATTGATATTGAATACTGGTCCATATAATTAATATTATTTATTTATTGTGAATATTCGTGAGAGAAAATGTGTTTATAATACAATTAAGTGTATTTATTTAAATGATACCATGTTCCCTTACGTTTAAATTATCTGCTTTATAAATGACTACATTATTATATAATAAATAATTAAAATTAATAGAATAAACATTAAAAATTATTATGGTTTTTCATTTTAAATTGAAAATTACCGCGATTATTTTACTAAATTAAGTAATTTTATACTTGTGTTTATGTGAATACTGAATATTTATTTAAATTTTTAATTTGACTATATTTATACTTCACCAACCATATTTACAATATATCTCCATCAATTTTATTTTTTATTTTTTAAATTATTTGCAAGCAAGATTAAAGTTGTTTTTTTATTATGTCAAGTCAGGGGCGGATCCAGCGTTTGATGTCAGAGGGGGCGAATGTAGGTTTCAAAAGTATTTAAAATGGGAGAGTCCGGGGGTCCACCCCACGGAAAAATTATAGATTTTCGCATGCAAAATGGTGTTTTTTTCATAGCAATTTTGTGCTTAAAATGTCAAATACACTTTTGGTATAATCAGTAAAAATTTTCACAGAAAATTAGTTTTGGTAAACGATAAAGTTATCAGAAAATAATAAATAAAATACAATAATTAAAGAATGGGCATACCATTTGTAGTAATAACTAAAATTAAAATGTCTTGTACATATAATCATTGTGCATAACTAGAAGTTGCAAAAAACCGGTTTTTCTCCATCATAAAATGAATTCCACCCTGTAGGTTCTCTTGCTTGCAAAGCGATGAATGACTTTTTCTTTATCAATCTCGCAGCCATTATGGATATGCAATAATGCAAGTCCGGTTAGTCTGTCTTCCTTTGTGGTAGATCTCAACCACGTCTTAAGTCTTCTCAATGTCGAAAATGTTCTCTCTGCCGAAGCGACACTTACGGGTAAGGTGACAGATTTTCAGGAGAATGTAGATGCCTGGATACAGCTCCTCGTCACACGAAGCGAGAACATCAAGAGCTGTGGAGGGTATTGTATTGTTAATTTCTTTCTTACGGGTCCACTTCACCTCCCATGATCGAACCTCGGCATTAAGTTGTCTTTCCACATATTCTAGCCCATTCACTCCAATGAGAGAGCCATACTTTGTAGAAATGTTTTTGACATTTACTTGACTAGAAGAGGAAGTTGGTAACAAAGCTGACAGGCTGTGAAGCTGTTGCGTTTCTTCCGAAAACCGATGTTTTAAATCTTCGACAATGTCCTCCAGAATGGGAATGAATACAGCTCTTCGGAAATATTCAACAGGGTTCGTTGATGGGTAATTTTGTCTGTGTGTTTCCATTTTCACAAGTTAAATCTACACCAAGCTCCTGAGCAAGACCATCAGCTTCGTTGAAAAGTCGAGAAAATAGCTCTTCGCACTGTGTACGTTTTGTATTTATAACAGAAAGAGTATCTTCCAGAATATCTTGGGCAACCTTAAGGTCTATGGAAGTCTTCTGATATAGTCTACTCAAAGGAAGAGTGTCTCCCAGCATATCAGATAAGCAGATGACTGTGACAATAAATTCACTCTCACAAAGTGCAGTCAAAAAAGTCTTTGCTTTTGCAGCACTTTCAGCATCTTTCCAAGATTCGACACACTCTAAAGCCTGAGCTACTTTCAGAAAAGATGTTCGGAACTGCAAAATGCCATCGTGTCTTTCGATCCAACAAGTTTCACACAGTCCAGAGAGTTGGTGACATAAAACTTTCTTGAGTAAAGCTGAGCGTTTTGATGATGCAGTGAAGAACGAGATTATCGTTTTCATTGTTGCAATAGTATTTCGAACTGCTTGGACGCTGGAAGATTTTAATATCGCCAAATTAAGTGCATGGTTGTGACATGGACAGTGAACAGCATTCACAGCTTCACGTCTGACTTCAGCCACAGCACCACGAATTTCTGACACCATGACACTGCACCCATCTGCGGATATGCCAACCAATGGCTTAGGTCAAGACAGTGATGCTTTAGAGCAGAAAGTACTACTTGTCCAATATCTTTGCCACTTACAGTTGGTTCATATAATTCATCTTGATCCTTGTCCTCACTGTTCACAAATTGTCTAACATTTAAAAATTGTAAAAAATCTTCGTGCACTGAATCTTTGTGTAAACACCTCAAAACAAGTGTTAACTGGGACTCATGTGAAGCATCAGTAGTTTCGTCGAACATGATGCAATAAAATTTGTAATCCTGCACACGTTTGATAATTTGTGAAATAATCTCTTCCCCACAACTACCAATCAACTCATTCTGCATGGTTTTGCTGATAAAAGTTGCTCTAGATGATGCTGTTTGTAGATGGTCTTTTAGTTCATTGTCACCACACTGGATACGGTATCGAAGAAGGGCGCGGAAGTTACCTTCATTTGCAGTAATACTCTCTGTTAGTAAACCGTCATCACTATGTCCTCTGAATGCAATATTTTGCCTTCCGAGAAAGATAATAGTGCCAATTATAGGTAATAATCTACAACAGTTTTCTTAAATTTTTTTCAGACGGTGACTGTTGATCTGATTTGCCACATTTTTTCAGGATTTTCCATACACTGGAGGAATTTCTTTCCAGACTCAACAGCCAAAATGTGGTATTCATTTCTTTTGTAGGACTCCAGAACACCATCGTTTCCTAAGATTTTGGTAAAGTTCTTGAGAGGCTGAGTCACCATGGTTTTTAGTTGAACAGTTTTGTCGAAGCCACCTATATTGTTCGTGATAAACAAAGGACAAAATTTGCAGAACTTTTCTGGACATCAGAAAATACAAGCCAGGGATTGTTGTCGAGGTTGGTCACACTGCAACTCTCCTCACTCCACCCTCCACTCCAGTAACGGGAAAGCCCAGCTTGTCGCCCGCCACCCCCTTCCAACATTCCAAGCCACACTTTTCCCTTGAGCTCAGGACAGCTGAAAAGTTGAAGGATGAAGGAAACATGCCCAGAGTGAAGTTATTCTGTGTCAATGTGGCACACAGCTATCAATATTTCGGTTTCATGTAAGACATTGCACGGGTCCTTATGTATTTGGCTACATCATCGATTTTTCTTCCCTGGGTGAAGGGGGGGGGGCGATCGCCCCTATCGCCCCCCCTTGGATCCGCACCTGTGTCAAGTTAGCATAACTTCTAACGTGCGTATATAAATAAACACACCAATTTCTTTTTCAATTACAGCTATTCCACCAGCAAAGGGCTCTAATTCAGTGTGAAATATACTGTGGGCCAGTTATACAGCTCAGATGATTTATCAGCAATGACTATATGTTCTGTTAAATGTGGGGGCGAAAATGTAATAAACATTATAAGTAGGGGAGGGTAGGGTAATGCCCCGCAGTGAGGTAATGGCCCGCACCACGTTTTCCTAATCACAAACAATTTGCGGCAAATGGACATAGTGCTGTGCTCTAGGGAGAGCGGAGAGGACTTCTTGGAAGTTTGTTTCATGTCGCTACGTTGACTGGTGTTCGAGTGGGGTGCGTTTAAAGGAAAACCAATGTATGTAATTTAATGTTTCTCAACACTTCCATGCTACGTAGTTAGAAAAAAAAATAGATGTTTTGGTTGATAAATATTTTTTTTCAAATATCTTTGAACAGTAGCGTATCTTTTGAGACCAGAATCGCTTACACAAGTATGTACTATTAATCTGTACGGCAAAATGGTTGACGACGGGGTAACAGCCCGCACTGCGCGGGGCATTACCCCATTCTTATTTTAATTAAGTCTAATAACTCTGTATTTGGTTTCATGGCACATAATTTTTGTAAAGTAGTTGTGAACTATTGATTTGAAGCAAAAGTAAAAAGAAAAAGAATGTTGTTAGCTAATGTACTTTTAGAACTTTTTTTTTGCCATTTTTATTTTTATGTATGATGCTTGTAAAAATTTTGCCAAAAATATTTTTATTTTATTTTACGCGATGATATATTAACATGGTTATGTTAAAATATGATTTTGTTCAATTATTTACATTTTTTCTAAAATTTTTAATTTTTTGTTTGTTTAACTCGCTGGATTCACCCCTCTAAAATATAATGAATCGGGTTGGCAGAACTTATTATTTTGGCACATTGGTTTCCATTTTAACTACCCTTCAAACTTGAATAAATTCCAGAAAATTTTAGTATTGAAATATTAATTAATTTGCAATTGTGTGTATTTTATATGGGGAAACCACATAAGCGCCATTACCCCGCAGGGGTGGGCAACGGCCCGCAGTGTCGACTTCTATCTTTTGATGTATTGTTTTATCTGATGTGTCATGTGGCTAATGATTATGAAACGAACATGTAACGAAAGGCGTATAGTAAACATAATCGACTTCACCGACCGAAGATATCTACTTTTTATATTTGTATTTGACGAATTAAATTAAGTGCGGGCCATTTCCCCGCTCTCCCCTACTGTTAACAGCTTTGCGACATATATGACGAAAACTAAGCTTAAAATTTAAAACACTGCTCTCATCCACGACTTACACTGTTTTAGAACCAAAAACTCGCACTGAAGCTGATTGGCGCTCCAACCAAGAAAAACAAAATTACATTATATTTACATATATGCACAGACTGGTTTCCAACACTCTTACAGGCTGAACTGTTATCTCTATCTTTTAAACCTGCATTGACTACAATTTCTATCAGTCTTGCATTCAGCTAATATCTACCCAACATTTCTAAAACATGCAGAATACCTTCCAAGCAGCAAAAACAATTAATGAATCCCTTAGCTGATTGCAATTAATCATTACATCTGTAAGTGCCTTGTGAAGGACATGAAAGGTAAGCGCGAACATTTTGATAGAAGGAAAGGAAGGTCGAGAAGGAAGTGCAATGAAAGTTTTGTTGACGAGGGGGTTGGGGGCAGCAATATGCCCGTGGTCACAGCTTTAGGAGGCACCCGGCTGAGTTTAAAATTCTGTTACTTCTTGCATTTACTCTGATAAGACGAAAATTGCAAATATATTATCAAAACAATTCATGGGAAACCATAGAAGTAATGCAACATACATATATCATGTTTGGCGTTATGGCTACATTAATGTTTACAGTCTTTAGATTTTTATTTTATTTTGGTGTTTGAAAATTATTTGCCCACAGCCCCATGATTTCTCTCAGTGGTCCTGAAGAAGGTACTGCACACATAATAAACTTTGGATTAATATGAAATATAATACCATTGGTAAAAAGTTTAATTTTACAAAAAAAAAAATTATTTTGCACCAGAAGCATTGGCTACAGACTCAGCCAGTTTGAAGTTTGGAGGTTACCCATTGTTCTCTATTCTGTTCCTTTCTCTTTGGCTTGTCACTTTCCCTCAGTTCCCATAGAAGCTATGTGCATCACAGGGCCCAGTTCCCATAACAGAGACAGAGAGAGAGAGAGAGAGAGAGAGAGAGAGAGAGAGTGTGTGTGTGTGTGTGTGGTGTCGTGCTGTCAATCATGCCTACTTTGTAAGAACATATTTTTCTTTTGTGTATTCAAGTATCAGGTGACAAAAACCATATAATTTCTGTTATTCTCCTTCATATTGTTTAACTTTGTTAAACTTATACCTCGGATGCCAACTTCCAAATTTATTTTTCGTCATAATATTATTTCTAAATGTTCTGCTTATTAATTTGGAGTATTTTTCCCTTTAATACTTATAATTAGGGATGTTGATATTTCGCCATACTTGCAGACCCGATTGTATTCTAACTTGGTCGAACGATTTATAGGTTGTCCTGCAATTCCCTGCTATATGGTGTTGAAGAGGAGTGTCGGATGTTCGCTAAGGGCGCCAATTAGCCTAAATTATGAGCCCTGCGGGCCAGATCACAGGTTGATCTGGGACTCGACTCAGAGCGCGATGTTACCATGTGGCTGACAGGGAGCAGGGGTAATCGACAGAGGTCCCTCTTGCTGTTGCAGCCACCGGAGTCACTGGTTTAATTTTTGGCATGTCACTTACGAAAACAATATAAAACCATTTATTATATGATGGCTTTAATTGACATGGAGTCACTGTACATGGCACTACGTGTGGCAGGACTTGTTCTATGCCTGATGCCAGGGCTCGTCATGGCATAGGCACGCTTATGTTACACTACGAATACGACTAACGCGATGACGTTCTCTTCGGCAACACACCTATACAAAACAAAGAACCCAATTAACGTGGAGCTGAAATACTAACACTAAAGCCACTCCAATGTAGATGATGATTACATAATAAGCATTACTATCATAATGGTGCATGGCACAAAATTAGTATTAATACCACATGGGTCAGAAAAGAAGGGGGAAAGGGT
Source organism: Bacillus rossius redtenbacheri (assembly GCF_032445375.1). Lineage (NCBI taxonomy): Eukaryota > Metazoa > Arthropoda > Insecta > Phasmatodea > Bacillidae > Bacillus > Bacillus rossius. The sequence goes on along the minus strand of NC_086330.1, from coordinate 23,358,444 downwards.
CCCGAAAGTCTTCAGACTGTTTTGATTGCAAATGAATGTTTATGCACTTATCCCCTAATACTGTAGTTTGGTGGGGATCTAATGGAAGGTGTCTGTATTAAGTAAGTACAGACGCAAGTCCTGAAACAATCCGCGCACAAGTTAACTTAACGAATTACGTAGAACATTGTAATGATTAATGTGCGCTGTCGGTGAGTTCGGGCCAGTTGTAGGGCTGCTGCGGAGCCTGAAGTTGAAAGGTCATCGGCTGTGACTGGAAGAAGGAAGATGAAGATAGCGCATCGCCAGGCTGCCTGGCACCCCGTGCGCCCGCAGTTCGAGCCGGTTTACTGGCTCGTCTGTCCACCATCGAGAGCACTTGTGCACTCGGCCATCGCGCCAGGCCTAACTGCCGGCGAATCAGTGGGTTTACCCGCTTGTGGAGCTTGCTCTGCCGCCTTCGCTGCTGTAAATATTGCTAGAACCGAGGCTGTCCGGCTAGCCTAGCCGCGGCTCCGGCACTAGGGGTAGGGAATATTTGCAGCAGCCCCATTCTTTTTTACAGGTGGCTGCCTGGGCAGCTGGGCTGGACTTATGAGTGATGAAGTCGCTCGCCCCTGGGGCACATGTGCCCCTTGTGCCGAATCAGTGCTACTTTAGGCACGATTTTTTTTATTTTCTTAGTTTTACAAAATATTAAATTTTTTTATAACTTCAATTTTCCTCCTTCGCCCGCTGCTTTCGCCCCCATCCAAACTTGTTCGGTCGAGTGTACCGGCAGGTTAGCTTGTTGAGCAGTATTGTGCTCTCACCGCCGTTTCCCACCAAATTTGCTGGGTCTAGCCGACTACAGGGCTATCATCAGTAACGGTATCCACTGGCCGTCGCGTCTCGTCACGAGTTTAGCGCTACGCGTGACGAAAGTAGCCACCCTAAGCTTCCCATGGTCACCCCCACCCCTTCTCGGAGGTGTGCTGAAGTTTGCGGTCTCTAACACGTTTTGGTGTCCTTTTTTCAAGCTCCGCCGCACGTCCCGAAGCCTGGCCGGCGAAGTCTCCCAGGGCAGGTCATTCACCGGACATACCCCCCACCCCTCCCTGGTCCACAGCGGTCATCGGCCAGCCGGGGCAGTGACCAACCTCAAGGCCAAAATCCCCCCCACTTGCAAAATGGCGGCCACCAAGTGCCGCGATGGTCTCTGCGAGACTCCGATCTGCATGCCCACGCCATCTAGCGGCGAAAGGACGAACCAGCTATCCCCTATCCCCACCAGGAGAAACAGTCGACCTCACACTCAGTCGATAGGTCGCCGGAGCCTTTTTTTTCTTTCGGAGCCCTTCGGAGCACTTCGGGTTTCCCGATCCCCTCCTCCAGAGGAACAGACGACCGGAATTAATTTTAAGTTAGCGTCCCGGCGCCATTGCAGAGATTTTGAGGGCAGCTCTCGTCCAGCACGCATCTTCGCAACAGGTCGCAGTAACGACCAGCAGCTATCGTGATCCGCTTTCGGCAATAATGTAGTTGCTTTCTGAGCCAGGCCATGTCGCCTAGCTTTTTTTAGTTTCCTTCGTAGCTGCCCAAATAGTTAAGTTTAACTTTAGTTTTTTTTTTTGGTTTTCGGCATAATTATTTCTTCTATGTCTACCGCGAACTCCCGCGACGCGCTTCCCCGGATCACCCCCAGGGACAGCCACTATCTACTTCACCCTGCCAGCTAAGGTAAGCTGCACTTCGTCCCACACAAACCTGTTAGGTTGCCTTTTTTGGGGCTTAACTTCGCCCGGCATAAACCGCCTGCTAACCAAGCTAATCCAGGTGGATTATTGGTTATAGGCAGGGTTCCAGAATCCCAGAGGGTTCCAGAATCCCAGAGTACTCAAGAATTCCAGAGTGCTTCAAGGACCCCAGACCAGTTCAAGATGGCGGCCCAGTTCCGGCGCCACATTTTGCACCTCAAAATGTAACTCGTGAGCCTCTATAACGGAGTCTCCCCCCATCTTTCGGCACCCCTCAAAAATAAGTGAAGAACAGCTTTATAACTCCGCCAGTTTTAGGACGTTTTCCTTATTATTATAAAATATTGTATTTTAAACACATATATTTGTTTTATGAGCCTGCGAGCTCAATGTTCCTAAACAGCTGAACTTAGTATAGCATGAAATTGTGTTCCTCCCCCCCCCCCAACCCCCCTCCCTTTTTTAATATTTTATTCGTTAGTGTACTCAATGTAATGTATCAAAAATAAGAATCTGACATTGTTACCAGTTTTGTTTGTAAGGGCTGTAATGGCGTAAGATATTTTCAAATGTAAGAAACCAGCAATGAAAAGATACTAAACTACTAATCAACAGTAAAAGCCTCTAATGAAACCAAACCATACGATTGTTTTCATTTGCTGCTACTTGAAACCACAATCCACGTAACCTTTCCTTCTGTCAGGGAGGTTAATTTTAAATTGTGTTTGTAAGTGGGCTGTGCCCCTCTGGCAAGTCCTTTTAGATAATTAGCCTGACGCTTCCACCGGACATTTATTATTAATAATTATGGTTTTATCCTGAGCACAGCACCATGATTACACCCTGGCTAATAATAACCCAGAAGTGCCCAACTACAACAATGTGGGCTGCAAGGCCCAAGCACCCAACCCCTGCATGGTTGGTTTTTAGCCCCGCCCAACTCTTCTTACTTGGACCTGCTTCCCTCTTGTCCAGTAGTTACCTGCTTGCTTAATGCATATTTGATCCCTGCATGACCCGGCCCAGGGTTTTCCCTGTGTCTATGCAGGTTTTACCTGGGTCACATTAGTTAGCTTTTAAGCTAGACTTTCAATGGGGTGTCAGCCATGGCGCCAATCGCAGCCATGGCTGGCCAGTAAACCCCAATTAGCACATGATGCACGCGCCCTTGTCCTGCATGTTTAAAAACCCGCATGGTAGAGTGAATAGGCTTCGGCCTGAGACACACTTAGGTCCTCCCCTAACCTGGACACTCCCCTTACACACTTAGAATAACTTAGGCTAGGGAAAAAAATTGAACAGACATACATGCATAATGGCCTGTGTGATCGAATGGAGCACTTGGGATGACATAATAATTTTTAAATTGCCTTATTCCTTTGCTTTTGCATATTCAAAATAATGTATTCTCGGTTTTTTCTCTATGCTTCATTGTTGTAGTATTTCGGCATGATTTTGCCCTATTCATACTCAAATCGAATCCTCATCACCTCATTAAAGTATTGATTGATGTTTAAACTTTATGGTGTTCAGTAGCCTTACAGGGATTTATTTAGACTCATTACAACACAGTCTCATACACATTATGTTTCACGGAGGCCTGTTTCTACCTGAGCACGACACTGAAAAAAATATAATATGTTATTTTGAATTGATCACACTGAAAACAATATTAATTCAATCAAAGAAATAATATGGTATAATATGTATTACAATACATTTTACATTTTAATTATGGCAGAATGTTACATATGAATGAGCATACTGATGTCATTCGATATATCAGCCATGGGGTCGTTCTAATCATTGCACTTCGTGTGTTTTATAACACTTGAAGTGCACACGAGAAGGAATAATAGAATAACAACAATGGACTGCCATCACCCGGCCTCTGTAGAGGGCCCGGGAAGTACCTGATGGGCGCTACGGGCATCGCGGTGCTGCTGTTGTCCGGGGGGCGCCAGGCTAGTGAGACACTAGGCCGTTGATAGTGGGTCGTGGGTACTCTGCCCCCGCGTGCCCCGCCAGGTACGCGGCTTGAAGTCTACCCAGAAATCCTCTGAGGCCACTCGGCTGTGTGGAGGACGGGGTGGTGCGAAATAATTGTAAGCGACCCTGGTTCTGTTGAATTACGTTTAATTAACAGACTCCTCTGGTGGTACACATGGGTACGCGGTACTCCCGATGCGTACTCTACACGGTGGCTAACTGCTACAAACACTATGCGAAACAGTTACATGAACATACGTTACTTACAGAACAAAACACGACACTAATATCACACTATGAATTCGCCATGGCAGTCTCGCGGGACGCGGTTGCGAGTGTTCTGGAGACGGCCAGTGCCGAAAGTCTTAGCGTGGCTCAGTTAGTGTGGCCTTAAATTACACTTAATTGTGGTTGCAGCCGGCAGGCGTATGCGCGGCGGTTTATCGAAAGCGTGTTGGCTGGAGTCGGCCAGTGCTGTACGTTGCGTGGTCCACGACGTGGTGCAGAACCACTAATGAAGGCGATCGGTATAAGCCCGGGTCCGCAAAATACACGCCGAGTCGATGTGAGCAGCTGTGAAATAAAAGAAAAGGTTTAAGTTGCCGTCACCCGACCTCTGTGAAAGGTCCGGGGGGTACCTGACGGGCGCTACGGGCGTCGCGATGCTGCTGTTGTCCGGAAGGGCGCCAGGCTAGCGGTATGCTAGGCCGTTGATGTTGGGTCTGCCCCCGCGTGCCCCGCCAGGTACACGGCTGGAATCTAACCTGAACGGCTCTCCCTTGACTGTGAAGGCCGCTCGGCCATGTGGAGGATGGGAGACCACGGAAAATTAGTGTACACGAGTTGGTGAGAATTACCTTTAATTTAGTCCCGCTACAAAACACTCTCACCAACACTTGGCGACGTCTAGCAGTTACACAATTAACACAAAAAGAACACAACACTACGCGACACTAATGGTTACCGCGGAAGTCTCGTGGGGCGTGGGTCGATGCTCGCTGGAGACGGCCAGTGCCGAAAGTTAACGGGTGGGTGGGGGGGGGGGGGCTCGATGAGCGGGCTCCTAAGTTCGGAGAAACACTTATGTGAGTACAGCCGGCAGACGTATGCACGGCGTCCTTAATTAAAAATACGTTCGCTGGAGTCGGCCAGTACCGTACGTTCCGTGATACGATATGTAGCGCGGTATCACACTGAAGACGGTCGGGATAGGCCCGGTTCCGCAAAATACGCGCCGAGTCGACGTGGGCAGCGGTGAATTAATAAAAGGATTTGAAATTTGAAGATGTCGTACAAAATAAAAATAATCGATGAAACAAACTTGAATGCTGCCCACGGACACACGTCTGTTCCCGGCGCGGAGTGGTTTGAGACTGCCGAACATGGCCGCCTCGCAAGGAAGAAAAAACTTTCTCTTCTTTGTGAGTCGGCGTCAAAAAACTTATATTAATTGAATTTACTCTATTACCAGTTAAAACACGTTCCAGGTGCCCAATTAAAATGTAGCACCTGGTAATTGGGTGCATAAGGCTTAACAATGGTTTTAATGTATTGAATTATTCAAATTGTGACATCAAGTTGACAACTGTAAATTTACTAACATATTGTCCCACTGCGAATTGTTTTAGAGGGATTTCTCCTAGTCTGACTTGATCATAGTCACAGGCATTTTAATTAAGGCCAGTGGCCGCGGTGACTGTTAATGAGGTTTGTTGTCTGCTCCGTGCTTGGTGTACCCGCCCGGAGTGGCTACGACGCACTTATTACATGTCGGGTAATTAGTAATTTCGTACTAATGGCTTTTCCCTTAATTGAATTATGGGTTCGAGCCTCCGGGGTTCTGTACCTTTAAGATTCATTACGTCTATTGGGGTCACGCCCGAGGCGCTCGCCTGACTCATTTCGGCTGGGCAAGGGGCGCGCTCCGAAAACGGGATACGCTACTGGCGGTGCGGAGCACGGGCTTAACGGCCATGGTCGGTACGACATCAAAGTATTGAAATAACTGCAGAATGACCGATCGGTGAAACACCGACACACATCTTGACCCGGCGCGGAGTGGTTGGAGACTGCCGAACATGGTCGCTTCGCAAGGGAGGGAAAGTTTTACCTCCTTTGTGACTCGGCGCCAAAAACTTACATTAACTTAATTTGCTCTATTATAAGCTAAAAATACATTACAGGTGCCCAATTAAAAGGTAGCACCTGGTAATTGGATGCTTAAGGCTTAACAATTGTTTCAGAGTATTTATTTATTCGAATTGTGGCATCAAGTTGGCGACTGTAAATTTACTTACATTGACGCTGTCCTCGCTGCCTGTTTTGGAAATTACACTAATTGAAAAGATTTAAAGAATTTTGATCTCAAGGGCGGGGTTGCTGGCCTCGTGGCTGCAGGCAGGGACGCATTGGCAAAGGGCCCCCCGGGCTGTTATGGCCTCCCAGGATGCCGTATTAGAGAAAACACACACGTACGTTTAACAGATTTATTACGTCGCACACGTTACACTTCTCTACGTCACATATGGCACTCTCACGCGACTGGCCGCATCATCGTCGACCTCCACTCAGCCTACACCACCCTCAATTGGCGGTACTCTTTACGGTCGCTCGATAGCCCGGCGGCTAGTACTTTAAGAGAGGTAGGTAACCCGGCGAGTTACGGAGACGAATGCTCGGGTGAGCGGCAAGCCCGTTTTTGCACACGTGGTTGATTTGTGCGGGACGTAACACGGGGTACACTAACGACTGGTTATACAAGTACACTTAACAAAGAAATATTACACTAGGGTCACTAAGGGCTAGTCCCGAGTTCGGGGTGAAGTTCAAGTGTCCCACTCAGGTGGTCACGTAAAGGCGGATAATCCGCGTGGTGGCGAGGGCCACGTTAAGCTGGGCACGAGCACGGAGGAATCCGGCGGGATATCTCGTCCGTGACCGTTGCACGTCCCAGGTGATGAATCGTCCTTAAACTTAGTCTCGCGTTCGGCACAGTGCCGCCCCGCGTGGGCGATGAACTAATTCCCCGAGCGGAGTTTTAATAGCATGAGGCGCAGGCGCCACGGCGGGCCGCCTAAATAATTGCACTACGTAGCACAGGAAAGACTCGGTGGTGAGTCACACATTTTAATGAAAGACCGCACGAGATATCGTACGGCCGGTTAGGGCCGACCGGGGAGCTGTTGAAAACATTTGACTATAATTACCAATTGATGTTAACATTGAGATTAGCGCGAAAGATGAATGCTCCCCGTGCGCTGGGCTGCCGGCCCTGGCGAGTGCTGGATGGCTACTGCCTCCTCTCCCTGGCGACCGGGCCAGGGAGGGGGAAAATTCTGCGGGAAACTGCGGAGCATGAGAAGGTGATTCCGGCCAGTTTTGTGAACGATATTGATTTACAAAATGATTTGTTAGTTAACAATAATTATTGGTTGTTTTAAAAGTTTTAATTTTGATTATTTTAGCAAATGCATGTACATAAACTACCTAGTCGCGCAATGCCACACCCGGCCGGGCGCCTTGCACACGTAGGAAGCTGTGACTAACGTCACGCCATTCGGGGCACTACACTACGTTGCACGCGCGGGCGTGTTCGTGGCACAGCACTGATCAGGTGTTGAGGACACATAATGGCCTGTGCTCTCAGAGGGAGCACCGACGACGGCGTCAACATATTGCCTCACTGTGAATTGTTTTAGTGGGATTTCTCCTAATCCGACTTGATCATTGTCACAGGCACTTTAATTAAGGCCGGTGGCCGTGGTGAACGTTAATGAGGTTTGTTGTCTGCTCCGTGCGTGCGGTGCTCGCACGGAGTGGCTACGATGCACTTGTCTAATGTCTGGTAATTAGTAATTTTGTCCAAATGGCTTTTCCCTTAATTTTTTTATGGGTTCGAGCTCCCTGGGTTCCGTGCCCTTAAGTTTCTTTACGTCTATTGGGGTCACGCCCGAGGCGCTCGCCTGACTCATTCCCGCTGGCCTAGGGGTGCGCTCCTAACATGGGATCGGGTACTTGCGGTGCGGAGCACAGGCTTAGAGGCCATGGTCGGTACGACGTCAGGACATCGACAGCTTAAGTGACTAGAAAAGGCCACGATGGATGTCGTCAATAAAATTGTTTCTTTTGTCCCATGGAAGTCTGGCCCTTTCTGTTTTACCATTTGGGGTGAGGGGGGCTTACGTAAATTATGTATATGTCCTATGGGGGTTGCGTTATGTATGTACTGCCGTCCGCCGCGGTCTCGTGTTCGAGGTCGGGCGCAGGTCCTAGCGGGGTGGCTGGCTTTCTTAGAGATTTCTGTTCCGGGAGGGCGCCAGGTTAGCTCGGTGTCTAACCGTATGATCATCGTGGGTTCGTTGCCCCAGCGTGGTCCGCTAGAACCGTCGGCGGTGATGGAATTTGTTTCCTGATTAGGTTGGGTTGTTTAGGTTAATTTACATACACTGTTCTGGTTGTTCTACGGGTCGCACGTCACGCACGGGAGGTGCGGGGTGGACGTTTTATTGTTCACGATTTACACTGGTTCATTACATTGGGCGCGAGGTCTACTCGGCGGTACATGACTGCCAATGAGGCGTCGGAACACGTAGAAGTTTTGATTACACTATTATTACAATTACACTTGACAAAATGGCACTCTGTGGTGCTTTTACGTACACGATTACACTGCACACGTTATCTGAGAGGGACACCTGCGTGCCTCTACGTGTGTTTACTTATTAAGTCCTCACGCCAGTAGCAGTTGAGGGAGAGTGTTCGATTAGCATCGGCTAAGCTCGTAATCGGTAACTTGCGACGCGCGGGCCCACCTGTGTGGACCGCGGCTCGCTACTAAATTAAAACACGTTCAAGTTTAGATGTAGGCTGTGCCTGTGCACTGGGCGATTAACTAAAGTTCTGGGGTGGTGGGAGACAACCCGTACCGTATACTGCACGGCCCCACGTAATGCTTTGTGTGGGGCGTGTTAAATTGACGCGGCTGGGTTAGGCCCTACACCGGAAAAGGACCGGGCGCACACGGGGAGTATTTAAAAAAAGGTTTTGGTTGTGACTATAATTACCAGATGGACGTTCGGTGAAACAAAGAGATGCTGGCTCCCCGTGGGACGTGCGTCCGTCCCGGTCCGCGAGTCGCGCTGTACTGGCGTCTGGCCCTGGCGCGAGGGCAGGGGTGAGCTCCCTGTCGTGCCAGAGTTTCTAAAGTTCCGTTATTCGTAAAAAAGTACATTAATAATAAAAAGCAAGTGGCTCTAAATTCATACAATAAAACTTAATGATTAACTTAATATCTATATATGTTTTAGAATTGACATTTAATAAGTTTTCTAAAATAAGTTTGAATATTAGAGTCCAGCTGGAGACTGTCTGTTTCTTGATAACTACTCCAGTGGTGAATGATAATGCTAATTTGGGGCGGTTTGCGTTACGTCACACGTTTCACTACTGAATTTAGGCTGAAGGCCGCAAGGGTTGCACTCACAGCTGTTTTAGTAGAAAACTACACGTGAGTGACCAGGGCACTCCTACGTCGCACTCTATTAATTAGGGGCTTTTGTTTGCTTTTGATTACTTTATTATTGTGTGGGGAATTTCGTAGGCACGGGGAGTGCGTTGCATGCGTAATTAAAATGGTTCGCTATTCTCTACCTTGGGCTGCGGTCCGCTCACTTGACTCAGGTGGGCCATGGCTAGGGGTGCTTTCCGTTAGCGTAGCCGAGTACTGGCGGGTGCAGGTCGGGCTTTGGGGTGGCCTTCGGCCGTACGATGTCAGTACATCAAGTATGTATAAGTTTTAACAATAAGTAAATCAGTCACCACTAACAGTGAGTATTATTTTAAACCTTGGCTCTTGTGTAATTAAGGTGCAGTTGGAGTCCAAATATAACCCAGCGGGTAGTTTTTTAGGCAGGCTAGATGCAGTGGGGTCAGTAACGGGCCAAGCATTGGAGATGGCCTGGTCAAACGATCAATGAACCCTAAGATCTCTTCAAACTGTGCTACCAGCACCGGAGTTGGCACAGACGTGTTAATATCGGTTAAGGAATACAATTGTTCTGGCGCTGCACGAGACAGCATCTGCTATTGCCGGTGGGTCAAACTGGACTGCGTGTCTACTGGCAAAAACTATAAATACACTTCTTCTGTTCTGCAAGCCTGGAAGTAGTGCAAGCAATACTATCAATTCAAATATAATAAGTGGCCTGTCTTTTTTTGCATACCTGAAAGGACAAACATATTCAACCCTATAAAATCTATAACACAGTACAAACTGGAAATAGAATAGTCTGCAGTCGGTCTTGTCTTCGCACTTCTACAACAGCGGACGATACTTGGATCCGTCTTTGTATATAGCCTAGTCAGTTCTACATTTGTAAATAAATTGTACGGCTATTTTATATTTTGCACCGCAGGGACTTATTATAATGTCATTTTGCAGCATTATAAATTTTGCTTTAACTTTGGTGTTGAAGTTTAGATTTATTCTGACTTTTATTAATACACGTCTATATTGACGTTTTTATTCATGCTATTGACGACTTTGTTAATTTGCGTGTGTAAGTTTTAATAAGTCATGTATTAAAAATTATATTTTAATAAAAAGATTGTAAAATTTATCTAGGGTGTAAATGCTTTTAAGCACATAGTGTACGTTATCTACGGTGTTTATTTTTGCTGAATAAAAAAGTAGTAATAATAATATTGTGAGAGGCTGCGCTGGGTTTGCCGGTTTTTATTTTTGTGAATTGTATTGAATTAATTACAAAAATGTAAGTGATCTATAACATTTTATCATTATAATGGTTATTTTTAATAAGCTTACTTAATATCAATTGATAAGTTCTTTCAAGCACTTTTAGATATATGTAGTAGCATCAACATGCGGTTCAATCGACTGCCAAATGTTTTCTGAGATTTATATATTTCTTATAGATTGAATGCAGTTTGAGTTTTGTCTATAAAACAAACCAAATTAAATGTAATTAACTGTAATTGTTTTATAATGTATTGACTAAATGAACATTAATAGTTGTTTTACATTTTAAAATGTTTAACAAATGGCAAAGAAAAAAAACTTTTTCTGAGAAATTCGATATTTTAAAAGCTGTGCCGTGAACAAATGTATTTAAATTCGTTCTGGATTGAAGACATTTAATACTGTGGAGGACTGTGAAGACTAGGGAAAGGAGAATATTATTGTAAAACTGCTTGAAATCGCTTTCATTTAACCCTTCACACAATAAGATAACTTTCAATATGGGAAAAATATTCAGTGCATTATTTTAGAAGTTTTTTAACTTTTGTGATAGTTTCTTACCACCTTCATAGAATTGTTGAACAATTATTAATAAAACATAGGCTACACTATATTGTAGAAAAAACATGTATAATATAATTATATTTAAATATAGTAATACATTCTGTTTGTTTTATGTACTTAAAACATTTTCTGTCTTCCTCAATTTTATTCTCATAATGTACACATTATTCTAGTTTTGTTTTTTTTTTACCCCCAGATGTCAGTTGCTGTAATTAAATCTAATTCTGTTAAAATGATTTCGGTTAATAGAGTATTGTATGACAAATGGTGTTTACCTGTAACCATTTAAATTTTTGAGTGCTTACTACATGATGATTGTCATATTTCAAGTTATATAGTATATCACATTGAAAAATTAATTATAGGTGGTGTGGCCAGTGGTACCAACTAATTAAAAATGTCAAAATTTAATTTAGAATAGCTAGATAACTTTATAGTCACAAGTAGTTTGTCTGCTTTTTGGTTAAATAAATTATTTCTAATGGGATAAATGACTGCTCCTCACACTTCCGTTACGACTTGAATTAGAGTGGCCTAGATCTGTGTTAAGAGGCCGTGTCACAAATTTGCGCTCCTATCTATATTAATGTTATTTTAAAAGGCAGTTTTTCTCAAAGTCTATAAGAGGTAGGGGCCGGAAATTTTGCCTACTGAAAGTATACAATACATTTAACATAACCGCTTTTTTCAAATTTATTTATTATATCATATATTATTTCTGTGATGAAAATAATATTATCAATATTTTGATTTGTCCAGATACATTGAAATTTTGCTTATATTTATAATTATTTAGCAAAAACTGAAAACGCCATTGAAATGTATTGCACATTACCTTCCGATCAGTGTCTTCATGATCATGATGGGTTTATAAACCTGGGTGTAATCAAGTCTTTAACTATTACATGACAACATTTATACTTAATAATTTGGAGATATGCCTTTTCTATCCTCAGCCCCTGAGCTTTTACTATCTGGTCTGGCGACCGACCTGACACTCTTCAACCACCCCAGGGGTCTCCGATTACACATCTTATCAAAAAAAAAAAAAACCTGTTCGTTCATTTGTTTTTGTGTTTGAGCGAAGGTTTACTTCTCCATTAGTGCCACAGAATTCACACATTTATGCCAAGGGAATATTCCGCTGATGTGACGCCATACGAATGTATTATTCGCGACCATACAACTTTTTTGTTTGTCATCGGGAAAATGACGCCGCAGTTTGATTTTTTGTGGTGATATAAAATAAATTTTCTTGGAATGTTCATTTTAAATTGAGCATTTTTAAATGTCAGCGTAGAATATGCTTATCTGCCCATTTTGTTTCTTTCCATAATAATGAGTAAAGTTAACATTGTCATAGACATTTTATTATATTCGTTTGCCGTCCAAGTACAAATGTCACACTATATCGCACGTAATTATATTTTTTTACTAATTTGTTAGTTGTCATTTTATTTAAGTTATAAATAACATTAATAAAAATTATTACTTAATAGTCCAGAATAGAGATTGAGTTATTATTCATTTAATAGGGGTTTAAAATATGGTACTACATACATATTTATATTATCTTGTTGTCTTCTTTGTAACTTTAATGGAAGAATGGCATTTGGTATGTATGTTAACTCACAATGAAAATACTTCAGAAGTACTCAATTAACAGTGAACAACCTAGGGCCTATACTAATTTCATTATGTTCATGAAATATAATTGATATTACTAATAATGAACTGTATGTGTTTTGCGTAGAGATATCGTACGAACTGTATGTGGTACAGACCAACATTAGCTAAGACTCTGTAAATAAGTAATTTCAGTTAATGTGTAGAGAATATTTAAAGTTAGAAATAATGATATATATAAAACAATGCAGAGTTATCAGCATAAAAATAGAAGTTGTTTTTACGTAGCGCCTACTGGAATGTATATTTTGTGTTGAATTATGTGGTATGATTAGTATTCTCTTATTGTAAGTGTGTTTTGTTAAAATCTTATAAAACATCACTTACTGTTGAAGTATTTTCATTTTTTTTTTGTGATGATCTTACTTAAACAAGTTTTAATTATATTACACATGTATATTTTAAAAGCATTTTAATGTATACTTATAGAATTGTAATAGGCTTTATACGGACTCTCACGATGCATGTGAGCATCTATAATTAATAGAGACCGGAAAAATTCGCGGATTCATTCGGCGATAGGCTAGAAGTCAAATACATATACCTTTTAGATGATTTTGCTATTGGCTTACTGTTCATCTGGACGAATCTCAACCAATTATAAAACACCAACCAAAGAAGGATCGAATCACAGACAAACAAGCTGAGACGACTAACAAGTCAGCAGCAAATGAACTGCCATTATTTGCCCGAGTGTACAGGGGAATGTGCAGTCTATCCTGAAGGCCGTCGAAACCGCGAATTTTTCCGGTCCCTAATCTACATCAATATTATGGCCGTTTCACAAGATCAAATATTTATTGAATTAAATCTGTTGCATTCATTGTACATGATTTTCGATATGTACATTGAATTCAATACAAATTGAAGATGTTACTCAACTAAGCTTATTCTTATTAACTTATAAGTATTTTGTTTGTTCAGTACATAAAAGTAAAAGATTCGTTATTATTTAAATAATGAGCATCTTTAAGCAATAACGTTTTCAAAATATTTACATAAACATAATGGAATATATTTTTTAAATACTTTATATCTACGATAACATCAACGGCAGTATTATGTAATGAATGAGGTAATGAAATATCTTGAAAGGATATTTTCTTCTCTGTAAAGTAAATTTGTAATGCAGCCCTCTTAATGTTAGTCTTGTGAGTTATTTCGTCTTCTAATATGCTACAGCAATGTATAAAATTAAGTTTTGTTAGTGTTTTAGTCTTGTGTAATGTTAAAGTGTAATGTGATAAATTCAATAATTTTTTTGTATGTTCGTATTCATAAAGGTAGGCTACATATCGTATTAAGATAAATAGTATAATATTTGTAAATTTAAATTCTTTGAAACAACGTCGATAAGAGGTTCACCTACCTCTGTTAAACTGTATGATGGTGCATTGTAAAAAAATTAGGTAGTCTGACTTAAGTGAGATTGTATTTAGATTGTGTGTGATGCATATGCAATATCTAAGCATATGCATTTATGTTATTATCCTTTTAAAACGTTACATGATGAATTTCGTATACTTTTTAATGTCAACTAACATTATTTATCACGGACTATTACATCCAGATAAAGAATAATTACCACATGTTTGAAGATTAATTGTATTCCGATACGTTTAAAGTATTAAAATTTTTAGATTCGACTCATACCATAGTTGTATAAGTGAGGTTTCTTGATTCTGAATCCCTGCATCCGCAATTTCCTAGTGAGCCGCCGGTCAGATTGTCATCCTCTCAGATTGTCGAGGAACCAGATACATTTTTCGTCGAGTAAACTCGAGCTGTCAACCTTCCCACTAATCCTGTGATAAGGGTATATATAGTAGCTTTATCACGCGCTGCGGCTACAGTTCCTTCGGTTGAAAAAGCCACTAAATCTCACTGTTAAAAGAGAGAACTTCTAGAGCAGAATATTGGAAGTAAACATTTACTGACACGGCCTCTTAACCATGTGATTAGTAGCTCATGGCTGCTACAAAAACCTCTACTCGCTTTTAGTGTTTACATGCTGGTCACATATTTAACTTTTATTAGAAAAGGCTAGTTCCTAAATTAGAGTGCATCATAATCAGCTTGTAAATGGTTTCTAACAATATTAATGATGGGGAACAAAAATATAATTAATGACTAGTATGATTTAAATTAGCTATAATTTCAGTAGGAAATGCTATTAACAGCTTAAGAGCTTTTATCAGTTTACAGATTTAAAACATCGTCTTGTCATTTGTAAGAAGGGGCTAACCTACAAAACATAAACTTTTCAGGAGAGCAGAAAAACAAAATGAGCACACTGTAATGCATCACTGTATTTTAATTATTTATGGTTAGCCCCTGTCATATCTTAAAAACTATTAGAGATACAGTTATCCCCTTCTTACAGACCATGAAGGATGAAAGAAAACATGTATTTCTGCAGTTAACTCATTTTAAACAAAAATGTAAGATGGCCCCTTCTTACAAATGACAGACGACATGTAAACATGTTTATTTTTACTTTTTTCATGATGGTACCAAAAATGGGGTCGTCCATTAATCACGTGATGTTTTTTTAGCAAATTTTTAACCCCCCCTCCCCCCTAGTGATTTGTGGTGAGGTTTTAGACTACCCCCCCCCCCCTCCCCCCCCCCCCCCCAATAAATCACGTGTATTTTTTTGGTACAAAATATTTTTAAAAATTTCAGAATATTATCTTTAAATATAGGTATAATCTAATTTAATTCTGGAAAATTAAGCACAGCATGTATATTCGGCACCAAAATCACAGTCTTACTGGCGACTGGCAAGCAGAGCCGGGCGGGGATATTGTTGCCTGGCTACGGCGAGTCAAGGTCACGCGTCGCTTTTCGATTTAGTAAAAATCGCACGAAAAAATAAATACACGTGATATCTCTGTACCCCCCCCCCCCCCCCCCTTTTGTGATATTTCGTGATTTTTCCCGAACACCCCCCCCCCCCCCCCCCCCTTCGAGCCTCACATGATTAATGGACAATCCCAATGGTCAAAGAAACACGTTCATTATAACTACATTTATGAAACATGCACATCAGCTGTATTTATTTTAATTAATGTTAATAATTATTCACTAATGAATGTTCAGTCGTGTCCCTAGGAAGCAGGGACAACACATAACTGGCCATAAAGGTTAAGGTCACCTTCTAGGGGGTTGCGACAATGCGCGATTAAGGAAACTTCCCTTTGCTAACCTTGGGCATAGCCTAGCTGTCAAAAATATATATTGCCTGCATCTCAAGAGTTATTGTAGTGCCATTGTGCATGGGTGGGTTAGTAAGGTGGGTTTGCTTGGTACTCTAGGTCTCTGCTCACGAAACCCAAGTCGGAAATGACACCAGAGGAGCTGGCGAAGAGAGAGGAGGAAGAGTTCAGCACTGGTCCGCTGTCTGTTTTAACACAGTCCGTGAAGAACAACACGCAGGTAGGTCTGTGCAGGCCAGCTGGTGTGCCCCCTCCCCCCACCCTTCCCAGCCCCGGAGCTCTCGAGCTTGAAGGCAATGCAAAACTGTAGTAGCATTTACTGGAATGATGTTGCTGGAGTAAAGGGATAAACAGGCTGAACTCGATAGTTTCAATTTTTGTTTTTGCTAGTTTGTCTGTGTTATTAATACATACAGAACATCTTGAATTTTTTGCATTCATTGTTTTAATATTTTTCTATATAGTGTGTGCTGCAAATTTTTCATAGGTGACATTCATATTTAATTTAATTCAAATCAAGATGCTTAGGCAGAAATTATTATTGTAATTTTGTAAATTGTGCTGCGAGATCAAGTTTTGGGTTCACACATAAGTGACATACACCTGTTTGAAATCAGGATTTCATATTTTAGAAACACATAGTGAGTACTGCTTGGAAAACATTTCTGAGAAAATTTAAATCAGTATGAGCTGTGGTATGAAGAGTACCTATGCCTGACCTACCAATTATGTTAAACCATAATATACTTAGTATATAATTTTTTCCATTTCATATTCATTAGACAGTTATTGGCAAATAACATCATGATACTTAGTGTTTGAGTTGAACCTGAAATATTGATTTTTTTTGTACTCTTTTCAACATAACATTGAAAGTTAATCAGGACAAATTGCTTGCAGTTATGCAATAGGAAACCAACAGCAATTTCTTAAATTTTTTGTTCTTGGTTTAAAAGAAAAAAATTTTTGACCGGGATCTTTCGACATACTAAATTAAAACAGCAAACATCAAGTAGGTATCACAGAATCAATGTATACATGACCGTGCTTCAGGATAAAGTTGGCTACGTGATACAGAGCAGTTACCATAAAATGTTATAAGCAAGGCTGTAGAAAAAAAAACAAGTTGGTTCCTGTTTGAAAAAAAAAAACTGGCTTTAATTTCCTTAAGATGGTTATGAATTTTTTTCCTTGTGTGTACTCGCCTATGCTCCGACTTTTCTGTCCTGAAATCCAGTATGTATTTTGTATCTCCAAGAACACAGTGCAGCGAGGAAGTGTTTGAACTGTGTGCGCAGGTGCTGATCAACTGTCGCAACAACAAGAAGCTGCTGGGGCGAGTGAAGGCCTTCGACCGCCACTGCAACATGGTCCTGGAGAACGTGAAGGAGATGTGGGTCGAGATGCCTCGCACCGGCAAGGGGAAGAAGAAGGTACACTTTCAAGCGCGCAGTTTACATGGTAGCTCGTGCTGGTGCACTAGCTGGTACAGTTATTTCAGGATGTGTTTTTTTTTTTTTCATTACTTTCATCGATCAGACTCTTATGCCACAATTTTTATGAAAAATTTTTAAATTGGCTCAAACATAAAAGACTAGGCAGAATGTTCAGCTTTAAAAATTGTGCCATGCAGGTCCTTTTAATTTTTGTTATAAAATATCAATTTTTATTCTGGCTTTACATCAACTAGACGTTACTGTTTTCTGATATTTAATTAGATTTTTACACTAGCTAAACCCGGCTATGCTTTGCTGTGGCTCAGTCTGATATGAAATGATTGGTGAATGTAGATTCACTGAGAAAACACATTCAATTTTATACCCTGCTTTGCATTGCTGTGGCTATGCTGTGGAATGAAAGGAAAGGAAGAAAAAAAAATATTTTTTTTTTTCACATAAAATCATTTTTTATTTTAAAGCTAGTGGATGGACTACATTTTTTGTTTGTCTGTTTAAAGATCAGATGGTTTACAGACTCTTGAGCATGCGACGTATAACTGTCCATGAGAGAAGCATTCGTTTTCTAATTTAAAACAGCACACTTGTAAAGATTGCCCTTGCGCTTTATTGATAGTCATAGCCGTTTGAATTCCAATGATATGTTGGTCTGAATGAGTGGTATTCGTAGAAGTAGTACTTCTTTACCTTTATTAGGTCCAATCGGAATTGTTGCTTCAATTAGATTCATAATTTTTTTTAACTACAGTACTAATCGTGTGCCATGGCACATAACTTTGGCTGATTGATGTTTCTTAGTAATATAATTGCATTCCAATTTTCAAAGTAAGAATACGTGAGGGTAATCTAGTAACATCAGGTGAATTAAGAAATTCCGTTAGAAAATTCACGACTTCACTTTGGTTTATCACAGAGTCAATGGATTTGTATTTCACTGTTTCACCTGCTATTCTGTTTAGAATTATCTTGTTTATATAGTGTGTGTTGATATTTTTAGCTGCTAGAATGGCTCTCCAGCTTAACCACATATGTGATTTCGATAATTTGTTTCGATGCTTTGGAAGGCCTTGTCTACTAATCTTCTTTTGAATTCATGATATTGAAAAAATTAGATGGGAAGGTGATGTTTCCTGTTTTTGCTTGTAGGTACAGTGCTGTTACTGACTTCTAGTAATTGTTTGGAAAATATGTTAGCTGTTGGATCAGTTTGAAGCTGAACTCTCATATTTGTTGTTAAATGCAGTTTTTTGATTGTACTCCAAAAAGTTGAATATTTCTAACAGGCATCAATTCATCAACTAGTGTTGAGCGAGATTTAACTGGAAGCATTTGTCTGAAGTCACAGGATAGTAACACCAGTGCTCCACCAAATTGAATCTGATTATTTCTCAAGTGTTTCTATTATCATCAAATGTTTCCAATGACTTCATATGAGCCAACAGTGAAACACTTACAAAAGACGGCTTTAAAAGTCATTATTCTTTTTTTACGCATGCACATTCCAAGGAGAATATATTCATTCCATGAAGAGTCTGATCTCCTTTCTTGCCAGACTTTCCAGAGAAAATTAGGTTCTAAACTACCTATTAGCAGAATGTGAATAAAATTTATACAAATTTTATTAAAACTTTTTACCTTTTCTAAAAATGCTCAGACTATGTGTTTATTTCTAACCGAACACCATATCAACAAAATTCATGCTTCTTTGAAGATGACGGACAATCCGGAATTTTTAAAAAAATATATTATGAAAACACTTGTGTATTGAAATGCAACTTTGTGTCAAAATTTAAAGTCAATTGATCAACTACTTTTTGAGTTTAGTGAGCACAAACATACAGAGGCTGAATTTATATATAAACACTCACACACACTCACACTCACACACATACTTACACTCAACCACTCTCTCTCTCACACACACACACACTCACGCATACTCTCACACACTCACACATACATATATTTATATATATATTAGCCTCTGCAAAATTTGAAGTTGTGTATGGTGATGGTGCTTACTTGTCAGGTAAGACATGTATAGTGTTTGACAGTTATTTGTTATATATGTGTTTTGCTTGTGTATAATTAATAATGTATGTTAACCTGAGAGTGTTCCTTTTAGAATTTTTTTTCAGTATTCTAAGTGTAATTTTTCCCTGATAAACAAATTAAATGTTAAATTGAGGGCTATATGATATGTAAACATTAAAAACAAATCTGGAATGTGTAACATTTTATACTTACCGGTACTTTGTTTTTGCATTAAAATTTATTTGTTGTACACATCTTTATATTCCATATATTATAATTAAATTAATTACAGTAGAACCCTGTTATAATGTTCCTGCATATAATGTTTTCCTGCTTATAATGTCATATTTTTAAAGTCCCAATATTTCCCCCATAAGGACAATGTATTTATTTCCTGCATATAACGTTCATAAATAGTGTAATTTCCTGCTTATAATGTTTGCTTTCTAACATTCAATAAATGGGGGGAAAAATGTTTTAAAACCAAATTATTCCAACACTTACGATAAAAAGTTTCCTTTATGTATGTTTATGTTTACAATCGCTGCCATACAATACATGAAGTTTGTTAAAATACAATTTTATGCAATATACTGAAGGTACACAATGTTCATAGTTACGTGTCAGTTGGCACCATTAGTCAACTCTTCTCTTCCTTGCCATTCCAGTGGGTATTCAGTAGGGCTGTGCAAATGTGACTTTTTCAATGCAAATCAAATGTGAATCAAATAATTGCAAATATTTGCAAATAGCGAATAATTTGCGAATATTTTTTAATTAAGTTCTAAGTATAAATCTGAATAATTACAGTAAAAATTTGGCATATTATAAATTGTTGTTTAAAAGAATAATGTTCTTTAGCTTTATATACATTTTTATTACTCAAGTAACATGTAAATTTGTATGTCTCTTCTAATGTTTTAGTAATAAAACACAATCAGTGGTATAGAAATGTCTTCATCAAAAGCCAAGCCTACACCTTGCCATCAACATTACGTAAATTATAGTGCAAAAAGACCAATTCCTTTACATGTTCTGGATCCAGGCATTGCCTCTTGGAAGTGACAATGTTCCCAGAAGCAGAAAAACAACGTTCTGAACTTCACTTCGTCTTCTGAAAATTAAAAACGGCAAAAAAAGTTTATGAAAGTAAACAGATATTCGAATATCATTTTTATTTTCCGCAATAAATAGTCAAGCGATCACCAATCGATATATCAAAGAGTTGTTTATTAAAACTGCTCCTAAGCATGGTCAATAC
Organism: Bacillus rossius redtenbacheri; assembly: GCF_032445375.1. Classification (NCBI taxonomy): domain Eukaryota; kingdom Metazoa; phylum Arthropoda; class Insecta; order Phasmatodea; family Bacillidae; genus Bacillus; species Bacillus rossius. The sequence goes on along the minus strand of NC_086330.1, from coordinate 23,337,763 downwards.
TCCGTTCTCAGAGTCTTTTGGAATCAAATGTGTCAAGGCAAAATAATTTTTAATGAATTTTGTTTATCGTGTCTTTTTAATTTTATCTAATTATTTACGTAACATTTTCGGTAGTTTAAAAAGCGATTGCGCTGGAGCAATTCTAGCAACACAATTCTCTGGCCATGGGCCGCTCTGCTGGCCATAACCACAAACGGACACGTTTTCTTTTTTGCTGTAGCCATGATGGCAGCTGTGTTTACTTTTCTATGGTTAAAAAAAAATTCTCTAGATTTGTATTAGTAAAATTAATAGAATGGTGATCAAAGAGTATGTGTGCATTAGTTTTTAAAGGTTATTATTGAAAGCTGATGCGCTGGCATTGTTTAAAATAGTTTTACACTTTTATATGGCACATGGCTCACCCAAAAATTGTGTTGACAACTGGATATAATAAATTAATTATGCTAAACATCACGTAAAGTTTGTATTTAAATCGTAAGCATTTATGATAATTTTCACGCTACATTGTCTTTAACTGTTCTCAGCATGCCCATTTACCTAACCTAAAATTTGATGCAAGTAAAGGTCTGCTTACAGTTTTTTTTCTTCCATTAAGTCTCTCGGGAAAATGATTTCTCGAGGTTCGACATAATATTGTATCACACGTTTTGTCAAACAAAAGTAATATTTTAATACATTCGAAAACTTTTGAATATTTGAAATTTTCAAATACCTAATTTGGTTTTGAATGTGAATCGAATCAAATATTTGATTTGCATGAATATTTGCAATTTCGAATATTTGCACACCCCTAGTATTCAGATGCACCTACATAGTCCTACGATATTTAAGTTGCCAACCATTGAGCGAGGGCATAACTAAAAGTGTTTTCTATTGCTTACAAATATTTTTTTTTTTTCATTCATACATAGGAATCCCAAAATTAAACATTTTCAGGTGGCGAAGGAGTATACGTTCTCACTCTTAATGTTGTCATCATGAATTGTCAGACAATTTTACAAAAAATGTGGCAGTGTATCTTTAAAGACAAACAAAATTTAACCAGGGAACAAGACGAAGTTGAAAAATTGTTGGCTTGTTTCAGAAAATTCATGTATCAAGAATACCTACTAACTTTGTTTTTAACATTAAAGTTGTTTACATAGCTTGGTGAGTCCATTGGTACAAAGCTCGAACATTGTTAAGTGCTAAATTTAGATTTCCTGCTTATAACGTTTTCCTGCTTATAATGTTTTTTTCTTGTGCTCCCTTGAAAAACATTATAACAGGGTTCTACTGTATTTGTAAGTTACAATATTGTGATATTTTTAACCTAATGAAACCTAGTATTCTAATTCTCATAATTCACCCAATGCATACCTTTTACACACCTCCAAGGTGTAACAACCGGGTATAGAATTGCAGTTACGCCTACCAGTAAATTATTTGGTCATAGTGACTTGATAGAACTACTTCTGGTAGGAAGAGTTGCTATTTGGTTGTAGTTTGGATGCAGGAATCGCAAAAGATACGGCTCTTGCGAACAAAACCAAATTGTTTGACTTCGTACCTCTGGTTCTGTGTTGTTTATGAACAATTCTTTGCAGTCGAAGCCAGTGAACAAAGACCGCTTCATCTCGAAGATGTTCCTGCGAGGAGACTCTGTGATTCTGGTGCTCCGAAACCCGCTGGCCACAACCGCTCCAGCGACCGCCGCTGCCGCCACGTAACTGCAGGACCGTTCACTCTGCAGTGCAGCGTCACACGTGCTACTGCAGTTTTAATCTCCCAGACATTTACACACTACCTGTGTGTTCCAAAAGTTGACATTCTTTACATTTTGTGTTCTTTTTTTTAGGACGTGACTATTCAGTTGTCATTGATAGGTGAATGTATGAAATTTGTAATAGTCTGGTACATATTGCAGTATACATTTTAAGTATTAATAATAAAAGCTGTTTGTGTCTACCCAAAGCTTGTTAGTTATCACAATTTTTTAATGTATTAGTTCTTTATTGTCCATTATTACCTGGCATTTGAACTGGAGCAGATAGCGAGGAGGTGTATCTAATCTAATGTGAATATTTATTATATAAATTTCATTAATTTTTATTTTATCAAGAATCAATGTTTGTTGAAACATTTATAGAAAAAAACAGTTTATTAAAATTCCACTTAATAAAATTTCCTGCATAGTAAGTTTAAAAAAATTTAGAACATAAATCTATTATATACAATTACCCTTCTAATAAGGGATTTACAGTAATATCCTGCATGATTAAGTGATGCATCACCTGTTTCAGTTGAGCTATAAACTTTAAATTTGGTTTATAACCTACAACAAAATTCGAGAAAAGTAATTTTTAACCACCAACTTTCAAAGTCAGTGCAGGAGTTTCTTCATGGGTCCACTGTGGCAAAACTGTATGACCTACAGAAATACTGATTGCGAATTAAATTGTATTTGGCTAGGCCTACTATTTCGGTCTCCAATTTTAGTCCTGTGATATGTAGTCATACTGGTTTTATCTTAGATTTAGTTCAAATTTTCAACATTCATTCATACTTTTTTTTTTTTCATACTTGTGTGTCAACAATAACCATCAAATTAAACATGATTGTGGCCATTGAATATGCTAATATTCCTGCAAAATTGGATCATTGTAGCTGTTCTACAGGTATTTCATTCATATTTAATATAGTACATGTACTAAAGGACAAAAAAAAACATATTTTTCACACTTAATGGAAATCCACAGCTTACAAACTAGGCAGGTCTATATAATTTACAAGTAGGGATAGGGCAACAGAATCTTAGATTTGACGAATCGTCAAATACTTGGGATTTGAAGATTCAAAAGATTTGTTCATAAATAAAATAATTTTTATTTCATGGCATTGAGGTTATGTTTGTACAAAATAGCTTATGATTTGTTGCATAATCATGATGCACTAATTGTAAATTGTTTGAAAGTGTTTTGAACACTTAGGAAGTGGAACATACATTTTTCTACCTTGAAAACTAAAAGTAAAAATATTTACCTTTCTGTAAATAAACCCATGTCAACATTGAATCACTATCATAACACAAAGATAAAAGTTAGGGATTCAAAGAAAAAGTGAAGCGAAAGATTCTACAAAATTCTAAAGGTTTTTTGAAGTTTCTATCGACATCTCAATGTTGTGTAAACAAAATTATAGGCAAAATATGACTATTTCCAAGTTTTGATTGATGGAATTTTTTTTAATTAATTGCACGGTACATCATAAATTTGAAACATAAGACAAATGTCAATATCTGGAATGTAGTATTTTCTCTATTACAGCATAAACCGGTAGTATTGAATGTCACAAATGTAATAAATTACTCTTTGTGTTATGCAGTGCAACACAAAGGTTAGTGTGTTTAAATTTTCACGTCTTAGGTTATTTAGTGAAACAGTGGGATGGCAATGTTTACAAGAGAGGTTACCACGTGTTTTATATTTATACCAGGTTTTACACTCCTTTTACATGACATTTAAATTCTTTAATTTTTGAAGTGGAGAAGAAGAAAAATTAGTTTTATGGAAATTGTCTGAAAAAATTTGTGAAAAATATTATTTTATTTGTTTACACTTTGCATTTTAGATTTAAGCAAATTTTTTTTGTTTAGGCCAAGAAATTATATATCAAGGTACAAAAAGACATCTTACATTGTGTTTAATGAACATTTTTATCTGCCACTTTGTTTACTTTTGATTTAGTTGATTTTTTAACATCTAGAAACATACAAGTTGTGTTATTTTTTTGCCCTGTTTGTGCCAGATAATAGGAGTTAGTGTGCTGTGTTGCTTCTGTTTCAAATGACCATGCTATTTAGAAACCACAATACATTTAAAAAAAAAATGCTAATGAGCTATAGCTATACTATAGATGATATCTTAGCTGAAAAGAATTCCACCAGCTTTTGCTCCTGCAGTGCATTGCAGTTAAGGCTATCTCAACTCATTTTAATTCTAAATGTTTTTTTATTTAGTACTTACCATGAGTCTGCATGATTCAGCAGTTAGTAATTTTAATTATTTTTAATTTTATGGAGGTTATAGAAATGATCAGGTGTAGAAGTAGACCTAATTATTTCAATATTTTTGGCTTCATAAATGTAATTTAATAGTTTGTAGCTTTTGTTTTATTAGTTCTGTAAAAGAAGTGTGTTTATTTTATATTTTGTGAACCACAACACCAAAAAAATGTAAGCTTGCATTCGGATTCAAGATTTGGTAATCTCGGATAAGGATTCGAGGATGGAATCGGATTAGGGAAAGAATTTTATTCGCCCCATCCCTAGTTGCAGATATATGTACAAATTGGATCCTTTTTATGTTTTGTTATAACTCGATTATACATTAGATTGAGCTGTAAAACTATATCTTCACGTTCGTTAATGTATTCCATACTTATTGGGCAGCTAGAATCGGTACAATTGGCTAGCTTATGGCTGTTGTTTGTGCCAAAGTGCTTGCCAAATTTAATGACTGTGTTAATGACTGAGTTAAAAAAATAAAATTTCATCCATATGCATATCTACACATAAAACTTCATGTGAGAGTTTGAGGACAGTGTGTTTTGGAGGCAATACTGCCCTGGGGATGTTTTGAGGGCATTGCTCTCAATTAATTGTAGTTTAGATGTGAATCCATCTGAGGAGGTATTTTGGTGGTGAAGCCACCAATTAGGAAGGAGGGTAGGACCTCACTTGGTCAGTTTGGAGAGAGTATTTGGGGGTAGAAGATCCTGACGGGGATCTTGCTGGATGCTGTAATCTCACTATGGTAAGTTTAAAGGTGAAGCCTCAATGGGTGTCTTGGGGGCGAATTCTTCAAGGAGTGGGGGTTTGGGTACGTATAATCAGTAACATGGCATTGGTTTTAGTCATTTGTAGCATAAATGTTAATGGTGCTCCACTGCAGTAAACAAAACAGTTGCAGTTAGTAGCTATTTTACATTCCTGAAGTCTTTTTCCTCTCATCACAGTAGACGTGTAATCATCTAATCATTCATACTTTATCCATAAATTAAATTTTAATGCTTAACATCCTAGGTCTATGTTTGTATAAAGTACGACATGGAACATATTGGTTTATTTAGTAGTAATCTTGTGGCAATAATAAAAGGTGATGAAAGAAATAGCGGGCAAACGTCAATATTGGTACAAACTATGCTATTTGTTTTACAGAAAACCTTGACAGTTTATAATTATCGATAATTACATCCAAAATAAATAATTAATAGAATCTATAAAATATGGTTATAAGTTCTTTTTTCTAAAGTTTGGAGCATGGCTTATTTTGATCAATTCATGTTTTAATAATTAAGACTCAGTTTGTAATTTAAACTTTATTTAGAGGTGTATACGGGCAAAAATATTTGAAGCAAATATTTTATTTTGAAATAAGCAGTTGGCCACAATGTATTTCCATCTATTCCTTAAAACTGGAAAAATGTTTGTAGGATGGGTTTAAATAGAATGTACACTGAGAAGTTTTTAGCTGCAAATGAAAATGATTAAAACTATATAATTTAATAGTTCTTTCTGTGTATATTAATTCCCTTTAATTTATGAATTGAATTTTTTTAAAAAATTAAAAATGTAGAACTTAACCTGCTACTTTCTTTATATGCCCTGTGTATGCCTGCTTGGCTAAAACTAAAAAGGACTAATGTTTTCTTGCTTGCTGTGAGGTGACTTTTTTTTCCCAACCCGTGGGAAATTGCCTGAGTTGTGAAGATGCAGTAGCCCAGTAGATATTGCTCAAAACATGGGGCTGGGTTACAAAAGGTGGAGTAATTTTGATTTTGTGCTATGTTACATATATGAATTGCTGCCCTCGTGAAAAATCGAAGTTTTCAAACTCCTAAAACTTGTGAGTTTTCTGTCTTGAAAAAACTGTAAACAAAAGTCACTTTTCAGTTTTTCCTCAATAACTCACTTTCAGTGCATTTTAGGCAAAAAGGCATTTCGGACAATTTTAAAGAGCATTAAATTTCTTGCTAGTTTCATACGTAACATGTTAAAAAATTCTAAACAGGTACTGAGATATGGGACTGAAAAACTTCAACAATAAAATAAAGTAAAAAAATCTCATTTGTTTCACCTGGATATCATTTTATCAGTTTAAGACTCAATATTAAACAAATATTCCTACACGTTTATGTAACTACTCCTAATAGATCAAGCAAAATTTTAAAATAACTATATTTTAGTAAAATTGGGTTGGAAACTACAAATGTCCAACTGTAAGCATTTGAAGCAAATGGTTTCCATAATTTTATTACCCTTTTGAAGACATTATTTGATATTAATGGGTATAATAAAATGTGGTAGAGTTCATTGTGCTCGTGGTGCAAATACGCATCACGATGCTGTACTGTCTAAGCAAACTGCACGTGTAGTCTGGCAAAACCAACCGCTATGGTTCCTCTCTCCATAACGGTGCATGCAGTAGCCCTGCGGTAGGCTGTGTTTATTATTTGTTGCGAGAGCTCCATTATGCTGTTTCTATTGCTTTTATGTATGGGGTACATATGTGTGAGGAGTGATTTTTACATTATACACAGTGACATGCAATTGGTTATTGGTATCTGCAATACAACAGTGATGATTGATTTTTTATCAACCCATTGTTGGGGGGATAAGAAGGTAAGAATTGAAAACACTTTTAATAGTTTAAAATATAAGCATTTACGGTAGTCAGTTTTAGAGTACTTGTAGCAGATAATGTGTTCTAGGAATCCATTGGTATGTTGCTGTATTTATTTCTGAATACATACATAATCTTGGCATATCTGCTTCAATGTACAGCTCTAAAACAGAAAAGTTGTATGGTTACGTTTGACCAACTTTCGTATTTAAGAGCACGTGATGACAGATTGTAGTGGTCAAGAACCAATATTGGATATCGACATTGTTCATCTCGGAGGTTTTCACATATTAGTATCCTTCATGGAAGCAGAAAATTTCATTATGGCTGGTAGCGGTCTGAAGGAACTTCTGTTATGCATTTATGCGGAAAACGGCTTTGAAAAGATTATGTCTGGTTATACATACCTATGCACAAGCTTTGAGAGCTCATGTTTTAGTTCACCGATCTTTATCCAAAATAGTATTTGATATTCAAACAACCCCTGATGAAGGTGCTGCATTGAACAATATGATTTGTGATAATATCAGATGTGTTATCCTATCCGCTTGACATTCAAAATTTCCTCAGCATCAGTGCAAAGTTTAATGAATTAGAAAGATAGAGAAATCTGGTAGTACAGCCAAACTATGGGTTCAATTTTTCTAGATTATTACATTGATGAAACAGTTTGTTGATGTCTAAAGAATGGGTTGTTGGCAGCTACATACGTATTCCTACTGTTCATAAAAAATACCTTATTTTCCTGTGAGTGGTCACTTCCACAATGCCAAATGTGCTCACTTAGATTTGCAAGATATGCTAGCTCTTAAAGATAAAATGGATCCTTTTGAATTTTAAAAATTCACAGTTTATGGCTACTTCACAATAAGATGCTCTGAGAAGTTTTGGTCCGGGATATGGTCAGATATGACTATTGAGCAAACACTCATGAAAACAATGAAGAGTTCTGGTGGGTTGACTCGTGGAAGAGGTATTACGGACAGTGTTCTCACTTGCTGGACTCTTGGGGTTAGCTGCATTACAGAATGTGTAATGAAATTGAGAACTACTGCAGCTGTGTATTGGCTACTATTGAACATGTTGATGCGAGACGTTCCCATATTGGCAGGGAAGATAGTGATGTTAATAAACTAACTGAATGGCTTTCCAGTCGCAATCCTTTTCCAACTCTTAGCTACTTAATGTCAATAAGTAATGGAGTGTTTGGAGGTATAGACGTCAACTGTAATCTAAATGAGATATGTATTGTGAACAGCAATTTTTAAAACTTACATTTTAGATGTAAACATGCAGTGGTTTTCTAGCAACAGTTACTAACCATATCAACACAACCAAAAAAAAGTATCTCTGAATCCCAGCATGATTTTTCACAGGATGATCATCCCTAATCAGTCTGATGATGATCTGGAAAAATACTTTTGAGTATGAACTGGCTCTCTTTTGATTTTCACTTTTCTTAGAAGAAGGCATTCACAAAGGTACAAAGTCCACATTTTGCTCTGCTTTAACGCCCTTGCCAAATAACACAGAAATGGGAACGAGCATGGTTGATATCACCTCCTACACAAAGTTCACTGGAATTATATCAAATTATTTTCTGCTATTTTTAAAATATATGTCACCTTTTACAGCAACATCATGGTTCAAATGCTGTGCTAGTTCGATGGTTACCCCACTGAAGAAAATAATATAAGTACTACGTAAAGCACTGAACAACTCTCCTTTTCAGACTACAATCTTGTGCCATCGTTCTCTTTGATGGTACAATGTTTCTGCAGATGCCACAGGAGAAACTGTTATTGAATGAAAAGCAAGAACAAATCACGCTTCAGAATGAATTTCAGAAAGCACAAAAGGTAATCAAGCAGGCTACAGAAGATGCAAATGTGTTAAATGATGTGTAAACTACCATTTCTTTGTCTCCTGAACATGATTCTGTTGGTTTTTGGATGAAGATACATATTGAACTTTTAGTTTTGGTGACTGCTTTAGCACCAGACAATGTGTGTTCTTGTGCAAATCTGAGAGTGACATGGCAGATGCTTTTGTACCCCCCAAAAAAATCTTTTAAATATAAGGATATTGGACCACTCTGCCCCCTGGTTGCTTTCAGCTTTCAGTTTTCGATTGGTTGGTGTTGGAATGATAGATTTTTTGTATTTAGCCCCCCCCCCCCCTTCATCATTTCCCCTTGCGTACGCCGCAGGCCTGCGGACAGCCGGGGAAGGCCAAGGGTGACGCACGCCACCAGTACAGCCCAGCGCCGGAATGCATGCCAAGCACCGCGGCTTCGGTAAGGGCGTCCTCGGGCGACACAATGAAGGAGCGGCAATCAGGAGGTCTAGGCGCTGATGTGGCTGTCGTTAGCGTCCGCCGGACCATACGCAGCTGGCGAGACAATGGAGCCGCTGCCGCCCGTCCTTGCTCGCCGCGGGACGCGCTGGTCAGCTGTCGAACCAGCGAGGCCGACACCACCAGCCACCAGGTGCCTGAAGACTAGGCTACATTCCCGACAGCACAGCACGATCGCACACGCTCAGCGCAGAATTCGTAGCTACATTAGTACACAACACAGCGGTTTGAAAAAAAAAAATTGGTTGTCTTTAAAGTCGGTTTAGGGACGATAGTTTAACGTGACGTCATAACAAAACATTGATGAAATGATTGCATACTTTTATGAATAAAATTGAATCATTTTTATTGAATTATCACTATTTTGTATGGATACAAAGAAGGAGTGAAATTAAATCTACAATTTAATTGACAAATTTACTTTTATTTGCACTCATTAATTCAAATATGTTTATTACTTTAACGAACAAATTATTTTAACTATAACTTTTATACATGTTTGCTATTTAACTTCTTACAATCTGTGTTATTCTGTTGGAAAAGTAGGAAACGAATGGGAGTGTTTCAAGTTTAATGTGCCTCGAAAAAGTTAAATCGATGGTTGTTCCAATCGAGTGGAAGAGAGATAGATGCGGCGCAAGCTTACAATGCGCGTAACGGGACAATGAGTCCTTTTTCGTGCGTGCAGTCGGCGTTCATAGTTTTATTAGACGTTGTCACGTCAAAAAATCCAACTTATTTTTTCCTCTATTTATGTTTGAGTTTTTCATTTTTCAATGTTTGAATTTTGTCATGTGTTGTTATCTAAAGCAGATAATTATTAAATTCAAGAATTTGATTTCGGCATTTATTTTTGAATGATTAAGTAGGTACAAATAACACGTATAAATTAGTTACACTGTTATCTTTGAAATGCACATATTAAAACAACCGCTAGCTACTATAGGCCCATGTCGCTGACGTGTTTATCTATGACCTATTTCATGCTGATTGGTCGCGCACAGAAATTCGGTGCACATCACGAAGAAAAGTTAGCAGTTCGAAAACTTTCTGTGCCCCGTTTTCGTGCTGGTATTATGTGCGTGTGCTATTTTAAATTGTTACAGATGCTGTCTGTTTGTGTACATTCAACTTTCACGCTTGTGTGCTGTGTGCGTGCTGTTGCGAACCAAGCCTAGGCTTAAGGTGGGGTTTCACACGCCATGTTTATTTATCTATTTTTTTCGTCAATATTATTATGTACGAGGTTTTTTTTTAAATTTAACTCTATACCTGGTTTGCATTTGTTGTTCTGTTACAAATATTTTCCACGGATATTTCCTAAGTGTTATACGATGGGTGTAAACAGGTGCGCAAGTATTTGTAATTGCTAGGTATCATAGGCGTGCGCAGGACTTCAGTAGTGGTGGTGCCAGATTACACAACAGCCCTATCATTCACGGACCCGAGCCTAAAGCCGTGGGGGGGGGGGGGGGGGGGGGGGTTCCGGGGGTCCTCCCCCGGAAAAATTTGGATTTGAAAGCGCAAAATGGTGCTATTTAAGGTGTTTCCGAACAAAAACATTAAATAAACAGATGTAAAAATTTTAACATTTTTTTATGACAAATTATGGCTTTGAACGTTTTAATCGCCAGGAAAACTACTAAACTATTTACAGTTTTAAGCTTTGTTGAGCCATAAAGTAAATTGTACAAATTGTTTGCACGGAATTCATGCTGGTGGCTTTGAAAAACCGTACTTACATGTTTTCTGAAGACGCCAAATAAATGTTAGAAAAAACATTCTCAAATGTTAAGTTTTAAAATCAACAAATCAAGGGAGTTTTTGTAACATACCTCAAATATGTAAAATATTAAAATAATAAAAATACACAAATAAGAGTGGGCGAAAGTTTTAACTTTTGGAATACAACAAAAATGTTTAGTCGGCGACTGCATATAAGTCATCGAGTAATCCTTTTCGGGATCCGGCTTTTTAATTTTAATCACCCATTTATACATCATACAGACAGATATATACAGCAATTAACGAACCATAATAACTGTCAACTAGTGAAAATAAAATGATAATTAATTAATTAGTGATCCACGTAACAAACACAGGCTGTACTCTTGTACTCATTAGAACAGTAAACTGATGAGTAAACAGTAAGAGTAAACACTACACAGAAGTGCTACCTGGCGGACGGCGGCTATTATTCCGTGCGCCTGCCGAGTGGAGGGAACAGTGGACACCGAGCGCGCATTCTATGTAATTCGAGGAGAACTAGTAGAAGTATTTACATTTCAGAAGTTTCGTAGCCGCGGCCCGCGTGTACAACAACAACACAAGTAATTACACCTGGCTTGTTCCGTGTGTATAGTTGGTTCGATTGATAATTGATATACTGATAGTGTTATGAGCACATATCTGTAACTCGACACGATTGGAAAACTTTTTTTTGTTGAAATAATACGGTTTTTTGTAAGTATGTATTATTACTGCTTGTAAAAAAACAAAATAACGTTAACCCTAATGGTGGTGCCAAGGCACCTGTGGCACCTACCGTGCGCACGCCTATGCTAGGTATTGCTTGCGTGCCTTTTTACACCCATTATACTTATAATACTTAGGAAATATCTGTGAAAAATATTTGTGACAGAAAAACAAATGCAAACTAGGTATAGTATTGAATTTGTAGAAATAGCCCTTAACTAATAGTTATGACGAGAAAATAAAAAAAAAAATTTAAAAAAATCAACATGGTATGTGCGACTCTATCTTAAAGCCCGTTCTACATTTGACACGTAAAAGAATCCGAAATTGCAAGATATTAACATTCGACTATCCGTATGTAGCTTCAACAATGCATGGAAACGTAACAAACAGCAACCAATGAGATTTAACTTCTAGTTTAAAAAATATTAATATAATTGAAAATATTTCTTGAGATCCGATGAATAAACACGGCAAGGATGACTTATGCAAAAAAAAAAAAAAAACCAAACCACAAAGTAATGATAGGACACTAGATATTTTTATAATTGAAACAAATTTTCACGTGTTTGAAACGTTCGCACGGAGTAACGTAAACCTAAGAGCTAATCCGTTCGGGTACGATACGCATGCCTCCGTTTCCGTGTCATTGAAGAACAAGGCTGGATTTATAAGCGACGCAACACGCAACCACAGAATAAACGGTAACAGAAGCGACAAAGTGGGTTTACACCCGTACTCGCTCATTGTTTGTTTACTATTCGGTCGCCATCTTTTCGGGGCGCGTTTAGCCAATGCTGGGATAGCAGTTTAGTCGGATTTGAATTAAGTACTGTGTTAGTTAGTGATTGCGAGTGAATTCTGGCATTGTAAATGATGTAATTATGTAGGCTTCACATTTGCGTACACTGAATGACATTATGCAAGGTTTTTTTTGTTTTGTTTTGTATTGACGTCTAATATCTTTGTACAAACGTGTACACACAGAAGATCTGACAAGATGGACAAAATAAGATAAACAAAATGACATAATGATATGTTGTCCTCCCATTAAGAGCCAAAATTTACAGACATGAAAGTTTCTTCAGTTAGTGTCAATAATAAAATGGTTAAGTAAACTTAAATGTTAAATTAATTTGTGTTATGAGATTCTACTTAGTTAACAAGCCAAAAAAAGTACGTAGCTATTTAGGCCTACATTAGAAATACCTAGATATGATGTGCATTTATAAAGTTTATAAGTATGTAAATACATGTTTTATACGTGTTAACTACATAACGTAGGGGCCAATTAAAAGCAACGACTTAAAGAAATTCACTCTCAACAATTTTACATTAGGCCTACAGGAAAATAAATCACACGTATGTTAAGTGTGGCATTTGTAATATAAACGGCATATTAAATTATAGACAAAAATCACTCTGCATTTTGATTGCTGTAGTCTTAGGTGCATTGTGGCCAAAAAAAAAAAAAAAAAAAGCATCGAGACACGTTGCATGGCAGTAAGCACAGAGTAAATATCACGCATTCTTTCCAGTAAACGAGATGACGTACAAGAAGACGCCTACTGGCTTTCAATCATTATTTAATAACATGTCGACGAGTTACACCAAAAATTATGCATTCTGTCTGAAATAAATTTGTTCGGTATTTACTGCACAATTCCCTGAATCACGGAACACAAGGCTAGAATGCGCACGAACCAACTTATTTATTCCAATACAGAAGAATAATGTTGAATGGAATCACGCATGGATACTCTAAATACTATGAGTTCAAACATATTTGTGAAATTACGACGAATTATTGTATTTACTACCACACAAACTGTTCATTAAATCATAAGCCCCTTACTTTCAATGGGAAAACATCGTTTATTTACATTCATGTACGCCCCGAGAGCAACAGGCCAATCAGATTGCTGGTACGCACTAACCAAGGATAAAGCCACATTTTGTCGCTTCTGTTACCAATTGTTTATTCTGTGACGCAACCAACGCAAGTAAAGCAAGAAAGGCGCAAACTTGAAATGTAAAACAGTAGAAATCTAATTTTTTCCTCCTGGGCTTTTTATGGTATTTCATATTTATCATGAAAAAATATGAAATTTTCAATGATTTTATCTTAAAACGTTATTTTCTATCACTGTGCAAAAATTAACAAGTAAAAACGTTAAATATGTAATAAAAATTAAATCGTTTCATAATAAGTATGTGGAAGTTGTAAACGAAAGTCGAAACACAAGAAGTTGAAAGTTGCGTTTTTTGCGCCGTGCGTATTTTGTAAACAGGTACCTACTTGAAAGCCGAATTTGCATTCCTAGCGTAGTTTATAGGCCCGGCCTTTAGACAATTTTATTGTACTAAGTGGAAAGGACAAATGGGCGGGTGTTGAGATCACTCGCCCTTCCACAATGGCGTCAGGAATTTTTCACAAGTGGCAAACTTGAGGAACGTTGCAGTGAATACGTTTGTTTTCTAGAGGCGTCCCTGTTTCTCACCAGTGCGATACGTCGCGTTTATCAGGTTATCCGCTAACATGGAAATTGAAAATAGCTTAGTTACAAAAATGAATCAGTAATTTTTCATACTGCATGTATTGTCTTAAAATTTGTCATTACTAATCTGTTCTGAGTTTTACAAACATTTATTAAAACGTAAGGGATGTAAACGGCTGTGTATTGGTTTGAAGCACATTTAAACATGTATAGTAATTCACCTGATCACAATAGTATAGGTAACGTTTTAAAGTTCGATCAAACAATTATACAAATTTTTACAACTGGTAATGCTGGTTACTTAGTGTTGATGGAAATGGTAACAGTGCAAATTGTGGGTTGTATGTTAATTAAAAGTGTTTTGATATATAATTATGTTACCTGCCAATTAGACTAATGAGTCGGAGGGGACTCGAGGAAAACCGTGAAAACTCAGGGGAATGGGCTAAAGTAAAAGTGTAAACATGGTTCAGTCTCACCGTTTTACCCCCTCAGCCGTTTCTAATGAATGACCTGGATGATTATGAGACGTGAAATCTTAGTTCATTCAGCAATTGAACTCAGCACTGCGGCACCAGCCCGACTGAAACAAGTGTGGCCGTTGAGAGATTCAGATGTGCGGTCGGGGGTCGTCTGAAAAGACCGTTGCAAGTGTGTCTGGACGTATTTTGGTCGTTGGTCCGGCAACATCCGCGTCCAGCATAGGATCAGCATTTAGCGATTGTCACAGCCATGGACTGATGACGAGATTGTAACATTTACTTATTATTTTAATGACGATTTTTCCAGTTTAACTGTAGAAATAAATGAAACATACTTTCGTTAAAATTTGGTATCCGGAGAAACACACGTGTCATTAAATTAAGAAATATATTTTTACACAGTATAAATTTTAATAAAACCGTCACGAACCATCAGTTATGTTCCGCACTAAAAGTCCTACATATTGTTACGAACACAGGCAGGACCGCGACACGCGCCAAGTTCGGAGCTGGCTGGCGGCCCTGCACGGCCACTTGCGTCACGCGCCATGTCATGTGCCGTCCACTGACGTAAGGCATGCCACGCGTGCCAACCCCCTCCGATCCAAGCGCACCGTCCTTCCTCGGCGCTTTTATCTATCGCTGAGCGGCCTTGGGAATTCCGCGGGCCGCCGCGCGGGTTGGCGCGAATTGGCGCCACCTTTCTGGACATTTCGGGCGTCGGGTCGGCCCGGGATGACGCAACTCGTCACAGCTGCTCTCGTTGTCGTTGGTTCTGGAAAGATGATTCACTTAGTATAAAAGGGCGACGCGGTTGTTTCGAGCGAGTTCGGGGAGTTCCGCGAGTGAAGGGAAGTGCGACATCATCGAAGAGGGTGAGAGAGCCCCCCCCCCCTTCTCCGAGAGTGGCCTGACGTGGAGCGACGAGATCGAGAGAGTGCGACCGAGTGGCGCGAGTCTGTGTGTGTGTGGACAGGCGCGAGGTAAGGGGCGAACCACTGTCGAGCCCAGCTCCAGTGAGGAGTGCAAACTGTGGAACTTGACAGACATTGAGTGACTTGCGAATAATCTTTTTTAAGTGCTAGTAATTTGTGTTAGGACATTTTTAAGTTAAATTATTTATTACTAATATAAATATGAGTAATTAATAAAACTGTAATAAAACTTAATTGGAAAACTTAATTGGGCTATCCCTTACGAACCCAGTTATCCCCACATAGGTCGTAACAATAATTTAATCTAAAAAAATTACCGATTGCATACGTCATGACACTTGTTTCTTTTTATGGTCATATTGTTTCATCGCCATTTCACTACATAAATAATAACCCATTTAAATTTTGGGACCACAAATTTGTTGCTGCGCAGTTTCTGTGCGCACTCCACCCATTGTCCACACCATGGTCACGCCCAGCGGGATGATCAAGGCTGCCGCCCGGATTGCAGGTCACACAAACCACGCATTGTTCACCGGATTTCCTCCTCAGCGGCGGGGTGACGGAACAGTTATTAAGGAAGCAAGTGTACTCCGGGTCAATCACGGCGTGAAAGAAAAATAATCAAGAAGCCCAGACCAACATCACAATGTGTTTCCAAAACAGGTTATGTTAGTTACGGCATCCCCTCTCCCCTTCCCCGATGGGAGCGCAGTACATCGTTTTATTTTCCTCGCAGTTCTTCCAGGCCGCGAAGAGGCACCGGCTTAACCACCTGCTGATGGAACCCGAACAAGAATGAGAATAATAACGAGTTTTCTGCCGTGTACGGACTCGTACGCTGACAGCTTCCGGGATACGGTCGAACACTCGCGCCAAAGCCGGACTCACGTGGCCTCGCACCTAGACTCAGAGCAACTAGTCCCCTCTCCCAGTTCACACCCGGAACTAAAGAATAATCTAATCCAGTTCACACCTGACCTAGATTAAGTCACTTCAACATTTTTTTTTGTTAAAAATATGTTTTTGCACTTTTTTAAAATTTAAGTTTATATTATTAAAAATAATTAATTTTTGTTGTGGTGACTTCTCAAGATGTTAGAAATGCGTTAAAATAGGCTTTTAAGACGCTATTATTATAATATAATTTTTTTTAAATATTTGGACTTATTAATTAATTAACCAACCAAAAACCCCCCTCCTCCGCTATGCCCTAAATTCGTAGATAGGTCTGTAATGGACGAGAATGGGTAGCATTCACAACAGTACACTATTACGACGGTACTAAACGGAACAGGGTTGTAGAAATAAATTTTGGAAGAATACTCCCACAGCGTCGGTTCAACTAAGTACGTGGTTCAACGGTCGCTTGTTAACATTCCGTGATTATTTCGTCAGTTAAACACGTATACACAAATTATGTATGCAACATGAAATTAAATTTCACGTTTCTGGACTGTTGTGAATCCGGCATTATGTGTAACTTATCCAGCATAAGAGTTCACAATATTGGTACTAAAATACTAGTGCGAAGAAAACAAAAGCCTAAGCATTTATAAAATAAATGTTATTAAGGCCTATGTACCTACCTACGTTCTTATAACAATAACTAGCACGAGCATTGAAAATTAAAAGATTAGCTTAACTTGCATTGTACTATTCGTGTACGAAGTGTCAACGCGATAGATAGGCTACGCGTGTGATTATAATACCGGGCTTCGCACTGGTAGATAAAGATTTTTTAGCAGAGCAAGTTATATTTTAAGAATCACTATAAAAATATATTTGAATTAATGTCAAGTTACAGATAATTCTTTTCATCAACAACCTTCAAATTCAAATTTATTTACTGTGACGGTATGATGACAAATATAATTACAGAAATACTCGCTGAAAATCAAAAAAAAAAAAAAAATATGTTCACTTGTAATCTATATAAACATATAAATTAATGTTTATATTTTCGTCTTCTATGCGTTCGCGCATCTTTCATCCGACTGAATTTAAACTTTGCACACTTGACCTTCGATGCACGAAAAACGTCAATGTCTTCATGAGATTTCGAAAACCCACCCCCATCACTCGTTCCCATCTTAAGAGGGACAGAACTTTGATACTACTTTATAAGATTTTGTTCACTTTGCATTCAAGATAAGGGACAATTACTGTCTTCTACTGCTGCTTGCTGCTACTCTTGTTGGTGTATGTTTACTGCTGGCGCAAGTACCAGTAATAGTACTTGTTGATTTATACATAGACCCTTTTGTTGTGTGTGTGTGTGTGTGTGTTGTCATGAAGATATACACTGGCTGTTACTATATTTCAAAATATATATAGATATATGTCAATGGTACTGTTATGCTTTTGTAGAGTGACCCTTAGAAACATGTATAAATGTTATTTACCATAAAAACACACACTCTTGGACACAGGTAGTTAGGTAACATTTATCAACACATAGGGATAGAATCCAGGTTTTTATTAAGAATAAAATGGTTATTCATCAGGGACAACTAACATATGTGTAGAGAAAAAAATCAATATTAATATAATTAGATAAAAATCACAGAAAAACAATCCTAACGATACTGAACATGACTCGTGGATATGCGCTTATGTAAATTAAACATCAGGATTATACGTAGCACACATGAATCGTTCACAATAGTTCGTTAGTGTAAGTTTAGATAATCAATCAAATAATGTTCTTATGGACGCATTCTTACATAAAATAAAGATGTTTGAAATTTTAGCACAATTAATTAGTATGATTATTTTTAATGTTTATGTTTGGGTCGTATTTGCCTTGGCTTAACTCAGTTTATATGGTAGAGACACGAAACTAGTACTCCCGTTTCACCTCTGGGTATGACAAAAAAAATAATTTAAATCTTGGAAATAACAATTCATGACGTAGTTCAGGATAATTGACAACTTTTACGTGAAAACTAATCAGTTTGTAGTCAAATCGGAGTGATTTACGACGAAATTACATACGACTGGGTATGTCTATGGGCGATACAAAATGCAAGATCTTTACTTACAGATTTTTCACTCCTAATAACATATCCGTCAGAATATGCCCTTATAATCTTACACATTATTTATTTACACGTCGTTTAAGCTCATCCTGAGTTTCGGATGGCATAATCTGGCTAGCTATCTTTCAAATTTAAAATAAGCCTCGCGCCTTTTCGTCGGCATCAGACGCCTTCATACAACCAACCTTTTTAATTAATTAAGACGTTCTAGACGCCTCACCTTTAAAACACGGCCTCTCATTGGCCGAACCCAAAATCGGTTAACGTAATTTACAATAGGAATACCGTAAATAACACTTATCAATACAATATTGAAAACACAGAAATGCGGTAAATTTAAAACGAAAATTTCCAACAATGAAAATTTCTTAAAGTAATACCCCGAATAAAATCATAGTTTATTCGTTAAGTTCATTAGTCCTTAGAGGGATATTACTCAATTGACTGTCCATATAAGTCCATTTCAGGTCATAGAGCATAGCTCTCGTATATATATGTACATAATTAATAAAATATATTTAAATAACTTTTGCGGGCGAACAATATACAAATTAAATAATAAAATTTCATAATAATTATAACAATCAAAATAATAAGTTTTTATAAATAATAATATCATTAAAATAAATCATTACTTTCTGTGCATTCTGAAACTAGTAACAGCACAGTCTATAATTGATTTCTTAAAATAAAAATAAAAAGAGGCGAGTCATTGTCTACATGAAATTAAAAACACCACCATCCCCCTTTCTCATCGCCTAAAACAGAATTTTTCTACTTTTAGATTAAATCTAGCACTTTTTGCGTTTAAATTAAGGGGGAAATTACCGTCTTCAACTGTATAAAAGAAAAAAAAAGGGGGAATGTCGCAAAACCACCTGACCCAATTTCCCACCATTCAAGGCAGTAATTTGGTACTTACTGATGAAAATTTGCAAACATGACATTCAAAATAAAAATTACTGTTTAACATATAATTTTGAAGGGGAAAAAAATGTTACGGTCACTGCCTACATTAGATTTTTAAAAACCACCTCATCCTCCATTTTTCATCCTTTAAGGCATAATGTTTATACATACAAATTAGATTAAGCACAATGAATGTTAAAAACAAGAGGTAATTTACTGTTTTATCTGATTTATAAATTACCACCCCCATCTTCCCGTCACAACGAAAAACCACTCCGTCCCACTTTCCCATCCCTTAAAACATAATATTGGTTTTTGTTTATGAAATATTGCGCACTTGGCGTAAAAATTAAGAGGACGATAACTGTCTATGTCCGATTTATAAAAAAAATTATCCCATCCCCCTGTCTACATGAGATTTCGAAAAACTACTCCTAAAGAAATATCGTGGTACTTCTTGTTGAAATTGTGCAAACTTGACGTTCAAGTCATGAGAAAATTAACTGTCTACATTTAATAAAGATTTTACCCCCATCAAATTATCTATATGAGATTTTGAAAGAAAAAAAAAACACCGGTCTATTTTTCCCACCACTTAAAGTACCTATAATTGCGCACAACTTTATAACGTATTGCACACTTGACGTTCATTACTGTCTACATCTGATTTTCAGAACAAAAAGTTTATTGAATACATTATATTTTTAAAAAAATACCCCATCCCCTTTTCCCACCCCTTTAAAGATAATTTTTCACTCCTTGATTAAATTGGCACACTTGATGTTAAAAATTAAAATAAAATTACTGTCAAACCTAGCCTTTTTCCTGGCTTTACTACCCCTGAAAGCAGATTTTGGCTTTTCTTCGTGATATTTTAAACAGTTAACGTACAAAAAATAAGGGGGGGGGGGGGTTATTGTAAAAATCCAATTTAAGGAAAAGGCGTTTACTGAAAACATGAGATTACGCAAAAACAACCCCCATTTCCTTTTCGTACACATTAAAGATTTATTTTAGCGCTTCTAGATAAAATTTTGCACACTTGACGTTAAAAATAAGAACACTACTATGGACTATTGACTTGAACTAACAGTTAATATTGAATACGCGAGAGTATTTCCTCCCACTCCTCCCCAAACCTCCACATCGCCCTCTTGTAAACCTTACATCAGAATTTTGGAACTCTAGATGAAATTTGCACACTCGCCGTTCAAATTAAGAAGACAATTACTCTCTACATACGATTGAAAACAAACCCCCTCCCCTCTGTGTTGAGCGGATGTAGTGCCGGGTGCGGACGTAGTCCCGGGTGCTGCAGCCAGGGATTCGCAGACAAAACGACCGCGCGTGCCACCACGTGCCGGTGCGACATGGCTATTCTTTGACTTGATGTAAGCTTTTGGACATACGCCATTGCTAATCTCACGTATGTATGTGGAAGAAAACTACAAAAAAACCCAAAAGACAAAAACAAAAACACAAATTAAGCAAAAAATTGCTGTTGTCAATAGGATATAAACACCAAATAATATTCCATAACTGGAATATGGTCAACAAAGAAAAATGGACTAACAGAATGAAAAAAAAAAAAACAAAAAAAAAAACCACAAATGATGACAGCACAAAAATATTGACCCCAAAAAAATTCAGCACAACATTTGAAACGAGACAAAAACACGACACAACGAAAAAATCGAAACAAACACAATAGTTTTCCAAAACAGAAGAGAACGAAAAAACCCCCACAAATGATGACAGCACAAAAATATTGAACCCAAAAAAATTCAGCACAATAGTTGAAACGAGACAAAAACACGACAAAACGAAAAGACGAAACAAACACAATAGTTTTCCAAAACAGAAACAAGCGACATTTCGGGAACTGCTATCTGCTCCCTTCCTCAGGCAGAGACGCACATGGTACGAAAACACAGGTGCGACTTAGCAATGGCGTATGTCCAAAAGCTTACATCAAGTCATGCACTCCCATTGCACAAATCTTTCAAAGATAATATGGTTATTCTTTATTTGTAATATATGTAACATTTTCTTCAGCGTAATCCAACGTTGCCGTTCATATAGTCGTTTTTTCTCCGTTTTGTTATAAACGTTGCTATAGCACAATTATTTATTTGATAATAAAACATAGTTGGGTTAAAATTAAATAATGTAAGTTTATTAAGGTGAAATTTTTTTTTGTAATCGATTCAAAATTACTTCTTATAAATAAACAAAAACCACGCTCTCTCTTTTATAATATTCGAGCGTATATCGCATTGCTAGAAACATTTTAAAATCTGGAATAAGTGCTCCGAGTAGTCAAGAGGGTTGGCCAAGGAGGGGAGGGGGGAGGGTGGCATTCCCGGGGCCCACTTGGGTTTAGGGATTCTAATTTTTTTAATGCTTGGTTCTACCCTGATAGGACTAGAATTAATAGAAACCATAGGATAACTTTCAAGTAACGCGCAGAGACGGAACTAGGCTAGTTTCCACCCGGGGCAAGAACTCATCTTGTCATTCAGTCCCCTTATTTTCCAAACCAATCAAAACACTACTCAACAACACCTCATATCGTCCCCACATATGAATTCCACCATTCCAAAAAAATTCGATTCAACTTAGATGGTATATAAATAGATTTATTTGCGGTCATTTCATTTTTAATGCTTCGCAAGATGGATAGTACACAAAAAATACCAGTCTTTAAATATTTTACGACAATATATGTATGTTTCTTGCAATACAAATAATTCAGTTCATATGCCCTCCAACATTTTTTGTGTGTGTTGATATTTAAGTAAAATAACTAGATAAAAATGACTCTGCCAGTTTAGCCCCCCCCCCCCTTCCCCCTAAATGCGGTGGCCGGGGTAAAAGCCCCGTCTGCCCCCTCTAGTTACGTCCCTGGTAATGCGATACGCAAATGTCATGTTTATATTTATGGCCACAGTAACGCTAACAGCGTTTAGATTTATTTTAAACGTGGTATTTGAAAAGTTTTACCTTAAATAATAGGAAAAGGGCCGACAAAACGGCTCTTGGTTCCTCTCGATGTCCTTGTAATCACTATTGCAAAGCGAAGACTTATACACGTATAGGTAATTTTATTTATTTAATATTTATGACTAGGGGCATGCAGATTTCGCGAAAAGATTTCGAGACTAGCTGAAAGTTAAAACACTGTAGCATAGTCTGTGTTTCGTGATTGGGTGAGTTTCTTTCAGGTACACGTATTTCGTAACTAACACCAATCACGATAATCCAGTGCGGAAGCAAACGCGTCCTGAGTGGCTCGGTCAAATAAGGCAACGACTTCTCTCGCAGACGGCCGCCAATCACAAGGAAGAAACCACAGGGGCGGGTATACCTTGTTGCAGTCTAATAGGCGTTCAGATCTTTTCGCGAAAAATGCATGCCCCTACTTATGACGGATGGATGGAATTATAACCTCAAAATGGTTGCAAGGGTTTTTTTGCGTGTCCAATTTTATTAGATTAGAAGTTTTTGGATATTTTTTTTTAATTCTTCTGATGATTACATAATTATTTTTAAATTATGTTGGAACACATTTTTTAGGGATACGCGAAGTTAATTAAAACCAGACTTGAAGTTACTCTGCGAGAAATGTTTTTTTTTTCCTCCCGTTGCGCGTTGGAATGCGTGGGCCGGAGCAAGCACGTGACAGAGCGAGGAGTGGTCGCCAGGATAGCGAGACGACTGCACCAGCTGATCGCGGAGAGCTCCGGCGGTCGAGGGGTCGATGGCCCGTGCAGTCGGCGGTACCGGTGCGAGGGGCGGGCCGCTGGTTTCTGCCAGGCCCGCGTCAGGCGAGGGGAACCGCTAGCTGGCGGAGGTTACCCAGCTCGCGGCAATGCTGTTCCCTAACCTCGCCGAGTCTACGTGCGTCCCACCACCAGGTCAACAACTGTACACGGGCGCATCATCACCACTGGAGCCGGATCCGTCCGACACGTGCCGAGCGATCTACAACACTCCGTTCGTTCCCTTATACACGCTGACTATTGTTGGGAAAAATAAATTGTGGAGAAAATTCATTTTGTTTTATTATATGTGTTTTACAATCGTGTAATCTATGCAATTATAATTCATGTTTTCAATAATCATCATTATCGATAATGAACTTAAACATATATTACTCTTCCTGACATCTATTAATACAATAATACATCTAATAATACAATTTTTTTTTTATTGGGAGAAACTAACTGCTTTAACGACACAACAACACTAAAGCTACTCCAGTAGATGGCATTGTTAAGCAACACTAAGCCAATGAACAGGGGCGCAACAACTAAATTTCCAAAGGGGGGCAATATACCCCCGGGAATATAGATATTTCAAGGTGGAAAATGGTGCTATTTAAGCAGTTTTATTATCTAAAAATTGATTACACAGCACTTTCTTTGCCCCCGTTTGCCCCCACTTCAAGTTTCAGAAGGGGGGGGGGGCAAAATACCCTTGCCCCTCCCCCCCTGTTGTTGCACCCCTGGCTAATACTGTAAGTCATAAATTAGAAATAAGAATTTAAAAACGATACGAAGAGTTTTGTATGATAGCAAACAAAAAGGAAATAGGCTAGTTATTTGAAGGGGGGGAAAAATCATCCATACATATATATTTTTTTTGTGTGTGTGCCATTTCATTATATAATATAACATTTGGATCTGCTAAGCAAACGATTCGATAGTCGAGGTAGCTGCTCCAGCAGCGAATTGTAGCGGTGGGTTATTCGCGTCAAGAAATGTATTTGAAAACACAACTTGCGTGTATTTATTCACGCGTGGTATTATTTTAAAGAATTCTACGTTAAATTTGGTGTTCAAGTTTCGTATAATAGGTGTATCTTCAACATTTGTTTTTGTAATCAAATTCATTTTGTGAAATATATATATATATATATATATATATATATATATATATATATATATATACCCCCTTGCCCCCCCCCCTTGTTGTTGCGCCCCTGCCAATGAGTGTTTGGTTTGAGGTTAGACCAAGAAAATCAATTGTTTACTTATATTATTTGTGTCTTTTTAACTCATGTGTTCACTTAAAAATGCCAAAACGATCTTTGATAAAAACGAAATTTTTAAGTTTTAAAGCCCTACGACGTCTTCCGTCTCGACGTCTTTGTTCTTCTAATCGTTATTCTCGTTGTTCGCCATTTTCATTAGCAACACGTTGTGCCACACGCTGCCGCAAATCTCGCAGACGTCGCTCTCGTTGTTCGTCATTTTCATTTCCAGAAAATGAAATGATTGTTCACCAGCGCAATAAAAACATTGTCTCTTTAAATAATGTTGATAAGCGAGTCGAGCCATTTACTTACCCATTATTTTACCCAGCCGGCACGGATGGTTTTAGCCCAAAAAAAAAAAAATAAATAAATACCGAGCAAAGCTCGGTCATCCAGGTACTGATGAAATTATTTGTGAAAAAATAACAAATGCAAAGAAGGTATCGAGTTAAAATAAAAGTAATAACGAAAGAATGAAATAAAAATTGGTGGTCTGTAAAGTCGGTTTACGGACGATAGTTTAAATTTACAACGTCATAAAAAAACATTGATGAAATGATTGCATACTTTTATGAATAAAATTGAATCATTTTTATTGAATTATCACTATTTTGTATGGATACAAAGGAGTGAAATGAAATCTACAATTTAATTGATAAATTTACTTTTATTTGCACTCATTAATTCAAAAATGTTTATTACTTTAACGAAGAGATTATTTTAACTATAACTTTTATACATGTTTGCTATTTAACTTCTTCCAATCTGTGTTATTCTGTTAAGGATAGGACGATGATAGGAAAAGTAGGAAACGAATGGGAGTGTTTCAAGTTTAATGTGCCTCGAAAAAGTCAAATCGATGGTTGTTCCAATCGAGTGGAAGAGAAATAGATGCGGTGCAAGCGTACAATGAGCGTAACGGGACAATGTATGTAACGGTACACTTTTTCGTGTGTGCAGCCGGCGTTCATCGATTTATTAGACGTTGTCACGTCAAAAATCAAAATGGAGGTGAGAACGAGCCTCATGGGCTCTACTAAATATCAGATTGTAAAAATATATGAAATAATGATGGATCGAATCCACTTTTTCTCAAATTCGTAATTCGAATTCAAATGCGATTCTTAAGGGAGTACCTCCAATCCGAATTTAGGTCTCAAGATTCAGGTTTAAAATAATATATGAGCAAAAACCTAGAAATTTAATTTTTGAAAAAAAACGTTCAACCCATTAATTTTTTATTTTAAAAATAAAACTTTTTTTATATTAAAGATGAAAATAAGTTCTTTTCGTTTCAAAAATGTTCCTGAACCGCTAAATTAACAATTACAGAGAATTGTAGCTGGAGGCAAATATAAAAATTCCTTTTGATAGCTTCTGTAAATATAAATATTGTAATCCTTGTCAACTACACAGAATGCAAGTGCTTAAATTTCTGAATGTCATATTTCTCAAATATTTTTCTCGGATTTCAAAACTTGCGAATATTAAAGAATTTATGGTATATAAGAACTTTATTGGCCCATTTCTAGTAAAAAGCACGATTCATGCCTTTGTTATGCCAAAAATTTGGGTTAATAGGTAAGAAATAAAACTGGGACAAAAAAAATTACAAACAGCCACGATTGAAGTTCTGGTTGCACGGTTATAAATTGCATTAAATTAACGGACTTTACTACAAAGAATTAACTTGAAAGAAACGAAGATTACTTCGTTATCTCAGATTAATGGATCTTCGTGAAAATTGCGCTGGATTCTGACCTCTGAGTTCTGTGTTTATTTGTAGAAGAAAAAAGGTTTTCGCTGTAGACTCAACACGTTTTTTTTAAATGTATTATTCATATAATATGATTATTATTGTTGATTCACGTTCAAAGTACATTAACTCAGCACCCGAAGATAACGATACATTTTCGAAGATCCCTGGATAATTTGCAACTAGCGTTCTTCGTAAGTTTTGGGTGAAATTTTTTTTTTAACCGCGTGGAAACCAAATGTAAACAATGGTTCACCTAGTTAATGTGTTTTTCAGCACTTGGTCATGACCGCCGTGTCCCCCACTCGTGAGCCCTCGTCAGGGGCATGCGCGGACGTGCGCTGCTCGCCAGTCACGCGCGGGGCGGTGTCTAGGAGGAGGGCCTGGGGGAGGGGGGAGGATGGCCGGTATAAAGACGTCCTGCGGGGACCCACGCCGCACGCCGACCAAGCCCGTCACCATGAGGAGTCTGGTGAGTCGCTGGTCCTCTCTTCCTCTGTTTCGTATTGTTGGGCCCGTCTAGTCAGGGGCGCAGATCTGTAGGATTTGCGAGGCGGGCCCGGGCGGCCGAGAGTTTTGCACGTGTTTTTTTTCAAACCGACACAAGTCATCGCTGGATAGGGTGCTTTTGTGCATGTAATCATTAGAACACTTAAAAAAATATACAGAAAAAGTTCTCCGTAAAACATAGTTTTGACGTTTACGTTTATCAACCCCGTTTCACAAGTCACAATTTTGAATCACAAGCGGATCCTCTTGGTGAGGGGCTTCTTAATGCCACGGAGGAGGGGGGAAGGGGCTTAGCCCCCCCTGATCATCATGTGTCCGTGGATGTATGTGTGTTAGTGAGGCGGGATGTTAAGTGAGACGCTCGTTAGTGCTTCTAGCGCGGTGTCGCCTCTGAACTGGCGCGCAGTCTTCTCGGCGCGCATAGGAGGTGTGATAATGCAAGTCCATTGAGTGCTTTCAAATATCTGTACCGGGTGTTTCATGCCTAAAACTTATTCTGAAAACACGGGTTTCAACCACTTTACAGTTAAAAAACAGAAACACGGAAACAGAACTACTCACCCGCCCTTAGCGGATATTCTTTCTCGAATTACTTTTCGGATACCTCGAACGGTTATCAAATCGCGAGTTTTTTTTTCCCCCATCTGAAGATCTGCTCGCAGCATGTGTGCCCAGGTAGGCGGGGGTCCTCAGAGTCTTATCGACAAGGCCCACTAGTCAGCGAGATTGGGAGATGCATCGGCCATGTCGTATAGTGAGGTTGCCCGGGGTGACATCATGGTGTACCATCAGCATGGCCCTACCAAACGCGGCTGCGGAAGGGGCGGGGGGGGGGGGGGGCGATAGCCCCTCCCGAGACCAATTTTATTGATTAGTGTATATTTATGTTTACTTAAATATTTAATTTCATGTGTTAAACTTTTATCTCATCAAAAGTTGCATGGAGCTACTAAGATTCTGTATTTGAAACCTGTGATTTGTAAATAATATACATACCAAGGCCAATATCTGACCACTTTCATTTTTTTGCAACTACGACCTTTCTTTGTGCGATAGCCCCTCCCGAAGTCATCCTGAAGCCGCCATTGGGCCCTACTAGCATTCGAACCCAGATCCTTCCAGAATCGAGTCCAGCGTTTTACCGCTGCGCCGCCTCGCTCGGTCGCTGAAAACTTCCCCGGCTGAAGGTCCCCCATCAAGCTACGCCGTCTTCCCTTCTCAGAACGGTTCAATCTCTCACTGGTGTTGTTATTCACTGGTTGGATCCTCGGTCGTTAGGATATTCGAAAATGTTGGATCTCCCACTGATGGCAATATTCCACCTCCGTAATGTTTCTCTAATTGGATATCCCTCAGGATAAATTCAGATCGACTGAGCTGAGCATGCAGCTGTTGGATATTCCACCGGTCGAACCTTCCATACATTGAATGTTCTACCTGCTGTATGTAGACAAGATTTTATAATTTTAATTTTAGCACAATTTCATTTTAATACAAGATATCTCGGTGTTTTTTTTTTGTATGGAGAAAAATTTAAACAGTTGATTAAAACAAGTAGTTTGCTGTAGGAAATATTTTGTAGACCTAGCAAAATGGTTTCGTCAACTCATCTGTGCATTTTGTTAGATGAACGGAATACATTTTGTTGCGCGTGGAATTTCGCAAGGTCACAAAATATTTTGTTAGCATGTAAATATTTATGTCGCCATAAAACAAACAATTATTTGTTTGTATCAAAGAAACATTTTTCTCCCGAGTACACACATCTACATGATATTCACTGTACGGCAAGATCGTGCGTAGTATTTCATTTCAGGGTTGGTAAGGGGGGAGGGATAGAACAATTTTCGCCGCTAGTTGCTTTCGAATTCTTTCCATTGGTTGGTAAGCATGTTAGATGTTCAAGGCCTTCAGGTGGGTGGATATATATTCCCCCCCCCTCACCCTCCTGCACGGCGACGCCTCGCCTGAAAGGGGCAATCAGTGGGGCGGTCGGACCTCGAGGAACACAAAGAGCGGCACGTGGCACGTGGCACGCGTGGTCGCGGCGAGGTGCACGCTGGGCGCCGCTCTTTCGCACGCGAAGCACGTCCAGTCGTGTTACGACGACATTACGGGCTTCTCTGTCATGGTAGACGAGGCCGTGCCTAGCACCGCTGACCCAGGGGCTGTTACCAAAGACATGGGCCGCGGCGTACAGCGAGGTACCGTCCCGGTGTTCGCCCGGATAGGCCTAATAAGGACTGCCGACTTGGGTTCCGAACCCAGATCTTCCGGAGTATCACCACTGCGACACCTCAACACGGCAGGGTTACTGTGCTAGGGGTTTGACATCGAGGTCATTAGGACTTCGGGGTGAGGATGTCATGGAGCAGCACTGGTTGCGGAGACAGGGGTATGTCTAGGGACTGTAAATATTCGCAGTTTTAATGAACTCTAGGGTAGTCACACATGTTCATTGGCTACTAACTCATGACACATGTTTACTGGGAAGGTTGTGACTCGATACAGGGTTTTTAATTGGGTCAGAGAAACCGTGGTCCAATCACAGAAGCAGCTTGAAGGTGAATGGACCCTCTATATGTATCTACCATGAACAAAAAACAAATGGCGAAGGAAAACCCGTGAAGAGCTTTACATTTCTCTGAATCTCCCCTTTACTGTATCACAGTCTACTTTTCAAACTCCGCTCCATCGATCAATAAGTTACATTTTTTACCTACTCACTTCCATCACCCAGTGATGATGTCATCGCCCAACTTAAGCTACATGGTTATTTTTAAAACTAATACACTGGTCGTTGTAAACGTCCGCCACATTGCCCTACCAGCGAAAAGCAAGAACCTGTTTTACCCGGTCCGGGCTGAAACCCGGATCGCCTCGGGGAGAGAACCACAGCGACCCTCTGAGGACCGAGCGAGCACACGTGAGCAGCAGTCTGCCTGTGCCTGGTGACGGGAACAGACGGACTGTCTTGTCTTAGGACGTCCACTGTGATCGTCTACGAGTGGAGGAAAGAACAGGTCTGGAAATAATAGCCCAATCAATTGATTTAATTTTTATTTATTACCTAAAATTTACCCTATTGGTTAAAATTACAAAATTTAAATGTCTGTACACAAATTAATCACACGTTCGCAAGTTTATTATTTCTGCTCTCTCCACTGGAGCTCGGCTAGACAGTGGCTCTCCTTACTGTTCGTCTCTTATCGCGGAACTCGGCGCCAACAGCTCACTGGTCCGCCGCGCACACAGCACCGTATCAGATGCTCGCACGCGAAACCCGTCGCTCGTCGCCTGCTATCGCTCGCCAAGGGGCCACTCGCTCTCTTCGCTTGACTGCTATCACGGGTTGCTCTGAGGATTGCGCCTATTTCCTTTTTGTTTGATATCATACAAAACTCTACGTATCATTTTTAAATTCTTATTTCTAATTTATGACTTACAGTATGACCAACAATATTTTCAGAGGAATGAGGATCCAAGGAGCAGAAGCTAACCTGCAAAACATAACCGCATCATTGTGAATGTTCACGGGCCATGTATTACCGCGAGGTGGAGGAGGATGAAGGAGCGTGTGTGTCCGCAGGCCGCGCTGCTGCTGGTGCTGGCGTGCGCGAGCGCCGCCCCCAGGCCGCGGGCCCAGGCCCCGGTCATCTACACCTACGGCACGCCCCTGGCCTACGTCCCGGGCGCCGCCGCCTACAGCCCAGCCCTGGCCTCGCCGGGCCTGTACGCCGACTACGTGCCCTACAGCTACAATTACGGTACGTGCACCCGCCCTGCCCTCCGCCATGCTGGTATCTCAACGGCGAGGCACCCCCAGCAGACAACTATGTCGCGTTGTAAGCAATACATAAAAAATTGGTTGTCTGTAAAGTCGGTTTGCGGACGATAGTTCAACGTGACGTCATAACAAAACATTGATGAAATTATTGCATACTTTTATGAATAAAATTGAATCTTTTTTATTGAATTATCACTATTTTGTATGGCTATAAAGGAGTGAAATGAAATCTACAATTTAATTGATAACTTTACTTTTAATCAAATATGTTTATTACTTTAACGAAGAGATTATTTTAACTATAACTTTTATACATGTTTGCTATTTAACTTCTTCCAATCTGTGTTATTCTGTTAAGGATAGGACGATGATAGGAAAAGTAGGAAACGAATGGGAGAGTTTCAAGTTTAATGTGCCTCGAAAAAGTCAAATCGATGGTTGTTCCAATCGAGTGGAAGAGAGATAGATGCGGCGCAAGCGTACAATGAGCGTAACAGGACACAGCGTAACGGGACAACGTGCGTTACGGAACACTTTTTCGTGCGTGCAGCCGGCGTTCATAGATTCATTTGACGTTGTCACGTCAAAAAGTTTCTTGCAGTGCTCACCGCACTACGGATACAACCGTCATCAATGTTTACATGTTGCTTTTAATTACCTACCCTGTTCTTTTTGAAAAATGATTTCACAAATTAATTTACTAGACGAAACTTCCCAATTATACATCTGTTGCGTCCCCAAATTCGGGTACTCTGACATCACATTTGTGTTAAATGTGATTGGTTAGAAATACACTTTTTTTTCGCGTCACATATGACCCGCTATCGTGATTCCAGCGTAAGACTAGACTTTTTATTTGGAACAGCTGTCTCAACGAGCATTCACGTTTTTGACAGTTGAATATTGTGATGTTACAAAAAAAAATTACGATTCATGTAGCATCAGACTATATAATCGTGTATCAATAATTTGATTTTGTTAATATTCCATGAATATTCGGCTGTCAAAATCTAAATTTTCTTAGAATCACGTGTCAACAAAGTCTGATCTTATCTAGAGTCGAATTTACAGTGATTACTTAATCATTATCGATTTGCGATTCATAAATGATATCGGTTACCTCCTTGGTAGCCTAAAGCGATACGAAATGTCAATATATTCTTATATTGGAAATTGAATAGCGACAGTATTAGTTTTTTTCTCGCCCAGTCAGAAGTTATTATATATTGA
This sequence comes from Bacillus rossius redtenbacheri, assembly GCF_032445375.1. NCBI lineage: Eukaryota > Metazoa > Arthropoda > Insecta > Phasmatodea > Bacillidae > Bacillus > Bacillus rossius. Next base: position 23,306,082 of record NC_086330.1, on the reverse strand, counting down.
ATCCACGCCGATATTTGACGTTACACTTTTCAGGTATTTTCCCAATGTTTTCGAAAAATTCTAATTTTTACATTCTTGTATCTTTAAACTTATCCCTGCAGCAGTACTTTGGGTCACGACTTTGAGTTTGAGAATCACTTAAGATAAGCCATAATGGTAGATTGTGGAGCCGTAGAATGCATTTGTAGGACTTGGATAAAATCCATCTGTTGTGACTACGATTGATACTTCTAGTTCTTCAGCTCTGAGTACCTATAGACAATGTGAATAATAACTGTGTGCTTAGCGTTGGTTTTGGTTTTTGTACTAACCACGCATGTTTTTAACAAGTGTAGTTTTCTGTCCAAGGCAATTTATTTTTCGTTCCATGCACTGTAAAAAAAATGTTCGTTTTACAAGTAAATTTTTAGGAAGCTTGGTTGCAATTATTTTTGTAGTGCTTAGAGTCAAATACTGTGCATTGGAACACGTTCATGATTATCATATTTTGGGAGACTAACATTTGCTTCTATTGTTAATTTAAATTGTTATAATTGTAGATTTACAAGAAAATATTTTGGCAACTAGTTCAAAAAGAATTTCAACTATTAAAATTCACTGATTCATCGGTGTCATTCACTGATGTCCAGTGTATTACAATCTTTTAGCACAGTTGATAGTGAATTTCCTTGATTTGTCAATAAGAATAATCCTTTAGCTCAATTTTCATCTAATATGACTTCATTGAACCAGATTGAGTGATAATACTATTTCATGTCATTTGGCAATGATAACGTATTCATAAATAATTCATAAATTCTAGACAGCAAAAACCTGAATACGAAATTTTATAAATTTCAATACACATTATTGCTTAGTCTCAAAAATAAATTAGTAAACACATGATTGTAATAAGCAAGTTAATGTTCTACTGAGTCTACTTTATCCTGATATAATTTTTGAATATTAAAAGTATATTTGAAGTACGGATTTAAATTTCAAGAAACCAATAAAAATACATTGGCTTAGTAGATATTTTTCGTAAAGTGTGCTGAATACTTTAACATTCAAAGAATAATCAAAATGCACTTTCTTGTATTTTATAAATATATATATAAATATAACTTGCAATTACTTTTATGATATTTAAAATTAAAAATTTTAGTTATGGCAACTAACGAAACATCTTTAAAAGTGTATAGCAAATATATTTAGAAAATTTTAGGAGCGAAATACCATACAATATTATAACAATAAAGGAGACACAAAATTTCAGCAGTACTAGCATTAAAATATGCATTTGTAACAATTATACATTATTAAATAAATATTAATTTGTGGTTATTTTAGAAACAATTATTGTTCTTGTGCATGTAACATTTAAAAAAAGTATTAAAATTTTGCAAGGTCATCTTTTGTGTGGTAGCATTAATAAATGAATGATTTTTTTGTTTCAGCTTACACGTATCCATACGTCTACGTGTAACTGCTGCTATGTCGTACAAACGTATTCATCTCATCTGCTGTAGCTGATCACCATTACTACTCTTCATAACAACTGTACATTTCATTACAAAAATAAAAATGTATTTTATTAACAATTTTCAAACTATATTATTGTAGGTATTTTATCGTTAGTTTCTTTGATAATTATTTTATTTCTAAGTAACTTAATTTAAAAAAAATATAATTGAAAAGTGTAATTTATTTGAATAGTTGATTACACTCGATAACCGCTTGTGAAGCCGCACTGATGCTGCTGAAATATTGGCAATAAGCAGCTATAATATGCAAAATAAATCATCAAGAGTCATTGCGAATGAAGACGTGCTCGGCTGTCTGATATCCACACTCAATAAAATAGGTAGTTGCTTGTTTTTTTTTTTCTCCTTACTTAAAAGAGTTTGATGTTCTTTTAATTTTTTTCACCATATTGAACTAAAGCAATAGCTTGAAATGTTTCTGCAAGCAATTTCTTGTATATAATTGAAATAACATTTATTTAAGTGACTTACAGCTTGCTGTAAATTCTGAGGGTGATGTTCACAGATGAAAATAACATTTATAAGAGTATTCATAAAAATTATCTAAAACCATTTTTAATTAAACTTTTCAGAAATAGTGTTTAAACCTACAAAGTTTATCTCTGTTTATATAATTTGAATGATGGGCCCTACAATCTTTGTCATCCGATGCTATGGATGTCATTTCTCTAGTTGCAACTGCATATATGGCACAAAGTTTTGTAATGGAACGCATGCAAAAGATTACAGAGGCAAAATGGGCGTACGCAGGAAAGAAAAAGTGGGAGGGAGGAAACATGGGGTGCTGTGTCCCCCTTCTCCAAAATTTTGAAAAATCTATCATTCTCACAAACAAAAGTAAAGAACTTTGAAAGGAAACAGTGTGTAAAGTAGTTGTGTACCCCCCGCTCCCGCCTCTGGGAAATGAAATTCTGCGTACTTTCTTGAGCAGCAGTGCTACAGTGCCTCAGACGTAAGCAATATTTTGTGCATGCGGATATAAGCACATGGTCAGTAACTAATATTCAATGGAATACTCCGGAAAGCGACTGAAACACACCAAGACAGTCGGGTTTGTTGGTCTTACCTATTACCTGTGTGCTCAAGCAGGGAAGAGCAAGCACCGACGTTTGCTTGGGATGTGTCAGCTGACGAGCAGCGTCTACAGGGATTAGCTGGAACATTTCAGCATTTTAGCTATTGCACGTAACAAGTCGGCACTTTATGCCTCAATTCTGCTAACAAAAATCCCTGTCAAGGATTGTTTGGGTTTGGATGCACAGTAGTGACTTACTTTTTTTTTTTTTAAATTTCTATTTACCTTCCACTGCGTCACAAAATCCAAATCCACAATATGCAAATACTTATATATCGAGAGCCACAGAATACAGTTGCTGCGCTAAAACACAATGGCACGTAAAAACGGAAATAAAAAAAATGGTGGTGGCTGCGTTAATGCCCAGGTATTGTAATGTAAACTATAAATGGTTATTTCTCAGAAACCAGCACGAACATAAAAGATGCTGGTTTTAGGGTAAATTCAGTACTGTCTCTAGTGTCTGAAAAAAGTATTTTCAGAATATTATTACTATTACTTCACAGAAAAGCCGCGCTGTAAAAATATTACCGATATTTAATATTAAAACCCTAAAGGGTTAGTAAAAAATTCCAATGGGGAACATTTGTGGGGGATACTATTAACATGTAATAGACTTGAAGTTCATTGAAGAAGCAGTTGTTGGACATTTAAGGGTGTAGGTACATATAAAAATTGTGCACACATTTTAACAATTTCTTAAAAAGGCCATAGTGTTGATTTTATAAAACTTACTGTTTGACCCCAGTGTCATAATGAAAATGTTTGAGTTATCATAAAAATGCAATATACACTGCAGAGTCAGCTAGTGTAAATATTGAAATTATTTAATGTATTTAATAATTTCGGTTTCTCTAGCCTACCTCTCTCAGTTTTAAGAATTGTATCTAGGATCTTGTGTCTGAAAGTCAAAGTAAAGTGTGTCAAAAGTATGTTAAATACTAATATCGTGACTAGACCTTGTAATAACGTGTAAACAAATTCAAATGTAATATTTATATTTGTGTGTAATGTTTGTGAAGACGGTGACAATACACTTTGACATGCACAAAATCACACTTTATATAAATAAACTTAACTAAAATAATTTATTTTAAACTACAGATGGAATATGTTATTACTCTCAACTTCAAAGCATCTAACAATTCTTTCACTTGAGTGAATTATCTTTACGATCAAATGTTAATTATTTGGATGTTATTTATTTTAACTAACTTCAGTCCGGTAGAGCGTGGACTACTGGGTATGTAACTTGCAGTACCAGTCAACCAAAATAGCAATACGTTCTTCCAATATCAAATTCCATCTATACTAGCTAATATTATCTAGTTCGGGATCGCGATTCCGGAATTTGATTTGTAAATCTAAAGATGAACAAGTTAATCGGTTTTTCTGTACAAAGAATATGCTCTATAATATAAAAGAGTCTTAGTTCTGCGAAAAATGTTCGTCTTGTTTAAATTGTAATTCGTTAGGGTACTTCTACATTCAGCGAGTCTTCGGGTGATGGGGTAAGGGACCAAACCTTGCTGCAGGATACCCACGAGACGTGTAGGTTCTCAGAGAATCCTTGGTTCGACTCATCCAGGACTGCGAACTTGGTGTTGCTCCTCCGTTCTCTAGCGTGCGGCAGGAATACGCGCCGTCACGACTACATCCTTCAGACTATGGGCTGCAACTGGGCTGGACTGCGCGACGGTCATCCTTCCCGGGCTTGAACTGCGACTTTTCAATCTTCGACAGGATTCTTCTTTCTTCGGAATTGTAAACGACATTTATTCTTCGTAGTTCAAAGCAAATTAAAGTCATTTGACGATCTCTTGAACATGGATATTTGTCGACTTCTCTTCTTAAGTAATTATTTAAAATCTTGACGTCTGAGTCTTATCTTCGTCGATTAAAATTATTATTTCCTTCAAAATCTCAGTCGATATTGGCATTAATAACCATTTTCAATCTTCTATAAATATTCAACTATAAATTAATGTTAAAATCGTTGCGTTCTATCTGTTGTCTTAATCAAGTCTCAATTCGTTCTAAAAGAATATTTTTTCCCGTCACTAGTAAACGATTTTCTTTAGTTTGTTGATAAAACAAAACTAGTAGAATTACTAACCATTACTGACGTGTTCATCTTTAAATTAATAGTGGTATCAAAAAAATACTGCTATGCTAGCCTTGACAATATTTTAAAATAAAAATTAACATAGAGTAATACATAGACAAAACGTTAACCAAAGAAATTTACAGTCTGAATTAATCATAGATTACAAATATAAACATACAAAATAAAATGTAATTAAACAAAATAAATATTAAAGGAAATTAAATATTTACTTTCTATAAAGTGTAAATATTGCCTTTATAACACTCAGGGTTGTTTAACTAAGCGTATTCCCAGGCGGTGGAAGCAGACACATTGACAGTAAATACACAGACTTTCCACAAAAAGGTACTTTACGACAGTACTAAATGGCACTAAATGTCAAGTGTGAAAATTTTATTTGCATCTAAGTATATGTTATGTCCCAAGCAGTGTCAGATCCAAGGGGAAGCCACAGACCCACTTCAGACCGTCCATTTTGGTGAGGATAAGTTAGAAAAATTGCTACACCAATAAGATAGTTTTTATATCTAATTTATGTTACAAAGGGTTTTAAAATTCTTTGTGAAAACATGGTATCTTTTAGTAAGCGCCATTCTCCAAAGCACCCCAATGGATGGCACTTTTTTTGCATGTCTCAACCAAACTTGACACCCCATAAGCTAGCTTGAGTACAGGATGAAAGTGTAAGCAAATCATTGTGACATTCCTAAAAAAACTGACAATGCAGTTGATAGGTTTGCACTGAGTGGAAATTGCAGATTTCAATTTGATTCATCAATCTGATTAAAAATAAATTTGAAATTAAAAATCTTTTCAGAGCTAGGAACAAATATTCTACTTTACATTTTAAAAGTAACCATGATTTAATAAAGTTGGAAATTTCAGTATACTAATTAATGCTTGCAGGAACATCCAGTTCTGCTGCACAAACCAACAGAAATAAATTTTTTCTTTGCAATATTATCAAGTAGTCTAGGTATGAAGCTTAAAAATAGTGATCAAAAACTTAATTTATTTTATTTACACTATAGCATAAAACACTTAGAAAAAGACAATACTGTTAACAGCGTTCACAGTGGTAACAAGTTGCATTCACAAATAATCTTCAAAACTTATTTTATTTACAATTTTTACATTCTCCTACCAAAATGTGTTAAACTATTTATTTGTCTTCTACAACCAAGGATGGCGATACATTCTTCTGCAACACGCTGAATGGGGCAAACCTCTTTGTTTTCAAACTCTCAAATTCCATTGTATTTTTCTTCAAACTCTCTTCCACAAACCTATCTTCCCTCTTCTCTTCAATACTCTTTTCATACGGCGTGTATCTGTCAGAGAGAACTCCTTCAATTTTGTAGCCAATAAATCCTATCACAGCTGCCACGGGTAAAGTAATATACGGTGCATATGTTCGCAGAACTGTGAATATTACAGGCAGCATCTTCCAAATCAGTTTCTGGTGACACTGAAAAAAAATCTTAATATAAAAAAACAGAAATGGTTGACATACAATTTCTCTACAAAAAATTAAACTCTTGAAAATGATATAAAAAAAAATACAACTTAAATAGACAAAATTTCATTTTGTCTGACTTAATAGTTTGCTTACTCCTAACCATGTTTAAATTTTCTACATGTTCAGTCTGTAAAGCTCACAGGCTTGATTGACAATTAATTACCTTGAAAATGGACACATTCTAAAACAAACAAAACTAGCAAAAATACCTATGAAAATTCTTCTTCTTCTTCTTTTTTTTTTTTACTTTCTGACATTTTTTCTAATTATTCTGTCAAAGGGCACAGCTATAATTGTTTTATTTCATTACCCAAGACATAATTATTTGCCAGTAGCATGTTCATAGAAGGGTAACTCTGAAAGAGAGCCACTTTCTTAACAAAAATAATTATTAATTCCAAAATCCCTTTATTTTACTGTATTTAACCTAACCAACCATTACAATAATAAATTATCAGTAACTATTTTAAATAGTTCAATGTTTTTCTTTAAATGATTAGAAAAAGTCAGAAAGTAAAAAAAAAAATAAATAAAGTATGTTTTCAGATTTTTATTTACTGTTTTTTTGGATGTGTCTCTCTCCTAGATACATAGTTACCATGAGTTCCTGGAGTATTAAACCTACCATCGCTAAGGAATAAGCAATCTCCTTGTCAAACTACTGGTAAGAGAGTCTATGATAAGGCCTCAGCAGATGGATTAGGAGAGAACGCTGCCACTCAACCCTACCTTGTATGGGATGTTGCTGTCACTGCATTTGCAGTCAGGAATAGTTTAACAATACTATATATATACTCAAAATATAAGGATCCTATTTTAAGTTCATGCAAAAAATTGTAAAATTCAGCAGGTTATTGTACTTAAAAATATATACTAGAACTGTGGATATTCTAGAATATTTTATGAAACTGTAAATTTAATTTCCTTAGGAAACAGTCAATAGCAATAAAATATTAAATGTTCACCACCCAACGACCCCATTTTATCGTGCTTGTCCTTTACATTATGTGGTTCACTCGGTAAATGTACGGGGTGGTTATGTAACTGCCACCATGTTGATATCAATATATTGTATTAAATTGTAAGGCTTGCGACTTACAATAAAAAAAAATTTTAAATTCTAAATGATGTGTTTTTGAACACTACGCATTAAACTTCCCTGTCTTTTCAAACAGCCTCGGTTACGCTGTATTCCTAGGGATCTCTGGAAAACCACAGCATCAATTTGCAGCTAGTATCAAGTAAATAGTAGGGCCGCAAAAACAATCAGGCCAATCACTCGTAGCAAACGGTCTCTGCTTTGTTAATAAAGCACACCAGAACTTTACGTAACTATAGCAAGCACAGGTGTCCAGGCCAATGACTTGTTGAATTTTTTTTATTATTTTTCTACAGTGAGACTTATCTAGAATGTGATACCATGCCATTTTTCACTTAAACACAAAGATGACATCTTTTACATTTTAAAACCTCTACTTTCATTTGGGACAAGTGTGGGAATATAGGGGTGTTGGGAACACTGTACGATACCAATAACACATTTTCACGAAATTAAGAATTTCTTTACCACCTAAATACTGGTATCATGAAGTAGAGTTGTCCGGTTAACTGTACTCTCCTTCACGATACCATGAAAAATGTTTTCTACATTTTACACATTTAAAGATTTAAATACCAGTATCATCAATTATAGCACACCAGGTGGGCCTAAAATATTTTCTCTCATTCACTTCCCCTACCTTCATGCCCCCTGATATTACGTAATAGAATTGACTCTCTACAGCTTTTGCCAACAATTAGGGGGTTATCTCAACATTTGTTCTATATTATGGTCATTATTTCATTTCGGCTAAATTATAATATTCAATATCGGATTGGTATTGGTTGAGAATCACGGAGGAGAAATGAATGACATCATGAAAGTTGGCAAATGATAATAAATTGAATGGTGGAACGAAAGAAAATATAGTACGTGGTATTGGCAACAGCGAAAAACAAAACAGCAATGTGGAAAAATAAAGTCGAATGATAGTATGAGTTTTGGAGCGATAGTAGAGGTCAATTATACGATAAGGTGTGAATTAAAAAGGAGAATTGAATATAATTATAAATTGAATGAATAAGTAGACAATAAGCATTAAGTCGTTAATAAGAAATTTATTGGATATGTGTGGTAATGAGTCTAGTAGTCACAACAGAAGAGGAAAGTCAGCTTTATTTATATTGTTAAGATTTACCGCGGGTTCGTAAAGGATAGCCCAATTAAAGATTTTTATCACACACAGTTTTATTTATTGCCACTACTTATGTCACTTACAACTTATCATCTAAAATGGCAAATAATTAATTACGCTTAAAGAAATGTCTATTCCCCAGTCACTCGTTCCACACACCTCGCTGGGCCGCACCTCTGGCGCAACTCTCGCCGCAGCACCCCTCGTGGGTCTCCACCGCGGGACTCCGTCGCCGCAGACGCACTTGCCTTCGCTGAGGATCCGCTCAACGCCTCGCTCGCAACTTCGCTCGGGACTCCTTGGCACTATCGCCCAGAAACTTCACCGTGGGAAAACTCCCAACTCCACTCACTCACTCACTCAATCCCTGCCCTGGAACCTTAGTCCAAGGACTTCGCACTCTGCTCACCCGCGACACTATCGCCCCGGAAGCTCCGCCGCGGGAAGGCTGCCGCCTGAACTCTCTCTCTGAACTCCACTGACTCCCTCGAGACCGCCGTCCTCGTTTTATATATCAGCAGCAATTTCCAGAACTCGCGAGCGCGGCCGGGGCCAGTCGCGTAATTCCGCGCCGACCCGACGCCAGAAATCTCTCAAAACATGTGTCGGCTGTCAGGTTTCAGTTACGTGTCAAAGGCAGGGCGCCGCGCGGGGAGTGTTGAGAAGGAGGGGGGAAAGCGACAATCCTTGTTATCTTCCAGGCGCGCGCGGCGTATATCATGTTGCGGCAGCTGCCAGCCAGCTCTGCACCTGCACGTGTCTCGGCCTTGTTCACGTTCGTAACAATATGTAAATAATATAACAGTACTATGTAGAGAGAGAATGTGTTACTGTGATTGCAGTAGTAACCAGGATTTTGACAGTTTGTGTTTTGCGATAATAAAATCTGTGTAAGTTTATAGTCTAAATGAGAAATAGTGACAGAAAATGAGTATTACCATAAAGCTGACATAGGAAAGTGATTTTTTGAATGGTTTTTAAAAGTTTGTGATTTGTAGTTATACGTGAACTTCATTTGATCCTTTAGGTGAGAGGTGTGTTGCGTGTGTTTCATTCACTTTGGTTAGGCTAATCATAAATTTATTATGTAATGTAAAAATGGCTCGTTTCCTGTATGTTATTGTTGAAGTGATAATCACAAAGCGAAAAGTTTGGTGAGCGTAGATCACTAATAAAAAACTCTCACGTATTTCATTTTAGTACATTATAGAAGGAGGATATTGTAAAGGAGACTAAAATTCTACAAGGTCTAATTTGTTTTGTGATTGCGATATTTAATTTGTATAAAATAAAAAATTGTGATATTAGGAAATAGAAAATAGTCCCACCCGGTATATTCTATTTAGCAATAAAGTATTTAATTTTCTGAATGTGAGACGTTTCGAAATAATATTTTCTTGGTATTGTGAAGTGGAATACAGTCCCACCCAGTCTATTTTATTTTGTGATACAGATTTTTAATTTTTTTAAAATATGTTGTTTTGAAATAATAATTTATCAGTATCGTGAAATAGAACATAGTCCCACTCTGTCCAATCGCAAAATAGACTAGAGCGGGGGGAGGGGTATTATAGTCTAGTTTCCGATACAGAAAAATCATAATAGTGTGTTTATTGTTTGCTGCCCAAAACCCCCATATTCCCGCGCTTGTCCCGAAAGAAAGTAGGGGTGGTAATGACATACTCGACACCATCTTGGTGACATTAATAATGTTATGGTATCACCAACTAGAATAGTCCCGTACGGTGTACATGCGACTATGCTACAGATATCTTGTGGAATACAGTCTGCCTACGCTAGCATAATAAGAGTAATTATCAGAAGTCATGGTTTTTTAGAACAGAAAGAAAAAAGTTGGAAAACAGGGTTTTCACACTCTACACTCGTTCCTAAATTTACCCTGAAGGAATGGATTCTTAATTCATACTAGTTTGTGAAAAATAATAGTTTATAGTTTACATTACTATACCAACATCAAACGTCGCTGCTTCGGGGAACGAAAAGTAAATAAAAACAGAAAATATATATTTCAAGTAATAGAGGTACCTAAATTTACCTTGAAATCATGATTTCTTAATGCCTATTGGTTCGTGAAAAATAACAGTTTAAAGCTTACATTACAATACTTATGTTTTCACACTGACACAGCCAGTCATTATTTACCCGCAATCGTGTATCTCTTTCATTAGCATATCTGTAGCAAACTATGGAGAGTTAAAAATATACTAATTCTTCCGTTCCATAAATGAAATTTATCCCTGGATCCTGAAGGCTTGATCCTGTGGTACATGATGCTTGCTGTTTTTATTCAGTACATCGAATGATCCTACTGGCTTGATCCTGTAGTACATGTGCTTGCTGTTTTAATTCAGAATGTCGGAAAATCCTGCACACAAAAAAAAATTGTCGTATAATAATGAATTATGATCGTAAGTCGAATAAATTTTTTTATTCACCCTACAATGATAATTCTTTCTTATTTCGCAATTTCTGTCTACGTACTGAACTAAAACAGCAAGCAGCATGTACCACAGGATTAAGCCAACAGGATCATGCCATCAGGATCTTTTGATGTACTGAATTAAAACAGCAAGCATCAAGCCAACACAATCATTCTATCAGGATCAAGCCTTCAGGATCCAGGGATAAACTTGGATATACATGAAATACCAGCCATATCAAACACTTAATATACAATGGCTGTAATCAAAAAATTCCCTGGAAAGACTGCAGAATTCAATGTGTCAATACAATTACTTATCCTAGTAACAACAAACATGAAATACAAGCATTAAAAATTCCTTACTACTGCAATAGTCATTATTTAAATGAATTTCTTTATTATTACAACACATACATTAACTAAAGTTCTGCAAAAAAATAAAAACACATGCGCAAACACAAACAATTAATGTTGGTTATTGCGTAAATACATAGGTATTGTAGTTTAAGCTGTAAACTGTTATTTTCCATAACCAGTATGAATTAAGAAACCTTCATTGCAGGGTAAATTCAGGAATGACTCTAGTATATGGAAAACATATATTCTTTTTTATTGCGGGTAAACAATGAATGGCGTACATGCAAAGGTATTGTAATGTATGATATACAATTTTAATATTTTCACAAACTAGTAAAAATTACGAAAACATCAATTGGGAGTAATTTTGAGATGTGTGTAGTGTGTGAAAACCATGTTTCACGATTTTTTTCTTTCTGTTGTAAAAAGCCGCGACGTCCGATAATTACCCAAAAAATAATGCACAAAATTGCGATGGCCGCGTCCCTGCATAGGCTATCTAATGTAACCTAAAAATAGTAATTTATCAGAAACCAGTTGTATTTTGAAACGCTGTTTTCAGGGTAAATAGAGTTACATCTGTAGTGTTAAATGTTTTTTGGAATTCTTTTTTTACTGAAAATCCGTGACCCTTACAATTTACCGAAAACTACTATTGGAAGAACACTGTAAATGTTCATATTCCCATATATTTACATAAAACACACTAAAGGCAAACAAGCATACACGCTGCTGTGAAAATACGAAAACACATAACCCTAAAAACGTCAATACGAATAATAATGTTCGCAATACGAATACCTTAGAAATGTAACAATCTTTTATTTTCTAGTGACAATAGAGGCTTGGCAGCTATCTATTTTACCCACTTAGTACATTATAGTTTGATATCGTTTGTAACATTTTAGCATTTTATACTCAATCCAGTAATTTTAAAATAAACATCACAACGTCTTCGTCTAAATCTTATATAGTCTTTGGTCTAAATATATAAATATGTTAAGTTGATTTTGCTCTCCAATCAACGAGCGGAAAGGGACGTTCAATCGAACATACTGGGCTAGGCAAAATAGCTAGTACCTAGTAGCCTCTTAAAATTGTCCAAATATCTATGGTGTCAACAGGAAAATGGGGGAGGTATCCGTGGTAGAACACCCCGGTTAGATTTTTAAGAAATGTATTTGTAGTTGTATTTTCAATAATTATTTATTTATCTGTACACTTTAGACACCTCGTAATATTTAGAAGAAACTTTGGTTTTTAATTTTAATGATAAGAGCGTGTTTCCTAACCTCAATACAATGGCTGTGAATAGTGCGAAGATAAGTTTATATTTTTTCCTGGCTGGTTCTATAGTTTTCGTAACGTTATTTTTACCGAGCTGTGGTGTAAGCTTGGGACCGTACGCGTATCTGACATTATTGTTCTACTATGTAGGACTGAATGTTGCAATTGCTGTTTGTATGCATGGCTTTGCCCATCAAGTTGCAATAAGGTCAGCCTTCCTAGGTTTCGTCAACTCGTTGGGTATCATTCTCTTGTGTACCGCGACCTCGCCGTGGAACATGTTTGGGTGCTACGTGTTCTTTCTCACGTTCTTCCACTTTTCCGAGTTCCTGGTCATAGCCCTCACCAATCCGAAGAGTGCGTGCGTGGATTCCTTCATGCTGAACCACAGCTGGGAGTACGGAGCCGCGGCCCTAGCAAGCTGGACAGAGTTCCTGCTCGAAGTTTGGCTAGTCCCCAACTTGAAGAGGCACCCGTACATAACGTTATTTGGTGCTGTGCTCTGCTTCAGTGGTGAGGTAAGCTATAATAGTTTCTTCTTTGCTAATGCTGAAAGAGAACTGCTTTTCTGTGAAAGAAAAGGGGGGGGGGGGGCGTGGTTAAAAGACGAGAAAAATGTATATATTATTTACATAATTATAGCTTCTAATGTGAAAATACGTTTCTGGTGCTTTGATCATTGAAAGGGATCTTGTAAATCAAATTGGCAACCCCGCACTTTCCTCAACAAAAGCAGTTTGGCATCTGTCGGTTCAGGATGGAAATGATATGACCAAAATTATTATCAGAAAATCAGTTTTAATTAATGCAAAATCTGATAAAATATAATACTAAAAAAGTATAATATTATAAAATAATTGAGTAAATCATTGAGAAAATGGCATAAAAAATATCGGGGGGGGGGGGGGGGTGAGTCATAGTGTTTGGGGGGGGTGGGCACCTCTGGTTTACTAGTTCTATAAGTTGTACTGCAGGGTTCTATAGGTATCTGGTAAGCAGTGCTAACCTTCATTATGTAAATGTAAAATTCTTTAATATGTTTTATTTATTTATTTTACACTAAACTTTGTAATTTTGAAAACAAAGTTATGATTTTGAGTGGGATACTTAGATTACATTTATAACTGTTCTGTTGTCTGTTCTTCTATTAGGCTTATATATTTTTATAATGTAAGTACAGTGATGTAAATTTGTATTGTTCTTTAGTAGTGTTAGCGTATCCAAGACTGTTTTCCACAAGAGATATCACTAACTGGTTGTCGCCAGTTACTTGATATAAACTGCAATTTGATCCTGTGGTTCTCCAGAGATTTTGTCATCACCACCAACATCAGGGATATCTCTCGTGGAAAACGGTCTCTGCTATGCTATTAAAGCACATCATAAAATTACGTCTCTATTTTTACGTTACAGTCATTTCATATAACCGTTAACCAATATACGCAATTGAATTGTACCAAACCCAACCGTTAAAGGAGTCATTTCTGCTAAACTATTTTTAGTATTGCATTGCCGTTTTCCACTGTGATTAGTATAAATGTAAGGATATAAAAAAAATGCAAATATAAAATTTTGGTTTGCCTTTGTTTCAATGCAGTCTTTTACTCAGTATTTACCTCCAGGGAAATTGTGGAGTAAAATAGCATAAAAAAAGGAGAAAGTATTGAAATGAAAATAATTAACATCTGGACAACAAATTACTTAAACCTACTTTAATTAATTATTTAATTTAATTAATAATACTTTTTCAACAGTATTAAATAATATTTAGTTAGGCAAACCATTCAATTTCCTTAGACTTTTTAAAGCCCTTCATAATTACTGAATTTTCCAGAATACCTACATTTTAATGATTAGGTACAGTATTTTAAACGTCACTGACTTAACCGAACTAAACTTATACTTTCATTACGGCCACGTAGACCTGCAAACACCTACGCGCTTCGAAAAAACCTACACTATAACATGTTTAAAAGATGTTGCTGGTTTTAACTGTGTGTCATATCTTTGTATATATATACTGTATAGAAGTCGCGAGTGGATAGGATTTACTCTACGTTTTTCAGGAGCGTATGATGAGCAGCTTGGGAACTTCACCGCTGCAGTGCGCTGCCGTAACGCCCTGTATCGTCTTAGTTGTTATTTACACGTTAGAGCGCAGCACTGTCGCCCGCTCATCATTCCCCGCACCCCCCACCCATCATTCACTGCAGCTCAAGGTCATTCAGCGGGAGGGGGAAGGGGTGTTTGAAGAGTTCGACACTTCTCCGCTAGGGACCACCACAAGTCGATGCCCTAGAGATGGTGGCGATTGCGGCGGTGAATTAACCAACTACCTCAAAACCGTATAAGAACTTTTAACCTGGGCTGGCGACTTCTATACAGTATATATATATTCAAAGGTCATATAGAATGAACAAGAAGACGAGGCTGCCACTGACGGAGTGCTGAACGGTGGGTGTGCACGTGACACGGGCAGGTGCTGCGGAAGCTGGCGATATTCACGGCCAAGTCCAACTTCAGCCACGTGGTGCAGAGCGTGCGGGAGGACGGCCACCGGCTGGTGACGCACGGCGTGTACTCGTGGTGCCGGCACCCCAGCTACGTGGGCTGGTTCTACTGGTCCGTGGGCACCCAGCTGGTCCTCGTGAACCCCGTGTGCGTGGCTGCGTACGCGCTGCTCAGCTGGAAGTTCTTCTACCACCGCGTGCAGGTCGAGGAGCTGACGCTGCTCAGGTTCTTCGGCCGCGACTACCACGAGTACCAGCAGCGCGTGGGCACGGGACTGCCCTTCATCGGCGGCTACGTGCTCCCGCCCGACACGTGGGTACTCGACCCCACGCTCCTCCCCCCACCTCCAGAACTCATCAGAAATAAATTTACCAGGCATGATCTACACATAATGTGTAAAATTCTAAGTTCCAGTTTTTATCAAAATCCCGTTTACTTACCAGTTTACAAGTGACATGATTTTTGATAAGTAAAATCTGAATTGTTAGTAGATGAAAAATTATTTTTTTTTCTATTCGCCTTACATTTCACACTCTTTGTAGTTTACAAAAAAAAATTCAGCAAAAACTGTAATATAAGTCGTAACTTCTCTTGAAAAAAGAATACAGAGCCAGCTAGAGCATGATTTCGGAAAGATTTATTTTTCACTTACATTTACAAATTTGTTGTGAATATAAAGTTAGCCCAAAAATTAGAAAATAAATAATTTTAATATTTTAATGCTTGTTTTCACATGCATTCTTTAGTGCAGTTTAACCCTTTCACTTATACTAGTTGCCAATTCATAAGATATACCTAATTTTATTTATTTATTGTAACTGTAAACTATATTTGGGATTTTATTGTGTGGTAATAATCTTACACTATGGTTACAATATCAGTGTATAAATATTTTATAGTAATTATTAAAAGTAAAATAAAAATTATTTGTTTCATACCTAGCAATAAACTCAGATGTCCACTAGAATGTAGGTACACCTTAACCTACACATGCAAGGTTTTGATAAACTCTTATGTATCATTGGGATATAAATTTGTCCACTTCAGTTGGTGAATGGATTGAAAGGCTTAAGTTGTTGCCCCGTTAATAGTAAAATTAGAACAAAGTTAAAACACGTATTAATTTTAAAGTTAACTTAGTTTATGCTTCATCTGTGATTCTGTCAAACTATGTTGGGTTGAAACAAAGGCGTAAAAATTATATTTGAAATATATGATTTAAACTAAGTTTAGTACACAACTTAATAAAGTTAGGTACTTTGTGGACAGCATAGGAACTTTTACCATGGGTATTTTCAAATATTATTCTTGCATACTAACTAGAATTATAATATTAGTCTACTTTCTTGTTCATATTATGTGTTATAAACATTCTTGCTCAAGAAAGAGGCTCATGTGTTCCAGGTTGAAGAATAATTTTTTTCCGAGTATCATTTGGAGTGTGTATGGAATACTGCACAGTATATATAACTCTCAAATTTATTTTTTATTGAATTGAATTAATAAAATAGTCTTCATTGTAGTGTGGAGACTGGGCAAATGCTGGATTATGTCAATTTAATTTTAAATTTCAAAGCAGTTGTTTGTAAAAGCATTGCCGCATATCTAGTAGTTTTTCAGTTACTAGAAATATTATTAATAGCCTTTTTATTTACGTTAAAAGTGCTTCAAGTTATTGTTTAACAACTGGATGCTATGAAAGTTGCAGCAAATTTTTTTAAAGTACATTAGACTACACAGTTTGCATTCACATGTAATTAGCTTTACTTTACTGGAATATAGACAAGTGTGACCATTCAATGTCATCTTTCTCGTTTTGCATTCAATAAAAAGCAAATTGTGGTACATTTATTTACTCTGCCTCAAAGTAGTTAAACTACACCTAAAGAGCTAATCTGATTTGGGCTATGCAAACTACAGAAACTCAGATGAATATGAATAGTGTGAGAGAATGTGAAGCTGTATAGCTTTGAATAAATTTGAAGTTTGAGTTCTTTGGCAGTCGAGAGAAATGTGTCTAGTTTGTAGTGTAACTCTCTCTCTCTCTAGCAAGTTACGTTGAAATGTATACTAAACCTCATATAATTTAAATTGTCACATGAAACTTGTCATTTAGTAGATTTAGAAATGAAAGGTGGGAAAGGAAAAGGAGAAATCAGTTTTAACTAACATGCCTTTAAATTATACAGAAAATAAAACCATAACGTAAAGCGAAGGGCGATAGTTACAGAACCGAGAACAGAACAAAATTGTAGTGTTAAGTATGGATACAACCTGTAAAAAAAGCAGACTCAAGGGGTTGTCATTCTTAAAACAGTTCTTCCCCATCCTCTTCTCTTTTCTGCCTTGCTCTCTGTATTCAGAATCCATGCAATAGCAATGTAAGTACCACCGTGTGTGTGCTGACTTCACGTAACAACGTCATATGTACCGAAAAAAAGACAAGTTAATCAGAACTCTCTGAACTGACTTAAAATTTCTATCTTTAATGCAGGAAAATGCAGTAAATCATCAGGAGTTTTGACTTTTATAAGCCCCCTCTGGGATTTTTATTTTACGCAGAGCCTTTTAACGTGTTAGGGTATAAAAATACTATAAACCGCTGTGACTGAGTGGGCAGTTTACTCACCTCCCACAAAGCCATCCGGGTTTGATTTTCAGTGGGGTGCTCTAGTTTCTCTTACCAGTGCATTCTGTCACTTCTTCATCCACATTGCTTCACCCCTCCTATGTTAAACACTAATTGTATGGTTTCTGTTCCAGGGAATAATCACTGCAGGGAGCATTCACATGTTGTAAAGTGCGCAAACCATGCTCACAATGTTGGTGAGTATCTTCCAGTACAAGCATAACTTATAAAGTTACATCTACCAATGTTGCTAATGGATTTTTAGCTTCTAACTACCGTAACATTGAAAGTGATTAATAAAGCTTAGAATTAACTTTTTTTTTTTTAAAAAAAAAGGGGGCTTTTAGAAAATGTTGCAAAAAAAAATAAAATGTATAAAAGTAGATTTTTTAGCTTTGTGATGTTTGGTAGGACCCAGTACATAAGCAAAAACTCTGTCTAGCCTGTTTGTCTAACAAGTACATTAAAAATGTGTGCACAATGAGAATTTACAGCAAGGTACATGTGAAAGTTGATGTGTGTAGTAAGTAGGTACCATATAAATAGTAAACACAGCAAGTTCTACAGCCAATGGATAATGTTCTTGAATACATACCAGAAACATTTTTAAAAATACGGTACAACCCTCTTACAAAAATCCCACTTATGAAAATTTTGTGCATAATAAGTTCAAAAACATTTAGCAATTGGAACTATAAATACATAAAATTCTACCCTTTTATTAAGTCCAAATTTCTAAGTATACCTTGATAAACTTCTTAACAGGGTTTTATTGTATTTTGATAATACAAAAATTATTTGTTTATTTGATTATTATTTATTACATATAGCCAGAAATTTAATATATTTTAGGACCTTAACAGTCAGAAAGCTTTGTGGGGAATGGCTCATAATCATACTTGTTTTAAAAAACACCCTTGCCTGAGGTGAGACTTGAGCCCATAACCTTGGTTAGCAGTAAGGAACGTTGAATGGAGCCGGAGCATAAACAAGAAATTCTCTTGTAATATTTTTGTACCTAGCAATGGTATTTTGTTGAATGAAAAAATGTAATGCATTGCAAAATGTATGAATTGGTTTTGTGTTTGGAGTGTGTCAGATGGCAATTGAGATCACTGTCAATGATTGTTTTGCTATACATATTATGTTCAGAGGCAAGATTATAAGGTGAACAGTGATAAAAACCTGTGTAACATCATAATTGAAGTCAATACACCAAATAATGCCATAATTCAAAGCAAAAGACAAATTGCAGTGATTACCTTGATTACAGTCTTTTATCAAAATCTAGAGTTAATACCACAGTTCTTTAGTTTAGGCTTTTATTTAAAAACCTATAACTTGACTTGTCACACGTGCAAGTACGAACAAATGTCCTGGCCGCCCATCTCTGTTGGCGAGCGGGTGGGAACAGCTACACGGTCATGATCCCAGTGCAAGCCTGGCTCAGTGATGCTGCGTGACCTTGAACTGCTGAGACTCGTCTGGGGAGGGACAATTTTTTTTAGCCAACCCCCCCCCCCTTTCCTCCCTCCCCCGCCCTCTTCACGGAGAAGGCAGTCCCACACAGCCAAAGTGATTGTGAGCCATATAAAAATGGTATTGATATGACTGGAGGAATTTATGAGTGCCAGGTGAATGTTGATGACCTTATAATGCCATTGCCGCTTCCCTCTCCCGGGAGGGGGGGGGGGGAAGTAGCGCGGTGACTTGCGTCTACACGCGAGACTTTAGACTGCAGGAGTACTGACAAATTGTGCCCCGCCAGGCATGGGGGAATAGCAAGTGGGAAGCAGCAGTAAACCAGCGAACACACTGGAGCAAACCTCCTGCACGATTATGAGTTCAGCCGCACTTGATATCCCAGAGGGGGTAAGGAGCGAAGGATTTTGGATGATAAAGTTTCTCTATGTCATACCATCCAATATATGTAGATGGGAGCACCGTAGTTATACATTTTCATTCCTTGAATTCCATCTCATTCACAAAATTACTCCCACCAAATGCAGTGTACTGAGAGCTATGATGTTACATCATAAATCAGTATGCAATATTGTAAGCCTAATTTGCTTAAGATGTTTTTGTTTTAGGCATTTAGCCACGTCTGTAGACATCTGATATTGACTGCTCTTATTTACTTAACTGTTTAAGTATTTTTACCAAAATGTTTTCATTGTTTTGCTTTATTTTCCAACATTACAAAAAAAATTCACTGGAAACCAAAGAAAGTCCTGTATGTGTAGTATATAATTTCTTTAAATTTCAAGAAACGAAACAAAGATTTATGTATAGAATTTTTATTTCAATTGACAAAATAGGTAATTATGTTGGTTTTAGTTACATTTTAGTGCTCTGGAGTAATGACACATTTCGGTGCTATTTGGTTTTATCACTTTTAACTTTATAGTCTTGTCACTACATAATTATAAAGCATAATTAAAGTACACAGAATGTAACTTGCACAAATTATGTGTGCTTTCAGAGGTTTTACTGAATCTATTGTGCCATGTTGTAGGATTTGTCCAATCAAAAGATACAGTGTGTAAAATTTGTCACAACCTATTAATAGACTTATATTTTGTACATTAGTGATTAGTGTTCACAGATTAACAGTTCACTACTTATTAATATTTATACCTGATAGTGTGGTGTTCGTAATATGTTTTAACTTCAAAATTAATATTTATTGTAAATGAATGATAATTAATCATGAACAGCAATACTGTACAGTTTAATGTTGAATATTATTAACTTTTGCATTATGTTCATTAAGATTTACACCAGATAATAGTATTGCATTTCATTTGGGCATAAAGAAATTTAGTTGGTCAGAATTCTACATTTCTAGACATTTCCTCGAAACTGGCACTGTTGGCTGTGTTCAATAATGTCACACTCATGTGGCAAGGATCGTAGTTTCAATGCCAGTATCTCGCCACTACTTACGTTTGCGAGCACCAAATCTATACCCAAGTGGTTTGGAATCATTTTATCTTGGAGGTCCCATTGCTTTAAGCATCTGTGAAAAACCATGCAACATACTGTATTCACCCAAATAGGCAGCAGCCTCGAATAAGTACCCTTAAAATTTAGACTATATTTGTTGTTTAGAATAAGTCTCACAGCAAACTTTAAAAACAGAATGTGTGACCATATTTAAAGTTTAAATTAAATGTTTGTTCAGGGCTTTGGTAACTATCCAAAATAATAAATTGCCTTTAAGGTTTTCTGGAAAACAAATAGCATTCTTGATACCAGTGTTGATGTCTGCCAGTTATTTTTTAACCACTCATTATACTTACCAAGAGTACTATTACATGTACAAATATTTTCAGTAAAACTCTATGTAAATTTTGGTCACTAAATATATAAGACAGTAAATATTTTATTTATGGATCTACAGTGAATAACATGTTAACTGTGATACAAGGAAAATGTCATAAATGTAAAATGGCTACTGATCGCAGCTGTTTAGTAAAATGCAGTTAAGTGCCATTAATCAATGCTATATTACGAAAATTTTAAACAAAATAAATTTGGAAATAGCAGAAGAAGCACATGCAATAAATTCTCACCTTTCAAACAAAAATTTTTATTGCACTCTTCAAAAATATTTTTTCTCCCTCCAGTCGTGCGTAGAACTCTGTGATAAGATACTTTCTTATTGTAACATGATTTCCCGTTTCCCATTTAGGTTTTTCCAGAAACTGCAAACCTTCAGTAATATCGCAACAATAAAGTGTACAACTAAGGAAGTGCCAGAGCCTGTGACGGAGATAAATACAAATAGGTATCAATATATCAGAGCCCCCTTTGAGGTAGGAGACAAAGTAAAGTGTCACTAGTACCCTAAATTCTTTAAAGTTTCGGAGAGAAAAAATCTTATAAACAAATCCTTTATTCAAAAGTATTAAAATAACATGGGAAATATACTCCTCATGTGATACAATAAATTTCACAAAGTATGGGTTTACGTAGATGTGTATAAGTATCCTGCAATAACATTATGTTTAACGTATTTTACATGTACACAAGGGCGTGAAAAATAACTAGCCTCAAAATGAATAGCATGTTAACGCATAAACAGTTACACACACAAAAATTAAGACAGTTAATTACCCAACAGTGTACAAGCAATAAATATGATAGTAGAAGTATGTTAAAGTAGAAGTATGTTAATTTAATCTTAGATAACGAGCAAGAATTAGATAATACTGAAATGGTTATGTAGAGCAGCTAAATGACGTAAGAAAAATAAACGACAATATGTACCAACTGGATGCTGATCATGGGTGCAAGAACCAATTAATCCTAAACTGATAGAACCCATGAAAATAAACAAATCATTTGGAACGTGGCAGCAAAACAGAATTTAAGAAACATGCAATAGCTAACACATGTCTAGAATGCCACTCATACAACCAAGTTGTGAATTCAGAACATGAAACTCACCCATGATCGACCTCTAGCACTGACTAACAAGTTACTCATCCGAGATCTCAAGTGGAAGAATTGGAAGCGGTATGGTAACATGACCTTATATAAGCTAGGCAGAGTAATTCCTATAAAAAAAAGGGAGCGGCAGTCATGGGAATACTGGAAAGGGTAGGAAGGGCAGGGGGGGGGGGGGGTAGGAACACGACTCTTGACACTGAAAACTGACAAAAGGGCCAACAGTGATAAACATGCATTCATCACATCTTTCTTACAAACACAAACAAACTACGTGCAAGATGTCTGTCATCTGTTTAGCAACAGCATGTTAGCCAACCTTGGAGCTTGACGGTACCTGTCATTTGTAGCATTGCCATGCAGTGTTGTCAATTTTCGAATAAGCTTGGCACAATATTTTTTGACAAACATTTTATGAAAATTGTACGTAGGTTATTTGGGTGAATACAGTAACACCCTACTATAAAACAAGTTTCCTCATAAGTCCATCTTTAATATTAAAGATAGAATTAACCACCGTAAACACACCACATTATCAGTCAGCGGTGTTGAGCAGCGACACCACGGCCGTCCACCGTGAAACGTCTTCCATTGTTAGCTGATGGAACATCCTTTCAACCATGGTGTGTCACTGTATCAAGTTTTTAATGTCCCTGTAATATTAAGTGTGTTTTTAATCTATTATAATTTTATTGACAGTTATGAAAATGCATTAATAATGTTATTCAAATAAAAATATTTACAATGGCCACAGTTTGTCCTTATTGAATTCTCTGTGAATAATTTTGTGTGTGTCCTAGTCTTATAGCGGTAATAAAGCAACTAGTGATTCATACAAAAATGTATTACAGAAAAAGTTTTTTTTTTAAATTTGGAATTCTATAGTTTGGCACATTCTGTGATCCGACACCTGTCAAGTTGCTTATGTTCAGATTTAGTATTTGTGGGGGATTTCTGGTTGATTGAATTACAGCACTGCTGGTGTGTTTGGGTAACTCAAGTGTTTATTGTTCCTGTAAATTTTCATCTAGTATTTTCCAGCAGATAACATTTTATGAGTTTATTTCCATAAGGATTTTAGAAGAAGAAATCTTTTTAATGGACACAACGTAATATCAGACTTTTTCAAAGTAACACTTTTTATAAAGAAACTTGTTTTGTACTGTATATAATTTTTTTCTTTTGTATTACAGTTAAAACTGAATTGGCCTTTAGTAATCTGGCAAATCTCTAGTATACGGCATGACCATGGTCCTCAGCGTGCTGAATTACGCTCGCTGCTGTAGAAAGGCCATGTCACTCACTTCAGTGATTTGATCTTTGACTGTTGTAGACAAGTATTTATGTACCTGTCTAATACATCAAAAACTTTTGAGAGTACACTTGATGCTTCACTTTGCTTAACCAAACCAACCATTTTTCAACTTCATCGTACTTCCAGCTTGTATTTTATTTGTCTTTAAAGACACACTGCCATATTTTTGTAAAATTGTCTCACGGTTTGCGACAATGACGTTTAGATTGTAAATTCCAGTTTCCAATTCCTTTGCCACTTCAAAATGTGTAATTTTGGGATTCCTACTTACAAATTAAATAAATAAAACTAATCAGCAATACAAAACAGTTTTTTTTTTGCCATTACAGAATACGTAGTTGGCAAACTAAAATCTTGCAGGACTAGGTATGTACATCTGAAAACACAATAGAGTGGCAAGGAATGAAAGGACTTTTTTTTCCAAGACAGTGGTGCCAATAGACAGGTAACTGCAAACTTTCTGTACCTTCGATATATCCAATACACGGCGTAAGCCTGCACTAAAATATATCACTAGTGTTCTGGCACACTTATTAAAGATTTTAACACATTAAACTTAACAGATAGAAGTGAACATTAATTTTTTAAACCTTCTTTTTCTTTCATTCATTGAATTTTGGAAAGAAAAAAAAATTTATAAGCAAGAAATGCACAATTCATGAAACATTACATGCATGAAATAGATAAATTGTTCTTATGGGGAAAATGTTTGGACGTAAGAAACATACCGTGTTTTATAGCATAATTTTTGCACATTTTATACTAACATCAAGTTTGAAAAGTCGGGGTAAGACGTTTATGCGGAAATTTTTTTTTTGTTAGGTAAAGTTATTCATAAAAACAAAACCCATTCATGGAAAAAAACGTTTATTTAAAAGTGGCGAATACAAGAGCACGGAACAATTTAAATTAATAAATCATGCAACAAAAACCATTCTTCAACTTTAAATAGAAAAACCAAAACTGACGCGAATGTGAGTCGGAACGCATAACTATTGTCGTAGTACACACTTACCACAAAAGAGTGTGGGCCATCAAATGTAGTTAACTCGGCACTCGACAGAGAGCGCGCGTTGCATGCAATAGGCGAGGTATCTATATTTGATTACCTATGCGCGCTCTATACGGGAAGCAACATAACCAAACATGAATGATGACAACTAGCGCTGGCTACATTTTTATAAGCGGTACACCGCGGTGACGCAGACATACAGATTAAGGTTATAGTATTTAAAAATGTCTTTAAAAGAAAATTTACACTTCAGACATTGTATTTCCGTTATTTAAATAAGTTAGCGGTAATTTCTGAATAAATATTAGATTTATACTTTAAAATACATTGTTTTATACGGACAAGATACTTACACAAAGCACTCGGCATCTAATAGCGGGAACAAAAACATGATGCGACGTTTACCTGAGAAGTTTTTTTATCCAAATTTTGACGACCTAAAATATAGGTGCAACCAGGGGTGTAGCCAGGGGGGGGTTTTTAGGGGTGCAAACCCCCCCCTTAGCACCAAATCTTTAATTAATTTCTTATTCATCACTCAAACTAATTTCATATTAAAATTAATAAAATTTTTACCACTAAAATATTTAAATTTAAGTACTGAAAACTGCTAAAAGCACTATTTTACACCTTAAAATCCAAATTTTCCCGTGGGAGGACCCTCGGACAGCCCGCTTTAATACGGGGTGCGGGGGGGGGGGGGCATGCTTATTAACACCCCCCATACACAAATCCTGGCTACACCACTGAGTGCAACGATTATGTGATTGCGATGATTATGCGATAAAAGAGGGTATTACACGCAGAAACATTATAACAAGGTTCTACTGTAGTGCATTTATCTTTTATATTATCTTTGAAAGATTTGTGCAATGGGAGTGCATCACTTGTAAGTTTTTGGACATAGGACATAAGCCATTGCTAAGCACTCTTTCTGTAGAAGAAAACTAAAAAATAAAACATAAATAAATAAATAAAAATACCCAAAAGACAAAAAACACAAATTAAGCAAAAATTGCTGTTGTCAACAGGATATAAACACCACAAAATATTCCGTAACAGGAATGTACTAAGAGAATGAAAAGAAACCCACAAATGATGACAGCACAAAAATATTGAGCCCAAAAAATTCAGCACAGCAGTTGAAACGAGACAAAAACACGACAAAACGAAAAGATTAAACAAACACAATAGTTTTTCCAAAACGGAAACAAGCGAAGTTTTGGGAACTGCTATCTGCTCCCGTCCTCAGGCAGAGACGCACATGGTACGAAAACAGTCAATAGTTAATGGTAAGTTTAAACTGCTAAAAATGTTGATTTCTCAATTGTGCGAATGTACCGTATTTACTCACATAATGTCCGCTGTAATTTGGCTACATTTTTGACAAAAAAATGGGGTGCAAACACTATGAAATGAAGTCCGAAAAAAAAAATTTTTTTCCTCAAAATTTTACGTTTTGTGTAGAGTAAAAAAATTGTTCTCTCATAATTAGTTTACTAGTACCCTGATTGCTCCGCGGATTGCATTAATAAAATCGCTGCTTCGTAAAATTGGCACCCTTCCCTCGGCCCAGTTGAAAAATATTAACGGCGGCACACTACTTCGCAGAGCGCTGGTGACTGGCGACCCTCCGCAGCAGGCGTGAGAAATGTGACAGGTGTCGAGATAATTGGGTGCTGGCGATTAGTGGAAGACACCACTCTTTTTTTTTCTTCTCTCACTCGCGTGTGCGCTCTTATGTTCAGAAGCCGCAGCCAGCCTACACAAAATAAACGCTTTGCGTGAAAAGGTATTTTTTTAATCTTTCATTGAGATGGCCACTAACGGCACGGGGCAGATATCTAATGTCTGCATTAGCCTCCCTGTCCCTTGCCCACTGTGTATAAAAAAAGTTACCGGCAGACGTCTGTGCATGTGAGTCCCCTCCTGCCCTGCTTGACTGAAGCGGGGGGAAGGAGTGCAGAGTGTGGAAAAGGCTGAGCAGGACTTTTTAACAAAAACAAAGCAGAGCTTTGTCTTCCTGAGCTGCGCAGTAGAATGCGAGTTTCTGAGTCCGGACGGTTTCACCACGCTACAAACCCTCCCAGCGACCACTCCGGAGAAATGAACAACTCAAGGTCAAAGCATTGTTGACAGCGTCAGTAAATTTCCATCCCGTTACTGTGCCTTTCAGGGGTGGCCAAGGTTGCTTTGTCTGGTGCGGACTTTATGCGGATTTTAAAAAATTCCATTTAAAGTATTTAAAAAGAAATGTGCGGACATTATGCGATTAAATACGGTATTGTATCATGTTATAGTGCAGTGCTTTCTTTGGAAATAGTTTAACATGGATATGTATACTACTGGAATAAAAGTGAGGAAAAATAGGTGGGGGGGGATAATTTCCACCTGATATTTTGGGAAAGTCACTTCCAGTTTTTCGGAAAAAACCAGGATCTGGCCCAGCTCTATGTAAGAGGCTATATAAAGCCTATAATAAAACAATCTTTTTCTTTAGCTGTATACGCAAGTACGTAATCTTACGTGATAGGGCTACCTCACAATCTACCCTACCATAAACTCCTAAATTGGTAAATAACACACATACTTTGCAATAAAAATTTTCATAAACGAGATATTTTTTTCAGTAAAAAAATTTATTGCTATTGTTTAGAAATGGGTAACTATGTATGGTTAGTGGTTACAGTATTGTGTGTTTATTATACATTCTTAAACAAAACAAAAAAAACACAATCTGTGTTTTTCTCAATACAAAAATATCACAAAACATGAACACTAAACAAATTAGCAATACTGATACTTGCAGATACCATAATACACTGCTGGACTCCAATCTCACAAAACGAATATGCAAAACTTTACTGGTGCACAGTTTAAAACACAAACTTTCCTGCAAATGGCAATGCATGGTATTTCTTTGTTTCTGAACAGAATAATTGTAATTGTGTATGTAATTTCGTTAATGTAACATCACTTATGCTGTCAAGTAACAACTATTTTGTCTCAAAAAAATCTCATACACAAATTATACATACTTTAAAAATCAAACGTAATGTAAGTTCACAATACTTTCTGTGTTAAACACAAAACAATGCAGCACTATTCGATCAAATCCGCAGTCTCAGGCTTTAAAATAATTAAATTTCACTAAAATATAATAATGAGACAGAGCAAGAACTTTTCTCAGTTTCAAGACAGAAACCAAACAGTCAATGTCCCGTCGCCCCAAAAAAAGTAACATTTTTAAACTGATAACATGAAAGTACATACTAAGATCATCACATATTTAGCAGAAACAAGTACACAAAAAAAAAAATCTAAGCATAGATTTTGTTGCCTCTTGCAGGAACAAATTTTAGGACTATTATGCTTTTCAAGTTTTTTTTTGTTTTTTTTGATTAAAACTAATCTTGCCAAAAGTGATAATAATCTAATGTCCTGAAATAAAGTATGATACAAGAAGTGGTAAAAATAAAACTGTATCCTCGTGTTCTGGTATTCTGGTATTTAATGTTTGCAGACTGTCTAGTATATTAATTACATCTAGTTGGGAACGACACAGCTAAAAAAAAAAAAAAAAAATTGTTTTGTACATTTGTACACTGTTTCAAAAAAAAAAACACACCGCACCGTGCCCAGCAGTCTGGAATAGCCGCGCCGTGCTCATCCTGGCTGGCCGTGCGCCAGCGCCTTGGACAGCATCGCCTCGTGGTCGCGGTGCTGCGCGGACTCCAGGTGCAGCCGCAGCAGCTGCGCGGAGCTCACCGTCACCTGGCACAGCTTGCACGTGGCGTCCTTCACGGGCCCCGTGCTGGAACACAGCCCCACTCTTCCTGGGCGCGGCTCCGACGCAATCCCCACCCTGGTCGTGTCCCGGCGAACAAACTATTCACACAATACACCAATCCCTCGCATAGCACGTCTTCACTTAATGCGAATTCAGTTAGCACGATGTAAATTTTACTGCCCTAGTCTCGAATAGCACGTCTGTAAATTTCAGTTAGCACGAAATCGCCACAGGCTAAAAAAAATCTCGGAAACGACGCGACGTCAGGTATGGAATTCGAGGGGGGAAGAGTGGTTTGGAATGCGAGGGGAAAGAGATGCGCACGCAGATAAACAAACACCGGGCCGTACTGTTGATGCCCGGCCGCAGACCAGGCCCTACCGTTGATGCTCGGCTGCAGACCAGGCCGTACCGTACAGAAACCAAAGCAGATGAAATTGGACACGTTTTTTAAAAAAAAGCAAGATGATAGTGTTAATTTCACCCCAGAAAATATTTAACTAACTTTTATGTTTTGTATATGTACATATTGTACATACAGTAAACTCCCGGTATATCGCGCCCCGATTGATCGCAGAATCGGGTATATCGCGGGTCAAACCATGTCCCCCAGTCAGAAATGAATATGTAATAATAATGGAATAAATGGTTGACAGCCGATTAGGATAATTTTGCGTTGTAACTAACAAACTAAGCATCGGGCAGAAAAAAGCCTAGGCGTAGAAAATGTCCGCAGTAAAATTCTAAACAAGATATCTCCGTACATTATTCCTCTATCTTGTAGGGTTTTCAAATTATGGTCCAATCCAGCCCAGTGATATTTTCTGAAACACTAGTTCTTAACGTCGCTTTATCTCACAAATGAAGCATCGGACAGGGGACCTGATAAAGCCCACCGTCCAGCGACATTATCCAGCGTGACTCGGCTGGGGATTGATGTTAGATAGGCTTGGTTGTCGGCAAGCGCTGGGTAGGGAGAGGCTAGCCGAGAACATGGAGAGAGGTAGAGATTAGAGCGGGCAGAAACTTGAAGAGGGGGAGTGGGGGAGGGAATGTGTTCACGCAGCACACAGGCAGAGCATGAGTCACTTGACTGAACAGCGTCGCTGGGTACAAGGCAAAATCAGGTAGTCCGGTGTTTAAAATTCCACTCCAGAATCTTAATTGGTACTTTACTGGACATCTGTATATAAATGTTTTGTTACAACTTAAACCTACAGACGTAATATTATTGGGTAATTCATTGTATTATACAAGTTCATCTTTTTACTTTGGTATAATGTTTTA
The DNA here is from genome assembly GCF_032445375.1 of Bacillus rossius redtenbacheri. Lineage (NCBI taxonomy): Eukaryota > Metazoa > Arthropoda > Insecta > Phasmatodea > Bacillidae > Bacillus > Bacillus rossius. The sequence continues at coordinate 23,276,541 of NC_086330.1, read as the reverse complement.
ACATTAAATAGTAAAGTAAATCGGCTAGCGTATTTTTAATCTTTGCCCAGGAATTCCCAGTGGTCCAATATTTACGTGAACCATACTGTACCACTTTTGCCTGTGGTAGTAAACAAGTCCCGGAAATGTTTATGTGTTGCGGTCTCCCGACCTTTAAACAGAGGCTAGGGAATATAACACTTACCGATCCGAGCCACACACACTCAGCAACTCGACACAGCGTTTGGTGAAATAAGTAAAGACAAAGTTTAACACGGTTTTTAATACGGCGTCACTGATTGCGCTAAAATTAAATTGGCGCAATTTTTGTTTCCCACATGTGACCATTTATAATTTACTGTAAGCATGGATAATAAAGTTTAACCACTTGACACGATAGACGATTCTTTATTTTTTATTGTACGAATGCTAGAATCGTTTTTTTCCTGTATCTGCAGCCTGCTTCTACAAAAGACAAGCTATCTGTAAGTAAATCTAGAATTTTTATTTTGTCAATCAAACTCGGTACTTTGCGATTCATATTCGGTTTGAAGTATCACTACGGCCTTTCTTTTTAGAAGACTTTGACCACAGAATCGTGTGTAACCGCACACACTGCACTTACTTTTTTACGGACACTGACGAAGCAGATACTGTGGCTAACACCACGAGACTGGCAGCAGCAGCTTGTGTGCCGCACATGTGTATGGCGGCGTGTGGCGCGCTCGTAGGCCGTGCGACAAACTGTGCGCGGCACGCGGAAAAATAAAAACAATTCAACATTTAATATTTATCTTTAAAATTTATTATTTTTATTTTTTCACCCGTGTTTAGTGGAAACTGCGGATGTAAAGTCCGCACAAAGGCGGGCCGTCTATACTGTGCGTGCTTGCCGACCTATTAGAACACAGGCGGTGTTTTATGCCTTTTGACCTTGGTCACATCGAAACATCGCGGTTATGCAACAACGCGGGTAAAAGTTATGTCCCCCGACAACCGCGTTAAATAGGGAGTGTACCCGTATTTTAATGTTATGTTTGTGCTCTAGAGAAAATCTAAATCTGTTTATCTGTTAACTGATTTGTTTACATAGCCGCTTTTATAAGAGGTGTGCATAACAAATTAAATGTTTACATATGGCTGTGTGTTTTAAAGTTATATAAAACCGGTTCTTAATTTCATAAAAGTGTTTTAATTTTGTTAAGTTTTAAAAGTAATAACAAAGGATCCAGCTGCTTGCAACAGCAGGCAGACAGACGCGCGCGCGTGTTGAAGGTCACGCCTGGGCGGGCAAGCCAACCTGCTGACTGACGGTAAATATGTTACCACTTATCTCCCGTTACACTGTGCCATGTTTTCTTTATCTAACGTATTCGGTGGTAGGCTTAAAAAGATAAATGATATGACATATGCATTTTCAAGTATTATTCTACGCATTTATATTATGTAAAGATTACTTCCCTACACATCTTGGAACACATTAAATAATTTAGCCTTATATTTATGGGGACTAATGCTTCAGAATACGCGATTTCGATTAACACGAACATTTTTAGGAACGAATTAGTCGTGCTAAGTGAGGGATTGGTGTATAGTCTATTTTAAAATGGACCTAATTATTGAGTTTTAAAACATTTGAAAATAAAATATAGCTATTCTAAAAACTACAAGCTTCATCAACAAAAGGAAAGAATTTGAAAGACAGCGGACGAGGTGGTTACATCCCCCCTTCCCCCTTTTTTTTTACCCCCCAAATGAAATTCTGCATACATTCCTAGATGCAGCTTACAATTTTGATAGCTGCAAACATTTAAAGAACCACAGAAAGGAAAGCCAATCGTCATGTTTTAGATGGAATCCTGATAATCACAGCAGCACCATGCGAGGCTCGTGTTTAGTTCGGAAAGACACAGCGTATTCCAAATGCCCTTGCTTGAGGTTGAATCAGTTAAGTGAAAGCAAGTTCGACCAGCACAACCTGTGTACAAAAAAAACCTGCTGGGCAGTACTGTTGAACTGTAAGCAATTAAAAGTTCTAATTCATTTTAGTTAACAAGTAGTAACTTCAATTTAAGATAACCTGAAAAAGCTAAATATACTATTATTTTACGATAAACAATTTTATTATTTCCGGAACAACAACATACCCATTGGCCAGGAGGCGCAGTGCACTGACGTGAGCTCTCATCTCGCTGAAGTGGGTTTCGTCCTCTTCCAGCAAGTTGACGCCCCAGTGCAGCTTGAATATGGAGGATTCGTCCTCCTCCCCGGAGCACGGGTCCATCAGCCAGTCTTCACTCAACTCTCCCCACATGAAGGACTTCCTGGCCATGCACAGTTCCTGCGACTTGCGACGCTTCATCATCAGCCTGCAAGGGGACAAGTCCGCACCCTACACAATGCTGATCTACAAAAATGCCATCGCCATTGTGCACTCACTGAAATAGAAATTCACGTAAATGAAAACAGCACTACTTAGAATCTCCGAACGTGCTACTTCAAATAATGCCGTAAGTTATTAGCATCGTTACTTAAAACTGTGCTAATCAAACAGCGTTACTTTGAGGGGTGGGTGTATGTAGTTTTAAAAACTTGTCAATTTCTTGCTAGAGACAAATGAACACGGACTTGGAGTAAAAAAATGGTATATTTTTAAGTACAGTGATGAAGGGGGGGGGGGGGGGGGAAGGCATTTGCCCAAAACATTTATTATGACCCCTCCCCATCCTAATTAATATTATGACTCAGGAATCCTAAGGTATCGCAACAACCCGCTTTTACTGCAGTAGATTTTCTGTTCTTTCATGTTTGTATGTGATGATTATGCTTGTAAGCTTTAAAAATTATTGAAACTTGTTTTGTCCAACATTATATATAAGTAGTGTCCTATAATTATTTCCCCAAATTGCTAGTCCTTATTTTTGTTATCCTGGATCAGTTTTTCCCCTAACTGATCGAGTATACTTAGGTTCTATTGTGCTTCAGCTGATGATGTTCTTACTTCATGAGCCACTCCTTTAGCTTGTGATGGACACTGTTCATGTAGGCACTTTCCTCAACCAGAATGTCTGTCCCTTGCTGGGGCGTGAGTCCCATGTTCATCCAGTATCTGAGTCTGTTTACCTGCGAAACCACAAAAGCTTTGTTCTATACAGTATACAAACAAACCATATATGCAACATTCCTAATTCATTCACATTTGTAACTTACATTCTGCAGATCTTCAATGTCTATCTCAACATCGAATGTCACATCCATGTCATGCTCTAAGAACAGCGGATGTTTTGTAATGTTATCACATCCCAGGCCACAAAGTGCTCCTGTAAACTTTGTACGAGCCTCATTTACCCTGTAAACAATAAAAATACATGTAAAACATTTAATAGTACAGTACAAAAATCCCTCACTTAGTACATCTTCAGATCTTTAAACTTCAGTTAGCAAGAAATCACCACAGAAAAAAAAAAAAAAGTCGGGCATGATGCCACGAAGTCTGCTTCAACTCGGTAAACAACAGCTGCACCGTGGCATGCAGTTAGCTATACGAGGGGGTTAAGAGATGTGTACGCAGGTCTGACTACACTATTGGCTGTTGTACAATCATCAGCTATGGCAAGTTCAGTTGCGGCTATTGAGTGCAAAGGACCAAATGTTTTTAACGTCTGCCGTGCTGTGACTATGAGAAGGAAAACTGTCATTGGAGTGCAATCAAAAATTTGTCATTAAATTGATAGGTGGCAAAACAATTCTTTTTCTATCTAATTACTTATTTATTTATTAAAAATAGGAGCAGAAATTAAATTTGTATAAACAAATAGAGGCATTAAAGAAAGAAAAAGGGACTTTTTTTTATCTTTGTCGGTTCACATTTGTGGGAGTTGAAAATTAAAATTACAGTATGTAGTGTACACACCTGACAGTGAGCACATAAATAAATAAATATATAAAAAACTTACCTCAATTCAATGGTTGGTGCGAACAGTATTGCCATCAAGGCACCGAAGCCGTGGATGTTGGGCATCATCGTGGTGTGACGAAGAATGAGGGAGCTGCCTGAAGACTTCTCCTCCACAACAGCAGCCACCAGAAGTCTTCATCGTGAAGCAAGCACCACAAAACAATAAACGTTCCAGGGACGTATACGTCTCTGGAAATCCTAAGAAATCTTTAACATTATCACAAACAAAAGGTAGGATATTGAAAGCAAACAGCAGGCAAATAAGACCCCCCCCCCTCCCCCAAATGAAATTCTGCTCACGCTCTTGCCATGATCCCTTTGCACAAGCAATCTCAGGTTTCTTACACGTAGCTGTCACTGATTCATTGATTTAATGAAAATTTTAGGATCGACTTTCGCCATCCTTTCACCACATGCCTGGATATCACTGTGAAGAACCTGGGACGTTGTAGGCATGCATCAAGCAAGGAAAAACTTTTACATATTAATCGGGTGTGTTTGGTCATGAAGTAGAATTTCTGGAGGTCGTGTGTTCGGATCATGGTTTTGCACTGTAGAGGTTGGTTTTCCCCCAAAGTGGTTTCCCACCCACACTAAGGGCAAATTTTGGTGAAGTTCAACATATACCTTTCCCAGTTCCTACCATTTGCAGTGCTGGTCGGTGTTGCATCAAGCTGCTGGACAGCACCTTAAGTGGAGATGTTCACATGTAATTGTTTTAGTATAGGTATCGGCTGATATTTCCAGTTTTTTTAAATTTTATTTCCTACATAATTGTTTCCAATAGATACTTAAAAAACCAATACACATGAGAAAAGTACAATTTTATCCATTCAGGTGTCACCCATATTTTACTCCAATTTTTCTGTAATATAAGACTATATTCAACTGTTGTGTTTGTTGATTAATCAAATGGCAAAACGTGTATTGTGCTATGCACTAATTTTATGTGGTATAATCATCTTTGTCATCTACCAAAAATCCTTTTAAATAAAGAATTTTATCAAGGTACTGCAATATTACTTACAAATATCGAATTTCTAGTAACTTGCACAGTGATCATTCACAAAAACGCATGAATCGGTTTAGTATTACAAAACGTACAGAATCAGTTTTGTATCGGTTATCTGACCTCTTGAAGAAATGTATTGGTAATTTGATCGGTTATCCAGTTTATATCTGTACCATCCATCACTCCTAAATGCTCAATTTATATATAAAAAAAAAAAAAAAAAAAATATTACGCTGAATTTTATTCTAAATTACATAAACTAAAACAAATCAATTCGAGCAGTTATCAATGTTTCAGAGGCAGCACTTGATACGAGAGGGACTGGGTGCGGACCTGTCGTGGGGGTCCTGGGGATCCGTGTCCAGCAGGACGGAGTTCACGGACAGCCCCTCGATGGTCTGGTCTCTCTCCCGCGCCACGTACGTCTGCCCGTGGATGTGCATCTCCAGCGGGCTGTTGGGTCCGCCCAGCCGCACCTGCAGGGCATCCAGCGTCACTACGAGCCTTCGGAACACAGGGGCCGAACATGCCCGGTCCACACAGCGGTCATCGGAAACAGACGAGGGGCCAAAAAACAGTCCCCATCGAAAGCTTCACATCACATGCATATTTACATAAAAGTTTTCAGGTTTTAAATTTTTTTTTAGTAATTTTTTCATTGAAATTTTTGTAACCGGTACAGACCACCACGCATCGATCCAGCCGTAGTATTTTTTCGATACGACGTTTCGCCTAGACCCGACCCTTCGTAAAAGGGAAATAAAAAACTACAGTAAATTCCTGTTAAGAAGTTTCTCATGATACTTCAAAATTTGAACTTATTAATTTCACTTTAAGGGTAAAATTGTATTTATAGGTCCAGTGCTAAATTTTTTAAACTTACAATGCAGGACATTTTCTTAAGTGGGATTTTCTTAAGAGGGTTTACCTGTATTGACTGATGGCTGTTTGGTGTTCACTGACTCAATTGGTAATAATGTTATTGATATTTAAATATATAACAGTATTTTTTATTTTATTTTCCAAGTAATTATTTGGCTGTTTTTTTTATTTTTCCGCAAGATTTTGGGAGTAAAGGTACTGAAAAAACTAAATGGTTAGTATCCCTAAAATTATCTAGAATATGAATGCCAAATTTTCACTAAACATATCGTAAAGTTCATATTCATAGCTAAAAAAGAATTATAGTGCATGGTATTTCAAAACCAGAAAATCATTATGCGAAATATACTCAAAGTCTTAAACTTTTGTTAGAAACTGCACAATATGGAGCAACACAGGTATAATAGGTAAGCAAATGAGAGTTACCCAAAAAACTTAATAGCTAGTGGTAATGTTTGCTAAAAAAAATTCTAATGTTAACTATACAGATAAATGATCCTGGACTACCTAGCTGAGAAACAAGTTGTTGGCAATCTGTAATCGCTGCAAGTATGGGCAGCTTGCGTATGTTGGCCAATTGCGGAAGTGTCTGTCTCCTGTAGTGCTTCCCTTCAGGTGGTGCCTACCGAATGCAGTTCTCACATACTTTCAGTACTACATTGTCTTACGTATTTAGAATCATTGAGACAATCATTAACGTCTGGATATGGATAACAAGTTTTTGTTGCATTGAAGTTTCTTATACTGTTTTTGTCATATGTAACAGACAAAAGGTTGAAGCTAAATGATGTTCTAATTTACACCTTCCCAACAATCAAAAATTTATGTTTTGATGAAAATTAATTGTCTGGTTTCACGAAAGTTTGAGCCGACCAATAGCTGAGTACCAGTACCTACCAACTGCTTGCACTCTCTGCTGGAGGGAGACTCCAGGTCAGTTTGACTCGGGGCGGTCCAGTTAGGGTTCTGCTCCTGAGGGTAGCTGGAGGCTCCAGCATCCATGTTGGACGCCATCAACTGCATCCGCGCATCGTGGTTTATCTGGCAGAGACAACATCTCATTGGTAACACTATTATTACACTTTCCCCCAAAAATTTTTTTCTTCACATCATGTAACAAATACAAGGGGAAAGGGAAAGGAAACTTAAATGTGTAGAGTAATGGCTTTTGGGAAATTAGACACACAATAGTACAGTAAAAGTTTGGTTACGTTAAGTCAGCTACAACAAAACTAAATAAATAAAATAAATAATTATATGTAAAATGTTTGTTAAAATATATAAATTATGAAGGAAAAAAATTCTGTTTTTAAATAACAGCTAACCTAACTTAACCTAACTTAACCAACCAACCTTTTATTTCAATTTCTATTTGCCTTATTTTCCAGAACATGCTAACCTACATATTGATCCAGAAAATTTTTCGTGAAATGCAAAATTTAGTGAAATCCAATGCAATCCATTTCACAAAAAAATTTAAAAAATTTTTTAATGCTGTATTCCAGAATTAGTGATTAAATGAGCCATTTACATATTTTAACCCTGGTTATTCACTCATTTTCGTAGTTAACGGCAACTAGGTAAACTTTATTTTAGTTCAACAATATTATAAACAATATCTGCTAATTTCATCTGGAATCCAAAACCATTATTTACTTTTATTTTATTTTGTTTTTGAGTCATAACATCCGTTTTCTCACACACATACAGCAAGTAAGCTGCTACTGTTTTGCATGGTGTTAATTTCATTGTAACTATCAAATTATATGCTGTTGAAATTATGGTGTTTACTTGATTTAATGGCCATTGAAATAGTGTGTCCATGTTTTGTGGTGTTGATATTGTTGAAGTTTACTTATTTTTTCTTACAATTGGTATGTGTGACGAAACAAATACAAATAATATTTTGTTTTCAAGTATGAAATGTCTCAAATGTGCTGTGTTTCGAATTGTACGAGATATTTTACGTTACTGAATAGTGGGAAAAAAACTATATATTACTTGCATGTTTAAGATGTCATTTATTGTTTTTTATTATTAAGTCCCTTTAAAACATCAAAAAAGGGTATTTATTATGTATATCGCACAAATACCTTAACCTCAACAGTGAACTTTGGTATAAGACAAAATCACAAGGTAAGCCAAAACAAATATTTGTAAGCACACAAATATTCGTTATTTCAAAGTGTTAGTATTCTGGGTAGAATCAAAAACGAATGGTTTATTTGTATTCTAATTCGAAATGAACATTCTTACAGGCCTACAGATTATTCAAGTTAATCATGTACAAATCTTCCAAAGTTGACTACTGGTACACATGAGCAATTAAATTACACAAAAATATTTGTTTCAAAACAAAAGATACCAATATCAACAGAATAAAAAAGAATATTAACCAAAACAATTGCTGACCTTTGAAAGGAAACTTTCCTCTGCTCTGTCCGCGTAGTTCTTCTTGATGAGCCACTCATTAACGTTGAGCATGCAATTGGGCTTGCTGGGATCGGACAGTGACAACTCCAACGACACAACACCGTCCACGACCGAGAAGATCTGCACACAAGGCATTCATGTTAACAATCTCCGTATTCTCAAACTATCTTTCTATGCTTACAATTACTTATGGCATTACTTATGACACTAAATGAATGTGCATGACCATGACTAAAGTTGAAGAGGAACCTTTAACAATCTGTTTAACCGCAGATATAGGTATATATGTAATTTTAATTTTTTAAATTAAACTAAATGAAACTAAATATTCCTGGGAAAAATTTAACTGCTACTAAATATACCTATTTAAATTTGAATCTAGCTCAAAACCTCTTCTTAAATACATACTTTCTTGCATTTGATGTGAAAAACCTGAATTTGCAGATCTAAGCCATACAAACACAAATTCTTAGAACATTTTAAAAAAAGATGCCATTTATTTGCTGTGACTATAGTTCTACAGTATTAGAAGCAGCCATTCATGTATTCAAACAAACAATCATGTCAGACAATATATTTACCTTTCCATATACTTCGCAATCAGTACGAGCCAATACTTGAGTCTTGAAGGCGTCGATTGCCTCTGCTGTCCAATGGCCCTTGTCGCTGCATTTAAGAGATGGTTGGATCTCACACAGGACACACTCGAAGGCCTGAGCTCTGTGGTCCAGGATGTTGTAATCATCTTCCGGCAACAGGCTCGGGCCAAAGTCAAGCAGCTCGGACTCCATCACAATCTCCGTGTTTCCGTAGTCCACAAAAAACACCTGAATTGAGGTACAGAAAAGATTACAGATTAAAAACAACAACATAGAATAATGAAATTTCTAATGTCCATGTAACACAAGTACAAAGTTCAATTAGGCATTTACAAGAATATATTATTGTGGAACTCACATAGAACAAAAAATATTCAAAGGTTATAAAGTGTTAGAGCTCACAGGTACTTGCAACATTATGTTGCAAGTACTATAGAGCAAAAAACCAGTCATTCATCAATTTGGAATTATAAGTTGTGGGTTGGTTCCCAAAACATGCAAATTTTGGTTGGATATTTAATTTAAAACATTAAAAAATTCTATTTTTCAAAATATATATATTCAATTTTTTTTTACTCTTTAACAAAGAAAAAATGAACTAAGATCATGCAAATACATAAGCACACACTCAGTACCGACCTCGACTCTCATCTGATCCCTGGAACGCAGCAGGGCGTTGACCCTGGCCCTGTAATAGAAGGTAATTCCGCTGTCTGTGAAAGGCGCCGCCAGCAACTGGCCTGGTTTTGGCTTCTCCTTCAGCGGCACCAATTCCTTCTGGTTCATGTTGATGATCCTCAGGATTGCCTCCACTTCATTTGATTGGTTGTGTGCCCAGAAATGACCAGGATCAATAAACTGGAAGTTAATCATCAAATTATGACATTGAACATACCTACAGAAGAAATGGTACAAAAAAAAAAAGAAGTTTGTGAACATGCAATTACAACAGTCAAAAATATTCAAACAGGTCAATATGTTCTGTATTTCAAAAAGAGATAAAGAACCTTTGCTCCTTTTTAACAATAAATTGGGTTCCCCAAATTTTTTGTAGTTGTGGTTCCTTGAAAATAAATACCCTATGCCCTATGGCATTGCAGGTCTAAACTCCTGCTTTTGTTTGCGCCATCTCATTCCTGATCCTGTCTCGCCTCGTAACTTCCGACATACTCCCCATAAACTTCATTCCTATTGCTCTGACCTAAGCATTTCTCTTATCTAATGTCCAAGTATCTGCTACATAAGTGACTATGGGCACATAGTAGTGATTGTAATACAAACCTTGTTTGCATTTTAATCGCATCTTCCTCTTTCATACCGATCTCTCACATAACTGTAGAATGCATCCCCCTGTTGTCCTCTTCTCATTACCTTTTTCCTCCTTGTTTCTGCCCCCCCCCCCCCCCCCCCCCTCCCGTCCTCCAAAACACTTCCTAGATACTGGAAGGTATCTACCTGTTTTAACTCAACACCATCTAATTCAATGCATCTCCTAACTCCAGTTTCGTTCCTCGTCATGAACATTACTTCACTCTTTTTAGTGCTGAATCTCATACTACATTTTCTCGCTTCCTCACTCCATGCCGTTAGTTGCTCTTGCACCTCACCTTTCTTTCCTCTCCAAACCATCAAATCATTAGCAAATAGCATGGCCTTTATCTTTCCTTCTACAATCTTTTCTTACACTATCTTCGAAATTCTCTCTAACACTATTATAAATAGCACGGGACAATGCAATACTCTGATTTACTCCGTTGGTTTGTTTAAACCACTTTTGATAACCCTCTTTCAGTTCTCACACTGCTCTGTTTTCCCTTATACACACTCTCACTATACTTATTATTATTATTATTAACTCTTCTTAAATCACAGCTTCTTTCATTGCTTGTCAAACACACTGTCTTTTCACACTGTTGCATGCCTTCAGATCCAGGAATATCATACTTCACTTTTATTGTAGCTCACCTAAATATCTAAAAACGCGTTAAAATGGTAAATTACTTAAAGCATTAAATAAGAAAGAATAATTGTCAGGAATGGGCAAATAATTTTAGATTTTTTTTCTTTCTTTCTGGAAATGAAGATATTTCTTCAGAATTACCAAAAATTGTTTAGTTTCATTCATAGAGTACAGAAAACAAATTTTTAGAGTAAAAAGCAACGTACTCAACAACAGCCAATTATTTACACTGATTTTTTGCACTGATTTGGTCAATTTTATTTACTGTTTCCTGGGTTCCCTATACATAACTATTGATTCACATATTTGCTATTTTTTTATACTCTTTAGTTTTTATTGATGAAATTTGATTTACGGGCAATTCACTGTAAATACATTTTTGGCCCATACATAGTTGTAGGGTTATATTAATAATAATATACATATTCTTCCTATTAAAAAGCCCATTGAATTTATAGCTACTTTTCCAGACATTAGCATTTTACTGGAAAATGGTATAACAGGGGACTGTTGCAAATATGTACATCAAAACCACATAATACATAATTATAATAATTTATTGTTAGATGCTATTTAGAATCGACATTTCTATAAGTATACTGCTTCGGTTTTGAGCAATAATCAACTAAAAATTAGTGGTGCACCGATGCGGATACCGATGAATCGTAATCGGAGATTATGGGTACTTCCCGATTAATCGTAATCGGCGATTATCTTAACGATTACTTTGCCGATTATTTACGTCCCGGCGTAATTCAGTAGGTTTTTACCATGTAATATTTTGTTACACATTTTACGATGAAATACGGTAATATTTGTATATATTACAAAATTCATCTAACTCCGTCATAATATTTCGTTAAGTTTAATAAATCTCATTGCCTCGAACAATAAAACAGACATTTTTCCTATACGTTTATTTACGTTTCGTCTTTTGTTTAGTGGCCTTGTACATTACCTGTAGCCAGAGAGGTAAAATAGATGACACGCAATCAAAATACCACAAACAGTTGCAGTGGATTCTATGACAATTGATCTTTTCGAGTCGTAGTAGCGGTTCAAAATCGTGGTCCCGATACCTTCTAGTTTTTATCACTGCGTTTTACAAACTCGTTATGGGTGTCTTTGGTAACATTATCCGTTTGTTATTTGTATGACGTGGAAAGTGAAAAAATATTTATAATTTTATATATTCAGTCAATATAAATAAAATCACATGTGCTAGAATTGGTTTTTATTAATTTTTATATAATTATAGTGAGATGGCGAGTAGGGAGAAAAAAAGTGAAGTGTGGAAACATTTTTCTATAAACTCAAGTGAACAAAATAAAGCAGCATGTTTACATTGTTAAACGGTAATTTCTTGATGCAACCTTATGTGATAGTCAATAATAATGCTAGTTTTCCGCAACAAAAACTTACCCATTGTAAATTACAATTATTAGACTGTAGTTCAAGTTGTTTACAATAACAAATATAAATAGAAGTTAATTTAATTTACACTTTGCAATCACTTAATAGTGTATTTTATATATTTTTATACTGTTATTATAACTGTATTCTCGATTTTACCTAATCTTGTTATTAAATTCACATGGGAATAAAAAATTTTGTGTGCATTATTACACTTCAAAAAATTTCTTCATTATAATCGGTAACTGAATCGGTATCTGCCGATTATTGCTCTCATAATCGGTAATCGAATCGGTAATAGGTAAAGTCATATCGGTGCACCACTACTAAAAATTAAAACCTCAAGTCTGAAATATCTTTAAAAAGAGTAGATTTTTAATTGAAAACAAGGTACTTACAGTTAAAATTTTAAACTTAACCTGAGATCAACTTCTCAATAGTGTACTTAAAACTAATAAGGCATTAAAATAACTATCTTTAACTTTTAAGTCTTAAACTAGTCCTTTTGGTAAGTAATTATTCTTAACAGCTCACTCGGTAGGCTAGGTATTCTAATTTTAAATATAGTGATCTTTAACATAAATAGTACACTTTTTATCTTAAATGTAAAGAAGGCACGTAAAATCACAGTAGGGAAGTACCATAATAATAAAATATTATTTACTAAAATAATTTATCTTACAATGATCTGTTATTTTTAAGAAACATTTCATCCTGTGTAAAAGGGAAATAAAAATATTCCTTCACTGTTACCAATGTTTTGTGATGTAATAACACACAAAAATTTGTGTCACAAACTATAATTTATCTGTTAAAATGAATTGGGGAATGATAGAAACTTAGGAACCCAAGGATGCCATCTTAAGTTCTAATATTTGTACGCCATAATTTATTATAGTTAATATTGGTCTTTGTTAAAGCAAACAAGCATAGTATACGCAGAAAAATTAATAGAATCGCTTAAGTTCACAGTGACTGGCAGCTACAATTATTATTCCTTGTGTGACCTCTACTTTAACAGACAGCATTTCTAAGTATAATGATAAAAATTATTATGGCATTATAACAGTTGAAAAATTACAATTTCTGGTCATTTGTGCGTTAAGGATCTACCAAAATATAAACAAATCATGTAAGATTTATTTTATTATGTATGAAACATAGCAAGTTGAAACTGTACACTACGGAGAAAAAATTATATTACAACTGCAAGAAAATATGTAAATGAGTGCTAATAGTGCTGAACTAGAAAACAAGAATATATATTTGCTGTCAGGATTTGGATGCCAGCAGCGATTGGCCTATTTCATGATTTTAAGTTAGCTTGAAAATACTTCAAAGATTTAGGTTTGTGCAAAGAGAGTACTCCATTTTTCTGTATTACTGAATTGTTTTAAATAACCAAATAATAACACAGCATATCTCATTAAAATGTTTAGTTTAACACTATAAGAACACTAACTGAAACAAAAACTGCGGTTCTTGATGTAAAACTGAACCAGAACAGAACCTACCAATAAAAACCCTCTAGTATCTAATCTCATATGTTATTTGCCAGAGTGCATCAGGCATATGTATGTTTTTATTAGCACCTGGTATACTCTCAAAATAAATAAAAGATTCATAAAAATTCACAGGGTTACTGTTTTCGCCAATTACTTATCCATTTTAACTTTAACGGATATTTAACAATTTCAACAGATTTTTTAACACATTACACAACAATTTTAGGTTAGTACTTTTAATTTTATATCTTCCACCTTAAACAGGTTAGCCATGAAGTCACTAAACATAATACCTAATTTATAATATTTGTGTTAATATTTTATATGCCATGACCAGTACTGTGATTTTGAATCCAAATATAAGTTAAGGTTTTACAATAAACATATATGTTCTTGGATGTTAATAAGTAAAAACACAACAGATAGCAAGGAAATGGAATTTTAAGTTGGAATAAAATAGTTACAATACAAGGTAAAATCAAAAAATTAAATTAAATAATTTAAAAAGTTTAAAATTTTTTTTTTAAAATTGGGGAGCAAAAATTTTTTTTCTTCACAAAATGACAAGTACAATTATAAAAACTTTTAAACGAGCTGTCACGTAATAGAGTCAACAACATAATTAAGCAGAAAGCCAAAATAGTCTAGAGTTTCCGCAACATGAAGGTCAGCCTAGCCATCCATGTACTTACGTGAGAGATCTTAATTCCAATGAAGGAGTCTGCGATGCCAGGAAGCGCAGACTTCAGGGGCTGGAACCTGCGGTCTTGATTCTCGCTGCTCGACGCGCTCGGTGTAGAGAATAGCGACTGGTTCCTGCGTAGGCCTAAAGCCTCCGCTCTCCGCCGTGCTTCATCGGGCCTGCAGGAACAGACAACACACTCCATCGAACTGCAAACTCTTCATCAGGAGCACTAAAAGGGTCTCCCTGAAAAGCAACTAGACCTAACTTTTAGTGACTTTTCTGTAGTAAAGCTTCTACACATGACGGATGTAACTTTTACTTTAGCCCAAACCCCATTATTCCAATCCGACACTAACTCCCATAACTGCTACAATAAGAAAAAAAAAATCTTTGGGCACAGCCTACAGGCGTAGGTAGATTTAGAAGCACCTTTTTTTTCTGGAAATGTTTTGGAAACTTCCATAAATTTCTGGAACAATTTGAGAACTTAATGTACCCCTGACATCCTGTATGTTTTCCAATTGTATTCCAAAATGATCAACAAAACATTTTCTCATATTCCATGCAGCGATTAATGTTTCACATAGTTTTAACGTTTTAACTCAATCCATCCAGCAGTGAATAGCTTAGAACTAAAGTAAAGTATAAACTAAAGTAATAATTACCATATTTTATGCATCCGTTTGAAAGTGATTTGTGAAAAATTACAGCAGTTATCGCGTCATAAAAACGTTATATATATATATACATCTACATACATACACACACATACATAAATATATATGAATAGTATACACTTTTCAATTGACAATGGTTTTAGGGTCTATTGACCAAACCATGAAACAAAATATTATGTAAAAAGGTTTCCATAAGTCGCAATATAATAACTGCTAAAATAGGTATATAGTCTTTCTTCGAAATCTAACTAATAGTCTGCTAATTAAAAGCACACACACTTGGAGAGTTGTGCTTTGAACACAATGCACACGGAAAGAAAACACAACTTTGACGGATGCACAGTCGCAACACTATTCTGGTTAGGCCAGCTTCTGCTGGCAGCTAGAGACAGTAGTCAAAAGCAGGTAGTGGCTTATGTGTCCTAACTTGTAACCCTAGTTGCCAGAAGGCAAACTATGGAGGAAAATATGGAGCATGAAAACTGAGAAGTTTGATACAGCAGTGTAGAATAAAGCTGATGTGAAGGTGTAAATGAAAGAAATTTATTTTGGTCTAAGCAAGACTTTGTCTCTGCCATCCAACATTTAATACCCAATTTTTGCTATATAGTGAGTCTAACTAATATTAAAATCTGGCTAATCCAAATGAATTTTGGTTGAAAAAAGAAATTGATTGTTATGAACTTTTAAATTGATGTCTTGACACAATTAACATGTTTAATGATTTTGAGCTTTTAAAAGTGTTATAAACTGTTTCACATAACTTAATGCTTATAGAGATGTATTTTAGACATGCTGTGGCTTTTTCAGCAATTATTCGGCCAATCCGAAACTATGGTAATCCGAAAAGGATTTGGTCCCAATAAGTTCGGAATAGCAGGACTCTGCTGAGTTTAATTTTTTTTTTAGCTATTTTCCAATTTCTGACATGACAAGGCATAATGGCATAAATAATATCTTTCCAAGCTATTACACAAAGTTACAATCTGATATTTTCAGGAAGTGGCATCATACAGGTGTCTTCAACTGTCATGATATCAACTAACACCACCAGTCTGATTGTTAACTGCAACAAAACTAAACAGCTAGGTCTCATGATACTTTAAATTTAAAAAGAATAATATGGAAGCACTACTGTCAGCTGTGGCAAGATAGTACTTGAAACACCAAGATGGCTTACAGCCGCAAGCATGCCTAGCTGTATAATTACATTTTGTGACAAATGGGCAGCTAGTTCCTAGCATCATATGTATTTCTGAGCTTGTCAGGAGGTGAAAGAACACTTGCTTCTTGCAGACTGATTTTGACACAGAAGGTGCATATGACATTATGTAGGATAATATTATTACAAACTCCTGATAAGGGTTGCCATGTTGTTTCAGTTGTATTTTGTCATTTTATTTTTTGTATCCAGAAATAAGGATAGCTCGGGGATTTCAAGATATTCTTGGTAAAGAATATAATCGTAGTAGGAGGTCACACGTTCCTGTCCTGTTGTGGAAATTTTGATCTGTTTACATTTGTTAATGAACACAAGACTTGGGATAACCTATTGTTAAGAAAAGATTTTGTAATTTGAGTGCATTGTGTGGCAAGACAGAGCATGGCAGGGATGTCTTGACATGGAATGGGATTTGATGGTTGCTTCAAAACTGTATGCAGATACTAAAGATTACTTACATTAGGCTTACATAGCATTATGATGTGAGATGTATGAGAATAACATATATTAAGATTGACTAGTTATGGGAAGATGAAGAGATACCCTCTTTTATCGCATAATCGTCGCACGCGCAGAATCGTCGCAACCATATTTTAGAGCATCAAAATTTGGATAAAAAAACCTCTTGCGTAATCATCGCACAATGTTTTTGGTACCGCTATTAGATTCCGAGCTCTTTGTGTAGATATTCTTTCCGTATAAAACGATGCATTTTAAAGTAGAAATCTAATATTTATTCGGACATTCCTACTTACTTATCTAATTAATGGAAATACGAAGTTATCTGATGTGTAAATTTTCTTTTAAAGACGTTTTTTAAAAATTATAACCTTTATCTGATCATCAGCGTCACTGCGGTGTACCGCTAATTGGCATCATTCATGTTTGGTTATGTTGCTTACCGTATAGAGCGCGCACATGTAGTCAAATATTTATATCTCGCCGATTTCATGCAACGCACACTCTCTGTCGAGTGCCGAGTTAACTACATCTAATAGCCCACACTCTTTCGTGGTAAGTGTGTACTACAACGATAGTTATACGTTCGTTCAGGCTCGCATTCGGGTCACAGATTTAGTTTTTCAATTTAAAGTTGAAGAAAGGTTTTTGTTGAATGACTTATTATTTTAATATTTTTGGCGTGTTCTTTTAAACTTCACTTTTTAAATAAACGTACTTTCCATAAATGGATTTTGTTTTTATGACTAACTTTACCTAACAAAATTTTTTTCTCTCGCATAAACGTCGCACCTCTAATTTTCAGACTTGATTTTAGTATAAAATGTGCGACGATTATGCGATAAAACACAGTATACATGTGTTACAAGGGCATAGAGTTCCATCGACCCAGTATGAAGACATAAGACCTGAGCAAATATTCAAATTTTCGAATACCAATACGAATACATAGTTTATTATTCATAATCAATTTGTCCTTATACACTAACACATTTCGAAATAACAAATGTTTGTTTGCTAACAGATATTTAACATAGGATACCTCGTGAATTTGTCATATACCAATGTTCATTGTTGAGGTAAAGTGATTTTTGTGATATAAATACCCTTATTAAATGTTATAATAGGACATCATAATCAAAAATATGGACAATAAGTGACATTTTAAACATGTAAAAAGTAGTCAAAGTTTTTTTCACGACTGTCTCGCTAAATAATACTAAAAAAATTGTGTGAAAAATTCGAACACGACATATTAGTGTATACTATTTGTAACATTTGGAACTTAAAAACAAATATTACATATTTCTATTTGTTATATTATTTGTACCAATAGTGGGGAAAAAAAAAGTCAACAACCATGGACTAAACCACACCACAAACACACACTCCAGTGAGATGGACATTAAAAGAAGTGAAAACCATAGTCAGTGTGTAAATCCATAGTCACAATCAGTCTAACACCATGCGACACAGAAGCAGCTTAGTTGCTGTATTATACATCTATGACAAAACAGGCGTTAATTTTTTTTTTTAATTAGCTGAAATTGTGTTTGTTTATAGTACTGGACTGGTGAATTAAAATAGTAATTCAGTTTATCTGGCTGCCGTTAACAATGAAAACGTGTGAATAAATAGGGTTTTAAATATGATTGTAATATATAAGTTAATTTAACCACTGATTTGGGGGAGGGGGGGGGGGGAAAGGAGTTTAGCTGTATAATTGAAAACAAAATATTTTTCTTTCAAAATTCAATTATTCTAACAAAATTTTACATAAAATTATTGTAACTGACTTAAACCTAACCAACCTTTCACTTTAGTAACTGTCTAATTTAGCAGAAGTAACTACACTACAACTTTAGTTTTTATTTCCTTATGTATTTGTTACATGATGTGAAATTTTTTTTAGAGGAATTCTAATTTTCATTCTTACTATTTGAAATTACTACGTATTTGCATTGAAGAATAATCAGTATTTTTATTTGATTCAAACTACAAAATTGATATTCACAAAGGCCTAATTGACATAAATGTTTTAAATAATTAATCTTATGGGTTAGTTAGTACATACATTGTACATAAATTTAAAAAAAAAATTATATTTACCTTTAAAATTAAGTTTCTATGCAATTCTTGTAAATAACGGCACATTCTGAGAATTGTATATAAAAATAACTGAAAACCCCCCATACGTAATAATTATTGAGCAATAAGATACAGCCGATGCTAGCAACATAAAATGTTAAGACCGGGTTGAGGACAGCCCAGACCACTCACGGCAGCATGGGTATCTGGATGGGCAAGTTGAGCATCCTCATCTTGACGGCACGGTACACGGCCAGAGAGACTCTTCCCGGGATGTTCGCCTCTAGCTTGCGATCGTCACGCTCAATCAGGTGCGACTTGGGGAACTGGATGTACACTTTGCTGAAACATTAACAAACTAAAATTAATTCATAATGTTTCCACAATTCTATAACAAACAAAAAAAAAAAATTACATTCGAAATAGAAACGTTTCCTTATGTTTTACTGGAAACTTAAACAAATACTAGCCTTAAATTCTTTTAATCACCATTACAATTTTTAAAAAAAACTTCAGTTTATGATCTAGACTCTTGCCTATTTGAGTTTTTATCAGCCCAGAGTATAAAAATTCAAAATTTTTACTACAAATCCGTATGTTCGGTATACCGAAACCGAAATCGAAATTTTGCTACTTTCATTTTCGATTTCGGTAAGAATTTCATCTGTCGAAGTTCGTTTTTAGCGAAATATTTCGAGCCAAACGAAAGTTCAATAGCTTACCGAAGTTCGTTTGTTCTAGTTGAAAAAGAACTCGTAATTTAATAAAAATGTACAGTAGAATACCGGTACAATAACGTACCTCATTTTAAGTCCGCGCCAAAAATCGTATCTTCGCCATGCAAAACGGTTTCAGTTTAAAGTATCATATTTTCACTATAACGTTAAAATTCTACTAGTAGCGAGGCATTACTACATCAAAATTTACTTAAACTGGTAAATAAATTTCCAGCTAAATGATTAATGTTGTAGAACAAAGATACAAAAATACCACCGCAACGTATTTTATAACCTCTAAATTCTCAAAACAAAGTTAACAAACAGTTGCGCGCACTACCATAGATTATACCGTACGTAGTATGCTACGTAAGCAACACAACACCATTCGATACATCGAAAGACGGCAGTTTGAGAGAAGTATTCATTATTTAGACAAAAGTGTTACGCTACGCTAAAAATACTGTTTGATTTCTGTGCCGGGATTGTTTATTGTTATTGTTGAGTTTATTTTGAGGTTACGTTATTTAGACACCGCATTGTATTCGTGCTACAATATGAATGATCCTGGAGATAAAAAGAAACGAAAGCAATTCACGCTTAAGGAAAAAGTGGATATACTCAGAGAATTAGACAAGGGGAAAAAGCAAGTCGCTGTTGCGAATACATATGGCATTGCGGCTCTCCTGTAGCTATATTTTTTATATATTTTTTTTCTCTTTGTAAAGATGATATGTATGTATGTTTCAGTACTAAGTACAAAAACTTGAGGTCCCTGTAAGTACATAGCACTGAGATTCTACTGTAATGTCTTTATATGATTTGCAGTTATTACTAATAACTTAATAACATATGCAAATCATATAAAGACATTAATTAGAAAAAAGATTTCCATTAAGATTAATTAACGTGGTGATGAAAAAACTCACGTTAATGAAAATACGGTAAAATCATAATTTGAACAAACATGGCCGATAAAGTAAACAAAATTCAAACGTGATTACAGTAGGCCTAGGTATCAAAACAAAACAAAATCATGCAATATTTGAAAAAATTACCTGATTCTTTTGCTTTCAAACAGTAGTGTAGGTACTATATTTGTAAAACATACATTCCAGAACTGTTAGTACACTATTTAGTATTTACCGTATACACAAACAAAGAACGTACCTACTTTTATTCGCGCACGGCCAAACAAAAACATTGTCGTCTGCTTTATTTAAATTTTACATATTCTGTCTGGCATATAAAATCCTCATAATATACAGCCAATTAGACAAAAAGGTCAACAAGTCACTGCGTGTAATGAGCACTTGGCAGCAACCATTTGTTATGTTTTGACCATGTCCCTTGCCTGGTCTACAGCTTCCTGAGCTAGTCATGTGTGACAGTGGTGCAAGATGGTGGCCGTTCCGCAGTAGACACGTGTTTTTTCATCAGTACCATGCACGTGATAAATATATTATCATAGACTGCGACATTACGACAATAAAGGAAATAGTCTGTGCGCTGAAAGATCTGGATTGATTCTTGAAATTTACGAGTGACATGGGGCTGTTGTGTGGTCTAAGGCGGATGTTTATTATATTAAATAGTAATATTTATATATACATCAAAAGGCACCAAAATGATTTAGGTAATAGAATTTATTACTGAAGAGCCAATTTTGGGGCACTTTTTTTCTTTGTTAATTAAAAAATTTCAATTTACTTTCGTTAAGAATATATTTATCTCATAGAAAAATTCATTTTCGTTTCACTTTCGCGAAACTTGATAAATTTTCTTTCACTTTCATTTCGTGTGGATTAAGTCACTTTCGCACATCCCTACAAATCCGAGATAAAAACATAAAGAGATACCTGCAGTCAATATGCCAATTCCTGGACCTATTATGCAGAAGAAGGCAGATTACTTAACATTGAGGTTAGGGATTTCGGAATTTAAGTTTATCACTGGTTGGCTACAACAATGTATAATGATTATCCAATAGTTTGGTTAATACAAACTTCGTCATTACAAAGTGCTAAAATTATGGTCCGTTTAGGTTTGAAATAATGAGGTTTGAACTGTATTGCGCTCCCTACTCTGATGTATGCATCCTACAAGGACGAACAGTAAACAATAACACACCTTGAACCGTCGAAGTAAACCCTCATATCTGAAGCGCAGTCTCTCAGCTTGTTCTTGATCGCCTGGGCATAGAGCTCGCCCGGCTGGTTCGTGGGGAAGCGATTGCAGTACACGGTCGTGAACGGGTCGTAGCCACCGATCTGCTTTACAGCATCCTGCTCGTTGATCTGTCCTCCGGACGCTCCTCGCACAAAGTAGTTGGGGTAGAACGCTCCGGAAATTACTACCTGAACAAGCACAACTCACGCTGCTGACGGCACTTGTTTACCGACAGCTGCTTTAAGGCTAGTCTCACATGCCATGTGGACATTTCATTGTGTTATTAATATAATTTTTTTAGTAAATTATAACATAATATCTCTTTCGCATTGACATTGTTCAGAGCTCCACCCACTTAAGCCTGATGCAACTCCATCTATCTTACTTCCTTCCCCTAAACTCTGCACAGATCTTATTTAAAAAACATTTAAATTTAAATAATAATAAAAAAACACCTGTGTGCAAAATGCTGTGTGTGCGAACTAATTAAAATGGAAGAGGGCAGGTAAGACAAAGATTCCGTGCCTCATACCCCAAATAAGTAAATTGATAATGTAATTGGTTTATTTTTATTCCCAAGGCTTTTGTTCTTTCAAATTGTGTTCATTGACCATTGAACAAATTACTTTCAATTATTCTAATTCATTTCAGGCGGACTTGGACATTTTTATTTCATTTAAAAAAATACTTTGAGTATTACAATGCTGTGTTTACAGAATGATATTAATTTATAATTTTTTTCCCCACTAAGTTGTGACTCTTGACTATTGCAAATGTGAATTTGCAGAGTTTGCATTCAGCCTAAACACTAATTCCTTCCGTAACAATCAAACACTAAATAATTAAATTGGTATTGTTTTTAACACTGCTTTAATCACTTATGGTTGCAAATTAACATGAAAAATCCAGCATTGTTAAACATCTTAGCATGCAAGATTTAACAACAATTATATCCCAACCTTGTAGTAGAATTAACCTTAACCTGAATCCACACAAACTTTCTGTAGCAACGTAACCATCATAGATTTATGCACATTAGATGGTACAATGCCAAACAAAACATACACTGTGAATCGATAACGATGCTATGTTTTTTAACTTCACGCTTCTGCAGCAACTTTTGAAAAAAAAAAAAAAAAAATTGTCTCAACTAGATATTTGTAAGAAATATAAACCAAAGATGTGATTTTTAAGGGTCTCCAAGTTCACATTTATTTAAACAATATTGTGGAAATAAGATGACAAAGATAATTACAGAATGAGTGGATTATTGTCCAAAAAAGAATAAAGCATAAAGAACACAATAGCCGTTTCTGGGAGATAAAGAAAGCATCATAAATGCAAGGGCCAGTTCCAGGCAAATTATCCGAAAAATGTGTTCATAAATTGCTAAGTATTCAAACTAAAAGAAAAAATATATCAAATTTTGACAAATCCTGGAGGGATCCACCACGTACCAAATTTCAAGCTACAGGCTGTACAGTCTACACACTACGTGTATTACACTCAGACAAACTATATTTCTTTTAATTAAAACAAGACGAAGTACGAACTGACAGACAAACACGCTGCCTTCACATTGCATTACGAGAACCATCCAGCAGGAAGTGCTAAAAGACATGCTCGACACCAGAAGTGCACCACGCACCTTCATGACGAACGGCTTCTCCGCCGGCGTCCACTTGACGCGGTGCTCCCCCACGGACGTGCGGATTCCCACGGCGCCCAGCCGCTGGGTCAGCTCGTTCACCAGGTGGTGCACGTCCTTCATCGTGTTGAGCTGGATGAAGTACCTCCTGGCCCAGGACGCCTCCCCGCCTCCCACCGAGCGCTCGAAGTACCCCTGCCTTATGTTGTTCTGCCACACCTGGCGTTGCAAGAGCGGGTACAGCATTTCAGTTAATAACCAACTCTCACACCTCAGGCACCTTTTATTATGCTCCTTGGGCAAAACAAATGATATATTATACAGAATTACATCAAATTTTAATAAACATACTTGCTATTTCTCTCTATCAAAAAATAATTTAAATATAATATGTTTAAGGTTAATTATGCTACCATATGTAATTTTCTTTTATATAAACAGGTTTTTGATTATCTTTATTGTTGTTATATATATTTATGTAACTTATTTTTGTTTATCTGTTAGTTGCCTGCTGTGTTGTCTTGTGTATGTGTTATTATAGTATTGTCCTATTTGTTTTGTTTCATGTGGTTGTTTTGTCTATGTAATTTTTTATGTTTATCGTGCCTACCACCCACGGCCTTATGCCGTCGGTAGGCATGTAACAAATTGGTAAATAAATAAATAACAAAGCAGTAAAAATATTTCAAAAAAACCTTTAATTTTTAAAATGTTTTGACAGCAAGGTTATTAGAGATGTTAACAACAGAACAAGGATATTGGAAAACGAATCCAGTGTTCCCCCATTCTTAGGCCGGGCATACAAAGAATGAGGCATGAAACAATGCAAAATTTTGTCTGATAGTAGTTTACTTCCATGCATTTACATAAAAACCATGCATACCCGGCACGACGCCATGAAACTGTCACGATCAGACTCGAGGTGACAACATCAAATTACTTCCCCAACTTCGCCGCGAGCAGACTACATATGATGGCTGTAGTGTCTGCATATGCACAAGTATTATTTAAATCAATAAAGGCATGCCTTATTTACTCTTTAGTAGTGTGTTTATAAATGACTAGTTAAGTATTATTTTTCATCATTAATTTAATATCAGTAAATATTCACTTGCAAAGTATTTTAATTGATTTTTTTCTCAATGCAGTCTAAAAAAAAGTAAGGAATTAATTAATTAAACTTTGAAATGATACATTATTGATCAATAGATATTTGATTTCACTTCAAATTAATACAGAGTTGTTTGTATCCCTTACATTTAAGTAACGTTAGTAAAAATCAGATACGAATTGCAAACAGTACATGAATTTATGAAGAAATACATACATTCAGTAAAACATTAAGATACCGCAAAGTATGAAAAAATTACTGACCCTGTTTTGTACATACTACTGATACTTTCCTTGTGTTTTACAGGTTTTGATGACAGCTTTTCAAATGTCTAATTTTTCCATTTTCCAAATTTTCCTTGCCTGTCGTAACTCTTTATTGACCATTTGTAAGGGACAATCCCAGCATTTTCCTGGCGTGATTTAGGAAAATCATGGAAAACCAAAATCCGAATGGCAAGAACAAGACCGGTATTTGATTCCCAGTCCATACGAATGCAGGTCCATTGTCTTACAACTTCGCAAACTCGCTCCATAATAGCAAAATAATAACATGGCTTACAAGTAACAAACCTTAATTTAACACTTTTAATCTGTTAAATCTAGAGAATTAGGTTATTTTTAATAATCACCTGCTTAGTTTCACTAAAGATATACAAGACAAAATTTTTTCCTTAACACTACAAAATGAGATCGTAACACGTACTTGATAGGCATTTAGGAAACTTATGAGGTCACTGCACGATCCATCAGCCCAGGTTAGCTTTGAGTTATAAGCCTTCAGTCGTTCCTGGAACGGTGAACTGAACATGCTCTTCAGTGACATAGCAGCCCCTGTTGAGAAGTACGCACATATCACTTCATACATTTCATGGCAGTATTCTAATCAACCAGTTCACACTCAACAGCATTATAATAGCACTGTGCAGATGTTTGGCATTTACACTGAATAAATACTGACAGTCATACAGAGAAAAAGAAAAGTTTGCAGTGGTAAGGAGGCAAAATTCACATATCTTATACATACATTAATGGAATACTTAAGAGCATGACATAGTTCTCCCCAAGTCTTGGCAAAATAGATACTTTGCTCTTTCCTCCTCCCTCACGCAAACACAAAAATGATCTGAGGATACTGCTCCCCCCCCCCCCCCCCCCTTTTCCACCAAGGCTCGACAGATCTGTATAAGAAACTAATAATCCGAGCTATAGCAGGAGAAACTGTTATAAATATAACACACATAAATAAATGGATATTTTGGAGAATGAATTGTAACCTTTGCAAAGATGTGTTCTAATGTTTTGATATATTAGTGTCTCAACACATTTTTTTCCCCAATAAGATAGGCTGTAAAAATTTTTACAAATGTGTAACAAGTTTTAAAATTAACCTAAATTAAATCTAGTAAAAAAAATATATTACATGAAATTGATGCCAAAAAAATTGTCAGAAGGACTTTTAAGTGTTTCAAAAGAAATTTGTTTGTGAATACCAATTCTAACACCATAACTTCAAACGGATCCAATATTTGTCATATAATAAGAGTTATAGTGAATTTTCTGTTTTTTAAAACATCCTTTTACACCCTTTCTACACCTTTGGTCAAATTTTGCCCACTAACAAACTCGACTGAAATTTTCCATTACTACATTTTTTTTTACAAATTTGGAAGTAATTTTTTGCAAAATATGGAAGTTATGTTCATATATGTATCTATGTATAATGAAAACATTTTCTGGAAGTCACTACATGATGACAGCTACAATAGGTAGTCTTTCTTCTAAATCTACCCAAAATGTATATGTGCACAAACCTACAAAACACACGTCAGCAAACATCCAGAACAGTAAAAGCGAGAGTCTGATGTAATTCTGTTACGTACCCATTATGATGCATTCATCCAGCACACTGTACAGGAATCCAAGAATAATCATGCGAGACACCTTGATGTCGAGTGGTAGTCGCGCCATCACACGACCAATGAATGTGATCTGACCATCTTCGGGATCCAACTCTCCATCGTGCTCCAATAGCAAAGCTCCAGTCTACAAATAATTGCATACATGTGACTACAGAGGACAGGTCACTTGCATGAGGTTTGTTTTACTGTTGGCAAAGGAGTTGTAGTAGTTGGGAGTAAATGGACGGGGGTCAGAAAGATTTGGTAACTCTCATACATGTGAAGAGAGAGATTTGACTTTTTCTTAATAAAAATAGGCAGATAAGTAGACAATATGAAAAAATGCAATTTTTAATCAAGATTCATCTGAAGATGAAACTGCTCTGGCAATTACCTAATATCATTGCACAAGAGCTTCACAAAGCTAGGTTATAATGTGTTTTTACATAATATCATTGAAACGGTTATGCTTTAGTAATTTATAAACACAATATTAAGTACAACAGCAACTCTAATATTGCATATTTTTAAAATAATAATAATAACAAACCTCACTCATTCTGTAAAGAATGATTTTGATCAAAATGTCAGTCTAAACTATTTCACATTTAACAGTGTGAAGCAGAAACCCTAATTAATAAAAAAAGATGATTAAAAAAATTAAAATAAAACAAAAAGTGAGAATCTCAGATTAATATCAATAATATCCTAATTGATGGTGTTGATGAAGTGACTTTGATACTCCTAGTAACATAATAAGCACCTAATTTCAAAGTGTAGGAAGTCAAGACCAGCCTTGATTCCAAAACCATACAATTCTGATAATTTTAATTTTACTGGGATCAAAGTAATTGGTCAATTCCATAAGTAAAGAAGACAGATGTAATAATACTAACCAATTACTCCTTTTAAGCATTAATGTTCATTATGTAACAATGATGATGATTCACGCAATGGCGTATGTCCAAAAGCCTACATCAAGTCATGATTCACTTGCTTTGTGGTGCATAAGCCACTTAAAGTTGTTTTCACTTGTTTGTTTATTTGTGTAGTTACGTTTTTATGTGCTTTCACGTATTTTTTAAGTGTTCCTTGTTTATTTTTAATTCCTAAATGCATCTTCATGTAATTTTCTTTTGTATTTTTTTTTGGCCACAATAATCTGTTCAATGAGCTTATGCAATACTTTTTCAGTTGGGTAATAAAAATAATTAGAGAGAAACAGAGAGAGTTCTGGAACAGCGAGAAAAAGACTCTGGACTTTAGTCAAAATGCTACTGCCATGCGCTACGATTGGCTGACATTTTCCCATGTATTTTTACTATTTTTGTGATTAATTGAAAGTTGAGTTGCACAAGCGATGTTTGTTCCTCTAGAACAGAGAGTAGTCGTATCATTTAGTCAGCCTCTGTACACGGTGCCGGGTAGGACGCATATCGGACGGTGGCACACAAATAACATTTTAATGGTGTAGAAGAGAGAATTTTACGGTTGTAGTCCAGATGCTACCTTTTATATTTAACTTTTTTTTTTGTCTTTCGGAACTTTTAAGAATTCAGAGACCACAGTTGTAGGTACTAGCACGAAGCAATGAGTGAGTGACTTCGCTATTGTTCCCAGGACAGTCCAGCCTCGTACAGTGTGTTGCCAGCAACCACAGGATTTACGTAATTACAAACAGTCTTTAATATTCATTTTCGGTACCTAAGAACAGTTGAGTCAGTGAAGAGGTTTTGGGTGACCAATTTGTACATTCTACATGTTTTGTTCTCGTGGTCACAAGATGGCAGCAATGATGACTTGTGTTTCGTAATGGAGGAATAAAAAAAAAACAGTTTAAAATCAGTTCATGTCTTAGAGATGTTATTTCAGTAATTAAGCATCGAAAGTAACTGTTATTTTGGGACTTAAATATTTTTCGGTGCCCAACTCATTTCTGCTAGTGTTCATGAATTTGCACTCTAGGTCGATTGTGAGCTAGCAGGGGGTCTGGAATGTGACAATTACAATGAAGCAAGCACACCATAGATACTGTAGATGTTACTTTGTATGGAGCTATTACAATTGTTTAAAAAAAATAACCATTCAGGCAAGAAATATGAACTTGCATTGTAGTGAATAGTATTTAAGTACAAACTTAAAAATATTATATACTCCATGCAAGTCTTAAAAGAGTAGAATGCATAGAAAAATTGTATCATTAAAGTAATCCTGCTAAAAATTTCTACTACAAAGAACATGTGTTTCTTACCTCTTTCAGTAGGAGAACAGTCTGTTCAATATTTGTGAGGTCTGGTGGATCCAATGCCAATGCCAATATTTCCTTGGGTGAGCCCATGTCCAAAACTTTGGACTGCAAAACAACCTGGGCCAGTGGAGCCCTTTGAATTTCAGGTACACATTCTGGCAAGAGTTCTCTCTGAAAGGAATTGCAATGTTTTAAAAATGTGATAGTAATAACATTATTTTGTAAAATTAAAGTCATGAAATTATATTTAAAATAAAATAAAAATGTTCATGCCAACTTTATAAAAAAAAGTGTTAACTATCTGATTACATCTTGACTGCCCACTGTGCAACCTGCAAAGTTAATTAAGACTAAATCCAAAATCAATAAACAGTCCCAACTAAAAGTTTATTTATTCTTTGGGTACTTGGTTTCATTTTGCCAATTTTTACCAACAAACATTTAATGTTATCTTTTTTTCAGTATGTGTTTATAAATACGCTGCCTAGTAACTTTTGAATTTTGTTTTCTGACTTAGGGAAGTGGAAACTTCAAGCAATTTAATTTTTCAATTATTTTCAAAATTTTAGAAACTAATTTTATAGACTACTTAACAATGCCTCAAAAACAAAAGATAGTTCAAAAATAATGTTTACAAACATGTGAACAAACAAGACCGTTCCTAGCTGGTAACTTAATGATGGTAAAAGATGTGTAAATAAGCTGTGTTCAGCCCTCTGTACTACTGTTTCAGTACAAGTACGTCCATTTATATGCTGTCTTTGAGAGAGGGAGATCAAGAACTACAAATTAAAGTGTTCTACAAACAATTTTTGTAACGATTGACATTATCAAGCTGTCCAGTTTTTAAACTACACATGCCAGATAATAATGTAAAACTATGTGCTAGAAACATAAGTCACTCCTTTGGGCTAATCCCTAACACAGGTCAATGAAAATGAAGACCATAGGTGCACTCAAGGGATTGTGATTAGAATAAATTAATAGATGGATTTCACTTTCTAAACAGCCTACAGAATGGCTTAAATTGTCAATATCCAAAATATTAAGAGATTTGACCAAAAGGGTGAAGATTATTGATAATAGCATTTCCATTAATTAGATAATATTAAGAAAGTTACGGTAATAATATTTTTAGTAGCCACTGTGTACTTACAGAGAATATTTTAAATATAGTAATGTTTTGAGACAAAATTATTTTTTTAAAAATTAATATGTTCTGCACTAAACCACTTAGCTTCATAGCATGATTTCTTTTATAGATTATTAGTATTACACATAATAAGGCCAAATATATATGTGTGTGCCATTAGAAAATACATGAGTCTGGCATAAAAAATAAGTTTAGTTAAAGCTCATTTAAAGACGACAAAAAATTTCTGGGGAAGGTAACCTCTTTACAGGTGGCCAAGAGGCAATCAGTTAAGATTTTCTTCTTAGCAATTTGATGAAAATTTCCCCTATACTTTCTAATATAGATGGCTACTCCTTAATCGTGGTTTTGTATTCATGCCTACTTTAAAAGGAAAAAACATTTTAACATTACTTTCATGGTACAATATTAAATATGTATTGTAATTACTTTTCCTCAACTTGAACAGGGGAAAATCAGGTAATACAATTAACGCAGAATATTTTTAATGTACAGTAAAACCTCGTCTATCCAGACTAACTGGGATCAAAGGCAATCCGGACTATCAGAAACCCGGAATATCAGGGTAATATGAGCAATAAGCAAAATAAAATCCTTAAATAAGCAGCCTTACTGTTTATCATCAAAAAGAATTAAACTAACAAAAATACTTAATATACATGCCCTATATTATTTATAAAAAATAATAAAAAATAACTTTTCACATCATTTCTTAGTAAAGAATTGGTCCACTGTCTTCTGTTTTAAAGTTTCAAACACAAACGCTTTATCATTAATAGTTCAGCTGGAACGGTGACGGGCTGACACTCCAAGTACATACGCCATGACGTTTGTAGATGGTGCGCTTTCTTGAACTCAACAAAATAAATGTGTATATAATTTTTAATGAGATATTTTACCAATTACACATTCTTACTTGCATTTTATTACCGTAATTCTACCATCTGTGCAGGAACTGTACATGGAATCAAACTAAAAAGTGAATATTTGGCGTAGTCACATTATAGCCAATTAATTTTAAAAATTTTATGTGAACATTAAATAAAATGTCTACAAATTTGATCCGGATTATCCAGGGATCCGGATCAACGAGGGCAGGATAAAAAAGGTTTTACTGTATTTTAATGTTGTAACTTCACTACAGACAATTGCTGTTTTTCTTTGAAAAATAAAAAAATTAAAAAAACGCACCTCGTAGAACTTCTGTGGCACGAGCCTGTACACACGACCCTCGCACACTCGGCCAGATCGCCCCGCGCGCTGAGTGCAGTTGGCCTTGGACGCCCACGCCAGCTGCAGGCTCGAGAAGTTCGTCTTCATGTCGCAAACCATGTGCTTGGTCAGGCAGAAGTCTATTACTGCAAGAAACACACACCACGTAGAGCCAAGATTTTATTTTATGGTTTCATATATATATATATATATATATATATATATATATATATATATATATATATATATATATAAATTTAGCCATTTTTTCAATTTTTTTTTTTTGAAAAAATAAAATATATAATTATTTATTTCAAATGTAAAAATGATTTCAAAATTTTACCCTTATTAAGATATTTAATTTAATTACTATTTATATTCAAAACAACAACCTAACTTGTACTTGACATCATATAACTCCAATAAAATTCCAATTACCAGGAGATATGGTGCGCACATTTAAGTATTTACAAAAGTCCTTATTCGGGTTCGTTGACACTACACAGTTTTTAATTAATGTTTTAGGGAACTTAAAATCAATTTACCTCGGCTAGTTAGGTTCAAAATGTCATCGGCAGAGCTCAGAGCCCCTTATCTATAGGACCTCTGAGTCTGTTAATTAGTGTGTAAAATCGTAAAATTTATATCAAAGTATTACTCAAATCATATATAATGTCCATTTACTTCATAAAATCAATGTTTATATTAATTTCCGGCGACGATGTGACGTAAAAACGGGAGTTGCGTGATTGAGTGCATAAATGGAGGACACAAATTCTGGGCACTTTTATTACTCACGATTTTCACTCTTATATTATTTATCTTTTTAGATAAATCCTATTCCAATATTCTGGACTCCCTAATGATACATAATTATCATCCTCTATCCGGGATGCCTGTTGCTATCTAGCTAATTTTCAGGATTTATAATCGCCGACGTCACGAAGTTGCAGCTCTTTCAGCTGGCCATTATAGAACTCTCTTTCTTACTAGCTTCTCAAATTAAGCCAGTAAAACTTAACTTTTAAATGGCGGCCTGTGATTGGCCGAAAACCAAAATCAGTTACTTAATTTCTTAACAAAAACGTGAAATCCGAACGCAACAATTGTGCGGATAACAAAATTTCACGTACAATTTAAATAAATAAATATTAAAATAATAATTTACATTATAAAATCACGGTGTTAATTTTACCGTTTACAGTTTCCAAGTTCATTAGTCCTTAGAGGGGTATCAACAATACCTAGTTCAAATAGTCCGGTAAAAATCCAAAGAGTCACTTTTCCATAGACATACATAACAATAAATTGCCGTTTCTGAAAATAAATAATATTAGACATAGAGCAAACAAAATAAATAAATCGTAAATAATAATAAATAATTAAACTGTCAAAACAAACATGTTGCAGTACAATATATGTATACACACACACACACACATATATATACATATATACTCACACACACGCACGCACGCGCACACACACACACACAGAGCCAAAAAGTTCTTCATTAAGTGGATTTTGTCTTTATTGGCAATACAATTTAACACATGTGTAATATTAAGAACACATCAACACCAAATTACATTGGTCAACCGCTGTAGCAATTCATGGTAAGACATTTAAAATGTGTATATAAAAATACAACAGATATTGATCAGAATAAGTTGAACAAAAAACTTCAGTAATATTCCTGATTTCACAAGAATATAAAAAGGACAGTTAATTTTTTTTTTAATAGAAATGCTAGAGACAAGATTTCTTTTTGTGTTGACAAGCTGTTACCATTTTTATTTTTAAAGTATTCTGCATTAATATATAAAATTACATATCAAAATAAGAAATAGTGTTATTGGTACCACTCACTACTTTTTAAGCAGTGGGAAAACATATTTGAGTGATTACGTGGTTTAAGTTTTTTTCTGCTACCAACAAATTTAAAAAAAAAAATTGTCACTACTATTAATATGAATAAAAAAATTAATCTACAATCATTATTATTACGCAGTACCTCATGATGTTTCTCTGTAGGCCTGTGTGATATCACTATCAGGTAGAGACTGCTTTTGTTAATTTTTCCTTTAAAAAAACCATACATAATAACTAAATAAATTTGTTTACTTAAAACTAGTAATGTGTTGAATCCCAAGTTTCTCGAATCCAAATCTCAAAGAGTGCCTCGACTCCACACCTCGAATCAGATTCCTGGTTTCAAGGGTCAAAATGAAATATGTAATTTGCAATAAATAAAAATTTTTACAAAGATAAAATACTTTTTCATAGCACTTCTTTGTTGCTGAGATTGTTAGCAACATTTTTAAATTAGTAATTTCTAATTATTTTACAGTATTTTAAATGTCACTAACCTGTACCAACCAACTGATTTTACATCATCATGTTATTTTATTTATTTTATACCTAACTCAACCATTTGATAAAATGATAAAACTACT
This sequence comes from Bacillus rossius redtenbacheri, assembly GCF_032445375.1. Lineage (NCBI taxonomy): Eukaryota > Metazoa > Arthropoda > Insecta > Phasmatodea > Bacillidae > Bacillus > Bacillus rossius. The sequence continues at coordinate 23,243,056 of NC_086330.1, read as the reverse complement.
TGAAGTATCACACTTCATCCTGCCAAATGATTAGAAAACATGCCAAGAAATTAAGGAAAAATATTTTTTTTTTTAAATTCCTTTAATTAACAAGAATTAGTGATTGTTTTTACAAAATAAAAACAGTTTTGGGTTTCAGAAACTATCCCAAAAAAATAACGTAAGATCATCTCCATAACTTTCTTAAATTCAACCAAAAAATTAAAATAACTTATTATTGAATCATTAAAACACAAGGTAGATACCAATTGAAGCAGTACAGCAACTCTTATTGTTGGCATGCATAAACAGGGCCGAACCTACATAATGTGTACATTTCTAGATGTTATAATAACTATTGTGAATGAAAACATGGGGACAGGGAAACATATGTTAAACACAATGTAACATGTCTTCACATACCTTTAACAATTATTTTGTGGCCTAACCTAAGAGATTTATAAAATATTAAGTGTAAACAAACGAGACAGTAGATTAACACTGTATTATTTTTCAATTTTGTTCGAACATTTACTGGGAAACCACGTATTTTTCCATTTGAAAAATAAAACTTTTGTGTCACGAAAACAAATGTATGTAAAACCAGGTATAAATATAAAATGTGTAAACAAAGCCATCCTCTGGAAAATAATTTTAAAGAGCAAAATACAAGTATAACTCAATTCAAATAAATCAAACCTCACTACTGGTATACAAAAGGTAATAATAAAATAATGAATACTCACCATAAACAATATCAGGCACGGTGATTGAACTCTCCGCAATATTGGTAGAGAGAATAATTTTGCGAAAGCCCTTTTCAACGGGTCGGAAAACACGTTCTTGCTCTTCGACTGTGATAGTAGAATGGAGCGGCTGCAGCACCCACTTCCTCTCCCTACATGCACATCACATTTATTACATCTTATCTTTAAGGAGTTTAATGGTGCCTCTTTTTGCGCAAGCATTTCTGCATGCAGTAGCAAACATGCCACAAGGTGCAACAGACGCACGCCACATGCAGCATGCCGCCTCCTGTTTGGAAACAGAAGGGGCAAAGCACCCTTCAGTCACTGAAATGTCATCCCAAGCGATAAATATTGCAAGTATTATTGCCGATAGCAGCAAAAAAATTCCCCATACAACTAAAAATAAATGCAACAAAACAAGTGATATCTGTAAACATTTCCTGATCCTTCAGATGCCTTCCCAGATGAGAATCTCTACTCGTCACCTATTCCCGAGGGAGAGGATTTTCTGCGACTATCTTGCCACAAGGTAGCCATGCTGCGTGATGTGCAGATGTTGAGACTTTGTCCACTTTGTGCCTTGTTCAGGGGTCTTCCTAAGGCAGGGGTTCCCCATCACGGCATGCACAAAATCTACAGTCGGAAACACTCAAGTAAAAACAATCTCCACAGCAATGCCATTTGTTGTGCCTTAAGAGCACAAAAGCCAAATCTGGTCCGCTTGACACACTGACTACTGTCCCTATAGTGCCAACTGAGCTAAGAGAAAATTAATCAGGATGCGGAACTACCTGTGACATCTTGCAGTCTTCTTCTGGTCGCACCAGCCGCAGGAGGGGACCTGTCCAGAAATGTATTATCTAGAGCAATTAACCTTTCAAACCAGTACACTCGCAAATGGGCGGGAAGCAGTAAACAAAGGCGTCCATAAACAAACGCTTGCCTTCCACAACAGGCAGGAAGTGGAGGCGTCAAGCAGCCTCTTGCAGCTGAAGGTTGCAGGGGTCTCGAAGTGCAGGCAGTTCCAGCAAGCAGAAGAAGCAAGTCACAGCAACGAGTCCCAAGAGGAGATGAAGTTGGTCAACCACTGACGAGCACCCATGTCCCAGTACACCGGCTTCAGCTCCACAGTTCAGATAACCCTCTGGCATACATGTTAGTAGCTACGCTTGGCTGAGGATTGAGTGCGTCTCAGGGCAAGCCTTATACGTCTTAGGTTGCAGCTTAGAATGTGAGGTTGCATGCATCGCAGCTGTAAGCAAGGTTGTTTGGTGCCATGGCTGGAATTGTAGTTGTGAAGAAACCCCAAAATAAAATCTATTTGGAGGGCACATCACACACTCATTTTCCCTAAATTCCACAGGACAGTTGATTCACACGGTGCTCAGGGACTATCTCCTCCGACAGCAGTGGTCCTGGCGGAAGATCTCTGCACTCTTCTCTTCCCAACTGACGCTGAACAGTTTCATTGTGCCGTAAGCTTTAGCCGCAGTTCGCCACACTTAGCAATAGTGTGCATCTTGGGTCACCAGCAAGCCTTCTCCGGCAGACTGCTTCCTGATGAAAGTTGATCATCATCTTCAGTATCGATCTTTAGGCTGCCTTTTCTGCTGACTACTAAGATGTCTGTGCCACCACACCAGACGATCCACAGATGGTTGCTCATGTGCTGACCTCCAGATGCTCTCATCGCCCCGCAAAACCACCGACCTTAGATATTCTCAACGTTCCGGGATCTCCCGGCCGACAGGAGCAGTGTTCACACCAGGAGGCCTGAATCCAAATGGCAATCACACCGGTTGCACCCCCTATCTAGCCAGTCTAGTCGGGAGTAAGGGTAGCCAGCGCAGCATGTTGAGTAGGCGAGGAAAGAAGGAAAGAACAGGCAAGAGGCACTGCCTCCCTGCCCTTGCGCAACACGCAAGGCTTGACCGTTGAACATCACCGCAGCAGCATTCAGCCGGGTGTGTTTAGGAGATGGTGACAGCAGCAGCACTCACCCGGGCGCTAATGGGGCCGGTAACGAGAAAGCAACATCTGCCGGCGTTCTCTCAGGAGATGTACAACCTTAAGCATTTTTTTAAAATTTTATACAGATTTCGAATCTATTAGGTACTTAAGTCTCCTACTCCTGAAGAGCATTTAATCTCATTTATCTATGTTTCGCATTTTTTTAACTGAAGGCAGAGACAACACAAGGTAGTTCTGGCAGTCTTCCAATAAGTTTTAAGTTTTCTCCCAACCCCACTCCATGCTGTTCTAAAAAATTCACTGCCTGGACTTGAGTGATAACATCATGTTTCGAGAGTAACCCAACTGTGATGGTGGAAACTCGCACGTATCTGCACCAGCTTGCGACTCGACATGCTCCACTAAGACGTGTGTGTCATTGCTTGTGTAACTATGCACCTAGTCGCATGCTGTACGTGCCATGTTGCACAAAAAGAGGCACCGTGTTAACATGTCACAATGCAAAGATGCTAAGAATAACCAGTGTATTCAATAGTGTACCGTTAAGGCCCAAATTTGACAAAAAATATTAAAGTGACTAACAGATGTTTTTTTATCTGCATGAACATAACACGACTTAACAAACAATAGGTATGTGGTGTTATTGGTGAAACCAAAAAAAAATTGTTATACACTTGATTCTGATCGGCCATACAAAATAATTTAAGATTAAAATGAAAACATGCAGTCTTCAAACAAATTTTCAGTTCAATTTTTAGTTGGAAGAACTTTTTTTCAGCTTGCAACTGAAGCAGAAAAAAATAAGTAAGTAGGTTTAAAATCATATACTACATATATTAGAAAACATTTATAGTAGTGATGGGTCCAAACAAATTTCTCGAATCTGAATCTTGAATTCAAATCACAGAGAGGACCTTAAATATACCCCTCGAATCCGAATCTAGGTGTCAAGTGTGAAACATAAATTAATGAAGAATAAATTAAAAATATTAACTATGGTTTTGAAACATTCTACCCTTTAAATGGTTGTTTCAGAAACTAAATTTCCAGAATCAATACATATTGTAATTTTATTTACATAATTACATGTCTAGGCGAATGGTAACAAGATAGGTATGAAGAAAAAAATTGACCTAGTAAACTTCAGAGGTTATCAGTGTTGAACTCTTTAATTTACTTTATTTCCTCCAAAATTTTCTTATAATATTTTTCCTAGAATACTAAATCCTTTAAATACTAAGGATTTGATAGTATTTGAGGATTTGATTGGCCCATACCTAGATAATAAATACAAAAACTATACCCATGAAAAATTTCTTTCTTCCATAGAAAAATAAATCTAGAATAACAACAATTACATACTCTTTTAAGTTCGTGTGCGTGTGCGTGTGTGTGTGTGTGTGCGCATGTGTGTGTATGTGTGTGTGTGTCAGTGCATTCAGTTTATATTTTAAAGATTCTAAATTCAAACCTGGGTTCACCATTTTTCTGATTGTCACTGTCCAAGTATAATTATAACTTGCTTTCACTCGTCGGAGGCTGCTGACAATATATTACTCAGAGAAGAGAGCAAAGTTTTCTGTGTGTTCACATGTTATTGTAATCTATGGTTATGGCTTACAAATAAACAAACATTGGTCCAATCGTGTTGTCATGTCTACAACAAAACAATAAATTCTGGCTTGGTAGTTTTTTTGATCGTTTTTAATTTTTTTTTTAGGTTTCAAAATGAAAAATTTCAACTTTCAAGAATTTTCCCATCAGTTATAGGATGAGAATACCTCCTGAGAAAATGTAGTTTCTAGCTCGCCTGGAAAAAGTTAGAATTTGTATAGATGTGTGGGTTACACATCGGGATGCATATATATTTGGAAATAACATATCACTTAACATTCTTCTAAACAGTGAGTAAAACCAGTTGTGTGAAGAGACAAAATACTTGGACAGCACACCGTATGTATGTGTACGCATGCACAAGCACTCCAGTTACCTCCTGTCGTAATCCCTTGTTTTTTTACTGCGATCTTGTGCTAAACAAGAATTTTCCTAGAGGCATAACGTTAATACTCTTACAGTTCCACCATGTCAGCAGCAATAATTCTTGGATCACGTGTGACATGGATTCTCTAATGAAACTTAAAGAATTCAGCTTAATGATTTTTTTTGTGTGTTCTTATTTTGTCTGCTACATTTCATAGTTGTATTACTGTGAAACCTTTGCTCGCAAAACAGAATAATTTTCAGTCATTAAAAAAAAGAAGAAGAAAGAATTTTAGGACTTTACCTGTAAAACAAAGTTAAATATTTTGAACACTATTAAGTTAAATGAGAAAGACAGGAAAATAACAGAAGACCATGAATATTAGGAATGGACTAAAAGTGTGATGAAATGGTTAAAGCAAGTGTGGGACAAAAAATTCCCAGAGATGAAATGCGAACGAAGAATGAAAGAGACGCCAAGACACTGAAAGCAAGACGAGAATACGTGGCAATCAGAACAAAGAGCTATTCTGGCTGTACAAACTAGGTGAGATGACTGCTGCATATGTTGACAGATTTATTAAATAATTTTTTTTATCACTATTATGCATACTTCCTAACTGAATGTGAACATATTAGCTGGACAGAAAGCAGACAGGAGTCTGAAAGAAATATGCTATACATTTTCATGCCTGTTTCCAGGTCCATTGCATTTTCGAGCTTCTACCGTTGCCGAGCTGTGAATATGCAGTGGTGTAGCAGTTGACAAAACAATACTGTACTCCCGTTTACTCCAGGCAAAACTCTGACAAGTAGTGGTAAGCTTACTACAGAATGAGTACACTTTTTGTAGGGAAAAATAAGGTTCATTTTGAAAGATCGGTTAGTTATGACAAGACACCTTTTTTTAATTCAAATAAATGTGGTCAATTATAAATGACTTTTCAGTCCCTCCACATTGGAAATAAACAAGTTCTACGGTAAAATATATTTCATGAAGTAAGCCACTGTGGACACTTTCAAATATTAACTTAAAAACACACACAGGCTATAAGTAAACAACTAACCTACCCTTGGACAGACCTGTACTGAACACTTACTTGGCATTTTCTTCCAAAATGTTGTACATATTTTCTATTTCATGAATACCGGGCAAAAACACCAGCACTGCCCCTCGCGTTTTGGCCTTTGGCTGCGACAAACTTTCCAACCGATCAAACTCTTTGATTAGATTGTTGGCAATAATACACGTTTCCTTATGTACGCAAGGCTCTTCCACTTTCACTGTTGGAAGCTGTAATGTCAAAAAATGAAGCACATTTTGGTCATTCAATTGAAAAATCAACAACTACAATCTATTTGCTGAAATATAATAAAATATATGCGCAAAAGTTTTTTTTCTACTTATTCCTATTATTTGGAACTAACTGCTTTTGAATTTAACCCTAAGAAAAAATCACAAGATGCAAACTCCAAAGTTATGGTCAATCTCACAAACTAATGCACTTTTCTGACAGCCATTCATTTACAAAACCCTATACGTACAACAAAACTGCACGAATTCAGGAAAAACAACATTGTCATTCCTGTAAACCACATTAACCAATTAACTATGCTCACGTGAAACAATTGGCTTGACTTAGTTATAAATACAAGATATGTATGTTAATGGTTACTTTTTACTGTGAGCAGTAAAAATGTTACACATGTAGAGCTCGTGTTTGGAATGTAATTCAATGCATCTGGGTCATGTTATTATTAGCACCACTGGAGTTTCTACCTTCTCACCAAAGCATACCATGCTTTGTGGTCTCTACACTATGTTACGCTTAAGTTTATTCAAAGGCGAAGACTATGACACAAGTTTTCTAATGCTCCATAATTTAAACTGTACAAATAAAGTACCATGGTACTTACGAGATCTTTACTGGTGCTTTTCCAAAATAATGAGTAATTTAAAACAACCCCTTTAAAACAAGCTGCAGTTTGTTTAAAGAAGAGTGGGTATCACTGCAGGCCTGGGTTGTTTCATATGTTCACAAAGCAAATAGAAAAATACAGAGAGGAGAGAGAAGAGAGAAGCAAGAGAAGAGATAGAAGATTGAGGAGAGAGAATAAATAGAAGAGACAGAACGAAGAAATAGACGAGAGAGAATGAAGTAAGAGCAGAGAGAGGGAGGGAGGGAGAGGAGAGAGAAAGAGAGAGAGAGTGGGTTACTAGGAAGGGAAGGGCAAAAGCTATCTTCACAGACTGCCACAGGAAAGAGGAGGAAGAAAGTGGAAGCAACCTGTAACAAACTCCCTGCAAGCTCTATCTACCTTGGTCTGAAAGGACAGTTGGAGTAAAAATGACATTGCTGGAGAGAAACAAAGTTGTATGCACACCCATCAGTCACATGTGGTGCCGATGTTCAGGCAGTAAAGAAGATGGGGAAAATGGGCATAAATGATGCAGTTTAGTTGCGAAGTATTAGCAGTAGAATCTCATTACAAATTACCTGAAAATACTAAAAGTTTGGGTACTCACTATGTAATGAAAATTCTGTATACTGAACTGTTTCTAAATGTTAAACTTTTTAAAGCGTCTGAAAATATAAAGTAGGTATTTTTAAATGATAAAACCCATGAAGTGAGGTAGTATTTTATAATGAGGTTCCAGTGTAGTTATATAACATCCCAGAGCTGAGAATACATATGTTCCAACTAACTAAAACTTTAGAAATACAAAAAATTGATAGACATCATTTGTTATTTAATTTGCAAAAATTTGTACCCGTACATATTTTTCCTCTATAATGCACCATAACAAACAAGATGTGAAATTCAGAAATTTTTGGAAGGTTTATGAATTTAACTCTGGAATTAAATATTTCATCACTGTTCAACTACTGTTGAGTAGGGATGTGCGAAAGTGACTTTATCCACACGAAATGAAAGTGAAAGAAAATTTATCAAGTTTCGCGAAAGTGAAACGAAAATGAATTTTTCTATGAGATAAATATATTCTTAACGAAAGTTAAGCGAAATTTTTTAATTAACAAAGAAAAAAAGTGCCCCAAAATTTGCTCTTCAGTAATAAATTCTATTACATAAATCATTTTGGTACCTTTTGATGTATATATAAATATTACTATTTAATAAAATCAACATCCGCCCTAGACCACACAACACAGCCCCATGTCACTCGTAAATTTCAAGAATCAATCCAGATCTTTCAGCGCACAGACTATTTCCTTTACAGTCGTAATGTCGCAGTCTATGATAATATATTTATCACGTGCATGGTACTGATGAAAAAATACGTGAATACTGCGGAACGGCCGCCATCTTGCACCACTGTCACACATGGCTAGCTCAGGAAGCTGTAAACTAGGCAATGGACATGGTCAAAACAAAACATAACAAATGGTTGCTGCCAAGTGGTCATTACATGCAGTGACTTGTTGACCTTTTTGTCTAATTGGCTGTATATTATGAGGATTTTATATGCCAGTCAGAGTATGTAAAATTTAAATAAAGCAGACGACAATGTTTTTGTTTGGCTGTGCACGAATAAAAGTAGGTACGTTCTTTGTTTATGTGTATACGGTAAATACTAAATAGTGTACTAACAGTTCTGGAATGTATGTTTTACGAATATAGTACCTACACTACTGTTTGAAAGCAAATGAATCAGGTAATTTTTCAAATATTGCATGATTTTGTTTTGATACCTAGGCCTACTGTAATCACGGTTGAATTTTGTTTACTTTATCTGCCATGTTTGTTCAAATTATGATTTTACCGTATTTTCATTAACGTGAGTTTTTTTCATCACCACGTAAATTAATCTTAATGGAAATCTTTTTTCTAATTAATGTCTTTATATGATTTGCATATGTTATTACATTATTAGTAATAACAAGCAAATCATATAAAGACATTACAGTAGAATCTCAGTGCTAAGTACTTACAGGTACCTCAAGTTTTTGTACTTAGCACTGAAACATGCATACATATCTTTACAAAGAGAAAAAAATATATAAAAAAATAGCTACAGGAGAGCCGCAATGCCATATGTATTCGCAACTGCGACTTGCTTTTTTCCCCGTGTCTAGTTCTCTGAGTATATCCACTTTTTCCTTAAGCGTGAATTGCTTTCGTTTCTTTTTATCTCCAGAATCATTCATATTGTAGCACAAATACAATGCGGTGTTTAAATAACGTAACCTGAAAATAAACTCAACAATAACAATAAACAATCCTGGCACAGGCATCAAACAGTATTTTTAGCGTAGCGTAACACTTTTGTCTAAATAATTAATACTTCTCTCAAACCTCCGTCTTTCGATGTATCGAATGGTGTTGTGTTGCTCACGTCGCATACTACGTACGGTATAATCTATGGTTGTGCGCGCAACTGTTTGTTAACTTTGTTTTGAGAATTTAGAGGTTAGAAAATACGTTGCGTTGGTATTTGTGTATCTTTGTTCTACTACATTAATCATTTAGCTGGAAATTTATTTACCAGTTTAAGTAAATTTTGGTGTAGTAATGCCACGCTACTAGTAGAATTTATACGTTATAGTGAAAATGATACTTTAAACTGAAACCGTTTTGCATGGCGAAGATAAGATTTTTGGCGGGGACTTAAAAAAAATTTGTTAAGTGAAATATATTTTATAATAAGGAACGTTATTGTACCGGTATTATACTGTACATTTTTATTAAATTACGATTTCTTTTTCAACTAGAACAAACGAACTTCGGTAAGCTATTGAACTTTCGTTTGGCTCGAAATATTTCGCTAAAAACGAACTTCGACAGATGAAATTCTTACCGAAATCGAAAATGAAAGTAGCAAAATTTCGATTTCGGTATCGGTATACCGAACATTCGCACAACCCTACTGTTGAGTACTTGTTATGATAAAATCATCACCATCGTCAGTTCACATAGGAGCGGGGTTACTACGAATGTCACATTTTATTAAAATACATGCAACTTGCACACAGCTATTGCTGTCTCAGAGCATTAACTAAAAATGCTTGTCAAATAAATTGGTTTCTTGCTTCCTCCACTCAAAGCTTTCATAATGGCACAAGTGCTTTATTTCACAACCTCTTTTTATAAAAAATTGTAAAACTGAAAAATAGTGACAGTTTTCAGCATTCTATGGTTTGGCACATTCGGTAACCGGACAGCTCACATTCAGATTTTTTCAAGTGAACCTTTGCATTACTACACTGCTGGCATTTTAAGTTAGGTCAGAGTTTACCATTATTGTTAGTTTCCATTTCAGATCAGTGTTTCTTGTTTTGTAGCATGCTATATTTCACATTTATTATATTTGTTAAAAATATAGCGACTCTATATAATCCGGCAGAATCACACTTGACATGGCCATGGTCCAAAACAAACATGCCCGGTTAAAAAACCTTCCACCGTAACCGACACAGAAATCACTATCACTGAGGAAACACGAAGGTGCAAAGAACGAGTAACTAGGTCTGTGCGAAGCTTTGACTAAGTGAATCAACCAAAGCTCTTTTCGATATTTTTTGCTTCGCCAGGAAATTTACTATTCGTTTTATTTGAAGCTTCGTTGTGATGCAAAGCTTTGCATCTGATGTGGAGCTTTGAGTATGTTGCAAAGCCTTAAAACACTGAAAGCCTAAGATTCACTCAGTTAAAACATTTTTATGGTGTTGTACGTGTTTTACTTGAATAAAATTGGTTATTAAAAAAAAGAATATACTCAGTTTACTTTTATGAATGCTCAATATTAATATCATGCATGGTTATGTTATAATTTTTGTTGAATTACGTTTTATGTAGGGCCCTAACATTACAAACGGTTAACAATTTTCTTTTACTCCCAATCTTGCATTTTCTAAAATAAGTTTAACACAGCTTTGCCGAGAACGACATTCACAAATCAATTTGACTTTACGAATATTTCCAACGTTTGATCTGATATCGCCTCACACCAGTAAACTACGGTAGTATTCGCCACGTACACGCAAGACGCTCTCACCTCCCCCAAGATGCCCAGCTGGCACAGGTAGAAGTCCTTGATGCGGAACCTCTCGGCCTTGCTGCTCATGTCCACGTCGATGGTGGGCACCGGCACCAGCATGCACTCGCTGTCCGCCGTCGATCCCTCGAAGTACTGCTTGAACTTGGCCACGTTGAAGGTCGCCGACATGAGCACCACCTGCCCAAGCAAACGCACGCACTTGTGCAACCCGACCACTGATAGAGCGCCGGTCTGCGAGGAAAAGCAGGAAGGGAACACTTAGGTATTTTTATTTTACTTAAGTTCGCTACACGCCCGCCAACAGTCGGAGAACTTTAACTTTTGGGGTGGGCGCAACATACACGAGGATAAGGACAGTGTAAGTCCTACTGCAAGTGGCAAGTACCGCTAGGTGCAGGCAGGCAACACCCGCAGAGCGGAACCACAGACAAGCAGGCACTACGTACTTGCAGGGACTAAAGCGGACTAGAGACAAATACTGAAGTACATAAGGTATTAAAACGAGGACAGACAATACAAATACCAGTAATGAATGACGAAACACAAAATCATCATAAAAGCAACAAAATTGATGGACGACAAGTGTTTACCATATTTCAATTAGAAAATAAGGTGATATTTATTTGTTTACTTTTAGACAAGCCATGATAATAATTTCTATTTTTTTTTTCATACTTATTAGACTGTCAAGGAGATGCCCATATTTGTCTAGGTTTTTGAAATTTGTCAGTTAGTCCGTATATGATATTATTATTACTGTGAAGCTTAAAAATCATAGCCTGTAAGCAACTAAAGAAGTTGAAAAATATCTTTGGACCCTGCATTTTTCTTTGAGTGCTATGCTCCTTCGAAATATGTGAACCAGATAGTGCTTAGCGAGGGATGTTGCATAGCAGTAAGCAAATAAACAGAAACAATGATATTTTTAGAATAGCCAATGTGTAATCGTGCCAAGTAGGCACTATGTGCTTTAGTAGGGCTATAAATAAACATTTCTTAAATGCTGTCCACAAATTAAGAGATGAAATACTAAGTTACAGAAACTACTATTCATAAAGTAAATTGTAATGAAACTGCGACAAATGAATAAAAAAGAATTCTTTAAACCTACAATGAAACATAACAAGGTACATGGAAATAAATAAATAAATATATATATATAAAATATAAACAGAATCCTGACTTTAACCTGACTTTTCCAGGTCTCTCATAATTTTTCCCTGATCTTAACATGTAGTATTTTATCAAAAACAAACCAACAAACATTTTTTCACTACTTTCTAACACTGACACAACTTTACGTTGCAGAATCTCTGCTGTCCTAACATTATTTACACAGAAACAAAATGCCTGGAAAGTATTAAGTGATGTTTCTTACGTTGCTCTCCAAGGCACAATCACAGATGAATAATGCTTCTCAATCCATTGAATGTAATCTACCCAAAACAACTTGCAACAACAGCATAGCAATATAACAAGTTGGAACCCAGATACAACTTACCAGGGTTACCACAATCTTAAATCAGGTCATTACCTCACATTTTCCAGGTTTTCCCATCCACTCTAAAAATTTTTCACTGGCAAGTTATAACATTTACACTAAAATACAAATTATTATCAAAAACCATTTCAACAATCATACATAGTATGGCAACTTGACAATAAAATGCTTTACTCCTCAATATACTGTTTGCAGTATTATCATTTCCACCAACACTACGTAAAAACACTGCCAGTCAGAAAAAAGATATTTGATCAAACTTTGAAATAAAATGAAGCATTATTGAGAATTACATTTATTTATAAGTAGAGGATTTTTGTATTATTTTCATTTTAATAAAAGCTGTTTTGTAATACAAACTCCACCAAAATAACAGTAAAATTTATATGCTGCGTTTATACTGTAAAATAATAAATTGCTCCAAAACAGATACAACCACAATAATAATAATAAATTAGCAAAGCATTTTTGGTTTAGAAGTGATTTAATAAGAGATGCACTATAAAACAAATTAAATTAATATTTCTGATTCATGCACTTTGGTACAATTTTTTGTCCGAAAATAACGGCATTCCTTGAATTTCAAACATTAAAAAGATCACCCTTTTTAAAGATTTAAGTTCAGGTTAAATGCTACTTTAATTTCATGATATACCTTGCGTTTAGGTGCTACTGTATATGTTGTATTAACTGGAATTTCATTGTTATGCTGTTTTTTGACGTGGTTTTTCAGTTTTCAGTGTTATCACAATTCATCATATCATTTTTTCTCTATTTATTAGACTATTTATATATTTGATTGTGCTTCAAATTAATATTGTTGTTTTTACCTTATACATTAAATTTAAGTTAGTAAAAAATTATAGATATTATTAACGGCACACAAATTTATGATTCAAATACATTAAGTTTTAAGATAGTAAGACACTGCATAGCATGAAAAATTACTGATACAGGTTTGTACTTGTATATTGTCCATTTTCCTCTGTTTTCCACATTATGAAGACAACTTTTTGATTTCCGGAGTTCTGGTCTCCAGATTTTCCTGTCAGCAGGAACCATAAATCAACAACATAGGACAAGCCTTTGTAGAAACTGTTTAATCCAAAGATCCTGCTCAAACTAATACTACTTCCCAGACTTTCCCAGAAATTGAGACGACTGTTCCGGGTTTTCCCCATTTTGCCTCATGCTAAACACTCTGTGAGGGTATAATTGTACTTTCTTATTACCAGCAATAAGTATTTGCACAATAATGGAACATGAGCACTGCTTTACTAACCTTCACATGGCGAGAGGTGCTGTATATCAGTTTGCGCACCAGAAGTATGGCAAAATCCATGTCCATATCACGCTCGTGCACCTCATCAAGTATAACGTGAGTGTAGTTCAACAAGTTCTTGTTGTTTATTATCTTCTGCACCAATACTCCTGTAGTGCAAAATGTCATGCGAGTGTCTTGTGTTGTCTGGTTGTTTAAACCCACCTGGAAAATAATTCATAACTTATTTGGAAATGACACAAGAAAAAACAAATATCTAAATGTAAATTTTAATGTTCAACTAACATAGGATAGTTTTTGATTAATCTGTATCATTTTCCCAATCAATTAATTTCTCTTAATAGTTTCGTTTAATTATCTTAAGTGTATGCCAGAATCCACAACTATCCCACTTTAACTACTACATACCCAACACATACAGGATCATTAAATTCTGATTTATAGGTACATATAAGCATCCCCTCCACTCGCAGGTACAGAGCTAATACTCATTTTTTTGACCAACACTATCCATAACAGACACTTAAAATAAGAGTACCCGACAGATAATGGTAAAAAGGTTCTCACGTGGAATCCGACAACTGACGGAAGCTGCCATTTGCGCTCGTGGGCGACTCTGCGCGCCACCGTGATGGCAGCTATTCGACGTGGCTGTGTGATGATGATGTTGCAAGGCTTCTGCTTCTGGAAGCAGTCGTCCAGAATGTACTGCGGCACTTGCGTCGACTTGCCGCAGCCTGTGGGGCCTTGCAGGATCGTCACTTGGTTCCCCTCCACTGAACGCACAATCTGGAACATTCGACCATGGCTCTTCGCGACTGATAGCTGCACTCACCGCTACCACGATTGGAATGAAAGCAATGGCATTTGCAGATGAGTTCATGATTGGGAGAAGCTCTAGAGATGCATGGCTAAAGGGAGAGGACAAGTGTGTAGCGTATGTAGGTAAAGATAAGAAAAGCCTGGAAAAGAGAGAAAGCAGCGAAGTGGCAAGACGATGGAAGGCTACGGACAGTCTCAAGTTCTTAACAGTTCTAGCCAGAGGCTGTAAACTTCAAGATGATAATTTTAATCTGAAAAAAATTAGTGGTGATATGAGAAGGCATTATGAAATTACATATTAATGCAATAATATTAAGGGTGCCATCTGGACGCTGAAAGAAAGACACTACGTATATACAGGATGAGCACAAAAGAAGTATACAAAATCAAAAATTCATAAAATCTAAACGGTACAACATACAGGCTTCGAACCTTATATAGTTTATAGAGAATCTCTGGAAGTTTTTTTTTCACATATTACAGGGACTCGATGTGTGCTCCTCTTGTCACAGGGAAAACGTCGAGACGATATTCGAACTCATCCCACACCCTGCACAACATATCGGTAATGATGGACTCTACCGCAACTGCAATTCGCTGTCTTAGCTGTGGCAAGGATTGTGGTAGGGGCGGGACAAACACCATGTCTTTGATGTAACCCCACAAGAAGAAATCTCAAGGGGTTCAGTCTGGTGATCGTGGTGGCCACCTGCACCACACGTCATCACCAGCACCTGCTCGACCGAGCCATCGCCCAGGCAGATGTGTGTTGAGGTGTTCCCGTACAACCAGGTGGAAGGGTGGAGGTGCACCATCTTGTTGTCGGAGTCGTCTTGCAATTGAGGCAGCAACCACAAAGAAAGCATCTCGAGGTATGTAGTGCCTGTGACAGTCTTCTCCTAGAAAAAGAAGGGGCCGTAAATCTTCTCCCTCGACACTGACCTTTATCGAATCTCGTTCATGTGCGATGGTTTCATGGGGGTGTTGTGTTCCTCAAACACGAACATTGTAACGATTAACTCTACAGTTTGTGTGAAATGTTGCTTCATCGCTAAAAATTAACCTCTTTGATAGGTTTTCGTTATTCTCCATTCTTGCCAACATTTTGATGCAGAATTCCGATCGTGCTGCATAATCGGCGGGAGTGAGTGCCTGGACCATCTGCAATCTGTAAGGTTTCATGCGCAAGCGTTTACGTAAGATTTTGGAAATTGTTGTTTGTGGGATCTGCATCTCACGACTTGCGCGACGTGTTGATTGTTGTGGGCTTCGCAGGAATACAGCTCGAACACGATCCACGGCTTGCTCTCTCTGGCGCAGGAGGGCGACCAGTGGCCTATTTCATAAAACTACAAGTCTACAAGTTACAAGTAACTTTGCTAGTAACTTGTAAAAACTTTGATATTGTTGTTTCATAAAGCTACAAGTAAATACTTGTAGTTACACGTGAAATGCTACAAGTTACAAGTTAATTTTACAAGTAAATAAATGTTTTTGTTTCATAAACAAACTTGTAGCTTGCAAGCATTTGTAACTTGTGAGAAATTGCTACTAGTGTCAATACATAGGTAGAATATTGTGTAAGTCCAATTATATTAGTTGTAAATCATTAATAAGTCTATGCTTGTGTATAGAATGATATTATAACATCTTAGAATACAATGGATATTATTATATTTACCGATTCTGATGAAGATGATATAGATGTTGAGGTTATGAGGCGACCACGCAATTTTAGAGAGAGAGTGACAATGGAATTTGGCACAGTATTTGAGTATAACGAAAGGTTCCGCATGAGTGCTGTTAAACTAGAGGAGCTAGTACAAGATATAGGTCATCTATTGGATCACCCTACACGAAGAAATAAATCGTTTTCTGCAAGGGAAGAAATATTTGTCTCTCTACATTTGTTGGGAAATGGCGGACAGTACCATGCAGTTGGAGATATGCGTGGTATTTCCAAAGCAACAGTACACAGATGTATCAAAACATTTGTAAATGATGTCAATGAAATCATTTTTATCAGCATACACTTCACAACTATAACCTACAAATTTGTTACATGATAAAAACACGAATAATAGTCAGCTGACTCGTAAACTTGTAGGTATGTGTTACAAGTGCACCAACTTCTACAAGTCAAGCAACTTTCTTTGTGAAACACTTCAGATTCACACTTGTGAGAAATTCCCTTGTAACTTGTAACTAGTAACTTGTAGACTTGTAGTTTTATGAAATAGGCCACAGGACTCTTGCTTTTGCAAATGCAGCCGTTCTCTTCAAAGTTTTTGTACCAGGTTGATGTGGATACTCTGGTGGGTGGTTCTTGAAGAAAGTGTGTGCGAAACGCCCGTTGCACAGCGGTTACACATCCCGTTTTTGCTAACTGCAGGACACACCAGCTCTTCTGTTGCGGTGTAGGAGCCATTTTCTACGCTAGTACTGTCTGGCAGCGGCAGTCTACAACAAAAGAAGTGTCTATACGTCAAAAAAAACTTCCAGAGATTCTCTATGAATTATATAATGTTTGAAGCCCATATGTTGTACCGTTTAGATTTTATGAATTTTTGAATTTGTATACTTCTTTTGTGCTCATCCTGTACATTTTCCTCTATGATACTCATTTTAAACGTCCTTGAGATTTTTATTTTTTGTTTGCGCAGGAAAGGAATAAAAAGTACATTTGATGTCAGTCTGGTGCATTTAAGTGGCCCTGTACCAGCATTTATACTTTTCTGACCCCTAAAATATCACGAAAATGGCCTTTTTCAACCTACTTTTCAGAGAAGTAAAAATCGTCAGAATTTAAGGAACTCACCAGCTAGACATGCCCTGGACCTTCTTGCATTGATTCCTGCATTTTAACAGGCATGTCACGACAGAAAATTCTTAACGGCAATACTAGAGGTAAACGTCTTCATCGGCGAAACTGCTCACCGTCTTGTGACACCCTCTGTAACGGCCTCCCGCCACGCTGAAAGAGTGGAGGGAGGTAGGATGGGTTCGAGGCCTTGCCAGCGTACTGGCACATCAATTACGTCTCTTCTCACGAATGCTCACATGAAGCTAAAACTGTGAGAGAGCACGAATACACGCTGCGTAACATTCAGTGCCTACCTGTGTCCGCAAAGCGAGTTAATGTTAATACGTCATAACTAATTTATGCAGTAGCATGTAATGTTATAAATTTACATTTATTAATTTGTGTGCACGTAGAAGTGATGAATTTGGAGATGAATAACAAGAAGAAAGAGTACAGGAGATGGAATAAAGGTATCTCCATAAATAAGAAAGTGAATGTGTGGACATTGTTAAAAATTATATTCTTGATTTATATTAAATGTAATTTACTTTATCTTTAACAAAATTCTTTATTTAAAATCAATTATGTTTCGTGAGTTAATCTCTATGCATTACTTTTTTCTTTAACTTGAGGATTCTTAGATATTTTTCAACGAAAGACTACCTATTGTAGCCATTGCCATAGTACGACTTCAGGAAAATTTTAATATAATTTTTTTGTTTTATGTTCCATAGACCCCGAAACCATCATAAAAAGTTTTATGGACACGATACTGCCATAATTTTGCACAAATCATTTCCAAACTGATACATAAAATTAAGTAATAAAAATCTCGGCCAAGTTCGTTAATGGGCATAATCCCACCAACGGGGTAAAAATGGGGATGGTCTTTTGATAAACACATAAATTGCATAGTATGACAAATATTGCATTGTTAACATATTATAACTCATACGAGTAATACCAAAAACCTTT
Organism: Bacillus rossius redtenbacheri; assembly: GCF_032445375.1. Classification (NCBI taxonomy): domain Eukaryota; kingdom Metazoa; phylum Arthropoda; class Insecta; order Phasmatodea; family Bacillidae; genus Bacillus; species Bacillus rossius. Next base: position 23,224,975 of record NC_086330.1, on the reverse strand, counting down.
GACTGAATACATTTTTGATATGACCAACCATAACTGCAAGGGATGGAAAAAAACATGAGTTCGAGGACCAAAATATTCATAACTTCCTTAGTGGCATACCTATAATTTTATACAAAAAGTTTTGTCTGGAACCATTTTTTATAAGACAAACAATAACAATGGTAGAAATATAAAAAACTCAATTTCCATACCATGTACACTATTAAATCTATTCTTATTTATCGTAAACCTAAAAAAATAAAAATAAAATATATAACAATTAATTTTAAATCTTCTAAAAATTATCTAAAACTTTGGTCCAAAACAATTTTTGATTAAACTGCAAGGGATTGAAAAAACCTCATGTGAGAATTAAAACCTTGTACACTATCGAACCCATTTCTTATTTTTGTTTAACTTTCTAAATAGTAAATATTGCCAAAAAGTTTGTGTACAGTAAATTTTTATATAACCAGCCATTACTGCAAGGGGAGGAAATAACAATGATTGAAAGACAAAAAAGAAATTATAATTTTTTAGTAGATAAACTATCAAATCCGCAATAATTTATTGCGAAAATTCTAAAAATTATCCAATACCTTTGGCTGAAACTATTTTTGATAAGACAAACTATTTAGGCTACCGCAAAAACAGGGATATAAAAAAATTCAAAACTTCCTATATAATCTGTTAAAATTTATTCTTAATCATTTTCATATTACCTTAAAACTTTGGTCCAAAGCTAATTTTTGTGTGACCACTTATTAGTGCAAGGTATGAAAAATAGTTTTTGAAGGTCAAAAATACATAAATACCTTAGAAGGCATTACATGAAATTCATTCTATGTTATATTCAGTGCTGGCTAAATTGAATGAAAATCTTTTAAAACAGTTTTGTGGCATGGAATATTGAACAACGTATAGGATATTATTACATTAAATTCTTTATGTGTTCCAGAAGTTTCCAGAACATTTCCTTTCCAGAAACAATAGTTACTTCGAAATCTACCAAAGCATGTAGGCTTTGCCGAAAGGGATGGATTAATTTTTTTTTTTTTTACTCAATTTGTCATACTGACCAAACTGTGTGGTTCAGTGCTTAGGTACAAAGAAAATTGAATAACATAAATTACTTTTGCTGTAAGGTACAATTTTATTTTGTTACCTGAAGATTTAATGATCATTGAATTCATATTTTGCTTTAAAGATGTAGCATTCAGAAAACATTCTGTTAGATTTGTTTCAGATGATGAAACTGTTAGTAATAAATGGTATTCAGAATATCTCAACTACTAACTTCAGTCTGGAAATTTGCCTGTTTGCCAATGTTGTATTTCTCACATCCTTGTGACTGAATAAAACTGCCTGCATCACATGTTCAGAAATGCTGTAATTTAGTAACTGATTAAAATTTAAAAAAAAAAAATAGAGGTAAAAATTAAGGAAAATTTCAATAGTTAAACATTTATGGTATTAAAAGATTGTAAATTAAAATACTCACTCATAGCACGGCTTTACTGGTGGCACCACAGAGGTTTTCAAGTAGTTTTGCGAATAACCGAGAAACAATCACATTGAAATCAACGGTCTATGTATAGTAGTGTCCAAGACATGTATTTCTAAGACAATGATTCTGACAATTATTTACACGCACGCTGTCACAATTGTCTGTGTGACAAATACAGAATACCTTACAGTGTTAACATGTTACTATTAACCAATAAAATTACGTAAGTATTTTGCAATATTGCACCACAAAACATGTGTGTAATTGGCACGCCAACAATGGCAAACTGAACTAAAGAAGCGAAGAGCGATTCAGGCGCATGACGAGGCGACGGCCCCAGTCGTCTCAAGGCCAGCAGTACCGGAGGGGGAGGAGGGAGGGTACTAAGAGCAGTGGCAGGGAGAGGGAGAAGAGAAGAGGAGAAAAGGACATGGCAGAAGAGGGTGGCGAGCAACAGTATACTTCCTAAAACTGCCACCCAGCTCCGAGCAAGTATGATATGTTATATACGCTGTAGCATGTTACGCTCCAGCCGAACGGCACCCTTAACACACTAATCAATAATTTAAAGTAAATGGTTCAATAAAAAATTACTGCAAATTTAATGGTAATGAAAATAGAGGACAATAGAAAAAAAGAGGTTGGGCTATAGATGCAATTAATAGCATTACCATTTCTCTGTTCTTGTATATCGGTAGAGAACTGTCCACAGTGTGCGTAAAGTCGTACAAATTGTACACATCCGTATCCCCGGGATCCAAGTCGCTCAAGTCTGGAAGGTTGGTCGCTAGAGACACAGTCGTATCAATTCCTTCCATGTCGATTCCTGAAGGTCCTGGCACGCTCCTCTCGGAAGGCTCCGGATCTCGGATCTGCATCGTCTGCAAAACAATTCAAAGTTTAAATTTGTACACTCACTTGCTCAAGGAACTCACAAGTATCAGTAAATCTGTAAAAATATATACAGTACAAAGGTATTTAATCTGAAACATGCAGGACCACAACATCATTGGGTTAGAGATTTTGCCAGATTATAGAGCATCAAAGTTTTAATGGGAATACCAATTGTGAAAATGTACATGTGTAATGTAACCCCCTGAAAACAGGAAAGACTGCATTTAAATGCAAACTCAGGTGAACTAAAAATGCCGGCAGCGCAGTAATGCCACCTGGCAACCAAGGTCAACAGCTGGAATACACTTGAAGGTATCTGAACTGAGCTGCTCGACTGGTGCTGAATGTGTGAAACCATTCAATCTCAGATTAATGACCTCTCACTGTATACTTTATTTTATAAATATGAACTACTGATTATGTCCCAATGTCATGTACACTATATATTAACCAAGCACTAACAGCATGAACAGAACAGAAGCATCGAGATGAGATATTAAACGAGAGGGATGGTTACCAAACAGAAAGCAAGGGGGTTCAATATCCCTGTTATGACAGTATCAGCACCATCTACTGTGCCGCCAACTAGTATTTTTGGCACAATTTTAAATTTCAATTTTTTTTAAAAATTAAATAATGTCACCAGTCATTCTTTGCTGCAAGAACTTAAACTTGTTCCTCCTCCTATACACTCTCATTGAACCTTTGTCAGACCTGTCTCCCCAAGTTTCCCTAGCCCTAGATCCGATTTTTGCCGAGTCTTTGCCAATCAGACTCAGTATCGTTTTATCACCGCCTTGGCACACGAACATCGCCTGTAATTCACCTCCGATCCATGACGAGAAATGCTATGACTTACAAGCTCTCAGGGCAAAACCTCGCCTGACGCGAGCACTTCTTGACATGATCGTGAATCATCTTCGCCAACTTTCAGTCACGCCTCCGGGTCCTGTAGAGCCTCTTTCCCACTGTCATCAGCAGTTCCCACACCCCCCACCTCTCCAAGTTTTCCTGGGAACACTGGCACAGAGCAATGGCCAGGGTCTGCCTCTTCCCAAGGCCACGACACTAGTCCCAAATGTACATGCTTATGCCACCTGGCGGTAGTTTTGCGAATCACTTCCCCTGGGTGTTTGAACACCCGCTAAACACCTGCCCTCTGGCGTCTCCTGCAGTAACCAGTACCCCGTAGTTCCTTCCCAGGCCACCAGAGCACTGGCCCAGTCTGCCCCATAAGCTACATGCTGCTAGTGGCCGCCTCGCGTGAGTCGACCTCTACTCGGTTCAGCTACACCTGAGTAGGTCGTGTTGATATCGGGCAGTACCACCAACTTCAAGATATCGAAGTCTGCTTCCTCGACAAGCACCTCGGTAATCTTCGGAACCTTTTAGTTCGAAAGCCAAAGCCTCCCTCCTTTCTTTCTTTAACGTAACCTTTTTAATTACGAGTGTCTGCTGCTTCATACTTACTGCGCGCCGTGATTCGGGACTGACTGCTCCGAATATACATCATCGGGACGCCTCTCTGTTTTTTTTTAAGATGTGATCAAACTAGACAAGGGATGATTCCCACAACAGTAGTGTTTAGGCGTTAGTCAGTCCGTATAGATCTAGCTCGTACAAGTAGTCATAGTAAACAACTAATTTTTTTTAAATCATGAATCATCTGCGGCGGGTCTGTGTGCTCAACGCCCGAGCAGATCCTGGAAGACATCACCCTGTTTGACAGGGACCAACTACCAGGGTACAAGTACCGAGCACTTTCCAAGGACCAGATCAGTCTCCACGGGCCGGATGACTAAGGCCCTCTAACGTCCCGTCAGCTGTTCCACTTCATCCAGCAATTTTCAAACCGCCAGCCCTTCAGTTTTTAAAACCTTTTCGGACTAGCATCCAACCACGACGTTTCTCAGATCAGACAGCCAGAAGTTTCCTACAACTCTTTAACATGTTTATTGTCACTAACTTTATTTAAATTATGTTAATTATCTATACAATTGTCTAATAAGGGCCAGCCCATTCTTTTAATAATGTGATCTTAAATCCATGTTGTAAACGTTTTTTGTTAATCAACTTATATTATATACTTATATTATATAATGGAAAATAATCAAAAGTAAAATTAAAAACAGAGGAACTAATAAATGTCTAGACGAAATCATATGATGCCTTCAGAAACCAAAATATCCACTGGTTGCCCACCCAGTCATCAGGAGAGTGAATTGTAACAAAGTTAACTTGAGTTTACTCTGTTGAGACTGACGAGGTGTAACTCTACATTGTTATTCATTTTTGTGTGTTTATTTGAAATTTCAGCAATGGTTTAACATTATTTTTAATGTGGCTGACCAAACCTAACCTAACCTTTGACTTCAGTTAAAATACCTAGATAAAGACCTGGGCTCAAAAAAAAATGCCAATTTTTTCCCCTTTTTGTCTGAAGGTTTTCCAGGGTTGCCTACATTTTCAAAGTTGTAGGTTATACTAACAAAAGTGGAGAAAAATGTGCTTACTTTAGGTCAGCTACACTCAATACAATAAAAGCATTGTGAAAATACTCAACTTCTCGCTAAAGTAATTTTTCAGAATGTGCACCATAATAGTAAATAAGACCTTAATGTAACATAATTTGAACACAACCAAGTAACTGTATGGTAACTGTACCTTCACACAAAGAAAATGAAATGAAATGAATTACCTATCAGGATAAATAAAGTGTTAGGAGTATCACACCAACCCGATGGAAAATAAATGAGTTTAAATTATAGATATTATAACAATTTATTATATTTTATTTACTGAACTTATTTCTAATCAGTGGTTATTTTCAACATTTAACTAGAAAAAAATATAATACATTCTCAGCTAATACTTTGACTTTTGGAACAGGAGAAAAGTTTGCTTAGCAAACCAAACTTAAAAAAAAATTCCTTCAAATCTTTTGCCAATGAATTTTCATATCATTCATGTTATTTTTCTTCACAGGACTCACAGGAAGAATTATTGCTAGGTAATACATACAGCAGCCATCTTCAAGATTTCACTCTTTCGGATATTATCCACATACTCCTGGCCCCGATCGAGTTGCTTCAGCTTTTCCAGACGGACCAAGTAAGGATCACGCTTGTCCTCCGGCACTGCCTGGACATGGCCTCGTGTGATGCCACCGTCGTAGTATATCGTTTCCACCGGACGTAAGTTGAAGAAGTCCGCTATCGCATCTCCCGGGCGCTTGGCCGCCATTTCCTGACACCTAACGTTTAAAGAAACAAAATTAATGGGTAAATATTTACCAATTAATGTAGTGTCTACTCTGCTTTACTGTATATTAACACAAATAATCTAAGCCGTTAATTGCTACATTAGAATTTTAAAAATAATTTTGCTTTTGATAACCTTCAAACTTGAATTAAGACATCATCTTACCTACCTAGAATCATGATTGCTGAACTACATGGTTTTTCCGATAAGCTACTAATGCTGATACTTATTATACAAGTAATCAGCATTGATATGTAAAATACATTTGGCCTATATTAATGAAAAAATTAAAATATACATATATTTTGGCAGTTATTTCATATCTTCAGTTGTTTCATAATCGAGTGATGAATTTTGCTAGTGGCCAGATACACAGAATTGACGATCAAGAATGTTTTGTCTTTTCAATCATAACTATGAGAATATACGAAAGTAAATCATGATACACTTACATGACCAAATTATACAAATTTTAACTAGTATCTGCAACCAGGTTAAATGCATGGGTGCATTACTGTGAAAGTTTCAATCACAACAATCTGAGTGCTTGTTAGTAAAAAGTATATTTCTATAAATTCCCATCTATAATAGCTATGTCCCAAATTGTGTCAAACACTGATCACTGATTGGTCCACATGACCCTCTGACAGGTGTGGACAGTGGTCCGAATCTCCCAGGTCCAAACACATTGGTTAACTTGGACTTGTTGTCCCAATCTATGTCCTTTGGTAGCACAGAACAATAACAACACTCATGATATTTGCAGTTTTCAGTTCCAGTTTCAAAAATGACCTCTTAAACAGAAAAGGATGACTAAATATATCTGAACTACCACAGAATCATTATCCTCAATTATTCATCTCCGTCATTGTTGATGAATATGTAATGTGTATAAATGCACAAGTCAAAAATATAAATTAGTTGTAAAGTTACGACTCAGACATGGAAAATTCCTTTAACGTTTATGAAATAAATTATGTTTTATCGCAGGGAAAAATGTGAAAAGTAATACGAAAAAATAAATATTTACTAAAATGTTACATGTGTTTACAAGCCTCATAACCAAAAAATAATTCCAAACTTATAAGCTACAAGAACTATGATGACATAGAATAAGAAAGTATCAACAATACATACTTCTCAAAGCACACTAACTTTCTAACAACAAGCGATTTTGAAAAACATAATAATACATCATTCTCCCTAAATCAACGAGCATACATGCATTTCGCATTCCCTAAATCCATTCAACAGGTATCTTCCATAATCCATATATTAACTATATTCTGTTTCTTACACTTGAACGGTTGGGTTAGCTACACTAATAAGATATTAAAAAAATTTGAACACACTCTGAAAACATACTCAAAGACAAAACAAGAACAAATAGTTGAAGATAAAACGAAAATTAGAGCTTAAACCATTCAAGAAATTGTCGTGTACTGCAAATGGCCTCGGCCCCATGTGCGAGTACGACATGCTCCCCTCTGAAACCAAAATGGCCGCGTCCCAAAGAAAGCAGTATCCTACAGGCTTCTCTACACCAGCTTTGGGGTATAGGCAACAAGTGGTGCCGCAATCAAAACATAGATAGCATCAAGCATTATTGACAATTATTACAGTGCATACGTATTTTATATTTAATGTACAATGTAAGATGCTTGTCAGTGCTATGTGACGTAATAACTACATAGGGCGGTATTCCAAGACTTTTTAGTAAGGTAGCGAATATACACGGCCTTGTTGAGCAACTGCCGTACCCTAACTCGCGGGTCATATTCCAAAACGTGTCGTAACTGAACCCCTGTAAGGTATCATAACCTGCATGCCTAGAGCATAATATATAGGCTTTGACCTGAGACGCACTTAGAGTCTTCCCTACCCAGACTAGGGATGCAACATCGCTCTTAAAAACATCGATATCACGAACATCGATGTTCAAACGAAAAAGCATCGATGTAAAAAAACATCGTTCTGACAACCGATACATCGATGTTTTAACCGATGTTTTTAAATATCAGGAAAAACATGCCAAAATGATTTAAATTATAGTATGTAGCGAAAAACCATACCTACTACAGGTTCCTGACCACAATATCCACAAGATAGCTGTGAAAGTTGAGCGGTGACCGTAACATTATATAGCGGAGAAATAAAGATAAAGGTGTACTGCACTGCCCTTAAGTGGTTTCAAGATTCTGTATCGGTTGTTTTATGCCTAAAAATTACTCCAAAAACACGCCTTTTAGCCATTTTCACTCTACTAAAAACACAGTTTAAAAACTTAATCCGCATTCAAAAGTACCTTTCGGCATTCAGCGAACACTTAAATGCTTTTCGTAAACATACCCCACTCGGATATCTTGAGTAGTTTTCAAATCACGTTTTTCCTGGCGAAGCCGGGGGGGGGGGGGGGGGGTTAGGGGTTCAATCCCCCCCTTAGCACCAAATCTTTAATTAAATTTCTTATCACTAAACAAATTTCATATTAAAAATTAATAAAATTTTTACCATTACAATATTTAAATTTAAGTACCGAAAACTGCTGAAATAGCACTATTTTACACATTAAAATCCAAATTTTCCCGGGGGAGGACACCGGACCACCCACTTTAATACAGGGGGGCGGGGGCCATGCTTCTTAACACCCCCCTATACACAAATCCTGGCTACGCCACTGACCGTATGTGTGCCCGGGCAGCCTGCAGCCTTAAGACACAGGCTTACTTAAAATAAAATTACCCTTGTTTTTTATGTTTTTAGTTATCATTTCGTGAATATATTGTAAATAGTACAGATCATGAGAGATCTATCTATCCAAAAACCATTGCGATACGACATTTAGTTATCAAGAAACTTTTTTTTAATTTTATATACTTATAAAACTTACATTTTTAAGTATAAATAAATGTTGTAAATGCTAAACCATTTTGGTTGGTATCCTTATTTTTTTTACAGTATTTGAAGAAGTCTATATTCATTTAAAAAATAACTATTTTTTTACACAATTTATTTTTAATTGGAAAAAAAATTAGGAAAAAGCATGAAGTGTATGTGCAGGTTTAAAATGTAACATTAATTTTCTCGATAGAGCTAGCGAGACCGTATCGGTACCAATTAATAGCTTGTATGTACAACAAGCTATGAAATTGTCCATAAAGTCTCGCTGCTTTTTTCCTTATATTTTTCAAAATTTAAAAGAAAATTCTTGTGTAAACAAATTTTTTTTAACGGTACCTATTTATTTTTTCCAAATAATTTTACACATCTTAAAGTACTGGGAAAAAATTGATACTGAAATCAACCAAATAGTTCAGTAGGTATTTACAACATTTTTGATACCTACTTAAAAATGTAGGTTTTTATAGTAAGTATAGATAGTTAAAAAATTGTATTTTAAAAACTAAATGTATCGGAATGTTTTTTTTATATATTCAATAAATATTCATGAAATGATAGCCAAAATATTATAAACAACTAGGGTAATTTTAATGATGAACGATGTCGATGTTTTGGACTTTTTCGTCGATGCATCGGCGATGTATCGCTCTTCAAAACATCGATGCTAACATCGATGTTTCATGAACGATACATCGATGTTTTGAAAACATCGATGTATCGTTTGCATCCCTAACCCAGACCCCTCTCAAACACACTTAGTAATTAGTTACGTTAGGAAAAAAAAAGTATCAGATCGACTGCCGGTTTAATAAACGAGGACTTGTGCGAGGCTATAAAGAGTTGTACTTCGTGGAATCCATCGTAATTTTAGCTTATTTTTTTAAAACAATGGAATTATAATTTGAAATAAAATATTTAATTTTGGTTGTACAAGAATAAACGATGAAATTTTGGCCGTATTTATGTTTGCTGTTTTTTAAGATATTAGGGGGGGGGGGGGGGAAATTGTAATCGTAAAAGTTCCGTTAAAGTTCATTAAAAAGGAAAAAATATATATATATACAGTTATGGCTCAAATCGGCAACAGATAGGACACCAAAATACAGTGCCCTAAAAATAAGGGACTGGCCGTGTTCTATCGAGCACTTGGAATATGGTTAGGGTACAGGTATTGTATATTCAACACCTAAACCCTTATTTTTTTGTCTTGGAATACGGCCCATAGTGTTCTTGATTGCAGGTTACTGGTGGGACAAATGATGACATGTTTTATAATGTGTATCACTTGTATCAGTAACCATTGTATGGAGGAGTGGTATTTAAGCTAGGTATAAATTTACGAGAGCCTGGCGTTACACACACTTCTAAAGCTGCACAACGTCGGCAGGAGGGGAAGAGAGAATGTGACTCTCGGAACCTCGTGCCATGCATGAAAGGTCTCGGTGCGTCGGCTGATGGAGAGAGAAACCTGAACGAGTGAATCGGTGAGTGACTGGAGCAACAGTCAACTTCGAAGGCTGCGCAATCGCGCAGGGCACTGGCTGTCTGCGGGAGCGGACTGACAGAATCCCGCGTGGTTGCCTGCTAACTAACCTCTTTCCTACAGCGGAACTCTACACTCTTCACGATTATATGCCTCCTCGGCGACTGGCCGGGCATATACCTGTTGGGGGGTCACTGTGCTGTCGCGCGTGGCCTTGGAGCTTAACACTACACTCACACAACGAGATTAACTAGGCCACTTTTGACACAATACCTTACAAGCCTCTAAATACAGACATCACGACACTTCCATACATCAGTTAGCCACCTAACTGAGGGGGAAAGGGTGACCTTCCTCCCGCCTGACATCTACACTAAATAAATTAAAGCCAAGCACCACAGCGACAGCTACTTAACTACTTGCAGGACCGTGAGCCACTATTAATCTTAAAATCGAACACTTTGCGCCCTGCCGTCATTTATAATGATTCGAATAAAGTGACAGGGTCGCAATCTTGAATTGACTCCCCACATAGCGACTTATGGGAACATAATAGTTCATGGTATCGCTGTCACACGCTCCCACCCGAGCATATGAATAAATGGCGGACCTAACCAGAGATCACTACCCCAAAGAAATCTGGAGAAAATAAAGCAGGATTTTGGAAATTGGCTTATTGCTTTCTGCTCTCCTCTCCTCTCCACTCCCTTCCCCTACCCCTATCATATCCTCACCCCTGCTCCCCCTCTCTGCTCACACTCTTCCCTCCTCTGGAGCGGCCCTCGGGAGTTCGCTCTAGACTCCCTTCCCCTGGAGTGGCCCTTGGGAGCCCGCTCTAGGGCTCCGACTGATACCCCTTTCTCGTTCCTTACCTGACCCCTCCCCTTCATAGCCCCTCTCAGCATTGGGCACTACCCGCCTGCAGGAGCTGTTCGACGACAATGTGTGAGTGCACTACGCCCAGGGGGTCTTTCACCCCACCTCACACCACTCCAGCACTGGACGCTGTTGCCAGGACACGTCAAAATATAATTAATTGTTCTAAATAGTTAAAGATTTCAATTTAATACTTCTGTTGCTGACCATCCAAGGGATGGTCAGAAAATTTAAACAAAATTTATTGAGTAATACGTAAATAATTAAAGTGCCCACCTTTTTTTTAAATTCGTACCACTTCACTAATCGGTGCGTCTTCTACTAGCACAGAATTTATGGTCTATCGCCACCTCATAAAGGCGTGGGCGACAAGCCGTGTGCGGAAAATAACCTTTGCTGCGTGGTACATTTAGTTACCCAATGGTTTATATGCTTTTCAGGAAATAGTATACAATAATTAATGCAACTGAAATGTATGATCTACATTAACATAGATAATTTCCTTTCCGCAACTTGGGCTCAATCAGTCATAGGATCGATCTTTGTACACTCATCCAGTTGACGTCGACCCAGGTGTATCCCCTGCTCTTAGAGTCCGTTATGCTGCGCCAACCCCTAATCCTCCCCTGCCCCGTGCAGTGAATGTGTATTGTGTGAAACAATTTTATATTCAAGAACATGTCATTTTTTTTTGTTTGTATAATATATTATAATTATTTTTTCGTGAACTTTTGTTATTATAATTATATGTCTTTCTAAAGTATAATGTTAACTGCTGTAACTGGGCGACGAAGCCGAGGCCAACACCCGGAATCTCTCCGAGCGCTGCTCGTGTCGCGGAGGGGGGGGGGGGGGGGGGGAGGTCGGTGTGAGAGGCAGATGCGCGGCAGGAGGGGGCAGTAGTCTTCTGGCGGCCGAGGAATGCGGTCGCATGGCGAGACGAGTGCGGAAGCGATACGTGAGCCAGAACTGGTGAGACTATATCAGGGCTGTCGGGACTTTCACGTTCACGGGCGTTACGCTATCGGTCATCATTGTAACTAATTTAATTGTAAATAAGTATTTTCTTGGTTTTGTTGAGGCGGGACATTTCGCGCATCGGCGGACACGTGCGTGTCAAAACGGGACGGACTTCACGTCGCCGGCGACGCTGTTCCAACTTAATTGGTTTTTCACTATCATAAAGAAGGGGCAGAGACAGTTCATCAGTCGCATAAAGAACCAGGGGGTGCAGTCTGCACTTGGCACCTGCCCAACCCCAAACACGGGCAGCCAAGCCTCACTCCGCGGAGGGACGGGTGTTGTGCCGCAGATTGCCCATGTACCTAGATTACGCGAAGGGCTCAATAAATGCTTGTGGTCAAACTGTCGAAACATCATTGTAGCTCGGATAGTGTTTATTTCCCCGGCCACGAGGCCTGAACCCTCCCTGAGAATACTACGCAACCCGCATCACGGGGGTGATATCCGGGGCTACGACACAGTTTTCTCTGTAACTGCAGCATTCCTAGATGTGAGTTCACCCTACGGGACCCATCATCCTTTGTCACCATTCAATATTATTTTTCTGCGGTACCATAACTATCCGAAACTCATTCATGAGGCCCCACTGCTAGTCGATTTGGCAGGTTTCATATACAGGCCACTAAATTATAAATTGCTCTTTTTGGGGGTTTTCTCTCCCCATTTATGAAAACTCTGTATGAGCATGTGTTGATACCTAAGTTTCACTTTAAGTATATTATAGCCTTATAGGCTTTTACAGCTTCGCCCCACTTAAGGGTCGTTGTCTAGGAGCAATCAGTACTTGAACATTGTTTTTTATGTGTAAGTCATAACTAAAACCCATTATACATAATTCAGTATCACCATTTGTAAACCTGCCCTAATCTCATTCCGTGTTTAGATGTAAGTGAACCCGAAAATGTGTTGACTCCACTCCCACTGCCTGATTAAGTTTTAAGTGAATTCTAAGTTGAAAATGATCTCAGCAGGCAAAAACGGAATTCGAACTCGTGGGTGCAGGCAGGAGTGTGTCGCGATTTTAATACTGCCCGGGCTGTTCAGGCCACCCAGGACGCCTTGAAAATAATCGGAAAACCGACTGGAAAGATACTGCACTTTATTAAGACTGTTACACTGCCGTCACCCGACCTATGTGAAAGGCCCGGGGGGTACCTGACGGGCGCTACGGGCGTCGCGGTGCTCTTGTTGTCCGGAGGGGCGCCAGGCTAGCGGGCTGCTAGGCCGTTGGTGTTGGGTCGTGGGTACTCTGCCCCCGCGTGCCCCGCCAGGTACATGGCTTCAATCTACCCTGAATGGCTCTCCCTTGATTGTGAAGGCCGCTCGGCCATGTGGAGGACGGGAGACTCCGGAAAATTAGTATACACGAGTTGGTGAGAATTACCTTTAATCTAGTCCCGCTACAAAACACTCTCACCAACACTTGGCGACGTCTAGCCGTTACACAATTAACACAGAAAAAACATAACACTACGCGACACTAATGGTTACCGCGGCAGTCTCGCGGGACGCGGGTCGATGCTCGCTGGAGACGGCCAGTGCCGAACATTAACGGGTGCAGGGGGGGCTCTATGAGCGGGCTCCTAAATTCGGCGAAACACTTACGTAAGTGATACGATCTGCAGCACGGTATCACGGTGAAGACGGTCGGGATAGGCCCGGTTCCGTAAAATACGCGCGGAGTCGACGTGGGCAGCTATATATTAATGAGGTTTAAATTTAAAGATTTAGTATAGAATAAAAATTAATCAATGAAAGAAACTTGGATGCTGCCCATGGACACACGTCTGTTCCCAGCGCGGAGTGGTTCGAGACTGCTGGACATGGCCGCCTCGCAAGGAAGTGAAACTTTCTCTTCTTTGTGAGTCGGCGTCAAAAAACTTATATTAACTTAATTTGCTCTATTATAAGCTAAAAACACGTTCCAGGTGCTCAATTAAAAGGTAGCACCTGGTAATTGTGTGCTTAAGGCTTAACAACTGTTTTATAGTAGTATTTAATTATTTGAATTGTGGCATCAAGTTGGCGACTGTAAATTTATCAACATATTGTCTCACTGTGAGCTGTTTTAGTTGGATTTCTTCTAATCTGACACGATCATAGTCACGGGCATTTTAATTAAGGCCAGTGGCCGCGGTGACTTTTAATGAGGTTTGTTGTCTATTGGGGTCACGCCCGGGACGCTCGCCTGACTCAATCCGGCTGGGCAAGGGGCGCGCTCCGAAAACGGGATACGGTACTGGCGGTGCGGAGCACGGGCTTAAAGGCCATGGTCGGTACGACGTCAACACTTGCTCGTCCAATGCCTGGCCGTGTCTGTTGTCAGACCATCGCTTCACGATAGGCTCGATACCTTGACGTAGCGCGCGAACAGGATTGGTTGCAAACTCGTGTCTAATGATTTATCCTGTTACCGTGGTTAACACGAATGCTGCGGCAAACTAACGCGGAACTGATATACTGCAACTGTTTATGTGGTGAATGACGGTAAACATAGTGACGCCGACCCAACTGTCTCCCCGGCTCCTTCAGGCCGTTATGCCTCGCCAGCGCCATCTCGTGTTTAGTGCGATGCAAGTGTAGGTGATGTGCGACGCGCAACTTTCTTTACAGGATTTGACATTTATCTATACTAATATTAGAAATCTGAAGAGTTTGTTTGTTTGTTTGAACGCGCTAATCTCAGGAACCACTGGTCCGATATGAAAAATTATTTCAGTGTTGGCTAGTACTAAATAGGTCATCTAGTTGAAAGGATGTTTTAAATTGTCGTGAAAACATAAATACATGTGATTTATATAGGGCACATCCTACATGATGTTGACATCGTACAGCCGAAGGCCACCCCAAAGCCCGACCTGCACCCGCCAGTACTCGGCTCCGCTAATGGAAAGCACCCCTAGCCATGACCCACCTGAGTCAAGTGAGCAGACCGCAGCCCAAGGTAGAGAATAGCGAACCATTTTAATTACGCATGCAACGCACTCCCCGTGCCTACAAAATTCCCCACACAATAATAACGTAATCAAAAACAAACAAAAGCCCCTAATTAATAGAGTGCGACGTAGGAGTGCCCGGGTCACTCACGCGTAGTTTTATACTAAAACAGCTGTGAGTGCAACCCTTGCGGCCTTCAGCCTATATTCAGTAGTGAAACGTGTGACGTAACCAAACCACCCCAAATTAGCATTATCATTCGCCACTGGAGTAGTTATCAAGAAACAGACAGTCTCCAGTTTGACTCTAATATTCAAACTTATTTTAGACAAACTTATTAAATGTCAATTCTAAAACATATATAGATATTAAGTTAATGATTAAGTTTTATTATGTGAATTTAGAGCCACTTAAAATTAGTTAATTATATAGATTTTTACGAATAACGGAACTTTAAAAACTCTGGCATGACAGGGAGCTCACCCCTCCCCTCGCGCCAGGGCCAGACGCCACTACAGCGCGACTCGCGGACCGGGATGGACGCACATCCCACGGGGAGCCAGCATCTCTTTGTTTCACCGAACGTCCATCTGGTAATTATAGTCACAACCAAAACCATTTTTAAAGACTCCCCGTGTGCGCCCGGTCCTTTTCTGGTGTAGGGCCTAACCCAGCCGCGTCAATTTAACACACCCCACACAAAGCATTACGTGGGGCCGTGCAGTATATGGTACGGGCCGTCTTCCGCCACCCCAGAACTTTAGTTAATCGCCCAGTGCACAGGCACAGGCTACATCTAAACTTAAACGTGTTTTAATTTAGTAGCGAGCCGCGGTCCACACAGGTGGGCCCGCGCGTCGCAAGTTACCGATTACGAGATTAGCCGATGCTAATCGAACGCTCTCCCTCAACTGCGACTGGCGTGAGGACTTATTAAGTAAACACACGTAGAGGCACGCAGGTGTCCCTCTCAGATATAGTGTGCAGTGTAATCGTGTACGTAAAAGCACCACAGAGTGCCGTTTTGTCAAGTGTAATTGTAATAATAGTGTAATTAAAACTTCTACGTGTTCCGTAGCCTCACTGGCAGTCATGTACCGCCGAGTAGACCTCGCGCCCAATGTAATGAACCAGTGTAAATCGTGAACAATAAAACTTCCACCCCGCACCTCCCGTGCGCGACGTGCGACCCGTAGAACAACCAGAACAGTGTATGTAAATTAATCTAAACAACCCAACATAATCAGGAAACAAATTCCATCACCGCCGACGGTTCTAGCGGACCACGCTGGGGCAACGAACCCACGACCATCACACGGTTAGACACCGAGCTAGCCTGGCGCCCTCCCGGAACAGAAATCTCTAAGAAAGCCAGCCACCCCGCTAGGACCTGCGCCCGACCTCGAACACGATACCGCGGCGGACGGCAATGTGTACTTAGGTGTGATATTAACGTGAGTAAATCCGACTCATTATGCTACATTGAAAAGACAGTTTTCCTGCTCAAAACGTAATTTCATCCTGTCAAACACGTACATAAACATTGATTTTTGTGTCGAACTAAGTAAAGCCCTGCAGAGACAAACATTTTTAAGCCAATTACTATTATGTTTTACACATTCCTAGTTATAACCCAGAGGTGAAATGAGACGGAATTCTCATGATGGTCTACCTTCCCTACACACTGAATTCAGCCGAGGTACACTATTTTAAATTAACTGTCAAAGATAATAAACTATATTTTGATACACTATCTTCGATCTAAGAGTGAGAGCAATGGACATAATAAATTAAATTAATGAACTTTTACTGTATTTGTAATGTGTGCAACATATCTCCTGTTTGTTTGAGAAACATAAGAGTATACCACTGGCCAAGCCAATAATTTCCTATATATTTACTTTATTAAAGATTATTTGATTAAACCTATTTTATTTTATTATTATTTCACAGTGTATATGTTTTCAACAACCCTAAATCTACATGTTTTCACTCTTGTATCAATATTAGATCGGAAGTGTTATATTTTTTTTTCTCTTATGTATTCCACTCGTTGATTCCACTACACTTGTTCTATTTTGTTAACGAAGTTAAGGTCTACACAAGAGTGGCGCCCAGAAACAATTGTAAAAATCAAAGAGTCTCCACTGAACAGAGTGACCCTAATAAGGAGTCGATTTATGCAAACACCTACTCATAACACAGCAGTTATTATAAATATTCATATATATTCAGAGTATTATCCACAGTATTGTGTAGTAATAACTATGTTTTCAACAACGTGGTTTCTTAGGGCGCGGTTACACGGGACCCTGAACTACTTCAGGTGAACATGTTTAAGTAAACACGTTTACAAACGCGAAAGTGTACGGTTACACGGTCGTTGCTGAAAAGTGTGTTCTGTGGCTCTAAAGCCGATTGTCTACTGTCAACGAATGACTGTTTTATTGATCTTCTCTATTTTGTATCCAGAAAACGCGGGATTTTCTCACTTGTTTATACAGAATTATCAGCAGAAATGGAATGTGTTTTCATATTGCTCAATATTTTTTTACAAATCGGGAATTCAGACAACATGCAAAGTAAAATTTTTTATTATTTTTTGAGCGAGAGTACCTATCTCAGTTTTAAGATAATTAAGGTCAGGATAAAATTTAAAAAGTATATATAATAACCTATTGATTTTTTTTGTTGCATTCGGTAAAATATTACTCTAACTTGTGCCAGGAACACTTTCCATCTTGAATTTCTGCAAAGGACTGTTTATATTCTAAACAGCCAATCAGAGGCTAATGTAGAAGATATGTCGATCTGAACTACTTTGCCAACCTGTTTAAGTTAAATGGGAAATGGCCTCGAACGAAACATGTTCAGACTGTGTGTAACCGCACCGTACAGCTGAACATGTTCACCTGAAGTAGTTCAGACTCCCGTGTAACCGCGCCCTTATTGTCTACAGCAAACCATGAAGTTATTCAATGTCTTGCAAAGAACATAAAACCGTATCAAACATTCTCGTAATAACAGTGAGGCGTGATACGGATGTAAAAGGTTTACACAATTACTGTGGCCGGCAGTTATCTTGGCGTGTCTCAGCGCGGGGGTGCGGGGACAGCGGGACAGGAGAAAGAAGAGGGGGTAAGCAGGCGACACGTAGCCGAGAGCCCTGTAGTGGCTGTTAGGAAAATATCGCCCTTCAGTGTATACCCGAAAATGGAAGGCGAATGTGGCAGCTCGCAGAGGCGCGGTAAAGTGATACATAGCGGCGAGCGGGAAATAATAAAAACCGTGATGCAGTTTATTGATGAAGAAGCGAAAAATAAATGTCTGCTCGAGCCTTTACAGAGACAGACGGCAAGAGCAGCGAAGTACACGGGTGTGAGTGAACGGTCCATAGTCAGGATTCGTAAAGTCAGCAAAGAACGACCACATGACCCACAGACTACACCAGGAAAAAAACAGATATTTAAGTATTTAATAAACAATGGAAATATACCTTTACTGCGTTACTGTTACGTAGTGTAGAGTGGAGTAAAATATTTGGGCAGTTAGGGTGTGTGTGAGTTGGGCGGCTATTAACAAGTAAGGGTCTTGATAGCCTATTGTGGAGAAATGATGAGTATGAAGCGTTGACGAAATGACAGAACGGGGAAAACGGGAGTACCTAGTGAAAGTAATAAGAATAGTAATATTAGTAATTAATTTTAACTTAATTTTGTTTTTCGTCACCTTATACAATCAATTATCATGGAAAGAGAACTTCACACTTACATTAAACAAATCATATAATATATATGATGTTTTGAAGGTTATAATATGCATTCTAAAGTGGAAGTACAATACAAATTGTATTTACATTTATAATAAATAATCGATTATAGGTGCATTAAAATATAAAGCCACACATACACAAGCATTTTTTAAATGCCATTAACGTTGGTAGTCAGGTGTTTCCTAAACGACTGACATGAAGTTAAAGCAGCAAATATAACATAACAAGCTCCATGTTTACTTAAATGTACATCCAGCGCTAAATAGAACGTTTTAGGTACGGAAACCGGAGAACGATAACGGCTAGACTGGCTCCTGCGTCATCAACTGTGAGATAGCTTTCGCGCGGAGAGCTACAATTGCGTAATGTTTTGGTCGTTTCCTTTTTCTTGTAAGACTTTTGTTTTAATTAACTTTGAGAACACAATGAATTGAGAAGCATAGTTTTAAATTTATTTTAAATACTAAGTGACCTAGTTTTCCAAAATAAATCGTGTCTGGTTTTCGCTAGTTACTGAGATAACATTTCAATTAATTTTGGTTAGCATAATGATTAGCAGACACCGTAAGTATATTTAATGGGACAAAGTAAAACGTTACAGGTTTAGATAATAGTTTGTTACTTTTTCTGACAATGAGTACAAATATTCGGGCAGAACCACTGCAATTTACACAATGTTACACTTATGTAATACAAGTACAATTCATAGGATTTCTCACTTTTGGTTTGGTAACCCAGCGCTCTTAGCCAAAAGGCCTTACCGCCCTGGGGCCCCCACGGACGTGGATACAGACTTACGTAGTGTAGGAAGTCACGCGCCGAATGTTTTCTGTTCTGCTAGTACAACCTGGCCGCTGACCTTGACAATAGGGTTTCGCTTTCTTTTCGCCCTCCCCTCCCCGCCAGACAGGACTAGGGAGCTCAGACACCAAGATAACTGCCGGGCATAGTATAGAGGACAGGTTGAGGTTGCTTTCGCAGTTTTTATAAACAAAAACACGAGCAAAGTAAAATAAATAGAATTGATCTGCCGTTTTTGCACCAGGTTGTGAACAAGGATGCCAACTAACATGCGCTAAACCTTCCTCAGGTTGTATTTGGCTGTAATATTTCATTGTCAAGTTGCAAAGAAATGGTTTGATCGCAAGGTTTTGTTTACAAATTTAAGCGAACGATCATTACTATCGGAGTGGTGCCTCTCCCTTTACTTACTCTATGGTTACACATTCGCTTGCATTTGGATCACGGATTTTGTTTTTCTATTTAAATTTGAAGAAAGGTTTTTGTTACATTACTTATTACATTTTTTGCGTACTCTTTTATTCTTAACTTTGTAAATAAACATACTTTTCATGAATGGGTATTGTTTTTATAAATACTTTATCTAACAAAAAAAAAAAATCCACATTACCATAAAATGAGGTGAATAGGATCAAATTTGAGGAAAATGTAAATGATTTCATAATTAATTGAGCAATTATTAAAAATAAAAAATTGGTTATGGCATTTGAAAGGAAAAATACTGTAGAACATGAAAATGGTGTAAATTCAATTCAAAAGTTTCAAAACTGAATAGTTGGAGGGTTGGCAACAGTTGCTTTAAGTATCAGCTGATTAGATAGCCTCCATAACTTTAGTTGTGCAGGTATGGTGATTGGTATCAGTGTGGCTGTATCAGAAACTAATAGTTGTTTGGTGCCAGAAACATCGATATAATCAGATTTTGTGAGTATAATCTCTGTTATTTTTAATTGTTACTTTACAGTTTTTTGACCTGATTATTGTAAAAAAGGGGTGAATAGGATGATGACTGTAATCGTGCTGAATAGCAGATTTGAGTTTTAATATTGTCTGAAATTGTGTGTCAACTGTTTCGTTAACCCGATCTGTCAATAATCTCTCCACAAACTGCAAATCTTTACTTACACCATTTAATATTTGCATTAAATATTTAAATTTAATGTTTTCAAAATGTCTTCTTACCTGTAAAGAAAATACTCGAAACTGAAGGCGCATTGTTTTAATATCTATTTATTTTGTTATTGTCAACTGCTGTCTAATTACAAAATTTTAAATTACATTTTTAAGTTGATTATGGACACTAAATTTTCTGACACCTGGCAAATTGATCTGTGCGCCTAATTGGTAATGGCATGCGACGGCTGACAGACCGACTTGTGTGAATAGGTTAATTAGGTGCCAGTTAATAATTCTGTTTTATATGAGAGAAGGTTAGGTTTCGTTAGGTAGGTTAGGACAATGTAATAATACACATTTATGTTAATTTAACTTATAGTTGTAGTAATATTATTGTTTGTTTCAGTGTGCGGCTGCTAGCCATGCCAAGAAATTATCGACCAGATCCCCCTACAAAGAGTTACGTAAAAAGGTCAAGTCATGAAATTCAATTGGCTCTTAGGGCTATAAATCGTGGAAGGTCAATCAGACAAGCAGCGAGAGATTTTGACATTCCATATACTGTATTACATCGTCACTACAAGACTCCATCTCTAAAGGGCGCCACACACGATCAGTCCAAACTGACAGTTTGGACTTTACAGTCTGAACTGAACAGCCAGAACTGCCGTGTGTGTGCAAGGACGTTGGACTGAACAGTTTGAACTGATGGACTGACGGACTGATAACTTTCCATCAAATCGGACTGTGGGCTCGAAAGCCCACAGTCAGAACTGCAGTGTGGGGGTATAGACATTCCGTCAGTCCAAGCAATCAGTCCATTTAATCAACAGCTGAACTTCGTAGCAGACGTCTTTGTTTATTAATCTTTGTTTGCTTTAGTTCTAGGTTTGTGTTTATTGTGAAATAAATTTATTCCTCTGAAATGGCTTCCTGGTCGAAAGATTTTCTTGCTAATTTTATAGAGTTTTGGCATGAACATAAATGTTTGTGGAACATCTAAAGTAAAGATTACCACAACAACATTAAAAATAATACCTAACCACAAGACTGATCGTGTGTGGGGAAAGCTTCAGTTCAGTCCAAACTGTCAGTTCGGACTGTTCAGTCCGAACTGAGCGCATGGACTGATCGTGTGTGCAGAGAGCCTCAGTTCATTCCAAACTATAAGTTCCGACTGAACAGTCCAAACTGATGGTTTGGACTGACGTGTGTGGGGGCCTTAAGGCCACAAGGAGAACAAACATCGTTTTCAGCTGAAGATGATGTTATTGTTTCACGCATCGTGTTATTGCTGACTGGGGATACCCCATTGATCGTACCACATTGCGCCTTTTTGTGAAGGGATATTTGGACCGTAAAGGGAAAATTGTAAAGAAATTCAAAAATAACATCCCTGGTCATGAGTTCGCAACAAGTTTTTTAAGAAGACATAAGGCAAGGTTGAGCCTTAGATTGTGCCAGAACAACAAACGTGCACGTGCTGCAGTTTCCCGACCTCTACTGAAGGAATATTTCAACAACCTGGAAATGGAAATCTGCGACATTCCTCTTAGCAATCTAGTCAACTTTGATGAAACTAATCTCGCGGACGATCCAGGGAGGCCCAAAGTCATTGTTAAAAGGGGATGCAAGTATCCAGAGCGAGTGATCAACACATCAAAGTCTGCCATAATGTTTGCAGGTTCTGCTGATGGGACATTGTTGCCTCCCTATGTAGTTTATCGGGCTAAGCATTTGTATTCAACATGGGTTGAGAATGCACCAAAGGGGACTCGTTTCAACCGAAGTACATCGGGCTGGTTTGATAGTGAGTGCTTTGATGACTGGTTGAAAACAATAGTTGTGCCTTATTTTTCACAACTACAAGGTAAAAAAATTTTGCTTGGAGACAATCTGTCCTCGCATCTTTCGGTTTAATCTGTTAGAGTTTGTCATGATAATGACATTAGGATGATATTCTTGCCTTCTAATTCGACGCACCTCACCCAGCCACTTGACGTAGCATTTTTCAGGCCACTGAAAATTTGTTGGAGAAAATGTTTGAACAACTGGAAAATGGGACCAGGAAGGAGAGAGAGCTCAGTTCCTAAGGATGTTTTCCCGCGATTGTTATCTCGGCTAATGCGTGACATCGGGCACAATGCTAGCTATAACTTGAAGGCAGGTTTCAAAGCATGTGGCATTGTGCCCTTTGATCCAGCAAAAGTGCTTGACCGAGTGCCATCTGCTAAAGAAAGGACACAAGCACTTGGAAATGACGTCGATCAATCTTGAACTGCTTCAAGAAATGAGAGGAAAACCAGAAGCTAAACCTGCACGAAAACGGAAGTTCAGAATAACAGTAGAAGCTGGGAAAAGTGTTTCATACCACTATGACGAAGACAACTGTGAAGTTAGTGATGAAAGTGTTGATGATCCAGATCCTGAACCCGACGAACACATAACTTTGAATCACAATTGTAACAGTTTAACTACTTCTGGTCCTGTCACCATCACAGAGGCTGGAAATAGTAGCCAAGATGTTGAGGATATAAGCAACACCCCACTTTTTCCAGGTGGTTTTGCAATTGTCAAATTTCAAACAAGCAAACGAGTGAGGAGGTTTGTAGCACAAGTTGAAACTGTAAACGAGATGTTGTTGACTGTAAAGTGCCTCCGTAAACGAACGGGGAAAAAGGACACATTCTTCATTTTTCCAGATGTAGATGATATTTGTGAGATCAGCCATCAACAAATTGAAACTCTCCTCGTCTTGAAAAGAACACAAAGAGGGCAATATCACTTCCGCTGTGACACAACTTATTTGGAGTGATTGACTGCACAATGTTGATTTTGTAATTTAAGTTTTTGGTACCATATTTAGTAAGCAACTGAGTTCATGGAATTATTTCTGTGCAATGTTATTTGTTAACGGTTTTTAAAGCTAGCTATCTTTGCTAGCTTTGTTTGCTACATTACGTCAGTTTTGTATTTTTCAGGATGTGTGTTTGTAAAGTTGATATGATAAAAATTTTAATTAATCATGTTTAAACAATTATTTATGTTTCCAATAAAATAATTTATCTTTACTGTGATCCTATTGGTCCCAAAACCAGTAGAATTGGTTAACTCACATAACACTAGTTGGTGATCCTATTCACCCCAACTTTCGGACTAATAGGATCAGAGCACTAAAAAATATATATAAATATATATGCCATTCATTAATGAAATTCGGAACATACATTCGAAACTAGAAGCCAAAACTCAAAGAATACAATAGACATATTTGAAAACTACTTTTTTTTTATAAAAACCTACAGCCATTCGAAGTTATAAAATGATCCTATTCACCCCGTTTTACGGTTACCTACTGTCGCACCCCTACTTTTCAAACTTGATTTTAGAATAAAATGTGCGATGATTATGCGAGAAAACTCTGTAAAAGATTTTGACATCATTTAAGACTCTAAATCATACTTTCATCAGAAGGCAGAATATTTAATTTCTAGTTCCCGAAGAGCATTAGCCCCTAATTACGTACGTTTCACACTACTATTTATGACTCAATTCTCTCACTTTATTTGGCCTTAATCAGATCTAAATTAAAATACTGTTCAGTAATGACTACCATTAACACATCCAATAGCAATAAAATAGAAAACATCCAAAACAAAATTATAAAATTAATAACTTGCCATCAACTGTTGTCTCGGGTTTGCGACCTCGGATGAGCCCAGTGATTGCTGGTGGGGATTATTTAGTTACTTTCTTTATGAGAAGGCGCCAGGCTAGCCGTTGTGATTGTGTGGGTCATTGGCCCCCGCATGGATCACTGGACTCGCGACGATTATTAATTTATAAACCTTGGGCATGGAAACAACTTTACTGCTTTACAAGAGCTTCCAAATAAAGCTTGTTGAGGCACATTGTTCTCACATGGTAAGTATGATTAATCTCCCAGAAAATTACCTGTTGCTTGTTGTGTTAGCTGGAACCCTAGGGTGGATGCCACCACACACAATTATAGTCTGTCGCCGTTAACATGCGCTGTGGAGCACAATCGCAAATCTTGTCATCATCCTTATCAAGACACACCATCCTGTTGTTTTTCTGCGGGACGGAGCGTCCGCCCTAGACAGTGTTCTGTTGTCTACTGCCTGGCGGCGGCATCACGAACTTCCTCCGTGTGGGCCGCGCGAGGAGTGCGTTCCGCCAGCGGGATTTGGTGATGATGGGGTCGGAACCGGGCTTTACCGCCGCAGGAGGTACGTCAAACTCTACAGAATTTCCCTCAAACCACATTAACATCCCTTTCAGATCATAGAACTTATTTAGATTAACACTGTTATAATTAAAAAATCAATTGCATATACATCTTAGATAAGAGTGGCCTTAGTGGGTCCCAATTCAATAGTCACTGTTTATCAGCCTTGTGTACAGTTAAAATTAATAATGATATTATTTATAGATTAAATTCAAATTCTAATAAATTCAATATCAATTTTAATACTCAAAATATTAATATTTTGGATATTTTTACCTTCAATTTAACATTATTGTACTCTTTAAATTTGTGTCTTGCTGCTTGCCGTTAATACTGTATACTATATATTATAGCCATTATAGGTATTACTTTAATATCTGTTCTTGTGCTGTATGTTTGTCTTATCCTTTGTTTCTTGTTCGTTACTGTTATTTTATGTATTTGTGTGTATTTTTTGTATTTATCGTGGCCACCGCTAATGTACCTGGACTGTTGGTAGGCATAGAAAAATGTTGAAATAAATAAATAACATGTAATGCAGTTAAAAATGAATAGATAATTAAATTTTAAAGGTCAAGAAAGTTTATACTAAAGAAAGTTACTCTCTCAAAATAATTTTTAAGGCAAGAATATAATCATATTTGGACATTAACACACAATGAAAATATACCACAAAATAATTATATAAAATGGTAAAATTTTAACAACTTTTAACGCATTAAAAATTAAAACAAATACTGTGAAAAAATACTTATCTACTATTCCTCACAGGCTTTCACATAAACAAAAACATTAGGTGCCGATCATCTTCGTTGCATGTAATCGGTAAGCTTTCGTGTCCACGTGTGATACTTGATTCATCTACCCCACTGGGTGACATGTGTCTGCTTCCGTGCCGTCGAGAACGAGCCTGAGCAGCGTCAAGGTGGCGGAACACGGGTGGATATCCAGTCAAAGAGCTGTCTCAGTTCGCCACCAGTCAGTTCGTGGAACGCATTCCGCACCACGTGGAACTGAGCTCCAACTCCCAACTCGCACAGCCGGTCATGCGTGTCTTTGCCCCAGCTGGGCGGCACCAGTGTGTCACGGCTACCGTGGCACATGTAAAGAGGAGGGAACTGCATTCCTTTGTCGCTATTCTTCAAGTGCTGGGAAAAATTATCACCACATTTACAATTTTGAAAGAAAAAAAAAATATTGAAATTTTAAGAAAGCAAATGCAAATGCACTTCGTAAAATATTCCGGTTTCATTATTTAATAATAACTAACTTTTTACACAGTAAAAAATGGGACCTATAATACACATCATGTAGTTAACTATTCTGAGATGACAATCTTTATTTGATATCTGCATGTCATGAGATTATTTTAAAATATTAATATTTCATTTTAACCATTGGTTAAAAATTATTAAAAACAGATCATTTTCATTTGTCAAATTATGATCACGTTTTAAATTATTTTTGCCTTAATCACTTCTTGAATCTGCATTTCTGACTTCTATAACTATAGCAACACTTGTGAAAAAACTGCATTGTTGAATGTCTGTAAGGCTATATCACCAAGTATAGCTATTTTGTTTAAATCTGTAATGTTATTATTTTATTTTAATTTTTCACGCGTGTGCGTGTGCATGCGTGCACACGTGTGTGTGTGTAAGAAAATTCAATTATATTTTAGTTCATCAATATTATAAACACAATTTCTGTTAATTTCATCTGGAATCTTAAACCATTATTTACATTTTTTAATATATTTTTGAGTTGCAACGTCTGTTTAATCATAGATTCATATAGCAAGTAAGCTGCTACTGTATCACATGGTGTTAGATTGATTATAACTACTAATTTATCCGCCGTTGAAACTATAACATTTACTTCTTTAAATGGCCATCGAAATGGAGTGTCCGTGAACGTGGCGTTGTCCATAGTTGTTGACGTATATATATTTTTCCCCACTTCTGATGTGACAAAATGAATACAAATAATATTTTGTTTTTAAGTTTGAAATGAAAAATATGCCTTGTTTTGAATTGTGCAAATAATTTTTCTGTTACTTAGCAAGACATTAGCGGGGGGAAAAAAAATCAAAAAACTTTGAATACTTATTGCACGTTTAAAACATCACTTATGGGTCATATTTTTGATTATGAAGTCCCATTAAATATCAAAAAGGATATTTATATCACACAAATGACAATCTCAACAATGAATGTTGGTATACGACAAACTCACAACGTATGCTATGTCAAATATTTGTAAGCAAACAAATATTTGTTATTTCAAAGTGTTAGTATTCTAGGTCGAACTGAATATGAATAGTTTATTATCATTATTTGAAAATTTTGAATATTCACACAGGCCTAGTACTTACATGAACCTGATGCTGACATAATCCCTTCACATGAGGATGATGGCAAATCACCCAACTGGCAATCATTAAAAATCACACACAACTTTCTGCAGTGATAATCTCACCCTTGATACACACCTCATACACTGAAGACTTGTCATTAAGAAAAGAAGAGAGCGCAAAAACTCCTGCTAAACCTGGCAGGTATCTGTAACCAATGTGCATGGCCATAGCACCCCCCATTGAAAAACCACCTGAAACAAATATATATATGAAAGGAAAAGAACATTAAAACTACACAAAGATGTGAAAATAATGATTAATTAATTAATGATTATTTGGGAACTAAGAAGAGAAAGATAAAAGGAAAGCATTAACATCAATATGAGACAATGCTCTCCATGAATCAGCACCATCATGCAAAGCCAAAATACTTTTGGAGTGGGTACTGTACAATATATTTTCAAAATAACTAAATCAAAAACAAACTTAACACAGATGCTCTAGAAAAACTAGGTATGAAACTTAAAGAGTCTTTAAAAGTATGGCTTTGTTATTTTCGTAAGACTCAAAATAATCTTTTTATAATTACCAACTACTATTCTATTCAGTGGAACGCCTGTTGCAACTTCATTTTCAATGCTCATTATGAGCTCATCTGCCATTTTGTTAATGGTCTCATGGTGCTCTTCTACTGACGGAGAAAGTGCGATTCGATCAAACCACACATTTGAGAGCTAATAAAAAAGAAAGAAAACATTGTAAATCTTTAGTAAAGGACTTAATTTTGTACAATTTTATCTTACCAACCATCCAAAAATATTTTAATGAAAATACTTAATTTCTTCTTAATGCTAAAAACACAATTAGTAACTTTCTCCTTATCATTACATTAAGGTAGCTAACATTTATATTAGAAAATACTGACATTCCTGCCCTATGCCAGATGACTCAAATACTACAGCCTCAGTGTTAAGTTTAAAAACACACACACACATATATAATCTGTTAATTAATTTGTGAGTTGGTGAGTTAACTAACAATCAGATGCCACTGCTATGTGAACATCGCAGAATATCTTTAGCAGTTCGAAACTATTCCACCATGAAACAAGTGGATCCTTACAACAATACCATGACAGCAGCAAATGCGTAAAAAAAAAAAAAAAAAGAAAAACAAACAGGTTTTACACCATAAACGCTGTAGATGAGTCTTGTGAAATAGCCACTTATGGAAAGACGCCACCAAACATTGTCATTCCAATAGATGACAATAACTGCGGAGGTTTATTACCAACGCTGAAGTTAGCTGAAGAATTCCAGGTCAGCTAAGAATCATAAATATATCACTCGTATATATAACTCCTATTGTTGCAACATTTCTGGCAACTAAAGTATATGGACATGTTGAGTGCCAAATGTTCTTTGATTCTAAGTTGGGCAGTCATGGTGCACAAGTTACAGGGCACTAAACTTGATAAAGCTGTTATAGACCTAGGAAACGAACAGTTCGCTACAGGCCAGATGTATGCAGCTCTCAGATGTGTGAAAACCTTAGAAGAAATAATGTCTGATTTAGAATCAGATAAATTATTGAGTAGGCCACACGACGAAAGAGCATAGTCAGAAATGATACAAAATTGTAAGTCTAACTTCGTCCCGTAACTGACATTATACTAACAAAATAACATTTTTACTTATAACTTATAAAATATACTAAAAATTACATAATCCACACTGTGACTGTGTATTTGTAATATATCTTTAGGGTGTTGACCCCTTAAAATGATAACTGGCCAGGCAATTTCGAGAAAAAAGCCTTTGAAAATTTTTAAACACAGTTCATGTACTAGTTATGTTTCACTCTGACAAAAGGCACAGTGGCCTAGGTTGTAACGTACTTTCTTGCTGCTCAGACGCTCTGGTTTTGATTCTCACTGTCGATGACTTTTTTTGTTAATAATTTAATTTTTTTTAATAGATTGAAATAAGTGACATCTTAGCTCTCAGTATCAACATTTGGAGGAATTAATTTTTTTGAATGTGACAGAAATCAAGGAACAAAAATGTGTTAAAACCACAATGCTGCCATCTTCGTGGTTGTTGCGAACCGAAGTTCACAAAGACAAAGGGAAACTTTATAGTATTAACTGTTTAATGAACTTCAGCCAGAAGGACAAAAGCATTAGAAAAAATACACAACTACATCATCAATTTTTATTTGCAAAGATGTTTAGCATGGGCAGAATTTAATACTAAACTATGAGCTGCAGAATAAGTGCAATTATCAGATACAAACATGGTCTTCATACAAACAATTGAAAATTGAGGAAGTAAATAAATAACAGGTGCAGTCTTTGAGAAATAAAAATCTTTACCTCACCACCAAGATAAGTGTACGGCCTCAGTGGAGCAGTGGGGAATACCACACGCATGTGAGGGATGACTTCATCAGTCTTCAACAGGCCTTTGATCCATGTCTTGACCCCTTCGCCACTATCTCCTAAAACGGTCATCGTACATAATTACAATTTTTTTTTTTACTTAGCACAAACAGTTGGAAGCAATTAGTTAAAAAAAATGTGACACTAACTACACTTCTGCACATTCAACTTGTGCATTACAAAGCATCTACTTGATTTATAAATTATTACAGTTGAGATATTGGGCTTCCGCCCGTGGCAAGGAGTCCCCCCCTACTCACCCAATTACTGAAGCCTCTTTTTCAAGTCCTTTCCTCTTCTCACATCCAGTATGAGTATCTTTCCCTCAATCCTTTTCCACTCCCTCCCCATCTTCACCAGGACTATCAGGTATCAGGAAGGCCTTCATCTTTAAATGCACTGGTACTATGGGCAGTTACACTCTGGAGCATACCTATGCAGAATTATATTTTGTGGGTAGGGTGGGGGGGAGGGTTAATGAGGGAAACCCTCTTTGCCTGCCGTTAGCATTCAAATTCTTTCCTTTTGTTGACGGGAAATAGTTTTTTTAGGATTTCACCTACATACGCCCCTGGTTGCACTGTTTTTATGCTAGTCAGCATAGTTGTGACTTACGGTCAATAAATAAGTACAGTACTTAGTATTAGTGTACTATAAAGCCAAACCTCAATTTCCTGAGAACAGTTTAGCTTATAAAATATTAGGCTAACTGCAATTTGCAGATTACATGCATGTGAACAGGCTTTGTGCTTCTCCATGAATCAATGAATGAATGGGTTAACATCTTGTCGACATTACAACTGCGAAAACACGGTTGACAGTATCATTTCCCAGTAATTTTCTAGAGTAGTAGCTTTAATTGAAAAATCAAAATTGGAAAAAGCTTTTTTTAGGAGAGTCAATTACTTTCCAAGTTTTGTCAACATTCTTTGATTTCATTTATAGGTAGTTAAAAGTTTTAATTTTTTTTTCTGCTTGTAAATATGAATGTTTTGAGAGTGGAAAGTTGGTTAAGTCAAGTCAGCAACATTGTATTATTTCAAAATCTGGTAGGAATTTTAAAATGCAGTTTTGCATGAGAGTAAAATAAAATTAGTAGGTTTCTAAAATGTTTCCAGATGTTTTATATAATTTCTCAAAAAAAAATATCATGACTTTTAAGAAACTACCCATTCCCCTTCATTAATAAAATGGGGTGCTCCTAATCAAACATGTAAATTTTTATGTACCAATAAAATACATGAGTTGGCATGTTTGCTAGAGGTTTCCCATTGCCTCCTTCAAACAGTTCATTGTTACATGATTGCCAACTTGTACACTCTTCAGGCTGGCTCTTACGAATACAAACAGTTCTGTTGTTTATTAATGAACAGCTGTCCCTTTGGAGTTGCCTAAAAATTCCTGGTTATCACAGTTCAGTGGTCCAATGCACGAGCAGAATTATTAAAATGACTACTAATATGTTAAATTTATGCTAGAATTTTTTATTCTGAAGCAAAGAACAAACATAACCCATAAAATTAATTTAAAACTTTAAACATGAAAATAATCATACCTGAACCATGCAGAAAAAATACCGTTCCAGAATTGGATTTAGAAGTGAAGCAAGTAAATGGTCCCCTTAACAGTGAACCTGCCATACTTTTTTTCTACGTGAGAGAAAATTGTAATATTCACCTAAACAAAATGCACAATATAACGCATTATGACTTGCATGTTAGCTTGGGTAAAAATAAACATTCATTGCAAACACACGTAATCTCTCAGTATTCGTCAAGTACAAAATTACAAATTTCGTATAATCCGTTCTGTTTAACATTCTATCGAAATAAGATTAATTAGGTAGAGAAGCGTTTGCATTCATGCTATGAAGTTCTTAACTTAATAATCCAAATACACACTGATAAATTTAATAAACACGAGGGACATTTTTTCCATAGATACAATAAACAATATTAATTAAACTACTGGCTAATATTGTTACAGAAAATACGCGAGACAAGTGATGCCAGCGAACACAATTGTGTGAAGTGTACCTACATTTTAAAGTTCGTGAAACATCTAGCAGCGTGGAGTGTAAAATAGCTTGAAAGCAATGCGGTCAATTGTCTCACTCTTCACCTTGGCCTGAGTTACCCATATTTTCCTATTACCATATTTTATACTAGTACAGACTGGCCGAGGGGTGTAAAAAAAGTGCGGAGGGGAAAAGAACAAGTAATTCAGCGTGATGGGTGTGGGGACTGGTATCACACCAAATGTGAAGGAATTAGTTGAGCTGAGTACAAACAGCTAGGGAAGGATGTAGTGACGCCACTCCCGCTGCATGTCTAAGTATTTGAGTGATTATTAATGTTGAAATAGATCTCAGGGATTTTAACGGGAGTTCGGCCTTGTGGCTACAGGCAGGAGCGCGTCGCGATTCGAAACCTACCCGGGCTGTTCAGGCCACCCAGGACGCCTTATAAATAACTGGTAAACGAATTGACACGACACTGCACTTTATTCAGAGCGGATACACTTATTGGTCCAGGTATTGGCCGCGTCTGTTTTCTGACGTAAATGGTACGCGCGACCAGGATAGGTTGCAAAGTGGTGTACACGGACTTATACAGTGGCCGATTATAAATGTGTAAGGTGCGGCGGATAGTCACAGATCTCCTGTGTTGCAAGAGCTTCTACAGGCAGTTACGTTAACATGGAAAACAGCACATACAAAAGGATGTTCCAAAGTTATTTGCAATCTAACCTGTCGCGAAATATTGAGGTCCCGAAAAGTACGTAACCCAGTACGCTGGAATCATACACGTTACAGTCACTTGACGTCGTCCGACCGAAGGCCACCCTAAAGCCCAACCTGCAACCGCCAGTATTCAACCCCGCTAACGGAACGCGCCCCTAGCCATGGCCCACCCGAGTCAGGCGAGCCACCAGCAACAAAGGTAGAACCCGGCCCCCTAATAAACAGACCGACATTACAGCCGACCACGTTGCAAAAACAAACACAGAATATTAAACAATATTATGCATAAATTAAAAGTTGATTAACGAAAGTGCGACGTAGGAGTGCCCGGGCACTCACGTGTGTAAATACGTCGATACGTGTGTGAATGTCCCCCTGGCGGCCTTCTGCCTAGATTAGTTAATTAACCATGTGGCATAATTATTAACCCCTTGTGTTCGTTATTAACCCCCACCAGAGAAGTCCGGCAAGAGACGAACAGTCGCTGGTGTGACGTATAATTTAGAGGACATAATTCGTAAACATACTAACTCCAACTTGTAGAAGGGACGAGTGATGTTAATTTAGCCTTAATAATTAATGTAGGAAATTAGCGCCCTTGCCGTCACCCGGCCTATGTGAAAAGCCCGAGGGGTACCTGACGGGCGCTACAGGCGTCGCGATGCTCTTGTTGTCCGGAGGGGCGCCAGGCTAGCGGACTGCTAGGCCGTTGATGTTGGGTCGTGGGTACTCTGCCCCCGCGTGCCCCGCCAGGTACACGGCTTGAATCTACCCTGAATGGTTCTCTCTTGACTGTGAAGGCCGCTCGGCCGTGTGGAGGACGGGAGACTCCGGAAAATTAGTATACACGAGTTGGTGACAATTACCTTTAATTTAGTCCCGCTACAAAACACTCTCACCAACACTTGGCGACGTCTAGCCGTTACACGATTAATACAGAAAAAACATAACGCTACGCGACATTAATGGTTACCGCGGCAGTCTCGCGGGACGCGGGTCGATGCTCGATGGAGACGGCCAGCGCCGAACATTAATGGGTGCAGGGGGTGCTCTATGAGCGGGCTCCTAAATTCGGCGAAACACTTACGTGTGTGCAGCCGGCAGGCATATGCACTGCGTCCTTAAGTAAAAACACTTTCGCTGGAGTCGGCCAGTACCGTACGTTTTGTGCTACGATACGTATCGCGGTATCACACTGAAGACGGTCGGGATAGGCCCGGCTCCGCAAAATACGCGCCAAGTCGACGTGGGCAGCGGTGAATTAACAAAAGGTTTTAAATTTAAAGAATTAGTACAGAATAAAAAGTAATAAAATGAAAGAAACTTGGATGCTACCCACGGACACACGTCTGTTCCCGGCGCGGAGTGGTTCGAGACTGCCGGACATGGCCGCCTCGCAAGGAAGAGAAACTTTCTCTTCTTTGTGAGTCGGCGTCAAAAAACTTATATTAATTTAATTTACTATATTACCAGTTAAAACATGTTCCAGGTGCCCAATTAAAATGTAGCACCTGGTAATTGGTGCTTAAGGCTTAACAATAGTTTTAATGTATTTAATTATTTAAAAAGTGACATCAAGTTGGCGACTGTAAATTTACTACCATGTTGTCCCACTGTGAATTGTTTTAGAGGGACTTCTCCTATTCCGACAGTCACGGGCATTTTAATTAAGGCCAGTGGCCGCGGTGACTGTTAATTTGGTTTGTTGTCTATTGGGGTCACGCCCGAGGCGCTCGCCTGACTCAATCCGGCTGGGCAAGGGGCGCGCTCCGAAAACGGGATACGGTACTGGCGGTGCGGAGCACGGGCTTAAAGGCCATGGTCGGTACGACGTCACACTTAAAATCTCTTCTTAACGTGTCACATTAGAAACTAACATAATGAGGTCAACCCTGGCGCGAGGGCCACCGAGCCTCGGCCGGGCGCCATGACATCACGCTAGTACAGTGCGACTCGTGGACCGGGGCGGACGCACGTCCCACGGAGAAACATCATCCATTGTCTGCATTGAACTCACTTCTGGTAATTATAGTCACTTCCTCGAAACCTCTTTTTACTTATCTCTCCGTGCGTACTCGGTCCAATTTTCGGTCCAGGACTTAATCCGGCCGCATAACTTTTAAAACCCCCTGCACCACACTTGGTCTGCGGGGTAGTTACAGCATACGGCACGGGCCGCCTCCCGAAGAACAGAACTTTAACTAAATCCAGTCGCTCCGGCGCTGACACCACCCCGTAAGGGAACTTGAGCGAATTTAGCTGCGGTCCGCGTTCCACTACAGTGGACGCGAACACCGCCTCGAGACATTGATATACGGGATTGGCCGCCTCCAATCGCCCTCAACCCTCTTTTGAGTAACCAGGCTCAGAACCGCCTAGTGCCACACTAATAAGTAATATTTAGTAACTTTGTGCGATGCCTTGAATCTGGAACGTTTTCTTTTGTAAATTTGTGCGACGCGCCACCGCGTAACATTTAATAAACTTGTGCAACGCACCTTCGCGTAACATTTTTTGTGAACTTGTGCCACGTCTTATTACGTAACTTTCAGACTAACTTTGTGTAATTGTGTAACTTGTGTATTGTGTGACGTCACTTTCTGTACGACGTGGCGTGTAATCAACAGTATTACACCAAAACCACAGTCGCATGAATAAACGACACATGTCATATGTTACATCCCTTCAGCGTCTGATTAATTAACCATACAATTCCCAACCACCGCCAAGTAGGGAATTCCTCATAACCCACACAACACCGCCGATGGTCCTAGTGGGTCACGCAGGGCAACCGACCCCACGACCCACCTATCGACTAGAAACAGAGCTAGTCTGGCGCCCACCCAGAAACACTATCTCGACAACCGCCATTCCCGCTAGGCGCCGCACCGGGACTCGAGCCCGAGACCCCGGACGACGGCACACTTATTAATCAGAAATTACTCGGTTATATTACACATTACAAGTTACACATTTACAGACGATGAAAGTTAACAGGCGAAAGTTAGCGAGTAAGAATTCGACACATGTTGCTACGAGTCTTCGATAATAACAATTAATTGGCTGTGAAGCCGAAACTGCGTAACTCAATTACGCTGTCCTTAATCTCTGGACACGAAATTACGTAGAAAATGCAAAGTTCCCTGTTGGGATATGTCGTCGTCCGTCCGAAGGCCATAAAGCCCGGCCTCCACCCGCCAGTATTAAACCCCGCTAACGGAACGCAACCCTAGCCCAGGTCACGTGAGTCAAGCGAGCCGTCGACGCCGGTGAATGTTTAAACAGATTACGCCCATATGCCTAATCCACCAAACAGCTCTTATGCTTCATTAATTACTGCGAGTAATTAAGTGTTTTTTAATTAACAAAACAACCCTTAAGTGTGAAAGTGCGTCGTAGGGGTGCAGCGGTTTTCCCCGTGGGAAACCGCAATTAATAAACGTTCGGAACATCCCTTGCGGCCTTCCGCCAATAATTAACCACAGCATAAATCAACCTAATTAACCTCCCTGTTTTCACCTGCAAATAGCCACTGGAGTAGTCAACAAGTGGCAGACAGTCTCCAGCTTGACTTTCTATTTTCAAATATTATTAATCTCAATTTTATTATGTATTATTATTATAGGCCTTCCGCCAACTAATTCAGACATATGTCATTAAGTTACGAGGGTTCTAGAAATAATAATGCCTAATTATAATTATAAATTTGGAATCACGGCACATTAGAAAGTCGGCGCGTCATGACGCTTCCTCCCCTCCCAAGCCGGCACAAAGCGGCAGTAAAGTTTTACTCACGGGCCGGGGCGGACGTGTGATCACGCGGGGAGACTTCAACTTTTGTGCTCCTGATTCTTCATACTGGTAAATATCATAATTCATTAAAACCTATTTTCCCTCTCCCCGCGTGCCCCCGTGCCCTTTTCCGGTGCAGGGCTTAACCCGGCCTCGTTAATTTTTGCTCGTCGCGCAACAACAGTTCGCGACGCAGTCACTTTACGGTCCGGGCCGACTCCTGCGAACAGAACTTAATATAATTCGTCGAGCAGACGCCTGCCGACTACAAACTTAAAGACTTGTCTCTTAATATTACCTTCGTGGGCCCGCGACTCACACAGGTTGCCGTTACCCGACCTCTGTGAAAGGTCCGGGGGGTACCTGACGGGCGCTACGGGCGACGCGATGCTGCTGTTGTCCGGAGGGGCGCCAGGCTAGCGGGCTGTTAGGCCGTTGATGTTGGGTCGTGGGTACTCTGCCCCCGCATGCCCCGCCAGGTACACAGCTTGAATCTAACCTGAATGGTTCTCCCTTGACTGTGAAGGCCGCTCGGCCGTGTGGAGGACGGGAGACTACGGAAAATTATTGTACACGAGTTCGTGAGAATTACCTTTGATTTAGTCCCGCTACAAAAACTCTTACCAAAACTTGGCGACGTCTAGCGGTTACACAATTAACACACAAAAAAAACCACAACACAACGCGACACTAATGGTTACCGCGGCAGTCTCGCGGGACGTGGGTCGATGCTCGCTGGAGACGGCCTGCGCCAAAAGTTAACGGGTGCTGGGGGGCTCTATGTGCGGGCTCCTAAGTTCGGAGAAACACTTACGTGTGTGCAGCCGGCAGGCATATGCACGGCATCCTTAAATAAAAACACTTACGTTGGAGTCGGTCAGTACCGTACGTTCTATGATACGATACGTAGCGCGGTATCACACTGAAGACGGTCGGGATAGCCACGGTTCCGCAAAATACGCGCCGAGTCGACGTGGGCAGCAGTGAATTAACAAAAGGTTTTAAATTTGAAGATGTAGTACAGAATAAAAATAATCAATGAAAGAAACTTGAATGCTGCCCACGGACACACGTCTGTTCCCGGCGCGGAGTGGTTGGAGACTGCCGAACATGGCCGCCTCGCAAGGAAGAGAAACATTCACTTCTTTGTGAGTCGGTGTCAAAAAACTTATATTAATTGAATTTACTCTATTACCAGTTAAAACATGTTCCAGGTGCCCAATTAAAATGTAGCACCTGGTAATTGGGTGCTTAAGGCTTAACAATGGTTTTAATGTATTTAATTATTCAAATTGTGACATCAAGTTGGCGACTGTAAAATATACTAAAATATTGTCCCACTGCGAATTGTTTTAGAGGGATTTCTCCTAGTCTGACTTGATCATAGTCACGGGCATTTTAATTAAGGCCAGTGGCCGCAGTGACTGTTAATGAGGTTTGTTGTCTGCTCCGTGCGTGGTGTACTCGCCCAGAGTGGCTACGACACACTTATTACATGTCGGGTAATTAGTAATTTCGTACTAATGGCTTTTCACTTAATTGAATTGTGGGTTCGAGCCTCCGGGGTTCCGTACCTTTAAATTTCATTACGTCTATTGGGGTCACGCACGAGGCGCTCGCAAGACTCTATCCGACTAGGCAAGGGGCGCGCTCCGAAAACGGGATACGGTACTGGCGGTGCGGAGCATGGGCTTAACGGTCATGGTCGGTACGACGTCAAATGCCCCCCCCCCCCCCCCCAGTGGAAGCCCGTCTCTGCCCCGTGTTCCCGCTCCCGCGGTACGACGACCCCCTAGCACAGCCGGCACCCCTCGACACGCGATCCCATGGCAAGTGGCACCTTAGCACCGGCGGCGTATGAGGTGCTGGCGCAGGCGGACGCCGCCTCGGTCGCTGCGTGGGCAGCTGGGCCGGGAGGCGGCGCCGTGGTGCATGGAGTGTCGGCGTAGGCGGATGCCGCCTCGGTCGCTGCGTGGGCAGCTGGGCCGGAGGGCGTAACCGCGGCGCATGTGGTGCTAGCGCAGGCGGAGCCCGGGCACGAAGCTAGTTCCAGTTCATCATGGGAGTGGCCGTTAACCCACTCAAACTCTTCGACGACCCACAAACCCATGTAGGGATCTTATTTGCAAGTGCCGCAACGTAACACGTAATTAATTATTCAGTGCGAGTGTGTGTAGTGTCAGCGTATTTGTCAAGTGTAATTGTGTAACTTGTGCCCATCCACACTTTGTGAGATGCGGGATTAAAAACCAGCACCTAAATAACGTTTTCTTTATTTCTTAGTCGCCCCCTGAACAGTTAGGAAACAGTCCTCTACACTGTTTAGGGCCAGTGCGTATTAAAAGCAGGGACTCCCTTCCACCATCAACAGCCGACGATCCTAGTGAAAGACGCAGGGGCAAAAACCCACGACCACCTCGGTTAATCCTGGAATTAACCTGGCGCCCGCTAGAGATTTCTTTAAGAGCCACTGAAAACCACTAGGACCGCCCCGGGTCTAGATCACGAGACCGCGGGTGACGGCACATAAAATTAATTAGTGAAGAGTCGCACGAAATATCGTGTGACTGGGTGGGGTCGGCGCAGAGCTGGTAAAAGGATTTTAAGAACTTACACTATTGCTGAGACGTGGATGTAGCGCGAAAGTTGATGGCTCTGCATTCGCGGAGCGTCCGACCCCTGCGAGCTCCCGATGGTAACTGAACTCGAGACCGCCTTGTGGCCTCGCGCCTCAACACGTGCAGCGCAGGAAAACAGCTCCGACCAGTTTTGGACTTAAATGAAATATTTCACAATATATGATTATAGAACAATTGGACATAATTTCCCTTGAATTAATTCTCTTTTAATTGTTATTAATATGATTGTTTTTGTTTTAACAGAATAATTACATATTTAATTAGGCACATTGCCACACCCAGCCGGGCACTGTCGTCGCTTGGGTGTTCGTCGCGGCGCACTTTTACACACTCGGCGGACATCACGCTCGGGCGTGTTCGAGGCACTTAAGAGTAAGTGTTGTTGTGACATAACGGCCTGTGCGAACCAGAGGGAGCACCGGCGGTCGGCGTCAGTAGGTTAGTGGAACTGTATGGCAAGGAGTTGGCGAGGCAGGAAACAGACAATGGTCATGTATAAGGAAAGGACAACTATATAGCCGTCGTCCGGGTTCTCGTGTTCGAGACCGGGCGTGTATCCTAGCGGTAAATTGGCTCTTATTGAAATTACTTTCCGTGAGGGCGCCAGGCTAGCTCATTGGCTAACCAATGGTGGGTCTTGTGGGTGCGTTGCCCCTGCGTGGCCCGCTAGGACTGTTGGCGGAGTTCGTGGATGGAGGGGCCCCTAGCTGGTGTAGGGGTGCTCAGTTCAATAACAGACACGAACTCGAGATTTAGATGACTGTTAGCAAGTCGCGAATGGGGGGTGCGGGGTGGCAGTTTAATTAGGTGAATTATTACAGTCACAAACTACACTTGCACTACACTTGCATGCCGCACAAAGAATTACCTTACAAAGTTACAGTTAGTCTAATATGAATGCTCTGATGCACTGTCACTATGTTACGCCCTCATGCCAGTCGAGGTTGATTGGAAGTGGCCAATCCCAAAAATGGTTAACTGGGCGGCGTCCAGATTCACTCGTGGGAATAGCGGCCCACAGTTAAACTAGACACAAAGTTTACTCGTAGTTGTCGTCGGTGCCTGTGCACTCGACCTTAGCAAAAGATCATTGTTAACAGGAGTCGACCCATGCCGTAAAGTGGACTGCCCCGCCTAATGTCTCCTGCTGGGAGTTTAAAACTTAAGCGGCTGGGTTAGGCCCTACACTGTAAAAGGACTGGGGACGCACGGGGAGTTAACGTAACGAAAAATATTTGGTTTGAATGACTATATTTACCAGAAGTACTGTTCGGTGTTGATTTTAATGAGTTGGGGTCTAGGTGTTTGATTAATTATGCATGGCCCTAGGTTCTACCTGGTCCTCAGGGGCTCGTCTGACTCGGGTGGGCCATGGCTAGGGGTGCGTTCCATTAGCAGGGTCGGATACTGGTGGTTGCAGGTCGGGCTTTGGGGTGGCCTTCGGCCGGACGACATCAATATAAACACAAGCATCAATGAGGGGCTCGAAGGGAGAGAGAGTACCATGAGGGGCAGGAGATAATGAGATTAGGAGTAGTAGTGATAACCATACATAGGAAGATGCAGGACTGGCTAAAGGAAATTTTAAATGGAAAAATTGTGGAGGGAGGAAAGGAAATGAGACAGGAGTGGGGCAGATGGAAGTGAAATGTGAAAGGGAACTACCTGGGTGAGAGAGAAACCTGGAGGGACTAATAAGTGGCAACATAAGGGAAGTGGGGAAGTGGACTCGTTGAGGGTGGGGAGTAAAATGTGGGAGGAGAAAATGGAGCATAAGTAAAGAAGCTAGGATAAATAGTGAATTTGCTGGAGGGAAATATGTTCGACATCCAGAATCATGTTTGGGGGTTTCAACAGTGAGGAGCAAAAAGAGAAAAAAAAGGTGGGGGGGGGGAAGAAAGGTAATGGAGCAGGAGCTGCACGAGGAAGTAAAGAAGGAAACACTTAAGAGAATAAATTCAGAAAAAGATAGGGACATGGAAATACAGAGATGCATCAGCGAAAACAAAGGTTATTGGAAGAGGAAAAACTAGAGAAGGGTTAAATCTCAAGG
This sequence comes from Bacillus rossius redtenbacheri, assembly GCF_032445375.1. Lineage (NCBI taxonomy): Eukaryota > Metazoa > Arthropoda > Insecta > Phasmatodea > Bacillidae > Bacillus > Bacillus rossius. Next base: position 23,184,153 of record NC_086330.1, on the reverse strand, counting down.
GATAAGGAAAGTCATGATGTGCAGAGGGGGAAGATAGCAGGTAACCAGAAGTGGAGGTGAGGGATAGCGAGTCAGAAGTGATGGATAGGACTACTATAGGGATAGAAGGAGGTTTCTCCTGTGAAAATTATATGGTTGGGCTGCTGGAGGACTTGGTGGAGGTGAGATGAGGGCAAACAGGTACATGCCATCTTTATAGATTTAGAAAAGACATTTTATAAAGTGACAGACAAAAAAATGATGAAGATCCTGGTATTCAGCACTCATCTCACCATGTTCAAAGTGTCCAAACCACTCGAAAACTTGTGTGCTGCTAGTAGTATATAATAGTGCCTCCGGAAACAGGGCCCAGGGGAAGGTGCAAGGTGCCGAGCCACATCTCTGAAAGTGACGTCACGGCGACCATCTTGGATGAGCGTAACGGGACAAGTAGTACCGTGACTTTGACCTATGACCTTGACCCCGGCGGCTATCTTGGATCCGCCATCTATAAATCGAGCGCCTCACTCATTATATTGAAATTTTCGTCTCTGTCGCCATATTGATTTTTTTCTGTTCTGCTGGAGGCTGCCATCTAGGATACCGTCGACTTATTTCTGCTGTTTGTTCATAAATAGCGCCAGCGTCGCTCTTGATTTTTTTCTGTTCTACTGGAGGCCGCCATCTTGGATACCGTCGAGTTTGTTTCTGCTGTTCGTTCATAGAGAGCGCCAGCGTCGCTCTGTCTCATCACATAAGGTCGATGTTCCATTACCTACCATAGCTATTATGGCCCTTATCGACATATTAAATTTAATTTTTTATACAAAATACATTGGAAGCGCTGTGATTCGAACCATCGCAGCTCTGATCTCTAGGTTGGAAAACATACGCCTTTAACCGCACGGCCATCGAGACATTTACCAGACTGAGAATTAAATAAGGTATATATAAAAATAACATAAATATTCGGACTTATAATTTTTTTAAAATTGAAATAATAATAACACCACCTGTTCAAGACAGAACCACCACCATGTATTAAGACGTAACTGTTGCAATTATCGTTACGGTCGCCATCTTGAAAATCCGTAATTTTTATGTTAGAAAATCGGGAATTTTTTTTAAATTATCATTAAAAAATTAATCAATAGAATTAAATAATAAAAATCTCAAAAAACACCCTGGCACTTTTCATGACGGTCACCATCTTGGATTATATAAATGTTGCATGCTTCGTTAGACCCGCCATCTTGGTTGAGTACTATGTCATCGTTACACTTTATGTTACGACCATCATATTAAATCCTATTAATGTTGCATCTTTCGTTACGGTCACCATCTTGAAAATCTTTATTTATTATCCGATTTTAATGGAAAAAAAATACAAAATTCATCAAAAAATTAACTTATTAGAATTCTGATTGATTATATAGATTCTCGTCCTTGGTTCGAAACCGGTGAGGGCAAAAAAACAGATCCTTCCTCCACAGAAGCCACCTACAGACTGACCTACCACCAATACCAAGGTATACAGGTATATACCGTCAGCTGGTAGGACGACATGTCCACCATCTTGTCTTCATCCGCTGGAGACCACCATCTTGTTTTCGTCTGCTAGAGTGTGCTGATACCATGTTAGTATAATTTTCTGGTCACCATACCTTTGTCCTCAACTGTAGGAATGGAACTTTGACCTTGACCATGAAATTTGACCTTGACCTTGAATTTTGACCTTGAACTTTGACCCTGACCTTGAAATTTGACCTTGACCTTGTCGACCATCATGGATCCGACATTTTATGTTCAGTACATGATACCAGGAGCTACCGCCTGCTAGTGGACATTGACACGATCTTGTTATCAACTGCTAGAGTGTGCTGACGCCATGTTAGTTTAATTCTTACCCGCTAGAGTGCAGTAGTAATTTATTATTATTGCTGTGACACCGGTCATCTTTTCATTTGGCCACCATCTTGGAATTGTGTAATTATTTAGCTAGAAATTCGGGAAAAATGCCAAAATTCATCAAAAAAATTTGCAATCAGTCTACAGGTTGATTCGATCCGCTCCTGTCTTTGGTTCGATACTCGATCGATATAATAACATTTAATATTATGTAAAAAATAATAATTTCAACAAACTATGTTCAAAATTCATAAAGAGACTTTAATCCTCTACTACCATCATTCTGTAAGCAATCAAGACCAACATCTTGGAAAATTCGTAATAATTAATCTAGAAATTCAGGAAAAAGTTCAAAATTCATTAAATAAATTTTCAAAAAATATACTGATTAATTAGGTCAACTAAGGTCCTTGGCACGATCCTGGAAGAAGCTAAAATAAATTTAATTTAAATACCAGAAAAGTATAAGGTTCGAAAATAAAACACTGTAAGTTATTTCTCAAACATAATATTTATTACATAATTTCTATCCTATACAGGATCACTTGCGAAAGCCAGCAATCTTATAAACATTTATCCCTGCATAGACATTCAACGACTACTTCTTAGCTCCAACTGCTCCAAATGCTCCAACAGCTCCAACAGCTCCAACAGCTCCAACAGCTCCATTAGCTCCAAATGCTCCAACAGCTCCAAATGCTCCAAAGGCTCCAAATGCTCTAACTGCTCCAAATGCCAAATGTGCCAACAGCTCCAAATGCTCCAAAGGCTCTAAATTCTCCAACAGCTCCAAATGCCAAATGCTCCAACTGCTCCAAATGCTCCAAATGCTTCCAACAGCTCCAAATGCTCCAAATGCTCCAAAGGCTCCAAAGGCTCCAAATGCTCCAACAGCTCCATCAGTTCAAAATGCTCCAACAGCTCCAAATACTCCAAAGGCTCCTAATGCTCAAACAGCTCCAAATGCCAAATGCTCCAAATGCTCCAACTGATTTCAATTACTTTTTTTTTTATTGAACTTGACATGTTTACATGCATGGCTTTATTAGTATACATTTTGGATGTCAGTGGTGACTTTTTTACACCTTTAAGTGATATATATATATATTTTTTTTAGAAATGATCTTTCGAGAAATGATAATATCCATTTTGAAAAATATATTAATTTTTCTTCAAGTTTATACACATGCATTTAATTGAAACAATTATTTTATGTAGCCAGCTTCCCTCAGTTTTTTAAGTATGAAGGATATTTCTTTGATGTTCGAATAGTTTCCTGCACAAAGCGAACCATGTAGAAGTCTTAGCCTGTCAACCAATATGTTAGGATCTTCCCATGAGGTACAATCAATCTCTTCTGCTACGTTCATCTTCCTTGTATGTTTATAATAAATATTATTATCCCTGGTGTCTTCTGTTTCAACACCAACTACAAGGTCACTTTCGTCATCGAGCCAGTGATTATCACAAGCTTGATTAGGATAATTAATTTTGTTACATCGTTTCCATCGTTTTGGTCTCAGGCCGCCATCACAGTCTTCGATCTTGACCGCTTTAGGTGCTTCAGCACAGTACTCAATCATGTCAGCCCTTTGATGTGTCAGCACATGGATAATCGGGAGCACACGGAGAAAACCACCACACATTTTCTATAATAAATTACAAAACAAATTAAAAAAATTAAACACAAATTACAAAACATACAAAAAATTCTGGCTTGGACTAGATCTCTATCTTTGCTCAACAATGAGAAGTTCACAAGCTAGCAGAATCAGATCAAGACAATAATTTAAAATTAAAAACAAACGAAGAAAGTAGCAACCTCATTAGAAATGAAAAGATATTTACATCAATATCTAGTCGACTCCATGAAAATGTGAAAGATGGAGAACCACCTGAAGCTAACAAGACTGAAGACTGTGATGAAACATCTGAAGCTGACACGATTGAAGATTGTGGTGACACATCTGAGGCTGACATGATCGATGACTGTACTGACACATCAAAAACTGACATGATTGAGTACTGTGCTGAAGCACCTAAAGCGGTCAAGATCGATGACTGTGATGGCGGCCTGAGACCAAAACGATGGAAACGACGTAACAAAATAAATTATCCTAATCAAGCTTGTGATAATCACTGGCTCGATGACGAAAGTGACCTTGTAGTTGGTGTTGAAACAGAAGACACCAGGGATAATAATATTTATTATAAACACACAAGGAAGATAAACGTAGGTAGCAGAAGAGATTGATTGTACCTCATGGGAAGATCCTAACATATTGGTTTACAAGCTAAGACTTCTACATGGTTCGCTTTGTGCAGGAAACTATTCGAACATCAAATAAATATCCTTCATACTTAAAGAACTGAGGGAAGCTGGCTACATAAAATAATGGTTTCAATTAAATGCATGTCTATAAACTTGAAGAAAAATTAATATATTTTTCAAAATGGATATTATCATTTCTCGAAAGCTCAATTCTAAAAAAAAAATTATCACTTAAAGGTGTAAAAAAGTCACCACTGACATCCAAAATGTATACTAATAAAGTCATGCATGTAAACATGTCAAGTTCGATTAAAAAAAAGTAATTGAAATCAGTTGGAGCATTTGGAGCATTTGGAGTATTTGGAGCTATTGGTGCATTTGTAGCTGTTGGAGCTGTTGGAGCATTTGGAGCTGTTGGAGCATTTGGAGCATTTGGAGCATTTGGTGCATTTGGAGCTGTTGGAGCTGTTGAAGCATTTGGAGCATTTGGAGCGGTTGGAGCATTTGGCATTTGGAGCTGTTGGAGCATTTGGAGCCTTTGGAGCATTTGGAGCTGTTGGCACATTTGGCATTTGGAGCTGTTGGAGCATTTGGAGCCTTTGGAGCATTTGGAGCATTTTGAGCATTTTGAGCTGTTGGAGCTGTTGGAGCATTTGGAGCTGTTGGAGGTAAGAAGTAGTCGTTGCAAATCTATGCAGGGATAAATGTTTATAAAATTGCTGGATTCGCAAGTGATCCTGTAGTAGGATAGAAATTATGTAATAAATATTATGTTTGAGAAATAACTTAGTGTTTTATTTTTGAACCTTACACTTTTCTGGTATTTAAATTAAATTTCTTTTAGCTTCGTCCAGGATCGTGCCAAGGACCTTAGTCGACCTAATTAATCGGTATATTGTTTGCAAATTTATTTAATGAATTTTGAACTTTTTCCTGAATTTCTAGGTTAATTGTTGCGAATCTTCCAAGATGTTGGTCTTGATGGCTTATAGAATGATGGTAGTAGAGGATTTAAAGTCTCTTTAAGAATTTTGATCTTGGTTTATTGAAATTATTTTTTACATAAAATTAAATTTTATTACATCGATTGAGTATCGAACCAAGGACAGGAGCGGATCGAAAAAATCTGTAGACTGATTGCCAATTTTTTTGGTGAATTTTGGCATTTTTCCCGAATTTCTAGCTAAATAATTACACAATTCCAAGATGGTGGCCAAATGAAAAGATGACCGGTGTCACAGCAATAATAATAAATTGTTACTGCACTCTAGCGGGTAAGAATTAAACTAACATGGCGTCAGCACACTCTAGCAGTTGATAACAAGATCGTGTCAATGTCCACTAGCAGGCGGTAGCTCCTGGTATCATGTACTGAACATAAAATGTCGGATCCATGATGGTCGACAAGGTCAAGGTCAAATTTCAAGGTCAGGGTCAAAGTTCAAGGTCAAAATTCAAGGTCAAGGTCAAATTTCATGGTCAAGGTCAAAGTTCCATTCCTACAGTTGAGGACAAAGGTATGGTGACCAGAAAATTATACTAACATGGTATCAGCACACTCTAGCAGACGAAAACAAGATGGTGGTCTCCAGCGGATGAAGACAAGATGGTGGACATGTCGTCCTACCAGCTGACGGTATATACCTGTATACCTTGGTATTGGTGGTAGGTCAGTCTGTAGGTGGCTTCTGTGGAGGCAGGATCTGTTTTTTTGCCCTCACCGGTTTCGAACCAAGGACGAGAATCTATATAATCAATCAGAATTCTAATAAGTTAATTTTTTGATGAATTTTGTATTTTTTTTCCATTAAAATCGGATAATAAATAAAGATTTTCAAGATGGCGACCGTAACGAAAGATGCAACATTAATAGGATTTAATATGATGGTCGTAACATAAAGTGTAACGATGACATAGTACTCAACCAAGATGGCGGGTGTAACGAAGCATGCAACATTTATATAATCCAAGATGGTGACCGTCACGAAAAGTGCCAGGGTGTTTTTTGAGATTTTTATTATTTAATTCTATTAATTAATTTTGTAATGATTTTTTTAAAAAATTCCCGATTTTCTAACATAAAAATTACGGATTTTCAAGATGGCGACCATAACGATAATTGCAACAGTTACGTCTTAATACATGGTGGTGGTTCTGTCTCGAACAGGTGGTGTTATTATTACTTCAATTAAAAAAAATATTACAAGTCTGAATATTTATGTTATTTTTATATATACCTTATTTAATTCTCAGTCTGGTAAATGTCTCGATGGCCGTGCGGTTAAAGGCGTATGTTTTCCAACCTAGAGATCAGAGCTGCGATGGTTCGAATCACAGCGCTTCCAATGTATTTTGTATACAAAATTAAATTTAATATGTCGTTAAGGGACATAATAGCTATGGTAGGTAATGGAACATCGACCTTATGTGATGAGACAGAGCGACGCTGGCGCTCTCTATGAACGAACAGCAGAAACAAACTCGACGGTATCCAAGATGGCGGCCTCCAGTAGAACAGAAAAAAATCATAAGCGACGCTGGCGCTATCTATGAACAAACAGCAGAAACAAAGTCGACGGTATCCTAGATGGCAGCCTCCAGCAGAACAGAAAAAAATCAATATGGCGACAGAGACGAAAATTTCAATATAATAAGTGGGGCGCTCGATTTATAGATGGCGGATCCAAGATGGCCGCCGGGACAAGGTCAAAGGTCAAGGTCACGGTACTACTTGTCCCGTTACGCTCATCCAAGATGGTCGCCGTGACGTCACTTTCATAGATGTGGCTCGGCACCTCGCACCTCCCCCCTGGACCCTGTTTCCGGAGGCACTGTTATATACTACTGCTGCTCATAGCATGCTCCTTGAAAGCCAGTCAAGACGGCGGGCTTCACAGTTGTCGCGGGTATCACTAGAGGAATATGAAACCCTAACAAGGCAGGAAAGAACGGATGCGAGTGTGTCAGAATTAGGTGCCCAGAGGATTTCGTAAAATCAACATTTTATTAACAGCAAGGTTCTAACAAACAAATAGCTCATCTAGTTCTCGAACTGACATTGATCTTTGAAGCAGCACCCCTGAGTGGTGGGCTTGAATACTCGTCGTGGACGGCTATAACACAAAACATACAAAAATTAACAATCTGATAATTTATCAAAGCAACACCCTTAATCAAGTCGCCTGCCATGGCTCAAACTGCTCCGCATACATCGTCAATCACAACAGTGTTTGCCTTAGATTTACTTGGTGAGCTTTACATCAAGATTATAAACAATTGAACAAATAGAACAAAGGCAATGTACATAACTTATTTCATATCCGTAGAAGTTGGTTTAAAGTTTTAATTATGTTCACTAAAAGTCTCGCCGTCCCCAAATCACACGTATTCTTATCCCCGTCGTGACCAGTGTTCACACAGCAACTTGTCTCGTGACCACGGCAGGTACATTAGCCGGTGTTCGTTACGTAGGTAGTTCTCTGTCGACGTCAGTGTTTGCATTTACGTGTTATGTTCTGTAAATGTTTCTGTAGCCCCCACTCGCTCGCCCTCCTGGAAGTTGCCTTTGCACTCGCCTATTACGACTTCTAACTTGAGACTTGAATTCAGAGTTTTATGCTTCCAAAACGACACTATCTTCCTTTTCTTGTCTCTATCAATGTTTATGCCATGTAGAGGTCTTACCAATATGAAGTCCGTCGGGGTCTCTAGGCGGCAGCAATTCCACGATGTTGTCCGAGCAGTGCGGCGGCCTGCCTCGGTGAAGTCCCAGTTGTTCTGCTTCTGTTGACTCGAAGCATGCCCTCTTATACTAGCTGGTCTCCTTCCCATGCTAAAACAGAATAGTCTCGTACATTTGGGGGAACGATGGCCGACTTCCGTTTCCGATTTTTTTTTTTTTTTCCTAACCTAACTAAAACTAAGTGTATTTTGGAGGAGTCCGGGTTAGGGAGGGACCTAGGTGCGTCTCAGGCCGAAGCCTATACGCCTAGTCATGCTGGGATTAGCCATGTAAGGAGAGGGTCGCATGCATCATGTGCTAGGAGGGGATTGGCCAGCCATGGCAGCGATTGGCGCCATGACTAACTCCCCTCACTCTTAAATCTAGACTATAACTAGAGATAGGTTGGGCCCAGGTAAAACCTGCATAGACACAGGGAAAACCCTGGGCACATTCATGCGGGATGCAAATTGGCATGCATTACGTGTAGGAGTTTACAGGAGACAGAGGATGGTCTGGATGAAGTGTTGGACAGAGTAGAAAAGAGTCTACCATGCGGGGGTTGGGAACTTGGACTCGTAGTCCGCTTTGCTTTTTATCCAGGACTGGATTTAGTTACCAGGGACGCAAGCGCCCCTGGTGGTGAGTGGTTGCACTGACCACTCACTCCGCCGCCAGTCAGCACCTAAAAAACTAAGAAACTAAAACAGAAAAAAGATAAATGACTTACAAACTAGGCATTTCGTTACGAAATATGCAAACACCCAACTCAGGGATGGACGTGCAGTGCTTAAGATAAAACTAAAATAAGAACTAAAAATATATATAATTTTTTTTTTTTTTTTAGATTTTTTATTATTATTTTAGAAATATATATTTTTGATGACTATTACTTAGTATCTAGGACTTATTACTAATTTACAAATCTCTAATATCTACTACTATACTACTAGTTAAATATAGAGGAACTGTCGGTGTATAAAATTACAGGTGAATTAAGTCAAGACCTATTCGCATTCTGGCATTGTTGCAAGCTTGTAATTCAAAATCCCATGTCTTTCAGAAACACAACCGGCACTGGAGGTGAAGCCTGCCAGGCGGGCCATGCCCATCGTACATAGGGAGTCAGCCCTAACACAACAGGCAGTGAACTCCCGGGAGCCGAACCTACACCTGCGTGCTTCGGACCATTTTGAATAAGCAAATTATTCGTTAATGTCTATAATTTAAGTTTCAACTCGCGGGAGACTGATTGGCCGATCGCTCAGCCAGCCACAGCACACTACGGAGGTCTGTGAGCCAAGATTGAATTTGGCATTTTATATTTTCCATGCAACTCTGGATCTTGTTCGCCCAGTGATGAAATATATGGGTTTCTGCTTATGGCACATTTATCATAGAATTTTTGCGCAGTTCGGAAATAATAATGTTTTAAAAGTTCGAGTTTGAGCTCTCTGTGCATAGCCCTTACGGGGCAATACACAGGCGCATCTGTCGCAATACGAATACTCTTATTCTGAATTCTCTGTAGCTTGATTAAGTGAGATTCCGCTGCTGTTGCCCACACCGGCGCTGCATACGTGATTATTGGTTTTATTAGTGCGTTATAAATTATTATTCCGTTTTTAACAGAGCTACCTAAACGTCTGCTCATGACGGGGTAGAGAGTCATGAGCCTAGTGAAAGCTGTTTTTCTTTTCGCCTCTATGTGATCGCGCCATTGTAGTTTCCTATCCATGTGTACGCCTAAATATTTAACCACATTTTTGTGAGGAATTTGCTCATTGAAAAGTGTTAGTCGTGGTCTATCTTCAAGTGGCGGGAGATGTTTACGCGTAAAAACTATAGCTTCTGATTTAGTAGGGTTTACCTTAATTCGCCATTTTGTGCACCACTGTTCTATTGAATTTAACGCGGTTTGTAATCTGTCTGCTGCGAGTTCTAGAATACTAGATCTGCTAAACAATACCGTATCGTCCGCGTAGCAGCCAAACTGAACTGATCGGTGTGCGGGCTTAGGCATATCGTGGATATAAATATTGAATAAAACCGGCCCCAAGATGCTGCCTTGTGGGACTCCTGCTTTAATTATTTTTAAATCGGACTGTGCTCCTTCTGTCGTGACTCTAAACGATCTATTTTCTAAATACGAGGCCAGTAATTTAATATAACAATCGGGGAAGCCAGTTTTATATAATTTATAAATTAAGCCTTCATGAAGTACTCTATCAAAGGCTTTTTCTATGTCCAAAAACGCTGCGAGATTATAGCTATTCTGATTGAACGCAGTTATTATTTGTTCTGTCATACGGACCAGTTGATGCGTTGTTGAATGCGCGCTGCGAAAACCAAATTGTTCGTCCGGCAGTACGTCATTTTCTTTAATGTGAGTATTTAGTCGCTTTAGAATTATGCATTCAGCTACTTTTGACAATGTACTCAGCAGACTAATGGGCCTATAATTTTGGGGCAGTGTCTTATCTTTTCCGGATTTATGAAAAACTATCACATTCGCTTCTTTCCACTGCGATGGAAAATACTGTAGTTTAAGTATTCCATTTATTAATTGAGCTAGGTATTCCAAAATTTCATCGGGCAGTTTCTTAAGGACTACTGCCTGAATGCCATCGTTTCCCGGTGCCTTACGTGGTTTCATACGCCTGATAGCCTGTTTAACTTCCTGAGATTGAGTTAAGTAAGGTTTTGAGGTTAAAGGCTGATTAAGTTTAATTGTAAGGTCTCTGTATATTCTGGCATTAAATTGCGGGTCACAGGGTTCGATATTAGGTTGAAAGGCTAATTCAAGGGTATTCGCGAAGGCTTGTGCTTTGTCTGTCGGTGTAAAAGCGAACCCAGTGCGTGTTTTTAGCGGAGGTATTTTATCTATCTTATGAAGGAATCGCTTTGTCATACTCCAGGTGCTACCATCTTGCACCTGTAGCTGAGAGACTTTCGTCTCCCATTGGCTGCTCCTCCATAGAGTTATTTCATCGGAAATTATTTTCTGTAATTCATTAATTCTCGCTTTAATGTCGCGCTGCCTACGTCGAGTATATTCGCGCCTTAATCTATTTTTCTGAGAAATTAAATCCCTAATATACACCGGCAGTTCATCTTGCTTAAATCTAACCACCTTTTCTGGGATGCACGAGTTAATTGCAGTTTGAATTTTAACTGTAAGTTCAGTGACTGCTGATTCGATGTTATCTTTTGTTTTGAAGTTGGCAGCATCGGATGCAGGCAAATTATCGACTAAATACGTCTGAAAGCCTCTCCAGTCGGCTTTCTTGTAGTCTTTAATTTTTCTCGGAGGACTGATGTCAGTGTCCACGTCATCGAATAGTAGATGTACTGGAAAGTGGTCAGACGACATTTCGTGAAAGACTCTGAGTTCGAATCCCGTTTGAACTCTCTTATTTAATGCAATATCTAAAATATCGGGGTTGTGCCTTAGTACTCCGCTATCGTGAGTGGGCTCTGAGGGAGCATGTACTTGATAATTTTTGTTAGACTCGTGTCTTTGCAGCAGTAGGCCATTGGCTGTATTGCTCCGACAGTTCCAGTCTTTATGTTTGCCATTAATATCGCCGACTGCTAGGAATGTGGGAGCTGAGCCATATAAGATGTCCAGCTCGTTTTCAGTTAGTGACCTGCCCGGTGGTGCATACATCGAAATAAGCACAATTTGTTGTTTGTTGACTTTAAAAGTAATTGCCACAGCTTCTAATTTATTAAATTCAGGTAAATGAAATTCACTATGTTGTATACTTCTGTGGATTAGTAGGGCAACCCCTCCACTTCTGGTATCGCGGTCGCGCCTATAAATAGTGTAATTTAAGATAGACGATCTGTTGGAATTAAGTGTGTTTCGTTTATCGCCGCGATTCTAATATTATGTTTAATTAAATGATCGGTAAATTCGATTATTTTATTTCTGATTCCTCGTGCATTCCAGTAAAGGATGGTACTTAATCTACTGTCTACGGGGGTAGTATTAATGGCAGAACCTAAATTAAGGGTGTGCGGCATTAAAGCTGGCCGCTAATGCTGTCACGAAGCCCGTGGTGGCTTTTATTTTGTCCTCTATTGACTTGGACGGATTACACCAAATAGCCATTAAAATGCACATTGGTTCCAGGACGTGTGCAAGGTTAGGGTCCTGTGTAATGGCATCCGATTGGCCTACGAGCTTCAGAAAGTCGCTCGCGTCCATCGCTGGCTTCTCCGCGGGATTTAGCTGCGGTGAAGCAGTTGGCATTACTGTTGGTGAGTCAGTCTGCAATGGGCTGGCTTGTTGTTGCCCAGGCGCGACTTTCTTGGAATCACTGGGGGGAGTGGTGGAGTTGGGTGGCGCCTTAGTACCTGGCTGATCCATCACTTGACCTTGCGCCCGGCCTTTACCGTTTTTGTGCCCCGAATGGTGTTTCTTCGGGGGCCTCTGGGGCAGGGGCTGGCCTCTAGACCTGGGTGGGTTTGCCAAGACAGGGTACTCCAGTTCATGTCTATCGCTCAACACTGAATATTGATTAGGGCTCTGCCATTGCGGGGGGGCGGGGTAGCTCGGGGCTCGCCACGGCTGCCTTGGGGGCTGGGGGCAGTAGCCTGAGTGGCCGGCTTGTTGTGGGGGCGGGCGGACTTGAGCCGCGGCTGTTGCTCGCTTGTTTTCGCGCAATGCGCGTTTGGATTGCAGCTCTCTGTCTTTCCGCTCCTGTTGCGGGAGGTGACGCCAGTTCTCCCTCTTGTAGGCCATGCAGCCTCTGTAATTGGCGCAATGCGGGCCTTCACATCGCGCGCACTTTGCCTTCGTCCTGTCACCTCCCTGGGGGCAAACCTCGGTTTTGTGCCCTTGGCTGCACCATCGGCACACAGGGGAGGCTCTGCAGCCTTTTGCGGGGTGGCCAAACCTCTGACAGTTGCCACATTGGAGGGGGCCTTTGGGGTGTCGATAGTCCTCAACACGAATGCTGAGGCCTCCGAATGACTTCAGGCCGTAAATCCTTTCTGGATTTACGGCCTTCGGGAGCTCTACGACTAACTTATTTATAGGCTGCCTTGTCTGCCTGTTGTACAGAAACCAGAAGTTCTGCACTGGAAGACCCATTGCGGCGAACTCGGCCTGAATGAATTGTTTGTCGGTGCTGCTATGCACTCGACAAAACACAAACTTGTTCGGGATCTCGTCCCGTTGCAGCAGCACAGAGTGTTGCACTCCGGCCTGCTCCAGTGCACGCACTGCCCTGTGGTACTCCTCCACGGTGGCAGTGTGAATCATGAGCTGGTCATGGCCGCGACTGACGCACGACCAGCGCTCCTGCAGTGCTGCATCCAGCACTGTTTTAATGGCCGGGTAGCTGTGGCCAGAATCAACAAATACATACAGGGGTTTCACCTGCATTTTCTTTGCCTGAGGGGCAGGGTTTGGCGGGGCAGGGCTCGAACCTGCGGGCGTGTTGGCGGCCGTTTGATTGGCCGAGTTGTTTGCCCTTCTGACGGGCTGCTTGCGAAGTCGCTCGGCCTGCTGCCTGGCGATCGCGGGGTTCGTCAGTGGGGGGCGCAGTCTTTCGTCCTTTCCTCCCGTTTTTTGTTTTTTTGAGACGACTGTTGTAAAGCCGTCGTCGCTATACATTTCTTGTTCGTCGTCGCTCGGCAGGGGCACATCGATGCACTCCTGCATCACCTGCTCGTCACTTAACTGGTCAGTCATGTCGCTAGTTACACCCTACAACGCACTAACACCCACTGACCACGCACCCGGTATTAAGCCGGGTTGTGGCTAGGCTGTAGGGTTAGCTACAACCCGGGTTGTTTTGCACGCTTACACTTCTTAGAAAAAACCTGGGAATACCACCTGGCCTGTGTGCGAGCAAACAGGCTGTTCCTGGAATCTCGCAGCTCCGCTTGATGCGTCCGTCCTCGGCCAAGGCTCAAAGCGAACTCCTTCCGTTTCCGGCGGATCAGCGTGCAACCGATGACGTCCGACCGCTTCCGAAGAAGTCCGACCACCAGCCGCAGCGATCAAAGGCCCCCCCCCCTCCCCTACCACCGCACTTGTGCTGCGCGGGCGGCATCCACAGACTGTTAGGGGCACTGTCGTTTCTGAGTGTGTACGCAGGTACACACGTTACACAGTAATAAATGATTACTGTACTCTAGCAAATAAAAATTAAACTAAAATGGCAGTAGCACACTCTAGCAGACGAAAAGAATATGGTACCCTCATAATACTAGTTGGCAGTATATACCTTGGCATTAATGGTGGGAGGTCAGTTTTCTGGTGGCTTCCGTGGAGGAAAGACCTGTCGTCATTTTTAACGAAATACCTCGCCGTGTTTGAACCGAGGACTACACGAAGTAAGAGTTTTTTAAATAATATTTTATTAATTTTTTTTATAAATTTAATTCCCCCCCCCCCCAATATTTTGGATAATAATTATGGATTTTCAATATGGCGTTTGTGACATCATAATCCAAGATGGCAAAATGTTTTTGACGTGACAACGTCTAATAAATCGATGAACGCACGAAAAAGTGTCCCACTACGGATGTCCCACTACGGACGTGGCCTGTTTGCTCATTGTACGCATGCGTGGCATCTCTCTTCATGCTCATTGTATGCATGCGTGGTATCTCTCTTCCACTCGAATGGAACATCTATCGATTTGACTTTTCAATTATATTTTCGTCGTTTGAATTATTAATATTATGTAATTTAACGATCGTCCACCGATTTTCAGCACAATCGTGTTATAAAAACGAAATAATATTATTCCTCTACCGTGAACAAAATTTTTATTACTAGTATATAAGATCTGAAGCTATTAACGTTTAAGATTGGCCTCGTGGTCTTGTGGTTAGCGTGGTTAAATTCTGACCCGAAGATTATCGGTTCAGATCACGGCAGCTGCAAATTGTTTTTTTTTTTTGTTTTTGTAAAAATAAATACGACGTACGCAACATTTCAAAAGTAATAAATATATTTGAATTAATGAATGCAAATAAATGTAAATTTATTAATTAAATTGTTCATTTCATTTCACTCCTTTGTATCCATACAAAATAGTGATAATTCAATAAAACTGATTCAATTTTATTCATAAAAGTATGCAGAAGTAGATTTCATCATACAAAAGATAGAAAAATTAAAAAAATTCTTCCTCAAAGAATATAATATTTTTAATGCCTAACTGGTTTGGTTGCAAAAACCTATTACGGCTCAGTCTCAGGCCGAATCTGATATTTCATTTTCTTCTGGATCAATCATTTCATCAATGTTTTGTTATGACGATGTCACGTTAAACTATCGTCCGTATACCGACTTTACAGACAACCAATTTTTATTTTATTTAAATTATTCATATTTTTTATTAATTTAAAATTTTCCTCAATTTCCTAGAATAAAAATTAAGTATTTTCAAGATGGCCACCATAGGGAAAATTACAACGATATAGAATCCAGGATTACAACTCTAACTAAATATGTAACTGTGACATCATACACATCCAAGATGGCGGGCGTAACGAAATCTGCAATGTTTACTTGAATCCAAGTTGGCTACTGTAACGAAATGTACAATTGTGACATCATACACATCTAAGATGGCAGGCATAACGAAACATGCAACATTTCTAGAATCCAAGTTGGCAGTCATAACGAAATGTGCAACGGTGCTGTCTTTATCCAAGATGGATGAGTTTGAATTAAAATTTTAATAATTCCATTTTTTTATAAATTTAAAAATTTTTCCTGTTTTTCTAGCATAAAAAATTCGGATTTTCAAAATGGCGGTTGCAACGATAACTGCAACAGTTATGTCATAATTCAATATGGCAACCACGGCATCCCAATTTATTGTCAAAGTCATGACCTCGGAGGTTTAGGGAGGTTTGTAGATGCGGACTCTTAAGACTCTTTGTGGAATTTTCAATCCGTTGGTATGTTTGAGGACTTAAACGGGAAATTTTCCCTTAAAACGGGAATTCCCCCCTAAAATTAGAGAAATATTTTGAGATTTTTGGTGGAAATTATTTCCTAAAAATTGGAAATTATGGCGGATTTTGGAGAATTTTTGGGTAAATTTGGTAAAATTTTGGTTCTTTTTTTGCCAAAATTTGAAGGTCAAGGTCAAATCTTAAGGTTACATTTCAAGCTCAAGGCCATTCAATATGGCCGTTATGTCACAATCCAAGATGGCGGTCGGCACTTCGGCACCTCAGTCTGAAGCCTGGCACCGGAGGAACTATTATAAACTACTATTTATCAGTCCCTGTGAATCAGCGTCATATCGCTATCGAGGACATATTGAATATTTAAATCGATTGTCATGTGGGCATTTTTTTACTGTTAATCCAGATAAATCTCAATCCATATTGATAGAATCAAAACATATGTTGGCTTATGTCTTACTACCAGAAATCATTTTAGCGGGTATTCCCATAAAATTACAAAAAGTAAAGTAAAGTATTCAGGCGTTTTCCTCAAAAATGATCTGATTGGTCAGGGCATGTGAGTAATGTGTGCAAAATACCATTCCCTGTACTACACTCGATTCGTCGAGAGAGAAAAATATTTCTCCTATTTCTTTCGAAGGTGACTTTAGTGGAGTCTCTTGTAGGTTACATTATTGACTGTTGTGAAGTGGTGTATGATAATTTAACAGAAAACTGGCATCAAAATTACAAAGGGTCCAAAATACGTGTTAAAGTTTGATTTTTAACTTAAAAGTCTCGTGATAATCTGTCTGAGTATTATGACCATCTTGGTTGTTTGTGACTTCATGAAAGACTGATTTTAAATCGCTAATACTTGTTTATAAAATTTGGAAAAAATTCTAGCCCAGATTATTTGTGCAACCGAATGGACTCGTCGAGAGATACCCACAGATTTAGAACACACTCGAAACCGGATCTTAAACTTTGTATTCCCGCCCACAAGATGCAGCACTACTACAATTACTTCACTGTTCGTGCAGCACGCGACTGGAGCAGACTCCCTGCGGAGTTGCAAAGCTCAGAAACACTCTCCAAGTTTAAAAGTGAGGTTGTGAAATACACCATTCAATGTCGCCGGTGATTCCACAACCACTCTCACTTATGTGTATGAGTAATGTTTGTAACCACTTGTATATCAACTGCATTACTGATTTAAGTTATTTTATTTTTTACTGTTATCAATTTTTGTTAGTTAATGTTCTTTGGTAGTGCAAATGTCTCGATTTTAGTTCCTAAGATATTAGTTTAGGTTAGTTTAGTATTAGAAGTTTATAAAGTACATATCATTTTTGTGTAGTTTTGTGGGTTGTATTGTTAGTTATGTATGGTTAAGTGTAAGAGAACGCTAAAAGCCTTAACTTCGCCATTAATTCAATAAATATATAAATAAATAAATGAACGCTGCAATAACTCTACATTTTAATGTTAAAGGTGAGTTTACGATTGAAAATTAAGAATTAAGACTTAAGACTTAGTCGTGTACTTACCATATGACTCTATGTAAACTAGTGGAATGGTTTATGATTGTCGTGTGTGAATTTTGACGGTTCGTGTGCGAACCATATGATGACTTAAGATTTAACAGAAATGGTTATATTTTATATTTTTCGTTAAGACTTAAGGGAAGCGACCAATCACAACAAACCGGAACCTTTCAACCGGAAGTTTATGTCTTATTATTGGACCGAGCGAGGCAGTTTTTTGGGTTAAAATTCGTATATTTGTCATTTGTAATCATCATCCATTTCGAAAAATAGATATCCCATTTGTCAATAACCTATTTCAAACCTGCTTCTCCGTTTCGAACAATGGCCGACCATGTGTTTTGTGCTATGATTGGTTAGAATTAATGACTTCTATGTCAATCATAAACTGGAAAATGTAGTTTTGACTTAATCGTGTGCTCGATGTTAAGTTATAATTCTTAAGGAAATCAATCGTAAACCCAGCTTTTAGGGTTGTATTGCCAGGAATCTAACGTATTTTTAAGTTGTCATTATTTCTTGTTATGACTATAAATTATAACATAAAGTATTAAATGATAGCTGCATTATTATAAAGTTTTATTTTTTTACACCTATGCGCGGTGAAAATTCTGGGATATTCACGAAAACAATATATACGGATGAATCACCCGAGTCCACCATCATTTCGAGATTTATGATTTTATGATGGCAGCACTATGGTTAACATTTCCATTTCAATCGATTTCTGTTCCATTCACAAAATTATAGCTATGACGCAATTTCTCCTACCAAATGCCGTACGAAGAGCTGTTTACACATCAATATAATAAATATTATCCAAAACATTTTGTTTGAAACAATTTTTTGATACAACAAACAATTGCTGCAAAGCATAAAAAAAATATTTAAAACAATTTTTAATAAGACGAACCATTTCTGCAAGGGGTTGAAAAAAAAACCTGAGTTTGGAAATAAAAAAGAAATAAAACTTGCGTACCATGTACCTACACTATCAAATCCATTCTTAATTTTATTTTTTACTTTCTAAATATCATCTAAAACCTTTGGCTAAAGTCAGTTTTTATGTATCCAATCAATACTGTAATGGGTGGAAATAACAAATGTTGAAAGACAAAAAGATAGTTTAAAAAAAATAGATGTACTATCAAATCTGTTATAATCTACAGTAATAATCATAAACATTACCTAAAACCTTTGTCTGGAACCATTTTTAATGAGACGAACTATTGCCGCAAAAACAAAGGTTGAAATTAAAAAAAAAAACCTTCTTGAGTGGGTATCTATATAGTTCGTTAGAGTTTATTTTAAACTATCTTAATATTACCTTAATCCTTGGTACAAAGCAAATTTTTATACGACCATATATTAGTGCAAGCGATGAAAAATAGTCTTTAAAAGTTTAAAATGCATACATAACTACCTTAGTAGGCATAATATGAAATTCGTCCTAAGTTATTCAATGTTGGATGCATAGAGTTAAAGACATTCAAAACATTTGCGCTGCATGTAGTAAGAAAAATTGTTTAATCGATCATTTTGGAATATTGAAGAACATGTATGATATTATAATATAATATATATTATACATTAAGTTTTTAAAATATTCCAGAAGTTTATAGAAGTTTCCAAAACATTTCCAGAATAAATAAGTACCTACTTAGAATTCTACCTACGGCTGTAGGTTGTGCTGAAAGGGATTTTTGAATTATTCGTGTTTTTCTGTTCCCAACCAGTCCAAAGAAAGAGATGCGATGACAAGAGATTTTCAATCGATGCGGAACTTTCCAAAAAGTGACGGTTGCTTAGACAGTAGAAATGTGGTTATTATCAAACCTCCTAATGAAGGATCGTATTAAATCATATAGCAGCATTTTTTTTATGGTACTTGTGAACGAATACTAGGAATTTATTATGACCAACGTAGGAGGTAACGGTTGAGTTTTTTTATGCAAGCAAAATAGAGAAATATTTATTTTATTCACAGGAGGTAAACTTCATATTTCGAAAAAAATGAAATCACTTTTGAGAATATACACTATGTTTTCGTTGTACCGGAGGCTTTTGCTCTCAAGTGCCTAAACATGTTGAAGTCCGTAACCCGTAAAAAAATCTGACTTTTGAAAAATATATTTTCTATTTTAGTTTTTATGTGCAAGATGATGCGTAAACTGCAGAATATTTTCGTATTTTTCATACAACAGTAAGTTTGCAGTCGTCAAATGTAGATTGTATCGTCGTTCTATCGTTCTACAAAATGTTGTTTTACGACGGAAAATAGAAAACAGGGTAGGTACGTACTCGCTGGTATCTATTACATAAAAAAAAAAAAATAGGAAGGGAGGAGGGAAGAAGCACATGTAGGCCACGGGATCGAGCAGTAAATCGGTGGTATTTGATAAACAATCACGACGAAAGCAATTGGTCGTCGAGTGTGTATTGCCAGGACGGTTCGGCGCCAGCGTGACGGCCTGAGCCCAGCTGGTCAGACCGACAACTGAGCGGCGGCAACAGAGCAGTCGATTCCCCTGTTCCTTTCGGCGAGGGTCTGGCCGGGGGGTGAGTTGGAGGGCGGAGTTCTGCGCATGCGCGCACGCGAGACTTTGCAGATGAACACGGCCTGCTGTGGCCACACGACACCGCACGACATGGCTGTGCCGTGCCGTAGGAAAAGTGGCAGCTAATATTTCTCAACGTGAAGTTGTTCTGACGTGAATTTAACTGTGTGCGGCTTATCGCGCAGTTTTCATTGCAGGAAAACAGCAGTTGCCTCTCTCTGGAACGAAGTGTGCGATTGCATGTTTCAACCGGATGTACGGCGCCTTTTTCGCACGTATCCCCGAGAAACGGTAAAATGAGGTTCCAGTGTCACAATAATGGAAATGTACTTCAAGATCAAGTGCAGGTAAGTTTTTGTTATTATTTTTTTGTTTTACGGTTACGTTCGTGACACATCGTCTTTTCGTTTTTTTTTTTATAATTTTCGGTATAGCATAGAAATCGTTAAATATAAATTAAATTTAATGTTCCTATGAATGTTTCTTCTTTCCTGTAATTATCATCCAAAGAAAAATAAATAAAATAAAAAAGCGCGACTGGACATAGGAATAAATTCTAATAAAATATTTCAAAAAATTAAATGAAGGCCACTTGTCATCTGTCAGCTTATAATTGATTGGAATTTATAAGCATAAAGAATTTTTGCTAATATTTAAACAGTTGCGACATTATTTATAAATAACACATCATGACAAAAGTCACAGTATTGTGAAGTAATTTCTACTGACCATCTGGTTTCGGGAAATACTCTATCAAACTTTATCGTAACATTCTTGAGTTTTGATTTGTTTTCACATTATTGCTCATTTTTGATTGTTTTGATGATGGAATTAAACTAATTAAAAATGACTTATTTATACTTGCACGTAAAACGGAGAGGCGAATCTATTATGGCAAATATAAAGAGGCTGGGCAGAAAATTATTTTACAGCGCGTGAATTATAAAGCTATTTTTCGAACTCCAAGCGCTTGATATTTTTAAGACGAAAGATAAAGGAAACAGTTAATTTGATAACATTACAAAAAAAGTTATTTGTGATTTTAATTCAGGTAACAAATCTAAACTTAAGCTCTATAGGGAAATAATTCACGCAGAGTACAGGGGTTGAAAACTAAAAATCTTGACTAAAATGTCTTAAAAATAAACATATAGAATTAAACAGCAACTTTAAAAACCCGAGATTTGGGTTGCGCAATGCCGTTTCTGTGTAAGATCACGTTCGGTTATTACCAAAAAGATCAATACCAGTTTTTGAATCTTGCAATGTGCCCTTGTTCAATCCTCACTTTATATCTTAATGACTAATGACCCTTTGTTTTCTGCGTGAATAAATATAGGCCTACGCTTTCCAGTTAAAATATCGCCATACTTTTAATGATTTATTTTTCTACAATATTCGTTTTATAATCCGATTAATATATTTCACGCAAAAAAAATATCCGTGTACTTTATTCACACCTACAATAAATAGTATTTTATAATAAGTTTATCCTACAAAATAAATAAAATATATTTTGTTTTCAGTAAGAGAACGCCAGTAATTATATCTGTGTATTTAACAAATAAGAGTTTTTTAATGAGTGAATCAAACTGCTCTGGAAAACGATATGTTCATTCTTTAATAAATTTTTTTATATAATGATTGCATTTATGATTTCATCTGTAAATTATTTTTGGTCACGTTAAGTTAAAAAAAAAAAAACCCCACACACACACACACACACACACACACACACACACACACACACACACACACACACACACACACACACACACACACACACACACACACACACACACACACACACACACACACACACACACACACACACACACACACACACACACACACACACACACACACACACACACACACACACACACACACACACACACACACACACACACACACACACACACACACACACACACACACACACACACACACACACACACACACACACACACACACACACACACACACAGAGTTAAGCATCAAAAATTAGGATCTGTGAAAATTGAATATATTTACCTTGAAATGCTTCATCGAACAGTTTATGCCTACATAAGAATCTTGAGCTTGAAAATAATATGAAAATACATAATATTAATCATGATAATCTGCGTAGTTGTTTGTCTAAAAATTTCACTTCTGTAATTGTAATAGGTAAAAATTTTTATAAATGATCTGCGTGTGTGTGTGTGTGTATCCTCATGAAACATGTTATAGAATATTTGTATTAAATTGATGTATAATAATTAAAATAATATCGTAATGCGCTACCATTAATAATAAACCTTTATCGCTACATATGCTATTAAAACAATAACAATGTTACTGGCACGCTCATTGAGTTTTGACTACTTAATTTTATTATTTTCTAATATTGCTAGTTCTTATTTCACGGATAAACAAAAGGAGTTGCACAAAAAAAAAGGGGGGGGGGGAGTAAATGGCCAAATATTAAAGTGTCTTAATATATTCAGCCGATACTTCACTTAAATTACAAAATACATCATCGACCACTATAAAGATTATTGTTAGGAATTTACTACAGGGAAAAAAACTTTAAGCCATTTAACGTTTAGTATTTTCAAACACACACACAAATGTAGCCTAAGTACATCTAAACCTGTCAAATTAATTTTATTAAAAAACGTTTGTGCCTGATTCGTTTGTTAAGTACCTTGTTTTAAGGGTACGTAATGGAATATAATCCGTACCAGATGTAACTCTTATTATGAAGGTGCGGGAACTGACTTCGGTTGATAGATCTTTGGTAGTGGATTATTATTGGATTTAAGTTAAATCATTTATTTTTATTTTTTACTTACAGAAGAGCACACTTATGGGCACATGGTCAAAATTTCTAACATGCCACATAAGAAATATTTTCGTTTAAAGTCAAGAAACGTAAAAGAGTCGATTATTATTGGTGTTTATATAAAAAAAGTAAAGAATCTTACTTCACATGGCCATTCACAGGAAGTTATTGAGCTACATCATTTTAAAGATTATAGGAACATTTGAAACCGACTTGGTGCTTGTTTGAGTCATGCTGAGGTCTGGAATCGAACCCAGTATCCTGTACACACGAGCGCGATAACGGCCAACGAGGAACATGGGAATCCAGCGCTTCCTCTAGCATCTCCCGTCGCGTCAGAATGTACAGTCCGCCCACCGGCTCCTCACCCTGCGCGCCGGGGTAGCGGGGCAGAGGAGCCGGTGCTCGCACAGTACGTCCTAGTCGGTGTCGCACGGGGACACAGAACGCGTGCTCGGACCACGCGCAGTCAGGCGGTGCGTGCGCGCGTCGCCACGTGGTCACGCGAAGGCTTGGAGGGCCGTTCGGCGGAGAGGCGGATCGATACAGTCCGCGTTGTTTTGCCGCGCTCCGCGTGGCCCGCGTTTTCAGCCCGGCCTCCTTCGCGTGCAGTGTTGCCAACTCGTGCGGACAGTGCGTTGCCTCGCCGCCTTGGCGCTGCCCGGGAACGTGATGTTCGCTCCCTTCCGTTCTGTGGAGTCCGCGCGGTGTCGAGTGCTCCGACGATATACACATATTTACTTATGCAAGGTGTCCCAGATCCCAGTGTCAAGCCAATTGATCACGTTTCTGAATTAAAAAAAAAAAACATTCTTGTAGTTTTTTAGTCATATACTTTTTTTCTTCAAAGGTTTTAAAATCCCCATCTTGAACCAAACTTTAAAGATACTATAACCTGATACTTTTAAGCAATCGTGAATAACTCTACTACTGATAACAATTAAAAATAAAATCAATCATGCTAGAGTTTTGGGACGAACAATTTTTTGCACTACTTTCAGCAAAAATTTTAATAGGTAATTTTGACTGTTCAATCTGTAGAAACTGTGTTAACATATGCAGTAATGTGAAAAGTTGGCTTATTTAAGAAAATAACTTTGACAAGTTAATAAAGCAATTTTTTTTTTTTTTTTTACAATATGAATAGTCAAAGTTATCCAATTAAATATTTTGGCTGCATAATTCGTTAAAATATCTCTATCCCAAAAAATAACAATCGCATATTTGGTTCCATTGTGAATTATCAATAGTAGCAAATAAATGTCTTTGCAAAAAAAAAATTATAGCCACAGTATCTAAGAATTTGGCGCAGGGTGGGAATTGTAAAACATTTGGAAAAATACCTATAATTTCAAAACTGCGACACTTATCTTAAATTTTGATTGATTCAGAACCGCTTATCAACTGTTCTTCGCTTGACGTTAAGATCTGGGACATTCTATATATTACGAAAACAGTTTACAATACAAAATACATGATTGTAGTGTGTACATACGTATGGTATAAATTAAGTCTTTGTCACATAAAGTAAATGTTAGTACACAACAAAATAAATCTAATTAATACCCTGGCTAGTAAAAAAAGTCAATGTAACGACAGTAAGTACAATTTTTCTGTCTTCTACGTATTGTAACTCAACTTGTTAAGATTCTTTAGGTCTGAGGCACGTGTAGATTCATCCTAAATAAATAAAATGCTTAGATTAAGTTAGATTATAAAAAATCAGTTAAAGATTTCGATACAATCGAAATAACAATAACAGTTTCAATAACAATAGAAGTTAAAAAATACCTTATTTTTGGGTGCTTGCTACAATCATGCATAACAATAACAATAACTGGCCAAAGGCATAGCAGCAAAAGCTGGAGTACTTTAAACTTCCTTATGTGCAATATGCTTAGCCAGTCACAATTCATAAATACACGTGCAATCCGCTCTGAATTATTCACTTCCGATTTAAGAACTTTTGACTAGTGGAAGTGTTTTTACTTATGTAATATCTCGATTTTGTATACGCTCAGAAACTAAAAGAGTAACAAAATATCCTTCACATACGAAAAATTATATAAAAAAACCTATTTGAAGAATAAAAAACAACTTAGTTAAATTTCTCTCAAAAATATTGTTGGTAAGTGAAATGTGATTCAATAAGAATTAAAACAATAGTGTTTGTTATGTGAATTTGAGCAGGGAGATTTAATTACTGTTTTGACTAATGTTATTGTTGATAATGTTCGGTCAGCAATTATTACCGCTTCTTAAAAGCAATATTCCAAAGTTACAAGAACGCTGATTTTTCGGGCGTATAACCAACAATGTGTGGATTTAAGAAGTTCCCATACTAAACGGTATTCATAAACCCTGCCATCGTGATTTTACTCTCGTAGGTAACGGCTGTATTTATTATTTATAATTATCGTGGAACTGTAAGATGTATATAACTTACCTTAGTTTACTGCACATGAATAAGAAGTATTTTAAATTATAGCATAAGTGTCGAATATGTAGTGTATTTTAAATTACTGCAGGTGCTTGGAAAACGTACTATAAATGCATATTGAAAGAAAGAAGTAAAAAAAAAAAGTAACGTATTCATAAGCGTTTAAAGTTTATCAGTTTTCAGTTAATATTAACTTGGTTCTCACTTGAAATTCATTGTTACCAACATAAGTGGGCTACGCGCCATAGGCGTAGATCCCGGAGGGCCGGGGGGGGGGGGGAAGGGGAGAGAGGGGCCGCTTGTGCTTTCGAAATCTTAACTGTGAATTGGAAATTATAAACGTTATACCCCCCCCCCCCCCCCAATCCGCCCAGAAATTCTACAGATTGTTGCCAGTGTTGCTCGCTGCCAACATCTTTAGCTCTCATCTAGCTCTCAACAATAGAGTAAAATGAACGTGACAGTTATCTAGTTATCTGCGAGTCCGTAGTCGTTTGTCCCGTCAAAGATTCTGGACTTTCTTGTCTGTCCCTATGAGGAGTGCTTGGCTACTGCGAGATCTTCGGTTAAGGAGTAAGGCAAAAGTTACTGTTGGAGTTGGTCATTGAATACCTAATATGGATGCAATGTTTTATTCTTTTATTTTTATTAATTCCCTCGCCTTGCACTTAATGATTCCCCCTCCCCTTAATAGGTCAGTTGCCTGTTATCCTTTCCTGTCTGTTCGTCCACTGAGGTGGACAATGAGGTCCATCAAACTGAATGTGTGGATCATGGTGTGCATTCTAGTCAGTATCTTTAAAATACATTTTATTTATATCATTTGATATATTATAACGTAATAAATATTTATTAATATTATTATAAGTAGAGTTTGAACTTTTTACTATACAAAAATAGTTTTGGTAAAATAAATTATCTGTAAGGATTTGACAGTGTGTGTCTGATAGGGTTAAATTTGTAGACCGGTAGAACAAAGCTATTTGGCGAAACGGTATAAAGTTTAACTCTATATCCGGAAGAACCCGGAGGTTAAACCCGGATCCATACTTCTCGATTCGGGATGACTCACTGACTCACTCATCACGAATCTCTCCGGATCTGCAAGACCTACAGACTTGAAATAATGCGCTTAAATTAATTTTACTACATAGGCATCAGCGAATAACTGATTTTACGAAAATAAGCTTCCGAGCGGGGTTGCGGGGGACGTTTAAGATCAAATTTCCCGTTTTTCGAGTACTTGTCTGTCCTACTGACTCGAAACGCGGCAGGGATGTTCCTTATATTACTTATATTGTGAGCGTTTGGATAAAATCAGCTTGTTAGCCAGTCCTAGCGCATTTAAAGCTAAGTATTCATTTAACGGAGGTTTTTTTTTATTATCAAAACTCAGGATTTAAAAGACCGTTACAATGAAATGCATCGACATAGACAGTAACTGACAGCGTGGTTTTTCGAAAAAAATCAGCTCCCAATGGGAGTTGTGGAGACGTTAAAAATTTGAAATATCACGTTTCTCAACAATAATTTCTCCAAAAATTCGTGGGGGGTCGTTAAAGATCAAAATTCCGTTAGTATATAAATATAGTTTTTTAAAATTGTAACTTAACAATTTTTCCAAAAATTTTCTTGAGTGGTAATCTTATGCTAAAATTATAATATTAATGTTTAATTATTTTGTACTTACTAAAGTAAAATAAATTTATTTCTTAGCCATAAAGCATGATGTCCACTAGAATGTGGTAAGTACACCTTAACGCACACATTCAAGGTTTGATAAATTCTATATCATTGAGATATAAATTGTTCACTTCAGTGGACGAATAGACTGAAAGGTTTAAAGTGTTGTTTAAAGACCAATTTTCTTTCTTTCAAATATTTAGGATGATAGTTCCCAAACCCCGTTTTTTTTTTAAATTGGAGGCGATTCCGTACACCTTAGATTCCCCAGTAGTATGGTCTCTTTCCATAATATCAGGACCCGAAAAAATAAAACTGCCCAGGGCCTCCCAAAGCTTAGGGTCGCTACTGTGTATGTATGTTAGTGTGTTTATGTGTATACACACAGAAAATCACCATTAATTACATATGTTCACAAAGAGTTACATAGGGTGTCTTCTTCATTTTTCGAATTATTACCGGTAATTTGGTGAAATAAGGGTATTATTGGTAAGGTAAGGTAATAACTAGCCCGCCAACGATAGGTACAATGGCTAGAAGTATATGATGTAATGGGATGTATACCATTACTCTCACCACATTTAATTTTTACCAAGAAAACGTCGTTAAATTTCTAACACGGAATTTCGAACGAATTCGTTGAGAAAGGTTTTACATGAAACATTGTTAAAAAAAAATTAACAATTGTTTCAAAATCTCCTGTGTATAGCTTTTAGGGAGGATAAATAATAGTTCTAGCAACTTTTTTTCTTTAAGCCGGTAATTAATTTTAAAGCTACAGCAGTTTAAGGTCTCGTAGAGTGTCAGTGTGTTGGTAATTAATCTTCACCACTGACTACCTATTTGTAAAAATATATTACTAAAATATGTTTCTTAAGCATGTGTAACCAAATATCACCTTGATTACGTTAGTAAAAACTAATAAAAATAAACCACTAGAAAATAGTTTTTACAGTACGTGAACGACAGAATCATGTTGTGTTGAACAGTATACCTATAGTTGAGATTAGCGACTTTTTTTTTTTTTTTTTTTTTTTACCTATTATATCCGAAGTGTCTCAAAGTCAAAGTCTTAGGTAAAGTTGACTGTTGAATCTTGCAAATTTTGTGTCATCGTTTGTTAATATTATTCTATTCGTACGTCTTGTTTTTACAGTTGAAGAATACTCTTCAGCAGGCAAATATTCTGCACAGACAACTGACGGGCTGCTGATATGGATGCTCTCAGGCAGAACAATCAGCATGGTAAGTTTTAAAATTATCATGACAGAATGATAGCCATATTGTATTATGAAGTGAAAAAAAAAAGAATTTATTTTGAATCTCAGCACAACATATTACATTATAAGCAATCTTTGTTTTCGATGCGGCTTAACCCCCAAAAGCAGATAGTTTATTAGATATTGACAGATAAGCCTACATAAATATGATTCAAAGTGGTTTTTTTTTTGACACATGCCATTACTGGTTACACTGGTTGTCATACGTAAACCCCAATAACGGACACAAAAGATGAGTATCACCTGGTGTCAATGCTGTATAACTAGCAAAGGCGCATTAAAAAAAAGTTTTAAAGCAGCCCTCCATTGCAAAAACTATACACAGAAAAAAAATAAAAGTTTTAATTTTCTATTTCAATTGCTAAGCAAGTTGTTACTTTATTGCCTTTCTGAATTCCTTTTCGGACGCCAAAAAATTTCTATTTCTCATTGCGAGTGTTAAAGAGAGTAGAAGATAAACCAATGTTATATAATTTGGTACATGGACAAATTTTTGCGTTTACTTTTTTTCCTATTTAACCATAATATTTTCCTTTTATCATTTCCAGGGGTATGAAAACAATAGCAAACAAATTTTTCTTAAAAAAAAAGTTTTTATGCGTCTCTCGTGTTCAGTCAATCTTACGAATGGGGATTGCACTTCTTGCCCATGCTGTACAGGCATACGTAGGCAGGCTAGCCGGGAGTACCCCGATAAAACTCAGAAATCCAGCCTTGCCGGGAATTGAACCTTCAAATTGCTTTGGTGGGAGGTGAGTGTTTTGACCACTCGATGTTGAGTGTATCTTCACTATGCATAAAATTATCCATTAACAGCCGATTTAAGCATGGCATTTATGCTGTCGGCTAGATATTCAAACGTCGAATGTGGTGTTCGTTTTAGAACCAAAACTTGCACAGTTTAAGAAGAAACCACGCGATTTGAAATCTTTTAGATATCCGAGTGGTGTCGGTTTACTACATGAATTAAAAAAAAAGTCCTGAGAGTGGATAGACGGTTCTGTTTCCGTATTTCGTTTTTAAACCGCATTTTTACGTGAGTGAAATGAGCTACATTGCGTTTTCAGAAGAAATTTCAGACATGAAACAAAACATCAAATATGTTTGAGGTACTAAAGCAGAAACGACTCACTGCCAATGATCGCAAATAATTGTGTTAAAACAAAAGATTATCCTACGAACCCTGTGCTTTTCCGATAGGTAACTTTTTCAACGTTTTTAGTTTGACAGCTGAATATTCTTCCATTTACCTATGAAAACCGGTAAATGGTTGGGTAGCTTGGTTATCTGGCAAACAAATAAATTACCCTAATTGAATGGAAGGATTTGTATTTGTGTGGAATTGCAGCTTTGTGCCTCACGTCAATCTGTTAAAATAGTGCGTTCGGCCACGGCAATAGCACTGAAGGGAAATTAATAAAGTTGTTATTTGAAAGATTCCGATAGCTTTCTTGATAACTGTCGCACGCCACTTTTGATAGCCCTTGGTGGCGGTCGCTGTTGCATTCACGTCCGTGTGGAAAAGGTCATAGGTTCACATAGTCAATTATATGACTTAATTTACCAAGTTGGAGTTTCGGCATCCCTGATCGGAAATGTGAGTGGATTAATGTTAATGAGCCTGAAAAAAAATCTTGATTTTTACTCATTCTTTAAAATCGAATTCAGATGTAACCATTAAATATTTATCTAGGCTATACATCACAGAGTAAAACATATTTTGAATAAAGTTTTTCAAAAATCTCTTTTCCGATTTTTAAAGAACTGCGTAATATTTCCCCAGATAAATGTATCAAATGAAATGACCGAATTAAGGAATATACATATGTAATCAATAGGTTCGATAGTTCCAAGTTATGATTTTAGGCTACGATGTTTCTCAGTTGTGATTATCCAAGTTACGTGTTTAAAGTTATGATGAGTTCTAATTTGTAACGTTTTTAAGTTATGTGGTTATAAGTTATGGCAGTTCTAAGACGTGTGTTTTTAACTTGTTTTCTGCACAAATGAATCACTTTTTCTTACGACTTGACAACAGAGCTCCCAAAAATCAGATGTAATCATTAAAACGTGTGCTTGTTAAAAACATTTATTCTTAGGAGAAATGATTGATTAAAGTAGTAATTACACAGAATATATTAAAAATTCCCTGCATTGAAACCAAAGAACTACAAAATTATATTTATAACCTTAACAATGTGCTAGCTGTCAGTCACAAAACAATACTCTTGAAAGTTCTATTGACAAATAAGCAGTTCAATAATGGACTTAAAAAAAAATAATAGAATGTGCAGCTTGGGCACAATATCTATATCCATACGTTGTAGTCTACGCAATATCACATCTGTTTAAACGTTTATATTAATATGTATATAAAATTATATATATTAAAGTAGTTCCTGAAAAGTATTAATTTTTGGTTAGGTAAATGCGTGTCGAATAATATATTTTAAAATAAAAAATAACCCGAAAAAAAAAACTTTTGTGAGGATATAAAGTGGAAAATACTCGTAGAGTTCAAAGCCAAGCATTTTTTTTTTTTTTTTTTTTTTACTGTTTAATCATTAGAAACGAGTATGGATCGAGTTCCGTAACTGTGCGTAGGTGTAGGAAGGAGTTCCGTAATTAAATGTCGCAGTCTATGAGATACCTGATGTCTTTCTGCTTCAGGCTTGTATCGCGCCCCTCCAGAGCTTAAGCACTACAAGATCGTAACAAAGTCAAAGTGGAAAGCTTTCGTTTCGCTACGAAAAGCAGCATTCCGAGATAAAATGGCATCTAGCTGGTGACAAAAAAGAAAAGTTAAATTGTGGTCGGTTCTTGGACACGGTTTTGACAGTTCACTCGGCCTGTATTACCTCTTGCAAGGACCCTCGAGTGGGATGGGGTAAAGAAGCAGCGGGAGGGGGGGGGGGGGATAGAGTCCACGCCCGGCGGCGTCACACGCGAATTCCTCGCGAGATGGAAACTTAGCCACGTCGCAGCAAGTCTACGGGTCTTCTTCAGGGTAGGAGCGGCTCCAGGGCCGGACAACCACCCAGGGCCCCACGCCGGCCCTTTATTACCGACCCAACCTTCAGTATGGAAAAAATGTTTTGAAATAAATTAGCGAAACCATCGCCGGATTTAAGTTCCAGATTGGCTTTAAGTAGTTTTGTATCGTTTCCAGGACCCCACTTTGTGGCGACACTTCAATTATGTAGTGTTACGCCTATACACTCCTTAGGTGCCCCACAGTTGATGGAGACAGTTTTCTGTAGTGATTTTACTACTCCTGTACTTCTACTCAACTCAGGAAATATTTCTGAATATAATATGGAATATATGTATATAGCTCTATGTATGTGTATAGCTCTATAGCTAAGCAGTTGAGGTGACAATACAGCTATGTTTTTGTACTTATTAAATTGGCTGTTTATTCTGGGCGCCACTCCTACATATATATTTACGTTGTTGTCAAAGAAAAACAAGTGAAACAAAATACATAAGAGAAAATAATATTTCAGATCCAATGTTCAGGTAGAGTGAAAAACAAGGAGAATTAGGATTTCTGAACATACACAATATTAAATAATAATAAAATAATATACGATTAATAGATAGTCTTTAATAAAATAAATGTATATTTGAATTTATGGTTTGGCAAGTGGTATATAATTATGTCTTTACAACAAACAGGAAATACGTTGCACACATGAGTTTCCAACAAAAGTTCATTAGTTCAGTTTATTATGTCCGTTGTTCTCACTCTTAGATAGAAGAAAATAGATAACATATAGTTTATTATTATTATTATTGTTTAATTTAGGAAAAAGGTACCTCGGCTTAGTTCAGTATGTTGCGTAGGTAGAACAATATGAGATTCAACTCTCATTTTACCTCTGGGTAGGAACTGTGACGTGTATATAGAATATTATTTTGAATTATAATGTTTGTCTTTGGATGGTTTTACTTAGTTCTTAAAATAATCAGTGTTTTTATTCGTAAACAGGATATTATGACATTTGGTTCACGAAACGATCTTTTACTACGGAGAACATGAGTCAGTTATTACTCACGTCATGATTCACTCCTAATTACACATCTGTGCTGATGTGCCCTGTATTAATTACATATATTTAATTATACGACGTTTTAAACATCCTTACACGTGATCTAATTTAGCTTCGAGGATTGCCAGATATATATTATACGGGATTAAAACCCGGGCGATTTCAACAACGCCGCCACAATTATATAACTTTTTCTTAACAATCCCGTTCTAAAACTGTTAACTTTTGTAACTCAGCCTTCCATTGCCCGAAGCAAAAACACCGTTAACGGAAATTCACACTTCAAAACAAATACCGACTTCCAACAAAACGTCTGAAAATATCAAAATGTCACAAATTTAAAATTTTCAAGAATGAATATACTATTATATAAAATACGTGGAATAAATTTCTTTTGCCGTTAATGTCAATTGTGTCTTAGAGGGGTCTTGCCAATAGTTGCTCAGAGTCAGCTCGGGCTACGTCATAGAGTGTAGCACACATAGATACGTCCAAATCCAAATACGGAGAATTTAACACGGGAAAAATAAACAAATAACAATAAAAATAATAAAATGGTATTAAAATAATAACAATTCACTTTCTGTGCGTGGAATTGTCATGTAACAGCACAGTTTACATTTCAAATTTTCCTCCACTCCTTTTCTCGTGGGGTCATTCCATACCTACCAGGTCCTCCGGTAAGGTACTTCTCCATAATATAAGGCCCAACACCAGAAGCATACTCAGAATTACACTTCCGAAAAGGAGGATAAAAAGGTGTGTGGGGGTGACGGGGGAGAGGAGGGTTTGCCAGCTGTTAGGTTTCAATTTTATTTCCTTTTGTTGGTGGGAACGATAGATTTCGGGGTCTCGCGCTGTGTTGAAGGCAAGGCGACGTCCGCCGGCAACGCCGTGCAGGCGCAGCAGGGCCAGGGCATGGCCGCGCTGCTCGTCATGATGGCCGTGCTGTTCTTCATCGTGGGCTACTGCTGCTGGGGCGCGCCGTGCTGCCGCGCCTTCTGCCGCCGGCGCTGCTGCTGCTGCCGCGGGGGCGGCGGCGGGGCCGGCGACCTGGAGGCCTCGCCGTCAGACATCGGGCTGAGCGTGGACCGCGGCGTGGTGTCCACGCCCACCATCATCCTGCTGCCGTACGGCCGCATGCTCGTGGTGGACGGCTCGGTGTTCGCGCAGCTTCAGGCCGACACGCACGGCCTCGACCTCATCGAGCTGGGGGAGAACGTGGTGCGCGCGCAGCAGCGGGCGGTGCCGGCGCCGCCGCCGCCCGCGTCCTCCGTCACGACGGGCAGCGTGCCCAGCATCCTGGAGGTGGACTCGGAGACCACCAGCAAGGACGGCTGCGTGTCGCCCGTGCGCGAGGGCTTCTTCCCGCCGCCCACCTACGACTCCATCTTCGGCGGGGAGAGCCCGGCCGACCTGCCGCCCTCCTACTCGGAGATACTGCGCCAGCTGCAGTCCTTCGGGAGCGCCGAGCTGGAGCACGACCCCGACCCCGTCCCGCCCGCGGACAGCGAACCGGTCGCCGCGGACGACTACCAACCTGGCGAGATACGAGAAAGCAGAGTGTAGTGCAACTTCTCCCACACGCGAGGGACCATGACTCCAGGGGCGCAACAACAGAGGGGGTGCAAGGGTATTTTGCCCCCCCCCCCCCCCTCTGAAACCTTGAAGTGGGGGCAAACGGGGGCAAAGAAAGTGCTGTGTAATCAATTTTTAGATAATAAAACTGCTTAAATAGCACCATTTTCCACCTTGAAATACATATTTTCCCGGACCCCCCCCCCCCCTCCGCTTCAATAGGGGGGGATCATTGTTTCTTTATAAAAAGGTACATTGCCCCCCCCCCCCCCCTCAGGAAATTTAGTTGTTGCGCCCCTGCATGACTCGGCTTTGTCGTAACGATGCACAATATAACGCATTAATGGACTGTAACAA
The DNA here is from genome assembly GCF_032445375.1 of Bacillus rossius redtenbacheri. Lineage (NCBI taxonomy): Eukaryota > Metazoa > Arthropoda > Insecta > Phasmatodea > Bacillidae > Bacillus > Bacillus rossius. The sequence continues at coordinate 23,150,025 of NC_086330.1, read as the reverse complement.
GAAGCACCTTAACAATATCTTACTAACTTTCTTATGGCAGACAAATTTTCTGGTATGCAAAAATTCTCAGAAAAAAAAATTCATAATGAACACCCCCTAATTAATTTTCTAAAAATCTATCTAAGCTTTTACAACAAACTCATGACAAAGGTTTATTTGATGTTTGGCAAGTGGTTACATAAATGATCAAATCGAAAGCCCAGATTTTATTAATAAATGTATGGTTACTAATGAATAACCTACACCAACTTAAGAAAATGATTTGTTAAAATTATAAACAAGAGCAATTAGTTTAGTAATGTTCTCTATTGGCAGAAATCTTGGAAAAGAATGATTAAATGATATTAAAAACTATTTTAAAGAAATTAATTTTACTTACATTTTGATGCACTCTTACTAAAAAGTAATAACAACTATATAAACCATCAATCATGACTGTTTAAGAAATGCACACTTTCTCAAACGACATTGTAGCTGCACTGTTGATGCTACAATATATTTAAACAAAAAAAAAGTTTAACAGCAAAAAATGATGATTAGAAGCACTAACAAAGAAGTTGAGGTTTCTTAACACCAATATAAATCTACTCTAAATAAGTATGTATAAAATAAAATACAAAATAGAAATAATTTTTTTTGTAAATTTTAGTTGGATGATTTTAGACTTTACAATAGAAAAAAAATTGAATAGAAGCTCCATAGTGCTAGAACTGCAAACAATTCAAAAATACTTATTTTGTTATATCTTTAAAACTTAATTGCAAGTAGTCAAAAAATGTTTTATTGCTTCTCTGTACAGTACTAAGACCAAGTGAACTGTAATTAGCTATTAGTCACTGGCTTCTACTTGAGGGGCCCGCCTATTCGGAAGAGTATTTGTTTTAGTGAGGCAGGATAAGTGAGTTGCTTGCTGGTGTTTCTAGTTCAGATTGCCTTTAAGTGCAAGGCTCTGAACTAGTGCAAAGTCTTACACTGGGCATTTTTTGATTTTGAGCAGTGACAGTAACGTTATACGTTATGGCAGGTGTAATGCAAGTAAGTCTCTCGATTGCTTTCAAATTATTCTGAAAACAAGTGTTTTAGCCATTTTCAATCTTCTGAAAAAAGAACAGTTTAAAACTAAACATAGAAACGGAACAACTCTTCCACCCAAGTGTATTCTTAAATGCTTTTCGGATAACTTGAGCAGGTATCAAATTGCAGGGTTTTTTCTAAAGCTCTGCACACCGTGTGCTGAGGTAGGCGGGTGCCTTAAGATGCCCTCGGTCAATTACAGTCTAGTGCTCTGCAAACGAAAAAGCATAATTTTTCACAAGGGGAAAAAAATAGTTGATCACAGCTGTGATGCTGAATTTTTAGAGTAGGTACAGTTTCTCATCTACTTTCTTATGTTTATAGCCTCTAAACTTAGTATCTTAATATTCATGAAGTTAGTGGGAAATTCACAAATCTTATGATGGGAAGAGAGTGGAAAAATTGATCGGGTTAATTTGGACGGTGCATAGTCGCAAAGATAGTGAGATTTTCCAGGTTCAAGTTTCTTTGAAGTGCAAGGAAACACAATGCACATTTTATATTTATACACCTATCCCTCACTTCGCACGTCTTCAGGCCGTGAACTCAGTCTAGCCAGTGGCAGGGAATTTACACAAACAAAAGCAGCGTCTGCCGGTAACTGTACGTGCGTAATCACCTGAAGTTGGAATCGTAGTGGAATTAGGCTTCCAAGTGAGAGCATAATGCATCGTGTTCAAGTATTTGAGACAAAACTAGAAGTATTACGGCGCACAGTTTGTCATGAAGGCCACGCTTATGTAGGTTGCACTTTTGTTTTAAGCAAGTCAAATGTGTGCACAATCGTACGAAATTACTCTTATCAAAAGTTTATATGTCTGATGCTGTTGGTTGCAATAGAGGGAATATATTTGTCATTAGATACCGGAAAAGAAATAAACAGATGATTCACATGGAAAAGGTTGTTAAATGAATGTTGCAATGAAAAAAAAAAATCATTCGCCTGACAGGATTGGTGTGAACCAGGTGGTGATATGTGAATAAGCACTTAGAAATTTTTGAAAAATTGAAATGTAATTATCTGGACAGTAATACCGGTTTCACTGTCAGTAAAGAATGGTTTATAAAGGTACGCGACGTGAGTTAAAAGTCACTCCCGGGCAGGCAAGTCAGCCAGTCGACCGACGATAAAGTACATAACTACGTATCTCCCGTTACGCTATGTCATATTTGATATACAAAGTGCGATGGGAGGCATATAAAGAATAATGGTGTGACATATTTATCGTTGGGTGTTATTCTACACATATTACATAAAGTCTATTTTCCTAAACAATTTTGGAACACATTAAATAAATTAGCCTTGCTATTTATGGAAACTAATGCTTCAGAATACACGATTTTGAATAACACAAGCATATTTAGGAATGCATTAGTCATGCTAAGTGAGGGATAGGTGTATTGATACAAATGCTTCTTCAGATTAAGTATATCAAACCCTTTTTCCTCAATAGTTGATTTCTAGCCAAACTTTTTCATGTTAAAAAAGCCATATGTATGACCACACACCAGTCTTGGCCTTAAATTAACAGTAATTAAATTTTAATTAATTTTTATACTTAATAAAAAGTATTATTCTGAAGAAACATTTTCAAAATTAATACACAAACAAGAATGCAAATTTTTAACGATAAGAGTGCAAATTATTCATAGCTTTCTTAAATGAAGCTGTTATAAAATAACTGACATCGAAATACATGTATAGTAATGTAGGCTACCAATATGCAACTAATTTCATTAAGTGACAGTTAAATAAACAGTTTTGTTACAAGTAAGACTATCATATAAATAAAACTCAAAGCTGTGGTTTACATCAAAATAACAGACTTGTACCAAGAAAGTACAGTATAAGCAAGTAAGTATATCTTACATTAGTGTTCAAAATGGGTTATTTTTCAATATTCCTGCTGAACAATAAAATGTTCTTTTTAACAAAGGATATCTTAAGAACTGTATTGCTGCCTTACGTTACTGCAACACTCATAAAGTGTAATTATTAATACTTATACTGATTGATTGATAGTATATGTATGTATGTATGTATGTATGTATGTATGTATGTATGTATGTATGTATGTATGTATGTATGTATGTATGTCAGCAGAAAGGGGAGATGGATCCTATACATGGTAGAGATAATAGTAACAAGAATAACACTATGCTTAACATTTTCAATTTTATTGTAAATCCAATTTTGAATAAAATATCATGAAAATTCTCAAATAAAATGGACACTATTTTATGTGATGATGGAATCCTTATACAATCCTTTAGTTTAATTTAGAAAATTATTAACTGTATTGAAAAAAAGATGCACACGCCTTGTATTTTTTTATTACATCAAACGTACGAATCTCTGCGGAAATACTATGAAATTACAGGTTTGAAAAGCACAAACTCAAAAAACTCAGTCAGAAATTAAAATATATATATATATATATTCAATACACACTGAAGCAAAGACTGGGAAAACATAATCTGCGGAGGTTAGCAGTATATTCTTGTATAAAATAATGGTAGATGTGCTACATACACATAGTCAAAATAGTGCCATTCAACAATTAGAGTACAGGCCAGCCACTTTACACATTTAAAATTACATGACCACTTCCTATGCTACTCTCCAGAACTTATGTGCCATGATCAACTGACAAAACAAAATTAGTGTTTCAGCATAAACACCATGGTCAACTGACAATACAAAACAGAGTTTCAGCATAAACAAGTACATCATAATGATAGGCTAACATTTGTCTTTTTCATGGGGACCACACCTGATTCGATCAGACGTGCAAAATATTTACAATGTTTAGCAGAAAAAAAAAAAACAAGGCTTAAGAAAGAATTATTTTCCACGAGAGGTTTTCAGCTATACAGCAGTCATCCATCAATTACACACAGCTTAAAATGCTCAAAGAAATTGCATCCCGTCTATCTATGCATTAGACAGGGTGTCTACCAGATCTATTAAATGAAATCCCCTGATTTTTCCAGGTTTTCCAGGTCTAAAACTGAACTTTTCCAGGTTTTCTGTAACACAATTACGACATTCCACGAAACTGAAAAAACTGCATAACAGTACATTGACGGGTTTCAAAGTATTTCTTACATACTGTAACATGGACTTGGTGATATCAACATGCTCTACACCTCCAGAACGTTGAACAAAGTTGTACATCTGTCTTTGTGCGATCAGTATTTCTTCCTGCAAGTTTTCAGTCAGCAAATTAGAATTTACTGAAAATCCTCTTTCCAATGATGCATTTCCATGGGAAAGTACCAACATCATCCTCACAAACTTTAGGCGGCCTGTTTTTGGCAGCTACTGTATGTGCCTTAAGAATGAGCATCCACAAGTGATCAAGGCGCCAGTCTTCTGGAGAAAAAGACGAGAACAGTGCTTCAGAATCTTGCGAGGAACATACCAACTGATATGATCACTCAATGTTATCAGCTTCTTGTCCTTATAGCCACTTGTTTTGAAGACAACATTCTAAACTGTAATTCACACACTGTTTCCTCACACCCGAATTTAAAGCCACAGATGGACATAAGCAGGAAATTCCCTTGGTAAGTTTGTACTTCAAGGGACTTTTGTCTTGAAGTTTTATAACCATAACCTTTAGACAAGTCCTAACATCATTTTTCAGTAACAGGACAGACTTTACTGGTAATTTCTCTTTCTTGATGGCATGGCGTACTGCATAACCCAACTTGATATTGTTAGCAGTCAATAGATTTTTCCTGGATATCTACATCCAATTGAGATACATTGTGTTCCTCCCTAAAGCTCTTCAGTACCTCTGGTTTCAAAAACTTTCCTGCCAAAGCTAATAAAATGTCTACCAGTGAATCATAGAGAAAAGGTGCCATGGGTGCTTCACTTTGGAACATAGTGAGAAACAATTCCAGCTCTGATGCCAAAGAGTAGAAGAATGTCAATTTTACTTTCTTCAAGAGCACTTTTCACTACACTGAAAGACACAGATGAAATAGAAACTTCACTAACAAATTTCTTTAGGTGGGGTAACATTTTCATGGCACGCTCAGCAACTGCAGTATTCCATCTGATTGCACAAAATTTCTTGGAAAAAAGCTCTGATCCAGTTATTCTAATGTAATCTGCCCTCCTTGCAGGTAGGTACATGCATAAACAAATGTAACTGTGCCTCAAAAAACTAACAACGTCCAATTGTATAGCAGAAATTCCAGTTTTGAAAGCACCATGGACCGTATGAAGCCCACAGCCACCAATTTTGTAGCAACGATGGCGAATCTTCACCAAAAGTGTCTGTGATATGTATTTTCAAAGCTAACAAAAATGCCCATTTTACGTTGAGGGCATCCATTGATGCACCTGTCAGTATAATCCGAACGTGGGAAGCACATGCAGCACGTCACGTCAGCAGGATAACAGACCAGCTTGAACCAGTTTGTATCACGTGATTTAACGCCACTTCCGAATCCGATGGTAAATAAAAGACAATGGACGTGGGAACTGTTTGTTATTTTCCATTCAAAAATAAAAAAAATGGGGCGCGATTCACTTGATGCTATGTCAATGCAAGCAGATCAATAAACCAAAAACATATTGCCAACTACAACCTACCAAACAAAAATTCCCTGATTTTTCAAAATATTCCCTGATTTTTCCAGGTTTTACAGGGTCAGAAGACACCCTGATTAGCGCTAACTGTGAGGGATAGTATAGTAACATCCAACAAAACTACTGCAGGTAGAATCACTCACTGAAACATTTGAAGCAAGTAACAACTTACCATTGTGAAAACATAAATGTTAATTAATTTCACTGACTTTGAGTAGGTCCACAAATATGCTTTATTATGAATACCAGCCACCTGCAGATGAATTTGTTTCCTTAGTAAACCATGTACTGTATAGTTGTTACATTGATGATGAGGACAAAACATCTAGTTCTTAGTTTTTGTGATGAATTACAGTTGTATGTACAGACTGCCTAGTTTCACGAAAACATTGTTACTTTGAAAAGTCTTACTGTTTAGCAATGTTAAATGTATTATATAATGAGCTGATGAAGGGAAACCCTCAGGTGGGCGTAACTGCGGCCAATGAAGGACAGGGCTGATGCGGGCGCAGTGACAGTCTGCACAAGAGGCAGGCGGAGGCATCCAAGAGCTCGCGTTACATGTACAGCATGTCACAAAGTCATAGAAAGAACGTGTGCACGGACAACCTCAATCAGACCGACCAGCATAGGCGTGCGCACGGTAGGTGCCACAGGTGCCTTGGCACCACCATTAGGGTTAACGTTATTTTGTTTTTTACAAGCAGAAATAATACATACTTACAAAAATCCGTATTATTTCCAAAAAAATATGTTTCCCAATCGTGTCGAGTTACAGATATGTGCTCATAACACTATCAGTATATCAATTATCAATCGAACCAACTATACACACGGAAACAAGCCAGGTGCAATTACTTGTGTTGTACACGCGGGCCGCGGCTACGAAACTTCTGAAATGTAAATACTTCTCATAGTTCTCCTCGAATTACATAGAATGCGCGCTCGGTGTCCACTGTTCACTCCACTCGGCAGGCGCACGGAATAATAGCCGCGGTCCGCCAGGGTTTATTTAAAAAAAGAGAGAGAGTTTAGTTAGTTAAAAGGATAGGCTTACTCTATGACTTATATGCAGTCGCCGACAAAACATTTTTGTTGTATTCCAAAAGTTAAAACTTTTGCCCACTCTTATTTTTGTATTTTTATTATTTTAATATTTTACATATTTAAGGTATGTTACAAAAATTCCCTTGATTTGTTGATTTTAAAACTTAACATTTGAGAATGTTTTTTCTAGCATTTATTTGGCGTCTTCAGAAAACATGTAAGTACGGTTTTTTTAAAGCCACCAGCATGAATTCCGTGCAAACAATTTATGCAATTTACTTTATGGCTCAACAAAGCTTAAAACTGTAAATAGTTTAGTAGTTTTCCTGGTGATTATAACGTTCAAAGTCATAATTTGTCATAAAAATGTTAAAATTTTTACATCTGTGTATTTAATGATTTTGTTCGGAAACACCTTAAATAGCACCATTTTGCGCTTTAAAATCAAAATTTTTCCGGGGGAGGACCCCCGAACCCCCCCCCGGTTTAGGCTCGGGGTCCGTGAATGACAGGGCTGTTGTGTAATCTGGCACCACCAATACTGAAGTCCTGCGCACGCCTATGCCGACCAGGAGATTGTCAGACCACACAAGCACATCTACAAGCTGCAACATGCATGTGCACAAAACAGAAATAACAAACACATCGGCACAAGGTACCATGTATACAATAGGGTCTCCTGCAGCTAGAGTCAAGAGTGAGGTACCGGTGTCCGCCATCTTTGATTGTGATGTCACGGCGGCCAACTTGGATGACCTTGACCCCAGCTACCATTTTGAATTCTGGAATTTTGTTTCCTAGTACTTTCTGCCATCTTGAATTGTCACAACAGCCATATTAAAAATTTGTGTATACTATCAAAAAAAAATCGGTTGTCTGTAAAGTCGGTTTACGGACGATAGTTTAACGTGACGTCATAACAAAACATTGATGAAATGATTGGTTCATAAGAAAATGAAATATATTCGGCCTGAGACTGAGCCGTAATAGGTTTTTGCAACCAAACCATTTAGGCATTCAAAATATTATATTCTTTGAGGAAGAAATTTTTTAAAAATGTTTCTATATTTTGTATGATAAAATCTACCTCTGCATACTTTTATGAATAAAATTGAATCATTTTTATGAATTATCACTATTTTGTATGGATACAAAGAAGGAATGAAATGAAATCTACAATTTAATTAATAAATTTACTTTTATTTGCATTCATTGATTCAAATATATTTATTACTTTTGAAGTGTCGTGCGCACCGTATTTATTTTTACAAGTACAAAAAAAATTCCAGTTTCCGGGATTTGATCCGTCAACCTATCTATTGGTAGTCAGCGATGCTAACCGCACAGCCACGAGGCCATATTGGAAACAATTGTTTCAGATGTTATAGATTAATAATATTCCATGCACAATATTTGTATGAATTTCTTTTAACTAGCATATTCTCTGTTGGACTCAAAATATTTACACGCTCGTGGGCTCATAACTATAATACGGTGTGTGATTTAATTGATCAAATAATAACTCATGACAAATAATTACCAATGTCAAATGAAAGCGTGAAAAGTATCATACCAGCAGTAAATATTTAGTTACACAGCTAAAACAATACTCATACAACACTGTTTAAATATGCTGATTTACGCTAGTAATTAAAATAATACGTACTTGTAAGAACGCCATTTCCTTGCGAATATACTCCCGTGGCACGGTGCACAACAATAACCTCAAACCCCGGCCGAGTTCTCTGTACCGTCCGCAACATACCAGAGAGATGCCACGCATGCGTAAACAGGACACATCCGTAGTGGGACAATTTTTCGTGCGTGCAGCCAGCGTTCATAGATTTATTAGACGTCACGTCAAAAAATGTAACAAATTTTAAAAATTTATTGAAAAATGATGGAGCATGGAGACCTGGGTTCGAACCTTGCAAAGTTATTTGATTAAAATGGTGAAAGGGTCTCCCTACATGGAAGCTATCAGCACTGGACACCCTCCCCCCCTTTTTCCATTAATGCCATGGAATATATACTATGCCAATTTGACAACCCATCCCATCTAATGTGTCTCGGCACTACTCCAACATGCAGCTGAGAGACCTGCTTGACACGTACTTTGAGTACTTTTCTGCCACATCACCTAATAGAATTGTTGAGAGTAACCTGTAAGCATACCTAGAGTAAGGGAAAGCTCTTAAGTTGTTAGAAGTATAAAAATGTTATCATGCTCAGTGTTAGGGAAAAAAATTTAAAATAAATTATTTTCAAACACAGTACTACTACCCACCTAACTGATTGTATACCAGAGGGTGAACAAGTTATTCCATTCCCAGTTCAGCAAAGCCTGATTGCACTGTAGCCTTGATGCCTTCTGGTTGCCATCAGGTGCCTGTGTAGTCATTGGAAATTCCAGTAAATTCCAGTACCTAGTTTTCACAGTGGTTCTGATGCAATTGATGCAAATTCCTCACAAGACACTGAATTTATAATTAGAAATTCTGGGATTCAGCAGCATATTTTTAAGGATAAAAACAAGCTCAAAAAAATAAACTTTGCATTTATTTTGTACAATAAGGTTAACTACACATTGTCGACAGCCGCTCCGCTGACGGGCTTGTCCCAGTCCTTCAGCTTGGCCCCCATCATGAAGTCATCTCGCAGCACGTGCCACGTTGCATCCTCGTCATCTCCAGCCTGCACCACACAACCACATCAGGCTGTCCAATATTACAACTGCAAAGGAATACTCCTCGCCACAATCATTTCAGTTCCCTCAGCCCTATTTCAATTTAATATCATCCCAAACGCGGAGAGTATTACTATGCATTCTATTAAAACGCAGTGGTACAGACAAAAAAACACTGGAATCTCATTCAAAAGGCCCTGATTTTAATACCGGTCCAGATTTCCAGTTATGAAACTACAGAGTGTTGTTTATTTACTACAAAAACAGACACACTTAATGACAAATTTATTTCATCGCATGCATCAGCATTCTTTACGATAATCACTCATATAACACAAGGTTTTTTTTTAAAGTATTTAACTTAAATATTAATTATGAAAAGCATTTAATTTTTTTTATATTAAGTGATTCATAACGGTGTAGAAGTGCTCAGTATTTTGTAGAGTAGAATGTGCTTTATGTGTTTTTATTGGGCGCATGAGAATGTGATAACTGATAGGCAATTCCGTAAGTTGGCAGCATTGCCGGTCCATCCATCTTAATTTAGGTTTCTTAAACCACTCCAAAAAATTGCTGGGATATTCCTTGTAACAAGGTATGGTCAATTCCTTCCCTGAATTATATGGTAATTGTTTGTCATGGACAACCTAATTGTTGAGATGCAAAATAAATGTATTGTCACGCAAAACTATTCTACATGTTTTTTTTTAAAATTTTTTTGATACATTAACTTTTTTATAAAAAGTTCACTATAAAGTATGTGATTTATAAAAGGGAATTACTAAAGCTTATGATGATTAAAAAAAAAGTCAATAATTAATAAATAATTCTTAATGATTGAAATAGGTGGCATGGTGTACCATTTGATGAATTGTTCAACATTTTGGCCAACATAATTATTAAATTATTATCCAAACTACATTTAAATAAATTTTGTTTTATAGGGTGTTACATCACACATTCACAGATGCTAAATAATATGGAATCTCCAAGATTGAAGTGGCTTCTAACCCATGACCCTCGCTACATACGAGTGACATATTAGCCATCATGGCCACCCAGGACCCAAATGCAATTAGAATGTTTTGCACCAAAATATTTAGTTAATTAGAAGGCCGGGAAATTTTATAACCATAGTGCCCTGTTAGGGCATACCACATTAAAAGAGAGACAAATTCTGAGTGAAATCAGATCCAACTAAATTTACGGTGTCACGTATGAAATACATGCACATGGTGGGTTTGTACAGAGGTAATTGAGGTAATTAGTTATGGACGATGGGCTTAGCTACGAAAATGGAACAGATGTGCTTACAGAAAAGAAGAATGAATAATTTAGCGCCTAATTAAGTCTTGACGACATTAGAGATGGTAAATGGTGATGAGAATGAAATACTGTTAAAATGCATGGGTGGGAGAAACAGGAGCACCCTGAAAAAACCAGTCAAATCATAGCAACATCTGCTTCCTTTTCCACCTGCGTAAAATCCATGTTGGTTCCCATTAGGAATCAAACTAAGTAAGTCTACCTCGGTGGGATGCGAGAAATCTAATCTCTTAACGCCACAAAAAAAAATGGATGCACAGCTAAAAAACATGTCTGTTACCTCGATTTAATATTAAAACATAGCAACCATGAATGTTTTTAACACTGACCTCAACTGGATCTTTGCGTTTCGGAGTATCATCAACCACTTCACTTTTGGCATTTGAGCCCATCAGCATATCGAGGAATGATTTCTTATCGAGCGACTTTATCGCTTGTTCCTCCTTCCTGAACAAGCCTCCTGCTTCCTTCAGCTGAACGTCAACTGTTTTCTGCTGTTGCCGCACAACGTTGAACAGCTGCACAACTCCCCTGGAAATGAAGGCATAATCTCAACCAACCAACCAACCAACACCAATTCATCCCCACTTCCAATTTAACACTGGGGTGTGTCTGGGTCCAGTAATACACACTGAGAATTGGCTATGTGACTTACTTCGTTGCAATTTTGGAAAGTACTCGCTCCCTGTCCTTGTCCAATATGTTTGGCTTCACTCTGCCTTTAGAAGCCCAGGAATTCTTTGGAACCTTAGGGAAACACAATGGAACTACGTGTTAGTTACCACAAAAAACTAAGGCAGACGAAACTCTTCATTTCTCACAGCCAAAGCAATTATTAAAGTTGAGGTGTTGCTTGAAAAAAATTCAATTACCTAACAATGACAAATGACAATCTGGTGAAACGGTTCTTTGAAACTCTGAGAGCTCGCCTAGAAGAAAAAAGACAAACGGGTTATATGTTTGTTAAAATATTTGCACAATGACCACCACAGCTCACAGTCCCAAAATACTGTTGTTTTTTTTACTTCGAATTTGAGTAAAACTGCACTTATTGCTTTTGCGGAAGAACACTGTATTGCAAACTTTTTGAAAATATCCCTCGTATCCAAATACAAGAATTGAAAATAACGGATGCCGAACCTAGCAGCAGTAGCTCTACAGTACACAACGAACCCGACGAGTCGATTCAAAGTCAAATGGAACAGGCAATAAATGAAAAAAAAAAAAAACTTAAGTGTCCGGCATAGTACATTTTAGCATAAGAATTCAACACAGTAATTAAGTTTTAGGTGGCCATCTGTGAATATTAAAGTTATAGATAAATTAAGCAATGCATAGCTTCAAAACAAGTACATACGGTACTTATTTCATAGTGGCTGTTCAATAGCGTAGCAAAGCATAGCATAGAACAAATATGAAGACAGAATTGCACAACAATGCAGGCTTTTTATTTATAAAGGTTTATATTATGACTGGAAAACACATACATAGTGAAGCAATAATTAATGTGCAATGAAAAAGCTGATGGGACTCACAAAGTTATAGTGTGCTCAATATGAACTGGGTACTTAACTCTGTGCTTATTAATCAAATCACATCTGAAGTGGAGATTTAAACCAAACCCTTGCAAGAAGTATAAGAAACCTCAGCAATTAAAGCCAATGACCTTATTGGAAGAAAAGAAATAACATGAGAAGACGACAGCTAAACCTGTGGCTGGAAAACATCAAATCAACCATACAAATTTTAGATAAGTATTCTAGTAATAACATAATCTTTTAACAATCAATCTCAATATTATTGACAGCATGCATGTATTTTTAGTGGTTTGAATTATGCAGAGGCAAAAATTTTGGTTCCTATTTTAAATGTACACAGACAGAAAAATCAGAGATATGGGCATACATAGGGTGTGGTGAGGGGGAAATACAACCCCCCCCCCCCAAAAGAAATCACAAAAAAAAATCTAATACCGCCAACAACGAAAGGAGAGAGAGGATTTAAGCGCAAACCGTGGACAAAGTGGTTCTACCCTCCCCACTCTTAACTAAATTAAATTCTTTGTATGCTCATGTCAGATACAGACAAAAAAAACTGTAAAAATACATGCCATTACATTAATTTAGTTATTCAACACTGATACATTTTTACATCAGTAACCACACAATATTTGTCAAAGAAAAATATAATACTTCTGTCAATCTATCAGATGGCTGCAGTGAGTCAACTTATTATTGGCCAAACTATTATAAACTGTTCAGTCACCACCAATTGATTAAAACATAAGTGTCATATGGCATTATTAATATTCACATACAGTGAGATAATTTACAAACTCCACCTTGCCCCCTTTTTTTTGCCAGGCCATTGATGTACATAATTCCAAAATTCATACTTTACAGATACAAAACTTACGGTTCTCTTAAGTTTTTCAACTAACTTCTGTTCTTCAGACAAATCTTTCACATCTGGTTTGTCGTCCTTAACGTCAACATCAAACTCGGGTTCCTCGACTTTCACTTTCTTGACAACTTCATTCAGTTTCTTGGCTCTCGACAAAACAATAGACCTTTTCCTCCTCGGCTTGTTGGTGCGCAAGATTTTCGCTATGGCGTCCGCCCAACCGGATTTGGAGTCGTGGGTTTCCTCCTCGCCGCTGTTTTCTTCGTCTGAGTCGTGTGGATCTGATTCCGACCCACTATGGCCGTCTCCTGAATCGCTGCTGCTGTCTTCAGCATCTGAAACAAAAAGACGACTACAGGGGCTCCAGGACAGAATAGAACAGGTAGGGTGGGGGATGCTCTGCATTTAAGTTTGCAATAATATCAAGTTAAAGAGTCCGTCACAAAAATTATTTATACTTTATTGAAAATCTGGAGCATATGTAAACTTAAGACTTAAATTTTTCTCTCTAAGTATTTTGTTGCTTAAGTATTTAATGTATATTTTCATGAAGTTTAATGTAAAATTATTTTTAATTAAATTAAGTACTTTGGTTAATTCATTAAACTACCCCTAGAAAACTTCCTGTAAAAGTTTACAAAACTTAAGATCCAGTAGGAATAGATTTGATTTCTTGCAGTAGTAATGCTCTAATTTTGTAAGATAATTCTGAGTTTACATTTCACCCTATGCTTGGATAAGTTTAATGGTAATTACATAGAAAGAAACAACACAACCTGTTCCATTCGGTACGAGTCAGCGGGTAATTTTAATTAATATTTTAACATTAAGTTAATTAAAAAAAACTATTTCCTCAGTTATTTATAAAGCCCCCACTTCCTCCTTACAACACTTTTAATGTGATTTCCAATAAAATTTCGGAAATCCTTTTTATGAACACTAGAGACACTCCTGTACTTACCCTGAAAAAGCATTGGCAAATTTCTACTGGTTTCAGAGAAATCACTATTTATAACATTCATTACAATACCTATATGTGCACTGACGCATCCGCCGCCATTTTTTGCTTGCCCGTGTGGGTATGTGTGGAGAACTTTAGTCAAATCACTAGAATGGTCTATTAGATTAGCTACTTTCAAAATACTTTAAAACATTGTAGATGGTTGCTTAGAAATTACAATTTAAGATGTAGCTATCCTGACATAACTGTTCACACAATTTCACAGTATTTTTAATGTAGCAACCTAATCAACCGTCCACACTTTTTTCAAGTATTTTAAATCTTGCTTGACTATTGTCTAATTTTTCAGTCACCTAAGTCCAAGAGAGACAATATGGACATCTTTTATGCATGTTTCTATTTGCTACTAAAGTTGCTCGTGTGAGCTGCGAACTAAGGTAACCTTCAGTGAACTTAAGAATTGTTTAGGCCTTGGTATGGACTTGTTTGAACAATGCTTACATTGCAGTTCATAAGCAACCATTAAAAATATTTTTCAGTATTTTTAATATAGCTATACTAAACTAACCAACCATCCACAATATTTTAAAGTATTTTTTAATGAAACTAACTTAATATAATCTACCATTCTCACGATCAAACAAATTTATAATATTTATGCCATACATACACAAACACAACCTCGGAATGGAATGTTGTGAATATTAGCTTTTCCAATACTGTGTTTCTCTATACATATAGAAGAAGGTTAAAAAAAATGGTGATAACTGCATCAATGCATAGGTATTGTACTGTAAGCTATAAACTATGATTTCTCAGAAACCAGTAAGAATATAAAGATGCTGTTTTCAGGTTAAATACAGAAACATCTTTGGTTTTTGACAAAGGTATTTTTGGAAGATTATTATTACTTTCCGAAAAAAAAAAAAAAAAAAAAAAAACTGCAATATACAAATATTACCAAAAAAACAAAAACAAACTACGTACTGAAAAACAACATACCTATAGCTATAGTAATTCTGTAACAGAATAAATAACCTTTCCATAAAAAAATTTTGAACATGCTTTTTTTATTTAAAATATTTTACAGATTAACAAGTGGTTAGGATAGCTTTGTTACATTATAAATACCTACCTACTGTGAATGTGAAATCAAGAGAATGATTGCTTAAGTGGGGTTAGCTACATGAAAAAACTTTAAAAGTGTGTTAATGGTTGGTTAGGTTAGATGGGTCAAGATCAAAATATGATACCGGCCTTACTTATTGGTTGGAAATAAAGTTGGGGAAATGTATGATGTCAAAGGTTAAGTGGTTTTTAAAGGTTGTCAAATGTTTGTGATTTGCAGTTTTGTTTTATGTGCATTTCTTTTGATGTGTTGGGTGAGAGGTGTGTTGTGTGTTTTTAATTAGCGATGTTAAGTGAAATAGATTATTTGGATTGGCGAATCATAAAATTTAGTCGGTAATGTAAAAAAAAAAATGGCTTGTTTTTCTCTAGGTTGAATTAGCAATCTTTGAAGTGATAAAAACAAAAAGAAAGTTTAGGTGAGGGTAGGTGAGCTAATAAATGGTAATTTATATATAACTTTACATCACGATATGGTATGTAGGTATATTGAAGAAGTTGTTAATAAGGCTGTGCTGAAGTTATTATGTACAACCGTTACATTCCTACGGTATAAGCACAGAAATGGGTGTTTTGGAGTGAGAAGATTCACAGACTGGGTTTGCAAAAGATGTTGCAGTTGAGAAAATTAAATTAGAGTAACGAATATATTTTCGATATTGTATTACATAATTAAATTATAAAACTTGGTATCACAAAATATACTAAACCGGGCGTGATTAAAGTACAAAACAATACCATACGACAGGAAATGTATGTTCGGTATCGTGTCCTATACTAGAGTAGGTAGGACTTAAGTATAGAAGACGATAACATGGAAAATATTACTTCGGTATCGTGTCCTATACTAAAATAGGTAGGGCTGTAGTATAGAATATGATACCATAGTGTTAGTTTGATAGAGAAAAGTGCAAAACAAGCATATGAATGTTCCCGGCCCAAAACTTCCATGTTCCCACGCTTTTCCCGTAAGAATGTAGGGGTAGTAATGACATCACGCCATATTGGTGACATCATCAATATTGTTATGGTATCTGGATTTAAACTACTCCCAGTTAGATTAGCAACATTAAAAATACTGTAATTAGTAATTTATTTCTTTTGCAATAGTAAAATACATATAAAAATGAGAATTTTTTTAAGTTCCTAACATTTTTAAAAGTGTGCCTGTACAAGAAAATTGCAATATTAAAATGTTCAATTATATTTTGCGATTCCGGCCAAGTGCGGAAGCTTATTATGTGTGAAAAACAGTAGGGGAAAACAATAACACCATGTAAGTTGGCCAATGACAATCAATTGAATGGTGGAATGAAGGAAAATTTAGTATGCAGTAATGGCGACAACAAAAAACAAAATAGCACCATGGAAAATAAAAAATGGACTAATGACAGTGTGAGTTTTGCAGCGATAGTAGTGGTCAGTTATACGAGGAGTGAAATGAAAAGAAGAATTGAATATCATTATAAATTGAATATATGAGTAAACAATAAGCATTAAGTAGGTAATAAGAAATTTATTGTATATGTGGGATAATGAGTGAAGTAGTAACGAGAAAGAAGGAAAGTCATGTTTATTTATAATGAAATAATATAACAGTACTGTGATCGAGAGAATGTGTGGTTGTGATTGTATTAGTGACCAGGAAGTGGCGGGTCGTGTTTCGCGATAACGAATACATTAAAATGAAAAATGGCAAATTGGTGGAAATTTATAATTTACAAGAGAAGTAGTGAAAGAAAACAATTAGTGCCAAAATGCTGAGAAAGGTAAGTGGTTTTTTATGGCTTTTTAAATGTTTGTGATCTGTAATTTTATGCATTTGTAGTTTGAGCTCATCATATATTTACAGAAGGTATATCTGTTGACACTCGAGTTAGTTTTTACGATAGCAGTGTATTTAATTTGTATAAAATAAGAACTTTTGTGATTAAAAATTGGTGATCTGAAATAGAAAATAGGCTCACCCGGTATAGTCTATTTTGCTATAACAGATTTAAATAATTACATTAAAGAAAATTCTATATAATATTTTGATCATTATTGTGATGTAGAAAACAGTCACACCTGGTCTATTCTATTTTGCAATACCAGTATTTAATTTTCAGAAAGTGAGACATTTCGAAGTAATATAGTCTCAGTATCGTGAAGTCAAATAAAGTCCCACCCGGTATATTATATTTTGCAATACCAGTATTTCATTAATTTAATTTTTTTAAATATGAGACTTTCAAAATAATATTTTCCCGGTATTGTGAAGTAGAATACAGTTTTACCTAGTCTATTATATTTTGCAGTAACAATATTTAAATTTTTTAAAGTGAGACTTTTGAAATAATTTATCAGTATCGTAAAGTAGAATATGGTCTCACACAGTCTATTCTATTTTGTGATACTGTGGTATCGTTAAATAAACTAGAGCGGGGAGATTATAGTCTAGTTTACGATATTGAAAAGCATAGTAGGGGAAAATATGAAATACGCAAAAAAAAGGTGGTTTTATTGTTCCCCGCCCAAAATCCCCATATTCCCGCGCTTGTCCCGAAAGAAAGTAGAGGTTATGTACGCGACGCCATTTTCGTGACGTCAAGTATTATGGTATCGGAAAATAGAATAATCCCTATTAAAATAGTTCACAGTTTTAAAGGTTAGAGTAAGTTAGCTACATTTAAAAACCTGTAAAATCGTGAGAATGGATGGTTATACATTAAAAATATGTTAATCGTGTGAACGGTTGATTAGACTAAAGTACGGTAAAATAAGGTGGACGGTTTGTTATGCTACGTTAGTAACATTAAAAATACTGCAAAAACTTTTGAATCGTTAGTTGGGCAAGGTTAGTGAAAAATCGCTACTTTAGAAAAGTATCACTACAAAAAAATTATTGCTGTAGCTGCAATTAATAAATAACAATTTAAATAATGCAAAGACATATTAATTACCTTCACGTATAACAGGATCTGATATACTCTCTTGAAGTAATTCTTTGCAGCATGTTTTAGAAACCATGTTGTTTGTATTATTATTATTTAGACCATAGATAAAAAAGGACTACTAGAGACCTACCTTAATTCTCCATCCGCATAGTGAAACTCGCGGCGACCTGCAAACTAACGGCACTAGTAACAGTTGAATCCATCATTAACATTGTGTAAAACGAGAGTTTCGTATAAAATATGATGTAATTCCTAATTCCATCTCAGTTTTTGAAATAATTTCTCAGATATTTTTTTGACGTGACAACGTCTAATAAATCGATGAACGCCGGCTGCACATACGAAAAAGTGTCCCACTACGGATGTCCCACTACGGATGTGTTCTGTTTCCTCATTGTACGCATGCGTGGCATCTCTCTTCATGCTCATTGTACGCATGCGTGGCATTTCTCTTCCACTCGATTGGAACAACCATCGATTTGACTTTTCAATTATATTTTCGTCGTTTGAATTATTAATATTATGTAATTTACCGATCGTCCACCGATTTTCAGCACAATCGGTAGGGTTATTTAAAAGTAATGTTGAAAATTCAAATACGTTTTGAACCAACAATGATGTTTTACAGTTACACA
This sequence comes from Bacillus rossius redtenbacheri, assembly GCF_032445375.1. Taxonomy (NCBI): domain Eukaryota; kingdom Metazoa; phylum Arthropoda; class Insecta; order Phasmatodea; family Bacillidae; genus Bacillus; species Bacillus rossius. Next base: position 23,131,223 of record NC_086330.1, on the reverse strand, counting down.
TAATAATTCAAATTACAGCCCGGGAACTTTTGCACAATGTTTTAAAAAATATTGTAACACATTGACGTCGACCCAAGTGTCTCCTCGGCTCCCTCAGGCCGTTATGCCTCGTCAACATCCTCCCTGTGTGTCCCCAGTGGAGTGCGACGGCCAGGGACGCACCCGCGTGCGCCCTAGCATGCCAGTGAGGGTTATGTCTGTGTATATATATTTGCAAACGATCAAGGGTCTTAAATGTAAATAACTTATTTATTCATTAATGTCTCGTGTATGTCTTTGTAAATAATTCAATAACTTTCTGAAGGGTTTCGCCGTAGTATGTAATCGCAGCCTGGCGCGCCGCGGGACGGAGCTCTCTCCCACGCCGGCCGATTTTCCCCTCCCTCCCCGCCACCCGCGGGCGCCGGCCCGCGGGCGAGCGGGGAGAGGCAGTCGCGTCCTGGTCTCGAGCGGAGACAGACGTGTTCGTTGCTCCGCGAGCCGCGCACGTTGCGCTCGGGATTGAACGTTCGCTCAGTCCGCAGTCGGTCACGGCAGCTGAGCTGCCACCGCGAATCAGCTTAGCATTGTTAACTTACGAGTCATCGGGAGACGTGTCTAGCGGGCAGTTTCTACAACGCGAACGTGGTGCTACGAGTCTCTGAACTTTTCGCCGTCCACGGAACATTACGTAACGGGCCGCGTATGTACAGCGTTCCGTCTTCGGGCCCTTTCTCACTGGGTCAGCCTAGCATTAATAAACTTTACGATTCGCGCCGAAACGTATTTGAGAACCGCCCCGTCATCAGGGAGTCCGTGTCGCCGTGGTAGGGCACATGTTCCGCGACGGTTCCACCAGGCTGCGGCAGGACTTTATAAGCGTTAATAAAAGATGGCTCGTGAAATTCGTTAATGCCGTGTTCTGCTTGCGACAACCTACCAACATTCCTCGCAATCACTTCACTCTCCCTCCAGGTCCCGCCTTTCCCGGTCCCGGCCACGTTGGCCTGGACCCACACCTCTCCGACGAGGGCAGTACGGGCATAACAGGACATTTATTTCAACGGGAAAACGGGGACCTGAAGCCGAGGGACGTCATTTGGCGCCCAACTAGTGTGGCCGTAAGCATACGCAAGCGCACGCAAGCGCACGCAAGCGCGCAGATGCAGGACAGGACGGAAGCAGGTGCGACCGCGCGGCGTGGGAGCGGCGCGAACTCGAGACGGCGCGCCGGCGCGCCGGCGGGAGATAACGCAGCGCGGGAACGGCGCGAACACGAGACGTTTCGGCGAGAGATACCGTGGCGTGAGAGCGACGCGAACTCGAGACGTTCGGCGTAAGATAACGCGACGTGGGAGCGGTGTGAACCGGAGACGGCGGGCGACGCGACAGGGATCGGTGGCGCGACAGATAACGTGTCGTGGGAGCGCCACGAACCTGAGATCGCGACGCAGCAGGGATCTTCGGTTCAAGATAACGCCGCGAGAGGAAGACACGGACTGAATTACCGAACAGAGACACTCCCGATAAACATGGACGACTTCCAGGAAGCGTACGAGACATGGGCGGAAACAGACTTTCCGGAGCCCGGCGAGTGCTGCGAGCACTTCGCAGATTACGAGTGCGGTTTCTGCTTTGAGTACCGGGCGTATGGTAGGACAATGTGCGGTGCGGACTCGTGCCCCGGCGGGACATCGGATGGGCGGATCTGCGGGACGTGCGGGAATCTGTGGCACAGGGAGTGTTCACAACTGGTCGCGCGAGAAGAGGAATGGACGTCCTGCTTTACGTGTGACCAGTGCCAAGCGAAACTGGGCGTGGGTGGTGCCGCAAGTGTCTCGACCGCGAAGGTCGAGTGGTCACACTGGGCGGGCGCCATCACGCTGCAGGAGTCGGCGATACTCCCAACGCCACTGCAACCGACGCCGCCGCCGACGCTGCCCACGACACCGCCGCCGACGCTGCCTCCGACACCGCCTCCAACACAGCCCCCGCCCTATGGGGTGGAGACGCCGAGCAGGACATCGCTGAAGACGGAGGAAGCCGCGCCCGTCCAGCCCCTGTGGTACGACTGGCACGCGACGTCCGGGTGGATACGGCAGGCCGACTCAGACACGCCGCCCCTGACGCCGCCGCCCCCAACTGCCGTAGGGGCTCACGAGGAGCCTACGCGGTGCGAACCGGCTGTGCTGACACAACCGCTCTGCACACACAAGGGCGTGCCGCGACCACTGTCACGTGGGCCACCTTTGACGCGACGCCGCCGCCATCTGCCGCGCGCGACGCGAAAGGTGCCAAGCCCCTTCGGACCGTCATGTGGGCCACCTTTGACGCGACGCCGCCGCCATCTGCCGCGTGCGACGCGGAAGGTGCCACGCCCCTTCGGACTATCACGTGGGCCGCCTTTGACGCGACGCCGCCGCCTGCTGCCGCGCGCGACGCGAAAGGTGCCACGCCCCTTCGGACTATCAAGTGGGCCACCTTTGACGCGACGCCGCCGCCTGTTGCTGCGGGCGACGCGAAAGGTGCCACGCCCCTTCGGACTGGCACGTGGGCCACCTTTGACGCGACGCCGCCGCCAGTTGCCGCGCGCGACGCGAAAGGTGCCACGCCCCCTCGGACTGTCAAGCGGGCCGCCTTTGACGCGACGCCGCCGCCTGTTGCCGCGCGCGCCGCGAAAGGTGCCACGCCCCCACCACCTGTCACGTGGGCCGCCTTTGACGCGACGCCGCCGCCAGCTGCTGCGCGCGACGCGAATGGTGCCACGCCCCTCTGGACTGTCACGTGGGCCGCCTTTGACGCGACGCCGCCGCCAACTGCCGCGTGCGACGCGGAAGGTGCCACGCATCCTCGGACTGTCAAGTGTGCCACCTTTGACGCGACGCCGCCGCCTGTTGCTGCGGACGACGCGAAAGGTGCCACGCCCCCTCGGACTGTCAAGTGTGCCACCTTTGACGCGACGCCGCCGCCTGATGCTGCGGGCGACGCGAAAGGTGCCACGCCCCCTCGAAGTTACAAGTGTGTCACCTTTGACGCGACGCCGCCGCCTGATGCTGCGGGCGACGCGAAAGGTGCCACGCCCCCTCGAAGTTACAAGTCTGCCACCTTTGACGCGACGCCGCCGCCTGTTGCTGCGGGCGACGCGAAAGGTGCCACGCCCCTTTCGGACTATCACGTGGGCCGCCTTTGACGCGACGACGCCGCCAACTGCCGCGTGCGACGCGGAAGGTGCCACGCATCCTCGGACTGTCAAGTGTGCCACCTTTGACGCGACGCCGCCGCCTGTTACTGCGGGCGACGCGAAAGGTGCCACGCCCCCTCGGACTGTCAAGTGTGCCACCTTTGACGCGACGCTGCCGCCTGATGCTGCGGGCGACGCGAAAGGTGCCACGCCCCCTCGGACTGCCAAGTGTGCCACCTTTGACGCGACGCCGCCGCCTGTTGCTGCGGACGACGCGAAAGGTGCCACGCCCCCTCGGACTGTCAAGTGTGCCACCTTTGACGCGACGCCGCCGCCTGATGCTGCGGGCGACGCGAAAGGTGCCACGCCCCCTCGGAGTGTCAAGTGTGCCACCTTTGACGCGACGCCGCCGCCTGTTGCTGCGGGCGACGCGAAAGGTGCCACGCCCCCTCGGACTGTCACGTGGGCCACCTTTGACGCGACGCCGCCGCCAGCTGCTGCGGGCGACGCGAAAGGTGCCACGCCCCCTCGGACTGTCAAGTGTGCCACCTTTGACGCGACGCCGCCGCCTGATGCTGCGGGCGACGCGAAAGGTGCCACGCCCCCTCGGACTGTCAAGTGTGCCACCTTTGACGCGACGCCGCCGCCTGTTGCTGCAGACGACGAGAAAGGTGCCACGCCCCCTCGGACTGTCAAGTGTGCCACCTTTGACGCGACGCCGCCGCCTGATGCTGCGGGCGACGCGAAAGGTGCCACGCCCCCTCGAAGTGTCAAGTGTGCCACCTTTGACGCGACGCCGCCGCCCACTGCCGCGCGCGACGCGAAAGGTGCCACGCCCCTTCGGACTGTCACGTGGGCCACCGTTGACGCGACGCCGCCGACTGCTGCCGCGTGCGACGCGAAAGGTGCCACGCCCCCCCGGACTGTCAAGTGGGCCACCTTTGACGCGACGCCGCCGCCTGTTGCTGCGGGCGACGCGAAAGGTGCCACGCCCCTTCCACCTGTCACGTGGGCCGCCTTTGACGCGACGCCGCCGCCAGCTGCTGCGGGCGACGCGAAAGGTGCCACACCCCCTCGGACTGTCACGGGGGCTACCTTTGACGCGACGCCGCCGCCAGCTGCCGCGTGCGACGCGGAAGGTGCCACGCCCCTTCGGACTGTCATGCGGGCCGCCTTTGACGCGACGCCGCCGCTTGCTGCCGCGCGCGACGCAAAAGGTGCCACGCCCCTTCGGACCATCACGTGGGCACCTTTGACGCGACGCCGCCGCCCACTGCCGCGCGCGACGCGAAAGGTGCCACGCCCCTTCCATCTGTCACGAGGGTCCCGGACTCAGCAGGTCAGTTCTCCAGTGCCACGGCCTGGTGCTTCATGTCCATTTAATAAATGAGAGGCGTTGACGGACATAACGGCCTCGTCGGAGGGGGGGCATTTGACGTCGACCCAAGTGTCTCCTCGGCTCCCTCAGGCCGTTATGCCTCGTCAACATCCTCCCTGTGTGTCCCCAGTGGAGTGCGACGGCCAGGGACGCACCCGCGTGCGCCCTAGCATGCCAGTGAGGGTTATGTCTGTGTATATATATTTGCAAACGATCAAGGGTCTTAAATGTAAATAACTTATTTATTCATTAATGTCTCGTGTATGTCTTTGTAAATAATTCAATAACTTTCTGAAGGGTTTCGCCGTAGTATGTAATCGCAGCCTGGCGCGCCGCGGGACGGAGCTCTCTCCCACGCCGGCCGATTTTCCCCTCCCTCCCCGCCACCCGCGGGCGCCGGCCCGCGGGCGAGCGGGGAGAGGCAGTCGCGTCCTGGTCTCGAGCGGAGACAGACGTGTTCGTTGCTCCGCGAGCCGCGCACGTTGCGCTCGGGATTGAACGTTCGCTCAGTCCGCAGTCGGTCACGGCAGCTGAGCTGCCACCGCGAATCAGCTTAGCATTGTTAACTTACGAGTCATCGGGAGACGTGTCTAGCGGGCAGTTTCTACAACGCGAACGTGGTGCTACGAGTCTCTGAACTTTTCGCCGTCCACGGAACATTACGTAACGGGCCGCGTATGTACAGCGTTCCGTCTTCGGGCCCTTTCTCACTGGGTCAGCCTAGCATTAATAAACTTTACGATTCGCGCCGAAACGTATTTGAGAACCGCCCCGTCATCAGGGAGTCCGTGTCGCCGTGGTAGGGCACTTGTTCCGCGACGGTTCCGCCAGGCTGCGGCAGGACTTTATAAGCGTTAATAAAAGACGGCTCGTGAAATTCGTTTATGCCGTGTTCTGCTTGCGACAACCTACCAACATTCCTCGCAATCACTTCACTCTCCCTCCAGGTCCCGCCTTTCCCGGTCCCGGCCACGTTGGCCTGGACCCACACCTCTCCGACGAGGGCAGTACGGGCATAACAGGACATTTATTTCAACGGGAAAACGGGGACCTGAAGCCGAGGGACGTCAACATTATAAATAAGTTTGGTGTATTTAGGATGCGTATTTGTTATAAAATCGTGTTAATACCCCTACCGTGAACAAAAATTTTATTAATATATATATAACATTTGAAACTACATTTTCTTAGTATGGCCTCGTGGGCGTGTGGTTAGTGTACCTAACTCATAGACTAAAGGTTGTCGTATCGAAACCTGGCAGCTACGAAATTTTTTTTTGTACTTGTAAAAATAAATATGGCGCACGCAACAAGTAATAAATATATTTGAATTAATGAATGCAAATAAAAGTAAATTTTTAATTCAATTGCACATTTCATTTCACTCCTTTGTATCCATACAAAATAGTGATAATTCAATAAAAATGATTCAATATTATTCATAAAAGTATGCAGAGGCAGATTTTATCATTCAATAGATTGAAAAGTTAAAAAAAATATTCCTCAAAGAATGTAATATTTTGAATGCCTAAATGGTTTGGTTTCAAAAACCTATTACAGCTCAGTTTCAGGCCGAATATGATATTTACTTTTCTTCTGGATCAATCATTTCATCAATGTTTTGTTATGACGTCACGTTAAACTATCGTCCGTAAACCGACTTTAGAGACAACCAATTTTTTTATTCGTTTAGGTGCTTGGTTAATGCTTAATCTGTACCAATGACCTAAAATATTTTCGAATTTGTTATTTAAGTTGAAGGGATGTTTCAGGAATATGTTTTAAAATATATAATAAAGTCAGGCGCATGGCTGAGTGGTCAATTGTATGGCCTGGCAATCTGCCAGATTGAGTTCGATATCCCCATGTATTTATTTTACATTTTTATTTGTCGTGTCCTGCATTTGGCCTCGGCCCCCTTGTGTGAGTGCTACATGCTCATCCCTGAAACAAACATGGCTGCCCCGACACCACAGGGTATTTTTTTTACCTAATCTCTATGCCTAAGCTAGTATCCTGTAAAATGGTGATGCACCCGGCGCCAATAGATGGCGGCTGCTGCAGAATGTAAATAAGTGGGATTCATTGTGTCATTACTCAAGGAAGGAGCAAGCTTCCGCTCGTGTTGGGTGCATCCCGTGAGTCAGAAATCAGCATATGATCAGGACAGTCAGTGACATCTTTGCCGTCATCCGGGGTCTCGGGCTCGAGTCCCGGTGCGGCTCCTAGCGGGAATGACGGTTGTCGATGCAGTGTTTCCGGGTGGGTGCCAGACTAGCTCTGGTTCTAGTCGATAGGTGGGTCGTGGGGTCGATTGCCCTGTGTGGCCCACTAGGACTTTCGGCGGTGTTGCGTGGGTTATGAGGAATTCCCTACTTGGCGGTGGTTGGGAGTCGTATGGTTAATTAATCAGATGCTGAAGTGATGCAACAATGGACGTGTGTCGTTTAATCATGCGACTGTGGGTTTGGTGTAATACCGTTAATTACACGCCACGTCGTACAGAGGGTGACGTCACACAATACAGAAGTTACACAATTACACAAAGTTAGTTTGAAAATTACATAATAAGATGCTGCACAAATTCACAAAACATGTAACGCGAAGGTGCGTTGCACAAGTTTATTGAATGTTACGCGGTGGCGCGTCGCACAAGTTTACAAAAGAAAACGTTCTAGATTCAAGGCGTCGCACAAAGCTACTAAATATTACGTATTAGTGTGGCACTAATACGCCTGGTTACTCAAAAGAGGGGTGAGGGCGATTGGAGGCGGCCAATCCCGTATATCAATGTCTCGAGGCGGTGTTCGCGTCCACTGTCGTGGAGCGCGGACCGCAGCTAAATTCGCTCAAGTTCCCTTACGGGGTGGTGTCAGCACTGGAGCGACTAGTTTTAGTTAAAGTTCTGTACTTCGGGAGGCGGCCCGTGCCGTATGCTGAAACTACCTCGCAGACCAAGTGTGGTGCAGGGGGTTTTAAAAGTGATGTGGCCGGATTAAGTCCTGGACCGAAAATTGGACCGGGTATGCACGGAGAGTTAAGTAAAAAGAGGTTTTGAGGAGTGACTATAATTACCAGAAGTGAGTTCAATGCAGACAATGGATGATGTCTCTCCGTGGGACGTGCGTCCGCCCCGGTCCATGAGTCGCGCTGTACTGGCGTGATATCATGGCGCCCGGCCGTGGCTCGGTGGCCCTCGCGCCAGGGTTGACCTCATTACGTTAGTTTCTAATGTGACACGTTAATAAGAGATTTTAAGGGCGCTAACTTCCTACATTAATTATAAAGGCTTGACGTCGTACCGACCATGGCCTTTAAGCCCGTGCTCCGCACCGCCAGTACCGTATCCCGTTTTCGGAGCGCGCCCCTTGCCCAGCCGGATTGAGTCAGGCGAGTGCCCTGGGCGTGACCTCAATAGACAACAAACCTCATTAACAGTCACCGCGGCCACTGGCCTTAATTAAAATGACCGTGACTATGATCGTGTCAGATTAGAAGAAATCCAACTAAAACAGCTCACAGTGAGACAATTTGATGATAAATTTACAGTCGCCAACTTGATGCCACAATTCAAATAATTAAATACTACTATAAAACAGTTGTTAAGCCTTAAGCACACAATTACCAGGTGCTACCTTTTAATTGAGCACCTGGAACGTGTTTTTAGCTTATAATAGAGCAAATTAAGTTAATATAATGACGTCCCTCGGCTTCAGGTCCCCGTTTTCCCGTTGAAATAAATGTCCTGTTATGCCCGTACTGCCCTCGTCGGAGAGGTGTGGGTCCAGGCCAACGTGGCCGGGACCGGGAAAGGCGGGACCTGGAGGGAGAGTGAAGTGATTGCGAGGAATGTTGGTAGGTTGTCGCAAGCAGAACACGGCATTAACGAATTTCACGAGCCGTCTTTTATTAACGCTTATAAAGTCCTGCCGCAGCCTGGCGGAACCGTCGCGGAACAAGTGCCCTACCACGGCGACACGGACTCCCTGATGACGGGGCGGTTCTCAAATACGTTTCGGCGCGAATCGTAAAGTTTATTAATGCTAGGCTGACCCAGTGAGAGAGGGCCCGAAGACGGAGCGCTGTACATATGCGGCCCGTTACGTAATGTTCCGTGGACGGCGAAAAGTTCAGAGACTCGTAGCACCACGTTCGCGTTGTAGAAACTGCCCGCTAGACACGTCTCCCGATGACTCGTAAGTTAACAATGCTAAGCTGATTCGCGGTGGCAGCTCAGCTGCCGTGACCGACTGCGGACTGAGCGAACGTTCAATCCCGAGCGCAACGTGCGCGGCTCGCGGAGCAACGAACACGTCTGTCTCCGCTCGAGACCAGGACGCGACTGCCTCTCCCCGCTCGCCCGCGGGCCGGCGCCCGCGGGTGGCGGGGAGGGAGGGGAAAATCGGCCGGCGTGGGAGAGAGCTCCGTCCCGCGGCGCGCCAGGCTGCGATTACATACTACGGCGAAACCCTTCAGAAAGTTATTGAATTATTTACAAAGACATACACGAGACATTAATGAATAAATAAGTTATTTACATTTAAGACCCTTGATCGTTTGCAAATATATATACACAGACATAACCCTCACTGGCATGCTAGGGCGCACGCGGGTGCGTCCCTGGCCGTCGCACTCCACTGGGGACACACAGGGAGGACGTTGACGAGGCATAACGGCCTGAGGGAGCCGAGGAGACACTTGGGTCGACGTCAAATGCCCCCCCTCCGACGAGGCCGTTATGTCCGTCAACGCCTCTCATTTATTAAATGGACATGAAGCACCAGGCCGTGGCACTGGAGAACTGACCTGCTGAGTCCGGGACCCTCGTGACAGATGGAAGGGGCGTGGCACCTTTCGCGTCGCGCGCGGCAGTGGGCGGCGGCGTCGCGTCAAAGGTGCCCACGTGATGGTCCGAAGGGGCGTGGCACCTTTTGCGTCGCGCGCGGCAGCAAGCGGCGGCGTCGCGTCAAAGGCGGCCCGCATGACAGTCCGAAGGGGCGTGGCACCTTCCGCGTCGCACGCGGCAGCTGGCGGCGGCGTCGCGTCAAAGGTAGCCCCCGTGACAGTCCGAGGGGGTGTGGCACCTTTCGCGTCGCCCGCAGCAGCTGGCGGCGGCGTCGCGTCAAAGGCGGCCCACGTGACAGGTGGAAGGGGCGTGGCACCTTTCGCGTCGCCCGCAGCAACAGGCGGCGGCGTCGCGTCAAAGGTGGCCCACTTGACAGTCCGGGGGGGCGTGGCACCTTTCGCGTCGCACGCGGCAGCAGTCGGCGGCGTCGCGTCAACGGTGGCCCACGTGACAGTCCGAAGGGGCGTGGCACCTTTCGCGTCGCGCGCGGCAGTGGGCGGCGGCGTCGCGTCAAAGGTGGCACACTTGACACTTCGAGGGGGCGTGGCACCTTTCGCGTCGCCCGCCGCATCAGGCGGCGGCGTCGCGTCAAAGGTGGCACACTTGTCAGTCCGAGGGGGCGTGGCACCTTTCTCGTCGTCTGCAGCAACAGGCGGCGGCGTCGCGTCAAAGGTGGCACACTTGACAGTCCGAGGGGGCGTGGCACCTTTCGCGTCGCCCGCAGCATCAGGCGGCGGCGTCGCGTCAAAGGTGGCACACTTGACAGTCCGAGGGGGCGTGGCACCTTTCGCGTCGCCCGCAGTAACAGGCGGCGGCGTCGCGTCAAAGGTGACACACTTGACAGTCCGAGGATGCGTGGCACCTTCCGCGTCGCACGCGGCAGTTGGCGGCGTCGTCGCGTCAAAGGCGGCCCACGTGATAGTCCGAAAGGGGCGTGGCACCTTTCGCGTCGCCCGCAGCAACAGGCGGCGGCGTCGCGTCAAAGGTGGCACACTTGTAACTTCGAGGGGGCGTGGCACCTTTCGCGTCGCCCGCAGCATCAGGCGGCGGCGTCGCGTCAAAGGTGGCACACTTGTAACTTCGAGGGGGCGTGGCACCTTTCGCGTCGCCCGCAGCATCAGGCGGCGGCGTCGCGTCAAAGGTGGCACACTTGACAGTCCGAGGGGGCGTGGCACCTTTCGCGTCGTCCGCAGCAACAGGCGGCGGCGTCGCGTCAAAGGTGGCACACTTGACAGTCCGAGGATGCGTGGCACCTTCCGCGTCGCACGCGGCAGTTGGCGGCGGCGTCGCGTCAAAGGCGGCCCACGTGACAGTCCAGAGGGGCGTGGCACCATTCGCGTCGCGCGCAGCAGCTGGCGGCGGCGTCGCGTCAAAGGCGGCCCACGTGAAAGGTGGTGGGGGCGTGGCACCTTTCGCGGCGCGCGCGGCAACAGGCGGCGGCGTCGCGTCAAAGGCGGCCCGCTTGACAGTCCGAGGGGGCGTGGCACCTTTCGCGTCGCGCGCGGCAACTGGCGGCGGCGTCGCGTCAAAGGTGGCCCACGTGCCAGTCCGAAGGGGCGTGGCACCTTCGCGTCGCGCGCAGCAGCTGGCGGCGGCGTCGCGTCAAAGGCGGCCCACGTGACAGGTGGTGGGGGCGTGGCACCTTTCGCGGCGCGCGCGGCAACAGGCGGCGGCGTCGCGTCAAAGGCGGCCCGCTTGACAGTCCGAGGGGGCGTGGCACCTTTCGCGTCGCGCGCGGCAACTGGCGGCGGCGTCGCGTCAAAGGTGGCCCACGTGCCAGTCCGAAGGGGCGTGGCACCTTTCGCGTCGCCCGCAGCAACAGGCGGCGGCGTCGCGTCAAAGGTGGCCCACTTGATAGTCCGAAGGGGCGTGGCACCTTTCGCGTCGCGCGCGGCAGCAGGCGGCTGCGTCGCGTCAAAGGCGGCCCACGTGATAGTCCGAAGGGGCGTGGCACCTTCCGCGTCGCACGCGGCAGATGGCGGCGGCGTCGCGTCAAAGGTGGCCCACATGACGGTCCGAAGGGGCTTGGCACCTTTCGCGTCGCGCGCGGCAGATGGCGGCGGCGTCGCGTCAAAGGTGGCCCACGTGACAGTGGTCGCGGCACGCCCTTGTGTGTGCAGAGCGGTTGTGTCAGCACAGCCGGTTCGCACCGCGTAGGCTCCTCGTGAGCCCCTACGGCAGTTGGGGGCGGTGGCGTCAGGGGCGGCGTGTCTGAGTCGGCCTGCCGTATCCACCCGGACGTCGCGTGCCAGTCGTACCACAGGGGCTGGACGGGCGCGGCTTCCTCCGTCTTCAGCGATGTCCTGCTCGGCGTCTCCACCCCATAGGGCGGGGGCTGTGTTGGAGGCGGTGTCGGAGGCAGCGTCGGCGGCGGTGTCGTGGGCAGCGTCGGCGGCGGCGTCGGTTGCAGTGGCGTTGGGAGTATCGCCGACTCCTGCAGCGTGATGGCGCCCGCCCAGTGTGACCACTCGACCTTCGCGGTCGAGACACTTGCGGCACCACCCACGCCCAGTTTCGCTTGGCACTGGTCACACGTAAAGCAGGACGTCCATTCCTCTTCTCGCGCGACCAGTTGTGAACACTCCCTGTGCCACAGATTCCCGCACGTCCCGCAGATCCGCCCATCCGATGTCCCGCCGGGGCACGAGTCCGCACCGCACATTGTCCTACCATACGCCCGGTACTCAAAGCAGAAACCGCACTCGTAATCTGCGAAGTGCTCGCAGCACTCGCCGGGCTCCGGAAAGTCTGTTTCCGCCCATGTCTCGTACGCTTCCTGGAAGTCGTCCATGTTTATCGGGAGTGTCTCTGTTCGGTAATTCAGTCCGTGTCTTCCTCTCGCGGCGTTATCTTGAACCGAAGATCCCTGCTGCGTCGCGATCTCAGGTTCGTGGCGCTCCCACGACACGTTATCTGTCGCGCCACCGATCCCTGTCGCGTCGCCCGCCGTCTCCGGTTCACACCGCTCCCACGTCGCGTTATCTTACGCCGAACGTCTCGAGTTCGCGTCGCTCTCACGCCACGGTATCTCTCGCCGAAACGTCTCGTGTTCGCGCCGTTCCCGCGCTGCGTTATCTCCCGCCGGCGCGCCGGCGCGCCGTCTCGAGTTCGCGCCGCTCCCACGCCGCGCGGTCGCACCTGCTTCCGTCCTGTCCTGCATCTGCGCGCTTGCGTGCGCTTGCGTGCGCTTGCGTATGCTTACGGCCACACTAGTTGGGCGCCAAATGACGTCCCTCGGCTTCAGGTCCCCGTTTTCCCGTTGAAATAAATGTCCTGTTATGCCCGTACTGCCCTCGTCGGAGAGGTGTGGGTCCAGGCCAACGTGGCCGGGACCGGGAAAGGCGGGACCTGGAGGGAGAGTGAAGTGATTGCGAGGAATGTTGGTAGGTTGTCGCAAGCAGAACACGGCATTAACGAATTTCACGAGCCGTCTTTTATTAACACTTATAAAGTCCTGCCGCAGCCTGGCGGAACCGTCGCGGAACAAGTGCCCTACCACGGCGACACGGACTCCCTGATGACGGGGCGGTTCTCAAATACGTTTCGGCGCGAATCGTAAAGTTTATTAATGCTAGGCTGACCCAGTGAGAGAGGGCCCGAAGACGGAGCGCTGTACATATGCGGCCCGTTACGTAATGTTCCGTGGACGGCGAAAAGTTCAGAGACTCGTAGCACCACGTTCGCGTTGTAGAAACTGCCCGCTAGACACGTCTCCCGATGACTCGTAAGTTAACAATGCTAAGCTGATTCGCGGTGGCAGCTCAGCTGCCGTGACCGACTGCGGACTGAGCGAACGTTCAATCCCGAGCGCAACGTGCGCGGCTCGCGGAGCAACGAACACGTCTGTCTCCGCTCGAGACCAGGACGCGACTGCCTCTCCCCGCTCGCCCGCGGGCCGGCGCCCGCGGGTGGCGGGGAGGGAGGGGAAAATCGGCCGGCGTGGGAGAGAGCTCCGTCCCGCGGCGCGCCAGGCTGCGATTACATACTACGGCGAAACCCTTCAGAAAGTTATTGAATTATTTACAAAGACATACACGAGACATTAATGAATAAATAAGTTATTTACATTTAAGACCCTTGATCGTTTGCAAATATATATACACAGACATAACCCTCACTGGCATGCTAGGGCGCACGCGGGTGCGTCCCTGGCCGTCGCACTCCACTGGGGACACACAGGGAGGACGTTGACGAGGCATAACGGCCTGAGGGAGCCGAGGAGACACTTGGGTCGACGTCAATAAGTTTTTTGACGCCGACTCACAAAGAAGAGAAAGTTTCACTTCCTTGCGAGGCGGCCATGTCCGGCAGTCTCGAACCACTCCGCGCCGGGAACAGACGTGTGTCCGTGGGCAGCATCCAAGCTTTCTTTCTGTGATCATTTTATTCTGCACTAAATATTTAAATTTAAACCTCTTATTAATTCATAAGCTGCCCACGTCGACTCGGCGCGTATTTTACGGAACCGGGCCTATCCCGACCGTCTTCATAGTGATACCGCGCTGCAGATCGTATGACTCACGTAAGTGTTTCGCCGAATTTAGGAGCCCGCTCATAGAGCCCCCCCCCTGCACCCGTTAATGTTCGGCGCTGGCCGTCTCCAGCGAGCATCGACCCGCGTCCCGCGAGACTGCCGCGGTAACCATTAGTGTCGCGTAGTGTTATGTTTTTTCTGTTTTAATTGTGTAACGGCTAGACGTCGCCAAGTGATGGTGAGAGTGTTTTGTAGCGGGACTAGATTAAAGGTAATTATCACCAACTCGTGTATACTAATTTTCCGGAGTCTCCCATCCTCCACACGGCCGAGCGGCCTTCACAATCAAGAGAGAGCCATTCAGGGTAGATTCAAGCCGTGTACCTGGCGGGGCACGCGGGGGCAGAGTACCCACGACCCAACACCAACGGCCTAGCAGCCCGCTAGCCTGGCGCCCCTCCGGACAACAAGAGCACCGCGACGCCCGTAGCGCCCGTCAGGTACCCCCCGGGCCTTTCACATAGGTCGGGTGACGGCAAATGGCGCCCTTGCGTTGGGCATAACTACAGCCGAAAATAAGACAAAGGGGACAGAAGATGGCCTTTTTGGACGGGCACAGTGGAATTTGGCGCACAGAGGAGCAGCGACAAAGGGACCACCCGGAAGTGCGCGTCACCGCCCGCGCCGACCCTCGCCAACTTTCACTTTCACCCCCACCCCTCCCCTTTGGGCCTTCAGCGAACATCCTCGCCCGATCCCCCCCCTTATCTACCTTCACATCCTCGCGCTCCCCGCTTTGTGCGGCTGTCCGGGTGCTCTCGGCCGCCGCTACACACGGCTATCCGCATCCCCCCTTCGCAGTGGCCGGTCTCGGCTCTCCCTTTTGTGCGGCTGTCTAGGCGCCTCTCGGCCAGCGGCCCGAATCAGCGCGCACACCAACCCCCCTCACCGCTCTTCATTCGCCGGGAGTCTGTTTGTAAACAGAGCTACGTGCGCGCACGAAGCGACTGTCAAAACCGACGTGCCGCGCGATGCAATGGCAGACAGACTCAAGATGAACACCTGTCGAGTCTGCTACTGGCCACAGGGCAGGGACCTGGTAACGGGGTAAGCGAACCCTCTACAGACATGTAAATGCGCACCGGATTACAATTTGCCAGCAATCAAGGTCGAAGCGCTCATAGAACCGTGGCACGACAGCACGGAGACAGAATTACAGGCGCGAACACCACTGGTGGACCACACACCCCTACCGAGCCGTACCACCCCGGCCATCACCGCCCCCCCAACCACCCACGCCAGCGACTGGAGCTCGCACCCTGGCCATGCGACGCACGCGCTGGACATCACAGAGGCCAAGTGCGTGTGGCCCGGCCTGGAAGACCTGGCACGAGCCCTCCCGCCCCGCAGAGCGACTCTGCCAGAGTTCGCCGGAGCCCCGCACGAGGACCCAGGGGAATTCCTGACGCAGTGCGAGGTGCGCCTGACCGGGTGCCGGACGCACCAATCGGAGTGGGCAGAGCGGGTCAGCGAGCAGCTGCGAGGGACCGCACGGAGCTGGTGGAGCATGTGGGACCGGTTTGCCATGCCATGGGGCGATTTCACAAACACGTTCCGACACCGGTTCGACACAGGATCGCCCCTTGTCGAGTGTTCCGCCTCATTCTATGGGGCTCGACAGAAGGACAGCGAGGCAGTGGAGGCGTTCATCGCCACTAAACTCCAATTGTTTCGCCGCATCTCGCCCGGCACCCCCCTGTCCGGGGCACTGCCCATCATCACGGGCTTAATGAGGGACGAGCTGCAGCCCTTCCTGCGTCGCTGCCACACCGGCGGTGTAGCGGAGTACGTGCAGGAAGCACGCGAGACGGAACGCAACTTCCAGAGAGCCTGCAAGCGCGGCCCGACAACGAGCACCCGAGGGGGTGACAGCCCATCAGAAGCCCGGCGGAACACCGCACTACGGGACTCACCCTCACACCAACACCGAGGACTACGAGCCATCGAGGCGCCGCCAACTTGGCGAGCGGAGCGACCGCGGGACGCCGGAGCACGAGAGCAAGTCCCCCTGTGTCGCTTGGGATGCCCGCGTGGCGAACGTCACTGGCACAGCGAGTGCCCGCGGGGATTCCGGGCGGCGCGACCCGCCACACCGCCACGCCAGGAGACACACGTGGTACCACCTCCGCCACAGTGCACCAGCCCGGCCCAGTCGGGAAACGACCCCCGGGGGGACTGGGATTAGAGCCCCCTCCCCCCGCACAGACCATCAACCCCGCGCCTGGCGGGGTGCGCGCCCTCCCGACCTTGGGACAGCTGGGCCGCCTGCGGGACAACCTGTTCCGCATCCCCGTGGAGGTGAACAGCCGGCCAGCTGCCGCGCTCGTCGACACGGGAGCGAGCGACGTGTTCGTACGCCCCACATTCGTGCCCGCAGGCGCGTTGCGTCCGGGCAGCGGCGAGCTGCGCCTGGCTACCACCACACACACCGGGCGGATGCTGGGGCATGCTGAGATCGTGGTGAGTACACAGGAATTAAACAGTAGTGTGTCCGCAGTAGTCGTGCAAGACTTGTGTGAGGAGGTGGTGCTAGGACTACCCTGGTTGGTCCAGCAAGATGCGGTCCTGGAGCTAGGACCCCCAGCCTCAACCTGGGAAGAGCCGAGAGGTACGTGGTGTACGCACTAGGACAGACACCCCCCCGACAGGACGCGGTGCTGACCCTGGCGGATGTGCGACATAACGTCCCCCCTCCTACCAGGCGGAGGTAAACAAGGTCCTCGCCGCCCGACCCGAAGTGTTTGCCGTGGACGGAACCTTGAGGCGGACCACCGTCACCGACCACTGCATCCCCACCCTGACTGATGACCCAGTATTCGACCCGCCTCGCGGCTCAGGTTTCGCGAGCAGCGAATCATCCGGGAGCAGGTGGACGAGATGCTGCACGCCGAAGTCATCGAGCCGTCCCACAGCCGGTACAATGCGTGCATTGTGCTGGCCAACAAGAAAGAAGGGACAAGCCGATTCTGTGTGGACTTCCGGCCGTTAAATGCCGTGACCGTCAGCGCCCCGCCCCCCCAGATTAGCGTCGAGGCTGCCGTAGCCAGCTTGGGAAGGGCCCAGGTCTTCAGCACCTTGGACCTGAAGTCCGGGTACTGGCAAGTGCCCATACGACGCGGGGACCGGGAGAAGACGGCGTTCACGGTGCCAGACGGACGGAGGTTCCAGTTCAGAGCCATGTCGTTCGGCCTAAAGAGCGCCCCGTCCACCTTCCAGTGCATGATGACCCGTGTGCTGGAGGGCTACATCGGGCAGTTCACCCTAGCATACCTGGACGACGTCATAGTGTACTCAGACACCTGGGAGGACCACTGCCGCCATATGGCCTTGGTGATGGAGCAGTTGGCCACAAACCACCTGACAGCCAACCCAGCCAAATGCAATTTCGGAGCCGCCGAGGTCGACTTCCTGGGCCACGTGGTCAACGCGGAGGGGAACCGCCCCCAACTAGGTCACCTCCAGCAGATCGCGATGGCAGAAGTCCCACGCACCCGGAAGCAACTGCAGCGCTTCATCGGGCTGATGAACTGGCTCCGGAACTATATTCCGAATTTTTCACAAGCCATCGCGCCTCTGACGGACCTGTTGTCGCCCCAAGTCCGCTACCACTGGGGCTCGCCCGCCCAGATGGCATTCGAGGCCGTCAAGAGCGCGTTCACCCGGTGCCACACACTGGCCCGCATCGACCCCGAGCGCCCACTCGTCCTCCAGACGGACGCAAGCGCCCTGGGAACCGGAGCCGTGCTGTACCAGGTGAACGACCACGGAGAACGGCAGGTGGTGGACTACGCCAGCGCGAAGTTCGGCGCGGAGGAGAGGCGGTACCACAGCAACGAACAGGAGTGCTTGGCAGTGGTGTGGGCCGTGAAGAAAAACCGTCCACACCTGGAGGGCAGGCATTTCACCCTCCGCACCGACAACCGCTGCCTCACCTGGCTCCACACCATGCAGGGGAGGAAGGGGAATCTGATTCGCTGTGCGCTGCTCCTACAGTCATTCGACTTTACGGTCGAGCACCCGCCAGGCGCGGAAAATCAGCTCCCCGACCTGCTCTCGCGCGAGCCAGACAGCAGACGGGAGGTGCTGGACGAGGAGGAGTGGGATGAAATCCTGCCTCCAACCCACACCAGCACGACTGCCGACGGACACCCTACCTGCACCCGCCTCACGCTCGGCGTAGAAGGGACCGAAGACCCCCCCATTACCGAGGCCGACCTGGAGCAGCGCGTTTTCACGGTGCAGCGCCGCTCGCTGGACGCCGACCGGCGCCGCGAGACAGCGCGCGGAGGAGAGCACCCCGCCTGGCAGCTCCGGGGCGACCGGGTCATGAACAAACCGCCGGGGGAAGAGGACGAGTGGAAGACCTACGTCCCACCCGAAGCACGCGCGGCAACACTGCGATTCTACCACGATCATGACCTCGCCGGACACCCGGGCTCGGACCAGACCCGGAGAGCCATCTGCCGGTACTACCACTGGCCGGGGGTGAACCGGGATGTCCGGGTCTACGTCCGGGAGTGCGAGATCTGCCAGCGCCGCAAGGCCCGCAGAGGCGACGGCACGCAGCAACAGCAGCCTCGCCAGCCGTCAACACCGTTCCAGACGCTCGCGCTGGACGTGATGGGGCCGTACCCCCGCTCACCGCGGGGTAAGCGCTTCCTAGTGGTCGTGACCGACATGTTCACCCGCTGGACAGAAGCCTACCCCTGCGGCAACGCACGGGCGGCCACCATCATCGAAGTCCTGACGCGCGAGTTCCTCACTCGGTTCGGCTACCCGGAGTCCGTCTTGACGGACAACGGTAGCCAGTTCCTGGGGGCCCGGTGGAGAGGGTGGTGCCAAGAGGCACACATCATCCACCACACCACACCCTCATACCACCCCAGGGCCAATCCGACCAAGCGCAGGAATCAGGATCTGAAAACCCAACTGCGGCTGCGCCTAGGGGAGGACCACACCCAGTGAGACCGCCATGTTGCCGACGCACTGTTCTGCGTTCGGCGGCGCGTGAACGCTGCCACTGGGATGACCCCCGCCGAGATGATCCAGGGGCGTAACCTGCCGCTGCCCGGCGAGCTGGCAACACACGGCGTACCGCACCCAGGAGAGCAACCAGAGGAGCGCGACGAGCGACGAAACCAGGAGCACGACGCGGCACGCGCAAGACAAGCCCGCTACAGTCAGGGAATCACGCCCCAGACAGCGCGACCCCCGGCACAACTGCGGGCCGGCGATCGGGTGTACGCCTGCGCGTACCCCCTGTCGGCAGCGCCGCACAATTACTGCGCTGGACTCGCTCCCCGCTGGGAGGAGCCCTACACCGTGACGCGGCGCCTGGGGGCGACGTCCTACATAGTGGACTTGGGCGGACGCCGCGTGCAGAAGATCCACCGGGACCACCTGCGGGTGGCGGCGACCCCCGGGGAACCACTCCCGGCCGAACCCGAACATGGGGACACGGCAGATGGACCAGACATCCCCCTTGATGCACTACCTCCTGGAGGACTGGAACAACAGCGAGAGGAAGCCGAGTACACCGCTTCAGACGAGCTCGAGTACCTCACCGACGGGGAACTGGACACGGACGCACCCCACGACCCCGGCGAGGCACCCTGTCCCGCAGAAACCGCGCCACGAGGGGAGGCCCCCGAGAGCGAGCCGCCCCCGCGGCATGAGGCACCTACAGAGACTCACACCACGCCGCGCCGGCCGAGAAGGAGGGGCCGGCCCCGCCACGCCAGGTGCCGGGTGACAGAAGTCGCGTGGGACATCTCCGAAGACCCCGCCAGAGCGACCCCTGGCCACGAACCCATCATATCCAACCCAGACGAGGACGAAGAGGAATCGCCCACGAGCCCGACCAGAGGTGGTTGGGGGCATGCGGCCTCCCTTGCCGACGCAACTTTCCGCGTCACCGTCACACAACCGCGCAAGGAGGGGGCTGGACGTCCCCGTCGGACACGACGCAGACCAGCGAGGCTGCGGGAGTTCGTCCTGAACACCACCCCGGGGAGGAGCTCACCCAGCCCGGCGCTGATAACCGAGCGGGAACGCCAGCCTTACGGACGGCAAGGCCAAACGAGCCCCGAGGGGAGTAGCCTGCGAGAGCGCCCCCGACGGGAGCGCCGATCCCCGGCCCACCTGGCCAAGTACGTCCTGGGCAGTCTCGTCACGCCGCCCCACACATCATGCGCCACGGCGCCACCTCCCGCCCCAGCTGCCCACGCAGCGACCGAGGCGGCGTCCTCCTGCGCCGACACCTCACATGCCGCGGCGCCGCCTCCCGGCCCAGCTACCCACGCAGAGACCGAGGCGGCATCCACCTGCGCTAGCACCTCATGCGCCGCGGCGCCGCCTCCCGGCCCAGCTGCCGTCGCAGCGACCGAGGCGGCGTCCGCCTGCGCCGACACCACACGCGCCGCGGCGCCGTCACCCGGCCCAGCTGCCCACGCAGCGACCGAGGTGGCATCCGCCTGCGCCAGCATCTCATGCGCCGCGGCGCCGCCTCTCGGCCCAGCTGCCCACGCAGCGACTGAGGCGGCGTCCGCCTGCGCCGACACCTCACGCTACCGCGGCGCAACCTCCCGAGCCCAGCTACCCACGCAGCAACCGCAGCGGCGTCCGCCTGCGCCAGCACCTCATGCGCCGCGGTGCCGCCACCCGGCCCAGCTGCCCACACAGCGACCGAGGTGGCGTCTGCCTGCGCCAGCACCTCATGCGCCGCGGCGCCGCCTCTCGGCCCAGTTGCCCACGCAGCGACTAAGGCGGCGTCCGCCTGCGCCGACACCTCACGCGCCGCGGCGCCGCCTCCCGGCCCAGCTGCCCACGCAGCAACCGAGGCGGCGTCCGCCTGCGCCAGCACCTCATGCGCCGCGGTGCCGCCTCCCGGCCCAGCTGCCCACGCAGCGACCGAGGTGGCGTCCGCCTGCGCCAGCACCTCATGCGCCGCGGCGCCGCCTCCCGGCCCAGCTGCCCACGCAGCGACCGAGGCGGCGTCTGCCTGCGCCGACACATCATGCGCCGCCGGCGCTAAGGCGCCACACGCTATGGGATCGCGTGTCGAAGTATACTGGCTGAGCTAGGGGGTCGTCTTACCGCGGGAGAGGGAACACGGGCGGAGACGGGCTTCCCCTGGGGGGGGGGGGGAATTTGACGTCGTACCGACCATGGCCTTTAAGCCCGTGCTCCGCACCGCCAGTACCGTATCCCGTTTTCGGAGCGCGCCCTTTGCCCAGCCGGATTGAGTCAGGCGAGTGCCCCGGGCGTGACCTCAATAGACAACAAACCTCATTAACAGTCACCGCGGCCACTGGCTTTAATTAAAATGACCGTGACTATGATCGTGTCAGATTAGAAGAAATCCAACTAAAACAGCTCACAGTGAGACAATATGATGATAAATTTACAGTCGCCAACTTGATGCCACAATTCAAATAATTAAATACTACTATAAAACAGTTGTTAAGCCTTAAGCACACAATTACCAGGTGCTACAATTTAATTGAGCACCTGGAACGTGTTTTTAGCTTATAATAGAGCAAATTAAGTTAATATAAGTTTTTTGACGCCGACTCACAAAGAAGAGAAAGTTTCACTTCCTTGCGAGGCGGCCATGTCCGGCAGTCTCGAACCACTCCGCGCCGGGAACAGACGTGTGTCCGTGGGCAGCATCCAAGCTTTCTTTCTGTGATCATTTTATTCTGCACTAAATATTTAAATTTAAACCTCTTATTAATTCATAAGCTGCCCACGTCGACTCGGCGCGTATTTTACGGAACCGGGCCTATCCCGACCGTCTTCATAGTGATACCGCGCTGCAGATCGTATCACTCACGTAAGTGTTTCGCCGAATTTAGGAGGCCGCTCATAGAGCCCCCCCTGCACCCGTTAATGTTCGGCGCTGGCCGTCTCCAGCGAGCATCGACCCGCGTCCCACGAGACTGCCGCGGTAACCATTAGTGTCGCGTAGAGTTATGTTTTTTCTGTTTTAATTGTGTAACGGCTAGACGTCGCCAAGTGTTGGTGAGAGTGTTTTGTAGCGGGACTAGATTAAAGGTAATTATCACCAACTCGTGTATACTAATTTTCCGGAGTCTCCCGTCCTCCACACGGCCGAGCGGCCTTCACAATCAAGGGAGAGCCATTCAGGGTA
The DNA here is from genome assembly GCF_032445375.1 of Bacillus rossius redtenbacheri. Taxonomy (NCBI): domain Eukaryota; kingdom Metazoa; phylum Arthropoda; class Insecta; order Phasmatodea; family Bacillidae; genus Bacillus; species Bacillus rossius. Next base: position 23,109,153 of record NC_086330.1, on the reverse strand, counting down.
GATTCTAGCCGTGTACCTGGCGGGGCACGCGGGGGCAGAGTACCCACGACCCAACACCAACGGCCTAGCAGCCCGCTAGCCTGGCGCCCCTCCGGACAACAAGAGCACCGCGACGCCCGTAGCGCCCGTCAGGTACCCCCCGGGCCTTGCACATAGGTCGGGTGTCGGCAGGCTAAATTAACATCACTCGTCCCTTCTACAAATTGGAGTTATTATGTTTAACAATTATGTCCTCTAAATATACGTCACACCAGCGACTGTTCGTCTCTTGCCGGACTGCTCTGGTGGGGGTTAATAACGAACACAAGGGTTTAATAATTATGTCACATGGTTAGTTAACTAATCTAGGCAGAAGGCCGCCAGGGGTACACTCACACACGTATCGACGTATTTACACATGTGAGTGCCCGGGCACTCCTACGTCGCACTTTCGTTAATCAACTTATAATTTATACATAATATTGTTTAATATTCTGTGTTGGTTTTTGCAACATGGTCGGCTGTAATGTCGGTCTGTTTATTAGCGGGCCGGGTTCTACCTTGGTTGCTGGTTGCTCGCCTGACTCGGGTGGGCCATGGCTAGGGGCGCGTTCCGTTAGCGGGGTTGAATACTGGCTGTTGCAGGTCGGGCTTTAGGGTGGCCGTCGGTCGGACAACGTCATCTTATAGAACAGGCTGCAAAGGCTAAATCTGTAAATATTAACTGTAATGATAATATGTAACCGACTTGTATAATATACAATATAATATATTATAAGCTTGGCTTGTACTGCAGAGACACGCACGTGAATTATTTTGCCCCATGCGGGGCCCCTAAATATATGTGTTTCAACCGTCCACAACCCGCCCACTAGTCCCTGCGAAATATCACAAAAGAGGGGGGGGGGGGAGGGTGTAGAGAGATATCACGTGTATTTTTTTTTTTCGCCCGATTTCTACTAAACTGAAAAGCGATGCGTGACCTTGACTCGCCGTAGCCAGGCAACAATATCCCCGCCCGCCGCTTCATTAACCAGGAACCACCCAGCTCGGCTTGCCAGTCGCTAGTAAGACTGTGATTTTGGTGCCGAATACATGCGTAAATCACATATAAGCCTTTCCTTTATTATTTTTATGCCAGTGAGAATAAACCTGCAACCTAAATGTGTGTCTGGACATTTTTATCACTGTGCTTAATTTTCCGGAATTAAATTAGATTATACCTATATTTAAAGATAATATTCCGAAATTTAAAAAATATTTTGCACCAAAATAACATGTGATTTATTTGGGGGGGTTAAAAATTTGCTAAAAAAACATCACGTGATTAATGGACGACCCCTAATATGCGTACTTTCACTCACCGGACTATACCTACACGATTATATGCCTCCTTGGTCAGCCGGGTATGTGCGGCCTTGGAGCTATACACTACACTAAAACAACGAGATTAATTAGGCCACTTTTGCGCAAAACTACACACGCCTCTAAATACAGACATCACGACACTTCCAAGCATCAGTTAGCCAACTAACTGAGGGGAAAGGGTGACCTCCCCCCGCCTGACATCTACACTATTAAAAATAGAGCCAAGCAACATACGACAGCTATTTACTACTTTCTGGACTGTGAGCCACCTTTAATCTTAAAATCGCACACTTCGCGCCCCACCATCGTTTCCAATGATTCGAACAAAGTGATGGGGTCGCAATATTTATATTGGCAACCACATAGCGAGTTATACGAACATAATAGTTCCCGGTATCGCTGTCACACGCTCCCGGCCGAGCATATGAGGAAACGGCGGCAGAGACACAGCCTCGCTCGGTAGCTCTCGTGGTGTGCACATCACTAGTGAACAAGCTGACTGCTCCGCCTGGAGGTTCATTGCCTCTGACAGTGTGGAAAGTGCGTGAACTGCAATCGAGTGCGTTCTGTCGGTGGCGAATACAGGGGTCCAGCTGAGATGAGCAGCTGGATTTGATGGAAATATATAAATACCAACTCGTGGACCATCTAGCGGGAGGGGCGGTTGCTTTCGTGGCTCGCCGAGGATCAAGTGACGGTGGAACTTCAATTTGGACGGCGCGCTGGGCCTGGAGTGTTGGCACTGCCAGCGATGCAGCAGTAATCGACGAGAGCCTGGCGTTACACACACTTCAAAAGCTGCACATATTCGGCAGGAGGGGAAGAGGAGTAGTGACTCTCGGAACCTCGCGCCATGCATGAAAGGTCCTGGTGCATCGGCTGAAGGAGAGAGAAACCTGAACGAGTGAATCGGTGAGTGACTGGAGCAACAGTCATCTTCGGGGGCAGCACGATCGCGCGGGACACTGGCTGTCTGCGGGAGCGGACTGACAGAATCCCGCATGGTTGCCTGCTAACTAACCTCTTTCCCACAGCGGAACCCTACACTCTTCACGATTATATGCCTCCTTGGCGACTGGCCGGGCACATACCTGTTGGGGGGTCACTGTGCTGTCGTGCGTGGCCTTGGAGCTTAACACTACACTCTTACAACGAGATTAACTAGGCCACTTTTGACACAATACTTTACAAGCCTCTAAATACAGACATCACGACACTTCCATACATCAGTTAGCCACCTAACTGAGGGGTAAAGGGTGACCTTCCCCCCGCCTGACATCTACACTAAATAAATTAAAGCCAAGCACCACAGTGACAGCTACTTAACTACTTGCAGGACCGTGAGCCACATTTAATCTTAAAATCGCACACTTCGCGCCCTGCCATCGTTTCTAATGATTCGAATAAAGTGACGGGGTCGCAATCTTGAATTGACTTCCCACATAGCGAGTTATGGGAACATAATAGTTCCTGGTATCGCTGTCACACGCTCCCGTCCGAGCATATGAAGAAACGGAGGCAGAGACACAGCATACACAATTTTTTCACCTTTTTAAATTAGTCTAGGCTGGCTGGCAGCCTGGTGGAAAACGACAAAGTCACCCCCGAAACAACCAGTGCTATCAAACCAATTGCGGATAAAATGTCCAAGTTCCAACCCATTTTCATAGTAGTCTTTCTGCTCTGTCCAACTCTTCTTCCAGAACCATCCTTCTTTTTCCTGTAACCAACCTGTTTGTAAATAATGTATGAAATTTTTGCATCCCGCATGTCAGTGCCCAGGGTTTTCCCTGTGTCTATGCAGGTTTTACCTGGGCCCAACTTATCTAGTTTTAACTTAGAATAGTCAGTGAGGGGAGTTAGTCATGGCTAAAATGTTGCCATGGCTGGCCAATCCCCTCCTAGCACATGATGCATGCTTAGAGCGTATAGGCTTCGGCCTGAGATGCACTTAGAGTCTTCCCTACCCAGGTCCCTCCCAAATACATTTAGTAATTAGTTATAAATCTGGGGAATTAAAGCAGGAATTTGGAATTTGGTTTATCGCTTTCTGCTCTCCTCTCCCCTCCTCTCTCACTCTCTCCTTCCTTCCTCCGGAGCGGCCTTCGGGATTATGCTCTGGAATCCTTCGCTGGAGCAGCCCTTGGGATTACGCTCTAGCATCCCTCTTCCCCTGGAGCGGCCTCTTGAGGATTACGCTCTAGGACCCTTCCTCCTGGTGCGGCCTTTCGAGGATTATGCTCTAGGGCCTTTCCCTCCCTCCTCTTCCTTGTTGCCCAGAAAAAGGGAAGGCCGCAGCCCCGCTCTGCCTGGCAGAATGCCTGCCTACAGGAACTGTTCGACATTGACGACTGAGGACATCACATCCCAGGAGGGTGTTCACCCCACTTCAAGCCACTCCAGCACTGGATGCTGTTGCCGGGACACATCATATTTTTCTCACAATATTTAATTAATAATTACATAAAAAAATGTATATTTAAACAGTTAAATGTATATATGTACAATTAATATATGTAATATACAGTTTACTGTAAATTAGTAAATATAGATTGCCATCACCCATCGTTCCTTGGTTGGGACACAAGGTGAACCTAGCAGAAGTTGGTTATGAATTTAGTGTTGCTCCTGGATGGTGTCAGGCTAGCTCATAGGCTAGGCCAATCATTGGGTGGGTGGTCGGCTTCAAAGTGTTGTACAAAGTTCGAGGCTCTGAAGTAATTCATGCTGTCATGTCCCTGTTGGCGGCCAGAGGTGCTGATGTGCTGGAGAGGCAGAGAACTAGCCCTGATGATAGACTGGCAGCTGTTCCTCCTTCCTGCCTCGTCAGTGGTTGCCTTGCCTGGTATGCTGTTGATCTGCACTCTTGCTTGGCATGGAAGAGGGAGAGGGGAAGAGGACGGGCTGGAGATTGGTGTGGTCCTCATATGGTCGCTACTGGACCGATGGATGAAGGGAGGGGTGCTAGAGTAGGTACCCGAAAGGTCAGTCCAAGAAGGTAGGATAGAGTATTCACCGAAAAGTCCCAAAAGTCCAGGGAAGGTGAGAGAGAGTCATAACTTAGAACTATCAAAATTTAGAAACACACAACTTAGAACTATCAAAACTTAGAAACACACAACGCCGAAATACACAACTTAGAAATGTCATAACTTAGAAAATTCTTTCTTGTGTGTTTCTTACTTATGATAGCTACCATCTAAAACCTAGCTTATCCTTGATAAGCCATACACAGTGGTAAAATAAACTATTCGCTTTCAAGTAACAAAAAAAAAAAATTAAAATCCACATAATTATTATGTTCTATTTATTAAGTTACACATACACAATTGGTTCAATTATTACTACTTCAATCACTGTAATACATAAATGCAAAATAAATAATAATACCTCGCAAAGTGTTAAAAAAAAAGTCTAGGTATTAAATGTTTTAAGTAGCTACAATTTTCTTTATTGGATTGTTTTGTTTTCTAAATTACCCTTGGTATGTAATGTAAGAGTATGAAATGTGCATCAAGGGGCATATATCAAATCGAAGTTTACAAAAAAAATTGTTCAATACAACTACTTCCTCACAATCGTCTTGTACACAATGGCTATTAAAATAATTAAAAAAAAATTGGTTGTCTGTAAAGTCGGTTTAGGGACGATAGTTTAACGTGACAACATCATAACAAAATATTGATGAAATGATTGCATACTTTTATGAATAAAATTGAATCATTTTTATTGAACTATCACTATTTTGTATGTATACTAAGAAGGAGTGAAATGAAATCTACAATTTAATTGATGAATGTACTTTTAGTTGCACTCATTAATTCAAATATGTTTATTACTTTAACGAAGAGATTATTTTAACTACAACTTTTATACATGTTTGCTATTTAAACTTCTTCCAATCTGTGTTATTCTGTTAAGGAGAGGACCATGATAGGAAAAGTAGGAAACGAATGGGAGTGTTTCAAATTTAATGTGCCTCGAAAAAGTCAAATCGATGGTTGTTCCAATCGAGTGGAAGACAGATAGATGCGGCGCAAGCGTACAATGAGCGCAACGGGACACTGCGTAACGGGACAATGTGTGTAACGGGACCCTTTTTTGTGCGTGCAGCCGGCGTTTACCGATATATTAGATGTTGTAACGTCAAAAATGAGCAACTTACAGAAACTTCTGTAGTATCGTAGCTGCGTAGCCTCTTGGTCTTGTAGTCAAATAGCGCAAGGCCTAAGACTATTTGGAGACAAATACTTTTTACATCATTGTTGGAGCCGTAGACAGTTGGAGCATTTGTAGCTGATGGAACTTTGGAGCTGGTGGAGTTTTGGAATATATGTTGCTGTTTGAGCATTTTGAGCTGTTGGAGCTATTGGAGCATTTGGAGCTGTTGGAGCTTTGGAACATTTTGGAGCTGTTGGAGATTTGGAACAATTTGGAGCTGTTGGAGCTGTTGGAGCTATGAACCTTTGGAGCTTTGGAGCATTTGGAGCTGTTGGAGCATTGAAGCTTTTTGGAGCCAATAACTATTGGAACTTTGGAGCTTTGGAGCTGTTTGAGCTTTGGAGCTGTTGGATATTTGGAGCTGTTGGAGCTTTATAGCTGTTGGAGCTATGAACCTTCGGAGAATTTGGAGCATTTGGAGCTGTTGGTGCTGTTGGAGCAATTGTAACAAGCCTCTAAGATGAACAATCAGTTTCTTTAAGTAATAATAGAAATATTAAAAATAATAAGAGTGGTGTTTCTGATATGTAATTTGACTTTCTTACAAAACTCTACTAGTGATTTCAATATCTATGAATGAATAGAATTTAAGTGTAATAGTGTTTAAACAGTGTTGCAGCGACAGTTACTTGAAAGTAAAGAAAAACGGTTTAAAATTATTTTACTTGTATCTGAACGTGTGTTTCAATGGTGACAATGTACTTATTTACATGGACATACAAACTTACACTGGACAAGACAAATATCAACACATTACACGTATTGCAGTATATCATATTTTAGTGATATCATTGGTTTTTATTTATAAAATGATATATCTAGTATTTGAGTCTTTAGTTTAGTTCATGTAAATTCAACATCAATAAAGTAAATACTTTTTGGTTCGATTAACAAATTTGACGATAAATTGCAACTTGCTATTCAAATATCACTATTTTGTTTTAAAAAAAAAAACATTTACGCCAAATATTTAGTGCAAAAGGGATCCTGTGGTCTCGAAACTGACTATTATTGTCATGACTCGGTTGGCTCATTAACATTGTCTTTTACTGAATATCAGTTAAATAAGAAAATATCTCAATGAAACAAATTGTGGTGGCGTTCTACGACATAACACTTAAGACATAATCATTTACTTATGGAAAATTTTCTTTTGATTAGCTTGTTAGTGAAATAAGGTACTTAGAGTTGTAAGTTTTACTCAATTATTAAAACAGACTCCTTGTTGGGCAAGTATTTTGGGGTTGGAAGACAAACCTTAGTGATCCATGTCTCGATTTGAAACTGATCGAGAATACATTACTTATCGGTGGTCTCCTTCTGTCTTACTGGTACGGCAATCACCGCGGTCTTTCCCTAGTCACGGCTCTGGTTCTCTCCTTTTCGTAACAGACGTTGATCGACCCACGTCGTCGTGGTGGATGCGGCACTCCAGGGTCCTGCGTACGCGTTGTCTCCTCTAGAAAACCGGCATCCTTCCTTCAGCATTGTGCTGATGTGGGCGCTGAACTCGGGTATCCTAATCCGCAATGTCTCCTAAAGTAGCGGGCATCCTTCCTTCCACGTCGTGGGACTGATATTCTTCTTTTTTACTTCGTCGGATTTGAATATACTCTCAAATATATTGCCAATTACTATTGCCTGTATCACGTCGATCTTGAAGTATAATTCGTCAAGGGCGGTCACTGCCTCTTCTCAAACATCGTAGTGCCGACAAAAATTAAATCATATAAATATATTAAATCTTTAATGAAACTCCTTTACCTTAATCTTGAAGTTTTACGACGATCTTTCCATTTAGCTTTCTCTATCTTTTGGAGCTTAGCTATAATGAGTCTAGCTCGGACGAAAGTCGAACAAAAACTGACTTTCCAAATTTCAAACAGTTCAATATTCTGTGTCCTTGCTCGGCGATATATCGCTCGAAATCGTAAAAAAAAAAAAAAAAAAAAAATGTAAAAAGGAAAATTTATTCCACATCTAGCTGCCAATGAATTGCGATCTATTAAATGTTATATCGTAGAGACAATACAGAATTGTGGTAACGTAATTTTTCATTGGTCATTACCAAACTAGGCCTTAATAAAATTTTACTCCGAGAAAGTAATAAAATTAAAGTATATTTAAGACAAATTGAAATACTCATAGAGAAAAAGGTTGCAATTAACTTTCATAATAAAGCAAAGATATCTAACATAGAGAGTGAAAATAAAACATGTGAAACCAATATCATTCTTCTATGGGTGCCTTCCAAAGTACCTCTATAATAACATAACTTTTTAGGACAGTGAAAATGGAAAAAACGGGTGTTTAGACAGGTAGGAATAATCCTGAGAACAGTTTTGTAAGTAGTACAGAGACGTGCAAGGATACTTGATCTTGAATATTCCACCATAAAATTATACGGTCACCGCTTAAAGTTCCACAGAGGTGCAATGCTGACGTGAAAAATGCACACCAATTCGGGGCCTGACGCGAAGAGGCGCAGAGGCGTGTATGAGAAGGCAGTGTCGGCCTTAGCGACCACGCTCTTGTGGAGTTATGACGTCGCTCGCTGTTGGCGATGACTCCGTCCAATATGGTTTCGTCTTTTTTTTTTCTTCCTCTTTCAAATACAAACATTACAATTTCACCAAGTTCGGTCATGGCTGTAAAAGTTACGAAACATGTATATTGTTTTCTGTGATAAAACCAAAATTTTTGTGGTCAATTAAAAAAAAAAGGTTTTGATGTAAACTTTTTCCCTCCTTCCCCCCCCCCCCTCCTAAACTCTCTCCTTTATTAATATAGATATTAGTTCTTTGGATTGCACAGAAATATTTTGGTCTTCGTAGTCTTTTATTATTTCTACAATTTACTTTCTTTGTTTTAAGCATTATTAGAATATGTTTCAGAAATTTTAGTTTTTAAAAAAAATTCCTTGTAAAACTAACATTTTATTTCTGCATTATACCTACTGCTTCGAAGCACAGAATAAACAATCACACATAAGAAGGGGCAGGCTTATTTCACGAAAAATGTTTGAACGGTTATTATAAAGCGATTGGCGGCGTCTGAAAAAGACACAATTTCCTTATTTTTCTGGGTCATTCAGGACGCGTTAGCTACCGCACAAAACGGATAGCAAAGATGTTCCCGGAGTAGACGTGTATCTGAAAGAAACTCGACTAATCACGAGTCACAGATGATACTACAATGTTTTATTTACTACACAGCTACACTGTATATTTTTGTATAAAAAAATATTTATGAAATAATAACAAAAGTAATATATAAATGGGCATACTGGCGCAGGAGTAGTAACCGACCACCATCTTGGATTGTGACATCACGGCATGTGTCTTGGATGACCTTGACATTTGGCTCTGACCATGTCCATGACCTCCACTTTTACCTTGATCTTGACATTTTCCCTTGACCTAATCCGCCTCTTTAATTCCGCCATCTTAAAATAGAAAATCCCAATCCACAAACATTGCAATTTTCGTTCTGGCTGCATTCCGAGAATTAGCTAGATAATGGAATTTTTTTCAATATCAGTAATCTTTCATTTTTACATTTTTTTCTATAAAGATTTATAAAGTCTAGATTGCATACAGACAATCCATTTTTTAATTATTTCTTTTAGATATATTGTGATGGAGATCACTCGGACTCCGACAATATTTGCAAAATGTCACCCAAAATAACAATTATTAACTAACATCTTAATATTTCATCAAGAATGGAGGTTTGGGGGTATGTAGCAGTAGAGCTGGTATAGGGACGTCTAACCTCCTTGGGACAGGGGGTGTAGGTTGTATTGACTGAAAAAAAGTATGATTCATCCCACATCGTTAAAGGTTTATTTTAATGTAAACTATGACTGACACATAAATAAATTAAATGTTAAAATACTATTTTCACGATAAATTAACAAATACTCCTTGGAAATAAATAATAAATAATTTATCCTATTCTTAGTAAGAGTATTAACTTTCAGAATGAAATGATTAATGTTAACAAACACCTCGACCCATCCAGGATAAATTAACGAAAGGAATTTAACATTTCCGGATACCAAACTGCCTGCACTCCTGGAGAGAAACAAAAAGTTAAGCCATCCTAACACAATTTTAAATACACCCAAATGCTTTATGTTTCACAAGCAGAGGCCCGAGGTTAAAAAATTAATTATGAGTTCGCCATTTCTTACGACACCTTCTTCGAACGGCAGCACACCGCAGCCAGCCAGGGAGGCTCCGACAGACCTCAAACACCTCATGGAGAAGAACCACACCAGGCCCACCCTGGGTGGCCCATTTATTAATTCCTACTCACATTTTCATCACGTCGAGAACGCTCTACGCGAATGCAAAACCCCGGCCGTGATGTCGCAACAAACCGCCATGCGGCCAAAGGACGCTATCCCCTCTCCACCGCAAATTCCAGACTGGCATTCCTTCCGCCAGATTGCAACACAGACACCAGCGTGACAGGCGAGCGCGCCTGCGCAGGAACAACAACGCAGCGAAAACAAACCAGGCCGGCCAACGCCCCCGGAGATTCCAGGCCACGATGTCGAAACAACCGCCCGCAGCTGGCCACCGCCCCAGAAAAACCGAGAATGTTCGCAACATACCGCGCCGCGAAGAAACTAAACAACACACGAGTGTCGCAAGCAAGCATTAGGCCCTTAAGCGGGCTCACAAAGAACCACTGCGCAAAACCAAGTTCTATTACCTTTTCACATAAAATTTAACAGCATGGCAGTATAGAGGTAAATAACTATATACTGGCAGATCAATGTCTAATGGGTTCTTCCAGTGATAGCAATTATTTTGCACACTGTGTTCAGCCCGAGCAATGCCGGGCATTGTGGCTAGTTTTATAATAAATATTATATTACCGCATATACATAAATCATGCAACTAACTAACAAAACGTTCTTAACATTAAAATATAATAAAAATAATTAAATGGACATACTGCAAGTTTAAACGCCACATTCTAAGCAGCAAAAACTAACCAAAATATTTTCATTTATAAGCTGCAATGCTTTCTAATTGCTCCATAAATATGTGGATGGTAAATGAAAGAAATATCAAACGAGACATTGCGTAACATAACTAAATAGTGTTTTTTTCTTCAGCAAACCCTGTCATTTGCCCAAACGCGCGGTGCCAAGTCGAAGACCGTCGCTGTTAAAAATGCATGTGAGAACAGAACCAGGCGATGAAGCAACTTGGCCCGCGACAGGCGGCAGTAATTAGTAATGCCCCGCCGAGGTGACGGCTGAACCAGGCCTTGGCGGGTAGACGCAGAGGGGCAGCTGACTCTGCGACATGGCTGATACTCCCCGGGTGCTGAGCCTCTCGGAGACTCTGCTCCACTACTCCGGCTTGTGGCCACGGTACAGAGGCAAGATGTGCTCCCTCCACAGCTTCGTGGCTTACTCCAGCAACTTCGTGGGCATGCTTGTGGCGGCGTCCTTCTTCCTGTCTGACCAGGAGGTCCTCACGGTCGCCAGTCTCGACTCCGCAAGCATCGTGCTGGCGACAGCAACAGTGGAGACTTACGTCATGACGCTGCTGCTGAAGACGCGAAGCTTCGAGGACCTGGTATCACGCCTCAGGTCCTTCGCCGCCCGCGCCCTGCGCCAGGACACCCGGCACATCCTGCTGAAGATGGTCGCCACGGAGAGGAAGGTGTTCGCTGTCAGCCTCGCCATCATCGGCGTCATCATGTACATGAACTGCGCACCCATCCTGCAGCAACTGGTGAGCCGCGGGCAGTGGGTGCTGCCCTACCCGGCGTACCCGGTGGGCGCCGAGGATCGCCTCTTGTTCGGCGGGCTGTACGCGCTGGAGGCGGTGCAAAGCGTTATATCGGGCTTCGTGTGCGCGGCGTCCGATGGCTTCGTAGTGTCGCTGATGCTGGTCACCTCGCACCAGTTCGAGGTGGTCGCGGCTATGATCAGCAGCATCAGAGTCGGGGAGGACGAGCCAGGAGCTAAGACAGGAGACACGGAGTCTGCTGGCTGCGACGAGGTGTCAGAGCCTCTCCCGGGACTAGTCTCTGGCAGCGACACGGCACCGAGGACACACGCCGGTGCAACTCCAGCCTCGGGGAAGGAAGAGGAACGAACCCGAGCTTGGAAAGAAATAGTCGCTCTCCACCAGGATGCCCTCAGGTAATCACACAACTCAACTCACCTTCACAATAACGTATCTTGTATCTTACGAATGAAGTTGATACAATGGCATACAGATTATCGTTTTTTTTTTCTTACCGTTTGTGGTTGCAGGAACGGAGATGACCTATGCGAGCTGCTTCGAACGATGTTCTTTGTGCATTACATAGTGACGGCACTTGAATTAAGCATGTTTTTGTTTGGGTTAGTTGAGGTAAGTCGTCATAGTTACTTTAAAGGTTCAAAGACATTTGTATGATTGCGCATGTATTTTGACAGTGATTTAACATATTGTAGGAACTGACTGGCCAAAACATAATTCAAATTATCAAACTTTTATTAAAGATCTTAACACATAACATGTGCAAAAAAATATAAAATTCATATTCCGCAACAATTTTTATAATATTTTTCTTTATTTTTAAAAGATTATGGAAATAAATATCCTTGTTTTTTTCAACTAGGTAATATTTGATATTAATTACGTAAGTTCCCGCATCAAAAATATGGTTAAAATTTTTTACATTAAAGTACCTAGTACCTAATATTAAATAATATCCATTGTTTAGTTTCTAAAATAATTTTTGCACCCAAAATAATTTTCTTTGTGTGAAGAATGCACAATTCCCCCCCCTCCCCCCTTTTGCAAACCCAAACATAAAGCGTGCACACACGCACTCACGCATGGTGCGCGCGCATCGTAAAAATTCACAATAATCATTAATAATAATGCGCCTGAATAAGTATGATTAAAAAATTATACATAAAAATAAAAAGTTATAAATGTGCTTTTAAATCTTATACTTTAGTGATTGATATTGATTAGGCTACTTGTACATATCATATGAAACTTGTATTTATTGTCAATATTAGTGGTATAAATTCGTTTATAAACTTTTTCAAGTGAATCTATATAATAATTGAGCTTATATTCCCGTATGTATAATTTATTTAGATTATAAATTACAAACTTTTTTGTTACTTAATAAATAATTATAACAATAAAAATTCCTCATATTTATTGTTTTTCATTATTGATTCCAAATTATTTTGATTATTTTACTTAACCAAATAATTTATTTTATACACCTGTTTAAATAAATAGTGAATTCTACGTACTTTTATTTTTTTAAAATTTGATTTAACTTAATATTTACAAGCTGTATATATATGTATATATATTATCACTCTAGTCCTTTTAATAATTTATTTATATAATATATATTATTTGCATGCTAAATTAAAGCTAGATTTGTATATGCCAAGTAAGCAAACTTCTAACACGCATACATAATAAGTACACGATTCCAATTATTTTTATCACAAGGATAATTATTTTCACACTCCACAACGAATAATCCTCCACCTCATTTGTTTATTATATTATATATTGTTCAATACAACCATACGATAAAAATATACAATAACAATTAATTTAATGAAAACCAGACTGCCTTTATGGTAATTTAAAGGAAAATTTAATTAAAATAAGCACGTTGGCCTACTAAGGTTTTTGTAAGTAGCCGATAACCATTTACAAAATTATTATTACTAATCATAACAAAAATATAATGCTAAAAATTCTAGACTACAACATTGACCTAAACAGTTTACATGTAATAACCATATATTAAAAAAAATAGCTTTTCTTAAATATTGCGTCACGTTAAGAGTAAATATTTTATATTGAAAGAAAAAAATTATGTAGTTAAATAAATATAATGGAGCAAATTAAATAGTCAGTTAAACATTAGTAATTATTATTTTAGTAGGCGACTGTAACATAACTCACGTTGGTGATTTTTTTTCAGGAAGAAGATAAGTCTCAGAAGATTAAGTTTGCAATCTTTGCGGTTTGTATTTTGCAAAGAATGTTTTTGGTATGTTATTTAGCAACGGAAATGAAAAGCAAGGTTTGTATTTAATTTTTAAACAAGCTTTCGTGTAGTGGTAAATACAGTGTTGCTAGCTGGTCCTGGTGGTTGGATGGAAATGCGTTCCAGAGCTAGTAATAGTAAGCGGAGTTGCACGGAACCAAGTAGTGTCCACTCTGGCACGGCCTGATTAGCCATCAACTGTTCTTAAACACAGCAGTCTTCTTATGGGCGCATTCCACGTTTATCTATATGGTCATAATAATAACAACAGGATAAAGCACACGAAGAAAATCTCCACGCCCAAGGAGATTTTCCGACCTCCTTGGCGGCGCGGCGGCCTACTTCTCTTCCGACCCGTCGACCGCTCACTATCTTCACCCTTGCGCTGACAGCTCGTAGGACATCTTTATTTATACTTCGAGTAAATAAATGAGTATCCCACCAGTGCTCCACCGTGTGGTATTACTTTACACATGGGTGAAAAAAAAAAATCATCTTTGACGAGGAATGTTTCTCTCCGGTAAAGTGTATGATGGCAGTGTTCGCCCAAGTGCATAAGCTCATGTGGTGAGGATCATGGGTTCGATTCCAAACCTTGCATTGCATGGCTCAGCCGTATTTATTTCCAGATACCCACGGAGACTTATCGCATATATATATATATATATATATATATATATATAATTTTAAGTAATGTCTCACCCATCAGTTTATGTGAAATTTGTAAATATATTATAGTGAAAAATTTTTTTCCAATATTTTTGGCTTACATTTCAATATCTGAATAATGAAAAAAAATTCCAAATATTTTTACTAAATAAATAGACAATACATTTTTAGGTACAGAAATTATTTTTACAATCATTAACTGTTTAAGAATTATATTTTTTCAAGAAGTTAGGTGAAAAAGTGTTTTTAATTTTTAGTATAGATTATTTATATGATGTTAAAAATTTATTGTTAGAGTGTTCGTAGATATTTTACCTTGACGAAATCACCTTTCTCTTCTTTAATTTAATGATGTAGACAGTTAAAAAAATATATTAAAAGTCACAAGTTTATGCCATTGTTTACACTGACACTTTTTATTTATTAAGGTTAGAGCTATTCTTATAATAATTTAACAATTTCACTTTATTACAAATACCTTCCAATATTTAAGGAAATTTGATACAATCACATCTTTATTTGTAATGTAAAGTACAGACCTCAATTTTCTTATCAAAACTATTAGTAGATTCTTAGTTTGTTTAGTATTACTATAACAAAATCCGCTAATTTCTTACCCTTCTGGTTTTTTCAAAAAGGACGACAATGTTAAAATTGAGACTTAAGTAAATATGACAATTTTGGCTACTCAGACAGAAACCAAACCAATCCTTTTTTTCTTCTTTTAACCGCGGATATGAATTCCAAAATAAATATAATAAACTGATATTTATTTTGAGTTAGATTATTCTTACCAACACCGTAACCTTTATTTCAATATTTTTAGAGTAATAACTACCCTATTACAAATACAAAATATGGTATTTCTGAGAATATTTAATAAGTGAAGGTAGCTTAACGTACATTTATTTATCATTTCCTATATCCTAAATTATGTTTTATTTCATACGATAATATTTTTTAAGATAACGAGATATTTAAAAATATTTCACATTTTAGTACAACAATTAAGCGTATTTTTATTTTTTCAAAATATAATTTTATTTTTTACATTTTAATTAATATTGACTTAAACATTTTTTTTTATTATTTCCTCCTAATTTTCAAATTTTTGGGGCTTAAACCCTGAGGAGAACGGACGGTGGAGGTTGAGGAACTCGAATGGCTCGGGACACTCCATCTCGAAAGAGAACAGATATTCGAAATTTCTGAAATTTTCGAAATTTTTGGCTTTGTATCTAGAGGAGTGGGTATGTTGAACCCTTTGAATGGCTCGGAAACACTCAAAATCTAAAGAAAATAGTTTTTTGAAATTTTTAAAACTTCGAAATTTTGGGGCTTTGACTCCTTGTGGGGGGAGGTTAGTTTGAGGACCCCGAATAGCTAGAAAACACACCAAATCGAAAAAAAGTATGTATTTAAAAAAATTAGAAATTTTCCGAAATTTTGGGTTTTTTCATTTTCCTCCCCCCCCCCCCCCCTTTTCACCCAATTTTGATGCAGAAGACGTCTTTGGGTAAATTCAACACCATTCCCCGGACACTTTAGTTCATAATGACTTAATTTTAATACAATTTCCTCAAATTTTTCAAAATTTTGGGGCTTTTACTTTTGTGGAAGGAGGGAGTTCAGGTTAAGGACCTCAAATGGTTCGAAACACTCCATCTCGAAAGAATAGATACGGTATTTTAAATTCCTGAAGTTTTAGAAATTTTGGGGCTTTGACCCCTGAGGGGGGGGGGATTGATTTTGAAGACCCCGAATGGCTCATAAACACTCCAAATCGAAAAAGAATAGATTTTCGAAATTTTGGGAAATTTTTGAATTATTGGGTCTCTGACCCCTTGTGGGGGGAGGGTGTTTGAGGACCCCGAATGGCTCGGGAAAACTCCAAATAGTAAAAAAGCATACTTTAATTTAAGAAATTTTTGAAACTTTTCGAAATTTTGGGGTTTTGTATTCCTTCCCCCCTCCCTCAAATTTTATGGGGAAGTCGACTTTGGGTAAAAGTTCCACCATGCCCCGGAAACTTTAGTTCGTAATGACATAATTTTAATACAATTTCCTCCAATTTTTCGAAATTTTGGGGCTTTCACTTTTGCGAAGGGAAGGGGGGGGGGGGGGGGTGGAAGTTCAAGACCTCGAATGTTTCGGAACACTCCATCTCGAAAGAATAGATATTTGAAATTCCTGAAATTTTCGAAATATTGGGGCTTTGTCCCCAGAGGGGGCGGGGGGTTCGAGGACCCTGAATGGCACGAAAACACTTAAAATCGAAAGAGAAAGATTTTTAAAATTTTTTAAACTTTCGAAATTTTGGGTCTTTGATCTCTGAGGGGGGTGGGGGGTGATGTCGATGGCCCGTAAACACTCCAAATCGAAAGAGATATAAAGGAATATAAGAATGTAGGCATTTACCATAATAACAATATTGAGAAATAGAAAAAATTAGTAGGCCCTACCAACCTATGAATAAATTTCGAAGAAATTTATAAGTTTAAGAATTTATGTACCTACATAATAATAAACTTCAAACTATCCACACAATAAAAACCTAAGAATGTTAGTGAAACTTTTTATTTTTCATAATACCTTAAAAAAGTATGTTTCCAAAATGAAACAGAAAGTATAAATAATGACCAATTTGACCAAAAAAAATTGTACTACTCGAATGACATTGAAAACCTACACGTGAAATTTAAAAGAATTATGGGTGCCCTAGGTAGGAAGAAAAAATATATAGAAGAATTAAAAAAAAAAAAAACTTATATAAATTATTTTTTTTTGTATTTTTTCCTAACCTAAATTAAAACTAAGTGTGTTTGGGAGGGGTCTGGATTAGGGACAGACTCTAAGTGCGTCTCAGGCCGAAGCCTATTCGCTCTAATCATGCAGGGGTAGCCATGCGGGAGAGGGTGCATGCATCGTGTGCTAGGAGGGGATTCGCCAGCCATGGCAGCGATTGGCGCCATGACTAACTCCCCTCACTGACTATTCTAGACTAAAAACTAGATAAGTTAGGCCCAGGTAAAACCTGCATAGACACAGGGAAAACCCTGGGCACTTACATGCGGGATGCAAAATTCATGCATTAATTACATGCGGGTTGGCTACGGGAGTAGAAGGATGGCTCAGGAAGAAGAGTTGGAAGAGTAGAAAATATCTACTAAGCAAGGGCGGGCGCTTGGACATTTCTGTCCGCATTTTGGTTTGGGCATGACTGGTTTTTAGGGGGCGACTTTCGTCGTTTCCCGCCAGGCTGCCAGCCAGCCAGGTTAGCTGAAAGAGAGAAATGCAAATTACAACTATAATTATAATTATATGGCCGCAGCACCCAGGTTGCCCCAGCTACCACGGCCATGTATGCCCGACACATTGTGCTACTAGCCTGGGCATGTCAATCATTGGCTAGTCCAATGTTGCTTATTTGCACCGCAGGACGTGGTCAGACACATGGTCAAACACCTATAAACCATTGGTGAGTCTGCTCACTTATAAAATTAAAAAATACGCATTTCTAAGAAAATAATGGGTAAATTTTGTAGCCGAAGCTACGCGGATACACACTCCAATGTACTCGGCACAAAGCTGAAGGCATTATTGGCTTACCGTGTCGTGCGTCTGTGTCTGTCGGGCCTCGCTGCTGGGTTACAGCTCAGCTAGTGTATTGGGAGTGGTGGGATCCGCCACAGTATGCTGCCAGCCTGGGCATGTAAATCATTGGCTGGTCCAATGTTGCTTATTTGCACCGCAGGTCGTGGTCAGGCACATGGTCAGAATCCTATTCATTAATTCTTAATATTATACTTAAAAATAGTATGTTTAATTTTAAATCTGGAGCTGCCAGAATACGAGTGTCGATCTGCGCGGAATTTTCTCGCCAGTCCGCAACCGCGGTGTTGGGGTCTGGCCTCGGCCGCGCGCAGATGCGAAAAGATGGGAAAAGGATTCCGAGCTGCGCTGCCGAGGAGAGAGGTCGTCTGACGGAGCTGCTCTGCCAGACCATCCCGATCTTCAAGGAGCCGCCCTGAAGTGAAGAGCGAAGAGATTCGACAAGTTGTGCTAGCACTTATCAAGTGCTACACAGCCGCCGAAAAAAAAAAAAAAAAAAATTCCTGTGCGCCCAGTGCGCACAGGGGGAAAGGTTAAAGCTGTTGCTGTTTAACGACTGACTTGGACTCAACAGCCAAGCAACACTGACTACACCCGGGGTTAAGTCCCCCTTGGCCTAGCCGCTTGCGGTCAGTGGGTGATTCTGTGTGAAAGGCACGACTGACTGAGACTAGACCACAACGATGGACACCTCGGAGATGGCTCCCATGCCCTCCGGCGAAACCACGAGTGACTGCCCATGGCAAACGGTCCAGGGCAAGCGGCCGAAACGCAACCACGATGACATGGTAGGCGTGGCCGGGGGCCCCTCACCCCCCGCGCCCTTCGCAGCGCCCTCAGCGCCCTCAGCGCCTGGCGCGCCCGCAGCGCCCGCAGCGCCCGCACAGCCACAACAGGCTAGCACAAAAAAACCTCAGATCAAGCCGCTCTTTGTCTTCCTGGACAAAGGGCACAACTACCCGACCATCTTCAGCGCCCTGAAGAACTCCCTTCAGGAGAAATGGTCGGTGTACAACCGAGGCCGCGACCAACTCCAGGTCCAAACGGCATCAGTCACCGAGTACCACACCGCGATCAGGGCCTTAAAGGCGATCGGCGCCCAGTACTCCGACCTTCTCCAGAAGGACGAAATTCCAAAGAAATTCGTGTTCCGTGGCGTACATCGCGAAACCCCGGCCGAATTCCTGACCGAAGTCTTCACCGACATGCAGCTCCCAGTCCAGTCCTTCTGGTTCCTGGAGAATCGCCAAACGCGCCAGAAGTGCGACAAACTGGTTGTCGAGGTCCCTCAGACCTGCGACACGGACACAATTCTCGCGATCAGAGAATTCGCGGGCATGATCATCCGCGTTGAGGACTACCGTCACCCCGCGGGTCCCTCACAGTGCAGCACCTGCCAGCGGTTCTCGCATGTTGGCAGAGGCTGCAGCGCCAAACCAGTGTGCCGCTGGTGCAGCGGGCCCCACCGCGCTCCCGACTGCCCCCACGGAGGACACCGCGACCACGTGAGGTGCGCGAACTGCGGCGGGCCACACGCGGCCAACTACCGCGGCTGCTCGGTGTACAAGGCCGAGAATCGCCGACACCTCCCCCCTCAGCAGAGGAAGGAACGCGAACGCCAGTCCAAGCTGGCCATGCGGGAAAACCGGCGAGCTGCGGCTGCCTCACAGGCGCAGCCCCAACACCCAGGCCCCTCTGGCCAGCATCCAGGCCCGTCAGGCCAACAGGGGCCTCCGAGGCCCAACCCATGGGGCCCGCCCAGGTACCCGGAGCCGCAGTACTTCGGCCAATACCTGGCTCCGGCACTGCAAAACCGGTATGCCCCACTTACGCAGGGGCCTACCTACAATGAGGTAGATTACCCGGCCATCGCGAATGACTACAGACCACGCCGGCAGTACCAGGGACAACCAAAGCCGCACTTCAAGAAGCACCATAGTGGCCACAAAAATGGCGGTGGTGCTTCCCACGCGAAGCACGCAGAGCGAGACAGGCAGCCGGCCACACCCGCGGCACCTACCCCCTCACCAAAACCGACTCCGCGGGTCAAGACCCAGGCTCCCCCCGCCCCAGCATCTGCCGAAACAATGGCAGTAGACGCGGCCCCAGGCCCATCGACCGAACCACAGGCTGTGCCACACAGTGAGCCCGCACCTGCGCCAGACATGTCGCAGTTCCTCCAGGTCTTGGAACAGTCCGAGACCTTTAAGGCTGACCCAGTTCTGGCCGCGACCATCCTCCCTATGTGCCAACTCATGGCCATATGGTGCAATCCCGCAACGGAGCTTAAAGAAAAAATCAGAGCCACAATGGGCTTTGTCCAGGTCATCACTGCTCGCCATAATGGCAGCAAATAATCAGGGACCCGACATAACACAATCGACCAACCACACAAACTTACACAAAATCCTTTTCTGGAATGCAAATGGAATAAAAAATAAAATGAACGAATTTATTCATCACCTCGACAAATATAAAATAAATATTGCGGCAATAAATGAAACACACTTGCAACAATCCGATCGGTTCACAATTTTAAATTACGTCACATACAGATGCGATAGACCAAATAATAGAGGAGGGGGCGTGGCCTTAGCTGTGCATAAGAGTATAAAACACTCAGAATGCCAGCTCCCTCCCTTTCCAAATTTAGAAGCTGTAGGAATTAATCTTGTAATAAATAGGCAGCAAATTAAATTAATTTCTATTTACGCGCGACCAGGCAGATCACTAGAAGTAGCAGACCTAGATTTACTATTTGATGTAGGCCCTTCGTTTTTAGCAATCGGCGATATAAACGCGAAACATATAGAGTGGAACTGTAGGTACCAAACAGCGAATGGTAGACTACTCTACATGCACCAATTAAATAGAAACTATCATGTCTATGCTCCCTCAGAGCCCACGCATGATTTTGGTAGACAAAACACACAACCAGACATTTTAGATATTGCACTTAATAAAAGAGTAAATTCCGGATTTGAACTTGAAGTTGTGCATGAAATGTCTTCCGATCACTTTCCGGTACACATTGTATTTGATGATGCAAAAACAGAGTCAAACACGCCTCGTAAAATCAAAGATTATAAAAAAGCCGACTGGGGGGGTTTTCAAAATTATCTCCGAAATAACCTACCGGACGCGGCCGAAATAAACATAACAGACAGTGAAAATCTAGAGGCAGCAATCACTGAATTAACAACAAAAATTCAAACCGGAGTAACCAGGTGCATTCCAGAAAAGGAGATTAGGTTAATGCATGACGAGCTGCCAGCACACATAGGCCAATTAATCACACAAAAAAGTCGACTGCGCCGCGAATACACACGACGTAGAACGGCCCAAACCAAGCGCCGAATAAATGAATTACGAACAGTAATATCAGACGAAATTGCCCTTTGGCGAGCGAGCACATGGGACGCAAAAATTTCTAGGCTCAAAATCCAGGACAATAGTGCCTGGACTATGACCAGACGTCTCCTAAATAAAACAGATAAAATACCACCACTACAAACAGACACTGGTATTGCCTTCCAACCCCGTGATAAGGCAGAAGCCTTCGCGAATACACTTGAAGCTGCGTTCCGGCCTCACAATCAGCCGTGCGACAGGCAATTCACTGCCCAAATATACAGGGAATTGCGCCTGAAACTACAACAACCTGTAGTTGCAGAACCAGTCCCTACACTAGCGCAAGAAGTCAAACGTGTTATTAAACGCATGCGACCTAGAAAAGCCCCGGGGAATGATAGTATACAGGCTATCGTCCTAAAACAACTACCAGATGAAACACTCGAATACTTAGCAGCATGCATAAATGCTATGCTAACACTACACTACTTTCCGACACAATGGAAAGAGGCTAATGTTATAGTATTTCATAAGCCAGGAAAAGACAAATCCTTGCCGCAAAACTATAGGCCAATTAGCCTACTAAATACACTCTCTAAAGTAGCAGAATGTATATTATTGAACAGACTTAAAACACACATACGAGAAAATAACATATTGCCTGACGAGCAATTCGGTTTTCGTAGTGCACACTCGACTGTACAACAGCTAGTCCGCCTAACGGAAGAAATAACTAGCGCATTTAATGTGCGGGATTATGTAGTAGCTACATTCCTGGACGTAGAAAAAGCCTTTGATCGAGTCTTTCACGCAGGTCTAATCTATAAAATGTATGACACAGGCTTCCCTGACTGTTACATTAAATTAATAACATCTTACTTAGCCAATAGGACATTTAGAGTCACAACAGAAGGCTCTAAATCAGACATAAAATCTATAAATGCAGGCGTGCCACAAGGCAGCATTTTAGGCCCTGTTTTATTTAATATATACGTGAGCGACATGCCAAAACCTGCACACCGCCTTGTAAAATTAGGTTGTTATGCGGACGACACAGTCCTCTACAGCCGATCGCATAACCTACAATTAGCCACAAATAGGCTACAAACCGCACTGAGCTCCATGCAAGATTGGTGCACAAAATGGCGCATAAAAATAAACACTACAAAATCAGAAACTGTAATTTTCACGCGTAAAAATCTACCACCCCACGATCGCAGGCCTGAATTAAACCTGTTCGGCGACCAAATTCCCCATAAAGACGTTGCTAAATATTTAGGTGTTCAAATGGATCGCAAACTACTATACAGGATTCACATAGATTCGAAGAAGGGACAGGCACATGGCAGAATGTGTGCATTGTACCCAGTAATGAGTAGGCGCCTCGGAGGCACAGTTAAAAACGGACTGCTGCTCTATAACGCCCTCATCCGCCCAATAATTACATATGCAGCCCCTGTGTGGGCTATAGCAGCTAAATCACACATTGCAAAACTACAGCGAATACAGAACAGATGCATTCGCATCGCTACAGACGCTCCCCGATACTGCCCAGTCGAGGCTCTCCATCGGGAAACGAACACAGAAACATTACATGATTTTTACGTCCGAACCACACAGACATTTTATGACAAATGTGCAACACACGAAAATCCACTTGTTTCATCACTAGGACAATATGATCCAGATGAAATAATTAAATTTAAGCGACCGAAAATGGTACTTGCGCACCGACCACCGTAGAGCGCTGTGATTGGCCGGACCGCGCCCAGAGTCCGGACCCCGACCAAATGGTTGCGGACTGTTCAGAGAATTCCGTCCAGCGCCGAGTGTGGCTATACTGTAATGGGTGGCCATGCCGCTGGGCACAATACACGAGCCTGCTGGCAGCTCAAACACTTACATCAAGCTCTCACACAGCCCGTACAACACCGTTAGAAATAAAGCGTAGGAGTTGTTGTTAGGGATCCGCGATGAAGGAGTGGGCAATTTCTCTAACTGACCGACTGCCTTTTGCTGGCGACAGGCGATCTGAAGCTATGTCCTCTCCAGAGTGTGTCCCGACACATCAACTTGCGGGTAACACAATACAAATTAATTACTCGTAGCTTCATAGCGTAGATGTTGCGGCTAGGGTCTTGCAATGACGGATCAGGTAATTTCTCTAACTGACCGACTGCCATCTTGGCGACAGGCGACCTGAAGCTATGCCTGTTCCGGAGTACGACCCAGTGCCAATACTCGCGGTTAATTAATGCAATGAACAACACCGTGCGTACACAACATATCACTCTTCTTTTATTTTAGGTACGCGAGCTGACTGGCAGCTTGGTGGGAACAACAACATGTTGCCCCTAAAGACCAGTGCCCACCAAAACAAATGCGGACAAAAGGTCCAAGCTCCCAAATTGCTTAGTAGAATTTTTCTATCTGCCCAACTCTTCTTCCAGGACCATCCTTCTTTTCCTGTACTCAACCTGCCTGCTAATAATGCATGATATTTTGCATCCCGCATGAAAGTGCCCAGGGTTTTCCCTGTGTCTATGCAGGTTTTACCTGGGCCCAACTTATCTAGTAATTAGTCTAGAATTAAGATAGGGGAGTTAGCCATGGCGCCAATTGCTGCCATGGTTGGCCAATCCCCGAACAAAGCACACGATGCATGCCTCCCTTTCTGCATGGCTTAAACCCAGCATGATTAGGCGTAAGGGCTTCGGCCTGGGACGCACCTAGAGTCTTCCCTAACCCAGACCCCTCCCAAACAAAATACACTTAGTTTTAGTTAGGTTAGGAAAAAAAAAAAAGAAAAAAATTCGCGCAGATGCGTCGGCGGTCGTCTCTCGGGGCGTGCGCATCTCTCTCGCGGGCTGTTGGCTGGGAGTTCCCTGCGACTTATTGAGTAACCGAAGGCTGGCAGTTCGTACGGGATTTGCGTGCGTACGGGAGGCGGCCTAGCAGCGCCATCTGCTACCGACCGCGTCCCGCGGGTGGCGGATACGGGAGCCCAGCTCGAGAGTTGCAATCTCGCTGGGGTGGCTGTGAATAACCAATAGCAGTCCGCGGACCAATGGCCGGCCTGTGGAGTCGTTATTACGGCTGTCGGTGTGAAAGGTAGCCTGAATGCAGCTCGGCGCGTGGCAGGAAGCAGCTTCGTCGGCGAAGGCCCGCAGGGGAGCTCGAGGTGCTGAAAAAATGCGAAGTGTAGACGAACTGCGGGCTAGAACTTGCGGAGCTGTGAACTGCTGCGCGCGCAACGGAATTGAAATGCATCGGAACTCCGAAGGAAGACATCAGGGACCTTCAGCTAGGGCTGCTGTGGTTGGGCAGCAGTAGCCTCGAGCGGCGCGACCTTAAACCGTCTCGGGGATTTTGGGTGGCGAGGTTGGTTCCCTCCTCCCACCCTGGCTTGAAAAGTGCTGCTGTTGACCTGAAGAAGGAAGATGAAGATGGCGCAACGTCAGGCTGCCTTTCGCTCCGAGAGTCAGCAGTTCGAGCCGGTTTACTGGCTCGTCTGCCCACTTCTGTTTTAACTGTGGCTGCCTGGGCAGCTGTGGCTGGGCTGACGTGAAGTCGCCCGCCCCTGGGGGCGCATGCGCCCCTGGCTAATAATAACCCAGGAGCTCCCAACTTTAAATGCGGGCCGCAAGGCCCAAGCACCCAACTCCACCAAGGTTGATTTTTCAGCCCCTCCAACTCTTCTTACCTGGACCCTTCTTCCTCTTGTCCAGTAGTTACCTGCTTGCGTAATGCATGTTAATTGATCCCCGCATAAACCGGCCCAGGGTTTTCCCTGTGTCTATGCAGGTTTTACCTGGGTCACATTAGCTAGCTTTAAGCTAGGCGACCAATGGGGCGTCAGTCATGGCGCCAATTGCAGCCATGACTGGCCAGTAAACCCCAATAAGCACATGATGCACGCGCCCTTGTCCTGCATGGTTAAAAACCCGCATGGTAGAGTGTATAGGCTTCGGCCTGAGACACACTTAGGTCCTCTCCTAACCTGGACCCTCCCCTACACACTTAGAATTAACTTAGGCTAGGAAAAAAAAATTGCGCGCAGATGCGCTGTGATTGGCCGGAGCTACCGGCCAATCACAGGCCGCTATGGGGGTCGGTGCGCCAGGATGGATTTCGGGCGTTTGTATTTTTGCGCAACGTCTGGATCGTAGTTTCCAAGTGAGGAAACATGTGGGTTTAAATTGTTTGCACATTTATCATAGAAAGTTTGTGTCGTGCGAATGTAAAAGTCTTGCAGAGTTCCCGACTCGGTTTCCCTATGCAATGCTTCTACTGGGCAATACCTCGGGGCATCGGTAGCAATTCGAATACACCTGTTCTGAATTCGCTGTAATTTAATTAAGTGTGTAGGGGCAGCTGTTGCCCAGACAGGGGCTGCATATGTGATTATTGGGCGTATGAGAGCTTTGTACAGCAGTAGGCCGGTTTTAACCTTGCTGCCACATCTCCTGCTCATTACTGGGTAGAGCGCACTAATTCTAGCCTGCGCTTGCGCTCGCCTAGTGTCAATGTGAGTGCGCCAGAGTAGTTTCCTATCCATGTGTACGCCTAGATATTTCACTACATCCTTGTGCGGTATTTGTTCGTCAAACAAACGTATTTGCGGCCTGTGTTCTGCAGGCGGGAGATTTTTGCGAGTAAACACAATAGCCTCTGATTTAGTTGTGTTTACTTTTATACGCCAAGTCGTGCACCATCTTTCGAACTCAGTGAGCGCGACTTGCAATCTGTTTGTAGCTAGTTGGAGGTTGTGGGACCTGCTATACAGCACTGTGTCATCTGCATAACAGCCCAGCTTTACCAGTCGGTGTGCGGGGCGTGGCATGTCACTGACATATATATTGAAGAGTACAGGGCCTAAAATGCTACCCTGTGGAACACCTGCTCTTATTTGTTTAATGTCAGATAGAGCTCCTTCGGTAAATACTCTAAAGGTTCTGTCTGCTAAATAGGACGCGACTAGTTTAATATAACAGTCCGGGAATCCTGTTTGGTAGAGTTTGTAGATTAGCCCCGCATGAAATACTCTGTCGAAGGCTTTCTCTACGTCTATAAACGTAGCGACTACGTAGTCTTGTACGTTAAATGCGCTTGTGATTTCCTCAGTAAGGCGCACTAGCTGATGTACTGTCGAATGCGTACTGCGAAAGCCGAACTGTTCATTCGGTAGTATGTTATTATCGTGAATGTGCACATTAAGTCTGTGTAGTATGATACTCTCCACGACTTTAGACACAGTGCTTAGCAGACTGATAGGTCTGTAATTCTGTGGCAGTGTTTTGTTTTTGCCTGGCTTGTGGAAGACTATAACTCGAGCCTCTTTCCACTGCGAGGGGAAAATATTTAACCTAAACATTGCATTGATGCATTCGGCTAGATATTCTAGTGTTTCGGCCGGGAGTTGTTTGAGAACAACAGCCTGTATGCCGTCATTTCCGGGAGCTTTTCGCGGCTTCATTTTTTTGATAGCACGCTTTATTTCTTGTGCCTGTGTTAACAGAGGCGCAGAGAGTGTAGGTAGTCGCAGTTTAACGCGGAGTTCGCGGTAAATTTGCGCTGTGAATAGCCTATCGCAGGGCTGCATGTTGGGTTGGAATGCTGTTTCCAGTGTGTCAGCGAAAGCTTGTGCCTTGTCACGGGGCCGGAAAACTATGCCATTATTTGTTTCAAGGGGCGGGATTTTGTCTGATTTGTTTAGAATACGCTTCGTCATTGTCCAGGCGCTTCCGTCCTGGACATCGAGTCTCGCGATTTTAGTTTCCCACTGGCTGCTTCGCCAGAGTGAGATTTCGTCAGAAATGACTGTTTGTATTTCATTTATTCGGCGTTTTGTCTGCTGTGTGCGACGCCGTGTGTATTCGCGCCGCAGTCGATTTTTTTGTGAAATCAAGCTGCGGATGTATTCTGGCAGCTCGTCGTGTGCTAACCTAACCTCCTTTTCCGGGATGCAGTGGCTAATACCATCCTGGATTTTCTCAGTTAATTCTAATATCGCGGAATTTAAGTTGTCGCCATTCTCAATGCTTATTTCTGCCGCATCGGGGAGATTTATTGATAAATAATTTTTAAATCGTTGCCAGTCCGCATTTTTGTAGTCCCTGATTTTTCGTGGCTGGTTGGAGTCTACATTGGCATCATCGAAAATCAAGTGGACTGGGAAGTGGTCCGATGACATGTCATGTACAACCTCGAGTTCGAGTCCCGTGTGTACACGTTTATTCAGGGTGATAACTAAAATATCAGGCATGTTATTCAGTCTGCCAGTGTCATGTGTAGGCTCTGAGGGAGCATGAACATGGTAGTTTCTGCTAAGTTGGTGGGTGTAGAGTAGTCTGCCGTTCGCTGTAGCGCGTCTGCAGTTCCACTCTATTTGTTTAGCGTTTATGTCGCCTACGGCGAGGAAGCTCGGGGCCGCCCCATACAAGGCGTCCAAGTCCGCCTCACTGAGGGACATACCTGGTGGCGCATACATGGAGATTAATTTAATCTGTTGTCTATTAATAGTTAGATTGATACCTATAGCCTCAAGGTGTTGGAAATCTGGGAGCTGGCAAGCAGAATGCTTTACACTACTGTGGACAGCAAGGGCTACTCCACCGCCTCGTGCGTATCGATCGCGTCTATAAATGACATAATTTAATATTGTCAGCCTGTCTGTCGGAGTCAGATGCGTTTCGTTTATCGCAGCTATTTTTATTTTATATTTATCCAGGTGGTTGATAAATTCCGGTAGTTTATTTTTAATGCCGCGTGCATTCCAGAAGAGGAGGGAATGTAACTTAAGACTAGTGGCTGCGTGTGTGCTGCAATTCGGTGCCGAATTATTGCTGGTCATTGACGACGACCCCAGCAAGCGCACACACGCAATCCATGGTGGCACGTATTTTGTCGGCCATGGATTTGGAGGTGTCTAGCCAGATGACTAGAAGTTGGCACAGAGGACTGATGGCACTCTGCAGTTGGGCGTTGCCTCTGATGGCCTCGTGGGTGTGGATGACCGCCTGGATGTCCGCGAGCTGCGGTGCCTGGGCGCTGGTGGACGGTGTCACCTGGGCAGTTGGCAGCTCTGGTGCTGCATCAACTGCCATTGCTGCCACGGGTGCGGCCTGCGGCTGGGTGGGGGCTGGCGTTCTCTTCGCCGGTGTGGGAGCTGGCTTGGTGGCTGCCAGCTTGTCCTGGGCGGGCTGTCGGGGCCTGTCCTGGGTGGGGCGCGGGGGCTTTCCTTGGCCATTTTTGTGGCCCGTGGGGTTCTTCTTGAACCCCTTCTTCCTCTGCCACGGGTTGTTGGCAAGCACTGGGTAGTCCAGCTCATTGTGGCTGGGCTCCCAGTGCTGCTGCAGGGGCGCAAACTGGCTCCCACTGGCCTGCGCCAGGTAGTCGCCGAAGCACGGCGGCGGTGGGCCCCAGGGGTTGTGTCTTGGGGGGGCGTGATGTCCCTGCGGTGCCTGCTGTTGGGGCTGGGGCTGGTTGGTGGCGCGCGTGTTGTCGCGCATGTCGCGGCGGGACTGCAGCTCCCGCTTCTTTCGTTCTTGGGGGGGAAGGTGCCTCCGTGTTTCCTTCTTGTACGCACTGCACCCCTTGAAATTGACGCAGTGCGGTTCCTCGCAGTGAGCACACTTTTTGTGCTCCTGCTGGCCCCCGTGCGGGCATTCAGTGGCGCAGTGCGGGCCACTGCACCATCTGCAGACTGGTGCCGCACTGCAGCCTTTGCCCACGTGGTTGAATCGTTGGCAGTTGCTGCACTGCGCAGGGCCCTTAGGTCGCCTGTAGTCGTCCACGCGAATCCGCATTCCAGCGAATTCGCGCAGAGCCTGTATGATGGCGGAGTCGCACGACTGCGGCACCTCAATGACGAGGGCGTCGCACTTCTCCCGCCTCCGCCTGTTCTCCAGGAACCAGTGGTTCTTGACGGGCAGGTTCAGTGCGGCGAACTCCTCTTGAAGGAAGTCCGTCGGTGTGTGGCGGTGTACGCCGCGCAGTACGAATTTCTTTGGCACTTCGTGCTGTTGCAGAAGCACCGAATGCTGCGCCCCAATGGCCTGAAGGGCCTTCATCGCGCGCGTGTAGTCCGCGATGGTGGCGGTGTGTACCATGAGTTCATCCCTCCCGCGGTTCGTGCAGGTGAAGCGCTCGGTGAGGGCGTTTTTGAGTGCATGGTACACTCGCGGGTATTGGTGCCCCTGGTCAAGGAACACATAGAGTGGCTTGACGCGAGGGGCCTTGGGCGCTGCCGCAGGTGGCTGTTGGTTGGGGGGGCGGGGCCTGCCTGCTCGGTCGAGGAAGAGGCCGCCATCTCGTGGTGCGACCTCTTCGCCTTTTTCGTGGCGACTGTCTGCCAGTCGCCATTGGTTGCTTCCTCCTGAGGGGAGGGCATTGAATCGTCCATCTCAGTCATTGTCAAGTCCGTGCCTCACACTCTTGCGCACCCACTGACCGTCCCCCGGGGCTAAGTTAGCCGGGTTCAGGCTAGGCTGTAGGGGATCTAACTCCCCGGGTGTCACAGAGCTCGTTGGTCGTCAATACCTTTGTACCTTTACCTTCACAGCACAACTGTTACCGCCTGTGCACACGAGGCACACAGGCACCTTTCAATGATCGTCTGCTGCCAGCCGTGATAGCACTGAGAAGTGCTATCAACAACTGAACAAGCTAGACCGCTGGAGCTGCTCCAGGACACGTCCGTCCTCTACCAAGGCGCAGCTGGAACCTTTTTTCACTCTGCTCAATATAAATAAATTTACCTTGCCATCAACCAAATAAAATGTAACAATAGAAAAATAGAATTTTTAGAGGTATTTCCAAAATTGCACTGGAACCGTACATAAAAATGAGCCTATGTCACTCTCCAGCCCATAAATTATCTCTATGCAAAATTTCATGGCGTAGCAAACAAACACTCGTTTTTATATTAGTTAGGATGTGCAAACTATACAACAATTAATAAAAAACTAACAGTGACATCTACTGGTGTATTGAGGTACTACGATGCAGAGCTTTAATTTTTCTTACTCTCTACTCAATTCCTTACAATAGCAAAACGTAACGTAATGGCTTGAAGGCTATTGCTCGGCAGACATTGAGGAATGACACTAACATTTTATATATCTACTAGCTGCAGTACCCGGCTTTGCCCGGGCCTGAACACCGGGTGACATATTGTCCGCGAGTTACAGCAAAATGGATAGTGATATGTCCAGTGTGTTGGACATTTAGAAATGACACATAATTACTGTTTGTGTATCTGTGAACTATGATTTTCTGTTTACCCATGGCGATCGGTTGAAAGGTTTAGAAGTTGACGCGCTACAGCGCCATCTAGCGGCGAGTTACAAAAAAATTGGATAGCATAAAAACCTTCTTCATGATAAAAACACTTCGATGTGCCAACTTTCATGGCGATCGGTCAAACGGTGTAAGAGTTTATCGACGTCATACATTCCAACATCCAATTATATATATTCTTATATTTCGAAATTTTGGGGCTTTCACTTTTGTGGAAAGTGGATGTTTAGGACCTCGAATGGTTTGGAACAACTCCCTCTCGAAAGAAATGATATTTGAAATTCCTGAAATTTTCGAGATTTGGGGGCTTTGTCCCCACAGGGGGAGGGGTGATTTTGAGGACTCTGAATGGCAGGGAAACACTAAAAATCGAAAGAGAATGATTTTTGAAATTTTCTAAATTTTGGGGCTTTGACCCCTGAGAAGGGGGGGGGGTGATGTTGAGGACCCCTAATGGCTCGTAAACACTCCAAATCGAAAGAGATTAGGTTTGCGAAATTTTGGGAATTTTTTTTATTATTGGGACTATGACTCCTTGTGGGGGGAGGGTAGTTTGAGGACTCCGAATGGCTCGGAAACACTCCAAATAGTAAAAAAGTATACTTAAATTTAAGAAATTTTTGAAATTTTTCGTAATTTTGGGGTTTTGCACTCCCCCCCTCCCTCAAAATTTGGTGGGAAGTCGACTTTGGGTAAAAGTTTCACCATGCCCCGGACACTTTAGTTCGTAATGACTTAATTTTAATACAATTTCCTCCAATTTTTCGAAATTTTGTGGCTTTCACGTTTGTGGATGGGGGGGGGGGGGTGGAGGTTCAGGACCTGGAATGTTTCGGAACACTCCATCTCGAAAAAATAATATTTGAAATTCCTAAAATTATCGAAATTTTGGGGCTTTAACCACATTGGGGGGGGGGGGGGGGGGTGATGGTGAGGACTCCGAATGGCACGGAAACACTCCAGATCGAAAGTGATATAAAGAAATATAAGAATGTAGGCAATTACTGTACTCCTATCTACCATAATAACAATATTGACAAATAGAAAAACTTATTACCTACCTAAGAATAATTTTCTAAATAAATTAATAAATAACTCTATGTTTAAGAATTTACGTGCATACATAATATTAAACTTCAAACTATACACAAAAAAAAACTAAGGATGTTTGTGAAAATATTTTTTATTTGTCATAATGTTTAAAACATTTGTAGGATTTGTTTATATGTAAAACTGTGGTGGCCATATTCCGCTTATCCAAAGGAGTATAGAAATTAATAGAGATATCACTCCCTGTACACACCACAAATCTTTGAATTAAGTTAAAAAAAAAACATAGTCCAAAATGAAACAAAAAGTATAAATAACAACTAATTTGACAAAAAAAATTATTCAACTGGAATGACAATGTTAACATCCACCTGAAATTTAATAGAAGTAGGTAGGTAAGAAAAAAAAAATATATATATATAAGAAAATAAATGAAATTAAAACATACATAAATAAAATTATCTCACACTCAACCAAACATAATGTTTAATATGAAATAAGGGAAAATGGCAATTACACGTAACTATTCTAATTAATAAAAAAACTCAACCTACCTGAAATAGTAAAATTCAAATTTTTCAACAATATATTTCATAATTGATAAATATTTCTGGTCTTCGGTCTCAGCAGCCCTAAGACTCTTGACGCTCAGCAGATAAATTATTAACACTAAACCAAACTCCTTGCAAATAAGTAGGTACTGTAAAAAAAAATAACAATATTGACAATAGAAAAAATAAGTTGGCCCTACCAACCTATGAATAAATTTCGAATAAATTTATAATTTTAAGAATTTATATACTTAAATATATTAAACTTGAAACTATCCACACAATAAAAACCTAAGAATGTTAGTGTAACTAATTTTTTTTATTTGTCATAATACCTAAAATACGTATGTTTCCAAAATGAAACAAAGTATAAATAATGAACAATTTGACAAAAAAAATTTGTACAACTCGAATGACATTGAAAACATACATGTTAAATTTCAAAGAATTATGAGTGCCCTAGGTAGGGAGAAAAAATATATATAGAAGAAATTAAATTTAAAAAATGGGTGCGTGTACTTAGGTACGCGCATGAGAAGTTATACTTCTTTGGCATCATTAAAAAATAGTTTTTAATTGCATGCAAAAATATTGCGTGGAGTCTCTCCGCGTGGAAGAAGTGAAACTTCGTAATGTGGAAATGAAAATAGGAAGGGGTAGAAATTGACTTTTAGTGAAATCATATTGTATCAAATCAAACTAAAAAAATTAAGGAGATAAATTTGTAACGATTCATAGATTTATCTTCAGAGAGAGAGAGAGAGAGAGAGAGAGAGAGAGAGAGAGAGAGAGAGAGAGACCTATTGAATGTCTATAAAACTTACTTTTTTATGAGAGCAGATTTTCATGAAATAAATCATGAAATCATTCAATGATAAAGCTGTTTATTTAATTAAGCGGACGGGTTCGCCCCAAGGAGAAAATTGACGTGGCGAGACCTCGTGGACATAGAGAAATGACACACACTCACTATTTATGTGTTTATGAAACATGATTTTCTTTTTTTGCAATTTAAATTGCAATATACAAAAACGGTATTGAAAATTGAAACAAATATGGCGACACTACAAACTGTCAAGATCTCTATTTTTTTCTTACTCTCTACTTAGTTCCTTACAATAGAAAAACGTAACGTAATGGCTTGAAAGCTATTGCTCGGCAGGCATAGAGGAATGACACTAACAGTTTGTATATCTATGACACAGATTTCATAAAATTAAGATATATTTTTTTAACTCGTTAAAAGATTATTTTTTTTTTTTTTTTAGACAAAAGAGAGCCTATGTCCATCCCCAGGATATAATCTATCTCCTTGCCAAATTTCATAACGATCCGTTCAGCCGTTCAGCCGGGAAAAGGTAACAAACAAACAAACAAACAGACAGACAGACAGACAGAGTTACTTTCGCATTTATAATATTAGTATTGATGACACACATTACATAAAATTAAGATATATTTTTTTAAGCCGTTTAAAGATTATTTTTTTTAGACAAAAAGATAGCCTATGTCCATCCCCAGGATATAATCTATCTCCTTGCCAAATTTCGTTATGATCCGTTCAGCCGTTCAGCCAGGAAAAGGTAACAAACAGAAATACAGACAGATCTAGTTACTTTCGCATTTATAAAATTAGTATTGATTTTGAACGATTGCACTATATTCTTTTTCCCAAATTATTGTCAAGTACTTTTTTTTAGTTTCATCACAACTGTACATGCATATAATATTGTACAGGCACAAAACAACAATGGCAGGACGTATCTGTAATTTTATAACAGCCAATTTGTAACATGAAAAATTCTTAATAATATTATAAATGCGAAAGTAACTCTGTCTGTCTATGTCGCGCTTTCACGCCAAAATTACTGAACCGATTTAAATGAAATTTGTTACACAGATACTCTAGAGCCTGAGAAAGGACATAGACTACTTTTTAAAGTGAAAAAAGGGTTGTAAGGGGTTGAAAGGGGGATGAAAAGTTGTATGGAAGTATCGTCATTTTTAGAGCTAGAAGCTTGAAACTTATTTTTTAGGCTGTTGATTCGATATAAATAAATATGACATTCAAAGTTTGTAAAAGTTTTACCCTCAAGGGTGTAAAATAATAGGGAATAGGGGATGAAAGTTTGTATGGAAATATCTAAGGTTTATGTGAATGTTTTATAAGTTTGCGACAAGAGACAAAATATAAGCTATTCTGATGTAACATTTACGGAGTCATTACAAAATTTCAAACTGAAGTTAACGCGAGTAAGAAAGTTGCCAAGCACCGCGCCGTGCACAATGAGCGCTGTGCTGTTTCAGGGTGCGGGGGGGGGGGGGGGGGGGAGGGCGGCGTGGTACGGTGCGGTGTAGGTGGGGAAATATGCCTAAGTGTGCTTACCCGAACGGGCAGACACGTGAGGGCAGACGACTGTGCCACACGCATGCGAATACTGATTATTTCCGCTACAAATTCATTATTATTCACTGAAAATTGATTACAATTCGATTTGCTTACACGATTTTTGTTTATTTAATTAATGTTCTTCGTGAAATACAAATAAGTTTGAGTTTTGGGTTAGGTTATTAAATATTATTTTTCTCTAGTTGGGCCATTGTTTTGTTTATTTCATTCGTTAAAAGTAGATTACTTTCGAATTTAGTTAGATGTTATTATGTCATTATTATTTTTCATTATTATTATTGTTAATCCATGGGCATGACTCAGCTAAATTTAGTATTTTACTTTATACCTTATATACTTATATTACTTAAATAATTTAATAAGCTCTTTGCAGTGAAACACTGAAAAGAGCTCATTAAAGTATTTATACGTATTAGTCTTATTTGTAAAATAATTAGCCTAAATAATTGAAAAAGCTACCCAAAGAGACCATTCCACGCGGACGAAGTCGCGGGCACAGCTAGTGAGATTATATATAGAATAATACTTCTGCGATAAATGGTTACTCACAATTTCCTTCTTAGTTTGAAAACCAAAACCTTTCAACAACAGTTTTTTTTTTTTTTTTTTTTTTTCAATGCACACATCAGGTTCACATCAGGTATTCTTTGGCATTCAAAATTTATTTGCACTATCATCTTCAAACGAACAAAAAGTGACTCTTTATGCAAAATAAACATGGAAAACATGGCAAGGAATGCAATATTTTTTTTTATTAAAGTAACGCAATGCTTAGTTAGACTGTATACATGATTACGTTAATCGTTTAAGGTTATCTAAATTTAATTTACTCCACTTCGATTCGACCGACAAATATTCACAGCTAAGAATCACTAATAAATTATTTAATTGCGTACTTATCTTAAGTCTTTGTGCGTAACTATGTGACATTGTATCGCAACACCACCTTCAACTGACAGCTATTGAGACATTCTCGTAGGTTTGGAAAGGCGTAGCCAGCAGGAGTCAAATATAGGAATTTCCTTCACGGAATTAAACAATGAAAAGTTTAAAGACAGTATTGTTCATCAGAAAGTACAACACACCATGCAATGCTGATTGATGCTTCGTAGTTCAGGACGCGTAGGCATACTGCCAGCATGTGAATCCTTTTTTCTAAGGGTTTGCCTTCACGGAGCCATTCGTCACCAGGAGGGTGGAAGCTATAGCCGCTACATCGCGTCTACAGGTAAAGCAGTAAGTGAGCAACTACTGAACTTACTTAAGTCTCGCTATCGTTGAGGCCTCGTCTCGAGTCTGTCTTTTGGCTTATTTAATAAAACATTTTTGGCACGCTTCTGTCAAATCGTTTACTCTATGCGCTAACATCAGGAGCGGCTTAGATTTACAATTTGAGTTATTAATAAATTTCTGTATTTGATAGTTTTCATTTAGCATTATTTTTACTTATCTTATTTAGCACTCGTCCATTTCATGTATGTAAATGTTCTGTATTCATTTAAATTTAGGTATAGCTTAGGTTTTACTTAACGTTCACGCCAGTACCAGGGGAGTACCGCAAATAAGTTAATTATTGGCTGGGGAGCCTACCATAACATTGGCGACAGTCGTGCTGCAACTACGGCACTAATGCGACAATTCAGGTGTGTTGTACCGGCGCGCGCAGAGTCCAAGTGCGCTCAGGCTGAGCGACACCAAAAATTTACGTAACGCTGTGCTGTAACAATAGCGTGTTCGTTGCTATTCGAAGCATGACTTGAAAAGAACACGATGTGCCGTAGTTTCCGAATATCGGAGTGATGCGCATGCCACGCTGTCGCAGGAGTCAGCTGAGTGGTGTGTTGCAAGGACAGACCACTCTCGAGTGGGAACCATGGAGCTAATATACAGTAATACATCTGGAGAGGACAAGGGAAGGCCAGCAAAGGATGGGAGGTGAAGCCGGGTATCGGCGTTTATTCCCTGCTTCCTACGCTGGAAGAAAACGAAAACGAGCCAAACTTGTCTCGCGCGGCCGTAAAATCCTCCAAACTAAACTCGCAACAGCTCCGAAACTATCAAAACAATCAAACTGAAAATTTTACTGGATTATCTGTAAACATTCTTCCCCACACCGCTTTAATCTTTTTTTCGAAACATGAATACTTTCATTTTTAAAAATTAAATACCTATTTACTGCCAAATTTTTTTGTGAATACGCAGAGTAAATTTCAACATCGAGGAAAAATTTTTGTTTGCAACTATAGGTGGGGACACCTGCGTATGAAATTAGGAAGAAGCTTCAAATTTTATGTATATACCACTCTTGACGCATTCAACCCCATACTTTTATTTTTACAGAGAGTTGAAGTGGGAATAATGTTTCAGTGGGTAACACTACCGACATATGTCTTCGTAACGCACTTCTTTTTGTTATTATACTTCTCAAATTTTATAATTTCATACACAACGTTTATAAAAAACTAATTCTTACTTACTTCATTTAATCTATTACAAATCTCTTGTAATATACGTGTATTAGTAGAAGTTAGAAGTCTTTTCAATATCATGTTCATGTTCCAGTCTACTTACTCAACCAACGTAACATGCAAACCTTAGCTAAACACTGGTAGAGAATTGTTTGTAATAACTGTAATGCTATGCATATACTGACAATGTAAGAAACTTTCAATTTTATTAATTGTTTGCATAAGAATTAATAATTTTAAAAAATCATAGAATAGGCCTTTATAGACAAAACCTTTCACGCAGTTTCAAGTAGCGTACATAAAAGTTTTTAAATATATATAATTACCAAATATTGTTGAATATATTTAACATTTTTATACATGTTACAACACACATATAATAACAAGCCTATATAGGATATAAAAAGACAGACACCAAATTTTAGCATTTTGTATTTCTTTTCTCTGTGTGAATAAAATAACAGTTCTTAACGTAGTTGCTAATACATACTGTACTATATTTCTTAAAAAAAAAATACGAAAACCCCTGACATCGTCACCATAACAATGATAAATTTGCAAAATAATTAAGGCACGTCTTTTAATGCTACGAAGCACACTTTTAAGAGAAATGTTTTAAACTTATGTTGGGATTTATCTAATATCTTAAAATCATTGTGAAACCGTTCCTTTGAGGGAAACCTTAATATACCGAACACCATATCATCCTTTAATCGAGTTAGATTTTCGCTTCTTAAGACCCATTTGTCTTCTAAATGCACTGTACACAATGCATGGTTCGGAGACGCAGTCCAATTTTTCCGCTTTGTCGCTTTTTCCCAGATCTGTCGTTGATCGTCACGTTTTGGAAATCTATGAAAAAAGTAAAGAATTATACTTACAACTGAAACAACTTCTCTTTGTTAAATAGTTTTCTCAGGTTTTTCGAAAAGTTCGAAGATTAGTTACTTCCGTTTAAAAAATTTGCCACTTTTTTCTGATGCTTCAAAAGTTTTGGGAATTAATTTAGTTAACAAATGAAAAAAAAAATCTTTAATACATGTGAAAAGCAACGCCATCCGGCTTGGAATTCCATCGATTTGTACAACCATATGCGCTACAGGAAATCACCATTGTAGCCGCACACCAGCGCCACTTAAACCTCAAGGACAAGTGGGCTGGGGCTGCGTTTGCAGTAGAAATACGCTCTCTTCCTCTTTCTTTTCAACCCTTCTTCGCAACCGGCTGGCTTCGCTCTCGCCTTACACATGTCCACTCCAGATCTTCTTACATGCTCCTTGGTGGAAACACGCGCGCGCTACAAGGCAACCGGACCGCGAGTTGCAGAGCGAGGGAGTGGCTGTCGCCCTGGCTGAGACCGCCTGGTACGACTACAGCCCGGAGGAGAAGACCATCCTCCAGATCATGATGTGCCGAGCCCAGAGACCCGTGCAGCTGTGGGCGGGCAAGTTCGCCGTCATGTCGCTGGAGACCTACCTCGCAGTGAGTGTCTGTCCGCTCAGAGCGATATTACTCCACCTGCCCTGGCGTCCCTCGAGTTGACGACTTGAATATATCACTGCAGTTGAGTCTTGAACCGGAGAAAATTGTTTCGTTGGGTGCGAAAATTAACTTTAGCTAATTTTTCAACACGCAGACTAATAAGCATTCAATTATTTACATGTCAAGACTTTTTTTAGCCACTGTCAGTCTTACGTGTGTGGAAGTTAATGTACCACACACATTCTACACTTTGTAACTTCATATTGATATTAAAAATGTGGTTGGTTTTCTTTTTGATTCTTTGTTAATTAATCTACTATTGTTATCTACTATATAGTTACTAAACATATATTTATTAAATTTTATAAAAGTAGATTTAATGTTTTCTTTCTTAACAAAGTAAAATTTTAAAATGCTGATTGACAAAAATGATACTTAGCTGAAATGTTCTAAAAATTTGTCACATTTTCTTCTTCATAAAAATAAATCTTGAAAACAAATTTTTTTAATAAAAATATTTGTGTTAAGTTTATTTTAATTAAACTTAATATTAATTATTAAAATATTAAATCATGCTTGATATAAATGCTGATACTAACAAATTACATGTACCAACTTAAACCAAACGTGAGTCTTAGAGTGAATGTGTGATATCATAACTTTCGGTTTACAATAATTATAAGGGAATTGAAGAGTTATTAATAATTATGTTCAATTCACGAAAAAATATTGCCAATAAACTAATCACGCAAGGCTTTGCATAAATTTGCAATACTTATGCTCTTTTTTTTCTACCGATTGAATATCATTCAGTGAGTTCAAAATATCCCACACGCTTCTTCCGTTGATTTGATTTGGGGGGGGGGGGGGGTTGTGGTGAGAATGGGGGGCGAGTACTAATATACATACGTTGGAAGTTATACTGACTTGGTGCAGTAAAAAAATAACTTTTATTCTGCATGCAAAAAATTAATAGAAACAATACAATAAAATAACTGGAGTGATATTATAAATACGGTTGGTAAAGTATAAATCCAATCAAATTAAAAAATTAAATAAATACTCAGTTTTCAAATTTATTATAAACACACATATAAAATTATTTTTATTTTATTTCGTGAAATAAACTTTGTGAAAATTAATAATGAAAATCAATAATATGCTGAACGTATATTCATAAGTTTTAATTTTAATTATTTATTAAATAATGTAATAATTTTAAATTTATAAAGCTAATAAATTATACATACGGAAACAAAACCTCAATTATATAAATACACATGAAAATACAGTTTAAAATGTTTATAAACATTTGATATCATTACTATTTAAATTATATAAATGTTTTAAATTATATCGACCAGTCTCAATATCAATCATTTAAGTAAGTATATTATTTAAATCACACACATAATATTTATTTGAATGTTTTTTTTTTCAATGTGTCTATTTTTGTTGTAGTTGCGCGTGTATCGTAAAAATTCATTCTCATTATTTTTTATATAACGCCCCTAAATAAATATAACTTAATCTCACATATATAAATATACTTGGATTTACACTTGAACAGGTTTATAAAGACAATTTATATAATTAATATTCACATTAAATAATGTTCCAATAATACAAATTAGTGTTCAATATCAATAACTAAAGTATAATATTTAAAAGCACATGTATAATTTTTATTTGTATGTAGCATCCTAAAAAATTTGAAAATTTCGTTACAGAGTACGCGCACATTGTAAAAATTCACTCCTATCAGTTTTTATATCTCGCCTAAAGAAGTATAGCTTCAAAAATAAATTTTTCAATTTTTATGTAATTGTATTTATTGTTTAGTTTTATTTAGTAATTATTCCCCAGTCTGTATTTTTCCTAGACAATTGAGAAACGTTATTAAAATATGATCAAAATTTTAAAATTTAAAACTGCAACAAAGACTGGTTTGAAACCATCATTTATGTCCCTTACATATTCTAGGTTGCAATATTCTCCAGAATCTTTACTTTTAGTTGGATTGTAAGCTTCAACAAACATTTGCACTAGTTTTCCTTCGATAGAGCAAGAGAATACGAAAATACAAAAGTAAATAAATGATTTTAAACTCTTCAAATAAGTAGGAGAACGTCGCCTATATTGAACCGGCGCATAAATTGAATCACCGGTCTAAATAACAAGTTTTGGAATGAAGTGGCATCTGCCGGCATCAACATGAACTACTTGCACAACTGATCTCTCGTTCCATTTGAGCCCTGACCACGGTCTAAGAAGGGGAGGTCTGGACACTCGCCAGATAAAAGTGATTACTTACTGTCTCCATAGTTCGTTCGACGTCCGCTATTCAACTCTAGCGCTAGGTGTCTTGCGGTGGAAATATATCACTAGACGTTATTATGAATTTGTAAATTCTCTTGAAAAACAAACAAGAGGTAAATAATACATATACGATACAACGATAGTTCAAAATCTAGAGGTGTAAAAGTAACGAAAAAAACGTACCCGTATGTATTCGTTACTATAACAATTAGTACTCGTTAGTTTCGTATCGTTACGGTACTGTACTCGTTACTTCTGATACCGCATAACATGCTATGTTATGTTACAGCAACGTCTCGAGTCGTATTGCGTACGCGTACAGAATGACGTCGCGTAAATAATAATAAATCTAATATTAACAGTAAACAATATTTGATAATCAACAGTTTTTGTTAACCAAGAAACAATTAAATATCATTAGAGCGGCTTTATTATATTATCTATTTTAAGATAAGAACAAAACATGAAAATACGCGATAATAAAAAACAAAAACATACATAGGGTACCTATTTCTAATTTGTAAAAAATTCTTTCTTGCGTTGTTTCTGTTCCAATCTGAAACTTTGTCTACACACACAATACCTTTAATAAACAGTAAAAATCTTGGACGACGAATTTCCAAATTATACTTTACTTAATAAACGAACATCGTTCTTGTAACGTATGTACGTTTTAAAATTCATCGAAAAATAATAATAATTACACTATATTTTAACATTTAAATTTAAAGTGTTATTCAAAGTACATAACTTGGCTGATATACGTATTTGAATAACAATACCAAACCTGAATTTACAATACATTATTTACTACACAAATAAGTGCCATCGTCAGGTATTGTAATGTAAATTACAAACGGCGATTACTCTTAAACTAGTTGGAATTTCGTATATCCGCCTTTTGAAATAACAAAGGAAAGTTTAGAGCACTGAATAAAAGTATTTTGGGATTTTTATTATTTTTTTTTTAAGGAAGAGACCGCACTCGTTTTGCAAATTTTGTATTTTAATAAATAATTGTGTATTGTCAAACTACTTACAAACAGGTATTATCAGGGGTTTGCTGGTCATTAATAAAATTCATCATACATTCAATTTTTAAAAACGTCTGGCCTATACAAAAATAAGTAGGTATTCTTTGGA
This sequence comes from Bacillus rossius redtenbacheri, assembly GCF_032445375.1. NCBI lineage: Eukaryota > Metazoa > Arthropoda > Insecta > Phasmatodea > Bacillidae > Bacillus > Bacillus rossius. Next base: position 23,067,181 of record NC_086330.1, on the reverse strand, counting down.
CTACATTCATACAAATAATAAAATTTAACTTACTATTCCAAAGACGTTTCGGAACTGATCTTTGTGATCCTTTTTTGTGAGAATGTCGTCTTCCACAAAATGTTTTTCACATACATAATGGGATCTTTTAAGGACAAACATGTCTCGTGGAATTACTTTCTGCCACAATTGCCTAACATTATAATCATTGGGAACTCGGAATATCGCAACTTTCTCGTCTGACTTTGCCGGATAATTTGTTTTGCATCCAGGTGCAACACAATGGTTAGGCATTTTCACAGTTACAATAATACACGCTTATTCTCTTTATTAACAATCAATGCTCCTTGCTTACAATAAGTTCCCGTCTTCCCACCAATGCTAATGTGGAAACAATACTACGTAACCTAATTTAAGTACCTCATTTATGAAATAATTCCCAAACTTATAAAACAAAAACACATCCAATTTAATACTGTATCGATATCTGGAGATTAATGCATTTTTAACATTTAAATGAAAATTTAAATGATTATTATGTTGAGTTGTTCATAACAACAAAGCTTAAAATACCACCGCAGAACAAGCAGCGCTACAGGTCAACTGGTGGAGCGGAGCGGAACTACGGAGACATTAGGTGTGCCACTTTTGCATGCTGGCCTGGTTGGGGAGTGTCCAGACCTCCTCTTCTTAGACCGTGGCCCTGACCTTTGAATATATATACTGTATAGAAGTCGCCAGCCCAGGTTAAAATTTCTAATACGGTTTGAGGTAGTTGGTTAATTCACCACCGCAATCGCCACCATCTCTAGGGAATCGACTTGTGGTGGTCCCTAGCAGACAAGTGTCGAACTCTTCAAACACCCCTTCCCCCTCCCGTTGAACGACCTTGAGCTGCAGTGAATGCTTGGTAGGGGGTGCGGGGAATGACAGTGGGCGACAGTGCTGCGCTCTAACGTGTAAATAACAACCTAAGACGATACAGGGCGTTACGGCAGCGCCCTGCAGCGGTGAAGTTCCCAAGCTGCTCATCATACGCTCCTGAAAAAACGTAGCGTTAATCCTATCCACTCTCGACTTCTATACAGTATATATATTCAAAGCCCTGACACAGACGTGGACTCTAGTGTGTGACGGCAAAAGTGTTTTCGGTCCAATGAAAGTAAAATGTTATGAGTGTTTCTAAGAGAAAACAACTACATATTCCAGGGAGAAAATTGTTCTGGTTTGTATTCATATTCGTAATAAGCACGCATTTTCAATTAAATTCGATGTTCAATATATGACAATATTATTAGCACATTTAATTCAGTGATAAAACTTGTAAATATGGCCGATTTTCCTAATTTTTACCACTTAAATTTGCCTTATTTGGACTGGTCCAATCAACAAATATTTGTATTGGAAAATATAATTCTTATTTTAAAACAACCCTGATACCATATATACCTACAACATGTTTTTAGTTTACTTTCGAAGAAAATATACTCATAAGAATAAATGAGTTCAGTAGTATGTAAAAGGGACTACTAGCACAGGCTCCAGGCGGTGGATTGTGATTGTCGGTCCGCCATCTTGGATTGTGACGTCACGCCGGCCATTTTGGACTCAAAAATTCCTCAAAATTCCTCAAAAATATCTCAAAATGACTCAAAAATTCCTGTTTTGAAGAAAAATGTCTCGTTTTCTTCCACAAAAATTCGAAAATTAGGATTTCGAAAATCCTCAAAATACTTTTGCCTTAGAAAGAACTCAAAATCCTAAAAAAGGCTTAAGCATCCTTGTCTATAGCCTCCGATAAGCCTCTTTTAGGATTATGACATCACTGTTGCAATTTCCGTTACGCCTGCCATCTTGAAAATCTTTATTTATCTGACTTTAATGAAAAAAATTAAAATCTATAAAAAAAATAATAAAATTTTAATAAAAAAATATTTAAAAAAAAACTTACGTTTACGAGACCTCGGTTCGAACCCGACGAGTGCAAAAAAATTGCCACTGATCCTTCCCTCACAGTGGCTTCTGGCTGACTGACCCCACTACAGTTTTCATATCATATATATCATTAGGTAGTATGACATCATATCCGCCACCTTGAAAATCCGTAATTTTTATGTTAGAAAATCGGGAAATTTTTTTAAAATCATTAAAAAAAATTAATTAATCGAATTAAATAATAAAAATCTTTAAAAACGCCGTTGCACTTTTCGTTACGGTCACCATCTTCAGTGGCGTCTCGTCAGGGCAAGCAAGGCAAGCAGTGCTTGCCCAGGCAGTTTCCAGACATTGTATTTTTTAAATAAATATTTTATTCAGAATAGTATTTTACTTTGGCTCGTGCAGTTAGGTGTATGTATTTTTTACACTATCTTCTTGGGACCCAATACTGTGCGCTGTGCGCTATAAAAAAAGAACTCGTTGACACAAAAACATGCTGTTTTAGAAGCGTTGCTAGGTTTAGAAGCGCTGGTAGGATCGCTTTCAGCAGGAAGGCTGCCGCAGTAGTTTCCTTTCGGAAGGGGGGTGGCATGGTACAAAGATTCAGGGAGGGGATTGGCTGGAAAAATACGCGGTAGAAGCTACGAAGGTAACGCTTTCTTGCCGAACTGGAGCGAACATGGCCGAAGCAGAATGTGGAATTTTTCCGCCGACTGCTTCGGCTATGTCCGGTACAGTTCGGCACGGCAGGTGGCGATGTCGCGTTTCAGTCGGCGGTCGTCTCTCGGGGCGCGCGCATCTCTCCCGCGGGCTGTTGGCTGGCAGTGCGTGGGGGATTTGTGGGCGTACGATGATACTACACTCCCACTTAGTATATAAGTAATGAAGAGTAGGTATTTTACTATCAGAATAATGTAAGTCAATCATTATTTTTCAAAAATAATGTATTAAAAAAAAAATGTCAATTTTTTCTACCTGTGGAATAGTCAATGTTCAGTTAAGAAAACTACTTAAATAGCACCATTTTGTACCTTGAAATCCATATTTTCCCGGCGGAGGGTCCCGAGACCCCCCCCCCCCCCCCAACCTCATCATGTTTTGGTGTGAACGGAGTAATTGCTTCCCCTCATGTAAACCTCACGCCTCGCCACTGACCATCTTGGATTATAAAATTATGCATGTTTCGTTATGTCCGTCATCTTGGTTGCATGTTTAGTTATGACAGCCATCTTGAAAATCCACAATTTCAATGCTAGAAATTCCGAAAAAATTCCAAACAATATTTTAAAAATTGCATACTACAAATGTTTGGTTACTCAATTATTTGGTCCTCGGTTCGATTCCCGGCGAGAGTAAATCAGTAATTTATTAAAATATTAAAAAAATTCTCAATAAAAAGTAAAAAAAAACATTTTGCACCACATCCGTCGTTTTGAATTATGTCACCACTGTATGAGTTATCTTTACAGACACCATCTTGAAAATCTTTATTTATTACCCGATTTTAACGAAATAAAGTTTAAAATTCATTAAAAAATTCACTCATTAAAGTAATGATTAATTATATCGATTCTTTTTCTTGGTTCGATCCCTGGTCGATGCAAAAAAATTAATTTTATGTAAAAAATAATAATTTTAATAAATCATGACCATAGTCCTAAAATATACTTAAAATCATCTACTACCAGCCTCCAGTAAGCTGTTATGTCCACCATCTTTGCAATTTTAATTATTGACCTAGAAATTCAGGAAAAATTTCAAAATTCACCGAAAAAATCACACAATACTTTACATATTGAATCGATACTTGGTTCGATCTCCGAACGAAGATAAAAATAAATTTAATTAAAATACCAGAAAAGTTTCAGGTTCGAGGAATTAAACACCGCAAGTTCTTTTACTTACATAATTTATATTCTACTACAGGATCATTTGCGAAAGTTATCAATCTTATAAACATTTAGCCCTGCATAGGCATGAAGTGACTAATTCTTAGCTCCAATCGGTTTATACTAGACAGAGACCAACCAGAACCTATGCTGACATAGTCCTCCTCTTCTTGACAGAATTTCTGGATACCGTGTTTAACAGTTTGCTTCACATCGTCAGAACTGTAAATTACTGCAGCCGATGTCTTACATGCACATTTCTTAACCTTGTCATCGAACGGATAGGCTATGGCTTTCCGTATATACAGTCCAACCACAAGTTATATTTCAAAGGTCCGTTTGGTGCTACGTCATCAGTAAGCTGATTGATTATGTTCTGTCTGATATCGTCAAGAAAATTACAAATGTCTTTCGACTCACTAAGCGTATTTAGATAATAGTAGTCTTTCAGACTGCGCAAAGAAGAAGCCATTATCATTCACCTGTAGAGCACCGACCACAGTCTTAGGTTTAGTTCCATGTCCAGATACCATAGCAATCGGTTGCTGCGCATCTGTTTTTTTGCTTGTACACTTTCGTGCCTTCAATCTAAAGCGAGTAGTCGTAATTTCTGCAGGTAGTTCAGCTGTAGGTGCACGGACTTCACCTTTACAGTTTTTCGCATGTCGTCGCAAATTATCAATTCGAGTAAACCATTCATGACACTCATCACAGCGTAACTTCATGCGAGATGGATTCTTCGTAAATTTACTCCTCTCATGTCTCCGCACATCATGAGGAAATGCGAACGTCATATCGCAGTACCTGCAAGGATACCGGGGTGATGAAGACGAGCCTTTCAGACCCGATCCAGATACTGACGTTGCCGCAGTTGCACCATCTCCGAGCATACTCTTATGAACACCAATGCATCGTTGTTGTATAGAAACCTTTACTTTCTGCCGAACAGCAGGACCTTTGGATATCTTCATGTGCGTTTTCATATTATCTTGTCTTGCAAATTGCTTGTGACATTTCTCACAGCCAAACATTTTGCGATAAAGGTTCTTAGCACATTTTCTCTTCTCGTGTCGTCGAGCATTGCTGTTGTTTGAGAAAATCTTGTCGCAGTAACAGCACCGATGTTCGTTAGTTGATGACGAATCACCACCCTTTGAAGTCTATATCGATGGCGGACCAGCGTTCGCCCAGTTTTCCTGTGCAGCCAGCACTACCGGCATTAAAGTGTCTTCTGCTGACGTTACCTCGACTGTTGAAGTCTCCTGCAATGTTGACGTTGCAAACGGGATCTGCTCCATAACCATCACCGTTGACGTCTTGGTTCCCGTAGTCGATGGTACAACATCCATCGAGTGCAACGATAAAAACGGTAAAGATGCCATCGAGTTCACAAGAATAGGTAATTACACGACTTATGCATCAGATGAAACAAACTAGGTGATCCTTACACCGTCGACGTCAGTAACAAACTGAACGGTCTGCTGTATAGGACACGCTTATATACATGCACCGGATGGAATAATACACTAGTCAAATCAAGTCCATTTACTATAATGCAGGAGTCAAAACGACATTTAAAAAAGATAATATGATCGAAAAAATTAGATGCAGAGTGATACGTTCTCATCTCATGAATTCGATCTCACCAATATACGCTAGGCTCCAAGAGCTTCAATTCTTGCCACCATATCGATCTATATTTGGCTTCGAGAGCTACAATGCGCGCTATCAGATCCATCTACATTTGGCTCCAACAGCTCCAAATACTCCAACGGCTCCAAAAGCTTCAAATGCTCCAACAGCTCCAAATGCTCCAATGGGCCAAATGCTCCAAATGCTCCAACAGCTCCAAATGCTCCAATAGCTTCAATGCTCCAACAGCTCAAAATGCTCAAAATGCTCCAACAGCTTCAAATGCTCCAAATGCTCCAATTGCTCAAAAGCTCCAACAGCTCCAAATGCTCCAACAGCTCCAAATGCTCCAAATGCTCCAAATGCTTAAAATGCTCCAAAGGTTCATAGCTCCAACAGCCCCAAATATTTCAAAGCTCCAACAGTGCCAACAACTCCAAATGCCCCAACGGCTCCAAATGCTCCAAATGCTACAACAGCTTCAATGCTCCAACAGCTCCAACAGCTCCAAATGCTTCAACAGCTCCCACAGCTCTAAATACTCCAAAGCTCTAAAGCTTCAATGTTCTATCAGCTACAAATGCTCCAACTGTCTACGGCTCGAACAATCAATGACGTCAAATATATTTGTTGACTACAAGATCAAGAGGCTACGAAGCTGCGATATTACAGAACTGCATGTATACATGAATACTTGACTACGAAGGTACCGTCTACAAGGCTCCAATTGCCGCATCTATCTTCGACGGAATTTCTCGTTTGCTCCAACTGCTCCAACAGCATTTTGTTATAATATTACAAGGCTACTTGGTTACGTAGCTACAAGTCTACGAGGCTCCAAGACAATATGCCTACGTGACTACGAGCCATGAGGGTTCGAGACTATGCGATTGCCAGTCTACAAGTTTACATGATCGCGAGGCAATAGGACTACGAAGCTTCCAGAACACAAGGTTACGAGACTACGAGGCTACAGTGCTACGTAAGTAACAGGACACGATGCAACGTGGCTACGAGATTACTTGGCTCTAACTGACTACAATAGCACCATTCAGTGGTAAGAGTTAATTTATCTCATGCAATGTCGATTATTTTCAACAGGTGAAACCACATGTTGCTTACAGGTAAATATTATGTAGTTCTTTTATGTGGGATTCGGGATGCTCACTAACGATCGCAAAAGAAGGATGACTTCGCTAGACACCAATGAGATGTTCGTCTTACGTGTTAGTGCTTCACTGATGTCTCATTGTATATTATTTGACTGAGTAATGGTTGTTTATTTTTTGAATTCAACATGGTAAAAAATTACAAGTGCTGATTTACTAGCAGAAATTCACGAAATAAATGTAACTCCAAATAAAATGTAATGACTCATTAGGTGAAAAATACTTGATGCAGAGAGCGGTTTCTCAGAATAGACAGAAGAACTTGAATAAACCACAGGAATAATCAGGAGCAAACATATTGAAAAGAATAATCGGGAGCACACGGAGAAAACCATCACACTTTTCTTTGTTATCATAAAATAACAGAAAATAATATTTAATAAATAAAAATTGATTAAAAAAAATTTAAAATGAAAAAATACAAAAAAATTCTGGCTTGGACTAGAACTCTATATTTGCTCCAAAATGAGAAGTTCACAAGCAAGCAGAATCAGATTTTAAAGATGGCGGGTGTAACGGAAATTGGAACGGTGACGTCATAATCCTAAAAGAGGCTTATCGGAGGCTGTAGACAAGGATGCTTAAGCCTCTTTTAGGATTTTGATTTCTTTCTAAGGCAAAAGTATTTTGAGGATTTTCGAAATCCTAATTTTCGAATTTTTGTGGAAGAAAACGAGAATTTTTTTTCCTCAAAACAGGAATTTTTGAGTCTTTAGGTCATTTATGAGGAATTTTGATGAATTTTAGAGTCCAAAATGGCCGCCGTGACGTCACAATCCAAGATGGCGGACCGACAATCACAATCCACCGCCTGGAGCCTGTGCTAGTAGCCCCTTTTACATACTACTGAGTTCCATTCATGGATTTAAACTTCAAACTTATTATAAATTACTTAAATGCCTATAACCCGAAAAATTCCACATTATAAACCAATATTTTTATGTGTTACAGTAGCTATATAATCACAACCTTATTAGCAAAATTAACAATGAATCAGCAATCAGAAGTTATAATTTGTAATAATTTATATTTAATAATCTACCTTGAGATAGTTAAAATGAATCGAGGATATTAGAACACTGAAATAGACTAATTAGTAGATTTTTAATTTAGTGTTTTTTTTACGTCTTTTAACCATATTTTGAATTTTTAAATAATATGCTAAAGTGTGATTTTCTTTTAGAATGGTTTTGAGCGGAAAATTCGGTAAATGGAACTCAGCATGTCAGTTTCAACATATCTAAATGGTGATTACTATCTCAATTTTGGTGAATTATTTGACGCAGATAGGTGCATTTTCTAGTTGATCCAGTGTATGAAATGTAAATCATAGGTACATTTAAAATGTGCTGGTGTCAATAGGAGAGTGAAAAAGTAATTTTTGTGGACCATATAAAGACAAAAAATATTTTACTACATTGTAGTATCTTTAAAAGACATTTAGAATATAAATCTAAAAGTATTTCGTAAATAATGTGAAGATAAACGATTTCTGTATAGCAATATCTGTATGACATTAAAATATCACTTGAAAAAGTATTTTGTGAACGTTTTCAGGAGTAAATGCACTTTTGTTCGATATAATATCCCTTAAAGTAATCAATAATATGATTGTCTAAGTGGTCCAATTAGAGAGTCCGGCAGTCTAATGTAAGAAATCGGTTCCTAAATTGAACCAATTGCAGGGTTTTGAAAAATATTTTTCCCGCAAAATGTATTAATGATTTTTAACTCTGGCTTTGTATAATGTTGTAGAATAGTCATATATAATTTTCATGAAAACGTGTGTTTAATATCACTTATTTACAACATTATGAAAACTGGTCTAATATAGGAGTTTTTCCCATTGTCAATGATGCTATAATATAGGTATGTTTGAAAATAACTGTAAAGTGACATTTTTAAAAATATGAATGTAATTTTTTTTTTCAAATTTATTTTGATATCTGTTGTAGTTAATAAATGTTTTCTTTGCAGATACTGAATTCGGCGTACAGCTATTACAACATTTTGGACACCCTCAAAGGAAAGAATTAAGAACATCCAAAATCCGCTGTTAGGTTAGATTTATTATGCGAGATAATACACTCTCTGCATGTATATTATCTTCACGCAAAAACTCAAAATCTTGAATATTTGACACTAAAGAAACAAAAAAAGGTGAGATAATCTTTCAGTTCTCGACAGTGAAGTGTAAACATCTAACCTCGGTAATGAGCTAATTAATGTATTCTCAAGTTGCAAATAAATTTATAATACGAGACTTGGACTTTTAAAATACCTATACATTTAACCTAACAATTCCTTATATCTCTAGAGTATGACAAACGTTGTGCTATCTCTACTATTCAATGTTAACTAAGGATTGTCAAAACTGTATTGCGTGATTTTTAAGTTTTGACATTATTTAATGACTTTAAATTATAACATAAAGTATTAAAGGATAGTCTTACTATCTTAAAATTTCATTCGATACAATAATATGTTTGGTACATCCCCTGATGTTTACGAAATTGACGTTCTACGTATTTATGTTGCTACACGTGGTTCCGCCACCTTTGTGTCACTTTCCCGTCTATCGACTTCCGTTTCATTTTCACGAAATTACTCCTACCAAATGCCGTATACCGAGAGATAAGATGTTTACACATTAAAAAAAAAACACTTTTCTCCTACGTGCATGTTTATCATTTTCACAACCAAACACAGGAATAGGAAATCGAATGCGTCGGATAGTTTCTATGAAGATACAGTTACCTGGGAGTGTTAATATCCCTGTGGTTTATAACAGTCCGTAGCTGCGTGCTCAACCTTTTTATCCCTTCCTATTCCGCTCTTGTTTAGACCTAGGGCCAAATGTTCATAGCACGCAAATAGCATATAAATAGCACGCAGAGAATTCAAAGCTGCATGCACTCACAATAGAGCAGTTCGAAATATTCTAACCTATGTATCCCTCTTATTTTGTGTGGCGAAAATTTCAGTTTTAAACGTAAGCATTTTTGTTGCATATCATTTCTAGAAGTTATTTACCTAAATCCAAGCATTAAAATTCGGCATATTGTTTTTTATGGCTGGGAATGGTAAACTACAAATAATTTCCTCTCCAATAAATACTATATTAAAATTAGTTTCACTGATAATTTTTGAAATGCCACTAACGTGCACACTACAGAGAAAACTTCAAAACACATTAAGTATTTTAATTTATTTTCACAAATATGAAACCCAACAAAAGGTAATTTACTTTTGATTAAAATAAACCGGCTTTTTTTATTAATTTTTATCATGTGTTGTCCGCGTAGAATCTTGGCCAAACGAAGAACGACAACATGGCGTGATGATAGTTGATTGTCGTGCATAGAATATTATTCAGTGATCGGAATTTTTGCGAAAAATTATTTGCGTTGATGTGTTATACTACGAGGGCGGAAGACTAAACAACATTGATATTCTTTTATTCACTCTCCCGTCGTTTATTCAGCTGTATAAAATGTTACAAAGACCCAGAAAAATAATTTCAGTGCTACTACTCCACAAGCTAATAAAAAAAAAATCGCTATTTTCCTCATATAGATTTTATAAACAATTTTGATATTTAATTGTAAACCTACATAAAGGATATCATTCAGACATATAGTACATGAATAACACGATTCATTAATTGACTTGCGACTAGTTTATTGTGAATTAAAAGCGTGATAAACCCGCATTTATGTTTGTAAACTTTGCTAGCTTTTAGCACAATCTTCTTCTTATATATAAAAATGAATGTTTGTTTGTTCGTTCGTCTTCTATGCGCTCGTGCATAGTTCATCCTATTGAGTTTAAACTTTGCACACTTGACCTTTGAAACAAGGAGAAGGTCACTGTATAGGTGAGTTTAGTTAAAAGTTATTTGTAAACCGTTCCCTGAATAGCTTTTCAGTATCAACTGCACACATTAATAACCACAATAAAATAAATAAAAAGTCAAATTATTGAATATTCCGTTATATTTTCCACTATTTAAAATATTACCTATGCTTGAATGAAACTTCAATTAAAATATAAAATTATGCGCCTATTTTCGAAAGAAATATTCAGAAATATCTCGAAAAAACGTATTTCATATACCTATGCAAAAATAGCCATAGCCGTGTGTTGAACAGATTTACGATATGTTTCCTATAGTACCTATAACTATTTCTTGGCAACTGGTTACCAAAGGCATCTCTTGTGAAAGTACAGAACATTTTTTTTTGTTCGTGGGCTGTCAGAAACCGCAGAGGACGCCTGGTAAAACGGCGTAGAGGTCGTGACAGCGCGCCTTTAATTTATTCATAACCGAGAAGAGCTCGCACAAAATGTGACATTTCAGTTGAATTCTTTTTTTACCCTTCAGGTCTGAGCAGGGCTATAGCGGGTCTCAACCTTAGTTGGCAGTACACATTCAAATATGCATATACTCTTCTTGTCCAACGGTTTATGCTATCAGCGCTGCTCTTGATTCGACGTGTTCTGTTGCCGGGAATACACCATAGAGCACAAACGATTTAGACGCATCTTTGTGACGTAGATAAATATTTTTAAATTGTATCTGAAACATTGTTTTTTGTAAAGTAAAATTTGTAATCAGAATTTCGGAAATTCATTTCGTGTAGTACCTATTTCATCAAGAGCACCGCCTGATAATATTCCAATTTTAAGTCTAAGGAGCCATAAATGAAAGATGCCAACTTGTTTTCCACAGTTTTTGTAAATTTTACATCGCTTAGTATTAATTTATTTTTCTCTATGACATGGTTGGTTATTAATAGTGACAGACTGCTACAATTAGTTTTTTGACGTGAAATCTATGAACGTCCTACTTGCTTTTCATGCAGCCACACCAGAAAAATTGCGACACCAAAAAATATGTAGTAAAACTACCGGCCTTTCTTCCATTGCCTCAGATCTCTTGAGAGTTTGGCGTCCGACAAAATAATTGCGACACCAAAACCGCGACAAAATCGGCCCGTCGTTCACAACCACTGGATCAACTGACTCCATGTCAACATTAGAATAATCACAGACCATATCCACGTCCATTACCAATCACGTTTCTGCATTCCCCGGCGCAATTTCAAATTAATCAGAAACTTATAAAATTTAATTTTTTAGTTCATTTTGGAGCAGGGAATGGCAGCCCTGGCTGATTTTCTAGTGTTTGTCATATAATTAGATAAGTGAATATGTGTATTACGTATAATTGATATTATTTCTGTGTCTATTTCTACGAGAAAACAATAGGTAAATAAAGGTAGGAACCACTAAGAAAAGTCAAAATTAGTTGTTAGTTTGAAACAATTCGCGACAAAACACCCGTTTTAAAATGCTATTTATTTTTATCTTTCGTTACTTACCTCCTTCTAGTCGGGGGTTTTACAATAATTTCATTTAATCCTTTTACGATTACAATGTTTACTTACGTCGTGGGGTTTTCAAAATATTTAATTTTGCTTTCTATATAATATTTTTTTATGATCTTACTACCAAGTCGTGTCTGAGTTACATTTAACCTCATAGTGGAATCAGCATCATAGCCATATCATGAAGAATGTATTAAATAAATTATGAATAAAAACCAAACTACACTCCCGAATTGCTGAATTTGCGGTCGCATCTCACTTTTTGAGTAAGACATAACACAACTTGCAACACCTGTCTGGAAGCAGCCTCAATAAAGTGCAAAATCTTATGAATTGAATTTCCTCGAAAACGTAATATATACTTTTTGCACAACTACAAGCGCTGTTCCATGCTACAGATGGCCGAAAAACTAAATTATTTAAAGAACAAAAAAAAGGTTCAAGGTAGATGCTATTAAGAAGGGCCTTCTTTCAATTAAAGCAAACAATTTAATTGCAAAGGACACTCCTCACTTCAGTTTATTTTCAGTCTTAACGTCATACAGACACCTCTCACTACATCTCTCTAGCGGCAGGGGAAGCAACTAGTGTAGCGGGACACTTAATAAACGTCTATATTTTTACTTCTGTAAAATGCAGAAAAAACTTACGTAAATGCGTTATTAAAAATTCAAACAAAATTTCATGTAAAAAATGTAGAGAAATATTTAAAGCTCTTTCCAACATTTGAAAACATTTTCCGCAGTGTAATTTAAATATTTAAATACCGTAAAATTAAATTTAATCAAAAAATATGTACAATTAATAAATGTTGGTGTCGCTCCCGCTGCCTGATTAAGTTTTGAATATATATTGAGTTGAAAATGATCTCAGGGGGCAAAAGGGGGGTTCGACCTCGTGGCTGCAGGCAGGAGTGCGTCATCCACGTGAACTACCTGGGCTGTTCAGGCCACCCAGGACGCCTTGAAATAAAAGGAAACTGACTGAAAAGACATTGCAGTTTATTAAGGTCGATACACTTGCTGGTCCAACCCTGGCCGAGTCTGTTGTCAGACCGTCTCTACACGGTCGGTTTAACACACCGACGTTGCGCGCGAACAGGTTAGGCGGCAAACGCGTGTAATAGTTTTGTCATGAGGCCGGCACTGACAAACTAAGGCCTCGGCGAAACATTGCAGCACTGAAAATTTGCAACTAAATTTATGTTAAGAAGGAAATTGAATATGAAATTCAAAAGTACACGATCAACCGTTCTTAAACAGGAATACAACCACATATTTATAAGCCAAAGTTCGTGATGGATTGCAAATACGTTTAAATGTACGTGAAAATATACTGCGAGACGTGACTGTTACTGATGACTGCAGTGAAGCGGCTGGATTGTGAACACGTAACACAAATGAAATATAATAATGTTAAATAAACTATGAACCTAGACAAGCCTAACTTGATAATAAACGCCAAAACATGAAAGTTACTATAGATCGCAGTGACGCGGCTGGATTGCGAATACAAAAGTCCTTACTTATGATGCTCTTACGTCATGTCGCCTAGATGCTGATGATGTCTGCGTGAAGTGTGCGGAGCGACCGTCCCTGGTGAGCGCCGCCAAGACGTGACCAGTTTTGGACTTAGTTGTTAATTTGAGATATACAATAATTATTCTACTGTGGCCGGCAGGGCCACATTTTTACTTGTAATTTATTTTTGTTGCTGGTCTCTAGTTTTATATGGTTTTTTATTTCACGTATTTTTACGCTTTTTTAATAAATGTTAATTTATCTGTAAATTTTTTTAATTATATTTGTTTCTGTTAATTAGTTATACGCAGTTTGGTAGCTATCGATTATGAGTTTAAGAATATCGATTGTGTTTCACGTAAATACCACTTGGTGAGCGCCCGGCGGTTGGCTGATGACGTCAGACATTCGGCTTGCCGGGAAGAAAAATTCAGCTGGGGCCGGGGAGTGAGAGTGTGCCGAGCGACCGTCGAAGACAGAGCCATGTGACGGCGCGGACTGGTGTGCCGGACGGCAACGGGCGGCGAAGAGTATGGGGGTGGAGGCTCCACGCTGGGTGACAGGGCAATGGTTTGCCCTGTGATACTGAACTTATCAAGGTAAAGAGAGGCCGCAATTTTGATTTTTACCCTCGTGGTGCTGCACTGGTTTTTGGCAAACCTAGTGAACTGTGTATTTTCCCATACTAAATTTTATTTGGACGGAACTTTTATTAGCCAGTTTGGTGAAGAGGCCCATTTGTTTCACACGTTGTTCCAGTGTGGGATTTTTTAAAAAGGTCGCCCGTTTGCCTGTAGTTGTAATAAAAGTATAAGTTTGGAAGAAACGAACATTTTGAAATTTGTTTTTGAGACTTTGTCTTCGGAATTTGCATACTTAAAGTTGCATTTAGCTAATATATCAGCTTGTGCAGTATTATTAAATGCATGCGATCGGTATTGGACTACATGCGCAGCCTGATGTTGGTTGGTGCGGCCATTCTACGTTTTTATAAAATCATTGGCAAGTTAATAAAGAAGTAAGACTTTGTTTGAAGTATATGATAAAAACTTCTGTGGTAACATAGTTATGTTACGTGAAGAGTTTTTGCTACATTTCCCTTAAAAAAATAAGATAATTTTTTTTGATCATCGTTCACGCCTTTGTGAATTTGTACCTATGGCCCGGCGTGGCATTAGACTCTGGAGTTGGTGAGGAAGGTCAGGAAGCCAGCGCACGCCTAGGATATTAACTTTGTTTTTTTGGCAAGTCTTTAGCAACGAACATCTGAAGAAAGACTAAACCGTTGATTGAGAGTTTAAGAACTTTATTTAAATAATTTTTTTGTACTTCAGTTTTTATTATTGTAGAATTTTTTATATATTTGTATTGATTGTCTTGTTTGATTTTTTTGGTATTAGGGCAATCAGTAAATTTTGATATTTTATAGTGGCCACGCCTCACGCCCTTATATATTTTTATACTTGTTGTTATCAGTATTTATATTTTTACGATTTTTTAAAGGTTATTGTTAGTATCGCAAATGGGGATAAGATGCTGCCATTATTAACGTCAGCTTTTGTAACTAAGCTTGTATGGTTATGTATAGTAAAAATTATTTTTGCAAATTTCTATTTTTTAATAACATACGTCCAAAGTCTTGCCTCTTGTTTGTTTAATGGTTACTCTGCTATTATATCCTTTAAATTTTTTGGCCTGACCCCTGGGCAGTGGTGTGGGGAATTTATATTGTTTAGCTTTTTATGCCTGGTTTTAATATTTATTTTTTCCCTTCGCGCCCAGAGTGAGTCGGGGACGCAACCCCTCTTCCAATTAAGGAGGAAGAAGGGTTACACTACAATGGTATATAATTATTATATTATTTTCAGTATCTTATAATTGTTATTAATTTGGTTTTGAAAAGAGAAATTACTTATTTAATTATACATTAGCGCATTGCCAGACCCGGCCGGGCGCTGCAGTCGACTTGCTGTTCGTCGCGGCGCACTTTCACTCACACGGCGGACATCACGCAAGGGGGTGTTCGTTGCACTTGCGAGTAAGTGTTGTTGGGACGTAATGGCCTTTGCGACCCAGAGGGAGCACCGGCAGCTGGCGTCAATGTAATATACAGTTTACTTTAAGTTAGTAAATATAGATTGCCATCACCCATCGTTCCTTGGTTGGGACACGGGGTGAACCTAGAAGAAGTTGGTTATGAATTTATTGTTGCTCCTAGATGGTGTCAGGCCTGCTCATAGGCTAGGCCAATCATTGGGTGGGTGGTCGGCTTCAAAGTGTTGTACAAAGTTCGAGGCTCTGAAGTAATACATGCTGTCATGTCCCTGTTAGCGGCCAGAGGTGCTGATGTGCTGGAGAGGCAGAGAACTAGCCCTGATGATAGACTGGCAGCTGTTCCTCCTTCCTGCCTCGTCAGTGGTTGCCTTGCCTGGTATGCTGTTGATCTGCACTCTTGCTTGGCATGGAAGAGGGAGAGGGGAAGAGGACGGGCTGGAGATTGGTGTGGTCCTCATATGGTCGCTACTGGACCGATGGATGAGGGGAGGGGTGCTAGAGCAAGTACCCGAAAGGTCGGTCCAAGGAGGTAGGATAGAGTAGTAGTATGTGAATGGCGGTCCGGCGCCTGGCGTCTGGCGGTGGTGCCTGGTGCCGGTCCGCCATCTTGGATTGTGTCGTCATGGCGGCCATATTGGATGGTCGTGACCTATACCTTTGACCTTGACGACTTTTGACCTTCAAATTAGCCAAAATTTCAAAAATTTAGCAAAAATTTGCCCAAAATTCTTCAAAATTCGCCAAAATTTCCTTTTTTTTTTTGGAAAAAAATTCCGCCAAAAAATCTCAAAAAATTACACAATTCACAAATCAGGATTTCTAAAAACCTCAAGAATCGTTTTGCCTTAGAAAGAACTAAAAATCCTAAAAACGGCTTAAGCATCCATGTCGACAGCCTCCGATAAGCCATTTGTTAGGAATAAGGATACCATGACCGTCATCTTGGATTATGATGTCACCTTTGCAACTTCCGTTACGGTCGCCATCTTGAAAATCTTTATTTATTATCCGATTTTAATGAAAAATTTTTAAATTTATAAAAAAAAATAAAACTTTAATAAAAATATTTAAAACAACACACTTTTTCGACTTGGAGCTCGGAGTCTTCGGTTGGAACCCGGCGAGGGCAAAAATAAATAAATAAATAAAAACGACTGAACATTCCTCCAAGGAAGCCGCTGGCAGACTAACCCCCGCCACTTATGTCAAAATTGTATATATATCGTCACCTAGTATGGTGTCATGTCCGCCATCTTGAAAATTCGTAATTTGTATGTTAGAAAAACGGGAAAAATTTAAAAAAATCATTAAAAAAAATAATTAATCGAATTGAATAAGAAAAATTAAATAAAATATTACTTGAAAACCACTGTTGCACTTATCGCAATGGTCGCCATATTAGATTATATAAATGTTGCATGTTTCATTATGCCCGCAATCTTATTTGAGTACGATGTCATCGTTACACTTTACGTTACGACAGTGGCGTAGCCATGATTTGTGTATGGGGGGGGGGGGGGTTAAGAAGCATGGTTCCTCCCCCTTTTAAAATGGGGGAGACCGGGGGTCCATCCCCGGAAAAAAATTGGATTTGATTTAAAGGTGTAAAATAGTGCTACTTTAGCAGTTTTCTGTACTTAACTTTAAATATTGTAATGGTAAAAATATAATTAATTTTTTAATAAAAAAAGTGTTTGAGTGATGAAGTAAGAAATTAATTAAATATATTTTTATCAATACAAGTGCCTTGTTTACGTCCACTCAAAATCATAAATCATGCTCGAAGATCGACAATAATAAAAAAAAGGAATAAAAAGGGTTGGGTTTCGGCTTTAGCTCCTTCATGGAGAGATCTGTTTCTCAGAAATAACCATAAGCACTTGGAGAAACCACAGGAATGATCGCAAGCACACGGAAAAAACCATCAAAATATTGACAAGAATAATCAGGAGCACACGGAGAATTACATAATAATATTGACATGGATAATCGGGAGCACACGGAGAAAACCGCCACACATTTTTCTTTGCTATCATAAAATTACAAAAAAAAATATATATATATAAATTTATCTAAAATACAAAAAATTCTGGCTTGGACTAGAACTCTATCTTTGCTCAACAATGAGAAGTTCACAAGCTAGCAGAATCAGTTTTTGTATTTTAAATAATTATTTTATTTTATTTTTTTTAAATTTTTTTTTTGTAATTTTATGATAGCAAAGAAAAATGTGTGCCGGTTTTCTCCGTGTGCTCCCGATTATCCATGTCAATATTATTATGGAATTCTCCGTGTACTCCTGATTATTCTTGTCAATATTTTGATGGTTTTTTCCGTGTGCTTGCGATCATTCCTGTGGTTTCTCCAAGTGCTTCTGGTTATTTCTGAGAAACCGATCTCTCCATGGAGTTTTACTCTAAATGAGACATGTCATTTTATTCAAGGTTAATTAGTGAATTTCTGCTACTAATTTAACAATTACGATATTTTTATCAGGTGGAATTAAAAAAAAATATATCATTACTCAGTCAAATAATATGCTCTGAGAAATCTGAGAAACACTAACTGGAAGAACAAACTTCCTTCTCCTTGGAGTCTAGCGAAGCCATCCTTCTTTTGCGATCGTTAGTGAGCATCCCGCATACCGCATAAAATAAATAAATATTATTTACCTGCAAGCAACACTTGGTGTCATCTGTTGTTGAAAAGCAGAACTACTTACAACAAGTACCTTTGCATGAGATAACTCTCGCTGACGAAATATTTAAAAAATTCTATTTAAGTAATGGATTTAATTTTATACTCTTAGTTAGCATCTGCCATTAGTCGCAGAAGCTAACATGTACCCTGGTCCGTTGTCTGTAGCTACATCAAAACGACATCACTGTAGATTAGACTGGCGCATAATAGTTCGCGACCGGGTGCGCTCCTTTTAGTTCGCAGCTCCTTGGCGAACTAGGTCACTCTTTTAGTTCGTCCGCTCCCATCTCGAATTCAAAGAAGACAGGTCACAGATAGTTCGTTCGCTTTGCTACCGCTACTGCAGGCGATCTTCTTTGTATGTTATAATAGTTATTTTTTATAATGATCAGTGTTGTGAACGCCTAGATTATTATCCTTTTTGGGTTATTATACATCAAATGAGTAAATAAAACAATAATTTACATAATTGGGTAAAATTGCTTATATAACAGTTCTGTTTTTATTCTTCACTTAAAATACACTATAATCGAAAAATATTAATTTTTAAAAGTATTTATTTTATAGCTAGTTTAAGAAATATTATTTATGAAATGCGTTTATTTTAGTGAATAAAATAACATTTTATAAATATACAAATTATATTTTTTTTAAGAAATAATCAACAAAAATGCGTTATTATATACAGGCTACAAAGTTACGTAAATTATTAAGAAATAAGACCCATTACTCTTCTAATTTGTTACCTTACAATTAGACATAGAAAAACTAATAAAAACTCTTTTGTAAGATTGTATGCTAATATTGCTTAAGAATGTGTATGTTCATTAGGACCTATATATAATTCACTAAATTTAGCAAGTTCAACAACACTTAACATACACTATAATAGAACAATTTTAATTTCTAAAGGAATTTATTTATTAGCTAGTATAAGAAATATTATTTATGAAATGTGTTTATTTTAGTGAATAAAGTACCGTTTTATGCCTATAAAAATACATATTTTTTTTTTTAAGTTTTAGAAATAATCAACAAAAAATTGTCTGTAAAGTCGGTTTACGGACGAAAGTTTAACGTGACGTCATAACAAAACATTGATGAAATGATAGCATACTCTTATGAATAAAATTTAATAATTGTTATTGAATTATCACTATTTTGTATTTATACAAAGAAGGAGTGAAATGAAATCTACAATTTAATTGATAAATTTACTTTTATTTGCACTCATTAATTCAAATATGTTTATTACTTTAACGAACAGATTATTTTAACTATAACTTTTATACATGTTTGCTATTTAACTTCTTCCAATCTGTGTTATTCTGTTAAGGATAGGACGATGATAGGAAAAGTAGGAAACGAATGGGAGTGTTTCAAGTTTAATGTGTCTCGAAAAAGTCCAATCGATGGTTGTTCCAATCGAGTGGAAGACAGATAGATGCGGCGCAAGCGTACAATGAGCTTAACGGGACACAGCGTAACATGACAATGTGCGTAACGGGACACTTTTTCGTGCGTGCAGCCGGCGTTCATCGATTTATTAGACGTTGTCACGTCAAAAATAAGTTTATTTAACAATGGTTTTATATAAGTAAAAAATTTAATACTAAAGTTGTCATCAGCTGTCAAAATTATTTTATGAATATTGAAATCATTTTGTAAACACTGATATAACTACCTAATGTAATTATGTCTGACTTGTTCTCGGTATACACCACGGTTTCCCCACCGCGAAGTTACCGTGCTCGGACACGAGTATAAAGCTATCATCTGAAAAAGTTTCATTACAGTAAACATTTGCAGCGATCAAGAGTCAACATTTTTGTAAAGTCAGTATCCATTAGACGTCTGAAATTTCAGCTATCCGACCCGAGCAGATAACGATAGTCAGCCAAAAAGACCAGCGACAAAGCCATAATTAATACCCGAAAGGGAGAACGAGTGATGACTTTTGATAAGAGCCAGATCATGTGCACAGAACTAAAAGAAGGAGATCGGAAAAAGAACGAAATAATGAACTGAGGAGCGAGGGATCTGGGAACTAGTTCGCGTAGTTCGTCTGTGAAAGCGCTCTTCCGAACTAGTTCGTTCGCGAACTACACAAGTCTACTGTAGATACTGCAGCAAGGTGTTTACCTTGAGAAAGAATGCTAAACGACATGAGAGGATCAAGAGTAATTTGGGTCCTTGTCAAAAACCATTTAATTGCAGTCATTGTCAGAAATCCTTTGGTAGAAGATATTACTTGGCTAGACATTGCAAGAACTGTACAACTAAGATGAATAAAGATAACGAAGACTGTGCTCCAACATCGCGGAAGAGGAACGAAGGCAGAATATTGGACGACAATAATTATTACGAAGAATGTAAAAAAAAGTTAATGCTAAAAATACTGATATAGATCAATACAATAATTTAAAACCTAAAACAAACGAAGAAAGTAGCAACCTCATTAGAAATGAAAAGATATTTACACCAATATCTAGTCGTCACCTTGAAAATGTGAAAGATGGAGAACCACCTGAAGCTGACAAGACCGAAGACTGTGATGAATCATCTGAACCTGACATGATTGAAGATTGTGGTGACACATCTGAGGTTGAAATTATCGATGACTGTGCTGACACATCTAAGGTTGACATGATTGAGTACTGTGCTGAACTGCTGAAGCACCTAAATTATGCAAGAGCGAAGACTGTGATGGTGGCTTGAGACCAAAACGATTCGAAACGACGTAATAAAATAAATTATCCTGATCAAGCTTGTGATAATCACTGGCTCGATGACGAAAGTGACCTTGTGGTTGGTGTTAAAACGGAAGACACCAGAGATAATAATATTTATTATAAACATACAAGGAAGATGAACGTAGCAGAAGAGATTGATTATACCTCACGGGAAGATCCTAAATCATTGGTTGACAGGCTAAGACTTCTAATTGGTTCCCTTTGTGCAGAAAATTATTCGAGCATCAAAGAAATATCCTTCATACTCATATAACTGAGGGAAGCTGGCTAAATACAATAATGGCTTAAATTAAATGTATGTGTATGAACTTGAAGAAATTTAATATTTTTTTTCAAGATGGTATCTATCATTTCTGGAAATCTTATTTCTAAATATAACTTATAACTTAAAGGTGTAAAAAAACGTCACCACTGCTAGCCAAAATGTATACTAATAAAGACATGCAAGTAATCATGTCAAGTTCGATAAAAAAAAGTAATTGAAATCAGTGGGAAGCAAATAAAGATGAAGCTTTGGGCGTATTTGGAGCCTTTTAGTGCTGTTGGAGAATTTGGAGCTGTTAGAGCTGTTGTAGTATTTGGAGCCTTTTAGAGCATTTAGAGACT
Source organism: Bacillus rossius redtenbacheri (assembly GCF_032445375.1). Lineage (NCBI taxonomy): Eukaryota > Metazoa > Arthropoda > Insecta > Phasmatodea > Bacillidae > Bacillus > Bacillus rossius. The sequence continues at coordinate 23,045,550 of NC_086330.1, read as the reverse complement.
TTTGGAGCATTTGGAGAATTTGGAGCTGTTGGAGCATTTGGAGCATTTGGAGCATTTGGAGCATTTGGAGCATTTGGAGCATTTGGAGCCTTTTGGAGCTGTTGGAGCTGTTGGAGCTGTTTGAGCATTTGGAGTATTTGGAGCATTTAGAGCCTTTTGGATCTGTTGGAGAAATTGGAGACTTTTGGAGCCTTTCGGAGCTGTTGGAGCATTTTGGAGTTGTTGGAGCATTTGGAGCCTTTTGGAGCTGTTGGAGCCTTTTGAAACTTTTGGAGCTGTTGGAGCTTTTGGAGAATTACGAGCCTTTTGGTGCTGTTGGAGTTGTTGGAGCATTTGGAGCTGGTGGAGCTGTTGGAGCATTTGGAGCCTTTTGGACCTTTTGGAGCTATTGGAGCATTTGCAGCATTTGGAGTTTTTTGAGCTGTTGGAGCATTTTGAGCATTTGAAGCTGTTGGACCATTTGGAGCCTTTTGGAGTATTTGGAACATTTGGAGCATTTGGAGCCGATTGAACATTTAGAGCTGAAGACATTTGTATTTTTCTTGAGGATATCAGGTAAAACATAATCAATCAGCTTACTGATGAAGTAACAATGTACGAACCTTTAAATTATAACTTGTGGTTGGACTGTTTATATGGTAAATCGTATCCGTTCGAGGACCTAGAGAAGATGTCCTATCAAGATTTCGTCTGTTACAATTTACAGTTCTGACGATTTGAAGCAAGCTGTTAAAAATGGTATCCAGAAACTCTGTCAAGAAGAGGAGGACTATGTTAGTAATGGTTGTGGTTGGTCTCTGTCTAGTATAAACCGATTGGAGCTAAGAATTAGTAATTTCGCGCCTATGCAGGGCTAAATGATTATAAGATTGCTGGCTTTCGCAAGTGATCCTGTAGTAGGATAGACATTATGTAATAAATATTATGTTTGTAAAAGAACTTGCGGTGTTTTTATTATTTCGAACAGGACACTTTTGTGGTATTTTTTAAAAATTTATTTTAGCTTCGTTCAGAGATCCATCCAAGTATCGAATCAATCATTACTTGAATGAGTGGATTTTTTGATGAATTTTGGATTTTTTCCCGAATGTCTAGCTAAATAATTACACGATTCCAATATGGCGGACATAACGAAACATGCAACATTAATAGGATCCAATATGACGGTCGCAACGTATAGTGTAACGATGACATCGTACTCAAACAAGATGGCGGGCATAATGAAACATGCAACATTTATATAATCTAATATGGCGACCATTGCGATAAGTGCAACAGTGGTTTTTAAGTAATATTTTATATAATTTTTAGTATTCAATTCGATTATTTAATTTTTTATGATTTTAAAATTTTTTTCCGTTTTTCTAACATACAAATTACGGATTTTCAAGATGGCGGACATTACATCGTACTAGGTGACGATATATATACTTTGATATAAGTGGCGGGGGCAGTCTGCCAGCGGCTTCCTTGGAGGAAGGTTCTGTCGTAAATTTTTTTTGCCCTCACCAGGTTCGAACCGAGGACTCCGAGCTCCAAGTCGAAAAAGTATGTATGTTAAATATTTTTTATTAAAGTTTTATTATTTATTAATTTTATAAATCTAAAATTTTTCATTAATTCGGATAATAAATAAAGATTTTCAAGATGGCTACCGTAACGAAAATTGCAACGGTGACGTCATAATCCAATATGGCGGTCATGGTATACTTATTCCTACAAATGGCTTATCGGAGGCTGTCGACATGGATGCTTAAGCCATTTTTAGGATTTTGAGTTCTTTCTAAGGCAAAACGACTTTTATGGTTTTTCGAAATCCTAATTTTTGAATCGTGGAAAATTTTTGAGATTTTTTGGCGGGATTTTTTTTTTCCAAAAAAATGGAAATTATGGCGAATTTTGAGGAATTTTGGTCAAATTTTGGCTAAATTTTGGAAAATTTGGCTAATTTGAAGGTCATAGGTTGAGGTCACGGCCATCCTAGATGGCGGCCGTGACGTCATATTCCAAGATGGCGGACCGGCACCAGGCACCACCGCCAGACGCCAGGCGCCGGACCGCCATTCACATACTACTTAGAGTATTCACTGAAAAGTCGCATAAGGTCGCTTCAGGGAAGGTGAGAGAGAGAGAGAGTCATAACTCAGAACTATCAAAATTTAGAAACACACAACTTAGAACTATCAAAACTTAGAAACACACAACGCCGAAATACACAACTTAGAAATGTCATAATTAGAAAATTCTTTCTTGTGTGTTTCTAAGATGTGTGTTTCTAAGTTATGATAGCAACCATCTCTAGCCTAGCTTATCCTTGATAAGGCATACACAGCGGTAAAATAAACTAGTCGCTTACAAGTAACAAAAAAAAATTAAACTCCACATAATTATTATGTTCTATTTATTAAGTTACATAGACGTAATTGGTTCAATTATTACTACTTCAATCACTGTAATACAGAAATGCAAAATAAATAATAATACCTCGCAAAGTGTTAAAAAAAAGTCTATTAAATGTTTTAAGTAGCTACAATTTTCGTTCTTGGATGGTTTTGTTTTCCTAATCACCCTTGGTATGTAATGTAAGAGTATGAAATGTGCATCAAGAGGCATATATCAAATCGAATTTTACTAAAAATTGTTAAATACAACTATTTCCTCACAATCGATTGTACACGATGTGTGGCAAACGATGCATATCGGGATTGAAGGGCTATTAAAATAATTTAAAAAATTGGTTGTCTGTAAAGTCGGTTTACGGACGATAGTTTAACGCGACAACGTCATAACAAAACATTGATGAAATGATTGCGTACTTTTATGAATAAAATAGAATAATTTTTATTTAATTATCACTATTTTGTATGGTTACAAAGAAGGAGTGAAATGAAATCTACAATTTAATTGATGAATTTACTTATATTTGCACTCATTAATTCAAATATTTTAACTATATCTTTTATACACGTTTGCTATTTAACTTCTTCCAATCTGTGTTATTCTGTTAAGGATAGGACGATGATAGGAAAAGTAGAAAACGAATGGGAGAGTTTCAAGTTTAATGTCCAATCGATGGTTGTTCCAATCGAGTGGAAGAAGATAGATGCGGCGCAAGCGTACAATGGGCGTAACGGGACACAGCGTAACGGGACAATGTGCGTAACGGGACAATGTGCGTAACGGGACACTTTTTCGTGCGTGCAGCCGGCGTTCATATATTTATTAGACGTCACGTCAATAACCCCATTTCTGTAAGTTGCTCTTCTTTTGACGTGACAACGTCTAATAAATCGATGAACGCCGGCTGCACGCACGTAAAAGTGTCCCGTTACGAACATTCTCCCGTTACGCTGTGTTCCGTTACGCTCATTGTACGCTTGCGCCGCATCTATCTCTCTTCCACAATAATCGGCACTACTTTAAACAGGTTATTTTGCATGAGATAAATCAACTCTCACTACTGAATGGTGCTATTGTAGTTAGTTAAAGCCAAGTAGTCTCGTAGCCACGTAGCCTCGTGTCCTGTTATCTATGTAGTACTGTAGTCTCGCAGTCTCGTAACCTTGTGTTCTGGAAGCTTCGTAGTCCTATAGCCTCGCGATCACGTAAACATGAAGACTCGCAATCGCATAGTCACGTAACTACATGGTTCGTAGTCACGTAGTCATGATGCCTTGGAGCCTCGTAGAAATGTAGCTACGTAACCAATTAGCCTTGTAATCTTATAACATATTGCTGATGGAGCAGTTGAAGCAAAAGAGAAAATTCCGTCGAAGACAGATGCGGCAATTGGAGCCTTGTAGACGTGTAGCTTCGTAGTCAAGTACACATGTATACATGCAGTTCTGTAGTATCGTAGCTGCGTAGCCTGTTGGTTTTGTAGTTAAATAGCGCAAGGCCTAAGACTATTTGGAGACAAATACTTTTGTCATCATTGATTGTTGGAGCCGTAGACAGTTGGAGCATATGTAGCTGATGGAACTTTGGAGCTTTGGAGCTGGTGGAGCTTTGGAACTTTGGAGTATTTGGAGCTGTTTGAGCATTTGGAGCTGTTGGAGCTATTGGAGCATTTGGAGCTGTTGGAGCTTTGGAACAATTTGGAGCTGTTGGAGCTATTGGAGCTTATGAACCTTTGGAGCTTTGGAGCATTTGGAGCTGTTGGAGCATTGAAGCTTTTTGGAGCCAATAACTTTTGGAACTTTGGAGCTTTGGAGCTGATGGAGTATTGGAGAGTTGGAGCTGTTGGAGCTTTGGAGCTGTTTGAGCTTTGGAGCTGTTGGAGCTTTATAGCTGTTGGAGCTATGAACCTTTGGAGAATTTCGAGCATTTGGAGCTGTTGGAGCTGTTGGTGTATTTGGAGAATTTGGAGCTGTTGTAGCATTTGGAGCTGTTGGAGCTTTTGAGCATTGAAGCTTTTGGAGCATTTGGAGCTGTTGAAGCATTTGGAGCTGTTGAAGCAAAGGGCAGTTGGAGCCAATATCTGTTGGAGCCAATGACTTTTGGAGTCAAAAGACTGTTGAAGTCAATGATTGATGGAACCAATGACTATTGGAGTGAATGACTTTTGGAACTAAAAACTGTTGGATTCATAGACTGTTGGAGACATTATATCTTAACTTATCATTGACGATCGCATCCTACCGAGTTGAATGAACGAGAGAATGCACCTCCTTTTCGTTAAATGAGCTTTCGTTTTGTAGAATTTCCGTCCATTCGTGCTTCGTTTTCATTAAATGCTTGTCCTGCGCGAACGATGCGTAGTCATTTTGTGTACATTGCGTATATTGCGTACATTGCGGTCATTGCGTGTGCGTCAATTGCGAGAACATTACGTGTTCGTTCCGTTTACTGTGTGTACTATTTCTTCATTTCGTTTCCTGTGTGTACTGTGGGTTTATTACATTTATTGCGCGTAAATTGCGGGTATTGCGCGTACATTGCGTACATTGCGTGTTGGAGCTTTGGAGCTTTGGAGCTGATGGAGCACTTGAAGCTGATGGTCAATTGGAGCATAGGAGCCAAATGTAGATGGATCTGATGGCGTGAATTGTAGCTCTTGAAGCCAAATGTAGATGGATCTGATGGCGCGAATTGTAGCTCTTGAAGCCAAATGTAGATGGATCTGATGGCACGAATTGAAGCTCTTGGAGCTCAATGAGCAGGAGGGCTGCCTGCACTTGCAAAAGTGTGACTGTGAAACTGGTTTGATGTCAATGCTATGTTTTATGGAAAACTTTCTGCATTTGTGTTAACCCCCCACCCCCCGCGGAAATTTTTAACAGATTTGCGCCACTGCTTGCAATACCGCAAAACGGCATGCATAGGTCCAGATGTTTACCTGCCAAACCACACAAGTGAACTTATTTGAAAGTGTCTGATTACGAATATGATTTAAGGGCCATTACACATGTCTATACCAGTTTCGTTCAGTGATTTTGTCTATAACATAATCTTTTAGGACAGTGAAAAGGGAATTAATGGGTGTTTAGACAGGTAGGAATAATCCTGAGAACAGTTTTGTAAGTAGTACAGAGACGTGCAAGGAACCTTGATTTTGAATATTCCACCATAAATTTGTACGGTCACCGCTTAAAGTTCCACAGAGGTGCAATGCCGACGTGAAAAATGCACACCAATTCGGGGCCTGACGCGAAGAGGCGCGAAGGTGTGTGATGAGTCAGGCAGTGTCGGCCTTAGCGACCACGCTCTTGTGGAGTTATGACGTCGCTCGCTGTTGGCGATGACTCCGTCCAATGAGAGCTGTACATGGATTCAAGGTAAATGTTGCATTCGGCCATTGTCAGAGCGAGGACGGAATAGTGTTTATACGAGTTTCATGATGGCATTACGTATGTTTACTTAATGTTTCACAGCAAGACTTGATATGGTTTCGTCTTTTTTTCTTCCTCTTTCAAATACAAACATTAAAATTTCACCAAGTTCGGTCATGGCTGTAAAAGTTACGAAACATGTATATTGTTTTCTGTGATAAGCCAAAATTTTTGTGGTAAATTTTCAAAAAAGGTTTTGATGTAAACTTCCACACACTTTCCCTCCTTCCCCCCCCCCCCCCTTACTAAACACTCTCCTTTATTAATATAGATATTAGTTCTCTTTGGATTGCACATAAATATTTTGGTCTTCGTAGTCTTTTATTATTTCTAGAATTTACTTTCTTTGTTTTAAGCTTTATTAGAATATGTTTCAGAAATTATAGTTTAAAAAAAAATTCCTTGTAACACTAACGTGTTATTTCTGCATTATACCTACTGTTTCGAAGCACAGAATAAACAATCACACATAAGAAGGGGCAGGTTTTTTTTTTCACGAAAAATGTTTGCGATTGGCGGCGTCTGCAAAATACAACATTTCCTTATTTTTCTGGGTCATTCAGGACGCGTTAGCTACCGCACAAAAAGGATAGCAAAGATATTCCCGGAGTAGACGTGTATCTGAAAGAAACTCGACTAATCACGAGTCTCAGATGATTCTACAATGTTTTATTTACTACAAAGCTACACTGTATATTTTTGTAAAAAAATTATTTATGAAATAATAACAAAAGTAATATATAAATGGGCATACTGGCGCAGGAGTAGTAATGTAGAGCTTGTTACCGACCACCATATTGGATTGTGACATCATGGCATGTGTTGGATGACCTTGACCTTTGGCTTTGACCATGTCCATGACCTTCACTTTTGACCATGATCTTGACATTTGCCCTTGACCTAAGTCTGCCTCTTTAATTCCGCCATCTTAAAATAGAAAATCCCAATCCACAAACATTGCAATTTTCGTTCTGGCTGCATTCCGAGAATTAGCTAGATAATGGAATCTTTTCAATATCAGTAATATTTTATTTTTACATTTTTTCTATAAAGATTTATAAAGTCTAGATGGCATACAGACCATCCATTTTTTTATAGATATATTGTGATGGAGATCACCCGGACTCCGACAATATTTGCAAAATGTCACCCAAAATAACAATTATAAACTAACATCTTAATATTTCATAAAGATTGGAGGTTTTGGGGTAGCAGTAGAGCTGGTATAGGGATGTCTACCCTCCTTGGGACAGGGGGTGTAGGTTGTGTTGATTGAAAAAAGTATGATTCATCCCACATCGTTTAAGTTTTATTTTATTGTAAACTATGACTGACACATAAATAAATTAAATGTTAAAATACTATTTTCACAGTAAATAAACAAATACTCCTTGGAAATAAATAATCAATAATTTATCCTATTCTTAGTAAGAGTATTAACTTTCAGAATGAAATGATTAATGTTAACAAAACACCTCGACCCATCCAGGCTAAATTAACGAAAGGAATTTAACATTTCCGGATACCAAACTGCCTGCACTCCTGGAAAGAAACAAAAAGTTAAGCCATCCTAACACAATTTTAAATACACCCAAATGCTTTATGTTTCACAAGCAGAGGCCCGAGGTTAAAAAATTACTTATGAGTTCGCCATTACTTACAACACCTCCTTCGAACGGCAGCACACCGCAGCCAGCCAGGGAGGCTCCGACAGACCCCAAACTACTTACGGAGAAGAACCACACAAGTCCACCCTGGGTGGCCCATTTATTAATTCCTACTCACATTGTCATCACGTCGAGAACGCTCTACGCGAATGCAAAACCCCGGCCGCGATGTCGCAACAAACCGCCATGCAGCCAAAGGACGCTATCCCCTCTCCACCGCAAATTCCAGACTGACATTCCTTCCGTCAGATTGCAACACAGACACCAGCGTGACATGCGAGCGCGCATGCGCAGGAACAACAACGCAGCGAAAACAAACCAGGCCGGCCAACGCCCCCGGAGATTCCAGGCCACGATGTCGAAACAACCGCCCGCAGCTGGCCACCGCCCCAGAAAAACCGAGAATGTTCGCAACATACCGCGCCGCGAAGAAAAAGAACAACACACGAGTGTCGCAAGCAAGCATCAGGCACTTAAGCGGGCTCACAAAGCACCACTGCGCAAAAACAAGTTATATAACCTTTTCACGTAAAATTTAACAGCATGACAATATAGAGGCAAATAACTATATACTGGCAGATCAATGTCTAATGGGTTCTGCCAGTGATAGCAATTATTTTGCACACTGTGTTCAGCCCGAGCAATGCCGGGCATTGTGGCTAGTTTTATTAAATTAAAAATAAAATAAAATAAATAAAAATTACCGCATATACATAAATCATGCAACTAACTAACAAAACGTTCTTAACATTAAAATATAATAAAAATAATTAAATGGACATACTGCAAGTTTAAACGCCACATTCTAAGCAGCACAAACTAACCAAAATATTTTCATTTATGAGCTGCAATGTGTAGAGCATAGCTTTCTAATTGCTCCATAAATATGTGGATGGTAAATGAAAAAAATATCAAACGAGACACTGCGTTACAGAACACCGTAGTGTTTGTTCTTTTAACCACCAGACCCCGTCATTTGCCGGAACGCGCGGCGACAAGTCGAAGACTGTCGCTGTTAAAAATGCACGCGGGGACAGAAACAGGCGATGAAGAAACATGGCCTCCGACAGGAAGCAGTAATTAGTAATGCCCCGTCGAGGAGACGGCCGACAGAGGCCCTGGCGGGTATAAGCAGCGTGGCAGCTGTCACTGCGACATGGCTGATACTCCCCGGGTGCTGAGCCTCTCGGAGACTCTGCTCCACTACTCCGGCTTGTGGCCACGGTACAGAGGCAAGATGTGCTCCCTCTACAACTTCATGGCTTCCTCCAGCAACTTCGTGTGCATGCTTGTGGCGGCGTCCTTCTTCCTGTCCGGCCAGGAGGTCCTCACGGTCGCCAGGATCGACTCCGCAAGCATCGTGCTGGGGACAGCAACAGTGGCGACTTGCGTCATGACGCTGCTGCTGAAGAGGCGGCGCTTCGAGGACCTGGTGTCACGCCTCAGGTCCTTCGCCGCCCGCGCCCTGCGCCAGGACACCCGGCACATCCTGCTGAAGATGGTCGCCACGGAGAGGAAGGTGTTCGCCGTCAGCCTCGCCACCATCGGCGTCATCCTGTATATGATCTGCGCACCCATCCTGCAGCAACTGGTGAGCCCCGGGCAGTGGGCGCTGCCCTACCCGGCGTACCCGGTGGGCGCCGAGGATCGCCTCTTGTTCGGCGGGCTGTACGCGCTGGAGGCGGTGCAGTCCATTCTCACTAGCTTCGTGTGCGCGGCGTCCGATGGCTTCGTAGTGTCGCTGATGCTGGTCACCTCGTACCAGTTCGAGGTGGTCGCGGCTATGATCAGCAGCGTCAGAGTTGGGGAGGACGAGCCAGGAGCTAAGACAGGAGAGACGGAGTCTGCTGGCTGCGACGAGGTGTCAGAGCCTCTCCCGGGACTAGTCTCTGGCAGCGACACGGCACACAGGACACACGCCGGTGCAACTCCAGCCTCGGGGAAGGAAGAGGAACGAACCCGAGCTTGGAAAGAAATAGTCGCTCTCCACCAGGACGCCCTCAGGTAATCACACAACTCAACTCAGCTTCACAATAACGTATCTTGTATTTCACGAATGTAGTTGATACGATGGTATACAGATTATCGTTTTTTCTTACCGTTTGTGATTGCAGGAACGGAGATGACCTATGCGAGCTGCTTCGAACGACGTTCTTTGTGCATTACATAGTGACGGCAATTGAATTAAGCATGTTTTTGTTTGGGTTAGTCGAGGTAAGTGTTTCACAGTCGTCATGGTTACTTTAAAGGTTCAAAGACATTTTTGTATGGTTGCGCATGTATTTTGACACGGATTTAACATATTGTAGGAACTGACTGGCCAAAATATAATTTAAATAATCCAACTTTTATTAAAGATCTTAACACATAGCATGTGCAAAATAATATAAAATTCATATTCCGCAACAATTTTTATAATATTTTTCTTTCTTCTTTATAAGATTATGGAAATAAATATCCTTCAATTTTTCAATTAATATTTGATTTTAATTAAGTTCCTGGATCAAAAATATGGTTAAAATTTTTTACATTAAAGTACATAGTAATTTTATATAATATCCATTTTTTAATTTCTAAAATAATTTTTGCACCCAAAATAATTTTCTTTGTGTGAAGAATGCACAAACCACCCCGCCCCCCCCCCCCTATTTTTGCAAACCTAAACATAAACACACGTGCGTGCACACACGCACTCACGCATGGTGTGTAGCATGGTGCGCGCGCATCGTAAAAATTCACAATAATCATTAATAATAATGCGCCTGAATAAGTATGATTAAAATATTCTACATAAAAATAAAAAGTTATAAATGTGCTTTTAAATCTTATACTTTAGTGATTAATATTAATTAGGCTACTTGTACATATCATATAACACTTTTATTTATTGTCAATATTAGTGGTATAAATTCGTTTATAAATTTTTTCAGGTGAATTTATATAATTGAGGTTATATTCCCGTATGTATAATTTATTTAGATTATAAATTACAAACATTTTGTTATTTATTAAATAATTATAACAATAAAAATTCCTCATATTTATTGATTCCAAATTATTTTGATTATTTTACTTAATCAATTAATTTATTTTATACACCTGTTTGAATAAATAGTGAATTCTACGTACTTTTATTTTTTTTTAAATTTGATTTAACTTAAAATTTACCAGCTGTATATATATAATCACTCTAGTCCTTTTAATAATTTATTTATATAATATGTATATATTATTTGCATGTGAAATTAAAGCTAGATTTGTATATGCCAAGTAAGTATACTTCTAACGCGCATACATAATAAATACACGATTCCAATTATTTTTTATCACAAGGAGAATTATTTTCACACTCCACAACGAATAATCCTCCACCTCATTTATTTATTTTATTATATATTGTTCAATACAACCGTACGATAAAAATATACAATAACAATACATTTAGTGAAAACCAGACTGCTTTTATGGTAATTTAAAGGAAAATTTAATCAAAATAAGCACGTTGGCCTACTAAGGTTTTTGTAAATAGCCAATAACCATTTATAAAATTATTATTACTAATCATAATAAAAATATAATGCTAAAAATTCTAGACTACAACATTGACCTAAACAGTTTAGTTGTAATAACCATATATTAAAAAATAGTCTTTCTTAAATATTGCGTCACGTTAAGAGTAAATATTTTATATTGAAAAAAAAAATTAGTTAAATAAATAAAATGGAGCAAATTAAATAGTCAATTAAACATTAGTAATTATTATTTTAGTAGGCGACTGTAACATAACTCACGTTGGTGATTTTTTTTTCCAGGAAGAAGATAAGTCTCAGAAGACTAAGTATGCAATCTTTGGGGTTTGTATGTTGCAAAGAATGTTTTTGGTATGTTACTTAGCGACGGAAATGAAAAGAAAGGTTTGAATTTTTTAATTTTTAAACAATCTTTCGTGTAGTGGTAAACACAGTGTTGCATGATGGGCGGAGGTTGGATGGAAATGCGTTGCAGAGCCCAATAGTAAGTGGAGTTGCACGGAACCAAGTAATGTCGACTCTTGCAAGGCCTGATTAACCATCAACTGTTCTTAAGGGTGTGCCTCCCATTTCAGGTCATGATTTTATATTTATATTAATCACTGATAAACTTTTAGACTTTTTCAATTGTTTAACTTTCACGAAATGAAAAATATGTATAGTGCATACTTTTTGCATAATTAGCTGCCAAAGTGTTATTTTTTAACGTTATTGGGTTGTACAAATTAGGAGAATTTAATTTATTTTTTCGGTTTAACTGTAATGCCACTGGCTACTTCATGATTTAGTTTGCATTTCTATCACAAAAACCCATTTCATTTTTGTTGGCTGTCAAAATCGTAACAAATTTGAGAATTTTGAAAGGCCAGGTAAAATTAATTAATATTTTCTGAAAGAAATTCAAACCATTTCTTGAAGTAGCCAGTGACATTGAAGTTAAACCTAAAATGTTTTAGTTATGTAATACATGAAGTACTCCTTATTTGCACAACCCAAAAATATTAAAAATGTAACATTGGCAGCTAATTATGCAAAAAGTATGCGCAGAATATATTTTTCATTTCCTGAAAGTTAAACAATTGAAAAAGTCTACACGTTTATCTGAAACTACTGTAAATATAAAATCTTGACCTGAAATGGGAGGCACCCCCTTAAATACAGCAGTCTTCTTATGGGCGCATTCCACGTTTATCTATATATGGTCATAATATAACAACAGGATAAAGCACACGAAGAAAATCTCCACGCCCAAGGAGATATTCCGACCTCCTTGGCGGCACGGCGGCCTACTTCTCTTCGATCCGTCGACCACTCACTATCTTCACCCTCGCGCTGACAGCTCGTAGGACATCTTTATTTATTCTTCGAGTAAATAAATGAGTATGCCACCAGTGCTCCGCCGTGTGGTATTACTATACAAATGATTGAAAAAAAAATCATCTTTGACGAGGGATGTTTCTCTCCGGTAAAGTGTATGATGGCAGTTTTCGCCCAAGTCCATAAACTCATGTGGTGTGGATCATGGGTTCGATTCCAACCCTTGCATTGCATGGCTCAGCCGTATTTATTTTCAGATACCCACGGAGACTTATCGCAAATATATATATATATATATATATATATATATATATATATATATATATATATACACACACACACACCAACACACACCTCATTTTAGGAATGTCTCACCCATCAGTTTATGTGAAATTTGTAAATACAGTATATTATAGTGGAAAATATTTTTTTCCTATTTTTTTGGCCTACATTTCAACATCTGAATAAATTCTTTTCGTACATTTTCTTATTTGTATTAAACTAGCTTATAACCCGCGGCTTCGCTCGCGCAATTTCTGAGTATTGCTGAAATCTTACCATGAAAAAAAGTTCCAAATATTTTTACTAAATAAATAGACACAATACATTTTTAGGTACAGAAATTATTTTTACAATCCTTAACTGTTTAAGAATGAAATTTTTTCAAGAAGTTAGTTGAAAAGTTTTTTTGAATTTTTAGTATATATTATTTATATGATGTTAAAAATTTATTGTTAGAGTGTTCGAAGATATTTTACTTTGACGAAATCACACTTCTCTCCTTTAATTTAATGATGTAGACAATTAAAAATATATATTAAAACTCACAAGTTTATGCCATTGTTTACAATGACACTTTTTATTTATTAAGGTTAGAGCTATTCTTAAAATAATTTAATAATTTCACTTTATTACAAATACCTTCCAATATTTAAGGAAATTTGATACAATCACATCTTTAATTGTAATGTAAAGTACAGATCTCAAATTTCTTATCAAAACTATTAGTAGATTCTTAGTTTGCTTAGTATTACTACAACAAATCCATTAATTTCTTACCCCTCGGCTTTTTCCAATAGGGACGACAATGTTAAAATTGAGACTTAAGTAAATATGACAATTCTGGTTACTCAGACAGAAACCAAACTAATCCTTTTTCTCTTCTTTTAACCGCAGCTATGAATTCGAAAATAAATATAATAAACTGATATTTATTTTGAGTTAGAATTATTCTTACCAAAACCATAACCCTTATTTCAATATTTTTAGAATAATAACTACCCTGTTACAAATACAAAATATGGTATTTCTGAGAATATTTAATAAGTGAAGTTAGCTTAACGTTCATTTATTTATAATTTCCTATAACATAAATTATGTTTTATTTCATAAGATAATATTTTTAATGATAACGAAATATTTAACAATATTTCACATTTTAGTACAACAATTAAAGCGTCTTTTTAGTTTTTCAAAATATAATTTTATTTTTTACATTTTAATTAATATTGAGTTATATTTTTTTATTTCCTCCTAATTATCATATTTTGGGGGCTTAAACCCTGAGGAGAACGGATGTTGGAGGTTGAGGACCTCGAATGGCTCGGGACACTCCATCTCGAAAGAGAACAGATATTAGAAATTTCTGAAATTTTCGAAATTTTGGGGCTTTGTCCCTAGAGGAGGGGGTATGTTGAACCCCCTGAATGGCTCGGAAACAGTCAAAATCTTAAAAGAATAGATTATTGAAAATTATGAAACTTCGAAATTTTGGGGCTTTGACTCCTTGTGGGGGGAGGTTAGTTTGAGGACCCCGAATAGCTAGGAAACACTCCTAATAAAAAAAAAAGTACATATAATTTTTTTTTTCAAAATTGTGGGTTTTCGCATTCCCCCCCCCCCCCTTTTTTTCACCCAATTTTTATGCAGAAGACGTCTTTGTAAATTTTCCACCATGCCCCGGACACTTTAGTTCACAAGACTCGCACTCTAGCAGCCAGCCTGGTCGGTCGAGCTCTCTCCTCACTAGCAGCAAGATGCCAAACCCGCACCGAAAGAGGAGGGGAAACCACCGCGGCCACAAGCACACCGAGCAATGCGAATCTAGCCTAGAGGCAGAGTTCAAGGACTGGTCGCCGATTCGCTCAGAAAGTGGTCGAATAATCGACTTCTACGAGAAGATCTACGAGGAACACATGCCCGCTGGCATCGGCTGCCCGGCTTTCTGCTGCACGATCAAGTGGGATCCAGCCATCGAGCCGGGGAAGCTGAGCGAACTAGTCACGGGATATGTGGCGGACTTCGACGATGAAGAGTACCAGCCAGAAGTAGATGTAGTGCCGATCCGCAGCGCAGCAGGCACCACAGAGGCGTTGGTGTATCTGCGTGATTCGGCCTGCCTTGACCGTCTCAAGAGAGTGCGGGACTCAAGGTACCGCATTCGTACAACAAATGCGGCCGTCCGCATTGCATCAGACCCGCCTGATTACCTCGGATGGGGCATCTACTGGGATGTGGTGCAATGCGAGGAGCAAGCAAGGCAAAACAAGAATAACCACAGCAACGACAGCTCATTCCAGACGCCTGAGCTCACTCCAGAGCTGCAGGACTGCAGCACACAGACTGACATACCAGCAGGTCTCCGACACACCTCGTGTCAGACGCCCGCAGCAGCCAAGTGGAAACACTCTGGCACCCAAACCGCCATTTTTACGGCAGAGAAAGGTACCAGCACTGCAACCACAGCACCAGCACCAAGTCAACAACAGCTGCGCACGCCTCGAGACCGCCCAGTGACGCCGGCCCCTCCAGCCAAGAAGAGGGAGGCGGCCGCCACTGTTGCGCGGGAACCAAGACTGCAGCCTGCTGCAGAACATCGCCAGCGGCCTCCGCAACTGAAGAGAGTGCCCTGGCACTTTGTCGTCCTGCGGGGCGGCGGAGGGGCTGGGGTACCGACCGAAGAAGTGGAGTCTGCACTGCACGAGGCCGGCCACAAACCGACCAAGTGTTGGCGCATACGCAGCAAGGCAACAGGGCGCCCCACCGGCCTTCACCGAGTGGCTTTTGCAACACCTGAAGAAGCCACTCGACTCCTGGAGACCGGCCTAGCCACCAAGGGCGCACAACTCGCAGCTGAACCAGCTCACAACAGACCGCAGCTCCCCAGGGCCTGGGGCCGCACCGAGCTGCAGTCTACTCCGCGCGGCGCAGTGCTGCAGTTGGCAGAAATGTTAACTGCGGTGCTGAGCCGCGCTAGGTACACACCGAGCCAGCCGTGGGCAGAGGGGACTTGTCCCCTCCGCCGGCCTAGCCCCTCTTCCCGTTAAAGGGAGGGGGTCAGCAGCCCACGGTCTAGGAACCTCGCCACACACACAACACACTAGCTAACACAGTAAATCAGTCCAGCCTTTGCCCACACGCAAATAAATAAATCAACACGCTCTTCAAGCAAGTAAATAACAATCAAAACAAACTGAGCAGCTAAGGCCAACTGCTCAGCTTAAATTAATATTCACCCCCTTCCCCCCCCTTTGAATTTAAATTTAAACTTAAAGGGAGGGCTGGACAACACACGAGTTTAAAGTAGAGTCACCACACGAAATTAAAGTAGATTATATCAGGTCACTTGCAACAAAACACAGCTTCGCAGCTTATTTAAAAGTCAGTCACACAAAAAGTCAAAACCGAAAACACATTAGGCAAAACAGGAGGTTATGGGTCGGCAGTAAGCCACCTGGTACTCCTAAAGGGTCGCGGAGTTCGATGCCAAGATGCGGCATTCGGGCCCCGCGGCCCTCAACGGCGATGATGTTATCCCTTTATCAGTCAGACGAGAGTCTGCTGAGGGGGTGCTTCATTAAGCACATATACTGAGCCGGACACTTTAGTTCATAATGACTTAATTTTAATACAATTTCCTCCAATTTTTCGAAATTTTTGGCGTTTACTTTTGTGTAAGGGGGGGGGGGGGGTGGAGATTCAGGACCTCGAATGTTTCGGAACACTCCATCTTGAAAGAATAGATTTTTGAAATTCCTGAAATTTTCTAAAATTTGGGGCTTTGTCCCCGGAGGGGAGGGGTGATTTTGAGGACCCTGAATGACTGGGAAACACTAAAAATCGAAAGAGAATGATTTTTGAAATTTTCTAAATTTTGGGGCTTTGACCCCTGAGAAAGGGGGGGGGGGGTGATTTTGAGGACCCCGAATGGCTCGTAAACACTGCAAATCGAAAGAGAATAGATTTACGAAATATTTGGAAGTTTTTGAATTATTGGGTCTTTGACCCCTTGTGGGGGGAGGTTAGTTTGATGACCCCGAATGGCTCGGAAACACTCCAAATAGTAAAAAAGTATACTTAAATTTAAGAAATTTTTGAAATGTTTCGAAATTTTGGGGTTTTGCATTTCCCCCCCCCCCCCTCCCACAAATTTGATGGGGAAGTCGACTTTGGGTAAAAGTTCCACCATGCCTCGGACACTAGTTCGTAATGACTTAATTTTAATACAATTTCTTCCAATTTTTCGAAATTTTGGGGCTTTTACTTTTGTTTAAGGGGGGAGGGGGGGGGGGGGTTCAGGACCTTGAATGTTTCGGAACACTCCATCTCGAAAGAATAGATTTTTGAAATTCCTGAAATTTTCTAAAATTTGGGGCTTTGTCCCCAGAGGAGGCGGGGGGTTCGAGGACCCTGAATGGCTCGAAAACACTTAAAATCGAAAGAGAAAGATTTTTAGAATTTTTTAAACTATCAAAATTTTGGGGCTTTGACCTATGAGGGGGGGGGGGTGATGTTGAGGACCCCGAATGGCTCGAAAACACTCCAAATCGAAAGAGATATAAAGGAATATAAGAATGTAGGCATCTACCATAATAACAATATTGACAAATAGAAAAAATTAGTAGGCCCTACCAACCAATGAATAAATTTCGAATAAATTTATAAGTTTAATAATTTATGTGCCTACATAATATTAAACTTGAAACTATCTACACAATAAAAACCTAAGAATGTTAGTGAAACCAATTTTTTTTATTTGTCATAATACCTAAAAAAAAAAAAAAAAAGATGTTTCCAAAATGAAACAGAAAGTATAAATAATGACCAATTTGACAAAAAAAAATTGTACTACTCGAATGACATTGAAAACATACACGTGAAATTTAAAAGAATTATGGGTGCCCTAGGTAGGGAGAAAAAATATACAGAAGAATTTAAATTAAAAAAACTTATATAAATAAAATTACCTTGCCATCAACCAAATAAAAATGTAACAATAGAAAAATACGTATTTTTAGAGGTATTTCCAAAATTGCACTGGAACCTTACATAGAAATGAGCATATGTCACTCTCCAGCCCATAAATTATCTCTATGCAAAATTGCATGGCGTAGAAAACAAACACTCGCTTTTATAATATTAGTTAGGATGTGCAAACTATAAAACAAATAATAAAAAAACTAACAGTGACATCTACTGGTGTATTGAGGTACTACGATGCAGAGCTTTAATTTTTCTATCTCTCTACCTTTTCAATTCCTTACAATAACTAAACGTAACGTAATGGCTTGAAAGCTATTGCTCGGCAGACATAGAGGAATGACACTAACATTTTGTATATCTATGACACACATTTTCAATTCCTTACAATAGCTAAACGTAACATAATGGCTTGAAAGCTATTGCTCGGCAGACATAGAGGAATGACACTAACATTTTGTATATCTGACACACATTACATAAAATTAAGATATATTTTTTTTAAACCATTTAAAGATTTTTTTTAGACAAAAGATAGCCTATGTACATCCCCAGGATATAATAATAATAATAATAATAATCTCCTTGCCAAATTTCGTTACGATCCGTTCAGCCGTTCAGCCGAGAAAAGGTAACAAACAGACATACAGACAGACAGACAGACAGAGTTACTTTCGCATTTATAATATTAGTATTGATTTTTAACTATTGCACTACATTCTTTGTCCCAAATTTTTATCAAGTACTTTTTTTTTAGTTTCATCATAACTGTACAGGCACAAAACAACAGTGGCAGGACGTATCTGTCATTTTATAACAGCAAATTTGTAACATGTCTGTCGCGCTTTCACGCCAAAACTACTGAACCGATTTAAATGAAATTTGGTACAAAGATATTCTAGAGCCTGAGACAGGACATAGGCTACTTTTTAATGCGAAAAAAGGGTTGTAAGGGGTTGAAAGGGGGGATGAAAAGTTGTATGGAAGTATCGTCATTTTTAGAGCTAGAAGCTTGAAACTTATTTTTTAGGCTGTTGATTCGATATAAATAAATATGACATTCAAAGTTTGTAAAATATTTACCCTCAAGGGTGTAAAATAACAATGGGGAATAGGGGATGAAATTTTGTATGGAAATATGTAAGGTTTATGTGAATGTTTTATAAGTTTGCGACAAGAGACAACATATTAGAGATATTCTGATGTAACATTTACGGATTCATTACAAAATGTGAAACTGAAGTTAACGCGAGTAAGAGACTTGGCGGCAATCCCCCCCCCTCCCTCACCAAGGGGTTGCAAAGTGCTCATTGTGTACGGCACGGTGTAGGTGGGGAAATATGCCCAAGTGTGCTTACCCGAACGGGCAGACACGTGAGGGCAGAAGACTGTGCCACACGCATGCGAATACTGATTATTTCCACTGCAAATTCATTGTTATTCACTGAAAATTGATTACAATTCGATTTGCTTACACGATTTTTGTTTATTTAATTAATTTTCTTCGTGAAATACACATAAGTTTACGTTTTTGGGTTAGGTTATTAAATATTTTTTTCTCTTGTTGGGTCATTGTTTTGTTTATTTTATTCGTCAAAAGTAGATTACTTTCGAATTTAGTTAGATGTTATTACGTCATTATTATTATTGTTAATCCATGGGCATGACGTAGTTAAATTTAGTATTTTACTTTACACCTTATGTATTTATATTACTTAAATATTTTAATAAGCTCTTTGCAGTGAAACACTGCAAAGAGCTCATTAAAGTATTTATACGTATTAGTCTTATTTGTAAAATAATTAGCCTAAATAATTTAAAAAGCTACCCAAAGACACTATTCCACGCGGACGAAGTCGCGGGCACAGCTAGTAAATTATAAAATGACAAAGAATACAAATAGATAAACAAAGTGATTTTGACAACTTTAAATGGTTTGACATTGCTACTGACCCATGACAATTCTAAAATGGCTTGATTATATACAGGTAACTTGAGTCTAATCTAGATCGGGATGAATCCGCGAAATATACATGGCTATATTTGTAAGCGTCGGGCAGGTTCACCAAGTTGTACCTACTGTGACTACGTATATGTTACATGTTATCTGCTTTATAAAAGTCAGGAAAACATTTGTTAAATTTTTTGTCTTGCTAATTACGTCATGGACACGCACTTGAAGTAAGAGTTGCTTCCAGAACTGTTACAATCAATGCTACTTCTCCCACTCAGTTATACTATTTAGTATTATGTTTTATTAGAAAATATACATTGAACAAAACAGTAGTTTAAATTGTGCTAGTTAAGTTTAAACATATGTCCATCAAACTACAGTTATGAAGATTACCTGATATAACTGATCATCAGTGTTGTCAGTTAGTTGAATATTTATATTTGATATTTTTATGTCCATCGTTAAAAGGAGGAGGCAGATACCAGTTTCTGGTAAAGAAGGAGTGTGATTGACGAAACAATTGTAAATGATATTATATAGGCTATAGAATAATACTTCTGCGATAAATGGTTACTCACAATTTCCTTCTTAGTTTGAAAACCAAAACCTTTCAACAACAGTTTTTTTTTTCAACGCACACAGTTCACATCAGGAGCTAGGTGTATTCTTTGGCATTCAAAATTTATTTGCACTATCATCTTCAAATGAACAAATAGTGACTCTTTATGCAAAATAAACATGGAAAACATGGCAAGGAATGCAATATTTTTTATTAAAGTAACACAATGCTTAGTTAGACTGTATACATGATTATGTTAATCGTTTAAGGTTATCTAAATTTAATTTACTCCACTTCGATTCGACCGACAAAGATTCACAGCTAAGATTCACTAATAAATTCTTTTATTGCGTACTTATCTTAAGTCTTTGTGCTTAACTATGTGACATTGTATCGCAACACCACCTTCAACTGACAGCTATTAAGACATTCTCGTAGGTTTGGAAAGGCGTAGCCAGCAGGAGTCAAATATAGGAATTTCCTTTACAGAATTAAACAATGAAAAGTTTAAAGACAGTATTGTTCATCCGAAAGTACAACACACCATGCAATGCTGATTGATGCTTCGTAGTTCAGGACGCGTAGGCATACTGCCAGCATGTGAATCCTTTTTTCTAAGGTTTTGCCTTCACGGAACCATTCGTCACCAGGAGGGTGGAAGGTATAGGCGCTACATCGCGTCTACAGGTAAAGCAGTAAACGAGCAACTACTGAACTTACTTAAGTCTCGCTATCGTTGAGGCGTGCGCCGCCTCGAGTCTGTCTTTTGGCTTATTTAATAAAACATTTTTGGCACGCTTCTGTCAAATCGTTTACTCTATGCGCTAACATCAGGAGCGGCTTAGATTTACAATTTAAGTTATTAATAAATTTCTGTATTTGATAGTTTTCATTTAGCATTATTTTTACTTATCTTATTTAGCACTCGTCCATTTCATGTATGTAAATGTTCTGTATTCATTTAAATTTAGGTATAGCTTAGGTTTTACTTAACGTTCACGCCAGTACCAGGGGAGTACCGCAAATAAGTTAATTATTGGCTGGGGAGCCTACCATAACATTGGCGACAGTCGTGCTATGACTACGTAACTAATGCGACAATTCGGGTGTGTTGTACCGGTGCGCGCAGAGCCCAGTGCGCTCAGGCTGAGCGACACCAAAATTTACGTAACGCTGTGCTGTAACAATAGCGTGTTCGTTGCTATTCGAAGCATGACTTGAAAACAACACGATGTGCAGTATTTTCCGAATATCGCATGCCACGCTGTCGCAGGAGTCAGCTAAGTGGTGTGTTGCAAGGACCGACCACTCACAGGTCAAACACGCGAGCGCTACAAGGCAACCGGACCGCGAGTTGCAGAGCGAGGGAGTGGCTGTCGCCCTGGCTGAGACCGCCTGGTACGACTACAGCCCGGAGGAGAAGACCATCCTCCAGGTCATGATGTGCCGAGCCCAGAGACCCGTGCAGCTGTGGGCGGGCAAGCTCGCCGTCATGTCGCTGGAGACCTACCTCGCAGTGAGTGTCTGTCCGCTCAGAGCGATATTACTCCACCTGCCCTGGCGTCCCTCGAGTTGACCACTTGAATATATCACTGCAGTTGAGTCTTGAACCGGAGCAAATGGGTTCGTTGGGAGCGTAAATTAACTTAAGCTAATTTTTCAACACGCAGACTAATAAGCATTCAATTATTTACATGTTAAGACTTTTTTTTTTTAGCCACTGTCAGTCTTACGTGTGTGGAAGTTAATGTACCACACATTCTACACTTTGTAACTTCATATTGATATTAAAAATGTGGTTGGTTTTCTTTTTGATTCTTTGTTAATTTAGCTAGTATTTTTATCTACTATATAGTTACTAAACATATATTTATTAAATTTTATAAAAGTAGATTTAATGTTTTCTTTCTTAACAAAGTAAAATTTTAAAATGTTGATTGACAAAAATGATACTTAGCTGAAATGTTCTAAAAATTCGTCACATTTACTACTTCATAAAAATAAATTTTGAAAAAAAATTTTTAATATACATATTTGTATTAAGTTTATTTTAATTAAACTTAATATTAATTATTAAATCATTAAATCATGCTTGATATAAATGCTGATACTAACAAATTACATGTACCAACTTAAACCAAACGTGAGTCTTAGAGTGAATGTGTGATATCATAACTTTCTGTTTACAATAATTATAAGGGAATTGAAGAGTTATTAATAATTATGTTCAATTCACGAAACAATATTGTCAATAAACTAATCACGCAAGGCTTTGCATAAATTTGCAATACTATTTGCTCATTTTTTCTCTACCGATTGAATATCATTCAGTGAGTTCAAAATATCCCACATGCTTCTTTCGTTGATTTGATTGGTGGCGTGGATGGGGGGGTGAGTGGGGGGGGGGGGGGCGTGTGTACTAATATACGTACGTTGGAAGTTATACTGACTTGGTGCAGTAAAAAAATAACTTTTATTCTGCATGCAAAAAATTAATAGAAACAATACAATAAAATAACTGGAGTGATATTATAAATACGGTTGGTAAAGTATAAATCCAATCAAATTAAAAAATTAAATAAATACTCAGTTTTCAAATTTATTATAAACACACATTTAAAATTATTTTTATTTTATTTCGTGAAATAAACTTTTTGAAATTTAATAATGAAAATCAATAATATGCTGAACGTATATTCAGAAGTTTTAATTTTAATTATTTATTAAATAATGTAATAATTTTAAATTTATAAAGCTAATAAATTATACATACCGAAACATAACCTCAATTATATAAATACACATGAAAATACAGTTTAAAATGTTTATAAACATTTTATATCATTACTATTTAAATTATATAAATGTTTTAAATTATATCGACCAGTCTCAATATCAATCATTAAAGTATATTATTTAATTCACACACATAATATTTATTTGAATGTTTTTTTTTCAATGTGTTTATTTTTGTTGTATGTTGCGCGTGTATCGTAAAAATTCATTCTCATTATTTTTTATATAACGCGCCTAAATAAATATAACTTAATATCACATATATAAATATACTTGAATTAACACTTGAACAGGTTTATAAAGACAATTTATATAATTAATATTCACATTAAATAAATATTTTAATAATACAAATTAGTATTCAATTTCAATAACTAAAATATAATATTTATAAGCACATGTATAATTTTTATTTGTATGTAGCATCCAAAGAAAAATTTGAAAATTCGTTACAGAGTACGCGCACATTGTAAAAATTCACTCCTATCAGTTTTTATATCTCGCCTAAAGAAGTATAGCTTCAAAAATATATTTTTCAATTTTTATATAATTGTATTTATTGTTTAGTTTTAACTAGTCATTACTCCCCATTCTGTATTTTTCCTAGACAATTGAGAAACGTTATTTAAATGTGATCAAAATTTGCAAACTTAAAACTGCAACACTTGACTGGTTTGAAACCATCATTTATGTCCCTTACATATTCAAGGTTGCAATATTCTCCAGAATCTTTACTTTTAGTTGGATTGTAAGCTTCAACAAACATGTGCACTAGTTTTCCTTCGATAGAGCAAGAGAATGCGAAAATACAAAAGTAAATAAATGATTTTCAACTCTTCAAATAAGTAGGAGAACGTCGCCTATATTGAACCGGCGCGGCGCCGCGGCACCTAAATTGAATCACCGGTCTAAATAACAAGTTTTGGAATGAAGTGGCATCTGCCGGCATCAACATGAACTACTTGCACAACTGATCTCTCGTTCCATTTGAGCCCCTGACACAGACGTGGACTCTAGTGTGTGACGGCAAAAGTGTTTTCGGTCCAATGAAAGTAAAATTTTATGAGTGTTTCTAAGAGAAAACATTCAAAATTCCTCAAAAATGACTCAAAATGACTCAAAAATTCCTGTTTTGAGGAAAAATGTCTCGTTTTCTTCCACAAAAATTTGAAAATTAAGATTTCCAAAATCTTAAAAATACTTTTGCCTTAGAAAGAACTCAAAATCCTAAAAAAAGGCTTAAGCAACCTTGTCTACAGCCTCCGATAAGCCTCTTTTAGGATTATGACGTCACCGTTGCAATTTCCGTTACGCCTGCCATCTTGAAAATCTTTATTTATCTGATTTTAATGAAAAAAAATTTAATAAAAAAATATTTTAAATAAACTTACGTTTACGAGACCTCGGTTCGAACCCAACGAGTGCAAAAAAATGGCGACTGATCATTCCCTCACAGTGGCTTCTGGCAGACTGACCCCACCACTTTTTTCATAGCATATATATCATTAGGTTGTATGACATCATGTCCGCCATCTTGAAAATCCGTAATTTTTATGTTAGAAAATCGGGAAATTTTTTAATAATCATTAAAAAATTAATTAATTAAATTAAATAATAACAATATTTAAAAACGCCGTTGCACTTTTCGTTACGGTCACCATCTTGGATTATATAAATGATGCATGTTTCGTTATGTCCGTCATCTTGGTTGCATGTTTAGTTATGACAGCCATCTTGAAAATCCACAATTTCAATGCTAGAAATTCCGAAAAAATTCCAAACAATATTTTAAAAATTACATACTACAAATGTTTGGTTACTTAATTGTTTTGGTCCTCGGTTCGATTCCCGGCGAGAGTAAATCAGTAATTTATTAATATATTAAAACAATTCTCAATAAAATGTAATAAAAACATCTTGCACCACACCCGTCGTTTTGAATTATGTCACCACTGTATGAGTTATCGTTACAGACACCATCTTGAAAATATTTTTTTATTACACGATTTTAACGAAATAAAGTTTAAAATTCATTAAACAATTCACTCATTAAAGTAATGATTAATTATATCGATTCCTTTTCTTGGTTCGATCCCTGGTCGATGCAAAAAAATTAATTGTATGTAAAAAATAATAATTTAAAAAAATCATGACCATAGTCCTAAAAGATACTTAAAATCATCTACTACCCGCCTCCAGTACGCTGTTATGTCCACCCTCTTTGCAATTTTAATTATTGACCTAGAAATCCAGGAAAAATTTCAAAATTCACCAAAAAAATCAAACAATACTTTACACATTGAATCGATACTTGGTTCGATCTCTGAACGAAGCTAAAAATAAATTTAATTAAAATACCAGAAAAGAGTCAGGTTCGAGGAATTAAACACCGCAAGTTCTTTTACAAACATAATATTTATTACATAATTTCTATTCTACTACAGGATCATTTGCGAAAGTTATCAATCTTACAAACATTTAGGCCTGCATAGGCGTGAAGTGACTAATTCTTAGCTCCAATCGGTTTATACTAGACAGAGACCAACCAGAACCTTTGCTGACATAGTCCTCCTCTTCTTGACAGAATTTCTGGATACCGTGTTTAACAGTTTGCTTCATATCGTCAGAACTGTAAATTACTGCTTCCGATGTCTTGAATGCACATTTCTTCAATTTGTCATCGAACGGATATGGCTTTCCATATATACAGTCCAACCACAAGCTATATTTCAAAGGTCCGTTTGTTGCTACGTCATCAGTAAGCTGATTGATTATGTTCTGTCTGATATCGTCAAGAAAATTACAAATGTCTATCGACTCACTAAGCGTATTTAGATAATAGTAGTCTTGCGGACTGAGCCAAGCAGAAGCCATTATCATTCACCTGCAGAGCACCGACCACAGTCTTAGGTTTAGTTCCATGTCCAGATGCCATAGCAATCGGTTGCTGCGCATCTGTTTTTTTGCTTGTACACTTTCGTGCCTCCAATCTAAAGCGAGGAGTCGTAATTTCTGTAGGTAGTTCAGCTGTAGGTGCACGGACTTCACCTTTACAGTTTTTCGCATGTCGTCGCAAATTATCAATTCGAGTAAACCATTAATGGCACTCATCACAGCGTAACTTCATACGAGATGGATTTTTCGTACATTTACTCCTCTCATGTCTTCGCACATCATGAGGAAATGCAAATGCCATATCGCAGTAGCTGCAAGGATACCGGGGTGATGAAGATGAGCCTTTCAGACCCGATCCAGATACTGACGTTGCCGCAGTTGCACCATCTCCAGGCATACTCTTATGAACATCAATGCATCGTTGTTGTATAGAAACCTTTACTTTCTGCCGAACAGCAGGACCTTTGGATATCTTCATGTGCGTTTTCATATTATCTTGTCTTGGAAATTGCTTGTGACATTTCTCACAGCCAAACATTTTGCGATAAAGGTTCTTAGCACATTCTCTCTTCTCGTGTCGTCGAGCATTGCTTTTGTTTGAGAAAATCTTGTCGCAGTAACAGCACCGATGTTCGTTAGTTGATGACGAATCACCACCAATTGAAGTCTCTATCGATGGCGGACCAGCGTTCGCCGAGTTTTCCTGTGCAGCCAGCACTACCGACATTAAAGTGTCTTCTGCTGACGTTACCTCGACTGTTGAAGTCTCCTCCAAAGTTGACGGTGCCAATGGGATCTGCTCCATAACCATCACCGTTGACGTCTTGGTTCCCGTATTCGATGGTACAAAATCCATCGAGTGCGACGATAAAATCGGTAAAAATGCCATCGAGTTCACAAGAATAGATAATTACGCGACTTATGCATCAGATGAAACAAACTAGGTGATCCTTACACCGTCGACGTCAGTAACAAACTGAACGGTCTGCTGTATAGGACACGCTTATATACATGCACCCGATGGAATAATACGCTAGTCAAATCAAGTCCATTTACTATAATGCAGGAGTCAAAACAACATTTAAAAAAGATCATATAATCGAAAAAATTACATGCAGAGTGATACGTTCTCGTCTCATTAATTCGATCTCACCAATATACGCTAGGCTCCAAGAGCTTCAATTCGTGCCACCATATCCATTTACATTTGGCTTCGAGAGCTACAATTCGCGCCATCATATACATCTACAATTTGGCTCCAACAGCTCCAAATGCTCGAACGGCTCCAAATGCTTCAACAGCTCCAAATGCTCCAATAGCTTCAATGCTCCAACAGCTCCAAATGCTCCAACAGCTTCAAATGCTCCAAATGATCCAATTGCTTAAAAGCTCCAACAGCTCCAAATGCTCCAACAGCTTCAAATGCTCCAAATGATCCAAATGCTCCAACAGCTCCAAATGCTTTAAATGCTTCAATTGCTCTAAAGCTCCAACAACTCCAAATGCTCAAAAGCTCCAAATGCTCCAAATGCTTAAAATTCTCCAAAGGTTCACAGCTCCAACAGCCCCAAATATCCCAAAGCTGGAACAGCGACAACAGCTCCAAATGCTCCAACGTCTCCAAATGCTCCAAATGCTACAACAGCTTCAATGCTCCAACAGCTCCAACAGCTCCAAATGCTCCAACAGCTTCCACAGATCTAAATACTCCAAAGCACCAAAGCTCCAGAGCTCCAAAGTTCTATCAGCTACAAATGCTCCAACTGTCTACGGCTCGAACAATCAATGAAGTCAAATATATTTGTTGACTACAAGATCAAGAGGCTACGAAGCTGCGATATTACAGAACTGCATGTATACATGAGTACTTGACTACGAAGCTACCGTTTACAAGGTTCCAATTGCCGCATCTATCTTCGACGGAATTTCTGTTTTGCTCCAACTGCTCCAACAGCATTATGTTATAATATTACAAGGCTACTTGGTTACGTAGCTACAAGTCTACGAGTCTCCAAGACAATATGCCTACGTGACTACGAGCCATGAGGTTACGAGACTATGCGATTGCGAGTCTACAAGTTTACATGATCGCGAGGCTATAGGACTACGAAGCTTCCAGAACACAAGGTTACAAGACTACGAGGCTACAGTACTACGTAAGTAACAGGACACGATGAAACGTGGTTACGAGACTACTTGGCTCTAACTGACTACAATAGCACCATTCAGTGGTAAGAGTTAAGTAGTATGTTTTGGCCGGTCCGAGGACAGGGTCGAGGGGGTGGTGCCGGTGCCAGTGTCCGCCATCTTGGATTGTGAGGTCACGGCGGCCATCTTGGATGGTTGTGACCTTGACCTTTGACCTTAACATTTGACCTTCAAAATGTGTCATAATTTTCCAAAATTGGGCAAAATTTGCCCAAAATTCCTCAAAAATTCCATTTTTGTGGAAAAAATTCCTCCAAAAAATCTGAAAAAAATTAAAAAAATAAAAAATTTCTCTTTTCGAGGGAAAAATTCCCGTTTCGAGGGAAAATTTCCCGTTTTTAGTCCTTAAAAATCCCAGCGGCTAGAAATGTCCATATAGAGGCTTATGCATCCATGTCTACAGCCTCTGATAAGCCTCTGACGCCATCATGGATTATGACGTCACCGTTGCAATTTCCGTTACGCCCGCCATCTTTAAAATCTTTATTTATTATCCGATTTTAATGAAATTTTTTTTAAAAAATTATAAAAAAATTCAAATAATAAAAATTTAATAAAAAATATTTAAAAACATACATTTACGACACGGAGCTCGGAGTCCCCGGTTCGAAACCGGTGATGGCAAAAAAAAATAAAAATGGCCATCGATACTTCCCCCCGTGGTGGCTGCTGGCAGACTGATACCACCACTTATTTTCAAAGCATATATATCGTCACCTAGTATGACGTCATGTATGCCAGCTTGTCTTCGTTGCTGGAGAACACCATCTTGTTTTCGTCGGCGAGAGTGCTCTGACGCCATGTAAGTTTAATTCGTACCCGCTAGAGTGCAGTAATCATTTACTACTGTGACACCCGCCATCTTGAATTCGGCCGCCATCTTGAAATCATGTAATAATGTAGCTATAAAAGCGGGAAAAAATCCAAAATTCAACAAAAAAAATCACTCATTAACTTACATATTGATTCGATCCGCTCCAGTCCTTGGTTCGATCCTCGATCGATGAAATGATGTTTAATTCTATGAAAAAATAATAATTTCAATAAACCATGTTCAACATTCCTAAAGAGACTTTAAATCCTCTACTACCATAATCCTATCAGACATCAAGACCACCATATTGGAAATTCGTAATTGTAATGCTAGAGATTCGGGAAAAAGTTCAAAGTCATTAAATAAATTTGTAATCTATATACTGATTAATTAGATCAACTTAGGTCCTTGGTACGATTCTGGACGATGAAAAAAATTAAATATAACAATTTAACATAATAGTAACAGGTTCGAGGAATTAAACACCACAAGTTCTTTTACAAACATAATATTTATTACATAAATTCTATTCTACTACACGAACATTTGCGAAAGCCAGCAATATTATAATCATTTAGTTCCGCAGCGGTGTGAAATGACTAATTCTTAGCTCCAATCGGTTTATACTAGACAGAGTCCAGCCAGAACCTTTACAGACATAGTCCTCCTCTTCTTGACAGAGTTTCTGGAAACCGTTTTTAACAGTTTGCTTCACATAGTTAGAACTGTAAATTACTGCAGCCGATGTCTTGAATGCACACTTCTTCACTTTGTCATCGAATGGATATGGCTTTCCATATATACAGTCCAACCACAAGTTATATTTCAAAGGTACGTTTGTTGCTACATCATCAGTAAGCTGATT
Source organism: Bacillus rossius redtenbacheri (assembly GCF_032445375.1). Taxonomy (NCBI): domain Eukaryota; kingdom Metazoa; phylum Arthropoda; class Insecta; order Phasmatodea; family Bacillidae; genus Bacillus; species Bacillus rossius. Next base: position 23,015,855 of record NC_086330.1, on the reverse strand, counting down.
GATTATGTTCTGTTTGATATCATCAAGAAAATTACAAATGTCTTTCGACTCGCCTAACGTATTTAGATAATAATAGTCTTTCAATGTTCCACGAAATGCAGACTGCGCCAAGTAGAAGCCATTATCATTCACCTATAGAGCACCGATCACAGTCTTAGGTTTAGTTCCATGTCCAGATGCCATAGCAATCGGTTGCTGCGCATCTGTTCTCTTGCTTGTGCGCCTACGAGTCTCCAATCTATAGCGATGAGTCGATAGTTCTGCAGGTAGTTCAGTAGTAGGCGCACGGACTTCACCTTTACAGTTTTTCGCATGTCGACGCAAATTATCAATTCGAGTAAACCATTCATAACACTCATCACAGCGAAACTTCATGCGAGAAGGATTCTATGTACATTTACTCCTCTCATGTCTTCGTACATCATGAGCAAATGCAAACGTCATATCGCAGTAGCTGCAAGGATACCGTGGTGATGAAGACGAACCTTTCAGACTCGATCCAGATACTGACGTTGCCGCCGACGTACCGTTTCCAGACATACTCTTATGCACATCAATCATTCGCTGTTGTATAGACACCTTTACTTTCTGCCGCGCAAAAGGTCCTTTGCATGTCTCCAAGTGTTGCTGCAAATTAGCATTTCTTGTAAATTGCTTACGACATTTCTCACAGCCAAACATTTTTCGATAAAGGTTCTTAGCACATTCTCTCTTCTCGTGTCGACGAGCATTGCTGTTGTTTGAGAAAATCTTGTCGCAGTAACAGCACCGATGTTCGTTGTTTGTTGTCGAATCACCATCCATGGAAGTCACCATCGAGGGCGAAACAACGTTCGTCGAGGTTTCCTGTACAGTCAACACTACCGGAATTAAAGTCTATTCTGCTGGTGGTATCATGTCTGATGAAGTCTCCTCCAGTGTTGTCATCGTCGTTGCCAACAGGATCTGCTCCTTCTCCGTCGTAGCTGTCGTCAAGGTTCCCGTAGACGATGGTACAACCTCCATCGAGTTCGACGTTAAAGCCGGTAAAGATGCCATCGAGTTCGCAAGAACAGGTATTTACGTGATTAATGCAATAGAAGAAACAAACTAGGTGATCCGTACACCGTCGTCGTCAGTTACAAACTGAGCGACCTGCTGTCTAGGACTCGCTTATATACATGCACCGGATGGAATAATACGCTAGTCAAATCAAGAACAATCTATTATAATACTAGAGTCAAAACAACATTAAAAATAGAAGCACCATCAACAAAAAGGAAGCACATTCTGGAAGCACAATAAAAAGAGGAAGCACATTTGAAACCACCAACAACGAAAAGGCAGCACATTTGGAAGCACCGACAAGGAAAAGGCAGCACATTTGGAAGCACCGACAACGTAAAGGCAGCACATTTGGAAGCACCGACAACGAAAAGCAGCACATTTGGAAGCACCGACAACGAAAAGGCAGCACATTTGGAAGCACCGAAAACAAAAAAGGAAGTACATATGGAAGCACCGACAACGAAAAGGCAGCACATTTGGAAGCACCGACAACAAAAAGGCAGCACATTTGGAAGCACCGACAACGAAAAGGCAGCACATTTGGAAGCACCGACAACGAAAAGGCAGCACATTTGGAAGCACCGACAACGAAAAGGCAGCACATTTGGAAGCACCGACAACAAAAGGGCAGCACATTTGGAAGCACCGACAACGAAAAGGCAGCACATTTGGAAGCACCGACAACGAAAAGGCAGCACATTTGGAAGCACCGACAACGAAAAGGCAGCACATTTGGAAGCACCGACAACGAAAAGGCAGCACATTTGGAAGCACCGACAACAAAAAAGGAAGTACATTTAGAAGCACCGATAACAAAATGGAAGTACATTTGGAAGCACCGACAACGAAAAGGCAGCAAGTAGTATGTGAATGTATTTTCTAAAACAGGCTTCAGGTTGTGGTGTCTGTGGTGCCGACCGCCATCTTGGATTGTGACGTCACGGCGTTAATCTTGGACTCAAAAATTCCTCAAAATTCCTCAAAATTGACTCAAAATGACTCAAAATTTCCCGTTTTAAGAAAAAAATTTCCCATTTTCGAAGGAAAAATTCACGATCCGAGGGGAAAATTCCCGTTTTAGTCCTTAAGAATCCCAACGGATGAAAATTCCTAAAACTGGCTTTAAACTCCTAAGAGATAGCCGCTTATAAGCAATTTATAGGAATAGGGATACCATGACCGCCATCTTTGATTATGACGTCACCGTTGCAATTTTCGTTACGTCCGCCATCTTGAAAATCCACAATTTGTATGTTAGAAAATCGGGAAAAATTTTAAAAATCATTAAAAAATTATTTGATGTAATTAAATAAAAATCTTAAAAACCACTGTTGCAGTTCTCGTTACGGTCGCCATCTTGGATTATATAAATTTTGCAATTTTCGTTACACCTGCCATCTCGGTTGAGTACCATTCATTCTTACACTTTATGTTACGACCACCATATTGGATCCTATTAATGTTGCAATTATCGTTATAGTCGCCATCTTAAAATTTAGACGCCATCTAAAAAATCCGTAATTTTAATGCTAGAGATTCGGGAAAAAATTTAAAAATCATTAAAAATTAATCAACCTAATTAAATAATAAAAAATCCTTAAAACCACCGTTGCACTTTTTCGTGTCGGCCGCCATCTTAAAATCACCCGCTGGAGATCACCATCTTGTTTTCGTCCGCTAGAGTGTGCTGATACCATGTCAGTATAATTATCTGGTAACCATACCTTTGTCCTCAACTGTTGACATTGAACCTTGACCTCGACCTTGAACTTTGACCTTGACCTTAAATTTTGACCTTGACCTTGAAATTTGACCTTGACCTTGACATTTGACCTTGATCTTGGACCTTGACCTTAAAATTTAACCTTAACCTTGAACTTTGACCTTGACCATGACATTTAACTTTGACCTTGAAATTTGACCTTGACCTTGAAATTTGACCTTGACCTTGAAATTTGACTTTGTCTTTGAAATTTTACTTTGTCCTTTTCCACCATCATGGATCCGTCATTTTATGTTTAGTACATGCTACCAGGAGCTACCACCTGCTGGAGTACTCCATCTTGTGTGTGTACTCGTATTATAGAGTACATTTAAATCTGGATAATTTTATTCTAACCCTATACAGTGCAGTTATCATTTATTACCGAGGTGCCCCCGCCATTTTGAAATTCGGCAAGCGGGAAAAAATCCAAATTTCATCAAAAAAATCACTTATTAATTTACATATTGATTCAATCGATTCCTGTCCTTGGTTTGATACTCGATCGATGCAATAATGTTTAATTTTATGTAAAAAATAATAACTTCAATAAACTATGTTCAACATTCTTAAAGAGACTTTAAATCCTCTACTACATTAATCCTATCAAACATCAAGACCAACATATTGGTAATTCATAATTTTAATGCTAGAGATTCGGGAAAAAGTTCAAAACTCATTAAATAAATTTGTAATCTATATACTGATTGATTAGATCGACTAAGGTCCTTGGTTCGATCCCTGGCCGATACCAAACAACTTTAATTTTAAAAAATACCACAAAAGCGACAGGTTTGAGAAATTAAAAACGCAGCAAGTTCTTTTTAAAAAAAATTATTATATAAATTCGACACTACTACAAGTAAAAAACAAATCCACAGACAAATAACTAAAGTCTTGCTGATTTCTCGATTCAATCTGTCTTCTTATTGTACGGACTAAGCCTTTTACATGACTTTAAATGTCTATCCGATCCGTTCAACACCGCAGCCAGAGACGGACTGAAGTTCATATCACTTATATAGTCTCATTAGCCGGTACAACACATGCGTCAAATCAATAACCATGTTCATTATACGTCGCGGAGCATTTTTTTATAATGACGATGTAAGCTATCGAGACGTGAAATTAGTTATTGCACTTATTGCACTGAAATTGTATTCTTTGAACATTATTAAAACAACCGCTTCTTTCATGTCTGCGAGCATTTGAGGTGATAGTAAATGATGCGCCACAGTATTTGCACTGATGCGAAGTATGCTCTTCATTAATTGAAGTATTCAATGTTGATGAAACTTCAGCTTTTGGTGGAACACCACATATGGAAGTCTCCTCCAGTGTTGACATCGACGTTGCCAACGGGATCTGCTCCACCATCGTCGACGCTGACGTCATGGTTCCCGCAGTCGATGGTACAACCTCCATAGAGTTCGTCGTTAAAGTCGGTAAAGATGCCATCGAGTTCGCAAGAACAGGTAATTGACACGACTTATGCACCAGATGTTACAAACTAGGTGATCGTTACACTGTCAACGTCAGTAACAAACTGAGCGTCCTGTTGTCTAGGACTCGCTTATATACATGTACCGGATGGAATAATAATACCCTAGTCAAATCAAGAACAATTTACTAAAATACTAGAGTCAAAACAACATTAAAAATAGAAGCACCATCAACAAAAAGGAAGCACATTTGGAAGCACCGACAACGAAAAGGCAGCGCATTTGGAAGCACCGACAACAAAAAGGCAGCACATTTGGAAGCACCGACAACGAAAAGGCAGCACATTTGGAAGCACCGACAAAGAAAAGGCAGCACATTTGGAAGCACCGACAACGAAAAGGCAGCACATTTGGAAGCACCGACAACGTAAAGGCAGCATATTTGGAAGCACCGACAACGAAAAGGCAGCACATTTGGAAGCACCGACAACGAAAAGGCAGCACATTTGGAAGCACCGACAACGAAAAGGCAGCACATTTGGAAGCACCGACAACGAAAAGGCAGCACAATTGGAAGCACCATCATCGAAAAGGCAGCACATTTGGTATCTCCATCAACAAAATAAAAGGCAAAAAGGAAGCACAAGTTACGAGATCTAAGTTAGGGGTTCACAACCACAGTAGACCAAGTCCTTGTGGTAGTAATTTGTGTAATCAAGCATTAAAGTTTTTCATCCATAATTAATTCTTGTGCACCTATTAATGCAAAAAATACATGGCAATATAATATTAACATTGTGACATTGCATTGTCATGTATCAGGAGATAAGACAAGAAATTAATTTTATTTATATTATCAATTGATGTTTTTTAAATGAACTTGTTTCACTATGGCTATTAACATTATCGAATACACATCACAGAAACAGAAATTATAATATACATTGCTGAACTTTTTCATTTCTAACCATCCAGAAATAATGTTATGCCATATTACACTATGCACAAGTGTTATTTAATCAATATAAATAATATCGTCGTCTTCTTTACCCGAATGAATACACTGAAGCCGAATGTTGGTTTCCACTGGAACATTCTTGAAGAACACATGATAGATTGGTGGAATGTAAGGTAGTAGATCCATTATGTCCTTCTTTTCGGCCATGCTGACATGTCTTCTGGCCGTGTACAAAGGTTTTTGATTGACAGACGACAGAGACAGCAATTTACGCCCACGGTATTGCTTTTCCAAATTAATTTTTTGGAAAGTCAGATCTTCATTGAGGGTTTCTTTGAACTTCAAAATGAAGGGACAGCCTCTCTCAACACGTAACCACCGAATGTTGAGCCAACTAAATGCAGTTCCATCGGTGTCTTTTTTCCTGTTTGTGGTGGCTTCTTCTAATGCCTTTGTAGAAATGAAGTCTGAATGTTTAACATCAGTGACTATAAATTTAGGATTTTTTTTCTTTGCATGACAAATAATTTCCTTCCAGTCTCCTGGACTATAAATATGATTTCTCTTGCGGCTCGCTGTTTCAATCACCCCAAACTCTGCATCATTAGGAAGAAAGGAATGACCAGAAACCATGAACTTGTGATCAATAGTCTGTGCTGCTACATTTGTGCTGTTGACTAGTTTGAGAAGTGTAAGAGCCATTTTTATATTTAGATTTTGGCCGCTGCAAGAATCAGAATATAAAACAATTTCATTGTGAGTGTGAGCATTCTCTTTAAGATGTCGTGCGATAATGCTAGAAATATCTTGGGAGCCTCTACCACCCTCAGTCTCGTCCCACAGATGCATGTAACCGACACTATTGTTAAAGGAGTGTATTCCAAAATTATAAACATAGAGATTTCGTTTATAGTAAGCTACTGATGTTGACAGCTTAGGAAAAGGAAGTGCTTTCTGTAAGTCAAATGTACAACAATATCTCTCATCTGAAGCTTTCTCTTTATCACTTTTCATTTATGTTCTAACCTGCTCTGCTCTTCGGAGATGGAGTTCCTTTTGTGTCTCCAGAACGTTTCTAGCATTTTCTTCGTTTTCTGTTGACAACTTCATGCTAATTTCATCGCATAAACGACATGAATCAGTATTTGGCAGCTTGAAATGTAAATTGAATTTTGTGAAAAATATTTTATAATAAAATTTCTCTTTCACCGGAATTTTATTTTGTTCTCTGCGTTCTTCTGCATACATTTCATACATTTTGCGAATAGAAAGATCAGGATGAAGATAATTTCTCTCGGGATTATCTTTGCGGGAATAATGGCTTTGGTATGCAGGAAATGAATTGATATGTTCTAGAACATCAGTAATGTCAATTTTGTTTCCTGGAGTATGCCGGCCACGGGTATCTACAATGGCTGATACATCATCTTTAATCAAACATCTATAAACACGCCCCCAACTTAGTTGAAGAGTACCAAGAAAATATTTTGTCATGTCCACCAGTTTGGCCTCGGCTGATATGATAGCACAAGCCCCAAGTGCGCCACCCATCCTACATAATCTATGGGGAGGAAAGTTAGTTCGCCACCCGCCCCTAGATGGCAGACAAAGGGAAATTTAAATTAAGGAAACTTTGTCTACCTACCCAGCCTAATTCAGGACAAATATGTAAATACCCAGTGTTGTAACAAGAGGCCTGTTAATTATACAAGTCAATGTAAATAGTATTGTAATTCAAATATGTATGCACAGGAAGGGTACAGATGTGCCCAACCTAATGAATATGTACATACATTGTATATTTACCCTGGCTGAGCTAAGCCAGGCAAAAAACCTCTTCCCAGTAATTCTGGGCAAATAAAAGTGACAGAATACTTGAGCAGTATTGTTTAGGCAGCGACCTCTCTGGAGGACCGCTCCTCCCCCCTTCCCTCCTCTGGTAGGCAGCGACCTCTCTGCAGGACCGCTCCTCCTCCTTCCCTCCTCCTATGGTAGGCAGCGACCTCTCTGGGGGACCGCTCCTACCTCTCCCCGCTCTTGGGCAGCGACCCCTGCTCGGGGACCGCTCCCGCTCCTCCCCTGTGCCCCTCCCAGAAGCCCGGGACAAGTCAATTTTTTGCATATTCTAATATTAATTACATCATTCACTCTGAGTGTATACTCATACGTGTAATTTTTCGCCGCCCCAGTACCGTCACGTCGTCTCGGCCTATGTACTTTTTTCCTGTGCACCAAACCACGAATTAATGCATTTTGTACTGAATAATCTCCAAGTTTCCAGAAACTGTCAAAAACTTTTTTTACGCTGATCAGTGGTAAGTTTCTCAGAACGTCGACGGGGACATTGGCAATCTAAATTGTGTATGAAGCTCTTACCTTTCACAAGATTGCCTGAATTTGATGACAAGTATTCTTTACCACTATTTCGAGACATATTTCTGATATTCTTTTTCCACCTTGTTTCATCGCGTTTCCTCTTCCGTCCTCTGCCATGGTCAATAATTTAATTCTCATTCTGTTTAGTAGAGGAGAAGGTCCAAAAACGGGCTAGGGTCTAAATACAGGCTACCTGCTGAAAGTGGGGGAAGAGAGTTGTGCGCATGCGCGGGAATGGCACTAAAAGAAACAGTAAGAAGCGGGAAAACAGTAGTGAGCAAATGGCCGCGGCCCTTGGCCCACGTGGTTTGTAGCGAATTGTTTAATCAAAAAACCTACTTTTGAGGAACTCCAAACTTTTCAAGGTAGGTGAATTTAAATTTCTTTTTTTCTTAATTATTCAGTTAGGTATATTAATTCAACCTCATCTGAAAGTACATGATCTAAGCTTCTTGTAGAGCAGCTGCTGTGCTTGATATGTTTGTTTGTTAATGGCTGCCAGTAATGCCAACTTGAAGTAGTGGATGGTCTAAAAACGGGCTATCATTGATGGTCTAAAATCAGGCTAGCCCGTTTTTGGACCAACAATGTTAGCCCGTTTTTAGACCATGCAGTCGCAAATTTTAAATGAATTCGAAGGCAAAAAAATATTGACTTGAATTAATATAAAAATATTAACTTCGATTCTGAGCAAATATAGACAAATCTGTGTTTTAAAAAATGTTTTGTTGCAATCAATTTATAGCACAAAGTAGGAGAATTAACTTTTTTAATTTTTTTAAAATCTGTTTTTAGGATGCCCAGAACGAAGGACAAATATGAAAAAAAGAATGTGAGGTTGAAATGGGATGCACACAACATGGAGGAAGCCATCATAGCTGTTCGTGAATGCAAGATGGGAACTTTGAAGGCAAGTAAAATTTTTAATGTTCCTAGAACTACTCTCCAAACTTTGAGTAAAAAAATTGATGTTGAGCCCGCCCAAGCTGCTCAAGTCAAGCTGGGCAGGAACACTTTATTAGGGGAAGAGTTGGAACTTGAGATTGTGGATTACTTGCTCGACATGGAGAAACATTTTTTGGATGCACTCTTAAAGATTTGAGGCGTCTGGCTTCTGAATTAGCCATTCGGAATGGCCTGGAAACACCCTGGAAAGATTCTGAGGAAGCTGGTAGGTCATGGCTTGATTTGTTCATGAAAAGACACAGAGATCGTTTATCTCTACGAAAACCATGTGGGACCTCATTTGCTAGAGCCCTTGGCTTCAACCGAGAAAATGTTGAAGCCTTCTTCAATATGTTGGAAGAGCTCTATGACAAATTTAAGTTTCCCCCAGACAGAGTTTTCAATGTTGATGAAACCGGTTTGACAATAGTTCAGAGTAAAAATCCTTCAGTCATTTCAAGAAAAGGTAAAAAACAAGTGGCTGCCTTGACATCTGCTGAAAGAGGTAGCACCATCACAGTTATTTCTTGCATGAGTGCTTCTGGGATTTTCATTCCTCCATATGTGATTTTCCCAAGGGTGAATATGGCCACAACGCTTATGAAAGGTGCTCCTCCTGGGACTATTGGAAGGGCCTACCCATCTGGCTGGGTGAAAACTCATCTGTTCACCGAATGGCTGTCTTTATTTATTGAACGCACTAAACCAACTGAACAATCCCCTGTGCTTCTTGTATTGGATGGCCATTACAGCCATGTGCGAAATATTGAAGTAATTGACTTGGCAAGGGCTAACTTTGTGACCATTGTGTGTCTCCCTCCTCATTCAACCCATAAACTCCAACCACTGGACAAGAGTTTCATGGGTCCATTGAAGGCTCACTACAGTGAGGAAATTAGAAAATGGTTAAGGCATTCTAACCGCCCTGTCACACCAAATGACACAATGGAGCTCTTTGGCAAAGCCTACCTGAAAGTTCAGACTGGAGAGATTGCTGTGAATGGTTTCAGAGCAACGGGGATATACCCTCTTGATAAGCATATTTTCTCAGACAGTGAATATTTGGCTGCTGCACAGGAAGCTGATAAAACTTGCAGCCCATCACTTTCTGCGGCAACTTCTGTCAATTTTCCTGACCCTTCCACTACACAAAAAGTGGATCAACGATCAATAAATAAGCATCAACTTTTTAGCACCCCGGATAAACAACCAAACCCTCAAGCTTCAACATCCAAACAGGTTAGTCCATATGAAGTAGCTCCGATTCCCATTGTCGCAAAGAAAAAGAGCAATCGAGGTCGTAAGAGTGCAAAGACTTGCATCATAACTGGATCTCCCTACAAAGAAGAACTGAAGAAAAGTGTGGAGCGTGCAGCCTTGAACAACAGTCGAAAAATTGTGAACGTGGAATCAAGTGCTCAAGCAAAGAGAAAGAAGTCAAAAGCAACAAGCCAACCCAAAAGGTCAAAGAGGAAAGCTCAACAAGATGTGTCGGACTCGGAAGAAGACCACAGGCACCCTCCAATTGATGACAACAGTGGTGATGACCAGCTAGCGGTTCCTCTGGGGGATAAACCTGGCGACGACAATGCAGCATGTATTTTCTGTGATGGACTCTTTTCAGATGACGTTAGAGGGGAAGTGTGGATTCAGTGCTACAATTGTGAAGATTGGGCACATTCTGATTGTGCTGGAATGGAAAAAGACATATACATCTGTGACTTCTGCAAGTAAAAAAAATGAAAAATGTGCTTTTATTTTTAATTAAAAATTTTAGTGGTTTAAAGACAGTAGTTAATAGAGTTTCTGAACAAAAATTGTGTTTTTTTTTAATTTTTTATGTGATTATTTCTTCTTCCTTTAGGAGTAGCCCATATTTGGACCACCACTGAAAAACTAACCTTTTTACCTCTTTGTATAAACATGTGGTTTTGGATAAATAAAACTGTTAATTTGCATTTTGAACATTGATATCACTTTCAGGAATATTTTAGAAGTAACTGACACTAAAATAATTAATTTTAGTGAGCAGGTAAATCTGTAGGTAAAAAAATAAAAGTGGTAGCCCGTTTTTGGACCTTCTCCTCTACTTCCATTTGCAGTCTGTACATCTTGTTCTCCAGATGTATCTGAAATAAATACATTAAGTTAGATGTATATTTTGTCATTTGAAATGGAAATATTTCCATTATTTTTCAGACTTTAGGCTTTTCCTAATACTGTGCATTTATTTTGTAATTTAATATAGTAAAACATTTTAATTATTTTTTGCATATAAATTAATCAACAGAAACCAACAAGGAAAATTTTTTCAACACAAAGCAAAAATTACAATAATATTAATTGCACATGAACTGTATCCGAATAGCTCCCTTAGCTAAGGGATCCACAAATAGTGCATCGTAATGGACGCGGTCATTTTGTTGCTGTGTCCGAATTCTCGCAAGGGATGTCGATGCATCCTCTCATGCGTCCATATTTCGAGATTTTTAAGGGATGTGACTCTCGCATCCACTGATACGTCCCTACATCCTTTAGCTTTGAAATATTGCACATACATAACCTTTGAAGAGAGCACAGGTGGTACGAGATGAGTTTGTTAAAATAGATTTTCAACTGCAAAATAAACGTGTGACATGTAAAAGCATACCTAGTATATATTTTTAAATACTTTACTATAACATTATATTTACATAATTCACTAAGGAAGTTTATTTACTAGATTTACAGGAACAACCGAACGAAAATATCCATTCTAAGCAACCATTTTATCACATCACAATTTATTTTAAAAAATTTCAAGGTTATGCACGGTTTGGTTTTACTGGTTCACCTTCGAAAGAATCGATATAAATGCTCGTCTGTATTAGTGCATTAACTAGAAGACAGGTAGCGCTAGCGGTATAAATATTTGGCTACTGTACATCCTTTAAAATGCAGCCTTTCAACTGTGGGTGCATTTGTTTAGGGATGTAAGGACGTGAATTTACTGGACGCATCCATAGGTATTCGGATACAGCTATGAATTTTGCGGAAAACAATAACAGATGATTTGTATTTCAAAACACGTTACCTCCTATTCACCAATGTAATGGAATGATTTTAACTTATTACCTGGGAAAGTAAAAATTATTTGTCAAAACCTGCTTACATTACATTTGAATTACATTTCGTAAATACTTGTCAGCTTTTAAAACTGTGTACTGAGTATGGATATGTACATACTTCAAGCCACTTCGAAAACACCCTTGGTGTAATGTAAACATGTGCTGCATCCAGTTTGCTTTTACAACTATACATGCAATATTATTTATAACAATTATTAGTTTAACTATAACTTACCACTCATAATGTTATCAGATAATTCTTGTAATGTATCTGGAACATATTCTTCACCAGATGACTCACAACAGCTAGTACTCATTTTAATATTATAATACACACTTTTCTTCCACTGTTGCAATCATAGAGAAAAGGCTATAAAGTTACATGGACTTGGTTCTCTATGGCTGTGAAGGCAACGCGGAGTTGGTTCTCCAATTGTTTCTACTGATGCTATCTATCGGGCGGAAAATGCACTGTGGACTTGGATCATTATGGCAGTGAATATAACATGGTTTTTATATACTTGTACATGAACTATCTCCAAATGAGAAAAATATGGACTTGGTCCACTATGGTTGTGAACCCCTCAGTCTCAGAAATCAGAATACAAGAAATAAAAACATTAAATTTTTATAATTTAAATTATTTATTTCTTTACATTATACAAAAACAAGTAAAACATGCCATTATTGTATGTAGCCAGCTTTCCTCAGTTCCTTGAGTATGAAGGATATTTTTTTGATGCACGAATAGTTTCCTGCACAAAGCGAACCATGTAGAAGTCTTAGCCGGTCAACCAATATGTTTGGATCTTTCCATGATGTGTAATCATTCTCTTCTACCACCATCTTCCTTTCAGGTTTATAATAAATATTATGATCTCTGGTGTCTTCCGTTTTACCACCAACCTCAGGGTAACTTTAATTTTTGAGACGGTGATCATTGCAAGCTTGATCAGATTTATTTAATATATTTCGTCGTTTCCATCGTTTCGGTCTCAGGACACCACCACATACTTCGATCTTTTCAGCTTTAGGTGCTTCATCATAGTCTAGGTCTTTGTCAACAGCCTCAGAGTCACTGTAACAATCACCGTAGAAGGAAGGAATGGTCTTCACCCAATTTACCGTAAGAATTCGATGTTGATGATGTTGAAGTGTCTTCATCGTCTTCATGCTTCCTTTTAATGAGTCCATCATTTCTACAAAGTAGGAAAGATCTACTTGAATTCGGCTGGAATATATTCTCACTTTTCACGTTAAGGATTCTTCCACTGTCTTCATTCTTCCATAAATCATCAACCTCCTTCAATTTAAGTTCTTTGTCGAGATTTGAAGAGCCAGGAAAATTATTGTCGTAATGTAGATCACTCTTCCTTAGTCTAGTAGATTCATCGTTGTCCTCTAGCTTGTACGCAGGCTTGGCGTTACAAGTTCTGCCATGTCTTTTTAAGCTCTCTCTCCGCGTAAACGACTTGCTAAATCAAACACAACTTATCATATTGCGTAGTGGATTTTTAACACAGTCATTCTTCTCGTGTTGTCTTTTATTCTTTCTCAAGATTAACTTTTTTATGCAAAACTCACACCTATGTTCTTTCGATTCAGTGTCATATCCTAAATCGGAATTCATATTAGTTACCGAGACTAATGCCAGATGCAAACTAAGAGTTTTAAATTAATAACCATTACTTATATACAATTTTTTTTTTAAATATTTCGTCAGCGAGAGTTAATTTATCTTAGGCAAAGGTACTTGCTGCATCTAGTTCCGCTTTTCAACATCAGATGACGTCACATATTGCTTGCAGGTAAATAATATTTATTTCTTTTATGCAGGATGCGGGATGCTCACCATCGATCGCATAAGAAGGATAGCTACGATAGTCTCCACGGAGAAGGAAGTTCGTCCTTCCTGCTAGTGCTTCTCAGATTTCTCACGGTCCGCCATCTTGGATTGCGACGTCACGGTGGCCATAATGGATGAGTGTGACCTTGAACTTTGACAGAAACCGCAGGAATGATCGCAAGCACACGGATTAACCATCAAAATATTAACAAGAATAATCGGGAGCACACGGAGAAAACCACCATAATATTGACAAAAATAATCAGAAGCACATGGACAAAAACGGCACAAGTTTTCTTTGATATCATAAAATTTCAGGGAAAAAAAATATTAAAAATAAAAATAAATTCATAAAAAATAAAAAATAAAATAAAAAATTTACATAAAATTCTGTATTGTACTAGAACTCTATCTTTGTTCAACAATGAGAAGTTCACAAGCTATCAGAATAAATTTATGTATTTTTTTATTTTATTTTTTATTAATTTATTTTTATTTTTAATATTTTTTTCCCTGAAATTTTATGATATCAAAGAAAACTTGTGCCGTTTTTCTCCGTGTGCTTCTGATTATTTTTGTCAATATTATGGTGGTTTTCTCCGTGTGCTCCCGATTATTCTTGTTAATATTTTGATGGTTAATCCGTGTGCTTGCGATCATTCCTGCGGTTTCTGTCAAAGTTCAAGGTCACACTCATCCATTATGGCCACCGTGACGTCGCAATCCAAGATGGCGGACCGTGAGAAATCTGAGAAGCACTAGCAGGAAGGACGAACTTCCTACTCCGTGGAGACTATCGTAGCTATCCTTCTTATGCGATCGATGGTGAGCATCCCGCATCCTGCATAAAAGAAATAAATATTATTTACCTGCAAGCAATTAGCAATGCGTGACGTCATCTGATGTTGAAAAGCGGAACTAGATGCAGCAAGTACCTTTGCCTAAGATAAATTAACTCTCGCTGACGAAATATTTTAAAAAAAAATTGTATTTAAGTAATGGTTATTAATTTAAAACTCTTAGTTTGCATCTGGCATTAGTCTCGGTAACTAATATGAATTCCGATTTAGGATATGACACTGAATCGAAAGAACATAGGTGTGAGTTTTGCAGCAAAGAGTTAATCTTGAGAAAGAATAAAAGACAACACGAGAAGAATGACTGTGTTAAAAATCCACTACGCAATATGATAAGTTGTGTTTGATTTAGCAAGTCGTTTACGCGGAGAGAGAGCTTAAAAAGACATGGCAGAACTTGTAACGCCAAGCCTGCGTACAAGCTAGAGGTCAACGATGAATCTACTAGACTAAGGAAGAGTGATCTCCGTTATGACAATAATTTTCCTGGCTCTTCAAATCTCGACAAAGAACTTAAATTGAAGGAGGTTGATGATTTATGGAAGAATGAAGACAGTGGAAGAATCCTTAACGTGAAAAGTGAGAATATATTCCAGCCGAATTCAAGTAGATCTTTCCTACTTTGTAGAAATGATGGACTCATTAAAAGGAAGCATGAAGACGATGAAGACACTTCAACATCATCAACATCGAATTCTTACGGTAAATTGGGTGAAGACGATTCCTTCCTTCTACGGTGATTGTTACAGTGACTCTGAGGCTGTTGACAAAGACATAGACTATGATGAAACACCTAAAGCTGAAAAGATCGAAGAATGTGGTGGTGTCCTGAGACCGAAACGATGGAAACGACGTGATATATTAAATAAATCTGATCAAGCTTGCGATGATCACCGTCTAAAAAATTAAAGTTACCCTGAGGTTGGTGGTAAAACGGAAGACACCAGAGATAATAATATTTATTATAAACGTTCAAGGAAGATGGTGGTAGAAGAGAAAGATTGCACATCATGGAAAGATCCAAACATATTGGTTGACCGGCTAAGACTTCTACATGGTTCGCTTTGTGCAGGAAACTATTCGTGCATCAAAGAAATATCCTTCATACTCAAGGAACTGAGGAAAGCTGGCTACATACAATAACGGCATGTTTTACTTGCTTTTGTATAATGTAAAGAAATAAATAATTCAAATTATAAAAAAATTTAATATTTTTATTTCTTGTATTCTGATTTCTAATTAAGACTTAGATCTCCCAACGTGTGCTTCCTTTTTGCCTTTTTTGTTGATGGAGCTTTCAAATTTGCTTCCTTATTTGATGGTGCTTCCAAAATGTGCTTCCTTATTCGATGGTGCTTCCAAAATGTGCTGCCTTTATGATGTTGCATCCAAAATGTGCTGCCTTTTTCGTTGGCGGTGCTTCCAAATGTGCTGCCTTTTCGTTGTCGGTGCTTCCAAATGTGCTGCCTTTTCGTTGTCGGTGCTTTCAAAAGTGCTGCCTTTTCGTTGTCAGTGCTTCCAAATGTGCTGCCTTTTCGTTGTCGGTGCTTCCAAATGTGCTTCCTTTTTTTGATGGTGCTTCTATTTTTAATGTTGTTTTGACTCTAGTATTTTAGTAAATTGTTCTTGATTTGACTAGTGTATTATTATTCCATCCGGTACTTGTATATAAGCGAGTCGTAGACAACAGGACGCTCAGTTTGTTACTGACGTTGACGGTGTAAGGATCACCTAGATTGTAACATCTGGTGCATAAGTCGTGTTAATTACCTGTTCTTGCGAACTCGATGGCATCTTTACCGACTTTAACGACGAACTCGATGGAGGTTGTACCATCGACTGCGGGAACCATGACGTCAGCGTCGACGATGGTGGAGCAGATCCCGTTGGCAACGTCGATGTCAACACTGGAGGAGACTTCGATATGTGGTGTTCCACCATCAGCTGAAGTTTCATCAACATTGAATACTTCAATTAATGAAGAGCGTACTTCGCATCAGTGCAAATACTGTGGCGCATCATTTACTATCACCTCAAATGCTCGCAGACATGAAAGAAGTGGTTGTTCTAATAATTTTTAAAGAATACAGTTTCAGTGCAATAAGTGCAATAAACTAATTTCACGTCTCGATAGCTTACATCGTCATTATAAAAAATGCTCCGCGACGTATAATGAACATGGTTATTGATTTGACGCATGTGTTGTACCGGCTAATGAGACTATATAAGTGATATGAACTTCAGTCCGTCTCTGGCTGCGGTGTTGAACGGATCGGATAGACATTTAAAGTCATGTAAAAGGCTTAGTCCGTACAATAAGAAGACTGATTGAATCGAGAAATCCGCAAGACTTTAGTTATTTGTCTGTGGATTTGTTTTGTACTTGTAGTAGTGTCGAATTTATGTAATAAATTTTTTTTAAAGAACTTGCTGTGTTTTTATTTTCTCAAACGTGTCGCTTTTGTGGCATTTTTTAAAATTAAAGTTGTTTGGTATCGGCCAGGGATCGAACCAAGGACCTTAGTCGATCTAATCAATCAGTATATAGATTACAAATTTATTTAATGAGTTTTGAACTTTTTCCCGAATCTCTAGCATTAAAATTATGAATTACCAATATGTTGGTCTTGATGTTTGATAGGATTAATGTAGTAGAGGATTTAAAGTCTCTTTAAGAATGTTGAACATGGTTTATTTAATTTATTATTTTTTTACATAAAATTAAACATTATTGCATCGATCGAGTATCAAACCAAGGACAGGAATCGATTGAATAAATATGTAGATTATTGAGTGATTTTTTTGATGAATTTTGGATTTTTTCCCGCTTTTCTAGCTACATTAATACATGATTTCATGATGGCGGCCGAATTTCAAGATGGAGGGGGCACCTCGGTAATAAATGATTACTGCACTGTAGCGGGTTAGAATAAAATTATCCAGATGGAAATGTACTCTATAATACGAGTACACACACAAGATGGAGTACTCTAGCAGGTGGTAACTCCTGGTAGCATGTACTAAACATAAAATGACGGATCCATGATGATCGACAAGGACAAAGTCAAATTTCAAGGACAAAGTCAAATTTCAAGGTCAAGGTCAAATTTCAAGGTCAAGGGCAAATTTCAAGGTCAGGGTCAAATTTCAAGGTCAAGGTCAAATTTCAAGGTCAAGGTCAAATTTCAAGGTAAAGGTCAAATTTCAAGGTCAAGGTCAAATTTCAAGGTCAAAGTCAAAGTTCAAGGTCAAAGTTCAAGGTCAAGGTCAAAGTTCAAGGTCAAGGTCAAAGTTCAAGGTCAAGGTCAAAGTTCAAGGTCAAGGTCAAAGTTCAATGTCAACAGTTGAGGACAAAGGTATGGTGACCAGATAATTATACTAACATGGTATCAGCACACTCTAGCGGACGAAAACAAGATGGTGATCTCCAGTGGGTGATTTCAAGATGGCGGCCGTCACGAAAAAGTGCAACGGTGGTTTAAAGGATTTTTTATTATTTAATTAGGTTGATTAATTTTTAATGATATTTAATTTTTTTCCCGAATCTCTAGCATTAAAATTACGGATTTTCAAGATGGCGTCTAAATTTTAAGATGGCGCCCATAACGATAATTACAACATTAATAGGATCCAATATGGTGGTCGTAACATAAAGTGTAAGAATGACATGGTACTCAACCAAGATGGCGGGTGTAACGAAATATGCAAAATTTATATAATCCAAGATGGCGACCGTTACGATAACTGCAACAGTGGTTTTTAAGATTTTTATTTAATTCGATCAAATAATTTTTTAATGATTTTTAAAAATTTTCCCGATTTTCTAACATAAAAATTGTGGATTTTCAATATGGCGGGTGTAACGAAAATTGCAACGGTGACGTCACTATCCAATATGGCGGTCATGGTATCCTTATTCCTAGAAATGGCTTATAAGCGGCTATCTCTTAGGAGTTTTAAGCCAGTTTTAGGAATTTTCATCCGATGGGATTTTTAAGGACTAAAACGGGAATTTTCCCCTCGGATCGGGAATTTTTCCCTCGAAAACGGGAATTTTTTTTCTTAAAACAGGAAATTTTGTGTCATTTTGAGTCAATTTTGAGGAATTTTGAGGAATTTTTTAATCCAAGATCCCCGCCGTGACGTCACAATCCAAGATGGCGGTCGGCACCACAGGCACCACAGCCTGAAGTGAAGCCTGTTTTAGAAAATACATTTACATACTACTGCAGCACATTTGGAAGCACCGACAACGAAAAGGCAGCACATTTGGAAGCACCTACAACGAAAAGGCAGCACATTTGGAAGCACCGACAATGCAAAGGCAGCACATTTGGAAGCACCGGAAACGAAAAAGGCAGCACATTTTGGAAACACCATCATAAAGGCAGCACATTTTGGAAGCTCCATCAACAAAAAAGGCAAAAAGGAAGCACAAGTTGCGAGATCTAAGTCTTAATTAGAAATCAGAATACAAGAAATAAAAACAATAAATTTTTATAATTTAAATTATTTCTTTTATTTCTTGTATTCTGATTTCTATTAAGACTTAGATATCACAACTTGTGCTTCCTTTTTGCCTTTTTTGTTGATGGAGATTTCAAATGTGCTTCCTTATTCGATGGTGCTTCCAAAATGTGCTGCATTTATGATGGTGCATCCAAAATGTGCTGCTTTTTTCGTTAACGGTGCTTCCAAATGTGTTGCCTTTTCCTTGTCGGTGCTTCCAAATGTGCTGACTTTTCGTTGTCGGTGCTTCCAAATATGCTGCCTTTTCGTTGTCGGTGCTTCCAAATGTGCTGCCTTTTCGTTGTCGGTGCTTCCAAATGTGCTGCCCTTTTGTTGTCGGTGCTTCCAAGTGTTTTGCCTTTTCGTTGTCGGTGCTTCCAAATGTGCTGCCTTTTCGTTGTCGGTGCTTCCAAATGTGCTGCCTTTTCGTTGTCGGTGCTTCCAAATGTGCTGCCTTTTCGTTGTCGGTGCTTCCAAATGTAGTTCCTTTTTTGTTTTCGGTGCTTCCAAATGTGCTGCCTTTTCGTTGTCGGTGCTTCCAAATATGCTGCTTTTCGTTGTCGGTGCTTCCAAATGTGCTGCCTTTACGTTGTCGGTGCTTCCAAATGTGCTGCCTTTTCCTTGTCGGTGCTTCCAAATGTGCTGCCTTTTCGTTGTTGGTGGTTTCAAATGTGCTTCCTTTTTTTAATGTGCTTCCAGAATGTGCTTCCTTTTTGTTGATGGTGCTTCTATTTTTAATGTTGTTTTGACTCTAGTATTATAATAAATTGTTCTTGATTTGACTAGCGTATTATTCCATCCGGTGCATGTATATAAGCGAGTCCTAGACAGCAGGTCGCTCAGTTTGTAACTGACGACGACGGTGTACGGATCACCTAGTTTGTTTCTTCTGGTGCATTAATCACGTAATTACCTGTTCTTGCGAACTCGATGGCATCTTTACCAGCTTTAACGTCGAACTCGATGGAGGTTGTACCATCGTCTACGGGAACCTTGACTACAGCTACGACGGAGAAGGAACAAATCCTGTTTAAACGACGATGACAACACTGGAGGAGACTTCATCAGACATGATACCACCAGCAGAAGAGACTTTAATGCCGGTAGTGTTGGCTGTACAGGAAACCTCGACGAACGCTGTTTCGCCCTCGATGGTGACTTCCATGGATGGTGATTCGACAACAAACAACGAACATCGGTGCTGTTACTGCGACAAGATTTTCTCAAACAACAGCAATGCTCGTCGACACGAGAAGAGAGAATGTGCTAAGAACCTTTATCGAAAAATGTTTGGCTGTGAGAAATGTCGTAAGCAATTTACAAGAAATGCTAATTTGCAGCAACACTTGGAGACATGCAAAGGACCTGTTGCGCGGCAAAAAGTAAAGGTATCTATACAACAGCGAATGATTGATGTGCATAAGAGTATGTCTGGAAACGGTACGTCTGCGGCAACGTCAGTATCTGGATCGAGTCTGAAAGGTTCGTCTTCATCACCACAGTATCCTTGCAGCTACTGCGATATGACGTTTGCATTTGCTCATGATGTACGGAGACATGAGAGGAGTAAATGTACAAAGAATCCTTCTCGCATGAAGTTTCGTTGTGATGAGTGTTATGAATGGTTTACTCGAATTGATAATTTGCGTCGACATGCGAAAAACTCTAAAGGTGAAGTCCGTGCGCCTACTACTGAACTACATGCAGAACTTTCGACTCCTCGCTTTAGATTGGAAACTCGTAGGCGCACAAACAAGAGAACAGATGCGCAGCAACCGATTGCTATGGCATCTGGACATGGAACTAAACCTAAGACTGTGATCGGTGCTCTACAGGTGAATGATAATGGCTTCTACTTGGCGCAGTCTGCATTTCGTGGAACATTGAAAGACTATTATTATCTAAATACGTTAGGCGAGTCGAAAGACATTTGTAATTTTCTTGATGATATCAAACAGAACATAATTAATCAACTTACTGATGATGTAGCAACAAACGGACCTTTGAAAATATAACTTGTGGTTGGACTGTGCCGTCACCCGCGGTCTTGGCTTCGAGACCTGGGCGGTGCCTAGTGGGAAGTGGTGGTGTGTGGGTATGTCCCGGTGGGAGCCAGGCTAGCACAGTCGCTAACCAATGGTTTTGGGCGTGGATACTTTCTGCCCCGGCGTGGACCACTAGGCCTTCGGCTGTGATTGAATTTAGGAGCGGGGTTTTCGTAGAGCTAATTTTCCAGTACTCTCCTTACACAATATAGTACACTGATCCCTAGCTGGAGGGGCAAGCAACACTACGGAAGAACACAATTGAATACGCTACTGGGTTTTATTCGGGGCTGACCCCTTTTGCGCTGTGAGCACTGAGTTACACGTTACAGTTCACACAATTTGAGAGCCACTATACTTTACATTATACACTTGAAAGTTCCGCCCTTACGCCATGTCCACCCATAGCAACGGGGGAAGGGGGGTGATTGGGGGCGGCCAATCCCGTAAGCTTAGTTCTTAGCAGCGGCCGGGTTACTTGTGTGAGCCGCGGTACGTGTTAAATTACTGGCGAATGCCCATAAAGTTAGCATCGGCACTTGTGTGCGCGATGTTATTACTTGTAGTAAAAAATGAACGCGGACGCACACGGGAAGCTGAAAAAGGAAGGTTTGGTTAGTGACTATATTTACCAGCGTTACTTGGTGGTTGCAAAGCGATGATGGCTTCCCGTGGCACTAAGGACGTCCGGCCCGGTTCGCGAGTAGTTCGATACTGGCGTGCTAGCCTCGGCGCGGGGGAGAGGTAGGCTGGTCCCGCGCGCCAAAGTTCGCCGTTTACTGTTATATTTATTTAAAGATAACTTAAAGAGATCATAACCACTACAATGTTCACACAATAATTACTAAGGCTTAATTCTAATGGCGGAAGGCCTATAATAATCGTAGTTACATTAATTGTATTTAAATGTACTTAAAAGGAAGGAGAGTCAAGTTGGAGACTGTTAGTTAACCAACTACTCCAGCAGTTACAGACAAGTTAGAACCGGGGGGGGGGGGGGGGGAATAATGATGGAAGAGTCATCCAATTAGTTTAGGCAGAAGGCCGCAAAGGGAGCACTTGCTACGTGTGATTTCAAGTTCCCCACGGAAGTAAGTGGCACACTCCTACGACACACTTTTCTTGTGAAGAGTTTGTAAAAATTAGGGTAATTACTGGGCTCCCTTAATTACTCGTCTTTACGCGAGGGGCACTCGAGCCCTCAGTAATTACCGCAATTTACCTTTGTGGTACGGAGTGGCGGGAAGCTCACTTGACTCCGACCGGGTGGCTAGGGGCGCGCTTCGTTAGCGGGACTAAGTACGGGCGGTCGCAAGTCGGGCTTGAAGACGGCCTCCGGCCGGACGACGTCAACTGTATATATGGAAAGCCATATCCGTTCAATGACAAAGTGAAGAAGTGTGCATTCAAGACATCGGCTGCAGTAATTTACAGTTCTAACGATGTGAAGCAAACTGTTAAAAACGGTATCCAGAAACTCTGTCAAGAAGAAGAGGACTATGTCTGTAAAGGTTCTGGCTGGACTCTGTCTAGTACAAACCGATTGGAGCTAAGAATTAGTCATTTCACACCGCTGCGGAACTAAATGATTATAATATTGCTGGCTTTCGCAAATGTTCGTGTAGTAGAATATAAATTATGTAATAAATATTATGTTTGTAAAAGAACTTGTGGTGTTTAATTCCTCGAACCTGTTACTATTATGTTAAATTGTTATATTTAATTTTTTTTTTCATCGTCCAGAATCGTACCAAGGACCTAAGTCGATCTAATTAATCAGTATATAGATTACATATTTATTTAATGACTTTGAACTTTTTCCCGAATCTCTAGCATTACAATTACGAATTACCAATATGGTGGTCTTGATGTCTGATAGGATGATGGTAGTAGAGGATTTAAAGTCTCTTTAGGAATGTTGAACATGGTTTATTGAAATTATTATTTTTTTCATAGAATTAAACATCATTTCATCGATCGAGGATCGAACCAAGGACTGGAGCGGATCGAATCAATATGTAAGTTAATGAGTGATTTTTTTTTTGTTGAATTTTGGATTTTTTCCCGCTTTTCTAGCTACATTATTACATGATTTCAAGATGGCGGCCGAATTCAAGATGGCGGGTGTCACAGTAGTAAATGATTACTGCACTCTAGCGGGTACGAACTAAACTAACATGGCGTCAGAGCACTCTCGCCGACGAAAACAAGATGGTGTTCTCCAGCAACGAAGACAAGATGGCATACATGACGTCATACTAGGTGACGATATATATGCTTTGAAAATAAGTGGTGGTATCAGTCTGCCAGCAGTTACCACGGGGGGAAGTATCGATGGCCATTTTTATTTTTTTTGCCCTCACCGGTTTCGAACCGGGGACTCCGAGCTCCGTGTCGTAAATGTATGTTTTTAAATATTTTTTATTAAATTTTTATTATTTGAATTTTTTTATAATTTAAAAAAAATTCATTAAAATCGGATAATAAATAAAGATTTTAAAGATGGCGGGCGTAACGGAAATTGCAACGGTGACGTCATAATCCATGATGGCGTCAGAGGCTTATCAGAGGCTGTAGACATGGATGCATAAGCCTCTATATGGACATTTCTATCCGCTGGTATTTTTAAGGACAAAAAACGGGAAATTTTCTCTCGAAACGGGAATTTTTCCCTCGAAAAGAGAAATTTTTTATTTTTTTAATTTTTTTCAGATTTTTTGGAGGAATTTTTTTCCACAAAAATGGAAATTTTGAGGAATTTTGGGCAAATTTTGCCCAATTTCGGAAAATTTTGACACATTTTTAAGGTCAAATGTAAAGGTCAAGGTCAAAGGTCAAGGTCACAACCATCCAAGATGGCCGCCGTGACGTCACAATCCAATATGGCGGACACCGGTACCGGCACCACCCCCTGGACCCTGTCCTCGGACCGGCCAAAACATACTACTATTCTGGCTTGGACTAGAACTCTATATTTGCTCCAAAATGAGAAGTTCACAAGCAAGCAGAATCAGATTTTCAAGATGGCGGGTGGAACGGAAATTGCAACGGTGACGTCATAATCCTAAAAGAGCCTTATCGGAGGCTGTAGACAAGGATGCTTAAGCCTCTTTTAGGATTTTGAGTTCTTTCTAAGGCAAAAGAATTTTGAGGATTTACGAAATCCTAATTTTCGAATTTTTGTGGAAGAAAACGAGACATTTTTCCTCAAAACAGGAATTTTTCAGTCTTTTAGGTCATTTTTGAGGAATTTTGATGAATTTCTGAGTCCAAAATTGCCGCCGTGACGTCACAATCCAAGATGGCGGATCAACAGTCACAATCCACCGCCTGGAGCCTGTGCTTGTAGCCCCTTTTACATACTAATGAGTTCCTTTCATGGATTTAAACTTGAAACTTATTATAAATTACTTAAATGCATATAACCCGAAAATTTCCACATTATAAACCAATATTTTTATGTGTTACATTAGTATATAATCACAACCTCATTAGCAAAATTAACAATGAATCAGCAATCAGCAGTTATAATTTGTACTATTTTATATTTAATAATCTACCTAAAGATAGTTAAAATGAATCGAGGATATTAGAACACTGAAATAGACTACATAATTAGTGGATATTTAATTTAGTGTTTTTTACGTCTTTTTACCATATTTTGAATTTTTAAATAACATGCTAAAGTGTGATTTTCTTTTAGAATGGTTTTGAGCGGAAAATTCGGGAAATGGAACTCAGCATGTCAGTTTAAACATATCTAAATGGTGATTACTATCTCAATTTTGGTGAATTATTTGACGCAGATAGGTGCATTTTCTAGTTGATCCAGTGTATGAAATGTAAATCATAGGTACACTTAAAATGTGCTGGCGTCAATAAGGGAGTGAAAAAGTAATTTTTTTGGACCATGTAAAGACAAAAAATATTTTACTACATTGTAGTATCTTTAAAAGACATTTAGAATATAATTCTAAAAGTATTTCGTAAATAATGTGAAGATAAACGATTTCTGTATAGCAATATCTGTATGACATTAAAATATCACTTGAAAAAGTATTTTGTGAACGGTTTCAGGAGTAAATACACTTTTGTTCGATATAATATCCCTTAAAGTAATCAATAATATGATTGTCTAAGTGGTCCAATTAGAGAGTCCGGCAGTCTAATGTAAGAAATCGGTTCCTAAATTGAACCAATTGCAGGGCTTTGAAAAATATTTTTTCCCGCAAAATGTATTAATGATTTTTAACTCTGGCTTCGTATAATGTTGTAGAATAGTCATATATAATTTTTATGAAAACGTGTGTTTAATTACATTTAATTACAACATTTTGAAAACTCGTCCAATATAGGATCTTTTCCCCATTGTCAATGATGCTATAATATAGGTATGTTTGAAAATAACTGTAAAGTGACATTTTTTAAAATATGAATGTTAATTTTTTTTTTCAAATTCATTTTGATATCTGTTGTAGTTAATAAATATATTTTCTTTGCAGATACTGAATTCGGCGTACAGCTATTACAACATTTTGGGCACCCTCAAAGGAAAGAATTAAAAACATCCAAAATCCACTATTAGGTTAGATTTATTATGAGATATAATACACTCTCTGTAAGTATATTAACTTCACGCAAAATCTGAAAATCTTGAATATTTGACACAAAGGACACAAAAAAAAAGGTGAGAGAATCTTATAGTTCTCGCCAGTGATGTGTAAACATCTGACCTCGGTAACAAGCTATTTAATGTATTCTCAAGTTGCAAATAAATTTATAATACGAAACTTGGACTTTTAAAAAACCTATAAATTTAACTTAACAATTTCTTAGATCTCTAGAGTATGACAAACGTTGTGCTATCTCTACTATTCAATGTTAACTAAGGATTGTCAAAACTGTATTGCGTGATTTTTAAGTTTTGACATTATTTTATGACTTTAAATTATAACATAAAGTATTAAAGGATAGATTACTATCTTAAATTTTAATTCGATACAATAATATGTTTGGTATGTCCCCTGATGTTTACAAAAGTGACGTTCTACGTATTTATGTTGCTACACGTGGTTCCGCCACCTTTGTGTCACTTTCCCGTCTATCGACTTCTGTTTCATTTTCACGAAATTACTCCTACCAAATGCCGTATACCGAGAGCTAAGATGTTTACACATTAAAAAATAAACACTTTTCTCCTACGTGCATGTTTATCATTTTCACAACAAAACACGGGAATAGGAAATCGGAATGCGTCGAATAGTTTCTATGAAGATACAGTTACCTGGGAGTGTTAATATCCCTGTGGTTTATAACAGTCCGTAGCTGCGTACTCAAACTTTTTATCCCTCCCTATTCCGCTCTTGTTTAGGGCCTAGGGCCAAATGTTAATAGCACGCAAATAGCATATACATAGCACGCAGAGAATTCAAAGCTGCATGCACTCACAATACAGCAGTTCGAAAAATTCTAACCTATGTATCCCTCTTATTTTGTGTGTCGAAAATTTCAGTTTTAAACGTAAGCATTTTTGTCGCATATCATTTCTAGAAATTATTTACCTAAATCCAAGCATTAAATTTCGGGATATTGTTTTTTACGGTTGGGAATGGTAAACTACAAATAATTTCCTCTCCAATAAATACTATATTAAAATTAGTTTCCCTGATAATTTTTGAAATGCCACTAACGTGCATTTACCATGACTGGGCACGAACTAAAGTCGGTGCACACCACAGAAAAAACTCCAAAACACATTAAGTATTTTAATTTATTTTCACAAATATGAAACCCAACAAAAGGTCATATACTTTTGATTATAATAAACCGGCTTTTTTTTTTATTAATTTTTATCGTGTATTGCCCGTGTAGAATCTTGGCGAAACGAAGAACGACAACATGGCGTGATGATAGTTGATTGGCGTGCATAGAATATTATTCAGTGACCGGAATTTATGCGAAAACATATTTGCGTTGATGTAAGTGTTATACTACGAGGGCAGAAGACTAAACAAACATTGATATTCTTTTATTCACTCTCCCGTCGTTTATTCCGCTGAATAAAATGTTACAAAGACCCAAAAAAAAAATTTCAGGGTTGTTACTCCACAAGCTAATGAAAAAAAAATCGCTATTTTCCTCATAGAGATTTTATAAACATTTTTGCTATTTAATTGTAAACCCTCATATAGTACATATAGTACACGAATAACACAAATCATTAATTTACTTGCGACTAGTTTATTGTGAATTAAAAGCGTGATAAACCAGCATTTATGTTTGTAAAATTTGCGAGCTTTTAGCACAATCTTCTTCTTATATATAAAAATGAATGTTTGTTTGTTCGTTCGTCTTCTATGCGCTCGTGCTTCGTTCACCCTATTGAGTTGAAACTTTGCACCCTTGACCTTCGAAACAAGGGGAAGGCCACTGTATAGGTGAGTTTAGTTAAAAGTTATTTGTAAACCGTTCCCTGAATAGCTTGTCAGTATTAACTGCACACATTAATAAGCACAATAAAACAAATAAAAAGTTAAATTACTGAATATTCCATTATCTTTTCAATTGTTTAAAATATTACCTATGATTGAATGAAACTTCAATTAAAATATAAAATTATGCGCCTGTTTTCGAAAGAAATATTCAGAAATATCTCGAAAAAACGTATTTCATATACCTATGCAAAAATAGCCATAGCCGTGTGTTAAACCGATTTACGATTTGTTTCTTATGGTACCTATTACTATTTCTTGGCAACTGGTTTCCAAAGGCATCTCTTGTGAAAGTACAGTTTTTTTTTTTCGTGGGCTGTCAGAAGCCGGAGAGGACGCCTGGTAAAACGGCGTAAAGGTCGTGACAGCGCGCCTTTAATTAATTCATAACCGAGAAGAGCTCGCACAAAATGTTACATTTCAGTTGAATTCTTTTTTTTACCCTTCAGGTCTGAGCAGGGCTATAGCAGGTCTCAACCTTAGTTGGCAGTACACATTCAAATATGCATATACTCTTCTTGTCCAACGGTTTATGCTATCAGCGCTGCTCTTGTTTCGACGTGTTCTGTTGCCAGGAATACACCATAGAGCACAAACGATTTAGATGCATGTTTGTGACGTAGATAAATATTTTTAAATTGTATCTGAAACATTGTTTTTTTTTGTAAAGTAAAGTTTGTAATCAGAATTTCGGAAATTCATTTCGTGTAGTACCTATTTCATCAAGAGCACCGCCTGATAATATTCCAATTTTAAGTCTAAGGAGCCTTAAATGAAAGATGCCAACTTGTTTTCCACAGTTTTTGTAAATTTTACATCGCTTAGTATTAATTTATTTTTCTCTATGACATGCTTGGTTATTAATAGTGACAGACTGCTACAATTAGTTTTTTGACGTGAAATCGATGAACGTCCTATTTGCTTTTCTGGCAGCCACACCAGAAAAATTGCGACACCAAAAAATATGTATTAAAACTACCGGCCTTTCTCCCATTGCCTCAGATCTCTTTCTTGTGAGTTTGGCACCCGAAAAAATAATTGCGACACCAAAACCACGACAAAATCGGCCCGTCGTTCACAACCACTGGATCAACTGACTCCATATCAACATTAGAATAATCACAGACCATATCCACGTCCATTACCAATCAAGTTTCTGCATTCCCTGTCGCAATTTCAAATTAGTCACAAACTTATAAAAATTTAAATTTTTAGTTCATTTCGGAGCAGGGAATGGCAGCCCTGGCTGATTTTCTAGTGTTTGTCATATTAATAGATAAGTGAATATGTGTATTACGTATATTTGATATTATTTCTGTGTCTATTTCTACGAGAAAACAATAGGTAAATAAAGGTAGGAACAACCAAGAAAAGTCATAATTAGTTGTTAATTTGAAAGACTTCGCGACAAAACACCCGTTTTAAAATGCTATTTATTTTTATCTTTCGTTACTTACCTCCTTCTAGTCGGGGGTTTTACAATAATTTCATTTAATCCTTTTACGATTACAATGTTTACTTACGTCATGGGTTTTTCAAAATATTTAATTTTGTTTTCTATATAATATTTTTTTTATGATCTTACTACCAAGTCGTGCCTGAGTTACATTTAACCTTATAGTGGAATCAGCATCATAGCCATATCATGAAGAATGTATTAAATAAATTATGAATAAAAACCAAACTACACTCCCGAATTGCTGAATTTGCGGTCGCATCTCACTTTTTGAGTAAGACATAACACAACTTGCAACACCTGTCTCTAAGCAGCCTCAATAAAGTGCAAAATCTTATGAATTGAATTTCCGCTAAAAGTTAATATATACTTTTGCACAACTACAAGCGCTGTTCCATGCTACAGATGGCCGAAAAACTAAATTATTTAAAGAACAAAAAAAAGGTTCAAGGAAGATGCTATTAAGAAGCGCCTTCTTTCAATTAAAGCAAACAATTTTATTGCAAAGGACACCCCTCACTTCAGTATTTATTTTCAGTCTTAACGTCATACTGACACCTCTCACTACATCTCTCTGGCGGCAGCGAAATCAACTAGTGTAGCGGGACACTTAATAAACGTCTATATTTTTACTTCTGTAAAATTCAGAAAAAACTTACGTAAATGCGTTATTAAAAATTCAAACATTATTTCTTGTAAAAAAGGTGGAGAAATATTTAAAGCTCTTTCCAACCTTTGAAAACATTTTCCGCAGTGTAATTTAAATAATTAAATACCGTAAAATTACATTTAATCAAAAAATATGTTCAATTAATAAATATTGATGCCACTCCCGCTGCCTGATTAAGTTTTGAATAAATATTAAATTGAAAATGATCTCAGGGGGCAAAAGGGGGGTTCGACCTCGTGGCTGCAGGCAGGAGTGCGTCATCCACGTGAACTACCTGGGCTGTTCAGGCCACCCAGGACGCCTTGAAATAAAAGGAAACTGACTGAAAAGACATTGCAGTTTATTAAGGTCGATACACTTGCTGGTCCAACCCTGGCCGAGTCTGTTGTCAGACCGTCTCTACACGGTCGGTTTAACACACCGACGTTGCGCGCGAACAGGTTAGGCGGCTAACGCGTGTAAGAGTTCTGCCGTGAGGCCGGCACTGACAAACTAAGGCCGCGGCGAAACATTGCAGCACTGAAAAGTTGCAATTAAATTTATGTTGTATGATAACATGGTTTTCGTTCAGATTTTGTTTATTTATTATTGTGAAATTAATTGTTAGATGTTAAGATATTAGTATGGAAATGTAAGAGTTAATTTTATATTGTTAAATATGTATCTACGAGATCCAGCCACGAACAATCTAAACTCTTGTTTATATTACATCAACAATAGATTTTACGGCATTTACATTACATAAGTTTGCAATCTATCCTGAACTGGATTTATTTTAAATTATTTTATGTTATTTTGTTATTTAACTGTCATTTATTGTAAGTTTATTAATTATTATCACTTACCTGTATCTTGCTGCTTACATGTGTACGAAGGCCTCCTGTTATGTTCTTACAGTAGCCAATCAGCAACCAGATTTTAAGTTTACAATAAGACTTTTATTCAACAGGGAGGAAGTATTAAAAAAAAAAAAGAAATGTCTGAGGCGTACATCGTAAGGCTTAGCCCGACGCCGCCGTGTAGAAATTTTGATATTATATAAAATATTTGTTACGTGTTGTGATAATTTATTGTGCATCAGAATCTACACTATACCAAGGCGTGCCGTGAGTAAATGTGGCAAGAAGTAACTATGTTGTACGTAATTATTTCAATATTTCGATGGAAGCCTAAGCCATCGCCATTAAAGCCACGCTTCTCTTAGTAATGCCACTTACCAATTTAGTAACTTTGTGGTAACTTTGTGTTACACTACTAGCTGTGCTACATATCGAAGATAATTGTAATTAATTCAGTTATAGCATTTTAAATTAACATTTCGACGACATCGTAAGTTGAAATAATATACCAGAGGTCTGTTTGTCAAGTAATCATCGTTCACCCTGAACTAACTAGCCGTGGTACATTATAATAATTAATTGTGATACAACTGCATAAAGCTAAATGAAGAAATATTTAAAACTGAGTTAATCTTTTTCTGGACCTATTTTAATTTCGAACGCAAGTAAAGATCTTTTGAAATGATCTATCACACCGTATATCCTGTCAATTTGATCCAGTTACACATCACCAGGTCTGCCTTAATCACACTAAACAACAATAATAGTTTTTTATTTTTATTTTTGTCAATCTAAAGCAAACTACATCAACGCCTGTGTTCTTGTGTATACATTAGTTCTTAAATCATTGTAAGCGTATATGCATGTGTAAGTGTAGTGTTATCTTTATATTAAATGTGTTTTGTGTCCTGTGCCCCAAACCATCAAGACGTTTTTACTACAGTATAAATATATATATATATTTATTCTATACCTTTTCCACACCATTAACATATTTTATTATATTCTCAACCTATCTCAGTTTTATTTGTATTTATTAG
Organism: Bacillus rossius redtenbacheri; assembly: GCF_032445375.1. Taxonomy (NCBI): domain Eukaryota; kingdom Metazoa; phylum Arthropoda; class Insecta; order Phasmatodea; family Bacillidae; genus Bacillus; species Bacillus rossius. The sequence goes on along the minus strand of NC_086330.1, from coordinate 22,984,465 downwards.
CAATTTATGTCAGCTGTATCAACTTTCTGGATGGTATCCACTGGTGATACTGATACGATCACAGTAATTACTACACGATAAGTAAATCTGTACCGACCGAACAGAAGAAAAACGGCTCCCAACTATAGTTATAACAGTAATAGATCTAAATACAACGAGTATCAGTACAGAGAGAAACTGTTCTACCTCAACGTGGAGTCGTAATCAAGTACACACCAGACACATCATTTCTAGTAATAGTACCGTATAATGTTAAGAAGGAAATTGAATATGAAATTCAAAAGTACACGATCAACCGTTCTTAAACAGGAATGCAACCACATATTTATAAGTCAAAGTTCGTGATGGATTGCAAATACGTTTAGATGTACGTGAAAATATACTGAGAGACGTGACTGTTACTGATGATTAGAGACCTGTAAAATTCGCGATTTCAAATCCCTAAAGGATAGACTCCATGATCCTCTATGCACTCGTGAGCGTATGAAATCATGAGGTATTTAGGGACTTCATATAGGCAGCCTGCTGATAAGAGTTGCCACACAATGAACAATTGGATTGAGAACCCATGACGCAATTTAAGGAAAAATTATTGGGCAAAAATCCTGAAATTAAATTAAACAACGATGGTGAAATATCGATCGCGGTTAACATTATTGCGTCACAGATTAGAAATAATGGTAATAATACTGTAATAATGGGCAACTATTTTAATACTTGTCCTTAAATCCTGACGTCAAAGCAATTTGTGCAAGTTTATGCCATAGGGGAGACCGGGGCAGGTTGGCACACTATCAGTAAATTTATTTTTTAAAGATATGATGTTAACATACATTAACGTTTTGTGGCTTTAACAAAAAGAATAGACCTTAAAGCACATATTGAAATTACTAGGTTTAAGTAAATTTCAATATGAAGTTTTCAAAACAATTTTTATTGAAGTAAATACAAGCGTGCCAACGTGCCCCGCTATTGGGGCAAGTTGGCACAACACACAAATATCAAAAGATTGTAACAAATAATCTGGAAATATAAAATAACCCATAACAATATATCAATATAAAATAAACACAAGTTTATTTTAATTAACTAACTTGTTTCTTTGAACAATATACGACCGTAAACAAGATCACTTTCATAAGTTTTTCTCGCGTCTGAAACACACATAAAATAGTGTCACCGGAAATGCAGTCTTCTTGTGCCCATTTATGATACTTGGTGCACTGTATGTTCTCAAAAGGCATACAAAGGGATGCCAAGATATATTAAATAAATTAAAACAAACTTTTGTAGGCTTACTTTCCATGGTTTAGCATAGCTAAATTGCACCCAGGGCAAAGATGCAGGAACATTCGCCAGATGCTGTAATGGTTATGCTGCCATAGGCTGTGGTGGTGCTGCCATAGGCTGTGGTGGTGCTGCCATAGGCTGTGGTGGTGCTGCCATAGCCTGTTTTGGTGATGCCATAGGTTGTGGGGATGTAAGAGGATGTGGTGATGCTGGCCCAGATAGTGAATGTTTTTTTTTAATAATTAGCGCAATATCTAGCCAGTGTCCTATATGGTATGCTGAAATCTCGAGCTGCTCCCCTTATTGAACGGTTCGTTCTTTTTACAGCAAGTAAAGCTGATTCCATTGTTTCAGCTGAAACTTGGCCCCTGGTAGTCTTCTTCTTGTATGTGCGCACCATTGTGAAATCTTAGGAACAAACAGTTATTTTTAGTATTCATCCTCAGTTTTTGCAAGCAAAATTGAATAGACTAGTTATAAAATATAGAAAATATATTATAAATAATAAAAACATTTGTTATTTTTATTATTATTAATATTGCATGAACATTATTGGGATATAAAAATGGGCTGTTAATAAATTTTTGAGTTATGGGGCACGTTGGCACAGTGTGCCAACCTACCCCTTATTCATTGTGCCAATGTGCCCCATTCCTTGATTACTTCTTTACATTACCCTCAATAAATCAACAGAACAAAATTAACTCTTCTTGATAGCTAAAAGTAAACCTCAAACAGTTTTCTTTAAGATGAGTATATATACATATATATATGTACAAAAAATTACGTTATATATACAATGCTATTTAGGAATTTAAGTTAAAATATAATTTTACTTACATGTTCAATAAACACAAAAAGTTCTCTCTTCCACTGAATAAATCACATTTTTCAGTACCGTCAACGGAGGGACAAGACACTCGACTAACGCACCTCGCGTAGTAATGGTGGCGCTTTACTGCATCTGTTTAGAGAACTACAGCGACTGTGCCAACGTGCCCCTGATGCCAACCTACCCCGGTCTCCCCTACTTAAATAAATGTTGTCATGCGGTTTGTTTTCAAACTGGAGTAGACTTTGTACCTAATGTGGTCAATGCTCGAAGCTTACAAACTGCATACCTCTTGACATGCTAACTTTTTCTAACCTCGTACAAGATTAACGTCCACGACAACCAGGTGCTCCGTCTCTTGGCCGCACCATCGAGCTACCGATAAGACCGCGACGCACGTGACTCGCCAACGCCGCATGGAGCTCGCCGTCGCACAATAGAACGAGATGCAGCGACTGTGCTGTTTTTGAAGAAAAAACCGTGTATTCTACTCAGGCTTATCACCAGCGGCTCGAGCCCATCAGAGAACACGTCGCAACTTACGAAAAGTTGAGCTCGCAACGGATTGTTCAACTTTTTAGAATGCAACCTAAAAGCTCTGCCGTGCAGCGATAATTTTTAATTAACTACATGACGCTAACTCGCTGAAATTCAGTTAAATTCCCGATGATATCATTGCGGTTTGCGGTTAACCGCTAACATTAATACCTAGCGACACATACCTATTGGTTGTCGTTATCCCATGTTTCAACGGGACTAATTTTACCTTATCACCAAATATATTCAGTCGTCCGGCTAACAGGAAAATTACACAGGGATTTACGAAATCACGTAGAATCTAACCCGTGCAGTTATTATTCAACCCAAGATAAGGTGTTTGGAATAGTTTTGTTTCTATGGTCACAGAATATCATGAAGTTTATGCAATCTCACAACATCGATATGTGTCTCAAGTATCGCTGCACATTGCAGCGTGCAGAGAACACATCAGACGTTCATACTTGCTGCCTCAGCAGGGGGCATGCCAAACTATCATTGCTGACTGCCGGCATGACGACGGATCGTAGCAAAGACTGTTCACGTCACGTTCAGTGTCTTGGCCTACGTCACGCTCGTCTACGTGTATTGCACACGCACACACACGCACGTACGCATACAAGGAAAACGTGATATGATCTCAATAAACGTCACAAACGTTTTAAGATAAAGCAAGGTGTCTAGCAGAGGTCTAAGAGCAGGTTAGCCTTGCACAGGCACGGTAGATTGTTATGTAGAAGCTGACACTAGCCTTAGGATCGACGTAACGTTACTACGAGTCAAAGTTTCGCGCGTTAGCTCTGCGCCGTTTATCTTCTTACCTTTCTATGCAACCTGAGAGTCTTTTGCAGAGATTTATGTCTAGACCTCATCTCGAAGCGTGCCAGGAGGCTAGCGACCATCGTTTGAGGTGAAAAAATTCAACTGCATTCTGAGTCAAATGCATCCCAGTGCATCGGGTTCACATTGCAACGGCAAAACTCCTACTCACACCTGAAGCTGCATCTAGGAATTATGCACCATACGATCTTGTGATCCTGACTGTAGCTACAATTTTCGTTATTGGATGGTTTTGTTTTCCTATTTACCCTTGGTATGTAATGTAAGAGTATGAAATGTGCGTCAAGGGGCATATATCAGATCGAAGTTTACTAAATATTGTTCAATACAACTACTTCCTCCCAATCGTCTTGTACACGATGTGGCCAACGACGCATATCGGGATTGAAAGGCTATTAAAAAAAAGAGCAACTTACAGAAATGAGGTTTATTTTATTAGAATCAGTAAACATATTTTTGTTTTGTTTTTCAAGTTCTGATGATCACATCAATGGCCATCAACAGCGATGCATTGATGAAGGCGATTTCGGAACTCTTAAACCACTTTTCGGCACATTTAGAAGGGAATAGTGATTTCCTCCCGAATTTGCATATTCAGTTCTTTCAAGGTGCGAGGACAATGTTGGAAAACTTTTCCTTGAGGTACTTTTTAATCTATTTTAAAAACGCTGTTTTTAAATACTATTATTATTTAATATTTCCAGGTTTTTAGTCTTGTGTGTGAAATTTTATAATTAATATAATTTATTTTTTAGTACAGATTTAGTATTTGATATTTTTCATAACCTCGTACAGTTTGTAATGAAAATTTGGGATCGCAAATTTTAAATACCTAAAACAGAATACTTGTAAGTTTTAAAACTAAAAATAAGGGGCGCTTGCAATTGAGTAAGGAGACAAGCCATGAAGGACGCACCAAACGACAGCGCGTGTCAAATTCAATGCAATGCCATCGATTGACGAAGTTCTAAACTAAACTGTTAACAGTACCGTTAGTTCGCTAGTAATAATGAGCTTTGATAAGAGAACGGGTCTCACCAAGGAGAAGGATAGGGAGTTTTGCCTGATCTATATGACCGTGTGACGGACATTCCTCCTAGCACTATATACATGATATAGGCGTTATGCATCCCGCAATACTGTACTGTTCTGCTCTTAGCCTATTGACTCGAATCCGAGGGCTTCGCTAAACAAAAGCAAATAAATTTGTAACGGACAGACAAACAAACCAAACGAAAATAACGTGGGTTAATTATTACATTGCCATCCAGTTCTGAGCTAAGTTCAGGGATTCAAGCATCTAGCTCATCAGGAAATTGAATACAAAATTTGTACCGAACAGAGAAACCGACAAGAAAACGAGTTGATAAAAACGTTTTAAAATACATCCATTGAACCTACAATAAATATATTTTTTCCCCTAATATCGTTAAATCGTTTTGCAAAATTATTAAAGGTGACTGAACCAGTTATGGAAAGTTGTAAATCCACCACATTGACAGACGTGTAATCTGGGACGATGTAGATTCTGTTACGGTTGATGTCATTGTATATAGATTTATGTAAAATGAAGAATATCAGTCAATAAAAGAATTTAACACATAACAAACAACCGTGAACCATCCAGACGGACCACCGGAAAGCAACAAAGCCGTTATCAACGAGCAGTTCGGGAAATGTCCCGACAGAGACTGGGCTCGTTCAGACAAGGGTAGCTGAGAGCAAGAGAGATATGGTGCATCGGTGATCGTGTGGTGTTGCTCGAGCGAATGAAGTGTGTTCAATGCGGAGGCTTGCAACGACTCACAACTGGGCACAAAAATACAACTGACACATTTCAAAGACATTTTATTTGACTGTCAAGCTTCTTTTAAAGAAATATTTATCAACCATACGGCGTGAACAGCTGCTAAATTGGAAATTGTCATGATGATATATTTTATGTTTTAATAGTTTTTTTTGGATAAGATAAAATTTTCCAGTTTTTTTTAAATTCCAAAAAAAAGGGAGAATTAAAACTGATCAACGAAACAAATCTAGCACAAAAGACCACACACGCGTAAGCACAACATACAGAAAAGAGTTCGAGGGTGATGAAGAAAAATAAGAGGGGGTGAAGTCTAATGTCGGTATGGAGTTGGGGGGGGGGGGACTCCTCGGTGGCTTATGAACATTTTCGGTGCAGGTCAAAGGTTTGATTACAACCCGTCATATGACTTAATTTTAAAAAGCACTGAGCGGACATCCCAGTGTTTTGATGCCCACTGGTATTTTGGAGATCCCCCCCCCCCCCCCCCCCTTCGGGCCAAACAAAATTTGGAAAATCAGTGCGACGCATCGTCCTATCTCTTTATCTAGCAAGACAAGAAGTGAGTCAAACTATTGTCATCTCCGGGAGCGCAATCGTTACTGCGTAGTTCCATATGTAAAAAAAAAAAAAACCTTCCCCCGCAAAAAGAAAAAAAAAGCAGGTGATGTGCTGCAGGGATATGGTCACGTCTAAATGCAAAACCGTGTTAGCTAGGGAGATTTTGGAAGAAGGGAAGAAAAAAATGGCCAAGGGGAGGGGATGATTAACAGCACAGTCACCGAGTCGAAGCGTTTTTTCGTACTGTAAAATTTCACATCTCACTTTTCCACAGAGGAGAAGCGCAGTTTGAAAATTGAGGTTACGCAGAGCTACGTGGTCAGGAAAGAGACGGGAAGCTTCGCTGATGGTGAAGATTAGAATGAAAAGGAGCCGCTATCTTTGTCCGCGGCCAACATCAATCATCGGCCGTACATTGATTGATGAGATCTTTTGTGATTTCTGGAAGAAAAGAAACCGCCCCCGGCTCACTCCCTTAGCGGGCTGCTCTGCTCTCGATTTTCAAGAACGGCTCTGATTAATGGTGCTTCACGCTAATTCATAATCCGTGACCATCCACGTGAAATAAGAAAAAAAATAAGATATTTAAGTTTTCGGGATAATTCGTAATATTTTTATGGTCATGAAATTAACTTTTTTTTTGTTTGTTTTGAGCCACAATGGCTAAACTTGAAGAATGATAAAATAGCTTACTAACATAATAAAAGTATATACAAGTGATTTGTTTTGTATTCAGTGATAACAGAAATCAATTTTTGAGCTATCTTTACAACTGTCAAACATACTCACACACACACTAGCTGAAGTACCCGGCGTTTCCCGGGCTCGACACATCGTGAAAAAGCCTCTTTTAATCGAATCAAGATTTACAAACATAGCAATGCGATATCTGTTTGCCAAGGAGGCGAAGAAAGCATCTACATTACATTTAGTATAATGTATTGTTTTAAAACGGAAATTATGATCTTTAAAGCTCCCGTAACCTCCCTCGGGAAGAAAATGATTTTGGTATTATATCAGTAGGTATGATGACAGCATATCATTTATCCTTACATCATTCTTTAGTCCCAACATATGTCTGTGGTATGTCAAAATTACGTAAAAACTCATTACTTACCAGTGATGTCAGACCTAGGTCATGCGTTCACTGGTAAATGCACATTATACACAAATTAAACTTTTCACACGGTAAATTTAACTTCACTTACTGCTACTACAGCATGTCGGTGACGCGAACTCACAAGATTTTAACGCACATGATACAGTCGAGTATATACAATACACTAGTGTATATATGCGTATACATGTACACAGGCCGGTGCGCGTCGCCAGTCTGGCGCAAAACGTCACTAGCATGTCGGTGACGCGACCCTGTAAGTTTGGCCCCTACGAAAAATGGCTCAGCGCAGCTAAAGAAATTTTCACTTCAAAAAACTTAATCGACCATTTACCTCGAATAGCTATCAGGCGCACCAATATTCGTGATTTTGGGGTCAGACTACCCGACGTTTTATTCTGGAGTAATATTTTTGACATTTGAAGTTATGAGTGGAAAAATATTTTTTTTATAAATTTTTATCATACTAAATGTCACTTACCTGTGACATTTTAGACAATATTATCAAGGAGCTACCTTTGGGATAAAAGAAAGAAATCACTGTGGATGCAATGTTTACTGTGAAACGAAGATGATGAAAACGATAAAAACGCCAAAGCTATACTTCAAGACAAATTTTTAGAATGTTATAAAGTTTTCGGCTCAGTGCATGCATGCACATAGGCCTAGACCGCCTAATGAGGTGTGACCCGTGTCAATGACCTCACGTGCAGAACACTTGAGCCGCAGATGCCCCATTGCGTATCCTACACAGAAAAAAAAGATTCTTTTAAAAAATAGCTTCCAATAAATAGTTCGTAACACTACACTAGATATATTGTAACTTTGTACAACACATAGAGTTATTTTTTCATCTATAATATACATTTTTTCGAGGCAATACTGAGTATTTCTGACGAAAATTGGTGCATTATTTTATATTTTAATTGATATTTCATTCAAGCATATAATTTTTTCTAAACCATAGAAAAAAATTTTAAAAATTTAACTTTATTTTGTTGTATTGTGCTTATTAATGTGCGCAGTTAACACTGGAAAGCTATTCAGTGAACGGTTTACAAATAACTTTAACTATTGACGGTACTGGGGCAACACGAAGCATAAATGTTGGGGCAAGAGTCCGAACCCAAAATTAACCGAACACTATTTTTAGTGATACAGCTGTTTTCATGTAAATGTACAAATTTACAAATACCTGTAATTTTTACATAATTATTTCTGTTATATTTACAAAAAAAATTACAGTGTACAGATTTGCACAGTTATAAAAGTGTGTGGTTTCGTAGTGCTGGTCTGAAAATCGCCTTGTCACTGTTTTCGTAAAGCGAACTCTCACTCGAAATTCATGAAGAACTACCAGGGAGGAGGCTGCTAGTGAGGAGAAGGGGGAAAGAAATCATCGGGGTCGAACTATCGCCCCTGTTACTACCACATAATTTCTTTTCTCTCTCTCTCTCTCTCTCTCTCTCTCTCTCTCTCTCTCTCTGCTCCCTCGTGTTTTTGACACGGACCCGGGATGAGGGATCTAGGATGGAGGCAAGAAACGATTCAAAACAAGCCGTTGTTCAAACAGAAAAAAATAGCCAGTCATGGGGACTGTCAAAAGAAGTGAAAACTTAAAACTTTGTTTTTAAATGTGTAATATGGCATCATTTATACGTCAAATGTACGCAAGATAATGATTTTGGTATTATAACAGTACGATGTAGGCATGATATCAATTATCCTTACATATTTTTTTAGTCACAACATATGTCAGTGGTATGTCAAAATTACGTAAAAATTCATTACCTAGCTATGACTTACCAGTGATGTCAGACCTAGGTCATGTGTTCACGTGGTAAAATTAACTTCACTTACTGCTACTACAGCATGTCGGTGACGTGAACTCACAAGATTTTACCCATCCAAAAAAAAATTCCAACACGCCCATGATGCAGTCGAGTATATACAATGTATTAGTGTCTATATGCGTATACATGTACAGAGGCCGCTGCGCGTCGCCAGTCTGGCGCAACACGTCACTAGCATGTCGGTGACGCGAACCCGTAAGTTTTGCCCCTACCAAAAATCGCCCAACGCTGCTAAAGAAGTTTTCACTTCAAAAAATAAAAAAGCGCGATGGGGGTGAAGGCATTGCGCAAGCTGGCAAAACCGCGGTGAAAGGGACAACTGCCACGTGGACAAGTAAGGTCCGGGAAGGGAGATTCTGCGATGCAGTCTCATTACCTTCCGCAACGTGAAGGAACCCGCCATGTGCCCTAAGAGGAAAAACAATATTGCATTTTTTTAGTGAATTATTAATCTGGCTGAGAACCAAACCCGGAATCCTTCCCGCTACCTTCAGCATGTACGTGTCTTGACCACGGCACTAAACATTCAAGATTTATTTTGAACACTTGTCTAAAATTATATAATAACATTTTTCAACTCTGCTTGTGAGTGCAGCCATTTTTATTTTGACTGATTAGGAGAAAGATTAGAATTCCAACGGTATTTTAAGTTTCCCAAACTGGAAATTTTTTTTGTACCTTTACAAGGATATTTCTTGGAAACTCAGTTGCCAACGATATAACTTGTAAAATTGCAAGACAGAGCTTTGTACCATTTGCAATTCTACAAAGCTCTGCCTTGTAGTTTTACTTGAGATGCGTGGGAAATATTTTTGTGTAGTGTAGTTTGTTGGCACAGGGCAAGCAGCACAGGCACTCTAGGGGAGAAATAGGCTCGTGCATCGATTGTTAATGGGCTTTGCACAGGCTTGCAGTCTTTCAAAAATAAACTCTGCTGAAATTTAAGTATTTTTTATATTAGAAAAAAAATATATTTTGCTATGCGTAGAATATTATCCTGCTTCATTAAAACTGAAATTCAGTTTTTGTACCTTACAGCACCTATAAATGAATTATGACATAAAATAACAACAAAAACACATTAGCACAAGACATACACTGATACACATCAATGTGACAAAACACGAAATAACACAATACACAGATAGATAAAGTTCATGTTAACCAAATGGTTAATTTGGTTTTCACAAAAATCTTCAACCGAAACTAAAATGGTGTATACAAAATAAATATGTAGATTACAAAAGTTTTACCAATGAATATTTGTAGATTATGCAAAAGGATTTATAATTTTTTACACATTTTATAGTTACTAATGGTTTTAAAAGTGTCACTTATTATGCAATTGCAAGTTGGAATTCTTAATCCAAACCGAGTCATTATGTCCGAACAAACAAAAATGCTAATAAAAATATATAATAAAAAGTGCATCACTGATCGAAAGTCTAATAAATAGAAAATGAAAATATGTTGTATAGGAATGTAGCATATTCAAAATAATTTAAATGCCTGAAATATTTAAATATTAATTTAAGAACATTTTAAATTATCTTCTAATTAAAATAATTTGATGCAGAAAAAGTTTTAAATTTAATAAGACCAAAAGATTTTCATGTGTTGCTAATAGTATTATCTACATGTTGGTGAAAAAAAGCTTGGCATCAATATAACTAGTAGGTCTTAAAAGAGGACACCACGTTTAATGTCATTACTTACAATGTGATAATTCTTATTAATTAAATTAGTTTTTTGACTCAATGTTATACAATAAATGCTATCGTAATTCAGGGACATTTGTTAACCTGAAAGTCAGATCTGGACAGCTGAAATATCTTTTTGAATAGTTTCACAAATATATTTCCCAATTATTTTTATTTCATCAGCATCTTTTCTTGATCAATTCTGATTACAGTTGGAATATCATTTAATAAATATTAAAGAGTATTTGAGATAAATTAATACTTTGCGGAACACCTAATACCATGAAATTGCATTTGCAAATTTTACTGAAAAGCGTCTATTTGTAAGATAATTAAAACATATATACCACGCATTGCTTGACAAGGCCTAAAAATGATAAATTTTTTTTTCATAAGATTATGTTGGAAAGTATCAAAGGCTTTCCTCATGTTGAAATAAATAGAATATTATATATATATATAAGCGTGTGTTAAAGAAGATATTCATGATTGACAACTATGTTGTTTTACAGAAATAATATTTTTAAGAATATAATTCATGTGCCTATAAATATTTTTTCGTCAAATGCTTCTAAAATTCTACGAAACAAAGGTTTCTGACTAGAATTTAACCGTCAATAATACTTCAAGAAAATATACACCCAACCACTCACTGACTGATGCACACTTAATTAAAATATTTTTGTACAAAAGAAAATTTTTTAAAAATGTTTTAAATGTTTGTTTGAGCTTTATTTATAACATGTTGTCATGATGCTATAATTACTAAAAACTAAAACGCTACAAAACTACAAAAATTATTTTTGCAAAACTCCCCTGGAGAAACCCCCAGAATGGCCACCGCATGGGGAGCCCAAGAAAAGAAACGGGCTCCCCATTTGGAAGCCACCTGGTTGTTTTTTTCTGTTCCACCCACCGTTTCTTTGGTAGCCTGACTTGTTATAAGGGATTGTATTCCTACCAGAGAAAATGCCACCATTCTCTCTGGGCAATCCGCCTTGGAGGAGCCGGGGTGCGAACCCGGGTCATACAAGTCACAAGGCAGGAGCTCTACCCCAGAACCAGAGTGGTAGAGCGGATACTTGCAGTCTTCTTAACACTGACATGATGTTATTACACGTGTTAACCGTATTTTCTTGTGACATTAACACGTGCAGTACGTGCAGTAACATCTATCCTCGGTAACGAACAAATTCATGTGTTCTTATGTTGTTCGTTCAGCATGAATTATGTAATTTCATAACATTGTAATATAATTTGTATAACTAGTCTGGCAATGTTTTAGTTGATTTTCTGCAAACAAACTTATAGTCCCGCTGTACATTAATCATGTAGAAATATAGACTAGTAAAAAACATATGTAAGAGCTTGCACTGTATATGGTAAAGTTATTTTGAAATAAATGAATAAATGTTAGCTATTAAAAGAATTTGTTTAGTTAAAATATGTGTGTGCTTACAAGCATGAAGTTATTGTATAAACATTTTATTTATTTGTTTTTCAAGCCACAGAAAAGTTAACTTTTTTATATTAATTTGGCTTTCTTTTGTTTTACCATGCTTAACTTGCGCAGCTAATACTGGAAAGCTATTCAAACAACTGTTTGCAAATAACTAAATATTGGAGGTACTGGGGCAACACGAAGCATAAATGTTAACACTATTTTGTAGTGACACAGTTATTTTCATGTAAATGTACAAATTAACAAATATGTAATTTTACATGAATATTTCTGTGTTCCATTTACAAAGAAAATTTACGATGCACAACGGTAAACAGAATAACTTTACGATGAAACTTTACAGATAACAATAGAAAAAACAACAGCTATACAGAGACGCACAGGTGAACCCAGCGATGTGAATAAACAGTGATGACAGCACAGACGAACACTGTAAGCAACAGTTGAGCGAAACAAAAAGATAGTTTGAAAACCACAACGATGATAGCGCAGACTAACACAGAAGGTATATGATTCCTAAGAGAACAGTTCCGGCGTTTCGGGAAAGAGATTTATTCCCTTCTTAAGGCACAAACAGACTGAGGTTTGTCATGACATACAGTTTAATGAGTAATGGCGTATGACCGAAACTACAATTTGAATTATTTTACCCATTATTTAAAAAGTTGTCAGTGGAAATTCTATTTAATGAACTAAACTAAATTTGTTGATATTTAAATAGATACTGACTTTCTTTAAACAATTTGTGTTTTGTTTGTATATTTGTTTACACTTCTGTTAAAAAGTCACAGGCATTAATGCAGAAAAGCTTATTCAAAAGAGGAACCTGTTTCTGTAAAAATAAACATCAAGAGCGTAGTAAAAAAATCAGGGGGGGGGGAAGTAGGGTTGCCATATTTATTTAGACAAAGAATTTTATTTTACAAAAATTGCAATGGCAGGAATTTCAAAAAAGTACTTAAGGGATTGTCGATTAACCTAAAAATGTATTTTCAAGCATTATCTTTGTAAAAGAGTTTCCGGAGGAGGGATTGGCTTCTGCCCTGCCCTTTCACAAATACTGTATACACCCACAGTAAATGTGTAAACAAAATCACATGTAGTTATACGCACTACTACACGATATACTCAAAAGACGTGAATTAAAATTTTGGAGACCGTAATTTTTTGATAATTGTACTTATAATATTAGATGTTAATAATTTTTCAAGACATGTGATGATAGCCTACATGGAGTACTATAGTCTGAAATTATGTATTTCTACTGTTATGCAATAATCGTACACTCACGCCTGTAGCATAAGGAATCACTACAAGACTATCTGAAGATGAGAAAAGATACACTATCAAAGTTTATGGACCGAGTCGTAAGACACTATATTCGTATTCCAGAGAACATAGGTTAAAATCCCGACTGGTAATTGTCATATCATTTAGACGTGAAACGTCTTAAAAATCACAGAAAAACACATGGGTACCAGAAAAAGTCTGACGAAAAGATCTGTATCATCTTGCTTTACATTTTCCTAACTATATAGGCTTCAGCCGGGGACGCACTTAAGTATTCCTTACCTTAACCTCCCATATACACTTAGTTTTAATTTAGGTTCGGAAAAACATTTATGTTCAGTGCAGCTCACGACTCATATGTGATAGCGCGGTGATTCGTGTGTTTGTGTTTAGAGAACTGACAACACTGGACAATACAGATAGTACGTTCACCAAAAAAACATTGATTTTTTTATTATGCCTTCGGTATCTCATTTATCATATCACAGGTCAATGTTAAACAGAATTTTCGTCGAATATTAATTTAAATTAATTGTAAGCTAACATTTAGTGTCTGTTTTGAATTAAAATTTTTAGTACGTAGTCAATTTCTCGTTTTTATTGTTTTTATTTTAAACAATTACATTAAAAGCGACTCGCTGACATAGAAGTTTCACCAAAGGTCGTGAGTCTCTATACAGCCCCACCGAATTTTATTTCTAGAAAATTGGTACCATGTTTCCTTACTGTAGGTCATGGCTAATTCCTTTCACATTGTTTCTATACTGTGGCGTTGTGTTTTGTCGTCTGCATTGACCTCACGGACAAGCAAGAATTTCAGAATAAGAAGAAAAATAATATCGGAAATAGGCTATTCCTCTGGTAAACATAAATAAAAATGATTTCAAGGCTTTCATAAATTAATATTCTGAAATGTTTTCACTTAACCAGCTCATTACAGTATTTCTAAATTAGTACTTAGTCATTGAAACAGATCAAATATAGGTATATATTCACAACTACTTAATCAGTAAAACTTAAACAGCAAACGTTAATCGTTCTCAAGTAACGTATAACAAATATTCCGTTTTCACAGTTCACAGGTTGGAAATGCTGTGATTGTTTTTATCTGTTTTAACGGCAATTGTTTTTTTTTTCCTGTATATCTATATGTTAAAATACTCTTCTAATGGTTTTCACAGCACATGCTAGAAACATAATGCTGGTCACAATACTCTGTAACATCCCCAACATGACAAAAACAACACCACAGCCATTAAGACGTAAGGTAGTAGTGAAGTCAGCCCACGAAAAGTGAACCCCAATAGCCCATCGGACACATAATGTGGGTATTATTAATGATGTAGTAACGAAAAAAATAGATTTTTTTGTGAAATCATTAATGCTTAATTTTATTTTATTGTTCTTTTGATATACATTACATAAAATAAACTCAATTGAATTGCCACCTCAGTAGTCTTATAGATGACAATACACCTGATGGCATTAATCTGTCGTGGCATTTTAAACATATGATATAAATAATGAATTATTTTACTTACTTCGCAGTCGGTTGTCAGGGAATTGTGATTTTCGGTCACTAGATTGCATTTAATTTTAACTGGTGGCCTGGAGTTAAAACATTAATTAGAATCACAAGACTTTGTATGCTGCTTATTTATACCAATTCTTTTTAAGATAATAGACATAATTTACTCATATCGTTCAAGTATTAGGACTGTATGGTCACGTTTTAACTTATGGTAGTTTCCGTCGCCCCCAGGCGGAATTATTCCAGTAAGGAAGTCTTCCAGTATGGCAGTCTTCCGTCGTCCCCCCATCAAAACACGAGGAAAAGTGCCAATAATTAAAACTACCATATTTTTATTTTTACAGATTGCGGTTATAAGTATACATTGCTGCTTCCTATAACCCATTTTTGGAAACATTTGTTTCAATTGGTGCGCGATCTGTTGAGTTGATTTATGAATGGAACTACAGAAAGTAACCGTGAGAAGCGCTATCTGTAGCCTTTTAAGTTAACCTAAGAAACAGCTAGAGGGTTAACAGTGCTACCTAGCGACGTATTTTATACACTACTTCGAGAGCAAAGCATCTGTACTCATTCCATGGAGTGTATAAGGAAATATGGAAAAATTCAGCCTCGCCCTTTTAACTTATGGCAGATTTCCGTTATGGTACTTTTCCGCCTTTTTCGAAGAGGCCAGGCAGAATACTCACACTATGATAGTCTCCCGATATGGTAGTCTTCCGCACCCCCGAAATATGATTAGTTAAACGTGTGTATGTTCAAACATAATACCTATACATTCGTAGGGTTTTTGGCAAAAAAAAAATGTATGTCCGGTTTCTTGAAATTTGGCAAGGACTAAAATCAGAACAGTTTCTGTGCCTGGTAAAAGTCAGAGAGATCTGAGCATTTTCCTTAAAAGCTGTTTTAGACATCAACGAATTTGGCAAGTTTCATTGTTGACAGCAAGATGCTTGCACTTATTTTTTTAGTTACTTTTTTTTCAGTTACCTAACGATACAAGTAACCCATGATGTATATAAATTGTCCTCATTTCTCCTTGACGCTAACTCCTTTAAGAAATGGTTGGATACGCCCTTCGAAGTTTGACGTGAATACGTCTTTAAAATTGCTTCCATACAGGGAGGCAATAATAATAAAAAAGGAATGATAACAAAATCGGAGGATAAAGTTTGGTGTTGCAGCTATATATCTATCATCTCCATCCAAAAATTAATTACACCACTGGATAGCTAAATGATCAAAGAATTCGTTACGTTAAGTGAGAATTGTGATGCATCGCGCGTGGTGGAGGGGGAAAGCGCCGCCATTTTGAGGTCATTTTTCTGCGTTTCGAGATTTACATTTAGTATTACTTTTGACTCGGAGAAGCTACGACGTTCTTTTAGGTTTGAATCGTCAGCTCTCGTCAAAATCTATCGCTTGAATATATAAAACATTAGTGTAAGACAGTTACAGTGAGTATTTATGGTGTTAAAATAAAAATAGCGTATTTTATATTTTGTATAGAAAATATTGCCTGTTACTTACACGTATTCAGGTACAACACACGGCTATGTCCATGACACAGCCACACGCCATTTTTGGGTAAATATTAAATTGGGATATATTTGTTTTAAAAAGAATTTAAAATTCCGAAAATACTTTTATTCTATGCTTTTTATCTTCCTCTTTTCATAAAACCTGGCGGAGTTAAGAAATTACAAATACTTTAGGAGATATCGCCGTTCTTATTTTCCAATACAAGACCTGTGTAAGCATTCGACCGAAGCCATTTTTTATTTTGCCGTGTGTTCGTGAAAGCCTAATTAATTAAAATGGTCGATTAGGTCAGGTCAGTTACATTGTAAATACTTTCAAACTATGCGGACATTAAAAATAATGTGAATTAATTTTAATGGTTGTTTAGTTGGTTTTAAAGTATTTGTAATGTAACTGAGCTGACCTAACAAACCGGGACAAAGGATGAACAGTAGAAACTCGAGTAATTTTTACTTACTACTTGCGCAACAATATAAAAAAAAATTAATATTTGAAACTTTAAAAACTCACCTAGGCTAGAGGCGGGTACGATTCCTTTGCCATTAGTATAAAATGTTTTAGTCGTTGACCTACGCCGCGATATCTCCGACGGAACATGAATTCGTAAACACGAAACAAATGTAAAGCCGCATGAATGCACAGGTATTGTGATGAAAATTAAAAAATTTTCGATATCTCCTAAAGTATATTTGGAATTTCTTATCTCCGCCGGGTTTAATGAAAAGAGGAAGTTAAAGAGCATATAATAAAAGTATTTTCGGATTAAAAAAAAAAATTAACACAACATATTTACCCATTTTTGTCGTTTCCTTGCCTCCGCGCCGCGGTGACGGTACGTGGTCAGGAGGCAGGGGCGCAACAACAGGGAGGGGGGAAGGGTATTTTGCCCCCCCCCCCTTCTGAAACCTTGAAGTGGGGGTAAACGGGGGCAAAGAAAGTGCTGTTTGATCAATTTTTAGATAATAAAACTGCTTAAATAGCACCATTTTCCAACTTTAAATACAAATTTTCCCAGGGGAGGACCCCTGGACCCCCCGCTTCAATAGGGGGGATCGATGATTCTTTATAAAAAGGTATATTGCCCCCCCCCCCTTTTGGAAATTTAGTTGTTGCGCCCCTGTCAGGAGGTGCTCGGTGTGTTGTGCGCTTCAAAACGACGGAGGGTTTTCAGGAGGGGGGGGGGTGTATTCTCGAGCGGAACAACACGAGCCGCGGGTCGGCGGAGGAGAAGGTAGCGCCCCGCTCTCCCATTGGCGGACGCCGGCCGGTTCTGCGCGCACCGCTCCTGAGGGCGCTCGGAGCACGGGGTCGGCGGGCCAGTCTTGCAGCGGCGCCTTCCGTGGGCGGGAGGATCGCAGTCGCGACGAGCGGGCGTCGCTTCACCGCGCAAGGTAACAGTTGCACGCCACTGCCATCAAACAAAGTTCTACACTGCGTCTTCTTAAAGGCAAATAAAGTTATTATTCACAAATATAAAAAAAATGGTTGTCTGTAAAGTCGGTTTACGGATTATAGTTTAACGTGACAACGTCATAACAAAACAGTGATGAAATGATTTCATACTTTTATGAATAAAACTTAATCATTTTTATTGAATTATCACTACTTTGTATGGATACAAAGAAGGAGTGAAATGAAATCTACAATTTAATTGATAAATTTACTTTTATTTGCACTCATTAATTCAAATATGTTTACTACTTTAACTAAGAGATTATTTTAACTATAACTTTTATTCATGTCTGCTATTTAACTTCTTCCAATCTGTGTTATTCTGTTAAGGATAGGACGATGATAGGAAAAGTAGGAAACGAGTGGGAGTGTTTCAAGTTTAATGTGCCTCGAAAAAGTCAAATCGATGGTTGTTCCAATCGAGTGGAAGAGAGATAGATGCGGTGCAAAGGTACAATGTGCGTAACGGGACACAGCGTAACGGGACAATGTGCTTGCAGCCAGCGTTCATCGATTTATTAGACGTTGTCACGTCAAAATATCACAAATTACAAAGGAGACTTTTAATTGCCTACAAACAAAACTTGAAAATAAAAGATAAAGTATCCAACTAAGAAGTCAATAAAGCAGTATTGAAACAAAACCATAGAGATTACACTCGGAATTGTAAATAGTAATTTGGAAAATGTTAAAATATTGCATTAGCAATTCCTTTATTATTTAAAGAAGCATAATATTTTTACACGTCTCATTTTCTAGCAAACTTAAACATTACGCCATGTATATATATTTCTAATGAAACCTCTTTACAAGCCGGTAGGGTAAGTTGAGAAATGAAGTCATCACAGAGCAACATATATTGCTCGATGGCGCGGATTTTGAAAACATTGCCCGGGGGAGGGGGGCTGGAAGAGAGAGAAAAATAGAAGGGAGAACTACGAATAAAGTAGAGAGTAAGACAAACGTAAAAATATTTGCTTTTTTTTCGTCGCCATGTTTGTTATATTAGTGAACATTCACTACGTGATTTTTTTTCCTAATTTCTTTTAACTGAGGACAATTTTTAATATTTTCATTCAAAACTTCCCTTGCATTAGTTGTGTCGTCACAAATATTTAAACAGATATTCACTTACAGTAATACGATAGGTATGTGTAAAAAGACACTCAATTAAAAATAATTACGAAGACCATACACAAATCTTTACACTCTTTATATTATAATGAGTGAATATATGTTGAAAATATTTGTAACAAAACGAGAAATGTAAAGAAAGTATGGACTTAAAATTGTAAAATAGCCATAAATGAAGCAATAGCAAAATAAATAAAAATAAAATGATGTGTGATAATGAAACTTGACACAATTTTTTTTGGGGGGTTTTTCTAAATACACAAATATGATTTTTGGAGCTCATGTTTAAAGTAAGTACTTAAGTTTTTTCCTAGGGGGGGGGGGGGCGGGGCGGGAATTCCTCTTGTAATCTTTTTCCCCTTCAAAAATTAAAGATACCGTAACTTCGTTCAACTGATAGGCCGGTGTCACTCTCAGGTAAGTAAACAACCACAGGGATACCAATATTAGTTATGGAAATGTGCAGTTTCTTATGTTCAAAACCAAAAATAATTTTAACACCACAAGCTGGACTCGCTTTTATATACTTGCAGATTTCAAAATAATTATAAGTACAAAATGTTATTTGTCAACATCATAATCTGAGCCCATTTCCCTTTTATAAATATTAAAAAATATACTCTTTAAATTTGTATGACACTGGTGTCCTACCTTAACGACATAAACTATATTTACACCAATACAATTATGCCTTGGTTAACAATTTACCAAACATACATATAAATGCTCAAAAAACATTACGCCATTATAAAATTAACTATACAAATGTTATTGCTGTCGTACTGAGTCCGACTAAGTTTTCAAACGTTCCATTAAAATTTTCCTAGTTCCTCAATGCAAAAAAAATTCTTTCAGTATTCGCCAGAGATGTGTAACATCTAACCTCGGTAACAGGCAAATTCAGGTATTCTCATGTTGCAAATATACTTATAATACGAAACGTTTAATTCTTAAAAATAATGGTGGGCGTGATAAATATACCCGCAAATTGTGTTTCCAACTACATTTCTGGACGCGAATCACACGTAGTTTCTGCACCCGCCGCTAGAATTCGTTGCCGGAACAGCTACGTCGACCATTCGATTTGCAGAGCGTATTTTAAATTATGTATTATGAAACGGCTCAGATAAAAGCGAAACAGAACATGAAAAAAATATTAAACCCCGGCTTTGGACCTGCTTTTCGACAAGGAATTTTTTTTTTTAAAATACTGCCCATCTTGTTAAAATTCATTAAGCAGTTAATAATTACTTAAACATCACTTGCTTAATACCAGCCGGGTTTTGAGGTAGGGGATTCTCGCTCGTAGAACAGGGAGAACCCATCATGTTTACAATTTAATTTTTTATGAAATATTCGTGTCGAATATCTCACCTCTGGCACTATTAGAAGAATTGTCTTATCTTACCTGATGTGCAGCAGTACTCAAAGTCAGATATGTCAGCTTGAGTAGTTATGGGCTCTTCTAACCTAGTGTGCTGCTGGGCCTAGGTTCACGAAAGAGTCGGATAAACTGCACTATTAGAAAATCCGTCTTATCCAACTAGATGTGTAGCACTGCTCACAGAGTGAAAGGGAAGCAGAAAGTTTGTCTTCAGGAGATAGGTCTCTTCTTAACTGGTGTTCTGCTGGACCTATGTTAGCGAAGAGGGTGGATAAACTTCACTATTAGAAGAATTGTCTTATCACACCTGATGTGAATATCGTCATTAGGGATTGGGATAATCTGTGTTTATTTTTGTACCTTTCATAATTTTCATAAGGAATCGCCTCCCAAATTATTTCGGTTGAGTTTCCGAACAACTTAACCGAAGCTGGTGCCTATGGATAAAAAGACTGTAAGTTAATTTGGGTGATTTCGTTCTTGCGACCACCACAAGGGATCATTTATTGGTTGTTAACCTTTTCATGGTGATGTAAAGTCGTCTCTCGCTACATTTACTGTATTTGTATATTTTTACAAATTATTTAATATTCATGTATACCCTGAATTTTGGAACATCTATTAGATGCAAGAACAGATTATAACAGAAGTTGATGATATTTACTTTTCAGTCAACACGCAAAAATACAAAGAAAAATAAGAAATCATTTAAATTTTACAGTACATAAACTTAAATAAATCGTAATTCCTGACCTTTTTCACATTTGTGTTGACCCAAAAGCTTATCAGAGTTTCCAATGGCATTAAAAAGGTACACAGAGTTGAAAAAATTTTCACTGTATATACTTACATTTAATTCCTCTAAAAACTATTTAGCTGATGTGAGTTGTTTTTTATGTTTTAGTTTATATCTCGAGGCAAAGATGTAAAACGAAATAACTATCCTTTAATTATTTTGTATAGATAACTGACATATTTTTATAAATAATCAATTGTTTTAAAAGAAGAAAAATAAAATAAATAGCGATAATTTTGCGTCCATTATTTTCCAGGTCAGTTACGGAGAATCTGTAGAGTCTGGACTGCGCGCAAGAAATCCTGCAGCTGAAGGCGTCGTCAGACCGAACCGGCGGAGCAGCTCTGTAACAGCGTGTCCTCGCACCACGCAGAGGGAGGGAGATGTGGTGGCTGCAGTGCCTGTGGCAGCTGCTGGCAGCCGCGGCGACCACCGCGGACACCCCGGCTTGCGGCGGCCTCCTCAGGAGTCCCAGGGGCGTCCTGCAGACCCCGGGCTTCCCGGCGCCCTTCCCGGTCCCCTTCCGCTGCCAGTGGATCATAGACAACTCGCAGCAGGACAACAGCTTCGTCGTAGTCTACCTCACACAGGTAACCGGGGTTTGTATGTAAAGTCGGTATTACGGACGATAATTTTACGTGATAACGTCATAAGAAAACATTTGGTGAAAAATTGCTTACTTTTTAATTTTCAAATATTATTTACAGTTTGTTTAAATATAATCACGAACAATTAGTTAAAAAAGCCCCGCCTTAACCTGTTTGATATTATGGAAGATTTCCTCGCACGGGTGGTTGGCCGGTTATTTGCACGCTCGGCTCAGGCGGAACGTGTGACAATTTTTTCGTGCGTGCAGCCGGCGTTCATCGATTTATATGACGTTATCACGTCCAAAACCACTCCTAATGTACTCACATCCAAGGGCGAAAATCTGATTCACTTGGTTGATTGGGGGGGGGGGATGCGCGGCCCGAGAGTTTTTGCATGTGGGCTTGACGGACACAAGCCATCTCTGGATAAGATGCTTGTATGTTGTGTACTCCCCGTATTTGGCCTATATGCACGTAAGAAGAAGGAAAATTTAATAATGTACAGAAAGTTTTCCGTAAGACATTGTTTTAAAGATCAAAACCCCGTTTTACAGTCACCCTTTTTTGCAAGTGAGGGGCTTCTTAATTCCAGGGGGGCCTGGGCACCGTAGCCCCCTTCCCCCACCACAGATATATACGCCAATGCTTACGTCTACTGGAATAATATAAGTGGGACATAGTATACACGCCGTTTGCGAATTTCAGGGCATAAGTTTAATGGGTGTTAGGGAATTCTGGGATAAACAATGTTTTGGTTAAGGAACATACTCGTATATCCGTAATCGCAGCCGGCGGGTGGCAACTCAACTCACCCGATTTGTATCCAAGTAGTGTTTATTTTAAAATCGGCACGACAGATAGCGATACCATAGTTAGGTAGTCCTTTTGTTTTGTTGTATAACTGAACAATAATGGAAATATTTGTGACGGAATTAAATGTATAAAAATTAAATAATAAATAGTTGTAAAACATAAATTATTATTTAATCTTATCGTTTGATTAATGTGTTTTTTTTTAATTATGACAAAAAAACTTTTATCAGCAGTCTGAAATTGTATCAAGCATCCTGGCAAAAATAAGTCTTGAAGCATTTATTATGATTATTATTATTAATATTATACTATGCCAGACCGAAAGTTATTTATGCCTGCGTTCGAGCTTGGTAAAACCGTTGACAATCGATTTTTTCAATACATTCTATCGTCACACGATTGCGATCACGTTACTTCGTTTGTACACTCATAGATGGCAGTGAAGTCGGTTATTGTGTGTGGGTACAGAAAAACGCCGTTGAATTCCCAGTGATCGCAGCCTTTTAAATTTACAGACGCGAACAGCAGCGCGCGGTGGCCGATAGCACAAAGCAATTCTATGTTATAACTAACGCCGAAAAATACCGCTCAATTCACAGATGTCCAAGTAAAATAAAAGCGTTTTGGCTATCTTCATTTTCTTGAGCGTTCGTTGGTGGAAATATTCACCATAAATTTTTCTCAGATTATTTACGTTCCAATAATAAACAACCAAAACTTAAACTTGAAAACTGCATAGCCGCAAAGTATGATTGATGAAAATCATAACTTCAGTTTCAATTGCAAAAAAAAAAAAAAAAATACAGACGAGCACACGCCTGCACATGTGCGCATGGCAGCCATGCTTATTTCAGTGCTACCAAGATAATCCAACATCGTCAAAAGATTTTCCTAAGTATAATAGTTTGCAATTATAACCAACACGCCACTACGTTTGCACACTATTCCATTGAATCCGAACTAATAATGTCTGTGAAGTTACTTTTTTATTTAACGGCTCCATCTACCAGGGCACACATACGGTGCGCAGAGCTTCAGGTTAAAGGTGGGTTTACGATTGAAAATTAAGAATTAAGATTTAAGACTTAGTTGTGTACTTACCATATGACTCTATGTAAACTAGTGGAATGGTTTATGATTGTCGTGTGTAAATTTGACGGGTCGTGTGCGAACCATATGATGACTTAAGACTTAACAGAAATGGTTATATTTTATATTTTTCGTTAAGACTTAAGGGAAGCGACCAATCACAACAAACCGGAACCTTTCAGCCGGAAGTTTATGTCTTGGTATTGTACCGAGCGAGGCAGTATTTTTGGTTAGAATTCGTATATTTGTAATTTGTTATCATCATCCATTTCGAAAAATAGATATCCCATTTGTCAATAACCTATTTCAAACCTGCTTCTCTTTTTCGAACAATGGCCGACCATGTGTTTTGTGCTGTGATTGGTTAGAATTAACGACTTCTATGTCAATCATAAACTGGAAAATGTAGTTTTGACTTAATCGTGTGCTCGATGTTAATTTATAATTCTTAAGCTGGGTTTACGATTGATTTCCTTAAGAATTATAACTTAACATCGAGCACACGATTAAGTCAAAACTACATTTTCCAGTTTATGATTGACATAGAAGTCGTTAATTCTAACCAATCACAGCACAAAACACATGGTCGGCCATTGTTCGAAACGGAGAAGCAGGTATGAAATAGGTTATTGACAAATGGAATATCTATTTTTCGAAATGGATGATGATTACAAATGACAAATATACGAATTCTAACCCAAAAT
Source organism: Bacillus rossius redtenbacheri (assembly GCF_032445375.1). Taxonomy (NCBI): domain Eukaryota; kingdom Metazoa; phylum Arthropoda; class Insecta; order Phasmatodea; family Bacillidae; genus Bacillus; species Bacillus rossius. The sequence goes on along the minus strand of NC_086330.1, from coordinate 22,960,141 downwards.
ACTGCCTCGCTCGGTCCAATAATAAGACATAAACTTCCGGTTGAAAGGTTCCAGTTTGTTGTGATTGGTCGCTTCCCTTAAGTCTTAACGAAAAATACAAAATATAACCATTTCTGTTAAGTCTTAAGTCATCACATGGTTCGCACACGACCCGTCAAAATTCACACACGACAATCATAAACCATTCCACTAGTTTACATAGAGTCATATGGTAAGTACACGACTAAGTCTTAAGTCTTAATTCTTAATTTTCAATCGTAAACCCACCTTTAAGGAAATCAATCGTAAACCCAGCTTAAGGGAGCGTGGAAGACTACCATAATGGCGGTATTCCGCATGGCCTCTTCGAAAAAGGTGGAAAAGTACAATAACGGAAAACTGCCATAATTTTAAAGGACGAGACGGAATTCTGCCATTCTTTCTTATACATTCCATGGAAAGAGTACAGTGGCATTGCTCTCGAAGTAGTGTATAGAATAGGTACTCTGTCAACCCTCTAGCTGTTTCTCAGGTTAACTTTAAAGTTTACATATAGCGCTTCTGACGGCGATAGTTGCAATAACAAATCATTTACAGATCGCGGACGAGAAGAAAGAAATGTATTGTATACTGTATTCTTATTGCGACGATAAAAAAAAATAAATATGGTAGTTTTCCATTATGGTACTTTTCCTCCTCTTTTGACGAAGGCGACGGAAAAGTACCGAATGGAATACTGCCATAACAAAAATGGACGAAGGGGAATTCTGCCAACATTTCTTATACATTCCACGGAATGAGAAAAACGGCCTTACTCATTAAATCGTAATGTAACTAGCTTCATAGAATTTACACTTTTGCACACTCGAATAATTGAAGTAATTGTAGATCATTATTTAATGAGTGCAAATCCAACGCAAATATTCAAGGGTTTACTTATGTATGTTTTCATTATTAGGGTGATAGAAAAAAACTCAGATATTCAGGTTTTTAATGTCCGTATTAAATTAAAGTCTACAAAATGTATATTTAAGATGCTGAAATTCGAGGGAAATATTTTTGTGTAGTGTAGTTTGTTGGCACAGGTCAAGCAGCACAGGCGCTCTAGGGGAGACATAGGTTCGTACATCGAATGTTGGTAGGCTTTTCACAGGTTTGCAGTCTTTCAAAAATAAACTCTGCTAAAATTTAAGTATTTTTTCTATTACGATATAAAAAATTATACATTATATGTATATTATTCTGCTTCTTTAAAACTGTCAGATCAAATTGAAATTCGGTTTTTTGTGCCTTACGACACTTATAAACTAAATATGACACATACATGAAAAAAATAGGTACCATATAAGCACATAGACACATTAACACAAGACATACCATAACTTTACGACAAAACACGAAACAACACAACACAACACACAGATAGATAAAGATTGATAAAGTTCATTGTAACTATTTAGTTAGTGTACCTACTTTGGTTTTCACAAAAATCTTAAGCAGAAACTAAAATTGTGTTTACAAAATACATATGTAGATTATAAAAGTTTAAAATAACTTTTTGCTTAAGTTTTTTACCAATGCAAATTTCTACATTATTCAAAAAGTTATAATTTTTTTACAAATGTTTATAGTTACTAATGGTTTTAAAAGTGTCACTAATTCTATAATTGCAAGTTGAAATTCTTAATCAAAACCGAGATATTATGTCTGAAGTATCAAAAATGGTAATAAAACGTATATAATAAAATGTGTATCTCTGATTGAACGTCTAGTATATAATAAAATGTGTATCACTGATTGAACGCTAGTAAATAAAAAATGCAAATTAAATTTATATAGGAATGTAGCATATTTAAAAGGAATTAAAAAGCCTAAAATTTTTAAATATTAATTTAAGAATAAAAATTAGTTATTTAGTTCCAAATTACGACACAATATTCTACTTCATAGCTAATCAATTTGAAAAACAATGTATTGATGCAGAGAAAGTTATAAATTTAACAAGACCTAAGATCTTCAAGTGCAACTATAGTATTACCTACATGTTGGTGAAAAATAAAAACTTTGCATCCAATATAACTTGACGGTATTAAAAGTGGACACCACGTTTAATGTATTTTCTTACTATGTGATAATTCTAATTAATATAATTACTTAATGTTATACAATAAATGCTATCGTAATTCAGAGACGTTTGTTAAATTGAAACCAGATCTGGACAGCTGAAATAACTTGCTGAATATTTTCACAAATATATTTCCTTTTTTTTATCAGCATTTTTCTGTATCAATTCTGATTACAGTTGTAATATAATTTATTAAATATTAAAGAGTAGTTGAGATAAACTACTACTTTGCGGAACACCTAATACCATACAAATTTGACTGCATTATTTATCTGTATGCTATACTGGCGCGCACGCACATACATACACACACACACATATATAGGTGTGTGTGTGTTAAAGACGATCTTCCTGATTGAAAACTATGTGGTTTTTTAGAAATATTTTTTTTGGAATAAAATTGAGGAGCCTATAAATATTTTTTGTTCGTCAAAAACGTCTCAAATACTACGTAACATTTGTGACTAAATTTTAACTGTCAATAATACTTCAAGAAAATATGTACCGATAAATGGTTGAACACACAACATCGGTATCCTACAACTCAATCACTAATACACACTTTATTCAAATCTTTTATGTACAAAGCAAAATTTTTTTAAATGTTTGTTTAAGCTTTATTTATAACATGTTGGCATGATAATGCTATAGTTACTAAAAACTAAAACTCTACAAAACTACAAAAAAATTTTTTTGCAAAACTCCGTTCCCCCGGAGAAACCCCCGGAATGGCCACCGCATGGGGAGCCCAAGAAAAGAAACGGGCTCCCCATTTGGAAGCCACCTGGAAGGTTTTTTTCTGTTCCACCCACCGTTTCTTTGGTAGCCTGACTTGTTACGAGGGATTGTGTTCCTACCAGAGAAAATGCCACCATTTCGTCTGGGCAATCCGCCTTGGAGGAGCCGGGGCGCGAACCCGGGTCCTACAAGTCACAAGGCAGGCGCTCTACCCCAGAACAGAGTGGTAGAGCGAATACTTGCAGTCTTCTTAACACTGACATGATGTTATTCCACGAGTTTACTGTAGTTTCGTGTGTCATTAACACGTGCAGTACGTGCAGTAACATCTAACCTCGGTACGTTCACCAAAAAACATTAATGTTTATATTATGCCTTCGGTATCTCACTTATCATATAAAAGTCCAATGTTAAACATTTTCGTCGAATATTAATTGAAATGAATAGTAAGCTACCATTTAGTGTCTGTTTTGTATTAAAATATATATTACGTAGACAATGTTTCGTTTTTATTATTTAAATTTTAAACCATTACATTAAAAGTGACTCGCTGACATAAAAGTTTCATGTGAAACCAACGGCCGTGAGTCTCGATACAGCCCCACCGATTTTGTTCTAGATAATTGGTAGGATGGTTCCTTACTGTAGGTCATGGCTAATTCCTTTCATATTGTCGCTCTATTGTGGCGTTGTGTTTTGTCGTCTGCATTGACCTCGCTATTAATATGCTTACGGACAAGCAAGCACTTCAGAATAAGAAGAAAAATATCGGAAATAGGCTATTCTCCTGGTGAACAAAAATAAAAATTGATTTCAAGGCTTTCATAAATGAATATTCTGAAATGATTTCGTAGTCATTGACGCAGTTAAAATATAGGCCTAATGTCACAACTACTTAATAAAACTTAAACAGCAAACATGAAACGCTCTCACTATTCCGTATTCACATTTGTAATAATTTTTATATATTCTTAATGGCAATTATTTTTCTGTACATCTAGTATATGTTAAAATAATTTTCAAATGGTTTTCACAGCACATGCTTAAAACATAACGCTGTAATCACAATACCCTGTAACAGCCCCGAGATGACAAAAAAACACCACAGCCATTAAGAATAAAGGTCGTAGTGAAGTCGGCCCACGAAAAGTGAACCCCAACAGCCCATCAGAAATATAATGTGGCTATTATTAAAGATTTAGTAATGTAAACTTTTTTTTGTGAAATAATTCATGCTTAAGTTTAGTTTATCGTTCTTTTGATAGACATGACGTAAAATAAACTCAACTGAATTGCCACCTCAGTACTATAGATGACTATACACCTAATGGTGATAATCTGTCGTGGCATTTCAAACATATTATATAAATCATGCAATATTTTACTTATTTAACCATCGGTTATCAGGTAACTGTGATTTTCGGTTACTATATTGCATTTAATTTCAACTAGTGACCTGTAGATAAAACATTAATTAGAATCACAAGACTTTGTATGCTACTTATTTATACAAATTCTTTCTGAATAGACATAATTTAATCATGTCGTTCGAGTATTAGGGCTGTATGGTCGCGTTTTAACTTATGGTAGTTTTACTTAAAGGCACCTTTCCGTCGCTCCCCGGCGGAATTATTCGATTATGGTAGTCTTCCAGTATAGCAGTCTTCCGTTATGGTAGTCTTAGAGTATGGCAGTCTGCAGTATGGTAGTCTTACAGTATGGTAGTCTTACAGTATGGTAGTCTTCCAGTATGGTAATCTTCCATTATGGTAGTCTTACAGTATGGCAGTCTTCCAGTATGGTAGTCATCCAGTATGGCAGTCTTCCGTCGACCCCCGTCAAAACAGGAGGAAATTTGCCATAATGGAAAACTACCATATTTTAATTTTATAGATCGTGGTTATAAGTATACAGTGCTGCTTCCTATAACCCTTTTTGGAAACATTTGTTTATATTAGTGCGCGTTCTGTTGAGTTGATTTATGACTGGAACTACAGAAAGTCACTGTCAGAAGCACTATATGTAACCTTTTAAGTTAATCTAAGAAACAACTAGGGGGTTAACAGCGCTACCTAGCGATGTATTATTCACACTACTACGAGAGATAAGCAGCGTACTCATTCCATGGAGTGTATAAGAAAATATGGCAGAATTCCGCCTCGTCCTTTAAAATTATGGCAGATTTCCGTTGTGGTACTTGTCCGCCTTTTTCGAAGAGGCCAGGCGGAATACTGTCATTACGGTAGTTTTCCAGTATGGTAGTCTTCCGTCGCCCCCAGGTAAAACAACGCGATTTCTAAACTACTCAAGACATCCGGGTGGATTCTGCTTACGAAAAGCATTTAAGAGTTTGCTGAGGGCCGAAAAGTACTTTTGATTTTGGATTAAGTTTTTAAACTGTATTTTTAGAAGAGTAAAAATGGCTAAAACGCATGTTTTCAGTGTAAATTTTAGGTGTAAAACAACTGGTACAGATTCTTGAAAGCACTTGAGGGACTTGCATTACACCTTTATCTTCATTTCTCCGCAATATAATGTTATGGTCACCGCTCAAATTTCACAGTTATCCTGTGATGACGAGAAGACTGCGCGCCAATTCAGAGGGCTTATCATTCCGCCTCACTAACACATAAAACCCTGACGAGGTGGGCCCCTTAAGTAATTTTCTTAATGTTTTCTTTATATTTACCGCGTGAAGCTGGCGGCAAGCACCAGCAACCAGCTGCTTAGTGTGCTTCGCCTTTGTGGTGTGGTATTACCAGTTCCAGGCAGTGCTTGTTAAGACGTGAGAGAATTTGGTACGCATCTGTTTTGAAAGCGCCCTTGGCAAATGCACATTGCTTCTACTATCTACTGGAACAATAATTCACCTTGCCATCCCTCACACCATGTGCATCTCGGCCGTCTCTGCGAATGTAAATTCTGCCATGCTGGTGTTTTTAAAATTTCTAATCGCAACACCGAACTCACTAAAAGTCAACACTGTGCTAATCAATAAAGAAGATGAAAAAAAGGGGGGGATGAGTATTTCAGTACTTGCCAGTGATGTGCAACATCTACCTACGAAACGAACAAATTCACGTGTTCTCGTGTGGCAAATACACTTATAATGCAAAACTCAAACACGACATTTTAACGTAGAATTCTTAAAATTAATGCTGAGCGAGATAAATATACGCAAAATGTGTGTTCAGCTACATTTATTGACGCGAATCACACGTAGTTTCCACACCTACCGCTATAATTCTCTGCCAGAGCAGCTATGTTGACTATCGAATCATTTATTTTCAAACCACAATGGTAAACTGTATAATGAAACGACTCCCAAAAAAACGGAAAATACTTGGAAAAAAAAACACTAAACACCGGCTTTGGACCTGATTCTCGACAAGGAATATTATTAAAATACTGCCCATATTGTTACTACAAAGTTTAACTTTGGCTTTGTGAACTTTGGTGGCAGCGCCTTGGGGTTGTCACACATTTCCGTTGCTGGACTTCCGTCGCATTCACGAAATTATTCCAACAAAATGCCGTATACCGAGAGCTAATATGTTACACATAAAAAAAAGTACACATACCACAAGCAACCATCCACTGTTCTGTCTACGGTCTGCTGGCTGCTAGTGCGCACGGTTAAGGCTCGGTCTCATAGCAGATATACAATGGGAAAAAGTGTTCATTTTGCTGCACTCTTAGCACAGATTAGAAACATCTTAAAGCATCAAATTAATTATCTACAGCAAGTAGACATTGTTGACATTGGCTGCATAGTAAAAGTTAGCGGTTTAACTGTTTTTAATAATTTTTAAAAAATGTTATATTTGTTCATTTTTTAATCATCAAAAAATGGTTTTATTTTACAATACAGCTATTGGAAATATTACGACGATATTGAATATATATACATTTGTGTACATTCGATAGATGGTTTGCTTATAAACAGTATTTCAAATATATATATTTAGTTCCGGCGTTTGCCTCAAGAACGCGCGACCCTGAGTCCTGTTCCCCCACCACCGGCAATATCCTTCCCCTCCGCGCTCCGGCAGAGCGAGAGCTTGGACTTTCGCAAGGGAGGTTTAGGGGGTGGGGTACCACCCGCTGTGGCCACAACTTACCTGCGACCCTCTTTTTTTTTTTGCTTCCGACAATACACGAAGATGCACAAAGTGGTCGGTCGGGTGGATTATGTCTTTCCCGCGTTCCAGGTACTAGTTTTATTGTTTTAACTTCGTCGACGCGGGAGCGGGCCCTGTTTAGCTCGAGACGACAAAGCACCACCGAGTTTCATTCTATACAAAGTACCAGTTTGACCCATTATCCTGATCAGGATCATCAGGATTAGCGATTTTTTTATACCCGGAGACACGGTAGTGTCTTGCACCATGTACTCGTATGAAATAAAGTTTCCAGATAGCTTAATAAATTATCGTTTAAAATTAAAAACCACACATTAATGATAAATTGATCTAAAATGTAAAAATAAATAATAGTTTGAAAACTAAAAAAAACACGCTTTAATAGAAAACCAAACTAAAAAGTAAACAATAAATAATAGTTTAAAAACTAAAAAACACGCTTTGATAGAAAACCAAACTAAAAATATAAATAAAAAACACGCATTAATAGAAAACCAAACCATAAAGTAGAAAATAATTTTCAATAAATTTAAATTAAGAATAGTATGATAAACAAAAATAAATTATTGTAAAAAACGTGAGGTGCTTGATGTCAATTGTTGTAATATTTTATTGACAGATATTGGTAAAAGTAGAGTCATTATGGAAATATCTTAAAGAGCACCCCACGCATTTTTAAAATTAAATAATGGTTTTTGATAGTCACACTATTCTTAATTTAAATTTATTAAAAATTATGTTATACTCTTTATTTTAGTTTGGTTTTCTATTAAAGCGTGTATTGGTAGTTTTTTAAACTATTTATTTTTACTTTTTAGTCTGTTATTCTATCAAAGCATGTTTTTTAATTTCTTAAACTATTATTATTTTTTTAACAGAAGTACAATAATACAAACTAAGGTAATTACTTAAATTAGATAATTTACACTTATCTATGGCGGTATGAGCTACTTCAAAAATGTATAAAATTACACATACAGAATTTTGCTATTTTAAAAATAAATTATAGCCAAACATTTAAAAAAAATATTTTCACTCGACAATTCGACAAGATATATGATGCTGGTAGACCACACACAAATTACTTGTAAAATGTATATTGTAAATAATGTGTATTGTCACCATAAAATTCTTGCCAGCTAGTTTCAAATTTTTTTTAAAAAAGTATAAAACATGTTTTACTGTATGTATTGTTTTACCGTGTAGGCTGTTCACGGTAAGATTAGGTCTTTTGAAATCAACATTTGAAAATTGTCCCTACCTCTACCTGACTGTATGTCCCTGAAACTAAACGTACTCGCCGACAGTTATAAACTGCGTTGTGTTAGTATTGACGAGGGGAAACTATTTGCATATAACTATTTACAAACAAATTGTACCATTGTATTGTTTATATTTTTTTTAGGTATTTAATAGCAACCATATAAATAAACTGTTTTCTATTGCACTTCGCAGTACCTTTGTTTTTTTCCAGAAACATCAATGATGTTGATACGAGTACACAGAAATGTGCATATTCCTTTAAAGGTAGAAGTATTGTTGATATCGGTTTCCTTTTCCAACTGTTAAAAACCTTAGATGATCACATTCCCTTTCATTGTTCATTGAAAAATATGATTCCCATTTCTGAGAAAAGAGAAGGCCTGAATTCGGGAAGAGTACTGAAATGCCAATTGGGCGATTTGAAATCCACCGTTTGGACGAATATAAAACGGAGCTCTAAATCCATGGATGTAAACACTGCTGCTGTGTCAGCATCAATAAGTACTGGCGGAGGACAGTCTCAGCTAGAATAAATTATGACTAAAATGGATATCCCATGAATGTCACCTAACACATTTAAAAAATGTGACAATTTGGAGGAACATTGGGCGAAGGCTGCGCAAACTGAAATGAAAACAGCTGTGAAGGAAGAAATTGAAGAGGCCAAGAAACGTGGTCACAAAGAACATGATGGCAATCCATTACTCACAGTTGTAGCTGTTACTGCCGGGGGAAGAGATCTTACAGAAACAACTATAGTTCACTTTCTGGTGTAGTAAGTACCAAATCTGTACGATTTTATTTCTTTATACACACACACACACACACACACACACACATATATATATATATATATATATATATATATATATATATATAATCGAATTTGTACTCCCACTTTACTCCATGAAATGCAGAACATTTTCACGCTCCCTTGTTTACAGCATGACATTTAATCTGATAAGTTTAGAATATGGTTCTTTGACATTTTACGTGTAATCGGACAACTTTTTTCATTTGGAGACTAACTTGCGTTGATGTTTACATTCTTTTATTGTAAATTACTGCGTCTTAAAACTAATTATACAGAAAACTGAAAACGTTCCCATACATCTATTCAAGAGGACTTGGGACGTAGTTTTTTTTTTTAGTGAGACTCAGCTTGTATGCGTATGTGCGTATCTCAGGAAGTAAACGGTGTGGGATTATGTTTTTTTTTTTTTTAAATAAAATTTAAACATTTATTATCTATGGATGATCCTTTAGATTTTATCCTATTTAGTATATGAAAAGAAAACAAAATTGTGAAAATAGTCAAAAAGCGCATATTTAAATCTTGCCTGTGTAGTTTCCTTTAAGTATTTTTAATGGCCGAATTTGACGTGTTATGAAAATTACATGACAACGGTACAGTGTTTTCAAGAAATGCAATGTGTTTATGTGTCGATTTGCTGTTTGGCATTGGTAAAAGTAAACCTCGCACTTACAGATTGTAATGTCTGGAGTAGGAATGCAACGCAAGGCTAGCCAAACAAGATCTTATAAACACCATAATTACTGAAAATAAGATAAATTTCTATCTTTTTTAATTTTTTATTATTTTTTCCCAATATGTTATTGGAAAACTATTTATACTGATACACTTATTCATAGCGCTGAGATATAAAAACAAACCAGTTATAAAACCAGGGCAAAATCATGTGTTACTAGGTCTATACAAACTATATCAAAACAGAACAGAATGACACGCAGACGACACCTTTTGACTGCCGTGGTGGGTTACCAATAGTAGCCGTGACAAATCACACGTCTGAAATGCGAGGCTACTGAGCCTTGGCCAGACGAAAGGATTTTCCCTCCCGGTAGCCTGTGAGATAACAACTTACAAGAAGGAAGAGGGGGAGGGGTGCAGTCCGTAAATACCGGTTCCATGCGTTGACGAGGGGTGAAGGGTAACCAAGGGGCGAAGGAAAACCTACCTCCCTCGCTGGTCTAGAGAGGGGGTAAGGCATTGTGTTGTGAATTCTGCTCATCTTTCCACCCCTCAACGGCCAGAGTGCCGCAAGGACAATTTCTCATGACTGAGACCGAGCCTTAATGCTGAAGTTTTGAGCGGCAATCGCGACCTCTCAGCCACTGGAGTGGCGCCTAACACGCGGGAAATTCAAATTTGCGCGCTACTCTTGGCGCCTATAAATTCTGACGTATGTTCCTTAAAAAAATTTGTTTATTCCGGCTCTCTCTGTATCAACCTGTATAGCATGACTAAAGTTGATACACTGTCAGAAATCACCTGAAATAAACGAAAAGTTCTTCGTAATTTCAGATTATTTTTTAACTAAGGAGTCGTGGTTCACGTTATAAACTTGATGAACAAAAACGTGGTATAAATAACAGTGTATCTGCAGTAGTTTAAACAATTTACTTTTACAACAAGTGGATTCGTGTTCAAATTAAGTGAACTTAGAACACGTAAATGTACAAAGATACCCGGATATATATTTTTAACCAACGTTCTTCGTAAATTAAACGTAAAAAATTTCAATATCGTAGTAACGGGCTGCTACAATTTGTTTTCTTTGTGAAGTCTTCGAGGTTTTTGTATCGAACTAATTTATTGAGAACAAATCTTTTCATGTCTGATCTCTATCTCTATCGTCGACGTGTACTTGAACTGCGCTCTCATTGGCCGCGAGGTGGGGGAACCGCGCAAGGGAAAGGGACGGGTGTCGGGTGGAAGCAGGGTCTCCACAGTTAGTACTTTCGTACTAGATCTAGTACTTTTATAACTTTATTAGTGGTTTAGTACAGATCTAGTACATTTTTCTTTAATATAATAATATTATTGTAACTCCAATATGTTTTATTATTAAGCGTAATTATTTTTAAAAAACTATGGAATGTATGGGTGTGTGGTGTGATATTTAAGTTTGAGCATTGCAATGTCATAATAACTTCCTAAATTGTTAAAAACCATAACAAATTATAATTTAGTACTTTTTTTCTAATCTAGTACTTTTTTCTCGCCTAAGTTGGTACGAAATATTTTTTCCTTGTGGAGACCCTGGGTGGAAGCAATCCGGCGCGACGTGTATATGCATGCACTTATTTACAGAACATTATGTTGGTCATATCTGCAACTTCACAGCAATTAGGAATGAGTGTCTGGTTGGGTGCGGGGTTCAAAACTTTCAAAAGCTTGATATAGATAAGGATGCCGCAGCATTTGGGCTTTAACTAAATTAAGTAATTTAAAGCACAATAATTCCCATTTTAAATAATTTTATTAAAACAGGCTCCTTGGCGTACGTGACTGCTGAGGCGGTTCGCTCGAGGCTCATCGGTTCAGACCCAGCCCCTGTCATGAGAACCCAGTAGACCTACCCTCTTTGCTAATTGATCGCAATGAGCAACAATTGCCAAAATTATTTTTGGATTTTTAAACATTAACATTACATATATAACAACTTTTATAAAATATACGGCATTGTAAAAAAATATGTATAAATAAATTCTTTCAGCTTAAGCTGTCTACTTCATAGAAATAACTTGATGTAGGCTTTGGGACATACGCCATTGCTATGCTCATGTTTGTCTGTAGAATAAAACTAAAAAAACACAAATGATAAAAACACAAATTAAGCAAAAAATTGCTGTTGTCAGGATATAAACACCACACAATACTCCAAAACAGGGATATGGTCAACAAACAAAGAAAAACAAACTCACGAAACGAAAACAAACCCCCAAATGATGACAGCACAAAAATACCGAACCCAAATAATTCCGCACAACAGTTGAAACGAGACAAAAACACAGCAAAACGAAAAGACGAAACAAACACAATAGTTTTCCAAAAAAGAACGAAAAAAAAAAAAAACCACAAATGATGACAGCACAAAAATATTGAACCCAAAAAATTCAGCACGACAATCAAAATGAGACAAAAACACGACAAAACGAAAGGACGAAACAAACACAACAGTTTTCTAAAACAGAAACAAGCGACGTTTCGGGAACTGCAATCTGCTCCCGTCCTCAGGCAGAGATTCACATGGTACGAAAACACAGGTGCGACTGAGTAGGAGCTGGAAATAGAAATAACGCACATAATTACAACGAAACATTAATTTTATTGATTATCTCATATTACAAACAGCTGTTTGTTCGTTAAATTTTTAGAGTTATATTTTCTTTAGACGCACACAACGCAACATGCAAGGAAATTTCATAAGAAAATGCGAATGCACGTGTATGAATATGGAACCGAAAGTATTGGTGTGCCTAATGAAACATTATGATAGTGAAACTACCATGGAATATATTTGGTAAACAAAAAAAGTCATAGTAAAGAGTTTTTAAATCTTCCACAAGGCTTAGTAACGTAGCTATAGGAACATAAAGTCAAACGGGTGTGGAAACTACAAAGTATTATTTTTTAAATATTGTATTTATAATATTATGGAAGTGTATTTATTTAAGTGAGGTTCTCGTATGATTATTTGATTTTTGTAATTAGAAATATTATCAATCAATTAATGAATTAGAATAAACACATTTAAAGCACATTTAAAATTAGCTCATTTATTATACTAAATAAAAAATTAATTTATACGTATTTTTGTTAAAATAAAGCCAGTTCAGTATCTTCAATAAAAAAAAGTTTTTACAAAACTCCGCAACCCTGGAGAAACACCCAGAATGGCCTCCGCATGGGGAGCCCTAGAAAAAAAAACGGGCTCCCCTATGGTAGTTTTATTTTTCCACCCACCGTCTCTTTGGTAGCCCGACTTGTTGCAAGGGATTGTATTCCTTCAGACAAATGCCGCCATCTGCCTGAGGCAGTCCGCCTTGGAGGAGCCGAGCCGCGAACCCGGGTCCTACAAGTCACAAGTCAGGCGCTCTACCCCAGAGCCAGAGTGGTATAACGGCTATCTACAGTCTACTTAATAGTGACAAATTATTCTAAGTGTGTACTGTAGTTATTAACACGTGTTTATTTTAAGCAAATATGTACGTAACATCTAACTTCGATAAACAGCAAATTCATATTTTCTCATATTGCAAATACACTAATAATAAGAAACACGGACACGAAATTTAACGCAGAATTCTTTTAAATAATGCCGAGCGTGATAAATATACGCTATATTTTAAACTATATAATTAAATCGCCTTGGACGTGATTTTTTCCAATGAATTTTATTAAAACTAAACAGTTAATTCTATAAATTTTCCCTTGCCATCCACCGCAGATGTCACATTTCCGTTCAGTTGATGAAATCACACCTATTAAATACCGTATGCCGAGAGCTAAGATTGACAGCAAGAAAAAAGACTACTTACAAATAATAATTATATACGTGTTTTTAAATCTTATACCTTAGTGAATGATATGTTGATAAATTAATTATAACAATTATTTATTATGAGTATTAATGATATAAATTGTGTTTGGTTATTTTCCCGTTTGTTCAAAGATGTCAGGTTGCTTGTAAGCTTCCATTTTCGTTGGCAGGGAGTGTCTCCTGTCTGTTTTCATGAGGTTATGTTCCCGTTTGTATAGTTTATTACATTTTTATTTAATAAATAATTAACATTAGCCTAATAAATTTAATTTTTAATATTAATAAAACTTTTTACACATTTATGTTAATATTGAATGAATTTATAGTTATCTAACTGTCCTTTTATTATTTTATTTCTAATTATTATTAGCACGCAATTTAAAAGTTAGTTTTTTATTACGCCACTTCTAACGCGCGTACATAAGTATACGAGCCTTTTTTTAAATTTTATAATTTTAGGATACGAGATTGGTTTTATGACTGTCTCTGTGTTAGTATTTTTTATGTCTTTAATTTGTAATTTATTATTAATACTCTCCATTCAAACGATTGCAGTGGCTAAAATTGAAGTATGTTCTTAAGCTGTGATGGATGACTTGGCATGTAATGACACTCATGAGGTTTTGTGTGTATGTGAAAGCCTGGTGTTATTGTCACGTCAGTCGGATAGATGGCAGTGTGAACAATCTCTCTGTTTGATACGCATGGCACCAATATTTTCACTACGAAGATAACTTTATTTTCTCTTAGAAAAACACATTTTTTTTAGAAATCATTATGGGGGGAAATATATTTCAAGTGCTTCAAGTTCCTCGAAAAGAAGTTATCAAGTTTGAAACCAATACTAAAATTTATAATTGAACAATTTATGTATAAAATGTTACTGTCGTCACACATGTCCAACTGTTCTTCCGGAACCATCCCTCTGTTTCCTGTAACCAACCTGCTTGTAATCAATGCATGAAATTTTTGAATCCCGCATGTCAGTGCCCAGGGTTTTTTTTGGGTCCAACTCGTTGGTCCAACTTAACTAGTGTTTAGTGTAGAATAGCCAGTGAGGGGAGTTAGTCATGGCGCCAATCGCTGCCATGGCTGGCCAATCCCCTCCTTCCTAGCACATGATGCATGCTACCTCTCCTGCATGGCTTAAACCCTGCATGATTAGAGTGTATAGGTAGAGACCGGAAAAATTCGCGGGTTCAATGACCTCCAGGATAACTCCAATATCCTCTACACACTCGGGCAAATGCCAACTATTCATTGACTGCTGACTTGTGAGTCGTCTCGACTGGGTGGCCTGTGATTCGACACTTCTATGAGTGAAGATCTCTAATTGGCCCTCAGTCCTCCAGATTAACAGTGAACCAATGATAGAAGCAGCACTAAGGTATAATTATTTGAATTTAAGCATAACACGAAATGAACCCGCGAATTTTTCAGGTCTCTACGTATATGTTTTGGCCTGAGATGCACTTAGAGTCTCTCCCTAACCCAGACCCCTCCCAAATACACTTGGTTTTTAGTTAGGTTAGAAAAAAATAAAGAAAAATACCCTGCCGAAATAAATAAAAACTTAATGGTTTAGATAACCACTTACATTTCATCACACTGAAAAGCTCACCAATACGACACTACAATACATAATTTAGAGCCGATCTGTGTGGGGAGTATAGCATTGCGTGACGAACCAGAGCACAGACTTATTCCACAGGACACGCAACACGCCCGCTGATCCGAGTGATTGTACAGAAGTGTGGTGTGCATTTTGAAACACGGTGCGCAGAGCGAGTAGTAGAAACACGCGCACTGAAAGCCCCGGATGGCAGTGCGAAGGATCGGCGTTGTCACCCCGGCTCTTGCCGCTAGGTAATATTTCACACTCTCGCCTGTGCTGTCCGGCGTCAGTCTGTTAGTGTGTTTGGCCCACCTGCGGGCAATGGGCGTAGCCAGGGTTGGGTTAGGAGGAGGGGTCCAGTACCGCCACTTCACAATTTTTTATCAGCAGTGTTCTTCTTGGTTGAAGTATAAAACAAAATCACTAATCAAAGTGAATAGTGCACTTTTATAACTCCAACGGTTACATATAGAAATCTAAATAATAAATTTTGCCTGAGAAAAGAAAACTGAGCATTTTTTTATTTAACTATTTTTAATATTTGGTTCTTAAGAAATTGTTTGATGATATGGTTTGATAAATAAATATATTAATGTTATTAAACACATAAAACACACATGTCAAGTTTAAACGAAACGACACGCTTACAGCAACACGTGGGAACATAAATCCTGTGGCTTTCATATATTATGAGACACGTCTCGCTATAATGTGGAGGAAATACATTATTGCAGTCAACTAAGGATTACAATAGTCCTTCCAAAATAATATCTCTGTAATCTGAAGTGGTAAAGTTGATGCAGTGGCGTAGCTAAGGTAAGTGGCGCAACCTGGCCAAAAATGAAAATGGCGCCCCCTCTTG
The DNA here is from genome assembly GCF_032445375.1 of Bacillus rossius redtenbacheri. Classification (NCBI taxonomy): domain Eukaryota; kingdom Metazoa; phylum Arthropoda; class Insecta; order Phasmatodea; family Bacillidae; genus Bacillus; species Bacillus rossius. The sequence goes on along the minus strand of NC_086330.1, from coordinate 22,944,069 downwards.
GACTAAACGAGGGGTGGGGGGGGGGGGTTTGTAACGCGAAACGGTCGCGGCGGCGCCCCTACCACCCGCTTGCTACGCCACTGAGTTGATGTAATTACTAGGGGCATGCAGATTTCGCGAAAAGATTTCGAGACTAGATGAAAGTTAAAACACTTTAGCACCGTCTGTGTTTAGTGATTTGGCGAGTTTCTCCCAGGTACAAATAGATTGTAACAACACCAATCACAGTGATTCAGTGCGGAAGTAAACGCGTCCTGGGTGGCTCGGTCAAATAAGGCAAACGACTTCTCTCGCAGACGGCCGCCAATCACAAGGGAAGAAACCACACGTGTGCGGGTATACTTTGTTGCAGTTTAATAAGTGTTCAGGGTCTTTTCACGAAAAAAATGACTGCCCCTAGCAATAACTAGGGACCGGAAAAATTCGCGGATTCAATGACCTCTATAATGGCCTCCATTATCCCCTGCATTTCTCAAGTAAACACGCGTGTTCATTGGGTACTAAATTGTGAGGCGTCCCCACTGGGTAGCTCGTGATTCGACGCTTCTTTGGTCGATAGTCTCTCATTGGCAGAGAGACCTGAAAAATTCGCGGGTTCATTTCGCGTGCTATGCTAAAATTCAAATAATTACACCTTAGTGCTGCTTCTGTCATTGGTTCACTGTTGATCTGGAAGACTGAGGGCCAATTAGAGACCCTCACTCATAGAAGTGTCGAATCACAGGCCACCCAGTCGAGACGACTCACAAGTCAGCAGCCAATGAACAGTTGGCATTTGCCCGAGTGTGTAGAGGATATTGGAGTCTATCCTGGAGGTCATTGAATCCACGAAATTCACGGGTCTCTAGTAACTACTAGGGACCGGAAAAATTCGCGGATTCAATGACCTCTAGGATAGCCTCCATTATCCTCTCTGCATTTCTCAAGTAAACACGCGTGTTCATTGGGTGCTAAATTGTGAGGCGTCCCCACTGGGTAGCTCGTGATTCGACGCTTCTTTAGTCGATAGTCTCTCATTGGACCAGAGAGTTCCAGTCAAACTGCGAGCCAATAGCAGAACCAGCAGGGGGAGCTGAATTGTTGCCCCTTAGATGGGCAGCCCTTCAGGATTTTTCTGGCAATGGTTTGTTTGTACAGCGACTGGATGGGCAGCCCATCCAATTTCTGAAAACATGTTTCTTTAAGTGTTTAAATAATCCCGAAAACTTGCCCCTCGGAAGGGCAGCCCATCATGATTTTTCTGACAGTGATGTTTTTGAAAGGTTGTCTGAATTGTTGCCCCTTGGATGGGCTGCCCTTCCAGTCTCTGTACAAATAAACCACTGTCAGAAAAATCTTGAAGGGCTGCCCTTCCAATAGGGCAACAATTCAGTCGCCCCAACCAGCAGACATGTACACAAGTTTGAATTTCAGCCCGTCACGAAATGAACCCGGTCTGTAGTGATTGCAGTGGCGGATGGTGGAAGGGGGTCCCCTGCGGCAGGTGTTCGTGACGACGGGCCTGAGCTTCAGCGAGCTGGGGCGCGCCGACGAGGCGGGGGCGCCCTCGCTGCTGCTGCGGCCCACCGCCAAGTGGCTGCGCTCCTCGCGGCCCTACCTGCTGGTGGACTTCTCGCTGGACCGCCTGGAGGGCCGCCACCTGCGCGCCGTTGACGGCCTGCTCGACGTGTACGGCTTCAACATGAGCTACGAGGTGGCGCGCGGCGGCGCAGTGGCCGCCCGCACCTGCAGCGTGCTCGACTGCTCCTTCTCCGGCCACTGCTACTCCGCGCCCGACTTCAGGTGGTCTGCCACACCTGCGTTCCGTGTCGAGGTACTTCACAAGACACTGTAGCTTTTTCTAAGAGTCGTGGCTAGAGACCGGAAAAAAAATTCGCGGATTCATTTCGTGATAGGCTGAAATTCAAACATGTGTACATTTCTGCTGGTTCTGCTATTGGCTCGCGGTTTAACTGGAGCTCTCTGGGCCAATGAGAGACTATCTACCGAAGAAGCGTCGAATCACGAGCTACCCAGTGGGGACGCCTCACAATTTAGCACCCAATGAACAACAGTGTTCACTTGAGAAATGCAGAGGATAATGGAGGCTATCCAAGAGGTCATCGAATCCGCGAATTTTTCCGGTCCCTAGTCGCGGCAAATTGTGAGGGTGCAGCAGTACGGTGACCACATTCTCATTGGCCCCGTCAAGAGCGGGACGACACCTCTCACCGACCTCAGACAATAACCACCTCTCACCGACCTCAGACAATAACTACAGGAGAAAAGCTACAGTATTTTGTGAAATACCTTGACACGAAGTGTATTCGTGAAATACAGGCGTCCCTACAGGTGGTCTGCCTCTCGGGTGGCAGCCATGGCCACGTAAAGGTGGGGCTGGGCGGACCCCTGGGGTCCCCTCGGGGGACGCACCACAACGCCGAACGTACAATAACGCCGAAATGCCAAATTGACTACAACGCCGACAGCTAGAAAACTGCTGTGTACCACAACGCCGAATTACCACAACGCCAAAAAATGTCATTGCAGGAAGATCTGCCACAAAGGTTAGGTTAGGTAAGGTAAGCACACAAATTCATCCAGTTGTTTTTTTTTTTTTTTTTTTCATTTTTCTCCCGTGGGCCCCCCCCCCCCCTCTCCCCCCCCCCTTCCGAGCGCAGCAACATTTTTCGGCGTTACTGTATTTCGGCGTTGTGGTACGCACGGCAGTTTTCTAGCTGTCGGCGTTGCGGTAAATTTGGCATTCGGCGTTATTGTACGTTCGGCATTGTGGTATTTCGGCGTTGTGGTAACGACCCGGTCCCCTCCAGGCCCGGGTCCAGCCCCGCTTGTTTTTAAATATTCAACTATTATAAATTTTTACAAACTAGAAAAAACATATTGAATATTTCATATATATATTTTTTTTTTGGGGGGGGGGGGGGGAGATTGTTCCGGGTTAGGGAGGGAGACTAAGTGCGTCTCAGCGCCGAAGCCCATACGCAGGAAGGGTAGCATGCATCACGTGCTAGGATGGGGATTGGCCAGCCATGGCAGCGATTGGCGCCACGACTAACTCCCCTCACTGACTATACTAGACTATAAACTAGATCAGTTTAGCCCAGGTAAAACCTGCACAGACACAGGGGGAAAACCCTGGGCTATGACATGCGGGATGCAAAAAGTTTCATGCATTAATATGTCGAGCAGGATGCTTACGGGAAATCAGAAGGATGGATCTGGAAGAGGAATTGGACTGAGTAGAAAAGAGTCTACCATGCGGGGTGGGGGGGGGGGGCGGGGCGGTCTGGGTGCTTGTACATTGCTGTCCGGATTGGTTTGGGTGGCACTGGTTGTTTCGGGGGCGACTTTTGTCGTTTTCCTATTTTATAAATAAAAGCTTAGTTTGGACTTATAATATAGTAACCATAATTATACCCTGTATTTTCAGGTTAAATAACATTCTAAAAAGAGTGTAGGTAAGAAATAACAATGCAATTATAATGTAGCACGTGACTGTAAAATTGAGGGGGAGGGGGGAGGGGTTTAAGATACTGGGTCCAGGACCCGTAATCGAATGTGGGGGGCCATGGTGGCAGTCATTGCGCGTAGCAACCACGGTGCTGCCATCTGCGGTGGATGGCGCTAACCAAAGTACACAAAAGCACGGGCGTCTCTGGCACATACAATTTAGGGAAAAGGGGGGGGGGGGGGCATTATGCGAAAATTTATGAACATTAATCCACTAATTTATTTAACAAAACTACGCAAGTTAAGTACAAAAGGTCTGTTTTTTTTCAAACTATGCTTTGTATATAATTATTTTGACACCTGATATACTGCTGTATGTCATCACTGTAAATACATGTAGGTTATTTTACAAACATGAAAATAGTATAAATAAAATTACTGGATGTGCTTGTACATGTAATGGATGTACTGAGGGATACGCACCCCCCTCCCCCCCCCCCCCCCCCCCCCCCGCTAGAGACGCACGTGCACAAAAGGAAAGTTTTCAGTATTAAAGCTGGACTCAACAATGATCCGTCTCATTTGACGCGCGGGAAGCATGGCATGTTTAGAAGGAATCACGGGTCACAGGTTAGCCCTGAGGTGGCCAGGCCGAACTGTGGCCCTATGGTTCTGTACTGCTGTCATGTGGGCCGACGAGCAGGCTGGCCAACATACGGCGTCACGTACGCATGCACCTGCCATGCACACGGCCTTTGTAAGCCAGCCGAAACCGACATGCAGTCCCCGTGGTCCCAGGGGCTGTAGGCACTACTCCCCTGTCCCCTTCTGGGTCGTCGGGCGATTAACTCCGGGCAGCAGGTTTCCTCCTGTGCGATCGCTGGTTCACTGCTGCATCCGCTGCATCCCAATTTCCTACACCCATATGCCTGCAGGGACACTGATTGCCGTGTCACTGCAGTCTTCCTCCGCGCCTATACGCAAAGCCGCCTCGAGCTACCCCCTTCCTCCCAGGAAAGGGAAGTCAGCATGGGAATTTTACAAACTGTCAACGAAAGCGTATAGGATTTTCCTGGCCCGCATAAATTCTTCCAATCAAATTACCCCCATTTTTCTTGGACCCACGAACACTTCGGCTGTGTGGGACTGACTTCAGCAATGGAGGGGCTGTTGTCTAGAAAAAAAAATTATTCCCGTCTCATTCGTCCGTCATTCAGTCACGTGATCAGGAGCCAATCAGATGGACCGGAAAATACCATCCGTCCGTCCGTCAAAAACCCCTACCAAGCTTGAACTTTCTACGGACGGACGGATGAAATAACCTCCAAAATGTTAGCAGGATATCTATTACCGGCAACCTTTATTGTCTTACAAGGTTTTTAATTATATTAATTTAGGTGCTTCCATTAAATGTTTGTAACTTACGTTTGAACACATTCCTATGAATTGAAAATATATTAGAGCGAAAAAAATTGATGTTATCTTTAAAAGATTTGTGCAATGGGAGTGCATGACTTGATGTAAGTTTTTGGACATACGCCATTGCTAAGATTCTTAGCAATGGCGTATATCCAAAAACTTACATCAAGTCAAGAAAAAAATTGAGTTAAATGTTTTATTAAGTAATTAATTATCATGATTGTCAATATAATATATCTGTAAAAGATTAATTTAGACATAATTTAAGCCTTATAGTCTGTAAGCAACATCAAAATGGAAAAGTATTTGACGGACGTGCGGATAATTGTGAATCGTTCGGCTCGTTGACGGACGGACGGATGGATCATTGTGAGTCCACTTTTAACTGAAAAATTTTAAGATGGGCAGTATTTTGATAAAATTCCTTGTCGAAAATCAGGGCCGAACCTGGGGATTTAGTATAATTTCAAGTATTTTTCTCTTTCATTGCAGCCGTTTCATTATACAGTTTAAAATATCGCTTTGCAAATGGAATGATTCCATAGTCGAAGTAGCTGCTCCGGCACCGAATTCTAGTGGCGGGTGCGAAAACTACGTGTGATTTGCGTAGGTATATTAATGAAGCTCGTGTCCGAATTTCGTATTATAAGTGTATTTGCAACATGAGAACACGCGAATTTGCTCGTTGCCGAGGTTAGATGTTACACATCCCTGGCGAGAACTGAAAGACTCGCCCACATATTTTCAAAGTGTATTTGTTGGGTATATGCAGTTTAGATAATAATGCTTTGGTCAATAACAGTCAATAAGTACTGATTGTCTTTTACTACACATGATAAACATCACACTAATGGTAATGGTCGCTGAATACACACTATAGCTGGAATTAGAGGTGGGTCGAAAAGTATTAACCTGATACTTTGTCACTGATACGCTCCTGTATCAGGAACGGCAAACGAGTACACTTGAAAACTATCAAGTACTTTAGTATCAGTTCAGAATTCGCCTGGAACACCACCACGGCCAATGTGCGCAGAACCCGATCGCAGATGACGGTCACTTGGGCGGAGCTTGTGAAAGGGGAGGGAGCAGGAACGACGAATAAGGGATAAAGAAGGGAAATAATGTAGGAGAGGAAGCGCAGGGGAAGGCGTTGAAGGAGAGGCGCAAAGCGAAATTGTTATGAGTCGTTTGGTTATTTTCCCACATCAAAGTACGCTCAGTGCGCAGTGCGTGCACAGTCTCGTTCAATAATAAAACTAATGAAATTTTAATATTAAAAAGTACATTAATACAAGATATAATATTTATTCTTGTGCACCTAACAGCTATGAAAATGCCAATAAATTCTCAGTTGACACTAATAACAGATGTAATCAACATATGGACTTTTTTTTCCGAAAACAATTAGTAACTAGTGTTTTCATACATTAAAAGATTACGATTTTATCAAAAATTAAAAATAAAAAAAACAGATACGTACATTAGTGAGCATACTATATCAATGTTTACGTTTCAAATGTTTCTTCAGATTAGTCGATGATGATTTATAACTCAGTTTTTGTTTACACAAATTACAATTAGCAAACTCATTATTTTCCGTAAAAAAATTCCACACAAATGAAGTCTTTTTCCTGCACTTATCCATTCCTTATTTCACTATAAAGATACTAACTACAAAGCATGACAGCCCGCAACAATGTACATGGTGGTAATTAATACACGGCCAGGACGAACTGCAGTGAATGTTGAACTGATTCACTGATTGATACTGGCTGTATCAGGCGGGCATGAGAGTAACAGAGGTAGAGAATTACCGGGCGTGATAAATAATGTATCAGAGAAACCGATACTTTTTTACGCTGGTGATGACGGCATGGAGGATGTGTGCCCTGTAACGAGAATGCTGATACCTTGTCGCTTCCTGGGACCACTACTGCTCTGATACAAAAGTATCAGAGACTTGTAACTAGGTACATTACTGTATCAGTATCAGGTTGGAACAGATACTGAAAATTGCTGTAACAACCCACCTCTAAGCTGGATACAGGAAAAACACAGGAGTGGGGTTACACCACTCGAGTCAAGTTAAGGTTTAAACAATTTAAAAACAAACAGTATTTGATTGTTAAGCGTCTGGGTTAGGGAAGACTCTAAGTGCGTCTCCGGCCTTATCATTCAGGGTTTCAACCACGCAGGAAGGATAGCATGCGAGCTCGCTACTAACTCAGTGAAGGTCCTATGGGATGGAACCCTATCCCCCCCTAATCCTCCACAGTGATGGACTCGACCTCGAATTTTGGGAGGGGTGAATGACGGAGAGTTTTGGTTGTTATGATGGAATATCCCAGTTAAGTGAGAAGTCCAAATTTTGTTTTAAAAAAAAAGGGGGGGGGGGATCACTTCAAACGCTATTTTAATGCAAATCTGACAATTTGATAAGTTGAGAAAATATTTATACCTAGTTACAAATTTTTACAATAAAAATACTGAAATTACTTCAAAGGTCAAGTATTTTTTGGAGTAGGTTATTATTATTATTTTTTTTAGCTAGATATAAAGTTTTTTAGGAAGGGAAATAGTGAAGGGGGAGCGATTGCCCCTCCCATTAAAGGATCAACATACCCCATCTGTATGTAAACCCCTTAGATCTTAAAAAAAAAAAAATATATAGATAAAATATTACCTACTCCAGGCCACAAGTGACCTTCAAAGTCGGTTAAATTTTTTAACGTGATGTGATATTGGCAAACAGTTTGTATTATTTATTTTAAGTATTTCGCTTTTAGAGACCCTTTCTTTATTCTATGTGCTGTTAAGAAAAATATATATATATTTTTAAGTTAGTAGCTACTCTAAAATCCACATAAATGCTAAGTATTTCTGATTGTGACTATTTTCTTTCAAAATTTCTGACACTGTGTTTGATTTGGAGGTGTTCTACACTTTTCAAAGCCCACCGGTCATCTGCCCCTAACAGAACTCGAATCTGGGTACAGACTCGACTACACTCAGCGACCACCCAGGGTTGTTAGGGGGAGAGGGGGGGAAGCAGACATGACCTGCAGCAAGGAGCCGTTCCAGCGTTAGCCTGGACGGGAAGCGTAAGATGTACATCAAGTTCTGTCCCTGCCCGAACACGCCCGAATATTCACCTTCGGCCAACCTAGGGTTTATTTATATACATATTTATATTTCTCTGTTTATTTTAATGTAGCTATACTAACCTAACTAACCGTCCATAGTGTTTTAAAGTGTTTTAATGTAGCTAACCTAACCGACCACTTTTAATATTTGAATTCATTTTTCCTGCGCAAAAATGAAACAAATCCCGAGTTTGGCCGAAGGTGAATATTCGGGCGTGTTCGGGCAGGAACAGAACTTGATGTACATCTCAGGCTTCTCTAGTCTGGACTGGTCTCAGGGAACCATAGAGAACCCAAGATCAGAATGCATTCACCAGGAATCGAACCCGGTTACTCCCGAGTGCAAGTCCGTTGTCTTACCACTACGCCACCTCACTTCAGGGCACACACAATTACAATAATTTTAGTTTCATTGGTTGTTGCTTAGAATTTATTCAATCTCTAAGTCTCTTTGACAACGCGGTCTTTAGAGAAGGCCATGCTTGGGAAAAAAACGGCAAGGCCGTGTAGCGTGTACACACAGAATAAGGCACGACATGACTGTCTGATAGTAGATGACTTCCATGTATCGTGAATGACTGCTCCAACTTGGTCGCGATCAGACTGTCTGATGGCTTCAGTGTTCTGCACATTTGCGAGTATACAAAATTACTCAACAATTTCATGCCATAGTATGTTTATAGCTGACTAGCTAAAGATAGTTTTTCATTGTTATTATAACTTGAACAAATATTCACTTGTGAAGTATTTAAACTGATTTTCTCCCAGTATGGAGCTGGATGCAGATTGATAAGTTCAGTATGGGAAAGATATATTTAATATAATCCATCTTTAAAGGAGTATCCAAATTGTCTACAATCAAAATGTTTCAAACTCTCAAATTTTTATTTGATAATTTAACATTGTACATTATTTACAGCACGTTTGCTAATAGCTATTTGTTTTTTTTTTTTTGTTCCAGAAACTTTTACTGTGCTTGTTTTAAAGGCTTTTACTTGGAAAACTGTAGACAGGGTCCGCTTTGCCGATCCAGCCAAAATGATTGCCAGAACAATGCTACTTGCAGGTAAATTATTTGCCACATTTCATGCACGTATCACCATGTATCACTGTTTTTAACATAAATATGTGGACAGAAAACTCTTCTTTGTTAAAGTAACTATTAGTATAGTACAGAGAGTATCACAATAATTTATAAATGTTGCATATATAGCCCAGCTTAGTTAGTTGTTTTTTTTATTTTTAAGATTTTTTTAAAAATATATGTATGTATGGATATTAATGTAGTACATTATCACTATAGGATAGGTTACAAACACATATTCTAACATTTTGAACTTCTCAATGATGTAAACAATTTTTATTCTGTGTGTTGCATTATTTCGATAATAATCATATTGACGGATTATTGTTACTTTAACATAGGTAGTTGTGATTTTTGGAAAGTACCTGTCAAATTGTGTTATGTACTATTTATTATTTCTCCAAGTTTCACAAAATTTTATTTATTATATAAAGCCTTATTTAGTAAGAAATTTAAGTTTTAAGATTTTTGTGGATAGTTTTTAACTTCTTTATTTGTTAAGGAATGTACTCAACAGTATAACTTGTCAACTAGGTGTTCATTAAATTGAAGAATTACTGTTTTGTTTTGATTTCATGTAAAATAAAAACTGTTTTCCACCTCAAAATGTTTTATCGATTTATTCAACAACAATATTTGAGAAATAAGATTCTTTAATTTCAGCTTTGTGTAATAGGTTTCATTTCAAATCTTATGTTACAGTCATGGATGTAGATGTTATGAACACCGAATCTAAATTATGGTTTAATTTTTAGTACATAAGCAGCTGTGAGGTAGGTAGGTAGGTAGTACAACAATAGAAGGGGGGAAAAAAACCTTACTATCAAATGAGACAGAAGCAACAAGAATTAAATAATTTAAGAATATACAAAATTTTAACCATGTTAGAAAATATAGATGCCCCAAGGCACTCATGCCTTAGTAAAAATCAGACATTTTTGTTATCATGCTTGTGACCTTGATGTTACAGGCAGTTTGGATCAGCTGTCGCATATTATCACCCTGAATGCAGAGAAGAAATTCACATACCTGGGTGTCCTCAAACTAATAATGTCCCACGTATGTAAATATACTTTTAAAATTTAACAGACATTCACACACCTTAAACAATACCACCCTAACTGAAAAAAAAACAGCTAATTTTGAGATGAATTATAAAATTTTAATTTGCAGTTGAAAATAAATTTTTTAATATGGAAAAATTAGAAACTTTGATGAAATGTGTATTATTGAATCTCGTTTAAGTAGAGACAATAATGCTTATTGTGTTATTAGGAGCTATGATTTCATTGTTGCAGTTCAACAAACTTTGACTACAGGTTCATTACTTAAAAATAACCAAGACGTATGGTCTAAAGTGCTTCACAAGACTGGTGTACGCCTATGAAGTTGCAGCTGAACCAGTTGTTTATCGAAAATAATAAAGAAAGTATTTATGACGGAACATCAAGCATCTGGATAATGTCGAATTAAATAACGTTCCAAAAACTGCACATCTGGTCACTGCAAATTCAAAGGTGAACAGATACCATTCTGGGGAAGCACTTTATACCACTAGTTATATATGTTTTCAACTGATTTTTACATGAGTAATCTGCAGTTGAAGTTCGATGGTCAAGTTCAGACTCGCTCTGTGCCTGTACAGCAATCCAAATGCAAAACTGCCATAGCATGGGATGTGTCATGCAATAAAATAATCTTTGCAATGTAACATGGCCACAAATAAAAATGTGGAACATGAAGGAATTTAAAACACACTGCAAAAGTGCTACATCTCTAGATGTGACATGGTGTGAAACATTCTTAAGCATGTAAAACTGCCACATCTCTGCATGTGGCAGTCTTAGATTTATGGGCAGTCATACTATTGTCAACAGGCAGTAAGCAATAGAACAATAATACATAATACATAATTCATAAAAAAACATTGTTGTTCTGCTGCACCTTCAAAAACAAAGAAATGCAAACGTGACACATGTCCAATAACAATGGACTCTATATGAAATTCAGCTGAAAATGCTTTTCACAAAGTAACAGACCACTTAGTGACCTAAAATGTAAAAATGAGTTAATTTAAAATCTTACAGTTATTTAGTTCTGTAGGTATTGCTTCAAAGGTGAGACATACAGTTTCTTGTCTTATTTTATAGTTTTGTTGCTTCCAAGGTATGATGAATTTTTATTAAATCGTAATAACTTAAGTTAAAGTGGTTTTACTAGCTCTGAGCATGAAAAACTCAAGAATATAGCAAATAAAAATATTTAAAAAATCAGTTCATTTTAAGTTAATGCTATTAATAAATATGGATATTAATGCAGTGTATTAGCATAGTTTCAGTTTTTTATTTGACATATGATTACAAATGCAAGTGGGAAAATTTCCCGAAGGAAGTCTTCCAATCTTAAAATTTTCTGGAAAAATATAACTATGTAATTTTCAGGGAAATAAATATTTTTTTCCAATACCAACATAAATTTACACAATGAAAGATGGATTGATAGTAACAAGAAATGGTCGACTACTCGTCATCATCGATTTCTTCCAGATTCACAGTAGGTACGTGTAGGGTGGAGTTCCAGATGTCGCGGATTGGTCATTATATAACGCTTATGTTAACATAATTTCCAAGCAGTGGTTGGCGCAGCGGCAAGAGTTCGGTAGGTACCATAATGCGAGGGTTGCTGGTTCGAGTCCTCGAGCTGAAAATTTACTGTGGATCCGGACTGAATCGGTGATGACGAGTAGTCGAACTGCCCTTGTAATATGCTGTAGTCTGTACGCGATTAAAGTGTTTAGTATTTATCCTCTAGTACTAGAGACCTGAAAAATTCGCGTGTTCATTTCATGTTATGCTAAAATTCAAATAATTATACCTTAGTGCTGCTTCTGCCATTGGTTCACTGTTAATCTGGAGGACTGAGGGCCAATTAGAGACCCATCACTCATAGAAGTGTCGAATCACAGGCCACCCGGTCGAGACAACTCAAGTCAACAGCCAATGAACATTTGGCATTTACCCGAGTGTGTAGAGGATATTGTAGTCTATCCTGGAGGTCATTGAACCCGCGAATTTTTCCGGTCTCTATCTATTACTAACTTTTTATACCACTTGTAAAATTTTTATTTTACCATTATATTACAGTACAGGTAAAAACTATGAAATTAAAAGTAGGCATGGAACTGTGAAGTACGCCCGTATGTGTAGATTATTTTTTTTTCTTTCTGTGAAAGTATAACTTAGAAAAATTTCCAGTTTTGCAAAAAGGTTTGAAATTAATTCCTTAAATTAAAAAAAAAATACTTTTCCAGAAAACTAACAGTTCTACATAGGATGCACATACTCAGTTTCCTTTACATTACTTACAGGCTGGGCAGTCTACACGATAACAATGAAACAATCAAATTTCAGTGCTACCAACAGCTCCGGGCTACACAAATTGGTTTGGGAGCATCAGGTAATAAGCATAAACTTTTCTTCATATTAAATGTTAAGAATTGAAAAATATTAGTTATTTGCATATCAAATTAATACTCGGCATAAACTAACTATATTTATCTTGCATGAACACGGGCACCATTAGCATAACGTTAAGTATAAAGTTTACTCAGCTAGTAATGCAAGAGAAACAATTTTAAATCATAAATATTAAAATGTCTAACTGAATGACTTACAACATATTAAAAAGGCCACATTCGTTTAAATGGCAGAAATATTTCAAAACAATAAAAGTAAAAACGTTACCCTGAAAAAAAATTTAAGTCTGAAGTTTAATTAGAAATGTGAGCTAGAGCTTGTGTGTTACTATTCACATTAAATTAAAGAGGTGAGATTTTTTAAGTTTTATCGTGCCTTTTCCTGCTAATGTTACTGGTATTGTCATGCACCTATATGAAATTATATTTTGGTGAAAAATTTTACTATAATTTTTATAAATTCAGTTGTTTTAAGGGTGGCCAAAAAAATAAATAAAATGACAAGCCATAAACTTATAACATACAATGGCAGTAGTTTCCTCATGGCCATTGTTGAAGTTAACAACTCCACTTCTGAGACAGAGCTGCATCGAAGCGGTTGCAGTACAGAGGTTTCACTGTACATTTGAAATGAGCACACTTTTCACTGTGATTGTATTTATTTCAGGGTTCTTCTGTGTCTTTCTGTTTCAGATCACAAAATGCTTAATGGATAACTTGACTAACGCTACAGAATTACGGATTACGAACCTCACGTGAGTAAGCCACGTGACAGGCTTGAAGTGCACAGCCATAATGAAGATGGAATCAGAAAATATATTAAATTTTAGAACATGAAAATATTACAGCTCTCCGAATTCATTAAATAAACGAAATTAATAGTAATACTAAGCATTTAAAGATTTGGATGTCTCACTACAGTTAAATTCCATCTCGCCACACCACAGACATAAATTCTGTGTTGCAATAACAATTTAACTGAAAAAAAAAACTATTGGACCCAGATGGTTCAGTATAAGAATTTGACCCAATGAACAAAAACTGCAACAAATAGAGTATGTACAAGTATTTCTACTGTAAGTCATGACTGAAGTTATAATACAATGGTATACGATAAAATTACGTTTAAGAAAACTTAAGCACTATTTGTTCGCAGGTCAGAGGGAAAAGTTGTTTTCAGTCTGTTGGTGTCAAGAGAGGCCAAAACAAGAATACGAGAGAACCTGAATGGCTTGTCTACTAGAAAATGCCTCTGGAAGTATTCTTTCGACTTGACAAACATCACCATCAGAGAAGAACCGCTTATCAGTCTGCAGGTACAGTAGGCCTGTTTGAAAGTACCATTAACAGTCTATACAGGTTTATACTTGCTTTCATATTATTACTAATATTCTATTTAATACTGAATACCTCATATTCAAGCACACCTCCCGTTTAGCCAATGATTGAACCGTGGACAGATTTGGAAGGAAAAACATGACACTCTTCACTACAAAATCATATGTTCACGTAAACTATTCAATTAAATCTTTCCCTTACTCAGTCTGCTTATCTATCATAGTCTTTATCACACTATTCCTTCTTAAAAAATAATAAAACTAAAAAAAATTACCTAATGCTTTCCATTAGCATTAATTTTGATTGCGATTATACAGCTTACAATTTTCATGCTGTTAAGCTATACTGGGAGGAAGGTTGGCTTACGAACAAATCTTATAGGTAAAAATGTTATACACATTAATTATTCAACCATAATCCAAAACTATTACTCTTACGCCATGTAGGATTACTAACAAATTATTCTGTAACCCACAGAAAAAATAGGTGCTACTAAGTGTAAGAAATACCTTATTTATAGTTTTATCTCAAAGAAAAAGGATCCGGGTAATTGAAGAGTAGGAATGCGAACATTTTTGTTCACAGTATTAGTACAAAATGTACATTGATTTGTTTTCACACATTTCAAATATACCTCCACAAATTTACTAACTACGTATATTTTTATCACTGGTAGCTACACCATTTTTTGGACGTACCTATCCATTTCTAGCAATTTGCATGGTTTTCAGAAATTTTTGGTGCATAGAATTTTGTTTTGGTTCCTAAAGGTCACTTGCTTGTTAGCCATCCCATTTTAGTTTGATTTATACAAATTATACCAGTGGCGCATCCAGCATTCATGTTCGTTGAAGGAATAACATACATTTTACATTAAATGCATACACGTATGGTTATTGTTTATGCATACGCACTCGTGCACACTCAAGTAAGTCGCTACGGACATTCACCAATATTAAATTATTATAATTTCCTCACATTTTTATATTAATAAAGAGCTTCGTAGCAAAAGTTATTCTATGTCAGAAATGTGCAAGCGAAAAAAAATACTTAAATTAAAATGAAATATATAAACATGATGTGGTTTCAGAGAGGTACCAAACCACTGCCCCCCTCCCCCCTTTCTTTAACCCTTGTATTTGCCACTGGTTCTTAGATTCCCCAGATGTTTCAAAACATACGAGGCACCCAAACTAGAAGTTCAGTATATACCTAATGCATGTTTCATTTAATTTTTTTATATGGATTTTATTACTGTGTACAGAGAAGCCACTTATGATGGAACATTCCATTTAAAACGGGCACCTAAATATTTTCACTTCTTGAATGGGTAGGTACTGTGATCAAATGCACCTACATATGTCAACACAAGAACATTGATTTGGTAAGTGTTATTGTTGTTGACTGACATGGCCGCGGCCTAACTTCCTTAATGCTAAGCGGGGGTTCGCGTCGATACATGTACTGAGATTAATTTGTAGGCGCCACGGTGCAAAGGGCACGGACCCGGGAGAGACTGTTTTTCAGGGCCGTGACGTCGCCCATGTGAGGCGTGATTTTAACCCCCCTAAAGCCAATCCTAGTACTCGCCACTGGTCCGCTCTCAGCGTCGGGTACGCTCTCCATCTACGCAGTGGACTCTTACGGTGTCCCACACGCCGTCACACACATGATGTTGAAATAAACAAATACATACAAATAAAATCGTATGCCCTGGTTTATTAGTTGCTACTTCGCCTACACCTTTGATTATATCACACAACGCCTGCGGCACGAATCGGTTCACGTGGTGCGACCTGACCACGTGGTCACAATTAGGTAATTAGCACAAATAGGACCATAGTGGTCACCCGTACAATTATTTAAACAGTCCCCCCGACCGAGAGAAGCCCCTAGGAATTACGAACGAAAGATTTAAGATGATTAAGATTTAACAGAATTACTTAGCAGTGCAGGCAAGCGGTGAGGTCCCCGGGGTGCTGATGCGTCTGCTCTCGGTCGGTGCTGGCGAAGGACTGGGGTGAGCTCAGGGCTCTGCTAGCCTAACATGGCGTCTTCGCGCCGAACCAATTACCGTTATACCTATTTACGATTACGTGCCACAGGAAGCTACAGGTAAAACATGAAACACTCTTAATAATTACATTACACCTAATGCATGATAAAAAACTATTAACTAAAATTACAACAATTTATTATTAATGATAACCAGGCCGGTTTCGGCGGACTTCGGTTCCTCGTGCATGTTCAGTGCGTCTTTTCGTTGTTTGTGCCTTAACTAAATATTAATTACCTACTTAAAGTACATAAAACACTCCCGGCCGATCTGCCGTCACACGCCACTTGGGGGAAAAATAAGCAATAAAGGAATACAATGTTTATCTCTAGTTAAAGGGGTGTGGCGCACTGCCGCTACAGCGCCCTCTAGACGTCCGTGGCGCGCTATTCAAACACAACCACCCAACCACGTACTCAAGACGGAGCGGCTGCCAGCACGGGAAGTGGGCCGGGGGGTGGGGGGTGAAGAGAAAGGTGGCGGAGGCTGACCAGGCTTCTGGGGCACAGGCCCGGTTGACGTCATGACATTATTATCATTAATTGCTCTACATTCCATTTTTTTTACAAATTCATTTACAATTAAAAACTAAAGTCTTTCCATAAAAAAAAAGAATTTTTCTTAAAGTTTTGGAGGTTTGTAAATACAACTGTGTACACGAACCGCTATCTGTATTTGTAGGCACTGCTGTAGTAAAAGTATTTTGAAGGGAACATTGTGGGTTTTTTATCAAGTGCATTAATGCCTCAAAACAATTTTACCTCCCTAATACTTATTATTTTAAAGACTGTGAAAGAAAATGTGAGAACATAAATATGTGAGCAGAATGGTTGTGAAAACTACCTACTTTTTTCCCCCAGAATATTCGCACCAGTCATGGCAAAACAGTGTTACGAGAAGGGGATGAATTCAGCATTTCATGCTCGGCTAGAGGATCTTCATCAATGATAATCAGCTGGTTGAAGGATGGTGTTGTGGTCAACATTAGCAACGCAATAAGGTAACTGCGCACTTAGATTACTATACAGGTATTTTATAAAACTGCAGCGGTCAGGTCCGCTGCCTTCAAACATCGCGCTTCGCCACGGGCGTCCGCGCATCTTCCCCTCCCTCCTTCCCAATCTTAGTGTTGTGTATTGTTTCTCCTCGCCACCCCTCTCGGGGTTGGCGCATGCGCGCTGTGCCGCGCCGATTCCATATAAGCAGCCGTCAGGGTTTTATTCGGGCGATTTAGATAGTCATGAACATGTAGACTTCATGTAGAGTTTTCTTTATCAACGATGTGTGAGAGCGACCTCGGGGGAAAAGCTATGTAAGTGTCATATCTTGTGAGTGAGGCGGTGGCCCTTGCCATAATGTAATCCGCGAACTTTAAATATTGTTTTTGCTATCTAGAATAAATTCTCCTTCGGCTGCCACCTCGGAAAAATTGTGTTTCGATTTAATTTTCTGTCGTTCGCCTTTTCATGCATTTACTAATTTCTATTAATTGGTTTCTCAGAACTGTTATCCCCCGAGAAGTCGATAATGATATTGATAATGATGATGTTATTTATTAGTTTGTAAACTTTATCGCGGGTAATATTATTTCGTTCATGCATTTTTACCATACGTTTAAAGTATTTATTATCCTGTTTCTGTGGCGTAAGCCTTGTAATTGTGTTGGTTGACATAACGGCCCTTTTGATGGTCCGTACAGGGATCATACTCCAGTTATGCGGGTGTTACATGCGTTGAAGAATGTTCATGGCCTTGATATTTGTAATGCTCATCTACATTAGGCGTAATTATTCGTGTATTTGAGGCAATCGTATTTCGATGGATTGGTTTTTTTGTATTTACCTAAATTTAAATGTCTTAATGTTTACGGACAGCATAACTTCTAAAAACTCATAATGGTATTTCACCTGTCAGTATTATCTTTGTACTTTGTGTGAAATGTTCTATTTTGTATTGTGTACCTTAATTAGGCTCCTGGCTTAATTAAATATTAATTTAAATATTCTCTTATTTGAAACTACCTTCGTAGTCCCTGTTGAATGCATTGTTTTCTAATACACAAATACCTTAGTCTTTGCCGAATAATTTAATTTGGCCTCTCCTCGTTTAGACGGCAATTATTATAGAGAGATAAGCTTTCAAAACAACCAAATTCCCTTTGTTTTTTGTTTTGTTTTTTAATCTAGATCTAGACAAACTTTAAACAGTTATTCTTTGAAATAAAAGTTTATTGAAAATACTTTACTGTAAAGTCCATTTAGGCATGTCTGAACACTTTATAAACTAAGCTTTTGAAAAAAGTAACTTCCTTTGACTGCAGGAAATTCCGTGCAAACAAAACCAGGTTTACACCCTGTCACAACTGACAGCAAAGCAAGAAAAGTTGTTCTTAGCTTAGTGTCTTGACAACATAAGTTTTTTAAAAAAAAAAAAATCTGACCACTGAATTTTTTTTCTTTTTGTTCATGAATACTAGACTAATATTTGGTGTAAAAGTAACGTCTCTGTGTTTGTAACAGTTGGATAGTTTCATGTGATCGAAGCATGCCCACGACATTGTTGATTTGCCCAACTGGCGGAGGGATAATGAAAGGAGATTTCAAGCAAGACTTCAAAAAATATTCAATTATTAAATTTGAACCAACTATCATTCAATCCTTATCCATACACAATCCACTTCTATAAAATAATAAGCTAAGTGAGTAAGCCGTATCCTTTGAAAATGAAAACAGGGGTTTCAATAAAAAAAATTGAGCTAGTCTTTCAGTTCTCGCCAGTGATGTTTAACAGCTAACTTCAGTAACGAGCAAATTCATGTGTTCCCATGTTGCAATTACAATTAGCCTATAATACCAAACTCGGACACAAAATTTAACGTGGAATTATTTAAAATAATGCTGTGCGTGATAAATATAAAAATTGTGTTAAATCACATTTCTTGACGGGAATCACAAGAAGTTTCCGCACCCACCCTTAGAATTATCTGCCAGAGCAGCTATGTTGACATCGAATCATTCGAATCGCAAAGAGAAAAATTTTAAACTGTGTGATGAAACTGCTCCGATAAAAGTGAAAAAAACTTTAAAAAAACTAAACCCCGGCTTTGGATCTAATTCTCGACAAGGAATATTTAATACCGCCCATCTTGTAAAAATTAATTTATCAGTTAATACTATAAAGTTACCCTTTGTATTTCTGAACTCTGCCACAGATGGCAGCTCCACGGTTGTTAGACATTTATGCTCCTTGATTTCAGTTTGCATTCACGAAATTACTCCCGCCAAATGCTGTGCACCAAGAGCTAAGATGCGTGAAGGGGAAGCCTTCTTTTCACAGACGAGAGAGCCAAACGTCCGATCGTGCATCTTCGGTTTTTTTTTGTTCATTGCAACTCATGATAACTAATGGTCAATTAGGTTAGGTTAGCTACATTATAAATACTTTCAAAAATTGTGGACGGTTGATTTGGTTAGGATAGCTACCAGGGCCGCCGAGAAGGGGCGGGGGGGGGGGGGGGCAAAAGGGGCAAATGCCCAGGGGCCCGGTAGCCTTAGGGGCCCGGGCGCCCGGCTGGGAAGTGGAAAATAAATGGCTGGAAAAACATTTTTCCTCTGCTATTAAAACATCTTGTACTACATATATATATATATATATATATATATATATATATATATATATATATATATATATATAGTGTGTGTGTTCCTAAAACTACAGTCGATAACCAATAACCTAACCGAGCAGTACTTGTAACATCCAGTTCACGCCCAAATACTTGCGTAGTAGCAGAAATGGGAACGCCAGGTACGAGCACAATAGGTTTGCTTTGTCCCGTACACCCCTCCTCTTGGGGTCAATGCCATGTAGACTCACCCTTCTGAAGTAAAGAATGCGGTGATGGGCCCTGGCTGGAGGGGGTTTCATGGAGATATCTGATGAAATGAAACATCTCAAATCAATTAATAGTAGTATAGGATAGTATTTTCTGCGGCAGGATTCAGGTTGTGGAGCCTGTGGAGCTGCACGCTCGAAAAAATGTCACGTTCCGGCGGCCATCTTGGATGAGCGTAACGGGACACAGCGTAACGGGAAAAGTAGATCACGGCAGCCATCTTGGATCCGCCATCTTGGATCCGCCATGTTGGATGACGTCATTTTGTTTTCTAGAAAATTCCAGCCTTGTGTTTTCCGCCATTTTGGATGATGACGTCACTGTTGCAATTTTCGTTACGTCCGCCATCTTGAAAATCCGCAATTTTTATGTTAGAAAATCGGGAAAAATTTTAAAAATCATTAAAAAAATTATTTAATCGAATAAATAATAAAAATCTTAAAAACCACTGTTGCAGTTATCGTTACGGTCGCCATATTGGATTATATAAATGTTGCATATTTCGTTACAACCGCCATCTTGGTTGAGTACTATACCATCGTTACACTTTATGTTACGACCACCATATTGGATCCTATTAATGTTGCAATTATCGATATGGTCGCCATCTAAAAATTTAGACGCCATCTTGAAAATCCATAATTTTAATGCTAGAGATTCGGGAAAAAATTTAAAAATCATTAAAAAAATTAACTAATCGAATTAAATAATAAAAAATCCTTAAAACCACCGTTGCACTTTTTCGTGACGGCCGCCATCTTGAAATAACGCGCTGGAGGTCACATCTTGTTTTCATCCGCTAGAGTGTGCTGATACCATGTTGGTATAATTATCTGGTCACCATACCTTTGTCCTCAACTGTTGACATTGAACTTTGACCTTGAACTTTGACCTTGACCTTGAACTTTGACCTTGACCTTGAACTTTGACCTTGACCTTGAAACTTGACTTTGTTCTTGTCGACCATCATGGATCCGTCATTTTATGTTTAGTACATGCTACCAGGAGCTACCACCTGCTGGAGTACTCCATCTTGTGTGTGTACTCGTATTATAGAGTACATTTCCATCTGGATAATTTTATTCTAACCCGCTACAGTGCAGTAATCATTTATTACCGAGGTGCCCCCGCCATCTTGAAATTCGGCCGCCATCTTGAAATCATGTAATAATGTAGCTAGAAAAGCGGGAAAAAAACCAAAATTCATCAAAAAAATCACTCATTAATTTACATATTGATTCAATCAATTCCCGTCCTTTGTTCGATCCCTGAATGATGCAAAACATTTAATTTTATATAAAAAATAATAATTTCAATAAACCATGTTCAAAATTCTTAAAGAGACTTTAAATCCTCTACTACCAACATCCTATCAGACATCAAGACCACCATATTGGAAATTCGTAATTGTAATGCTAGAGATTCGGGAAAAAGTTCAAAATTCATTAAATAAATTTGTAATCTATATACTGATTGATTAGATCGACTAAGGTCCTTGGTTCGATCCCTGGCCGATACAAATCAACTTTAATTTTAAAAAAGTACCAGAAAAGTGTAAGGTTCGAGAAATAAAACACCTCAAAGTCTTTTACAAACATAATATTCATTACACAATTTCTATCCTACTACAGAATCACTTGCGAAAGCCAGCAATCTTATAAACATTTAGCCCTGCATAGTCGTGCAACGACTACTTCTTAGCTCCAAATGGCTCCAAATGCTCCAAACGGCCTTCAAATGGCTCCAACAGCTCCAACAACCTCCAAATGCTTGACAGCTCCAAATGGCTACAAATACTTCAAAAGGCTCCAAATGCTTAACACAGCTCCAAATGGCTACAAATGCTCCAAACGGGCTCCAAATGGCTCCAACTGCCTCCAAATGCTTAACACAGCTCCAACAGCCTCCAAATTCTCCAAACGGCCTCCAAATGCTTGACAGCCTCCAAATGCTTGACAGCTCCAAATGGCTCCAAATGCTCCAAACGGCTCCAAATGGCTCCAAATGCTCCAAACGGCTCCAAATGTCTCCAAAAGGCTCCAAATGCTTCAAAAGGCTCCAAATGCTCCAACAGCTCCAAAAAAAGGCTCCAAATGCTTAACACAGCTCCAAATGGCTCCAAATGCTCCAAACGTCCTTCAAATGGCTCCAACAGCCTCCAAATGCTTAACACAGCTCCAAATGGCTCCAAATGCTTCAAAAGGCTCCAATTGTTCCAAGAGCTCCATCTTCAATTGGTTCCAACTGATTCCAATTACTTTTCTTATCGAACTTGGCATGATTACTAACATGTCTTTATTAGTATACATTTTGACTGGCAGTGGTAACGTATTTTGCACCTTTAAGTTATAAGTTTTATTTAGAAATCAGATTTAGATAAATGGTAGATATCATTTGGAAAGAAAATATATTAATTTATCTTCAAGTTTATACACATACATTTAATTTAAGCCATTATTGTATGTAGCCAGCTTCCCTCAGTTCTTTGAGTATGAAGGATATTTCTTTAATGTTCGAATAGTTTCCTGCACAAAGCGATCCATGTAGTAGTCGTAGCCTGTCAACCAATATGTTAGGATCTTCCCAAGAGGTATAATCAATCTCTTCTGCTGCGTTCATCATCCTTGCATGTTTATAATAAATATTATTATCTCTGGTGTCTTTCGTTTTAACACCAACCTCAAGGTCACTTTCGTCATCGTGCCAGTGATTATCACAAGCTTGATCAGGATAATTTATTTTATTACGACGTTTCCATCGTTTTGGTCTCAAACCACCATCACAGTCTTCGCTCTTGCATGCTTTTGGTGCTTCAGCACAGTACTCAACCATGTCAGCCTTAGATGTGTCAGCACAGTCTTCGTTCATGCCAGCTTCTGATGTGTCACCACAGTCTTCAATAATGTCAGCACCACAAACTTGATCAGGATAATTTATTTTATTACGTCGTTTCCATCGTTTTGGTCTCAGACCGCCATCACAGTCTTCGATCTTGCCTGCTTTAGGTGCTTCAGTACAGTACTCAATCATGTCAGCCTCAGATGTGTCACCACAATCTTCAATCATGCCCGCTTCAGATGATTCATCAAAGTCTTCGACCTTGTAAGCTTCAGATGGTTCTCCATCTTTCTCATTTTCATGGAGACGACTAGATATTGGAGTAAATATATTTTCATTTCTAATGTGGTTACAACTTACTTCGTTTGTTTTAAATTTTAAATTATTATCTTGATCTAGATCAGTAATTTTAGCATTAGCTTTTTCGCCTTCGTTCCTCTTCCGCGATGTTATAGCCCAGTCTTCGTTATCTTTATTCATCTTAATTGTACAGGTCTTGTAATGTCTATCCAAGTAATATCTTCTACCAAAGGATTTCTGACACTGACTGCAATGAAATGGTTTTTGACAAGGACCCAAATTACACTCGCTTCTCTCATGACGTTTAGCATTCTTTCTCAAGGTAAACACCTTGCTACAGTATCTACAGTGATGACGTTTCGATACAGCAACAAATCCCGAATCAGGATTCATATTAGTTACTGAGACTAATGCCAGATGCAAACTAAGAGTTTTTAAATTAGATATATTACTTAAATAGAATTTTTTAATTATTTCATCAGCGAGAATTAATTTATCTCATTCAAAGGTACTTGTTGCAAGTAGTTCTGCTTTTCAACAGCAGATGTCGCTACATGTTACTTGCAGGTAAATAATATTTAGTTATTTTATGCGGGATGCGGGATGCTCACTAACGATCGCAATAGAACGATGGCTTCGATATACTCCAAGGAGAAGGAAGTTCGTCCATCCTGTTAGTGCTTCTTAGATTTCTCAGAGATAATTTGACTGAGTAATGATATATATTTTTTTAAATTTCCACCTGATAAAAATATTACAAGTGATGATTAAGTAGCAGAAGTTCACTAATTATATGCAACCTTGAATAAAAAATGACATGCTTCATTAAGTAAAAAAATCCTTCATGCAGAGATAAATTCCTCATCAGTAACCAGAAGCACTCGGAGAAAAACATCAGATGTCTAGTCAGGAATAATCAGAAGCACCCAGAGAAAACCATCAAAATATTGTCAAGAATAATTAGGAGCACACGGAGAAATCCACCATAATACTGTCAAGAATAAACGGGAGCACACGGAGAAAACCGCCATAATATTGACAAGAATAATCGGAAGCACACGGAGAAAACCGCCACAAGTTTTCTTTGATATCATAAAATTTCAGGAAAAAGTAATAATAATAAATAAAAATAAATTAATAAAAAATTTAAAACAAAAAAAATTACAAAAAATACATAAATAGATTCTGCTAGCTTGTAAACTTATCATTGTTGAGCAAAGATATAGTTCTAGTATATAATCCAAGATGGCGACCGTAACGATAACTGCAACAGTGGTTTTTAAGATTTTTATTATTTATTCGATTAAATAATTTTTTTAATGATTTTTAAAATCTTTCCCGATTTTCTAACATAAAAATTGCTGATTTTCAAGATGGCGGACGTAAAGAAAATTGCAACGGTGACGTCATCATCCAAAATGGCGGATAACACAAGGCTGGAATTTTCTAGAAAACAAAATGACGTCATCCAAAATGGCAGATCCAAGATGGCTGCCGTGATCTACTTTTCCCGTTACGCTGTGTCCCGTTACGCTCATCCAAGATGGCCGCCGGAACGTGACATTTTTTCGAGCGTGCAGCTCCACAGGCTCCACAACCTGAATCCTGCCGCAGAAAATACTATCCTATACTACTATTAATGTTTCAAATATTGGTCCAAACCAGTTGAAACCAATCCAGCTTTTAAACACACTATGGAGATTAAAATTGGATAGTTTATTTCCAAACGTGTGTATCACTGTTCGAGTGTTCTGCACATTTCCCGTGACAGTTGCCGAAGCCGAAAGGTCCTTCAGCAAAATGAAGGAAATAACAAATGTACATCGCTGAACCATGTCTCAGGAAAGGATTAGTAGGCTCACCTTGCTTGCCTTAGAGCCTGATCTCGCTCGGTCATTGAACTACGACGATGTAATTAACCATTTTTCTTTGAAAAAGGCACGGAAAACAGATTTTTTGTGATTACTTCTGATCTATTTAATTGTTTGTAATTCAATATTATTGAGTAGCATAATCCTTTTAAATGCATTATATGTTTAAAATTTTAAATAATATACTACAGTGTATGATTATTCTGAATGTAGTGGTTCGATATGGAGTAATGACTGCTCTGTTGTAAAACATTTTTCAGTGCTATTAAATTTAGACATTTTTAAATAGTAGGTATATGACATTTGAATTGTTGTGTTTTAGTAGGATGTAAAATATATATCATTGTTATTTAAAATGCACGTCATTTATGATTTTGCATCGAACTAAGGGTATTAAATTAATTTGTATAAATTATTAATATGTATTACAAATTCTTCAATGAAATGAACGTGGTTCAATGTGTTTGATGTTTTCGAAGTAATAAAATTTATTATTACTTTAAATTATTTTAATAATATTTATATTCAGAATAAATTATTATACTTATTTATTTTAAACACTCATATTATAATGCAGTTTCTGATTACCATTTAATATATATATATTTTTTTTAGCAATATATACATCAAAATTAATTATTATTTGTATTTTGATGGGATTAGCAATGTAAAAGTGCACTGAGATAATACATGCAAATGCTCTCTTTTTTTTTTGCGTAACTAGGAAATCGTTATGCATGTTCAAATGAAGGATGCAATTTTACGATACCCTATATATTTATGGTATACGTAGTACGTAGTAGTGGTATGCAAAAAAAAGGAAAGGGGCCTACTACCCCAGCTGCCCAGCTGCCCACAAATTCTCTCAGCGGCCCTGATAGCTACATTAAATATACTGTGAAATCATGTAAACGGTTTCCTAGCCCTGGATAGCTACATATTAATAAGTTATTTGCTAAGCAACCATAAAATGATTTTACAGTATTTTTAATGAAGCTATACTTACCTAATATAACCAACCATCCACAATGTTTTAAAGTATTTATAATGTAGCTAACCTATCCTAATCGACCGCAAAATTTAATGCCACACCGGTTTATACAATGAGATAGAACGGGGGAAAAAAAGCGAGCATGAACTTCGGGGAACTTCGGGTGTGGCTCTCTCGTCTGTGAAATGAAGGCTACCATGCGTGCAGGCGTGTCTGTTCCGTGCTGAGCTTGAGCTGTTCTGCTGTGGCAGGAACATGCGGGTGGAGACACGAGGGCCGGACTCTAGTGGCACCTACACCTCGGTCCTGGGCGTGGGCGAGGCCAGAGTCCTGGACGGAGGCACCTTCACGTGCCGCGCGACGGACTGGGGGATGCAGACGTGCCTCTCGCTCAGGCTGGACGTGCTGAGACCTCCCGAGGTGACCGTCTTGCCCCGGAGCCTCACCGTGGAGAAGGTGCGAGTGCACAGCACACTGTCGTGACCAAGTATTGGCTCGACTATTTGCTGTTGCGAAAGGAAATTCGCCAATCTTGGTACTGTTGAAGTTCATTCATGAATAATAATGCATCATGAGTTCGTACACAACCTTTATTCACTGTGACAACTTAGTGTACAAACTCAAGCCACTCACGTACGACCTATTAGGCCGCCATATTGTCTGGCCTCTTGCTAACTTCCCAGCATGCAACAGGTACAATTTAACAGTCACCTTATAAAATAAATTATCACAGCATTACCATGCAAAACTATGTTCAATGTATATGGTATATTACTTACTTTGGAGAGAGAAGAAACAATCAGCTGTTCCTTATGCCAGAATTCGTCACCATATTGAATAAAGTTAGACTGGAACCAGTAGGCCCATTGTAACCAACAATATACAGTAGGAAAATTAAATGTATTAACTATCTCTATACATGTTTTAGCTATTGTCCCTAGGTACACAGTGTCCCTAGGTTGAGCACCTTCCCCTACATCACAAATTGTTCATTGTAGATAGTAAAACATGCAAAAGTTTTGGACATATTAAGTATTGCATACAAGTGTCTAAAACACATTTAAAGTCATTGTCTTGCAGAAGGCAATTTCTCTGATTGGCCATGTCTTGCACATGATGTCCATAAAATAATGTCTCAGTTTCAATGGTATGTTATGAAAGTTTAATTTAGACTAATGCAACATTCATTCACCAAATGGAAGGTAAACTAACCTAGTTTTTCTTACGAATGTGCAATATGTGCTCCTTTAGTCATATGGCACACATCCAAC
Organism: Bacillus rossius redtenbacheri; assembly: GCF_032445375.1. NCBI lineage: Eukaryota > Metazoa > Arthropoda > Insecta > Phasmatodea > Bacillidae > Bacillus > Bacillus rossius. The sequence goes on along the minus strand of NC_086330.1, from coordinate 22,916,938 downwards.
CTAAAGTCCAATTCTTCCCACACTTTGGTTGACACATCCGGAGGATGTTTAAATCAGTAATAATCACGGAAAATTCACAATACTTGGCAGCACTGGTAATGTAACACGTCCAAACAATTCAAGAATAGATGTTACTTATACAATGCAATTACTCCTGCATGTGGCAACAGTGACTACAGATTTCTAAAATGAAACGAGCACTGTGACAACACTGGTAGGATTTGCGTTTGGGAAAACCTGAGGTCAAAGCCCTCTCCTACTATCCTGATTTAAGTTTTGAACTGTTTGCAGAAACAGGGGTGGCTCCAGGGAGACTTCTTGGGAGGGGCTGTCATACAAAAAAAGGAGGCAGTTGCCAAACATGACATTAAGAATCCCTTCACACTGAGCCACTGCGCTATTCACACTGAGTGGCGCATTCAGTAGCCGGAGGTCGTACACACACACACATGTTTTCATTCAAGCCATTTCCTACAACACAGCTGTGTCTTCGAGTGATGGTGGAATCAAAGTTCCCCCCCCCCCCCCCCAGAAAGGTTTATTTTAGAAGTGCAGGAGGGAATCCTAATCTGGGACAAGCCTGCAAAGGAACACTCAGAGTTAAATTAAAAAAATAATATAGGGTTGAGTTATGGTTAGAAATGGTTATGTTATTTCTCAACAGATAATCAGATGAATATAATACTATCTTCTGTTTTTACAACATTTCTTTAATTGCATCAACAACACAAACAATTCACTTGCTTCCTCCAAATCCATTGTTGTAAGGACAATTGGGAATGTGGCAGAGTGCGCATTCACAGTCACTCGAGACAATCGCTACCCATTTTCCTAACACACGTTGCACCCGCACTGTGGTGTGTTTTGAGTGGCCCAGTGTGAAGGAGCCCAAGTTAGTCAGAGATAAGCTTGGAATATTAACAAATTTATGGTTTCAAATGTATGTAGTTAATAGTTTCAAACAACATTTGATAAAAAATTAATTTTAACATGTGAATTAAAGTATTTTAGTTAACATAAATATACCCTTTAAAAAATTAATTAGGGTAGAGAGGGGCTTTTGCCCCCCACCCCCCACTCCTTGAGCCACGCTTGGCCAAAAACACTCCAGACCAATGCCAAACTGTTTCCTTACCATAGGTAAGACCATCTAAAAAAAGATGAAGCATTGCTAAATAAATGAAAATAACTTCAACCAATTGTCCTTGTGAGCAACAAAATCATTTCGCTGTCTAGCAGCATGATCCTAACTAAAATAAATTACAGACCATTTCAAAAAAGTTAAGAAAATAATTTGCATACTACATTTATGACTGCAATTGGCCATGGGAAGATTAACTTTTAAGCTTACGTAAAATTTTGGGACCTTTAATGTTTGTAAAATAAACTGCAGGAATTTTTATATTTTTAGGGCATGAATGCACAGCTTATCTGCATGTCTCGAGATGATGGAAAGTTCAATAAGTTTAAGTACAAATGGATCCAGAATGAAACGCTGATACCCATGTCTCCTGGCAAGATTGTCTGGGAAGATCTGCAACCTCTAGGAACACTTCTCAACATTTATAATGTTCAAGTAAGTTTTTATTTAAAGAAAATAAATAAATCATAGGAATTTGCTTAACATATTTGCAAACATACACAATAATTATGTTGGCTTACGAGTACAGTTGAGAGAGAATAAGAAATACAAGTAATGAGTACAAAACTTGTATGTATATGTTCATTTATGCATGATGAACCCCAAACTTTTACTACAGTTGGTATAATAATCTGGATAAAAAAAAGTACTTGCTCATCCATTGTATAAAGTTTAAGTATACGCTAATTTAAATTTAATTTAGGATACTGAAATATTGATTATAAATCATTTTTGTATTTCTACTGTTTTATTTATTGGGTACTAAAAATATTGTTCATACATAATTTATATTTCATGAAGATATTTTAGTTGGCTTTGGGGAGTTTAAAGTTCTGCACTTAAAAATATTTGAGTTACGTAGTTACATTAAATAAATGATTATTTAGTAAGTTTTGCAAAGATGTCTTATGTAGAAATGTATCCCAAAACTTATAAAGTTAACATTTATAACCATCCAATTAATACACTGGCTAAAACACATTTTAAGAACAAGTTATTTACGCTAAAACAAAAATAGATTCATCCGTACATTTGTCTTAAAAAACAAAATAGCTTCATTATTAATTACAAAAAAAAAAACATTGCCATACACTTTAAGAAATTTTAAAAGAGCTGTAATTACTTACAAGTAGACGTTATATTCTCAATTTACAATAAACACTCCAAATGCTTCAGCACTCACTGATCACATACTGGATCAAGGATAGTTGAGAGTGGTTTTCTTTGGAGAAGGATATTTTCATTGAGCATAAATAATTAAATGAAAAAAAATATATATTTCCAGGGTGTTACCACAGAAAAAAAAATCAATTTTAAATAAAATATTACTTCTATCTCTTAGGCATAGAGTTACAGGCAAAGTAAATATTAGGGTTTACATCGCCCAGTAATGGTTACAAAGACTTAGGGAGACGCGACCTCCTTGACTGCTGCTTATAAATTATCAATTGTGGGGCTGAGGTCGCTGATAAAAAGAAATACATACAAATATGCGAGTGCTAAATGATGCTATTGCACGAGCATGTTAGTGTGAAAGTATAAAGTATTCAAGTGTAAAGTATGTTAAGTGTGCAAGTATGCTGCATCATTTATACCTCTCCCCTGCCATCTCCTCTACAGGTTCCCCCACCACATAACAGTGGCGTAGCCAGGATTTGTGTATGGGAGGTGTTAAGAAGCATGGCCTCCTCGTATTAAAGTGGGGGGTCCAGGGGTCCACCCCCGGGAAAATTTGGATTTGAAGGTGTAAAATAGTGCTATTTTAGCATTTTTCGGTTCTTAAATTTTAAATATTGTAATGGTAAATTTTTTTATTAATATTAATATTAAATTCGTTTTCGTGATGAATAAGAAATTAATTAAAGATTTGGTGCTAAGGGGGGGGGGGGGTTCAACCCCCTAACCCCCCCCCCCCCCCTGGCTACGCCCCTGCCACATACATTCACCTCCTCTCGCGGTTCCCCTTCCATGTTATGTACCTATTTTCCTCATGGAATAGAATTTTTAGTAACACCCTCTCAGCATAGAAGTTTCACTTGGAAATGCAGTCGGCGGAGCAAGCAGCAGGACGTGTGGGTGCGTCGCAGGAAAGCGGCTGGTACGCGTGCCGCGTAGAAGACGGCGCGGCCAGCAGCGAGCTGGTTGTCTCCGTGGCGGTGGCTAGCGCGGAGGCCTGCGTGCCGCAGCGCTCGGCCGGGCTGCAGTGGCCCCGAGCTGCGGCCGGCACTGCCGCGGAGCTCGCCTGCCCGGCGCCCCTCGCTGGCGTCGCCCGCCGCCCCTGCGACGCCGGCCGCTGGGGCCCCCCCGACCTCTCTGGCTGCCTGCACCCGCAGTTCGCCCGCCTGCGAGACGACGTGTGTGCTGCTGGCTCGTGACATCTCGTGCCGCCTGCTTAAGGGGCCCGCCTCGTCAGGGGCGTATGTCTGTTGGTGAGGCGGGATGATAAGCGCGACGCTCGCTGGTGCTTCTAGCGCGGTATCGCCTCTAAGCACAAGGCTCCGAACTGGCGCGCAGTCTTCTTGTCGTCACAGGATAACTGTGAGATTTGAGCGGTGACCGTATTTTTATATTACGGGGAAATGAAGATAAAGGTGTAATGCAAGTCCCTTAAGTACTTTCAAGAATCTGTACCACTTGTTTTACACCTAAAAATTACTCTGAAAACATGCGTTTCAGCCATTTTAACTCTTCTAGAAATACAGTTCAAAAACATGATCCGAAATTAAAAGTACTTTCCGGGCCTCAGCGAACTCTTAAATGCTTTTCGTAAACATACCCCACTCGGATATCTTGAGTAGTTTTGTAATCGCGTTGTTTTTCCTGAAGCTCTGCACACCGTGTGTGTGACCAGGTAGGCGGGCCCCTTAAGCTATCTTCTATCTTTGTGCTAAGAAATATTATTTTTAATTTTAGTAAATAAATTTTTAAAAGTATTTTTTCTTCATCACGTACCACAATTTGCATTAATTGATTCCTCTACATAATAATACGACATAGAAAAATTGTTTTGAGACATTTAATGTTAATTCATGTGTGTCTGACCGTTGAATTGGTTTTGAAAAAAGATATCTCGCTTTAAAAAAACAGTGACACTGGCCATCACTGATATAGATTATTGTAAATCTTTTAAAATTCAGTCGCAGTCTCATTTGTTATAGTGAAGCGGCGTGTAATTGGGAACCACGGTGGTTGAGTGGTCAGATCACTCATCTTCGATTAAGGTGGGCCCAGGATTGATCTTGGAATTTTCGCAAGTGGGAAACATGGCGGACGCTGTAGTGCACCGTCAGGAATCCCCCACCCACTGATTTGCCCAATGCTCCACTAACACCTCATTTCGCTAATACTCCATTACACATCATTCCAAGAATGCTCCAATAGCTCCTCATTTTTATAATGCCCAATTTACAACTCATTCCAAAATGCTGCATTAGCACCTCATTTAACCAATGAACCATTAACATCTCATTCCACAAATGCTCCATTAGCAACTCAATCCAACAATGCTCCATTAACGCCTTATCCCAACAATCCTCCATTAGCACCTTATTCCAACAATGCTCTACTATCACCAAATTTAACAACACTCCACCTTATTCCAACATTGTTCCATTAGCACTTCATTCCAACAATGCTCCATTAACACCTAATTCCAACATATTTCCATAGCACTCATTTCAACAATGCTCCATAGCACCTAATTTTACAATCATCCATTTCACCTCATTCCAACAATGTTTCATAGCACCTAATTTCAACAATGCTCCATTAGCACCTTATTAAATAATGCTCCACTAGCATCACATTCAACAATGCTTCATTAACAATTCTTTCCAACAATGCTTCAATAGCATCTGATTTACCAATGCTCCATTAGCACCTTATTCCATCATTGCTCCACTAGCACTACATTCAACAATGCTCTATTAACACCTCATTCTAAAATTGATCCATTAATAACTTATTGCAACAATATTCCATCAATACTTCATTCAAACAATGCTCCATTAGCACCTCATTACATTTCATCATCCCTAATGATAAATTTTAAGGGATGTTAAATTAAATCCATTTCATAAATGCAATAGTTTCAAAAAGAAGCAGATAACATATGATTTTATAAGTAATAAAGCTATGTTTCCTTGCAGATAATACAAGTGACTAGTTCGTCAGTAGTAAACAACCTAAAGCAATGTTAATTTTTAATATTTTACCAAGAAAATTCCACTATTATTTAGCAGTGCTATTAGTTTGTAAGTATTATTACAAGGACTGTGCATTCTACCCTCAATAACTGGAATTTCCTAATTTCCCTACGCTTAGCATTTGCAGCTATTTTTATTGTATGTCATAACAACGAATACCTAATTACCTAATATTTTCTTTCTTGACATGTCTTATAATACTGCAAAATCTTTTTGTAAAATTTTTTTTAAATATTTTTTCTTTGTCCAGTTTGAGAAGCTGACTCTTGGCTACCCGAACACCACCATTCTGGAGACTCTAATTCACTGTCTTGGCTACCTAAAACAAAGGAAGTCTTTGTACCCCGGCGAAGGGGAGCAAATAGTGCCATTTCTTGATTCCGTGCAGAAATTCTCCGCGACAGTTACAGAGCGGGGAGACTTTTCTGACTCTGTTAATGTGTTCTACAAAATACTGAATATTTTGCTGGAGACATCGGACAACATTAAGAGTAAACAGGTATGTGTTTACTTGACACTAAGTTAATAACCAGAGGAATTTGAAATATTGCACAAACATTCATGTACACTGTTCTACAGATCTTGCATTACAGACAAATTGATATAATCTTTGAAAACACGTCCAGAGTTACTTTAAATACTGATGCAAGGTCTGGCAGTGCTATAGAGAATTAACCATTGGAAAAATGTGTTTAAAAATGATCACGTACATCTCCTAAACCACGCCGCCACTGGCCTCAAGCCTCTTAAGATTCTGTACTCAAAATACCCTCATCTTATACTCGTAGAGCGAGTTCACAAAACTACTCGCTTACCTCTCACACTCATGCAACTTCAATTGACTTTACTCATACTCCAGTACAAGAAGTTGTGTACTTGCAAGCTTGAAACAAACACAGGGTTCACCAGGGCTTAAGTCCAGAAGTGTAGCACTGACGTCACTGACATGGCCAAGTGGTGACAGTGACGGAGATGCAACACTTCCGGGCGCTCTGCGGTTGTCTCTCCCTCTCTTGGCTTCGTGGAGGGGTGTATTCACCCCTGCAGTCCAACGAACTCAAAGGCTGAGAAGCTTCTTTACAAATTTGGCTTCCACATCGCTCAACTCCCGGCCACGTGATGGTCCAAACGGTCGAGAACGTTCGAAGCTAGGCTCGCGAAAACTGCAGGCAAGTACAACTATTAGGGATCACAGAGGCATGCACATGACTTGCGCAGTGTGTTGCAGGTGGTATCAGTTTTTAGATCAGGGGTTGGCTACAAATTTTACAAAGTGACCGTGTACATAGTTATCTAAAACAAAACTTCTAAATTTTTCACCCCTCTCCCCTTTACCCACAGGGATACCTATGTGTGAATTCAGAACTACATATTGAGTTAATATGGCAGTACCCATTATCCAAATAAAATCAAACTCATCCTGTCTTTTTTTTACCACAGATGTGAAATCCAAAATATTCATAATAAACTGCGACATTAATATTGAATTTAAATTTATCTTGCCAATACTGATTTACTTAGTAGAGTACATAACTTTTTTATTGTTTTGAAATAGTATTCCCCCTTGTTTCAACTTAGGATGTGATATTTTGGAGTACATTGAACAAGAGAAGGAGATAAAGGTATGTTTATCATTGCCAAGATCTTAGATTAAGTGTTATTTTATTAAAGATATTATTTTTAATGTTAAAATTTTTTTACAATATTTCACCCCATAATAAGTATAATTTCAGCAAGTAGTAAAAAAAGAGTTGGTAGATTTTGCAAGTTTATAAATCATACAGCGTAACTTAATTCCCACTTGATATGATCCAGAGATATGATTTTTATAATAAAACCAAATACTGCATTTTCGCCCCTTCTTACGGTCTATAACCGTTTGTTACATACAAAAATAAACAGATGTTCAACGCCGATTGCAAATTTTGTTTTATTTTTCAAACTAGAATACATAGACGAATCCAATCATTTTTACAGTTTTTCTCACTCATTCAACACGCACATCTGCCCGTCGAAATATGCTCACAGTTTGCGCGATGTGAATTAACAAAAAATAACGTCCTTCAGTAATCTTTTACTGCAAGTACGCGAAATTAGTGCGGCCTTAAACATGACCGCACCCAGCGAAAACGAATTTCGCTACGAGCCAAACGCCGACGAAGGTGATCACAATTTCTAATTTGGTACTGTCCGAATGAGAATAAAAAAAATTAGGTTAACTTAATACTCGGCCTGGCTCTGACCACCAACGTTAAATTATCTCTTCAATAACTTCTAAATAATTTGCGAGAAGCCACCGAACGCGACCTACTTGTGCAGCGTTCGACGGACGACTGGTGGAGTCTTGCCACCGTCTCCTCCATGCAGGGAGGAGAAGTCACATGACCTCACCGACCAATCACACGCACGCTTCATTCACTCTACAAATCACAAGCCAATCACAGAACAAATTACAATACATGAAAAAACCCTGTACACCCAGAACTCGCGGCTTCCCTTGATCTGTCTCTTTTCAATTTCACATCAAAATCGGGGACTCCCATTCTCGTTCTCTCTCCCACACCGTGAGACAGCAGTTATCACACATTTCCCACGACCAGTGGGGAATCCCAGCTTTTATCTCTGTTGGCGGGGAAGCACTGTTTCTTTCTCACTCACACTTACAGGCCTCTTATGCCTCTCTCTTTCTACACTTAACCCCAGCCCAGACACAGTCCCGTGATCTATAATTATATTGCAACACGTTAATTAAAATTAAGAACAGCAATCATAATACAAATTACTTGACAAAATTCAACTTATTGAGAAAAACCTGAAAAAGTAGGCCTAACCAGGCAAAATTCTAGTACAGCGACTTATTTGTGAATAATTACATAAAAAATAGTAATGATTAAAAATGTCTAATAAAATACAAAATACCTTCTTAAAAAACATAGCAAGTGAAAAATATCAACCCTAAAATATATAACAAATGGTAAAATATCATTAGAAAGACTTTTTAAGAAATATTTACATGCATAAAAAATAGTTAAAAAGAAAAATATTGAGCTAGGAGGGCAGGGATCTTGCAACGTTACAGGTCGATATAGAAAAAATGGTTAAGGTAAAAAACATGCTATGAAATCGTATAACGTACATTATTCTTGCTCACTTAATTTCCAGCTTAATTTCCTTGGAAACATGATTTATTACTTAAAAAACCAAATGTGACTTTGGGGTCAAATTTCTAAAAAATGACAAAAGTAAATAGTGTCCCCTTGGCCCGTACAAATAAGTTCCTTCAAATTGTGACTCTATATGTGTTTACCCAACCAGAAATAACGAAATTAAGGCCAATGGTGGCATTACACACAAAGTTGCTACGATCACATGGAAAGTGAAGGTTTAACGGTTGAATAATTCCATCTGTGAGTGGTATACAAGTTGGATGAAATCAACCATGAGATTGCCAGTTCCACCACTTTGCCATTCTGTGTATAACTGTGCTGTGTAAATCTTAACTTTTAGCAACAAAAAAAGAATTAAAATTTTATTATAAGTATTGTGCCAAACATTGTACAATAAATTATCTAGGTTTTATGAGAAAATCTTACTATAGCAGTAAATTTACTTACTTTATACATCAAACAGAATGAGTTTACTTTGTGCATAACTTAAGACACTTAGTATTCTTAATCTTATCCTAGTAAAGAATTGTTTCAATTAAATTTATGTTTACTGACTTTAAAACGTGTTGTTAAACAGTCATTGCTCGGCTTCTATCATTTTACTGAAATTTCTTGCCAAAGTTTTTTTGTCTGTACTCTGTTTACAGAGTATGTTACAACTACAAGAAATATTGGTGAAGCAAAGTGTGTTATGTAGTAGCATGCTTCGGGACACAAAATATTGCCAGGCTAACCTCAGTATGTTCGTAGTCGAAGTGCAAGTGAACGAGAAAGTTAAGCTGCTTCAACATTACTTTCCTCAAAAATCTTCCAGGTATGCAATTTCTACATCAGCAATCTCTAACTAACAATGCATTAAGTTGTATAAATACTAGGTTGCGCAAATACCTCTGTTCTTTAACAAAACCTGAGGGCGTACCGGTGTTAAGTTTTTAACTATGTAGTGGTGGAAATAGTGGGCGCCACCACGTGAGTGGGCACGTGGACCCGGCTAGAGGCTCTTATTCAGGGCGTTACGTGGCCCGTGTGAGGCGAGATATTAGCCCTCCTGACCCCGAATTCAACACCTGTTTCTAAACCGAGCCCGCTCTCAGCGTCGGGCACGCTTCTACTTAACCGCAGTGGGCTCTTAGGGCGTTCCACACGCCGCTGACTGGTGTGAAGTTTGGCCCTAAACCCCGGCCAAACCAAACAACTTCCGCAACCCGCGACACAGTAAGCGTGGCCCCCCCCCGAGCACAAAGACACGTGATTCAATTAAGTTGGTTTTATTGATATGTTACACGTCCTACAATCCTCCCGTTACACAGCTAAAACGCCCGAGGCACGAATCGGTATAAGTTGAGGAGGCGGACCACACACGTGGCCGCCTCAAGCTTTTACGTAACACGAAGGTGGTGAAAAAACTCCTGAGAGTATATAAATTAATTATTAAACAGCCCCCACCGACCGAGAGAGGCCCCGAGGATGAAAAAGAAAACAATTTGGATTAGTTAAGTTAACAGAGACAACGGTGATGTCCTCGGGGTGTCTGCAGAGGGGGAGCTGAATTGTTGCCCGTTGGAAGGGCAGCCCTTCAGGATTTTTCTGGCAATGGTTTGTTTGTACAGCGACTGGAAGGGCAGCCCATCCTATTTCTGAAAACATGTTTCTTTAAGTGTTTAAATAATCTTGAAAACTTGCCCCTTGGAAGGGCAGCCCATCAGGATTTTTCTGACAGTAGTGTTTTTGAAAGGTTGTCTGAATTGTTGCCACTTGGATGGGCAGCCCTTCAGGATTTTTCTGACAGTGGTTAGTTTGTAAAGTGACTGGAAGGGCAGCCCTTCTAGTATTGTAAAATGTGTCTATTTTCGTAATTTTATAATCCTGAATTGTTGCCCCTTGGAAGGGCAGCCCATCAGGATATCTTTAACAGTGGTGTTTTTGAAAGGTTGTCTGAATTATTGCTCCTTGGAAGGGCAGCCCTTCAGGATTTTTCTGACAGTAGTGTTTTTGAAAGGTTGTCTGAATTGTTGCCCCTTGGATGGGCAGCCCTTCAGGATTTTTCTGACAGTGGTTAGTTTAGGTTAGGTTAGGTTAGGTTAGGTTAGGTTAGGTTAGGTTAGGTTAGGTCACTTTACAAACTAACCATCAATTCAGACAACCTTTCAAAAACACTACTGTCAGAAAAATCCTGAAGGGCTGCCCTTCCAAGGGGAAACAATTCAGACAACCTTTCAAAAACACCAGAATCAGAAAAATCCTGAAGGGCTGCCCTACCAGGGGGCAGTATTTCAGTCGCCCCTCTGCAGAGATGTCCGCTCTCGGCCGGCTGAAGAAGGTGACTGGGGCGAGACAAGGCTCGCGGCAGGAAACATGGCGTCCTTCGCGCCGAACAAAATTACCGTTAATATTTTAGAGACTGCGTGCCCCGGGTTATTACAGAGAATAACATGAATCTTTTAAAAAATTAATATACACATACCCACGACCAGACTGACTGTAATAATATCTCGTGCATGAAATTAGTTTAAATAAAGTTATATGCTAGTTCTGCCATCACCCGCTAGGGAGCGTCCTTGGCCGTGTTTGCAATTACTTTATTACAAAAATATTATATTAAGAAAACAAAAGACACTCACTTGACTGACCCGTCGTGACACTGTTTAGGGGTGAAAATAAAAGGTTAACAATATTAATTTAAATACCTATAGGGGTGCGGCGCACTGCGCCCTCTTGTGGTAGTTTGTGGCGCGCAATTCAAATACTCACATGACTACGTACGTCACGGTACAAATGCCGGGCAGGATAGGTGTGGGAAGGGAAACGGAGAATGATCAGGCTCATGGGGCGAAGCCCCGGCTGACGTCAAACCAAAACTAAACATTGCTGGATATAATTTGTGAAAATGAAGATTTTGCATTAAGATAAAATTAAAATAAAAAGATCTAGATAAAAATTGTTGTACAGAATTGTGAAACCTAATTTTTCATCTGGAATATTAATTAAAAAAATATATACCAATATATTTTGACTTCATTACATAATATTAACAAGGCTTACTTGGTAAATTGATCAAACTATTGTAGAAAACAATATTAAATATGCATACTAATCAAATACTCCTAGGAAAACATTTTATACAAATTTGCAAAGAAAATAGCATTTTTATTTTTGATGCAACTTTGTCATCTAAAAAAATTAGAAATTATGAATTTTCACAAGACTGAAATACAAATAGTGTGAAAAAATATACACGAGTCTGAATAAATTTTAAAAGCTATGGATTTTCTATAATTATTAAGATATAATTTTTAAAAATATTTTGGAGTTTTGTCTCATTGCAGGTATTTGACAATTGACTTCTAGATTTGGTTTTTCATATTTGATAATCTGAATGAGTATGTGTATGTGAAGTCTTTGTCAGACCAAATTTAGTTGAAAGAGAAACATTATTTTACTACAAATACACTTACAGTTGTGTGTTTGCATTTTCGTGTGTAAAAATTATACAAATTATGCAAATTCATTAAATATAGAATGTCCAAAAATTCACGCAAGAAGTAATAATTGGAAACTGTAGCTGTCAAACCTTCATTATTTTCAAAATTTTGCTCAACAATGAAAATTCATTGTTCTTTTGTGCAGTGCTCCATTTTTAATAAACCTGAACTGTCAGCTGTCATGCTGTCTTTTTTTACTTTGGTAATACGTACATTATCTACTGTACGAAAAATGCACAATTAAAATCTTGCATCAATTTTTAGACATTCTATACATGTATATGCTTCCTCTTAAAAACAAACACTACATACTGTAATAATAGATACTTGTATGTTAATTCAAATGCTAATGCCTCTATTAAGATGAGAATTTGCTATCAGTTTTGCTGAAATGTTTAAGCAGTAAAGAAATATCATAATATAAGCACACACTTAATTTAAAGTTGGACAGTTGTAAAAATTGGTTTACATTTTGTTTGCAGTAACCCATCATGGATGAAGGTGAAGTTAAACATCACAATTGAGATGTCTAATTATGAATACTTCAAGAGTGGTAACATCACTACTGTAATAATTATGTACCACAAAAATCTGTCTGTGTTTCTTCCAGAAAATAGCATTACAAAACAAAGGTGACAGTCTCCAATTTTACAGTCATCTTACCCAGAGTTATGTTTTTATTAGAACTAGAAACTTTATAAATTTTCGGTTGTGTTTTAATTTTGATCCATTATATTTAAAAAAAAATTAATTGTAATCATACATAAATTATTTTTTGGAATTAGTAACTTAAACACGTAGTAAAGTTGGTGTGATTTCTATGCTTTAATACACACAAGGAACACCCAAATGATCATGATGCTTACTATCTTAATTCAACTTATGCTATGAATAATACATACTTAACCCTATGTTAAACCCCTTCTCTCCTTCATGTAATTCAGTGTGCAACCATTTTCCTGTAACATAGGAGGAAATATTTACAATGAAAAATTTACCTGTATTATTTCACATGCAGAATCTAACACCATTCTTATCATATTACACAATCTCAAAAATTGCAAGATTTTAAGATGCTCGTTAGTAACATTTATGGTTGACTGGTGGGCTTATATCGTTAAAAACCCATATAATTCTCATGTACATAGTGATAAAATAGTTTCTGACAAAGTCAGCACCTCTGAAGTGAAATTCTTACTTTAAATCACACACACCTCTGGTTTAGAGATGGAGGCACATGCCCACTAAATCTTTCCAATATTCTGCTTTCATATTATGTACAATCTGTGAGAAATAATGAAAGGTGATGTCCAAAACTTAAACTCTAAATGGTTAGGTACATCACAGCAATAGCCTGCAACAAATTTTGTCGGATAAAGTGTCACAGGAGTCTTACACAATTTTATGGTGGTAGGTTGGCATCTTGGTTCATAAGAAGCACAAGGCACGAGGTCTACCTTAAGAATACATATACTGTTATTGTTATTGCAAGCTTGAAAAGTTGCCAATATAGTGATCAAGGCTCAAGTCCTTGACAGCAGTCATCGTCCGCTCATCCTGAATCATCCCACCAAAGCCACAACTGCCAGATGGCCTTGATACATGATGCTCAACGTAGTCAATATCTAGAAGTTATTACAGACCACAAATATTTTTGTCAAAAGTCTAGCGACCTGCTAAATCAATCCTTGTGCTACTTCAGCTTTAATGAATGCTCGGGTCTGCCAACACATGAGTTTTTTTTTTTTTTTTTTGATGTGACTTCTAATAAATCGATGAACGCTAGCTGCACGCACAAAAAATTGTCCCACTACGGATGTCCCACTACGGATGTCCCACTACGGATGTGTCCTGTTTACGCATGCGTGGCATCTCTCTGGTATGTTGCGGATGGTACAGAGAACTCGGCCGGCACGTGGTGGCGTACTGCTCAGGTTTCACCCCGCCATGCTGCAGGGATAGGTGGGTCGGTTCGAGGTTATTGTTGTGCACCGCGCCACGGGAGTATATTCGCAAGGAAATGGCGTTCTTACAAGTACGTATTATTTTCATTACTAGTGTAAATCAGTATATTTAAACAGTGTTGAATAAGTATTGTTTTAGCTGTGTAACTAAATATTTATTGCTGGTATGATACTTTTCACGCTTTAGTTTGACATTGGTAATTATTTGTCATGAGTTATCATTTGATCAACTAAATCACACACCGTATTATAGTTATGAGCCCACGAGCGTGTAAATATTTCGAGACCAACAGAGAATATTCTAGTTAAAAGAAATTCAAACAAATATAGTGCGTGGAATATTATTAATTTATAACATCTGAAATGATTGTTTCTAATATGGCCTCGTGGCTGTGCGGTTAGCAACGCTGACTACCAATTGATAGGTTGACAGTTCAAATCCTGGCGGCTGAAATTTTTTTTTTGTACTTGTAAAAATAAATACGGTGCGCACAACACTTCAAAAGTAATAAATATATTTGAATTAATGAATACAAATAAAAGTAAATTTATTAATTAAATTGTAGATTTCATTTCACTCCTTATATGTATCCATACAAAATAGTGATAATTCAATATAAATGATTCAATTTGATTGATTAAAGTATGCAGAGGTAGATTTTATCATACAAAAGATAGAATAATTTTAAAAAAATTTCTTCCTCAAAGAATATAATGTTTTTAATGCCTAAATGGTTTGGTTCCAAAAACCTATTACGGCTCAGTCTCAGGCCGAATATGATATTTCATTTTCTTCTGGATCAATCATTTCATCAATGTTTTGTTATGACGTCACGTTAAACTATCATCCGTAAACCGACTTTACAGACAACCAATTTTTTTTTTTAGAAGTAATCCAAGTTCGCTTGTTTATTCTGTCCCAAGGAGAACTGGGCTTGCGGGTGGCCTGGTGAAAAGTAACAGCTTTGCAGCAGAAGTAACTAAAAGCTACGGTGGCGTTTGCGATAGAGAGCGGGAAAACGAGCAATAAAAGCGTTCCAGTACTGAGTAAATTTTCAATAAGTTATTCATTCAACATCTTTCTCTCAATCAGCAATACAGTATACACTCCCCAAGCATGCAATAACAGTTTCCATCATTTTCAACAATTTGTAGTTTTTATGTTCTTTTGTATTGTCACTTGTATGCACACGATCACTTGCAGCACACACGTTTCAAAATAAGCCTAGAAAAATAATCCTTGATGCAAGTTAAGCAATGTAAGCATTCTAAAATTCTTTGTATTGTTACTGACACCCTCTCTTTTCTACTCAATCTATTGTGTTGTGAGGGTCTAGGGTTGTTGCCTGGGCTTTTATTCAGTACATCTGGCTAGTGTAACAGTTCATTTGAAATATATCAAATTATCAAATGCCTATTGATAATTTTTTTTTTTGATATTGAGAGGCTATTTAAGAAGAACCTCCAGTTTTTAAAATTTTTTTGTTTCATACAGTAGGAGCCATATTATGATTCAGAAACCATTCTTTCTTCCTGAATTCCTTTTTGGTGCAATTTGACTTGGTACGACACATCTTGTTGCAGAAATAAGCAGGAACCGCTCAACACGGCAGCCCTTCCCACGCAGTTGGTGGTTAAAGTTCTCGTAGACGGCGAGGACTGGCGCTCCCGGATGGGGAGCTTCGCGGCCTGTCTGCGCGTGGCCCGCGAACAGCCGCCACGCTCAACGCCCGCCGGCTGGAGGCCTCAGTGCGTGGAGACGTCTTCCCCCGCGGCCCCAAGTTCCTGTGGCACCGCCGTGTCTGGTGACAACTACACGCGCTGCCTCTGCCGTCGCCCGGGCGCCTACGCGGTCATCTCCGCACCATTCCAGCCCCGGGTATGTCGCACATGCACATCACCAGAAGTTCTAGCTCCATTCAACGACTAGTTAAGCCTCAAACAACGTTTTTTGCGACGTTTTTGATTGGGCTACAGCTGTTCCCTAAATGCTCCGTGGCAGTCCAAACCAACGAGAGACCAACAGCTACTGAACGCTCGAATCACATTCAGTTAATTCAAGACAATGAACGTATTCTCTCAAGGAAAGCAAACACATCAAGCCTAGCCTAGAGGTATTAAAACCGTGAAATTGCCAGTTCTAGGTAAACATTAATTGGATGTAATAATGAGTGGATGCCTGTCAACTTTCTTCTTCGGTAATGCTTTTCTCACATTCACAATATTCAGATAAATTTTTTCTAATGGATTTGATTAAAATAGTAAAATAAAAACTTGAGGATCTGTTACATGTTTGTAAAATAATGAACTAAACACTTATTACTTTTGCCATGTTAATGAATCATACTTGTCTCCAGTAAGCAAATGACGTACTTCAAGTCTATTAGAAGCCGATATTGGCGTAATTTTTTTTTTCTCTCAAAGCATGACTTCATAATTTACATCAGCCAGTGTAGGTTCACTTGGTCGTGACAGCCTGCACATGATACACCTGAGATTTCTGAGGTCATATTCTTTACCTCTCTTAGCTGCCACATAAAGTGTGCATATCTACAGTTGATATTTCATTATAATTCAACCTCAAATCAAGCAACCTAAATGCTAGTAGCCCCATATTTAAAAAAAAAACTAAGTACGTAATAGGTAGAGACAAGATTTTATGGTTTTATTTTTTGCCCAATTTTGTTTTTAAAATAGAAGATTTTGGTGTTGGTGTTTTTATTTTTTTTAATAATACTGTTTTGTAATACTTACTCAACCAAAATAGTATTTATATGCTGCATTTTTTTGATAAAATAATCTGTAATAAATTGGTCTGGTTGAAAATTAATTTAATAATAAAAGCACAATAAAACAAATAAAATTAATTTTTTTTAATCTATACAAATTTTCCCTGGAAATAATGACATTCCTTGATCTAAAAAAATTAAAAGATAATTTTTTCTTGTGATTTGAATTAAGTTGTGATCAAATGGTACTTATTTCTAACATATAATTTGCCTTTTTGTGTTATGCGATGTATAGGTATGCTGTTCTGGGTTATTTCGGTTTTATTGTAATTCACCACATAATTTTGTCCCTAGTAATAGGTTTACCATCTCCGAGCTAATTAGAAGTGGGCTAGGAGGTTCAGAATATCACGATGGTCTACATGTTGCATTTCTAAATTAATTTGTCTTGCTTGTTGTTTGTGCTTGCATCTTACTAATATTTACATTAGTCTGCTCCCCTCCTGATAATCTACATAGTGGCTCAAAAAATTTAATCAAATGTTTTAACATGTAATCCAATACGAAAGTACTGTTGAAAGCACATAGGCTTATTCAAAGAAAAAGATCTTACAGACAAAAATTTAATTCTTTTTGCTGAACCGTGGGCTTTGTGATGCACGTATTTTAATTTATTCCACTATTTGTTTTACTAAATTTCGACTTTTTTTGGAAGTTGTTCGGTGATGTGATGCTGTCACCTAGTAAACAGTTTGTCTAGCTGAAATTCCAGATCAGATTTGACGGAGAGTTACAAAAATTTTATTTAAAGATTGTGGGAAGAAATAACGTAAACACAATGTTTAGCTGTAGTGAGGTATCGTGTGGCGTCGCATGTTGTCTGATTCTGTGAGCGCCCAGACGAAGACTGCACGCACCGTACCCTCAATCAGAACGCAGCGTGTCGGAAGTTTGTATCTTCACAGTTTATTTATTTTACCGACTTTTATGAGTTTACCACGAAACCAAGGCTGTGAGCCTTCCCTCACATGTGAGTCATAGGAGCGTGTGTGTCGCAGGTGGAGAGAGCACCGGACGACGACCAGAGCCTCTCCGCCGCGGTGCTCGGCTGCTCGTTCTGCCTCGCGCAGACTCTGTTCGCCCTGGCCTTGCTGCTGCCGTGCTGGTGGAGACACCGCGACTGCTTCGTGTTCCTCAAGCTCCAGTGCTGCACCGCCACGTCTGGGGCCATGGCCGTGTTCATTTACGGAGTGCGCAACTCTTCCAACAAGGTGCTTCACACGCCACGTCTCGTCGTCAATTTTTTGACGTGACAACGTCTAATAAATAGATGAATGCCGGCTCCACGCACGAAAAAGGATGACTCATTGTCCCGTTACGCATATTGTCCCGTTACGCTTTGTCCCGTTACACTAATTGTACGCTTGCGCCGCATCTATCTCTCTTCCACTCGATTGGAACAACAATCGATTTGACTTTTTCGAGGCACATTAAACTTGAAACACTCCCATTCGTTTTCTACTTTTCCTATCCTTAACAGAATAACACAGATTGGAAGGAGTTAAATAGCAAACATGTATAAAAGTTATAGTTAAAATAATCATTAATGTTTTGTTATGACGTTGTCACGTTAAACTATCGTCCGTAAACCGACTTTACAGGCAACAAATTTTTTTTTTATGATTCGTGCCAAGGGCGGCTTCCAGAAACAGTTGCTTGAGGGGCTATTGTCAGGCCCCGATTTA
Source organism: Bacillus rossius redtenbacheri (assembly GCF_032445375.1). Taxonomy (NCBI): domain Eukaryota; kingdom Metazoa; phylum Arthropoda; class Insecta; order Phasmatodea; family Bacillidae; genus Bacillus; species Bacillus rossius. Next base: position 22,898,505 of record NC_086330.1, on the reverse strand, counting down.
CATGTGGGCCAACCGGGAATTTGCCCAGAGAGTCAGTTTTTGAGGGGTGGGGAGAATTTGAGGAGCGAATAACATAGAAGGACAAAAAAAAAATTGAGGGACGGGAAAAATAAGTTTTCATCATATGGTAATGTTTTGATTTTCAAAAATACATGTCAAGGGAAAATAATTTGACTTAGACAAAAAAAAATCTGAGGCAATTAACTGTTCAGAGTGAAAAACAGTATTAAACTACATGCCGATACAAGTTTACTTTAAAAGCCGTTTTTCTTGCAAATCTGTTGACGGCTTGGAAAATAAATAAGCACAGGGATGTACACTTATATTTTGTCACAGCTCACATGATCCAGGTTCCTAACTGAACACCCTCGGTCAGGGCGTTAATCCATTCAGACCCGAGAGTGTTCATCCCGACACTCGGCTGGTAGCCACAAGGAGCTGGGTTGTAGCCTTCCTTCGCACCCTTCAAGGCCCAGACCTCCAGCTGACCAAGGTAGTTCAACCAGCCACCGTTGTTCAGTGCAACCCTCGCTATCTTCCGTGAGCTGCTGGAGTTCTGCCCTTGAAGCAGAAAAACAATTCGCTTCTCTCACGCTTGCGACAACATTCCAATTCCTGTGTAAAGGGCGTGACATACAAACATCTCCCAGCACTAAGATACATTCTTTTTATCATATTCTTTAGCAAAACAAATTCCGTACTGCCTACCAACACTTATGTAATGAGTCTGCTATTTTCAAACTAAAACTACAAATTTAAATTTAAGTACACCTCTGACCACATACTGTTATAAGTGCTAACACATACAATCCATTTAAATTTGTGTGTAGGTATGTACTGTGTTTTACAGTGGTCAAGTGTGTTTCTTTTTTTTTTATTTCCAACTCATTTTGTCAGTTTATTTGTTATCAGATTGCATACCCGTACATTGCTGCCAGCTTGGAGGCCTTTCTCCTTATTGGTACGACATCACACGTGGGCAAAGTGCTTATCGTCTACATTGAAGTTGTCCAGTTGTCACGGTCACGACACGTGAACAAGATCATAGTTATCATCACTACTGGTAAGTAGTTACGACCTTCCTGAATACATATATTTTTGTAAACTACCTTTGACAAAGTTTTATAGAGTTCAACAAAAACTTTCATCTGCACTACAGTTGTCCGGTAACTCTGAAGTTGAACATAATGTACAGTGTCAAGAACTTGATTTTTAATTTACTAGGTTTTCAAAGATTACTGATGAGGTTATTCTAGACTTATGCACAGGAAATCTGGGAAAAGAATTGACAATATTTGTGGTAACGAACCGTTCAATAATTTTCCTGAGGGCAAACATTAAAATTTTGGAAAAAAAATAAAAATAAAAATTAGGATGACTGAACCATACTGCAAATGTTAGTGCAATGTTGTACCACTAAACAATCTCACATAAATGTTGAGAAATATAACTGTTAAAGAAGTTTCTTTGTGTGTGCTTGCACAACCCAGTTATCTAGCATACATGAGATGTTTGATTTCCAGATTTGTTTTTAATATGCTTTTATTAGCTTCACTTACAACTAAGGAACTATGTAAACAAACCTTGGAAGTCGATTTTTACATACCTACTTCTAAATGCCGCATTGATTTGAAACTTTTAAGTGTGTAACTGATAAAAGTTTTTTTTAAACTATAACATTTTTTATGTATACATTCTACATGCATTTGATTTGTGTTTATATTCCTTCTAATTTAATGTAACTTCACAAAAGATGCAAGGAATGTCTAAACTGTTATAACACATTTTGTCCAAATTAAGCTCTGGGCCAATAACTATCTGCATCATTTGACTAAGAGTCATTAACATATTTAATATATACTCTGAAACTAAAAATAAAAAACATTTTGAAGTGCATGCAGTGTGTATGGGAGCTGCTATTATATACAGTGTATACTAAATAAATATCAACTGAATGTTCAAAACTTTACATTTCACAATAACATTTCATGATGTCTTTCAAATTGGACATGGAATTAAAACTTGCTCATATTTGGTTTGCGTTGTCAATTTTCAGTTTTTACCAACTGTAGTCTTGCACAGGTTAAAATGATTTCCCTTAATAAGTTATCAAGGTAACCTACAAATTGAGTATCAAATCAATAACTTAGAAACAAATTATAGTATTATAGCATTTTTGAATTCTACTTTGGTGATACTTCTGTTGATTCCTTCTACCTATTCACCTGTTCCAGACATGTAAAAGGGTTTTAATTCATAGAATGGTATTCTAATGGCCTTCAAAGCTTAAATCCTCTGTAAACTAATTTCTAGTCTAGCCTCAACATGCAGGAATGTTAGCAACTGGTGGAATTTTATGTTCCTTCAGGTTTATCGCTGTTGGCGGTGCTGTGCGATCGCTTGATATATCATTTACTCGGATGGGCTCAAACATCGTGGTGGCTACTTTTCGGGACGAAGATGTTCATTATGTTCACCACAATTGTCAGCCTCACACTAGCAGTATATTTATTTCTTTACATTTCTGTTACCAGCAAGCTACGAGTTTTCTCCAGGAGTATGACCTTGGACTCCAGGACTGTCAGTATAAGGTGGGTTTTTGGTGATGAAAACAAGACATGATTGGTTGCTTTCAACAAAATGAAATATTAAATTAGGTATCTGAAGAAATTTTTGCATATGCAGAAATAAGGTATGAAAAAAACTAAAAATGCAAGAATGTTTATTGAGAACTAATTATGATCTAAGAAACTCTTTAGACTCAGGTATTCTGCAAATATGTATTCACAAAAATTACAAATATTTACACAAACTACATTATAAAACAATTACTTTGCAAAACAGCTTTATAGAAAGTCATAAAAATCAGTGCAACTTTGGTGTGAAATATTAATTTTAATAAATACTTCAGCTTAAACAAAAAAATAACCTAGCCACTGGCAGTTTAGTTTCACTTTTATGAAAATATTGTGTTAATGTATATTTTTCACTTAGAGGGTGCATCACCATCTCCAACCTTCACGCCAGCGTGCTGAAACTGAGCGCAGGTAACGAAACATGCAGCTTTCACCAGGAATCAAATGCGCACCCTTCTTGTTGTCGAAAAATTCATTTTCAGACGGTGAAGATTTGGTAGATTACAAAAAAATACCAAGTTTAATTCATAAATTTTTTTTACATAGTGCAATTTTTTTGTGTACATCAAGAATGATTATCAGAATAAATTTTTGTTGGTAATTTTAATCCTTAAATTATTTAAACACAAAATAGTTTTAGTTAAGTATTTTATTATTAAATCAATCATAATTGGATGAGTATTTAAATAATTACTAAATGTCATAGAGTAATTAAACTGATGCACATTGGAAAAAAAAGACAATATTTAACTCAGAGACAGTTAATAGCCACAAAACTGTTCAATAATCATAGTTATAGGGGTTTAAGTTGCAACATTGTACAGCTTGATATGAAGTATCAGCCACAGGACACAAGATATGTATTTTTTGATGTGTAAACATCTTAGCTCTTGCTATACAGCATTTGGGAGGAATAATTTTGCGAAGATGGAACGGAAATGTGACATGAAGATAGAGGACCCACGTGTAGCAACATAAATCAGTATATAGTCACTTTTGTAAATATTAAGGTACACACCAAACATATTGATATGTCAAATGAAACTTAATGATAGTGAAACTACCCTGAAATATAATTGGTAAACTAAAATAGTGTCAAAGTAAAAAATTAATCCTAAGTTTTTAAATACCTAAGAAAGCTGGCATTACACTGTTGATAATACATAGTCTCCTTCCCAAACCCTGATTATCATGATAGCGCAGTGGTAGAAAACGTGGTTGATAAGCTCATAGGGTAAGTTTTGACCTTATTCAAATCTCATCACTGGGAAAAATTTTTTAATCAGATTACTGGAATACACCAATTGTGCTCAAATTGTGCTTTAAGCATATATATGTGAATACATTTTTGATGTGAAAACTTCTTTAGCCGCGTTGAGCGATTTTTGGTAGGGGAAAAACTTATGGGTTCGCGTCACCGACATGCTGTAGTAGCAGTAAGTGAAGTTAATGTGACCACGTGAATATATGACCTAGTTCTGACATCACTGGTAAGTCATAGATAAATAATGAATTTTTACGTAATTTTTAGATACCACTGACATCTGTTGTGACTAAAAAAGGATGTAAGAATAAATGATATCATGTTGACAGTCCCCATGACTGGCTATTTTTTTTTAAATGTTATTGCTGTTATATTAAGGGTGTGCCTCCCATTTTAGGTCATGATTTTATATTTATATTAATCACTGATCAACTTTTAGACTTTTTCAGTTGTTTAACGTTCACGAAATAAAAAATTAATACAATACATACTTTTTGCATAATTAGCTGCCAAAGATACATTTTTAAAGTTTTTGGGTTGTACAAATAAGGAGAATTTAATTTATTGAAGAACTGAAACTTTTTGGGTTTAACTGCAATGCCACTGTCTACACTTCATGATATGGTTTGCATTTCTATCACAAAAATTCATTTCATGTTTCTTGGCTGTCAAAATCAAAACAATATTGAGAATTTTGAAATGCCAGGTAAAATTAATTAATATTTTCTGAAAGAAATTCAAACTATTTCTTGAAGTAGCCAGTGGCATTGCAATTAAACCTAAAAAGTTTCATTTTTTCAATAAATTAAATTCTCCCTGTTTATAAAGCCCAAAAACATTAAAAATGTAACTTTGGCAGCTAATTATGCAATAAGTATGCGTTGTATATATTTTTCATTTCATGAAAGTTAAACAATTGAAAAAGTTTACATGTTTATTTATCTGTAATTACTGTAAATATAAAATCTGAACCTGAAATGGGAGGCACCCCCTTAAATACATAGCTCAGACCATTGGATTGATTATATCTTATATCATACTAGACAGGCATATATCTTCTATTTTTTCTTATTTACTTTTATTAGGAAATGAATGTCCAAGAATACATACAGGTATTAAAAAATAAAATTTTATAATAGTTCAACTATCCTATAAAACTTAGTTATAATTTATAGTCATCTAACGTGTGCAGGAGCTTTATACCATAAACTTAATGAACTTTAACATGGACAGTATTTTAATAAACTTCCTTGTGGCAAAATCAGGTCCAAAGCCAAGGTTTAGTATTTTTTTCAAGTCTTTCTCATCTTTGTCATAGCCATTTCTGATAGTTTAAAATTTCCTGTTGTTTCATGCTGCCATCTGCGAGTGATGATGGCAATCAATGTTTACGATTCAGGCAGTGAATTCTAGCAGCGGGTGGAGAAAGTACACTCAAAAAGCAAATATTTATCATGCTTGGCATTGAACATGTGGGTTTTCTAAGGCGGGATTTATAAACTACACAAGAAATGAAATAATGCAAGTAATGCATACAAGTTTACTTGCCACATGAGAACACAGAGGTTAAATGTTTACACATCACTGGCCAGTACTGACAGACTTGCTCACATTTTTTCTTTAATTCCAGGATGCGTTTTTTGAACACGGGCGCCATAGTACTGTTCTTTACGGTAATAATGGAAGCTTCAAGCATTTTGTTTATCAACATTCACATTGTACCCTACAGTTACATATTTGGATGCTCATGTACGTTACTGGTGAGTATGTCATACAGATATGCATGCCTTAAAAAATATATTATAAAAAATATTGTGCTACTGACCAAGAGAAGCAATAAAAAAATATATATATTTCATGATGGTAGTCGGTATATATCTATTCTCTTACCAATGTGTTAGTATGTATTATTTCAATCTTAAGAAAAAAACATATACTATAGTTTAAATTAATAAACTTTTTACAAATGCATATGAGTCTCAATAATCATATGGCACACACAAATATTGTTTTATTCCACTTGACAAAATAAACTACACTATGGCTCTTTTCATAGCGTGGAAGTATTTTTAACTTTTTGCTTAACCAGCGGTGATGAGCCTTACGTATGTTACAGGGGTTTACAATAGTCGCATGTTACCTGTGGAAGAGTGAAGTACCAGTCTGTGCTTGGATGATGCACGATGTGCCACCAACTCAGGCCATCAGTGAGGAAAATATTTCCACAACCACCCAACCAAAATGTACGTATTCCTTGCAAGGTGGCAATTAGCTACAAACATACAATTAAAATATTTCAGTTGACCTACTTGCACAGTAGATTCTTGAATTGTTCACATACTGTAGAGCAAGGGATCAACCTTTTAAACAAGGCTACAGGTATGAGAAAATATAAAACAAAAATTGGTACCATCTAATTGCAGCTACCTAAAACCACAAGTAAATAAAATTCATTAACCTTAAATTACAAATACTAATGATTATAGTTATGGACATTTATGAATAATATGAAATACCAAATAAATATTTATTTTTCAAATAAATTTCACCTCAGCATAAATAAAAAAATTACAATTGATTTGCAAAGCTTAATAAAAATGCAGTGAAATAGTTATCATCAATGATATGTTACACACACATCACAAAACTCAAGCATACCATGCAACACATTGCACTGGACTTGTCACACCACCAAGGCGGGCACCAATGTGTTTCGGAAATCACTTGTACAGTGTCCGATTTCCCCGAGCCATCTTCCCACCCGGGCATCATTGTCTTCTGCCTGGCTGTTGGGCCAAAAGTAGAGAAACACATCTGTGACTTGAACACGTTTTGCGCAGCACGTACCACACGATCCTCTTTGGCATGTATGTGCAGCTAGGGTGAAGCGATAGCAGACAGGTGCACATACAGTACAAGGCCTGACTGAGACTGCGACAGTCTCAACATCAGAAAAATGGGCACAGTCTGTTAACATCTCCTCAGAACATTATTAAACCTTTAATCACACTAAACTTTGCACACAATCCACAAAGTAACGGCTCAGTACTAATCTGCACCTGGTCCTTTGGGACAATGGATAATGGCTGAAGATACTGTACAACGATAATTAGTCACCAGTGGCTGTCTCTCTTCTACCCTGTAGGTCCTGAACCTGAATGTCCTCAACGATTACATTCACATGTACGTACAACTGTTGTTAACAAAGCCCGAAAGAAATTTTAGAATTATTGAACTCAATTTGTCTAGTAAGTACTTTATTTCTGGCCAACAAGAGCACGACACAGACCACATTTCCAATGTCTTACAAACATCTATGTTAACCTGTATGCAGATTTTAATACTTTAGCAGGTTACATTGCGGGTACAAAGTAAGACTAGGTTATTAAACCTTGTTAATAGGAATTAAAATACAATAATAGAGATCAAACACGACAAAGGCCTCCTAACGAGAGGCTCACAGCCCCATCTAGGGTCAATTACACGGGCCTACAGGAATTTACAATATTACATTTTTAAACTAAATTTATAAGCTGACAAATAGTATCAAAAATTAATACCAAGGCCAAGATACACTTACGCGGCAAACAAAACGAACAATCGGGTCGACTTCACAAGCCCTAAGAACATATTACACGTCAGATGACCCAAACACCTTGACAAACAAATTGCAAAGACAATATATTGCCTGTTCAAAGTGAATAAAAATTATTAAGACCCAATTATCCTACAAAGGCAACAGCATTAAAGCAACCCCATCAAGTTACATGCATCCGTAAGCTATCTTAAACCACAAAACGGAAAACTAATGGAGTTCAGAACCGTTTGGCCCAGAAATCCATGGCGACAGGGAAAAATCCTCCATTATCCATTAATTGTAACAATAATCAACATCGTCACTTAAGACAGGACTAAATTTAACAAGTGGAGGCCAGACTCAGTTGTCGAAACACAAAAAATTAACTTGGAGAGAATGACATGCAAATAGCAAAACAAAAATTTTGTGTTATAAGTATTTTATGAACAGTTGATTGTAATATTTACCTCGCAAAATTATTTGCAACAAAACATAAAATGCAGTGCTTACAAAATGGAAAATTTGTAGCAACTGCACTAGATAAAAAATAAGGGAGCAAGTACACAATTGCCCGAGCACACAAGTGCGGAAGTATGCAAGTGTGCTATGATGCAAACATCCCACAGAGCACTGCTGCTGCCATCTGTGTTCTCAGTAAGTAATTTTGAGTAATTCACGTTGCACTTTTTGTTACGTTCGACCCTACTGGCTGCAAAGAAGTTATCACTTCAAACATTCAATAATTCACTTCACTTGATAAAAGTTAACAATAAAGTACACAATAGAGGTTTGAAATTGTAACAAAACATGGTGACAAAAATCTGAAGAGAGTCTTACAGATGTACAACAATCTACTTGTTTTACCATTCACCCTCCCCCTCTTTGCCATCGGGTGCCCCACTCCTGAACATTGCACTTTTTTTAAAATTATGCTCTGATGAGTTTTTGCCTCAACTTATAATACCGACTGCAATAAAGTTTCACTCAAAAGCATTTAACCCATAATGGCAAGTGAGGCTGGGAATAAAACTATGACTTTAAAGAACTACAAATCAAAACATTGTAACTTAAAGGGATTATGTTTACATCACTGCAAAATAAACCAACGGTCTGTAATGTGAGCCGTCCATGCCGACAATTTGTTGCAGGTGTTTCAACAAATCGAGAAATAGACCAAGAGGTACCGACAATGCTTTGGTCATCAACCATCCAAAATTTAGTGAAAATCTGCACAAATATCCGACAGCTGATGACGAAGACCAGCAATGAAAGGTATGCAGTAATCATTCGCTGCTCCGCTTACCACCTGAACCCCACGCGCAGAAATTGAAAAATCACAGAATTCAGTGCCGTGATGATTTTTAATAACCTTGCTTAGCAATACAAATTTATGTGTAGAATATATGAATAACATTGTACCAGGATTTTATTCCAGTAAAATGTATGCAATGTGCAACATATTATTAATAAATCAGCTGTAGCACTTCCACACACTTGACCTGTACATAAATTTACCACTATTGTTTTGCACATGCTATGATGGAGCAAAATGTTTTAGATGACAAAACGTCTATCTGGTAAAATGGAGAAAATCATAAAAAGGAAGACAGAGCCAAAACACTATTTTTTATATTCAATTGTGTGATAAAGAGATTTGATTATTTTCATGCCGCTTTAAACTATGTAAGTTGCAAAGCTTATTTGTTTGGTCATAAGGTAACATACCAACTTGTAAACGGGAAACATTTGGTTTGATCCCTGGTAAACGAAGTGGAGATGGCTTTCCTTGTATCGTTTTTCATGCCTGCGTGTAGAGCTCACTGGCATGGATCTTCATTAAAGTTCTGGCCTGTGATTGGCAGAATACTGTTTGTCTGTGCATCTGAGTGTGTGTCTGTGTGTCCATCTATGTGTGTGTATGTATCTGTATGTGTGTCTCTCTCTGTCTGTCTGCGTGTGTACATATATATATTTTTTCCAGTGCAACAGCTGTGCCGCTAAATGACGTGAACACTAGCACGGTGGAAACCATCACGAGCATCAGCGGTGACTTTCTGGACGATACCGTCCCTTCTGGCTTGCACGCGAGCACTTCCGCCCTTCGCTGTTCTGCTGTGAAGGGCGTAAGGGAGAAGCGCACATCCGACAGCAGCACGGCACGCTCGAGTGGCCACGTTCAAGATGTCGTGAAAGTAGACGTTGAACCAGGCACAGCATTTCCACGTCAAGTCAACAACGTAACTTTCCCTAGATTTGCAGAAGAGACTTCCAATGCGGGGACACAGCTAACATAGTGCGACAAAACAACTACGTCATATGGGACAGTAAACATTATGCCCTATATTTTAATGTGGTGTCATTAGGCAGTATTGGTCAAATTATGCCGATTATATCCTAGTGACATCTAGAACTGAACTTAAATGAAAAAAATAAGGTAGTTGGTAAACAACTTAAAATTAAAGAATGACAATAACACCACCATGTATTTCACAAACTGATGCAACATCAAATATTTTAAATGGCTTATAATAGTTCCAAGAAGTTAATGGGCTTAGTTTGTATTAGTAGAAGTTGAGGCAAAAGAGGGAAGCAGTGAACTTTCCAATAAAAAGCCAGTGATGAACACATGAGTGTTACTGTGTCCTAGCTTACTGGCAGTCTCATTTGGCAGCATGTAGTACTGCAGACCAACACAGATAGATTTGGATTCTGGATTAGTATGGATGTAACTAACTAAGACTGACTACATAAAATCTATGTAAAATTGTACCCAATACAATTTAAAATTTATTGGAAATAAAATGAGGAACTAGATTTTGTAACTGATTAAAACCTTTAAGCTTAAATCAATTTTTAATTTTCTGCACGTTTGTTCAATTTACTTAAGAATTTTTCAAGTTGTGGTTAAGATTTTACATGGGCCAACATACCTTTATGATTTTTGTATTCATAGCCTTTCCCAATGATTGTAGTCAATGGTCATAATATAGACAAACCAACTACATTTATCAGAAAAAAATATTGATCCAGAACTTTTGCTGGTTGCTTAATCTCATCCCACACCATGCTCATTTTCTGCTCTAACTTCTGTTATACTCATGAAAATAAAAATATGCATAAAAGTTTGTGTGTATAGCAGAATATAACTCCATACACACAATTGCTATAATGCCAACAGAAAACCAGCCGAAGAAGTTGCCGACCAAAGCAAGCATATCTGGGAAAGATAATCATGTTGCCAATTTAACCAAAAACTGAGAGAAAAAATTGTGAAAATTGCAGCTGTTTATGTTAAAAATTATGTTACCTTGTAAATTATTATTTTTTTAAATATTGTAACTTCTATATATCATTTGTAAAAATATATAATAAAGTTGCTTTAGTATTTAAAAACAAATACAGAGCAATTTTGAAACTAATGAGATGTATTTTTTATTGGTAGGTTAGTTTCAAAATCTAGTAATTTAAGGGGGTACCACCCATTTCAGGTCAAGATTTTATATTTACAGTAATTACAGATAAACGTTAAGACTTTTTCAATTGTTTAACTTTCACGAAATTAAAAATATATACAGCGCATACTTTTTGCATAATTAGCTGCCAAAATTACATTATTAACGTTTTTGGGTTTTACAAATAAGGAGAATTTAATTTATTGCAGAATTGAAACTTCGTAGGTTTAACTGCAATGCCACTGGCTACTTCAAGAAATGGTTTGAATTTCTTCCAGAAAATATTAATTAATTTTACCAGGCATTCCAAAATTCTCAAATTTGTTACGATTTAGACAGCCACGAAACATGAAATGAGTTTTTGTGATAGAAATGCAAACTATATCATGAAGTAGCCAGTGGCATTGCAGTTAAACCTAAAAAGTTTCAGTTCTGCAATAAATTAAATTCTCCTTCTTTGTACAACCCAAAAAAGTTAAAAATGTGACTTTGGCAACTAATTATGAAAAAAGCATTTGCTGTATAATTTTTTTCATTTCGTGAAAGTTAAACAATTTAAAAAGTCTCAAAGTTGATCAGTGATTAATATAAATATAAAATCATGACGAAATGGGAGGCACGCCCTTAAACTTTAAAGGATACAAGGGAAATTGGGTTTGCTTTAGTGTACTTTATTTATGATATATTTATAATATTACATTAATCAGACAGTTCATCTAGATAATTCACCATATTAATTGTGTAAATTTCATTGTTATAGTAAAATAAATGCTACTGATTCACTTATGTTTTATATGTTACTTGATTACTAATTTACTTTGGTGAATTGTTACTAACAATTTGTGTAACCCAGTGAGGCAAAGAAACCTGCAGTTTGCACAATAAACTTAAATCTAAAGTGAAAAAAAAAACATCTCAAATTTTTATTTAGGCTAACAAGGTGTGGGTTTCTATGAAGTGTTTGTTTATTTATTAATAATTTATAGACATTTGATCCTAAGAAACTGAAGTTTTGATTAGGGAATTAATTTGTGTAAATTATATGTGAACATATAATTTAATTTTATGTAAAAATATATCTACCTAGTATGAAATTAAAAAAATGGTCTGAGCTATGTATTTAATAATATTATAATGATAAACAAAATGTATTAATACATATTTTCTTAAAACACTGTATGTATAATCCAGTAATCTATTGTTTAAAACAAATAAAAATTTTTTTGCAGTGATGAGGTTTTGAACCACTTCAAAAATGACCCTTGGAATACCACAACCACATGCTATACCACTACGCTGCAGACACTTACATGCTTTGTGGTTGAAGACTAACACTTTAACACATTTTCATTACAAATTTTAAAACTTGCGATTACTTCTTTTTACTATATAGGACTTGACGTTGACCGGGGCTACGCCCTCCCTGAGCCCGATGTGCCTCACGCCGTCACCACCCCGCTCCTCCCACCACCACACTCTATTTCAAACCTCCCGCCCCGTGTGCAGGTGTGTGTGCGTGTGAGGCTGCTGACAAGAGGCGAGAGTAGAGTCTGAGCCACGACCCCTTTTATTTTATCATTCAATTTTAATGTTTACGTAATTGCTACCTGTCTTCTTTAAATAATATTCCCTAAGGATTATGTTTGCAGTGCTAGTTGGTAAGGACGGCGCAGCGCCCCACGCGGCAGGCAATGGAACTACCCGCACCAGTTTGAACCATAATCCCAATTAAAATAATTAATACTCGACATAAATAATTAAGGAAACCTTGTTATAATTTTATTATAGAATTTTAGTGTATTTGTTTTAGTTAAATAAGTGGTAATAAATAACAGGAGAGACTAACGGTAAATCCAGCGCTTTCCAGTCGCCATGCTGCCCTGGCCTCTTCAGTCGCTTCCGTTCATCACCCAGGGTAGGATGCTTGGTGAGCACCGCGCAACTTCATATTTTTCTTAATCAACTTATCTCTTAACATCCGCCGGACTTTTTATAATTCTTAAAACCTTTTCGTATCTGCAAGGCCTACTCCGGATGGCCGACTCATTTTAATAAATATTTAAGTTCATTTCGAACATTTAACCACGAACCGCATTCTAAACTCACGAGGCCAGGCCACGAGGTGATCTGGTCAGCCTGTAAACTGATTCTTTCCCGCCGTTGGAGTTATTAACAGTTTCATTGAGTGTATGTATATGTAGCGCAATTGGAGACGTGTTGTAACGCTGCTGGAATAAAAGGAGTACGTCGAACTTGTGATTTTTAGTCGAGTGACCACGTGTCCCTGCTCCTGAACCTCGAGGCGTGTGGGACGCCTGAAGAGCCCACTGTAACAATATCGCGTGCTAAGGGAACCGAGCCTAGCCCTACACGGGTCACGTCACGCCCTGAAGAGAGTCTCCGCCGGGTCCACGTGGCCACATCACGTGGTGGCGTCCACGCTGACATTTAATTTGTTCGTTCCCTTACATCCCTAGTACAACAGACTATATAGGGATTTATATTGCCACCATCTTGAGACAGCAGAAAAATAGAACATGTTCTACTACAGTTTTGGATATGACTTAGGGTATGAAACTTATATACCCAGAGCCAGACCCCTTGGAGGGTGCTGAAATGTTACCATGAGAGCAGGCATGCCAACAGAAAATAGGTATGAAAACTGCTAAGGAAATGGGTATTGTGTGGGGCTGGCTTTAGACATGCAACACAACAATCATTACCATTTATGCTTACAGTTGAAATATATATTTTTTTTCCTTACCGCCAAGAGCTTTACAATTCACCCAAAAATAATGCAATTATTTTATCAAAACTACTAAAACTACAAGTGGGGGTCACATAATCACAAAATTGTATCCTGCCAATGGAACAATGTGAATTAACAGCAGTACGAACAGCTTAATGTTCTGCATCTTAACCTCAACCAATTTAGACTGCTGTTAATCACTACCTCCTGAACCTCCACTTTGTTGAAGAACTATATGCTCTGTCTGTAAACTGTATCCCTTATGTCACTTTTCTGCTCTTGTTTATGATTGCTTTTGAACTACAGCCATTTAACTACACTTTATTCTTGCTGACCCTCGCTGTTTCAAAAAAAGGCCACGTGAATCACTCTGCTAACGAAAGCTCTAGAAAATACTGTATAAATTTACTACATACTCTAAATAATTTTCAAGTGGTATGAATTTGAATTGTGATTTCCACTCCATAAGTCATTTTCATAAACTTATAATCAAAAAGTTTGGGGTCACATCATAAGTAGCTAGAAGTTGCATTATTTCCAGATAAATAATGTATATGCTGACACATATCAAGTCTCACATAGTGGAGCTTCATTATAAAGTACTTTAAAAGATTTCTCACATTAATTACCACAGCAAGTCTCTGGTGTCAATAACTCAAAATAAATTTGTTCATAAAACTACACACATTAAAAAATAAAACATTGAATTAGTCATCACCTAACTACAGTATTTAATAATAATAATAAAAAAAAACAGTTGAACATTCCTACCTTGGAAAATCATTATTCTTAAAAATATACACTAGAGAGCTCATAAATTTTGTTTTCAGTATACTTGACTTGATTCACTGCTGACCTGAAACCCATCTTAACTTTTAAATGTACAGAAAGAGAACACTGTATACTACTACTAGTAACTTTAGAATGTTTCTCAAATATATTATCCTTATCACACACAAGGCTTTTGCTACTTGACTATGATAATCACTTGGTAAAATATTAATTGAACTACTTCCTCTGATAAAATTTGCAATTTTAACACAACCATGCTAAATAAAAAGTAAATTTATCTCATTTTGTTACACTGAACACACAAAAACTAAATGGTATACGTACCCTTGCTGTGTTGATAATCTAACCATCGGTCTCTCGCTCACTCACCATTTGTAACCACTTGAAATTTGTGGAGCTGACTCAGGTACATGTACACAACCCTTTCAGAGATCCAAACAGTTTTATTGCGACTACTTAGAATAATTGTGAAATTTTTTTTTATAGATGCTATTCTGCATAAACTTCAGTAGATTATTTTAACACAAACTGCACTACAAGTAATAGGTTAAGTAGTTTCTTTGATACTACCGATTCTTTATTGATGATCAGAGTTAAAAATCTTCTAACTTTAGCTTACAGTTACAGTTATGAAATGCTGAGTACCTAACACAACTATCCAAATAAGTTAAAACTAATTTTGGATAAAACATGGGTCCTAAAAATTTATTATAAATGAATGTAAGCCTGTGATTTCATCAGGGAAATGATTAACAAGGTCGTATGTAACATACAATTACATGCCGCAACACACTGTTCTGCATGGGAATGAGTAACTGCTTGAAATGAAGAAAATTGGAAACACTTCAAGCAACGACACAAAATGTGTGCGCTTCCCAGACCAAAACAAGCTGCCCTCCAGGTAGTTAACACGTAAAATGTGCCATTCTCAACTTTTACAAAATGCAGTTTTATGTCCTAATAATTTCTGTAAATAAGAGTGCAAACTGCCAAACCATTAAAAACAAGGAGGGGGGGGTGGGGAGGAATTACTATGATGTACATAAGCAGTATTAAAATTGTACCCTCTTACTAAATAGGGCATCAGTAGGAGCAGGCACTTTTTTTGCGAAAAAAAATCTGAATGCCAAGGAATGCTCGAACCAGCAGTTTCTTCCTTATTGGCGGCAGTCTGCGAGAGAGGTCGTTGCGTTATTTGACCCAGCCACTCAAGATGCGTTTGCTTTCACACTTAATTACAGAGACTGGTGGCATAACGATCGACAAGTACCTGAAAGAGACTCACCCAATCACAAAACAAAATGATGCTACAGTGTTTTAACTTTCAGATAGTTTCTGAATATTTTCGTAAAATATTTAAGTAAATAGGGCATCCGTAGTGCAGTTTCCCAGCTGCTTCATCAGCACTCAATTCTCAGTAAAAATAAAACTTGGACTTTCGCTCTGTGAGAAACATAGTAGGTGCTGCACTGGTATGTGGGTTTTCTCTGGGTGCTTCTTCTCAGCCCTCACGTTGTAATTCCATCACTGCGTCATTGAAAGGGACTCATTTATCACGATTAGGGACTAGATTTTATGATTTTATTTCCAGGTCAATTTCATTTTTAAAACAGGAGATTTTTATTACTATTGTTTTTGTATACATTGTCTTTATTCATAAAAACAGTGTATTATTTAAAAAGTATAACACGAAAATATTTCTTAATACCTATTTCACCAAAATAGTCTCTTTTTAACTAACAAATGATGCACTTAAAACAGCATTAGTAATAACAAAATAATACATATAAAAAAAAAATTTAAATCAGTAAAATTTGTGCCAAAAAATGTGCCAAAATCATTAATGTCAAAATGAATAATTACTAATAAAGGGATGTAAACTCAAACACAGTATTAATTATTTTCTATTCTATTTAGTTGATAAATTTTAGTACAATACTTGCATTAAGTAAATTACATTAATTTAATTGTTGCAGTTAAAGTTACATTTTGTGAAATAGCTGTTATTTGTTACACTTTGGTGCTAAATTTCATTTTTTGTATTTCGGTGATGTGCGTTTTATTGGCACGCTTTGCGATGTTAGTTCTATTTTATCGCAATCCACCTTATAATCTTGTCCCTCTGGCACACGGCAGACTCCTAATGGCTCCTGAATAAGGTCCACCGCTGAACCGATGTGGCTTGACCTCGGGCTTACCCCCACATGTTATTTTCCTTATTTCAAACTAGCCGAACCCGCCCGCTTCGCTGGACGTGAAATATGGTAACTGCATTGAAGGCAAATAATTAAGTAATGACTGTTATACGCAAGAACCCATTAAAATTCGTATAGTAGTGAACACCGCGTATGAACAGACAGACGGACAGAAAAAGAACTACTGTTTTATTATAGTAAGATAGATAGATTATTCTTACATGTTCGCATCCATGCAGTATATGAAAAATCCTATAACTATACGAAGCTGCTGCCCACGACTTTTTCCGCATGGAATTTTGTATTATCTTGCACCATTTATAAATTTGAACATTATAACATAACAGTTGATACAGTTGTAGTAGTTTTCGTATGTTCACAAATGATAATTTATCTCACCTCTATTTCAGTTTTGCAATAAAAATATGTTACTACCTACATTTTGGGTAAATATGTTTCTACTTTCAAATGTAATGTCGGGAAGACACTTCATAAAATTTCTTTGTAAACCACATTTACTGTTTTCCCGTCTTGAGCTAGAATGTAAAGATTGTCTGCATTACTGACCCGCGAGCTAGCCACATACATCTGGCCGTGGTAAAAACAATCAGACCTTAAGTCGACACCAGCTGCCTTAAGGCTCTGACCCTGAGACTTATTTATTGTCATCACGAAACAAACTGCTACTGGAAACTGTGTGCGCTTGAACCCGAACGGGAAGTTATTCGGGATGATCGGTATGCGTGATATGAAAACAGTTTCACCTGAGCCACATCCAGTGTCAGGTTCCATTGCACAATTTTGGGGGAGTAAGGTTCCTCAGAAGCATTATTGGAACACCGACTTTGAGAACAATTTTGTGAACAGGAAGACCACTTGCAGTGAGAGAACTCAAAAACTCAATTGGATAATTAGTGGCGTCATCCTGATTAAGGACGCTGTTAAACGATGTGTAAACCACTTCAGCCCCATTCAATTCGTTAAAAAAATTTTCATTGATTGCAGCAGCTTGGTCATTTCTTGAAGTGAGTATGGCACGTTCACATAACCACGTACGTATGTTCCTGATGTTGTATGTTTGACAGATCCCCGAATACCGAACGCATGAGTTCGTCTTCCGAAGATACGACTCTGGCAAGTATTTCTGGAAGCGTCACCTGACCGTGTTGCTCAGGGAGGGCACCTTCTCCAACTTTTAATAGAACACTGGAAAATTCTTGCGCATGAGAATTAGTCCCTCGACTTGCAACTGGTAGAGTTTGCCGAAAATCTCCAGAAAAGAGTAGTGTGACATTCCCCATGGGCCTTTCATTGCGCTTAATGTCCCGTAGTGTCCTGTCCACAGCTTCAACTGCTTTTTTATTCGCCATCGTGCATTCATCCAAAACGATTAGAGAGCAATCTTGTAACACTTTTGCCATATCACAATTTCTTGTTATCGAACATGTTGGTGATTCATTAGTGTCTATGAGAGCAGATTTTCATGAAATAAATCATTCAGCGATAAAAGCTGTTTATTTAATTAAGCGGATGGCTTCGCCCCAAGGAGAAAATTGACGTGGCGAGACCTCGTGGACATAGAGAAATGACACCCACTCACTATTTATCTGTCTATGAAACATGATTTTTTTATGCAATTTAAATTGTAATATACAAAAAGGGTATTGAAAATTGAAACAAATATGGCGACACTACAAACTGTCAGGATCTGTATTTTTTTCTTACTCTCTACTTATTTCCTTACAATAGCAAAACTTAATGGCTTCTTATAATGATTATATTGTATGTCATAAAATTAAGATTTCTTTTCTTTCCTTGAGCCGATTTTGATGAAATAAAGCTTATATTTCTTTCCCTGCTACGCTCAAGTAAACTTGAAAACCACATTAAAATTTGTATAGTAGTTTTGTAGAACACCGCGTACAAACAGACAAACAGACAGACAGACAGAAAAAAAAACTACTGTTTTATTATAGTATAGATTACAATTAAGAAGAAAAACAGGAAAAAAAAATACAAAAATTAACGTGGCAGAGTGCTCCTACAGTTTACACCTTCAGATATTTAACTTGCTTCAGCACCAGAGACTGTAAGAAACTGACGACATCTAAAAATACTTCTTGAATGAATGAATGAATGAATGTGTGAATGAATGGTTGAACAAAGAGTTGACGTGGAGTACTGACGATGGACAGAGGGGAAACGGGAGCACCTCCCAAACATCACCCACGTTTTCCTCTTGCGAAAAAATCAGGGCCAGACACTGCCACGCATCAAACCTGGATTGACACTGAGAGATCATCAGAGATGAAGAGAGGGGTGCCTCAATGAGATGGAGCAGCAACAGAATGAAACCTTATTACCGTGTTTTCTCGCATAATCTCGCACTTTTTATGCTAAATTCAAGCTAGAAAAGTAGGGTTGCGACGATTATGCAGAAAAAATTATTTTTTTGCTGGATAAAGTTATTCATAAAAACAAAACCAATTCATGGAAAGTACCTACGTTTATTTAAAACGTGAAGTATAAAAGAGCACGCCAAACTATTTAAATTAATAAGTCATTCAACAAAAAACTTTCAACTTTAAATAGAAAAACAAAATCTGTGATCCAAATGCAAGCCGAACAAATGCGTAACTATCGCCACAGTAAGTACACACTCCACGAAAGAGAGCAGGCCATCAAATGTAGTTAACTCGGCACTCAACAGAGAGCGCGCGTTGTATGCACTCGGCGAGATATCGATATTCGTCTATGTGTGCACGCTCTATACGGGAAGCAACATAACCAAACATTAATGATTGCAACGAGCACTGGCTACATTTTTGTAAGCGGTACACCGCGGCGACGCAAACGAAAAGATGAACGTTATAATGTTTAAAAACATTTTTAAAAGAAAATTTACACATAAGAAAACTACATACTTTCATTAGGAAGAGGTAATGTCCGAAAAAATATTAGATTTCTATTTTAAAATACATCTTTTATACGGAAAAAATACCCACACAAAGCGCTTGGAATATAATAGCGGGACCAAAAACATCATGCGACTTTTACGCGAGAGGTTTTTTTTATCCAAATTTTGACGCCCAAAAATATGGGTGCGACGATTACGCGAGTGTGACGATTATGCAAGAAAAGAGGGTACCTTGGTTAGAATCAAGTGATCTGACCAATCAACCCAATACCACATAATATTGTAATAAATTATTTTAAAACTAGCATGATATCTCCTAATTTGTATTATAAAAAAAATGTGACCAAAGGATGCCAATTGATTCATGTGCTACAATATATGCAGACACTTTTTTTTTCCATAATGGTTGCTTTTGTGTTTTAATCATTGAGTGTACACTGTTACCAAACAAATTGATTGTGTGGTGGCTAAGGGCAGGTTTATAAACTACGCAAGGGTCGTAACACTCAACCAATGTAAGAAAATCACCGTTGTTTATACCTAAACCATGCAAGTCACAAGACATCACACCAACACTAAAAATAAAAATTGTAACTCAGTGAAAAACAAATTTTTACCCCAGGCTTCTTTTGATAATTTATATTTATCATGAAAACAAAAGAAAATATGAATAATTTGATTTTTAAGTTTTATTTTCTTTTACTGCATAAAAGTTAAACAAATGTGTGTGTGTGTGTGTGTGTACACACACATATATACATATATATACACATATATATACATACATATATATATATGTGTGTGTGTGTGTGTGTGTGTGTGTGTGTGTGTATATATATATATATATATATATATATATATATATATATATATATATATAGAGAGAGAGAGAGAGAGAGAGAGAGAGAGAGAGAGAGAGAGAGAGAGAGAGAGAGAGTGAGAGATAAAAAACATATTGGGCTTCCATACACATAAAATATCTCTCCGAGTTTTCGGAATTCTTCTCTTCAAATGTGGCTTGGAAATGCAAACCAAAACGCAAGAAAGTTGGAAGTTGAACAATACTTGCGTTGTGTTATTGCACGTTGAGTAGTTTATAAACTGATACTCTATAATGTGGTTGCTGAACATTTTGCATAGTTTGTTCTTGCATAGTTTAAAAACCAGGCCTAATGTACTAACTCCAAGTAAATACCACAGTGACTTTAGACATCACCAAACAGTGCAATACTTCTAGACACTTACTCAACTCCACCATGGATATTTCCAGCCCACCTAACTGGTTACATTTCAGTCATCACAAAAACAGTTTGATCTCGGGAGCAACCAACCATTTTTATTTGCTTAATTTTATGGTAACGTACAGAATCCTTTAACAGATTGAATTTTCACATTCATTCACGTCACACAATCTTGAACACTTTGTATCCACCATACTATCACCAATTTTCTTTGGCACTGTAACTATCAAAGCAGTGTCATTTTAAAATTGCTTATAAAAAAGAGGCTCTTAATCACAAATTGTGCCTTAAAGTTATAAGTTAAACTAAAGTGTGGATAACTATTCAATGCAGGATAGAAAAAAAAACTATATATATGAATGTTATATGATGTGTAAACATTTAATTTTTTCCAGAAAGCAATGATGACATTGTGAGTCTTGTACATCGATCAGAAACAAATACTGATAAAGGAATATTTTAACCATAATGAATTCAACCCATTTCAATTGCAGTATTGAATAAAATGGCATGACAAAACTGTGGCATTTAACAGACAAAAACTGGAAAAATAACCAGGAATTTGCAGATGCGCTCAAACAGTGCATACTTCGAGAACCATGAAAAATCAAGCCACAAATTGACTAGCCAAAAATCATTAACGGTAAAAAGGCTGTTACAGCAGACATATCAATACCTATACAAAATTATTTGTGATATTAGAAAATAAAGCTTTACAGATGCTTCCGTATGTTCTTATGCAAAACCAGTTATTAAAAAATGACAGTGGTTAAAAAACTGCCCCATTCCGACTTAAAATCCTTTTCGACGGGGTAATTTATTTGTGTTTGTTAATGATATTACATTCCTGAACAAATTTTAAATTTATACATGTGCTAACAACACACCTATACACACTTTTTTTGCAGCCCATATGTTTGAAACGAAATTACTTACACACACCATCACATTTTATGTACATTTTATTATATACATTTTCCCATACAACTTTTGAGAGTTCCCTTAAGCTAAAGTGGAATGCACATAGTCTAAAATTTCTAATACTTAAACTGTATCTTTGGTTAATAATCAACTAAAATTCTAAACACTACACTATCACAATGATTAATACATAAATAATTCTTATAATTTAGATCACAAATGTCAATGGCCCTTATATCAGTTGCCAAGTATAATAATGTTAGACTGCATTGTTTAAAAAACAATGTTTTTGAGAACTCCAATTCGGTCCCATGATTCCAAGAAACAGTATCATAAAATAAATTTTAGCATACAGGCTACACTGTATCTGTAGTCTATTTAAATTACTCCAAGATCGAGGAAGATAGGTTTGAAAGGTTTGTCAGTATATTAATAAGATCAGGAAACAATATGTAAATAGGTTAACACTGTTTTCAGGGCTTTACACAAAAACAGAATCACAATGTTGATAATAACTGCAGCAAATTTTGGGGTAGTTGTTAAGTTTAAGAATCATTTTTTTCTTTGTGTAACAACATCATTGAATATTGCTTATGTATGAAAGCAATCTTGCAAAAACAGAAGTAAACCATAATGGTTGTTCAGTGATTAACTATGTATAATTGAAAATTCCATTGCTACCCTTTGTAAAAGTCCAACTAACGAGAAAATACAAAATTATTCAGTATGCTTTGAGTGACAAAAAAGTAGCATTTGTCCAGCAAAAAAGTATGGTAATGTTATCAGAAAAAATTTATAAATGCAGTAATTCCAGAAACACTAATCTAGTAACAATACTGCTGGTAAAAAAGGTTAGAAAAACTACTATTCATCAAGAAACTTATTTTCATACTATTTCTATAAAAAAATTAAGAATAAACAGATAAATGAATACAATCCTTCAGAGGAACAGTACAGAAATTACTGGCAACTCTGCATGTGCTTGAATCAGCATTTTTATTCGTGAAGAAGCCTCACAATATTCTTTCTTTAAATAGTAATCTTATAGTAATAAAAATGTTCAAATACATAAAGTTCTACTTGAATGAGGTATTTTACCAAGTATCGGTGACATATAAATTAGCCAAACATTAAAAAGTACGAAAAATTAATCTATGGACAGCAAGCATCTTAATAAGTGTTCAGTGATTAACCAGACTTTAAAACAAAAGGTACACAGCAATCAGACTGTAGAACTATGCACTTACGAAACTTCCAATTTAAGTTTTATCTTTAATGTTGTTTATAAATCTAAAAGTGCAGAAAGGTTCTAGAAAATATTGAAAATAAATTTTAATTTGTCTTTCACATAAAACAAATGTATGAAGGATAATTTCTAAATTTAAAAAAAACCTGACTGGTAATCATAAAAATACAGTAATACCTAGACGTTCACTACCCTGTCTTACACGAATCCCAAATCATGCAATTTTTAAATCTTCTCGTCAATTCGTCCGTCTATCGTTTTACAGTCTAATGACTCTCCACTCCGTCTACACTATTGTTGGCGTGCTACAAGGAAATTTTGCATGAGAAGAAACAATCTTTGATCCATCAGATGACTTTGTTAGATTTTATGAAGCCTTCTACATCAAAATGTCAGTTTACATTTTTGCAATTCATAATAATGTAATTTGTTGTGTTTTCTAAGATTTTATTACACATTTTTTTCCTACATTTTTTTCTTTAGCTTCCAGTCCTAACTAAACATAATTTCAATGTATGCATTTATATGTGAAATTGTACCATGACTTAAGCGAATTCGACTTAAACAGTTATCACTCTGTCCCACCTATTGAATAAGTTCAGGGTATTATTGCAATTTGAATATGTTTATGCATACAGCTACAAAATAAAATTTTCACAGTAATTTATTGGTAATAATTTTACATAAATCCTGCCAATGTCACTTATGTTAAAAGTTTCGAATTCTGCAAAATTTTTCGTCAGAAAATGAGAATGTACATTAAAAAAAATATTAAGTAGGTAACTATAGTTTTTCCACAACCACAACAGAAGCATAAATTTAAAACAGAACATAAAATTAACTACGCTTGAGCTGCTACCTATTCATTGAAGCTAACATGTTGATCTATACTTCGTACTCATCTGGTGATAATGTCTGGTTACACAGGTTGATTTATCTTTTTAACAGCAACTGAATTAAGTATGTCGACACCAAAGGAATTTAAAAAACTGGTTGTGTTCATTCCTTTCCAAACAAACCAATATACTCTCTCTTAAAATGGGTTAGTTCAGGTTCCATTTTAATGTAAACAAGAAAGAAATACATGGATGCTTACAACTAACCAAACTGTTACATGAAAAGAAAAAAAAACCTGAATTACTCCTATTTTGAGTAAATTAAAAAAGGTATAACATATTCAATAATAAATTACACAACATGTAACGTATTTATCAGGACTTTAAGGGCTCCGCCTACCTGGGGCACAACCACTATGTGCAGAGCTTCACGAAAACACCAATCAAGAATATCCAAGTGTTTTTTGTTTACAAGGCAGGCAACAAGTTTTGTTCCCAGATTTTATTTTTAAACTTAAGAGATTCTTGCAAACACTCAAGGGACTTTAATTACACCACTGAATTAATTTTCTTCTGCCATACAATGTTATGTTTACCACTCAAATTTTAAAAGTTGTCTCATGCATGACAAGAAGACTTTGCACCAGTTAAGAGCCTTGCACTTAGAAGTGATACCTACCGAGCTAGAAGCACCAGCGAGCATCACAATTATCATCCTGCCTCACCAACACAGATGCTGCCCCGACCAGACGGGTCCCTTAATGTTAAGGTCTAGACTAAAATACAGTGATGTAAAATTACTATTTGCTTCCACTTCCAAACCTCTCCTCCTCGTATTTTTTTTGGTATGCTACTTGTTAGTGATTATGCAACAGCAACAGCATGAAGTGTAGCCTGACAACACTTTTAATATTTTATTAATCTTTTATTCTAAGAGTTGATATCTAACAACGGCTCAGTCCAGTGAGACGAAAGTACACATGAAACACCACAGAACTTACATCACCATTTGATGGAGGGAACAAATTTCTGCACATTCCATTATCCAAGGAAGTAAAAGAGAGAGAAAGATAACTGCAAGAACATAATAGGGATGATGCAGCAATGTTAATTCATGCCGTAAAACTGTCAACAGAACAAAGCAGTCGCACACCACTCCACTTGTAGCTGTCTGTTCCTTTCTCCGCTAGTACGTTCATAAAAATATTATGTACAACATAATCTTTTCATAGGAACAGTATCATCATGAGAGAAAATTACATAAATGCGCTACTTTTAAAAGTAAATGCACTTTTTTTTCCTTTAACTCTCATAATTCCACGTCAATTTAAAAACAACAGAAACCATAGCTTATATCAGCTTGACAAACCAATATAGTTTCAAACTCCACTCACTAAAACTGAGCTAGAATAATAATTTTCTACAATAAATATCAATAAACCAACAAAATAGGTGAAAACAATAATTCCGTCATGTTGCTCTACAATGACTTTTTTAATTAATATTGCAATGTTTCCCTGATCTGTTGGTATGTCCATTACATAAATATATATTATTGCAGATAACAATACATTTGCAAAAATGAGTAAATAAAACAAAAGGGAGAAACATTGTTACAAGTACACTTTATCTCCCAATATAAAAATAATATGTGCAACATTTTGAAAGCTCCTGCTTGATACATATTGTAACTATGAAATTAATGTGTTCAACTTATAACTCCAGTAAGTGTAAAATGTGCAAATATTGTAGCAAAATTCAAAGCAGACCATCATAGAAAAGTTGGCAAGAAGAAACCTCTAGTGTGATGGCTAGTGGGCTTGACTCCGAGTAAGGCACAATATTGCAAAGGTATTTCATAAAAATTGAACTTACAGGGTTGCAAAAAACCTGCAAATCCAAAATTCCATGAATTTCCAAGATTTTCATATCTGAATCTACAAGTTTTCCTGAACTTCCAGACATAACTAATTCCACTCGGTATGCTTTCTGGGGGAAAAAATATATTGTACATGCCATTCAAATGTGTCACCTTAGCAAAATAAACACCATTTTAGATTTCTACATGTGTTTGTAAACAATTGCTATTGATTCACCTAAAACTATTGAATGTACAATATCAAATTTGTGTGTAAACATGCAGAAATAAGTTTTCCTTCCTATGTTTTTATGTCAAAAGCCTAGGAGTACAGGAAAGGAAAATCAACTGAATTTTATATTAAAAGTTTTAGTAATTTTTTATGTGCCTAAATGTCAACAGAAGCAGTATTTCCGATTTAATTTTGCTGTCACAAGAATAAATTCCAGAAATATGGGGTTACGTCCCTTACTTTCCAAGGAACTCCCTAACCATTTTAATTTCCCCGACTTTTCCCTGTTTGCTATAGCTACTTGTGGCAACCTTGACTTCAGATATCTCTCAGGCAATGTTCATACATTATAGAAAATACATCATAAAAAAAGATTATATTTGTATACAAAAAAGTGTTATGTACTTCAAGTAAAAGCCAAATTTTACAACCATTATACTAAATATATGTACAGTTCATGACTGTCAATAGTGATAAAAATTAACATATGTATTCTAGGGTAATTTATTAATTTATTTATTTTTAGGAAACCCTTATTTCCCCAAATGGAAGCTTTTGAAACAACGTAAAAATTTTAATTTGGTTATGTACTGTGCACATATTACTTACTGCTACTAATATGCACGATTTGATCTACCACACATCCGCACAGTTAAAATTCACAGTCAAAATAGGATTTCTTGCCAACTGCTCACATGCAACATAAAATTACTTACATGTACAAAAATTAATAGCAACTGTTAAGAAAAAATTATGAAACCAAGCGGTAGCTTACTTGAAACAGACAACAGGACTATAGCAGGAGCAATTTTGTTACGATAACAATAAAACATACTCTAAAGCAATTAAATAGAACCAGCAACAGTTTAACAATGCTATACTCTTTTTTGTACCTGAAACACGAGTGTGTCTTGCGACAAAAATATACGTTACAACTATCCACTACTAGAACAATAATTATTTCCGAACATGCCCGTGTGTTTAACTGGCATGGATCCGACATCGGTTACATAATGGCAAGAGGAGATTGCCTCAATAAAATTTTCTTGTAAAAACCTACTACTCTGTTCACACCGAACAGCAAGTTTTGCAACAGAAAACCAATCTCAAACGGTCACTTGCAAGTGCTTCATTTGGTCGAGGCTTCCGGAGGGGAGGTGCGGGAGGGGGGGGGGGGGGTTCAGTCGCGTTGTCGAGGGACTGGACGGCCGTGGCTAGAAGAGTGATGGCGCCACGGCCCTCAGCAGCAGCAAGCGCTGCGCTGGGCCGGGCGTCGCCCCTGGCAGCCAGAGGCCGTGCCAGGCGCGCTATACCACCGTGCCGCCGTGGCCCACCGCCGCGGCCGTCACCACCGTGGGGCTGGAGGGGATGTGCGACGACACGCCCTTCAACACCAAGCACTCCGTGTCACGGGCCATCCGGGGGAGGTGGAGGGGGCAGTCCCCGCGCCCCAAACACTATAACTTTCTAACTAAAGTGATCAAACAGGAACGGAACCATGATCTACACAAAGGCACGAAATACCAGTCGGACAGTCTTAGTTACAACAAACAGTGCTGCTCTGAGTAACAGGTACACTCAACTACAGTTCGGCTGCTTACTGTGACATGGAATCTGCAGAGAAAATTTGCAGCTTCCTAGCGATGACGCAAGAGTATATTAATGATATTATTTTGCATCTCAGGAATACTGTTAGTGCATACCTATTTACTGATCTTATGCCCAAGGCCTGTTATGATAGCAATGATGACAATTAATATTTTTTACATTGCATTTTTTAACACACGTTCGTCACCGTTGGACTTTCGTCAGTTTCCGGACCTCTGTGTCAGAATAGTGTTCCTACCCACCTCCCCTCCAATCCTCTCCATTATTCCCGTGACCACCCCTCCCTACCATTTGCATGAATTATTTTCTTGTTGCGGAGGTGTACTCGACCTAGCTTATATAAGGTTGTGTCAGCATACCTCTTCCGATTCTTGCACTTCAGGTCTTGGACGAGCAACTTTCCATGACCGTGCCAGGGGTCTATCATGGGTTGAGTTCTTGCTTTGAGTTTACGACTTGATTACATTAGTGGCATTCTATACCCGTGATTGCTATTTTGCATGTTTGTTAAATTCTGTTTCGCTGCCATGTTCAAAATTATTTGTAAATTTTTACGGGTTGTATCACTGTAGACTTAAAAATTAGTTCTTGCACTCATGATCGGCACGCAGCTGAAATGTTCACTTGTTTTACACTTGTACAACTTTTATTGTACACACCAATTCAGTATTATTTAAGTAAGATGTTATAGGCTCCCTGATAGCTGTTGCTCGTCATCCAACCTTAAACGAACACACAATTGTATAAGCCTACATTCATTATATTTATTGACTTTATAGTATTATGTAATCAACAGCCTTGAGCAATTAACTATCTTGTAAATTGTTTGAGTGTTCAATACGCCATGAAAACATGTTTATCATTATCAAGGCTAACTATATTTTTAAACCCTCGTTTTAATTATATGTAATCGATTTTCCAATACTCATGGAGCATATTTCCCATGTTATATCTTGGTATGTTAGTGTTGAATAAAAACAACTGTTAAAGAATAATTTTTCTTTCTCTGAAACACTAAAAAGGGTACCAGTGACTTTTACAATAATTCTCCTACTTCACTGTTGCAGTCTCTGGAACATCCTTTAGCAGGGATAAGTCATTGTACACTTCATTGTACATATTAGGATGTTAATTATAAAATAAAAATTCAAATTTTTTTATAAATGTAATTTAAATGTATTTAGATGCATAAGTAATACAGTAAGCAGATTATTTTTTTTTAGCTATAAAAGGTAGTCAGCACATTTTAATGAATAAATTATTTTGATTATAATACTCTCTCACAGAAAACAGCATTTCATTAGGGCTATTTTGGTGAAATGAATTAGGGCATTACGTGGAGGAGATGCTGTATAGACATATTGCTAATTTGGCACTTACTTATTGCAACTGCATAGTACTCACCATTTTGCCTGGTCTCGCCCAAGTGTAAACGTAGCCATCTTGGCAAGCAGTCACAAAACAATCTTCCCTAAAGACGAGTGCAGTCAGACGTTCGTGAGAAATCTTTTTACAAACCAACGGCTCTAACACAGGACACTCGTCAAACCTTGGACACGCTCCCGTACCGATCAGCCTCATAGGATCGTCCGGCGACAGTCTGTGCGCCCCACTGCTACGACACGATCCCGACGTGATGTTTTTATCAGGACCCGAGCTTCCGCTGCGAGACGGTAAACTAAAGTTACGCTTATGGACCCCACCGGTATCTTTCTTGTCACCGAAACCAAGTCCCGCTAGCCTGTGAGTAAGAGACGGCATCATCGTGCTAACAGTCGAATTATTGAGGATGTGATTGTCCATCGCAAACGTAGTCGTCCCATCCGCCAGATGGTCCTTGAACTTGCCGGTCACCGTGTTGTTCAGCGACGAGGCAGACACGTTGTTACAGCCGCTCACAGCGGTATTCCCGTGGAAGCTGCCGCTCGTCGCCGAACCATTCACTCCCACGGTCCCGAGACCCCCCATGCCCACGCAACTGGTAGTTCTGGATTTGCACGTCACCGGTTGCTTCAGAAGGTCCTCCGTGATGTCCCACAGGCACAGCTGTGTGTCCTGACCCACCGAGCCCAGCCTGTAGCACGTGGCCGCCGTCGAGTTCACCTTGTTGAAGTCCGAACCGAACGAGTTTCTATTGGACGCACCGCCCGACACGGAGTTCCTATTGCCGGCGGTCCTGTCTTTGCCATCACCCTGGACGCTAGGGTTGTGCGCGGCGCTGGCGGAATGGTTGCGATGCACCTGCGGTATGGAGCCCTCGTCGTCCGAGCCACCGCTGAAGTCCACTGCACTGTCCGGCTCACCGTACGAAGTCGTGTACGGGTCGAAGGCGACGACGCTCACCCAACTGCGGTGGCCCTGCCCCCTCGCCACCACCCTCCTCTCGTGGAAGCTCCACACCGTCACGAGATCGTCCTCCCCCCCCACCACGACGTACCGCCCGTCCGGGGACCAACACACGCACAGGAATCCTCCGAAATAGCTCCTCGCTGCACCCAACAGGTCCATGGTGTCGTAATGAAAAACTCGCAAGAAACCATCCTGAGAAACGATCGCCAGGTGGCTACCACACGGCGAAAACGCAAACTCGTTGATGCAGCAACCTTCCGAGCCGACGACCCACCTGTAGAGGGGGTTGCGGGTGCTTTTTGTCTTGCAAGTGTGTATGGCAAAGCCATCGCCGTGCTTGAACGGTTGGTAATGAGGTGGTGTCGTGCCACAAGGCAGTTCTTCGTTGTATAAATACAGCTGTCCGCTGCTATGAGACACCAAAAACAAATTTGCTGATCCAGGGACCCACTTGATACAGGTGACCTTAGTTTTGTCTATTAGCCTCTGTAATAAAACAAACATTAGTAGCCAGGATGATAATCATGATGAAAGCATAATAAAAATCACATAGTAATATTATATTGACAACTATCTTAAAATTTGTAATATACATAGTAGGAATGTACTTGTAAAAAAAAAACTATTATAGAATGCATTAACCTGTTGTTTTTGTTATAGTTTTATTTTAATTTTATTCAGTTTTTATGTCTTGTCGAGTGAGGTCATTAGAGATGGACTTCTAACACCCATCATGCAGACAAAATGGGGTAATTACTGACATTGGCCCATTGTAAGGAACCATACTTGCCTGAACAGATTTTGGAAAACCAGAATAAAAACAGATCGAGATGTCTAGACTAAAATTTTGATTTGGGTTCTTCCAAATTGAAGTCCAAAGTTTTATCAGTTCAAAACCTGACTTAGTATTAATCAAAAGCCACATATTATTTTTCCAGATTATCAAAGAGCACACAGAGGACAATAAATTTATTAAAACACACTTATTCAGGATGTCTACAGATAACAATTTCAGGAATTTTTCTAGATCTTTTAATAAAATTTTCTAACAACTTTTTTTAAAATCAGTCATTTTGATACATAATAGGCATTTAACATAATACAAGATAGTTCTATTATTTGCAGGAGCTTGCAGATTTTAAGTCAAGTTCATTTTACGATACCGGATTCCTATCAATTGGAAAAAAAAGTAGGGGAAATGTATGATGTAATGGAATTTAAATGACAAATTGAATTTGGAGCGAAGGAAAATATGGTATATCAAAATGGCAACAACAAAAGATAAAATAAGCCTGTGAAAAAAAAAAAAAAATGTCTAATTATAGTTGAGGTTTGGAGCGATTGTGGTATGAGAAGTGTATTAATAAGGAAATAAATGTTTATTTAAAGTACACAAGAAGTAATAAGTAGATATTAAGAAAGTTATCGGATATGTGTGGAAGTGAAGTAGTTATGAGTGAAGAGCAAGGTCTTGTTTGTATATATTTAATTAATATAACGGTGCAGTGTATAGAAAGAACAGGTGGTTGTGCTATTTTAATAGTGAAAAGGAAAAAGATGGTTCATGTTTTGCGATACAGAATAAATTAGATGGAGGAATGGTATTTTTTTTTGGCATAAATTTAATATTTGTAAGATATATATTGACAGTAAAATATTACTGCCATAAAGCCAAGAAAGGTATATATGTGTGTGCTTATGGATTTTAAATGTTTTCGATTTGTAGTTCATGTGCATTTTGTTTGATATTTTAGGTGAGAGGTGAGTTGTGTGAGGTTAGTTTTGCAACCAATAAGAGAAATCAAACCAAAAGTTTTGTTGAGGGTAGGTTAGTTATATATACACATACACACATTTACTTTGCAATATGGTAGGGATATTGATTAAGTCATCAACAAGGCTGTTCTGAAGCAATTATGAGCTGTACGTTTTTACGGTATAAGAGGTAAAATTTATGGGGTTTGGTGAGAGAGAATTTAGACACAGTAATTTTCACGTATTTCATTTAGATAAATTATAGTATTAGGTTATGTAAAGTAGACTAAAATTCTACCGGTATTTCATTTGGTAAAAGCAAGACATTTTGCTATAATTTTTTCGCGGTGTCATGAAGTAGACTACAGTCCCACCTGGTCAATGCATTTTGCGATACCAGCACTTTATTCCTCATTTTTTAACAGTTCACCCACAACTTTCATTTTTCAGTACCACAAAGTACGCTAATAAATAGTACATGGTGTTATATTTCATGATACCTCCATAAGTTGTAACATATGCAGACATTAATTACTTTCAAAATGAAATATTGGATCACAAAATAGACTAGTGCCGGGGGGAGGGGGGGGGGATTATAGTATACTTTATGATTCCGAAAAAGTATAATATTCGAAAAAATGAAATGCGTTAAAAATAGTGTGTTTATATTTCCCAGCCCAAACCCCCCATATTTTCGTGCTTGTACCGTAAGAATGTAGGGGTGGTAATAATGTGATGCCATATGTTATGTTATAAGTATTGTTATGGAATCGCCAAGTAGACTGCTCCCCCGATTTTCATATAAGATGCTAAATTTTTTCTGAGATGATTTCTACACAATTCTGTGGAAAGTCTCTAAACAATTTATATTCAATGTGTGACTGTAAACTAAACTAAGAAGAAAAAAACTAAATGCAAGTTAGCAAAAAGGCTGGTGGAAATTAATGTTTCTTGACTTTAAGCACCATAACTTATATTTTTTCTGGACATTGCGACCAGCTTTTCCGTTTTGTAATTTTTACGTGACCTGTACACCCTATTATTTATAAAACAAATTCATTTACAGTTATAAAAAACTAATAATAGAAATAATTTAAGATGTATTCTTATTTCAGTACCTACTTCAAGTCTTACAAACCATTGTTAGCTAAGAATACATTAAGATATAAACAAAACAGGCTGCCCTCACTTGCATTTTGCTTTAGTAGGAGTATGAAGTGAACCACAGCAGTACTACAGATGCTTGGCGTTCCCCCAAATGTGACACTTGAACCATGTGGTGATTTTATGGTAATTGTCCTCTACACTAGTTTTCATGACCACATGATTTGTGACATTGCCATGACTCCTAAATAACTTCAAAAATATAAACATCAACCAATGTAAAATAAGTATTTCTTATTTTGGTTTTGATCTAAAAACACATGACAAAAAAAAAACATTTTTTTTGTACAAAGCTAATATAGAGGGTTATATGAATATTTAGCCCAAACATTTTGAATATAAATAATAGTTTTAAATTAATGGAATTTAATATGCTAATTTAACAATATTAGATGTATTTTTATAAAATAACAGATGCTAGTTATATATTAAAAAATTCTAATTTTCCCAGCCTATTATAATAATAATAATTTTTTTTAACCTGCAGATGACAGTGTTACATTTTATGATTATGTTTTTTTTATGGTATAAACCAAACACCATGTGTACAAGCACACTCATCAATGAAATGAAACCATCATTCTTCCTGAGGTAAACAATTACTAGGCTAGAGCAAAGTGACAAAGAAGTGATACACTGTCGTTCCAGGGCTCCCAGGTTTCAAATATCAGTCTGTTCATCCTGGTTTCATGTTTCCATGGTTTCAAAAATCAACCCAGGCAAACACTGTGATTGTTCCTTACTGTAGGTAGAGCCACAATTTTATAGTGTTATAAAAAAAGCATATTTTATTATTAAAAATAGGGGATTTTGTCTTCAACACAATTAAAAATTAAAACACGTAATAATAAGTACATATCAAACACAATTGTGTTGATCATCAATTCATGGTAAGACACTTAAAATGTGTACATTAAACAATACCTCATATCAGGGGTGTACACAAAGCAGTTATGGGGGGATATATAGTTCCCCCCCCCCCCCCCAAATAAAATTATGAATATGCTTAGGCCTCATTTTTATGAGCTTAAGTTAAACCAAAAACTGCAACTAAAACAGTAATGTTCCTCGGTTCATGATAAAGTTATAAACATGGAAATAAAAAATGTACCTACAGCTTAACTTTTTTTTAATGCAACGTCTAAAGCCAAGATTTTATGGTATAAATTGACGAATTTGGTTGATATATAGTTCTAAATTTTAAGGTAGCATGCAATTAATATTTAAAAATTACTTAAATAATAAAACAAGAAATTGTGTCATTGAATTTAATAAACCTAGGTAATTAACTTTTTAAGTATTGTAATGGAAAAAATATGTGTGTGTGTGGTTTAAGTGTATTTATGGTGCCAACAAATTTTTTTTAATTTAAATTATTTTATTTTTCACCTCATGATTTGAATACTATCAATATGGATAATCAATCAATATGCAATGTTAAAAGCCCACAATCATTATACTTAAACATTTCCTTGTGATGTTTCTCTGTAGACTTTTAGCTATGTCTGTAGAATCAGCTTTACTTATTTGGAGACTAAGTAATTTTTGTCTACTCAGTACATAATATTTTAAATTTTCAAATAAAAGCCTACACTTAAGATTTAAGGAATGAGTTCTACATTTTCATAGACAAAATGAGGTGTTTGAAGTGAATTATGCTGCATTTTGGTGTTTGGCGGTGTATTGACTTCAATTTTGCTATTATTTTGATTTTTCACTGTTCACCATATAAACATGCCACTACTATAGCTCATGGTTGATTCCTTCTCCAAACACCCCTGAACTGTATAGTCATGCCTCAGTCTTAATTTTTTTTTTATTTAAATAAATTTTGCTAAATCCTGTGTGTCAAGCGTTATTTAACTGTTTGGAATTACAAAAGTAGAAATGAAAGACTGTTTAATGAAAATATGCTGGTAAATATTTACTTGGGCGGTATTTCCGAAAAAAAATGTTAAAAATCCGAAAATACCTTTATTTTATGCTCTTCAACTTCCTCTTTTCATTAAAAGTGGCGGAGGTAAGAAATTCCAAATACTTTAGGAGATATCGAATTTTTAAATTTCATCATATGTAGTTGAGCGGTATTTGCGAAAATAAATGTTAAAAATCCGAAAATACCTTTATTTTATGCTCTTCAACTTCCTCTTTTCATTAAAAGCGGCGGAGATAAGAAATTCCAAATACTTTAGGAGATATCGAATTTTTTAATTTTGCAATACAAGACCTGTGGAACCATTCGAGCAGCGCCATTTTTATTTTGCCGTGTGTTCGTGAATACGTGAATCGTGAATGCGTAATTAATAAAATGGTTGATTAGGTCAGGTCAGTTACATTATTAATACTTTCAAACTAAGCCGACATTAAAAATTATTTTGTGAATTAATTTTAATGGCTGTTAAGTTTTAAAATATTTATAATGTAACTGACCTTACCTAACAAACCCGTAACAAAGGATGTACAGTAACAACTCACGTAAATTTTTTTGTTACTTATTATTTGCGCAACAATATCAAAATAACAAATAAGACTTTAAAATTAGAAACGTTAAAAACTCACCTAAGTTGGAGGCGGTAATTAAACACTGTTTTAAACAATAATTGAACTAAATAATCACGTATTAGTTCATTTGAATTCTGGCCTATCACGAACAATCACGTGACATCATTTTCCAATAAAAATATAGATACTCGTACGTAAAAAAGAAACAATGGTGCACGCACGCCACAGGAATGCGCTGGTTTTGTGCTGAAATTTAAAAATTCGATATCTCCTAAAGTATTTGGATTTTCTAATCTCCGCCGCTTTTAATGAAAAGAGGAATTTGAAGAGCATATAATAAAGGTATTTTCGGATTTTTAACATTTTTTTTCGCAAATACTGCTCAACTACATATGAAGAAATTTAAAAATTCGATATCTCCTAAAGTATTTGGAATTTCTAATCTCCGCCGATTTTAATGAAAAGAGGAAGTTGAAGAGCATAAATTAAAGGTATTTTCGGATTTTTAACATTTTTTTTCGGAAATACCGCCCAAGTAAATATTTACCAATATGCTGACGAAATCAATTGATCCATAAACGCAGATTGGTGAGCAATTCGTTGTGCATTGGGTTTTTCACTAGATGCAAATGTATGAATACATATGATACCGCACAAATAATGTTATATCATTTGAATAATTCATGGAACTCAAAAGTAGTAGAATATTTGAAAGCAAGTGACAGCATCTGCATCATTTCAAGGTTGCTGATAAGATTTATTTTGCCTCAAAAATTAGTGAGTTGTGTTGCTTTTCATTTACTTATATTTTGTTACAAAAATGTTACATCCATTTTTTTGCATTGCAGTTGCTTATAATTTTTCTGTGAAGCCTAGCCAACTTTAAGCAATCTTGTGAACTTCTCCAATCCAACGAAAAATAATGGTTGATTACACATTGACAATTTAATTTAAAATATGTTAACTAGAGTGAAAGTTTACCCTTCACATTCCAGAAAGCAGACATGCATATATATAGCCTATACTAAAACCCCATAACTATGTATATTATTCATTTTAATTCCCTACATTTCTCAACTAATTTCATGTAGTGTAGGATTGTTATAACAGCTTTAAGTAATCTAATATCTATATTTTCAACACTTTAATTATTTTACCTCCATTATTTCCCTCATCATTATAGTCTTCCCACTGTCAATTTTCTTTAAAGATTCTATCCTGTTTGAAATTAAATACATGTCTTTGCAGAACAATCTTGCAACATTTGAAATATCCAGAATACATTATTCCTCTCTAAAAAGCCACAAAGCTGTATCATTATAAAATGGATTTCAATTATTAAAAAAACATATTTATCTTAATTCTACAAGCAAATATGGTACTAAACACAAACAGTCAATATAATAATCAAAATTTAAAAATGTACCTCTTCATTATACAGTTTGCTCAGTTCTTTCTTTATTGGATCAATGAGCTGTATTTGTCCTGTGGAAAATCCCACTACGAGATAAACACTGTCTGGAGTCATTGTAACTGAGTTAAAGTCATGACAGGTTGGATTAGTGCCTTTGTACATTTTCTTATCAACCGGTTTTGTTAAATCTGCGGCCTGAAACATTAAACATTCACATTTCATTAAAGTATATCACACAACTATTTAATTATCAAACGTAGTTAACATATAGGTTAGGATATTACAGAACTTTACCGAAAAAAATATTATTTCACATAACACAAGATTATTAAAGTAGGTAATTGAAATCACCACTAACACACGGTCTTATGGATAATTCAAACCCACTCACCTTCTTAACGCCCTTATACACGTAAACATAAAGCTCCCTACCAAAATTGAAGCAAATTCTGTCACCATTACCACTTGGATCAGGTAACGTTACGAAAGACACACGTACAGCAGCACTGCCTTGGGTATTTGTATAGCCCACCCTGTTGGGCCGAGAATATTCTGATAGAGTCATTAGTCTGTAAATCCCTTCTCTTGTAATAAACTGTGTTTTCAATTCATCCTTTCCCCCTCCATCTTGCACCGCCATTTTCATTTCCACGAACATTTGCACCAACAATAACGCAACAAAAAGGAATTTCATTTAGGGAAATTTGAAACAAGGGGTAAACTGGCGAAATTGCCTTTTTACCCGCGACGAAAACATATACAAAGTTAAACCCTATGCCCTTAAAAAGTAATTAAAATACGTAGTTATAAACGTATTTCAAAAATATGCTAGTTTAAAAACAGAAAATTTCCTTGTCAATATGTCAAATATTATAGAAATAATAGGGCTTAGTATGATTTTCATAATTTAAAGGCAATAATTTGACGTCGTACGACCGAAGGCCACCCTAAAGCCCGACCTGCAACCGCCAGTATTCAACCCCGCTAACGGAACGCGCCCCTAGCCATGGCCCACCCGAATCAGGCGAGCCACCAGCAGACAAAGTAGTACCCGGCCCCATAATAAACACACCGACATTACAGTCGATCACTTTGATAAAACACACACAGAATATAAACAACATTATGTATAAGTTAAAAGTTCGCTTAATGAAAGTGCGACGTAGGAGTGCCCGGGCACTCACGTGTGAAAATGTGTCGATACGTGTGTGAGTGTTCCCCTGGCGGCCTTCTACCTAGATTAGTTAAGTATTTCATGTGACATAATTATTACCCCCCTGTGTTTCGTTATTACCCCCCACCGGAGCAGTCCGGCAAGAGACGAACAGTCTCTGGTGTGACATGACGCCGACCGCCAATGCTCCTCTGTGTCGCATAGACCGCTATGCCACATCGTCTCGCAAAAGCGTGTGCACCGAACGCGCCCGTGCGCGCAGCAAAGTGTAGTTCGTGCGACGAGGCGAACGCCATGCAACGAGTGCTTGGCCGGCTAAAGGATCCGGCCGGGTGTGGCATATCCCTCCGCCGCACTACAACAAATTATTTTAATTATGTTTTTCCACAGGTTTTTATTAAACATTATTTTTCATTAATTAATAATTCAGTCCTTTCAAAATAATGTCGCACTGTGCGTTTTGTCCCGAACCTGGCCGGTTCAGTTTCCCGCGAAATTCACACGTTTCCACGGGAGGGCTGGCGGGGGAGGGGGGTCGCGCGCGGCGACACCAGCAGTGTCCTATAGGAGCTCCAACAGGCCGGCAGCCTGCGCGCAATGCGGAACCTTCAACCTTTGCTTTCACCGACATGTAGTTTTCAATAGTGTAATATCTTTTCAAACTTTTTACGTACAGTTCCGCGGTCGGCCTCCATCTACCGTGAGGTATTTAGCTTAGTTAAATCAGTGCTCCAAGATGACTGTGCTACGTCATACGTAAGTACTGTGGGAAGTTTACGTGAATTTACGTCGGTGCTTCACGCCCCAACTTAGCCTACAGGCTACTTAGTTTTGGCCCGCACGGGGCAGCCAGCAGGCGACGCGTGCCGTCGAACATAATAACGATTCAGTCCCTGGGACACATCAAGATATCACGTAGAGTCGCCGGAGACACGGGCCTACGTGCCACTAGCCCAGTTTATTAAGTGTTATGTATTAGTGAAATAGTTGCTCGTCAAAGTGTTATCTGTCACCAGGGGCGAATATTCCATGGAACCAAGGGAACCATTGGTTCCCTACTGCTGACAAATAAATAAAATAAATATATTACTACTTGTCTACTGTCGTAAATAATTCAACTCGTATTTTTTGAACAGCTCGCCCTAACACTTTGTGTAGGCGCGTTCGTGCGTTGAACCTCTTCAGATATCGCTTTATCTCTCTCACGCCTCTATTTCTCTCTCTGCCTTCCCCGCTCCCACATCCCCCCCTCCCCCGGGACAACCATTGCTTTCTGCGCCTTCATTGGTGGCCGACTCCTCTCCGCCTTCGCCTTCGGGTGTTTCCGTGAGCACTCGGCTTCGGCTTCCGACCTGGGGAACCAAGCCAGAGGGCTGGTTCCATCGCGTGCCGCGTGGCGTATTCTCTAGAGAAATTGTGTGCTTCGCGTTGCGTAAAATAACTCGCCTGACAGCCTGAAAGCAGATTTACTACATTAAGAATACGTACTTTATAATACTTAATTACGTCCCAAGTTTTGATGAAGAGTTTCGTCAAATTCAAAAGTGGCCACATAGCTACAGCATTGTTGAACTCGCTCATTGCGGTAGGCTTGGCCAAGGGAACCAACAGTCTATTCTGCGGGCCCTGGCCATGGAGGGTATTTTAAGGGGTGTGCGGAGGGACGAAGCTGTCGCAGGAGGGGAGGGAGCGGCAGGAAACAGACGCGCTTGTGACTGCATGGTAGAAAATTTTAGAGGTGTAAAAGTAACGAAAAAAAGCGTATCCGTATGTATTCGTTACTATAGCAATTAGTACTCGTTACTATCGTATCGTTACGTTACTCGTTACTTCTGATACCGCATAACCTGCTATGTTATGTTGCAGCAACGAATCGAGTCGTATTGCGTACGCGTACAGTATGACGTCGCGTAAATAATAATAAATAGAATATATACAATTAACAATATTTGATAATTAACAGTTTTTGTTAACCAAGAAACAATTAAATCTCATTAGAGCGGCTTTATTATATTATCTATTTTAATATAAGAACCAAAAAAACCTGAAAATACGCGATACTAAAAAACAAAAACATATATATTTCTCATTTGTAAAAAATACTTTCTTACGTTGTTTTTGTTCCAATCTCAAATTTTGTCTACACACACAATAATAATAAATAGTAAAAAATTATTAATATTTATATAAAATAATTAATAAACAGTAAAAAAACTTGAACGACGAATTTCCAAATTATACTTTACTTAATAAACAAACATCGTTCTTTGTAACATAAATTCATTGAATATGCGCGCGCATGCGTAAAACATACGAAAAATGCGAGTAACGAAATGCATCCGTGTGTAACGTTTCGTTACTTGTTACTAGGTGGCGCACCCGTTACTCAGTACAGAATACATACGGTTTGCTACAGCTCTAGAAAAATTACTTGTTTCATCTTTTGGTGCTAAAAGTTTTGAACAAAAACGAGTTTTAATTTTGCATGGTAGACCCACGCCAGACATATCGTGTATGGTAACAAATGCTACATTAAGCGGTGTGCAGTGCAAAAGACACTTCAAATCTAATAAGCGAAATAGCCTAACAAAATGACCATACATGCTCATGCTTAAAAGTGAGAGTTAAGATTATTAAATTCTGTGTGACTTTAACATGTATTGCATTCACTACCAAAATCATAATTTCGTGAATTTTGGTATAGGTATGCTGGTGATGTGTTTCCGAGCGTATCTTTCACTGTTTCACTGATTAAAATATCTTGCTTCGTGTAACGACGATTGCTCAAGTTTTAGTCATACAAGCTTTTTAATTTTATTATAATATATGAAATGTTGACAACATTTTGAAGAGAAACTCTTAGGCCTAGCTTTCATCCACACTTAAAATTGTTCTGCTGCGGAAGCCGCCTTATTAGTCGAGGCAACAAAAGAAAAATAGATGAAAAACATACAAATAGACCCATTGGTGGTGAACGGGAGGTGGGAGGGCTGTTTGAAGGTACAATTCATAGCTTTTGCTTAAGTATTTTCCAAACTATGGGTTTTAGCAAAGAAAAAAACATTTTAATACAAAATTAAAGAGCATAAAATTTCCTACAAAAGAGATACGTTCAACCGCTAAAATAGCACCAATTTGCACCTTAAAATAAAATTTTTCCGGGGGAGGACCCCCCCACCTTAATAGGGGGTGACAGTGAACATACTTGGTTCCCCCACTTTGAAATTCACCCTTCGCCACTGTCTGTCACGTTAGGGTTTATGTATCACCGTTGCACTGCATTGTGCCGCCAAATGTATTAACGATTCAGTCTCTGGGACACATCTAGGTATCACGTAGAGTCGCTGGAGATACGGGCCTACGTGCCACTAGCCCAGTTTATTAAGTGTTAGGTAATATTGAAGTGTATTGTCCGTCAAGATATCGTGCGCCATGTCAGAGTGTATTTTTGTAACTATCGCATCACGGGTACAAGTCCGCCCCTCGCGCGCATTAAAATCGTGAGCGGCCACTGAGGAAGTGAGCTGCGCGTGTGACTAGTCGCGTCGGGCAAACCGTTACGGCCAGAACGGGCAGCACCATGTATTGGGCTGTGCTGTATTAAATTCACCAATTATCTTCCAGAAACTTTGTGTTATTCTTCAGGCGTCCCGAGTGGCTATAACAGCTCGGGGGGCCCTACTGCGTTAACCCCTACCTCTAGCCACAAGGCCGGACCATCCCTGAGATCACGAACCCGAGCAAAAATCACGTCTAAATAGTCAGAGGTAGCGGGGACGGCGTCAGACATATAGTTTAAAAAACATAATTCGTAAACATACTAACTCTAAATTGTAGAAGGGATGAGTAATGTTAATTTAGCCTTAATAATTAATGTAGGAATTTAGCGCCCTTAAAATCTTTTGTTAACTTGTTAAATTGGAAAATAACATAATGAGGTCAACCCTGGCGCGAGGGACACCGAGCCTCGGCCGGATGCCATGACACAACGGCAGTACAGCGCGACTCGCGGACCGGGGCGGACGCACATCCGACGGAGAGACATCATCCATTGTCTGCATTGAACTCACTTCTGGTAATTATAGTCACTTCCGCGAAACCTCTTTTTATTAATCTCTCCGTGCGTACCCGGTCCAATTTTCGATCCAGGACTTAATCCGGCCGCATAAATTTTAAAACCCCCTGCATCACACTTGGTCCGCGGGGTAGTTTTCAGTATACGGCACGGGCCGCCTCCCGAACTACAGGACTTGAACTAAAACCAGTCGCCCGGGCACTGACACCACCCCGTAAGGGAACTTGGACGAATTTAGCTGCGGTCCGCGCGCCACTACAGGGGACGCGAACACCACCTCGAGACATTGATATACGGGATTGGCCACCTCCAATCGCCCTCACCCCTCTTTTGTGTAACCATGCTCAGAACCGCCTAGTGCCACGCTAATACGTAACATTTTAGTAATTTTGTGCGATGCCTTGAACCTGGAACATTCTTGAGTAAACTTTGCAACGCGCCACCACGTAACATTTCAGTAAACTTATGCCACGCCTTCATTACGTAACTTTTCAGAATAACTTTGTGTAATTGTGTAACTTATGTATTGTGTGACATCACCCTCTGTACAACGTGGTGTGTAATCCACGGTATTACACCAAACCCACAGTCGCATGAATAAACGACGCACGTCATTTGCTGCATTCCTTCAGCGCCTAATCAATTAGCCATACAACCCCAACCACCACCAAGTAGGGAATCCCTCACATCCCACGCAACACCGCAGACGGTCCTAGTGGGCCACGCAGGGGCAACAGACCCCACGACCCACCTATCGACTAGAAACAGAGCTAGTCTGGCGCCCACCCAGAAACACTACATCGACAACAGCCATTCCCGCTAGGAGCCGCACCGGGACTCGAGCCCGAGACCCCGGACGACGGCCAATTCACCTATATTCAATCCAAACATACGCATAAATAAAATACCGAAATATTTCACATGCTCATTTATTTGTCAAAATGCCACAACAGTCACGCAACATGCCTGTGTTGAGCGAAAAAGGTAACAATAATGACACTGTACTCCTCTGTGGAACACCTAACTTCATGATTCCAAACCCAGAGCTTTATTTCCCCACTCTATATCTCTGGTATCGCTCCAGCAATAAATCCAGTCTATTCATGGAGTAAGACTACATTCTTATTGTTATCTTACATATCTACATTCTTTAGCAAACTGTCACTATCCTTGCTTGCATATCAATCATGTTAGAGCATTACTTTCTCTTTCAGGAAACCACTTTTAAGTTCAATGTAATAATGACACAGGTGGACATTCGATACATGACTAGGCAAAATCTACTGTATGGTAAGCAATATAATGAGAATTATAGAAAAACCTTAATGTCCTATAAATTGTTCCGACCGAGAGCCTTCAGCCACGTCTAGACGATGCGTTTTTTCGTGCAACCTGGGCTGTGCACTATTGCCTCTAGTGCATGCAATATTGCACGATGAAAATGCAAGACCCAGATGCGTGAAGATGCAATACTCGCTCCCGTCTACATGCTGCGCTGGACGCAAGGTGTGCAGTTGAAATAATGTGCATCGATAGTACTGACGTCCCTCGGCCTATGGTCCCTAAGTCCCTGCTGCGAATTGTCCTGAGACTCGCCCTGATTTGCCCGTGTAGCTCCAGTCGGAGAGAGAGTGGAGTTCAGGCCAACGTGGCCGGGACCGTGGAACATGGGACCAGGAGGTAAATTTACGTAGGTAGAAGGAATGGTAGATGGCAGCAAGGAGATGATGTTGCTGTCCGTTTTCACGAGCTCCTTTATTCCATGGAAAAAGCCCTATCGCAGCCTGGCCGGCACGTTGCAAAACGAGCGTCCTCCCTCGCCACGACCCGGACTCCCGGAAATACACTCTTGACAACAAAACGCGACTCGTGTGACCATGGATGCAGTCCCCTGACGAATCGTACCGGCTACGAAAGTTCAGCAGCGCCAAGTAACTCATACGCGGCCTGTTACATCTGCGAAGATAGTTCTGTGACGAAACGTACTGGCTAAGAAGGTTCAGCAGCTCAA
This sequence comes from Bacillus rossius redtenbacheri, assembly GCF_032445375.1. Lineage (NCBI taxonomy): Eukaryota > Metazoa > Arthropoda > Insecta > Phasmatodea > Bacillidae > Bacillus > Bacillus rossius. Next base: position 22,854,537 of record NC_086330.1, on the reverse strand, counting down.
AGTAGTGCATACACGGCCTGTTACATCTGCGGAGATAGTTCTGTGACGAAACGTAATGGATAAGAAGGTTCAGCAGCTCAAAGTAGTGCATACGCGGCCTGTTACGTCTGCGAGATAGTTCAGTGACGAAACGTACTGACTAAGAAAGTTCAGCAGTACAACGAATCCTGACACGGCTCAACACGACTGTGGTGGCAGTCCCATAACGAATTATACTGATAGCGAACAACGATGCCGTGCTACATGCGTCCCGAGCGGAGCGAGCGCACGTCTGCTCGTCCCCGAGTCTGGCTAGCCACTACCTCCTCCGCCCGTCCGCGCGCCGGAGCTCGCGAGCCGCGGAGGAGGGGAAAGGGAAATAGGCCGGCATGGGAGAGACTCGTCTCGCGGCGGGCCAGGTTGCGGTTTACATTTCCTAAGCATAGTACTAGAAAGAAATTATATAATTATTTAAGAAACGACATTACAAGTAATTGAACGGTAAATGATAAAACGTAAACACAAATTAATTAATTAGTTAAGAATTAAATGATAAGTTAAGTATTTGTACAATCTTAGACACGTTTAGGACTTGAGATTTCTGTTAAGTTACAAATTATATACAATCGTGGATGCTCGTTATTAATTAACATGTACATGATGACACTACAATTACCAGATAAAAAGTATAAATATTTACAAACACATTAATGTCTACGGACGTGCTAGGGCGCACGCAGGTGTGTCCCTGATCGTAAACACTTCACTTATGCAAGAGAGGACGCTGACGAGGCATAACGGCCTGAAGGAGCCGGGGAGACACTTGGGTCGACGTCAGTACGGTGGTTGCTGCAGTTTGTGCTGCATATGTAGTAGTGTTTCGTTTAAGAATGACACCGCCGTCGGTGCTCCCTCTGAAAGCATAGGCCGTTATGTGTCCTCAACACCTGAATTAGGGCCAGTGCTACGAACACACCTGCACGTGCAATGTAGGGGGGAGCAGTGCCTCCAACGGCGTGATGTAAATCACGGCCGGCTGTGTATACGAAGCGCCTGGCCGGGTGTGGCAATGCACAAAAGGGGATTCAGTGCATAAGCAATTTAAAGTGCAAACACCAACTAAAACTTTTAATATGTCAAATATTCCTTAATAATTAATTAATGAAATTGTAAACTCTTTTCATTCACAAAACTTGCCGGCATCATCTTCCCGCGCTCCGTACCTCCCCTCCCTGGCCGGGTTGCCAGGGAGAATCGTCAGTAGCCTTCCAGCACTCACCAGGGCCGGCAGCTCCGCGCACGTGGAGCCTCCAACTTTTCGCGCCAGAATCAGCATGTAGCTTCAATATGTAAAATTTCTAAATCCGCTTTCATCTGCTACACGGTAGGCCCTAACTCGGCCATATGACGTGTCGTAAGGTCCGTCAGTAAAATGTGTGAATCGACTACGAGTCGTTTTCGTGTGCTATGTAAATTTTAGTATTTTTGGGCAGCCCGCCGAGGTGCCTGCGCTTCACGCCTTTATCACTCCATCCGGAGAACTTGAACTTTGCCCACGCGGGGCGGCATTACGCCTAACGCAAACCCAAACTTTATAACGCATCAATTCCTGGGACGTGCCACGGTCGCGGGTGAGTTACCACGCCAGGTACCACCGCGCCCGTACCCAGCTTAACGTGGCCCACGCCACCACGAGGATGAGCCTCGATTATCACGTAATTTTTCTGAACGGGAGGGACTAGTATCTTCCCGAGATCTGGGACATTCTTGTAGTAAACTTTATTACCAGATTTAAGTGTTAGTTTTAGTGTTTGCCATCAACCATGCGTAAGTGTCAATTTTAGTGTTTTGTGTAATTCCTTAATCAGTAACTAGTGAACTGTCTTAGTAACATACCGTCCAGACTACCACGTCCTAATCACTAAATTCGCAGCGTGCCTTAACCGTCGTCACCGTCGCTCTCAGGATAGCCTGCGTCCCTCGATGTGGTAGTCTCCCGGAATACCGCCAGACGCTAACCAGTACCGCCAATCGAGGGCCGTGTGAGCGGAGATGAGAAAGTAGACGATGATATGGCCAGTCACGTGAAGATGTACTGTACAAGGCGAAGTACTGTGACGCAGCAATAAAACCAGTTACGTTTACGTGTGTTTTTCAATAGTACGGCGTCCTGGGTGGCAAAAACAGCCCGGGGGGCCCTTTGTAGACGCGTCCCTGCCTGCAGCCACGAGGCAAAGAACCCCGCCCTCGAGACCAAATTCTAGTTAACGAAGAAAATTTTAATAATTTCAGGACAGGCAGCGGGGACGGTGTCAAGAATAAGAAAAAGACTATGGCAGAAAGAGTTCTTTAAAAGCAGACAAAATAACATTTTGTGAGATCTTCAATGGGATTGAGAAGTGCTGTTTAGAAACTTTATGCGAATGTCGCTACAGGACTTTGACGTAGGTACTGTTAGAAAAAGTAGAAAAAGTGAGACCATTGATCTGGAAGCAAGACACCGTAATGCGAGAAGCGATTACTGCAGAAACGCGGCTTCTTCTGACACTGACATTTCTCGCCACGGGAGATTCTTACCACAGCCTGAAATATTTGTTTAAACTGTCAGTGCATAGCATCAGTGTCATTGAACCAGAAACTGTTGAGTGCATCATGCATGTTTTGAGGGATTACATAAAGGTAATTAACTAAAAAAAATAAATGAAATACATTAGTTATTGATATATTTATTCGGTGAATGAAACCTAGACAACAATGTAAAGGTGTAACTATTGTCGTCGTCCCTCCGAAGGCCATAAAGCCTGGCGTCCATCCGCCAGTATTAAACCCTGCTAATGGAATTTACCCCTAGCACATTTCACGTGAGTCAAGCGAGCCACCGACGCCGATGAGTGCCTTCCCAGATTACGTCCATATACCAACACCACGAAACAGTTCTCATGCATCATAAATTGCTGTGATTAATGAAGTGATTTTTTATTAGCAGAACAACCCTTAATAGTGAAAGTGTGTCATAGGGGTGCAGCGGTTTTCCCCGTGGGAAACCGTGACGTCGTACCAACCGAAGGCCATTAGCCCGGCCTCAGCCCGCAGTACTAGCACCTGCTGGCGGAATGCACCCCTCGCCAAATCTCCACACAGATGAGACGAGCGGCCTAACCTTGGCGCATGGAGGGAGTTTCCCCCCCTCCGCACGCCAACCCCTGAGGCAGTTCTGATCAGCTTGCGGCCCAGAGCGGACGTGCGTGTACCGTGGGGAGCCTTCATGTTTTGTCTCTCTGATTCTTCATGTCTGGTAACTATAGTCATCACCAAATACCTTTATTAACGCAACTCCCCACGCGACTCCGTGTTGGTTTTTTTTTTCTACGCTCCAGGGATTAACCCGGCCATCGCTACTTTCCAAGTCAAGCCACCGAGTCTAGGGGACACGCAGGGGCCGATCGACCTACTCACGGTTAGACGACAGAGCTAGCCTGGAGCCCTCCCGGAAAACACCCCAATTTTCACGTACAGCTCCTTAGACTCGCCGCGGGAATCGCACCCGAAACCACGGATAATGGCAACCGCAATCAATAAACGTCCGGAACGTTTCTTGTGGCCTTCCACCAATAATTAATCACAGTGTTAACCAACCTAATTTACCTCCCTGTTGTTACTTACAAATAGCCACTGGAGTAGTTAACAAGTGACCGAAAGTCTCCAGCTTGACTTTTTATTTTCAAATATAATTAATATAAATATTGTTATGTTATATTATTGTAGACCTTCCGCCAACTAATTCAGACAGATGTCATTAAGATACGAGTGTTCTAGAAATAATAATGACTAATTATGATTATAAAATTGGATTAACGGCACATTAGAAAGTTTGGCGCGTCATGACGCTTCCTCCCCTCCAAAGCCGGCACAAAAAGCAGTAGAGATTTACTCATGGGCTGGGGCAGACGTGTGACCCCGCGGGGAGACTTCAACTTTTGTGCTTCTGATTCGTCTTTCTGGTAACGATTTTAATTCACTAAAACCTCTTTCCTCTCCCCACGTGCCCCCGTGCCTTTTTCCGGTGCAGGAATTTTCTCGGCCGCTTTAATGTTTGCTCATCGCGGAACAGAGATTCGCGACGCAGTTATCTTACGGTCCGGGCCGACTCCCGTGAACAGAACTTCCCGTAAATCGTCAAGCATACGCCTGCCGACTGCAATCTTAAAGACTTTGCCACTTAATATTATCTTCGTGGTCCCGCGACTCACACAGGTGAGCCCGGGCACGAATCTATCTACAGTTGCCGTCGTCCGGATTCTCGTGTTCAAGACCGGGCGTGTATCCTAGCGGAAAATTGGCTCTGATTGAAATTATGTTCCGGGAGGGCGCCAGGCTAGCTTATCGGGTAATCAATTGTAGGTCTTGTGGGTGCGTTGCCCCTGCGTGGCCTGCTAGGACCGTTGGCGGAGTTCGTGGATGGAGGGGCCCTTAGCTGGTGATGGGGTGCTCAATTCAATAACAGACACGAACTCGAGATTTAGATGGTCGTTGGCACGTCGCACACGAAGGGTGCGGAGCGGCCGTTTAATTAGATGAATTATTACAGTCTCAAAATACACTTGCACTACACTTGTAAGTTGCACAAAGAATTGCCTTACAAAGTTACAGTTAGTCTAATATGAGTGCTTTGACGCACTGTCAATATGTTAAGCCCTCACGCCAGTCGAGATTGAGGGGGAGGTTGATTGGAGGCGGCCAACCCTTAAATGGTTAACTGGGCGGCGTCCAGATTCACTCTTGGGAATCGTGGCCTGCAGTTAAACTAGACACAAAGTTTATTCGTAGTTGTCGTCGTTGCCTGTGCACTCGACCTTAGCAAAAGTTCACTGTTAACGGGAGTCGGCCCGTGCTGTAAAGTGGACTGCCCCGCATAATGTCTCCTGCGGGGAGTTTAAAACTTAAGCGGCTAGGTTAGGCCCTACACCGTAAAAGGACCGGGGACGCGTGGGGAGTAAACGTAAAAACGTAACGAAGCAAAGTGATTTGGTTTGAATTACTATATTTACTATGACGTCGTACCGCCTGTGACAGTGAAGCCCGGTCTCCACCCCGCCAGTACCTTACCCCGCTGCGAGACCGTACCCCTAGCCTAGCCTATGCAGGCTGACGCTGCCCCCCCCCCCTCTTAGGCCAGCCGCGGTCAACGGCAGTCGACAACGGGTCATCAACTAGGACGGACGTGCCGTTCCCCGCGTTTCCCCTTCGTTCAAAAACCGTCAAGTAATTACGTGCGTGTGTTCATTGTGTTCAGACACCATATAGCCTAGGAGCTTAGTAGTGCACGCTGGGGCCGACGACCCACCACAACAACGGCTAGATGCTTTAAGACTAGCCTGGCGCCCTCCCGGAGAACAAACACCTCAACAGAGACACCAGCAACTACTAGGCTCACCCCGGGTATCGAGTTCAAGACCCCAGGTGTTGGCATTTGGCGCCCAACGTGGGGCAAAAATGAATAATTCCAGTGTTTTTCCGCGATCCGCCTACACCAAGGAAACCAGTGAGCGTGAAACAGCCGTCTCATGCGTGTGAAGGAATTGGGGTTAGACAGGCAGGCGCGACCAGGACAGCGGACAAAGGGCCCCCTCCCTTTCACTTCTGGACATTCCAAAGGAGCGAGACCGACCTCCCCCTTCCACCAGCCGGAGCTAACGCTCTTCTCTTTGTGCGACCGTCCGGGCAGCTGCCCACACCCCTCCCCACGCGTCAACCCCGACCCCTCCTTTACGGCCCACCCTGCTTCTCCCACCAGCCGAAGTTATCGCTCTACTCTTTGTGCGGTCGTCCGGGCAGCGGCTTACCGCACCACCCCTCCCTCTTGTGCGCGCGCACGAGTCCTCATCCCGACTACACCAAACATCACCGGACATTATGTGTGAATTTATTTTATATTGGTAAATATTTTTACGTGATCTAATCCTTCTAAATTATATTAGCTACACCAAATCAACTGACACCTACCAGTGACGTCAACAACACAATTGCTCACAGGTAAAATGTTACCACACATTTCAACCACAGTCTGTGCAAACTGCTACCTACCTAGGGGCATGGACCTATTAACAGGGACACTACCGTGGCATAACACATGCCGATGCGCACCCGACACCTTAAAATTCCCAATCAAGCGGGAAACAGTAAAGTCCACATGGGAAATACAATCGAATCCTGTGTGGCCAGGGAAGGATGAAGCGGGGCTACCACCAACTACACTGCCTGCCCTAGTGACCATAGCACCAATCACGCACACCGCCACGGGGAACCCATCAGATAAAATAGAAACAACAGAGTGTGCAAACTGCGCACAGCGCGAGCAGAAGCCAAGGCAGGCACGGGAACACACATCGCTGACCGACCTGAGCGCCACATGGGGGGCACCGCGAATGGTGACGAACACGGGTAGAGCAACACTACCGGAGTTCAGTCGACTGCCGCAGGAGAACCTGGGCGAGTTTCTACGGCAATGCGAGGTGCGCCTAGCGAGGGCGGGAATACCACCTGATGAATGGGCAGAACGTGCAAGTGAGCAGCTGCGGGGCGTGGCACGTCACTGGTGGAGCCTCTGGGGCCAGTTCGGAATGCTGTGGCCGGAGTTCACCACCAAGTTCATGCAGCGTTTTGACACAGGAGAGGCGGTGGTACAGTGTACCTCCCAATTCTACGGGAGACAACAGCGAGACGGGGAACCAGTGGAGCAGTTTGTCGCCCACAAACTGCAGCTGTTTCGGCGGATCATGCCGAACACAGAACCAACGGCAGCGCTGCCGACTGTCACCACCCTGCTGCGTGATGAGCTTCAGCCCTTCCTCCGCTGCTACCAACACACCTCGGTAGAAGACTATGTGCAACAGGCAGTGGCCACTGAAAGAAACCTCCAGATGGTGTGGCACCGAAACCCATCAATGACAGAACGGGGGTACCACAGCCTAGCTTTACCGGGTGCACCAGTGACCAACCACCAAGCCAGGCCGAGTGAGCCTCAACCATCACCCAGGCGGCAGCGGGCCATCGAGGATGCACTGGCGTCACGCCAGAGCACCACGCAGCCAGGCCGCCTGGACAACCAGTCGCAACGCAACCATGAGCGGCCACCTCAGTGCCAACGGGGTTGCGCCACTGGAGCATATCACTGGCACAGTGAATGCCCACTTCCCCCACCACCACGCCAGCAGCAGACAGTGCCACAGTCGGGAAATGGACCACCGGGGGTGCGGGACTGAGGGCTCCACCCCCCGCGAGAATGGCACCACCTGCCGCAACTCCCTTCTCGACACCACCTGCCATAACTCCCTTCTCGGCACCACCTGCCGCAACTCCCTTCTCGCCACCACCTGCCACAACTCCCTTCTCGCCACCACCTGCCGCAACTCCCTTCTCGGCATCACCTGCCGCAACTCCCTTCTCGGCACCACTTGCCGCAACTCCCTTCTCGGCACAACCTGCCGCAACTCCCTTCTCGACACCACCTGCCGCAACTCCCTTCTCGGCACCACCTGCCGCAACTCCCTTCTCGGCACCACCTGCCGCAACTCCCTTCTCGGCACCACCTGCTACAACTCCCTTCTCGGCACCACCTGCCGCAACTCCCTTTTCGGCACCACCTGCCGCAACTCCCTTCTCGGCACCACCTGCCGCAATTCCCTTTTCGGCACCACCTGCCGCAACTCCCTTCTCGGCACCACCTGCCGCAACCTCAGCCAGGGCACCACCTGCTGCAACCTTACTCTTGTCACCACCAGCCAAACCACCAGCAGTGCTACTGGCACCATCCTTACCAACGGCATCACCGGCCACAGAACCAATGCCCTCAAAGCCCCCTGCACCACCACCTATCGGGATGATGCCAGGTACCACACCGACGCTGGGCCAACTGTTCCGGCCACACGACCACCTGCTGCGCATCCCGGTGGAGGTGAATGGCCAGCCGACGGCGGCACTGGTCGACACAGGTGCGAGCCATGTGTTTGTCGCCCCAAGCCTGGTACCCCCGGGAGCACTCCAACCCCACCGCGCCGAGCTGCGCCTTGCGACCACTACACGGCCAGGGATGACAGTGGGTCAAGCCGAACTCCAGGTAAGCCTTCGGGAAATGTCAACCACAGTTTTTGCACTTGTTGTGGAGGACCTGCATGAGGACCTCGTATTAGGACAGCCCTGGCTAGCAGAGCATGATGCTGTGGTGGAGCTGAAGGCTGCACGAGTCCACGTGGGAACCCAGGAGCGATACACAGTGTATGCCACAGGGTTCGCACCCGAACCACCTCGCGAACCGCTCACACTGGCGCAACTGCATCACGATGTACCCCCGCAGCATCAGGCAGCTGTGGAAAAGGTGCTGCAAGAGAGGCAGGATGTGTTTGCACTCGCCAACCCCCTGCAACGCACCACAGTGGCGGAGCATCGTATCCCAACCATGCATGATCAACCTATTCATGAACCACCCAGGGGATATGGCTTCCGAGAGCAGAGCGCCATCAGAGAGCAGGTATCAGAAATGTTACGGGATGGCGTCATCGAGCCCTCCAATAGCCATTATAATTTATGTGTGGTGTTGGCCCCGAAAAAGGACGGCTCGCTGCGTTTTTGTGTGGACTTCCGGCCCCTGAACGCCATCACCATCAGCTCACCTCCGCCCCAGATCAGTGTCGAGGCCGCCATCGCAGGCCTAGGACGAGCCAAAGTGTTCAGCACGCTTGACCTCAAGGCTGGCTATTGGCAGGTGCCCATACGGCCTGGGGACCGAGGTAAAACTGCTTTTACAACACCAGATGGGCGGCGCTTCCAATTCAGGGCCATGCCATTCGGCTTAAAGTGCGCGCCAGCTACCTTCCAGGAGATGATGACACGGGTGCTAGAGGGGTATGTGGGACAGATTGCCATAGCCTACCTCGATGATGTCATCGTGTTTTCCGAGACATGGGAGGACCACATCCGCCACCTTGCCCTCGTCCTAGAGCGGCTCGCGACACATCACCTAACAGAAGCCCCAGCCAAGTGTCATATCGGAGCACTCGAAGTCGAGTTCTTAGGGCACTTGCTGGATGCGGCAGGCAACAGCCCACAACCAGTCCACCTGCGGAAAATCGCGGAGGCTGAGGTGCCGAGGACCCGCAAACAGCTACAACGTTTCGTGGGACTCTTTAACTGGTTAAGGAGCTATATACCGAACTTTTCAAATATCATTGTTCCACTCACAGACCTTTTGTCACCACGGTTGCGCTACAGGTGGGATGCGATCGCACAAAATGCCTTTGACCACATTAAGGCTGCATTCACAAGCTGCCACACATTGGCACGGGTGGACCCAGAGCGCCGCCTGTACCTGCAAACCGATGCCAGTGCACTAGGGGTGGGAGCTGTGCTATTCCATCTGGACCAGAATGGAGACCGACAAGTCATCGACTATGCGAGTGCGAAGTTCGGCTCGGCAGAGTGTCGTTACCAAAGTAACGAGCAGGAGTGCCTGGCTGTCGTGTGGGCCGTGAAGAAGTACCGCCCGCACCTGGAAGGAAAACCATTCACGCTCTGCACCGACAACAGGTGCCTGACCTGGCTGCACACCATGCAGGGGAGGAAGGGCAAGCTGATCCGGTGGGCATTGTTCCTGCAATCTTTTGACTTTGAAGTCGAACATGTCCCCGGAACAGACAACCAGCTGCCCGACCTTCTGTCTCGCGAGCCAGACGAAAACAGCGAGTTAGCCGACCATGAAGACTGGGAGGATATGCTGCCACCCAGCCACCAAAACAGGCAAGCCCAACCAAATGCAACATGCACGCGGATTACAGCTGATGCCCAGGAAGACAACGTATCACCGAGTACAGCAGCCGATGTCCACCACCGAGTTTTGGAAGCCCAAGGGACGTCACCAGAGGCCGATCGACGGCGCCAACAGGCGACGATGGGGGAACATGACACCTGGTGTGTACGAGACGGGACCGTGTGGTGCCGTACACCTGGACACCAAGTGGACTGGAAGATGTACGTACCACCTGAAGCCCGGGAAGCTGTACTACGGTTCTACCATGACCACGACCTAGCCGGCCATCCTGGCACCGACCAGAAAAAGCAGGCTGTTTGCCAATATTACCACTGGCCCGGGGTTACCAGCAATGTACGCGAGTACGTGCGCGAATGTCAAGTCTGTCAATCACGGAAGGCACGACGGCGAGATGGGGAGGAGCAGCAGCGGCCACGGGAACCCACTACAGCCTTCCAGACAATAGCGCTGGATGTGATGGGCCCATATCCACGAACACCGAGGGGGAACAGGTTCTTGCTTGTAGTAACTGACCTGTTCACCCGGTGGACGGAGGCCTATCCCTGTCGAAATGTGCAAGCCGCCACCATCACCAAGATCCTGGCACAAGAGTTCTTGACGTGCTGGAGCTACCCGCAGTCAGCCCTCTCCGACAATGGCAGCCAGTTCTTGGGCCGACAGTGGAGGACTTGGTGCGACGACCATCAAATACAGCACCACACCACACCCGCATACAGCCCGCGGGCAAACCCCACCGAACGCCGCAACCAGGAGCTGAAGGCGCAGATGCGCATACGCCTCAGCTCAGACCATGCACAGTGGGACAAGCACATTTCAGATGCCCTGTTCTGCATGCGCCGTCGGGTGAATGCGGCAACTGGTAGAACACCCGCCGAGATGGTTCAGGGACACAATCTACCCCTGTCCGGTGAATGGGCCACGCATGGAGTACCACACACGACAGAAGGACCGGAAGAGCGAGACTGCCGCCGCACAGCCACACACGAAGAAGCACGCCAACGGCAAAAAATCTATGCGATGGTAATAACACCAACGACGAACTGCACGCCACCCACCGTACAAGCAGGAGACCAAGTGTTTGTGCGTGTCCATCCCCTGTCGGCCACACCACGTAATTACTGTGCAGGATTGGCCCCCCGCTGGGGAGGCCCCTACATGGTACAGAGACGCCTGGGCCAGACCACATACCTCGTGCGCTTAGGTGGATGGCGGGTGAAGAAGATTCATCGTGATGACCTGCGCCTTGCCACACTCCCAGGAGACAGGCTCCCAGAATCGCCTGTAACACTGACTCCACCAGAACACCCAGCACCCAGGAGAGAACTGGACGATCCAACCACCCCTGAGGGTGAGGGGGACGAGGACCAGAACGGTGGGCAAGCCTCATGCCGACGGTTCAGACGCAAACGATTACCACGAGTAATTATCACTGATGTCTCGGCGGATGAAATAACATTAGATGCAGACGAGGCACCAAGTACACCACCGGTTGTGACCGAACCGTACGAGACTGACCCTGATGCACCTGTGTCACTGACCCCGGGAGCCTGGGGCCACCTGGCATCCCTGGAGGATGCCCACTTCACTGTCCATGTGATCGAGCCGAATGACGAGGCTAACGAACAGCCCCGCCGGCCAACCCAGCACCCGTGTCACCTGGATGATAATGGCCTCGATGAGCCAATGACCCCACAGTGACAAATTCAGCGACAAATGCGAACAAGGCTGTTCACAGGCGCAGACACCGCACCTGATAGGAGCAGCGACCATGTGCTGGCACCACCCGCAATGGAACCAGAGGAGGACCAAACCAACCAGAGCTCGAGTGTTCCGGCATCACCCGGGATTCCAGGAAGTGAAGAGACCACGTCGGCCACCCAAACTGACCCCCGCCAACATGAAAACCTGACCGGACGGCCCCAACGGGTCAGACGGCCACCGGGATACCTTGCAGACAACCACCGGGGAACAATCCGTGGTGTCCGGTCTGCTGATGCAGCACCTGGGTGCACACAGCGGGATGACCTGTGAGCAGAGCGTGAGCCCTACCAGCTGCTGCCACCCCAAGCGCCTCCAGCTTGGACCTGCTGCCAATGCTAGGGGTGCGACCATGCTGCGGGGTACCTATCGCGGGGAAAGACCGGGCTTCTCCAGGGGGGGGGGGGGCGTTTTTTACGTCGTACCGCCTGTGACAGTGAAGCCCGGTCTCCACCCCACCAGTACCTTACCCCGCTGCGAGACCGTACCCCTAGCCTAGCCTATGCAGGCTGACGCTGCCCCCCCCCCCCCTCTTAGGCCAGCCGCGGTCAACGGCAGTCGACAACGGGTCATCAACTAGGACGGACGTGCCGTTCCCCACGTTTCCCCTTCGTTCAAAAACCGTCAAGTAATTACGTGCGTGTGTTCATTGTGTTCAGACACCATATAGCCTAGGAGCTTAGTAGTGCACGCTGGGGCTGACGACCCACCACAACAACGGCTAGACGCTTTAAGACTAGCCTGGCGCCCTCCCGGAGAACAAACACCTCAACAGAGACACCAGCAACTACTAGGCTCACCCCGGGTATCGAGTTCAAGACCCCAAGTGATGGCAACTAGAAATACTGTTCGGTGTTGACGAAGGATGATGGCTCCCCGTGGAACGCACGTCCGCCCTGGTCTGCGAGTCGCTCGGTACTGTTGTTTGCCCTTGGCGTGAGGGGAGGCCTCAGCGTTCTCTCGCGCCAAAGTTGCTAAAGTTCCGTTATTCGGAAATTATTTTAATAGTAAGAAACTGAGAGCAGCTCTAAATTCACACATTAATTATTAATACTTAATCTGATTGGCAAATACTATTTAATAATTATGGTTAACAAATTGATCTAATTAAGTTTAAATATTAAGATTCACACCAGAGACTGTTCGTCCTTGCTGACTGCTCCAGTGGCTAGTCACACATGAAAAACAGGGAGGTAAAATTTATGTCAACACAACACTTTAATTAATTAAGGCTGAAGGCCGCAAAGCAGGCACTCACAAACTGATTAAGGTAAGTTCACACGTGAGTGACTTGCGCACTCCTGCGTCGCACTTTCCTTAGGCGGGGTTTTTAATTAATAGTGGAGTTGTCATTAATTTATGTTTGATTATTGGTGAACTGGGGTCGAGGTGTTTAACTAATTAGACATGGCCCTTGATTCTACCTTGGCATCGAAGACTCGCCTGACTCGGGTGGGCCATGGCTAGGGGTGCGTTCCGTTAGCGGGATCGGATACTGGCGGTTGCAGGTCGGGTTTTGGGGTGGCCTTCGGATGGACGACGTCAAGCTCATCACGGGAGTGGCCGTTAATCCACCCAGACTCTTCGTCGACCCACAAATCAATGTAGGGACCTTGTTTGCAAGTGCCGCAACGTAACATCCATGTAATACGTAATTAATTATCATTGCGAGTGTATGTAGTGCCAACGTGTTTTTTTTGTCCAGTGTAATTGTGTTACTGGTGCCCCATCCACACTATGTGAGATGCGAGATTTAAAAAACCAGCACCTAAATACCGTTTCTTTATTTCGCAAGCGCCTCCTGAACAATTAGGAAACAGTCCTCTATACTGTTTAGGACCAGTGCTTATTAGGAGCAGGGACTCCCTCCCACCATCAACAGCCATCGATCCTAGTGGAATACGCAGGGGCAAAAACCCACGACCACCTAGGTTAATCGTCGAATTAACCTGGCGCCCGCGGAGATTTCCTTAGGAGCCACTGAAAACCACTAGGACCACCCCGGGCCTCGATCCCGGGACCGCAGGTGACGACAAGAAGAAGAGAGAAGCTTTTCTCTCAGGACTGTCTACAGGACTAAAAAATCAAACAGGTAAGGGGCAGCGCCTTATATTCTTTCTATTGGTAGCGACAGTGGTTTTGTGGAAAACGATGAGTTAATTTTTCAGTCAAAGAAATCTGGCGAATATAATGAAGAAATAAATGGTGACATTTTCCGGGATTGGTTTGAAAAAAAAAACATTGCCAAAATTAGAACAGAACAGTGTTATTGTTATGGACAATGTGCCCTATCACAGTGTAAAGTGTGACAGTGTGACAAATAATTCGTGGAGAAAAAAAAATATATTTTGGAGTGGCTACTGTTAACATCATACGGCCGAAGGCCACCCCAAAGCACGACCTGCACCCGCCAGTACTCGGCTCCGCTAATGGAAAGCACCCCTAACCATGGCCCACCTGAGTCAAGTGAGCAGACCGCAGCCCAAGGTAGAGAATAGCGAACCATTTTAATTACGCATGCCACGCACTCCCCGTGCCTACAAAATTCCCCACACAATAATAAAGTAATCAGAAACAAACAAAAGCCCCTAATTAATAGAGTGCGACGTAAGAGTGCCCGGGTCACTCACGTGTAGCTTTCTACTAAAACAGCTGTGAGTGCAACCCTTGCGGCCTTCAGCCTAAATTCAGTAGTGAAACGTGTGACGTAACGCAAACAGCCCCAAATTAGCATTATCATTCGCCACTGGAGTAGTTATCAAGAAACAGACAGTCTCCAGCTTGACTCTAATATTCAAACTTATTTTAGACAAACTTATTAAATGTCAATTCTAAAACATATATAGATATTAAGTTAATCATTAAGTTTTATTGTATGAATTTAGAGCCACTTGCTTTTTATTATTAATGTAATTTGTTACGAATAACGGAACTTTAGAAACTCTGGCGCGACAGGGAGCTCACCCCTCCCCTCGCGCCAGGGCCAGACGCCAGTACAGCGCGACTCGCGGACCGGGACGGACGCACGTCCCACGGGGAGCCAGCATTTATTTGTTTCACCGAACGTCCATCTGGTAATTATAGTCACAACCAAAACCTTTTTTTAAATACTCCCCGTGTGCGCCCGGTCCTTTTCCGGTGTAGGGCCTAACCCAGCCACGTCAATTTAACACGCCCCACACAAAGCATTACGTGGGGCCGTGCAGTATACGGTACGGGCCGTCTCCCGCCACCCCAGAACTTTAGTTAATCGCCCAGTGCACAGGCACAGGCAACATCCAATCTTAAATGTGTTATTAATTTAGTAGCGAGCCGCGGTCCACACAGGTGGGCCCGCGCGCCGCAATTTACCTATTACGAGATCAGCCGACGCTAATCGAACGCTCTCCCTCAACTGCGGGGCACTGCCCATCATCATGGGCTTAGTGAGGGACAAGCTGCAGCCCTTTCTGCGACGCTGCCACACCGGCGGTGTAGCGGAGTACGTGCAGGAAGCACGCGAGACGGAACGCAACTTCCAGAGAGCCTGCAAGCGCAGCCCGAACACGAGCACCCGAGGGGGTGACAGCCCACCAGAAGCCCGGCGGAACACCGCACTACGGGACTCACCCTCACACCAACACCGAGGACTACGAGCCATCGAGGCGCCGCCAACTTGGCGAGCGGAGCGACCTTGGGACGCAGGAGCACGGGAGCAAGTCCCCCTGTGTCGCTTGGGATGCCCGCGTGGCGAACGTCACTGGCACAGCAAGTGCCCGCGGGGATTCTGGGCGGCGCGACCCGCCACACCGCCGGGCCAGGAGACACACGTGGTACCACCTCCGCCACAGCGAACCAGCCCGGCCCAGTCGGGAAACGACCCCCGGAGGGAACCGCGATTAGAGCCCCCTCCCCCCGCAACGACCATCAACCCCGCGCCTGGCAGGGTGCGCGCCCTCCCGACCTTGGGACAGCTGGGCCGCCCACGGGACAACCTGTTCTGCATCCCCGTGGAGGTCAACGGCCGGCCAGCTGCCGCACTCGTCGACACGGGAGCGAGCGACGTGTTTGTATGCCCCGCGTTCGTGTCGCAGGCGCGTTGCGTCCGGGCAGCGGCTAGCTGCGCCTGGCTACCACCACACACACCGGGCAGATGCTGGGGCATGCTGAGATTGTGGTGAGTAATCAGGAATTAATAAGTAGTGTGTCCGCAGTAGTCGTGCAAGACTTGTGTGAGGAGGTTGTGCTAGGACTCCCCTGGTTGGTCCAGCAAGATGCGGTCTTGGAGCTAGGACCCCCCCGCCTCAACCTGGGAATAGCCGAGAGGTACGTGGTGTACGCACTAGGACAGACGCCCCCACGACAGGACGCGGTGCAGCCCCTTGCGGACGTGCGCAACGATGTCCCCCCCTCCTTCCAGGCTGAGGTAAACAAGGTCCTCGCTGCCCGACCCGAAGTGTTTGCCGTGGACGGAACCTTGAGGTGGACCACCGTCACCGAACACTGCATCCCCACCTTGACTGATGACCCAGTGGTCGACCCGCCTCGCGGCTACGGGTTTAGCGAGCAGCGAATCATACGGAAGCAGGTGGATGAGATGCTGCATGACGGAGTCATCGAGCCGTCCCACAGCCGGTACAATGCGTGCATTGTGCTGGCCAACAAGAAAGACGGGACAAGCCGATTCTGTGTGGACTTCCGGCCGTTAAATGGCGTGACCGTCAGTGCCCCGCCCCCCCAGATTAGCGTCGAGGTCGCCGTAGCCGTCTTGGGAAGGGCCCAGGTCTTCTGCACCTTGGACCTGAAGTCCGGGTACTGGCAAGTGCCCATACGACGCGGGGACCGGGAGACGACGGCGTTCACGGTGCCAGACGGACGGAGGTTCCAGTTCAGAGCCATGCCGTTCGGCCTAAAATGCGCCCCGTCCACCTTCCAGTGCATGATGACCCGTGTGCTGGAGGGCTAAATCGGACAGTTCGCCCTAGCATACCTGGACGACGTCATAGTGTACTCAGACACCTGGGAGGACCACTGCCGCCATCTGGCCTTGGTGATGGAGCGGTTGGCCACAAACCACCTGACAGCCAACCCAGCCAAATGCCATCTCGGAGCCACCGAGGTCGACTTCCTGGGCCATGTGGTCAACGCGGAGGGGAACCGCCCCCAACTAGGTCACCTCCAGCAGATCGCGATGGCAGAAGTCCCACGCACCCGGAAGCAACTGCAGCGATTCATCGGGCTGCTGAACTGGCTCCGGAACTATATTCCGAATTTTTCACAAGTCATCGCGCCTCTGCCGGACCTGTTGTCGCCCCAAGTCCGCTAACACTGGGGCTCGCCTGCCCAGATGGCATTCGAGGCCATCAAGACCGCGTTCACCCGGTGCCACACACTGGCCCGCATCGACCCCGAGCGCCCACTCGACCTCCAGACGGACGCAAGCGCCCTGGGAACCGGAGCTGTGCTGTACCAGGTGAACGACCACGGAGAACGGCAGGTGGTTGACTACGCCAGCGCGAAGTTCGGCGTGGCGGAGAGGCTGTACCACAGCAACGAACAGGAATGCTTGGCGGTGGTGTGGACCGTGAAGAAATACCGTCCACACCTGGAGGGCAGGCATTTCACCCTCCGCACCGACAACCGCTGCCTCACCTGGCTCCACACCATGCAGGGGAGGAAGGGGAAGTTGATCCGCTGGGCGCTGCTCCTACAGTCGTTCGACTTTACGGTCGAGCACGTGCCAGGTGCAGAAAAATCAGCTC
Organism: Bacillus rossius redtenbacheri; assembly: GCF_032445375.1. Classification (NCBI taxonomy): domain Eukaryota; kingdom Metazoa; phylum Arthropoda; class Insecta; order Phasmatodea; family Bacillidae; genus Bacillus; species Bacillus rossius. Next base: position 22,837,236 of record NC_086330.1, on the reverse strand, counting down.
CCCGACCTGCTCTCGCGCGAGCCAGATGGCATACTGGAGGTGCTGGACGAGGAGGAGTGGGATGAAATCCTGCCTCCATCCCACACCAGCACGACTGCCGACGGACACCCTACCTGCACCCGCCTCACGCTCGGCATAGAAGTGACCGAAGACCCTCCCAGTACCGAGGCCAACCTGGAGAAGCGCGTCCTCACGGCCCAGCACCGCTCGCCGGACGCCGACCGGCGCCGCGAGACAGCGCGCGGAGGAGACCACCCCGCCTGGCAGCTCCGGGACGACCGGATCATGAACAGACCGCCGGGGGAAGAGGACGAGTGGAAGACCTACGTCCCACCCGAAGCGCGCGAGGCAACACTGCGATTCTACCATGATCATGACCTCGCCGGACACCCAGGCTCGGACCAGACATGGAGAGCCGTCTGCCGGTACTACCACTGGCCGGGGGTGAACCGGGATGTCCGGTTCTACGTCCGGTAGTGCGAGATCTGCCAGAGCCGCATGGCCCGCAGAGGCGACGGCACGCAGCAACAGCAGCCTCGCCAGCCGTCAACACCGTTCCAGACGCTCGCGCTGGACGTGATGTGGCTGTACCCCTGCTCGCCGTGGGGTAAGCGCTTCCTAGTGGTCGTGACCAACATGTTCACCCGCTGGACAGAAGCCTACCCCTGCGGCAACGCACGGGCGGCCACAATCATCGAAGTCATGATGCGCGAGTTCCTCACTCGGTTCGGCTATCCGGAGTCCTTCTTGACGGACAACGGCAGCCAGTTCCTGGGGGCCCGGTGGAGAGGGTGGTGCCAAGAAGCACACATCATCCACCACACCTCACCTTCATACCACCCCAGGGCCAATCCGACCGAGCGCAGAAATCAGGATCTGAAAACTCAACTGCGGCTGTGCCTAGGGGAGGACCACACCCAGTGGGACCGCCACGTCGCCGACGCACTGTTCTGCGTCCGGTGGCGCGTGAACGCGGCCACTGGGATGACCCCCGCCGAGATGATCCAGGGGCGTAACCTGCCACTGCCCGGCGAGCTGGCAACACACGGCGTACCACACCCAGGAGAGCAACCGGAGGAGCGCGACGAGCGACGAACCCAGGAGCACGACGCGGCACGCGCAAGACAAGCCCGCTACAGTCAGGGAATCACGCCCCAGACAGCGCGACCCCCGGCACAACTGCGGGCCGGCGATCGGGTGTACGCCCGAGCGTACCCCCTGTCGGCAGCACCGCGCAATTACTGCGCTGGACTCGCTCCCCGCTGGGAGGGGCCCTACACCGTGACGCGGCACCTGGGGGCGACGTCCTACATGGTGGACTTGGGCGGCCGCCACGTGCAGAAGATCCACCGGGACCACCTGCGAGTGGCGGCGACCCCCGGGGAACCACTCCCGGTCGAACCCGAACATGGGGACATGGCAGACGGACCAGACATCCCCCTTGATGCACTCCCTCCTGGAGGACTGGAGCAACAGCGAGAGGAAGCCGAGGACACCGCTCCAGATGAGCCCGAGTACCTCACCGACTCGGAACTGGACGCGGACGCACCCCACGACCCCAGCGAGGCACCCTGTCCCGCAGAAACTGCGCCACGAGGGGAGGCCCCTGAGAGCGAGCTGCCCCCGCGGCATGAGGAACCTACGGAGACTCACACCATGACGCGCTGGCGGAGAAGGGCCCGGCCCCGCCACGCCAGGTGCCGGGTGACCGAAGTCGCGGGGGACGACTCCGAAGACCCCGCCAGAGCGACCCCTGACCCCGAACCCATCATATCCGACCCAGACGAGGACGAAGAGGAATCGCCCCCGAGCCCGACCAGAGGTTGTTGAGGGCACGCGGCCTCCCTTGCCGACGCTACTTTCTGCATCACCGTCACACAACCGCGCGAGGAGGGGGCTGGACGTCCACGTCGGACACGACGCAGACCAGCGAGGCTGCAGAAGTTCGTCCTGAACACCACCCAGGGGCGAAGCTCACCCAGCCTGGCGCTGATACCCGAGCGGGAACGCCAGCCCTACGGACGGCAAGGCCCGACGAGCCCCGAGGGGAGTAGCCCGCGAGAGCTCCCCCGACGGGAGCGCCGACCCCCGGCCCACTTGGCCGAGTAAGTCTTGGGCGGTCTCGTCACGCCACCCCACCCATCACATGCCGCAGCGCCGCCTCCCGGCCCAGCTGCCCACGCAGCGACCGAGGCGGCGTCCACCTGCGCCGACACTCCATGCGCCGCGGTGCCGCCTCCCGGCCCAGCTGCCCACGCAGCGACCCTGGCGGCGTCCGCCTGCGCCAGCACCTTATGCGCCGCGGCGCCACCTCCCGGCCCATCTGTTCACGCAGCGACCGAGACGGTGTCCGCCTGCGCCAGCACCTCACGCGCCGCCGGCGCTAAGGCACTACGCGCTATGGGATCGTGTGTCGAAGGGTGCTGGCTGAGCTAGGGGGTCGTCGTACCGCGGGAGCGGGAACACGGGGCCGCTGGGGGGGGGGGATTTGACGTCGTACCGACGTACCGACAGCCTTTAAGCCCGTGCTCCGCACTGCCAGTACCATATCCCGTTTTCGGAGCGTGCCCCTTGCCCAGCCGGATTGAGTCAGGCGAGCGCCTCGGGCGTGACCCCAATAGACAACAAACCTCATTAACAGTCACCGCGGCCACTGGCCTTAATTAAAATGCCTGTGACTATGATCAAGTCAGAATAGGAGAAATCCCTCTAAAACAATTCACAGTGGGACAATATGTTAGTAAATTTACAGTCGCCAACTCGATGTCAAAATTTAAATAATTAAATACATTAAAACCATTGTTAAGCCTTAAGCACCCAATTACCAGGTGCTACATTTTAATTGGGCACCTGGAACAGGTTTTAACTGGTAATAGAGTAAATTCAATTAATATAAGTTTTTTGACGCCGACTCACAAAGAAGAGAAAGTTTCTCTTCCTTGCGAGGCGGCCATGTCCGGCAGTCTCCAACCACTCCACGCCGGGAACAGACGTGTGTCCGTGGGCAGCATCCAAGTTTTCTTTCATTGATTATTTTTACTCTGTACTAAATCTTTAAATTTAAAACCTCTTATTAATTCATCGCTGCCCACGTCGACTCGGCGCGTATTTTACGGAACCGGGCCTATCCCGACCGTCTTTATCGTGATACCGCGCTGCGGATCGTATCAATCACGTAAGTGTTTCGCCGAACTCAGGAGCCCGCTCATCGACCCCCCCCCCCTCCGCAACCCGTTAACTTTCGGCGCTGGCCGTCTCCAGCGAGCATCGACCCACGTCCCGCGAGACTGCCGCGGTAACCATTGTCACGTAGTGTTGTGTTAGTGTTGGTGAGAATTTTTGTAGCGGGAATGAACCGCGGAGCGGACTTGTAGAGTGTACCGTGTACCCACATGGACCCCCGGCGAAACTCACAAATTAAATGTATTCTCGCCAACTCGTATATCATTTTCCGTAGTTCCCCGTTCTCCACACGGCCGAGCGGCCTTCACAGTCAAGCGTAGAACCATTCAGGTTACATTCAAGCCGTGTACCTGGCGGGGCACGCGGGGGCAGAGTACCCACGACCCCACACCAACGGCCTAGCAGCCCGCTAGCATGGCGCCCCTCCGGACAACAAGAGCATCGCGATGCCCATAGCGCCCGTCAGGTACCCCCCGGACCTTTCACAGAGGTCGGGTGACGGCACGGTACACTCTACAAGTCCGCTCCGCGGTTAATCCCGCTACAAAAATTCTCACCTACACTTGGCGACGTCTAGCGGTTACACAATTAACAAGAAAAAAACACAACACTACGTGACACTGAAATGGTTACTGCGGCAGTCTCGCGGGACGTGGGTCGATGCTCGCTGGAGACGGCCAGCGCCGAAAGTTAACGTGTGCAGGGGGGGCTCTTTGAGCGGGCTCCTAAGTTCGGAGAAACACTTATGTGTGTGCAGCCGCCAGGCATATGAACGGCGTCCTTAGTTAAAATTACTTTCGCTGGAGTCGGCCAGTACCGTACGTTCCGTGATACGATACGTAGCGCCGTATCATACTGAAAACGGTCGGGATAGGCCCGGTTCCGCAAAATACGCGCCGAGTTGACGTGGGCAGCGGTGAATTAATGAAAGGTTTTAAATTTGAAGATGTATTACAGAATAAAAATAATCAATGAGACAAACTTGAATGCTGCCCACGGACAGACGTCTGTTCCCGGCGCGGAGTGGTTGGAGACTGCTCAACATGGCCGGCTCGCAAGGAAGAGAAACTTTCTCTTCTTTGTGAGTCGGCACCAAAAACTTATAATAATTTAATTGGTTACATAATGAGTAAAAAACATGCAACATGCTCCAGGTGCTTGATTAAAATGTAGCACCTGGTAATTGGGTGCTTAAGGCTTAACAATGGTTTTAATGTATTTAATTATTCAAATTGTGACATCAAGTTGGCGACTGTAAATTTATTAACATATTGCCCCACTGCGAATTTTTTTAGAGGGATTTCTCCAATCTGACTTGATCATAGTCACGGGCATTTTAATTAAGGCCAGTGGCCGCAGTGACTGTTAATGAGGTTTGTTGTCTGCTCTGTGCGTGATTTACTCGCCCGGACTACGGGCTACGACGCACTTATTACATGTCGGGTAATTAGTAATTTCGTACTAATGGCTTTTCGCTTAATTGAATTATGGGTTCGAGTCTCCGGGGTTCCGTACCTTTAAGTTTCATTACGTCTATTGGGGTCACGCCCGACTGACTCATTCCGGATGGGCAAAGGGGCGCGCTCCGAAAACGGGATACGGTACTGGCGGTGCGGAGCACGGGCTTAACGGCCATGGTCGGTACGACGTCAGTTAAAGTTCTGTTGTCTGAATTGCTGTGTTTGCATTCACTAAAAAGAAGTTCATTTCAACGTAGATCTGGACCAAGCTCTTGGAAAAGTCGAGGGGAAAAAAATGTGTAAGTACCCTTTAAACATTTGTCTATGGAAAAAAAAAACAGATTTTCAAGATTGTTAAAATTATATGGATATAAATATTAACTAGTAAACATATCTCGTTGATACTGCACAAAAATATAAACACGGCAATGAGTGAATGTATTTAGGCTATTTAACATTCTAAATTCAGCTTCTGATTAAAAAATTTAGCAGGGAAATGTCTGGGCACGCCTATGGCTACTACGCACTTGTTTAATGCCTGTAAATTAATAATTGTGTCCTAATATCTTGTTCCTAAATTGTTTTATGGGGTCGATCTCCTCGGTTCCGTGCCCTGAACTTTCTTTTAGTCTAGTGGGGTCACGCCCGAGGCGCTCGTCTGACTCATTCCCGCTGGGCTAGGGGTTTGCTTCGAAAATGGGATCTGGTACTAGCGGTGCGGAGCATGGGCTTAGAGGCCATGGTCGGGACGACGTCACATGTTGTACCTGTGTACCTCTTACAATATCCTAATATAAACAACCCCCCCCCCCCAAATAAAACAGTTCCTGTATGTTATTACACTCCTTCCATTGGTAAAATTTCTCCTCTAAATTTAACCATTATTTGTACCACCCTCTCGTATAATATTTGCCCTGCTATTCACGACACTCTGCTCTAACCATATCTTTACTGCGGGCATATCATGATCACCTATCCTTTACACCACCATAGAGTGGGTCGCTTTTTTTTACTTTGAATAAATCTGCTGTCAAAGATTTATGCAATTTGCTATTTAAATATTATTTGATTCCAAACGTGAACATTCTAATCATTATAAACCATTAACATTTATTATTTAAATCTCTTTATTCATTTTGAATGAATGTAAAATCTTTTTTAATACTCTCATAGTAAATACTCATTGGAGTAACATATCCATGACCTTTCGTACGTCAGATTCAGTCAGAATAACATGGCCAATCAACATTTACCTAGCAGCTGATTGGGAAGCATACGTTGTCAGATAATTTTACGATATAACATCACCTTTTTGATTATTTTTGCAGAATGATCCGTGAATGCCGTGGGAGGAACGATTTTCACATCAATTAATGAAGTCTGAAGTGTAGGGGCTGAAAATTTCTTGGTCATGGCCAAGCTTGCTGTTTCTAATCCGCTCAGATATTGTATGATACGCGAGTATGACCCACACTTTGGCTTTAGAAAACAGTTGCTTAGAGAGAGACTCAATGTTGCCAGGAATTTATACAGAAAAGATTTATTTGCTCATTACGGCTGTGTAAACGCAATCGAGTTTTCAAATAAAGGAGAGCTTCTAGTGTCTGGTGAGAATATATATTGTTTTTAATAGGACTTTTAAGTTTGATTATGGTTTAAGAGAAGCATGCCCCAGGAATGTTTTTAGTGGGTATTTACAGGAGAACTTTCCATTTAATGTCATTTAGGGGTGTAGGCTGATCATGTTTTCCTAACACTTGTCAAACAACACTGAAATATATTTGATTTCTGTAAGCAATACAGCTGTTTTGTAGTCATTATGTGAAAATTATGATTTTCTTAACTGTGGGAGGTTTGGACTGTCATAGTTTTTGCATAGTAAATTAAAAGTTTTTTTTTCTGTGCTGTTATAAAACTACAAAACCTGTTAAAAGTAGTATAAAGGAATGCTAATGATTGAAGATCATTGTTGAGAAGGATACTTGGGACTGGACCTAACATACTAGGATATATTTAATTTTTCCAAACCTACATAGAAGTGAGGATAGTGTAATACAGAAGCATAATATTTTTTGTGTGGTTTGAGATAATTTTGTGTTAATTCTGTAGGTAATTGTTTCATAAGTGGCTACGTAATGTTTGTTGAATGTGCTTCCAGATTACTTTGTCATCTGTATAAGGTTGAGTACTTGGTGGGTGTGGTCATTTATTTTATGACCTTTAGTGTCAGAATATTTAACTGGTGATTAATATCTTGCAAACCGTAGCTCACTAATTTGATCTTTGAGTAGTCAGAGACTATTGAAAAAAAAATTATATATATATATATATATATATATATATATATCCTTAAAAATTATTAGTTGGATAATTCTTCTACAGAGTTGAAAAAAAAAATTACAATATACATGTTAGTAAATAGTATTTTTAAGTATGTCTGATTAATTTTTCGTGATGATTGACAAATGTTATTTTTCAGTTGTTTGTATATTTACCTATACTGATGCATTGTTAGTACCATGTTGAATACGGTATGTGTTTACATCATTTGTCATGGGGGAATGAGAAAAAATGTTTCCAATTGTACAAAGTGGTTAAAAATAATAATTCATGCAGGGTGATTCACGAGAAGTTGCCACTACTTACAGGGCTTATAATTTACAATATTTAGAAAAAATTCCATTTCTTATAAATACTGTGGGTCAGACAGACAGAGTAACTCCACAAATTGAAAAATGGCTTACAATGAACAACATATTTTGTATGGGGTTGAATGAACGACATTGTTTACCGAAGGAATGCATAAACATTTAAGGAACTAGCAGTATCATACATGCCACTATGTGAGGAACAGACAGTCATGTGCAGCTATGTTATAATATTTTCTAACCTAACTCAAACAAAACGTATTGGGTTGGGAGAGGTCCGGTTTAAGGAAGAAGTTTTTGTCTCAGGCCAAAGCCTACACGCCATATCATGTGGGGTTTCAACCATGCAGGAATGGTAGCGTGCATAGTGTGCGTTAATTGGGGATTGGCCAGCCATGGCAGTGATTGATGCCACGAGTAACTCCTCAATATTAACTCTAGAATTTAACTAGTTAAGGACCCAGGTGAAACCTGCATATACACAGGGGAAACCCTGGGCTCAGTCTCACGGGGTGCAATCTAGGTAATGCATTTAGTAAGCAGGTTTAGTACAGGAACAGACGAGACGAGGATGGTCCGAATGAAGAGTTGGACTGGGCAGAAAAAGTTTCAACCGTGCATTGTTTGGACGCTACAGTATTACTGTCCTTTTATTATGTTGTGTAGTTCTGGGTAGAGCATCGTGTGTGGTATATAAGCATGTATGGAAGTAGATTGCAGCACATTTGAACATCTTTGCGAGCTCGTCACATGAAATTTTGACTGCCAACTGTAAACAATACGGTCTGATAATACACTGCTATTTTTGACGTGACAAAGTCTAATAAATCGATGAACGCCGGCTGCATGCACGAAAAAGTGTCCCGTTTCGCTGTGTCCCGTTACACTCATTTTATATTGCTCTTTGCTAACCTGAACTTCCTAGCATTGTGACCGAGTCCGTGGCGTAATTCTGTTATCATGCATTTCAGTGTAACATTTTCATTGCTCTTTGCTAACCCTTTCCTCCTAGCATTGCTGCAGAGTCCGTGGCGCAAATATATTATTTTTGACTGCATCTTGGTGTTGGGTAAGCCATTTTCCTTCACATCATCCTTGAAACACTCCCATTCGTTTCCTACTTTTCTTATCATCATCCTATCCTTAACAGATAACACAGATTGGAAGAAGTTAAATAGCAAACATGTATAAAAGTTATAGTTAAAATAATCTTTTTGTTAAAGTAATAAACATATTTGAATTAATGAGTGAAAATAAAAGCAAATTTATCAATTAAATTGTAGATTTAATTTTACTCCTTCTTTGTATCCATACAAAATAGTGATAATTCAATAAAAATGATTCAATTTTATCCTAAAAGTATGCAATCATTTCATCAATGTTTTGTTATGACGTCACGTTAAACTATTGTCCGTAAACCGACTTTACAGACAACCAATTTTTTTTCTATGAATGGTTTTATCATTGTATTCATTATTTTAATGTTTTGTATTACTGTGCAAGTGTTAAGAATAGGATTAACATTTATGTGATATATGTATTTTGCTCCAAATGATGTAAGAAATAAGCCCTTTGAGTGGCGGTAACTCCTCACGAATCATCCTGGAAATAATTGAAATAATTAAAACAGTACCAGCCTATATGTGTTTGTGTTTTAAATATATATTTATATGTACATTTTTGCAAATGTACCTTATTGTTTTTTTGTTAGTTGATATGTATTGTTGAGAGTGGTATGTTTGAATTAGAACCGTTAATGTGTTGATCGTCAAATTTATATTGATGTAGGCATCATACAAAAACAGACATACACAAATATACGTAACACACAGATACAGACACAAACACACATACAGGCATATGGACAAACACACATGGGCAGACTGATGGATAAACACACAGGCAGATTGACAGACATACACATACGTAAATGCAACCAGAATAATACAAAAAAAATACACACACACAGCAATTCATACATTTTCATATACATACATATACACACAATCATATACATACATTTAGACATAAATATACACATGCTTGCAAATTCACACAACCAGATACGTACGTGCATAGGCACTGTTATACACACATGCATATGCACACATGCATACAAATAACATGTATATACTCACATTCTTACACATGCATGCCTATACATGCATATATATATACATATACACACACACATATATGTGTATATATACATACACACACACATATACATACACACACATACATACACACAGAAACATGCACATAGACACATAAACACATATACTCTAACAGACCTGCCAACTCTCACAATTTTGGTGTGAGGCTCACGATTTTAAGGTCCATCTCACGCCCTCACGCCAAAATAGTTTCTCCTCACGATTTTTCGGGGCCCCAAGATTTTGTTTGTAAAACTTACAAAACAAGTTTTACCAAAGCTTACAGTAACGAGTTTCCATCAATACTCGAGTCACGTAAAGGAAGCAATTTTGCGTTTTGTATCATGTGCCGTGCTGATTTTTCTATCTCGCATAGTGGAAGAGACATTGTGAAACATGTCGCTACAAAAAAACACAACTAACACGTGAAGTGTATTGCTTCCAATAAAAAAATTAATTTTGCTGTGAACAGTGATAATAGTGTTACACGAGCAGAATGTTATTTTACATCTTTTTTAGTTGCGGCCCTGCATGATCACTACACGACAGCGCTAAATTATGTTCAACTAAATTAAATTTAAAGATTCTCATTTGTTGTATTTTATATCTAACCTGTATTTATGGGCCTGAAAATTTTTATCGAGGACCTCATGATTTTTTAAATTTGAATGTTGGCAAGTCTGCTCTTATATACGCAGACATGCTTATTCACATATATGCATATCAATACACATGCATATGCACACACACTTAGATACAGACAGACATACTGATAAACATGAGATAGACAAACACACAGAGGTAGACAAGAGTAAACACACACAAGCAGAATGACACACACACAAAGGCAGAATGACAAAAATACACAGGCAGACAGATAGACGGACAAACACACTGCCTGACATAAACACACTTAGCTTACACACAAACTGACACATACATAGACTTAGACATATACACACTTACAGACATACTTATTCATTCAGATATATTCACACAATCAGACACATACATCACTTTTGTGCATAGTTTCTGGACTTTTTGGTTACTACATGAACAGTTGTCTTAACACTGAAGAATCCGTAAATATTTTGTGACTATGACAGTGTTAGGAAGTAGCACAGAAATTTATATTTTTTGTTTTTATTAAAAGTTAATTAGAAAATTATAAAAGACTTGGAAGTCTGAAATCTTGGTATTATGTTTGTGGTTTGTGCTGAACATTCTGAATTGTCTGCCCGCAGCCTAGTATATGCAATTAAAATGTTTACAATAGTTGAATAACATCACCCATACCAATACAGATTATTTTGGACAAAAAAAAGGGAATTTTTTATAGTAATTTTATTTTTTTGTGATTATAATCAAGTGAATTTAAGTTAATTGTATTTTGTTGAGACTATTAAAAATGAATTTGCCAATTATGCTGCAAATAGTTTCCAGTGACATTGTTTTTCCTCACAATGCTTTGGTTATTATTGGATTAGGATAGTTAATGGTTTATGAAAAGTGTTGTTTGCCCTTGTAGTTTGCATGAACAGAGTCATAACAGCTTAACCCACGATCGGGTGCGCTATGAAATGGTCATGAGTGGGCACGCATTGAGAAAATTGTTCATATCAGTAACATATATTTTTTAGAGCTAAAATTATGAGAGTTTGTTATACATCTCTAATTAATTTTGCATGTTCAAATTAACTAAATATTTTGAATGAAAAGATTTCATACATCAAGGGCATTGGTGTAGACTGCACAAAGTGACACCAATTTTATCGGGCCTGCATAGATCAAATTGCTTACAGCAGATACACAGCACACTTTGCAATTCAATCTTATGCTTTCTTTCAGGAGAGTTGGTATTTGGCACTGGGCTGCTCAAATGTAGCCGACTTTAAGGTGCTACATGGCTCGTGTTCATAAAATGACATCCAAAAATGGTAACTTTACTAGATGCTGTCAGAAATTTGCTCATAGCTCACCAGATCTTGGGTTAATAATTGATGGACTTAATAAAAGAGTAAAATATGTTTAAGTTACTTTGACACAAACTTAAGGTGATGTAGGGGGAGAGAGGATTAAATGATGTGTGAACTGCATTGTGGCATGTTAAAAATAAAACAGGTAGGCCTACATGAGAACCTGCTGGTCTTATTTAGTCAGTTTTTTTTAAAACTACATTTCAGATGACCAGAAAAAGCAAAACACTTTTAAGATGTCTTGCAATACCTTATTTTTAAAACCATGGATACAGCCATATTGCTGATGAAGTTACTGTTTGCATTGAAAAGTTATAGGTGTCTGTGTTGTGAAAACTTCTTGCATTTGTGTTTAGCAAAAAATTGCTGGAAAATAGTGACTTTGCTTCAATACCTACTAGAAGAAATTTTTGAAGGGGATGTCAGAAATTAATTTAAGGAGACAAATCAATTTTTTGAATGATTATTACAATAGAGAATATTGATTTAACATAATATATTGGTCATATGCCATTGCTGGTATTGTCTTTTAAAGCTTCTGTGTTGGTCCGTGCTGTCTTCGTCGTGATGTCCAGATCATGTATTTAGTTTTGTCACTGGGTACATCTGCCACTGTGTTGTCTAGAGCATTTTCTTCTTCTGTTTTTTATTCTTGTTGCAGGTGTCTTGTCGTGTTCAGCGTATTGTGTTCATCTGTGTTGTAATTTTTTTCTTTCTAAATTTCTTTCATGGAATTCTTTTTGTCACCTAAGAATGTAACACTTGACATCCCCTGATATTGACTTGTTCTTCAGGTGTTTATGTATGGATTCATCTTTGTTATCCATTGCTGAGGTTTTTTTATATGACAACCCAGAGTAAAATAGCAATGGCATATGGCCAAGATATTATTTTAAATCAAGGAGACTGTTGATGTCAGTTCGCAAAGTGGGACACTGTATTAACTACACAGCCAGCTCAAAAAAAAAACACACACATATCTGGGAGATGGTAAAGAATGGCAAAACAAATAAATGTCTCTTTACATCTAGAGAGCAATGTCATTAAAAACAGCAGTGCAATTGAGGGTAGATGGAGAATTATTGACCATGGCTTTTCGGAAGAACCCATCCCAGAATTTGCCAAGTACGATTTCAGGAAACTTAGGTAAAATTAAACCTTTATGAACATGATGAGTGTGTGCGAGTGAGGAATTTGAGGACAGTTCAGGTAAAGGCTAAGAGGAAAGTAGGCTGTTGCTTGCCACAGAGGGCAAAACCCAACAGCTTCAGGAATTTAAAACATAATATTATACCCAGTGTTTGAGCATTCCACTGCTGTACTTGGTAATAATCGCAAAAAAAAAAATTTATAACTCGGGACTTGAGTGTCAGTTGTGTCAGAGCTTTTGAAAATAGCTGCGTAGTAATAAACAATTAAGAGTTTTCTTGTGTTGGGATTCCCTGATGAGGTCTAATGTAGGAAACAAAATATTCAGGCTTTGGCTACCCAAAAACTCTATTTCACCTTTTGAACGTAATCAAGGAAATAATCTAGCCTTATGATTTGGAGCTGCATCGAATTGGTCCAAACAGGAATGTGGTAGGGGCCTCTAAAAGTATGGATAATTTATACTTCCATTAATGCTGGCACACAAGACTGTCTTATACACACCAAAGCAGAATGTGAGATGTTTCAGCAAGCACACAAACTTTCTTATTGGTTGAGTAAAAACAGAGAACGAACAGTACTGTGGGATGTGGAACTAACCATCAGTAGCATCATTTTCTCTGTAATACTTCAATTATTTATGGTGAGTAGCCCATTGCTTCCAAATATATGTGCATATAACACTTATTTATTGCCAAATTTAAAAAAAAAAAATTGTATGCACAATACTTCCAAGAGAAGCATTTTTGCAGATGACAAGAGGACTTAACAGAAAGGAGAAAGTAGTAATGGCAACATGCAGATGAATGCAGTGAAAGGGCATGTTGGGAACCACAGCCATGCCTAACTAGCAATTTGGCCCGTCTATCGAATGTCAGTTTTGTTTCAATGGGAACACCAAAAAAAAATTAATATAAAGCACAATTGTATTTAAAACATGTTGTAAAATGCTGTCGCACAGAGAGAGAAAGTACAGGTGAAGTTAAAGTTTTAAAAAGTTCCTGACATCATGTTGCGTCCGTAATTCGGATTTATTCTTTGAAATTTCATCTAAAACTGTACCTTTTGTTTTTTAACTCTGTAAAAATTAGGGAACAATGTACAGAAATGAAAACTGACAGTAACAATAAACTCTGAGCGAACTAAAAATGCCGGCAGTGCAGTAATACGGCCTGGTGACCAAGGTCAAAAAACGGAATCCACTGTAGAAATCTGAATGCAGGTGTCTCGATCGGCGCTGAGTAACAGAATGTGCCTAACCAAAGAATGCTGGATTAAAATACAGGGTGCCCATTAAAGAATTTCCCAGTTTCATTGGTGTATTGTAAGAGTTTAATTTACACTATTTTCAACAAAACATACATCAAATTATAGGTAAAATAACCTAGTTTTTCTAACAAATGTTCAATATGTACACCTTTAGTTATACGCCACACATCCAACCTAAAGTTCAATTCTTCCAACACTTTGATTAACACGTCCAGAGTAATGGTAGCAATAGCCTCTTCAATTCTGTGCCTCAACTCTGGCAAATAATTGGGTAGCGGAGGAACGTAGACATGACTTTTTATAAAGCCCCAAAGGAAAAAAATTGCATGTCGTTATTTCAGGTGATTTGAATACAGCACTGGAAAGAATGACTTCTGAGGTAAATTTTTAGGGCTATATTTTATTTTAAATGCTTATCAAAGATGGAAATTTAACTTTTTTACTTAGTCTGAATCTAATATCTAGATAGATGTAAAGTGTTAGCTTGTGTGTGTGTGTGTGTATACACACACACACACACACATACTAAATATGTAGATATATATTACACAGGTCAACAATAGTTTTGGTGCTGGGGTATTTGGAGCGATATCATATGAATTTGGTGCCCTGAATTCAAATATGGCGTGAGTTTTTGCCCAGGAGGTCAAATTTCTAAGATATAATGTTTTAGTGAAATATATGTTATACGTTATTTCAGGTTAAATCCATTAAATCTAAAAATTAAACAGGAAATTCTTATTAAATTACACAAATATATTATACAAATATCATTATATTCTACAAATATTATTAGTATATACTAATATTGTTATATATAAAAATATAGTACCAAGTCATTGATGGAACCAACTAGTCACTTAATACTTCGGAAGCTTCTTTTTCTTGAACTTCATTTTTAAACTCCAGCAATAATCTGCCATCATGTGCGTATCCCATCTTGATAGCGGTCCTCCATAATTTTAATATCTTGATGAAATCTTTCACCTTGCTCCTCACTGCTGTCTCCTAAATTTTCAGGAAAACGGTCCAGGTGGCTGTGTAAACAGTGCACCATACTCATGTTGAACCCAAGGGATTTAAAATTTTTTAGCATATAGTTTACCATTTCAACATGGTTTTCTGATTTTCGTTTGTCTAGAAAATTTCCGACAACTGCAACAAATGTAGTCCAGAATTTTCGCTTAGCCTCATTCATGGATTTTACGAGGGCTTGGTTTTTAATGAATTTTCTTATTTCTGGGCTGTTAAATATTCCTGCTTTAATTTTTTCATTACTCAAGTGAGGCATTTTTTCCCCTATAAATGCAAAGCATGATCCGTCCTTATCAAGAGCCTTTACAAACTGCTTCATAAGGCCGAACTTGATATGCAGTGGAGGAAAGATGATTTTCTCTCGTTCAACTAAGGGTTTGTTAATAACGTTTTTTTCTCCAACGACCATGTATTCTATTTTAGGCCACTCTTGTCTAACCCAATGGTGTGTTTTTTTCTCTACTATTCAAGAGGCACAAGAAACAAGGATATTTGTTGTGGCTACTTTGTGGTCCGAGGAGAAAGTTTACCATTTCTAAGTCCGTACAAATCACCCATTGATGTTCACAATACCTTATCTTCTCCAAGACCAAAGCTATGGTGCTATATGTTTCTTTCATTGTCTTTGAATGAGCATTGGTATTGAACCAAATTTATTCCTATTGTGTAGAAGAACACATTTGGAGCTTCACTTATCTCAAAAAGTAGAGCTGATAGAAAAAAAAAAACTAATTTCATATTTAGATTTAGTGCCCCAAATATAGCTAAAATCAGTTCCAAAATCCTAGGCACCAAATTTTTTTTTTCTTTGTTTGCCTGTGCTATGTATGTATATGTGTAGGGTTGCCATATTTTTTCACGGACCAACCGGGACAGTTCGGTCTTTTTTACTTTAGGTTTTAGGGATGTCGGTTTCCGGGGGGGGGTATGAAAACAGTAATTTAAAAAAACACTAAAAATATAGAATAGATAATCTTTGTTATTTTATTCATAATGGTACACAAACATTGATATTTTTACAAAACAAAACAGTTTTCTACTTGTTGTACCACTCGTATTTTTCACTTGAGTGAACCTTTCTCAATAAGTCCTTCTCTTTAATTTTTTCATAAAATTCATTGCAGCTAAGTCAGAAGTTAACTTTGCACACCATCAAACCGCGGACTGTGGACTCATGCATCAAACCCCATCACTCATCGAAAAAACCCGCTCAACTGGGGCGGACGTTCCAGGAAGATAGAACACATACTCAACAACCATTCCAAGATTAGACATTGTGATGTTTTGTTGCTTAAAGGAAGAGAGTAGCTCCATCCATTTTTCTTCGCTTGATTTTTTACGATTGTTTACCTTTTCTTCTCTTTCCCAATCACCTACTTTAGAAGCCCAAAATTTCTTGGCAAGAACAACCTCATCAAAAAGCTCGTCAGTGTTAACCTTAGGTTTTCCGAGATTCTTGTTTATCAACTCTGCTGTTCTTTCAACGTTTTCCCATGAAATGATGTTTTCATTGATCCAGACAAAGTCTCGTGCTTCACCGAAACTGTCTTCCCACAGGTCAAGATAAGAGATACACCGACTGTAAAATTCTTTGAAGTCACTGGCAATGCGGTTTCAGTCTACATTGTCTTTCCCTTGAAATGATTTTAAGAGACATTTAGCCCCATGGGGAACGAAGTTTGACTCTTTTCTTTCTTTTAAATTCTCCTTCAACAACTGTAATAAATGAGCAACATCAGTAGCACTGGACTTACTTTTTTCCAAGGCTGAAATTGTTTTATTAAACAATGTTAGCTGGCCATGCACAAACCAAAGAACCATTTCACCACATTCATCATCAAAAAAGTTTTTTTATCAGAGCTGGACACATTTCTTGAGATAAGAAGTACTCCTTCAAACCAGGAAATATTTGTAAAATTCGTTCAGTTGCAGGCATGAGGGAGAGGAATCTTGTATTACAGTGTTTTAATAATTTACGATATTCAACATCTGCAAACTCACAGAACTCTTTGAGCTGAGTGACCCTTACTGTATAGATGTGAAAATACTTGTAAATCTTTACTACAAGGGCTTCGACTTCAATGGGAAGCACATCTACTGCAGTCTGGACTGCGTTTTGGACAATGTGAGCTCCACAACCGATACCATTTATTGTTCTCCCCAGTTCATTCTTTACAAGAGTAAAAACATTGTTTTTCCCTGCCCTCTTGACTCCACCAAAGTTTGTTTTGCAATTGTCACCACAAAAGCCCACTACTTTATCTTCTAGTTTATTTTCCTTGATGACTGTCATAAGATGACTTGTTAATATGTCTGCAGTTTCGCCAGGTACAGATTTAAATTCTAGTAGTTTGACTTGCACTCCAGATTCCTGTTTAAAATAACGCACAACTATGGGGACAAGTTTAACCTCTTTTCTGTTGGAAGCATCCATACTTAGCGCAACAAAATTTGCATTTATTAAATCATTCTTTAATTCTTCCAGCGCTAAAGGTGCTATTACATTTAATATTATAGCCTCACATTTGGTTTTTCCCAATGAAAATTTTGGTTCAAAAAATTTGGAAATCAATCTAGAGGAACATGTGTTGGAATTGAAGCTTATGTTGTGATTTGATGTATGATAGGCGAATGTCGCTTCTTTAGCAGCTATTTCATATTCAGAATCAAGAGGATTTGTATTTTTGAAAAAAGTTGATATTTTTGATGATCCAGCAAGGCTTAGTAAGCTATTTTTGTGTTTCTTTGAGTTTAAATGGTTGTTTAAATCAGATTGTCCTCCGTGAGCAACGGAAAATTCAGAGCCACATTGTTCACATTTGACTCTATCATCATGTGTACATCCTTTTTTTAAAAACGGAAATTTACTCTGAAGGCTTTCACTAAATTTGCAGACTCTTTTCGGCTGGGTTTTGAGGTTAGATTACTGGATGAAAAACACAAAGTCACACTGTCACACAAACTGTTACATTGTTTTGCCTACTTGATGCAAGGAAAACTGTACAAATATGAAATGACGATGAATAGTTAATACTTAATATTAATAATAAATTAATAACTAATACTGCACACGTACACGCTATTGTAGTACGTGACTGATGGACTGTTGGAGATGGCGACTACCGCGAGATTCCGTTAGTGCTCGGTACAAGTCGGGCAGTTTCGTAAGTGGTAGGTATATTTTGGCGCTGCTAGAGTGGGGAAACATATTGACAATGACAATCACGCGGGGGCGGGATGCGTATTGGTTGATTCAAGGTTACGTCGACTGCAGGCTTCGCCTCCAACGGACTTCTCTGCTGCCGACTTCTGTAAATTTGTATTACTGTGTTACCAAAATGTTACTGATCACACAAGAGCAGATTAATCATTCTCTGATCTAATAATTTTGCTCAATTATTTTCAAGAAACTGTGCCCTGATTCTAAGCCGGGACAATTTCAACAACCGGGCGGGACACCGGGACAACCCAGTATATCCGGGACTGTCCCAGCGAAACCGGGACGTATGGCAAGTCTATATATATGTATATATATACACACATACACACATACCCATACACCCATATACATACACCATAAGTCTTATACGTTTTCAACTTACTTTTTGTGATGAACCTGCAACCGAAGTTTGTTTGACAAATTCTGACTCGACTCAAAATTATGGCAGGGATCCTAGGAATGTCATAGTGTTATTTATCATATAATCATTAGTTCAGCTTTCAGATGTTCTGTATGTTATTAATAATGTAGGTAGCGATTGGTTTTATTTCATTCCTACATAGTTTAGTTTCACCCTTTTTTTTGCCTTACCCGTGGCTGTGTCAGCTTCAAACTTTTTGTTGCTTAGTCCCTAAATGCAGTAATGGGGTGAACTTAATTGGTCTTTTGTTTTTCTTTAAATTAAGGTTTGAATTATATTTTTTGTGAATTTGACCAGTTGGGAACTACTTGCAACTGATAAACTGGTATAACCAAAATATATTTGATTTATTTAAAAATATAAGAAATCTAATAATAATTATAACATGTACTTTTTTTTGTTGATGCTTCTGTTTGGAGTTGCTAATGGTGTTTAAAACATTAATTATATTTTCGTACATTATGCGAGATATAAAATGTACATGAAATCATGAAATATAGCAACAAACTTCATACACAGGTTCTTAAAAAAAAAAAAAAATAGACCCTAAATCTTATGAATTTTTAAAGTTGTTTCTTTTCTTATGTCCTTGTTACCTTATACTATAATATATTTTATTGTTACCTTATACTATAATATATTTTATTTTATTTTTATCTGATCATCTTACATCTTTATACATAATATATTTACCTCATATTTTAAAATTATTATCTCACCATACATTTCACACTCTAATGCTTTCAAATCTAAATATATATATATATATATATATATATATATATATATATATATATATATATATTGTCTTTTAATTTTTATTTTCAGCATATAGTTTGTATAATTTATTTTCTTCATACAATGTTTGGATGGCTTTTAGTGTTTTTTTTGGTTATATTAAAAAGTTTTCCAGCATTTCTTGATTGTGTGATTTCATATAAATATTTTTTTCTGGTTTTTATTATTTTCTCTTTGTTAATTTTTTTTGTGGTGTATTCTAACTATGCATGATGGATTTTTCAGGTGGTGATGACCGAAGGGTCCTTGTGTGGGATGTGGAACAAGCTATACATGGAGGGAAACCACCCCATGCCATGCGCACTCAGCACATCAGCAACATATTCTGCCTCAGCTTTGACAGTGCTAACAGAAGGGTTTTCTCAGCCGGGAATGATGATCAAGTCATTGCACATGATGTTGAAACGTGAGTTCTCACTGTGCATTTTATACAGCAAACATTCTCATCTTTTGTTTGTGGGAGTTTACTTTTCCTGTGGAAAGTGACAAACAAGGTGACATTAAATTGTGACATATATACTTGTGTACCATAGTCAGGAAAAAAACCATTTGCATAGTATGTCGGATGTTCAAAATATTCTTCGGAGAGTTTATTTATTTAGTTTGTTTTGCCTCCTTTAAGATCATATCATACCATAAGGGAGTTAAGTGTATGTGTAAATCATACCCAAACACCAGGAACTATTATTTGATTAGTGGTAGCAAAATTGGTTTTTTTAAAAAGTGATGGAAAAGAGTATTGAATTGCAATCATTGTTAATAGATTCAGCTTTCTTTCGATTACAGTTGCGTGTACTTTTGCTAAAACTAGTTAGTGATAAGTAGGCAAGGTTAAGTTGTATCTCTAAAGCCAGAGAAAACATTAGGAAGTGCTAGGGGTAGTAGTAATAATAGTAATGAGTAATTACGAGGTTTGCTTCAACAGCATTTGTAAGGATGTGCTTGAGCACCAATGAAACAAACAACTCTGTATAATTTGAAACACAAATTAAATAAAGACAGATCTGAGAGCAGCAGCAAACAATCCAGTTAAAATAGGACATTAAGAAATAGAATTCCATAAAATAATAAAAAATTAAAAAAAAAATATATTGTAAGCTTTCTAGAAGTTTTTGGAAACAGTAGAGCGATGGACTTTTATAAAATGTAGAATACTCCCATTTGCTTTGTAGCATTGCAAGACCCCTGTCCTCCCCAGCTTTGCAGGGTATTCTTATGCCATTATATTTGCCAGATAGATAGTATATTAGCTGATTATTTGGTCCAAGGTCATAGTGACCTAGTTTTTCATACTTGTGTTTTATCATTCTTAATATTCTTATGAGTAATATTGTGATATTTAGTTATTTTGTTCAGAAAAAGCCATTTAACTATGTTTTTACTGGTTTTAACTTGGTTTGCTAGGTTATTATTTGTGTAGATGTAATTTTCAGTATTTTATTTACAGGGTGTCTACTGACCCTGGAAAACCTGGAAAACCTGGAAATATCAGGGAATTTTGTAATCAGGGAATAATCAGGGAAAAATCAGGGAATTTTTTTAAAAATCAGGGAATTTTTGTTTGGTAGGTTGTAGTTGGCAATACGTTTTTTGTTTATTGATCAGCTTGCATTGGCGTGGCATCATGTGTATCCCCTCCCATTTTTATTTTTGAATGGCAAATAACGAACAGTTCCCACGTCCAAATTCTTTTATTTACCATCGGATTCGGAAGTGGCATCAAATCACGTGATACAAACTGGTTCAAGATGGTCTGTTATCCTGCTGACGTGACGTGCTGCAGCATGTGCTTCCCACGTTCAGATTATACCGACAGGTGCATTTAATTTTAAGTATCTATGGATGCCCTCAACGTAAACTGGACATTTTTGTTAGCGTTGAAAATACATATCACAGACACTTTTGGTGAAGATTCACCATCTTTGCTAGAAATTGGTAGCTGTGGGCTTCATACGGTCCATGGTGCTTTCAAAACTGGAATTTCTGCTACACAAAGGAACTTTTTTAGTTTTTTGAGGCACAGTTACTATTTGTTTAAGCACATATCTGCAAGGAGGGCAGATTACATTAGAATAACTGGATCAGAACTTTTTCCCAAGAAATTTTGTGCAATCATATGGAATACTGCAGTTGCTGAGCGTGCCATGAAAACGTTACCCCACCTAAAGAAATTGGTTAGTGAAGTTTCTATTTCATCTCTCTCTTTCAGTGTAGTGAAATGTGCTCTTGAAGATAATCTTCTAAAAGTAAAATTGACATTCTTCCGTTTTTTGGCATCAGAGCTGGAATTGTTTCTCACAATGTTCCAAAGTGAAGCACCCATGGCACCTTTTCTCTATGATTCACTGGTTTTATTAGCTTTGGCAGGAAAATTTTGAAACCAGAAGTACTGAAGAGCTTTAGGGAGAAATGCAATGTATCTCCATTGGATGTAGATAACCAGGAAAATCTATTGACTGCTAACAATATCAAGTTGGGTTATGCAGTACGCCATGCCATCAAAAAAGAGAAAGTACCAGAAAAGTCTGTCCTGTTACAGAAAAATGATAGGACTTGTCTAAAGGTTATGGTAAAAAAACTTCAAGACAAAAGTCCCCTGAAGTACAATCTCACCAAGGGAATTTCCTGCTTATGTCCGTCTGTGGCTTTAAATTCGGGTGTGAGGAAACAGCGTGTGAAGTACAGTTTAGAATGTTGTCTTCAAAACAGGTGGCTATCAGGACAAGAAGCTGATAACATTGAGTGATCATATCATTTGGTATGTTCCTTGCAAGATTCTGCAGCACTGTTCTCGTCTTTTTCTCGAGAAGACGGGCGCCTTGATCACTTGTGGATGCTCATTCTTAAGGCATATACAGTAGCTTCCAAAACAGGCCTTCTAAAGTTTGTGAGGATGGTGTTGGTACTTTCCCATGGAAATGCATCATTGGAAAGAGGATTTTCAGTGAATTCTAATCAGCTGACTGAAAACTTGCAGGAAGAAATACTGATCGCACAAAGACAGATGTATGACTTTGTTCAACGTTCTGGAGGTTTAGAGCAGTATGTAAGAAATGCTAGTTGTAGGCGTAAGGAAGCCCTGCAAACAAAACAAAAAGAAAAGGAAGCTACAGACAAGAAGAAGGCAGAAAAAAGAATAGTTGAAGAGGAGATCAAGGCATTGCAGTTGAAGAAGGCTCGAATGTTGGATTTGGCTCGTTCTGAAGTAAGTGCAATAGATGCAAAAGTTGAGTCACTGCGAAATTGATGGGAGCTTCCTTTTACTAATTTTTTTTTTGCAAAAGGAAGTGTGTGAAATATTTGTAGCAGCATCTTTTATTTGCCATCAATTGAATCACTTTGGCCACGTTTGGAAGAAGGTAATTTTTTTACTAATTTAAGTAAGTTGAAATACTTTGAAACTTGTCAATGTAATATTATGCAATTTTTTTCAGTTTCTTGGAATGTCGTAATTGTGTTAAAGAAAACCTGGAAAAATTCAGTTTTAGACCTGGAAAACCTGGAAAAATCAGGGAATTTAATTTACTAGATCTGGTAGACACCCTGTATTTACCATAAATATTGTTTTTATGCTTGTATTTTACATTTGGAGCTATTTGGAAGTTATAATTATGTTTCTAGAACCTCGTATATTGTGATGGTAAAAGAAAGAATGAGAGACAGATGTGCAACTCGACAGTCATTTTTTTTTAGACTTTTTTTATTAATCAGTACTGATACTTTCTGGGGTATTGTGTACGTATTTCTTATAATGGGAAAATCCGAAAAGTTTCACTCTCAGGAGAGATGGTAGAATTATCATATTTTCTCACCAGCCAATCAGTAAAGACTTTTGAGATTTTTCCTGTTTTTATTTTTTGCAGGTAAAGCCTCATTGCGAGGGTTAGGAAATTTGTATACTGTTGTGTTTTTGCACTGTGTTGTGCTGTGATTTGTCGTTGAGGTCAAGTTACTGCTTCTTCCCTGCGTGGTTGCGAGTGGTCACGTAGTCTCTTCAGTCGTAGATTCAGTGCTGTGCCGACAGATTGCACCGTTTGGCGGCTCGCAAATAACATTTTATAAGAGCCTAGGGCAGATAGTTTCACACCTGTGTGCCGGGGCCGTGCCATTGCTAAGTTTAAAACTTTTGTTATCTTTATCTTTTGGATTTCATGAACTATAAATTAGGATCGAGATGTGTGTCCTAATGGTCCACTGGGACGTAGTTTCCCGTGTTATCTCGTACGTGGACAGCAAATTCGCTAAGGACATATTTTGTGAAAGTACAGGACTGAGGAGTAATCGGCGGTAATGAGTGAGGGTTTGTATCGTTTCTTTCTGACACATCTTGTAAAGGATATGTAAATTTGCAAAATGAGAAAAATAAATTACCAAAATTCATTACAACTCTTTTAATTGAGAAACACCATTAACAATTTAGAGTAAATTAAATCATAGACAGAACTTTACACCGGACTACCTGAAACTTCAGATGAAATATTTTTCACGTGTTAATGTATGTGCAATGAACATTATCTATTCCGGTACGATTGTGACTCGTTACAGCTTTTTGCCTGGACAAACCACTGCTCTGGTATAATTTTCAACTTCGTTTTGTTTTTAAAATACTAGGGATGTGCGAATCCTTGATTTTCAGTTCGGTTCGAATCCGATTTGAATCCCTGGCAATATTTGAGATAAGAATCTGATTCCGAATATTAAGCACAAAATAATTAAAAATAACTGATTAATCTAAAAATAATGTCTGTTTTTTTGTCTAACTGTAACTACTGGCAATTATTTATTACACTGAGATTGAAATGTTTATAATTATGTAAACTTAATTAATAATAAACACTTTAAAATATGAAAACCAAAACATATTCGATTCTCAAACTCAATCGTAATAAACTGCACGCCACAGGGAAATCTTAATTTTATAAACGTTTCAGCAAACTAAACCATTTTTTCTCCAATAAATAGCCAAGACTTTTTTTCTTGTAGGTATGTAATTGTTTTTAGTTTATAGTTTGCTATACGACAAAATTAGTAATTATAGTTAAGCTCTCGAAATCTCGAAATTCACTGTGTTAATTATTTAATTTAGATATCTTTATTTGATACCTCATATTATAACTACTGTCGTAATAGTAGCCTAATTTTATTTTTCACTGCTAGTATTTTTGAGCAGTATTAAATTAATTTATAACTTTTGTGAATATTCGTAATACTGTTCGAATCCATGTACCTACAACAATCGGGTAATTGTGGATTCGAACCGTATCCGAAAATATCGGGTACTCGAACATCCCTATAAAATACTCCATCCTACATTTTCACTCTCAGTTATCTAAGGTTGTTTTTATAATTATATTATTGAACACAAAGAATTTTTTTACACTAATATGTGTGTGTGTGTGTGTATATATATATATATATATATATATATATACACACACACACACACACACACACACACACACATACACTTCCATGGTTAGGAAAACTGGAATATTATGATGCACCCAACCATTCTTCATTATTTCCTGTTCTTGTTAGTAGGACAACGATTTTGTTGCCTTAGCTAGTACTGTCTGTCTTTATTCATCTCAAACCTAACACATGATTACAAAATTCTCTTCACCGCTGCATTTGGGTTTGAATCCAGTTAAGCAAGCATAGGGCATTGCAAAGGTCCATTGCCCATTGAGGTAACACTGCACTTGTTTCCGTGTTCGTTTATCTTTTTTAGTAATTCATCTAAAATATTCATCCCATCAATTATGTATGATCATTAAATAAAGTAATTTATTGTTAATGTATTGGCATTGAATTTTTTTTAGTGTATACTGACTTACTATGCATGCAAATGACTACGTAAATAATTTTTTGATACAATGTAAATATTTTAAAGAATAATAAATAATTTTTAACTAATGCTGAAATCCACTTGAATTTTTCTTTAATAATTTTGTGACTGTCTTGTAGATTAGTTTTGTCTATAGTTGAGGGTTTCTGTATGTTTTAGAGGCAACGTTCATGATGTATTCCTTCATGACCAGCCTGTGTATGGTATCTCCATTGACCCATTGAATGACAACGTATTTGCAAGTGCCTGTGACGATGGCAGGATACTTTTGTATGATATTCGTGAACATGTTAATCCAGGTATGTCTTGTTCAATTATTTGTTACTTTCTGTCTGAATTTCTCAGAGTTGTAAAATTGAAGTCACATGTTTTTTACGAGCTGTATTTACTAATACCTATTTGCATGGAAGCGAAATTGGTCAAAGAAAATTTATTTGCTGAGCACTGTAGATATTGACCAAAATAGTGACCAATAAGGGAATAACTATTTGTGGCTCCTAATAGCCCTATATAAGTGTAAGAAAGTTGAAGATACCTTCATGTAAAAAATAAGTTTCCGTATATTTGAATGTTTTAAAAATCTTTTACAGATATAGGTAAGTCGAAACCAATATAATTACTCATGCATAAGAGGTTTAAAAAATGGGACTGGCATATAGTTGACATGTTATGGACTTAAGGACATGCTCAACCAACTCCAAAATGCTTGTGGCATAATTAAAGGTGGACATGAGTTAGCTTGCTGTTTTGCAGCGGGTAATGGTGCATAGCACTAAACTGGCCAGAATTCATTGAAACACACAGCAAATTAATTTAAATATAGCAAATTAATTGAAACATATAGCAAACACACTATACATCAATACAAGACCAGGAGAAAAAATTTGTTGTATTCCCATGGGAAAGGGGGGAGGGGCACATGGATAATGTTTATCATTTATTTTTCACAGTTACGATTTTGCAAGTTAAATAGGGCCACCTCATGGAGGGGCTTTTTATTCATGGCTCCCCTTCTGTCGATTTTCATCCATGCTAGCAACCCTATTTTCTAATTCCCCAACTTTAACACTGAACAAAATTTATTAGTCTGTGGATCCACTTAGCTGTGAAATTAATTCAAATAATGCAAAATAATTGTTCAGCACTGTGATTTGCTTCAAAGGGTCTTGCTACTGAGATCCATTCAACAATTCCTTCAGAGGGTCCTGCTAATGATATTCATTTAGCAACTTAACTCAGGGATAGTTTCATTCTATGGCAATGCTAATTCTGTGTCATAAGCTTAAGTTGAAGATTTTGTGCAGCTGTCTAATTAATGTGTTTTGTCGAAGCAAGCATTTCCAAGAGACATAAGTTAGACATTAGGTAAAAACTATGTTCACTTTATTTTACAGGCTTCCCTGCCATTTCTGCAAACACAAACCTCTATTTGGAACTTTACGTGAGGGTGGCAGTTTACAACAGCTTTGCAGCCATCGTGGTGCTTGTAGTCCCTCGTGAATGTTTGTAGCTCACTCACTTGACACACTGGGGGAAAGTTCAAGGCGGTAGATCTTTGATGAGGACACTCGTGCTAGCATCCCGCTCCTCTTGTCGCGATGCTACCCTGGTTGCAGAACTCTCCACCAATCCCATGGTGTTTCCCAGCAACTGACTTGCGCAGCGAGTCGAGTAGTCTGTACTTCCAGATTTAAAAGTCTTGAGCAGTCCATAACTAATGGTCTCAAGCTAGGTTGTAAAATTTATATATACGTATTAGGTTAAAAATTAACATGATAGCGGTTTACAGAAACAGAGCATAAAATCAATCAATATAATTTAGAAATCAATGTGTGTATGTATGTTCCTTATGGACTCCAAAACGGCTGGACTGATTTTGATGAAATTTTCAGGCAATCTTCAGATTTGCCCAGCTGGGGATCCTGTGAAGTTTGGTAGCAATCGGATCAACATATCTTTTTTTATAATTTTTTTGTCATATTTTCAATACAAATTAATACAAAATTAAATTTTTCTATGTTGATTTTTTTTTTAATTTTTGAATATTCACAATTAAAAGCGGAATTAGGGTTGCTAGTATCTCATAGGCTTGGTCAAACTTAAGATAAAAGGAGAATGCAATTTAGACCGGGTGCTCTAAATTAAATTGACGAAAGACTTGTGTTTTGTTCATTGATAGTGTTGATAGATTATGTTTATTTTTTGCATCCAGACCCTTTTTGCTTGGCAAAGTACAATCTGGCGTTCCACGCGGTGATGTTCAACCCGGTGGAGCCCCGCATCATCACCACGGCCAACGCCAAGGAAGGCGTGGGCTTGTGGGACATCAGGAAACCTCAGCAGTAAGTGCCAAACCCCCGCCACCTGGATCTGTTGCCCGGGCGGCGCGGAGGGGGCGAGCTCGGTCCGTGTTGTCTGTGCCCGCAGCATCCTGCTCCAGTACGGCGGGAGCAACGCGTCCCAGAGCTGCATGAGCGTCCGGTTCAACCAGCAGGGCACGCACATCCTGGCCCTCCGCCGCCGCCTGCCGCCCGTGCTCTACGCGGTCCACTCCCCCCACCACGTGTGTCTGTTCGACCACCCGGGCTACTACAACTCCTGCACCATGAAGAGCTGCTGCTTCGCCGGAGAGGACGACGAGTTCGTGCTCTCCGGGTCCGATGACTTCAATCTCTACATCTGGAAAATTCCGAACTTGAATGGAACAGGTGCGTTCACTTGATTGCATTCATTAAAAAAAGGTTTGTAACAATGAGCGGCTTGCATAGTCAATTTTAATGCACATTTTGAGCTCGGAATGATACTTTTGACGTGTAAACGTCTAATCTAAGCTCTCGGTATGCAGCATTTGGTAGGAGTAATTTTGTGAAAATTGAACGGAAGTCGATGAACGGGACTGTGTCACAAAGATGGCAGACCCACGTGTAGCAACATAAACCCGCATATGGTCACTTTCGTAAACATTAGGGTACATACCAAACGTATCGGTGTGCCAAATGAAACTTTATGATAGTGAAACTACCCTGGAATATGTTTGGTAAACTAAAAAAGTCAGGAGTAAAATGTCATCTCAAGTTTTAAAATATCTAAAAAACTGGCTTTACAATGATAATATATATTGTAACATAGCATAATTCTTGCCCCCTGCTACTAACAACACTATAACTTCGTTTTATTAAGCTATGCTATGTACAGTAGAATCTCGTTATGGCGAGCACGGTAATAACGAGAACACGGCTATAACGAGGTATTTTTGAGGAATTTACGGCGTGATCGCTTGAAGCGCGCTTTTGTTATTTGTCTGCTTTATCTCCACCCCTCTCGCTCGCCACTAGACATCTTGCCGTTGACGCCTGTCACATTCTTGCAGCCGTGCAGTCGCCACCTAAGTGCGTGGCTTTAAAAATAGAATCCCGTCCTTTCTTTCTTTTATCAAACTTCCGTTAGTTATCTGTGCCGTGTGTAGACAAAGTTTGAGATTGGAACAGAAGCAACGTAAGAAAGTATTTTTTACAAATTAGAAATATGTATGTTTTTGTTTTTATAATCGCGTATTTTCACGTTTTTTTTTGTTATCTTAAAAGAGATACTATTAAAAAGCCGCTCTAATGAGATTTAATTGTTTCTTGGTTAACAAAAACTGTTAATTATCAAATATTGTTAATTGTTTATATTCCATTTATTATTATTTACGCGACGTCATACTGTACGCGTACGCAATACGACTGGATTCGTTGCTGCAACATAACATAGCATGTTATGCGGTATCAGAAGTAACGAGTAACGTAACGATAGTAACGAGTACTAACTGTTATAGTAACGGAATACATACGGGTACATATTTTTTCGTTACTTTTACACCTCTAGTAGGCACTACCGTATTTATTTCCGAATCGCTAGGACAGTTTTCTTGTAACTTTTGTTTCGGTCAGTTGTTGGGGTATCTGTCCGGGAAAGGGGTGGTGATGGTTTGTGTTTAATCCCAAATTTATTTTCTAAAAAAGTTGACAGGTTTCTTTAAATAAAAAAAGTATAGTTTTCCAGCGACTATTTCGTTTGAGGTGTACGTGCGTTGCCGCAGCCGCACTCCTGCTTTTTTGTAAGGAATTAAATTGTCGCGCTACACAAGCACCACCTGTTAGGAACATCCCGAACCAACATGGCCGCCAGCAGACAGCCCGCGTCGACGATAGATAGCAGGACAATAATGCTGCGTCGGCCGCGGGCTGGCGGCCTGAGATGCTATACTTACGTGGCGTGGTAGGGTACTCTGGTTATTTTGACGCAATCGGCGATTGCATCCGTACTTATGGGGTATCGTTTTAAAGAGAATTCACACATCTGCTCACAGAAATTAAAATTTCGTTAATATAACCTGTTATTTTCCAATTATACAGGTTTAAACACAATTTTTATGCTATTTTTGGTTAATTTTTATTTTTTGGGGGCCAAAATTTGTCCAATTCGGTTATAGCGAGGACACGGTTATAGCGAGGATCAAACCCGGAGCCATGACACCTCGCTATAACGGGACTCTAGTGTACTTTAGTTAAACTTTGGGCAGTTTTTGGTTTTCTGAGAGCAAAAGTAGCCCCAATCCAAGTGACTGCAGCTCTGCCGCAGTATAGGACACACTGCGACACTTAGAACACTCTAGCGATCAGATTGAATATGCCATATTTTAAACCCATATACCATTTTAAAGATTTTAAATGATTTTCTCCATAGGACCTTTATCTTTTTGTAATTTGTGTTTTCAATCTCATAAATATAAAGAATATATTATTTCCTAACGTGACTGATTCATATTGCATATTATTATAACGTATTCAAATTTGTATATTATATAATTTAGAATAATATGTCTAGGTCATGTTTGTTAGGTTTACTGAATACATTACTGTGGAGGGCTGCAAGAAACTTTTATTTGGGACTGAACGAAATGTTTTCAGTGTGATGCACAAGGTGTGTGACTGTAAACTTTTGGTGTTTTACTAGTAAACTTCCATATGATCACAATTATAATTCATCTTTGGGCAATTTTACAAGATATTAAAAACCTCTGTTTCTTGGAAACGAAAGTTGCCCCAGCCTGAGCGACTGTAGCACTGTCACAATATAGTACACAACACTGCTGCAATCAGAGTGCTCTAGCGAGCCAATTGATTATGCTAGACTCCTCACAATACACCACTTTAAAGCTTAAGGAATATGCAATAAATAACCTTTGCATGAGTGATTTTTATATCAGACCCTTAAATTAAATGAATCATATTTTTATTTCCGTGATCGAGATAAAAATGTCACTATGATTGTATTGATTAATATTTAATCTTTAATATGTATTATGAAAGGAAAATGTGTTTGAAATATTTGTGTACAGTAGTGTATCTAGATTATTTTGGTAGGTTTATGGAATCTGCAGCAAAGACTGCGTTAATGGTAACCCATTTTAATGGACTGCTGCAAGAAGCTAATATTTAGGACCTAACTGCACATTTTCAGTGTGACACACAAGGAGTAAGATGATAAACTTTTGATATTTTACCAAGCATGACCGACTATACTACTGTAACAAATCTCAGTTTAGACAAATTTTTCACTTTTATTTCCTGGACTACTGGCTTGCCAGCGGGTGGCAGACCTACCATAACATGATGCTTTACACGCACTTCTGAATTATTTCAACTAAATTGATACTTACTCGTGACACATTTACTATTAAAATCCAACACAGGTTAGTTATTTAAGCACACATTCAATGACACAGAGCAATGTTAAAATTTTATTTTTCCATCCAAAGTTATAAACTTGTATAATGGAAGCAATAATTTTTTTTTAAACAAAAAAAAATCAGCTTAATATGTGTGTCCCGTATGCGGTAAATAGGGTAGAGCAGGTAATTTAGTAATTTGTTTTTCGATACTGTAGGTAAGTAAAATACGTAAAGCTTAAAACTTTTATAGTGAGCATGAGAGAACACTAAATAAACCAAGTGGTGAAGCGGTAATTCATATTTCTTAGTTGGCTGGTTACGGAAATATTAGAATTAAAACAAGTGGTACACTTAGAGCCACCCTTTTCATTATATTACATCGTAGATAGTACTGCTACCAAATACAATGATGTAAGTATTTCATTAAACAGTAATGTCAGTAAAACACTACCATTATTTTAAAAGCGTAATTAGTGGTAATTAGTGGTAATTATGTCTATTTATTATTATTTTTATCCTTCCAATTTAGGTCAGTGGGTTGATTCAGCGCACATGATACTACGTGGTCACAGATCTATTGTGAACCAAGTTCGTTTCAACCCATCCAACTGTATCATCGCATCTTCTGGAGTGGAGAAATTAATCAAGGTCAGAATGTAATATTTTATTATTTGGCATTTGCACAGCTTATCAATAAAAATAAAAGTTTTGTTTGAAAAACTTAAAAATATTGAATAAATATTTAGCACTAGTTAAAAGCCCACAGGTCTAGTTCTTCATAGATATGATAGAGACCTGAAAAAAGGGGTGGTTATTTTTCTTTAATTTGGTGTTATTTTTTTTTTTTTACAAAATTAACATCAAAAAGCAAGGATATTTTTTTATGTCCACTTTTGTTTGCCGACTTAAATGTTTAAAAAACAATTATAACATATTGCTTGGAAATAACCTGTTTCATTCCATAAATGTCTTATCTTACTGCATTTAATACTTAAGGTGCAGTAAAATTCTGTATGTTAAATGTAGTCATCAAAAGACAGAATATTGAACACTTCAGTGCTGGCTTCATTCTGGGTGTAGCAATATTTACAAGAGATATTTATACCCTTTCGTCAGTAAGAGAGATTTTCATAGTTTCTTTTAAAATAGGAAGTGGCAGATATGAATAAAAAAAAAAAAATTGAGTTTTGCCACTGTAGAGGGAAAGCTGTAGTAAAAGTAAAAGTAAAGAATTTGGCAATAGACATGATGGCCTGGGCGAAAGAATGAAGAGGAGG
The DNA here is from genome assembly GCF_032445375.1 of Bacillus rossius redtenbacheri. NCBI lineage: Eukaryota > Metazoa > Arthropoda > Insecta > Phasmatodea > Bacillidae > Bacillus > Bacillus rossius. The sequence continues at coordinate 22,805,080 of NC_086330.1, read as the reverse complement.
GAGCATCATGCGAAAGTGAAGTACACAGGGTCGCAAGTACACAATTGTGTACTTAAGTTCAGACACGACCTATGGTTGTTTTGAAATTTCCAATTGATAGAATAAACCAGATGGAGAGCATTCGTTTGTTTCGTGTGTTACCTAATGTTTACTTAAAATGTCATAAATTTACTGCTTTTTTTAAAACATGGTTCATTGCTTTTTGAAAACATTTGTTATTTACGGTATATTTGTTCATTCCAATGTTTGTTTCAGTGAATGTGAATAGTTATTTATTTTCTTAAACAATAAGTAAAATTTAGTTAAAATTAATACATTGGTTATATTGTTTCGGAGTTGTGTAGAGTATAGTGCTACTCAAATTTTAAAATTTTATTGGTCAACGAGACACAGGGTGTCGCTTTTGCCTGCTATACCGCTTCGTGTTGTTAAGCTATGCTATGTCAAATTAGCCAACTTTTTTTCCTGGGGCAGACAAGAATGATATTCGTCATTTTTTGTAACATGTCAGTTGGATTCATACTGGTTGTACACCCGTGCAATGAAAGATATTCTGGAGGTATCTATGTTAATACTGTGTGTTAAAACATTTGCAAATAAAAATAAAATGTTGGAAAATGAAAATATGTTACGTAAATGCAATAAATATTTACTACAGATCATGTAAGTAGTGTGGTAATAACGTGGAATAATGTTTGATATTATTTCTGCCCAAATTGTGGTTCATTAGTTAAAAAAAATGCAACAAATGTTAATGATTTTTGAATTTATGTTTAGTACTAAACATGTTGGACTAGCATGGTATTTTCTGGTATCAGCTATGTAAATATCTCAGTTGCACATCCACAGTGTGTACTTCGACGCTAAATTTGAACATACCCCAGTGCATTATCATAGATATTGGAAATGGGAGGGGGTAGATGGGTCCAGATCCCTCTGGGATTAAAATGTCTTTCTCTGTGTGGATGCAGTTGTAACTCTAAAATGGGAACAAATAAGGAAATAATATCTCCAAAACTATGTTTAAATGAAAACTTTTTGAAAATTATGAAATGTTTTGCTTATTGCATGCATTAATGCGTAGACCATATAGTGAGATAACTTGTATCGGTTATACCCACGTGCAAAACCCTTAGGCCCAAGATTCCGCAGGTTCCCCTCGACACAGTAATTTGAAACGTTGCAACATTTCCCCTCTCCTTTAATGCTGTCAAAATTTCTAGTTACAAACATGACTTTTTTTTAGTTATAATTATTTGAAACTACTGTTTACCCCGATCTATGCACTTAATTACTCTGTTTTGTATTTACCAACTGCATTTTTTGTAAAAAAAAATTTCAGGGCATTAACTCATATGGTAAGTAGGTACTGATTCTATTCAATTTATGGTGCAGTAAGCTAAAATTTTATTATTAGGAATTTTTTGGTAGAACTTCTGTAGCCACCCTGAAAGGGTAGTAAGAGGTACGTGATAGTAAAATAAATGTTAAAAATACATTTGGTCCATACTTTTTGGTGTGAATATCATGCTAAACTAATAATGTTAGTTAATTGAATTTTGTATATTAGAAAAATAGATTTTGGTGATGTGAGTTAATATTAGTCTAAAAACTTAATTTAATGATTAAATTTTTTTATCAGTGGTGTGTGGGGTTTTAACTTCAATTTTGATGTTATATACCATATTGACAAGCATCTGTGTTATTTTGGTTTTATTGTAATTCACCACAAAATCTAGTACAGTAAACTCCCGGTATACCGCGCCCCGATAGATCGCGGAATCGGGTATATCGCGGGTCAAACCATGTTCCCCAATCAGAAATGAATAATAATAATAATAACAACACAGTAGAACCTCGTTAATTCGTGATGGTCGGGACCGAGATAATCACGGATTACCGAATTTCACGGACTAGCGATTAAAAGCCCGGAAGGTCTTGTCAAGCTTCTCAGACACCGGCGTGCAGCTGGGTAGGCCAAAGTCATGTGACGTAACATCTACCGAGGCTTACTGCGCCTTGGCAGCAGATGGATAAAAAATAGTAAACTCTCCATTATTCATGTTAATTGGGACCCGCCGATGCCCGGATAATTAAAATCCTGTAAAAAAAAATTTAATAATCCCGGATAATCCGTTCACGGTAAGGACCGTCTTCGAATTAGTCTCGGCTTAAAAAAATACGGCACTGCCTAGCCATTAGTTCACGGTCATTTACAACAGCCGAAGAGAGAAAGATAAGATCGTGCTGAACTTGCACACATAAATTTTGGGTAGCCCCCCCCCCCCCCCCCCCCCCTCCACCCCTCCTTAATCCAGCCGAATGCCAGCCAGACACGTCACACGCCAGGCGCCTGCCGTGCGTTGGCGGGTGGAAACAAACAAAGGGAGACGGGAAGCAGAAGTCAGGACATCCCCCTCAAGTTTAAAGAGTGACAAATGTGACAGCTGAAAGGGGGACGACACAAAGGGTCGGTACAAACAGCGTTGCAGAGTTTGGCGGCCCATGCGAAGGCTTGCAGTGTTTGCCGGCGGCCGGCCCGCGTGACGTTAATTTTAAGCGCTGACAATTTTTACTTCTCTTTTTTTTTTTTTCTGCACTTTTAAATCGTCCCGGATTATCCGATTCCCGAATTAGCGCGTCACGGATTAACGAGTTTCTACTGTAATAATAATGGAATAAATGGTTGACAGCCGATTAGGATAATTTTGCGTTGTAACTCACAAACTAAGCATCGGGCAGAAAAAAGTCTAGGCGTAGAAAATGTCCGCAGTGAAATTCTAAACAAGATATCTCCGTACATTATTCCTCTATCTTGTAGGGTTTTCAAATTATGGTCCAATCCAGCCCAGTGTTATTTTCTAAAACACTAGTTCTTAACATTTTTTTTAACCCACAATTGAAGCATCGGACAGGGGACCTGATAAAGCCCATCGTCCAGCGACATTATCCAGCGTGACTCAGCTGGGGATTGATGTTGGATAGGCTTGGTTGTCGGCAAGCGCTGGGAGGGGAGAGGCGAGCCGAGAATATGCGACCAAGACACCCGGGTAGACGGGAGGAGTGGATTATAAGCGCCAGAGATGAGAGGGGCGATTAAGCCGAAAGGGGGGAAGTCTGGTGACCTTGAGTAGTTCACTCATTTCCGGAGCAACAAGTCTGAGCCAGTCTGCACACTTCTCGTGGTCACGTGTGTTGACAAGCGGAGACATATAAATGTTTTGTTACAACTTGAACCTACAGACGTAATATTATTCGTTGTATTATACACGTTCATCTTTTTACTTTTGTATAATGTTTTAACATTAAATAGTAAAGTAAATCAGCTAGCGTATTTTTAATCTTTGCCGAGGAATTCCCAGTGGTCTAATACTTACGTGAACCATACTGTACCACTTTTGCCGTGAGGTAGTAAACAAGCCCCGGAAATGTTTATGTGTAGCGGCCTCCCGACCTTTAACCAGAGGCTGGGGAATGTAACACTTGCCGATCCGAGCCACACACACTCAGCAACTTGACACAGCGTTTGATGGAATAAGTAAAGACAACGTTTAACAGACTTTTTAATACGGCGCCACTGATTGCGCTAAAATTATTTTGGCGCAATTTTTGTATCCCACATGTGACCATTTATAATTTACTGTAAGCATGGATAACAATGTTTAACTAACCACTTTACACGATAGACGATTCTTTATTTTATATTGTACGAATGCTAGAATCGTTTTTCACGTATCTGCTGCATACTTCTACAAAAGACACGCTATCTGTAAGTACGTAAATCTAGAATTTTTATTTTGTCAATCAAACTCGGTACTTTGCGATTCATATTCGGTTTGAAGTATTATTATGGCCTTTCTATTTAGAAGACTTTGACCACAGAATCGTGTGTAACCGCACACACTGCACTTACTTTGTTACGGACACTCAGACGAAGCAGATACTGTGGCTGACACCACGAGACTGGCAGCAGCGTGTGTGCCGCACGTGTGTATGGCGGCGTGTGGCGCGCTCGTAGGCCGTGCGACAAACTGTGCGCGGCGTGCGGATAAATAAAAAATAAAATTCAAGACAAACTGTGCGCGGCGTGCGGAAAAATAAAAAATAAAATTCAACATTTAATATTTATCTTTAAAATTTATTATTTTTATTTTTTCACCCGCGTTTAGTGAAAACTGCGTGCTTGTCGACCTATTAGAACACAGGCGGTGTTTTATGCCTTTTGACCTTGGTCACATCGAAACATCGCGGTTATGCAACAACGCGGGTAAAAGTTATGTCCCCCGACAACCGCGTTAAATAGGGAGTGTACTGTACCTATTTATGAGTCATAAGGGCTATAGTTTTTGGGTACTGATGCTAGCTAGGTGGTTAATGTGTGCACTTTAAGGTACATGTACTTTTTTTGTGTAGTGGGCATGTTGAAATGTGTATATTAGACGTAAATTGTAATACATTGGATTGTTAAAAATTTTTTTTTAGTTGTGGAGTCCATTTCCATTACCAGAGTCATCAGGAGGCTTACATGTTGAAGCTGACTCTGTTGAAAAACAAAGGAAGGTGTTTTCACATGAAGAATACATTAGTTTGGTTCTGCGAAGTGAACAGGTTTGTGATTAAATTATGTAAATGTTATTTTATTTTCTGTAAGAGAACTTGCGTATTTGAAAACTTGTGATGTCTTGCAGTGGTGAGGAACATGAATAATGTTGAAAAAGCTTCACAAATTAAAGTATACATTCTCTGAAGACTTTGTGTACAAAAAGTAGTAATATATATGTATTATAGTCTGATAAAACCAAGGGATGTATATTTATTTGGATTTTTTGTGCACAGTTTATGTCGCATGACTACAGTCACCGATCGACGAAAGAGGACCCGCGCATGATGGCGTTCTTCGACTCATTGGTGCAGCGAGAGATAGAAGGCTGGAGCTCTGATGGCAGCAACACAGGCAGCACGGATCTGTCGACTGTTCTCCTGCCTGAAGTAGTGCACACTCACACCCGCTCAGTGTCCTCCGACTCGGACTCCGCCCACTCAGGTAAACTGCAGACTGTCGCTCCGCTTTTCAGTTCGGTTCTGTGATCTCGCAACCACTCTTTTTAAAAGAATAGCCAATGTCCACATTTTCCTTTTGTAATGTGTGTATTATATAGATACTGTATTTACCTGAAAATAAATGTGACCCCAAATGTTTTGATTATGAGTTCATGAAGAAGACTTCATAGATTGGAAATTGCAATTAAGTATATAGCAACTTAAATTTATTAAATATATTCCAATTTTACAAGACCCTTTCTGGTGCCACTTTCATCAGTTGAGTGGTTACATTGTCTCTTTTCAAACACCAAGCCACAGTTAAGGAAAAAAAAAACTGTTTTGTGACTTTAATTCAAAGGCAAATAAGCCTGGGAGGTTAAGAGGAGAGGAAGTGGTTCCTTTTCCAGCAGCAACTGTGAATAGAAGCAGAGGAAACCAGTGACAAACTCTATCTGCACCCTCTCCTTCAGCCTGCATGCCTGTGCAGATGTTCAGGAAGCCCTGGACGAACGTGGCGTTATTTATACAGTTTACAGGCAGAGCCTGTAGTTTTTTCAACTAGCTGTTCCCAATTGTAAGATACATGCTTGCGATTATAATGTGACTCCAACTTTTAGTTTCCACGGTTTTGATAAATATCAATACCATTTTTTTTTTCACAACCAAGTGCATTACAAACAGTGAGAATATGTCTTTTTTCTATGTCCACCACACAGTCTTATAATAAGCTTTGGCAACGTCCTATCCTTCTCCTTGGCAAGACCTGTCTGCTTTGTGAAGCTCGCGGTGGCTAGCGAACTAATGGTGCTAATAACAGTTTAGTTTTGAACTTAGTCAATAGATGGTGTTGCCTTGAATTTTTAAAGTGCTATCGTTTGATATGTTCATCTCGTCCCGCCTAGGGTTTACCTACCTTCCCACAAACTGAAGCTGAAGGCTGGCATCAGGGTTTTTCTGATGTGTAACCTTGATGCACCGAGATTGTGCAATGGTACCAAGTTGTGCATCACAGAGAGCTGACATAAGGGCAACTATTCTTACCGGAGCAGCTAAAGGAGAGAACGTGTTGATTCCCCGCATCACATTAGTTTGCCATTACAATTAAAGAGGTTGCTATTCTGGCTAATGTTAGGATTTGCAATGACAGTTAATAAGTCCCAGGGCTAAACAGTGAAAGTGGTAGAAATTCATAGATAACAAGTGAAGTCTTTTTTCCACGTCTCACCTTGTTGGTGCTTAAGAAATACAGCACTGGTGTTAACCCTCCATCCTCTTTGTCTTCTTTCTGTGCTACTTTATACTGTAGGAGGGAGTGAGTGAGGCAATATTCTTGCGCACACTTCCCCCACCCCCTCATCTTACTTCTTTATGACTCCACTACTAACAAAGAAGCAAAGAGAAGGCTACTAATTTTTATATCCATGTATTCCTTCCTTGCTATTTTATGGCAGCAAGCTACCCTTTCTTGTCAGATCCCTTTATAAAAACTAGCACATACATTGGAGTCAGCATGAAATTTGTGCAGGAATGTAAAAAGTAAAAAGCACGGCTTTCTAAGAATTAACAGTGGCTGCAGTTTTGTCATGGAACGATGCATTTAAAAGGGTGGGAAATCTCGTGCTGAAAAACAATAATGTTGGGTCACAGTATGCATCTTAAAAACCGGTCGAAATAGATGCCTGAAGTTTGTGTACTGTGCCAGTGCAAGGACATTTACATGATGAGAGAGGGAGGAGGAACGGTCAACACCGCTACATGGCCCCACACACTCACAGAATGGCTGGTTTATTTTTAGTTTTTCCCCTCCAGCCGAATGCTAGCCAGCAATTCACTTCACTTGCTGGTGCTGGCTGGGCGACCGGCAGATGCAGCACAATGGCGCCATTCAGGATGCTTTTAAAGCACTGCTGAGATATTTTAAGTACACATCTTTTAAATACCCATGACATTATATATATTTAAAACCAACACAGGAGAGTTAATGAACATACAACACATTGCAGTAATAAAACTTTAATTTTTTTACCCAAAGTGAAAAACTTGCATAAGGATAGCACAACACTTTTTTAAAACTAAAAGGCAGCATAAAATGTGTCGTACGTGGATAAATACGGTATTGCATCAAATCAAGAAACAATATAAATTCTGCAACTGTACCATATTAATAAAGTGCAGAACTGCAGTACAAAGTAGACTTGTGTATCTTTTCTTACAATTCATTTTCCTTCTTTATTCATTCCCCTCTGGATCCAATTCTATAGTCCACACATACATAGTTGCTGGTAAAAGGGTGAAATAAAAATCAGGTACTTAATCTGTATAAAAAAAAGGCATATGCATATTTAGTAAATATGACTCTTAAATGGTTTTGTTATAAATTCAATTTTTTATGCACTTGTCAATTTATTGTGTTTATTTCTTAAGTATAAATGTTTAGAATAAATCTCATACTTTTTTTATAATGGTTAAATATCAATACCCTGAAATTGTGCTAGTGAAGCCACGGGTTGTTAGCTAGTAGGGGGTATTGAGGTTGAGTGCAACAGTGCTTGTTGACATCGCTTCCCGTAGCACAAGACGTACCATTAAACTGACAACTTGGTGGTTGATCTTTATTGGCTTGTACATCATTATTTATTTAATAATGGCCATTGGTCTCGTCAAACTGTGAAAATCTAGTGTCATCCGCATTAGTCATCACCTTACAATTAATTTATGCAACTGCTATTCCGCTTTCTCTCTTGCAATGTTTCGTTTCCACTTTAGATTTACTTTTCATGTTCTTTCTGTATGACCTGATGTGGGTGTGTTTATATATGGTATCTGGTGCAGTTTTTTTTTTTACTGTGTATAGAATATGTTTCAACTGTACCAGTATGCTCTCTTTCTTTAGAAGCAACTCCAAGGGATCTGCATGCCCTAGCAGTTGCGTACGTAGAGTCGCTGGAAGAACACGTGGCAGGAAGTAAGTTCACACGAATTCTGTTTGTGTAGTATGTTCTTTATTTCTAAAAGAAAACCTTGAAATAGAAGTAACTGAGGCAGAGAGATGTGCAGCACAATCATACCGAGAGAGAGAGAGAGAGGTGGCACAATGGTATAACGTTGGGACTCGCATTTCAGAGGACCTGCGTTCAAATCCTGGTCCATCCATCTGATTTTGGTTTCCTCGTGCTTTTCCTAAATCACTGCGGGCATATACTGGAATAGTTCCTTACTTGTAATGAGTGTGACTGTCTCTAATGACCTCTTAACCCTTTTAGTGCCAAAGTCCGATAAATCGGCCTTGCCTTGTGCGAGAATTGCCAGGGCCGAAAAATCGGCCAGATTTTTTTTCCGTTTTCAAGACAGGTTTTTGTTACTAGCAGCGCATTCTACCTTTCTCTAATGAAGTGTCCTACTATCTAGTTCCTTTTTCTGTAAACAGGTAGCGTATGTGCCCTACTATTTAGTTCTTTTTTCTCACAACAGAGAGTATGAGTGTCATACTGCTGGACATCGCACAGCGTAAGAAACCGCGTTTTGCTGCATTTTTTATCCTAAAGAAACACTTTTCCTTTTGAAAAAAAAATTGTTTCTTTTGTAAATTCTTTATTTTAATTCTTTTATAAATATCATGAAACTGTTTTCCAGAAATTTCTACAAATGTATTTTTTTCAAAGTTATGACAACAATGGTTCATTTATGTAAACGATATATGTAACTACCAGTTTCGTGGATATTACAAATTGCGTAGGATTTTATACCGTTGGTTATTCTGCGTTGAAAATTATTATTGTAGTAGTCATAGTAAACACGTTTTCCCGCATATTTCTCAGTGGAAAGTGATGTTACTCTGTTTCAAACTAATACTACCGCGAAACTTTGTGCGATCAAGGCTTTTGTTTTCGTTTTCATAATAATGTCTCGGAAAAGAAGTTACATTGCGGGTAAAGATGACAAAGAAATGCTCGACTATTTTTATTCGCTCGATAGTGATATTTGTGAAAGTGATACAACAAGCGACAACGATACAAGTACTGATGAGGAAGAGCATTTACCATCTACTTCAAACACACCGAGACTTACTCCTGTGGCTGCGGATAATTATATTCCAGCCGGTGCTTCACTTAGTACGAATTCAGGCGATAGTTCAAGTGATACGTCGGATGAAAATGAACAGACTGACGTAAATAATATAATCTGGTCTTCTTGTGAAAACTTTTCACCACCAAAACACAACATACCCCAGTTTTTAGAAAATGCTGGACCAAAACATTTACCCCCTCGAAACTCGAAGCCCATAGCATATTTCCAGCTAATGTTTACTTTTTCCTTACTACAGCTTCTTGTAAAGGAAACCAATAGATATGCTCAGCAGTTTTTATCACAGAACAAGGGTAAATTAGGTATAGGTTCAAGAGCTATTTCTTGGAAAAAAACTTCAGTTGTCGAAATGAAAGCATTTGTAGCATGTATAATAAATATGGGCCTCATAAAAATGCCTACACTTTCCTCATATTGGTCTACTGTTCCTTCTCGCAGCATGCCATGGTTTCGAAAAATGTTTTCTCGCAATAGATTTCAACTACTTCTAAAATTTTTCCACCTATCGGATAACAAAAACCTTGGTCTACCAGGCGAATCAAACTATGATCCAGAAGGAAAATTCAAACCAATTATTGACCACGCAAATAATGTTTTCAAGCACCACTTCACTCCATACCAAATGCTGAGCATTGATGAAAGTTTGGTCGGAACAAAGAGCCATACTTCATTACTTCAATACCTTCCCAACAAACACCACCATAGATGGGGAATAAAATTTTGGATGCTATGTGATAGTACTGTCAATTACTGCATGGGATTTTATGTATACCGTGGTGCTAAAGATCAATTAGATAAGACTAGCATAAAACTACATGGTCTTGGGTACACTGTGATAATGAAGCTATTATCAGGTGTGAATTTACTACGAAAAGGTTATCACATTTTTGTTGATAATTTTTTTACAAGTGTACCAGTTGCACAGAAACTCTATTCTGAAGGGACTTACCTTACTGGCACTGTTAGGCGGAACAGGAAGCATCTACCAGCCGAATTACACAGGCAAAACAAATTTCAGGTTGGGGAGAAAAGGTATTTCAAAAGTAATGAACTGCTGTTATTGGCATATCGCGAAAAGAAATCTCAAACAAAACCAGTAATTTTACTATCAACAAATGGAAAAACAGAAGATGTTCAGTGTACTAAAAAACGGCACGGACTAGAGAGAGTGCGTGAAAAACCAGAAATCATTCACAAATACAATAAATACATGGGTGGTATAGACACAAGTGATATGATGCTGTATTGTTATCTCGACGAAAGAAGGTCATTGAAATACTGGAAAAAAGTATGTTTCAATATATTTGGCCGTATGGTACTCAACAGTTATATTTTGTACAAAATGAATACAGATGGTAACATTCTGACAAGATATGAGTTCGTCTCTGCTGTAGTGGACAGTCTCGGAAAAGAGTGGCTAGAACAGCAACACCAACAACCTGGTGACACTAACGAAAGTGTGGCGTCATCAGGAATTCTGAAACTGCCATTGAAGAAAGAAAAAGAATGTTGTGTTTGCAGTGTATCGAGTAAACGTCAGGGAGGAAAAAGAAAGCGTTCAAGGACAGTTTGTGCAAAATGCCATAAAGGATTGCATGGTGTTTGTTTTAGTAAACACAGCTGCTAGGACCAGTGAATATGTATTTGACTATAGTTGTGATGGATTTATCGTTGTTGTTATCATGAACTACCAATTAATTTTATATTTTTAATTGAAAAAAATGTGATAATGAAAAATGCTGATCAAACCAAGACAATATTTTTCTTCTAAAATTTGAAAGTCAGTTTCACCTAAATTTGTATAAAGACATACAATAGCAATGCATAATTTTTTAATTAAATCGTTTACTTTTTAAATACATTAATAACAGACTTATAATTATTAAAAAATTATAAGGATTCAAAATACACTATATAGTTGGAGTTACGCTAAGAAAATATTTCATTTGTATTGTACACAGTTAGAAAAGCAATGTTTTTTTTCTTTTTTTTTAAAAAAATTATTATTAGAATAAATATTGGAAAAAATTACATCACTATTATACTATCATATAGAAAAACAATTAAATATTTTAAAAAAAATTCAAACCAAAGAATATTACTGTCAAAACTACTCCCTATCCACATTACAATTTATAAAAAAAATTTAATAATTATTTTTTTTAATTTAAAAAACAACAAAAATAAAATAAGATGAAAATTTTTATGTTTAAACATGACAAGTGACAGAAGAAAACATTTATCTATAAACAGTAAAAAATTTCATAGTTATAACAGTAAAGGTTAAAAAGTTATTAAAATTAAACTCTAGAGATGCAATTTAGTTAAAAATGACCTGGCACTATTAGCACTACCATACTAGCAGAGGCTGGCACTAAGAGGGTTAAAAACATATACTTACCAAACCTACCTCTTAAGCATTAGGGGCTCTGCCCACATGGGCACACACAGTGTGCAGAGTTTTAATAAATAAACCACGCAATTTGAAAACTACCGAAGATATCGGAGTGGGGTCTGTTTACGTTTACGAAAAGTATTTTGGAATACTCTACGAGGACGGATCAGTTTATCTGTTTCTTTATTTTGTTTTTAAAACTGTATTTTTAGAAGAGTGAAAATGGCTAATACACATGTTTTTAGAATATTTCTTAGGCAACGAAACTCCTTGTAGAAATTATTAAAGGCACTGTTAGGGACTTGCATCACACCATCTTCATTTCTCTACCATATAATGTTATGGTTACCGCTCAGATCTCATGGTTGGCCTGTGCATGACTTAAAGACCAGTCCACAGCTTTGCACTTAGAGGCGATACCACGCTAGAAGCACCAGCAAGCGTTGCACATGTCACTCCGTCTCTCTAACAGAGATACACTCTGACTGGGTTGGCCTCCTTAAGCATTAAGAGTTGAGAAAACTGACAGTTATCTACAGTTACTAATCATTTACATCAGTACAAATGGAACAATGTGTTTTTTTTGTAAAGATTAAAGTCTTGAACTCTTGATAATTTTGTAAGTTTTTATTGCCTCTTTGGCTGTACTATATACTAGTAAGTATTCAGTTTCGTTGCATGTATTTGTGTTTGTGTCAAGTCAATGGACTCTTGAGTCTTTGAACTTAGTTGTGTAATTATGATTCATAAAAAAAAGGTTGTAAGAACATAAACCAAATTGTGGAACATGCTTTTTTTTTCTTTTTTACAGTAAAAATAAAGTTAACATTATGATAGAGCAAATATTATTTGGTTTTCATTATGTCCTCTATCACATCTGAATTGTTGGTCTAGTACTTAATACTTATTGAATTTACTCAATTATAAATTATAAATTATAAATTATAAATTATAAATTATAAATGCATCTTTCGTGGGACTTTTTTACTCTGAAAATTGAGGGCTTCTTGTAGTTAATAGCAGCCTCCAATAGAGAATTTGCTTGATTCTAAGAAGCACCTTTGTTGTGAATTTTGATTATGAAAATGGGTTGGGGCATACATTTGGTGATATCCTAAATTTAGCAAATTCATTAATATCACTGATGTGTGACATATTGTAGTACTAGCTTTTTGGGACAGGCAGTGTGGTTTTTGATTCAGGAAATTTTCTGGCCAAGAGTGTTTTTTGTTCTGGTAGCAAGTAAGCAAACTTCTATCCTATGTAGTTCGTAAGCACCACTAGATGGATCTGAATGTGGATTAAATAATGGTAGTTCCATTTGCACCGCTAGATGGCTTAAGATGTGCAGACCATTGTGCATCACCTTCGTCAATATTGTATCTATGGGCTACGAAAACGTAAATAAATTATTGTAAAAAACAAACAACATTGACCGCGTGGATACGGCAGACAATTAAGTAGAGTAATCGAAATCATGCCAAAAATTGTATCCGTGTTTCAGCGTGCGCAAGAATTTGAAAGTGAAGGTTTTTATGTATTCGATAAAGCCAAATGTATCCTAATGTGCAAATACTGTAACCAAAGAATTGAATGGCAACGGAGAGACACCTGCGTGAAACACTGCACGAACAGTGTAATACACAAAGAAAAAAGGACGGCTGCTTTAAGTAGTGGGTCAGGAATTTAACGGCAGTTGTCTGTGCTCGAGTGTGCTTCTACTTCGGCAACTAAGATGGAAAAACTTGACAAGAAAGAATTTATTTGTGCAACGACGAAAGCTTTCATGTGTGCGAATGTTCCGCTAGAGAAATTGAATCATCCGTCTTTAAGGGAGTGGTTTACTACATTCAAGGATCAGGTGATTTACCCAAAGCAGAATCACTACGGCAGAATTATGTTCCACTTGTACAAGAGCAACAAGATTATCATATTAAAGAGTGCCTTTGAGGAAAGAAAATCGCAGTGTTCTGCGACAAAACGACTGACAGAAAAGGACAATGTGTATTCATAGTACTGTTAAAAACAATGGCAGATTCTTCAGAGCAAGACCTTTTCATTGGATCTGTTTCTGTCTTGAAATCATCTACAGCGACTGAATGCTCAAGGGCACTTCTAGACTGTTTCAGAAAATTAGAAGTGAAGTATGACGACATTGTTTGCATTGTGAGTTATAGTACACGCTATATGACAAAGTGCATTAACTCAATGAAAGTTCTTATATCAGAAGAACAGTTGCATGTGCAATGCTGGGACCACAAACTCAGTATTATTCAGTCTTTATGGCCACAAGCACTGCCGTAATTGAATGAATGCATTGCGAAGACTAAGCAGCTGTTACAAAATACTCGCAAAGGGAAACACAACTATGTCACCTTCCTGAAAGAAAACTATCCTGAGGGGGAGAAAGCCATCTGTTTCCATCACCCATACTGACTAGATGGAATTCATGGTTTTTTGCAGTTAAGTACATTGTTGATTATCTTGTTGATGTAGTGGAATATGTTGTATCCACATTAGATCTGTCAGTTCCAGCAGTTGATTACTTCAAGAGTTTGTCACAGTCTGCTATTAATGTTATCTGTTGGCAAGCCACTTTTGTAACTGAGCATTTCGAGCGACTCTCAAATTACATAGTGGAACTGGAATCTGGCAAGAAACCACTGGTGCATAAATTTGTTGGGTAAACTTGGTGACCTCAAGAACAGTTTTGAGTTGCTGGCAGATGGCATCATGGGTGACAAGACCACGACAATCATCAAAACACTTCGTCTGTTTGGTCAGGTGAGGTGAAAGCTCAGTTAAGGAGCTGAGGTACAAAGTGTCTCACAAAATTGAATGAGTTAGTCTTGCAAGTTCCAGCTCGTGAGTGTTTTAAGAGCTTGGGTAGGTTGTTTGACTTGCGCAATATTATCAGTAATATTGCTGATGATATACTTCATGCTTTGACACAAAAAGTACCACTGCTCAAAGAAAACGGTAAATTAGACTTCCTGAAAGGCTACAAAGCACTTCAAGAATCAATGAAGAAGCAAGACTCTGGAAGCATCCTTGATGTTGTCTTAGGACTGAAGGAGGAGCATCCAGTTTTTGCAACATTGGGAGTAAATGTTTTGTGGATGCCAGTGACCAATGTTGACTGTGAACGTGCTTTTTCAGCTTATGGAAATGTATTAACCGACAAAAGATGCAACTTGACATCATCCAGTCTGGATGGAAGTCATGTTAACATAATATTTTAATTAGCGTTATGTTATTGTTCTTTTCATATTTTTCTGCTCTTTGTGTTTTGTACTGCTGGTGAGTAACTTTTAGAAGTTCTTATATAATATAGCCCACTTTTACTCTCGTGCATTTTTGTTTGTGTAAAATATGGTTTTGTTTACGAGACAACTAACCAAAAATTTTCAATAAATAATATATAGGCTAATTTTTTTCACCGCTTTTGCAACAAATTATAATAAAATTCACCACCTTAATATACCGAAACAGTACAATTTTTATACCGAAATCTGTCATGCTTATTTACCACAAAATAGGGTCTCTACCTATATTTAATGATGACTGATGCAGATGGCTTGAGTGATGTGAATGTTACTTAAGAGGCCGTGTCAGTAAATGTTTATTTCCAATATTCTGCTCTAGAAGTTCTCTCTTTTAACAGTGAGATTTAGTGGCTTTTTCAACCGAAGGAACTGTAGCCGCAGCGCGTGATAAAGCTACTATACCCTTATCACAGGATTAGTGGGAAGGTTGACAGCTCGAGTTTACTCGACGAAAAATGTATCTGGTTCCTCGACAATCTGAGAGGATGACAATCTGACCGGCGGCTCACTAGGAAATTGCGGATGCAGGGATTCAGAATCAAGAAACCTCACTTATACAACTATGGTATGAGTCGAATCTAAAAATTTTAATACTTTAAACGTATCGGAATACAATTAATCTTCAAACATGTGGTAATTATTCTTTATCTGGATGTAATAGTCCGTGATAAATAATGTTAGTTGACATTAAAAAGTATACGAAATTCATCATGTAACGTTTTAAAAGGATAATAACATAAATGCATATGCTTAGATATTGCATATGCATCACACACAATCTAAATACAATCTCACTTAAGTCAGACTACCTAATTTTTTACAATGCACCATCATACAGTTTAACAGAGGTAGGTGAACCTCTTATCGACGTTGTTTCAAAGAATTTAAATTTACAAATATTATACTATTTATCTTAATACGATATGTAGCCTACCTTTATGAATACGAACTTACAAAAAAATTATTGAATTTATCACATTACACTTTAACATTACACAAGACTAAAACACTAACAAAACTTAATTTTATACATTGCTGTAGCATATTAGAAGACGAAATAACTCACAAGACTAACATTAAGAGGGCTGCATTACAAATTTACTTTACAGAGAAGAAAATATCCTTTCAAGATATTTCATTACCTCATTCATTACATAATACTGCCGTTGATGTGATCGTAGATATAAAGTATTTAAAAAATATATTCCATTATGTTTATGTAAATATTTTGAAAACGTTATTGCTTAAAGATGCTCATTATTTAAATAATAACGAATCTTTTACTTTTATGTACTGAACAAACAAAATACTTATAAGTTAATAAGAATAAGCTTAGTTGAGTAACATCTTCAATTTGTATTGAATTCAATGTACATATCGAAAATCATGTACAATGAATGCAACAGATTGAATTCAATAAATATTTGATCTTGTGAAACGGCCATAATATTGATGTAGATTAGGGACCGGAAAAATTCGCGGTTTCGACGGCCTTCAGGATAGACTGCACATTCCCCTGTACACTCGGGAAAATAACGGCAGCAGTGGCGTAGCGTGGGTGGGGCGGAGGGGGCGGCCCGCCCCAGGCGGCAGCCCGCGGGGGCGGGTCGCCGGTGAAGCGGGTTGAGATCTGATCTATGATTCATTCATTACATGTGTCAGACACACTATAATGTTCCATTTTTATCTAGAATTTTGCGCACCAACTATTTTTTAATATTTATTTAAAAGAAAAACTGCGAAATCACTGACAGAGCTCTTTATAACGTTTGTTTGTTTACATACGAACATCAACATCGCATCACGGCGCGCCGCCCGGCGCGCGCGAGCCGAGTTGAGCGGCACTCCTTATTGTGTTAATTACTCATACAAAATCTTTTGTTTCACGCGTCGGCCCGTGTCGATGCCTCTCTTTCGCACTCATTGAATTTAGTACTACGCATTGTACTGTAAAGTTTGACCTTAACCCAGGGCAAACCAAACAACTTCCGCAAACCGGGACACAGTAAAACTCATATATTGCCCCGTACCGCGAGCGCAGGTAAACCCAAAAAAATATTAAAACCCAAACTAATAGCAGGCTTAAAAAATACTAATAAGGTTGCGAACAGTGAGAGGAGGCAGCAAGTTAAAAAGACACAAAATTTATATGACAACATTTTTTATATATATATATATATATATATATATATATATATATATATATATATATATATATATATATATATATATATATATATATATATATATATATATATATATATATATATATATATATATATATATATATATATATATATATATATATATATATATATATCATAAAATTGTTTCATCACAAATCGGTGCATCCATCATAAAATGATTTTATGATATATATATATATATATATATATACACACATATATATCATAAAATCGTTTCATCACAAATCGGTGCATCCATCATAAAATACATACCCTATTACTACTCATAAAAATAGCTATATAATAATACTAAAAAAATACTTTAACAATTCCCCCGAAAAATTATAATTTGATCATATACTTCGGAGCTCCGAAAATTAAATATAATTACCAAAAAGGCGTTAAAAATATATAAGAACATATCTCCGATAGACTATCAAACTTGACTATATTGTCGATTGAACAAGAATTGGCTGCTAATATTGATTTTGACAAAGTTATTTCTGACTTCGCTGCTCATAAGGCCCGTAGAATCCGCTTGTAAAACCGCTCATCCTATTTTAACTTCAATAAAAGGTACCTCATTGCATGTGAAATTTAATTTTAATTAAGCACCTATAGAATGGGGGCGGCAAAATGGGTTTCCCGCCCCAGGCGCCGAGATGGCACGCTACGCCACTGAACGGCAGTTCATTTGCTGCTGACTTGTTAGTCGTCTCAGCTTGTTTGTCTGTGATTCGATCCTTCTTTGGTTGGTGTTTTATAATTGGTTGAGATTCGTCCAGATGAACAGTAAGCCAATAGCAAAATCATCTAAAAGGTATATGTATTTGACTTCTAGCCTATCGCCGAATGAATCCGCGAATTTTTCCGGTCTCTATTAATTATAGATGCTCACATGCATCGTGAGAGTCCGTATAAAGCCTATTACAATTCTATAAGTATACATTAAAATGCTTTTAAAATATACATGTGTAATATAATTAAAACTTGTTTAAGTAAGATCATCACAAAAAAAATGAAAATCCTTCAACAGTAAGTGATGTTTTATAAGATTTTAACAAAACACACTTACAATAAGAGAATACTAATCATACCACATAATTCAACACAAAATATACATTCCAGTAGGCGCTACGTAAAAACAACTTCTATTTTTATGCTGATAACTCTGCATTGTTTTATATATATCATTATTTCTAACTTTTAATATTCTCTACACATTAACTGAAATTACTTATTTACAGAGTCTTAGCTAATGTTGGTCTGTACCACATACAGTACGTACGATATCTCTACGCAAAACACATACAGTTCATTATTAGTAATATCAATTATATTTCATGAACATAATGAAATTAGTATAGGCCCTAGGTTGTTCACTGTTAATTGAGTACTTCTGAAGTATTTTCATTGTGAGTTAACATACATACCAAATGCCATTCTTCCAGTAAAGTTACAAAGAAGACAAGAAGATAATATAAATATGTATGTAGTACCATATTTTAAACCCCTATTAAATGAATAATAACGCAATCTCTATTCTGGACTATTAAGTAATAATTTTTATTAATGTTATTTATAACTTAAATAAAATGACAACTAACAAATTAGTAAAAAAATATAATTACGTGCGATATAGTGTGACATTTGTACTTGGACGGCAAACGAATATAATAAAATGTCTATGACAATGTTAACTTTACTCATTATTATGGAAAGAAACAAAATGGGCAGATAAGCATATTCTACGCTGACATTTAAAAATGCTCAATTTAAAATGAACATTCCAAGAAAATTTATTTTATATCACCACAAAAAATCAAACTGCGGCGTCATTTTCCCGATGACAAACAAAAAAGTTGTATGGTCGCGAATAATACATTCGTATGGCGTCACATCAGCGGAATATTCCCTTGGCATGAATGTGTGAATTCTGTGGCACTAATGGAGAAGTAAACCTTCGCTCGAACACAAAAACAAATGAACGAACAGCTTTTTTTTTTTTTGATAAGATGTGTAATCGGAGACCCCTGGGGTGGTTGAAGAGTGTCAGGTCGGTCACCAGACCAGATAGTAAAAGCTCAGGGGCTGAGGATAGAAAAGGCATATCTCCAAATTATTAAGTATAAATGTTGTCATGTAATAGTTAAAGACTTGATTACACCCAGGTTTATAAACCCATCATGATCATGAAGACACTGATCGGAAGGTAATGTGTAGGCTTCTGCGAGCAGAAGATTTTCACTTCGAGTCGAGCTCGAGCGAGTTTGCTAAAATACTCGCGAGTATCGAGTCGAGTTAGAGTTTTTTTTTTTCTTCAGTTTATTGCACATAAATTTACTGTGATGGAGTAATAAAATGTGAGAACTTTTGAGAAAAATATGGAAATAAAAAAAGAAACCATTATCATTGTTAGCCTACTAAATAGATAGACCTACATTAGAGGTCTGCGAGCCTAAGAATTTTACTTTGAGCCAAGCTCGAGCGAGCCTACTTAAAAGTTCTCGAAGCTTGAGCTTTTGTGATACAGTTACACTTTTGGGAAATTATTTTTACCATAAACTTAGTAGGTATAATGTTTGAATAAAGTATTAAAATGAAGTGGGCTTATTAATTTTGAGTAACTATTTACAGAGTGCTTTTATAATTTGCACTGCTAGGAAAAAAAACATGTTTTCCATTGAATCTAACCTGTTTCCATTGGTTCATTAGTAACTGATATCATCCAACTAACATAACCACAGTTTACAAGTACGTATATGTTTGTGTAAATGTAACATAACTTTGGAATAATTTCATCCTTGTCAATTTTTCTGGAGTCCTTACTGAGCTTCAACTAACTGAACACCAAAAATCATGTTGTTTGAAAAGTACATTCACATTGTTTCAACATTTCCACTTTTCGGCACAAAAATTCTGAGAGAGATTGTCATAGAGTATTAAATTCTGTTCTTCAATCTATCATGCAGAAAAATAATTTGTTCTGCACGTTCAGGAGTTAAATTAGCTCTACGATTGGAGATGGTGTTTACAGCAGATGAGAAGCATCTCTCGCTGGCAACCTGTGTGGCTGGAATGCTTTAGTAAAATTGTTGGTAAATATGTAGAGTCGCGGTATATGCGGAAAAAAAATGCTAAAATTCCGAAAATACTTTTATTCTATGCTCTTTCACTTCCTCTTTTCAAATCAACCGGCGGAGATAAGAAATTCCAAATACTTTAGGATTATCAAATTTTTTAATTTTCATCACAATACCTGGGTATTCATGCGGCGATCACCATTGTTTCTGGTTTACGAGTATCTATTATGTTTCTTATTGGACAATTTTGTCACGTGACAGTTCCGTGATTGGCCAGTATTCAAATGAACCAATACGTGATTATTTATTTATTTATTAATCCGTCGGAGGTATCGCGACGTAGGTGAACGACTACATCATTTCCTTCTAATGGCAAAGGAAATGTACCCGCCTCCAACTTAGGTGGGTTTTTAACGTTTCTAATTTTAAAGTCTTATTTTTTATTTGGATATTGTCCGGGTTTGTTAGGTCAGGTCAGTTACATTATAAATACTTTAAAACTAAAGAACCATTGAAATTAATTCACATTATTTTTTATATCCGCTTAGTTTGAAAGTATTAATAATGTAACTGACCTGACCTAATCGACCATTTTATTTATTACGCATTCACGAACACACGGCAAAATAACAAAAATGGCGTCAGTCTAATGGTTGTACAGGTGTTGTATTGCAAAATTAAAAAATTCTATATCTCCTAAAGTATTTGGAATTTCTTATCTC
Source organism: Bacillus rossius redtenbacheri (assembly GCF_032445375.1). Taxonomy (NCBI): domain Eukaryota; kingdom Metazoa; phylum Arthropoda; class Insecta; order Phasmatodea; family Bacillidae; genus Bacillus; species Bacillus rossius. The sequence continues at coordinate 22,784,239 of NC_086330.1, read as the reverse complement.
CGCCGGTTGATTTGAAAAGAGGAAGTGAAAGAGCATAGAATAAAAGTATTTTCGGATTTTTAGCATTTTTTTTCGCATATACCGTTACTCTACATATTTACCAAATTGTTTAACCTCAAAATTAGTGTCAAATATCTGTAACTTGTCATTAAGTTTAATCAATTTAAAGTAATATAAATAGAAGCATTTTACTTAATTCAATTTACACTTGCAAAAAAAACTTACGCACAATAAACCTACATGGAAATTAAAGTCTTTTTCAATGTCCTGTAGTCTGAAATATGTTTACTCATGTCATTAAATGTAGAGCTGTACTGAAGAAGCCGATTTTGCCAATATTTAGTTGAATCGGCATTTCTGCCAACTTCCAATACTCTTGTTAATTTTCGGCCGATATTACTAAAAAACGAAAGAGACTGCCATAACCTAAAAATCCACGAGTACCCTTTTCACTTTTCGTAGTAGTACTGCATTCTTTCTTAGCAACATGTGCCAACCGTACATATCAAGATTTAACATCCTTTTTTTTTAATATGTCCTAAATAAATACATTACCATCACGGTAAATACACATCTCGGTTATTACGGCAACTATAGTGCAAATGTGGTAACTATCATGCTTCTGCAGTAGTTATGGTATCCACAAAGAATCTTTAGTTCTTTTTATGGTAATTATCTTAAGATAACTATTGGAATTGTACTGTAGTTATGGTACATCATCCATATTTCTTCGTAAGTTGTTGTTCATTTGTCTTTTCTTCATATTTATATTTACGTGCGCCATTACTGGCAGGAACTTTCATAAAAATTTTAAACGGGACTTTATATCACACATTTTATGGCGTAAATGATGAGACCCCGGACAATTTAAACGCTTTTTACATTAAAATGCGGGAAATGTTTCCGCATAAAGCGGGAAATACTTCCGCATAAAGCAGGAAAGTGATACATTAAAACTATGCGGAAAATTATAGAAGTAAAAAAAATTCATCACGGAAATTCGTAAATCCCGGGTACGTAAAAATGATGTGTTCATGTATACGGTCGATCATGTTACATTATAAAGTAAAGGATAATAGTGTTGTAAGACTTTTATTCCCTTATAATGAGAGTCTTTTTTTTTCTATAGGTAGAGTGCAAGAAAAGCTCGCTCGAATTTCGAGTTGTTGAAAAGCCACGAGCTCGAGTTCGAGTATTACTAAAAAACTCGACTCGAAACTCGAATTTCGAGTACTCGCAGGTGTCTAGTAATGTGCAATACATTTCAATGGCGTTTTCAGTTTTTGCTAAATAATTATAAATATAAGCAAAATTTCAATGTATCTGGACAAATCAAAATATTGATAATATTATTTTCATCACAGAAATAATATATGATATGATAAATAAATTTGAAAAAAGCGGTTATGTTAAATGTATTGTATACTTTCAGTAGGCAAAATTTCCGGCCCCTACCTCTTATAGACTTTGAGAAAAACTGCCTTTTAAAATAACATTGATATAGATAGGAGCGCAAATTTGTGACACGGCCTCTTAAGAGCACTGCTAACCTGGCTGCCAAATGGTGTGTAGAGCTTCAGAAGAACAAACTACACAAGATATCTGAGTGATGTCTGTCTATGAAAAGTATTTAAGAAGATGGTGAGGTGGGAATGGTAGTTTTGTTTTCAGATTTCATTTCAAATTGAATTGCTTGGAGGGTAAAAGTGACACATTTGAGAATAATTTTTGTGTTTGAAACTCCCAATAGAATTCTTGAAAGCATCATAGGAAGTTTCATTACATCTTTATTGCAATTTTTACACCATAAAATGTCAGGGTCTTAGCTAAAGTCTTGTGGCTACATGAAACGACTATGTTGCATTTACAATTCCGCCTCAGTAACACAGATACGCCCCTAGATAGTAAGGTTTCAATGCTACCCTCATGTATATCACTTGTATGTGCTCTTCTGCGTAGGTACTTGTAGAAGTGAGAGTATTTAATGGTGTGGCATGCACCACCATTGAAGTACATAGAAAAATTAAAGTGCCTATTTTTTGGTAAACTATTAAGGGCGTATGACCCGTTCCAGGTCATGATTTTAGATTTATATTAATCACTGATCAACTTTTAGACATTTTCAATTGCTTAACTTTCACGAAATGAAAAATATATATAGTTGCATACTTTTTACATAATTAGCTGCCAAAGTTACATTTTTAACCTTTTTGGGTTGTACAAATAACGAGAATTTAATTTATTGCAGAAATGAAACTTTTTAGGATTAACTGCAATGCCACTGGCTACTTCAAGAAATGGTTTGCATTTCTATCACAAAAACTCATTTCATGTTTCTTGGCTGTCAAGATCATACAAATTTTGAGAATTTTGAAATGTCAGGTAAAATTAATTAATATTTTCTGAAAGAAATGCAAACCATTTCTTGAAGTAGCCAGTGGCATAGCAGTTAATCCTAAAAAGTTTCAGTTCTGCAATAAATTAAATTCTCCTTATTTGTACAACCCAAAAAGGTTAAAAAAGTAACTTTGGCAGCTAATTATGCAAAAAGTATGCAACTATATATATTTTTCATTTCGTGAAAGTTAAACGATTGAAAATGTCTAAAAGTTGATCAGTGATTAATATAAATCTAAAATCATGACCTGGAACGGGACATACGCCCTTAAATACAATAATTATAATAAAGGCTGTGCCAGCCGTAGTTTTTGTGACAATGCCCTTGACACAGATGCTATGCTGGTATTGTTGTTGAGTGGTCACTTGCCTTCCACCAAAGGGATTAGGGTTTTGTTCACAGTAGGCTCAAGCTCAGAATTTTTGTAAGTGGGCTCATGGTGAATGCCATAGTTCGAATCAGTCGGTTTTCTCAGAGCACTCCAGTTTCCCCCGCCAATGCATTCCATCACTTCTTCATCTCATCGTGTCATCCCTCGTTTATACTAAATAACATTGATGTTGACGAGCCATTTATCACCAGTTCAATCTAGGGCTGTTCTTGTCATTGTTGGAAACAGCATTGCCAGAGAAAATATCACACGCAAGCTGTGGTACTTTTTGTCACATTTTCTGCTTCGTCTCCTTAGGGGGGGGGGGAGGGGGGTTATTTTTCTGATGTTTTTAACACTTGGGGGGTGAACTCAGCAGAAACTCGAGCTGTAAGGTGATCTTAAAAAAATTTGAATACCTAGTTTTATGCACTTGTTTGCTGGAAAAGCTGATCACTCCGGTGTAATATTTTCCCGGTTTGATTATGAATGTTAAATTCCGTGTTTACTGTGTTGTGTTTGTGAGCTGGCAGTGGTGGTTGATGTTAAGTTACCTTCCCCCCGCAGCGGCCGACGACAACGCGGAGGCGGCACGAGCGGAGTCCCCGCCCGGCGCGTCCCCCAACAGGATCTCGGAGCTGATAGCGAAGAAGCGCAGCCAGCTGGTGCGCCTGGCCCGCACCCGCCCGGGCCCCGGCTCTCGGCCGCCCCGGGACAGCTCGGGGGGCAGCAGCAGCAGCAGCAGCGACAGCGGTCGGGCGGCGGCAGACTCCGACGGCAAGCGACCCCGGACCCGGACGGGGAGCAGGAAGAAGAAGACGAAGTTCCTCCTGGAGTACAGCGACAGCTCGGACGAGGACTGGGACCCCCTGTGGGACGGGAAGCGCAGGCCGAGCGCGAGCGACGGGTCCAACCACGCGTCGGTCTCGCACGACGGCGTGAACTACAGCTGTGCTTCCCGCGGCTCGCGGAGGAACGGGGCCTTCCAGCACAAGAAGAGGTACTTCCCTTACGTCAGCAACACGACCAGCGACTCGGACGGCGGTTCCAGCACTGGCTCCGACGGCAAACGCGAGAAGGCGAAGAAATCCAGTTCTAAAAGATTCAAGTATTTAAGCGGCGGCGAGTCGTCGACGAAAAACGAATCCGACGTTGATGCCAGAGATATTTCCTCGTGTGATTCGTCCGAAGCCAGTGACGGTAGTTACAGAAGGTGTGCGAAATCTAGTGAAGTTCCTATGCAGACGGTTGAAGATGCCTTAATTACACTTAGCACTCAGACGAGCCATAATTCGAGTACTGAAAGGAGTGACGTGGTCGACCCGGACTGTGACGGCGTGTACGAGCGTGAGGAGGAGGTTGTGACGCCGAACGGCAAGCGGTACGAGGGTGTGCTGGGCACTCCGGACAGCGGGATCGTGGTGACCTGCAACAGTGGCACCAGTGCGGTGAACTATGACGGCCAGCAGAGGAGCAGCGAAGTGAAAAGTAACGGGGAGGCGTGTAACCAAGTCACTTTCAGACGGTTGAAGAACAACAACAACATAAACCACCGCATCACCAGAAATTTCCGTAAACGCATTTGTGATTCCGACTCAAACTAGCCCCCGTGATACGTGCTTCAATATAATTTCAGTTGAGTATTTATATTTGCGCAGAAAAGAGTTCCTTGTCAATTTTGTAATAGTCATCTGCTTCTGTTTACGTAGAGACTTATTACCCGACATGCTGATTGTGTAATAGTGAATGATTTCAAATATGTATCCTTACACAAATGTCTAAAAATACATGTGTGGGTATATATATTGTGTGTGCATATTGTATATACAATAATACAAAAAAATTTTTTAATTGATCTACGCTTAGATTTTTTTTAAATGATGGCGTGTAAAAAAATCAGATATTTGACAGTTGATTAGGCTATTAAGCTAGTCATGTTGCTGTTTTGATGTTATCAAGTGATAATGAAAAATATCATATACTATGCAATATTTATAAAAGCTGACTTTTTGTTAATACATCCATTTGCCTGGTAGCTTTGAATAGCTCCACAATTTTCAGTGTTTGTAAAGGTTCTGTGAAATGTAGCTATAAAATAACTAAAATGCTACATATCATGGTGTTACTAGAATGATTTATTTTTTCCGGTGTAATCTGAAAGTGCTGGTTTAAAAGTGCTCTTTATATGCATACAATAACTGTTTTACTTTCATCCAACATGTTTTCTAATCCTCCTAAGCCTTTTTATCTATTATATTGAATCAGTTAGTGTGTATTGTGTTTGTCGGTAGTTGTTGTAGTGAGGCCTTGGGAAAGGAGTTTTTTGGGTGTACATGTAATAACAATAAGTCGATAAGCAATGTATCATTTTCCAGAAAATCATAGGCTATTATGTCACTTGTGAAGTGGTACTCATTTACGCTTTCTGTCATTAAATAATCTATTTATTAAGGGAAGGGAATGTTTGTCCAGTTTTCATAAAAAATTTTATTTTCAGTCAAATAAAAGATCATTTATGCGGAATTAAAATTTATTCTGTAAACCTAATATTTATTGTGTAAACCTAATATTGATGTTTTCTGTCCAGGAGAAAAGAAAAATTAATTTTGAGGAGGCATTGTAATAAACAATTTTACCTGTCATTTGCTGATACTTTGGCTACAGAAATATTGTACAAAACTTAACATATTTCTATTAAACCTAATCAGCTGACATTTTTCAAAACTTTCAAACTTATAGTTCCATTGATTTTATTTATTTTGTTAATCATGAAAATTGTTTTGTATACTGTGCTTCTATTTGAGATTGTACACAAGTAATTTGTATTACTGAAGCATAAGATAATTATAAAAAAAATCCCTGTTTGTCGACATAGATCAATTTTTTTTAGGACTGGATTAAATATATTTGATAAAGTTAATGTTAAGACCGGTCATACATAAGAAAACATTTATTTACCTACAAATGGATTGTGCCCAGGTTGCTGGTATGTTAATTCTGTAATTTCTTTGAGACACTTTTTTTTAAACTATTTTCATATCAAATTCATTAGTAAGACAAATTTAGTATTTTTTTTTTAACACTGCTACATAATGTAATGTAGCAGCTGTAACGTTTCACTTTGAAGTTTTCCTTCTTAATTTGTGCAGTTATCAACCAGAAATTGTTTACAGACAAACTTGTTTTTGGCTATTTATGGTTACATTGTTAATACCAACTTAATATATTTTTGAATACTTTAACAGCAAAGTTGTCAAAGGTCAAAATACTTAAATGCCAATAAACATGAGAATTTTTATAAATGACAAGTGAGCATTGATAGGTTGCTACTTGGCAGCAGCTCACACACAACACACTCACTCATACATACACACATACACACACTGCCAGTTTTAATATTTAAAACTATATTGCAACGCAAGCGTTGCTAGTTTTATTTTTAATGTATCTATCTTATTGTTTTAGTTTATATTTCTTTTGCTTCAAAATGAACAAATTTTGCAGGTGGACTTGCCAAGTGTAGACGCGAAAGTAAGTTTTATTAACCATAGTATTTATTTGTTGCTACACGACGTGAATGAACGAGAGTATAATACTAAATTGTGTGTTTAGTTTAAAGTTCACAGACAACCAATTTCCTCCCCTTATCATTCCTTTAGTGTACACTCCAAGGCCTATGAGCTATGATGTAATGATGACATTAGCTTAGTTACATGGACTGTGAAGACACAAACTCTTAGCCAGTAGCGATTTGTTTGTGTTTAGTGCTGCATTCAAGCATTCAACATTTCTAACACTTATTATTTTGAAAACTTAAATGTACATGTCACTTGATGACATAGCCAAGTAATAAGCAGTATCTATTTTCAGCATGTACTCTATACATCAGCTATGTTAAAAGCTTGTTTTGTCAATTCATTGTTTACATTTAAACACTTTATTCATAACTACAGGCACTGCATTGGTGTTGTCCCACTTAATCCCTTATTTGAGGCAAGAAAAAGTAATAATTGCTGGAGAAAAATGTATACGCTGTAATTTTATGGTTTTATTTTGCTGTTCAAAATCTGTAAGCATAATAAATTAAACTCATTTGTTATTGTCACATAAATGAAAAATTTCTGTGGAAAAATCTTAATTTGATTTGGCATTTTGTGGTTATAGTAGAAAAAAAAATGTGTTAAAAAGCATATTAAAATTAAAACTTTGGATATAATTGTATAGGAATGAACGTTTGTTGTTTGCATATGGCCTCATATTTTCCCCACTTATCTGAGTTAAGCGTTACATTCTTATTTGCTTACTTAATTGGTTTTTAAACTCTTTGTCTGATTTATGATTATTATAAACGCGTAATTGTGTAAGTCGAAGCAACATGCATGGGTGATACATTATCAACATACATATTAAATATAAAAATAATTATAATTTGTCAGATATTGTCACTAGTTGGTAATAATTAAAACTGTATTTTGGTCTCCTTACCTGGTACAATAGTTTTTCAATATACTCTCTCCGCACAAATGTTGTCAATGATTTTCAATGATTGTGTTTATGTGCATGTTCAAGAAAATATGTAGGCAGGGGGTATGGGTCTAGGAATTTGGCAAGCCAATTCCTATGCATGTGTTTTCTCGTGAGTGGTGGTGTAATCTGAATCAGAATAGAAGAAATGGGGAATCCGCTCTCCCTTAACTATCATCCGTGTTAAACTTCTTGCAATTAAATGTTATAATGCAGTTCAACTGTCAGCATGCTTAGTTAACAAGGAAAATATTGGTTAGCACTTATACAACTGAAAAGAAAAAAATAGCTGTGTGTGTACTTTGATACATAAAAGCTTGTTTCTTCTGGTGAATTTTGTCTTCAGTTTTATTATACTTTGTGTAGTGTTTGTGTTCAGCATTAAATGTTATATGTACACTCATACGTATTGCTTCTTGCATAAACATCCTTTGCATTGCTGCGTAATAACTGCGTGTGCATCTTTTGTGAGATTGCATTTCTTAACATTAGTTCTAGAAAACTTCTTTGAGCAGTTATTAAAATATATTGTTGTAGGAAAGTTGATCTATTATCACTGTTGATGAATTTACAATCTGATACAATTACAGATTTTGCGCAAATAATAGTAATGATGAATGGAGGCAAATCCAAGGATAGGAAATCAATCACCAAGTGAAAACTTCTCAAGAAGTGACCTGTAAGTATCGGTTGTCATCTGGAGCATTATCAATGTGCGAGTTGGATTTTACTTGACAGCTGTCCTACTGCTTGGTCCCTCCCACCATGTTGGCTTTTTTTTGTCATTACTATTATTTGAGAGTTTTGCCTGTTAATACTTCACAATAGCTGTTTCTTCTCGAATTTTCTCAGCATATATTTACTAAAAATATTACCTATTAAATAGACATGAGCCACTCAAATCTTTAAATTCTCAAATCCCATCAATTCCTTAGTATTTCAAGGATTCAACATTTGAGGAAAAAGATTTGAAAAAAAAAAAAAAAATAGAGAAAAGGAAGTAAATTAAAAAAAATAACATTAATAACCTCTTGAAGTTTACTGGGTAAATTATTTTCTTCATTCCTATCCTGTTACCATTAACTAAGATATTGTGCTTTTAACGTGTAGTTAAATAACTAAAATACGTGTATTGATTATGTACACTTCAGTTTGTAAAAAAAAAGAAAAAAAGAAAAAAAAATGAGTATTTCAACATCATGGTTTTTTTTTTCTAATTTTTGTATGTTGTTGTATTTTTGACCCTTGAGACCTAGATTTGGATTCAAGGGGTATATTCAATGTGATATTTGGGATTCGAATTCAAGATTTGTATTAGAGAAAATTGGTGATTTTACCCATCACTACTAATAACTGTAAACTGATCAAGTAGGTGTTCATAATTGTGATCGCTTTTGTGACCTTTTAGATTATGCAAATAACGTATAGTAAATATCTGGTGAGAAAATTAATGGCATTAAATTTATAGAAAAAAAAATCCCTTAATAGTACTGACAAGAAAATGAAGTAACTCTTTGTTACACTGAGGTTTAACGACTATTGACAGTGAATAGTCTTCCTTCATTGTACCTCTTTGTAACGTGCTCTTTCATGTTAAAGACTACTACTGTGCAGTGCCTTCATCTGGCTTTTGGATCTCCCAAGGGAAGTTATGTTTTTGCGAAGTATGGTTTGGTAGAACCTGTACTGTGCATCTGAGTGTGTGTTTGTGCCAAATATCTACAGTGCGAAAGCAGCTTTACATATTGTTGACAAAGTTATTGACGTAAGACACACACATAGGTACGTACTCAAAAGTAGTGATGTACCGATGTAATCGTGTATTGTATTGGCATATATTTTCAATTTTTTGGATTTCCAATATTACAGTTTCCAACTGATACTTAAACAACAGAAACACATGAAAAAAGTACAATTTCATCCATTCAGATGTTGCCCATCTTTACTATTTACTGGTTTTAGTTCCTTAGTTGTATTTTACTCCAATTTTTCTGTAATATTAGACTATACTTAAATTTTTGTTAGTTAATCAAAGGCATTATGTGTATTGAGCTCTGCACAAATTTTATGCGGTAAAATACTTTTTTGTCATTTACCAAAATTGTTTTACAAAGACGTTTATTAATGTATTTCCTTATTCCTTACGACTATTGAATTTCTGGAGACTTGGATGGTGTTCATTTACAAAAAGTATTGAATAAATTTTCTAAATTGTATTGGTTATCGGATCTGTGAAAGAAATGTACTAGTATTTGGATGTGTATCGGTTTTGAATTCGTATCACCTATTGCTACTCAAAACAACACAAATCAGAAATTATTTTATTAGGAATTGGCTATTGCCCTTTGTAAATAACTGTCCCACCATTTGTATGCAGTGATTTCAAGACACCAAAGAAACTTAAAATCAAAATAGCTGAACCGTGATTTGATATGGGGTTCTCCGGATTGCAATTTCAGTATAGTACCACCTCACACCGTTAGTATGTGATGGCCGGAGGAGAATTACTTATTTTTAACGTGACACCTGATTATCAAGATTAATAATATATGTACCTCTTAGGTAAAACATTTCTTACAGAAATTAATTTCTTGCAAAATTAGTGGTAGTTTACTTTATTTACAAGTAGGTAAAGAAACTCAGCCATTACTATTCTTTGCCCATACTTTTTTGTAGTATATTATTATGATGCTAATGGTACCAATCAGAAATGTTTAGAGCTTAAATGAAATTAGTTTTTTTCATTGAACCAACTACAACTAAATATATATTTTTTGTTCAAACTCATTCGGAACCAAACATCTAATCTCAAGCTGAACTTTTTTCTTTTTCAAGTCAAATTTTTATTTCTTTTATATTTAAGTATTTCTGTTCTTTGTCAATATTAACAAAAATGCTTAATTTGTTGCATTCTCATTTCTATCAGGCATAGTGTTATTTAAGAGCACACTTTATAAGTTATCAAACAATGTTTTCAATATGTTGATTTATCTGTTTCCTAAACATTAAACACACTTTCAAAATAGCTATGAGCCCATAACAGTCACATGGGGTGGCTAAATCATCATTGTTTTAGAAAGGGTCATAGGAATGTGTAATTTTGTCACTCACAGTAATGAGATAAAAAGTAAAAATTAATTTTTAAGTCGTAAAACTTACATGCATACCTTGATAAGTATAAGTTTTCTTACAAAAAAAACTTACATCTGTAGCATAATCACGAAATATAGTAGTGTACCTTACTATCTAATAATACCTATACAAATATTGCTGTTTGAAAATTTCCCTTATTGCTAGGACGTAGTATTGAACCGAGGACACTTGATTGTTGGATGCTAGTAAATCACCAACAGATCTGTCGTAAATAATCAAAACTGTTATGTTATTAATCTGCTGTGAGCTTACAAACTTTTTATTTGGCAGGGAAATAAATTTAATTTGCAATATGTATTCCTGAATACTGTAAAATCATTAAAAAAAAAATACTTTGTAGTTCATGAAAAAAGTTAAAAATAATGTAAATTGAAGTACTAACTGTATTTGAAAAAATAATCATTACATTAAAGCAGTAATAAATGATGAAATATTGTGTTGTATTCAGTACCATATTTTTTTATTTTGCGAGAAATTAGCATGTTTTAGGTTTTTTTTATCTTTACTACTTTTATTTTATTTTGGTTGTACTGTTGTGTACCTATTTCTGACTGACTGTATACATATAATTTGAAGCTTAAATTAATTTTGCTGTGTCTTTATTGAAGTATATTTGTGGCATTTTTTCATGAACACTATTTAGTGGAAGGAAATATGTATGTGTGGAGTGCTTGCCTAGTGTGGCATACACCATTGAAGTTTGAGTTGAACAACTTTTTTATTGCAAATAATGGAGAAAGTATTTAAGGTGGAACACTAAACATATGTTTAGTGTTTAATTAAACAAATTTCTACAACCAACGCAAAATTATTCGCTGTTGTAACTAAAAATTTAACTGATTTAATTGGGGGTAACACCATTATTTTTAATACTTTTCTCATGTGTTATAACGCATAATTTTTTCCATTAAATAATTTAATGGCAGCTACAAGTTTTGAAGCAGTTCAAGAAATATGTTCAAAAAAAATTTAGAACTTCAGCATTCTATTTTAAATATTTTCTCTATTATGTATTTGTAACAGAAAAGTTTGGCTTCATTACTTCAAAGGCTTCTACCTGCCGTGAGAAGCACTCTAGACTATAGTCATTACGTGTTTTCAACTTATTTTTGTATAATGAACCTGCAGCCAAATTTTGTCGGTCAATAACTAATCTGTAGGGACAATCTTTTATGGTTTTATTTTAAGATCAATTTCATTTTTAAAACAGGAGATTTCGGTGATATTGTTTTTATTTTTAACATTGTCTTTATTCATAAAAATAATTTACTATTTAACAAATACAAAAATAAAATATTTCTTAGTACTTATTTATATTTTACTAAATAGTATCATTTGGACTGACAGACATGATGCTCTTATACATCACAATTATTAGAAATAACAATAATGATGTCTAGAACAGAACTAATCAGAAAAATATATCTGTAAATTTTTATGTCTTTGAAAAATGTGCCAATGTCATTAATGTAAAATAGTGTTATTAGTAAAAGAGGTTCAGAATCAAACAACGTAATATTAATTTTTTCTAACTGTTTACTAGTACATATATTTTGGTACAAAATTATAGCTAAATAAAATACATCCAATGAATTTACTATAGTAAAATATTAAATTTTGCAGTTCGAGTTGAGTTTTGTCAAATTGCTGATAGTTTTCACATTTTTAGTTACATTTCGGTGCTAAATGGTGTATGAAATGGTACTTCGGTGTTTCACTGTACAGTTTGTAAGGTTGAAGGCTCCCAGAAGTTTAGTCAGTGAGGCCGATGCTTATGATTGCAGAGCAAGTTTTCTTGTAAGGATTTCTCCTTGTGAGATTCTAGTAATGTCTCGATTGAATGAGTTAATGTGGACCGCAGTTACTCGGAGCAACAAAATTTCAAATAACATGGCTGTAATTCCAAAAATTGTCATGGTTTCTTGGTTGGTCCAGTGATATCATTTTTTGGGGTAACATTTTTCCAGAATTTCTTCAGTGTAAATTCTTTCACGTCACTTCATGATTCGCTTAACCAGTAAATTACATCATTGAGGTTAGTTTTGTTAAGGCTTTTGTGAACTGTTAGATCTTTTTCTAGGTCCTCAAGCAAATATTTTGGTATTGTCTGTGCTGGGAATGGCAATTTAGGTCTACTCATATAAACAGAATCTTGGTTAGTCAAAAGCTTGGTTGATCACGACTCTGCTGTATTAATTATTATAACTGGGTTACCATTAGGCCTATGCAAAGCTTAGTCTAAGCGAATCAATCAAAGCTATTTCTAACATTGGATTTGATTTTTCCAGGGAATTTGCTATTCGTTTTATCTGAAGCTTCTGTTGTGATGCACAGAGCTTCGCATCTGATGTGAAGTTTTGTGTTTGCTGCAAAGCTTTAAAACATTGGAAGCCTTATATTTGCTAATGAAAATAGTTTTTTTTTTGGTTGTTGTTGTGTATACAAGCTGTTTTAAAAGTTTGGACTTGAGGTTGTCTGAAGATTTTTCTGTATGGAAAATGGATATGGTGAATTTTCCCCTGCCAACGATGTATGGCATGGACATACTGGATCAGCTAAAAATTTTTTGTTTATTTTCATACATGTCAGTTTTATCACAATTCAGCGTAAAATCATATACCTACACTTAGCTTAACTTTGATTGCAGCAAAGTTTTTGCACATGGCTTTTTCTCATAGTTGATGGTGTGCATGGTTTTTTCTTGCTCATTCTGTTTATTTTCCTTCATCCTTTATTTTTGATTTTGGTGTGTAACTGCTTTTGGTTTCATGCCTCATTCTTCAATCAACTTTCTTGCTTTTTCTTCCTTCTCCTCTTCTTTGTGCTACTACTTCCAATTGAATTTAAGTTCCTCACTCAAAATGTTTGGAATATACTCTTAGTTCAATAACTCGTGAATTATTTAGTAGATACATAGCATTAGATCTAAAAGCAGTTCTCCATAAATTAACTATTATTACCCTCAACTTTTGTAGAAATTTCCATGTATTGGCAGCCATTTTTGTGCATTCGTGCTCATGGGTCATTAATACACATAGCATAGCTATAAATTTTACTGATTTACAGAAAGGTATTAACTTATTCTTAGATTATAATCAATTCTGTATTACATTAATTTTTGAATGCAGTGCACAATAAGTTCTGTATCAATTTCATTGTAATTGAATTTATAACATTTAATATTGTTAAATGGGCAATTCTGGCACACTATTAATTTGAAATGTGAATACTTGTTTGTAGTCGTTCATATTATAGATTTTCAGTTACCTATAGATATGATTTAATAGTTTTCAGAATATTGTTAGAAAAAAAATTAAAGAAAACCTGGGCAGAACAAGTTTTCTTTACTGTGCAATTTGTAGAAAAAATTGTAAAATAACTTTTGGATCTATAAATTCTAGAATAAATATTTTTTGTATTTTATAGCTACGATTTTGGTAAGCAACCGGTAATGGGCATTGTGTGTACCATTTGCCTCAGAGTTGGAGGTAAATGACAATTTTAAATGTGACATTAACATTTGCCAATGTTTTGTAGATATCAACTGGAATAGTTATTATGTACATACAAATATCTTGTGCTTTAACATTTATGGTTGGTTTTGCTACTACAATCACAGAGATAGCAAGTCTCATGTTTTTGAGTCTGTAAGGATGTGAATGAATTATTGAGGTGCAGTATCTTCCATGATGAATGTACTCTGTCTGCATTATAACAGTATTTATTGATTATTGTACTGAATTTGTAATGACTTGAACATTGAAATTATTTGAAATAAAGGATTGGACTGTAAAAAGTGATAAACTAGTCCGAATCACTTGAACAGTCTTTTATTTTTTTTATTTTCAAGTATGGTTGTGAGAGGATTTCTTTTGTATTAAATTTAGGTATGCAGTTTCATCTGCAAAAATACTCTAAATAACTTGTGCCAAAGAAGCACATTTAAGCAAAGAAATTACAGAATTTAATTCTTTACAGTAATAAATATGTATTGATGAAAGATTCTGTCACAAGATTAATTACACAGCAGTACTGATCCACTATATGTGAAAAGTGAAAACTTAAAACTATATTAAGTATTAAATTTTTCAGTAATTTTGGTTTATAAATGTACGTGTAAAAATTATTTGTACCTGTTTCCACTAGTATTCACTTAATTATGGCAAGCTTTCATTAAAAAATCGGTTATGTTAATACAAAATATATTTCTGCATTTTTTTGTCAGTTCTTTAGTAATTTTCTGTAAATCATCTTTGTATATATAAAGTTATGAAAAGTAATTTGTTTGAATTTATTGTGCAGTATGTTTATTAATTTTCACAAATGCTATCGATACAATGTTGATTCTGATTTATATATTACCAAAACAATTTACCAGCAAGCATTGTTATTGGTACACTGGTATTGAACTGTACATGATTGTACATGATTGTACATTCTGTATCTTTCTGTATTTTTTGTGCTTAGTTTTAGAAATAAAGTAGTATATTTATAATGTTAGTTATTTTTTTCATCTTAGAGGAGTTAAGCATACGTTAGCTCTTTTCTTGTACACTTTTCAAGGAATCTGCAAAAAAAAAAAAATAATGAGAATTTTTGAAACAGAGAAATTTTTACAGTTAATTCACAATGTGTGGGCCAATTGGAGTTTGTGCACCTGGCCTATCAGTAGAGACAAAATACTATGGTTTTATTTTTAGGAAATACAAAATTTTAAAACAATATTTCGGTGTTGCATTTATTTTTATAAAAGTTTTTTTTTTGTAATTATTACTCCTCAGAAATAGTGGTAAAGTCGATTCGCTACATTTTTACAGTAAAATAATTTATAATAAATTAGTTTTAATCAGATACATTGAAAATAATAAATTTTGTGGTTTAAAAAATTATTCAATAAGAAATGCACTATAAACAAATTAAATAAATTTTTCTGATCCGTGCACTTTGGAACAATTATTGTCCGGAAACACATTCCTTGAATTTCAAATATCAAAAGATTACTTTTTTCATGATTTGAACTAATTTTTGGTTAAATGCTACTTACTCCCACAATATACCTAACTTGCATTTGGGCGTTACGCTGTGTTTTGACATGGTTTTCTGTTTCATTGCAATTCACAGTGTAATTGTATTCCTACCATCAGTGTGCCTGTTGACTTGCCTGGCTCCACACGAGCGAATACTCATTGGTTGCTGAGCCAAGCACATGCGCACATGTTCATTTCCACAGGGGGAAAGGAATGTTAGAGTAAACATCTCTTGCGTTTGTATTGTGCGACACATTTTCCCATTGGCAGTGCACAGTTTTAATCCTTCACAGAAGTGTATTTACGCACAGCTGTAAGCAGGTAGAAAATTGAAAACAATATAAAACGGGAGCATGTGTAGTGACTCAACAGACTTTTTTCCTGTGCTATTCATTTAAAAATTAAAAAAAAAAAGTGGTGGTTGCAGGCATTTATCGAAGTATTAAGTATGGTTGCAGGGGTGAAACAAACGACTACCATAAGTTTAGAAAAGAACTGATGGTTGCTGGCCCATATCAACGTTGTATTTTACATTATACCTACTCATTTCCTGGCTCCAGGAAGGTAATGCTATTGCTAAAAGTTGTCATCATAAAACCACAATTTTGTTTGATGAAGAAGCAGCACTTTCTTCCCTACTGGAATGTTGTGAAGTCGACCCCTCAAGCCCGATGCATGCATGCATGGATGCATGCATGCGCAACAACACCCTCTATAGCACGACACACATTTCACACCTCCGACCAGCATGTGCACGCAGGCTTGTGCTAGTCTGCCACCACAAGAGGCGTGGGTAGAGTCGGTGCCACTTCCCATGTGGAATTTTACTATTTCATCAATTTTATTTTATGTTTTCAGTTTTTAGTCCATGCCCCAATTGTTTGTGCTTCCATGTTAGATATAAGAATGGAGTTGTACCATACACTGACTACTGAATTGCACCCTGCTCAAAGGGATGCTTCTCAACCTTAATAAACACTGTCATGATTTAAGTAAAGGCTAAAATTGTTCCAATGTGTTCCTTAAAAAGTACGTGTACGTTTTAAGAGTGTTAATATTTTTTTTAACCTCCTGCACAGATTCAAACATGACCATATGTTAGTTCACTGCTTGAAAATGACTGAAATGTAGCTTGCAGTCATACATTTCTCTTGGTTTTGCCAAATAATTTTCACCTGCCCTCCTCAGAGTCGACACCAATCACTAACGTGTTTCTGTCCGTGATCCAGCTGCAGTTTGAAGGGCAGTCTTAGGTGCTCTGATTGCAATTTACTCATGGTTACTGATGTTACAGAGAGATTCTCAACGTTCATGCAGTAGGATTCTGTGTACGCATTTAACATGCACTTATATTTACGAAGTTAATGGCTTGTTTTCCAGCAGAATAGATTGCAGTAGGAATGAACACTCCTCTAATTTTTATTTTTTGTCAATTTACGTCATTTGATTTTTGTGGCAATCACCGTCTCATCCACAGATGTGAATGTCACAAAATCTGGTTTGTATGAGAACCTTAGTCAGTGCCTTAAACACTTTCAGAACAATTCTCATGCATTAAACGAGCGCAGTGTTTTTTTTTTTTGTAATACAAGTCTGCACTTGCACACTGTACGTCAGCAGTTTCCTTTATTTTACTCAACTTTATCGCATGCACGTGTTTGCAGACTATTTGGAGATGTATTTTGTAGTATGTGACTGAAAAGAACAAATACAGTATGAAGCTTTATAACCATGTAATTTTATTCCGGAATGAGAAAACATCCATTTAGAATTTTTTTTAAAATTTAATTTAATAAAACCATGGAAAAGGCACATAAAACAATGCATTATTTACTGCTCTTGAAAGTGTTAAAAATTTCTTTTTAACTATTACCTTTTTCCCCAGTAATATTCGGAAGATGTGCACGGATTGCATATTGCTATTAAACTTAATTTCACTGTCAGCTTGGTTCATTTGTAAAAACTGTACGCTCGGATGCACCCGGTGAGTGCTCTTTCTTGCCTGGATTGCCCTCGCTGACGTTCTGCACCAGACAGGATGTAGGACGGGCGTGCCTGACTTGTGCGTAACGTGGCTTCCTCGTATGCGGTGCACGACAGATAACCACAACCACCGCGACCACAGGCTCTCGCGGCAGTGATTGTCGCAGCACGGCACGCTCACAGTCTGCTCTTCAGCGCTGCGTGCACCAGCGACTGGTTTCTCAGACAGATGATTCAACCGATATAACTTTTGAACTCTTTTTCTCATGGTTACAAGCATGGCATTTTGTCACTTCACTCTTTTGTTTGGTCTCTCTCTGACGTGGGTGTGTGTTCTGAGTTACAATTTGGACGTGAAGTCAGCGGTTTTGTTTCAAGATCCAAGGGGACCGAAAACGAGGAGAAGCTATTTTGGCTTCTCTGTGGTTCTGCTCAATGGCACCTCTTCTGGATCATGGTGAGTAAGAGAGGAAGATTTACGTCAGTGTACTTCATCGACACTTTAATGAAAGTGGTAGCTTGATGTTTGTACCAATTTACCTCAGGATGTACAGTAGTTATCAAACATCTGTGCTGTCGATTCTCTTCAGTTTTGTTAATGTACATAAAATGTTTGTTTTTGTGTGCATTGTGGAAGGAATTTGAGCTTTATTAAAGCAGCCATTATTGTTAAAGAGTAAATATAGGATACAAATGCATTTTATTAGTAGTTCACTGTGTGTTTGTTGCTTTATAAACTCATGAAAGCATATTTTTTCAAAGTTTGTAATGAACTTTACCATTATTGGTTGCAATCGGATACCCTAGATTTAGAACTGACTACTCTTGTTCTCATTCAAACTTTGGCTTGAGGCTTGAATTAAGTTCCCCGTATGACATGGAAGCTTAAAGACACACCCTTTCCAACCCAATCCAACCTCGTATCTTTCTGAGATTAAGTTACATCATTGAATTTTGACTTGATTATTATGCCTCACCTCCACCCCTGATTTTGGATTAGGCTATGCTTGTCACTGAGCAAAGTTATTACATAGTTGGCATGGGTTTTCCAGGCTTCTGATTTGCTTCGGCAAGATATGCTAACTTCTGCCGCGGACCAATGTATTAGATCAGACAGCTTGGATTAGTGTGGTGTTACGTGGGTATGAATTTTGTTTCTTTGAAGTATGTCTTTCTTGTAGGTGATTTATATTCAATGTTTAGGAATGAATGGGGAAATAATGGAGAATTTTAGCTGTTTATGATTAAAATATATTTGCGTCTGTTTAATTTATCAATTGCATATTGTATTTCACTTACTCCATTAACAAAATATGTGACGTTAGTGATAACTAATTATTAAAAATTTCATATCAGTGGTCAGAATAGACTTGCAGTAAGACTAGCTGTGACCGAACGTAAATTAATTAATTATAATTTATTTGAGTTATTTGGGACAAGTACCCCAAGCTCCTGAGTGTACATAAGGAGATGGTCAGTGAAGTAGATGGTGAGCAGAGATGACTGGGGTGAGAATGGCTTGCTCTGGCGGTGTATTAGAGCATAGGTGCTAGTGGGAAAAGCAGGTCATGCGAAACATAAGCTAACTTCACTTTTGAAAGAAAAATACGTTTGATATGAATTATTTCACAAACAGTACACTCGCTTAGTGAGATAAAAACTATGCAAATATTGGCTCAGAAGTTACATAGTTGATATTCATGAAAGACCATGAAAAAAAATGGTTGGCTTGACTGGAGTGTGAGAATTTGTATGAATGCCCCACATCAATCGCCTACTTCCTCGAAGTGTACGACAAGTTGGTTTGGGAGAACCCAGACATTAACGAACAAAGAAAAAACATTTCTTGACTGAAACAGCTGAACTAAAAGGTTACCACAGGAAAAAAAAAAAAAAAACGAAGATAATGTAATTTTATCATCCGTATCCAGCAACAATGGTTAATAAACACTTGATGGTCCAGATTCTCTGTTAAAAGTAGTCTGTAAGAATGATTGAAACTGTGTTTCATGGCGAAAAGTGTCCCGCAAGTCTGAATTAGATGGGACCAGGCCTTGGCCAGATTAGAGAAAGTCCGGATTAAATGGAATGTGCCTTCAAATGCATGAACTACAAACTTTCGGATGCGTAAAACCATAAAAAATTGTTATTTTTTTTTAAATAAAACTTTTCTTACTGCTTAAATTTATTTTTAATACTACCGTATAGGTAGACCTATTGTTTATAACCTACTAACTAATGTGGGATTAGCAAAAAATTTTATTTGTTGCACAGTAAAAAAAAAAGTTTAATCCATCCGGATGAGCGGGGTCCAGGACTGGTAGGACTCTTAATATACGTTTATTGTGTACGGATTCTATGGTTACGTTTACTGAGTTGAATTGTAGATGCCCAACTTAATGCAGCGCAGTTGATTTCTTCTTGATAAGTGGAAACTTTTTAAAAAATCCGTTAATTTTTTTTGTCGGATGGTGTATAGTTAGGGACCGGAAAAATTCGCGGTTACAATAGCCTTCAGGATAGACTGCACATTGGCCTGTACACTTGGGCAAATAACGCCTGTTCATTGGCTGCTGACTTGTGAGTCGTCTCAGCTGGTTTGTCTGTGATTGGGTTGTGGGTTTATAATTGGTTGAGATTCGTCCAGATGAACAGTAAGCCAATAGCAAAATCATCTAAAAGGTATATGTATTTGACTTCTAGCCTATCGCCGAATGAATCCACAAATTTTTCCGGTCTCTATGTATAGTGTGTAAGTGCTGCACCAGAATTAGATAGTGCCGTTGCTGTTACATCGACAGTGATGTGAGTTGTACCCGTGAGATCTGATGTGCACGGCGCAGGCTGCTGGTCGGGGCACCGCGCGGGAACTCCAGTGCTGCCGCGCACCAGGGCATAGTGGAGCAAGGCGTGCTGTTCAAGTGCCCCATGCAGCCGCGCCCGCACAACAAGTCGTGCGAGCAGTACGTGCTGGACGCCTCAGGTGAGCCGTGCTCCCGCCGAGCCGCTGGTGGATGGGTCGGATCCCGACCACCTCAATACCCAACCCAGAGTTCCGATCCCCAAAGAGCACTCTGTAGGCTAGTGAGAAAACATAAAACACTTCCTTTACATTAACATCAGCCTTTATTCACCGCCATCTTACATATCACCCTGCTGCCAACCTTGCACTCGTTGCCATACCAACCTAGCACTCCTCACATACTCCGAATACACTCCACAAATCTGAATCTAGGGCTCAAGGGTCCGAAATAAAATCACTACATAGTACATATAAAATAAAGTCGCTTCTCGCTGTCTGCCTGTCCCTATGTGTGCTTAGATCTTTAAAGTTACGCAACGGATTTTGATGCGTTTTTTTTTTTTAATAGATAGAGTGATTAAAGAGGAAGGTTTATATGTATAACACATGCATAACATAGTAGAGAAACACTGATAATTTTTAGAGGTTTCTAATGTGATGTCGTAAATAAACACATTTTTTTTTTGCGTTTACATTGCAAACGCTGGCTGAACCCTACGAGATAGATTAAAATAATGTACTACAGTATTGTACACCTTAAAAAGGTCTACAAAAATGTTCGCGATGGTGTATGTCTATCTCTTAGGGATGACACACAATAACCATTTTTTGTCCTTTACTTTTTACGAGAAATAATGGCTTATTTACTGAGCGATTCTAAGCAATACAGCATTAATCCTTATACAATTAAGAACCTTGAACACATTGTGCATTTAATATAGATCAATATGGACCTTTACAGCATGTAATTTAAATGAATATTTTCGAAGATATTACAGATTTAAAATGCAGGGACATATTTAGTATCAGCATTGCACCTGTGCGAACCGGGGCGGGTCGCTAGTAATGTATAAGAAATGAAAAATATTAACCATGGTGTTGAAACATTTATCCCTTTAAAAGTTTTATTCACGAACTAAGTTTCCAGAATCAATACATATTGTCATTTTATTAATATAACTACGTGTTAAAAGTACAATATCTTGGGGAATGGTAACTGGTATGGTGTGAAGAAAAATATTGACCTTGTAAACTTTAAAGGTTGCTAGTGTTGAATTTTTTAATTTACTTAATTTCATCTAATCTTTTTTCTCAAATATTGAATCCTTCGAATACTAAGTATTTGATGGTATTTGAGAATTTGGTTGGCCCATCCCTATTAAAAACAATACGTTGGACATATGCTATTTCTAGTTTACACTGTATGTCATTGAGAAAACCTGAAGAATGGACAAACAAAATATGAATGCACAAACACACACACACAGAAATTCAAGCTAAAATCAGTTGACATCAAGATTTAAAAGTGTAGACAGCAGATAGAATTGTGTGAAAGGAATTAGTCCAAACAATATCACAGTATAGACAAACTAAACAGACTGACAATGCAGGGAATGTATTGGTAATGATTAGGGAATTGTGATAAAACCTAATGAACACCGAAAACCATGCCAATACACCATAAACACTGAAATGCAACTAAATTCATGAAATTAGACATAATTTTTAATAAAAAGCTAATTAAAATTTTAATTTAATTTAGTAAATTAATTTAATTTAGTAAATTAAATTAATGTAACACATTTAGCATGAAAATTTGTACCAAAATGCATTACCAACTAGAGTGAAAAATTTTTTATTTGTCTGATCTTGCAACCATCATAAGTAATTTTATCTTTACATCACATCATTGGTTCATTTTTCAGTCATGAAAATACTTTTTAATTAATTTTTATTGTTTTGAGTAGTGTTATAAATGCTTATTACAAATTGCAATATTGTAAAAGTGCATCATGTATCAGTCAAAATGAAACTATTTTAGTGAAATAAGTATAATGATCTATTGAAGTGTCATTCGTTCATTAATAGGCTATCATTATGGATAAACAAAATTAATAAAAATAAAAACACTAACACCAAAATCTCCTGTTTTAGAATTAAAATTGACCTAAAAATAAACCCATAAAATCTTGTCTCTAGCAATGATATGTGATAAAGAACTGTTCCAGTGTTTTTTTTGGGTGATTTTAAGAATCTATTCGAAACAAAAATTAGAACTGAAAAAATGAAAGGCTATTGGAACCAAGGTCCTTCGGAGATTGATGTCTTACTACTGCAGCATACAAAACTTGGAAACTGCATAAATTAAAAATAAAATAGTATAGTTTTGCATCAAAAAAAGTAGTCATCATTGTGTTTTACAAGTGTGTTGCTTCTAATGATGTAGTTCAGATATTGTACTTAATTTGGGGCTTATAAATAAAAATATATCAAGTTTGTTTGCTGTCAATAAACTTTTTGACTGAATTGCACTGAATCCATAATATATATTATAATCCATAATGTTACATTCCAGGTTGACCCTGCAATTCAATCCAGAAAAATAACAAATACATTTTAAACATTTGAAAATATTTGTTTATACATTATTAAGTTTATAAGTTAAATCTTTTAATTTTATTTTTTCTAGCGAGCTGTAGCGGCCGCACGTTGCGACGATCGAGCGACAATTAACTTGAACCACGCTGTTACCTTACTTTTACAAAGCTAAAACAAAGGGAGGCAACCCCGTGGGCCAACCAACCAATCACAACACAGAATCCAGTACCTGGCCATGTAGGGAAAAATATTGAAAAAATGTTTCTTCTTTAAAAGTCTGGAAGACACATCACAACACCTCAAGGTTTGCTCTGATTGGCTGGTGAGACCGCGCTCAGCGAAAATTACAGTCTACTGCTGCGCAGTCACGCGTCTACATACTGGGTTTTTCCAACAACGCACTAACTTGAGGCGTGAAAAATAACTTGCCAGCATCATGTCTTTTCTGTTCTTTTAAAACTTTCTAGAATGTAACAGTCTCACTGCCCAGAATATGCTTTAAACTTTTGACAAAACAAAATTAATACAGATGTTAATTTTGAGTAATTAAGTAAACAAATAACACTACATTCAGCTTTATACAAAACATAATCCAAATTAATAATAATCACTATAAAAACACAAATGAAATACTTGAAATGCAAATGCATAATAAAATAAACATTAATAAAAATAATATAAAATATAAAAAAAAAACATTAAGGTAAAACATTCTTAGTCAAAGAGTTATTGGTAGTAGGGGGCAGGAATTCTGCAAAGTTACAATAATAACTAAAAAAAGTGTGGATTTTTATTTAACGTTAAGATAGTTACTTTGATGTGTTGTTATGTGCTTAAGGAAATGACGAGAGTCCAGCTGAAGTTGGAATAAGTTATCATGACCACAAGGATGGAGCATGGATTGGGGCAGCTATGGACATACACAGCTCAGGGGATGATGCTGAAATTATAGTGAGTACAAAATAAACAACTACCTACTGCACTATACATAGTTAAAAAAAACATAAACTCAAATTTTTTTTTCATGAGAAAATTAATCTATATACCCACTGTCATATTTGTGCTGATGGACAGTCTTATTTGTGCATTCAGTAATTTAACAAACAAGTTTGATTATATTATCCCTAGAATATACTATTTAAATAACTATTTTTATTTCTTACCACAATTTTGTAAAACATGATATACTACCTACTTTTGGTAACTTACAATGTAAACTTGCTTAATTATTATAACTTACCTCCATTAAATTAACTTAATACAAAACATAAATCTGTATTGTGTACTGGCCACTATTATTCTGGTATACTAGCTAGAATTTGAATTAGTGTTCACTTTATTGTTTACTGCTTATGTTCATTCTTGGGCATTGGAAAGGGGCTTGTGTGTACTAGGCTTAAGTGTTAAGTGTTAAGATAAACTGAGATATAACCTATTGTTTTGTCCCAATGCTCAGTAATTGTATAGTACCATTATGTTTGTTCTAAACTAGCTATGCAAAAATGCAATTTCAAGTCATAAATATTTTAATGAGCATGATTACAAATTAATATTTATTGCTTGAGAGCTGATGTTTTTACACAGTCTAATGTTACTAGAACACATCACAGTGTTTTATTTGATTATATTAGTAATACATCTAATATATAAATGGCATATGTTAAAAAAATGAATTTCTTGCACACATTTTTTTATTTTTGATGGTTTATTAACAGGTATGTGGTCATCGCTGGGCAAATGAAGTTGGTAAAAAAAGTTCCCATAATTATTTCATGTTGGGAATCTGTTACATAATATATGCCAAGGACATTTACGAAAGTGATGGAAATGATCGTGGAGGAACCAAAACATTTTTGGTTTCACCTAAAGGTAAAAACTCGTATGATGATTTTTTTATTTATTGTAATGTTTTTTATTTTCTGTAAATGTAAAAGTACTATTATATTTAGAAGGTTCCTTGCCTTTAAAATATTCTTGTGATGACAATTTTTAAACAAATGCTGCCATTACAGAGCGATGTTGAAACTCAGAATTTGGCAAGAAATAATAAAAGAAACTAGATCAGCTAGCTTCAAAGAATAGAACAAATAAAACTGACAGTCTTCAATTTTTGATTGTTCAGTTTTTAGGTAGATTTCAAAGAAATATATCAAAATTTTTTACAAATCACTTCCAAACTGATACATAACATTTAGTAGTGGAAAATCTCGGTCAAGTTCGTAAATGGGCAATATCCGACCAAAGGTAGAAATGGGGAAGGTTTTTTGAAAAACAGAAAAATCGCTGTAACTCCCATAATATAGAAAATATCACATTCGTTTGAACGTATTATAACTCGGAGAAGTAATACCAAAATCTTTTGTCTTAAAAAGTTGTGATACAACCAAAAATGATTGCAAGGGGTTGAAAAAACCAGTGCTGGAGGACAAAAAATAATTATAACTCCTTTCGTAGGCACAACATCAAATTTGTACTTATAATTTATCTAAAACTTTTGACTGAAACATTTTTTGATTAGACCAACCATTGCTGCAAGGGGTTAAAAAAATAATGGGCAGAATGAAATAAAAATCATAACTCCGTTAGTAAGTAAATGATCAAATCCGTTAAAATTGTTTGTAAATCTTCTGTTCAAAGTATTTTTATCTAAAACTTTGAAACAGTTTTTGATAAAACGAACCATTGCTATGAGTGGTTGAAAAAAAAGGGTTTTTAATTGACAAAAACTCATAAAATCCATACCCTGTACATTATTAAATCCATTTCTTGTTATTATAAAACATAAAAAAATTATCTGCAACTTTCGTCTGAAAATATTTTTTATATGACCAATCGTTACTGCAAGGGGCAGAAAATAACAGTGGTTGAAAGAGGGAAAAAAAAAAAAACTCCCCTAATATTTACACTATTAAATTCATTAAAATTGTTTGTAAAAAATATATAAATATTATCTAAAACCTTTGTCTGAAACAGTTTTTTTTATATGTCCAACCATAACTGCAAGGGGTGGAAAAAACAAGGGTAGAATTTAAAAAAAATTCATAATTTCCGTACCGTGTACACTATCAAATCCGTTATAATTTATTGTGAAAACTTGAATTATTGTCTACAACTTTTATCTGAAATAATTTTTTATACGACCTACCATGTGTAAGGGGTGGAATAAACGGGTTGAATAAAAAAATTCATAACTCCCTTAGTAGGCACACTATCAAATATGAAGAAATTGTTTGTAAATCTTATAAATTTTATCTAAAACTTTTGTCTGAAACAATTTTTGATAATACAAACCATTATTGCAAGGGGTTGAAAAAACCTGGGGTTGGAAAAAGAAAATAAATAAAACTTGCCAAACATGTACACTATCAAATAGGTACATTCTTATTTTTGTTTAACTTTCTAAATATCGAGTAAGATTTTGTTAAAATAAATTTTTATCTAACCAACCATTACTGCAAGGGGTAGAAATAATGAGATTTGAAAGTAGAAAAAATGGTCATTACATTTTTTTAATAGATTTACTATCAAATCCGTTATAATTTATTGTATAAATCCTAAACTTCATCTAAAACTTTGGCTAAAACAATTTTTGATGAAACAAATTCTTATAGTAAAAACAGGGGTGTAAAATTTAAAAAATTCAAAATTTCTTAGTATTAAATTCATTCAAATTTATTTCAAACCATCTTAATATTTTTTTAAACTTTGGTGCAAAGCAAATTTTTAGTCGACCACATTATTATTAGTGCAAGGGATGAAAAAGAATTATATAATTAATTTCTTTCTTTGGCCTACAATATGAAATTCATTCTCAGTTATTCAATGGTGGATACAGTGAGTTAAAAGTAGTCTTAATATTTTCGCTGCATGGAAAATGAGAAAATATTTAATTGATAATTTTGTAATATTGGAGAACATTAATATGTTTTGTACATTATGTCCTTAAAATGTCTCAGAATTTAATAGACGTTTCGAAAATATTTCTAGAAGAAATAGTTACTTTGAAATCTACCTATGCCTGTAGGCTGTGCCAAAAGAGATTTTTTTCAAATGTTTTTTTCTGAGCACACTGGATTATGTTTTGTGGAATACTTTGTGTATTTTGACAGTATGTATGTCTAATCTTTCTTTGTTTCTAAGTTTTGATAGCCTTTACAATTTAGTAGTGTCAATACTACATAAATTTTTGCTTAATATAGGATCCTGACAAAAAGCTCACTAAAAGCAGTGGTGTTTATTTTATGCACTTTGTGTTTATATAAATTGATTAATTATTACTTTTATTTACTTCAATATATTTTTTACATATGTGTATAAAAATATCAATACTATTGCCAACAATTTCAATAATGTTTCAGTGCCATTAAAGGGAGGAAGGTTTTTTTTTTTTGCAGTTCATTATGCTGCAACATCCACAATAGCCTGTGACTGTATATATAATCGTATAACGGATCAAATCAGCCAGGCAAGGCAATCCAATCCGATTGCAGTTTCAAACAAATACTTGCAAAAATTATGTTAGTCACTGCAGTTCGTAGACCATAAATACAGACTATCAATGTTAATTTCTACCATTGACTTTATGAAGAATGGTATCTTGAATAAAATATTTATAAAAATTACTGCAATTTATATTTTTTGTCTCGACGAAAATGTACAAACTGGAGAAAATTTTACGTGTATTGAAGGAAAAAAATATTTATACCAAAAAATCCAAATTATTGAAACATACAATGTTTAGTTTATGGACCAGTGTTAGAAGTTTGATGGATTGCATGTGTTCTGCAAATCCCCGATTTTATAGTCTGATATAGAATATAATAATGTGTAAAGTACTGTACCTTTGTTTTTATGTTAGGCTTTACGTTAAGAATTAATTCCTAGTTTATTTTTAAATTAATAAGGTATTTGTACAGCTATAAATGAATATTCATTCAGACAGCCAGACAGAATAACAGCAGACATAGTATTTATAAATTTTTATTTATTTATTCAAGTATTTGAAAAATACAAATTTTGTCTTGGTTTTGATTTTATGGATTTTGCAAAATTGATAAAATTATGATAAAAAATTCACTTTTAACCTAAGTGTATGTTTACTTGTGCAGTATCTAGTTAGCTTCAATGAATTAATTGTTAAATACAGAGTCACTAATAAAATTTGTTTTTGGCACCTACTAATTAAAATACGATGTGTTTCAGATGAAATGATATTTTTTCCTCAAAAAGACAGGATGGCTTATTATTATGGTCAGGCACAAGTGGGTATGTGTGTGCATTATGCAGAAACAGAGCAGGTAAGCTCACCACTGTGTGTTTACCATAAATGTTCTTTCAAGCGTGCTGTTCGGAGAAATGTTTGATTCAAGGAAACTTTCATTGCTGAGGTCACAAACTTACTGTTCTCTGGATTGGTACGTACATGGCAACTAGACTTGATTCTTTTGTAAGCAAGGTGCTGAAATGTAACCTTGGAGGTACTTACCGGCAGTTTAATTGAACAGAATAGTCCCACACACCTTCACTTGTGCACACTCCCGTGTACGAAAAATATTTGAATTCTTAGGATTCCAATAAACAAATTTTATTATGCCCTTACTCCCATATACGTTACCTGAGAACTAGATAAAATTTGCCTGAAGGAATAAGAGAGCTTGTTCAGGGTGGGCCTGACTTCACTACGTGACCGTACAAAGTAATAATTAGCATTGGGAGATGAATGCCGCCTATCGGTGCAAATAATTGAATAAACAGCCTGCTAATTCATTCCAAGTTATTCAATGGTGGATACATTGAGTTAAAAAATATCTTAATTTTTTCACTGCATGGAAAATAAGCAAATATTTAATCAATCATTTTGTAATGTTAGAGAACATTAATATGTTATGCACATTAAGTCCTTAAAATGTTTCAGAATTCAACAGAAGTTTTGACAATATTTCCAGAAGAAATAGGTACTTCGAAAGTACTTCACTTCACAGTGACGCTGGAGGAGTTAGGCCCTGGAAAAAAACGAAAGGGTTTCAGGACAGAATTACGAGAACAGAATTACAACAGTCAGACAAAGCTAGTGTAGTTTTAAAGTCCCCGGGTTGCGGGATTCCATCCTACCGCTGACGGCAATCGAAGAAGACTGGGTAGACGTGCTGGGACTAACACTAACAGACAATTAAAGTTAAAAATGACTAAAAAAATCAGCTTGTCACGTGAGAATTATTTCCTTGAAATCATTTGCAGGATTCTTGTCCTCAAAAAAACTTTGACATAGCAAATGCAAGAACATTTACATGACTTTGGGAGCTATTATAAAATGATAATCAAACCAAGGCTCGGTGAGAACAGTTGGAAATGATCAGTTGTCCACGCCTCCTTGCATTGCACATTATTCAACAGAACAAAACACAGTTTTTAAATTAAAGAGTACACACAGACCTTGACCAAAAAAATTTACTCATTTAGCAATAAGATTGGGTACCAACAAAGGAGACGAAGCTCGTTTGTCTTACCTGGGGGTTATGGCAAGCTTTCTGCCCAGGTAAACTTAATACGCTTGAAGAGGAAAGTGGGTATTGTGTGAGGGGGAAGGGTGTTAAGTTTGGGGAGAAAACCCACTCCCAGTACGGGTGCAGGAATCAAATCCTTAACCTCCTGAATTATGGCCGGACATGCTACCCTCATGACTAATCTCGCTTAGCTGATATAAAAATCATGTTCACCACCGTAGTGTTGTCTGATGTTAGACGTGCCTTAATGGTGCCACGTTTTATCAAGCATCTACTGTGTTTTTATTTGAATGGTAAACAGTATAAAATTTTAAGTATTGTGTGTTACTAACTTTTTCATCTGCTGGAGTGCAAGAGAAAGCAGTTTTTTTTATATATTTAAGTTTTCTATAATCTCCAGAAATCTTGTCAAAAATGAGAGCGCAACCACTGTACATATTTGTGAAATCAAGCAAATAAATCTTGCATTTGTGATTGTTTTGGTGACTTCAGTTAAACTATTGAAAATTCATATCTGTTACTTTTTTTCTTTCAGGGAACAGTACTATTAGCTGGTGCACCGGGTGTTTTAAACGGGCGAGGTTTGTAAGTTTTGTTTTCTTTCAACATCTGTTGTATACATTTATAAATTTGTTTAAGTAATTATACTTGCAGGTAGCTTATTAGTACTAGACAGAAAAAGACTGTAAAATAAGCTGAACAGAGATACAAAACATATAATAACTAAATTTTTAAGCTTTTATATTTGATTTTTATAAAGATTCACCACAAAATTTTTTTTTTCTCTACAGTATTGACAATTTTTTGTTTTGGCCTGAATATTATTTCCTTGGTATGTATCTCTTTGGAAAACCACATCTATATGCTGAAATACAATTTTTATTTATGTTATACATACTTTTTTTTTGGGGAGTTCCTCATTTATCATTACAGGAGAGTGGGCATGGAGTATATCAATGCCAAGCCCCTTGAAATAATTTGTATCAGACTGTCGTGGTTCCGGAGGGTGTGAATCGTTAATGGTCGTGAATTTGGGCGCCACCGTATGATAGGGGCACACGGACCCAGCAGAAACTTGTCTCAGAGCGCGACGTCGCCCATGTGGGGAACGAGATTCAGTCCTATTATCGCACAGACCTGGCCCGCTCTCAGCGTGGGGCACGCTTACACATGACGAAGATGGTTGCACACTCTAGTGGGCTCTTAGCGACCCATACGCCTGATACCTGGGAGAGCTGGCATGTGGTCAGCAAATAACACAATGAATTTAGTACGGTTTTTTATTGTACTTCGACGTTAGGTTACACAGTACCCGTGGCATGAACTGAGCTAGGCGAGAGCCGGACCACAAGATGATATCACTTAGCTGTCTGGCAAAGCCCCGCTAAGGGTTAAAAAATACTGAATTGATCAGTCTGCCGACCGAGGCGAGTCCCGAGGATAATACTAAATTGATTGAGGTTGAATTACGTTAACAGATCTAAGCACAGTTCGGCGATGCAAATGGATGAAGTCCCCCAGGGGTGCGCATGCATTTCACCTCAACCGTTGCTAGTTGCAGACTGGGCCGGAAGGGCGCGCTCCCACCGGCAACGTGGCGTCTTCCGCCGAACCACAGAACCGTTACACTAGTTTAGTTATGTGCCGCGGGTAAGCAAGAAAAGCACTCTTAAAATACTAACATAAAAAATTTATGCCCTCTCGTTACTTAGCTACATGCGAACATACAGTTGTTACTAAACTAACGTATAAACAGGGTCTAAGTTAGATCAGTTCCTGTCCGCTATGGTGCCGTTGTTGTGCCGAAGCAGTGAGCTTAAAACGCCGTCTTCCGGTAGTTCGTGGCGCGCTGTTTGAAAACACACGACTACGTACTTCGGTAATTCCATGCCGGGAAGGAACGGGTGAAGGTCAAGGAAGTGAGTATAGTCCAACCAGGCTTATGGGGCGAAGCCTCGGTCGACGTTAAGACATTGAAAGAATAGCGTTACATGATCACTTCATCTGCTCGAGAGCCTCTTCAGACAAATGTTAAGTTTATCTTCCTGCATGTTATGGGTGAGTTCATGAAAAAGAAGGGAAAATTAAATAATTATTACACTAAATAATAATAATTAATATTTACACACTCTGCTAATCATACATAATGGATGGCTAAGTGGGAATCAACTCTGTGATGGTATTTGGTGTGAGATCAATATGAATTAACATATATGATAGATTGGAACCAAAAGGTTATTTATCAATATCAAATTAACTGTAATTTATCTTGTTTTGAATTTATTCTTTGTATTTTTATTTCCAAGTCAAAGAGTAGAGTTAAAAACAGGTTGTTGCCACTTAAAATGTATACCCTTTTTTATGTTTACAGTTTTTGATAGCTCATGGCCAATCCACTTCATAAAAAACGGGGATTCTTGTATATGTTATAAATACCTACCTAACCCTACTGACTTGTCTCGCTGCATATTGTATAAAAATTCTAATGAGAAATGCACCTACTTAATAAACCTTTTTTCTGGTAAAGGCACAAATTGATATGAGCTGATTCTTTATCATTCTGTGTTGCCTGTCAGGTTCTTATCATTATTTAAAACTATATTTATATATATATTTATTTTATTTTAGGTGGCATAATGCTCAACAAACGAAAGTTCCATAAAGATACTGGAGGTCAGCAGCGTCGGAGGAGAGATGCAAATGGATTTTGGGCGTATGAAGAAAAAGCACAAAATATTACATTTGCTTTGAAGTCAGTTGCAAAATACTATGATTATGTTGGTAAATAAAAGTTTTACTCAAGCTATTCAGCATAAACTGTTGCATTTTTTTTTTATATATTTTAGAGGCACGATGATTTTGCAAATTTATTTGATAGTAATGTAGACTTGAAGATTATATACATCTTTTTTTTTTTTTTTTACTTTGATGAATGTCCCCTAGTGTTCTTGATCCATCCTGGACAACCCTGAGTTTGAGTTAGTAATAAACAAGGAGCAGAAACAATAAGAGCAAAAAGAATAAGCAAAAAATTGTGGCTCTATTAATGGGTAAAAGGCCCATAGTGGTTGAGTGGCCACATCACTCACCTCCTACCAAGGTAATCAGGGTTCAATTTCCAGCAGGGTAGTTGCTAGTGGGAAAAGTGGTGGATACTGCAGTGAACTGTTGGGTTTATCTTGCAGTACTCCCGTTCCTTCCAATCATTAATTCAGTCTATGCTCCATTATCATCTCATTATCTCTCATCGCCTCTAATGACCCCAATGACAAGATGTTAAATCCATCCATTCATTAATTCACTCATTCACACATTTTTTGTTCATTAATTCATTTGTTTTTTCGTTCATTAATTAATCCATCCATTCATTTATAATATTAATAGTTTTAAAATCCCTAGATTTATGTTAAGTATTGACGTTGAGTGAAACTAGAAATATTTTAATATTTATTCAAGAACATTAGAAAATTTAATTTTTTTTAAAGTGTATTTTTAAATTTTTTTTTCAAGTGCTAGATGTAATATTTTTATTTCTATTCCAGGTTACCAGGTTACTTCAGGGAAATTCTTTCAAGGTCTTGACTCATATGTTGCATCAGCTCCAAGAGCGGACACTCTTAAAGGAAATGTATGCCACTTTTTAGTTAATCTGTAATTTTGAACCCAGTACAATGTAGACATGAGAAGACTCGAGCATTTTTACGAGACAGATATGTAAAAGCAATAAAAGTCAAAAATTACAATTTTTTCATTTTAGTATAGTGTAGAAATT
Organism: Bacillus rossius redtenbacheri; assembly: GCF_032445375.1. NCBI lineage: Eukaryota > Metazoa > Arthropoda > Insecta > Phasmatodea > Bacillidae > Bacillus > Bacillus rossius. The sequence continues at coordinate 22,751,108 of NC_086330.1, read as the reverse complement.
ATTGCTGGCTTTATTACTGGGTGAGTTATAAAATTATGAAGCTTCACTTTGCAATAGTTTACTACCTAATGTCAGATAAAGTATTATTTTTTATTAACTTAGCAGGAAGCTTTTTTTTATGTAAGTTTGGTTAGAAAATTTTGTTAAAAATTATCTGTGTTGAAGATTTTTGATAGAGAAGTTTTATAGGTGCTATTTTTTGTGCCAAGTAATGTTGTTCATGTGTACAACTAGAGACTGTAGTTTTTCAGTTCTGCACTATTCCAGCGTGGGAAAGGAATGGCTTGCTTGCTGGAATTACCCAAGCCGACGCTCATTCACGACCTGCCTGGGATTTAGAAGTAACTCTATAGTGGCCATCGTGGTAGTCGCACTACCTATGCCTTGTGAATAATTTATCTAATTCAGCACCTGCTGTTAAATGCCACCTTTGCTTGCTCTTACCATGCACTAAGATGTGAATTGACTTCCATCACTTACAGGGTTCTCTAGTCCTGCAAATATAAAGTGCTAAGTATAACTGCAGGACCCATGTGATTCTAAACTCTGATCAGGGCCACTGCTATAAGTCTCTCTCTCTCTCTCTCTCTCTCTCTCTCTCTCTCTCTCTCTCTCTCTCTCTCTCTCTCAGTCCTGAACATGTGCTTTGATTGTATTTGTTCTCTTGTTTTTTTATCATTACTGGAATTGCATCGTAAATTTAATATCCAGGCCAATTATTTCGTCAGGCCCCCTCCCCATTCCTTAATGAACAATTTTTCAATCCCCACAGTTTAGAAAAAAAATCTAAAGACTATAAATGTTACTTTATGTGTCCTGTGAAAATTTCATGTTTACAATGAATCCTATTAGCTACAGACTTGCAGTTTCATCCTACTCTCAGGTTAAACTCATGCATTAAAAAAATACTGAAACTCAATCAGACCCATCTAGTGCCTGGGCCTGAGGGATTTTGGCCCTTTTGACGGTTCAGCACTAAGAACAACTTGCATACATTTATTTTCTCCCACTGATAAAGGAATGCAGAGGTGGGTTAATCTTTCATGATTACCTAATATTGTCAATAAACTGAAGATGTCATAGACAAAATTTCGTGGGTTTGAATAAAATGGTGCCTATTGGAGTTTGTGATTTCAGCTGACAAACTTTGTCCTTGTAGAAAATAGCTGTGATACTGTGTCTTTAATGACTTTCATTGAGTGTTTTGTTCTGGAACCCAGGTGCAGTTGTTCTTGATAACACCGCAGAACAGAGTGACCTTCATGCGGTCAGCCAAAGTGTCTGGCACCCAGACTGGGGAACATTTTGGGGCGAGCGTCGCGGTTGCCGACGTCAATGGAGACCATGCCCAAGACCTGATAGTCGGGGCGCCGATGTTTGCAAAGAAGTGTGATGAAGGGAGGGTCTACATTTACCACGGCAGCAGTGTCAAGCAAGTATGTTTGCAGCACTGTTCGTCCAAATATTTGTCCCATTGACTTTTACAATGTTTTGTGTGGTTACCGAAATGTTTACATTTTAATTTGCGAGGTAGCATTGCTTGTGCTTTATTTTGGGCATGTTTAAAATACAAAGTGCTTTTACCAATGGCAATCGTTGATGTTGCACTAGACTTTCGAACCTGCGGGCACCAAGGATGGCTTCTATGAAAAAGGCCGCTTTGGAACAGCAGTCGTTTCTCTCGGAGACATTGACCAGGATGGCTATGAAGGTAACTTCTGTGTGCTTACAGTTTATCATATTAATAATTTTAAACCTTTTGAAAATCATTGTCGGTTCAAAAAAAACTTATGTCTGTTTTCCAGTCTGGTGTTAGATTAGATTTAGTGTGTGCTATTTTCTTAATCTAATCAAAATTTTGTACGTTATTTTAAAGTTTATTTTTGTTAATAGTGCTATAGTTCTTTAATGCAACTGTAACCAGTCCAACTGTTTACAGTCATATTATTATTATTTTGATTATTATTGTAACATTAATTGTATATTTCATGAGCCGATCTTATGTATTTAATAATTTTATTGTAAAGATGACAACCAAAGTTTAACATATTATATAACACATCTAATTGCCAGAGACAACACACTTTTAACTTCAGGGTCATCTAAGCATTATTCTTTGGAAACTTTATTCATTTGCTTTAGTTCAGCACTCTGACACGCTAATATCCAAGTTTTATTTCACTATGCAGTTAATTTGGTTTGCTGATGGTCCTATAGCTCCTTGGTTGCTAGGGACGGAAAATAAATAGTTAGAAGGAGGAAGAAGGAGACGCCATCGCCATCTTGCAGCGGGAAGACGTTTCTCGGGCTGGGGCGAACCAAAGCCTTGGTTGCCGCCCGAGTAACTGAAGACTCGCGTCATCCGCGGTCGTGTGCTATACAGATTTCTCCATACTATGATTTGCGAGAATAGTTCTGGACTGAATAAGTCTCAGATAGAGAGTATCGGCGTAGTGGTTCCGAACGACTGATGTCAGCACCAGCTATGATCGGCCACGACGTTTGGTGAGACCGATCCAAATTCAAACAGACTTTTTAGGACGAGAGGGAAGCCGATTCTTCAGCCAGACCCCCGGCGATATCAGATCTTCTGTAGCTTGCCAATTTCAGCTTCCAGCGTCCAGTGTTCCAGCGTCGCGGTAGATCACCTGGAGGTCCTAAAAGAGAGCCTCAAGCCTCCGACAGCTTCTAGTTAGACCCGGCATGGTAGTCAGTGTGTTCCTGTGACCTCATTTACATTTACTTACTGACACATAGGTCTGACAAAAATGCTAACATACGCTGTAAATGATTTTGGTTGTTCCTCTAGCTGAATTGCATGGTTGAAAGTAACTTCACGTCAATATCAAAGAACACATTAAAATCGCATGTTTTCCAGTTATTCATATTTTATTTATGGTACATTTCAAATTACGTCTAAAACAGACCAGGACATAGGTAATGCAAATTGTCACTCGTCACACAACACTACCAAACTTCCTTTTAAAAATTACTCTCTTGACAGTAATACAATGCAGTGACGTGCTAGCTGGACTAGCAGTCTGGATAGTCACTCCAGCAGCAGCGTTCCTGAGATTTACTGCAGACAGAATAGGCGACAAAACACTGAGAATATTCTTATTGTATTATAATAATTATTGGCAGTGTAGGTTTTTGCAATATCTACACCGCAAAACACCGTAGAACTCCAATAGTTCACACAACTTACTTCCTGAAAAATTGATCATAATTAATCTAATTTTAGAATAGCTCTTGATGAGTACCAATAATTGAATAAAATGTTTAAGGTAGAATTTTCATATAATTTAGTGAAAACCAAGTGGAGTTGATGTCTTCATGGAAACTTTGATTAAGCCTTTCTTTCCATATTGAGATCAGTCATATTCTATTTCACTTCTGCTGGAAATAATGTTGGTACCAGTTTTTTTTTTTGCTAGTGGCCAAACTTTATTGTGCAGATTCTCAGCGATCATCATGGTGACTTCAGAATGGTTAATTTAAGCAAACGAACACTTATTAAATCATTTACTACGGTGCTCTAGGTTCAATTCATGGGCTGGAGTCAGTGGGTTTTCTCACCCATTTCCGACTCCATTCATTCTGTTAATGCCCCATCTTCATGTCATATTACCCCTCAGTCTTTACTGACCCTGATGTCAATGTTAGGTTAAGCTCATCCATTCATTCGTCTATATTCATGCATTCATCATGACTGGTTAAATTTAAAGGAAAAGGTTATACGCCCATGTGAAATTTAATATTAAATTTTCAAGTGATTTTGATTCTTTAAAGGCATGTTATGCTAATAAACAATAAGTTTTGCATCTATTGATATTTAATGAAAACATAAATATTACAATATATTCAGATTTTTAAAATAATTACATATTTTAATTTCCAGATATCGCAATCGGAGCACCGTACGAGGGGGGTGGAAAAGTCTACATTTACAACGGCAGTCCAACAGGTGTCAGGAAAGATTATAGTCAGCGTTTAAGTGCAGAATATTTTTCTCCTCATCTAAGAGGCTTCGGAATTGCTGTTTCTAAACCAGCGGACGTAGACAACAATCAATATAGTGGTAAGTCATGGTTTTTACATGTTTCTTTTGTATGTGCATTGACATATATAAAAAATATTTATTGATGAGCTAGAAGAAAAATGTTTTACCTTAAAACCCTGAACTTCTGAGATGAGCTGTATTTGGGATTTGAAAACATAACATAAAATTGATGTTGTTTGTAAAGTTACTTTTCTATTGCATATTAGATATTATGTATTTAAGTGCTAAAATTAAATGTTATTTATTTATTTACTTCAATTATTTTTTTGTCATAAGCTTACCAAAAATTGACAATCTTTTAAGGTAGGTACAAATAAATAAAATAAAGCAAACACATATACAAATGGAAAACACATATACAGATACTAATTACTTCAACAGTATACAACAAATAAAGAAACAAAAAATCCGAGAGAATTCGCGGTGGCTGGGCGCACAAAAGGCGCAGTAGTTTGTATTTCGTCTTCCGTCAGCGCATGCTACTGGGCATGCTGGGGGTAGGGCAGTGTGTGTGGTGCTGCATTTGTTCCTGTGGCCTTGAGCAGGGAGATGTGTCCCTGGACAATAGCTGCTCGACGTGATGGGTGCCTTGTGCTGACAGCACAGCTGGGCGGCTGCGCTGTGATTGGCTGGCGGGCCCTAGCTTCGTGCGCTGTGGCTGTTCGAGAAACCGGGACCGGGGGGAAGTGGGCGTGTGGTTTATGGACTGAAAGCAGCAAGATGGGGGGACATCCAGCCAGCGGAGGGACTGTTTGAAGTTCTACAAAATGTTGTTGAGATTTTAATTTTTTTTTTTTGCTTTGTTTGCATGTTTGGGGTGGTTTTTGAATATGAGTTTGGGCAGCATGGTGGTAGTTGTTGACACCGGAATGCTGGCTGAAACATTGTGTAGGTAAGAACATAGAATTACGGCACTTGCCGTTAGGGAAAAATTTCGTTATTGTTCTTTGAATAAGGATAAGTTATGTTTCTGACCATCTGTTTTGTTGTTCCTTTTCGTTTGATATAGTTTCGGTGGTTTGAACGTACCTTCTAGGTTGTTTATTCAGGTAGTTTGAAGATATTTTGGTTGTAATAAAAAGGTTATATGATTTTTTTTTTTCGAAAAACTATTTTTCATTTTATTTAAGTGGTAGATGTCCTTTATTGGTGCCATCTGGTGCCATCTTAAGATTTTGTTTATCATGATGGTTATTTATTAAACAATTACACATCTCTTCCACATTAAAGTATGTGTCTATTAACCTCTTGCAGCCAAGCAGTTTGTTATTTTGTGTATTTTTCTTCCACCACTATTCATTAAGGTTTGAATTTTTAAATTTTATTTTCTGATATCAATCACTGATTACAATACACATATACACACATTCATGTATATACATATAATTAACAAATTTTAATCATTGTTTAACACATATTAAGCCTGCATCCAAGATTCTGAAGAAATAACAGTTTGGCACATGTGGTTCACAGTAAATGTGGTTGTGGCCAGATGACTCGCCTCCCTCCATGGCTGTTCCTGGCAGTCGCCTTCTGGAACGTATTACTTGGTTTAGCCAAATTGCCGAAGGAAGTTGTCTGGGTGGCTTTCCTGCTTCGGCAGATGTGTCTCTGGCTGCTTGTTCATTGCACGCTTCTGTGCCTAGCTGGTCGATGCTGCCCTAGACTATGCGACGCCCTGGGCCGTTTACTTTTACAAAGAGGGATCTAACTGGTTTGGGGGGGGGGGGGGGAGTATGAATTCACCCCCAGGCCCTCCCTTTAAAATTTTTGAAAAAAGTTACTTCTTTCAAACATTGTTTTTAATCAAAACTAGAATTTCAATTTCAACTTTCGTTTTGCTAAAATTCATCTTAAAAAATTTTAATATATTTTTTTTCTTATAAACTATCCTCACTCTGGCTAGTTTTATAAATTTTTAAGATCAAATTCTGGTAAAATCACATTATAATATTTGAAAGTTTTTCTAGTAAGATATAATGAATTTAAATAGGTATTGATCAGCGCTTTAAATGATGCCTGCTGAAAACAATTTAATATTTTTCTATTCCCACTAATGTCCCAATTCTTAACAGAATAGAAAAGCAGGGGGAATAACAATGAAATTGGATGGTGTGGGGCCCCAGGCAATTTCCCGGCTTGCTCAGCCTTGGTGTTGCCCCTAGATCCTTGGATTATTTGCGAGTGAGAAACATGGTGAACACTGCTGTGAGCCAGGAAAAGTAGAGGGTGGGGGGAAAAGCCCCGGTCGACGTCAGTGCATTCAGAAGTGATGGTAATGATAACGAGGCAGGGTCTACATGATCATATCTCACTCTTGGAAATAGGATGAATTATTTCAGTGTAATCATGCTGATACATGCACATATTTCTGCATGTTCCTCTGCAGTTTGTAAAACTGTGTGTGTACAAAAAGATTTTTGTACATAAATGTTTTTTCTTTAAGTCATTCTGTATGCATAAATTGTATTTGTTTTAGCTGGTTTTCTAGATCTAAAGAAACTTATTTGTATTCTTTATTTATTTACGTACTATGTTTACTTTGTACAAAACTATGTATTATAATAACTGTTAGTAAACTTTACTTAGCAATTATATTCACTGGGGATGTGTTAGATGTTGCCGTGGGATCGTTCCTGTCGGACAATGTCGTTCTTCTGAGATCACATCCAGTTGTGAAGCTTCGTATGCGCCTGACTTCCGACTCGAAATACCTGCACGTCGAAGATACCAACTTCACCGCTCGGCTGCATTTGTGGTTCGAGGGTCAGCAAGTGACTGACGTAGGTGAGCAAGCAGGAGCACGCTAAATATTTATGTAGTTTTTGAAATTTTTGTGGTGTGAGTAACCATTTGAGATCACAGAAACTTTTTAACCATATCTGCTGGGCAAGGAACCTACGAAAAATAAAACTTTATAGAATCACACTTAAAAATATTTTAAAAGTCCTACTATCCTGCCGGTGTGCATATTTGCTTCTGCAGCAGCATACAGCTGCCTGCCTATCTTAATTTGCATGGTGCTTGCAAGGTCCCCACATGCGATCAGTCCAAACTGTCAATTTGGACGTATAAGTTGGACCTGAACAGTCGGAACTGCCGTGTGTGTATGCAAGGACAGTGAATTGATCAGTTGGAACTGATGGACTGGCGAACTGTTGGCTTTTCATCAAATGGTTCTGTGGGCTCAAGAGCACTTATTTTGTTCTACCGTGTGTGGGAACAGCGTCTTGCCAGTCCAAACTGTCAGTCCATCGGCTGAGAATCATGGAAGAATCTTTAATTATACTCCTTGAAGGCTTTACTACTTTTTTTTTTTTTTTCAATAAAAGTGCATCTGCAACTGCAACAAAGTTTCTTCCATATTCTACGTTGAAATGATACATCCAACAGCAACAGCAACCACAGTTCAGTTCAGTCCAAACTTAGCACCTGGGTTGATTGTTTGTGGGGGCCTTTAGTCTTGCATGTGGGTTTGTTTTTTAATATACATTAGAACCTTGTAATGTCAACCCCTTTAACTCTTATATCTAGATAATCCCAACTGATAATCCAGAAACTGTATTATTCGGTGAATTCAATTTTGCTGAAACTGTACATGTTCATGCAATGTACACTAATGCAGCAGAAGCATGTATGAGTTATTTTTCCAAGAAGTATACTTACTGTAACTTCTGCTATGGGTGATAATGTATTACAAAATGTAAAGATTTCGGTTAAAAATGTATTTTGTTTAATGTAAAAAACATTTTCTGTAAGTTTATTGTGTTTCACTGATTTTTCTCAAATTCTTTGGCTAACCCGGTTTTTTGCTATCCTAGGTTGGCTTTGGCTTTTAGGGAGTCAACTTAATGATGTGTTATTAGTGTATTTATGTACTGTGACATGCCCGTTTGTTAAAATGTTAAAGATTAATTTCCAACCAACATTTTTTTTATTAACTGTAGAGTGAAATTAAAGTTTTTGCATTTGATTTATTTCAGATGTCAACTACAATGTGACGATTGATGGGAAACTTAAGCGTGGATATTTACTAGATGGCAGTGTAAAATTAACCACTTACAAGGACACTCTCAAACTGGAGAGTGGAGTCAATTATACTCGTGAAATAGTGGTAAAACTGGATGGAGTAAGTTGTCAAACCAGTAAAAATTCTGCAAGAAAACATGTTTAAATACAATGTTGAACATAATATTTTACTATTGGGTTTTTGTACTATCTTATTTATGCATATTGTTTTGTCCACAGAGTAAATATGAAACGAAGGGTTTCCTGGAGCCAATTGAGATTTTAATTTCTGCAGATCTCCATACGAATGAGGGTGAAATGGAAAGAGAAAATGGTATTTTAAAATTTATACTAATAACTGCTTTTATAGTGTTGTAAGTTGATTTTGATAGATACAAATAGTACTGGTTAATTGCAAGTTAAAATTCTTGAAAACTTCTGCTATGTTTTTGATCTACTTCTACAACACTTGAATGAAGGGAAGAAAATGAGATTACCCTGAGTAAGCCCACATCCACCCTCCCAATAGGAAAATCCTCTCTGAAAAAATTTAGGCCTTTTCTACAATTGCACGAAATGAAGAAGGATCATGTAAACGGAACATTTCACTATCACATATATACTGCTTTTCTAATGCACAGAAACGTAACAAATGGCAACCATTGAGACTGCATGTCAAGGTTACTAAATATTAATTTGAATTTAAAAAAAAATATTATGATTTGAGATTATAGTACTGGCAGAATTTAAATGCATAATAAAAATAAATTATAACATAATAATGAACACTAGACATTCTTCCAACAACTTTTAATGTATTTAGAACATAAACAAAATATGGCTACTATCGCAGCCGAATACTCGGCTTCTATTGGTCGCACGAAGCAACGTAAACGGAAGAGCTCAGCAGTGCCGAGCCAATCCGTACGAGTCCATCTCCGTTTGTGTGCTATTGTAGAAATGAAGTTCCTTTGAGATCCGTCTCTTTTTACGTGATCCGTCTCTGTTTTCATGCTATTGTAGAATGGGCCTAAGAATTTTCCAGAGAGGAATTTTTGTGTCATTGTAGAATAAGCCTTAGGACTGAATTGGAGGTACAAGCAAAGGAAGGTTAATTACTTTATTAAATATATTTTGTCATATTCCACAAATGCGTAACAATGACAGATACCTACACACATAAAGAAACTGAATAGGACTGACCGGCCAATTAATACATAGTAGCAACTGAAACTTTAAAATTGAGTGTAACTACAAACATACATACTAGTAAAATTAACTTTCAATAGGTATAAATATAAACGTTTCTTTTTTGAAGTTGTGTCTAAAATCATTTTCTGAAGAAAGTTGGTTGTAGTGTAGCATGTTATACGCGGTACATTTTAAACACTGCTAATATTTTCATTCAAATCTCACTTGAATGGGTTGAAATCAACTGTCTGTGTTTTGAAATACTTACTGAGGTACTGTATGAAGCAGAACTTGATATGTTGGCTTTATTTAATTTTTTATCTGTGTAACCCAACTGCAGCCTGCCTTTTTCAATTTGCTGTTGTTGCCTCTTCGGACAAGGTCGGTATGTCTAAAGTAAGGTGGTCAGCTTAATCCCTTGGCGAGATCACTAGCTACTCACAGGTGAGTGTCGCCAGTAATTCATACAGGTGTCAATAACAGAGAGCTAATAAAACTTTTGACACTCACTAAAAGTTTTTTTTTATTTTGTTCTTGAATAATATGGTTTTTACCATTCTACCTTTTTTATTTTTTTATTTATAAATTAAGCAATAATAACATTGAGAATAAATAATAAATTTTATCTTTAGAATTTTTTTATTGAGAACATTTGGACTGGTTTCCTGGCTGGGACTTTCCGTGAGCCGGTGAGCTTTCTCCCACCCAGTGATTCTGCAAATGCCCATTTCTTATCTCATCACCCATTCTTCACATGGAGCGAGGCAGCACAGTGGTAAAACACCGCCATCACATTCCAGATGGCCTGGGTTCGAATCCTGGCTCCGTCATCCTGATTTTTGTTTTCCATGATTTCCTGAACTCCTTGATTCCTCTTCTCTGGCCAGAGTTGTGTGTCACAGTCCCAAGGACCTCGCTGTCGACAGATGACCCCAACGTTGATGAGGTGTTTGGCCTTAATTCAGTTCATTCCTTCAGTTCGTTATAGTTTGATTGGTTCATTATTTACTCAGCGACCTATAAGCACGTGGCGGTTCAACTGGCCAGATAGCGAGAAACATTTTTTCAGTTTTAAACTTCATTGCAGGGATCCTAAGTGAGTGCAGTAGACTTCCGATAGTGTGATGAATGGTCCGGCACCCCCTCGGAATGTATGGACTTGAAATGAATTCTCAGCGTCCACTTCAAGATGCCGCAGCGTGGGCGGTAACTTCCTCCTCCTTCCTTTTCCTTTCCTTCGTGTCATCATCATTCCCTCCCCTTCCTTGATGTGGCCTCCCTCCAGAGTTCTTGTGCATGCGCAGCGCGCTCTAGGATCTTGTATTTAAGCCTCAGGGAGCCCTTAATCCTTCTTAGGGCCATTTCATGAATTAGGGCATTGTTTCGCATCTTCATGTAGATTTACGTATTTGGACTTAGTGTTGGTGCGACGTGAAGGCCCGGTGAGACGTGGCACGTAAGTTGGAATTTCTGTGAGTTTATTTGATGACAGATGGTGTCTCTGTCTCATAACGTAATTTAAATTTTCAATTATTCTCACTTAATCTAAATTATTGTTTTCGGCCGCCACCATTTGATATTCATGTTTTGGATAAACTTTTTTTATGGTGCGTAATTTGTTGCTGTGCTGTACGTTGGTAGGTATGATTGTCTTTCGTGATTTTGCTGGGGCTTGGAATTAATTTCAAACTATAGCCAAGTAATTTCTTGCGTTCTGGTTTCTTGTCCTTGTCGTTTCTCAGTGAGAGAACTTAGCCTCATGAATTTTTGACATGTTTGTATGAAGCGTGTACAGGTTGCCATTTAACTGTACCACCTGCCATATTCGGCCTTATGAGGCTTGCATTGCCTGTTATTTTGTCAAATTTTTAAGTCGTGTGTAAACTGTTCTTGCCCTGGGATTTTATGTCCGTATAATAATTTTGTGTGAAATATTTTGAAATTTTCTTGAGAAGCATAATGCATTTATGTGGTCTTCCCTTAAGTTTGTGCTTGTTGCATTTATTGTGATAATCATAGTACCTTTTTCTTACATACGTTGATAATTTTCCTCAGGCGTGTGGTAATATTATAGCTGTGTAATAAATGTTTAGTGAATGACATTATTAATTTGTATGGTGTTTTCACTGGGTCCTTATGAATATGAGTCTAACTACTTTAAATATTATAAAAGATTGCATATTTGCTATCACGTAATATCTACTTGTATTTCATTGTTCTGGTTAAACTGAAATTTAATCTGGGCAATTTATGAATGTTACGTGTTTTTGTTTCTTACATTTAAAATTTATGTACCTGATATACGTACAAAATTGTGTTAACGGGATGTATCTAATCTCAGTAGAAAATAATTTCATAATAAAGTTACACTGGTCTTGTTATACCTTTCCTTATTTTGTTTGTAACTTATTACATTATCAATTTGTTGTTTGATGTTTTTATTTGAAACACATTTAACAATTCTGTCTCTATTACAGCATAGAGGAAACTGTGTTGGTTTAATAATTTCATTGTGTGCTTGAGCGCTGAAATGGAGGTTGCTTGGTGGGATTCGAACCCGGCACCCTTCATACTTAAGCCAACTAAGTGAACTTTAAGCTAAAATCCTATAAATTTTTTTTTTACAGTATGCGCATGATTGGCAGTTAGAAGCACTCAGAGCAGTCTGGAAATAGTCGAGAGCATTCAGAACGGTTCGGGATTGCATGGATTGATCGGTGTGCTACGAGTTTCTTCAGTAGAACTCGAAATCGTTTTAGAATTGGCTTGTGTTTGCATTGAAATGTTCATCCCTGTTGAACAATATTTGCAGTCGAACACTATCTTTAAGATTTATTTGCTCTAAAACTAAGCGTATATCGATAAAGGGATATACTACTGTCCTTTGATCCCGCATTTTTGGTAATACGGTGCCAGCAAAGTCCTGAACGTGTCGGATTATCAGAAGTTTACTGCAGTAAGTTAGTTTTTCAGGATGATGATATTGAGTGAATCTGGTAGCAGTGAGTGAATTGGCAAGTGAGTAAGTAGCTTGACAGTTGACCCAGTGTAATCTACCCTGTAGTGGCTGCAACTGCTCTGCCCAAAAACAGGTGGGTCATTCTCAAACAGCCTGAAGAGCAGGCAGGGAGGGACGGGGGTAGCAGTGACTGAATAGTGGTGATGGGAGAGTGGGACTATTTGTAAAAAAACCCACTGGCTTGAAGAAATTCTTAAAGTATTTCCTTGTGGACTATCCAAGTCTGGTTCTACAGGAAGTGCATATAATATAGATCCTCTTCCTAAACTATTTAAAAGAGTTTTACTGTTAATGGATTTGTTTGAATAAGTCTCAGTGATATTCTTTTTGATTTAATCTATGTAAATGAAGGGGAATATAAGACTCAATCTCTCTCTGAGGACAATACTAGGTTTGGGCTTGATTTGCAGGCGATGATTTCAAGAAACTCTTACCTGTTCTCCACAAATACGACAGTGAAAAGAGTTACACATTGCAGGTGCCATTGTCTGCAGATTGTGGCAAAGGTGACTGTTACTGTGATTTGGAACTGACTACTCACTTGAAACAGTTGAGGTAAGTGTTTTAACTGTCCAATTAGCAGAATAATTTTTTCAGTTGAAACTTAGTAGGTGTACTACTGAAACATCAGCTTTGAAATAAATATTTACTGTTGATAAATTTGTTACACTTTTTTTTTTGTAATTTAAAAAAAAATTACTGCTGTTATTTGATTGAAACAAAGACACGTGGTGGAATAAGTTTGCTCAAAAATTTCAAGTATCACAGAGCACTAGATCATGTTTGTCTGTTGCTATGGGTACAAAAGGAATATTTCCTAGAAAATAAATTAATTTACCTTGTAGAATGAAAAGTATGCTACTTCCTTGCACACTTTATTTTTCAAAGTTAAGTTTTTGAATACTATTTACTAATGGCTGATGAGTATTTTAAGTATAGTTGTAAAAGTTTTGGTTTAGCCAGTGTTGTTGTAGCTTGGAAATGTGCTGTTATTTTGGCTACAGTAAAGTAATGATAACGGTTAAAATTCATAATATATTGTGGAAGATTTTATTCAAAATAACGAACACAAAATACTCTAAGGAAATGTTAATAAGTAGATCACAGACAGTTATTAACAAATAAAATGTAAAGTTCTTACAAAAAGGTTCCATTGAAATTTGTTGTTATTTTAGGCCTGGTAGAAAATTAGATTACTATCTAGCAGTTTTTTGTATTAAAAAAATGAAAGCATTTAGGTGACTTACAGAAAAAGAAGTAAATTTAGGTTTCGTATACATTTTTATGTAAGTTTATGCTTTTGTCATTGGAGGAATTTTAAATTTTTTTGTAACATTATAAATAAATTTAAAAAGTTTGATATTTAAAAAAATTAATTTCTTTAAACACCACACACAATTTATTTTACCAAAATGCATGGCTAGCAGATGTTACACACGTTTTAAGTAAGTACGTAATTTACAATGAGTGTACAATGAGTACATAAATACCTTATGAATAAATGTTTTGTTAAAAATCATTTATCCGTTCTTTAGAATTTAAAAATTTAATAGACATAAAATAATCAACAGGTAACCAGAGATGTTAGATTTTAAGGCACCCAGTAGTGTTTCAGTTCTAATGCAGATATTGATATTATTTTTTTCCCTGCATTTGAAGCAATGGAGTGTTTGTGACCGGATCTTCTAACACACTGGATCTGGAGATAATCGTTCGGAACAAAGAAAACACAGCATTCCTGACAAAAGTGTGCATCATGCTGCCATCTCCTGTTCAACTTGAAAGCATCCCTAAGAACTGCTACGAGCCTCAAACATCAAACATGCTCAACAGTATTAACATGACATGCGACGTTGCAAATGTGATGACAAAGGACATGACGGTAAGTGGTTAATCATGTAAATTCGGACATTGTTATTTTTTTATTCTCTCCCCCCCCCCCCCCCCCTAATTTGGGCCAATGGCACAGTCATTAAAGACTGTAATCCACAAATACTTCACCGACCAGGGATATTGGGACAAAAATCTGCTATGGATTTCTCTGGGCTGATATTGGAGAAATTGTGGAAATCCAAAATCAGAAAAGCCAGATCAAGATTCAAATCTGGGTCCTCTGTCATACCATTTCTCCAACTTGCTCTAGTAATCTAAATGTGGAATTGTTATTTCTGTATATTGTATGTATATGCAATATTTCATGTGCATTGATGAATAAATGAACATGAAGACATTTCAAATACTATTTAGGTACCTAAACAAATTATGATTTACTTTACTAATAAACAGTTAGAACAGTGACTTTATATTTTGTATGCTGTATCTTCATTACCATACCAGTATACACATACACCTATCCCTCACTTAACACAACTAATTCGTTCCTAAAAATGCTCGTGTTATTCGAAATCGCGTATTCTGAAGCATTATTTTCCATAAATAGCAAGGCTAATTTATTTATTGTGTTCCAAAATTGTGCAGGAATATACTTTACGTAATATAAATGTGTTGAATAACACTCAACTATAAATATGTCACACCATTTATCTTTATATGCCTCTCATCGCACTTTGTATAACAAATACGACACTGCGTAATGGTAGATACGTGGTTATGTACTTTGTCAGTTGGCTGGCTGACTTGCCTGCCTGGGCATGACCTTCAACTCTCGTCACGTACTTTTCCAAACCATCCTTTACTGATAGTGAAACCGATATTACTGTCAAGACAATTATAATTTAATTTTTCAAAAATTAAAGTGCTTATTCGCGTATCACCACCTGGTTCACACCAATCCTGTCAAGCCAATTTTCTTTCATTGCAACATTCTTTTAACAACCTTTTCCACCTGAATCTGTTCATTTCTGTTCTGGTATTTAATGTCAAATATATTCCCGCTAGTACAAACAACAGCATCAGACTTATATTAACTTCTGGTAAGAGTCCTTATTTCGTACAATTGTACGCACAGTTGACTTGCTTAAAACTAAAGTGCGACCAACATAAGCGTGGCCTTCATGACAATCTGCGTGCCATAATACTTCTAGTTTTGTCTCAAATACTTGAACACGATGCATTATGAGTGATCAAGCACGTACAGTTACTGGCAGCTGAATGGGCAGACGTTGCATTTTTATGAGTGAATTCCCTGCCACTGGCTAGACTGAGTTCACGGGCAGGCGACAACGGAACGGCACGGCGGCATACGTGCGGATGTAAAAAACATTTGGTCCTTTACACTCCATAGCCGCAATTAAACTTGCCACAGCTGATGTTTGTACAACAGCCGATAGCGTAGACAGACCTGCGCACGATTCTCTTCCCCCCCTTGTTTGGCTAAATGTATCCCACAGCACATGTTCACAGAAGTTGAAACAGACTTCGTGGCATCGTGCTCGACTTTTTTTTTGCCCGCCAAGATTTCGTGCCAACTGAAGGTTACAGACGAGCTATTTGAGACTGGGGCAGTAAAATTAAAATCACGCTAAATGAATTTGCATGATCTGAAGCTGTGCTAAGTGAGGGATAGGTGTATATGTAATCAACATATTTAATTTGCGGTTCTTGTTTCAAAAATAGTCAAGCATGTCAGAGTTTAGCTTTTTTTATGTATAACTACAATTTTGACTGCTTGCATTGCAGTATTCATCTATTTACATCTTTAGTTTAACACATAAAATTTGATTTGACTCAATTATTTTATTTAAAATTTGGATATTTTTAAGATAACAATTTATCATATTTTGAAATACTTCTGTTGAAACCTTATATGTACTTTGTTTGCATTGTATAATTTAATGAAATTATTTTCAGGAAACAGTTACTGTACGTCTCGACATGACGCGTGTAACACATGATTTCAGCATGTCTGTCATTGTTACTACAGCAATTGAGGACAAGAATCCTGCAAATAATTTCAAGGAAATAATGGTCAATCTTGTCACGGAAGCTGATGTGACAATTGTTGGGTAAGAATGTTTGTTTTTTATTCTTGTTTATGAATGAGGATATTAAGTTGACTAGAGATAATGAGGTCATACATGGGACGCAACAAGTGAAAACATTTTTTCATAGAATTTTTTTTAACCAGTATGCTTCCTTTGTCTTTGAAATTGATGCAGTCACAAAAACCAAGCTTCCGTGAACTCACAAACTAAAGAACTTGGAAAAAAGTACATTAGAATAAATACTGGAAAGCTGGTTCTTGGTGAAAGAGATATACAGGAAGGAAACATATTTTGGCACGATTGCACGGTCACAACTTTTCGCTGGTTGGGCCAGCTTCCTTGGGCAGCAAGAGAGAATTGTGAATAGCAGATGGTGGTATGTATTTCGTGACGTGTGGATTAGTGGATGGGTAGTGAGCCAAGGAAAGGAGAGTAATACAAAACATGGGATCTGAGACGTTTGAAATGGTCGTATGGCATTTTACGGATGTGTGGGTGCATGCAAGAGAAATTTGAGTGAAAAAAATTCATTTCATGATGAGTTGTGGAAGCTGTTGGGATTTGGTAATGAAATGATTGACTGGTTCCCCTGCACCTTCATTTTAAGCTGTCGTATTGCCGTCAGCCACGGGTTATGCCTCTCCTATGAGCCTGATGTGACCCTATCCACCAGCAATGTGCATGTTTGCGTGTGATGTCATGATTCCCACAAGAGGCAAGTGTAGTTTCAGTGTCCCGAACCCCCTCAGAAGCATAAATGAAAGTAAATAATAATTACCTATATAGTTTTTATTTTTATCATTCTATGCCCCAAGTGTTTATGTTTTTCAGGTGTAGTATTGTATAATAAGGATGGGGCGGCACTATCTGCAAACATTTTGGAATGCACCCTCGCTTGAGCGGTTTAGTTTTGAACTTTAAAACTAAACACAGAAATATTTATGTAATATTATTAGCTCCAGATAATTGTAAAATAATTAGCAAGATGTTAGAAGGGTTACATTGTTTTACTACCTGCATTCTTTCAAACAAGACCTAACAGTCACTGGGTGACCTCCCGTGCGGTCGTGACACCATTACCACTCCTTAGTGTCTGTCAACCACCGCCTGGAGTAGAAGCAGCTATTACACCTCGTCGACTTCACCTCGTGAGAAACTGATCTGTTAGCATCCCCCATTTATTTCATTTATCTAAAACCTTTCCTTTTCTTCATCTTCGAGGCCTACTCAGGGCGGCAGACTGTTTCGCCTAAATAATTTAAGTTCAGTGATGAACATTTAAAACGTAACGACTTAAATTTCTGGACCAGGTCACGTGGTGTTCTGGTACACCCTAAATTGTTTTCTTGCCGTTGATTTTTTGACTGTTTTAATTTTTTTTAATATTTGGAGTTACGAGTGTAAAGTACTTGCCAATGAAAATCTGCCTAACATACACCCCTGAGTGTTTATCCGAACGACCATGTACGCACTACCAAGGGACTGAGGTGTGTGGAATGCCTTAAGAGCCTACTAGCGACCATCTACCAGTAGTCATAGTGTGCCTGATGCAAAGCGCAGGCCAGGTCGTATGGTTGGATGTAAGAGGGGTAACTACACACACTGGTCACGTCACGGCCCTGTAACGCAGAGTCTCTGCCGGGTCCGCGCTCCCATCTACGCGGTGGCGCCCGTGGTAACCGACTGTTGACTCCTGTCATGGGAGAACCTGTGAAACCTCTGAGACATCAGTGTGAAGTTGGTAGAGCACAGATCAAAATTTTTTTCTATGTTGCAAGTGGAGGCGTAGGTGTCTCTTGCAGGTTGAAGTTGATGCTGACTGTTACGTGTTTGTTGTATGCTGCATGGTTATTCACTCTTTGTCAGAGGGGGCTGGTGCTAAGGCCAATGCATTCTGCTCTGCAGCTGTGCATCATGTTTACTGTGGTATAGTCGTAGTCTTCATGTGAAGGGAATGCTTGGTTGAACAATCTATTGTTGAGCATATAATGGAATGATTTAGAGCTTAATGTCACATCAAGTTTTTTACAGGTGGTTAGAGAGAACTGAGCACTGAAGGAATGCATCCACTGGCTTGCTGCAACATCCGCCACATTTTCACGTGAATTCAATGAACATCTTATGTTTTGGACGGGGGGTTATGACATAAACTTTGAAACGTCCACTATGGCCAAACTATAGGTACACTCAAGGCTAATAATAATGATACCATAGTAAAGCACGGGAAACACTGGCATCAACGCTCCCCCTGTGTCCCCCGCAATGCCGTAACTGTGCGGCAGCGAATGCCAAAATGCATAGTAAGCGGGGCTAGCATTCAGTCGCAAGCAAGCTAGCATGAATATACGTGGTCGATTGGCTCCAAACAACTTTTATTCTGTACTTAAGAGTCTAAACTGCATTTTGTAAAAATTACTGGAATATTTTTTACACAAAATGTTTTGTTGTAAGAAGCAAGGAATAATGCCCAAAAAAAAAAGGTGAAGAAATCGAAGAAGCAACGAATAACACCCATTTATAACCAGCCACCTATACTTTCCAGTGCAGAGAGATTTTGGCTCTATCGATTAAGAAAGAAAGAAGCCCAGAACAATGCAACGGAATCGGCCCAGGTTGTCCTAAGTGGTGAGCGCGCACGACGAAAGATGATGCCTCGAGTGTTGCAGTCGTCTACTTTGGCCCAACCCAATGATAATGCATCAAATATAGAATCAGTGGACGCGGACAACCCAGAGGAACCAGAAAATCACAACACCACACTTTGGAACTTGAATCAAATTCACGAAAAAACATAGCGGTAGTTACCTCCGGCTTCTACCCACACCAATTTTTTTTCTTCTTGGGAAAAATCCAGGTTTGACCTTGCCGTTAATTGAGAGGGAGTGACGTTTCATGGAGTGATCTTACTGCTCAACCACAGCTGTGACCTTCCTTTACTGCAGAATGAAGTGAATGGTTGAAGAGCGGCTCAGGAACCGCAGTGATGGCATTGGAAGAAGGAGGGGGTGTGGGTAAGGACATCTGAGGGTGGGATCTATAGATGAGAGTTAGAGTAAGGGCAAACTAATATCGTACAGATGTTAGCTGGTTTTTGGAAAACCGATTTTGATGGTTTTGAGAGCAGGTTTTGTGGGGATGATGAAGATGCTTGAATCGGATGGTTCGAAGCTTCAGGATGCCTAAGTGGTTTAAGCTACTATCCTTAGTTTTGGGTACTGGTGTCTGAGAATACATGGTTTATTATTGTTGGATGAGATACTTGGGATTAATATTCATAACTTTATGTCAATTTTCGACATCTTTCACGTGTCAATAAATGTTCGAACATTGATCTCAAGTATATTGGTGATGTTTTCAAAATGTTGACCTCAATCTCAACATGTCCATCTTGACGGGACAGCTTCGATTTCACCACGTGAAATTGAACATTAAGAATTTATTTATAGTTAATTTATATTTAATGAAAAAATATATTTTTTTAAAACAACATTCTTTAAATTTGTTCTCAGTGGTTAGTGAAGTATTGTAAGACAAGAAAAAAAAAATTAGGGTTATATTAAAATTGTTTAAATATAAATAACAACCAAAACTCAATTATAACTGCTCTCTTAAACAATACTGATATTTTTTTTTCTTTTTCCCTTAGAAAAGATGAAAATGGAGAGCATGTTTATAATGGACAATATCCAAATACTTCCATAGTTCAACACAAGTATGAGGTAAGATGTCAGTATAGGAATTTTATAGGTAGTCTCGTTATGCATGCAGATTCATGGCATAGCACAAGGTTGGCGCTCTTATGTTTGTAGGGTTCATAATTTTAAATTTTGAAATTAATAAATAACTAAAAAAAATAATTGTAGTAAATGATTACTCAAAAATTTTTTTTTTGATTTTATGATATGTATATGCATATATATACCTGGTTATTTATTTATTACTAGGCTAAGTTGTTCATGTATTTGTCAACAAAAAGTTATTTGCAGAGCATTTAAATTATTTTTACAGTAGAGTTGCCTCATCTTGCTGTAGTGTCTGTATTACTCATGTATGCTGTAAGTTAAAGGTTAGTGATGATTCTGTGTCTAATGTCACAGTTAGCTGCCATAGTTTTGTGATTCATTGGTATGTAGATTTGAATACGTAAAATTTACTTTTATGTAGCATAGGTTCTCACTTTCATATTTGCTAAATCTATTTTAGTAATTTTCTTTTTAAAGGTCTGCTGAGTGTAAAATTATCAAGTAGTACTCAAAATGTGTTTTTTCATATCTAAACAACATTGACCATTAATTCTGGAAACAACTAGATTATGTGGAAATTTTAATACTATTTCATGATCTTTGTCTCTAGAGATTGTTGGGGCTGATCAGTGATACTGATAGCTTGTTTAGCGTAGTTAGTATATTTATTTATTTTAATGTTGTTATAGGAGATCAAAACACTTTTTTGAGTGTTGGGGTGTTTGATCCTAGCAGTAAAGGATAGCACTAACTACACTACTACACATATGTGTTCAGTGATAAGTTGGTTTAAAAATATAATCATGCATTCAACTGTTAGCATTACAGCAGAACCTTGTTAACCCGGATCATCTGAGGCCTGGGCCGGTCCGATTTAACGAAAATCCGGGTTAACCAGAGAATGAAGGGAAAACAATAAAAAAGAACATGTACGTAGTTACCAAAAATATTTTTTATGGAGTTTAAAAATCATTTTCGGCACACACCTGCCTAAAAACACATAATATGTATTTACACACACCTGCCTAAAAACACATAATATGTATTTACACTGTACACAATGTCGGTACAAACTAGTCGCTGGTAAAAAAAGGCAGTGAGCTTTTGCCGCCTCAATTTTGTGTGTTGCTTACGAGCAGCGTGATCTCACATCCGCTTTAGCGCTAGAAGCTTGTTTGGCGATGTTTGGGCTTGACTCTCGGAATAAACCATCAATTCACCAGTTTTCTGCATGGCAACAGCAGGTGGGGTGAGGGCAATGAATTCGCCCGCTGGCAAGTGAACTGGAGTAATGCACCTACTGAGAATAGTGATTTATTGTCTGTAAAACAAGGCCTCGTTTACTAACAACAACAATTTTTTTTCCAAGACTGGTCCGGACTATCCAGATGTCCGAGTTAAAGAGGTTCAGGTTGACAAGGTTCTACTGTAAATACTAAATTGACGTCGTCCGGGCCTGCGGCCCCTTTGAGCCCGATATGACACCGCCCAACCACCATCTCTATTCAAACCTCCCGCTCGTGCGTGCGTGTGTGCGTGTGTTTCTAGCCCGGCAAGAGGGCGCTTAGATGCAGTGCGCCGCACCCCTAAATATATTAATTAACATTGTAACCTTTTTCTTTCCGCCCCAAACAGTGTAACGATGATTATGCATGTATGTGTTTTTAATTAATAACTTCATGATTTTTTAGTATTTTATAAGTCCAAGCGCGAACACGGACGCTCCCTAGCGGGCGACGGAGGAACTAGCATGAAACTCAATTGAACCTTGTTTTATGTTTATAAGCAATTATTACAGACGGTCTGGACATGGAAGTTATTTAATAATTATTGTAAAATTTGTTATGTATTTTCTAATAGTAACCTGGGGCACGCCACAGCTAAATTGTAACGGTAATTGTGTTCGGCGCGAAGGGCGCCATGTTGCCACCTGCATACCATGAGCTCAGCCCAGTCTCTTTCTCCAGCCGGCCGAGGGCGGACGTGTCTGTACCTTGAGGCGACCACGTGCGTGGTTCGCCTCCTCACCTAATCTGATTCGTGCCTCGGGCATTTTCTCAGTTGTATCAGTGAAGGAGCGTGTAAGGACGAATATCGTGAGTAGAATAAACCAATTAACTGTGTTACGTTTTTTTGTGTTCGGGGGGCCACGTGGGATCCCAACCTGACCGGCGGCGTGTGGGACGCCCTGAGAACCCACTGCGGATTAGAAGCGTGCCCGACGCTGAGAGCGGGCTTAGGTAGGGTCGAGAGCTGCGTGTAACATCTAGAGGGCTAATATCTCGCCACACACGGGCCACGTTACGCCCTGAGTAGAGTCTTTAAGCCGGGTCCACGTGCCCACTCACGTGGTGGCGCCCACTAATTTTCACCGATAATTTTCACTACAACACCGTACGCCCTCAATATATATATATATATATATATGTACTTAAGTATGTACTTAACTAGGTATGGTAGCTTGAAAAGGTTAGTCAGAATAGTAAATTGCATAATGTGCAGGTGGAAAATTGTATTAAAGTAAACAGTTCAGGAGGATTATTAATTAGGGCTGGCAAATGCAGTTACTAAGTATTGGCTTGTAAAATGTTCCAGAATTAGTGGAAACACAGGAAAGTGCACAATGAATGATCTTTTTGTATTCACTCTTCCTGTATTCATTATGAGTTACAATTAAGGTAGCCCTATATTCTCCTGTTTAGCATGCAGTTTTTTTCTGCTCTATTGCATGAAACCATTCAGAGAAGGCAATGAAATCAAGCAGGAAATGAAGTAGTTTTTAATCACTTTAGCATTTTTATTTGTAAGTGTTAAAAAAGAAAAAGTTGCTTAGTAAAAGAAAAAGTTGCTTAGTAAAAAAAAAAATTTCTAAGTATTACATCCATCTCTGCAGCATTGACAGTTTGAAACCCGCCTTCCGATCAAATTGGAAGGGGGGTCCCGTCCCCGACTCACCCTGGGTAACTATCAATACAAAAAAAAGGGAAAACCTAAAATAGGTAATTCGCTCCGAAAGTTGCACCCGGGCGGTCGAGCTATGAAAGGGAGAAAAATTACGAACGTACACAGCAAGACTTTGGCTCATTAAAAAAACCAAACAGATTAAGACTACCCAAAATTTTATTATTAATAACATCTTTCGTAAGATTCATAAACAAAAATATTAAACCCTTATGCATAGCAATTACCTGAACCAAATAACATATCATATCAGATAATACAAATACCATAAAAATACTATATAATAAAAAAAAATTAATTATGAAAGTTCCAAAAAGAGTCCTACTGGGAGCCGGATTTATACACGCGCACGTCCATCAATATTTTCACGTCTTGCTTCCTAGAATCGAACAGCTGTTAACCGTGACCTTCAGTAAATGCATTTATGTAGTTCAGTCAAATGTGCCATGGAAAATATCACTCAGTCAGAACGAGGCGGCTGCACTAAAAATGTTTTAGTTCCGAGGGCAAAACTCGCAGGTAAACATAATTAAAATTACAAATCTCTTGAGGGCATAACGGGAATTTATACACTCCATATTTATCAAAGTCAAGCAAAGTAGCATTCACCCATTTTAACAAACGGGAGGGTCTAATCAATAAGCTTGCACAGTTATACGCAGTTCATATGTAAGTTCGCCTTGCAAAGCTATGCTTCTTTTTAATAATATATTCTTCATCCACAACCCGCTACAGCCAAAGCTATGTGTCGCCTCTTTACCTTAGCGTAAATCTTGAATATCTCGCCGCTGAAGACGCCTCTGGGCAAGGCAAGGCCCCATCTCAGCAGGCCCCGGCAAGGGCTGGCCGGTGCAGAGTCGAAAAGCCGTTCAGCTTGCCTCGCGACACACGTCCGGTCGCGGCGACTCCAAAAACCAACAGACCACGGCGCACAGTTCAGTCCGGGCCCGCCGGCACTCGGGCGCTCATGACGTCATCGGTAAATCGAACCCGCGCTCCCAGTAGCCGGCCATGAAAACACAATCGATATATATATTGAATAACAATAAAACTAGAACGAAACCAAACCAGAATATAACTAGAAAAGGAAATAATCACAATAATTAAATAATTAACCAAAAAAACATTAAATAAGATTTTACAAAATAGAAATCATTTAAAATGGAAATAATTCGTAAAATCAATAACAACTAAAATAAATAAATAACATAAATGTGGCCTGGGGGCCCCAAGTTTCTTTCCTTCCAAATAACCAAAGAATGAACTAAGGGCTTATATTCTCATCAAAATCAGGGCCAGTAGAGACTATGAGAAGTAAAGAAATTAGAACGGAGCGTTTACGGAATGATTACGTGCAGAATACACTTGACAGTTCTCTCTTCATTCTCGCTACTTCCTATTCTCATTAACACAACCAATTCAGTCGCTTGAAATGATTGCAGCTTTGCGTAAATATGTTTGTGAACTTCTAATTAAATACACAGGCAATCAAAATTCAACACATCACTAATTGAAGGTTATTTAAATATATATATATATATATATATATATATATATATATATATATATATATTGTATACGTGTGTATGTATGTATATATATATTCACACACACATAGAGAGAGAGAGAGAGAGAGAGAGAGAGAGGGGGGGGGGGGTAAAAATGTTGTACATGAAGAGATTTAACTTGTGTTTCACATTATTCTCACATTGGTACTCACTCTTTTGACTTTAAGCCATAAGAAAGACTTATTTGATGTTTCTATTTTACAGGTACAAAAATTCAAACAGAGTACGGTGGACGAAGTGGAAGTGAGTTTCAATATTCCCTGGTTGTATCACGTGGCGGGGCAAGCAGATCCCATAAAGTTGTTGGAGCTTTACGAGCCAGAGGTAAAAAATGAGCTTTGTACTAAGGGGCTATGTTGTTTGAATACACAGTGAAGTCCCGCAGAGATCTGTTCGGATAACCGTATTTATGGATCAGCAGGATAGTTGCCGTAATACAACTGCGTGTTGAAAATACTTTTTATAAACATTAAAGTAATTATGTAACACAGCCTATAAAATTTTTGCAACCACAAAATCACTAAAAAATTGTTGGTTATAAGTGTCAAAGAAATTTAAACTTAAAATAAAAAAAAATCAGTTTTTTTTTTTAAATATTCCTTTTTTTACTCTGAACTCGTTGCAGGATTCTCGGATTAACCGGGTTCGAATTAGCAGGACTTCACTGTTCTTTCGAGAAGGTTTGCCTCGTTGCTTCTTGAGACACGGCTTGGCTCCCGGGAACTTTGCTGCAGGCCACGCAGAACGACCGGCGGGAGTACGACCGGCTGAGGTGCCACTCGGACATCCCGGAGTTCAAGCAGCGCTCGCCCGAGGATGAAGCTGACGGCGGCGAGGCGGCGCGGTCCAAGCGCTCGGCCAATGAGAGCTCGGCGGACGGCTCTCCCGCCACGCGGGCTCCCGCCGGCTCCCCCGGCTCCGTCCTTTATCTCAACTGCAGCAGCAACGAGACCACCGGAGTCGAGTGCCGACACGTCAAGTGCCTGACGAGGCCGTTCACCAGCAAGCGCGTCATAGCGAGGATAACCTTGACCATGGAGGTCAACGTTGCACGACTTGGTGAGCGACAGTGCTTCCTTTTTACGAGTGCATGCGGCGTCTGCTCTCGAATGAACACACATATTTTGTTTCATACCACAAAAAAATTAAGAAAAATACATTTTTTTAGCAGTAAACACAATTTAGTATTGTGTTAGGTGAAACTTGGATAAGCTTTCTGATGAAGGGTTGGGTGCAAAAGACTAGGTTTTTTTGTTTGTTTGTTTTGGGCAAATCAAACACTTTTTAAAAAGTAATAATGTTATTGTTTTTCTTTTGATGTTCCACCAAGGCTGTAAATTAAGAGTAGTTCATATTTATTATATCTAAAATTAAATTTTGTTTATGTGGGAAAGATTTTTAGTTACATAGTTTCTTTAAAATATATACATACTTTTTTTTTTTTAATTTTTAAAAGTTATAACATAATTGTGCATATGCCAGGTGAATAACTTAAATTTTCACTGCTTGCATTTCTGAAATAAAATGTGCAATTAATGTGATATTATCAGGGAATTGAAGTTTGGTGTTAATTAATAGAGTTTAGTAATCATCAAGTTGTTTATTTCTTGAAAAAAGATTCATCAATGCCTATAGAGATCAAGAAAATAAAGCTGGAGGAAATGTAAATATCAGTGGTATGTGTTTTGCAGGATTATAGTGCAAGTAGTTTACAAGCATCTATACTATGAACATTTTACATTCCTACAGTTGTCTCCCCCAATTAACAGTCTATTTTCTAATGTGTTAAAATTTTTTTGTGTATTTTTTTGGTTCTGAAAACTCATGGTATATTTTCAGTGTGTGTTTTTATTTTACCAGTTTTTATTCTTCAGAATTCAAAAAATTTTTTTATTGACTTTTGAGTTTTTAATTGTTTTGTACGTCAAGAAATCCTACCTTTTATAGCATAATGTTGTGGCAGCTAATGTAATCTAAAAATCATTTCCGAAACAACATTGGTGAACCTCATTTAAAATTGTTTTTGTTTCCTTAAAAAAAATGTTTTTCCTTTCCTTTTTTGCAGTATGTAGAGAGAATACCAATGAGTAAATTAATTTAGTTTCGAAAACAAAGAATTTAGATGATAAAGATAAATTAAATTTTACTTTGTGCATGTTTTAGTTTATGGATATCCACTATAGTAACTTGCCTCGACTAAAATTATAATGCTGACGCTGGATAAGGAGAAGAGATTATGACAACTCTATGAACGCACAAGTCATCTATCGACATCGTTGCTTGACGTGAGGCAGATGCTTCTGCCTTAGTGTCTGACTGTCTGAGTGTCTGAGTGAGGTGACCGTAGCCCTTGCACTTCTGACGATGTAAAATCAACTCTAGCACTTACGCTAATCTGAACACTTATGACACACGCTGAACAGTATCATTGCCAAATGAAAGAACGTGTTCATTGAATGGGTACACACTTTGGTTCTCAGCAAACTTTAAAAAAAAAAATTCTATGTTTTGACGTCTTGTTAAAAGTGAAATGTTTGATTTGTGGCCAGTTATTTCTGATTTCATTTCAATTGGAATTTATCAGAATACAGAATAAGAGTTGGTGTGTGAATGTTACATATATTCATTATGTAATATTATATCTAATGACAGCTAAATTTTGGGCATTTACAGTTCCGCTTATAGGCAAGAATGGAAAAATAGTGTTTTCAACTGATGGATCAGTGAACATAACAAAGCCAGCAACTCTACCACATGAAGCAAATGAACTGTAAGTAGTACAGTGTATTTTTGTTACTCCAGAGTACTGTTATTGATAACATGTACACAGGTGCATAGGTGTTTTCATACTAAAATTTGATATTTTGAAGTGGTTGGGGCATAAATATTGTATATTTTATATTTCATTTTGTTTTATTTGTAACAATCCTTATAATATAATATCATAACATTGTCATTTACTAAAAAAATACATTTTTTAATAATTTTTTTAATTATACACAATTTATTCTTTTAATGTCTATAATGAGTAAATGTTGGGCTATGTTATATTTATTTTATGGCAATCTTGGTTTCGGGTTGAAGCCGCATCATAGTTTTGAAGTTCACTGAAGTTTTACAGCACCATTTAGTCTGTATCCTCAGGGTATCCACTAAGTACTTTTATTTTGTGTTTTGTTCTAGAACTGATTATGCTGCAGTGAACACAGCATTCTACTTGTATGCACCGCGAGAAGAAGTCCATACAAAAGTTTACATTCTTGCAATAATTGGAGGAATTTTTCTGTTGCTTCTACTCATATTAGGTCTTGTGAAGGTACTCCTACTTTTTATTTTTCATATTATACACGTAGTTTACATAATTTAAATATATAACTTTCTGTTTGTACACAGTACTAATACTTTTATTAGGGATGAGCCAAAATCTTCAGTTCCTCATCAAATCCTTAGAATCCAAAGGAATCAATATTTGAGGAAAAAACTTTGAAGAAAATTATTTAAGAAAATAAAGTAAATTAAAAAATTTAAAACTAATAGCTCTGAAGTTTACTAGGTACATAATTTAATACTTCAAACGTATCCTTTTAGAATGTAATTATATAAATAAAATTATAATATGTATGGATTTTGGAATTTTATTTTGTGAAACAACCATTTAAAGGGTACAATTTTTCAGAACCATAGTTAATATTTTTCATTTATTGTTATTATTTTTAACATTTGAGACATAAATTTAGATTAAATGGATATATTTTAGGTACGTGGTGGAATTTTAATTTGAGATTTGGATTCTAGAAGTTTGGGATTTTATCCATCAACCATTTTTATAGAGGATGATTTAACTATCCAAACAATCCTGTAGCCTTTATTTGCAGAGGACATTCATTCGTTTTTTTTTAATATAGACAGATGTAGAGTAACTTATCAAAAATTCTAATGTTATTTCTCTTTGTAATTATATACTGTGTAGGTATGTATAGTAGACAGTAGCGAATTATGAAATAATTAAAATTTTCAAGTTTTTCATTTGTAGTCTTTTATATGCTGTTTTTTTATTTATTTTAAGTCAACATTATGTCAATTCAGATCATGTGTATACATTCTGATTGATTATGTTTCAGGCTGGATTTTTCAGAAGAAAAACTAAAGAAAAGTTACAAAGTTTGCTTGCTGAGAATGTGAGTTAATTTTTTTTCTCCGTGGATCACATATTTTATGCCGATTTTTAGTATAAAAAAATGTACAGTGATCCATGTGCGAATTTTGGGGTAAACAAAAACTAAAATGGGACTGTATGGTTGAGTGTGTGCCTAAATAACTATCCTATGTTGGTTGTTAATAAATATAACTCCATGTGGAAGTATAAATTGTTTAATCAAAATATCTCAGCAGTCGCGTGAAGCTCCGTGAACAGTACAGTTATTGTACGTGTGCCGTGTCTTTTGTCCGACCTGTAATGGCGCCCGCAAGTGGCGCATATGCTGTGCTGCTAGGGGTGAGAGAGGAGAGCGAAACCAGCCGGGGAGAGAGAGAGAGAGAGAGAGCAAGAAAGTGTGCGCATTTGTGTGTGTGTGTCTGTGTGTGTGTGTGTGAGTGTGAGTGTGTCTGTCACGCCATGTGGCAGTGATGACAGTTCTCTCCCCTCTCTTCTTTGTAAATGCACCGTGAACTGGCACCGAAACAAATTAACACGTATATCGTGACAGGGTGCCCGATCATTGTTGTTTTTGACAAAACTGCAGCCATCGCTGGTGTGTATAAGAGCACTTTTTTTTAATTCCTCCAACCTTGCGGTAAACTGCGTGCTAGTTTTTTTTATAGACGGATCTGACAAAGAGTAGCTTGCCGCCACTTCTTTTCTCCACGGCAAAGGGATGGGTGAAGAAAATAAAATACAATGGACGAAAGGAAAACAAGGGCATAAAAAATAGCAGTCTTCTCCTTTGGCTTGTTAGGAACTGTGGGAATTGGATGGTTCGTAAATATTTGGGGGGGGGGGGGGGAGGGGGAGATTGGCCGCCTCAAACCCTCCTGTAGTAAACAGACGAAGTAGAGCAGAGGGTCAGCGTCAGTCATATTTCTTACTTGTCAATAAACTGAGAAAATGAACACTTCACTTGTATCCATGAAACTCTAGCGAAGACAGATATGTTAGATTTTTTTGCCCAAAATTAAGGTGCCGGGCGATCTTCTAAATATGATAAGGTGTTAGTTTAGACAGGTGATGCTTGGAACCTTCAGATTTTGACAGCTTAACGTTCTTGTGAAATTAATAAAATATTTACCGATAGGTACCTACATGATTGAATAGTCTGTTGCTAGGTGAATCTGTTTTTGTTTGGTACATTACATTATAATATTCACTTTTCAAAGTCTAACGTGTATGCTGAAGCACGTAGCACTAAACTGACACCTTTTCCTTAACATTGTATTTTTACATACAGATGTGGTCTTAGCCCCTGTGGGACCCTGTGCTATTCAACAGCCCAAAAGCCCTGACTGTTAATTTTCTTTTTATGCTTATGCTTCCTGTTACCAAAAACATAACATATCCACATTTGGTGTGAATGTTATTTCATTATTGCCTTCTACTGTTTTTATAATTTTGTATTGTAACCCTTCTTCCTCCTTAATTGGAAGAGGGGTTGCGTCCCCGACTCACTCTGGGCGCGAAGGGAAAAAATAAATATTAAAACCAGGCATAAAAAGCTAAACAATATAAATTCCCCACACCACTGCCCAGGGGTCAGGCCAAGAAATTCAAAGGCTATAATAGCAGAGTAACCATTAAACAAACAAGAGGCAAGACTTTGGACGTATGTTATTAAAAAATAGAAATTTGCAAAAATAATTTTTACTATACATAACCATACAAGCTTAGTTACAAAAGCTGACGTTAATAATGGCAGCATCTTATCCCCATTTGCGATACTAACAATAACCTTTAAAAAATCGTAAAAATATAAATACTGATAACAACAAGTATAAAAATATATAAGGGCGTGAGGCGTGGCCACTATAAAATATCAAAATTTACTGACTGCCCTAATACCAAAAATCAAACAAGACAATCAATACAAATATATAAAAAATCTACAAAAATAATACTGAAGTACAAACAAATTATTTAAATAAAGTTCTTAAACTCTCAATCAACGGTTTAGTCTTTCTTCAGATGTTCGTTGCTAAAGACTTGCCAAAAAAAACAAAGTTAATATCCTAGGCGTGCGCTGGCTTCCTGACCTTCCTCACCAACTCCAGAGTCTAATGCCACGCCGGGCCATAGGTACGAATTCACAAAGGCGTGAACGATGACCAAAAAAAAATTATCTTATTTTTAAGGGAAATGTAGCAAAAACTCTTCACGTAACATAACCATGTTACCACAGAAGTATTTATCATCAGCTTCAAACAAAGTCTTACTTCTTTATTAACTTGCCAATGATTTTATAAAAACGTAGAATGGCCGCAACCAACCAACATCAGGCTGCGCATGTAGTCCAATACCGATCGCATACATTTAATAATACTGCACAAGCTGATATATTAGCCAAATGCCAACTTTACGTATGCAAATTCCGATGACAAAGTCTCAAAAACAAATTGCAAAATGTTCGTTTCTTCCAAACTTATACTTTTATTGCAACTACAGGCAAACGGGCGACCTTATTAAAAAATCCCACACTGGAACAACGTGTGAAACAAATGGGCCTCTTCACCAAACAGGCTAATAAAAGTTCCGTCCAAATAAAATTTAGTATGGGAAAATACACAGTTCACTAGGTTTGCCAAAAACCAGTGCAGCACCACGAGGGTAAAAATCAAAATCGCGGCCTCTCTTTACCTTGATTTCTTCTGTACCACAGGGCAATCCATTTGCCCTGTCACCCATCGTGGAGCCTCCAACCCAATACTCTTCGTCGCCCGTTGCCGTCCGGCATACCAGTCCGCGCCGTCACATGGCTCTGTCCTCGACGGTCGCTCGGCACAAACTCCCCCGGCCCCAGCTGATTTTTTCTCCCCGGCAAGCCGAATGTCTGACGTCATCAGCCAACCGCCGGGCGCTCGCCAAGTGGTATTTACGTGAAACACAATCGATGTTCTTAAACTCATAATCGATAGCTACCAAACGGCGTATAACTAATTAACAGAAACAAATATAATTAAAAAAAATTTACAGATAAATTAACATTAATTAAAAAAGGCGTAAAAATACGTGAAATAAAAAACCATATAAAACTAGAGACCAGCAACAAAAATAAATTACAAGTAAAAATGTGGCCCTGCCGGCCACAACCTCCGCCTTGAACAAAAAAAAAATTTAAACAGCAAAGAAAATTTTAAAAATAACCACAACTACAAATTATATAAAAAAAAAAAACATACCAGAGTAAGTTCCAAATAAAATAAAAATAAAAATATTTAGCCATATTCACCCTAAAAGGGTCATCCACATTCATTTTAGGAACTCCGCCTTACAAACATTTTCAAATGACTAACATGGGCCTTTTTTACCTTATTATTTCTTTCAACTTCTTCCAACAAGACAGTAACCGGCCCTAAAATCTTTACAATCTTATACGGTCCATCATACTTATTCTCTAACTTAGAGCTCTGATACCCTACTTTGTCACTCAAAACCAATTGTCTGCATAGCACTTCATCACCAATTTTAAATACATTATCCACTCGCCCCTTATTATAAAACTTACTCATTTTCTTTCTAACCTTTTGCAGATTTTCGGCTGCTTCTTCCCACATTTTTTCCAACAAACGGGGGCTTCGGGTTTCCAAAAGGGCTGGACGCAAACCCCAACAATTTAGTAAAGGATGGGGTACATTTCTTCCCAAAAAAATTTCCGATGGTGTGAATTTAGTACCACTGTGTATGGTCATGTTAAAAGCTAAATTTAATACGTGGATAACACTGTCCCACTTCCGTTGGTTACGTTGATGAAAAATCGTGAGGGCCACTTTGACATTTTTATTCACCCTTTCAACCAAATTAGGGTTGGGATAATAGGGGCTGGTAGTAATATGTTTTATACCCCAATCTAAACACATCACTTCAAAACACTTACTCTTAAAATATGTAGCATTATCTGATACTACTTGCTCCGGGCTACCAAACAAACCCCACACTTTAGTTTCTAAAGCCTTAATAATATTCTCGCTTTTCATATTACGCAAAGGCAAAAAAAAACAAAATTTAGAAAAACCATCTACCGCTATAAGTAAGCAATTATTCCCCCCTAATGATCTAGGTAGGGGCCCAAAAATGTCCAAATAAACCCTTTCCCAAGGTCTAGTCAGAGCTTCAACAGAGTATTTACCTATCTTACTATGTCTAGATTGCTTAGCGCGCTGGCAATCTTCACAGCTTAAAACATGATCTTTTACGTCTTTTTTCAAACCTGGCCAAAAAAATTCTTTAGAGATTTTATCTATAGTTTTTTCGATTCCGCCATGCGCGCCTATATTAGAATCATGGTAATACCGCATTATCATTTTCCTTACCCCCTTAGGAACAAAAACTTTATGTTCTCCATCTTTCATCCAACACAAAAGCCCGTCTTTCATTCCTAAGTCTATAGTAGTATCCTGTCCCAAACGCGTTATTAAATCTTTAGTCTCAGGATCCTCTTTTTGTATTTCGCGCAAATCAATAAATCCTTGAGGGAATTCCCTCAGGATGTTACATTCTTCCTTGTCTTCAGTTCTCATTTCGTCTTTACACTGAAACTCATGTTCATCAAACATGCGCGATAAGGCATCGGCCACTACATTATCCTGTCCTTTCATATGTTTGAGGTCAAAACGAAAACGCGTCAACCGCATGATCCACCGCCCTATTTTCCCTAGTTGCCGCGGGTGGGAAAAAAGCCATGTCAAAGCCTGGTTGTCAGTCCATAATTCAAATTTCTCATGTTCAAGAAAACTCTCAAATCTCTCCAACGCAAATATGCACGCTAATGCTTCCTTCTCATATACACTGTATTTTAACTCGTGCTTATTTAGGGATTTACTAGCATACATAACCGGTTTTAAACCTCCCTCACGTTCTTGCAACAAAACCGCCCCCAGACCTACTCCCGAAGCGTCCACTTGCACAATAAATTTTTGCTCAAAATCCGGAAGTATTAAAATGGGGGGTTGAGCTATGGCTTTCTTTAAATTCCTAAAGGCCTGTTCTTCCTCTTCCCCCCATACAAACTTAACATCTTTCCTTTTCAAATTATTTAAAGGCGCGCATAGGTTAGCGTAATTCGGTATAAAACGGGAAAAATAACCAAGCATTCCTATAAAGCGCATCACTCCCTTAACATTACGGGGGGCCGGGAAATTAACTATGGGGTTTATCTTATCTTGGTCCATGACCAATTCACCTTCTCGGATTATGTATCCTAAAAATTTTATCTCGCTACGGGCCCAAACTATTTTTTCCGGATTTACGGTAAAGCCGGCTCCCTTTAGTTTCTCAAGTACTTTTCTTATATGTTCTATATGTTCTTCAAAACTATTTGAAAAAACACAAATATCATCCAAGAAACTTATTACAAATTTATACTGATATTCTTGTAATATGTGCCCTAAAATTCGTGACAAACATTGGGCCCCAAAATTCACCCCAAAAGGCACTCTAGTCCATTCAAAGTGCCCCCAAGGAGTGACAAACCCGGTAAATTTCTGACTACTTGCTTCTAATTCACATTGATGAAACGCCGAGTTCAAATCAAGCACCGTAAAAAACTTGGCTTTTCCCAAATATTGCAAAACAATTTCAACTTTAGGCATGGGAAACGGATCTAGTTTTACCCTGTCATTAAGGAGGCGATAGTCAAGGACCAAACGATATTTGCCCTTATTTTTCTTATCTACTAAAAAGGCAGGTGAGGCAAAATTGGATTTAGAAGGGACTATTACCTTATTATCAAGTAAATCATTAATAATTTCTCGAAAGGCTTTCATTTTAGGCGGGGCACATTGATACGGCACACATTTAATAGGGGTTTCATCTACCAGCACGATCTTGTATGGCATTAGCGTACATTTGCCAATTTTAGTAGTGATAACATCCTTATATTCCTCGTTTAATTGCTGTATCTGCAATTTTTCCTTCTCACCCAACCTTTGCTCTAACCCTTCGATACCACCACAAACCACCTTTCTTTTTTTTTTATTCTCCCACAATTTTATCTTAATTTTATCATTAAAATCGAACCTCATTACTTTCTCGCCGCACACTATTATAGCCTTACTATCATTTAAAAAATCCATTCCCAAAACTACTTCATGGATCAAATCGGGCATTACCCAGAATTCACGTGTCCAAGATAAATGTTCCAATTTAAAATGTAAAAATACTTTTACCTTTACCTGAACCTTTTGCCCGTCCGCCATGGCCACATTAATGCCTTGACTACTTACGATCTTAGTTTTCAAAAATTTATGATCGCGCACCAAATTACTCAAAAATTTCTGCTGGATGAAACTACAACTAGCCCCCGTATCAAGTAAAGCTTCTATCTCACGATCATACAACCAAACTTTGACACATAAACCTCTTTTTGCCTGAATGACCGCCAAACTATGCTTATTGTTAAATCGATATTTCTTAACTTCCTTACGGAAATTACATTTCCCGCTATTATGACCATCTTTATTACAAAAACCACAAACTAATTTTTTCTTGCGATTACATTTTTTTATCAAATGGTCCATGCTGCCACACCTAAAACATGTCTTGTGTCTTTCCTGCTCCGGTTTCTTTTTAAAGCAAAATTTTTCTAAATGACCATATTTGCCACAAAAACCACAAACAAATTTATTAACCTCCGAAACCGAGCAATCCTTAGCAAAATGCCCTACCTTATTACACTTAAAACAAGTCTTATCAATTTTTTCATTACCCGGCGTTTTAAAACAAACCGGTTTAAAATTGATTTTGCCTTTACACTTATCGAATTCACATTTAGCGTAAAAAATATTATCAACCTGGATAGCCCAAGTGTTGAGTTCCTCCACACTATTAGGTCTGCCAATAAATGCGCATTCGTGTCTGATGGCAGGATTTAGATTTTCCAAAATAATAGCTACAAAACGGTGATCATCTAACTGCAGACCAAATACATTAACGTGATTTCTAATATCCTGTATAAATTCTAAGGTGCTTTCATTTTCCCGTTGAAAACGGAAAATCAATTCCTTAATTAGATCGTCCTTCACCCTCTTAGGGCACAAATATTCCCACAAATTCTCTTTCACTACCGACCATCCAACAGACTTATTTATACCTGACGTAATCACGTCTCTAGCGATCCCGCTACATTTAGTCGAAATACACCTTAACAATTCTTGCTCATTTTGTAAACAACAAATAGTTTTCAAACTATCTACCCCCAAGCAAAACTTTATTAAATCTCTTGGCCCACCGGAGCATAAAGATGGCAACCTATCCAGTTCCTTAAAAAGCAATTTACTTTGCATAGCAGTATTCAATGAATTTACTTGGCTGATCTCCGAATTCTCCACATTTTCCTCAACAGGTTTTTTCCTCCCTTCTTTAATGTGGGTACTTAATTTCCTGCGTAAGGTATCAATGTCATCCTCCAGACCACTCTCTACTCCCGCTGCTTGCAAATTAGCGTAAACCTGTTCTTTGGGAAGTTTATAAATCCAAGAAACTGCCATTATTAAAAAAATCAAAAAAGTCAGCAAAATCGCAAAAGTCCAAAGTCTCTGCCAAGCAGAGTTGCGCAGGTTGTAACCCTTCTTCCTCCTTAATTGGAAGAGGGGTTGCGTCCCCGACTCACTCTGGGCGCGAAGGGAAAAAATAAATATTAAAACCAGGCATAAAAAGCTAAACAATATAAATTCCCCACACCACTGCCCAGGGGTCAGGCCAAGAAATTCAAAGGCTATAATAGCAGAGTAACCATTAAACAAACAAGAGGCAAGACTTTGGACGTATGTTATTAAAAAATAGAAATTTGCAAAAATAATTTTTACTATACATAACCATACAAGCTTAGTTACAAAAGCTGACGTTAATAATGGCAGCATCTTATCCCCATTTGCGATACTAACAATAACCTTTAAAAAATCGTAAAAATATAAATACTGATAACAACAAGTATAAAAATATATAAGGGCGTGAGGCGTGGCCACTATAAAATATCAAAATTTACTGACTGCCCTAATACCAAAAATCAAACAAGACAATCAATACAAATATATAAAAAATCTACAAAAATAATACTGAAGTACAAACAAATTATTTAAATAAAGTTCTTAAACTCTCAATCAACGGTTTAGTCTTTCTTCAGATGTTCGTTGCTAAAGACTTGCCAAAAAAAACAAAGTTAATATCCTAGGCGTGCGCTGGCTTCCTGACCTTCCTCACCAACTCCAGAGTCTAATGCCACGCCGGGCCATAGGTACGAATTCACAAAGGCGTGAACGATGACCAAAAAAAAATTATCTTATTTTTAAGGGAAATGTAGCAAAAACTCTTCACGTAACATAACCATGTTACCACAGAAGTATTTATCATCAGCTTCAAACAAAGTCTTACTTCTTTATTAACTTGCCAATGATTTTATAAAAACGTAGAATGGCCGCAACCAACCAACATCAGGCTGCGCATGTAGTCCAATACCGATCGCATACATTTAATAATACTGCACAAGCTGATATATTAGCCAAATGCCAACTTTACGTATGCAAATTCCGATGACAAAGTCTCAAAAACAAATTGCAAAATGTTCGTTTCTTCCAAACTTATACTTTTATTGCAACTACAGGCAAACGGGCGACCTTATTAAAAAATCCCACACTGGAACAACGTGTGAAACAAATGGGCCTCTTCACCAAACAGGCTAATAAAAGTTCCGTCCAAATAAAATTTAGTATGGGAAAATACACAGTTCACTAGGTTTGCCAAAAACCAGTGCAGCACCACGAGGGTAAAAATCAAAATCGCGGCCTCTCTTTACCTTGATTTCTTCTGTACCACAGGGCAATCCATTTGCCCTGTCACCCATCGTGGAGCCTCCAACCCAATACTCTTCGTCGCCCGTTGCCGTCCGGCATACCAGTCCGCGCCGTCACATGGCTCTGTCCTCGACGGTCGCTCGGCACAAACTCCCCCGGCCCCAGCTGATTTTTTCTCCCCGGCAAGCCGAATGTCTGACGTCATCAGCCAACCGCCGGGCGCTCGCCAAGTGGTATTTACGTGAAACACAATCGATGTTCTTAAACTCATAATCGATAGCTACCAAACGGCGTATAACTAATTAACAGAAACAAATATAATTAAAAAAAATTTACAGATAAATTAACATTAATTAAAAAAGGCGTAAAAATACGTGAAATAAAAAACCATATAAAACTAGAGACCAGCAACAAAAATAAATTACAAGTAAAAATGTGGCCCTGCCGGCCACAGTATATTATAATTTTGTGATTCCTAAGTGAAAGTTAATAGGTGTTTGAGAAATTTTTTACTTAATTAGGTACTGGGTAAAACACATGTTTTGTGAGCGCAAGTTTTTATAATTGGGCTGGAGAGGGTAGGAAATACTATTCCAGGTGCCATATTGTGGCTGCAAGGAACACATTTAAAACTGATACTGAAGTTGACAGTGAGTACTTGACTGCTGATGCAAAGTCGTGGGAGGCAGCCCTGCTCTGCCAATACCCATCTGTAGCTGCAGCTGCAGCTTCTAGTGTCCACCTAGCTGTAACAATATAGCTCAGCTCACATTGCCAGAAATTATAGATTGTTCTAGAAACACATTATTAGTTCAGAATATTTAAGTATATACACCAAAGTACTGCTGCTACTATAAAAGCAAAGGTTATATAATCACAGGAGTGTAAAGAAATAATATAAGTGCACCAAAGTGTAAAATAAGGCTCTAAACTATACATCTTATCAGCTGAATGAAAACAGTTGTAATGTTCTAATTATTAATGTCTTGAAGCCTTATGTGGAAGGAAAAACAAGCTATGTATGGGAATAAGTTCTATTCTAGACTACTACATACTATTATACATGTGGTTAATTTTGATAAGTGTGTGATTTTTTTGGTTATGGCAGCCACACCATCATAACCATGTTTTGCATGATTAAATTTTACAGAATTGGTTACCTACATGTTTTATTTTACAACCTCTAAGAATACTTTTAGTTTCAATAATACATTGTTTATGGAACCGTGCATGATACGGGTGAATTATATTTTTGTTGTGCCTAAATCGTGAATGTACTTCCACTGTGTGTGATGTTTTCACTCTGTGTACTAAAAACACAAAGCCCTTGCATAAACATAATTTTTTTTTTATTTCAACACTCATGCCACAATATTATATTCAGTGCTGGGCCAAAAAGGCGGGTGTACTGCCTTGTTCATAGTTTTGATACTATAGATACTGCTTCTCATAAACGTAGCTTTCGCTCGCTTGCAATCTTATCATGTCATTTCATTATGTACAGGACTAAAGAAGTTGGCGGGCTGTTTAATTCTCATATTAAAAAGCTACTCAGGTTATGGCAGATTCAATGAGACATCCATTTAACCTAATATTGTAATAGGGACAATATAGGAAACTCATAAGAAATATGTGAGACAAGTGATGTCAGCGAACCTGGCGGCGTTGAGTGTAACTATGTTTTCTTACAATGTGTTTTTTAAGTGTGTGAGAGTAATGGCATCTAGTGGCGTGGAGTGAAAAAAGCTTGAAAGCCAATGATAATTGGCCAGAGTTTCCCATATTGTCATATTACAATATTAGATTTAACCACAAAATTTAGACTGCTACATGATCATGTAATCACTTGTATGTCATGTGTTGTTTATTATTATTATTATTTTTATTTTTTGAATTTTGCAGGCAGAAGATTCAGCAAATGTTGACGGTAGTAGAGACAATAATGCTTCTGCTATTGAAGAGAACTAAGTAATATCAGTTATGTA
Organism: Bacillus rossius redtenbacheri; assembly: GCF_032445375.1. Taxonomy (NCBI): domain Eukaryota; kingdom Metazoa; phylum Arthropoda; class Insecta; order Phasmatodea; family Bacillidae; genus Bacillus; species Bacillus rossius. The sequence goes on along the minus strand of NC_086330.1, from coordinate 22,711,633 downwards.
CCATAGTAAAATAAAATAAAGTCCTCAATGATCATCTTAGGGTCTGAGCAGATTATAAGTTACATATGTACATATTGAAATTGTAAATTTTTTACAAAGTTACAATTAAAAGATAATCTACTACAAAATTTACAAACAACTACAATGTGTTGTTACTTTGCAGTTTGCCTTGGGCAGTTCTGATCTCTCCATATCCGATGGCTTATTTAAAAAATATTTACTATTTAATTAACACCGTAATCCTCCTATTTTAAAAATGAAATTGGACTAAAAATAAAAACATAAAATCTTGTCTCTAACAATAGAAAAAACCATGAATGGACAGAACAACAGCTTGCGAGTGTGGGCAACGAACTCAGCTGCAACTTTCTCAATGGTTTTAAACCAGTAAACCCTCCAATATTATACTCTACATACATACACAAATTAAAAAAAAAATTTAACACTTGCAAATTTTGTTTATTCATTTTTTCCTCCTTCAGATATCTTACAGTTGTGAAACACTTAAAAAATTAGGCAATACTTACATCTGATACTTAAAACACAATATGTACATATTTACTGTAAAATTATACACAATAACAAGTCACTGTTAGGTAACATGTGTGTACATTCTAATACCAAAATTTTCATAATTTTTTTTAAAATTTTAAATACCATTTCTATGTGCAACCACAGTTATAATTTTTAGTATAACATAGTAAAACTATTTTATTAACTAAGAAACACTTGAGAAATATTATTTGTGTTCCTAAATTTAAATATTAATAATTATGAAAATTAAGGTAAAAATGCACATGTCCAAAAATAATTATTTGAATTACTTCATGTTAGTTTTTTACTGACTAGCAGGAAACTTAAAGAGTTGTTTTGTTAGTATAATATATTCCATTGACAATATTTGTTTTAAGCATTATGTATTTAATCATGATATCATGCACAGACACACTGCAATATACGTAGTATGCAATATCACATTCCCTTTTATTGTGTGTAGTTTAAGTTATTATTATAGTGAAAAGTTGATTTCATTATTTAGTTTGTTGATTCTTACCTATTCAGTTTGTAAACATACTTAAATATTCCTAATTTTATTTATTTTTTGAAGTCTGAAGATGTAGATGAAGAAAATATGATTAACACATATCTGTGTACTTTATTCATGCAACAACATAATTTTGTTTTGATAAATCATGAGCACTGATGTATTAAGTGCTAGTTATGGGGGAATGAAGTTAAGAACCCTCCCCCCTCCTCCCCAACTAAGAAAGCATAACAACACCATGAAGCAATACAGAGTAAATACTTAATTCCAGTATTAATTTGTAATATTTATAAGGATAGCTTATTGTATTTGAAAAAACCTTTAAATTCCTCATTTTACATTGGGGTACCTAACCACAAAATTCAGGTTATCTTAAATTAAATGTTATTTAAAATACAAGATCAATTTATAATCAAGTTCGTTGCCCAAAATTAAAAATTTTACCATTTCATTAGTCACAACTAACCTGAATCATCTTGCATGCAAAGTCATCTCTTATTTGAGAAACTATTACATTGTAAGTCATCTTGTAATCAGGCAATCATGTATTGGTGGCCTTCTTATTTTTAAGGTTAAAGGTAATATGAGGTTGTCATTATCTTTTTATTTTCTTACACTTAGGACTAATACTTAATTATTTTTGAGGTTATCTTTAAGTTCAAGGCGGTTATTGTCATAGTCAAGTTGGTTATTGTTTTAGTGAAGGTTTTCATCTCCGTAGTGGAAGTCTTTAATGTTGTCGTAGTGGAGGTCATCGTCTTAGTGGAGGTCACCACTGTTTAATGAAAATTGTCATCATTGTTGTCATCATCGTAGTGCAGCTGTCATCATAGTGGAAGTCTTCGTCATCATCATTGTAGTGGAGGTCGTATCATTGTAGTCGAGATCATTGCTGTTGTAGTAGAGTTGAGGTCGGTGTCACTGTCATTGTAGTGGAGGTCGTCATTGTCCACATCATGGTGGAGGTCGAGGTCGTTACGATAGAGATCATTGTCACAGTCGAGGTGGTCATCATTGTTGATGTTGTAGTCATAGTCAATGTTGTAGTCGTAATCGTTAAAAATGGGTGGTTTTCTTGAAATTTATTTTCCAATTTATTTTTTATTTTTAGCATAAATAAAACTTAAATATAAATTAAAAGTTATCTCAAATATGTAAAGTAAATTTGTATAATAGGAGTGAGAAAAGTTTTACAATAAGTTGTGTGTGATTTAGTTAATCGGCTATAGATGTTTTAGTTATTGGTTATAAATAAAGAAACAAATGTATGTGTATGTTTATATTTTATATGTATATGCATACTTTGGTGTATTAAGGATTTTTAGCAGTTTTTGCAAACTGCTTATTCATTAATTGCTTTTAACAATCAAAAAATTAAGATAAAAAAATATTTTATTGTCTGATTTTTAATAATTGTGCTGTTCGCTGTGCACATATTTAGATAACCGTGTCTGATGAAACTGGCCTATTTATATTGACATCGTCCGGGCCTGCGGCCCCCTTTGAGCCCAATATGTCACCGCCCAAACACCACCATCTGTTCAAACCTCCCGCTTGTGCGTGCGTGTGTGCATGTGTTGCTAGCCCGGCAAGAGGGCACTTAGCTGCAGTGCGCCGCACCCCTAATTGGTATTAATAATTATTGTAATCCTTTTCTTTTCGCCCCCAAAATAGTGTCATGACGGCTTTGCATGTGAGTGTCTTTTATTTAACTAAATCATGATGTTTTGTAATTTAATAAGTGCAAGCACGGACAAGGACGCTCCCTAGCGGGCGGCGGAGGAACTAGCACGTAACTTGATTTAAACTGTTTTCTATCATATAAGTAATTATTACAGACGGTCTGGGTATGGATGTGATGTGCTAATTTTTGAAAAAGAGTTTATGTTATTTTTCAATAATAACCCGGGGCACGCCATAGCTAAGTTGTAACGGTAATTGTGTTCGGTGCGAAGGACGCCATGTTGCCTTCCGCATGCCCTGGTCTCTTCCCAGTCTCCTTCTACAGCCGGCCGAGAGCGGACGTCTCTGCAGACACCTCGAGGACATCACCGTTGTCTCACCGAGAAGTAGTTCTGTTAAGTAATTTATCCAAATCATTTTCTTTATATCCTCGGGGCCTCTCTCGGTCGGAGAGACTGCTTAATTAATAATTATTTACTCTCCGGAGTTTTCGATCATCTGTGAATTAAGTAACGGCTTGAGGCGACCACGTGCGTGGTTCGCCTCCTCACCTAATTCGATTCGTGCCTCGGGTGTTTTGTAGCAGTATCAAGGGATGATTGTGTAAGGGCGTGTAACATGAGTAATAAAAACCAACTTAATTGAGTCACGTTTTTTTGTGTTCGGGGGGCCACGTGGGTCCTTAACCTGGTCAGCGGCTTGTGGGACGCCCTGAGAGCCCACTGCGGTAATTAGAAGCGTGCCCGACGCTGAGAGCGGGCTTAGTTAGGGACAGGAGCTGCGTATAACATCAGGAGGGCTAATATCTCGCCGCACACGGGCCACGTAACGCCCTGAGTTAGAGTTTCACGCCGGGTCCACGTGCCCACTCACGTGGTGGCGCCCATTATTTTCCATCAGTATTTCCAACCTTAGCACCGGTACGCCCTCAATATATTGAAACTAAGAATCTACAAATTAATATTTTATGTACAAAAATTACTCTAAGTATCAATACTTACATAATGTGATATACAATAGCTTTATTACACTTCAAATAAAAAATATGGTATTCATTATCTTAAATATAAGTAATTGAAACTGAATAGAATACAACTAAAATTATTCTTATTAGTAGGTACTATTTAAAATTTTAAGTATTTGCACAAGCCTATAAATTTCATTAACATGCAGTGTTAACAATTTGTTGCTGAGTTTTTAAGTACATACTTTATTTTATAATGCTTTAACATTAAAACACTTGTGAGACAGTCTTTAAAGAAAACAAACTTAACCAATAAAATTGTTCGGGTTTTAGCTATATTTTATTTAATATTATTATTCATTACTCATTAGATGGGACACCTTTGTAAAGGTGTGCAGCAATTTGCAGTAATGTAACCATTATCCCACGATTTTGGTTGAATTACAATGGTAACCCCACCCCTATCTCAAACTTCTAAGTCAGTTTCAGTTTCGAAACCTGGTACATTCCTGCCCGATGTAAACTACCCAAGTTGGCTGCGTGTGAAGAATAGAAATTCCACATTTTCGTTACACATTAATTAAATTTTTTTTAACTGATTTTTTACTGAAAATTTTTCTTCTTGGTTTTATATACATAGTATAATTTATAAACGTACAAACTTTAGTTTTTTTTGTTGGTAGCCATTATATATTTTGTTTCATCCAAACACAACAACTATTAACTATTAAAATTTTTATTTGATGATGACTTTATTATAACTAGGGGTTTTATTTTTTTTGATACAAAAAAAAGTGGTACAAGAAAATAAAGGTGATGAGAATAAACTTAAATTTTGAGTTATTAGTAAGCATCACTAATACAGTATTTAAATTTCTATTTATATGTTTTATAATGGTGTTACATATTTACTACAAATTTCATTTTCATAGTCATCATAATTTTGCTTTAACACTACTTTTTGTTAATCACATTCGTACTTAGAGGGACGGTACAGTCAAGGCAAACCCTGATCATTTTAATCTAGTTTATAATATTTGTTAGTGTTTTAGCTCTACAACATTTTTATTCTTACAGCTATTCTACTGATAAAATAATGTTGGACTTACTAACTTGTACCAAATGGAGGAAGACATTTTTGGTGCTATTTTTTTTCTAACCCTTGAACTAATGCAGAAGCACATTGATCATTTATTACCTGAAGTTTTTGTTACTCTCCAAGACATGCTTTCATGAAGTTTTGTGTTCATTATTTAAAGAATAAAAAATAAGGTGTCACAATAGTAAACTGTGCTTCAGTTGATAGTTAAAATACCTGTTGATTTGTCAAATTGTATACACATGGAATTTTGTAAATGTATTATTATTATTATTATTATTATTTCTACAGCAAACTATTCTTTTGAAAGTATGATTTTTATTCTGTCATTATGCCATGAATTATCAAATGGTAGATAGTGCATGCAGTAACAGCATTCTGATTACATCCAACCATTTAAGTGTAACTATAGCTGACACTAAATTTGATTTTATTCAGACTACTGTGCACTATATTTAGTTGAAAACAACGGTTACCATTTACCAGTTATTTAGGTACTGTGTGAATAGTTTTTTTGCATTGTAAATTACAAATTTAAGTTATAATGTTATGCAAATGGAAAAATTCTGAAGCAAATGTAATTGTATGCAATCTCAAAAACCTAAAAACAAATCTATCATTTTCATCAACAAATGGAAATAATTTGAAAACAAATGGCAGGAAAAGTGGTTCTATCCCCCCCTTTTTTTTCTTAAACGAAATTCTGCATATGCATAAAACTAAATATTCTCTAAACAGAACAATAAATATTATTTATCAAAATTAATTTTTTTATAGATAACATTTATAATATTACATGTATATGTAGTATTTATACAAGTAGTGACGTTTTATATTTATCTACATTATTTTTACGAGGCACTTATTAACAATGACCATTTTGTGTATCTTGTGCTAGTTATTTTTTAAAAATGATATTTAGTACATTGAAGAAAGAGTTAGTACATAATAATCCCTGTAATAATATTTAAAAACAAAATAGGCAACATTTATATTAAAAAATTATATTTATAATTTTTAGTTTTTATTGTAAAAAGTGTAAGAAGTTACTGTTTTAATAATTATGTTCATATTCTTGGAACTCAGGAAATACAAAAGTTTTTGTTTGTTTTAACTTAAAAAAAAAAAAAAAAGGCATACGGGTTAGAAAACGTAGGTAACACATATTGTATTTTAATCCATTTATGTGACTTGCAAAAAATTTTTTTGGAACAGCAGTTAAACTATTATCTTCTGCATAATACTGAATTTGAATCTTATGTATAGCATTTTATCACTTAGTGTAGTTGATTTTTTTGGAGATGTTGAGTTGTTTTGGCTGGTGATCCATTGCTGTCTGTTGCTGCGTTAAGACATTGTTGAAGACACAGAAAAGCCGTATAAACATTTTGAAGCTACGTAGGTGTTTTCCTTCAAATTGTTCCTACAAAAATGTTTTTCTGGATTTGCACATAATTTTCTGGTAAATTACCGTAAAATTTCCTTCATAATACTTTTTGGGAAAACTAACATCTCTATCAGTATGATTGATAAAAAAAAATGTTTGTAGCAAGTTTAAAATATCGAAAATGTTTGTTTTGAATTAAGCATGCGGTTTTTACCACTACTGTTTTATAAGACAATAATAATTTGCATAGTACGTTACAAGTTTTACCAGCTGCGGCACTCATCTCAACCACGGGGGCTGGTATTACAACTGTTAACTGACGAGTACGCTTAGATCAAAGAGACTGCCTAATATTTCGTTTCTGGTTCCTTTAATTATGTCCATAATATATTTGTGAGGAATTTTTTGATCCAAACAGTAGCATTATGAAACTATTGTATGAGTGATAACCAATAACACAGGTTTACCTACAAATAAATACACATTTATATACATAACAGTTAAATGAGCTTATTCCTGTGGTGTTAGTAAGATATATATTACAAATAACATTATGAAAAGTAAAAATTACTCTTACACTATGAAATACAGACAATGTAAGTAATAAGTCTTATTATATTGTAACATTAATACAAAAATATGTACATTGTGATGTTTTAACTAACATTTTTTTATAAGATAATGATTAAGCTAAAAAAAACTAGATTTTATAAGTCTTGATTTGACACCATAATAAGTAAAACACTGTATTAAATTATGTTAGGGATATTGATATAAATAATTTAATATATAGATATATTTTTTCTTGCAGAAAATACTGTACATGTGACATGCATAGCAAATTAAGAACTTGAGTTACTATTGTATAACAAACTACATTTATAAAAGAGAAATTATGTGTATATTCAGTGTAAGATTTACCAGTTTTTGTATAAATATTTCCACACAAATTCTCTGAATGTAAAGTGAAATCATTATCAATGTGGGTGAGCAAAGGGTAAATGCTGTACTGATTAGGTACATACAATCATATGTACTAAAAAAAAATTAAACTGTATATTTCGTCTTAAAAAAGTGCACACCTCCAACATTTACTTTTTTCACTTTGGAAGTATTGTTCATTTTCAGTATCAAGCTTCTTTCTGAATGCATCTAGAACATCAAAAATTGTGTTAATGTAGTACATATCAAAACTCATTTTTAGACCATGAAACAAGTACATGAAAAGTGTGGCAAAAACTATTTTAATTATAGGCTTATGAAGTGCATTAAGGTATTAGTTCTGGTGAATGACATCATGGCCTTGGATTTACTCAAAAGGTTTTAAGCTGATGCTGAAGTAAATATGGTTCATGAATCATGATAAAGGCAGAAATTTTTATCACTATGTGTCTGGAGTCTCAAGGTGTGGGACTTTCAAAATTCTAATGGGCTTCAAACCTTTTGGGGTGCCATCTCAATGGTCACAAATTTCAGTGACATTGAGAGTTAGTACAGTTTGCGAGACAGCCATGCTGCAATAACAATTTTGCCTGATTATCGAACATCAACGTAGTTTTAGCAGGACTACTAAAGAAATATTAATGTAGGCTACAGTTCAATGGTATTTTAACGAGTTGTATTAGGTAAGCTACTCTGTAGAAAGAATCACAGCGAAACCTCATTAATAAAAACTCTGTTAATACAAAATTAATGAATTATTATTAATATAAAAATTTTTCACAGTCTCTAGAAATTACTCAGGAATTATAGTGCTACTTAATAGTAAATGTATGTTTAATACAGAAGTATGATTATTAAGTAATACAAAATTGTTTTTTTGTTTCAAAGGTAAATAATTACATGTGGTGAAGGATGGTTAATACAAATATTCGAGAATAATAATAATATTTTTTTTATTTATGTACAATTGTGACATGCACACAAAACACTCCTTGAAGAGATCGCAAGTGTGTGCACGAAACATAGCATACAAGGAACAAAACAATTAAAATTAAATACATTACACAAAGGACACAACAAACAATGGACACATACACAAATAACATTCATTAAATCAAACTTACAAAGATTCATAAAATCAAAAACTACAAAATTTGATGGAGAATAAAATAGATTTTAGATTTTATAACACATGTAAAGAAACAATGTGAAGTTTCACCTAAAATAATAATGATTTATTGTACTGACGTCGACCGGGGCTACGCCCTCCCTGAGCCCGATGTGCCTCACGCCGTCACCACCCCGCTCCTCCCACCACCACCCTCTATTTCAAACCTCCCGCCCCGTGTGCAGGTGTGTGTGCGTGTGAGGCTGCCGACAAGAGGCGAGAGTAGAGTCTGAGCCACGACCCCTTTTATTTTATCATTCAATTTTAATGTTTACGTAATTGCTACCTGTCTTCTTTAAATAATATTCCCTAAGGATTATGTTTGCAGTGCTAGTTGGTAAGGACGGCGCAGCGCCCCACGCGGCAGGCAATGGAAATACCCGCAACCCAGTTTGAACCATAATCCTAATTAAAATAATTAATACTTAACATAAATATGTAATTAAAGGAGGCCTTGGTATTATTTTATTATAAAAATTTTAGTGTGTTTGTTTTAGTTAAATATGTAGTAATGAATAACAGGAGAGACTAACGGTAAATCCAGCGCATTCCGGACTCCATGCTGCCCTGGCCTCTTCAGTCACTTCCGTTCGTCACCCGGTGTAGGACGCTTGGTGAGCACCTCGCAACTTCACATTTTTTACATTCGACTGATCTCTTAGCATCCGCCGGACTTTTCACAATTTCTAAAACCTTTTCGTATCTGCGAGGCCTACTCCGAGTGGCCGGCTCGTTTCAATAAATATTTAAGTTCATTTCGAACGTTTAAACACAAACCGCGTCTTAGACTCACGAGGCCAGGCCACGAGGTGACCTGGTCAGCCTGTAAACAGATTATTTCCCGCCGTTGGCGTTATTAACAGTTTTAATGTGGTAATGTAGATGTAGCGCAACTGGAGACTTGTTTGTAACGTTACTGGAATAAAAGGAGTGCGTCGAGCCCGGGAGTATTTAGTCGAGTGATCGCAAGAGCCTACTGGCACAATATCGTTTTGCTAAGGGAACCGGGCCTAGCCCTACACGGGTGACGTCATGCCCTGAAGGGAGTCTCCGCCGGGTCCGCGTGCCCACATCACGTGGTGGTGCCCACTCCGACATTTCATCCGTTACGTTCCTTTAAGTCCCTAGTACGACATTATATATACCTACTTGCCTATTTATTTATATTGTTCTCAGTAGTTTGACATGTTTATAACAAATTATTATATTGTAAAATTGCATCATGTTTGAGTCAAAATGACATTGTTTTGGTAAAGTAAGTATCATTAAACAGTTAAGTGCTGTATTAGTTGAACATGGTGCTATCTTTATGAATAAACAGAGTTAATAAAAATTAAAAACAATAACACTGAAATCTCTTGTTTTAAAAATGAAATTGGCCTAAAAATAAAACCACAAAATTTGGTCTGTATCAATCAGTATGTACTGGCTTTAAGTGCTAGTACCCAGATATATTTGTGGCACTGTAGTAGCTTGAAGTAAAACTTACCAGCAACATTCTTCTTTCCAATAGCAGCTAAGCTTTCACATAGCTCCTTTATTGGATTAACTTCAGGTTTCAAACCATTAGCCCATATCAGCAACATGCGAAACCCATGCTCTTTGTAGCTAGATGGTCCTGAAAAAATTATGCAAAATAGTTCAGTTTCACATTTTCATAGTGAAATAATATTTATTATAATATTAGAGCTGTTGAAAGCTTAGTTTTTTTAAATGTTGAATATTTAATCAGTATAAATATTTAACTTCTGAAATATAAACATTTCTTGATGAGGTTTGCTTTCTCTACTAGATACATGAAGACCAACATAAACTAAAGTAGAATTTAATATAAAGGATTGGAATAAAAAATTAATTTGTGCAATTTTATCTAAAAAATACATAAAATAATTTTATCAACATCCGTATGATAATCAAACTTTAAATAAAAAAAAGATTAAAAAACTTTTTATTACAAAATTTACTTTCTACATATAGTAACATCTAAGGTATGTAGGTACAAATAATGACTTAAGTCATGCAGATAACATGTAGTTTATACTTTATTATGTTTTGTTATAGGTAGATAATTTTTAAAATGACAAACATAATTTATTTATTTTCAGTGTACTTAAAAAACAATTAAAAAATTTCTACAGACACAATAGTACTTTCCAATCGTAAACTGATGTAGTAATAATTTGAAACGGTTAGGCCTATACAATATATTATTCCTAATTAAATCTCAATTTTTGAAATTTTTTTACAGATTACTATTTTTTCATTTGATTGTGTGCTTGGTAAATGCCCAATCTATACCAATACCTTAAAATTTTTCCGCATTTGTCAGTTAATCTGAAGAGGTAGTAAGTAGGGACAGGGCCGCAACTAGAGTCTCTGGCACCCGGGGCATAAATGGATTCATGCGCCTCCCCCCCCCCCATTTTTTTGCACATACCACACTATTAAAGCGGGGGGGGGGGGGGGGGGGTCCGGGGGCCCTCCCACGGAAAAATGGTGCTATTTAAGCATTTTCCATACCTACATGTAACAGTTTCTGTGCCACTGTAACTTCCATGCATGAACCCACTATGTCCATAAAGTAGTCCGTATAATCACTAGACTTGTTCATTAAATTGTCGTCATTGGATGAAAGTACTATATTATATTGTAGTCTACAATTTGTAGATGTTATAATGTTTCTAGCAAAACAGGGAAGCCCTCTAAGGGGATCACAAGAACAGTTTGACTTTGGTGATCCCAGGAGTGGAAAATTTCTGAATACAATTCACCTATTATCTCACTACAATGCAAATTTGCATGAACACATAGAGACATAAGAAAGGGAATTGAAATTATTTCTCATGGAAAGTTCAAAATGAATTCTTAGATATTATAGCAATTAAAATAAGACAAGATATTCTGAATGATGTTAGAAATGCGAAGTATTTTGCCTCGTATTTTGCCGAAGTATTTTCGACTCAACCCCTGATATCAGTCATAAAGATCAAATGACAGAAATAATTCGCTATGTGAAAATGACAGAGAGTGGTGGAGAGAGCGGTGCGCCACTGCTTCCTCACAGCCAGTGGTACCACCCTCTCTGACAACATTGTACTGTATTCGATCGTATTGAGGATGCATTAAAACTTTCTAATTTCTCCCTTTACAATTTTTTTATGTTAATGATGAACTTAACATTTTTCTCAGAGTATTTTAAAATAAATATGTTGAGACGTTATATTGTAAATCAGATTAGACATTCCTGGCATGCAAGTTAAAAAACTTTTTACCCGTTACCAGTTGTAGTAGGAATTACAATGCAAGCGATTTCGGCGCCCCTCACAGCTTTGCGCCCGGGGCGTATGCCCCGCTTGCTCCCCCCTAGTTGCGGCCCTGAGTAGGGAATATCTTGCTCTTGTATTGTGCCTGGTTGTAATGAAGATTACAGTTTAAAACCGTCAAGTTTTTTTTTTAGTTTTTATACCTACCTAACGACTCGGTTAAAAGAAAAAAAATTACCAAGCTGCAATACCAGGAAAATTAAGAGTTGAAATTTACTTATATTACACAAAATTACAGGATTAAAAGTTACATTCGAACAATTTCATTTGCTTAAAGTGACGTCAGCCGGGGCTTCGCCCCAATGAGCCTAGTCAGTCTCCGTTTCCCCAACATCCTCCTTCCCTTCCCTGGCATTTGTACCGCCATGTACGTAGTCGTGTGTTTGAATTGCGCGCCACGAACTACCACAAGAGGGCGCTTAGAAGCAGTGCGGCGACCCCCTAATTTGCTAAGTTTAATTTTAATGTTAATTGTAAACCTTTTGTTTTCATTCATTTTTGCCCCAGTGTTTGTGCAGTTTACTCATGTATTCTTTAATTTAAATATCATGTTACTTGAAAGAACTACAGACGTTGCCCGGGCGGACCCGAATAGGCACGGACTTGGACGAGGGTAGGAATGTTTTATAATAATTCTCATTAACTACGTAAACATTAATGTATTTTAAATTGCCAGTAATTTTTATATATTTATTAATGTAATCTATGATTTACGTAACTTTCGCCGGGGCACGGAATCGCAGAATGTTGTAACGGTAATTGTGTTCGGCGCGAAGGGCGCCATGTTGCCACCTGCAAGCGATGAGCTCAGCCCAGTCCATCTTCATCACTGACCGAGAGCAGACGCGCCAGCACCCCGGGGACCTCAACCGTTGTGAACCACTGATCAAGTAATTCTGTATCTTAATTAATTCTTAAATCTCTTTCGTCCGTCATTCCTCGGGGCAGCTCTCGGTCGGCGGGCTGCATTAATAATTAACTGTCTCAGTCGAGTTTTTAACCATTGTGTACTAAGCATACTTTATAGCATGGCCACGTGTGTGGACCATGCATTCACTTAAGCCGATTCGTGCCTCAGGCTTTTTAACCGTGTAAAGTGTAACGTGCGTAGAGGGAAGCGTGTTCGTGGAATTAAATCTGGGTATAAGTAAAACCTGAGTACTTTATTTAACCACGTGGTGAGTGAGCCTACTTAGCCTAGGAGTGTGGCGTGCCCGACGCCTAGAGCGGGCCAGGTCTGGATCTAGATAGGGTAGACAGGGCTGGTAACTCGTCCCCACCTGGGCTACGTCACGCCCTGAGAGAGAGAATCCGCCGGGTCCACGTGCCCTTACACGTGGTGGCGCCCCTTCATAACACCTTAAAGTCACCGGGAACGTGCGCGCAGCCCTCAAAAGAATAAAATGTTTAGCAAATGAATATTCTTGTTACAAGTTATTGCTTTTCATTAAACCCCTAAAAAGCTCCCAAACTGTTATATGAAACTCCCATTTAACACAATGCTAATAATGAGTTCCACTACTACTAGTGTCATTAGTTCGCTGGCCGCTTCACTAAGCCGACACGGAATGAAGGTAAGTTGCCAGATATATTATATATGACAGTGCTCGAGACAACTGTATATCTTTATATATATATACATACATATATACATATATATACACTAGCGACCCGCCCGGACTTCGCACGGGTGCAATGCTGATACTAAATATACTACAGAATGTATTTATATACAACGTTCACAGCTTTTTTGTCATTAGACAATACAAACATGCTTTATTTTGAGGTTACTCTTAAAAGAGCGACATATAATTGGCCATGTGAAAAACCCTCAACGCTCAAATCTAGGCCTGCAACGTTGAAAGTTTGACCCTGCGATTTATTAAAGGTCATTGCAATATAGGCACGCGCCACCGGCTCCCCGGCCTGTACCGCCGCAACCGCTATGTCCCGCATAAAAATCTGTAATATCTTAGAAAATATTCATTTAAATTACATGCTGTAAAGGGCCATATTGATCTATATTAAATGCATAATGTATTTAAGGTACTTAATTTGGTAAGGATTAATGCTGTATTCCTTAAAATCGCTTCGTAAATAAGCCATTATTTCTCGTAAAAAGTAATGGATAAAAAAATGGTTATTGTGGGTTATCCCTAAGAGATAGACATATACCACCGCGGACTTTTTTGTAGACTTTTTTAAGGTGTACAATACTGTAGTACATTATTTTGATCTATCTGGTAGGGTTCAGCCAGCGTTTGCAATGTAAGCACAAAAAAAAAAGTTTATTTACATCACATTAGAAACCTCTAAAACTATCAGTGTTTATCTACTATATTATGAATGTATTATACATATACACCTTCCTCTTGAATCACTCTATCTACTAAAAAAAACCGCATCAAAATCCGTTTGTTGCTTAGTTTTAAAGATCTAAGCATACATAGGGACAGACAGACAGCGGGAAGCGACTTTGTTTTATACTATGTAGTGATAATGTTTTGCACGGTCATTGGGAATGATAACACACAACGATACAGACCACGGATATAAGGAAAAGTATCATATCAGCATTTGTTTGGAGTGATTTCAGGAAAACGTGGGGAGTGGAAATCAGGACAACAGGGGTCATGTCAAGTCTACACTTCACGTAGTTATAAGACCATGAGAGCCAGACGTATAAACGATTCACGTTCGTGCATATTCAGATTTTTTTTGTGCTTTTTTTTTAACCTAAATCAACATGGTTGTATTGGCAGAAGAAGGAAAAAAAAAACAGACTATGTGTTGGTTATTATTATACATTAAATAGCTCTAGAGAAAAACACTCTATAGTACTTGAAATATTGACTATAAATGTGGTCGCTGCCATGCGCATGTTCCTACTGAGCTTGCAAACAGTTTGCCTCAATAATGGCATGGAGTTTTAAAAATCGGATACCTGTCACATAGTGATGTAACAAAGATACTTGCTGCAATTTCCGATATTTCTCCATTTTTAATGGCATTTACCCCACCATTTCACCGATACACGCAAGTGCTCGGCAGGGTGTGGTAACCACGTGAAGGTGTCAGGGCCGGTGCAAGGTAAATTGGCGCCCTAGGCGAAAAACCTCCCCCCTCCTCGGCCGGACACCCCAAAAAAAATTTCCTTGCCTCAAAATACATCACGTAAGCCTAAGATTTTGTCAACAATCAAATGTAAGCAGGCTTGTGTTTTTTTTTTTACTTTTTTACTTATTACAAATCATAAACAGGCCACCGTGGACTTTAAATAATTACTTATATCGATATAAACATTCCAAACTGTTACAAAAATCCATGTTCATCTAGTTTCAATAATCGTTAAACATGTTATATGAGCTGTTATGTGTCGTGGTGCGCCGCCCCCAGCTACTTGGCGCCCTGGGCGATTGCCTGGTTCGCCTGTACGGACGCGCCGGCCCTGGAAGGCGTAGGGCAGGGCTCCGCGACGCGTCGCGGCACGCACCCGTGTACTGGTGCTCGATGGCGTGTATCTGCTCGTCGGTGAACGCCCAGTGGTGCGCCAGCCGCTTCCACTCGCCGTCGGCCAGGTGCTTGTACGCCAGCCTCCACAGCAGCTGCCGCAGCCTCACGTTGGTGTCCGGCGTCACGGCGTCCTCCACGTACCGGCACCGCCTCACGCCCGCCGCCCCCGCGGCGTCGCACAACTCCTCCTCCTGCGCACACGCAGACACGCTGCCTTCCTCCCGAGCCAGCTGGCTACACTGTTCAAGTTCGGGTCGGTACCACAACGCCGAAATACCACAGCGCCGAATACCATGACGCCGAACGTCCAATAACGCCGAATACCATAACGCCGAATGCCAAATTGACCGCAACGCAGACAGCTAGAAAACTGCTGTGTACCACAACGTCGAAATACCACAACGCCGAAATACCACAACGCCGAACGTACAATAACGCCGAATACCATAACGCCGAATGCCAAATTGACCGCAACGCCGACAGCTAGAAAACTGCTGTGTACCACAATGCCGAAATACAGTAACGCCGAAAAATTTGTTGCTGCGGGGAAGGAGAAAGGGGGGGGGGGGACAGGAGCAAAATGAAAAAAAACAACTGAATGAATTTGTGTGCTAACCTTACCTAACCTAACCTTTGTGGCAGTCCTGCAATGACATTTTTCGGCGTTAATGTATTTCGGCGTTGTGGTAATTCGGCGTTGTGGTACACAGCAGTTTTCAAGCTGTCGGCGTTGTAGTCAATTTGACATTCGGCGTTATGGTATTCGGCGTTATTGTACGTTCGGCGCTGTGGTATTTCGGCGTTGTGGTGCGTCCCCTTCAAGTTCACATGCTTACTAACGACCCGCCCCGGCTTCGCACGGGTGCAATGCCGATACTAAATATACTAAGTATAAATATAATATAGACTAAAAACAAAAGATAAATCAACAAATATCAACAACAAAAGATGCCTATTCTATTCAGTTCTTTTTTGAACTTAAATACCTTACCTTAAACTACGATTTTCGATGATTAAATAAAAAAAAATTACTTACTATTCGTTCGACTAAAAACAAAAGATAATCAATTATCAACAACATGATCTATCTCATAGGGTTCAGCCAGCGTTTGCAATGTAAGCGCAAAAATAAGTGTTTTTTTTACATCACATTAGAAACCTCTAAAATTATCAGTGTTTCTCTACTATAATATGCATGTATTATACATATAAACCTTCCTCTTGAATCACTCTATCTATTAAAAAAACCGCATCAAAATCCGTTCCGTAGTTTTAAAGATCTAAGCATACATAGGGACAGACAGACAGCGGGAAGAGACTTTGTTTTATACTGTGTAGTGATTATGTACACTAAATAAATTTTAGTTTCTACATGTGAACTAATTTTAACGTGGAAACAAATGTTATGTTTTCTTTTATAACACTGTCAATGGCAGATGCAAGGGGATGGGTTAGGCGGAGAGATATCCGCCCCCCCCTTTCCTTTTGAAGTTACGAGAAAATATGCAAGATCTTGGTGAAGGCATTACCTATGCTATTTTGGGCAATGCAAGTTGAGATCTTATAACACCTGGAACTACAAACCACATAGGAAGTAATGCATGTTCGAGAATAATAATACAACAGCCCAAACCACTTGTTCATGACATAAACTTGTTTTTAAACCACAATTTCAAATTTTTATTGTTTATTTTGATTTCTGAAAAACATTCTGTATCAGCACTGAACACCGTTATGAATATCTTTGAGATAGTTAAAAGTAAATCCGTCCCTATAAAAGAAAGCACTAGCTGATGTACAAATACTTGCTCACAGCTCAGTGACTGTTCATTTGACACAAGTTTGGTACAAGTCAATGCACCCGAGACCCTGGTGAACTGGGCTTAAGTTTACACTAAATATGATTCGGAGAAAAAAAATCATGCATTTATCATTCCAGTTTATAAAGTATGCACTTGAGCAGTCCCAAAAAAAATAAAACTTTGATATGACTGAAGACAGAGTGAGTTATTTAATATTTTTGACAAAATAATTGTGATATTTAGTGCATTATAATGTTACGTTTTCAATGAAAAGCAGGCAAGTGAAATTTGAGACATATTGCATTGCAAACTACCTAAAATTTAGTTTTAGCATGTATACACAGTTGTGAAGTTTCTGCAGAAACTGAAAACTACTAAATTTGAATGTAGCGGTCCAAAATTGTTCAGAAATTTCATTCTGAAAATAAGTGCAAAGTCATGCGTAACTGGCAACCTCCAGTTGGCACAGTTGGAGTGCCAATCAACTAGGATGTAAGGGGTTTCGAGGTTGAATCCTGGGTAAGGCATGGATGTACGTATCATTTTTTACTGTGTGATTATGTTAAGCCCAATTAAAAATAAAGCTTTCCTTTCTTGCTGTCACATTTAATTTTTTAAGTGAAACTTCTTTGGTCACGGTGAGAGTAAAATTTCAAGGCAGAATTTCTATGCAATTTCATGAAACATTGTTTAATTGCCGAATAAGTTTCACTTGTCACGAGTACTGAGTTATACGCGCAATTTTTTTTCACCCAATGCATTTGTTAATATTTCTTGTAAGCTCTTCAACATCAGCCTCTTATTTGGTTGGATAAACTATAAAGAGTATTGTACAATGACGTATTTAAAATGTAGCCTTTGCCAATGCACAGTAACTAGAATGGAAAGCAGGGAACAAACTAAATTTCAGTTCTCATTCTATATCACTTTAAGTTTTCAAACCAAAAACCATATTTGAAACGCATTTATGCAAACATTTGTTTTAACCTTGAAGAACAAAAAAATTAAACTGTTGTTTCTAGCATATAAGATGACTGCTTGTTAGTACTGGAAATTGGAAAATAAATTTCAACCTTTATGTAAGTATATGTGAATGAACGCTTACTAATTCACCGACTAAAATTTTTTGAATAAGTTTTACCTACATGTAAAATATGAGAGCACAGTGGCAGTAATGAATATTTTAGGTACAAAATTATTGTTGCAGTGTATCAACTCTGCATGTTCCAATCCTTCTATGACAATGGTTCGTCAGCTACTTATTACTTTTCCACTACATTAGTTACTACATAATTTTTAAGCCCTATGTAAAATATAAAGTTTGCTTAAAAATTAAACCGTATGACATAAATACGAACGTAACAGTTTGAATAAAAAAATAATACTTGAAATTAAAGCAGCTTTACTTAGCATTATTCCAAAATGTCCTTTCCTGTGTTTATTAGTTTATTCTCTGTTTACTCAGCATCAACTCTCTTCAGTATTGTTCTAAATGTGGTTCTGTACCACACCCTTAATTCATGTAATTGTTAAATGTATTTGAGGTTAAATAAAAACTATGGGGTAAAACTTTGGCTTTGATTTCCATGCTTACTGAAATTAGCATGAAAGATAAAAGTGGAGAAAACTATGAAATCCATTTTGTGCTTATCTCATCCCACCTCTTCCTTTTGAACTGTTTTAAGGTCGAGCAGATATTTTTAACATCATTGTGTATGTACTACGTAATAAACAAGTTTCCTAAATTTTCTTATTACCGTATTCCTTAATCCTTAGAAATCTTATGGATCCTTGGTATTGGCGCACCTAGAAATAATATTTTTTGGGGGAAGTTTCTGTTGCTGTGCGGACTCCATGTGACAGTGACATTAAGTACTGACACATAAGATGATCTGCCATATGAGCGGTAGACGAAAAATACAATTATCAGTAGTTACCATAATGGTTTACCAAATTCATTTCGTCTGTTAGGCTATGGCATGCAGCGAGACGTATTGCGGGCTTCATCCTCATTCATCCTCATGCAGTGCTGTACAAACACAAAATTGTAACTAATTATATAAAGGTTTTATGTTTAGAAGCAAGAAAGAATGATGAAGAAGAAATACATAAAAAGTTGTTTAAATATTTTGAATTACATGCATAAAGTAATACACACATCACAAAATAATAATGTATCAACTTAATTAACCAATTTCAGTGGATGCACTATTGACAGTTTTATTGGAAATAAGAATGAAAGTAACAGAAAGTAATAGATATTTGGTGAATATTCACCATGTCATTAGAAATTAGGGTGGCGACTTAATAAAATATATTCCTATAAGTAATGTCAAACTTGTTACCTATCTTGTAAGGCAGTTATAAATGTAATTATTTGTCGTCAAACTTCAACCACTTGATTCACTGAGGTGCACGAAAGAGTAAAACTATACACGTGTAGGTATTCCAAAATCTACAAAATCTTTTAGTTGACTTTTAAAATCAGTGCTTCCGATTCTTATCAAGCAATTAATTTGATTTTCTTTTTTTTTGTGAAATAAACGAATTGGTGAGTGTTGAATTCCAGCGTATGGCGTGGTGTTGTGGGTACCTACTGGTTGTGGGTAGTCTAAGCGTGCCGTCTTGATGATCATGTCAACAATGGCTGTGAAACTGCCCCTGGCCGCTATGTATAGAGGAGTCTTCCCGCTCTGCAACACAACACCAGGGCTGGTGAACCTCAGCGAACTGTGCTGCGGTCCCTTGTAAATCTACTGCAACACCCACATTTACAGAAAAAAAAGTGTGCATATACCTAAAAACATTTAAAACAAAAAAAAAATTGCTTTGTAGACTTTCACCCAATGTAAAAAAGGTCAAAAATACTTGTGCGTGTGGTGCAAATTATTACTGGCCAGCTCTTTTAGAATTACTGTACTTCAAAATCATAAAAAAAAAAGTATCAATGTGTTCCCAATATTCATGTGGTGAAAAATATTTCAGACAAACTTATATTCATGGAATTTTCACTGGTTTTTATTCATTCCAGTATTCATATTTCATATAGCGGCCACAAAGGTACCTATCAAGAGGCATCCAGATTTTTCCCAGGAGTTCAGAACAATTAAACATGATGTATTTCCTGTTTATTTTCATGTAAGAAAGGTAAACTATTGACTGTACGTGGACAATCTGACGAAATGGTTAGCTTAGTGGTGACACACATTAAGGAAAAGTTTGCTTGAGTACTAAAAATTTTCTTGTTAAATTTGGCTAAAAAAGTACTATTATGTTTGTAATTTATTAAATTGTATACCTAATAAAAAAACTTGTCTATAACAAGGATACACTTAACTTTGACTGGTGACATGCTAACAAACATGTCTTATGACGAACACTTTTTTGGTTAGGTGTGAACTTATATTACTGTTAAGTGAAATTCATGCAGTTGATTTTCGAGAATTAAAATCTGTTAACTGGCTTTTACTCATTTTTCTTCAGTTGGTTAAGGCTTTTGTTTCATGCATTTTGTTTATTTAATCACTATGTCATATACTATAATTTTAGGGCTTTTCCTGTAAATTAATTTCAATATCTCTCTTACATTTGATGCTTGGTTTCAAATTTTCTCATAATTTAACTACTATGACGTCGGCCAGGAGCTACGCCCCTCCTAGGAGCCCGATGTCACCCGCCAAGGACCACCCTTCCACCCCGCCCTAAAGTGTTTGAATCTCCCGCCAAAGTGTGTGCAATGTGTTCGTGAGACCAAGCCAGTGCTACGTTCCCATAATTCCCTAAGTTAATATCATCAATTTATATTTTTGTGCAATGCCCCAATGTTTCTGTTTCAGCAGGTAATCAATAAGGATGGAGAAATGCTGGGCACATGAAGGGTTCGGAATGTACACTGTTCCGAATTATAATTTACATTGGCCTATGTCTTTGATTCAAGTAATGCAATATCTACATGATATTGTAAGAGCGCTTGTGTTTTATTTTTAATATTTTTTGTGAAGGGTTTCTTTAAGTCTCCTTCAGAACGCTTTTGGAATCGGCCTAACGGTCATTCTAGTTCAGTGGTCGGACGCTTCCTGCGGCCATTGTACGCTACTATCCCCCCTGTCACCTGAGATCTCCATCTGAGGTAGGACGCTCATCGCACCCCGAGGCCTTCAACTTTGTTTTCACCAATTTGTTTCCATCCGCCGCTTAATTCTATATTTTTAAAAATTTCTCCTTGTTCCAGGGCCTCACCTTGAATGGTAGATGGCTTAACTTAATTACTTTATGTATCCGTTAATGGATTTTTACAAACTTAAAGACGAACGTTGAACTTAGACCAGGCCATAAGGTGATATGGATCGCAAATAAATCAATTCTACGCCGATGAGCATTTTGATCATTTGGCTTCAGTCATAACCACAATTGACAATTGACATGTGCTCGCCACACAAAATACACTCACAAAGTGTTATTATTTATGTTCTGAAGAGGGTTCATAATACACCAATAAATCACACTTATGGTTAAGTGTGATCAAGACATTGAAAGCATAATTTATAGTATTTGCCGCTTGCATAATCAAGTGTGTACATATCTAGTAACCTTGTATGTATATGGTAACCCCACTGGAGCTCAGCTTGACTTTGGCTCCCTCTACTGCTCATCTCTTATCGCGCACCTCTGTCCCAACACACTGCCTCGCACTGCTCACTATCTCACACTATCTCACAAAATCTCGGGTGCTTCGGTCCCGATGCACCAGTGTTCGCACACAAAGCTCATCGTCCGGTTATTACTTGCCAGGGGTCACTCGCCCTCATCACTTCACTGTCCTCACAGGTCACTACAAGGATCCGCTGGTGCCACCCCCAGCCTCTCTCACCTCAGGCCCACCTCCATCTTAAATACCTGCCAAGTCCCGACCTGAAAAGATCTCATAGCCCTCCAAAGTGTCGCGTAATCAGAATCCCTGACTTAACACGAAGCTTCGAGAACAATGGCGTCCTAGTTACGTCACTTAACACAGACGGGGCTCTGGGAACATGCCGAACCATCGAGAGCCGTAGAGAACCCTCCGGGCTTAATGGGAAAGCTCTGGGGAAGGGGAAGGGGGTTAGCGAGGCGCTGCTGCTAATCGAATTAGGCATGTAACAGTAATGGAGATGGGCACTACCTGCATTCCACCCCAACCGCAGGCAGGCACGCAGGCTATCTGGCCAGCATCATTGCTAGAGTCCTCGTAACACTGTCAATAATTTAAGACTCTTTTCTTTTTGTTGTATGACGAATGTCATAGAAAGCAGACATAATTATTTTCAAATAACTTTCTTTGAAGGAGTTGGGGTTCCGCCAAAAGAAAAGTAGATCATAGGGTTTCCTGGCCAAAAAAAAAAAAAAAAAAAAAAAATGGGGACCGCTGGTATAGCAGACGTACAAAGTCACAAAAATGTCCAATTTGTTTTCACTTGCGTGACCCTTTACAGCTGAAAAATAAGTAAATTAGTAAATATCTAGCAACAAAATGTGTGACCAAACAACAAATACAAGAGAGCTTTCAAACTAGATAATATAGTAATGACAAGAAAGCCTTAAGATTCACTTGTGCCTGTACCAATTAAAAACAAAGCAATATCGGATCCTTTCTATTTCTTGTGTATTTAGCAATGTATTGCTATGAGGAAGCACACAATTTTTTATTTAACGATTAATTTGACCTGTTTTTAAAACATCATACATATATGCTTTATAGTAATACATTTTATATGGTTGCTTGCTTTGTACCATGTAATATTTTGCACCTGTTTTGAGATACCTGTATGCTTATCCACATGTTATTTTTAATCCTGTATAATTATTTGAAGTTTTCATCTGTGTCACTGTGATACTGGTACTGGAAAGTTTATTTGAAGGTTTCTTGTTTTTAGTATCTCAATTTTTCACTAATTGCTGCCTGCATGGATCTGTAACGTACTGATAAAATTCATGTGTTCCTCACCTCACTGCAGGTCAGGGCTCGTGATTGTTGGTTGGAACTGAAAGGGACACGGGTAAGCAAACATGGCACAGTACTCAAGTGGATGCCATCACGAGGGTTGGATCCTGGAGGAAGATGGCCATGCATCAACAGGACAGCACAAGTGGGAGAGACAGCAGAAGGATTTACATCAGAAAGCTTAATACAAGACAATGCCGCCTGAACCCTCACATGATGCCAATTTTAGTTCCTTACAAAAATTAAAACATTTGACAGCACTGAAAAGACAGTACCTGAAAACATTTTTGTAATTCTCATACTTAAGATGACAATATTAACAGTTAGTGTGACCTTGTCGACCTTTACGCTTTCAACTGAGCACTCTTTTGTGTTTGTGGCCGGCGGGTACAAACTTTTCTCACCTATGTTGATTACTTTTGAAATTGATCTGAGACAAATGTGGCAAAAAAAACCCTCTTATAACACTACTGGAGTAGAATGCTTTACCTCTTTTTCCGAGAAAATAGGTACAGGATATCTCAGTAAGCTTTGTTTTATTACTCCTGGGCTCCCACTAACACTTGAAAGATTTAATTTCAATTAAACAGTTATCATTTTATTCAAAGAACCTCATACCTATTACTCAAGACTCGATAATTAAGTTTCAGTATTCCAGGAGGAATGTGTTAGAAACTGAACCATGTTTCTACTGCATTTGGGTGTGTTCAAGATGGAGTGAGAAATACACAAGAAAGTGAAAGAGATAGAAAAAAGAGCCAGAGATAAAAAGGCTGGTAAGCTCATGTCTAACAACAACTAACTTGCTTTAAGAACGTGTGAAACTGTTAAAGACTGTTTCAGGAATTTAAGTTGTTTGTTTACGTTTCAATACTTTGAAATAATTCACGGTAGATCACTATGAATATTAATACATACATACATACATATACATTACCTTGTTTAATTTTCATTTTAGTAACATGCGCATTGCCATGCCATTGCGCAGGTTTAATTTCCTTGACTACAAAACTTACGAATCTTACACCAATGGTTTTCTTACAAGCATGTCATGGCAGCCACATGCATTTATACCTGGCTACAACTCTTTATGTAATTCACACAGACATCACAACCCAACGTCAATGTATCCACAGTATTTATTTATTAACGGGAACCTTTGATCGTTTAGGATTTTATTTATTTAAAGTAACTTCAGGAATGTCCAAAAAGCCATCTATAGAAGCTTTTATATCTTCAGCTTGACAGTAAGAGATCAATATTTTATTGCAGTCAGCCAGGTCGTTGATGCTTAGCCTGTTCATATGATGGTCACATTTTTGTGTAAATGTCTCTTCTGTGATAAAATATAGATTTAGTATATCATAATGAACATTATGTAAATGAATCAATAGGGCCATGTATTTTTTGCAAAATAATCTGTTCACTCATTAGACTTTAATAAGGTATGCCCGCGCTAGTGACTGGTTCTTTTTGTAAATGGCGGCCGCCTGCAAGAGACACTATTGCCCTATTTTATCGGGCCATTCAAGACGTGTTTGCTTCCGCACTGGAAGTCTGTGATTGGTGTGCTTACAGTAAATAAGCACAGCCAACCACGAAACACAGACAATGCTACAATGTTTTAACACTCAGCTAGTCTGGGAATGTTTTTCACGAAAAGTACATGGACCTATGAATAGAGACCGGAAAAATTCGCGAGTTCATTTCGCGATAGGCTAAAATACAAATAGTTATACCTTAGTGCTGCCTCTGCTATTGGCTCACAACTCACCTGGATGAAGCTGGGCCAATGAGAAACACCCGACCATAGCTTTATCGAATCACAGGCTGCTACGCTGGGACGTCTCACAAGACAGCAGCCAATGAGTGGGTAACATTTGACAGAGTGTACGTAGAACTATGGAGTTCATCCTGCAGGTCATTGAACCCGCGAATTTTTCCGGTCCCTACCTATGAATTAATGTTAAAAAGGTTTCAGGGTAGTTATTAACACAGGCTTGGATATACTATTTCCTCAGTATAGATGGCACTTTAAATGTTTGATTTTGCATCTAACGAACATGTAAGACAGAGAACTTGTTGCGTCTTGCTTGTCTACTCCATGTCTCAATGGTGAGGTAGTAAATTCTGCAAGAAATCCTGCACGACGTGTCTTTTAAATGTGATGCACACGTGGTTTCAAATACAATACAAATTCCGTCCATGCAATGCCATCCTTCAGTGTTGATTCAAGACCACCCAGGGAGGAGGGCTGGTAGGGAGCTCTCTGCTCCGCGCCTCAATAAGTTGAAGATTATTATTCTGAAAATCCAAGTCTTTTTTGCAATGTTTATAAACTATTTTCGTTTTTTGAAGTTATACTTGTTTAAGTGCCATGTAAAAAAATGATAAGACTCAAATTTTGTGATATACAATTAATGCAACAAAATTTTCTTAGTATAAAAAAAGGCTTTTTGCAAATAAAAATTATATATTTGCTTTTAAATTATATACCAGTACCTTAGAGATTAATATTGAATATTGGTCCTTATAATTAAAAACAATATTATTGAGAGAAATTTTATTTAGAAACTTTTTCAAATGTATTTTCAAGAGTATTTATACAAGTAAGTTTATGTTCCTGTGTGTATTATTTATTTGCATTATAAAAAAATAACATCATTATTTAATAAATAATTATAATTAATAAATTAGAATAAGCATTCAGCATATTTATTGATTTTCATTATCAATTAAAATTTATCTTGATTATTTTACTAAATTAAATAATTTTTTTAATATACATGTTTGTATTAATATTGAACACTAAGTATTTATTTAAATAATTTAATTTGATTGAATTTATACTTTACCAATCATATTTATGAAGTAAATCAGTCATTTTAATAGTTATTAATTATTTTCATGCAAAATTAAAGTTTTTTTGTTGTATCTTGCCAAGTAGGGATAACTTATAACGTGCTTACATCAGTACACGCACCCATTTTTTTACAGCAGGATCACCGACTAGAAATGACATATCAGAGAGGGGGAGGGAAAGGGGATACAGCTGAACACCCCCCACCCCCCAAACCCAAGAAGTGGGAAATGGTTGTTCCTTTTTTTCACTGTGTACTAAAACGTGACTAAGAAGACTATTAGTGAAAAAAAGGTTAACTGGATTAGCCATGCTAAGCATTTGCCATCAATGGGTTTTTGCAATCAGAGCGCTAGGAACTGCAGTTTTAAAATTTGTAACTAATCTTCCAAACTACTGCTGAAGATTTTTTTTTAAAAATAAATTATTTAACCTTCTGTTCATTGTTAATTATGGTTTGACACCGTGGCTCCTCCTCCCACATAAAAGAGGTTAAATTCCGAAAAATGGCCCCATTCCTCTTCCGTTCGGAGCTAAATGAGTCCTTGCTGGCTAGCACTAAATGCATCAACGAACCAGACTCACAGAATCGTTGGCTGGGCGGCAACTGACGTGGGCTAACCTTCCAAGTGCACTGTGAAGTTACTTGAGGCTATGAGAGAGACACAGCCAGGATCGTTGACCGTTGAGAGGATGGCTAGGGAGTACTAGGGGGAGGGGGAGGGTGAGAGCAACCGGGGTAATCAGTTGAGTTACAAATCTTTTTTTCTAAGCTTGGGTTTACTTTGATAGGACAAAAAATACAAGTCTATTACTAATTGAATTATATTAGGAAACCTTACAAGTTATGTGATATGCCCAGATAACGTTTACAGTCTTTAGATTTATTTTAAATCATGGAGTTTGGAAAGTTGTATATTGAGCAATAGGTAGTAAGGCCCAAAATATTAATTTGCCACCAACTCTCTTTCAACGACCCTGGATATTGATGCAGAGATAATAACAAGGTATTCACAAATACATGTTTAAAAAAAAATTCAGCCTAGATATTTTAAAATGAAATGCTGGTGCTTGACCTGGGTTTTTGAGAAACATCTGTTGCGGCTGCGTCGGTTTAGTCGCCACTTACCTCCGGCAACGACAAGAGCCCAGCGCGGCGCGACTTACCTGTTCCTTCTGCGCAATGTCTGCTCCCGCCGCCAGCAGCATCTTGCATATCTCCGTGTATCCTTGCTCCGCGGCTATGTGGATCGGACACTGCATCCTCTTGGAGACAGGAGAAAAAACAAATGCAATCCAGCCTACGGTTCATCCCAATCGTACACAGTTATACACGATGGACCAAAAGTCATTAAGGGATTATACCTGTGAACAATTTTCAAAATGTATCTTTAGTTTCCATTGATTTTTTACAGACTTAAATACCAAGGATGTAAGCTTTATTACACTCATGTGTGTAATAATTTTTTTGATAATCAATGGAAACTAATGATAAATAAAAAGGTTATTCACAGTTATAACCGTTTCGTGACTTTTGGCTCACCCTTTAGTAGCGCTGTAATGCTGTAATATAAATGACCCGGAGAGTTGAATGTCAATGACACGTTTAGCTTAGATGAATGGAGTAGTTTGATTTGAGAAGAAGAAAAGAGAACTTTCCAGCTAAAAGGCTGGCTCTCTATGAAGCTGGGTTCTCAACATCTAGAGTGACAGCACACAACTTCTGACTTACCAGGGCAGAAAAAAAAAAAAATTTTGGTGGAAGGAATAACAGGGGTGGGAACATTAAGGGTATTCATTCCTACTACTAACTCACCCTTCTGTCATCCAATAACTTAAATGAAGAATACATTTTAAGATTAAAATATTAATACGCTCATATAAAATTACTTTTGTTTGTTAGCAAGGCCCTTAAAAGTAGGCCATATATTTAACATTTATTTTTATATATGCATTGGTCCTATAGCTTTATACAATTGTGCAAACTTCAGAGCTGAAATCCAGTAACAAGACTTACCTATGACACATATATGAGGCACTACAGCATTACCTCGCTTAGCTCGCATTTGCATTTGCTAATAGCACCTACTGACTAATGTTTATTTATAACCAGGCAGAGAAAATATTTTTTAACATGATTGAAGCACTGCAGATATGAAGCATCTAATAGTTCAATAATCATCTTCATTCCTACCTGAATTCTCATGGTGTATAACCATCAGTGAATTTTAAAATTTGGAATGTTAAGCATGAACCATTTTGCTTTTGCCTTAGTTTTTCTAAAATTTTATAGAAGGGTGTGCCATATTTAATTTTGCTTAACAGGGTTGTGTCTTCCCATGTATACTCTTGGCTACACTTAAAAAACTACCAGATACCATTTTAAATATGGTATACAAAGAACATTTAAACAAATCTGACGTTGAAATATAAACTAGTATGTAATATTTTTGGAAAGTTCTATGAGTTTTATTTGTTATTTAGAGTTTGAACAAAACATTACTTTACTGATCATCTGTCATAAGAAAAAAAGAGTATGTAGGATCAACGAAAAAACAAAATATAAATTCTTGCTGAATTATAATAGTAGGATAGCTATTCAAACATTATTCGCAATGGAGTAAAAATCTAATGCACATAACAGTATCTATATTAATGGGAATATATGCTTGACATTATGTTTCTATATTTCATTTAAAATGTATTTTTAGAAAAGTGGAAAAGGCTAAAAAGCGTGTTTTCAGGATAACTATTGGGCACTCAAAGGACATGCATTACACCTTCGCTTAATTTATCCGGCATATAAGGTTACGGTCACCGCTCAAATGTCATAGTTACCCTAGGTATGATGAGAAGATTGGCGCGCCATTTCAGAGCTCACGTGGCCCGCAGCCAATCGGATGACCCCGAAAATTCTATCTAGATGGATGGATTATACCTACGGTTTTGGCTGCGGCAGTGAATTGTTACCAGAATACAGGCCTGTGGTGTTTGTAAAAGTCGTTCAGATTTTTTGAATAGTAACATTGCGGGTTCTTAAAACTCATGTTTAAACAATTTAATCACGAATTTGAAATTTTACGAAGAAATAATAATACAGTACGTACATAAACACGACATAAATAGCAAACAACGTCTATATAAATATCCGAGAGAAAAACATGGATTTTTGGAAGAACTAATTTGGAAAAAAAATATTCTGACGGACGGATGAAGTCAAGTTGTAAATAGCTTGGGTAAAAACGTGATGGGATATTTTAATTCTGTCTTTATCTCACTTATTACAGCCTAGTCATGCCACCTACCTGTTCAAGGCGATGGCCTGGGACTCCAAACAGACCTCGGGACCGAAGATCACAACATCACCAAACATGGCACACTCAGAATAAAAAAGGACGTTGTTTCAAGTCTCCATAAACTCACTGCGTTCACTTCGTTGAGCGAGGATCCTTTTGCTATGAGCAACTCCACCGTGTCAGTCTTCTCTGCTTGGCAAGCCAGGTGGAGGGGAGTGCTGCCGTTCTGTGGAGCAGAGGCCAGTTCAGCGACCACCAGGAACATCCTTCAGGCGGGTGTTGGCTCAAGGATCGGTCCCACACGCCGCAGTGTTTTATCTTTTGTTTTAAGAGCTTTTCGACGTGAACACGTCTTTAAAATCGCTTCCACAGTGGGAGGCAATTAAAAAAAACGAATGATAACAAAACCAGGGAGATACAGTTTAGTGTTGCTGCGACATATTCTATCATCTCCATCCAAAATTTAATCACACCACTGGATAGCTAAAGAACCAAAGAAATCGTCACGCTAAATGAGGACTGTGACGCATCGCGCGCGCGGTGGACGGGGGAAGCGCCGACATTTTGAGGTCATTTTGCTGCGTTTTCGAGATTTACATTTAGCACAACTTTTGACTCGGAGAAGCTACGACGTTCGTTTGAGTTTCAATCGTCAGCTCTCGTCAAAATCTACTGGTTTCATAAATAAAACATTAGTGTGAAATAGTTACAGTGAATATACATGGAGTTAAAGAGATGATTATAACATATATAAAATAGCGTATTTTATATTTGGTATAGAAAATATTCCCTGTTACGTACACGTATTCACGTACAACACACGGCCATGTCTATGACACAGCCACATCCCACTATCTTAAATTTCAACTCGACACCTCCCTTGAATTTTCTGTTCTGCCACAAATAGTTTTTCAACAGATATTGACTTAGTGTAACATTAAAGAAGTGAAAAGTCTCGCAAGTGATGATAGTTACAAAGATTTGCGCACCTTTTTTACCTCCATGATATTACACTAAGTGAATATCTGATGAAAATGGCAGAACAACAAATGCAAAGGAGTAACTGAGTAAAAATTTTAGAAATAGACCTTAAACGAAAAAAAAAAAAAACAACGGAAGAATCAACAGGGCGTGTGTGACCGAACCTTAATACAGCGGAACGAACCTTCTAGACTAGAAGCTTCCAGTATTACTCTAATAAAAAAATAACGCAGGGTTTTAAAAGTTTAGACATAACTATCAACAGGAAATCACTGAAACCAGTCATTCTGGACAGTACTTATCTCTCAAAGAGTTAGAATAATTTAATAGTAAAAGTACAAAAAAAAATTGAATTAACCGCATGTCTATACTCTTCAATGATAACTATTTCTTACTATTGTCGAACTTAACGTGTTGGTCAACAGGGTGGTTATTAGAGGTGGAAACACACATCTTTAATCCAAGGTACTGAGGAAGGAATACTCATGGCCTAAAATGAGCAACTATCCTACCATTACCTGAAATTATATGTATATACGTAATGCCCACGTGTTGTAGAAATTGAAGGGTTTTCCCTTAACAAATGGCTGTATCAGTCCCTTATTCCCTCACTGTTCCAATAAAGGGCATCACTCCGAGTCATTATTCAAGGTACGGTAGGCACTTTCTTCCAATTCAGAAATCTGACAATTAGTTGATGACTTCACCTGACTCAGGTTTATTTGTGATACACCATAACTATCATCACCACCGTTCAGAATATTTAATACATGGGTTAATGTGAGGACATCGGTTGTAATGAGTTCTTCGAAGCTAAGGAGCGCACGGCAAGAAGGCCGAACCACTGATGTTTCGGTACCAACCTACAGCACATGACACAATTATAAGGGTTGAGTTGAGTTGGTAGCAAGACAGTTATTTTTAGTCTCATACTAATTAAGCACGGTATATCTGTGAGAATAATGTACTCATAAACCCTGAACCCAACGTTATTATTTTTTTCTACAAATTAATATTACTCTAATATAATTTAATACAATCTTTCTTGACTATCTACACCTTAAGTTACAGGTGAATAATTTTAATGTTTATTTTATGGACTCTCGCAGTGTTGGCGACAGCCGTGTTAACAACTTAAATATATATAGTTTGTGGCACGTGGCACTAGCATAAAAATGGATGTGTGGCAAAATCCAAGCTGAACAATGCGGGAATGAAAAAAAAAAGGAATTAAGCATAGGTGTACAACGTTGAAAAGTTGACACAAACGTAACAATCTAAGAATTTTATCAACAAAAAATAATTAATTTTTAATCCCTTCAGAAAAAACAAATTTTCCCTACATTTACAAAGTATTCCTCCGGAAAATAGTTGCCAAGAAATAGTTTATAATACTACAAGAAATATACTTTAATAGGGCTATGGTTACTTTTTCATATAGGCCTACAAAATATGTTTTTCAAGATAAAACTGAGTATTTCTTACAAACTTGGCACATAATTTGATATTTTAACTGATATTTCATTAAAACATAATTTTTTTTAAACAATGGAAAATATAATCAAATATTAAAAAATTGACCCTTTTTTTTTGTTGTATCATGCTTATTATGTGCGCAGTTAATGCCGGAATGTTCCTCAAGGAACGGTTTACAAATATCTTTAACTACTGTAGGTACTAGGACAACACAAATAATAAATTCCCACATAAGACTCCGAACCCAGTAATACTGCGAACACTATTCTGTAGTGATACAGATTTTTCTATTAAATGTAAAAATTTACCAATATCTATAGTTTTACATGAATATTTATATACCATTTACAAAAAAAAATATTACAGTGTTAGGACATACATTTGAAGTGCTTATTTGTATTTACTGATTAAAAAAAGTGGAGTAGGTAATTGACATTTTTATTGTTCAGATAATTAGTAAACGGCTAAACCCTAGATGTATTTTCCATCAGACCACACTCTTCACAAGCCAATCAGCACCATAACCCACGTGCATGGACATGTTCTACACGAGTCTTACTTTGCTCTTGGAGTTGATGCAGCTGCCGTACTGCAGGAGGGACTCGATGATTCCTCTGCAGCCCAGACTGCTGGCAAAGTGAAGCGGCGTGAAACCTTTCTGGAACCAACAGGGCCTTTGTCATCAACTTTCCAAGTGAAACTCCTTTACTGAGGGGTCTGCAATTTATTAATGAGAGCCTTTAGTGATGAAAATGTGAAGATATCCTGAAAAACAAACAAAATAAATCAGTATTTAAATTGGTACAGAGTCAAACTAACAACTACAATCATGGGGAGAGGGTGCGTGGTAATTATAAACGGGACTGGAATTCTCGATCCTGGTACAACCGTGCTGTGATGAGTTTCCTGTTGTTTCTTAACTTTTTTTTTAGTTTGGGCCATAGATAATTCATTTTAAAATAAAAATAATTGTGTATATAATAATAGTTAGGTACAGTGCTTATATTAATATTTTAATTTTTTTTAAACAAATGTTATTTATATTTTTGGTTTTGCAGACTATAATTTGAATGATAATTATCATAAAAAACATTAGAAACAAATAATTTTTGGCTTTTTGCACAGTTAACAAAAGATAATTATTCTTATGAAGAATGTTGTTGAAGTATATTTGTTGGAAAACATACTTCATTAACATTCATTATGGTTTTTTTTTTCGGAAGGTTTAGAAAAGTAGCAACGCATCTCTTATCATTTTATTAAAAATTGGAGATGGCAATTG
The DNA here is from genome assembly GCF_032445375.1 of Bacillus rossius redtenbacheri. Lineage (NCBI taxonomy): Eukaryota > Metazoa > Arthropoda > Insecta > Phasmatodea > Bacillidae > Bacillus > Bacillus rossius. Next base: position 22,678,832 of record NC_086330.1, on the reverse strand, counting down.
ATGATAAACTATTGATCTATTTTGATACAGTCTTCTTGGGAATTATTTCTCGATATTGTTCAACTAAATAATTGAATTATAGTTGCCATTTAAATATCAAGAAATAACTAAAACATGAAATTTATTTTGTAAACAATGTTAATGTATTTTATTTTAAAAAATACTAATAGGAAAACATAGATTTATTAAAAGATTTTTTTAATTATTTAGAAAAAATGATCAGTGAGAACTGAAACACTAGCGTTGGGGCGGCAAGCAATTATATTACCAGCTAGGCCGCGGCGCTAATGGCCAGAGTGAAAGTTATCTGGTATTTGTGCTTAAAGTTTCAAAGGCTTCTTTCTCGGAGTTGGCTGACCAGTGTAATTAAATATTTTAAGGTGTAAAAACCCTAAAGCTATAGTAACCTGCTAAAACACAGAGTCTCATCTTGAAGTGAACGTTCCAATTCGTGCCCTCCCTTTATAAGTGCATCTCCGGCCAAAGCCTGTACACGTAATAATTCTGGATTTCAGCCATGTGGGATGAGTAGCATGATTAATTTTGCGATAGGCTACAGTTTATTTAAAAAAAAAAACACTTTTAGCCAATGCAAAGTACTAAAAAAAGTATCAAATCACAAGCAACTCATTTAACAAGTCTCACAAGTCAGTAATCAATGATCAGATGACATTAAATGTGGAGACCAGAGTGCGATGCACAGGAAAAATTATTTCCCCCCCTCTAGTTTTACAAAAATGATTCCTTTGGAAACTGGCTGCCAAGAAATGTTTAAGTAAAACTACAAGAAATACGTTGTAACTTTGTACAACATGTGGCTATGGTTATTTTTGCACACACGAAATAATACTGAGTATTTATTTTTAAAAATTGGCACATATGCTTTAAATCTTAATGTTTCATTGATGAATTCTTTTAATTAGACAATGCAATTTATTTTGTTTTATTGTGCATATTAACGTGGCGTATCCAGGATTTTGGTTTGGGAGGGGCTTGACCCAGCTGAGGCTAGGCTTTATCAAGGCAAACACTAAAAAAAAATTGAACCCAGATGCTTTTGGAGGGGGCTTGAGCCCCTTAGCCCCCCCCTCAAGATCCGCTACTGTTTTAAATGGACATGTATTCATGGAACGGTATAGCTGTCGGAGGTGCTGGGAGAGCAGAGAGAGAGAGAGAGAGAGAGAGAGAGAGAGAGAGAGGGCTGACCTCGTTGTGCGGGTCGGGCCGCGCTCCCGCCTGCAGCAACAGCGCCACCAGCTCGGTCTGCTGGTTGAGGGCCGCCACGTGGAGCGGCGTGTCGCCCTGCTCGTCGCGCGCCCCGCTGTCCGCGCCCTTCTGCAGCAGGTAGTCCGCGGCGTCCACGTGGCCGCGCTCGCAGGCCGCGTGCAGGGGCGTGCGTCCCGCCTGAAGCCACGATCTCACCGCGTCCCCTCCTGGCCCCACTTCACACCGACACTGCATCCGTGCCACGACCACACTGCGTCCCCTCCTAGCCTCACTTCACACAAACACTGCATCCGCACCACGACCACACCGCGTCCCCTCCTGGCCTCACTTCACACCGACACTGCATCCGCACCACGACCACACCGCGTCCCCTCCTGGCCTCACTTCACACCGACACTGCATCCGCACCACGACAACACTGCGTCCCCTCCTGGCCTCACTTCACACCGACACTGCATCCGTGCCACGACCACACCGCGTCCCCTCCTGACCTCACTTCACACCGACACTGCATCCGTGCCACGACCACACTGCGTCCCCTCCTGGCCTCACTTCACACCGACACTGCGTCCGTGCCACGACCACACTGCGTCCCCTCCTGGCCTCACTTCAAACAAACACTGCATCCGCACCACGACCACACCGCGTCCCCTCCTGGCCTCACTTCACACCGACACTGCATCCGTGCCACGACCACACCGCGTCCCCTCCTGGCCTCACTTCACACAAACACTGCATCCGCACCACGACCACACCGCGTCCCCTCCTGGCCTCACTTCACACCGACACTGCATCCGCACCACGACCACACCGCGTCCCCTCCTGGCCTCACTTCACACCGACACTGCATCCGCACCACGATCTCACCGCGTTCCCCTCCTGGCCTCACTTCACACCGACACTGCATCCGTGCCACGACCACACTGCGTCCCCTCCTGGCCTCACTTCACACCGACACTGCATCCGTGCCACGACCACACCGCGTCCCCTCCTGGCCTCACTTCACACCGACACTGCATCCGCACCACGACCACACTGCGTCCCCTCCTGGCCTCACTTCACACCGACACTTCGTCCGCACCACGACCACACCGCGTCCCCTCCTGGCCTCACTTCACACCGACACTGCATCCGCACCACGACCACACCGCGTCCCCTCCTGGCCTCACTTCACACCGACACTGCATCCGCACCACGATCTCACCGCGTCCCCTCCTGGCCTCACTTCACACCGACACTGCATCCGTGCCACGACCACACTGCGTCCCCTCCTGGCCTCACTTCACACCGACACTGCATCCGCACCACGACCACACCGCGTCCCCTCCTGGCCTCACTTCACACCGACACTGCATCCGCACCACGACCACACTGCGTCCCCTCCTGGCCTCACTTCACACCGACACTGCGTCCGTACCACGACCACACTGCGTCCCCTCCTGGCCTCACTTCACACCGACACTGCGTCCGTGCCACGACCACACCGCGTCCCCTCCTGGCCTCACTTCACACCGACACTGCATCCGTGCCACGACCACACCGCGTCCCCTCCTGGCCACACTTCACACCGACACTTCATCCGTACCGCGACCACACCGCGTCCCCTCCTGGCCTCACTTCACACCGACACTGCATCCGCACCACGACCACACCGCGTCCCCTCCTGGCCTCACTTCACACCGACACTGCATCCGCACCACGATCTCACCGCGTCCCCTCCTGGCCTCACTTCACACCGACACTGCATCCGTGCCACGACCACACTGCGTCCCCTCCTGGCCTCACTTCACACCGACACTGCATCCGTGCCACGACCACACCGCGTCCCCTCCTGGCCTCACTTCACACCGACACTGCATCCGCACCACGACCACACTGCGTCCCCTCCTGGCCTCACTTCACACCGACACTGCGTCCGCACCACGACCACACCGCGTCCCCTCCTGGCCTCACTTCACACCGACACTGCATCCGCACCACGACCACACCGCGTCCCCTCCTGGCCTCACATCACACCGACACTGCATCCGCACCACGATCTCACCGCGTCCCCTCCTGGCCTCACTTCACACCGACACTGCATCCGTGCCACGACCACACTGCGTCCCCTCCTGGCCTCACTTCACACCGACACTGCATCCGCACCACGACCACACCGCGTCCTCTCCTGGCCTCACTTCACACCGACACTGCATCCGCACCACGACCACACTGCGTCCCCTCCTGGCCTCACTTCACACCGACACTGCGTCCGTGCCACGACCACACTGCGTCCCCTCCTGGCCTCACTTCACACCGACACTGCGTCCGTGCCACGACCACACCGCGTCCCCTCCTGGCCTCACTTCACACCGACACTGCATCCGCACCACGACCACACCGCGTCCCCTCCTGGCCTCACTTCACACCGACACTGCATCCGCACCACGACCACACCGCGTCCCCTCCTGGCCTCACATCACACCGACACTGCATCCGCACCACGATCTCACCGCGTCCCCTCCTGGCCTCACTTCACACCGACACTGCATCCGTGCCACGACCACACTGCGTCCCCTCCTGGCCTCGCTTCACACCGACACTGCATCCGCACCACGACCACACCGCGTCCCCTCCTGGCCTCACTTCACACCGACACTGCATCCGCACCACGACCACACTGCGTCCCCTCCTGGCCTCACTTCACACCGACACTGCGTCCGTGCCACGACCACACTGCGTCCCCTCCTGGCCTCACTTCACACCGACACTGCGTCCGTGCCACGACCACACCGCGTCCCCTCCTGGCCTCACTTCACACCGACACTGCATCCGCACCACGACCACACCGCGTCCCCTCCTGGCCTCACTTCACACCGACACTGCATCCGTGCCACGACCACACCGCGTCCCCTCCTGGCCTCAATTCACATCGACAATGCGTCCGTGCCACGACCACACTGCGTCCCCTCCTGGCCTCACTTCACACCGACACTGCATCCGTGCCACGACCACACCGCGTCCCCTCCTGGCCTCACTTCACACCGACACTGCATCCGTGCCAAGACCACACTGCGTCCCCTCCTGGCCTCACTTCACACAAACACTGCATCCGCACCACGACCACACCGCGTCCCCTCCTGGCCTCACTTCACACCGACACTGCATCCGTGCCACGACCACACCGCGTCCCCTCCTGGCCTCACTTCACACCGACAATGCGTCCATGCCACGACCACACTGCGTCCCCTCCTGGCCTCACTTCACACCGACACTGCATCCGCACCACGACCACACTGCGTCCCCTCCTGGCCTCACTTCACACCGACACTGCATCCGCACCACGACCACACTGCGTCCCCTCCTGGCCTCACTTCACACCGACACTGCGTCCGTGCCACGACCACACTGCGTCCCCTCCTGGCCTCACTTCACACCGACACTGCGTCCGTGCCACGACCACACTGCGTCCCCTTCTGGCCTCACTTCACACCGACACTGCATCCGTGCCACGACCACACCGCGTCCCCTCCTGGCCTCACTTCACACCGACTCTGCATCCGTACCACGACCACACTGCGTGCGCTCCTGGCCTCACTTCACACCATCACTGCATCCGTGCCACGACCACACTGCGTCCCCTCCTGGCCTCACTTCACACCGAAACTGCATCCCGCCACGACCACACCGCGTCCCCTCCTGGCCTCACTACACACCGACACTGCATCCGTGCTACGACCACACCGCGTCCCCTCCTGGCCTCACTTCACACCGACACTGCATCCGTGCCACGACCACACCGCGTCCCCTCCTGGCCTCACTTCACACCGACACTGCATCCGCACCACGACCACACTGCGTCCCCTCCTGGCCTCACTTCACACCGACACTGCGTCCGTGCCACGACCACACTGCGTCCCCTCCTGGCCTCACTTCACACCGACACTGCGTCCGTGCCACGACCACACTGTGTCCCCTCCTGGCCTCACTTCACACCGACACTGCGTCCGTGCCACGACCACACTGCGTCCCCTCCTGGCCTCACTTCACACCGACACTGCGTCCGTGCCACAACCACACTGCGTCCCCTCCTGGCCTCACTTCACACCGACACTGCGTCCGTGCCACGACCACACTGCGTCCCCTCCTGGCCTCACTTCACACCGACACTGCATCCGCACCACGACCACACCGCGTCCCCTCCTGGCCTCACTTCACACCGACACTGCATCCGCAGCACACCACACTGCGTCCCCTCCTGGCCTCACTTCACACCGACACTGCGTCCGTGCCACGACCACACTGCGTCCCCTCCTGGCCTCACTTCACACCGATACTGCGTCCGTGCCACGACAACACTGTGTCCCCTCCTGGCCTTACTTCACACCGACACTGCATCCGCACCACGACCACACTGTGTCCCCTCCTGGCCTCACTTCACACCGACACTGCGTCCGTACCTCGTCACACCGCGTCCCCTCCTGGCCTCACTTCACACCGACACTGCATCTGCACCACGACCACACCGCGTCCCCTCCTGGCCTCAATTCACACCGACACTGCATCCGCACCACGACCACACTGCGTCCCCTCCTGGCCTCACTTCACACCGACACTGCATCCGCACCACGACCACACTGCGTCCCCTCCTGGCCTCACTTCACACCAACACTGCGTCCGTGCCACGACCACACTGCGTCCCCTCCTGGCCTCACTTCACACCGATACTGCGTCCGTGCCACGACCACACTGCGTCCCCTTCTGGCCTCACTTCACACCGACACTGCATCCGTGCCACGACCACCACGCGTCCCCTCCTGGCCTCACTTCACACCGACACTGCATCCGCGCCACGACCACACTGCGTCCCCTCCTGGCCTCACTACACACTGACACTGCATCTGCACCACGACCACACCGCGTCCCCTCCTGGCCTCACTACACACCGACACTGCATCCGCACCACGACCACTCTGTGTCCCCTCCTGGCCACACTTCACACCGACACTGCATCCGCACCACGACCACACTGTGCCCCTCCTGGCCTCACTTCACACCGACACTGCGTCCGTACCACGACCACACCGCGTCCCCTCCTGGCCTCGCTTCACACCGACACTGCATCCGTGCCACGACCACACCGCGTCCCCTCCTGGCCTCACTTCACACCGACACTGCATCCGTGCCACGACCACACCGCGTCCCCTTCTGGCCACACTTCACACCGACACTGCATCCGTGCCACGACCACACTGCGTCCCCTCCTGGCCTCACTTCACACCGACACTGCATCCGTGCCACGACCACACCGCGTCCCCTCCTGGCCTCACTTCACACCGACACTGCATCCGTGCCACGACCACACCGCGTCCCCTCCTGGCCTCACTTCACACCGACACTACATCCGTGCCACGACCACACCGCGTCCCCTCCTGGCCTCACTTCACACCGACACTGCATCCGTGCCACGACCACACCGCGTCCCCTCCTGGCCTCACTTCACACCGACACTGCATCCGTGCCACGACCACACCGCGTCCCCTCCTGGCCTCACTTCACACCGACACTGCATCCGTACCACGACCACACTGCGTGCCCTCCTGGCCTCACTTCACACCAGCACTGCATCCGTGCCACGACCACACTGCGTCCCCTCCTGGCCTCACTTTACACCGACACTGCATCCGTGCCACGACCACACCGCGTCCCCTCCTGGCCACACTTCACACCGACACTGCGTCCGTACCACGACCACACCGCGTCCCCTCCTGGCCTCACTTCACACCGACACTGCATCCGTTCCACGACCGCACCGCGTCCCCTTCTAGCCTCACTTCACACCGACACTGCATCCGTGCCACGACCACACCGCGTCCCCTCCTGGCCTCACTTCACACCGACACTGCATCGGTGCCACGACCACACCGCGTCCTCTCCTGGCCTCACTTCACACCGACACTGCATCCGTGCCACGACCACACCGCGTCCCCTCCTGGCCTCACTTCACACCGACACTGCATCCGTACCACGACCACACTGCGTGCCCTCCTGGCCTCACTTCACACCAGCACTGCATCCGTGCCACGACCACACTGCGTCCCCTCCTGGCCTCACTTCACACCGACACTGCATCCGTACCACGACCACACTGCGTGCCCTCCTGGCCTCACTTCACACCGACACTGCATCCGTGCCACGACCACACCGCGTCCCCTCCTGTCCTCACTTCACACCGACACTGCATCCGTGCCACGACCACACCGCGTCCCCTCCTGTCCTCACTTCACACCGACACTGCATCCGTACCACGACCACACCGCGTCCCCTCCTGGCCTCACTTCACACCGACTCTGCATCCGTACCACGACCACACTGCGTGCGCTCCTGGCCTCACTTCACACCATCACTGCATCCGTGCCACGACCACACTGCGTCCCCTCCTGGCCTCACTTCACACCGACACTGCATCCCGCCACGACCACACCGCGTCCCCTCCTGGCCTCACTACACACCGACACTGCATCCGTGCTACGACCACACCGCGTCCCCTCCTGGCCTCACTTCACACCGACACTGCATCCGTGCCACGACCACACCGCGTCCCCTCCTGGCCTGACTTCACACCGACACTTCATCCGTACCACGATCACACCGCGTTCCCTCCTGGCCTTTCTTCACAACGAAACTGCATCCGTACCACGACCACACTTCTAGCCGCACACAACCCCCGTCCTTTCACTTCACACTAAGACTGCACTTGTACCACAACACACCATCCTTTCACGTCACACCAAGACTGCATACGTACCACACCATGTACACTTCTAGCCACACACTTTAACATCCTTTCACTTCACACTAAGACTGCATCCGTACCACACCATGTCCCCTTCTAACCACACATTTTAACATCCTTTCACTTCACACTAAGACTGCTTCTGTACCACACCATGTCCCCTTCTAACCCCCCACTTTACCGTCCTTCCAATACACACTAAGACTGCATCCGTACCACGCCATGTCCATTTATAACCACACATTTTACCACCGTTATGGCGTTATTTCTAGTCAGGACGTAACTAGAGGGGGACAGATGGTACTTGTTTTCCGGACGCCTCTTTTTAAAAAGGGGGGGGGGGGAGGAGGCCCTCTAAACTGGCAGAGTAATTTTTACTGCAGATATTTACTTGAATATCGTAGCGTTAGAAAACACAAAAATGGTTAAGAACATATTAACTGAATTATTTGTTTCGAAAGACACATATTTCACGTATTAAAAAAGGTGTAAATTACTGCAAATAAATATATTTATTTACCATCTAAGTTGAATCAAAAACATTTGGACTAGTGGAATTAATATGTAGTGGGGAACATAAGGTTTGTCTGCGTTGAGAGTAGCACACATTCATCAGTCAAAAATTCAGCTCTAAATGATGCAGTAGTTGTTTGACGTGCTGGCCTTAACGACTGAATCACCACCAACACGGGCTCCTAAGAGAAACATGGAAATGGATACGCCATTGGAGGTGTTTGAGGAGGAGCTACAGTGAGAGGCTGAGGCTACCTGAACCTAATCAGGCTAACCTGTGGTTGACTCAAGAGTATCGCAAGGCGCTCAAGCAAGTCCTCCACGTGTCTGGGGCACTGGGAGCTCGTGGCCTGGCCGGGGGTATGCAGTAGCGGGTACCTTGTTGGGGCAGCAGCGGGTACCTTGTTGGGGCAGTCGACGGCGGCGCCGGCGTCCACGAGGCGCGCCAGCACCCGCAGGTGGCCGCCCAGCGCCGCGTGGTACAGCGCCGTCTGGCGCTCGGCGTCGCTCGCGTCCACCTGCAGGTTCTCCAGCGTGTCCAGCAGGAAGCCGACCACGTCGGCGCGGTCGTTGCGCGCCGCGCACGTCAGCAGCGAGTACTGCTTCTGCGACCACCGGGCAGACCGCGCCTTGCCACCACGCCACACTCGGGGAGGATACATGCTTGCTTCGCGTTTTATGGATGGGAGGTTCGCATTGAATAGAAAAAAACATATATAAACTGTTCATCACCGGGGCATGTGTCTTTTGCCTAAAGGCGTTTTGCCTAATTTTAGGCAAAACGCCGTTTAGGCAAAACGCCGTCAGGCAAAACGCCGTTTGGCAAATCGAAGTTAGGCAAAACGCCGTTAGGCAAATCACCGTCAGGCAGAACTCCGTTAGGCCAAACGCCGTTAGGCATAACGCCGTTAGGCTATTCGACGTTAGGCAAAACGCCTTTAGGCGAAATGACTTTATGCAAATCGCCGTAACGAATTCGTGTTTAGGCAAATCACCTGTTACTCCATCACCGTGGTTTCGGTCGACGTTGCAGCGCCATCATCAGGGAGCAGTTACCCAACTGCAGCGTCGACCGAAACCACGGTGATATCTTCGCCTTCGACGCGGTCACAACCCAGAAGACAAGAAACTCCAGAAAATTGTAGCTAAAGTACTTTACCAACATTCACAGGAAATAACGTTATTTTAAAAACCTTGGGAAAAAAATTTAGCATGGTAAAATTAACTTCAATGTTAATTTTTATGTATAAACATTATAGTTTCAATCTTTAATATATTAAACTTAAAAACTGTAGAAACATCTTAACCCTGCAGAGTCCCAGAAACAGCTCCTAATTATGCAAGTTCCCGATGCCAACAGAACAGGCCATACGCTCCCACCAAAATGGCGCGTGTTCAAGCTTCGCCCGGCCACCACCCGCCGCCAGTGGAACGATATGGAGCACGGTCATACAGACAGATCTGGCAAACTTATCACAATTATCCACCCTCTTAGTGAAGCTCGCGGCGGCCTGCGAACTAACGGCGCTAGTAGTAGTGTTAAATGGTAGTTTTGTATAAAAGATTAGAAATTTTAATTTATTTGGAAGCTTTTTAAGGGTTCAATGCATAGCAATTACGTGTACCTTTGCCGCAATTGTAAGTTGAAAGTTGGCGTTTTGAGAATGTGTATCCAAAACAAACTGGGATATCTAGCAATATATTTTTTTTTTAAATTTTAATTGCGTATTTTAATCAAGAATATTCTTTTGCTACACATTATTATCCTCAAACAAGTGTAATTCTTTCTTATTTTTTTTTAAATCCAGTGATTCTTTTTAATGTAAGCAAAAATTAGTTTTGTTTTGTCATAACCTAAAGGCCAACCTATACTCCTCTTAATTTTAGCTTTTACAGTCAAAAGTGTCTTTTAAATCTAATAAACTATATTAATGGAATGTATTATCTCCTTTCTCTGAATGCCTGCCATAATTATGTTATGTCATTTACAATTTGCCCTTTGTGCTGTTAGTGTGATTTTCAAATTAAAATTCCTTTTGAGACATTACTTGACTATGTTAAAATTTTAAAACTTTTTTAAAAACTTAAAATTTATTTTTTACGTTCATGTTTGGTTGCTGTAAAAGTTCACCATTTTAATGCTTGTAAGGAAAGCCAATACATGCGGTGGATTACTCTGTAGAGGAGTTATATTTTAATCGTTACATGGATTCATTAGTAACAATAATGAATCCCAAAAAATTCCAATTTATTACCATGTACGACCCGCGGGCCAACACCGGCAGCGAGGCGTTTACCCCTAGATGTGCGGCAACACCCAGTGCAGCGCAGTCGGCGGGTAAACAGACCTCCAGGCGAAAGCGTTAGTTCGGCTTAGATAACAGGCAGAGTGGCGTCTACTCTGGCTTGCCACAGTTTTAGAGCATGTTGGTATTATTAGCTAGCTAGGCCTTGTCCCTTGGGACTTGGTGGAGGAACCAGTGTGGCCCTTAGGCTAAAAGGTTTGGAAACCCTCTGCTCAGGACTTACCGTCTCCGCGCTAACTACAGACGGATACACTCCCTTTTAGTAATACAGATAGATTTTTATTTACCAGATTTTACCAAATTTGTAAACCACATCTATCAGGCTTGTGTCAAGCTCAATGCCAAGATTGAAAAAAAAATAACCGTTAATACTTTTAATAAAAATAATTTCAGCTCCTCAGAACAACCCAAAATTAATTTCTACGCGTCAAAACTGTTGGTAAGGGGGCGACAGCTAATCGCCTGGAACCATGATCACGAGGCCCGTCACGGCAATGATCACACAGTGGTTTGCAGCACACCCTGGCAGAGCTTCAGTCGCACCGGGAAACCGGTCTGAGCTGCCGTGTGCTGACAGCGAGTACGGAGCAGGGTGAACACTGTTTCATTACATATAACCTGGATCGATACTGTGTACATTAATTCGACGCTCGCTGGACGTTTCATGTGACGCGAAAAAAGAAAAAGAAAAATTTGGGTAAATTCGCAGCCATTTTGGAAAAAAGGAAGAAAAAAAGGGGGGAGGGAGTGTCGAGGCTTCGTCCCAAGTCACCGTTTCAAGGTAACGATAAAATAGAGCGACCAAGCTTGACAAATTTCGAGTCTGTAAAAAAATGAACCTTAAGATTATTTAAAAAATTGTTTTTAAACTTTTTAAGCTTTATCTCCGACTGATTGACCTCCGAAGGCCAAGTTGTCCGAATATGCTTGAGTATGCGTGAGGGAGGCTACAAGTTTTTATTTAGAGTCTATGCAGCTGTGAACATGCATACTTGTCAGAGGTCCATTCCAAATATTTTTGATTGTCATCTCACGGCTGTGTAAAGAGAGGCTTAAGGCGATGGAACCTTCAGTGCTGAAGTGGGGCTCAAATCACTTGGATACTAACTTAGCGTTCATTAAGTGATTACTGATTCGTATCATGGGTTCAGTATCTGGTGCAAGAGCGTCAAAACTAAGCTGTCTCTCTCGGCAAGGACCATTAAGGGAAATCAGGACCTACCATCTTGGATTCTCCCTTCTTTTTCCTATAATTATAATTTTGAACTATTTATCCAAATTTTTGTCACGCCAAGGCATAAATCATATCTCCCAAACCTTCTATACCTTGTTGCAAGCACATATCCACTAACAGGCTCTAGTCTGTAAGCGCCGCGAGGAAATAACTTATCACTTCACGCGGGCGGCTACAACTATCACGATAATCGCACCAGTTCACAAGTGTTGACTTCAACAAGTAGCCAAAGCTAAATCCTATGCAATGCCAAACCAAAAGCAATTAGCGCAAAAGCGTTATTGCAAGCAACATCAAAATATTTGAAATTGCAATATGGCGAGGCTAGTTTTGACTACTTTAGTGGTAATTTTTCAGTGTTTAGTTTTAATTGACAATGCTGGAATCACAATATCGCAACGCCATGGATGCGAGTTAAATAACTTCCAAACGAATCATATTTGATACATTTGTGACGACAGTGCGAAATTATTCGTGAGCTTTTAGATTAGAAAAATTTACTAAAATGAAGTTCGGATTTTTTCAGAAGGATGGACGGATTGGTAAATTGAAGTAATATTATAATTAATTCAATTTATTAATGTTTTGTTTATTAAATAAATCTATTAGATGTTTAAAATAAATTCCTGGACAGTGATTTTTTCCCAAATGAATGTTAAATTTGAATTAAACATATTCCTATCAGACATGACGATAAAAAACTGTAAACATTGAGCGAGGTTGTATTTTTTGTGCGTTCGCAATGGCAAGAAACAATTTCAATATAATCATTCATTTATGTTCATTGTGAGGGTAAAAAGTGCACGTCGTGCTATTTTGATTCCAGTATGATGCGTTACGGGTTATAACTATTCATACTAACATACTGTCCGTTGGAAAAATATGGTCTATGTGCAATTTGACTTTAATGCAGTTATTCACAGGAACAACAGTCAGAAGTTGATTCCAAATTTTTCAAGATAACTAGAAAAACTGCACTATATGCATCCGAACTCTTTCCTCTAATACTAATTTTTTTAGCTCTTTATAAAATCATTTCTTTTTTTGGAACGGTCACCTAAATTATATGTGGCATTATTTTTTTTGTTAATTGTTAGTGAATATGTAGCCTATTTGGTGATTATATATATATATATATTAATAATAATAATGTTAGACCAGTTATTTCCAAAATAAAACCACTTCTCGAGTGTTTTCACGAGTCATTAAGTATGCAAAACCTCACAGAACCTCTCTCTAATAACAAGGCAATATGGTCTTCTTTGCCAAATGAAAAAAAATTAATTATATAGCGTCAATTAGGTCTAAGCTTAAACGAAGGGGGGAAAAACAAAGGGAACAGAACGTAAATTTTAAATAAAATTGTAAAATTAAAATCATAGACGAACATACTCATGTATAGGTATTACTCCACTATGCAAAAAAAAAAAAAGAAACAAAACAAATAAAGCATTTCAGGAAAGAACAAAAACAAAACCAAAACAGAAGAAAACGTGTTCATTAATCCAAAAGTACTGATATTTCCGTCAGTAACTCACAATTACACCTATGGTAGGTTCTGGTTTTAAAGCTATAAATTACGTGTTGCACCAATTCACGTATCTCGTTTATTTCCCTCAGCAAAGCTTCGGAACGGCGATGTAGCCCGCATTATCCTTGTTATCTCTTTATCCTTCCTGCGGCCTGTGCATGTTTTCCAGGGGATACCTGCTGTGCATCATAATAATTATCTATAACTCCTAGTCATTAATAAAGCATGCCATCTAGCTTATTTCTCTATGGGGGATTCTGAGGACTAGAACACTAACCCCTGAAAAAGGTTCTAAACAAAAAACATAAAAAATTCAACGGGAATTCTTTACTATTGATTATAAGTAGGCTAATGTTCAACATTCCATTGTTTGATCTCTTATATTTTGATTCTCTTGCTGAGCAAAAATATCTTTTTTATTCTAAAAATAACTCTAATTGATTTCAGGATGCAGCAGTTAATGCCCGATATTATAACACTCCGCCAAATATACCGGCGGATGTCTTTCACGCACTGATTCCAGTTCTATCACATATTCATGTCATGTTCTGTTGTATACCAAAAGGTGACTGGTTTGAAATTTTTCAGGAATAAAGTTTCCCTGGACAAAAGTACTTGGTGTTTTATCCCGTATAAAACCAAAAGTTTTGCGTTGAACTAGCAATTAGATATCTACGTGAAACATTGGAGTGGGAAAGTTAAACTTGATTCCAGGATTGTAGACAACTCTTTACCTCTTAACTTGGAGAGAGCCCAGATGTAAATATAAACTCAGAAATAGAAACGAACGTAAATAATTCCAGGAACAAGTTAAAAATAAAAGTAATTAAGCCGTGTTTCTATTTCGTGACGAGGGGGAAAAAAGAACTCTTCTCTCGTTCCCTCATTAGGGAAGCGACGTAATTTGCAAGCGCTTGTTGAAGGAGGTGGAGGAAATTTCGGCCAACTGCTTCTGCAAGAACCAGAGTTTAATCCCAGGGCTTCTTGCCGATTGAACATACAAACATCTGCTGTTGGTTTATTTCTGAAGAGGTGCCTCCTCTTCACGTCTCTTCAGTTCCTGTCCTGAATACAACGAGAACTTCATTAACACAGTAAATAACAAGAAAACGTATAAATAAAACAATTTAATTTTGTATTAAATCTGCGGTGTCACCAGAAGAACGCAATTTTATCTCATAGCAGTATAGAAAACACATTTTCTAAGTTTCATTCCAATCAGTTTGAAATTATTGTAAGGGAAATAGTTATAAATTTGTTTTTACATTTAAAAGCTTTAGAAAATAAATTTTGCATCCATTTAATACAAGTGCTTGTTAGTTAACTAACTATCTCTCGTCACGTTGATTTAATTTTTCAGTCATATTGCTACATAAATAAAATTAAGCTGAAAATCATTTTGGAGTACTTTCAACCAAATAAACAATAAAATATGCATACAAACATATGTAGGTTAACTATAAATAAAATGGTAGGTAGACATCAATGAAAAAAGGACATTAATGTTAATTGAACTAAATATATTGAAAATAATATCAAATTGTCATCAACTGATAGTTTTGAAATGTTTTGAAGCGCTTGGTGAAAAATAAATGAGAGAAAATATGTGCTGGTAGTCCAACCTCATATAAAGGTACCTAACTGATATGTGCACTACATTCAGAAATAAATCTCCATTGATGATACCAAGTTGGTTTTATGTTAAACTATTAAACAAAACTGTATGAAAAATTAATAGCAAAGCTGGAATACACGATGGAATAAAAATTGATTAATTACTGTAATACTATCATATTATCAAAAAGTACAGGGAACTGAAATATAAATATCTATTCTTAAATATATGTAAATAATTAATCGTAAAATACGTGCACTCATAAGCCAAAGTAGAGACAGTGATATCGTTCAGAACAGACAAGTTTATGAAAACTACATAATAAATTTTAAATCAGTGAAAATTGTGATAACTTTAAACATGACTTTTAGTATTTAAATGTGCCCAACGTAAATTTACAGACAATTAACAAGTTGCTTCCGGTTCAGTAGTGCTAAGTTTTGTAATTTAAATATATTTATTTACTGTACGACTTGTAACTCAAGGGTATAAGTGTCTGTGCATGTACGTGTGCAAGGGTGATGTATGTGTAATGCACCCATTAACAAATTTTCTGTCCACATTAGTATACATTTTATTATTTAATTTATTACCATTTGTTTATCCCTTCATTTTAGAGTAACCGTGACCACCCAATATTTGGTTGTTTTTTTTCTCTCTCCACATTTTACATCGCTAAAGTGAGTTCTTGTAAACGACTATAGTTCACTAACCACAAATCAACGTAATATAAATTTGTTTTTCACACCTGAATATCTCTCTACCTCAAACTGCGATGAAAAGGTATAATATGAAATAGGCACCCAACAAAATAGTAATGTAATTATTACTATCACATAATTTGTCATCCCAAGAAAGGATTAGTTACCACATCAGAGTCACATGTATATTAATACGAACACTCAAATTAAAATGACATTTAACCTTCTCTGTAAACGTGGACGTTCAGTTTGATGTGTTCAAATATGTCCGAAAACTCTGCTTTACCCGAATTCATGTTTTCCGACACGGTACGTTAGCCGAGCATCATCCAGCTGATTCGTTATTTGCTGTTACAAAATCGGTTTTTGATTGGTTTCCCCGGACATTGCTCATTATTGTCAGCTCAAGGATTACTAGCGTGACATAAATCACCGACGTTAATCGTCTTTAAAGAGGCTCCGTGCTCCGTTCTAAGCGAAATAACTTGAGTAGCCGATTCATCTATGGATACGACCAGCGTTATCCCTGTCTGTTTTTCAATTATTTGTAATTCCACTATTCCTTTTATTGTAAAATTAAATTTCCGAAAGTCGCATTTCCACGTGCGACTCACTCACTCACTGACTGACTGATCTAAAAATCCTAACCCACTTCAAAATGAGCTAGAAACATTGTAATTTTGCAGGTTTATAGATCCCAGTCCGTTGCCGAAGAAAAAAATAAATTGAAAAAGTGTGAAATTTTTAATTTTATTACACCTCAGCTAGAACCACATTTTTTTATCAAGGAAAATGTTTGTGCTTTTTTTTTTTTTTTTTTTTTACATAATTCTTCGATTATTTTACACATTTATCGGACACTCGTCTTAAAACTCGGCAGACATATCTACACCAAAGAGATGAACAATTTTAGTCCCATGACGTTAAGTCATGTCTCTATTGGTATTTACCTTAGATAGTGTGAATATTCATGCTAAATTTTAAAATTCTAGCTGTCCTACAATTTTTAAAATGTTACATTTGTATCTTATCTAATACATATAGGAACTAAAATAGACACGTATTAAAAAAATAATTAATGGAAAACTACAGCTTTCAAATATGGCGGGCCTATATAATTGGCAAAGATCTGCAATTTTGAACATGTGATGTTTTGTCGTAGCTCCAGCAGTAATACATTAGATTGAATTGTAAATTTAATTTTAGTGCGCATCTAAAAACATTAGTTTATGATATTCTATACTTGTTCGGCAACTGGGATCATGAACGGTGGCAAGCTTATGGCTGGTGTACGTGCCATTATGTTTGACAAATTTAAGGACTCTAGCTGTCCATTGGGTGAGTTCAAGATTAAACTAAATCGTTTATTTACACATCTATGTACAAAACCCCATGTGGAAGTTTGCGATAGAAGTCGTTTTGAATGGATTTCTAGGAGCAATACCCCTAACGGGGGATTTAGCTTCCCCAAGAAGAATTTTGGGAGCGAAGACCTGCCAAATAAGAATTTGGGGTCGGAACCGCCAATCAGTGGAAGTTAGGTGTGACGCCTTCAGCGGGGAGTGTAGTGTTAACACCCCTGAGGAACTCCACGCGCGAAGCTCACACCTTGCGAAGGGAGCATTCTTATAAAAGTAATAAAAATAACTATTGTTACGCTATCAGCTAGTCTGCTGCTATATGAATCCGCTGTTCGTTTTGTTTGCTGTATCACGCTATTCAGCTGTCCAAGACTGAATGTTCATTGCTGGTACTTCTCAGTCCATGCCGCTAGGAGCGCTGTCGTAGCTTTGCCCATGTTTTAAAGGCATAAGTTTCCTATAACAACATACACTTGGAAATCACAGTAAATTTACGGACTTTTCAAAAAAGAATTAAACTTCTTCATAATTTCAAAGATAAACACACACGTGGACAAATGAAGAGAGTTCTCGCTGTGAAAGTAACAAGTTATTGAATGTTTTGCTTATATACGTCCAGTTTGAAACACGTTAAAAGAAAGCAAGTGAACTCAAGTTTCCGTAAATTTACGAAGACATCTGTCAGGGACGTAGCCAGGGGGGGGGGGGGGGGGGAGTTGGGTGTCCAAACCCCCCCCCCCTACTCTAAATATTAAAAATATATATATATGTACTTATGACAAAATTTACACTTGTCTAGCTGTTGCAAATGCACTTAGATGAAACTAAGAAAGAACCCTTGAGCCGATAACCCTTAATATTCAGCAATGAGTTTTCAACAGTGTCTCTTTAAAAATATCATAAAGTCGGGACACAAATTTATGTTATTTAAATCCAATATTTTAATTACGAAAGTGCTTAAATAACACCAAATTGCACATTAAAATCAAATTTTTTCTGGGGGGAGCGTCCCCGGACCCCCCTCCCTAGTACGGGAGCAGGGTGTAAGTAAACACCACCCGAAATAAATCCTGGCTACGCCCCTGCATCTGTGGATTCACAAAGATCCACGGATAATGTGTAACCAGCGGGTCTTCGTATATTGAAGTTGAAAATTTGTGACATTGTACTGAGATATTGACATGTTGGTGTTTCGTAACGTTTAGGCAACACTAGAGGAAGGGAAGCAGTAGGTACCTTGTTGACAGCCGCCACGTTGGCGCCGCAGTTGATGAGCATCTCCACGGCGTCCTTGTGTCCGTGCCACGCCGCCATCATGAGGGGCCTCATGCAGTACTGCAAACATAGACCACACGTGCTACCACCAGGTCATGAGGGGCCTCATGCCGTACTGCAAACATCGACCACACGCGCTACCACCAGGTCATGAGGGGCCTCATGCCGTACTGCAAACATCGACCACACGCACTACCACCAGGTAGTGAGGGGCCTCATGCCGTACTGCAAACATCGACCACACGTGCTACCACCAGGTGTCAGCACCGTGCACACACACGGAGTCCACCTTATTTCATTTCAGTAGCAGCTAATGGAACACACGTTGATTATGTTATGGACTTTGCCACATGATAAATAATTGCTATTAATTACAGGGGAGAAAATCTATAAAATTCACAAAGGATGTGAAAAGGAGGGGGAGAGATAAATTTATCAACCCCTAATCAAAGTTACGATTTTGCAATGATAAGCGGGTACCCTCAGTAAGGTTTTTTTTTCAGTGAGACCTGAGACATCCTTTCCCCCTCCCCTCAGGAATTACACCCATGATAATAAACAAAGTTACACAAAACGTTTACGAGAATACGTGCATTGACTATTAAAACAAATCTCATTTGACTTAAAACATAATCTCCAAGGTGTTTGCAGAGCAATCAAACACAAAAAGCAACATTAATTAAATAAAAAAAATGCTGGCAAAAGAATACATTTTTATTACAGTTCACACTTTCAGGAAATCAAGGATGTTACAATTACTCAGGGGTCATAGACCGTATAAAAGCATTTAATCTTGCAGATGCCTGCTGCACTACAGAGTGAAACGTCAGTGCAGTGCATTTGTTCGATGAGGCTCAACCTTGAATGCCGAGATAGTTGATCTAAAACTTGTTTGAATTTCAAGTCAAATGACATCAACAGTGTATGAGTTCAATCATTTCGTACAGACAGACAAATATACATATATATATTTAATTTTATATTTGTGGCATCTAACTTGAACACAGGAAATAAAATTTATATGTAATAGTTCGTAAATCAGAGCGAGACGGTTAAGTTTTACTTATTTGTTTGGATTAAGCAAGGGAAGAAGTGATGATGGAGATGAAGATGAATTAGAGTAGAATATAATAGGGGCGCCGAGCGCAGGTATCAGGTAGTGGATTGAAGATTGTCGGTCCGCCATCTTGGATTGTGACGTCACGGCGGCAAAAATTCCTCAAAATTCCTCAAAAATGACTCAAAATGACTCAAAATTTCCCGTTTTCGAGGGAAAAATTCCCGTTTCGAGGAAAAATTAGGATTTCAAAAAACCACAAATGTCTTTTGCCTTAGAAAGAACACCAATTCCTAAAATAGGCTTAAGCATCCTTAACTCAAGCCTCAGTTAAGCCATTTCTAGGAATAAGGATACCATGACCTTTGACCTTGACCCCGGCGGCCATCTTGTATCCGCCATCTTGGATCCACCATTTTGGATGACGTCATTTCGTTTTCTAGAAAATTCCGGCATTGTGTTATCCGCCATTTTGAATTATGACGTCACGGCGGCCATCTTAAAATGAGCGTAACGGGACGTAACGTAACGGGACATAACGTAACGGGACAAGCAGATCACTGCAGCCATCTTGGATCCGCCATCTGTAAATCGAGCGCCCCACTCATGATGAAATGTTCGTCTCTGTAGCCATATTGATTTTTTTCTGTTCCGCTGCAGGCCGCCATCTTGGATACCGTCGACTTTGTTTCTGTTGTTTGTTCCTAGATAGCGCCAGCGTCGCTCTTGATTTTTTTCTGTTCCACTGGAGGCTGCCATCTTGGATACCGTCGATTTTGTTTCTGTTGTTTGTTCCTAGATAGCGCCAGCATCGCTCTTGATTTTTTTTGTTCCGCCGCAGGCCGCCATCTTGGATACCGTCGACTTTGTTTCTGTCGTTTGTTCCTAGAGAGCGCCAGCGTCGCTCTGTCTCATCACATAAGGTCGATGTTCCATTACCTACCATAGTTATTAAGAACCTTATCGACATTTTAAATTTTATTTTTTATGAAAAATATATTGGAAACGCTGTGATTCGAACCATCGCAGCTCTGATATATAGGTTGGAAAACATACGCCTTTAACCGCTCAGCCATCGAGACATTTACCAGACCGAAGATTAAATAAGGTATATAAAAATAACATGCATGTTTGGACTTGTAATTTTTTTTAATTTAAAGTAATAATAGCACCACCTGTTCGAGACAGACCCACCATCTTGTCATTTGGCCGCCATCTTGAAAATCCGTAATTTTTATGCTAGAGATGCGGGAAAAAGTTCAAAATGTATTAAATAAATTGACAATAAACATAATGTTTGATTATATCGATGTACGTCCTTGGTTCGATTCCCGGCGAGAGTAAACGGTCGATCCTTCCTCCATGAAAGCTACCTAGACTGATCTACTACCAGCAGTACCAAGGTATATATCATCAACAGGTATGACATCATGTCCGCCATCTTGTCTATATCCGCTGGAGACCACCATCTTGTTTTTCATCTGCTAGAGTGTGCCGATCCCATGTAGTATAATTATCTGGTCACCATACTTTTGTCCTCAACTGTTGACATTGAACATTGACCTTGAAATTTGACCTTAACCTTGAAAATTGACCCTAACCTTGAAATTTGACCTTGACCTTAGCCTTTGGCCTTGACCTTGAAATTTGACCTTGACCTTGAAATTTGACCTTGACCTTGAAATTTGACCTTGACCTTTAAATTTGACTTTGACCTTGAAATTTTACTTTGTCCTTGTCGACCATCATGGACCCGACATTTAATGTTCAGTACATGCTACCAGGAGCGACCAACTGCTGGAGTACGTCATCTTGTGTGTACTCATATTATAGAGTACATTTACATCTGGTTAATTTTATTTTAACCTGCTACAGTGCAGTAATCATTTATTACCGAGGTGCCCCCCGCCTTCTTGAAATTCGGACGCCATCTTGAAATCATGTAATAATGTAGCTAGAAAAGCGGGAAAAAATCCAAAATTCATCAAAAAAATCACTCATTAACTTACAAATCGAATCGATGGATCCCTGTCCACGGTTCGATTCTTGACCAGAGACAGTTGTAACTAATTATTAAATAAATGTTAGGTTCTGTTTTCCATTACCTTTCGCGGAGTTTATTAATCATTCACTCTACGAAAATCAACTCAAGTCAATATACCGGACCAACGAATTAAATCAGTGCCGATTAGCCTATTATGAAAGTCTAATTTTTCAATAATCTGAATAACATATAAGCCGTTCATGTACAAAGCCACACATATAGATCAATTGCCTTCAGTCCATGAGACCGAGTCATGTCATTATCAGACGTATAGGCTAGTCATTTCAGGACCACATGACCTTCGTAATCCATCGTGACATTTTTATACATTCTAAAGGACCAAGTAACCTTGTAAAATATTTTAGTAACACCAAGAAGTGATAAACTAGTAAATATTCAATCACTACATTTTGTACTACGCGCAATCAACAAAAAAGGAAGCACCAACAACGAAAAGACAGCACCACCAACGAAAAGGCAGCACATTTGGAAGCACCGACAACGAAAAGGCAGCACATTTGGAAGCACCGACAACGAAAAGGCAGCACATTTGGAAGCACCGACAACGAAAAGGCAGCACATTTGGAAGCACCGACAACGAAATGGCAGCACATTTGGAAGCACCGACAACGAAAAGGCAGCACATTTGGAAGCACCGACAACGAAACGGCAGCACATTTGGAAGCACCGACAACGAAAAGGCAGCACATTTGGAAGCACCGACAACGAAACGGCAGCACATTTGGAAGCACCGACAACGAAACGGCAGCACATTTGGAAGCACCGACAACGAAACGGCAGCACATTTGGAAGCACCGACAACGAAACGGCAGCACATTTGGAAGCACCGACAACGAAACGGCAGCACATTTGGAAGCACCGACAACGAAACGGCAGCACATTTGGAAGCACCGACAACGAAACGGCAGCACATTTGGAAGCACCGACAACGAAAAGGCAGCACATTTGGAAGCACCGACAACGAAAAGGCAGCACATTTGGAAGCACCGACAACGAAAAGGCAGCACATTTGGAAGCACCGACAACGAAACGGCAGCACATTTGGAAGCACCGGCAACGAAAAGGCAGCACATTTGGAAGCACCGACAACGAAAAGGCAGCGCATTTGGAAGCACCGACAACGAAAAGGCAGCACCATCATCAAAAAGGCCGCACATTTGTCATTGGCTCCAATATTCATTGGCTCCAATATTCATTGGCTCCATTATTCATTGATTCCATCAGTCTATTGATTCCATCAGTCTAGTGACTCCATCTGTCATTGGCTCCTACAGTCATTGGCTCCAACAACTGTCTTTTGTCTCACCAACTCCAAATATATATATTTGGCTAGAATTCTACGAGTCTAAGAGACTATGAGACCACATGGCTACGAGTCTAAAATGATCTAGCTGGTTACGAGTTATACATGGCTTGCGAGGCTACAGAGCTACGAAGTTTCTAGTACACAGGTTTACATGACTGCGAGGATACAGAACTACAAGTCTGCAAGAGTACTTGACTACGAAGGTACTCGTCTACATGACTCCAGTTACCGCATCTGTCTTCGACGGAATTTTCTCTTTTGCTCCAACTGCTCCATCAGCATTATGTTATAAGATTACAAGGCCTCTTGCTTACGTAGCTTCAAGTCTACAAGCCTCCAATGCATCATGACTGCGAGACTACGATCAATGAGGTTACGAGTCTACGCGATTGCGAGTCTTCTAGGTTACATGATCGCGAGGCTATAGGACTACGAAGCTTCTAGAACGCATGGTTACGAGACTGCGAGGCTACAATTCTACGAGGTCCCAAGACATCCAGGCTACGCGACTACGAGCCATGAGGTTACGAGACTACGTGACTACGAATCTTCAAGTTTACGAGACTGCGAGGCTACAGAGCTACGAAGCCTCTAGTACACAGGTTTACGTGACTGCGAGGATACAGGACTACGCGACTTCGAGCCATAAGGTTACGAGATTACGTGACTACGAATCTTCATGTTTACGAGACTGCGAGGCTACAGAGCTACGAAGCCTCTAGAAAACGAGTTTACGTGACTGCGTGGATACAGGAATACAAGTCTGCATGAGTTCTTGACTACGAAGCTACTCGTCTACAAGGCTCCAATTGACACATCTGTCTTCGATGGAATTTTCTCTTTTGCTACATCTACACCATCAGCATTATGTTATAAGATTACAAAGCTACTTGCTTACGTAGCTTCAAGTCTACGAGGCTCCAATACATCATGACTACGAGACTACGAGCCATGAGGTTACGAGACTATGCGATTGCAAGTCTTCAAGGTTACGTCATCGCGAGGCTATAGGACTACGAAGCTTCCAGAACGCATGGTTACGAGAATGCATGACTAATTGGCCGCATGGCTACAAAACTTTATGTCTCTAACTGACTACAATAGCACTATTCAGTGGTGAGAGTTAATTTATTTCATGCAAAGGTACTTGCTGCAAGCAGTTCCACTTTTCAACATCAGATGACGTCACGTTTTGCTTGCAGGTAAAATAATATTTATTTATTTTATGCGGGATGCGGGTTGTTCACTATCGATCGCATAAGAAGAATGGCATCGATAGTCTTCAAGGAGAAGGAAGTTCGTCCTTCCTGCTAGTGCTTCTCAGATTTCTCACGGTCCGCCATCTTGGATTGCGACGTCACGGCTGCCATCTTAGATGGGTGTGACTTTGACCTTTGACCGAAACCGCAGGAATGATCGCAAGCACACGGATTAACCATCAAAATATATATAAGAATTATCAGGAGCACACGGAGAAAACCATCATAATATTGGCAAGAATAATCAGGAGCACACGGAGAAAAACGACACATGTTTTCTTTGATATCATAAAATTACAGAAAAAAAATATTTAGAAATAAAAAAAATTAATAAAAAAATTTAAAATACAAACAAAAAATACATAAATAGATTCTGCTAGCTTGTAAACTTATCATTGCTGAGCAAAGATAGAGTTCTAGTACAAGCCAGAATTTTATATATTTTTTGTTTTTATTTTTAATTTTTTTATTAATTTTTTTTATTTCTAAATATTTTTTTTCTGTAATTTTATGATATCAAAGAAAACATGTGTCGTTTTTCTCCGTGTGCTCCTGATTATTCTTGCCAATATTATGATGGTTTTCTCCGTGTGCTCCTGATAATTCTTATATATATTTTGATGGTTAATCCGTGTGCTTGCGATCATTCCTGCGGTTTCGGTCAAAGGTCAAAGTCACACCCATCTAAGATGGCAGCCGTGACGTCGCAATCCAAGATGGCGGACCGTGAGAAATCTGAGAAGCACTAGCAGGAAGGACGAACTTCCTTCTCCTTGAAGACTATCGATGCCATTCTTCTTATGCGATCGATAGTGAACAACCCGCATCCCGCATAAAATAAATAAATATTATTTTACCTGCAAGCAAAACGTGACGTCATCTGATGTTGAAAAGTGGAACTGCTTGCAGCAAGTACCTTTGCATGAAATAAATTAACTCTCACCACTGAATAGTGCTATTGTAGTCAGTTAGAGACATAAAGTTTCGTAGCCATGCGGCCAATTAGTCATGCATTCTCGTAACCATGCGTTCTGGAAGCTTCGTAGTCCTATAGCCTCGCGATGACGTAACCTTGAAGACTTGCAATCGCATAGTCTCGTAACCTCATGGCTCGTAGTCTCGTAGTCATGATGTATTGGAGCCTCGTAGACTTGAAGCTACGTAAGCAAGTAGCTTTGTAATCTTATAACATAATGCTGATGGTGTAGATGTAGCAAAAGAGAAAATTCCATCGAAGACAGATGTGTCAATTGGAGCCTTGTAGACGAGTAGCTTCGTAGTCAAGAACTCATGCAGACTTGTATTCCTGTATCCACGCAGTCACGTAAACTCGTTTTCTAGAGGCTTCGTAGCTCTGTAGCCTCGCAGTCTCGTAAACATGAAGATTCGTAGTCACGTAATCTCGTAACCTTATGGCTCGAAGTCGCGTAGTCCTGTATCCTCGCAGTCACGTAAACCTGTGTACTAGAGGCTTCGTAGCTCTGTAGCCTCGCAGTCTCGTAAACTTGAAGATTCGTAGTCACGTAGTCTCGTAACCTCATGGCTCGTAGTCGCGTAGCCTGGATGTCTTGGGACCTCGTAGAATTGTAGCCTCGCAGTCTCGTAACCATGCGTTCTAGAAGCTTCGTAGTCCTATAGCCTCGCGATCATGTAACCTAGAAGACTCGCAATCGCGTAGACTCGTAACCTCATTGATCGTAGTCTCGCAGTCATGATGCATTGGAGGCTTGTAGACTTGAAGCTACGTAAGCAAGAGGCCTTGTAATCTTATAACATAATGCTGATGGAGCAGTTGGAGCAAAAGAGAAAATTCCGTCGAAGACAGATGCGTTAACTGGAGTCATGTAGACGAGTACCTTCGTAGTCAAGTACTCTTGCAGACTTGTAGTCCTGTATCCTCGCAGTCATGTAAACCTGTGTACTAGAAACTTCGTAGCTCTGTAGCCTCGCAAGCCATGTATAACTCGTAACCAGCTAGATCATTTTAGACTCGTAGCCATGTGGTCTCATAGTCTCTTAGACTCGTAGAATTCTAGCCAAATATATATATTTGGAGTTGGTGAGACAAAAGACAGTTGTTGGAGCCAATGACTGTAGGAGCCAATGACTGTAGGAGCCAATGACAGATGGAGTCACTAGACTGATGGAATCAATAGACTGATGGAATCAATGAATAATGGAGCCAATGAATATTGGAGCCAATGAATATTGGAGCCAATGACAAATGTGCGGCCTTTTTGATGATGGTGCTGCCTTTTCGTTGTCGGTGCTTCCAAATGCGCTGCCTTTTCGTTGTCGGTGCTTCCAAATGTGCTGCCTTTTCGTTGTCGGTGCTTCCAAATGTGCTGCCTTTTCGTTGTCGGTGCTTCCAAATGTGCTGCCTTTTCGTTGTCGGTGCTTCCAATTGTGCTGCCTTTTCGTTGTCGGTGCTTCCAAATGTGCTGCCTTTTCGTTGTCGGTGCTTCCAAATGTGCTGCCGTTTCGTTGTCGGTGCTTCCAAATGTGCTGCCGTTTCGTTGTCGGTGCTTCCAAATGTGCTGCCGTTTCGTTGTCGGTGCTTCCAAATGTGCTGCCGTTTCGTTGTCGGTGCTTCCAAATGTGCTGCCGTTTCGTTGTCGGTGCTTCCAAATGTGCTGCCGTTTCGTTGTCGGTGCTTCCAAATGTGCTGCCTTTTCGTTGTCGGTGCTTCCAAATGTGCTGCCTTTTCGTTGTCGGTGCTTCCAAATGTGCTGCCGTTTCGTTGTCGGTGCTTCCAAATGTGCTGCCTTTTCGTTGTCGGTGCTTCCAAATGTGCTGCCATTTCGTTGTCGGTGCTTCCAAATGTGCTGCCTTTTCGTTGTCGGTGCTTCCAAATGTGCTGCCTTTTCGTTGTCGGTGCTTCCAAATGTGCTGCCTTTTCGTTGTCGGTGCTTCCAAATGTGCTGCCTTTTCGTTGGTGGTGCTGTCTTTTCGTTGTTGGTGCTTCCTTTTTTGTTGATTGCGCGTAGTACAAAATGTAGTAATTGAATATTTACTAGTTTATCACCTCTTGGTGTTACTAAAATATTTTACAAGGTTACTTGGTCCTTTAGAATGTATAAAAATGTCACGATGGATTACGAAGGTCATGTGGTCCTGAAATGACTAGCCTATACGTCTGATAATGACATGACTCGGTCTCATGGACTGAAGGCAATTGATCTATATGTGTGGCTTTGTACATGAACGGCTTATATGTTATTCAGATTATTGAAAAATTAGACTTTCATAATAGGCTAATCGGCACTGATTTAATTCGTTGGTCCGGTATATTGACTTGAGTTGATTTTCGTAGAGTGAATGATTAATAAACTCCGCGAAAGGTAATGGAAAACAGAACCTAACATTTATTTAATAATTAGTTACAACTGTCTCTGGTCAAGAATCGAACCGTGGACAGGGATCCATCGATTCGATTTGTAAGTTAATGAGTGATTTTTTTGATGAATTTTAGATTTTTTCCCGCTTTTCTAGCTACATTATTACATGATTTCAAGATGGCGTCCGAATTTCAAGATGGCGGGGGGCACCTCGGTAATAAATGATTACTGCACTGTAGCAGGTTATAATAAAATTAACCAGATGTAAATGTACTCTATAATATGAGTACACACAAGATGACGTACTCCAGCAGTTGGTCGCTCCTGGTAGCATGTACTGAACATTAAATGTCGGGTCCATGATGGTCGACAAGGACAAAGTAAAATTTCAAGGTCAAAGTCAAATTTAAAGGTCAAGGTCAAATTTCAAGGTCAAGGTCAAATTTCAAGGTCAAGGTCAAATTTCAAGGTCAAGGTCAAATTTCAAGGTCAAGGTCAAATTTCAAGGTCAAGGTCAAATTTCAAGGTCAAGGTCAAATGTCAAGGTTAGGGTCAATTTTCAAGGTCAAGGTCAAATTTCAAGGTCAATGTTCAATGTCAACAGTTGAGGACAAAAGTATGGTGACCAGATAATTATACTACATGGGATCGGCACACTCTAGCAGATGAAAAACAAGATGGTGGTCTCCAGCGGATATAGACAAGATGGCGGACATGATGTCATACCTGTTGATGATATATACCTTGGTACTGCTGGTAGTAGATCAGTCTAGGTAGCTTTCATGGAGGAAGGATCGACCGTTTACTCTCGCCGGGAATCGAACCAAGGACGTACATCGATATAATCAAACATTATGTTTATTGTCAATTTATTTAATACATTTTGAACTTTTTCCCGCATCTCTAGCATAAAAATTACGGATTTTCAAGATGGCGGCCAAATGACAAGATGGTGGGTCTGTCTCGAACAGGTGGTGCTATTATTACTTTAAATTAAAAAAAATTACAAGTCCAAACATGCATGTTATTTTTATATACCTTATTTAATCTTCGGTCTGGTAAATGTCTTGATGGCTGAGCGGTTAAAGGCGTATGTTTTCCAACCTAGAGATCAGAGCTGCGATGGTTCGAATCACAGCGTTTCCAATATATTTTTCATAAAAAATAAAATTTAAAATGTCGATAAGGGTCTTAATAACTATGGTAGGTAATGGAACATCGACCTTATGTGATGAGACAGAGCGACGCTGGCGCTCTCTAGGAACAAACGACAGAAACAAAGTCGACGGTATCCAAGATAGCGGCCTGCGGCGGAACAAAAAAAATCAAGAGCGATGCTGGCGCTATCTAGGAACAAACAACAGAAACAAAATCGACGGTATCCAAGATGGCAGCCTCCAGTGGAACAGAAAAAAATCAAGAGCGACGCTGGCGCTATCTAGGAACAAACAACAGAAACAAAGTCGACGGTATCCAAGATGGCGGCCTGCAGCGGAACAGAAAAAAATCAATATGGCTACAGAGACGAACATTTCATCATGAGTGGGGCCCTCGATTTACAGATGGCGGATCCAAGATGGCTGCAGTGATCTGCTTGTCCCGTTACGTTATGTCCCGTTACGTTACGTCCCGTTACGCTCATCCAAGATGGCCGCCGTGACGTCATAATTCAAAATGGCGGATAACACAATGCCGGAATTTTCTAGAAAACGAAATGACGTCATCCAAAATGGCGGATCCAAGATGGCGGATACAAGATGGCCGCCGGGGTCAAGGTCAAAGGTCATGGTATCCTTATTCCTAGAAATGGCTTAACTGAGGCTTGAGTTAAGGATGCTTAAGCCTATTTTAGGAATTGGTGTTCTTTCTAAGGCAAAAGACATTTGTGGTTTTTTGAAATCCTAATTTTTCCTCGAAACGGGAATTTTTCCCTCGAAAACGGGAAATTTTGAGTCATTTTGAGTCATTTTTGAGGAATTTTGAGGAATTTTTGCCGCCGTGACGTCACAATCCAAGATGGCGGACCGACAATCTTCAATCCACTACCTGATACCTGCGCTCGGCGCCCCTATTATATACTACTAATTAGGCTTCACTTTTCGTCAGCATTAAGGTAATTAGCTACAGTGAAAATTGACGAGATTAGTACGTAGCTCCGATGGCATGAAGTACCCCGAGAAAACCAACCACCGAAATTCCCCTCCCCTACCCCAATCCTTGCCACTGATATGAACTCCTGAACCACCGAGGCTCCGAGGAGAGGTGAGAGAGTTTCCCCTAAAATATGGGAGGAATTGGGTTCAAATTAATCTTCTGTGTAGGCAGATGGAAATGACTCAACCGAGTTACCTGCGAGCGAATCAGTCTTTTTTACGTGAGGATTAGGAAGAAGGCTAGGGGATTATTGCTGAAGGAGTGTGAAGAGTGGGAAGTTGATTCAGTCGTGGGTTGTAGTGCGAGGGTGTGACGGCTGCATCCCGCGAGAGAGCATTGTATTTGGAACTGCCATTATACCCATTTTGACGTAGGCATGGGAAATATTTCTTTATCCCACTTTACAAAAAAAAAAAAAGAGAGAAATAACTCCATGATTTTCCATCAAATTTACTTCAAATTATTTTTTACGTGATCGATAACCCGCAGAAAGTTTTTCAGAACTCTCCAATCATAAACAGTGACGTGTACATTGTAGGGGAACCGATTCTAATACTACTTTGTTCCCTGTATGCTGCGAATTACGGAGGGGGAAAAAAATCAAATATCACACACATTTTAATTCTTTTTAATCGTACAAGGGAAAGTATACAAAAATTTGAAGAAATTTTTTTTCTTCAGACAATTAAATTTGAGCTTTACACACATACCTTGTCTCTGACTTCTATGTCGCATTTAGCTGCTATGAGCATCTCCATTATTTCTATATTTCCTCTGCACGCAGCCCAGTGTATTGGTGCCCTTCCGTACTGCAAGAACACACAAACACACACACTTTATAGACGCACTGGATTCTATACTAATTTTTATTTAATTATATTTTCATTTATTCATGTAACAATGTTATAATTTATACTTTTTTTGTTTACATATAATATTGAATTTGAATAAATTGCTCTTTTTAACTTTTATCTTTATATAACTAATGTAAAGTTTCTTAGGTTATATTTTATATATTTATATCTCAGTTATTATACATTTACAAATGTTTATAATGGTCAAAATACCGCATGTAATTTGAAGTGACTAGATGCACTCACATACAAGCTTGCTTTCGTGAGTGCTAAATTTCCTGGTTAATTAAGTGAATATTGTTAACAAAGTATAAATAAATGGGAAATAAATTATTATTATTATTATTGC
Organism: Bacillus rossius redtenbacheri; assembly: GCF_032445375.1. Lineage (NCBI taxonomy): Eukaryota > Metazoa > Arthropoda > Insecta > Phasmatodea > Bacillidae > Bacillus > Bacillus rossius. The sequence goes on along the minus strand of NC_086330.1, from coordinate 22,647,912 downwards.
ATGCTTTGAAATCGTTATTACAAACCAAAATCAAAAATCTACTATTTGAAGGGAAGAGGAAAGTTTTTTAATAAAAAAATAATTACAAAACGCTGCCTATGATGATAAGTAAGTTCGAGCGGCAAGATTCGTGTTTAAGTTATGCTGCTTATAGACTCACGTTTATTGTGCAGTCAAGAGTAAGTCAACGTGCGCACTTGCAGTTTATTGTTGCAGCGATCTACACTGTATTTTTTTTTTGTAAATGGAACAGAAATATTCATGAAAAATTACAGATATTTGTACATTTATACATGTACCACAAAATAGTGTTTATAGTAATACTGTAGTACATTAAATAGTAAAGTTATTTGTAAACCATTCTCTTAATAGCATTTCAGTAGTAACTGCACACATTAATAATCATACTAACAAAAAATAAAGTCCAATTATTGAATATTTAATATAAATAACTGCGTGATTACAAATCGCAAGTGCGCGCCTAGCTCCGAGACACAGACACGATACGGAACGCAGAGCGATGCGACATAATATAGTGCGATAACTGTTCTCGTTGCTTGATACTGATTGCTTGGCATCGATTATTATTGTAAACTTTTTTTTTAGTATTTAACTAGAAAGTAGAAAAGTTTTTTTTAAATTTATAATTTTTTTAAATATCAATTTCGTTATCTTAAAAACAAAGTCGTTTCAAGTAGGATTAAAAATAATTTTTTATTTTTAATTTTTAATTTTTCACTCATTTTAACACTTGTGTGTACTTCGTTTGATGTAAGACTATTTTGGAATTTTTCAGCAGTATTCTTCAAAATTAATATTTTGAACATAAAATTCGTTAGAATATTTTAGAAACGAAATCGTATAGGAGTCGGTTTTAAAATGTGTAACATGCAATGAAAAGGTCTGTCGTGCGAAGTTGTGGCTTGTCGTGTCGCGCCCAGTATCGCTCATGTCTTATCGCGCCGCAACCAGAATCGCTCATGTCTCATTGCACCGCGCCCAGGGTCGCTCATGTATCGTCGTGTCGCGCCCAGCATCACTCATGTCTCATTGCGCCGCGCACAGTATCGCTAATGCCTCGTCACGCAGCGCCCAGTATCGCTCATGTCTCATCGCGCCGCAACCAGAATCGCTCATGTCTCATTGCACCGCGCCCAGGGTCGCTCATGTCTCTATACGCCGCGCCCAGTATCGCTATTGTCTCGTCACGTCGCGCCCAGTATCGCTCATGCTCATGTCTCGTCACGCCACGCCCAGTATCACTCATGTCTCGTCACGTCGCGCCCAGCATTGCTCATGTCTCGTCGCACCACGTCCAGTATCACTCATGTCTCGTCACGCCACGCCCAGTATCGCTCATGTCTCGTCGCGCCGCGCCCAGCATCGCTCATATCTCTCCGCGGGAGCCCCGTGCACGAGACGCCGGCGAGAAGGCCAGGCAACCCACGTTGTTCCTGCTGTTGACGTCCAGCGGCTCCTTCAGCACCTTCCTCACAGCGTCCGGGTCGTCCTTGATGACCGCCTCGTGTAGCAGCAGCTCGTTCCTCAGGGCTGCCAACACAAGCCCTCAGACACAACTGCCATCCTCTCATTAACTAACACACGCGGACAAACAACTCATAGGAACCGGAAAAATTCGCGGGTTCATTGACTTCTAGAATAGACTCCACACTACTTAACAAACTCGGGGAAATGACACATGTTCATTGGCTGCTGATTCGTGAGACGTCTTAACCAATTTGTCCATGATTCGGCACTTTCTTGTTTTAGGTTTTTCCATTGGCCCGAAGTTCCCCAGATAAAATGTGGGCCAATCGCAGAAGCTGTACGAAGGTATACTTTTTTTGGATGTCAGTCTATCGCGAAATGAACCCGTGAATTTTTCTGGTCTCTGACAATTCATTATGATTTGCTAATAGACCTAAGTACCCTCTTTAGATTACTTATTTAAACACAGAAGACGTATCTAGAAACACAATATGTATCTAAAAACAGAAGATGTATCCAAAATATAAGACGTATCTAAAACCAGAATATGTGTAAAAAAAAAACACGACAAGTTTTCTTTGGCCTGAAATAATAATAGGCCTCCTTATGTACCTAAGGTCCATCTAAAATTTTAAAAAGCTATAAAAAATCTTGAAAATATAGATGTAGTGGATTATTATGACAAATTTTCAAGTTGTAACAGCTAGAGTTTGTAAAATTTTTAAACTAAACCAAGGACTTTAATGTAAGGCACTGATATGGTTACAAACTCCATTGTGTCAATTCAAAAAGGAAGGAAGGAATTAAGATAGCTAAAATAATTTATTATGGTTCTTAATTAATAAATAGTAGCAAAACGTTACACACATAGACATAAAGAGACAAGTATCACTTGAACACAAGATAGTTTTTGCAAGTGTTATATTTTATATAAAATTTATTTATTGAGTGAAAATAATGTCAAAAAAGGAAAATAAATAACGATAAAATGAACTGAATGATCGAACATATCTCTATAAGCAAAGAGAGAATTTTTAAACAAGCAAGTTGTTTAAGAAGTACGGTTTTTAAAAACATGGGACTATTATTTGATAATTGATGGAGTAACCTGAAATACTATACTCGTGAGTGACAAATTGTACTGCTGTTGCACAGGCTTCGATAAAACTCCTGCAATAGGGCAGACATCCATACACGCATGATAGTCGAGTTGCAGTGACTCGTTGAAGTTATTCATCAGGCCGGCATCAAAAAAGATTAACGTCACAAATTCTCATACATCAAAGTAAAAGTTTGAAAACTTAATAACTCACAGGATAAAACCAGGGCACAAAATTCACTTGCATAATACCGAAACTGTTTCCAGAATTTCACACGTGAATTAATTACATGCACCCACATGTTGATTTTTATTCTTAGTATAAAAAATTAAGCTTATCATTAATACTTATGGGAAAAATAAAATAAAATAGATAAGTATTTGTTTTTCTTGATCATTCTGGCTCTAAATTTAAATGCTCAGAAATGCATATTAGGAGAACGACCTCTGGTAATACTTAACAATTGAAGAGCTCTGGGAAAAAACAAAAAATATCCAAAACATAAAATTTTCAGGAAAAACAAAAAAAAAAGTTCCTTCTTTGCTTCTTGGAATTTAAATCATTTAAAAATTATGCTGTTAACAAAAATAACACTTTCTCATTACCTTTTGATGTTTTAATCAACATTAACATTTAGGATTGAAAATTTCTAGGTTCTAGACTAATAAGGAGTTTTTGCCAAAACAAATTAGTCAGTGTGTACAAAAATGTAATAGGTATATATAGGTATTCTTTATTGATTGATTATTGATACAAGAAAATAGTTTAAAATAAACAAATAAAAATGCAAATGTAAAAAAAGGAATGGGCAACATGTATAATAAAACATATATATAAATATTTTTTTACTAATATTAAGGACAATGGTTATTTTTGCTTAAAATACTGCGAACAATGGTTATTTTTGCAGAAAATAATATATGTGGAAAATAGTTGATTTTGCACCAAATTTCAGAGCCTCATGTACAGACTATGGTTGTTTTTCTTTAACAGTTGGTTCTATTGCATGCATGCAGGGCTCATCACAGGATGGCTCAAAAAACGGCCAATTTTATTTTTTGGACTACATATGGTGGTTTTCGCCCAAAGCTATCCAATTCAACATTAATGCCTGACTCGAAATGCGAACCTTTTGTTTAGCGTCAAACTAATTGTACTCAAGTAGCTAGTATACCAAAGGTACATCTGACACTCACGTTAGGTTTTACTTTACAAAAAGTAAGGTCTGTGCACAGTTTCCATTTGATTAGCCAGCGATTTCTTTGCTTGGATATTACTTTTCCAACCTTCTCGAGTGGTCTAAAATTATGTACCTACTGCACAATATTATTTCGCAAAAATGAAAATTACTAGTTTTTACAACATTATGAACAGTGTTTTGCATGGCGTTATTGTTCACGATACAAGCTTTATAGTCTTAGAGTTAAACAGTAACGTAGTTTTCCACAAAGGATTCAACAATGTTGATTGTATTCGAGGTAGAAATCTATTTAAACAACGCAGTCAGTATCTTTTTATTTTCTGTTTAGAAAATTTTTTTTCAAGGAACTAAGAGTTTTTGTGAGTAACGAATTAAACACACATATTTAACTCATACAAAAACACGCCACAAAAGTATGTGAAAAATAAAGGTGCAACCAATTATTTATAGAATTAATTTTGCGATAACCTTTGTGGTGATTATACAACGACATCCAATTAAACATAATCCAGACGCTCAGTGTTCAATCTTAAATACTTTCAATATTTTAAACAATAAAAATGTTGTTCAGCTCCAACTTCTAAGACGTATACCGTATACTAATATACCAGCCTTGGAAAGCACTTATGACCGTAACCGTAAGTCGAAAACCTATTTTCAACTTATTTTGTCGTGATGAACCTGCAGCCGAAGTTTATCGGTCATTCTGTGTTTATATATATATATATATATATATATATACACACACACACACACATATACACATTGAGGTAATTTGATATCCTATGTTAGTAAAAACCTTGTCAAAGCGTCATATAAAAACAGTTTAAAATTAGTTAGTTTTTTTTACGACTAGCGTTTAAGATATTTTGCAGTTTCCTATGGTAAATTATTTTTTTTGACAGCGAACAAGTATAGAACGGGTGTTTTCGCGGGCGTTTTTAGATATGATTTTTTTTTTGTTGTAACTACACACAGAGTTGTAAAAGTAGGCTACTGTAGAGAGAAGCTCTTTCCCAAAGACTTTTGTTGGTAGTATTTCATTTGCTACAATTTCGGAACTTAGCAAGACTTCCGAGCACTAATTAAAAACATAAAGTAGGCTCAGTATTATATATTTTGGGCTCGCAATAAAAAAAGGGAACGGGATAAGGGGAGCTTACTGTATGTTGACAAACCAACTTTCCTTCAATGAAATTTTTCTCAGAAAAAACTCATTTAATACAGCTTTTTTTTTCCAAATGGATGCATGACTAGAGAGGGAGGGGTGCTCTTGGTTCCAGCCTTCAAAGGGATCTCCACCCCTTAGACCAGCCTCTGAGAAGGCTTACAACAAGAAACATTCTGGAATACAAACATCAGCATCCCAAATCGAAAAAAATAAAATACCCGTTGTTTTACAACACTTGTCTGTGTGTTTGGTTGAATGGATGAATAACACAAGAATTATGAGGTGTAGGTGTACGCGTTTTTCGTGAATAATAATCTGAATGCCTGTTAGACTGCAATAAGGTACGCCTGCACCAGCGGTTTCTTCTTTGCAATTGGCGGCCGTCTGCAAAAGAAGCGTTTGCCTTATTTGACCGAGCTACTCAGGACGCGTTTGCCTTATTTGACCGAGCTACTCAGGACGCGTTTGATTCCTCACTGAATAACTGATATTTAGAGACCTGAAAAATTCGTGGGTTCATTTCGTGAAATGCTACAATTCAAATAATTATACCTTAGTGATGCTTCTGCCATTGGTTCACTATTAATCTGGAGTAATGAGGGCCAATTAGAGACTCTCACTCGTAGAAGTGTCGAATCACAGGCTGCCCAGTCGAGACAACTCACAAGTCAACAGGCAATGAACAGTTGGCATTTGCCCGAGTGTGTACAGGATCGTGGAGTCTATCCTGGAGGTCATTGAACCCGCGAATTTTTCCGGTCTCTACTGATATTGGTGTTCGTAAACAGCAGGCATGGACCTGAAAGGAACTCACCCAATGACGAAACGCAGAGGATGCTAAAGTGCTTTAACTCTGCTTGTCTCGAAATATTTTCGCGAAAGATACATGTCCCTAATAATGGGCCCAGATGTGCGGAATCAGTTATTTTCTGGCACCAGGATGGACTCCAAATTATTGTATGCTTACAACCAGTACATTGTAACAAGTTGATAGGCTGATGCCACAGAGCAGCCACCCTCTCCACCGGATGTACATGGCTGGGTCAGATGTTTTCAGGAAGTCCGTTATTGGCTTCTAGTTCTTTAGGTCGTGCAAAAATAACCCACGGACCAATGATAGAGGTCATTAAAGACCCGTCTACAACAGTCCGAATCTGTAGGCGGTCCGGGTTCTTATCCTAATGTGAATTACGTTACATTGTTGCACGGAAAACTACCCTGTCTACATTTGCCATGTCCGATGTCTGAATCTACTGATTTCGTAAGCAGTCACTACAGCGCAGTAAATATATGTGTTTTGGGATTGTTTTCATGCATTGTAAATAACTAAATAAGTACGCAGCTTTGTTTTTTGTGGCGGTATATCGCGAAGTCATCTACCACGCTACGCCCACCATGCGGCTATCAGCACCGGCTGTCCCGTCGGTGTTTGTACACCCATGGGCCAGAGAGCAGCGTGCACCCTCCAGGAGTCCCGTTAGCCCAGATGCCAAGGGGATTATCACCCCTCCTCCGCGCGGGCTAGCAGGCTGGCGAGGAGGAAAGGAGAGACAGTTCGAGTCTGCCTCTTAGCACGAGTAGGCTGTTGTGCACTGTAGACACTTGTAAATTTCTTAGCGCACTCGACGGCGCAAATAAATAGTGTGCAACAGTAAACTTATTGTTTATTCTAGCATGGCCTACCTGCCCCTCCTGAATAATCAGTAGCCTCTCGGCTACAGTGTAGCCTCTCGGCTACAGTGGTGACCCCGACGTGATAGGGGCAAGGCTAGTATGCGTTCCGAAATAAGTGTCACGCGATATTCATGTTTTGCGTAATATAAGCGATCTGTCGCACCGCATGTTACGCGCGTCGCACGTCGCCCGCAAGCAAGTCGTCCGCGCCGCGTGTCATCCGCGCCGCACATCTTCCGCGCCGCGTGTCATCCGCCTCGCACAAAAACCGCGCCGCTCGTCACCCGCACTGCCGCGGAAGTAGAGGAAATGAACGAGTTCTGTGACACTTCCAGCACATACTTCGGACTTCCGAGACTCGTTGTGACACGCAAGTAGGAGTTATGTTGATGTTCGGCAACACAGTCCAGGCAGTTGCATCGTGCTCCAGCACATAATCGCACCTCTTTTTTTAGTGAGTCATTATCACTCTATAACACTTCCGCAGTTATGGCTGAACCCCCACCATCAACCGTCTCCATCGAGCGTGTTGCGGTATGCATTCCACCATTCTGGGTTCCGGACCCGGAAATGTGGTTCGTTCAAGTGGAAAACCAGTTTGCCCTAGCATGTGTCATATCCGACGAAACCAAGTTCAACTATGTGTGCAGGTAATTTGGACAGTAAATACGCGACCAAAGTGCGCGATATACTTGTCCATCCCCCGACTGAGGACAAGTATGGCCGACTCAAATCAGAACTTATAAAGAGGTTAAGTGCTTCACAGGGACGGAAGACGAAACAACTACTGGAACACGAAGAAGTCAGTGACCGACGATCTTCGCAGTTTCTACGGCACCTCCGCAGTTTGGCAGGAACAGTCGTTCCAGATGACCTTCTCAAGTCATTGTGGTTGGGTCGTTTACCACCACCAATGCAAGCGATCTTGGCGACAAAGACAAATTCTTCGCTGGACTCATTAGCCGAGCTTGCAGACGCCATCGCGGATACACACCCGAGACCACAGATGGCAGAAGCAGCCTCATTGGAATCCATGTTCGAGAAAATGTCAATCCTCATGACTGCCAAAATAGGAGAGATGGCCACAACACTGCGACAGGAGATCGCAGCGGTAGCATCACCTACTCGTCTTGGCCAGCACGACAGTCACCGCGACTGCTCCCCATCTACATCACGCCTGCAACGCTCCTGCAGCAGGAGTTTGCAGGTGATCTGCTGGTACCATCGTTGCTTTGGCGCTGGGGCGCGAAAGTGTGTCCAGCCCTGCGAATACAGCTCGGGAAACATGCTGGGGACTCACTGATGGTGGCCAGTGATCCAACCCCGACTTCAGGCAGCCGCCTCTTCATCTCGGATAAGGGCACAAAGGTACAGTTTTTGGTTGACATGGGTACTGACATTTGTGTGTTTCCTTGTGCAAGACTGCCTGGAAAGCGACCCAAGTCTAATTATGTCTTGTTTGCAGCCAATGGCTCAAATATTTCGACTTATGGCTTCCTTACCCTAACTTTAAACTTAGGACTCAGGCGTGAATTTGTCTGGCATTTTGTGGTGGCCGATGTTACCAAACCAATCATCGGTGCGGATTTCCTCCACCATTATGGCCTGTTGGTAGACATTCGGAATCAGTGCCTAGTAGACAGTACCACATCTCTTGCCTCTGTTTGCCACAAGGCTACAAGTGACATCAGTAGTGTCAGGACTCTGCCTCAATCATCTCACTACCTTAAACTCCTCCAAAAGTATGTATGTCTTACCTGCCCATCTGGTACCCCACATCTTGTCCAACATTCTGCAGTACATCGTATCCGCACTACAGCTGGGCAGCCTGTGTTCAGCAAACCACGTCGTTTGGCACCGGACAAACTCACGATTGCAAAGAGGGAGTTTGAATCGATGCTCAAACTTGGCACTGCTCGCCCTTCTGACAGCTCCTGGTCTTCACCTCTGCACATGGTACCCAAAAAAGGGGAGGAATGGAGGCCATGTGGGGACTATCGGTTGCTCAATGCACGCACAATTCCAGACAGATATCCAATTCCCCACTTCTCTCACACTCTTTGTGGAAAAACAATCTTCTCAACTATTGACCTTGTGAGGGCCTACAGCCAAATCTCAGTTGCACCAGCTGATATTCCAAAAACTGCCATTACAACTCCCTTTGGACTTTATGAATTCCCATTCATGTCTTTCGGCCTTCGTAATGCTGCTCAGACTTTTCAGAGGTTCATAGACGAAGTTCTCAGAGGACTTGAATTTTGTGTGTCTTATCTTGATGATATCTTGGTAGCTTCCATCAATGAGGTAGAACATAGACAGCACCTCGAGGAACTCTTCCGACGCCTTGCTCAGTATGGGCTACTTATTAACCCATCCAAGTGCATATTTGGCCAGCCACAAGTGACATTCTTAGGACATAATATCTCAGCAGATGGTACCACACCCGTTCCAGAGAAGGTTGACGCTATACTCCACTACAAAAAACCAGTTACGGCGAAGCAGCAACGCCAGTTTACAGGAATGCTAAACTTCTACCGGCGCTTCATTCCTAAGACTGCCCAGTTGCAGGCTCCCCTTCACGAACTTCTAAAGGGTGATGTGAAAGGCAAAGCCCTGTTAACATGGACACCTAACAGTGACAGTGCCTTTGAGAAGTGCAAAACTAGCCTTGCTGAAGCCACCCCACTAGCCCATCCAAGTTCGTCTGCACCCTTAGCAATAATGGCAGATGCTTCAGATTTTGTAATGGGAGCAGTTCTCCAACAGCTTGTGCAAGGATCCTGGCAGCGATTAGCATTCTTCTCCAAGAAATTCAATCCTGTTCAGCAAAAATGTGGTGCCTATGATCGGGAGCTACTAGCCATTTATTTAGGGATCCATCAATTTCGCCATATGGTCGAAGGCAGACATTTCTCTGTTTTTACCGACCACAAGCCTCTCGTTTATGCCTTCCAGCAAAACCCCGACAAGTGCTCACCTTGGAGATCCCGACATCTTGATTTTATTAGCCAGTTCACCACAGACATTAGGCATATCATGGGGTCCTATAACATCGTGGCAGATGACCTGTCTAGAGTGGATTCTGTCGCTGCAACCCTCGATTACCAAGCCCTTGCGGCCTCACAGGCTGAGGGTGAAGAGCTACAAAGGTTTCTACAACTAGATTCTGGCCTGCAGCTGCAGAAGATATGCTTGCCAGATTCCCCAACAGAGATCTACTGCGATGTCTCCACACCAACAGCACGACCCTTCATCACAGCCCCATTTCACCAGGATGCATTCAACTTGGTACACCAGCTGGCTCACCCAGGCATTAATGCATCTGGTCACCCAAAGATTTGTATGGCCCTTTGTCGAATCGGACTGTCAAAGATGGGCCCGTGCCTGTCTACTCTGCCAGCGCTCAAAAATTTCTCGCCATGTTTCTTCCCCTGTTTGCTCCTTCATTCCACCTTCCTCCCACTTTGACCATGTCCACATCGACATTGTGGGACCCTTGCCTATCTCACAAGGCTACCATTATTGTGTGACTATCATAGACTGCTTCACCCGCTGGCCAGAGGTAGTTCCAGTGGAGAACATTGAAGCTAACACCATAGCCCGAGAATTTTATGCCAACTGGGTTGTATGCTTTGGAACTCCCCTACAAATCACTACCGACCAAGGGCGTCAGTTCGGGTCCTGCCTTTTCAGGGACCTCAGTAACCTGACGGGAATGACTCGCTTTCGGACCACTGCATTTCATCCTGCCTCCAATGGAATGGTGGAGTGAATGCATAGACAGCTCAAGGCCGCCATACGTTGCCATATAACAGAGCACTGGGTGGACATCTTACCCACCATACTCTTAGGCATCAGAGCAGCATGGCGCGAGGATCTCTGTGCTTCTGCAGCAGATTTGGTATATGGCCAACCACTATGCCTACCTGGAGAGTTTCTTGTCGCCCATCCTGATGCAGGACAACTGGAGGCCTCGGGCCTTATCCAAGAGCTTCGGCAGCACTTTCGTGAACTCCGACCAGTTGGTGGCACAAGACACAATAAGCCGAGAACATTCGTTTTCAAGGATCTTGCCACATCCTCTGAGGTCTTTGTTCGCCGCGATGGTCCAAAAGGGTGCTTGCAACCTCCGTATGAGGGGCCTTTCCCTGTTGTTAGTCGCTCAGGAAAAACTGCGACTATCCAAAAACATGGTAGGCAGGCTACTGTTTCCATCGATCGCCTCAAACCTGCATACACCATCCATGACATCGTCCCAGAGGACCATGACATACCACGTCCTGCTGCTGGGATGGCCGCTCCAACGAATCATCTGGATGTCAACATCGTGCCTCCCCAAACTGCAACACGTCGATCAGGCCGCCAAGTCCGCTTTCCTAACCGCCTCCAAGGTGGTTTCTCGTAACTTGTGCGCAAGTCACTGGCACGGGGGTACTGTGGCGGTACATCGCGAAGTCATCTACCGCGCTATGCCCACCATGCGGCTATCAGCACCGGCTGTCCCGTCGGTGTTTGTACACCCATGGGCCAGAGAGCAGCGTGCACCCTCCAGGAGTCCCGTTAGCCCGGAATGCAAGGGGATTATCACCCCTCCTCCACGTGGGCTAGGAGGCTGGCGAGGAGGAAAGGAGAGACAGTTCGAGTCTGCCTCTTAGCACGAGTAGACTGTTGTGCACTGTAGACACTTGTAAATTTCTTAGCGCACTCGACGGCGCAAATAAATAGTGTGCAACAGTAAACTTATTGTTTATTCTAGCATGGCCTATCTGCCACTCCCGAATAATCAGTAGCCTCTCGGCTACAGTATAGCCTCTCGGCTACAGTATAGCCTCTCGGCTATATTTTTAAAACATTAATTTAATTTTTGAAAGTTGTGAGAGTTCAATATTATTTAGTTATTCGGTATGGCAAAATATATAGTAAATTAATTTTATTCACACTGCCAAAAAAAATGTGTGTTCGGCATTTGAAAAGTACCCGTCGCAAACGGACAGCACTAATCAATATTTCGTCTTGGTCTTCTAGGTTTCTTGTTTATACCACATCGACCGTTATTTTCTGTTCACCTCTTCCAAACCGTAACCGGAAAAAAAACTATTATCTCGAGTGTTGTTCTTCCATGCTACCAAAGGACACTGGGACAAATCGTTCAAGTTGACCGATGTATTCGGAACAGAGAGAGACGAACTATCACGTCTATAACCCACACCACGCATGACGTCAGACAGAGGGTCATGTGGACCAATCAGCGATCGGTGTCCGTCGGACACAATTCAGGACATTGCAATTGGAGACGGGCTTCAACACACACAACAGTTTTCATTCTAGTGTGTCGCAAAAAAAAAAGACGCTAATTTTGTAGGGTCCTTGACAATGGGGAGGGGGGGGGGGGGTTATCTTCGCGTGGTGCAATTGTGTCACGGGACGCAGCTCTTATCAGGCAAGCGCAGACACTCGGAGACAATGCGGTTATCTCTCTCTCTGTTAGGAAGTCGGCCGGGCGATGGGTGGGGGTGTAGCGGCGTGGCGGGGGCGTCGACGGCGAAGGGGGGTTTTGGGTTGAGGGGGGAGTGCCCTTGGAGCAGACGCCAAGTGCACTCCTCTCTCTGTCTCGCTCCGTCTCTGAGCGATAACAGGGTTAGAGTCGGGCCGCCAGCAGGACATCCTGCCCGACACACACACCACCTCCCCTGATGGAGGGGGGGGGGGGAGGAGAGTGCCTCCAGAAAATTACCACGGAGCACATTGTTCGCGGCGCCGAGTCTGCCGGGGCAATTCCACCCCTCACCCGCCTCTTCCCCCTCTTCCAGCAGAAGCCAGGGGGGGGAGGGGGGGGGGGGCCGCCGTGGGCGGGAAATCGCCGAGAAAATTAACAACGGGCCGCGAGGCGCGCCCTGGCCTCGCATCAACGTGCCCGTTTTATTTGACACCATACCTCACTTCCCCACTCCTGCTCTGTAGCTGCGTGCGTTCACATCCATAAGCAACTAGGCGAGTCCATAGCAGGCCGCGTGCGTACACCCCTGTGCGAAACTGGATCACAATTTCATTATTACGATTCCACTTTGGACACAGAAATTTCGCTATGAATATTAGTAAATAAGTATTCTCAAGGTTTTTTTTCCACGCGACTGCTGACAAGCAGCCTCGAAACATTATTTACTTCCCAAATCATAGATTATATTAGGTTTTGCCAACCTTTTCGTGGACAATAATTTTAAAAGTAGCTTATGGCTTCTGGGGTAGTAGGTAACTGCTCCCTGATGATGGCGACTGCAATGTCGACCGAAACGTCGGTGAATTATTCGCCAAGGACGCGGCTACAACCCAGAAGCCAAGCTACTTCAGATAATGGCCGTGAAAGCCTGCGAACATTATTAATAATTAAAAAAAAACCTAAAAACATTTTCTAGTAGTTTTTACGCGCAATTATTGCGAGACACATTAGATATTTAAAATAATTTATGTTTAAAGTAGATACATGTTATTATTAGTAAAAGCAGGAATTATCTGAGGATTGTTATTTCTCGACAAATATCTGGTTAAGTATAAAGAGTACCCCGAACTCTGGCTAAAATATCACCCTACTCTGCTCTCGCTAGCTTTTGTGACATGCGTCCGTCATATGAACAAGATAAATTCGTTTATAAATTCGTAGAGACCTGCAAAATTCGCGGATTCATTCAGTGATAAGCTAGAATTCAAACACATAAACCTCTTAGATAATTTTTCTATTGGCTTACTGTTCATCTGGACGAATCTCAACCAGTTATAAACCCTCAACCAAAGAAGGATCGGATCACAGACAAACCAGCTGAAACGACTTACAAGTCGGCAGCCAATGAACTTGCGTTATTTGCCCGAGTGTACAGGGGTATGTGCAGTCTATCCTGAAGGCCATCGAAACCGCGAATTTTGCTGGTCTCTACAAATTCGTTTCCCTCCTTTGTGTATGACATCCCACGCACAAAACCGTGATGCGTAGACGTGCATCAGGACGACCCAAATCATTGCGGCCAAGTCATGTTTACAACACCCATATATATATATATATATATATATATGTATATAAAATAATGAATCTACCTTTAGTCCTTTAGTCACGCGCTAGAAATACTGTCGTGGTATTTCCACCGCCTCGGTTGATGAGCGACCATTTTTTTAATATTGTTTTGCAGGAATTTCATCCACTGATCCATTTGAGACACGACCGCTTGGTTATGTGATGCGAATCCCTGAATTATAGTTCAAACAAAGGTTTCACGTTTGTCCACATTGCAATAAACCCACCCAACCCCCCCGGAAAATTCAAAGCTATTTGATTTCAGGCTGAAATTCAAAACCCTTTGCATGCTATTCTGAGATAACCCTTATCAACTGCTGATTTCATGGCGAGAAAAGTTTTACACCGTTATAGTAGGCTGTACACTGTTCAAAATTAGTTTTGACTTTTTCAGCAGGTGCTGAAAAGAACATTCGTCTTTGAACTACCAATGTTATTATAAATCAAACTAAATAATTATTCATACATGATTAGCTAGCCTGGTGCAATATGGATCTGTGTTTTTGTTTATATAGTGTTTTTTTTATTTATGCCCTAACAATATTCGGTTCTCAGAGTCAGAATATTTATCACAGCACCTGTCAAAAAGTTTCACCTTATCTAACAAATTTTAGGTGAATCGCTTGCTGCGGCCTAATCATTATGGGTATGCATTTTTCGCGAAAAATATCCGAACGCCTATTAGACTGCAACGTTTCTTCCTTGTGATTGGCTGCCGTCTGCGAGGGAAGACGTCGCCTTATTTGAACGAGCCACTCAGGAAGCGTTTGCCTCCGCGCTGAATTACTGTGATTGGTGTTGTAACAATCGACATGTTCCTGAAAGAAACTCACAAAACAGAGACTATGCTATAGCGTTTTAACTTTCAGCTAGTCTGGGAATCTTTTCACGAATTATGCATGATCCTACTAATGTAAATTATTTATGACCCAAAGTATTGCAGCAGGAGCTGTCAAAAGTTATAACTAGTTAGACATTTAAATACGTGATGAATCAAGTTTTTTTTTTTTTTTTCATTACATTCCATACCGAGGAATATCCTGGCCAATAAAACTGAGCAAAGGACATCCTACTATTTTAGTTCTATACTAGACGATGCTTACCATTAGGGCCGATTAGTGGTTTACATTCCCAACGAGGCACTCGAACCCATTACTCCAGGCAGCCGGGAGTGGCCATGCATGCATTATTTATAGTCTGTCTCACGCTTAGATTGCAGAACAGAGAAAATTGTGACCACTGTTACCGGTTTCATACTAACCGGCTTGTTAACATTAAATTTTTTTATTTTGTATACCATTGTTAATCATTATATTTTTTAATATATTTTTAAATTATACTATTTATTTATTTATCTTAGACCACAAAATAGTGTCTACTAACAGTATTATATGGTACAGTTGTAGTCATTCTGACAGAAAATATAATTAAATGCTAATCACCAATCAATTCACATGAGAAACAATTTGTAGCAGTCAGTTACTGTTAATAACAATGAATTCCGTGAAATTACGTTCTATGTTTAAAAAAAAAACTTTTAAAAATTTAATGATTAAAACAATGTGTTAAAAAAACGATTGAAACCAAGATGGCGTCTTTCAATTACGTCCTCTTAGAAAGAAATAAAATAAATATTAACAGATGATGCTATTGATGAAATAAAACAGGAAAATGTATTTCCACAAATCTCATTCGAATTTTTCTTTACAAAATACAATTATTATTCAGATACATTAAAAAAAAATTCATTACATTACACATTTTTTCCTGAATCTTTTGCGCCGAATGTCGTGCATCTGGGAACAGAGCGTGCGGAAACAAGGATAGCGCCTACAGCAAAAATCATGTAATGCCCATCTAAGTGCTCACTAAAATCTAAGGATGTGACGCGCTATAGAATGCACTGCTTGAAGCAGCTTTTTGTTCAGCTTATAATCCACACCGTGTTTGCAGGACGACAAAAAAAAATCAAGTGAAGTGTGTGTGTATTCCCATCGTATGGGAACAGTTTAATAATTAAAGTGTGTGTGGCGCCCGTGATTTCTGTCGTTCTGACGTCCTTATGTGTCAAACGTGATTGGTGGGAAAATTATTCTATTCGAGTCGCGTACATCGCACACTTTTGATCACAATTGAAAAAAAAAAAAAACAATTGTAGCAGGTAGTGCGTACAAGATTTGACCGCCATGTTTTCGAACCTGCCTGCGGTTTCACAACAGTTCACAGGGTGGTCGTGTGTATGGGAGGGATAAGGAGGAGATGTTTAATTTATGTTACAGCCAATGAGAGAAGAGTAGGGTGCCATTTTGACGGGACTTGAAAATTGATAATATCACACTGCGGCAATAAATTGTTGAGACATAACAATGCTCTGGTAATTCCTTCTTTAAAAATAAATCAATGCAATTACTTTGAAAACATTTAGCGATTAAGGTAAAAACAAATAAAAAACATTCATGATTAGAATTGTAAACTAAACATTTTACGTAACCCCATATTAATTTATATATTGAAAACTAGTGTGTAAAAACTGCTGATAAGATGTCACGGAATAATCATTTGGCAGTTAATATACTCATTTGTTTACACCATCAACATATGTCGGATACCATAGCGAAAAAATTGCATTGGCTAAAATTAACAGTAGTAATATTTTAATTGTGAGCCTACACCGCACATATCGTGTGCAGAGTCGTTTAGCATAACCAGCTATGTGCAATATTTTGACGTGACGTCTAATAAATCGATGAACGCCGTCTGCACGCACGAAAATGTGTCCCGTTACGCACATTGTCCCGTTGCGCTGTGTCCCGTTACGCTCATTGTACGCTTGCGCCGCATCTATCTCTCTTCCACTCGATTGAAACAACCATCGATAGACTTTTTCGAGGCACATTAAACTTTAAACACTCCCATTAGTTTCCTACTGTTCCTATCATCGTAATATCCTTAACAGAATAACACAGAATGGAAGAAGTTAAATAGCAAACATGTATAAAAATTATAGTTAAAATAATCTGTTCGTTAAAGTACTTCATAAACATATTTGAATAAATGAGTGCAAATAAAAGTAAATTTATCAATTAAATTGTAGATTTCATTTAACTCCTTCTTTGAATCCATAAAAAATAGTGATAATTCAATTAAAATGATTCAATTTTATTCATAAAAGTATGCAATCATTTCATAAATGTTTTGTTATGACGTTGTCACGTTAAACTATCGTCCGTAAACCGACTTTACAGACAACCAATTTTTTTAACGGTGAACCCAGCCTTAGTTCGCGTGCGTGCCGAGGGGAGGCGACACGTGAAGAGAGTTGCCCATTAATCTTTGATGCGGCAATCTCGATCCGTCGAACTTCCGCCCCTCTATTGACGTCTTCGTCTCCCGCGGGCCGCCCCGCGGGATAATCTCACGCCGTAACGGGTCATGCAACATTAACAACCCCACGCCCCGTAAATTTACCGCAAGAGACCTAGTGTATCACGCTTAGTTTGTAGTGCAGAGCAAATGGCACCACTGTTGTCACATTCATACTACCCGACTTGTTAACATTGAAAATCTCATTTTAATATATATATATATAATTGTTAATCATAGTAAGGTTTTTTTAAATTGTACCATTTGTTAATTTTTCAACAAAAGCATAAAATATCGTCCATTTGACAGTGTTATTACAGTTGTAGTCATTTTAAAATAAAAATAAATATATCCATGCAAAACACCAATTATTATTTCATAGAAGAAACTTGTTGTCGCGGTCGGCTCGAACAGAGAAATTTATTTTAAATATCAATAGATGTAAAAAAATGTTTGTTAATCAAAACTGTTGAAACCAAGACGACGTCGTTCATTTACGCCTCCTTAGAAGTATAAATTGAATGTTATCAGAAGATGCTCTTAATAAAATACAAAAAAAAAATATAGTATTTCCAAAATTTTCATTCCATTTTTTTCTTTGCAAAACACAATATTTCAGATACAGTAAATATTTGTATTGCATTATAAAGTTGTTTCGAAAAATGTTTTCGCTCTATGGCGTATAATTGGCCACAGAGCACACTGAAACAAGGATAGTGATAATAGCACACTTGTGGACTGGAAAGAGAGGGTAAATTGATATTGAAATGCCGACCGAAAACTGAGGATGAGACAAGTTAATTATATCTTTATTATTATTGAAGTGTAATTTCAGTCGAGGCAAAGACTCATCGGTAGGGCCATGCAGATTTCGCGAAAAGATTTTGAGACAAGCTGAAAGTTAAAACACTGTAGCATTGTCTGTGTTTCGTGATTGGGTGAGTTTCTTCGAGGTACATGTCGATTGTAACAACACCAATCACAGTGATCCAGTGCGGAAGCAAACGCGTCTTGAATGGCTCGGTCAAACAAGGCATCGACTTCTCTCGCAGACGGACGCCAGTCACAAGGAAGAAACCACAGGTGCGGGTATACCTTGTTGCAGTCTAATAGGTGTGCAGATCTTTTCGCGAAAAATGCCTGCCCCTACTCATCGGATCTTAACAAAAAGAAGACAAAAGAAAAAGAAGCAACGCCCAGGAGTGGAACGCTCGGGGGTGGAGAGGGGGTGGGGGATATTCGACAATTACCCCCCCCCCCCTAACCTCATTCACGGGCAAGTGTTAGTGAAGCGAAGCTACGTTGCTGCAGTTGTTTTTGTTACGCTTCCGTCAAACAGCGACACAATCGTCCTGCTCATCTCCACTCCTCGCGGACACAACCCGCTCCAAACACTCGGGCCGTCTACCAGCTACACATTTCGTACACATGGTGGTTTAAAGTATGTTAATACGTACTTCGTTGCTTGGTTTTACCGGTCAAACGAATTGTTGAATGTTTCATTTTATCCGTAGAGTGGATTATTGAATTTGAGTGTACCTAACGTTCCACTTCTTACGCGCGTGGCGGCAACGCACACATTCTTCAAGGCTGGGTTTAAAAACTACGCAAAGGAACGCAACAGCACAACACGTAACCAACGCAAGAAAGTCACAATCGTGCATAAAGCACGCAAGTCACAAGACGTCGCCAATCCTATAACTTAAAAAATGTAAAACAGTAGAAAACAAATTATTGTACTCCGGGTTTATTTTGATTATTCGTATTTTTTTACGAAAACCAAACTTGATCCAAAAAAAAAATTGTATTCTATCATTGTGTGAAATTTTAACACACGTGAACATGATGCATATAATTAATAGTACATCGTGAACAAACTATTGAGCTTCTACGCATGTAACGTTTGCATCTTTTAAAGTTTTTCGGAACACTCCTCTTCAAATACGGCAGTCGATAATGCCAGGGTTGCGGAGTTTGTAAATAGGTTGCCCTAAAATGTGATTTTTTAACATGTTGCGTCTTGCGTTTCTTGAGCTGTTGCACTGCGCTTCTTGCGTAGTTCATAAACCCGGCCTCGCTCGTCGGAAACGTAGTCGTTCGAGACGCAGAGGCAGGCCCGTAAGGCACGAATGGAGCGTCTCAGGCGGGAAAACGGTCGCGGTCTTTGATGAGGTTTCACGTCTCCGGCTGGAGTTGCCTGGAGAGGTATCTGTAAAGCCTGGAGAAGCTAGGGATGCTGGAACGGGGGACGCACCACAATGCCGAAATACCACAACGCCGAACGTACAATAACGCCGAAAACCATAACGCCGAATACCATAACGCCGAATGCAAAATTGACTACAACGCCGACAGTTAGAAAACTGCTGTGTACCACCACGCCGAATTACCACAACGCCGAAATACATTAACGCCGGAAAATGTCATTGCAGGACTGCCACAAAGGTTAGGTTAGGTAAGGTTAGCACACAAATTCATTCAGTTGTTTTTCATTTTGTTCCTGTGCCCCCCTCCCCCCTTTCCCGCAGCAACATTTTTCGGCGTTACTGTATTTCGGCGTTGTGGTACACAGCAGTTTTCTAGCTGTCGGCGTTGCGGTCAATTTGGCATTCGGCGTTATGGTATTCGGCGTTATTGTACGTTCGGCATTGTGGTATTTCGGCGTTGTGGTAACGACCCGATGGAACGCAGGTCGGACACTAGCAGGCGCGATGCCGTGCGAGTGCGCTGTCTCGACCTCAGCCAGGGCCGTAGCCGGGATGTCGTGAAGAACGTCCAGTATTTTTATGAGCATGTTTTCTTTATAGTTAAATACTAAAAGTAAATTCACTATCACACTGAAATCTGAGGAAATATAATACTTTTTTAAAACTCCAACATTTTACACGCATAATTTTAAGAAAGGATTAATTATCTTGAGAAATGGAAAATGAACAATTTACGTTTTTTTAAATTTTTAATTAATTGTTTTTAATACTTCGTTCATAAATAAATTGCTTGTTGATTTCGTTAAAAAAAACAAGCCGATAATACATAAATTAATGTCATTAAATACGTGAGAGACACATGTACAGTTTGTATGAACATTCATGACTACAGTAACAGGTGTGCAAGACGGTATTAAATAAAGACTACTTGGAATAACAATTCTTGTCGCTTCTGTGTGTGAGGGAATGCCGGGCTACAAAGGGGAGGGAATACATTAACGCAGCCCTCTAGTATTACAATAATCTTAAAAAAAAATTTTTTTTCTCTGTAACCTCATGTAGCTAAGTGGCTGTGATTTACTTATTCTGGCTTCGCTTGTTTTTGTTTAATCCTGGAAGGGAGGGGTCCGGACCCCGGCTACGCCACTGTCACAGCGTTTTGCTGTGTTTTTGTCTCGTTTCAACTGTTTTGCTGAATTTTTTTTGGGTTCAATATTTTTGTGCTATCATCATTTGTGATGTTTTTTTTTTTCGTTCTGTTAGTCCATTTTTCTTTGTTTGTTGACCATATTCCTGTTATGGAATATTATGTGGTGTTTATATCCTGATGACAACAGAATTTTTTTGCTTAATTTGAGTTTTTTTTTGTCTTTTGTGTTTTTTTGTAGTTTTCTTCTACAGACATACATGTGCTTAGCAATGGCGTATGTCCAAAAGCTTACATCAAGTCACAGCGTCACCGCGCTCCGTGAGTTCAGGGCAAGGCATTCCTCGCCAGACCGGCTTCATTAGTACAAGAGTCTCCCACTGAAGTGGCCTACCAACCTGAAAGCAATGGGCGCAAACCAAGTGGCACACCCCTCTTCCTGTTTATTTCATTTAGACTATTCATACTTATTCTTGAACCAGTCATTTCACACGTACCTATACTTCAATGTAATATTTCAGCACGAAAACAAATAAAAGGTAAACAATTTTATATTAGGGCAGAAAGCATTTTAATGAAAATATTAAAACGTTCTTCGAAAAAAAAAAGTGTTTCTTACATTGTTGCCTTTTTATATTGCATAAACATTATTAAAAAAACATAGCTTAGTGGTAATGTTAAAATAATACTGATATAATTTTTTTACCTTAGGTTTGAAATCTTGCCTGAAATTACGTCGTAGAAACGGCTAAATTAAGATATATTTTTTAACAACAAACGAACTCTAATAACGATCTTAATTTGATCGAACTCTCTTGGAGGCAGTTAACATTGATATGATAAATCGAAAGTTCTTTTTTTTTCTTTCTTTCCCTGACGTAATTTTGTTAAAGTATCTAGGCAAAGAACTTCGAGGAAAAGTACTTTTCAAAGGCGCATGTCCAGGATCTCGGCCAAGCGTGTAAGTTGCGGTTGTTCGCTTCCAGCGGTGCGCGTCGCATGCCCTTTCGTGCAGACCGTTTAGAAACCTTGCAAGGATGAATAAGGGGGAGGGGGGAAAGAGCCTTTCAAGGGAGGAATTCGGCGGGGGAGTCGCATTCGATCCGCGCGCTCGTTGGGAAAGGCATTTTGAAAGTAACCGCCGAGCCGGGAAAACAAATATCGGGAGAATGTTCGCGCACGGCTGACTGTTCACGTCAGTTTTACTGGCGATTTTTTTTACCCCCTTCTTTTTTCCTTCGAGAGGCCATACGCCAGCGTTCAAAACCAGTTAAGTACCTGAACTTCTACAGAGAACTCTTGACGGGGTTTTTATTTGCGTGATATTTGGCAGACTGTAATTTTTTTTCCTGGAAACGGTAACAGAAATATTCATGTAAAATTACAGATATTTGTAAAGTTGTACATTTTCACGAAAACAACTGTAAAACTACAAAATAGTGTTCGAAATAACACTGGGTTCGGATTCTCGCCCGAGCATTTTGTTTTGTTGTTGTTTCGTTGTTCCAGTACCTCCAATGGTTAAAGTAAGTTATCTGTAAACCTTTTCTTGAATAGCTTTCCAGTATTAACTGCGCACATTAATAAGCGCGATAAAAAAAGTAAAGTCAAATTATTGAACATTCAATTATCTATTCCATGGTATCGAAAATTATGCTTTAATGATACATAAATTAAAATATAAAATTGTGCGTCAATTTTTGTATGAAATACTCAGTATTATATTGAAAAACAATATACCATTTTTATTTATAGAACGTTTGATTTATGAAATTTAGAAAATTAATCTTGGTTTGTTTTTGCACATTTTTAATACCATGAAGAAAATGCAAACTAGGTTCTTAGTAGTGAAAATTTTTTTAGACACTGCAGACCTATATTTCCTGTTTATTTCCGAAATTAGCTGAGACGTTTGATTAGGTTATGTGTGTTGGACAAACTATGAATCTTTCCATAAAATATGTATATTATTGTACGTTAGACGAACAACGTTCAACATTTGTAATGTGCTGTAACGGACCAGATAATTATACGAGAAAAAACTCGCTTGTGTGGAAAATAGACCGAAAAGTTAAATTGTCGTACTTGAATAATAGCGTAAAAGTTGCGCTTCGCAGCCGCCACGTGTTTGCCATCTCTTTCTCGCCTCATTCTAGAGCGAGTCCTGAACTTCCCTTCCCCCATACCACCTCCCTTCCCCTTTTGCAAACCCAACCCTCTCCGGTAATCAATTTCCTCCTCGGGACTTGGCAATGCCGAGGTAGCCACCTCCCCCCTCCTCTTCCTTCCCAAAGAGACTGAGAGATACCAGCCACGCATTGTTCTCCTCCAGCCCCATATCCATAATTCCAGCGACCGCCTGCTGCTCTCTGGAGATCACCCCCTCCCCCACCCCCCAAATACTCCATCCCGCCTCTCGCAAAACAGAAATAGCCATACCCCTCCACTCTACTTCACGGAGAAACCTGAGATTCATTGACGCCGAGTCAGACAACCAAACAGCCTGCGTTCGTGCTTCTACGGATTTTTTATTCTTATGCTGCTGTAGAGGTAAATGCCAGGTGAGGTTAGGTCTGTTACATATAATACAATTTCCGCAAAATTCAGTTCCTTATTGAAAGGAAACTTCTCTGGACGCGATGAGGGTAAAATTTCAAGGCCGAATTTTAACGCGTTTTCGTGAAACATTGTTGTGAAATGTTTCTGCCGCGAAAAGTAGGTACATCGAGTAGGTATCTGCTTGTTTCTAATCATTGTGCAAAATGGAATTTCAATTTTTTAAAGTAGTTTACCAATAATTATTAACAGTTGAATAATTTGGCTAGGAACGTTTAATACTATAAAGTTTCCGCACACGTAAGAAATCATACTTCTATGGCATTACTAAAATATTAACCTGAAGCTTTTTAAAATTCATATTATAAGACTACTTTATTTTTTTTAGTTTTAATATTTTTTGCTTAAACGACTGAAATCAGTCTGTAAATACTTCCTACAAACATACCTTAACCTTGTTGAACTGATTAAACATTGTTATGTAATATTATTTTATAATGTTATTAAAAATGTTAAAAAAAATAGTGCGTGGAGTCCCTCCGCGCGGAAGAAGTGAAACTTCGTAATGTGGAAATGAAAATAAGAAGGGTTGCTAACGCTCGCGCTGGCCTGTAATAGGTATAGGGCCTACTACGCGCATGTGTTCAAGTGCCACGCATTCACTCTCGCTCTGTCTCTTTCTATTCACCCTCCTTAGGAGCGTTGAACGTTTAACGCAACAGTGCTTTCATACCCCCTCCATGGTAGAGTTAAACGTTTAACGCAACCTTGTTGGAAGTCGCATTAGAAGTTTCACTTCAAAAATAAAAATGTTTTCCAGTGACGAGATTTAACCACGTCCTATGGGGGTCAACAAGCGCATGCTCTACCACTGTGCTACTAAGCTTATAGAGAGTTAAGGAGAATAGTACTTATTATAATTAGGGTAATGTATAGTAATCTTGCGTATTTCAAAACATGAAATTACTTTTTACAATGACTACTTTAATTTACCAGATATATTCCAGGGTAGTTTCACTATCATAAAGTTACAACTAACGCACCAATACGTTTGGTATGCCACCTGATATATTCGAAAGTGACTATATTCGGGTTTATGTTGCTACACGTTGTTCCGCCATATTGTTTACACATTTGCTTTCACGTAATTACTCCTATAAAATGCCGTATACTAAGAGCTTAAATGTCAACACACAACAATAAAAATAAACCTTCGCTAATTTAACCGTAAAACAAGCTCAACTGATGGGGGAAAAAAACTGGAGTAACTGGACAAAATAGAAAAGAGCTCTGGCTACAAGCGCATTTCATTCAATCGTTCAGTTTATTCGTCCGATCAGGATTCAGATACTGACGTAAATTCGGTGTGCATGGTGCCCCTTTCAGTTCTCGCACCACGCGCTATTCGTTATTCATCCGACCAATCAGCGAGCTCGTCTACGCGCACCGGCGCGGAAAGCTCTCTGCGACCGTTAATTATTTGGTTATGCCGGGATTTAGCACATTGCGTGCGGCGCGCCTCACACTACGCTGTCAGAAATCACGGTCAACTTACAGACTTCTCACAACAGGGTTGGTAAAAAGTTCTTTGAATGATTCTTGCAACTGGTAAAGATAAATTTAAAAAAATAATTTTGGACATGCGACATTGCTGGTTTACTCTGTGTGTCAACAACGTCACAACTGAAGTAGCTTGGCTTCTGGGTTGTAGCCGTGTCCTTGGCAAATAATTCAACCAACGTAGGTAACTGCTCCCTGATGATGGCGACTGCAATGTCGACCGATACGTCGGTGAATTATTCGCCAAGGACACGGCTACAACCCAGAAGCCAAGCTACTTCAGACAATGGCCGTGAAAGCCTGCGAACATTATTAACGTCACAACTGTCTTGTCTGAGGAGGCCTGATGTGTTTGCCTGTGCTGTAGTGGAGTTGCCAGAATATGTTTAATTTCATCACTGTGTTCGCATGTGCGTCTCTGTATTGTCGTTGTGTGGACATTATCTGTTTAGCATAATAGTTGTGTTCCTCTGTTTGTCACTGTGTTGTCCAATGTTGTTGGTTGTCTGTATTTTCTGTTCTTGTTGCAAGTGTCTTGTAATTGTGAGCCAACTGTGTTAGTTTGTGCTGTAATATTGTTGTCATTTATTATTTCCTCGAAATTCTCTGTGCTGTCTATACATTTAACTTTTGCCTTCGGATGTCTGCGTTTGTGTATTCATTTTTTCTTTGTCTATTATTCAGGTTTTCTCTATTACGCAAAGTGTAAAACATTAATAGTTTATGTCCAAAATAATGTTTTATATCAAGGTTAGTGAAGTTAAAATACCGCACCTAGCATAAAATGACTAGTGATACTGATGCAAGATCGTGTTTTTATGCGTGTTAAATTTACTGAAAAACTTTTTATGATCGTATGAACGATTTATGCAAAAGGAAATAAATAAACACAACATAATACACCTCACATGTACGATACGTTCTTTATGGTTCCAGATAAATGGATCTTCGTAAAAACTACTAATGACATCGGTTCCCATGCTTTATGTTCTGTCGTGAACGCAGTGAACATGCACTTCGAAGCAAGAATAGATTTTTAGATGTATACTTAACAAGTTTAGGGCCTTGATCATTCTCCCTGATGATACTTGTGAGTATAAGAAATCTCTGTACTGTTGTATTACGAATATATCCTTGGATTTACGAAGACCCGAGGACAATTTTTAGCCACTGTTTTTAACAGTAGCCTATATGAAAAAAACGTGAAACATACGACCACACAACTACGCGCCCCTTTTTTTTCATACAGAATGAGTCAGAATTCGATTGAAAAACTTCAGTTACTGGGTTCATCAAGAAAAAAAAAATTGGTTGTCTGTAAAGTCGGTTTACGGACGATAGTTTAACGTGACAACGCCATAACAAAACATTGATGAAATGTTATCTTTAAAAGATTTGTGCAATGGGAGTGCATGACTTGATGTAAGTTTTTGGACATACGCCATTGCTAAGAACTTTTTCTGTTTGAAGAAAAACTAATAAATAAAATAAATAAATAAAAATACTCAAAAAAAAAAGACAAGAAACACACAAAATTAAGCAAACAATTGCTGTTGTCAACAAGGATATGAACACCACAAAATATTCCGAAACAGGAATATGGTCAGCAAACAAACAAAGAAAAACAAAGAAAAATGTACTAAGAGAACGAAAAAATCCCCACAAATGATGACAACACAAAAATATTGAAACCCAAAATAATTCAGCACAACAGTTGAAGCGAGACAAAAAACATGACAAAACGAAAAGACAAACAAATACAATAGTTTTACCTAAACAGAAACAAGCGACGTTTCGGGAACTGCTATCTGCTCCCGTCCTCAGGCAGAGACGCACATGGTACGGAAACACAGGTGCGACTGAGAAGGGGCTGCCGCCGTTTCCTCATATGCTCGGCCGGGAGCGTGTGACAGCGATACCGGGAACTATTACGTTCCCATAACTCGCTATGTGGTCGCCAATATAAATAGTGCAACCCCGTCACTTTGATCGAATCATTGGAAACGTCGGCGGGGCGCGATGTGTGTGATTTTAAGATTAAAGGTGGCTCACGGTCCAGAAGAAGTAAAATAGCTGTCGCATGTTGCTTGGCTCTATTTTTAATAGTGTAGGTGTCAGGCGGGGGGAGGTCACCCTTTCCCCTCAGTTAGTTGGCTAACTGATGCACGAGAGTGTCGTGATGTCTGTATTTAGAGGCGTGTGGAGTGTGCGCAAAAATGGCCTAATTAATTTCGTTGTGTGAGTGTAGTGTATAGCTCCAAGGCCGCACATACCCGGCTGACCAAGCAGGCATATCATCGTGTAAGTTTACCGATGTGTAGGAGAAATTACATAGATTAGTAAACACCTGGCCGCCTTAAGGACCGAACTATTGCGTTCCAGTATAGTTTGGTCAAAGTTAGGCTAAACCAGTATTGCTGTAGTTAGCCCCCAGGCTGTTGTCGTCTAAACCTGAAAAATAGAGAGTGAAATTAGTAAATGAATGTCATCCTATTCTATTATTGTTCGAGCAGAGAGATGCCCTCGTCCAGTGTTTTTTTTTTTTTTTTTTTGTCGCAATTCAAAAACCCATGCCTTCCGAAACGCGGCCGGCACTGGAGGTGAAGCCTGCCAGGCGGGTCTCGCCCTTCAGGCATACGGAGTCAGCCCTAACACACAGGCAGTGGACCGCTGCATGGGTCAAAACCTACACCTGCATGCTTCGGACCATTTCGAATTAGCAAGAAAATGAAAGTTACATTAATGAATTAATTAATAATGGCTGGGGAAAACAACTAGCAAGGACTAGTGGAGGAGGTGGGGGAAGGAAAGATTTGGTATTTAAAGGAATTTGGGCCTGCGGTCGAGTTGTCGCTGGTTTATAATTAGAGCCCCGCTGGGTCAAAGGTAGTGTTGACGCAATAAAATAGAGCCCCGCTGGGCCAAAAGTAGTGTTGACGCAATATTTACGAGTCCTGGGCATGTCAATCATTGGCTAGTCCAATGTTGATTATTTGCACCGCAGGACGTAGACAGGCACATCGGGGCCAGAGAGAAACGTCTGCTATGTTTGCTAAGTTGCCCTGCGTACATGGGATGTGTGGATTCTAGTATAACCTGGCTTAGGCAAGTCGCGGTTTTTTAAACTGTCGCTGTGCAGCTGGGTCGTAGTCCGGAAGTGAATTCATATAAGTATTGGCATGTTCAGGGAGCTGGCCATAAAAAGACCTGTTTTGCCGTTTTATATATTCCTCTACATATTCTACTTTGAGTAGCTGGTGTACTTCTAGTGTGCTGGTGTACCAGCCGCAATCTGCAATGGCTCTAAGAAATTTATTTTGAGTGACCTGTACTTTATCGATATGGCATTTTGCTGCATAGCCCCAGATTTCGCAAGCATATAATAATTGAGGGCGAACTATTTGTAAATACAGCTGTAATTTTTTCTTTCTAGGAAATTGGGGGGCCTTAAACATTGAGTATAGGCTGCGCAAAGTGCCTCGCGCAAACTGTGTCACCTTAGTGGTGTGAACTTTCCAGGTGAGCCTGGTATCTAGAGTTAAACCTAAATATCTAGCCGATTTAACAAATGGTATGGCTTGATTAAAAATTTTTAATTCGCGGTCGGGGGTGGTGTATTTTTTAGTTAAAATTAAAGTTGTGGACTTGGCTCCATTTATTTTAATGCGCCAGCGAATGTACCATTGTTCGAGTGAGGTAAGCTGCCTCTGAACTTTGGTTAAAGCAAACTTCAAATTCGGGGATTGATATATTATTGCAGTGTCGTCTGCATATAATTGCACGTGGGCATGTTCCCGCGGGATGTCGGCTGTGTAAACATTATAGAAAAAGGTTGAGAGTGGGGACCCCTGCGGCACACCTGCTGTCAGCTCCCGAGTGGATGATTTCGCCCCTCTATTGATACAAAAAATTTTCGACGCCATAAATAGTGGGCCACCAGATGAATATACGTGTCTGGAAAGTTAAATGTAATTAATTTTTGAATTAAGCCAGGTATCCAAACTTTGTCGAAAGCTTTTTCCGCGTCTAGCATCGTTGCGACAGTAAATTTCGCTCGTGAATTAAAACCGTCAGTGGCCTCTTCAATGAGCTTAATTAGGGGGTGAGAGGTAGAGTGGCCCCTTCTAAAACCAAATTGGTTATCTGGAATGACTTCGTGTTCGTCCGAATGGTGTTGAATTTTCGAAAAAATTTTACTCATGCTATTTAGGAGGCTAATAGGTCGCCTGTTTTGTGGTAGTGACGCATTTTTTCCCGGTTTCGGAATGGTGATAACTTTAGCTAGTTTCCATGACGCTGGGTAGGAAAGTATTGTATAGCCTGAAATGATAATTTCTTTAAAGTATCAAAATTTATTCCGTCAGGTCCGCCTGCTTTATTTTTTGGTCGCGAGTGAATAGCTTCTAAGAGCTCTTTAATTGTTACGAGTTCCGGCTCGGCTTGTGGAACGATTTGTAAATAGTTATTAACAGCTACTGTCGTGGTCCTAGTAAACTGAGGCTCGTTTATGTCCTCGTTTGGTGAAAATTGTTTTTCAAAAATGTCTGCTATAGCATTTGCTTTATCTATCGCGTCATATTTAATGCCCGCGTTTGTAACAATGGCCGGTGTGGAGATAAATTTATTTTTCCCTCGTAAATTGCGTGTGAGCCGCCACATTTGCCGAGGTTGAGTTGCGCACTCTGTTATTAAGTTTCCGTATTTTTCTATTTTTAAATCTTTAAGTTTTCGCGAGACTTGAGCTTTAAGGCGATTGTATTCAGTCCTAGCTTGCGGTGTTCTCGTTCGTTGATAAGTGTTGCGCGCCTGCCGTTTTAAAACGATTAGCATGTCTACATCTGGGTAATTTATTCGCGTAAATTCTCTTTTATTCACGATTTTCGTGTGTTTTTTGCGCACGTCTGTAATTGTGTCGGTGAAAAGTTTTACGTGAGTTTCGAGCTCATCTGCTGTGTCTATCGCTGGAGTTTCTGTAAAAGTTAATTCCAGGTCTTCGCGAAATTTGTCCCAGTCGGGAATACCAAAAGTGCGGCTAAATATCGCTGCGCAAAATTGAGCATTAAAAGTTAATTGAATTAGTACCGGAAAATGGTCTGAGTCAAGCTCATCTAATTTTTCTGAAATAACCTGCGCACCTGGTATGTTTGTAAGAGCTATATCTAATATGTCAGGCATGCCGCCATTCGTTGGATAGCAAGTTGGCGAGCCTGGAGCAAACATTTCGTAATTATTTGCTACCGAATGATCTAATAATTTTCTGCCTGCTGGGTTAGTATTTTTGCATCCCCAGTCTTCGTTTTTGCTGTTTAAATCGCCTGCGATGAAAAAGTGTTGCTGTGGATTAATTAATTTATTTAAATCCCTAGAAAGTAGTGGCTTATCTGGGGGTTTATATACTGCCGACATGCAGACATGCGCATTTTTATTACGAATATTTATGCTGGTGGCCTCTAGGTGCTCTAAGCCAGTTATTTCTATCGGATGGTGATGAATCCCGTGTTTAATTAATATGGCTGTGCCGCCCCCACGAGTGGCGCGGTCAGTGCGGTAAGTGGTGTAACCACAAATATTAAATCGATGATGCGGTGATAGGTGAGTCTCGGTAATGAATGCCACATCAATCCCATATATTACAAGGCACTGTTCCAACTCGTACGACCGAAGGCGGAGACCACATGCATTAAAGTTTAGGAGTTGTAGTGTTTTCCCCATGTTTACTGCCATTTACTGGAGCACTGTCGCGAGTGCTTCCAATAGAATGGTTTGGCGGTATTTAATGCTCTCGGTGGAGCGGATGCGTGCGTATTACGGTTCGAGTGCCTTCACTAAATTCCAATAATCGCACATGCGCAAGATCTCTGCGAGTTCCGCGAGGCTAGTGATATTATTATTTGGCTGTGCTTCTGGCGCGGTTTCTGTTCTATGCTGCTGGCTCTTCTCGACGCGAGCCTGCACGATTTCCGTTGCCGTGCGCCGCGGTGCGCTTACGCCTGACGTAGCTGCCGCGTATGACGTGGAAGCTACTGCCTGTGTTTGATTTATGCCCGGTTGGCTGGCCTGCTCGCTGGGCCGTGCGTTTCGCGGACTGCGCTCTGTTGTTGTTGTTGTTGCCCGGTGCACGTGTTCCCTGGTGGGTGCGGGGGGAGGGGGGAAACTTTCCCGCGTCGGTGCGGCCGGCTGTGCTCGCGAGGCTGTGCGCGCAGCTTTCTGTGCTGCCTGTTCCGCGGCGGCCTGTCTCCGCGACTCTACGATCTTCAAAAACGCGGGGCACTGTCGCCAGGCCGCGGTGTGGCCTGTCTCTTTACAGTTCGAGCACACCTTTGGTGCCTCCTCTGGGACTGGGCATTCGCTGCGGGGATGCGAACCCGCGAAACCTGATGCATTTAGGTACTTCTGAACATCTTTCCGGTGGTGTGTCCGAAGGAACTACACCTCTTACAGAGCGGGACGTCTTCCGCGCGAGTCGTGTACCGCTCAATCTTTATACCACTTGTGTAGTATAGTTGTTTGACGGCGTAGATGTCGTGCGCGCTAGGTGCCACGCACACCACGAATGACGGTGTTGGCTCGAAAAACTCTTGCCCTGAGTTGCGGTCTGTTAGCCGCCGACTGAGCTGTTTGATGAAATTTACTTTAAACCCGAGCGCGGTGAGCTCCTCAGAAATCGCATCAACCGGCGTGAATTTACTCAAATTCTTTATCACTACTTTTTCCCCTCGCTCGCTGGGCTGGGAGAAAGTGTGGAAAGGCACATCGTTTGCCTTAAACCAAGCGGTCGCTTTGTCTTGGTCCAATTTGCCATCAAAAGTTATGCGCACTTCTTGACGCTTCGTCAGCGTCATTCGGTTTTTGATGCCGAGTCGCGCGAAGGCAGGGCCCAAGCTGCCGATTGCCTGACTGTTGCGGATTACGAATGGTACGCGTTTGTAGCGCGGAGCCTCGTCAGTCGGTGTCCGTTGTTGCGGTGTCGGTACCGCTTGTGACGCATCGCTATTACGCCTGCGTTGTCTACGCTCAACAGTGGTGAAGCCACTGTTGTCGTCATCGATTGTTGTTGTGGGCTGGAGCCCTGACGGTTTTTTGATTTGACTCGCTTGTTCGGTGTCTGATTCGCTACTCTCGTGCAGCCGCTTTGTCGCCGTGCCTACCTCCATCTCCTCGTCGCTACTACTCATCGCAAGTAGGTGCCCCGCCTTGAAAAAAGCAGGGCACACAACAGGCGTATCGTCCGACCTAACTAGCGTGGTATTCCTATCTGTTCGCCGCGTCCTAGCTACCTATCGAACCTAGCACCTTACGCACTTGCCACTGACCTGAGCTTCCTTTTTAGGAACGCCAGGCTAGGCAAAGAGAGAGGCTGACCCTTCTCCGACCAGCACGCGGTAAAGAATGAGAAGGGGCCGCCGTTTCCTCATATGCTCGGCCGGGAGCGTGTGACAGCGATACCGGGAACTATTACGTTCCCATAACTCGCTATGTGGTCGCCAATATAAATAGTGCAACCCCGTCACTTTGATCGAATCATTGGAAACGTCGGCGGGGCGCGATGTGTGTGATTTTAAGATTAAAGGTGGCTCACGGTCCAGAAGAAGTAAAATAGCTGTCGCATGTTGCTTGGCTCTATTTTTAATAGTGTAGGTGTCAGGCGGGGGGAGGTCACCCTTTCCCCTCAGTTAGTTGGCTAACTGATGCATGAGAGTGTCGTGATGTCTGTATTTAGAGGCGTGTGGAGTGTGCGCAAAAATGGCCTAATTAATTTCGTTGTGTGAGTGTAGTGTATAGCTCCAAGGCCGCACATACCCGGCTGACCAAGCAGGCATATCATCGTGTAAGTTTACCGATGTGTAGGAGAAATTACATAGATTAGTAAACACCTGGCCGCCTTAAGGACCGAACTATTGCGTTCCAGTATAGTTCGGTCAAAGTTAGGCTAAACCAGTATTGCTGTAGTTAGCCCCCAGGCTGTTGTCGTCTAAACCTGAAAAATAGAGAGTGAAATTAGTAAATGAATGTCATCCTATTCTATTATTGTTCGAGCAGAGAGATGCCCTCGTCCAGTGTTTTTTTTTGTCGCAATTCAAAAACCCATGCCTTCCGAAACGCGGCCGGCACTGGAGGTGAAGCCTGCCAGGCGGGTCTCGCCCTTCAGGCATACGGAGTCAGCCCTAACACACAGGCAGTGGACCGCTGCATGGGTCAAAACCTACACCTGCATGCTTCGGACCATTTCGAATTAGCAAGAAAATGAAAGTTACATTAATGAATTAATTAATAATGGCTGGGGAAAACAACTAGCAAGGACTAGTGGAGGAGGTGGGGGAAGGAAAGATTTGGTAATTAAAGGAATTAGGGCCTGCGGTCGAGTTGTCGCTGGTTTATAATTAGAGCCCCGCTGGGTCAAAGGTAGTGTTGACGCAATAAAATAGAGCCCCGCTGGGCAAAAAGTAGTGTTGACGCAATATTTACGAGTCCTGGGCATGTCAATCATTGGCTAGTCCAATGTTGATTATTTGCACCGCAGGACGTAGACAGGCACATCGGGGCCAGAGAGAAACGTCTGCTATGTTTGCTAAGTTGCCCTGCGTACATGGGATGTGTGGATTCTAGTATAACCTGGCTTAGGGAAGTCGCGGTTTTTTAAACTGTCGCTGTGCAGCTGGGTCGTAGTCCGGAAGTGAATTCATATAAGTATTGGCATGTTCAGGGAGCTGGCCATAAAAAGACCTGTTTTGCCGTTTTATATATTCCTCTACATATTCTACTTTGAGTAGCTGGTGTACTTCTAGTGTGCTGGTGTACCAGCCGCAATCTGCAATGGCTCTAAGAAATTTATTTTGAGTGACCTGTACTTTATCGATATGGCATTTTGCTGCATAGCCCCAGATTTCGCAAGCATATAATAATTGAGGGCGAACTATTTGTAAATACAGCTGTAATTTTTTCTTTCTAGGAAATTGGGGGGCCTTAAACATTGAGTATAGGCTGCGCAAAGTGCCTCGCGCAAACTGTGTCACCTTAGTGGTGTGAACTTTCCAGGTGAGCCTGGTATCTAGAGTTAAACCTAAATATCTAGCCGATTTAACAAATGGTATGGCTTGATTAAAAATTTTTAATTCGCGGTCGGGGGCGGTGTATTTTTTAGTTAAAATTAAAGTTGTGGACTTGGCTCCATTTATTTTAATGCGCCAGCGAGTGTACCATTGTTCGAGTGAGGTAAGCTGCCTCTGAACTTTGGTTAAAGCAAACTTCAAATTCGGGGATTGATATATTATTGCAGTGTCGTCTGCATATAATTGCACGTGGGCATGTTCCCGCGGGATGTCGGCTGTGTAAACATTATAGAAAAAGGGTGAGAGTGGGGACCCCTGCGGCACACCTGCTGTCAGCTCCCGAGTGGATGATTTCGCCCCCTCTATTGATACAAAAAATTTTCGACGCCATAAATAGTGGGCCACCAGATGAATATACGTGTCTGGAAAGTTAAATGTAATTAATTTTTGAATTAAGCCAGGTATCCAAACTTTGTCGAAAGCTTTTTCCGCGTCTAGCATCGTTGCGACAGTAAATTTCGCTCGTGAATTAAAACCGTCAGTGGCCTCTTCAATGAGCTTAATTAGGGGGTGAGAGGTAGAGTGGCCCCTTCTAAAACCAAATTGGTTATCTGGAATGACTTCGTGTTCGTCCGAATGGTGTTGAAGTCGTTTGAGTAAAATTTTTTCGAAAATTTTACTCATGCTATTTAGGAGGCTAATAGGTCGCCTGTTTTGTGGTAGTGACGCATTTTTTCCCGGTTTCGGAATGGTGATAACTTTAGCTAGTTTCCATGACGCTGGGTAGGATTTAAGAATAAAAATAGCATTTATTATTTTAAGAAAGTATTGTATAGCCTGAAATGATAATTTCTTTAAAGTATCAAAATTTATTCCGTCAGGTCCGCCTGCTTTATTTTTTGGTCGCGAGTGAATAGCTTCTAAGAGCTCTTTAATTGTTACGAGTTCCGGCTCGGCTTGTGGAACGATTTGTAAATAGTTATTAACAGCTACTGTCGTGGTCCTAGTAAACTGAGGCTCGTTTATGTCCTCGTTTGGTGAAAATTGTTTTTCAAAAATGTCTGCTATAGCATTTGCTTTATCTATCGCGTCATATTTAATGCCCGCGTTTGTAACAATGGCCGGTGTGGAGATAAATTTATTTTTCCCTCGTAAATTGCGTGTGAGCCGCCACATTTGCCGAGGTTGAGTTGCGCACTCTGTTATTAAGTTTCCGTATTTTTCTATTTTTAAATCTTTAAGTTTTCGCGAGACTTGAGCTTTAAGGCGATTGTATTCAGTCCTAGCTTGCGGTGTTCTCGTTCGTTGGTAAGTGTTGCGCGCCTGCCGTTTTAAAACGATTAGCATGTCTACATCTGGGTAATTTATTCGCGTAAATTCTCTTTTATTCACGATTTTCGTGTGTTTTTTGCGCACGTCTGTAATTGTGTCGGTGAAAAGTTTTACGTGAGTTTCGAGCTCATCCGCTGTGTCTATCGCTGGAGTTTCTGTAAAAGTTAATTCCAGGTCTTCGCGAAATTTGTCCCAGTCGGGAATACCAAAAGTGCGGCTAAATATCGCTGCGCAAAATTGAGCATTAAAAGTTAATTGAATAAGTACCGGAAAATGGTCTGAGTCAAGCTCATCTAATTTTTCTGAAATAACCTGCGCACCTGGTATGTTTGTAAGAGCTATATCTAATATGTCAGGCATGCCACCATTCGTTGGATAGCAAGTTGGCGAGCCTGGAGCAAAAATTTCGTAATTATTTGCTACCGAATGATCTAATAATTTTCTGCCTGCTGGGTTAGTATTTTTGCATCCCCAGTCTTCGTTTTTGCTGTTTAAATCGCCTGCGATGAAAAAGTGTTGCTGTGGATTAATTAATTTATTTAAATCCCTAGAAAGTAGTGGCTTACCTGGGGGTTTATATACTGCCGACATGCAGACATGCGCATTTTTATTACGAATATTTATGCTGGTGGCCTCTAGGTGCTCTAAGCCAGTTATTTCTATCGGATGGTGATGAATCCCGTGTTTAATTAATATGGCTGTGCCGCCCCCACGAGTGGCGCGGTCAGTGCGGTAAGTGGTGTAACCACAAATATTAAATCGATGATGCGGTGATAGGTGAGTCTCGGTAATGAATGCCACATCAATCCCATATATTACAAGGCACTGTTCCAACTCGTACGACCGAAGGCGGAGACCACATGCATTAAAGTTTAGGAGTTGTAGTGTTTTCCCCATGTTTACTGCCATTTACTGGAGCACTGTCGCGAGTGCTTCCAATAGAATGGTTTGGCGGTATTTTATGCTCTCGGTGGAGCGGATGCGTGCGTAATACGGTTCGAGTGCCTTCACTAAATTCCAATAATCGCACATGCGCAGGATCTCTGCTAGTTCCGCGAGGCTAGTGATATTATTATTTGGCTGTGCTTCTGGCGCGGTTTCTGTTCTATGCTGCTGGCTCTTCTCGACGCGAGCCTGCACGATTTCCGTTGCCGTGCGCCGCGGTGCGCTTACGCCTGACGTAGCTGCCGCGTATGACGTGGAAGCTACTGCCTGTGTTTGATTTATGCCCGGTTGGCTGGCCTGCTCGCTGGGCCGTGCGTTTCGCGGACTGCGCTCTGTTGTTGTTGTTGTTGCCCGGTGCACGTGTTCCCTGGTGGGTGCGGGGGGAGGGGGGAAACTTTCCCGCGTCGGTGCGGCCGGCTGTGCTCGCGAGGCTGTGCGCGCAGCTTTCTGTGCTGCCTGTTCCGCGGCGGCCTGTCTCCGCGACTCTACGATCTTCAAAAACGCGGGGCACTGTCGCCAGGCCGCGGTGTGGCCTGTCTCTTTACAGTTCGAGCACACCTTTGGTGCCTCCTCTGGGACTGGGCATTCGCTGCGGGGATGCGAACCCGCGCACCTGATGCATTTAGGTACTTCTGAACAGTTTCCGGTGGTGTGTCCGAAGGAACTACACCTCTTACAGAGCGGAACGTCTTCCGCGCGAGTCGTGTACCGCTCAATCTTTATACCACTTGTGTAGTATAGTTGTTTGACGGCGTAGATGTCGTGCGCGCTAGGTGCCACGCACACCACGAATGACGGTGTTGGCTCGAAAAACTCTTGCCCTGAGTTGCGGTCTGTTAGCCGCCGACTGAGCTGTTTGATGAAATTTACTTTAAACCCGAGCGCGGTGAGCTCCTCAGAAATCGCATCAACCGGCGTGAATTTACTCAAATTCTTTATCATTACTTTTTCCCCTCGCTCGCTGGGCTGGGAGAAAGTGTGGAAAGGCACATCGTTTGCCTTAAACCAAGCGGTCGCTTTGTCTTGGTCCAATTTGCCATCAAAAGTTATGCGCACTTCTTGACGCTTCGTCAGCGTCATTCGGTTTTTGATGCCGAGTCGCGCGAAGGCAGGGCCCAAGCTGCCGATTGCCTGACTGTTGCGGATTACGAATGGTACGCGTTTGTAGCGCGGAGCCTCGTCAGTCGGTGTCCGATGTTGCGGTGTCGGTACCGCTTGTGACGCATCGCTATTACGCCTGCGTTGTCTACGCTCAACAGTGGTGAAGCCACTGTTGTCGTCATCGATTGTTGTTGTGGGCTGGAGCCCTGACGGTTTTTTGATTTGACTCGCTTGTTCGGTGTCTGATTCGCTACTCTCGTGCAGCCGCTTTGTCGCCGTGCCTACCTCCATCTCATCGTCGCTACTACTCATCGCAAGTAGGTGCCCCGCCTTGAAAAAAGCAGGGCACACAACAGGCGTATCGTCCGACCTAACTAGCGTGGTATTCCTATCTGTTCGCCGCGTCCTAGCTACCTATCGAACCTAGCACCTTACGCACTGGCCACTGACCTGAGCTTCCTTTTTAGGAACGCCAGGCTAGGCAAAGAGAGAGGCTGACCCTTCTCCGACCAGCACGCGGTAAAGAATGAGAAGGGGCTGGAAAATGAGGGTATTTATCAGAGAAAGGGCTACATCTTGCTCAGCCAATGACAGACGAGCTGTCTCCCCATTGGCTGTGCACCATGTAGTTAAAGCGGATTGGTTATGGTGGGTTGAGTATTGGCTATTGTTTTGTGCTGCAGGGATGTTTCTCTCTTTATCAAAGGGATCCACATATTTTTTAATTCAATGCTCTGCTGGCTGAAAATATTTTTATTGCTAATAATGAAGGCTGATTCTTTGATTTTCCTTTTTATTTTATCGGATTCCTGTATGAGTGGTGTGGAGTCTTCCCAGAGAATTTTGTGGCTATTTTCCCATGTATGTTCAGCAAGTCTGGATTTTAGGGTTTCACCCTTCTTGCAGTTGTTTTTGTGTTCTTTGATTCGGGTGGATAGAGCTCTGCCAGTTTCACCTATGTACATGTGGCCACATTCACAGGGGATTTGATACACACAGTTGTGGGTTTGTAATTTTTCTGTGGCTGGTTTCACCTTGGTAACAATACTTTTAATAGTAGATTTAGAACGGAATGCTGTTTGAAGTCCATATTTATTTCCTAGGCGTCTTATTTTTTTCTGAAAGCCCTTGAACATACGGAATAACTAGGGTTCCTGCAGGTTTCTCAGTTTCTGTGGATTTGAGTGTTTTGTTGGATTTCAAATGCTGTTTGATGGTGTTGACAGGGTAACCATTGGCTATGAGTTCTTTTTTTATATGATTGTGTTCAACCGCAATGGATTTCTCATCAGAACAAATAATCTCAGCTCGGTTGGTTAGTGTGTGAATTATGCCAGTCTTTGTTGTTTTGGGATGGTTGGATGCAAAATTAAGGTATTGGCCTGTGTGCGTAGGTTTCCTGTATACTTTTGTTTCCAGGCTGTTGTTTTTTCTGCTGACTAGTACATCCAGGAAAGGAATGCTACCTTTGGTTTCTTTTTCATATGTGAATTTTATTGATGGCCTCAGAGAGTTGAGGTGGTTCACAAATTCCTCCAAAGTTTCAGGTCCATGTTGCCAGACAGTGAAGGTATCATCCACATAACGGAGCCAGATTTTAGGAGGGCTATTACTTTTGCTAAGTGCTTCTTGCTCAAAGTTTTCCATAAATATATTGGCCATAAATGGTGAAAGAGAAGAGCCCATTGCCATGCCATCGGTCTGTTTGTAGAAAATATCCTTGAACTGGAAATATGTTGTGGTGACACAGAGGGTAATCATTTCCATGATGGATGGGATTGGTATTATAGTTCTGTCCTTTAGGGTTGGATCAGCTTCCAATTTGGCCTTGACAATGCTGAGTGTTTCGGCTACTGGCACATTAGTGAAGAGGCTTTGGACATCAAACCCCCCAGGGTATCGTTGTTTTCTATTTTCAGTGTTTTGACTATAGAAATAAAATGATTAGAATCTTTGACAAATGTATCTGTCTTTCCTGCTAGTGGCTCAACAATTTTCAGGAGATATTTTGATAGTTTCTGGCATGGGGAATTACAACAACTGATGATCGGGCGCAGAGGCATGTCGGGTTTATGAATCTTTGGAAGACCGTAAATGTGGGGTGCTTTACTGCTGTGTGGTGTCAGTTCTGATCTAGTTTTTTCTGGGATGTGATTCTGATGTTTTTTTTTAGAGTTTGGTACACTTTTCTTTCAATGCTGTCTGTGGGGTCTTTTACCAGTTTTGTATATTGATCTGTGGTGATCAAATCAGTAATTTTTTGCTCATAGTCTGGTTTGTCAAGTATGACTGTAGCACGACCCTTATCGGCTGGGAGGATTACAAAAACTTACATCAAGTCATGCACTCCCATTGCACAAATCTTTTAAAGATAACATCAATGCCCGGTATGGACCCGGTATGCATATTTCTCTGAGGAAGTTGGAAAAGAAATTAATTGATTTATCACAATGTTCGAATAACTTGACTTTTCTCTGGAAATGTCGCAGTAAGGGAGTCATTCCTAGAGGACTCACAATAAAATCCCCGGTCAACAGCAAACAGGCTCAACAAATAACCCGGAAAGCCAGCCAAAAGCTTCTAAGTGAAAGAATTGCCGCATATCACTGCCAAAAATCACATTTGAACAATGAAATTTCGGCACTACAGCTTGAAATTCAGTCTACCCTCAATACTAAAGATTTCAATCGCATCTATCAGTCCATCACGAATCTTGTCCAAAAGAGGTCTCTACAGTGCAAAGAGAAGCAAAAAGATAAATTAGCCAAACTGACGAGTATGATGAATACAAAAACACATCCCACAACACAGAACATCAACACTGTTGTTAATTCATCTTCAAGAAAGCTGTCCAAAAGCGAGGAAAATGTTTTGCAAAAAGGCCTAAATTTCAGCATTGCTCCACGACACATTCCTGCACTTGACATAGTTTCATCTGTTGAGAGTGCAATATACAAACTTCCTGCCGCCAAACAAGATGAATTTCGTTGGAATGTGCGTACAGCAATCACTTCAGCTGGTCCGCCTAAACCTAATCTGCCGCCTGATGAACTCAAGGCCATCAAAACTCTGAAATCCGACCATACCATTGTAATCCTCCCAGCCGATAAGGGTCGTGCTACAGTCATACTTGACAAACCAGACTATGAGCAAAAAATTACTGATTTGATCACCACAGATCAATATACAAAACTGGTAAAAGACCCCACAGACAGCATTGAAAGAAAAGTGTACCAAACTCTAAAAAAACATCAGAATCACATCCCAGAAAAAACTAGATCAGAACTGACACCACACAGCAGTAAAGCACCCCACATTTACGGTCTTCCAAAGATTCATAAACCCGACATGCCTCTGCGCCCGATCATCAGTTGTTGTAATTCCCCATGCCAGAAACTATCAAAATATCTCCTGAAAATTGTTGAGCCACTAGCAGGACAGACAGATACATTTGTCAAAGATTCTAATCATTTTATTTCTATAGTCAAAACACTGAAAATAGAAAACAACGATACCCTGGGGGGTTTGATGTCCAAAGCCTCTTCACTAATGTGCCAGTAGCCGAAACACTCAGCATTGTCAAGGCCAAATTGGAAGCTGATCCAACCCTAAAGGACAGAACTATAATACCAATCCCATCCATCATGGAAATGATTACCCTCTGTGTCACCACAACATATTTCCAGTTCAAGGATATTTTCTACAAACAGACCGATGGCATGGCAATGGGCTCTTCTCTTTCACCATTTATGGCCAATATATTTATGGAAAACTTTGAGCAAGAAGCACTTAGCAAAAGTAATAGCCCTCCTAAAATCTGGCTCCGTTATGTGGATGATACCTTCACTGTCTGGCAACATGGACCTGAAACTTTGGAGGAATTTGTGAACCACCTCAACTCTCTGAGGCCATCAATAAAATTCACATATGAAAAAGAAACCAAAGGTAGCATTCCTTTCCTGGATGTACTAGTCAGCAGAAAAAACAACAGCCTGGAAACAAAAGTATACAGGAAACCTACGCACACAGGCCAATACCTTAATTTTGCATCCAACCATCCCAAAACAACAAAGACTGGCATAATTCGCACACTAACCAACCGAGCTGAGATTATTTGTTCTGATGAGAAATCCATTGCGGTTGAACACAATCATATAAAAAAAGAACTCATAGCCAATGGTTACCCTGTCAACACCATCAAACAGCATTTGAAATCCAACAAAACACTCAAATCCACAGAAACTGAGAAACCTGCAGGAACCCTAGTTATTCCGTATGTTCAAGGGCTTTCAGAAAAAATAAGACGCCTAGGAAATAAATATGGACTTCAAACAGCATTCCGTTCTAAATCTACTATTAAAAGTATTGTTACCAAGGTGAAACCAGCCACAGAAAAATTACAAACCCACAACTGTGTGTATCAAATCCCCTGTGAATGTAGCCACATGTACATAGGTGAAACTGGCAGAGCTCTATCCACCCGAATCAAAGAACACAAAAACAACTGCAAGAAGGGTGAAACCCTAAAATCCAGACTTGCTGAACATACATGGGAAAATAGCCACAAAATTCTCTGGGAAGACTCCACACCACTCATACAGGAATCCGATAAAATAAAAAGGAAAATCAAAGAATCAGCCTTCATTATTAGCAATAAAAATATTTTCAGCCAGCAGAGCATTGAATTAAAAATTATGTGGATCCCTTTGATAAAGAGAGAAACATCCCTGCAGCACAAAACAATAGCCAATACTCAACCCACCATAACCAATCCGCTTTAACTACATGGTGCACAGCCAATGGGGAGACAGCTCGTCTGTCATTGGCTGAGCAAGATGTAGCCCTTTCTCTCATAAATACCCTCATTTTCCAGCCCCTTCTTCATTCTTTACCGCGTGCTGGTCGGAGAAGGGTCAGCCTCTCTCTTTGCCTAGCCTGGCGTTCCTAAAAAGGAAGCTCAGGTCAGTGGCCAGTGCGTAAGGTGCTAGGTTCGATAGGTAGTTAGGACGCGGCGAACAGATAGGAATACCACGCTAGTTAGGTCGGACGATACGCCTGTTGTGTGCCCTGCTTTTTTCAAGGCGGGGCACCTACTTGCGATGAGTAGTAGCGACGAGGAGATGGAGGTCGGCACCGCGACGAAGCGCACGCATGAGGGCAGTGAATCAGAGACTGAACACTCTGTTCAGTCTTAAAAACCGTCAGGGCTCCAGTCCACCACAACCGAGGACGACAACAGTGGCTTCACCACTGTTGAGCGTAGACAACGCAGGCGTAATAGCGATGCGTCACAAGCGGTACCGACACCGCAACAACGGACACCGACTGACGAGGCTCCGCGCTACAAACGCGTACCATTCGTAATCCGCAACAGTCAGGCAATCGGCAGCTTGGGCCCTGCCTTCGCGCGACTCGGCATCAAAAACCGAATGACGCTGACGAA
This sequence comes from Bacillus rossius redtenbacheri, assembly GCF_032445375.1. NCBI lineage: Eukaryota > Metazoa > Arthropoda > Insecta > Phasmatodea > Bacillidae > Bacillus > Bacillus rossius. Next base: position 22,605,511 of record NC_086330.1, on the reverse strand, counting down.
GCGTCAAGAAGTGCGCATAACTTTTGATGGCAAATTGGACCAAGACAAAGCGACCGCTTGGTTTAAGGCAAACGATGTGCCTTTCCACACTTTCTCCCAGCCCAGCGAGCGAGGGGAAAAAGTAGTGATAAGGAATTTGAGTAAATTCACGCCGGTTGATGCGATTTCTGAGGAGCTCACCGCGCTCGGGTTTAAAGTAAATTTCATCAAACAGCTCAGTCGGCGGCTAACAGACCGCAACTCAGGGCAAGAGTTTTTCGAGCCAACACCGTCATTCGTGGTGTGCGTGGCACCTAGCGCGCACGACATCTACGCCGTCAAACAACTATACTACACAAGTGGTATAAAGATTAAGCGGTACACGACTCGCGCGGAAGACGTCCCGCTCTGTAAGAGGTGTAGTTCCTTCGGACACACCACCGGAAACTGTTCAGAAGTACCTAAATGCATCAGGTGCGCGGGTTCGCATCCCCGCAGCGAATGCCCAGTCCCAGAGGAGGCACCAAAGGTGTGCTCGAACTGTAAAGAGACAGGCCACACCGCGGCCTGGCGACAGTGCCCCGCGTTTTTGAAGATCGTAGAGTCGCGGAGACAGGCCGCCGCGGAACAGGCAGCACAGAAAGCTGCGCGCACAGCCTCGCGAGCACAGCCGGCCGCACCGACGCGGGAAAGTTTCCCCCCTCCCCCCGCACCCACCAGGGAACACGTGCACCGAACAACAACAACAACAACAGAGCGCAGTCCGCGAAACGCACGGCCCAGCGAGCAGGCCAGCCAACCGGGCAAAACTCAATCGTAGGCAGTAGCTTCCACGTCATACGCGGCAGCTACGTCAGGCGTAAGCGCACCGCGGCGCACGGCAACGGAAATCGTGCAGGCTCGCGTCGAGAAGAGCCAGCAGCATAGAACAGAAACCGCGCCAGAAGCACAGCCAACAAATAATATCACTAGCCTCGCGGAACTCGCAGAGATCTTGCGCATGTGCGATTATTGGAATTTAGTGAAGGCACTCGAACCGTATTACGCACGCATCCGCTCCACCGAGAGCATAAAATACCGCCAAACCATTTTATTGGAAGCACTCGCGACAGTGCTCCAGTAAATGGCAGTAAATATGGGGAAAACACTACAACTCCTAAACTTTAATGCATGTGGTCTCCGCCTTCGGTCGTACGAGTTGGAACAGTGCCTTGTAATATATGGGATTGATGTGGCATTCATTACCGAGACTCACCTATCACCGCATCATCGATTTAATATTTGTGGTTACACCACTTACCGCACTGACCGCGCCACTCGTGGGGGCGGCACAGCCATATTAATTAAACACGGGATTCATCACCATCCGATAGAAATAACTGGCTTAGAGCACCTAGAGGCCACCAGCATAAATATTCGTAATAAAAATGCGCATGTCTGCATGTCGGCAGTATATAAACCCCCAGATAAGCCACTACTTTCTAGGGATTTAAATAAATTAATTAATCCACAGCAACACTTTTTCATCGCAGGCGATTTAAACAGCAAAAACGAAGACTGGGGATGCAAAAATACTAACCCAGCAGGCAGAAAATTATTAGATCATTCGGTAGCAAATAATTACGAAATTTTTGCTCCAGGCTCGCCAACTTGCTATCCAACGAATGGTGGCATGCCTGACATATTAGATATAGCTCTTACAAACATACCAGGTGCGCAGGTTATTTCAGAAAAATTAGATGAGCTTGACTCAGACCATTTTCCGGTACTAATTCAATTAACTTTTAATGCTCAATTTTGCGCAGCGATATTTAGCCGCACTTTTGGTATTCCCGACTGGGACAAATTTCGCGAAGACCTGGAATTAACTTTTACAGAAACTCCAGCGATAGACACAGCAGATGAGCTCGAAACTCACGTAAAACTTTTCACCGACACAATTACAGACGTGCGCAAAAAACACACGAAAATCGTGAATAAAAGAGAATTTACGCGAATAAATTACCCAGATGTAGACATGCTAATCGTTTTAAAACGGCAGGCGCGCAACACTTATCAACGAACGAGAACACCGCAAGCTAGGACTGAATACAATCGCCTTAAAGCTCAAGTCTCGCGAAAACTTAAAGATTTAAAAATAGAAAAATACGGAAACTTAATAACAGAGTGCGCAACTCAACCTCGGCAAATGTGGCGGCTCACACGCAATTTACGAGGGAAAAATAAATTTATCTCCACACCGGCCATTGTTACAAACGCGGGCATTAAATATGACGCGATAGATAAAGCAAATGCTATAGCAGACATTTTTGAAAAACAATTTTCACCAAACGAGGACATAAACGAGCCTCAGTTTACTAGGACCACGACAGTAGCTGTTAATAACTATTTACAAATCGTTCCACAAGCCGAGCCGGAACTCGTAACAATTAAAGAGCTCTTAGAAGCTATTCACTCGCGACCAAAAAATAAAGCAGGCGGACCTGACGGAATAAATTTTGATACTTTAAAGAAATTATCATTTCAGGCTATACAATACTTTCTTAAAATAATAAATGCTATTTTTATTCTTAAATCCTACCCAGCGTCATGGAAACTAGCTAAAGTTATCACCATTCCGAAACCGGGAAAAAATGCGTCACTACCACAAAACAGGCGACCTATTAGCCTCCTAAATAGCATGAGTAAAATTTTCGAAAAAATTTTACTCAAACGACTTCAACACCATTTGGACGAACACGAAGTCATTCCAGATAACCAATTTGGTTTTAGAAGGGGCCACTCTACCTCTCACCCCCTAATTAAGCTCATTGAAGAGGCCACTGACGGTTTTAACTCACGAGCGAAATTTACTGTCGCAACGATGCTAGACGCGGAAAAAGCTTTCGACAAAGTTTGGATACCTGGCTTAATTCAAAAATTAATTACATTTAACTTTCCAGACACGTATATTCATCTGGTGGCCCACTATTTATGGCGTCGAAAATTTTTTGTATCAATAGAGGGGGCGAAATCATCCACTCGGGAGCTGACAGCAGGTGTGCCGCAGGTGTCCCCACTCTTACCCTTTTTCTATAATGTTTACACAGCCGACATCCCGCGGGAACATGCCCACGTGCAATTATATGCAGACGACACTGCAATAATATATCAATCCCCGAATTTGAAGTTTGCTTTAACCAAAGTTCAGAGGCAGCTTACCTCACTCGAACAATGGTACACTCGCTGGCGCATTAAAATAAATGGAGCCAAGTCCACAACTTTAATTTTAACTAAAAAATACACCACCCCCGACCGCGAATTAAAAATTTTTAATCAAGCCATACCATTTGTTAAATCGGCTAGATATTTAGGTTTAACTCTAGATACCAGGCTCACCTGGAAAGTTCACACCACTAAGGTGACACAGTTTGCGCGAGGCACTTTGCGCAGCCTATACTCAATGTTTAAGGCCCCCCAATTTCCTAGAAAGAAAAAATTACAGCTGTATTTACAAATAGTTCGCCCTCAATTATTATATGCTTGCGAAATCTGGGGCTATGCAGCAAAATGCCATATCGATAAAGTACAGGTCACTCAAAATAAATTTCTTAGAGCCATAGCAGATTGCGGCTGGTACACCAGCACACTAGAAGTACACCAGCTACTCAAAGTAGAATATGTAGAGGAATATATAAAACGGCAAAACAGGTATTTTTATGGCCAGCTCCCTGAACATGCCAATACTTATATGAATTCACTTCCGGACTACGACCCAGCTGCACAGCGACAGTTTAAAAAACCGCGACTTGCCTAAGCCAGGTTATACTAGAATCCACACATCCCATGTACGCAGGGCAACTTAGCAAACATAGCAGACGTTTCTCTCTGGCCCCGATGTGCCTGTCCACGTCCTGCGGTGCAAATAATCAACATTGGACTAGCCAATGATTGACATGCCCAGGACTCGTAAATATTGCGTCAACACTACTTTTGGCCCAGCGGGGCTCTATTTTATTGCGTCAACACTACCTTTGACCCAGCGGGGCTCTAATTATAAACCAGCGACAACTCGACCGCAGGCCCAAATTCCTTTAAATACCAAATCTTTCCTTCCCCCACCTCCTCCACTAGTCCTTGCTAGTTGTTTTCCCCAGCCATTATTAATTAATTCATTAATGTAACTTTCATTTTCTTGCTAATTCGAAATGGTCCGAAGCATGCAGGTGTAGGTTTTGACCCATGCAGCGGTCCACTGCCTGTGTGTTAGGGCTGACTCCGTATGCCTGAAGGGCGAGACCCGCCTGGCAGGCTTCACCTCCAGTGCCGGCCGCGTTTCGGAAGGCATGGGTTTTTGAATTGCGACAAAAAAAAAAAAAAAAAAAACACTGGACGAGGGCATCTCTCTGCTCGAACAATAATAGAATAGGATGACATTCATTTACTAATTTCACTCTCTATTTTTCAGGTTTAGACGACAACAGCCTGGGGGCTAACTACAGCAATACTGGTTTAGCCTAACTTTGACCAAACTATACTGGAACGCAATAGTTCGGTCCTTAAGGCGGCCAGGTGTTTACTAATCTATGTAATTTCTCCTACACATCGGTAAACTTACACGATGATATGCCTGCTTGGTCAGCCGGGTATGTGCGGCCTTGGAGCTATACACTACACTCACACAACGAAATTAATTAGGCCATTTTTGCGCACACTCCACACGCCTCTAAATACAGACATCACGACACTCTCGTGCATCAGTTAGCCAACTAACTGAGGGGAAAGGGTGACCTCCCCCCGCCTGACACCTACACTATTAAAAATAGAGCCAAGCAACATGCGACAGCTATTTTACTTCTTCTGGACCGTGAGCCACCTTTAATCTTAAAATCACACACATCGCGCCCCGCCGACGTTTCCAATGATTCGATCAAAGTGACGGGGTTGCACTATTTATATTGGCGACCACATAGCGAGTTATGGGAACGTAATAGTTCCCGGTATCGCTGTCACACGCTCCCGGCCGAGCATATGAGGAAACGGCGGCAGCCCCTTCTCAGTCGCACCTGTGTTTCCGTACCATGTGCGTCTCTGCCTGAGGACGGGAGCAGATAGCAGTTCCCGAAACGTCGCTTGTTTCTGTTTAGGTAAAACTATTGTATTTGTTTGTCTTTTCGTTTTGTCATGTTTTTTGTCTCGCTTCAACTGTTGTGCTGAATTATTTTGGGTTTCAATATTTTTGTGTTGTCATCATTTGTGGGGATTTTTTCGTTCTCTTAGTACATTTTTCTTTGTTTTTCTTTGTTTGTTTGCTGACCATATTCCTGTTTCGGAATATTTTGTGGTGTTCATATCCTTGTTGACAACAGCAATTGTTTGCTTAATTTTGTGTGTTTCTTGTCTTTTTTTTTTGAGTATTTTTTTTATTTATTTTATTTATTAGTTTTTCTTCAAACAGAAAAAGTTCTTAGCAATGGCGTATGTCCAAAAACTTACATCAAGTCATTGATGAAATGATTGCATACTTTTATGAATAAAATTGAATCATTTTTTTTAATAATAAAATAATACATACTTGAAATAATATTAGTAACCAGATTTTTAAAATGCAAGAATAATTAACCTTTATTGCCGAAATTGTTGTTGTAATAAGCAATGAAAACCACATTAACTTTTCACTTCACTTTATAAACAGTTGACGAAACAGTTCACGTGTAGATGACTTGTAATTAATTTTTAAAACTGGCGTTTAGCTATAAAGTTTAAATATAATTATGAACAAGTTTTCATATAAATAAACTGTAATCAAATATCTATCATCAATTATATGAATCACCATAGTTTTTATTCAATTGTAACATAAACTATTATTACTGCACTCGCCTACAGCGTAACGGAACAATGAGCGTAACGGGACACAGCGTAACGGAACAATGTGCGAAACGGGGCACTTTTTCGTGCGTGCAGCCAGCGTTCATCGATTTATTAGACGTTGTCACGTCAAAAGATCGAAAACTAAGTACGACCTATGGTGTAAAGTGGTTTCTAAGGCTGGTATAAGCCTTCCAAGATGGAGATAAACACTCTCTTTATTGCAAATAACATATAATAGATAATGGACTCGGTTATGTGTCATTAAAGATTCGCTGTGACTGAAACGGATCCCATTGCCGTTTCCGATAAGCCAGATTTTGATTGGCCGATTGCATCCGACATCCAACATATATTAGAACCTGTAAAATATGGAATATATTTGATGGACACTCCGTTCACTAAACTTGTCTAACAAACATGGCTGCGCTGAAGGCGTTTTCAGCGACGACACATCGGTCCAGTTTTATTTGACACAACACACTGGAAGGTGTTGGAAGCGAAAATTTGACAGTGTGACACTGACACACACGGTGTGCAGAGCTTCAGGAATAACAACGCGAGTTGAAAACTGCTCGAGATATCCGAGTTAAGGACTTTTTACGAAAAGCACTAAAAAAATTCGCTGAGGGCCGATTAGTAGTTTTATTTTCGGATTGAGTTTTTAAACTGTGTTCATGGAAGAGTTAAAATGGCTGAAAGGCGTATTTTCAGAGTAATTTTTAGGCAAAAAACAACCGGTACATATTCATGACAGCATTTAAGGGACTTCAAAGTTTATCTTATAATTAGAGACCTTAAAAATTCGTGAGTTCATTTCGCGATAGACTGACATCCAAAAAAGCACACCTTCGTACAGCTTCTGCGATTGGCCCACATTTTATCTGGGGAACTTCGGGCCAATGGAAAAACCTAAACCAAGAAAGTGCCGAATCATGGACAAATTGGTAATGACGTCTCACGAATCAGCAGCCAATGAACAGGTGTCATTTCCCCGAGTTTGTTAAGTACTGTGGAGTATATATCGTAGAAGACAATGAACCCGCGAATTTTTCCGGTCCCTACTTATAATCCATATAGCGTTAAATGCGTGTTGTCCTGTGCAGGGCGAGATGACAGTGCCCCAGTACAGAGACTGGTGTTTAAGAGGCCACTGCAGTGTTTCAGGGGCACTACGCAACCCGCGTTAACATCATAAGATTCAATTCTATTTTCATTTTGCTTATAACTTATTAACAAATATAGATTTCGAAATGATGCTTGCTTGATATGTAAGACAATGATGCTCTTATCAAAGCCCCTTTCTTCGAAAACGTGCATAAATTATGGTTTTATACTAGTCTTTACTAATATTAATAAGTGTATTGTCTAGGTTTGAACCATAATTTATGCACGTTTTTGAAGAAAGGGGCTTTGATAAGAGCATCGTTGTCTTACATATCAAGCAAGCATCATTTAGAAATCTATATTAGTTAATTAGTAATAAGCAAAATGAAAATAGCATTGAATGTTATGAGGTTAACGCGGGTTGCGCAGTGCCCCTGAAACACTGGAGTGGCCTCTTGTGGCCGATATCTGCGCTAGAAGCACCGGCGGGCGTCGCACTAACCCCTAACACAGATGAACTCACCCTCGGTGCTGTGGCAGATGGCGCGCTCGTCGTAGGCGACGGCTCCCCCGCGCGGCGGCCCCAGGGCGTCCCGCGAGCAGGCGGGCAGGCCCTCGTCGGCGTCCGTGGCGTCCATCATGGTGACTCGCGCGGGCGCCGGCTGCCACACACACGCTGCTGACGTCACCCACCACCGCCTGCGCGCTCTTGTGTCGCGTCCATACACGCTCAGCTCGGCCTGTCAGGCGGGACTGGCGTGTGTGGGACTGTTGGACTGTGGGTGTTCCCAAGGTGCAGCCTGTCAGTCGGGACGACGTGTGTGGGACTGTCGGACAGTGGTTGTTCCCACGGTGCAGCCTGTCAGGCGGGACTGACGTGTGTAGGACTGTCGGACAGTGGGTGTTCCCAAAGTGCAGCCTGTCAGGTGGGACGACGTGTGTGGGACTGTCGGACAGTGAGTGTTCCCAGGGTGCAGCCTGTCAGGCGGGACGACGTGTGTGGGACTGTTGGACTTTGGGTGTTCCCGCAGTGCCGCCAGTCAGGAAGGACAGACGTGTGTGGGACTGCTGGACAGTGGGTGTTCCCACGGTGCAGCCTGTCAGCGGGACTGACGTGTGTGGGTCTGTTGGACTGTGGGTGTTCCCACGGTGCAGCCTGTCAGGCGGGACGACGTGTGTGGGACTGTCGGACAGTGTGTGTTCCCACGGTGCAGCCTGTCAGGCGGGACTGACGTGTGTAGGACTGTCGGACAGTGGTTGTTCCCACGGTGCAGCCTGTCACGCGGGACTGACGTGAGTGGGACTGCTGGACAGTGGGTGTTCCCTCGATGCAGCCTGTCAGGCGGGACTGACGTCTGTTGGGCTGTTGGACAGTAGGTGTTCCCACGGTGCAGCCTGTCAGGCGGGACGACGTGTGTGGGACTGTTGGACTGTGGGTGTTCCCGCCGTGCCGCCAGTAAGGAAGGACAGACGTGTGTGGGACTGTTGGACTGTGAGTGTTCCCAAGGTGCAGCCTGTAGTCGGGACGACGTGTGTGGGACTGTCGGACAGTGGTTGTTCCCACGGTGCAGCCTGTCAGGCGGGACTGACGTGTGTAGGACTGTCGGACAGTGGGTGTTCCCAAAGTGCAGCCTGTCAGGTGGGACGACGTGTGTGGGACTGTCGGACAGTGAGTGTTCCCAGGGTGCAGCCTGTCAGGCGGGACGACGTGTGTGGGTCTGTTGGACTGTGGGTGTTCCCACGGTGCAGCCTGTCAGGCGGGACGACGTGTGTGGGACTGTCGGACAGTGTGTGTTCCCACGGTGCAGCCTGTCAGGCGGGACTGACGTGTGTAGGACTGTCGGACAGTGGTTGTTCCCACGGTGCAACCTGTCAGGCGGGACTGACGTGAGTGGGACTGCTGGACAGTGGGTGTTCCCTCGATGCAGACTGTCAGGCGGGACTGACGTGTGTGGGGCTGTTGGACAGTGGGTGTTCCCACGGTGCAGCCTGTCAGGCGGGACTGACGTGTGTAGGACTGTCGGACAGTGGTTGTTCCCACGGTGCAGCCTGTCAGGCGGGACTGACGTGAGTGGGACTGCTGGACAGTGGGGGTTCCCTCGGTGCAGCCTGTCAGGCGGGACTGACGTGTGTGGGACTGTCGGACAGTGGGTGTTCCCACGGTGCAGTCTGTCAGGCGGGACTGGCGTGCTTAGGACTGTTGCACTGTGGGTGTTCCTTCTGTGCAACCTATCAGGCGGGACTGGCGTGTGTGGGACTGTTGGACTGTGGGTGTTCCCACGGTGCAGCCTGTCAGGCGGGACTGACGTGTGTGGGACTGTTGGACTATGGGTGTACCCACGGTGCAGCCTGTCCGGCGGGACTGACGTGTGTGGGACTGTCGGACAGTGAATGTTCCCACGGTGCAGCCTGTCAGGCGGGACGACGTGTGTGGGACTGTCGGACAGTGGGTGTTCCCACGGTGCAGCCTGTCAGGCGGGACTGGCGTGTGTGGGACTGTTGGACAGTGGGTGTTCCCACGGTGCAGCCTGTCAGGTGGGACTGGCGTGTGTGGGACTGTTGGACAGTGGGTGTTCCCACGGTGCAGCCTGTCAGGCGGGACTGACGTGTGTCGGACTGTTGGACAGTGAATGTTCCCACGGTGCAGCCTGTCAGGCGGGACGACGTGTGTGGGACTGTTGGACAGTGGGTGTTCCCACGGTGCAGCCTGTCAGGCGAGACTGACGTGTGTGGGACTGTTGGACAGTGAATGTTCCCACGGTGCAGCCTGTCAGGTGGGACTGGCGTGTGTGGGACTGTTGGACAGTGAGTGTTCCCACGGTGCAGCCTGTCAGGTGGGACTGGCGTGTGTGGGACTGTTGGACAGTGGGTGTTCCCACGGTGCAGCCTGTCAGGCGGGACTGACGTGTGTGGGACTGTTGGACAGTGAATGTTCCCACGGTGCAGCCTGTCAGGTGGGACTGGCGTGTGTCGGACTGTTGGACAGTGGGTGTTCCCACGGTGCAGCCTGTCAGGCGGGACTGACGTGTGTGGGACTGTTGGACAGTGAATGTTCCCACGGTGCAGCCTGTCAGGCGGGACGACGTGTGTGGGACTGTCGGACAGTGGGTGTTCCCACGGTGCAGCCTGTCAGGCGGGACTGGCGTGTGTGGGACTGTTGGACAGTGGGTGTTCCCACGGTGCAGCCTGTCAGGTGGGACTGGCGTGTGTGGGACTGTTGGACAGTGGGTGTTCCCACGGTGCAGCCTTTCAGGCGGGACGACGTGTGTGGGACTGTCGGACAGTGGGTGTTCCCACGGTGCAGCCTGTCAGGCCGGACTGACGTGTGTAGGACTGTCGGACAGTGGTTGTTCCCACGGTGCAGCCTGTCAGGCGGGACTGACGTGTGTGGGACTACTGGACAGTGGGTGCTCCCACGGTGCAGCCTGTCAGGCGGGACGACGTGTGTGGGACTGTCGGACAGTGGGTGTTCCCACGGTGCAGCCTGTCAGGCGGGACGACGTGTGTGGGACTGTCGGACAGTGGGTGTTCCCACGGTACAGTCTGTCAGGCGGGACTGGCGTGCTTAGGACTGTTGCACTGTGAGTGTTCCCACGGTGCAGCCTGTCAGGCGGGACAGGCGTGTGTGGGACTGTTGAGAGTGGGTGTTCCCACGGTGCAGCCTGTCAGGTGGGACGACGTGTGTGGGACTGTCGGACAGTGGGTGTATCCACGGTGCAGCCTGTCAGGCGGGACGACGTGTGTGGGACTGTCGGACATTGGGTGTTCCCACGGTGCAGCCTGTCAGGCGGGACGACGTGTGTGGGACTGTTGGACTTTGGGTGTTCCCGCAGTGCCGCCAGTCAGGAAGGACAGACGTGTGTGGGACTGCTGGACAGTGGGTGTTCCCACGGTGCAGCCTGTCAGCGGGACTGACGTGTGTGGGTCTGTTGGACTGTGGGTGTTCCCACGGTGCAGCCTGTCAGGCGGGACGACGTGTGTGGGACTGTCGGACAGTGTGTGTTCCCACGGTGCAGCCTGTCAGGCGGGACTGACGTGTGTGGGACTGCTGGACAGTGGGTGTTCCCTCGGTGCAGCCTGTCAGGCGGTACTGACGTGTGTGGGGCTGTTGGACTGTAAGTGTTACCACGGTGCAGCCTGTCAGGCGGGACTGACGTGTGTGGGACTGCTGGACAGTGGGTGTTCCCACGGTGCAGCCTGTCAACGGGGACTGACATCTGTGGGACTGTTGGACAGTGAATGTTCCCACGGTGCAGCCTGTCAGGCGGGACTGAGGTGTGTGGGACTGTTGCACTGTGGGTATTTCCACGGTGCAGCCTGTCAGGCGGGACTGGCGTGTGTGGGACAGTTGGACAGTGGGTGTTCCCACGGTGCAGCCTGTCAGGCGGGACTGGTGCGTGTAGGACTGTTGGACAGTGGGTGTTCCCACGGTGCAGCCTGTCAGGTGGGACTGAGGTGTGTGGGACTGTTGCACTGTGGGTATTTCCACGGTGCAGCCTGTAAGGCGGGACTGACGTGTGTGGGACTGTTGGACTGTGGGTGTACCCACGGTGCAGCCTGTCAGGCGGGACTAACATTTGTGTGGGACTGCTGGACAGTGGGTGTTCCCTCGGTGCAGCCTGTCAGGCGGGACTGACGTGTGTGGGACTGTTGGACAGTGGGTGTTCCCATGGTGCAGTCTGCCAGGCGGGACTGGCGTGCTTAGGACTGTTGCACTGTGGGTGTTCCTTCTGTGCAACCTATCAGGCGGGACTGGCGTGTGTGGGACTGTTGGACTGTGGGTGTTCCCACGGTGCAGCCTGTCAGGTGGGACTGGCGTGTGTGGGACTGTTGGACAGTGGGTGTTCCCACGGTGCAGCCTGTCAGGCGGGACGACGTGTGTGGGACTGTCGGACAGTGGGTGTTCCCACGGTGCAGTCTGTTAGTCGGGACTGACGTGTGTGGGACTGTCGGACAGTGGGTGTATCCACGTTGCAGCCTGTCAGGCGGGACTGACGTGTGTGGGACTGTCGGACAGTGGGTGTTCCCACGGTGCAGCCTGTCAGGCGGGACGACGTGTGTGGGACTGTCGGACAGTGGGTGTTCCCACGGTGCAGCCTGTCAGGCGGGACGACGTGTGTGGGACTGTCGGACAGTGGGTGTTCCCACGGTGCAGCCTGTTAGTCGGGACTGACGTGTGTGGGACTGTCGGACAGTGGGTGTTCCCACGGTGCAGCCTGTTAGTCAGGACTGACGTGTGTGGGACTGTCGGACAGTGGGTGTTCCCACGTTGCAGCCTGTCAGGCGGGACGACGTGTGTGGGACTGCTGGACAGTGGGTAATCCCACGGTGCAGCCTGTCAGGCGGGACTGACGTGTGTGGGACTGTTGGACAGTGGGTGTTCCCACGGTGCAGCCTGTCAGGCGGGACTGACGTGTGTGGGACTGTCCAACAGTGGGTGTTCCCACGGTGCAGTCTGTCAGGCGGGACTGACGTGTGTGGGACTGCTGGACAGTGGGTGTTCCCACGGTGCAGCCTGTCAGGCGGGACTGACGTGTGTGGGACTGTCGGACAGTGGGTGTTCCCACGGTGCAGCCTGTCAGGCGGGACTGACGTGTGTGGGACTGCTGGACAGTGGGTGTTCCCACGGTGCAGTCTGTCAGGCGGGACTGACGTGTGTGGGACTGCTGGACAGTGGGTGTTCCCTCGGTGCAGCCTGTCAGGCGGGACTAACATGTGTGTGGGCTTGCTGGACAGTGGGGGTTCCCTCGGTGCAGCCTGTCAGGCGGGACTGACGTGTGTGGGACTGTTGGACTGTGGGTGTTCCCACGGTGCAGCCTGTCAGGCGGGACGACGTGTGTGGGACTGTCGGACAGTGGGTGTTCCCACGGTGCAGCCTGTCAGGCGGGACTGGCGTGTGTGGGACTGTTGGACAGTGGGTGTTCCCACGGTGCAGCCTGTCAGGTGGGACTGGCGTGTGTGGGACTATTGGACAGTGGGTGTTCCCACGGTGCAGCCTGTCAGGTGGGACTGACGTGTGTGGGACTGTTGGACAGTGAATGTTCCCACGGTGCAGCCTGTCAGGCGGGACGACGTGTGTGGGACTGTTGGACAGTGGGTGTTCCCACGGTGCAGCCTGTCAGGCGGGACTGACGTGTGTGGGACTGTTGGACAGTGAATGTTCCCACGGTGTAGCCTGTCAGGTGGGACTGGCGTGTGTGGGACTGTTGGACAGTGGGTGTTCCCACGGTGCAGCCTGTCAGGTGGGACTGGCGTGTGTGGGACTGTTGGACAGTGGGTGTTCCCACGGTGCAGCCTGTCAGGCGGGACTGACGTGTGTGGGACTGTTGGACAGTGAATGTTCCCACGGTGCATCCTGTCAGGTGGGACTGGCGTGTGTGGGACTGTTGGACAGTGAATGTTCCCACGGTGCAGCCTGTCAGGTGGGACTGGCGTGTGTGGGACTGTTGGACAGTGGGTGTTCCCACGGTGCAGCCTGTCAGGTGGGACTGACGTGTGTGGGACTGTTGGACAGTGAATGTTCCCACGGTGCAGCCTGTCAGGTGGGACTGGCGTGTGTGGGACTGTTGGACAGTGAATGTTCCCACGGTGCAGCCTGTCAGGTGGGACTGGCGTGTGTGGGACTGTTGGACAGTGAATGTTCCCTTCGGTGCAGCCTGTCAGGCGGGACGACGTGTGTGGGACTGTCGGACAGTGGGTGTTCCCACGGTGCAGCCTGTCAGGCCGGACTGACGTGTGTAGGACTGTCGGACAGTGGTTGTTCCCACGGTGCAGCCTGTCAGGCGGGACTGACGTGTGTGGGACTACTGGACGGTGGGTGCTCCCACGGTGCAGCCTGTCAGGCGGGACGACGTGTGTGGGACTGTCGGACAGTGGGTGTTCCCACGGTGCAGCCTGTCAGGCGGGACGATGTGTGTGGGACTGTCGGACAGTGGGTGTTCCCATGGTACAGTCTGTCAGGCGGGACTGGCGTGCTTAGGACTGTTGCACTGTGAGTGTTCCCACGGTGCAGCCTGTCAGGCGGGACTGGCGTGTGTGGGACTGTTGACAGTGGGTGTTCCCACGGTGCAGCCTGTCAGGTGGGACGACGTGTATGGGACTGTCGGACAGTGGGTGTATCCACGGTGCAGCCTGTCAGGCGGGACGACGTGTGTGGGACTGTCGGACATTGGGTGTTCCCACGGTGCAGCCTGTCAGGCGGGACGACGTGTGTGGGACTGTCGGACAGTGGGTGTTCCCACGGTGCAGCCTGTCAGGCGGGACTGACGTGTGTGGGACTGCTGGACAGTGGGTGTTCCCTCGGTGCAGCCTGTCAGGCGGGACTGACGTGTGTGGGGCTGTTGGACTGTAAGTGTTACCACGGTGCAGCCTGTCAGGCGGGACTGACGTGTGTGGGACTGCTGGACAGTGGGTGTTCCCACGGTGCAGCCTGTCAACGGGGACTGACATCTGTGGGACTGTTGGACAGTGAATGTTCCCACGGTGCAGCCTGTCAGGCGGGACTGAAATGTGTGGGACTGTTGCACTGTGGGTATTACCACGGTGCAGCCTGTCAGGCGGGACTGGCGTGTGTGGGACAGTTGGACAGTGGGTGTTCCCACGGTGCAGCCTGTCAGGCGGGACTGGTGCGTGTAGGACTGTTGCACTGTGGGTGTTCCTTCTGTGCTGCCTGTCAGGTGGGACTGAGGTGTGTGGGACTGTTGCACTGTGGGTATTTCCACGGTGCAGCCTGTAAGGCGGGACTGACGTGTGTGGGACTGTTGGACTGTGGGTGTTCCCACGGTGCAGCCTGTCAGGCGGGACTAACATTTGTGTGGGACTGCTGGACAGTGTGTGTTCCCTCGCTGCAGCCTGTCAGGCGGGACTGACGTGTGTGGGACTGTTGGACAGTGGGTGTTCCCATGGTGCAGTCTGCCAGGCGGGACTGGCGTGCTTAGGACTGTTGCACTGTGGGTGTTCCTTCTGTGCAACCTAACAGGCGGGACTGGCGTGTGTGGGACTGTTGGACTGTGGGTGTTCCCACGGTGCAGCCTGTCAGGTGGGACTGGCGTGTGTGGGACTGTTGGACAGTGGGTGTTCCCACGGTGCAGCCTGTCAGGCGGGACGACGTGTGTGGGACTGTCGGACAGTGGGTGTTCCCACGGTGCAGTCTGTTAGTCGGGACTGACGTGTGTGGGACTGTCGGACAGTGGGTGTATCCACGTTGCAGCCTGTCAGGCGGGACTGACGTGTGTGGGACTGTCGGACAGTGGGTGTTCCCACGGTGCAGCCTGTCAGGCGGGACGACGTGTGTGGGACTGTCGGACAGTGGGTGTTCCCACGGTGCAGCCTGTCAGGCGGGACGACGTGTGTGGGACTGTCGGACAGTGGGTGTTCCCACGGTGCAGCCTGTTAGTCGGGACTGACGTGTGTGGGACTGTCGGACAGTGGGTGTTCCCACGGTGCAGCCTGTTAGTCAGGACTGACGTGTGTGGGACTGTCGGACAGTGGGTGTTCCCACGGTGCAGCCTGTCAGGCGGGACGACGTGTGTGGGACTGTCGGACAGTGGGTGTTCCCACGGTGCAGCCTGTCAGGCGGGACGACGTGTGTGGGACTGTCGGACAGTGGGTGTTCCCACGGTGCAGCCTGTTAGTCGGGACTGACGTGTGTGGGACTGTCGGACAGTGGGCGTTCCCACGATGCAGCCTGTCAGGCGGGACTGACGTGTGTGGGACTGTTGGACAGTGGGTGTTCCCACGGTGCAGCCTGTCAGGCGGGACGACGTGTGTGGGACTGTCGGACAGTGGGTGTTCCCACGGTGCAGTCTGTTAGTCGGGACTGACGTGTGTGGGACTGTTGGACAGTGGGTGTTCCCACGGTGCAGCCTGTCAGGCGGGACGACGTGTGTGGGACTGTCGGACAGTGGGTGTTCCCACGGTGCAGTCTGTTAGTCGGGACTGACATGTGTGGGACTGTTGGACAGTGGGTGTTCCCACGGTGCAGCCTATCAGGCGGGACGACGTGTGTGGGACTGTCGGACAGTGGGTGTTCCCACGGTGCAGCCTGTCAGGCGGGACGACGTGTGTGGGACTGTCGGACAGTGGGTGTTCCCACGGTGCAGTCTGTTAGTCGGGACTGACGTGTGTGGGACTGTCGGACAGTGGGCGTTCCCACGATGCAGCCTGTCAGGCGGGACTGACGTGTGTGGGACTGTTGGACAGTGGGTGTTCCCACGGTGCAGCCTGTCAGGCGGGACGACGTGTGTGGGACTGTCGGACAGTGGGTGTTCCCACGGTGCAGTCTGTTAGTCGGGACTGACATGTGTGGGACTGTTGGACAGTGGGTGTTCCCACGGTGCAGCCTGTCAGGCGGGACGACGTGTGTGGGACTGTCGGACAGTGGGTGTTCCCACGGTGCAGTCTTTTAGTCGGGACTGACGTGTGTCGGACTGTCGGACAGTGGGTGTTCCCACGGTGCAGCCTGTCAGGCGGGACTGACGTGTGTGGGACTGTCCGACAGTGGGTGTTCTTACGGTGCAGCCTGTCAGGCGGGACTGACCTGTGTAAGGCTGTTGGACTGCAGTGCTGCCTGTCTGGCGAGGGTGGTGGGGTGGCCGATCCGCCGACAGCAGTGTTGCCAGACGTAACCGAATTCGTGTACACGTGCCCAAATTGATGAAAAATAAAAAAAAAGAAGTTAAATAATTATTGATTGAACAGTATTCACTTTGAATTGAAAACCAATTATGGTGGAAAACAGTCTTTGTCCTGGTCGTAACGTACTAACCTTAAACATTTGAATCCCTACCTTATAAAAGACATCTTCGGCTACGCTATATCTCTGTAGAACCACAGTATCAATTTTCAGCTAGTATCAAGCAAATAGTTTGGCGGTGATCAGAGAATCAGGGATAACTTTCATTGAAAAAAGTCTCTGCTACACTATTAAAGCACAACACAAATTTAAGTCGCCATATTTATACTACAGGTAATATTCACAATCATTTGAAACAAATTTTTAAACCAATTCACTTAATGACGCATCTTCAAATCCTATGCACGAGGCTTAGCAATAGAGCCAATATTACATTTAAGTTATAAAGATTTTTATTCATGCAAGTTGTAAACAGAACGGTAAAAAAGATTAACAGAACAGTGTTTATGATATTTCTACTGAATAATGCAGCAATATTTTGCTTTCATACTTTTTTTTGTAGGAGTAATTTAGTGAATGAGAACTTTTATTACCTGAAAGTACCCGAATGTAGAGGTGAGTGTAGCCCAATCGTGTTAAATCTGGCTAGCAACACTGGCCGGCAGTGTCTTCATTCAGCTTATATTAGCACAAAACAATACATCGTCGCAGTGTCAAAACAATGATCATGAACTGACAGGTGAGTTGACAGAAGCCAGGAACTGTCTCACATTAAGTCCAGCATGTTTATGTGTGGTGGGAGTCTGTTTCCACATTGAAGCCTCTCTGGTCAGAGATAGGTTTCCCAGACCAACCGCAGGTGTTATGGACGATAAGTAGGTGTGAAAAAGCGAAAACAAACTTATAAAATTCAAATGAATCATTCACATGCAATCCGGCCGGAAGGTAAAATGCGGCAAAAGCTAATCGATCGAAACATGCTACCAGGATGATCTCCACACATCTTTACACAAATAAGTCGATGGCGAATTGTCCATTGACTTTTGCCAAATTTTACCTTCCTTTCGGATTCCATGTGACTGGGTCATTTGAAATGTGTAATGTTGTTATTGGTTTCTTGTCCTTGGGGGCGTATCTAAAATACCTAAAATCCAATGTAAACGCAATTCAATGGTATACTGGCATGTATTCGAGCCTCTATTCAAATAATAACGTGAATTTTGCCTAAAGGTAGGCTGAAATTTAGCTAGGCGTTTACATCACACGGCTATACGCACTGGCTTGGATTCGGGACCTCCAGGGATATAGTGGGCTCCTAACCACTAGAAGTACCGACTAGTGCTCATATCTTTGAGCCATGCCGGGTTGCAGGGATAGAACCCACGACCATCGCCATATGAGCGTGACGCCTTAGCGACCGCTGCCTCCGAGGATCCCGTTTCAGTTGGGTTCTGCTACATTTTTTAAGAGAATAACAGTCATATAGCTGAAATGAATGACAAGCTGGAACTGCAATCATGTAGCTGGATTGAAAGTCAGATATCATGGAATAACAGTCATACCAGATGTAATGGTGGTCCTACTAGCTGGAATGACAATCAAACCAGCTGGAATGAAAGTTAGTAAAGCTGGAATGACAGTCATAGCAGCTTCAATATCTGTCACACTAGCTGGAATGACAGTCATGGGAGCTGAAATGACAGTCAGGTAAGCTGTAATGACAGTAACACTAGCTGTAAAAAGGGTCAGATGAGCCGGTATGAGAGAGATAAGCAGTAAGGACAGTCAAATGAGCCAGAATGACAGTAACACTAGCTGTAAAGAGAAGTCAGATGAGCCGGTATGAGAGAGATGAGCAGTAAGGACAGTCAGATGAGCCGGAATGACAGTAACACTAGCTGTAAAGAGTCAGATGAACCGGTATGAGAGAGATGAGCCGGAATGACAGTAACACTAGCTGTAAAGAGAGTCAGTAAGATGAGCAGTAAGGACTGTCAGATGAGCCGGAATGACAGTAACACTAGCTGTAAAGAGTCAGATGAACCGGTATGAGAGAGATGAGCCGGAATGACAGTAACACTAGCTGTAAAGAGAGTCAGTAAGATGAGCAGTAAGGACAGTCAGATGAGCCGGAATGACAGTAACACTAGCTGCAAGGAGAGTCAGAGATGTGAGCAGACACGCACTCACCCGCTCCTCGACGCGCGCGCTGCTGCAGCGGGAGCTGTGTCGCCGCGGGACGGGCGCCGCCACGAGGCCGCAGGCGCTAGCGAGCAGCCGGCCCCAAGATACCGGCCAAGGGCATCCCAGGGCGTCGCATCCGGCCAGCCACGCCGCCACGTCACGCCGCCGCGGGCCTGGTGCTCTCCGGGTGCTGCCGCGCGCCTCACGGCATCCTCTGCGCCCGGCACCGTAGCTTGCTCAACTATCCTGTTCACGTGAACTCATGTTTTTATATTTTTAAAAATAAAATTTATGATTCAAATATGTTATTGTTTATACTATTTAAAATTTTATATTTAATGTTTTTTTTTAACATAAATTTCAATTTTCTTTTGCAATCCTTGCATGAATATTGAGAATGTAATCGTGTGATGTACAGTTTTGTAATAAACTTTTTATTGTTAGAATATCATTAGTAAATCAATTAAAAAACTTGATTTCTAAAAATCCTTGTCACCTCAGGTTTTTAATGTTTTGGGAAAAAAAACATAATTATTTATTTATTTAGAAATGATATCCTTAAAAATAGAGTTTTTACGTCAAAGGCTACACACTAATGGTTAATTTACAATTGTATGACAAACGATTCCACTCTATCGATTCATTAAGTGATTCGAGGCCGACGAACTTTGACGCACCGATGGTCGGTTAGTGTTGCACCATTCTGCTCTTCGATCGGTGATCCAATGATCTTAGCCCGAGAATGATCTTGAACGCCGCACGCATTTCCCGTCTGTGACAACATGTAGCAGCACTGTCGAATAAAAAAATGTAAGGTGCATTTCTATTGGCGGGCTGGAACGATGTGAGTCGCTACAATCGATTGCTCACACGGCTAGCCAATGATTAATGTTGTTGCCACAAGATATCAGTACATACAGTCATTGCTTCGTGTCTTGAAATTTAATAATGACTGAAAACCCATACCTGTATTTAAAAGATAACATAAGTATGAAATATTAATAGGTTTCGACTAAAGCAGCCGCTATTAAATGGAAAGTAATATTGGCGAGATTAAAAGCATTATAAAGCTTTAAAACAAAATATGAGCATTTCAAACCCTTAAAAAAGGGGGTATCTTAGGTGAGAAATGATTTTAAAGTAAAATAATTAGTAGTTTTGATAAATGTATTATAAATAATTTAAAATTTTTGTGAATCAATCTCGAATATTTACGTCTGATCAAATTAACTAGCATTAAATACGTTACTATACTCTGCATATGTCTGCTCACGCAATGTCGAACCGAGATCACTGCTATGAGCCAACCTGGGAGTCGGTTCAGCTCAAAGTTCCCAGTAATATCCGTTCAGCGCTCACAACTCAATGGTGCAACAGAAAATGTGGTCGAACGATGATCAAACCAGTTTCTGACGGCAGATCATGCTTGAACTCTACACAGAAAAAAATATTTAGATTTTTTTTCAAAACATTTTTTTTTTAAAACCCGTTGCCAAGAAATAGTTTGTAATAATACAAAGAAAAATATTGCAATTGTGTACAACATATGGCTATGGTTACTTTTGTATATATGGAATACTTTTTCGAGATAATACTGAGTTTTCTTACGAAAATGTGCTCATAATTTTATATTTCAATTGATGTTCCATTCAAGCACTGTTACCTAGTCGTTGGAAATTAGAATGGCAACAAGAGCTTAAGGAAACACAGAGCAATGTATAACACATATTTAGTACGGCATGTACAGAAATTTATTCACACATTATACAAACACATATAATCCTCATACATTAATATAAATTTTCTTATTATGTTGGCTTTTACACCTTACTGCTACAATTCATGTTCCAGCGATTACCAACAAAACACCTGAAATAAACTTATACAAAATTACGTACCATTCACTACTTTTTTAAACATTTTCTCATAACTACACGAATTATTCCTCAATAAATAATTCTAACTGGACCCTTTTCTTTTAGTTATAATTACAAATTCTTTTTTTATACAAAATACTTAAACCTTCAATTACAGATCAAAATTAGACATTGTTTTAACAGTACCAGAGACTTAGGAACGAGATATTTCTAACACAATTTAAATTTCAACACTTCTCCCCAAATAAAATTGGCTAAAATCTTCAGTGTCGTTTAAGTGATAGCGGCGAGTGTTTTTTATTTCCGTTGATCCTTGACCTGATCACCCCAGTCGGACCGGAAACATCGACGGAGCGAATGTCTTTATTCTACCTCTGCCGCCGTGCTCATTCCCTGATACTTGCACATTTTCGCCGGCTCTTAATTCACACTATTTGGTAATAAAACGAACACTATACTAGTGCAGAAATTTGGAGACAAATCACCTAACATGCTGTTGCTTGAAATTATTTTAAAACAGTCTTTCATTAAAAATTTACCTCCTTGTTTATGTTCATTGGTAGTCTTAAACGCCACGACTGGTAGTCCCGCTAATGCCACTGCACTACGCCCTTAATGTTTTAATCAAGTAGTAACACCTTTTATTTTCACCGTATTAATAGAACGAGAAAATATATTTTTTTTTTAAAGTATTGCTGAGCAGAACTCTGTTATGCTCCTAGTCGCAAACCACTTCATGACCCTCGGCGGAATTTTCTATGTTCCCCTTGGTCATTTTACTGCAAAGTCCGACACCTACTTTTTACTTCCGAAGTCCCGTGCCAACTTGCAAATTGTTTCTGGGCTACCACTGAATTATTACCAAGTCCGTAACTGACTTGTATAATTTGCGGCCTCTCTTACCGCCTTTTTCGGCATCCATGCGCAGCTTGAAGACCTCAGCGGGCAGCCTTTCGGCGTCGATGATCGAAGGTGCGGGTCGTGGTCACCGCATTATTCACGCAGCCGGTTGAGAGAAGACTCTGTGGAACTCGTGCTAGCAGCCTGCTTATAGCACAATTTTCTTTAAACAATGAAAAATACATTCTATTTCTATTTGAATTTCGTTTGTTTTATTATGCTTATAAACGTGCGCAGAAAGCTATTCCGGGAACAGTTGTCTGAACAATTTTTAGTGTAACAATAGTCTATACAACAACTCCAAAACTTGTCGCGGTCGTAAAATATTTAATTGGAACATTTGGGGTATCACCCTTATTTCCCATGCATTTTTGTGAAGGGAACGAGTAATGTTTTTTTTTTTCAAAGAAGAATTATTAATCTACGTGTTTAGATTAATTTTTATTATTATGCGAATGTTTTCTTGGAAATGCCTTCATACTCTTACACCTTATTTAACAATCAGAGCCCCTGATTAGCATATCGTTCAGATTGTATGTTGTGCGTGTTGCATACCTGCCAGAAGTTACCGTTCTTCGTTTTGCATTTGAAACTAGCGTCTCTCGAAAACGACGGAGTCAAAGGTAATAACACTAGGCGACCTTTTTCTTTTTGTGCAATTAAACCTAATCCATATGCTTTATGTTCCATTTTAACTACTTTCTCTAATCTATACTCTCTATTATGTTCAGCTGATGTTTAAAAGGCATACGTTTACCAGCCTTGCGAAGCGAAACAGACGATGATGGGGGAGTTCAGGATAATCGAGTTTTGCTATTTCATGTTTCCATAAACATACATACTTTAAAGAAACGTGTTTGATTTCTTTAAATAATTATTGGAACGTAGCATTTTAAATTCCATAATCCTGGCTCTAAAAGTTTGTTGTGTGTATATATAAGATATTTATTCAGTTTATAAATAAATACATAC
The DNA here is from genome assembly GCF_032445375.1 of Bacillus rossius redtenbacheri. NCBI lineage: Eukaryota > Metazoa > Arthropoda > Insecta > Phasmatodea > Bacillidae > Bacillus > Bacillus rossius. The sequence goes on along the minus strand of NC_086330.1, from coordinate 22,583,008 downwards.
ATGTAACAATCATAAACGTTTATTTAAGGTTTGTATGGTTCTAGAAACATTCAAGAATAATACAAGATAATACTAAATTCTAATTTCGGCTGCCGTTTCAAAATGTAAGCTCTATTCACTAGCCTTCAAAAATTCACTCACGGTTTTGTGATGATTAGACTATAGCTGTAATATATTTTCTTTTTTCTAATCTATATGAAGGATATAACACCGAAATAATTTCCAAAATAAGTGCGGAACTGTGTTAAAGGGCCAAATGGAAAATGTCAGGGATGAGAACGTAGTGGTTTAATTGATTAAATTATGAAGTATATTTTATTTTGGAACTGATTGGTATACGTAGTGCAGAAGTACCGCCGATGAATTAAACAGACCCGCTTAAAAACGCTATTTTTATGCGATGGATGCTTGTCCTCCCATGAGAATTTCCCATACAGATATGTTCGTGTTGCAGTCGCTAATTTGCATAGCTAGCTGCACCAAATTAAAATGATGTGGCAGCGTTGCAATCCAGTTAATTAGTACAGTGCTCTTAGGAATCATTACGGCAGCCCGTTAAATGGACCGAAAGCTCATCGACAACTGCATAGCATACACTGTAATTATTTTTTGGACTTTTTACAAGGAAACTCAGTTTCCAACGATATCACTTGCCAAACTGCAAGGCAGAGCTTTGTAAAATTGCAAATGGTACAAAGCCCTATCTTGCAATTGAAGTGAAAACTTCTATAGGAAGGTTTGCATAGGGAGTAAATTCATGTAAGTCGTCATCGACATGGTCACGTGACGTGTTAATTTTTTTATATTTCAAGGATACAACTTAATTTATTCTAATATTTAAAGATACAAGATTTTAATTTAATCTTTATTTTCCAAGGAAATTTTAACGTTATTGTGTGGTGCATATTGCGAGTATTGGATATTTTTTAGTAGGTAGTTAAGTTGAGGCTATGTTTTATTCTTTTGTTTTTTTATTTACGGTGTGAATTTCTTAAAATGTCAGGTTATTTATTTATTAGAGATACATAATGTTGATTATTTGTAGATTTAAGTTAGTATTTTTTTATTCTTTCAATGAAAAAACTTCATTTCTTCTAGTTTTAAAGTTATTATTGGTAGGGGCAAAACTTATGGGTTCGCGTCACCGACATGCTAGTGATAAAATACCAAAATCATTTTCTTGCGTAAATTTGACGTAGAAATGATTTCATATTACACATTTAAAAACCAAGTTTTAAGTAGTTTTCACTTCTGTCGACAGTCCCTATGACTGACTTTTTTTTGCAAGTGATATCGTTGGCAACTTAGTTTCCAAGTACTAGCCTTGTGAAACTCCAAAACATTTTTCCAGTTTATGATGGTAAGCAGTAAATTCTAAAGGGGTGTAATGGCAATAAAGCAATATTTATCTTATGAATTGATTTATCTTTATCGTAACCATATCATATGAGAGGTGTTTATTTACATAGAGTTAAAAAAAATTAAATTGCATTTTGCCATTTTAACTAACAATTTCTGTTTTCACAAGCCAGGAACGCCCGGGCAGAAATGTGTTATTCCATGGAATTGTCAGGAAACTAAAGTAAACATAACGAGCTCAATACTAAAGTGAATTATCGGAATTGAAAGCGACACCAATTCATTCCTAACATGTCGTAATGACCATAATTAGCATTATACACGCAATGTTTTTTTCTTTTTAAAAATATATTATCTGACCATTATTTACCAAAAATATATTCTTGTAATGCTGCAGTCAAATATTATACATATAAAATGAAACGAGACATACGAAGTGAATTCTGGAAACTATGTTTTTCATAGTTTGGAATACAACTAAACTTTCATTTGTTAAATAAACCATGCATAGTAATTATCCAAAAAAAAAGTATATAATGTGGACTTTGTACCCAGATATACATGCCTCTGAAATGTCTCATAACAGACTCAACACTACTTAGGTACCGTCACAACTACTTATTCAATAAGTTTCATTACCACACGCATTTAGCTGGGACAGCACCACATAAGCGTCAATTAAATAGTTCACTATCGTTCAGTAATGTAGAAGTGATTGATTCAGGGAAACCACGGAAGAAATCACTTTGGTTTTTATTTGTGATCGAAATGTCTGTAATGACCGAGCGAAGCGGCGCAATGCTTCAGCAACGTATACGGGATGGCATGGGTCTGCATCCCAGTCCGATCATCCTAGTTTCAGTTTCTCGTTGGTTTTCCTGAATCACTCCCGGAGAATACTTCATTGGGCCGTAACTACTGGCCATCATCTATTTGTGTGAAGTCCCACTGATTTGTGGTAGTCTTGTGAGAATATCTCTATGGCCTCTTTGTTGAATAGCTTCCTCTTCCCTCCATTTAAAAAGCGCGACGAGAAGAGGCATGAACTTTCTTCAGAACTAGCCGTGTGCCCGATGGGAAAGAATTTAATCGTAATTTTCGATGAATTGCCAAAAACGCTGATACAACTTACTTTTATTTATAACAGAAGTATAGACTCTAATTTCCACATTTCTAGTTTCAAAAATGATAAACTTCCATACAAATTTTCATCTTCTATTTAACCCCTTAAGGGAGGTGAATTAAAAAAAAAATAATTTCTTAGTGCTTACCTACATTATATAAGGAACTCCTATGCGAAATTGCATGCTACTAGACCCTCCGGTTTAAGGGGCCTCCCTAGTAAAAATGTTTAGCGCGGTGGGCCACTGGCCACGTGCTACGGCCAGTGGTTGGGCGGGGCGATATACCTGAGCCTGTCGCCTGCGCCTGGGTGGAGGGGGGAGAGGGCGTTTCAGCGAGGGGGGCGGAAAAATGGGAGGGTTGTCATTGTGTGGAGTCCATTTACTACTTATACCTGCGTTATCTGCGAACAAGATCGTGGCAAGAAAGGTGACTGTTTTTCGCTTTCGCTACATTCAACCAAAAGGATAATGTTCTCGCATTGCCTTGCTTGCTTCCTGACAGTGTTTATTAACTTGAAACATTAAATTAGTGTTGCGATCCAGTCCATATCCATGAAATGCAAACAATCGTCAATTCTGTTTAAAACATGTATTTTTATTTTTTAATTAACGTTTTACATAATTAAGAGATTTACATACATTACAAAAAATGCTGTCACCAACAATCGATGTGTTAGCTTGTGTTTTCAGGGGGGGGGGGGGGGGAATGCAAAAATTATATCATTAAAAAAATTTCCAACATTATACTTTCGAACTGACATTTGTGTGATGAATGGTTTTGCACGAACAGTTATGCTTTCATTCATAAAAGTATTCCGCACCGCGACGAGAAATCACGTCCTACTAATAATTGAGTAATAAAACTGGGAATAAAATGATGAAAATAATATTAATTATTTTTACTCTTAGACACAAATCAACTTTTTAAATCGCAATAACGACAAATAAGTTTTTAACTTACTTCCTGAATAAAAAGTGCATGTCAAACTTACTTTTAAATTCTGTAAAGAAAAAAAATGTCAGGAACAAACAAGTGTTCCCACAAACGACACATCGTCAACTTTGTATTCTAGGGTTCACGTCGTATTTAGTTACACTAAATATTACTGCATATTATTATTTTCTGGCTCTTATTACATGTTTAGCATTTTATTTTATTTTTGCATATTTTTTTAATGACTTTAACGTTGCATAATATGATGAATAAGTATACACGAATGAACTGGAATCCCGTTTCGAGTTACATACAGACTGTTCACTACGAGCAGTGTACATTTCTTAGCTGTTGCAACAGCGGCCTACAGGTGGATTCAGACTGCAGGCTTAGTCAGTCACGCTGAATCCACCTGAGTTCAGATTTTATCGAAGACAAGTGCGGGTGGTATGGAAGAACTCAGTGTGCACTGACTGTTGTGCTCAAGGTGTCAGTGAAATGTATAGCTGGAATCACGGGCGATAATTTGTAGGATTCCCATGAGGCCCACGGGATAACGTGAAGATTTTGCAAATGCAAGCGGGCCCCCTCAGACGGACTTTTTTATTTCAGGGAGGTTCGGGCCACCCTGAGATTCTCCCCTCCTCCCGGAATCTACGCATGTAGCTGGAATTAATTTTTAGCAAAGTACGTCATTTGGTGCTGTATTTAGGCTGTCAAAGAAGATACGAAATATGGCTGCTTTGATAATTGACGATAACTCCTTTTTATTGTGGAATAGTACCCATCTACAAAGAAATCCCTAAATATACCACCACTACTGTTGGGGATTTTCTATACAAACTATCAAAATAATTTTGGTTTCGTCACTGTCACTAGCTATTATTGTATCATACGAAAACATGTATGTTTTGTGTATTAATTTACGGTATTCATCTCTGTCAAAAAATATATATTTTTCGATAATAGAATGTAAGCAAGGTAGAATACAATGGGTAATTTTAAAATAAAAATGGAATAAAGTATTTTTTGCTTGCAGTAGTTCAAATTTTTGAATTAATTTAGTTGTTTGTTTAAAAAACCCTTCTAAAATCAAAGAAACTACCTACTTCCTAAATAGATAAATAGTGCTTTAAGATCACACGCTTTCATAAATATTTAAACGCCAACATTTAAAATGTAGATTTCACATAATGATAAAATCTTATCTATTTTCATGGTCACGCCTAATGGAAATAATACACAACAATTCGTCATATATGTTTTTTATGTTTTTAATAACTACTCTACACATGAGCAAATTTCAATATACATAAAACTGAGGAACTCTGCATTACATTTTTAATCTGTGTACGACACTAACAGAAATTGAAGCATAAAACAACATTTTAATTTTTTAATTAATAAGTATTTCATCAACGTGAGCTTTGCTTTCATCTCAATGAAGCCACTCTACATAGAGGAAGTGCACATGTATTCAGTCTTAACATTAGACCCTCCGGATCACAGAGTAAACGAATGAATGGAATTCATAACATTACGCAGGGTTTTAAGACATATTTTCCCTTCTACTCAATCGCAACATCTCACTTAGCGCGTAAAATGGTTTCAGTAAACATAACATAAAAAATATTCGCCCCATGTACAGTAGAGGAAACTAAAATGTTTGGAACACTGTAAACTAATTGTATTGTCATTTCTGTAGTCGCTCGAAGTGGCAAACTATGTATATTTGTTCAATAAAACGAAATATTAAAACAAACAAACAATAACATTACGTTCAGACAATTCGTTACGTGAAGTGAATGTAATAAAATACACAAGACAGTTACACACACCATTACCAAAACACAATCCCATAAAAATCATAATATTACATGTCGACTTAAAATTATTATTATTCACCATGATAATTTCTTACGGGTAGCCAGCAACAAAGGGACACAATTTTTATTCATTTAATTAACTTTGACAAAACTTGTAAAACCTGGCATGAGCAAAGTAAGCTGATTCACAATTTTATTTTGCGTCAAAATATTAAACATCAACTAGTAATGAATTAAGAGTATGCTTCGCTTGGTAGAACACCGAATATAGTCATCTCCAGGTATTAAACTGAATTTTGAAAGAGGGACTCAAGTTTCTGAAGAAGTTGTTAACTTTCCTGATGATCCATCGACAGTTCGTAAACGGTCTCATCGTCGGGATGTCGAGCTTGGGACCTTTTTCCTCACCATAGTCCCGTGGTCTGTTCTACCATTCGCACAGCTATCCCAACCTATACAAATAGCCGAGTGATACTACTCCCGTTGCTTCTATCTTGGAGCTCGCCCGCAGTCGTACTTCCTATCCAGCCTGCGTAATACACGCGTCCTACCTGCTAGCCGCCAAGAACGCGTCCATTTGTGAAAAAGCCTCACCCGCCAACAATACTAACTCATTAATTATAATATGCAAAACATAAAAACATTACATATGCGATAAAACAAAATTTGCTGCTGTCATAAGCCGAAGAAAAAGAATCAATTTGAAATATAACATAGACAGATAAATCTAAAATGGAGTTATCGATAGTAATGTTTTAATAAACAGAATAATATATGTCGTATTACACTAAATGCATGTTCTTACTGACAACCGAATTTAAAAATAAATTAAATTACTTTTTTTTTTCTTTTTAAACCATAACCGCATAGAAGAAACAATACTTTTGATACAATTTTTTGCATAACTATACGACAGAACTAAAAGTACATTGTACGTAATAAGTATTTGCTTATAGGAATTAATGCTGCAGAATATACGAATAGATTCAAATGCATAGAATTTAATATATTGTCAAATTTATTTGGAAATATGCATGTAACAAAATATTGAATTTGAAATGAATTATCTGTTTTTAACTACAAATATAATTTTATCATATCTCACTTTCATTCAAACTTAAGAGTGTCATTTTCAACAACAAAATAGCCACAACTACACTTAAAAATATTTTAACTTGATACTTATATTGTATAACTTTTGATGAAATTAAATGTTAAGAGGTTCATTTAAGTTTGTAAGGAAACATAAATACAACGTTCAAAATAAATAACAAAAATTTTGTGTAGTTAGGAGCTCCGCGTCATGCAAATAAAGGAAAGTTAAACTTTTCAGTATACGGCTGCAATAATTAGAGAGGAAAATGTTATTTATTCATTACTTTTAATTCCCGTTTGGAGAAAATAAATCGAAAAGTGCTATACCGAAAGTATAAAGTTGAAGTTCAATATCGCTTGTCAAGTAGGTTCAAGAACAAAATTTAAAAAAAAAGAAAATTTGTTTTCTTGAATCTACTTTTTTTCAGAAAAGTATACATACATACAATATTATTATATTATAAAAATAAAATTTTTTAGTCCTTGAGTATAAATTACTGAAATATTTTTTTAGTTAATTAATTTTTTCATGCGAAGAAATATTTAATTGTTAAAATCACGAGAACATAATATATTATATTTATGTATTCCAAAAGCTTATGTTAAAGATCGACTATATGCTATTCAATATGCCCAAAAATTTTACTGCAATAGGAGAGCATTACAAAAACACAATTTAACTAATGTAGGTATTATCACAATAAGTTATGTTCATAAACTATATTAATGGGAAACAAATATTTATCATTTAATGATATGCAACTATTTTCCTTTGAGGTAAAAATTGAGGTATATTTAATGTAATAAGTAAATCCTCTCATAAAATTTACTGAAACTAATATTCTTCATTGTCCGTCATATTATGATTCCAAACAGTTTAAATAAACTGAAACGTGAAATAAAATAGTAAGGTAAACCATGAGGTGTGGAAGAAATTAGAGATTACTTTGTAAAATGTTTTAAAAATTTCTCATGAAATATTGTGATTATTATGTTCGTACATAATGTAAAAAAAAAATTCAATACATGAAATTCAACACATACTTTTTATTGCAAGTTATTAAACATATATTTTAAAAACACATGTGCGTATCTAAGTCGAATTGTTATGTAATACATGATGAACATTACCGATACAACTTCCCTTACAAATAACTTTCACCCAAAGATAAGGCCGCGGACAAATTAGGTATACACACTGGTCACACGAGGAGCTGAAATAAGTCATATAAGAAAGCCGGCCGGAGTAACTCTTTTCAAGCCAAAGCTAAAAGTAATGGATGTTGTTTGTCTAAAGCAGGCAGTGAAATGACATACAAGTTTACAGAATAGCCATATAAGATCTTTGACGCTTCTTATCCCGTCAGTGGACTGTACGCGAAGAACCAACTGCATCATGGTCCGCCGCCAGTTTTATATTTACGTATGAATACACTTGTAAACGTTGGTTTGTATACTTATGTATGTTGCCGACATCGATAGGTATTCTTTGGCAGCTCGATTTGGATTCATTCGAACACGTTTGCGCTAAACACGACATATTTTTATATGAGAGTGACATCGCGCACTGAAAAAAGTTGCAGGTCTGTAACGCAACAGTGATACAAATATTACATAGTTCGAACATTTTCTGGAGCACGACATTCACTTTGGGTAATGCTAAGCTACTTGATAGGTACCCTTTACCCGCTTTAAAAGTGATAACTTAAAAAAAAAGTGTACATGAAAGCAGACTCAGCCATATGTTTATTGCTGTTGTATTTGTCATAAACCTACCCTACGTTCAATACGGCCTGTAAGTAGAACCATGTTTTTTTTACTTGTGTACAAGCTGTGGTTGTAAAGCGAATTTATATTCTTAGTTAACTAACGTCTATCATAACATATTTGGAATAAGGCTACCTTAATTTTTTTTCTAGATTGCTATATTGTTATATATATAGGTATTACTTAAACGGAAATATCTGGTAATAAAAATAAATGTGAAAAAAGCATGAAAGGTTAAGGATTATTTTTTTCAACAACAAATAATTTATGGTTTAACTGCTTTGTGTACTATATAAAAACAGAACAAACTTTCAAAATTTCAAAATTTCTTTGATTATCCGTTATAGTTATGTTTGGTTTTAACTCATAAATATTTAAGTTGATTGCCAACGTCACGAATGTACAATAATTTATTTCACACCGCTCCGGGTTGCAGGTAAAGTAACAGGCGTGCAATTTGATCAGAAACGCGTTCTACTTATTCAGGCCCTTTAATTGGGCGTGACGGACCATGTGCCAAATATGTAACAATTATAAGTAGGTGAAGTATAAAAAAATAAAGAACTTGAATGCAAAATAATGCATCTAACAAAAATAATTTGCAAGGTTCTTTCGTGGATGTTGTAATGTGTGGGCAATATTTACTTAATTTTGGTTTTTGGATAGATTAATTGTGGTTTAAAATTTTTTAATAATTTTGTATAATTGCTGTAAAAAATTTATTTCCTGCCCTTATTAATTAATTGAGCTGTAGAAATAAGTTTATCTGAAAATTTACGTCATCTTTATTAAACATTGCCACTAATTATACTTTTTAACTTCAAAATGGTTTTTGAATTTTGTAATTAATAACGTTCCATCCATAACTACATATGTGAGCGATCGGTCACTGACCTCATCTTCAATCCTCCTCGTGATTCCTGCGCCAGGAGGAACATTTACATAATTCTGACTAGCTTATTTAATATAGAACTTCCCTAGTTTTTATTTTTTATTTATCATTCCATGAACATTTTTAAAACAGTGCAGACAATCAGATATCTATCTAACCAAAAAGCATAGCAAAATGACATTTAGTTTTCAAAATACGATTTTTCTTTTAATTTAAGATACATTTTATATAAAACCTACATTTTTAAGTATCAAAACTTTTGTAAATAGTTAACCATTTGGTTAATACCAGTATAAAATTTTTCCCCGGCATTGTAAGATGTGTAAAATCATTTTGGAAAACTAAAATAATTTTAAAAAATATTGGGTAGTATAATAATTGTTTCTTGAATTTTTATTAAAAATAAAAGGAAAAACAAAGAAGTGTATTTTCATGTTAAAAATTAAATATAAATTTTGTCGAATTAGCTAGCGAGACTGTAAAGCCACCAATAAATAGTTTGTAGGACAACTTTCAATGTGTTGATTGATTAGTTTCAATACTTTATTTCGTATTACATGATCTAGTATGGTAAGCTTTAGGATATTTGTAGTTTAAACAAAAGCAATGTTTTAGAGATACACGAATATAGTCACAGAGTAAGTCGAGCACATGGTACTGTGGCGAGGCACACTAAAAGCAATTCTGAGAATTTCTTTCGGTCACGGGATTATCTTTTACCGGTGCCGGTTGTGGGTTGTGGGTTGTCTCCCTCTCACGCACGCACGCACACACAAGTAGCCTGACTCCCCTCCGGGAACGGGTTCCTCCACCACGCTACCTGATCTGTGGCCTGCGAGCTGGCTTCGCCGAGCGGCAGCACGAGACGGCGGAAAACTTTCAGGATTTGCGGAAATTGTGGAAAAGATATCTCGGAATTCAAAGCGATGACTATATGTTTTAAATACATGAATTTCTTCAGAAAAAAATTATCTTTTTTTCTAGACTTGTACTTTTTTTCTGTCATTCTCCTAAGCAGTATAAAATGGCCCCAAAGTTGGACAAGTTGGTGATTTTTTATTTCATATTTTGATAGAAAAAAACAAAAATGTAAAAGTATACAGACAATTCGTGTATTATCTTCTCGTGGGTGAAAAATTTTCAGATTCGTAGTGTCGATTAATAAAGTCCCATCATTATTTTAAAAACATAGTGTTCCGCTAACTTCTGATGCTACTAGGGAGGCCCCTTAAGCTGTGCGTTGGGTGTCTGTCAGTGTTAGAGTTTTATTAAGTATATAAATGTTTGGCTAGTGCCTACAGATACTAAATGTCGTCATGACTAGGAACGATACGAATGAAAGCAGAGACTGGTGTAATCGGATCCACTGTAGCGCAACGTGATATGGACGAGTGATCTACGTTGCTAGTGACATTGTGAAGGCCGCTGGCTTTCGGAAGCAAGAAAGTACTTCAAAAAAGTAAACAGTTTAGGCTGTGGGCTTGATGGTATTTCTGTGAACTGTGCGAATCTTTCCAAAGTGATTAGGCCGGGTACTGTACTGAACGTTCACTATCGCCTGGACTTGTTTATCACACTATGTCTGAGTAAACCATTCATATGAGAAAGAATTAGATGAAGCGATAGAGTGAAAAAAAAATCAGTTTGCATATATCACCACTGTCTTTACAAGCCCGAATATCGAACAATGAAACCCCTCTCATCGAAGTTGGTTAAAGAGTAAACCATCTGCTTAGAACGTAATATTTTAAAACTGTAGAAATACTTTGTATTCCATCAGAAATTTTATTTAAAGTTTAACCTGCATAGTAGATTCCTCTTAGAGCTGTAAAAACGTAATATTAATTATTCATCCATAATTTTAACTATTCTTACTATCGTAAAAATTGATATAAATAACTAGTTGAAGTACCCGGCGTTGCCCGGGCTAAACACATCATTAAGATGATTCTTTGAATCAACTAAAGTTTTACTAACACAACAATGCAATAGGCGTTGCCATGGTGAAGAATAAATCATTAACATTCAATTTTTAAAACTCATTCTTGAAGTATGTGAAATTTTGGTTTTTAATGTCCCCGCACTCCCTTTGAGAGCTGATTTTGGGAAACCACGTTCTCAGTTTATATCTATGAAATATCAGGAACATCACTGCCTAGGGCGTATAGGTACTTTCTTGGAAAACGGGAATTTTTATCTTTAACGTCTCCGAAACCCCTCTTGGGTGTTGATTTTCCCAAAATCCGTTCGCAGCGGATGTCTATGTAGCAAAAGGAATATACGTGCCAAATTTCAAGTCTGTATGTCTCATAGTTTCGGAAAACTCGTCATGAGTGAGCCAGTGAGGGGTATTTGGTTTTTATATATATTAATATCGCAGAATTATGCGACCATTGTCTGATAAGCTATGGTGGTTTTCGAGATTTAGCCGCGTCCTAATGTTAGTGTTTACCGATGATTCACTCCTCATTGCAACAGGCATCTTCATTGCAACAGGCATATTCAGCTTTAAGAATAAATATATCTTGAAGATGCCTGCGGTTCATCCTCGAAAGTTAAGATAAGTGTATACACACCTTGTATACGTAATTTGATTTAAGATTTTTTCTTTATTATTTTTAAATTTTTCCGTCAGTTAAAAAAATTGAACCCATCAGTTAATTATATCATAATTGCGAAAATAGTGTTTCTTTTCGGTAATGCTTAATAAATTGTAATCAGATAATTTTTTATCGTAAATATCATGTTGTTTTAACAACTAGATTATGGTAAATATCATTACCCCATGGATATTATAAAATGTATGATGTGTTTGAAAAGTTAATGACAATACTTTCTCGCAATCATGGCAACAGTTTCTTAGGGCTAATGCGTTTTGCCAAGGCAGATATGCAAATAATTCACTTAACTTCAATTTAACTAACGCTGTGAACACTTGCACTTTTTCCGTGAAGGATGCTACCATATATGGAATATGCACTGTTCTATGTGGAGAGTGTATTATAATTATTTATTAAGCTAAGATTAATTGAACCTGTCAACTTCATGCACGGAGGCTGGAAAATAATAAAGTATTACGGTAAAAAATAAAGCGGATAATCGTATAGGTGCAGACCGGAAAAATTCGCGGTTTCGCTTTTGTGACAGGTTAAAAATTGGAAAATTCCTATCTTGGTGCTGCTTCTGATATTGGTTCGCTGTTTATTTACAGGGCTCTGCGTCAACAGCACACACCTAAAGAAAAAAAAATCTGAAGCGAACCACGAACAACCTGGCCAAGACGTCTCATGTAGTCTGCAGCCAATAAGCAAGCGGTATTGGCCTGCATTTTGGAGTTTAGGGGGCGGTTATTAATAACGTGAGGCGATTTTGGCGAATTTTTGACCCCTTCCCCTTTGGCGAGATGTGGGATTTGGCTCGAACCCCTCCCCCCCCCCCCCCTATAATCAAACGTGAGATTTTTCAAAAGGCCAGTTTTTAGTGTAAATACGTTAATCTGTGCTTGATTGCGTTGGATTTATTTGAAAAATAATAATTTGCTTAATTATTTTTATTTAAGAGTAGTTAAGACTATTTTTTAAGACAGAACTTAGTCTGGAATCACAGTGAGAATATCGAACAGTAAAATACTTAAATATGAACTAATAAAAATTCGTAAAATAATATAATTTCTAATTCAGTCCACGGGGACTCATGTGTGGTCTCAAGAGTGACTTTGTGGAGTTAGCATAACCACGATAAATATTATTGTTTAGGATTTAGCCATATTTTAGTGGAGAAACATGTTTTACTTAGATTAACCCAGTTTTCTCGCATTTTTACACTGTTGACTGCGGGGGGGAAAAATTATGTGGTATTTGCTGAGAACCCCCCCCCCCCCCTTCAACACCACATAAGATTGGGTGAGATTTGGATCGACCCCCTTAAACGCCTCACGTAATCTATGGACACCCCCTTATCCTACATGTCATATAACCTGTGGATTTTTCCAGGCCCTATGTACAGATGTGCGATTGGAGAACGCACAACGTGCATTACTTAATAAACTACCAGCACTACATTGCCGACCAGAAATGCCATAAGTTCGTGATTTAGTGGAATGTGAGAAAACAAACTATTGCTGTATTACTTTATAACCATAAAAAAACGATCCATTAATATAGTTTAATTTACTTTCAGGATCGTACAATAAATTATTTCCACATAAAACCTTTTAAGTTACGATAATTACTACTTCAATAGTCCCACGAATCCAAATAGCTGTAATCAGGTACCGGAGTACCTGTTTAGTGATTTGCGCCTAAGTGCGATATTTCATCTGTATACAGTCCTATCTTTTCTCAGTTAAGTTAGTACGCGCAATCGAAGGAGGCTGCCACAACCACACGGAATTCACACATCCGAGAGTTAGGTATTCGCCATAGCCTTGGGGTCGTTTCAGGGCGAGTCCAGTCACTACAACATAGCAATGATAACATATCCTATGCGAAATTTGCATTATTTTTATTTCCACATTATTGTTGTAAAACAAGATAAAAGGTAGAGTTGAGTTTTCCACAGTTCGCAAAAAAAAAAAAATTATTTACTTTAGAAAACCAGTTGCCTAGATATAGTTTGAAATATAACAAGAAAATTACTGTAACTTTGTACATTACATGACTATTGTATTTTTCCATTTATAAAATGAAATAAATGAATGCTCGTATATCTCGAGCAGTTTTCAAATCGTGTGGTTTTTTCTGAAGTTCTGTACACAGTGTGTGTGCTCGGTTAGGCCGTTGGGTTAAAAGGGGGGGGGGGGAGTGTGGGCCTTGATGGTGTTCCGCAATAATCATTTCGTTATTTAATGCTCGCGTGAAACATCGTTCATTTTGCTGACATTTAAGCAACCTATTTCGATGAAATGTTATACAACAATTGCACGTTTTCTTGCATAAATATCTGTAACGTTCTATTTTGTTGCACTATTGGGTCCTGCTAATGTCGATTATAGAAGTTAATCATTTGAAGATTAAAGTGACATTGCATATTTAACAACATTAGGTATAGATAAAACCTTTCTTTGGTTTAGAAATCATAAGGGAACTAAATACGTTGAAGTTAATTCATCACAAAAATTTATTATGTCAAAAGCCATTAGAATTTTTTTTCTTTTAATGAAAATTTGAGTTCTGTATGCATTTAGTTTTCATGATGGGTAGACCTGAAAATTTAACTGACTGATAATGATGCAAAATATTTGCAGTATGTGATGGTTTTGGTTCCATGGTCAACACGTCACTAAAAAATCTATGAATATACCAATGTGATTCTTTATTAATAGAGACCGGAAAAATTCGCGGATTCAATGACCTCTAGGATAGACTCCATGATCCTCTATGCACTCGGGAAAATTGCACCTGCTCATTGGCTACAGACTCGTGACACCTGCTAACTGGGATGCTTGTGATTCGGTACTTCTTACGTTGAGGGTCATTAATCGGTTCACAGTCCTTCAGGCAAACCGTGTTCCAATCACTAAAGCGGCAATAAATTACACACACTTGAATTCTAGCCTATCGCGAAATGAAACCGCGAATTTTTCCGGGCTCTATTTATTAATCTTAATGTATGTTGCAAAGTAGGCATTACAAGGAAGATTGAATGAGCGAATGGGAGTCATTAGACACTTATTAAGGGGAAAGTGGTGAAATTGAACAGCAACTCAATGCATCGATGCGTGAAGGCCGGCTATAACTAGAAACCTGCAAAATTCGCGGATTCATTTCGTGATATGCTACAATTGAAATAATTATACCTTAGCGCTGCTTCTGAAATTGGTTCGCAGTTAATCTGGAGTAATGAGGGCCAATTAGAGACCCTCTCTCAAGGAAGCGTCGAATCACAGACACTCGGTCGAGACGACTCACAAGTCAGCAGCCAATGAACAGGTGGCATTTGCCCGAGTGTGTAGAGTGTAGTAGAGTCTATCCTGGAGGTTATGAATCCGCGAATTTCGCAGGTATCTAGCTATGACCCTTAAAAAGTCCCTGTGGGGGAGGGGGGGAGGTTGGTGAGGGGCGAGGAAGAATGTTCCCGACTCACAAAATAAAAATTTTATATCCTCCGCCGGGCATCAAACCCCCGATCGTCCACGGAGACGAAGTCGGGTCGTGTCGACGGCCCCGAGTCCACGCGTGATTGGCTGGGAACAAGTGCGGTGGGATCCTCCCCCCTCCGCCCCCAAGGCTACTGACCAACCACTATTGATTGCCCCCTCGCTTACAGCCCCTCGTACCACCTGTAGCTTAGGCACAGCCCTCAGGCGGTGGCCCAGTCGCGAGCGAATGAACGTCGTGACGCGACCGCCAAATATTAACCACTAGAAACCTGCAAAATTCGCGGATTCATTTCATGATAGGCTGAAATTCAAACTTGTGTACATTTCTGCATGTTGTGCTATTGGCTCGCAGTTTAACTGCGGAACTCTCTGGGCCAATGAGAGACTATCAACCAAAGAAGCGTCGAATCACAAGCTACCCAGTGGAGACGCCTCACAATTTATTACCCAATGAACACGCGTGTTTACTTGAGAAATGCAGAGGATAATGGAGGCTATCCTAGAGGTCATTGAATCCGCGAATTTTTCCGGTCCCTAATAATTAGGGACCGGAAAAATTCGCGGGTTCAATGACCTGCAGGATGAACTCCATAGTTCTACGTACACTCGGTCAAAAGTCACCCACTCATTGGCTGCTGTCGTGTGAGACGTACCAGCGTAGCAGCCTGTGTTTCGATAAAGCTTTGGTTGGGTGTTTCTCATTGGCCCAGCGTCATCCAGATCAGTTGTGAGCCAATAGCAGAGGCAGCACTGAGGTATAACTATTCGTATTTTAGCATATCGCGAAATGAATTCACGAATTTTTCCGGTCTCTACTAATCATCACAGGGAAATCCGGATCGGTACAAACTGTCAAGACTGTTGAACTGTACGCCACATGTCAGTGGTGGTTTCTGATGTCCAGTAGCATTGAAGAGTTTCCAGCTCTCTTGAACGACCGATCAAAATAAAGGGGCGTGCAGAAGGGAATTTTAAGTCGTCAGCTGGCCAATAACATTAGTTGACACCGGAAAAATTTGCGAGTTCATTTCGCGATAGGCTAAAATACAAATAGTTATACCTCAGTGCTGCCTCTGCTATTGGCTTACAACTCACCTGAATGTCTCTGGGCCAATGAGAAACACCCAACCTAAGGCTTTATCGAATCACAGGCTGCTACGTTGGGACGTCTCACAAGACAGCAGCCAATGAGTGGGTGACATTTGACCGAGTGTACGTAGAACTATGGAGTTCATCCTACAGGTCATTGAACCCGCGAATTTTTCCGGTCCCTAAACATTAGTTCTTGATGTTGACGTCGTTTATGTGTTCAAATTAAGAACACCACAACCATCTTGTTATTTAACGGGGGCAAATCCCTCAGCGCGGGGGTACAAGCCTTTTAAGGGAGCTTGTCCTCCCTTTGGGTAATCAAAAAGAATTTGGGGTGAATGGGGTTAGGAGCCCCCCCCCCCCTCCCCTCCTTCTGGTCTTTAATTTGTTTTCCTGTGACATGCACAAGGCATCCCCAGCAGTCGTTTGTGAAGCGCAAGTGTTGTGACGTGGAGGGAGATATACGAGCAGAAGTGCGACTCTTACAGGGGGGGGGGGGGGACTGAAACCATGTTATACGCGACATGTGACGCTCTATGTTGGGTGGGCCCATTACTACTATAAAAAATAGTAAAAACACTCGGACGGGTGTTTCAAATCCAATGAGTAGAGACCGGAAAATTCGGATTCATTTCACGATATGCTAGAATCCAAACAACTGCACCTTTATATTGCTTCTGTGATTGGCTTACAGTTTATCTGAAGGACTTTGAGCCAATGGAAAACCTTCAACCAAAAAAGTATTGAATCGCAAGCGTCCCAGTTGACAGGTTTCACGAGTCAATAGCCAATAAGCAGGTGGCATTTGCATGAGTATGTAGGGGGTTGTGGAGTCTATCCTAGAAGTCATCGAAAGCGCAAATTTTTCCGGTCTCTACCAATGAGTAATTTTAATTTTAGTGTTAGTTTTATAAAGTTTAATTTATCTACTTTTCGACTTACTGCTTAGTGACAGAGATTGAAACTGTGCGAAAAACATTAATTCTGTAATAGATAGAGACCTGCAAAATTCGCGGATTCAGTGACCTCCAGGATAGACTCTACTACACTCTACACACTCGGGAAAATACCACCTGTTCATTGGCTGATGACTTGTGAGTCGTCTCGACCGGGTGGCCTGTGATTCGGCACTTCTATGAGTGAGGGTCTCTAATTGGCCCCCAGTCCTCCAGATTAACAGTGAACCAATGGTAGAAGCAGCGCTAAGGTATAATTATTTGAATTGTAGCATATCACGAAATGAATCAGCGAATTTTGCAGGTCTCTACTAATAGATAGAGACTGGAAAAATTCGCGCTTTCGATGACCTCTAGGATAGACTCCACAACCCCCTACATACTCAGGCGAATGCCACCTGCCCATTGACTCGTGACACCTGTCAACTGGGACGCTTACGATTCGATACTTTTTTGGTTGAAGGTTTTCCATTGGCTCAAAGTCCTTCAGATAATTTGTAAGCCAATCACAGAAGCAATATAAATGTACAGTTGTTTGGATTCCAGCGTATCGTGAAATTAATCCGCGAATTTTTCCGGTCTCTAGTAATAGAAAAAGGAACGTTATTTATTAATTATTAGGAGATGTAAAATTTCTGGTATGCCACACCACGAAATACGTGACTACCAAATTAAATTGAAATACGTTTCACTGGTTTGTTTGCCTGATAGTAGTTGATGCGCTACTTCTCACAAACAATGTAGCTATTATAGTGATATATTATGAAAGCTACTGCCTAGCGGGTGGGGCCAAAACTACTTCAAAACACTAGGTCTCAGTCTCGGCCATTAGAGTGACATGTCTGTGAGAAGTTGCGGGGGGGGGGGGGGTGCGTGTGTGCACTTTTTGCCGTGTTAATAATTGAATCCTAAAAACGAACGACCCTCCACCCCCCTTTCCCATCTGAATAGAAAAATAACAGTTGCTTGGCTTGTGGGCTGTAGCCACATAGAAGGCAAAGATGTCACTGATGTTTCGGTTGATCTTGCAGTCGCCATCATCAGGCTAACGTCGATAAAATCCTTCTCCTTCGACGCGGCTACAACCCATAAGCCAAGCAGCCTCTCAGAAAATGTCCGCGAAATACCGTGATACTTACTAGGGAAAAAAAGTTTTTATAATGGAATTAGCATTAAACTCCATTATAAAAACTCTTTGAGCTTCATGATACGCTCGTCTCCAAGGTATGCATATCTCTTTCTGGCGTTACAGAGTCAGAAAGTCAGTGATGAGCGTAACTACATATGTAGGACATTTAGTAAATATATGTTGAGAATATCTGAAACGAAACAACAATTGGAAGAGAACTGTCGTGATAAGTCTACACGAAAAGCCCCCGAGTTATAGCAATGACGAAGAAATTAAATAGCTAACATGAAGTGTGATACCGAGGCTTTAGTTTCGAAAAGAAAAAGAACGCACTCCCTTGAATGAGTTACAAAACCGCCACCGCCTGGCTTTTCTGAGCCTAGGCTTCTTAAGAAAGTGGTGTCCTAAATTATTCTGCTTTTATTACATAGTGTTTTGCACATGATTTTGAGAAAATATTTAAGAGTCCTTTTTAAAAGGTGATTATTATATTAAAGGAAACTTTTTATGTCAGTCAACATGTACTGAAATCAATGAAATAATAGGGTGTACAGTTTTGTATTAACCATTCGTACGTAGCCTTCGTCTTGAAATCCATAAAAATTAGGTTTTCCCAGAAACCTGTGTTTTTCACGATTTTGGAAAGCCTAATTTTGACTGACTTACGAATGACATAGTACAAATAAAGTGTTTCAAGACAAATGATACGTACGATCGGTTAAGACAAAACTGTATACCACTTGATTTCAAGCTTTCAGCACATTCTAGCCTTTAAGTTCATAAAAACATTAAATAAGTACTTGTTTAGTGGGAAAAACATCATTTTCAAACACTTAAATATGATTATATTGTGAATATGTTGAAAATCATGTGCAAAAAACACGAAATATTAGAAGCAATATAATTTAGGATACTATAATGTTAGAAATAACAATAAATTCACGGACGTTTCGAGGAAGAATTCACCTTAACTCGGTCTTCGTATAGAAACAACGCCAAATTTTGACTTCCGAGTTCTGGTTTTCGATACAGACCGTTGACTTGGGGGGGGGGGGGGGGGCGAACACACGTAGAATATGAATAATTGTGGTTTTTTTTTAGTAGTTCAATCAGTTTTTTAAATTCTTTGCCTGTGAATTCATTTTAAAATTAGACAAACTTAATAACCGCAAATATACGAAGGAAACAATGGATTTCTGGATAATTTGTAAACCAGCGTTCTTCGCGAACTGAAGGTGAAAATTTTGAACAGAGGTAAACCCCCCCCCCCCCCCCCCCATCTTTTTCCACCGGTTCCGGGTCTTCTGGCTTTTGTCTCGGGGCCCGGCCAACAGTCTGGCCTCGCCCGCGACTGCAGGTGTGCGCGCGGTGGGCAATCACGATGATGGCAGAGGAACCGTTCGTCAGCCCCACGTTTCGTCACGGCGTCGCACCCCTAGACACTTCCCAAATGAACGGAACCACCACCTCTACCTGGTGTTGTCGGCCATAGGACTGAGCTCCAGCCTTCGAGTGGCCGCGTTGCAACAAAAACACCACCAGAAGAGAAACTCGCAAAAGGTTAACTTCAGCAACGAAGGATGTCCCTCTGACCTTTCGGTTGCTGTACTCTTCCACGAATGGTCTTGATCGTAAAACACGTCCAAGGAACTGCGCAGGAGAATTCCCGAAATAGGCACCTACAATCCTGTACTCTACCCTAAAACTACCAGGTGTAAACCTTTTGCCATAAGAGATTTGTTTGATCAGCATGCTAAATATCTAAATGGTATTGAAACGTTAATTTTCTTTTTTGAAGAACCACGAATTGAGGTCAATAAAACGGACTCACGCGCGTGCATATTTATTTTTACGTAAAGTAATTTTTTTTTCTTTCACTCAAAAGCAGATATTGATTAAAAACAATTCGTGTTAAAAAATGGTGTTGAATATATATATTTTTAATTTTTTTTTTTAAAAGGGTTCGTGTGTGACCAGATAGTCTATCAGAGCCACACTTATACGGAAACTATTTTCCGCACCATCAAAATAAGGCAGGTTCTTCGGCCGGGGAAACGTGGGAAAAGTGAGGAAAAACAAAGTCTAACCTGAAAGCAAAGAGCGGCCTCTCTAGCGTCCAAATAGTTACGTTACCTCGTGACGCACGGGCGAAACAACGCTGTTAGAAACGATGTTTGAAATACTTACTTCTCAACGACGAATGACCCTGAAATAAACTATGAGCAGAGACTGGAAAAATTCGCCGGTTCAATGACCTCCAGGATAGACTCCACGATCCTCTACACACTCGGTCAAATGCCAACGGTTCGTTGGCTGTTGACTTGTGAGTTGTCTCGACTGGGCAGCCTGTGATTCGACACTTCTACGAGTGAGGGTCTCTAATTGTCCATCATTTCTCCAGATTAACAGTGAACCAATGGCAGAAACAGCACTAAGGTATAGTTATTTGAATTGTAGCATTTCACGAAATGAATCCACGAATTTTTCAGGTCTCTAACTATGAGCTCTGTGTAGTTACAGCTAATTGGATTTTCGCCGAAAAAACGTCAGATTCCGACTTCAAAGATGTGTGTGTGTGTGTGTGTTCTTTTGTAAAGAGGGCGAGTATGCGCCTGTAGGGAATAATAATGTGTTTACTGTGTGAGGGACAAATTTTGAATTGTTTGTGACTGCCACGCTATTATTGTTATAAGTTCACCTTCAGAGCTTGTAATTTCAAGAAGACATCCGTAAGTTCACGAATATCTCTGGATAACATGTAACCAAAGTTTTTCGTAATTTTAAGGTGAGCAATTTTCACAGTGTCCCATATGAAAGGTTGTAATATGCATAGAGAAGGTTCACATGGGTTGTCACCTAAAGAGAGGCACAACTATACAAAATATCTTGAGTAGAGCAATTAATTATATGTTTAGTTTGCAAACTGTAAAAAAGGTTGATGCCATACTGTAGAATATGTTTTGAAAATTTTCAAAAAAAAGGTTTAGTAACTAGTTGCCAATATTTTTTTTTTCTTTGTAAATCTACAGACGAGACAGCGTTCATTTTTAGTACGTTATTGTGTAATAAATGAAACTAATAGTTTATCTGAACACGCAATCATAGCAGTGGCACAGATAATGATAAATGTGGAACCACACACACTCACACACATATATATATACATACATACATATATACAAACATGGCCTACATATATTGCCTGATGCCGAGAGCAGATGTCAGTTACCGAAACGTCGCAACTGTTTTTCCATAGAAAGCATAATGTGTTCATCCACGCTGTAGTCGTATTGTCCAGATTATTTGTTTGGTTTCATGGTTGGGTTTGTATGTTAGTCGCTTGATTGTTTTTTATGTATTTACTGTTCTGATAATTGCAACTATCTCCTCGTTGTAAGCTCACTTTGTTCAGCCTGAGCTGTATTTTTTTCTGGTTGAATTCCTTTCGCGGAATTTCCTGTACTGTCTAGGCATGCAACATTTAACATCAGCTGATATTGGCTTGTTCTTCGCGTGTTTATGTATTCATTTTTGTTGTCCGTTCTTGAGGTCTCTTTTTGTAGAACAACCAGTCAAAAACAAGAATGGCATTAATTCCATAAAATTATTATAAATAATTTTTTAAGCTACACACCATGTTTTTAAAAATACTTACATATTGTTACAAGTGTGGGTATAAAGATTTGGAAAGGATAGCCCAAATTTGTTATTTAAAGTTTATTTATTAACTGCTGTGTGAATCTCTTTATCCCTAAATCACCACCATTTAAATGTCTGTCCACAAATTAATCACACTTTAATACGTCCACTCCTTACAATCTCCCCACTGGAGCTCGGCTCGACAGTCTATCCTTGTACTGCTCGTCTCTTACCACGCACCTCTGTCCAAATACACCACCTCACACTGCTTACTCGTCCATGTTACACAGCACAATCCCCGATGCTCCGATCCTTGCACAAGAAGCCCGTCTCTCGTCGCCCGCTATCGCTCGCCAAGTGGCCCAATAACCGTTTTCCCTTAACTCTCGTATCTTTTCGAGGATTCGTCGGCATCACCACCACCACCCAATCTCTTCTCGCATTTCATACAGCCCTGTGTTCGTCCCATGGGAAAGTTTCGTAGCCCCAGAACTAACGCTGGAAGCTGCGAGAAAAACGGCGTACTAGTTACGCTACTTCACGCGACGGTGCTCTAGGAAACTGCCGAACCCTCCGGAGAGACAGAGATGCACTAAACTCCTTGGGAAGGCGGTAGGAGTGGAATAATAAGGAGGAAGGGGAGGGGGGGGTTGTAGTTGTCAGATAGCCGCTGCTAATGGGGGGTACTTGCAGTTGTAAGGGAGAAGGGGAGTAACGGGCGGTACCTGCGAGAGGCTGTGGTGCTAGCAGCGCTCCCACTGAAGGGTTCGCTCTCCCTGCCAATGTTACCTGAAGGATCAGTGGGTTGCGCCTCACTGCCAATGTTCCTGAACCTTCAGCAACACGCCACTCGTCGAGGTGTGACAGTTTCCACAGTCTGCAGGAAATTTTAGTTCGATTTACACGCATGTAGCAGGTAAATCAATTATTACTTTCAATATATTTCAAGTAGTTGCAAAAATTTATTGAAATGGCCCGGCTACAATCTTTTAGGTTGGAAATTTCATTAGGACATATTTTTATTATAGTCAATCACAAATATTGTCGTGTTCATCAAAACAACTCTGTTGTCACTATAATACATCTAACGAGATGAAATTTAACAAACATTTTCGGTAGCAATTTTTTTTCTTCATTTAAGTCATAACTGACGGTTGAGTTCGCGGAAAGCAATATAAAGGAAGAATTGGCTAGAAGGGGGCGTTTATTGAATTTAAAGTAAGGGCAATTTTAAAACTAGTAAAGCTATAACCACCAATTTTTACTACTTAAAAATGTTTAGACGACTCTCATTCGAGAACATAATACCTTCCGCTCGGCCCACTGTCCCAGACGGTTTATGTTCAATTTTAATTTTACGACGAAACGTCCACCCATCCCTTGAATTACTGACAGAGCAGTTTGAGTGTTTTTTTTTTAAATTTTATTACTGTGCTCCCAACGTCGCTTATCCGCGCACACGAACTCTCACCCCTCTGAAACCAACCCCGAATAGCCGACACGAAGGATACCTTTGACCTTTCGCAAGTTCGCAAGCGGGAGAAAATCTTTCACGCCGCGCGCTCCAGGTCTGGCCAACCAGCGTGGTCGGCAGAAGAGTGTTTTGGCATGCTGTGACCGATCGGAACATTTCTCTGTGCAAGGAGCATTATTCATTCAAGCCGTTACACATGTCCTGAAACCGCTTCCAACGACCGTTTAGGTGTGGTCTCAAACGATATATTGAGTTTTTACGTGTTATTTTCGTTACTGTAAGTTAAGGGATTTTTTTCCCTGTAAATTTATCTCTATACCTCTCTTGCATTTGTTGTCCTGTCAAAAAAAATTTCAACAGAAATTTCCAAAGTGTTATATTATTGCTGTAAAAGTCGTGTCATTTACACAATGTATAGGCTACCTAACCCTTGACTAATAGCAACGACGAGGAAATGAAAAAAAAAAATCGAAATGAAGTGAGACAAGACATTTTCGTGCGACGTAGAGTAATGAATTTTTGAATTTTTTGTCAATAATAACGACATTTTAAATGCCGAACGATGCTTGATGATAAATAGTTTTCCAATAAACAGAATTACTCCTTAACTACCACTGGACACAAAATCAATGTAATTAATTACGATGTCTGCCCGGCTAGTACAAGGCAATCAATAACCCCAATTAATTTCCCCAGAAGCCAAGGGAATTCCTCGCAGAGTACCTAATCTATATGGAACACGCGAGCCGTTGCTAAGGACAAACAAGGGGTTTCCCAGAGGTTGAAATTTTTTCACATAAGTGTACACTTACTTGTGTGGTTAGGAAAAAATTTACGTTTTTTTTTTCAAACCGCTTTAGTGAGGAAGTCCGCCCACAGAAAAGAAATCTGTACTTCTACAAAATATACCTATATTTGAAAACAAGTTGCCAAAAGATAGTTTGTAATACGACCCGAAAGACTTTGTAACTGTGTACAACACATAGCGATGGCTATTTTTGCATGTATGAAGACTTATTTGAGATAATAGTGAGTATTTCTTTCCAAAATTGGCACAAAAAATTATATTTTAATTGATTATTTTTTTCAAGCATAAAATATTTTAACCATGAACAATTTAATCAAATATTCAATAATAAGATATTGTTTTCTTTTACTGTGCTTATTAATGTGTGCAGTTAATAATGGAAATCTGTTCAGGGAACTGTTTACAAATAACTTTAACTATTGAAGGCACTGGGGCAACATAAAGAATAAATTCCCGGGTAAGAATCCGAACCCATTGTTACTGCGCCACTATTTTGTAATGATACAGTTGTATGTAAATGTACAAATTTACAAATATATGTAATTTTACATGAATATTGCTGTGCCATTAAAAAAACGGGAAAACGGGTACGTAAGGATAGCCCAATTAATTTTTGTACATTTTTATTTACTACTAATATTTACATTACTAATTTAATCACAACATTTAATGCCTGTTAACAAATCACTAAGTATCTGTCCAGTCCACAGTTCACACCAGTTCACACTCCTCACTGGAGCTAGGCTCGACAGTGGTTCGCCCCTCACCCCGCACCTGTTCACACACACAGTCTCGCGCCACTCAGTCACACTCGCACGGTCCCGTCACACCACTCGCCGAACTCGCACTTCACTCCACTCGCCTATTGGAACTGAACTCCACTGGAGGCCGGCGTCGCCGCTTTTACACCCTTGGCAGTACTTCTGGAACCAACTAGAGTGGTTGTGACGTGTCGCGTCATCCCAAGCCGAAACGACGCTCGAAGCATCCAGAATAAAGGTGCTTATTCACGACCACTCCACGCAGTGTTCCATGGAATTCCCAGGCCGATAATGGATGGATAACAGCTCCGTGTAATGAGGGCGTGGGACAAAATAAAAAGGGGGGGGGGAGGCGAGGCCGAGCCGCTATTATCACCTAGTTTTGCTATAAATTTCCTGTCTTCCAGTTTTAAATAGGAAATGACGAAATTAGCCCTTACTGGTTGATGGATGAGCAATATAATAATCTACACTTTACTCTTTAGATCGTATTTGCCTATAGCTGGATCTGTAAGAATTTTCCTTAATTTGGAAGAGTGTACTCAGGTAAGAAAACGATAGTTGTAGCTTCGACTGTGAAATAATTTTATGCACATTTTCTATCCGGATAGTAAAAATTGTTACTCAAATCCGATTTGTTTCATAAAACATGTTCATTTGTGTAAATATCGGTAAGGTAATATCATAAAATATTTATTAAAATTAAATTTCTATGTAACATAGGGCTCGTGAATTTCTCTGGCCAGTTATAAGCTGAAAATAATTACCAAAGCAATAATTATAGGTTTCATTATTTTCATCAGAGATCCTTCAAAAATCAAAATGGTCGATTTTACGATTGTGTTACTTGATATTGCAGCATAAAAAAAAATGTGTGAGTTGGCAGGTCAAATTGAAATTAAAAGATCTTAAGCGAGCCCATTCAGTGCTGAAGCTGTGAAATATGAAAACTTTTTACTATTGCGAACACTGAAAGGAAGTTCACTACGAAAGGCTATTATTCGTTGAATGAGGAAACTTGAAAAGTCTGCAGGGGAACTTTTGATTCATATTGGTTCCTTTGTAGTGAACATTGCATCTCTGATGAATTTGGAGGCAGTTACGGGTGCAGATGTGAAGTTTTAATTATTGGAGAGTCCATTACAGATAGGCTAAAATCAAAACACGTTTGCCTTCACGCTTCTGCTGTGATTGGAAAACAGTTTACCTGAAGGACTCTGAGCCAATGACAAACCCTTAACGAAAGAAGTATCGAATCACATGCATCCCATTTAACAGGTTTCATGAGTGATTAGCCAATGAGCAAGTGGCATTTGCCCGAGTAGTTAGGTAGTTAGAGGATTGGAAAGTCTATCCTAGAGGTAATCGAAATAGCTAGGGACCGGAAAAATTCGCGGGTACATTGACTTTTAGGAAAGACTCCACAGTACTTAACAAATTCGGGGAAATGACACCTGTTCATTGGCTGCTGACTCGTGAGACGTCTTAACCAATTTGTCCATGATTCGGCACTTTCTTGGTTTAGGTTTTTCCATTGGCCCGAAGTTCCCCAGATAAAATGTGGGCCAATCGCAGAAGCTGTACGAAGGTATACTTTTTTTTTGATGTCAGTCTATCGCGAAATGAACTCGTGAATTTTTCAGGTCTCTAGAAATAGCTCATTTTTACAGTCCCTAATTATGACCACTTGGCGTTAAATACTATCTACCACAGAATGGTTTTTAAGCTTTTTAATAGTGGAATAGAGTTTATGAAGTAAAATGATTCTAAGAGGTATGGACATTTTAAGGATTCATTTGGTCGCAAGTTAGAATACAATTAATCATATTCTTGCACTGTGTTGATTGAACCGCAGTTATTAGGACACACCTCCCTGTGACTATGAGCCAACCCCCAACTAGAAGAGAAGTAAGCTAAACAGGTAGTGTCAACAAACGACAGTAAAAAAGGTTATTCCTTAGAAATCAGCCAATGGAAAATCAAAACGTCGCTAGAGCAAACATAAGATTTTAAATTTTAGCCCGACGACCAACAAATTCGCTAAATTTCCGATTCTATAATGATTCTAAAAGAACAAATTAACAAATATATGAACAGAAACATTTTTTTTCTAAACGACTAAACTTAACACGAGATGATTTTGTGAGGTTTGTAGCAAGAAATCGTGCCAGAGTTTGCCTGTCATTATTTCGGGGAAACAGAGATCAAAATGGCGGAGTTGGTATTTGCACCCGGGTCATTATGAATTTCAGTAAACTGTATTTTTTTGTAAATGGAACAGAATAATCATGTAAAATAACAGATGTTTGTAAATTATGACATTTACATAAAAAAATGTATCACTACAAAATAGTGTTCGCAGTAATACTGAGTTCGAAATCTTACCCTCCAAAAGTTGTTTGCAAACCCATTCTCTGAATAGCTTTCCAGTACTAAGTACGCACATTAATAAGCATAGCAAAACAAAATAAATTAAAATTAACAAATATTAGATTATATTTCCATGACTTAAAAAACACATTCTCTAATGATTCATCAATTAAAATATAAAATTATGCGCCAATTTTCGTAAGAAATTCTTAGCACTATCTAGAAAAACGTATCTCATAAATGCATAAATAGCTATAGCCATGTGTTGTACGAAGTTAAAAAGTTTTTTCTGCGTATAATGCCTCACCACTTCCCCACGAGTAGATAAAGAGTTTGGTTACAGCGAACTGTTCTAATTACAAGCCTAAACTCCGAACAAGGTAGCATGAGTATATAACTGTAATGTGCACTATTCTGTTCAGAATAATTTCAACGGACAAAAAAAAATTACCAATACGTTGCTAATTAATTTTTTTAAATCGTACCAAACGGTGTTTATTAAAATGGAACGAGAATGTTGTCAGATAAAATTTTCAAGTTTCACTAAATACCTTCGTGAATAGAAGAGATGCTGTATAGAAAAAAAAAACAAATAGAAATATTGGTATTTTCGAAAGTATTTGCACGTTTCTTTTTAATGCAAGATCACTTGTAATTTACGGCATTATCCTTGCGATAAAGAAAATTTGAACATTAGCATATTATTATGAAAAAGAATTATTAATTTAAATGTAGAGAAACTCTGTAGCGTGGCTAAACATTTGCATTGATGGTAAAGTACTGGCGATTGAAATTAAAATACCCAACTACGAGTACAAAAGTAAAATAAAAAAAACAACTATTTTAGTAGCTTAACTTAAATTCATTGCAATGTTATCGGGCCAACGCGATAGGTCCTTCCAGAGGTGGGGATTGTGTTTGGGTTAGTGTGGAAAAACAGAACATTTATGTTATAGTTAGAGACCTGAAAAATTACCGGGTACATTTCGTGTTATGCTAAAATTCAAATAATTATACCTTAGTGCTGCTTCTGTCATTGGTCCACTGTTAATCTGGAGGACTGAGGGCCAATTAGAGACCCTCACTCATAGAAGTGTCGAATCACTGGCCACCCAGTCGAGACGACTCACAAATCAACAGCCAATGAACAGTTGGCATTTGCCCTAGTGTGTAGAGGATATTGGAGTCAATCCTGGAGGTCATTGAACCCGCGAAATTTACCGGTCTCTAGTTATAATGTTAAAGTAGGTACGATAGCCGGCCACAAAACTACTTATTTATGTTTTAAATATTCTGCGAAAGTAATTTATGTCATCTTCAATTTTCAAAGTACAGAAGTGACCACCTCAATGTTTCAGAGGACCGAGGTGGCAGTAACATTATCGTCGGAGAACAACCACCGAATAAAAACCCGGCCACGCACGGAAGCCCGACAGCGAACGGAAAGCTCGGAGCGGACCAAAGGAAGAGGCCATTCGACGCTGTGCTATATATTGACGATGAACTGGGGAAGGGGGGACATTCTATAGAAAACGCAGTTCTTTGGTGCGTGGGTGGAAGAATAAAGAGGGACTGCGGAGAGGGGAAGGGAAGGGAAGCCATGGCGTCGGTTCACACCTTGAAAGGGCTTTGCTCCTTCATGGCTCCGTTACGTACAACTTTAATTCAACTCTCTTTCCTTCCCCCCCCCCCCTCCGCAAATCCACACAATACGTAGATATATTTCATGACAGCCAATATAATTGGCAGAGAGTGTTTATATATACATATATAAAATCAGTTTGCTACATGGCTTTGCTGAACCACTACATTCACAAATTTAGCTAAAACGTTTCCATAATTTTTTTAAAATCTATTCCACACGATAGAGCTCGTCGAGAATAATTTATTTATTTGTTAGAATTTTTTTTTGTTTGAGCGGGATCCTGCTATCTTAGTGATATGTCAAACCTGCAAATAGATTGGTTAGCGAATAGTAGAGTAAATAATTGAGGCACTATTTAAAATTATGAAAACTGCTTTCAGGAAAATTATGGAGTTTTGTAACATAATGTATTATGTCTCAGAGGTATAGATTTTTTTTTTATAATTTTTATTGGTGACGAAGTTAAAATAGTCTCAATGTTAAAATTGTGTATTAAAATTAGAAAACAATAAAGCATGACAACAATACACTTGAAGATAGAGTATTATCTACAATAGAAAACAAAGCTTGAATGATAACTAAATGGTCAAATTATTCTTTATGGAGGAGGCAGAGGATCGCCATAGGTGTCGATAGGTACTCATTCGCAAAATACCCCCCTTTCTGCGGACTGGTTGGATTCTGTCTCGGATACTGGAACTGGCCACAGCTACATCTCAAGCGACAGGCACCTTATTCCGAAGAAGTCCGGAGTCCTAGTTATCCAAGTAACCTGGGTGAAATCTGCCCGCGCGAACTGAATCGCAGGCACTGCTAGTAAAATAAATAAGCAAAACGAAGTCTGAGATTCTCCCCTCTGTAAATTTGTTTCTACTGTAATAGGAAGAAAAAGACAAACACACCAGTGGCTTCGCCCGACACGATCTGTAAAACATTGGTGACCCATTCGAGGCCATCTCTCGCACCAACGCGCCCCTGAAACAACCTTTACTTCCAGAAACCCTTGGGGAGGTTTAAATCCCTCTTGGGAGGAGGACCGCAAACCACTACCTCCTTTCGACTTCCCTCGAGCCTGACACCCCTCTCCCGCACCCTAAAACCAACACAACCAATATTTGAAGACGCGGAACACTCACTTCCACCGCGAACAGGGAGCTTACAGGGCTTACCACCTCTCTCCGAAAGGCCTTCTCAGATTCGCAGGATGGCCGTCGCAAAAAGGACGGGAGGGAACTCTGTTGGAAATATTCTCCTCGAATTTTACGAATGTTTACTGACATCGTCGAACATTTATGGGCACTCAGTTTACTTAATGTATCCTTAAACTCCTAAGAATCACCTTCAATTATTACAAAAAAAATAAATAGTGACGGATCAAATCCCAATTCTCTCGAATCCGAATATCGAATTTATCGAATTAGAATCCCAAAGAGTACTTCGAATACACCCCACGAATCTGAATCTAAGTCTTAATAGTCCAAAAAAAATCATGTATAGGAAATGAAAAAAAAAAATTAACTATGGTGTTAAAACATTTATCACTTTTAAAGTTTTATTCATGAAACAGGTTTTCAGAATCAATACATATTATAATTTTATTTTTTGCTACTACATGTTAAAAGTAAAATATATTGGTGAATGGTAACAGGATAGGAATGAAGAAAAATATTTACCTTGTGAACTTCAGAGGTTATCAGTGTTGAATTTTTAAATTTATTTTATTTCCTCTAATATATTTCATAGAATCATTTTCCTCGAATATCGAATCCTTCGGTTACGAAGTTTTCTACATCAGATAACGGTTAATTAAAAAATATATAACATACCATTATAAGCTATAAGTTCATTCTAGGATTGGCCTATAAGTTTCTCTAAACCAACAAGTGCAGCTATAAAATGGTTATCTTTACTATGGTTATCGTTACTTATACGGGCAAATATTTAATCAGGTAAAATTGACTATTCACACTGTAAAAAAAATTACATAGCTAACATAGCAAGTTATTTTCTTTAATCAGACATAATTTCAAATAACCTGTTTTTGCAGAATGACTAGTCAAATGGACAGCAATAAAATTTGTTTGCTACATAAGTCTTACACATAACGTTTTCCCGTTAACGTAGGTATAGCATGTTTAATTATTATCAATAGTAGGATTAATTATGATATCGTAGCAATTCATGTATCTCAAAAACTGCGGCACGTTTTAAATTTATTTTTGAAATGAAAACTTCTTAAGCCACGTTGAGCTATTTTTGGTAGGGGCAAAACTTATGGGTTCGCGTCACCGACATGCTAGTGACGTGTTGCGCCAGACTGGTGACGCGCAGCGACTTGTGCACATATATACGCATATATACACTAAAACATTGTATATACTCAACAGTATCATGTGCGTGTTGGACTCTTATTGGATGGGTAAAATCTTGTGAGTTCGCGTCACCGACATGCTGTAGTAGCAGTAAGTGAAGTTAAATTGACAACCTGAAAAATTTAATTTGAGTGTACTGTGCATTGCCCAGTGAGCACATGACCTAGGCCTGACATCACTGATAAGTCATAGCTAGGTAATGACTTTTTACATAATTTTGACATACCACTGACATCTGTTGTGACTAAAAAATTTATGTAATGATAAATACCATGCTGACATCATACTGATATAATACCAAAATCATTTTCTTACGTGCATTTGACGTAAAATGATGTCATATTAAACATTTAAAAACAATGTTTTAATTTTCATTTCTGTCGACAGTCCCCATTACTGCCTATCTTTTTTTATATTCAGGACCGTAATTTACCCCGCATCAACTGGTTTAGGCTTGATGTTGAGCTATGCGATATCATATAGTCCGTGTTTTCATTTTTGAAGTGAAAACTTCTATATGAAGGTTTGGATAGGGAGTTAATTCATGTAAGTCGTCATCGACATGGTCACGTGACGTGTTAATTTTTTTATATTTCAAGGATACAACTTAATTTATTCTATTTTAAAAGATAAAAGTTTTTAATTTTATTTTTATTTTCCAAGAAAATTTTACCGTCATTGTGTGGTACATATTGCGAGTATTGGATATTTTTTAGTAGGTAGTTAAGTTGAGGTTATGTTTTTCCTTTTGTTTATCTATTTACGATGTGAATTTCTTCAATGTCATGTTATTGATTTATTAGAGATAATGTTGATTAATTGTAGATTTAAGTTAATAATTATTTATTCTTTCAATGAAAAAAACTTCATTTCTTCTAGTTTTAAAGTTATTATTGGTAGGGGCAAAACTTATGGGTTCGCGTCACTGACATGCTAGTGATATAATACCAAAATAATTTTCTTGCGTACACTTGACGTAGAAATTATTTCATATTACACATTTAAAAACAAAACATTAAGTTTTCACTTCTGTCGACAGTCCCCATGACTGAATTTCTTTTTTTTTTTAAATTTCGTTACTACCCGTACAGATGAAATTTGTCGGTCTTATTCTGAGGCATCGTGTATAGCCCTGTATAGCCTCCCTGCATGCCGCCCGGGTTCCGCACATCTGCGACACCGCCGAACTTTGCATTCTTCGGGCTGTTTTTATCAGATGTCTCCAGCGTACCTCGCCCCTATTCTTCGAGCAGAAGTTGCTGCCCCAGGGGAGGGGCAGACTGGGGCTAACGCCTTCGAGCGAAATGGGCTCGCAGAAACCAGCTTCCGCCACTGCTTTTCGCTTCACGGGGCGCCTCGAATTTTGCACCAAGATATCAAAGATCTACGAAAAGTTTTGCCTGTTATAACCGTCTCCTTGGAGGTAAAGCACGCGATGTCCATTTTTTCACGAGTAAAGATCTTAGCTCTCGTTATGCGGTATTTGGTAGGAGTAATTTCGTGTATGGAACGGAAGTCACGCGGGACGGAAGCTTGTAACAACCACTGTGCTGCCATCTGTGGCGGATGACGCAAACCAAAGTTCATAGGGAACTGTTTAATGAATTTTCACAAAATGAGCAGTATTTAAATAAATTGCCTTGTCGTAAATCAGATCCAAGGCCGGTGTTTAGTATTTTTTTCCAAGACTTTTGGCTCTGCAGATCGAGTGATTCGATAGTCGACTAGCTGCTGCGGCAGCGAACTCTAGCGGCAGGTTCGGAAACTAGATGTGATTCGATTCAAGAAATGAAGCTGAAAACACAATTTTAGTGCATTTATAACGCTCGGCATTATTTTAAATAATTACACCTTCAATTTCGTTTCCGCTTAAGTTTATTTGTAAATGAGATCACACGAATTTGCTCGTTACTGAGGTTAAATGTTACACATCTCTGGCGAATACTGAAAGACTCACATTATTTTTATGAATTATAATTGCCCTACATCAATGATATAAAAAGTTGGTTTATATTTATAACACACATAACATTACGTTTCAATTGCCATTTTAATATACAAATGTCTACAACCATAATCTCCAATTCCTCAAAAAAAACTTTAACAAATAACATTAAGCCATTATCTTAAAAATATTTTTGTCAAGTACAGCAAATAAGTCCAATAATATTATTTTGGAATTTTTGTAGCAATTCCTATTACTAACGAAGAAACCTGAAATTAATTAAAGTTTTAAAAAAAAAATCTCTTTAAATTTACCATTCTTTAACACGCGGTGTCCCATATCTCCGCGATATAGTTATATGGAGTTTGTGTTTCGTGCCTACAGGCGAGATTCTCTCTCGAAACAAAATACACAGGAAGTCAGGAACCGTGTTTATTCTAAACAACGCATAAGTACAGTAGTTCTGTACATAAGTACAGAGATTATTCTTCTCCACCTTAACTGATCTATCCTCACATCGTGGGTGCTCGGGTGGATAGGTTATTGGCGGGGAAGGCCGAACGAAACCAATTCACATGCACGTGCATGTTGCGATTTCTAACAGTCTCGCTGTGATTTATCGAAAGACACGTTGTTTGTGAGAAAATGATGATGTGAAGATAACTTCTTCATTTTTCATTTTCCCTTCTCCCAACAACTTTAAAACTAATTTGTGATCTAAAGCTTGTAATGCAATCTGCACAAACTTAACACAACACGAACTCCGCGATTATTGGGATCACGAGAAAAATCCAGCTCCCCACAGATAAATACTACCGTGGTTCTTTTGTTTGCTATGAAAATAACTTAATTTAAAAATTGCTAACAGAGATTTCATTATTTGTTTCAGATTAATAAAAAAAAACTTTAAAGATATCTACACGATTAAAAGTTTTGATGCATTCCTTCTGAAGCCACGTAGAAAATCATTGACATTTCTAGCAGTTGCCATAATTTTAAAATTTGTTTTAAAATTCCTTGACACACGTAAAATGTACAAAAGTAATAAACGAAGTTAGGACATTAAAAATTAACACTCCACCAAAAGTTAACGTGGTAAACATACCACACTTAAGCTATTGATACCGAAAACTAACACAATATTGTGTTAAAAATTCACAATCAAGAATAACAATTGGCCGTATTTCTGAAATCACTTTTCTGCAGCTATTAACCATTTACATTCGTTGAAACTGGTAGACTTATAAAAATTGGTATTAATAGACGCGTAACTTAGGTAACTATGTTACAGACATCTTGTAAACAGTTTTGAAAAGACAAAAAATAAAGTCACATCACGATACAGAAGGGAACTTTTTAGTAGTCTAATCATGACTTAAAACAGGTGAAATATTTACTCTCAGAAAATATTAAACTGGCAAAGATGCAACTAATTTTTTTTTCAATTTTTTTTGCCAGTGGAACAATATTTTTTACGTAGAAATAGGTATTTGTGCCGGCGTAGGAAATCAAACAATTGAATGCCAAATGTTTGCCGAGAAGCATTCGAATTTCTCAGAAAGATTTTTCCGTTCGAGTATTTTATATAAAAAAAAATAAGGGGAAAAAATATTGTATTGAATATTTTAGTTCTCCTCTTTGTGGGATGAAAACACGAGATGAAAAGAAAACCACGATAGTAATATGTTGCCCGGCACGACAGACCACGGTGACCAGGTGGGTGATACGTGGACCACACTTCATCGCTTCTGTCTCTCCTACCTCCCGAAACAAGCTTCAAAACCCCTCCATTCGTCCGACCTTGAACTTTGAGGATCCTTTGTGTCGGGAGGCGGCGGTCCGTGCACAGAGTGTTTTGGCGCGCAGAGGGGGGGGGGGAAGGGGGGAGAAGGGCCGTCAATCTACTCGGACCCCGAGATGAGCGCGGACACGTCGCCGATGGGGGTCAATACTGGAGAGACATGGATCACTGAGGTTTGTCTTCCAACCCCAAATTACTCTAAGTTGCCCAAAAAGGAGTCTGTTTTAATAATTGAGTAAAAATTACAATACTAAGTACCTTATTTCACTAACAAGCTAATAAAAAGGAAATTTTGCATAAGTATGGATGATGTCTTAAGTGTTATGTCGTAGAACGCCACCACAATTTGTTTCATTGAGATATTTTCTTATCTACAGTCCGTAAACAACACGGCCTCTTCGCCAGGGAGAGGGGCGTCGCCCCATTGAATTTATTTTTAGTACATCCATCATTCATTAATCGATAACCATTATTGGTTTATAATGTACGCAGACTTTCACCGGCCGTGGTCTGAAGTAGCTTGCTGGCTTCTGGGTTGTAACCGTGTTCTTGGCGGATAATTCACGGGCGTTTCGGTCGACATTGAAGTCGCCATCATCAGGGAACAGTTACTTACTGAAAAAAAAACAGTAGGTAAATGGTCCCTGATGATGGAGACTGCAATGTCGACCGAAACGTCGGTGAATTATCCGCCAAGGACACGGCTACAACCCAGAAGCCAAGCTACTTCAAACATTTGGTTTTCCCACTACCCGGGAAAACTCAGGTTTCTATGGTTAAGGCAAAATATCCCTCAAAAAATAATAATTTGGGGTTTGGAACCACGGACCAACCAACGCGATGTTCATGAGAGAGCCGTGGTCGCAGTTATCGAAGCCACGACCCCAACATGAGCGCGACATCTCAGAACAGGTTATTCCATTGTATAGACGAAAGTCCTTTCTTCGTACTGTTAAAATCTATATAAGAATAGTATTTACGAATAATGACGAATTGTAAATGGCTACACACAAAATATTCTTGCAGTACATTTTCAAACGATTCCTTTGGAAACTGTTTGCCAGGAAATAGTTTGTAATACTACAAACAAGATATAACTTTGCACGACACATGGCAATGGTTGTTAATGCATATATGAAATACGTTTTCAAGATAATAGGCCTACTGAGTATTTGTAACAAAAATTGACGCATAATTTTATATTTTAGTTATTGTTTTATTAATGCACAATTTTATAAACCTCGGAAAAGATAATCGAGTATTCAATAATTGGATTTTATTTTGTTTTATTACGCTTATTAATGTGCGCAGTTAATACTGGAAAGCTATTCAGGAAAAGGTTTAAAAAAAACTTTAACTTTTGGAGGCACTGGGACAATACCATTCATAAAGAATCCGAATCTAGTATTACTGCGAACATTATTTTGTAGTGATACAGTTGTTTTCATGTAAATGAACGAATTTTATAATACATATCTTGTAATTTTACAGTGTAGTAAACCAAAGAACCCGTGGTCGATTCGCAGTTGTGTTGGAGATATTTCTCTTGTTGAAGAAGACCCTACTTCCTGGGCCCAGGGATAAATTTGTCTTATTCTTTCACATCCTTACCTCGGAAGGCATTAGCCATGCCCCTGCAGAATCATCGCGTGACTCCCCGGCCAATTCATCGTGACGCTGTCTGTGTCTGTTACGCTCGGGAAAAAACATAAATACTTAAAGTCAAGAATTTTTTATTTTATTTTCAGAATTTCCAACCCAATAAAGCCGAAGTTTCGTAACTTCGTGAATAAGCAATTATTTCTTGGAAGCTTGATCCACGTTTCTTCAGATTGAAAAAATTTTCTTCGGCTGCTTTAGACATTAAAAAAAAATGGCAATGCTCACTTTTTAACAAAAAAAAAAGCATACGTGAATCAACATTTACATAGTTATACTTAAGATAATGTCGTGAAACAGTACTGAAGAAGAGTAGTGGGGATACAAAATTCACTCCAGTTTTTAAGTCCATGCGGCATCGTTTGTCTGTTACCTCAAAAAAAAAAAAAAACACCTGAACTGACTATGCAGCAAACGCTTACGAGAGTTTCAACGTGGCATTATTTATATAGAGACCTGAAAAATTCGCGAGTTAATTTCGCGGTAGACTGACGTCCAAAAAAAAGTATACATTCGTACAGATTCTGCGATTGGCCCAAATTTTATCTGGGGAACTTCGGGCCAATGGAAAAAAATAAACCAAGAAAGTGCCGAATCATGGACAAATTGGTTAAGACGTCTCACGAACCAGCAGCCAATGAACTAGTGTCATTTTCCCCGAGTTTGTTAATTACTGCGGAGTCTATCCTAGAAGTCAATGAACCCGCGAATTTTTCCGGTCCCTAATTATTACGTATAGGTAGGGGCAGGCATTTTTCGCGAAAAGATCTGAACACTTATTAGACTGCAACAAGGTAAAACCGCACCTGTGGTTTCTTACTTGTGATTGGCGGCCGTCTAACGGGAGAAGTCGTTGCCTAATTTGACGGGCCACTCAGGACGCGTTTGCTTCCACACTGAATCACTGTGATTGGTGTTGTAACAATCAATGTGTACCTGGGAGAAACTCACTTAATCACGAAACACAGACGATGCTACAGTGTTTTAACTTTCATCTAGTCTCGAAATCTTTTCGTGAAAATCTGCATGCCCCTACGCATAGGAAGCCAGCAGCAGACGAGAGGGAAGCGTGCTCGAAGCGGCGAGCCAGAGCCGGCCACCTGGGCCGGCGACCGCCGAGGACACGCCAGGAGCTGCCGGAGGGGTGACGTGACGTCGGCCGCAGCGGTCGATGGAAGGAGCCGAGGAGGCAGCCGACGAGGCATCAGGTCGCCGCACGAACGAGACCCGCCCGACCACGTGCACGGCTCCGCGCGTGAACGCGCCGTTTACCAACCGCCCTTTAATAACTACTTGACTGTGTCTGTTCACGAAAGTAGCAGCCTGTGCCACGTGACTTGCCTGAAAATTGACCGTTCTCAGAGACAGTTCCAGTGCACGGTAATTTTTTTTTTTTTTTTGTAAATGGAACAGAAACATACTATATAAATTTATAGATATTCGTACATTTTTTTACATCATGAAAACAACTGTTGAACTACAGATATGGTTAAAATTATTACCCGGGCATTTATGCTTTGTGTTTTCCCAGCAACTCCAATAGTTAAAGTAATTTGTAAACCGTTCCCTGAATAGCTTTCCAGTATTAACCATTCACATTAATTTAAAATTGTTGAATATAAATGAAAAAAACATGAATGAAAATATAAAACTATGAACCAATTTTTGTGAGAAATATTTAGTGCTGTCTCGAAATCGTATTTAATATATGCATAAATAACCATTGACATGTGTTGTACAAAATTAAAATATACCTATTTCTCGTAGTACTATACGAACTGATTCTTGGCAACTCCTTTCCAAAGAAATCTTTTTGAAAATTACAGTAAATTTTTTTCCCTTGTGTGGTACCTACTCATTTCCCAAATGCCACTTGAAAAGCAACACGTGATCTTTGTTTAAGAACAATCACAATCTCATCAAATAATGATAATTATCTTGTTAAGTTTGGTTTTATGGGTTGAGGTGTCTCTGCATGGAGTCCAGCAAAGTGTCTAAAGATTTTTCAAAGAAAACAAACATAAAAAACACATTAAGTCCTTTTCCTTTTTTGGAAATGTTCTCCTTGTTTTTTTTTTTTTCTGTGAGTGACATTCTAAAATGTGGTGGGATTGCTGTTAAAAGTATTTTACAATTAAAATGCTCTTCCATCATATCACTAATGAGGTTTCCGATGTGTGATTTTCCATTGCAGACTTAACTAAAGAATCCTCTAATTTCATGACTATGTTCAGTGAAAAACTATCCGCGGAATGATATTCGAATTATTTAGACGTTTACACGACCTTAGACACTAATATATATATATTTTTGACTGTGATTCGTTTGCGGTGTCATATTTTATACACTCTATTTAAAGGCAACTTTAATATTCTGCAATTTCAAGTTAATCATCTGACAGTAATAGATAAACATTAAAGTGTATGTAGAAATCGGCTGGCTAAGCAAAAGACTATCGTAACATTTTTTTACTCAAAGAAATTGCCATGAACCCTCGAAGGACAAAAGAATGAACGAGAGGAAGCGAGCATCTTGTCCTTTCATGAAAGGCTGCATCGGCGATTATGTAAGGACCCTCGTAGCTATTCGATAGGTCAACAAACTGGCTAATATCATCTAAGGTTCACTTTTAAAGGATCCTTTGGTCTCAAGGGTCGTTTAAGGAAGGTTTTTTTTTTTTTCGGGAACAGCCGGGTTCTCCAGTTACGCAGCCCCTGCAAGATACCATAGAAGGCGACGAAGACATTCCTGCAATACACTGTTAATAATGTCAACCTTAAATTTTCAAAGAATGCTGGTTAAAAATTATCGAGGGATCTTCGTAAATCTATGGCTATCTTTTTAAATTCACGAGGACTGCATTTATTTACTTTGAGCGTGCATCAACAAGAATAAACTTGGTATAGCAACGAAACATCCAACAACTTGTAAAAGCACTCTTTTTTTTTCTGCCACGTGTGTATTTATCTTGTTTACTCTAAACAAAAATCACTGAAATTGGAAAACGACCTATTTTTCTACGACGATTCAGTTACCCAAAAATCACGAAGAACTATTGTTTTATCAATATACTTTATTTATCGAAAAGTCCGTAAGTTTACTGTAATTTACAACAGCGCACCACGAGCCAAACCTTTTGATGCGAATACACAGAGTTAGCCCATCAAGATTTTCAGCTCGAAAACTTCGTAAATATGCAGTGTTCAACTCGCTCATTTCTATAATTCAGAGCCGCGAGACAGTTTTTCCGTTATAGTATGAGGCGGTGCAGCGATAAGACATCGGATTTGCACATTTCGGGTAGGACACGGATCGAATCCATTAAAGGCCACTCTGATTAATGTTCCCCACGGTTTTTCAAACAAACTCCGTGAAAATGCTGAAATGACTCCTTACCGACAGGCCTTCAGAACCCGCCTGCCCGGGCACACATAATGCGTGCATAGCTTCAGAAGAAACCGCGTGATTAGAAAACTGCCCAAATCATCAGAGTTGTGTCTGTTCACGAAAAATCATTTAAGAATGCTCTGAGGGCGGAGGACTAGTTATATTTCCTTATTTCGTTTGTAAATGGTAATTTTATAAGACTGTAAATGGCTAAAACGCCTGTTTTCAGAATAATTTATAGGTATGAAAATCTGTCACGTTTTCTTGAAAGCACTAAAAAAACCTACATTATACATTTATCTCATTTCTTCTTGAAATAGAATTTTAGGGTTACCGCTCAAATTTCAAATTTTTCCTATGCACGAATTCAAAACTGCGCGCCAATTGTGAGCCTTGCGCTTAGAAGCGATACCACGTTAGAAGCACTGTCGAGATTCGCACTTATCATCCCGCCTCACTAACACAAATACACCCCTGACTATCCTTCTCCTTTTTGTTGTGTTACAGACTCTAATGACCTCGACGTCGACGGAACTTGAAAGAACATAGCCTATATATATATATATATATATATATATATATATATATATATATATATATATATATATATATATATAAACACACACACACGCCACGGCATTTAAACAGACAGGGCCCCTCTTTTATGCATGTTGGGCGATAGAAGTCCTCCACGTTTATTCATAGTCTTTACAATAACTTTATAATCTCTGTAATTTGAGGGGCTTGTCTTCCTGCACCAGGATATGAGTTCTTTTATACCAACCACTGTTACTTCACAAGTTTCCTGCTCATATAGTCTCCAGAGACCGTATTACAAACACACGCCAATTGAATATCGTTCATGAAACGTTCAACAATAAAGTCACTCATTTTACATCGACTTGCTTCTCAGTGAAGGCCACACCAATAAACAAAGCAAGTGAAAGTGTGACAGTGGTCTTGGAGAGCGCAGTGAATGGAAATTACCACGTGCTATTAGTAGAGACCGGAAAAATTCGCAGATTCATTCGGCGATAGGCTAGTATTCAAATACATATACCTTTATAATGATTTTGCTATTGGCTTACTGTTCATCTGGACGAATCTCAGCCAATCATAAACCCTCAACCAAAGAAGGATCGTATCACAGCCAAACCAGATGAGACGACTCACAAGTGGGCAACCAATGAATTTGCATTATTTGCCCAAGTGTTCAGGGGAATGTGCAGCCTATCCTGAAGGTCATCGAAACCGCGAATTTTTCCGGTCTCTAGCTATTAGAAAACGCTGAAAATACAGTGCATCGTAACCAATAAAGTTCCCGGTTGACAGAAGGCAGCATTCGGAAATACGCTTCACAGCGAACAAACATCATTTGACCCGGTGTAGTTTAACAACGCGGCGCGCAAGCCAATGCAAACTGGAACGTGCGAACGAAAGGTATCTAAGGTAGGTATTCCAAGACGTTCGCGTAAAGTAGCCAATAAGCACTGCCTTGCTGGAACACGACCGTAACCATAACTCGCTGGCGGTATTCCAGAACGTGTCCAAACCGAATCACAGCAAGGGAACATATCGTCAGCCGTTTTAATAAACGGTGCCCTGAGCGAGGCTAGAAACAGATGCAAATCGCTGAACGTGCAAGCTACTATTCGTGTCTATACACAATTTGTTTATTTACGTTTACATGAGAGTAATGGAAGACGACAAAAATCAGCGTGTTTAGTTTACACCTGACGAATAGTCTTTTGAAATTATTATCAACTTTTGGTAACATAGTTTTTTTTTGCATAAAATTGATTATTTTTACAGATAAGTATATACATATTAACATTTATATTGTGTTTGCATGTTTTTTTATATTAATTAAAAACTAAATTCCATTGGCCTGCTTATGAATTAACCAAACCAAAACACCGAGATATGTATTAGAAGTTTTTACAGCAATTACTAAAATAATATTTAATTTATTTAAAACCATTTATAGTGTTTTTAATACAATTTATAAAAGTTAAAAAAGTTCCCTGTTGTCGCGTTTTCAACTTGCTACTAACCACACTCTTATTGCTGTGTACCTTACACCTTGCCACTCTGCCACGTAGACGAGGCAACAACATGAAAAATCTACGTTCATTCAGAGCTGTTATTATAATTTTCTCAAGTACTTATAAGTTGCTATTATTTCTTGTCATGATCACTAAATTAGTGTAAACAATATATTTCGTATCCTAGTGTTTCATTTGGCACACCGATACACTTGGTACGTCGCCCAATGATCACGAAGGTTAATGTATACAGGTAAATGGCACCGTCCGCATCTGGACGAAATCACTGAAGTTCGGGCAACAGATGGATCACGTATACATAGATACACCAAAACCTGTTCACTAAAAATAAGAGGCTGGTCGTGTCCTATCTAAGGGTTAGTGAGCGGTAAAGTGCACTAGGAATACGGTTAGGGTAGAATTGTAGATATTCAATACATAACTGGCCCAAGTTTTAGTTGCGAAATTTTACCAGGCGCGCGGTTCAGACCGAGATATGTATTAGAAGTTTTTACAGCGTTTTAACGTCAATTTAAAAATAAAATTAGGAGCCATTCTTGGCAGACTGGTTTCCCTAAGAAATATTTTTATAAATTAAAGAAAATATTTTTCTGTGTAGTGTAGTTAGTTGAGTTTATAATTGTGGTACGAAGACAATATTAGTTATTATTTATTTCAGTTTAAATTAACGTAGTACGACTCGGGGGTTTAACATACACTAAGTATTTTGTAAAAAAAACTGTTGGAGTCGTCACGGAAATTAAATGAATGGGATTAGGAAGGCTTAATCCCGTTTCAATGACTTTCCGAACATTCGCCGCGAGACTCACCCCCCCCCCCCCCCCTTCAATCCCAAGCAGACACACGGAGTCCGGCGCGACGACCCGTGTAGAACTGCCCCGCTTGACCGCCGGCGTGAACTTACTTCACGCGGTTTCCACCGGCGGCGCTGCCGTCGAGTTGGTGTTTCATGACCGGTGACTCGCAACTTTCAGCTCCGGGCAGCCTACTATTCACTGACTCCGAGTCACGAAGCCCTCCAAAACTCTGCCTTACGACATCTTAGGTTTTTTTTTTTTTGCAGTCGTATAACTATATAAAAATAGTTAGTTTAGGTTTGTTACATAAATGAAATTAACGCAAAAATACGTTTTATAAATTTTGAGGCGCATAAAGGGTCAAATTAAAGTGTGAAAAAAAATTTAAAAAAATGCGCGCGCATCGCACAACGAAAAATTTAACTTGTTGAAAGTACAATACACGTTTTTGCGTAAAAATGGCGTATGCACCTATATATATATTCACTTTTGTGAACATTGGGGCATGTACTAAGCATATAAGCGTGTCAAATCAAACTTTATGATAGTGAAAATACCCTGGGAATACGCTTTGTAATCCAGAATAGTCATAACATGCTATAATCACAACTTACAAAAAACCTATAATTATTAGTCAAGAATAATGTGTTGAACAAACATGGTGATAAATTTAACTTTTTTTTATTTTTATTTTCTAAAGCATTACAAATGCTGTGCTATCTTTTTATTCAAATGTTTAAGTACAAAAGAAGTAGTATAATTTATAATTCGTGTACTTAAATACACCAATTTATTTTTTCTTCGGGAGGGTAGGTTTTTGCACGTCTAGGGGACGGTAGCTATGATGGAAGGTGGGCTAGGTTGGGTGAGCAACATTTTACATATTTTAAAATCGTGACAATGTACGGTATCACTCAAAATGGTGTTTTTTTTTTAAATTTTTAATCCGAACGTAAATATGCGCGAGCGAGCGGCGAGCTTCGAATTCGTTACGGACTTGCCGGGAGTCAG
Organism: Bacillus rossius redtenbacheri; assembly: GCF_032445375.1. Lineage (NCBI taxonomy): Eukaryota > Metazoa > Arthropoda > Insecta > Phasmatodea > Bacillidae > Bacillus > Bacillus rossius. Next base: position 22,538,999 of record NC_086330.1, on the reverse strand, counting down.
TGAATCATAGGCTTCTCCCCCCTAGGCCCCGCTGGTAGCAAGTGCACTTTCTCGAGAAAGTCTGGTCGTTCAGCTGGTTTCCCGTCCACGCCCCCGTCTGGCGCCGGTCGGCTGACACGCCGAGCTGACCCCATGCGAACACCACAAACTACTTGCGAGTATGTGATTAATTAGAGACCTGCAAAATTCGCGGTTTCGATGGCCTTCAGGATAGACTGCACATACCCCTGTACACTCGGGCAAATAACGCTAGTTCATTGGCTGCCGACTTGTAAGTCATCTCAGCTGGTTTGTCTGTGATTCGATCCTTCTTTGGTTGAGGGTTTATAACTGGTTGAGATTCGTTCAGATGAACAGTAAGCCAATAGCAAAATTATCTAAGAGGTATATGTGTTTGAATTCTAGCCTATCACCGAATCAATCCGCGAATTTTGCAGGTCTCTAGTGATTATTGACGTGAAAACGTATTTAAAATTGCTTCCAAAGTGGGAGGCAATTAAAAAAGAAACGAATCGGGGGGATACATTTTGGTGTTGCCGCTAGATATCTATCATCTCCATCCTAAATTTAATTACACCACTGGATAGCTAAAGGATCGAAGAATTCGTTACGCCATGTGATGACCGTGACGCATCACGCGCGGTGGACGGGGGAAGCGCCGCCATTTTGAGGTCATTTTGCGGCGTTTCGTGATTTCCATTCAGTATAACTTTTGACTCGGAGAAGCTTCGACGTTCGCTTGAATTGCAATCCTCAGCTATCGTCAAGATCTAGCGATTGCATATATAAAAACATTAGTTTAAAACATTTTCAGTCAATATCTATGGTGTTAAAATATAAAAATAGCGTACTTTATATGTTGCATAGAAAATATTACCTGTTACGTACACGTATTCACGTGCAACACACGGCCGTGTCCACGACACAGTCACCCCTCCCCTCCCCTTTTTTTTAAGGGAACAGAATCCAGGACATTATTGTTCTAGGGTAACGGTTTGGGAACACCTTCCACAAGAGTTGCCCTGAGGAATGTTACGCAGATGTCACAAGACGGGAAAATGATTTATGAGCACGAACTAGGTGGAGTCCCTACCTAGGCTGTTCTCCGCAGCACAGTTAGATGCACCTTGGCTTCCTGTCTGAGGGGGTTCTTAGTTTGGGGCCTGGGTAAGGCTTGGGTTTAGATTTGTATCGTCCGAAATTGTCACAAATTTGTCTAAACAACCAAAAAAAAAAAATCAAGACCTAGTAAATAAAAAACGTCTGTGAGCGAAGTTCACATGCGACTGAAGTGAAACTTCTTGCTTATTAAGCATAGATAGAGATAAATCTTTAGTTTTTTTTACTGAACAAGAGATAATAATATAGAATAGTAAGGATGCGAGTATGAATTCAAATGAAAAAAAAAATAAATGTGGTAGCGTCAATCTTTAGCCGTTACGGAAACTGAGGAGTATTCAAACCCAAACTGCGTTACGAGAATTTCGTAGCATCACTGCTGCGTCATTATTACCTCTCCCCTGCCGTCTCCACTTCCGGCCGTTACAATTAGCATACAGAATGCTCCCCCCCTACCATTTTTGTCTCCCCCATTTGACCGCTAGTGCATGCGCTGGAGTGGCGTCGTCTCTGACGCACTCTCCTTCTCTACCGGTTTCTCCACCACGTATCATGCGATCGGAATTTTCGTAACGCTCGAAAATTGTAGTCCAATCAGCAGAAGAGATTCACTTTAAATAATCCCCTGATCGCTAAGTAGGCATCAGGTGCCAGGTGGAGGTGCCTGAGGTGCCAACCGCCACATTGGATTGTGACGTCAGGGCGGCCATATTGTATCACCTTGAACTTTGACCTTGACCATGCCGGAAATTTTAAGTCCGCCATCTTGAATTCCAACATTTTGTTTTTTGCCATTATGTTTTCTCATGAAATCGAATGCCTTACCTCTTAACGTTGCAATTTTCGTAATGGCCACCATCTTGAAAATCTGTATTTTTAAGCTAGAAAATTGAAAAAAAAAAATTAATTTTCCAAAACATTTTAATTAATAAAACTTTTGTTAACAAATTATGCCGCCATATTGGATTCTTGAACGTTGCAATTTTCGTTAAGGCCGTGATCTTGGCAATTCGTATTTTTAATGCTAGAAAATCGGGAAAAATTTTTAAAAATATAATCTTTTTCTTAATTACAATTTTAATAAAAAATTGTTCTTATGTCATGGAAATTTAAATTTGAACCCTGTAAGATCATTCGATTAAAAATGGTGACGAAAGACACCGTCAGATTGACCTCCCACCACTACTGCCAAGAAAAATATTACATAATCCAGGGTGACAGCATGGAGGCCATCTTGGAACCTCAATTTTCTTTTCGTTTGCTAGATGGCGCTGAAATCATGTTAGTTTAATCTTTATCCGCTAGAGTGCAGTAGTATTTATTACTTTGACATCAGCCATCTTGTCGGCCATCTTGGCTGCCATATTGAAATTCTGTAATGATTAAGCTCGAAATTCGGAAATAATACAAAAATCATCAAATAAATCACATGTTTAAAATATAATTGAATCGATCGCATGCGGTGCTTGGTTCATTCCTTGATAAATACAAATATAATTAAATTAAAAATACCAGAAAAGGGACAAGTTAAAAAATTAAAACAAAAAATTTATTACATAATTACTGTGATTATTTTAAATAATTAAGTAGCTTTTTATTTACTTAGGAATAAGTGGAACTTACAGATGATAAAATTTGTCTGCGGGCTAGTTCGGTTAACTGAAAATCAACTCTTTTAATCATTGAATGGTGAAATTAATTTTCCTGATGTTATAAAATATCGTACCAAAGTTCAAAGTGGTAGTGTTCACTTCAAAGTAGTTAAGCAATTGTATCGATTAAGAGTGTATTTTTGCTACAATTTCTAACAGGTATTTTTAATGCAGCTAAACTGTTTACTTTTTGATTTAATGAAGCATGCTTATGCATTAAGACGTTTAATTCAATAGTTATTTTATCTCAATATGAATTCAGACCAGTTCGGTTACTGACTGGACTTAGTAAAATTTCACTGATTAAGGGGAACGAACGTAAACCAGGATTCGTTATCAATTCTAATTACAACGAAGGCAATCGATGGTAAAATTTATACCTGGAACGTACAGTTTCTCCTATAGTATTTCGATTTTATATTAGCAAGTACAAAATAATTTAGTTTTCATTAAACACTGTCGTGTACCGATAAACTACAACGATGTTAAGTGAGAAAATAGGATTCATATCCGTATTTAACTCGTAATTGATTTATTCCTTTTTTGGGCGGCGAGGAAAGAGGTTGCATGGATAGTTCAAGTTAAATATCAGTATTCGGCAAAAAAATTCTTGACAAAATGAAATAAAAATTAAGAAATATTTTATTTCTTTGCAAGCTAACAAAAGAAAGTATGTGGTGAATAGCGTCAAATAGTTAAAATGAGCGATTATTTAATTCTGCTGTTTGGCTACAGTAAACTTTATGAAACAAGTAAAAGCTAAATTTAACGAATATGAAATAGCAATCGATTGGAATGTCCTCATACAGCCTGCACATTTCCAGCAGAATCGAAATGCATACTCTAATCAGTCACTGTGATTCGCGTCACAGCTTGTGATACTCAGAGACGTGCTTAAGGGGCCTCCCTAGTAGCATCAGAAGTTAGCGGAACACTATGTTTTTAAAATAATGATGGGACTTTATTAATCGACACTACGAATCTGAAAATTTTTCACCCACGAGAAGATAATACACGAATTGTCTGTATACTTTTACATTTTTGTTTTTTTCTATCAAAATATGAAATAAAAAATCACCAACTTGTCCAACTTTGGGGCCATTTTATACTGCTTAGGAGAATGACAGAAAAAAAGTACAAGTCTAGAAAAAAAGATAATTTTTTTCTGAAGAAATTCATGTATTTAAAACATATAGTCATCGCTTTGAATTCCGAGATATCTTTTCCAATATTTCCGCAAATCCTGAAAGTTTTCCGCCGTCTCGTGCTGCCGCTCGGCGAAGCCAGCTCGCAGGCCACAGATCAGGTAGCGTGGTGGAGGAACCCGTTCCCGGAGGGGAGTCAGGCTACTTGTGTGTGCGTGCGTGCGTGAGAGGGAGACAACCCACAACCCACAACCGGCACCGGTAAAAGATAATCCCGTGACCGAAAGAAATTCTCAGAATTGCTTTTAGTGTGCCTCGCCACAGTACCATGTGCTCGACTTACTCTGTGACTATATTCGTGTATCTCTAAAACATTGCTTTTGTTTAAACTACAAATATCCTAAAGCTTACCATACTAGATCATGTAATACGAAATAAAGTATTGAAACTAATCAATCAACACATTGAAAGTTGTCCTACAAACTATTTATTGGTGGCTTTACAGTCTCGCTAGCTAATTCGACAAAATTTATATTTAATTTTTAACATGAAAATACACTTCTTTGTTTTTCCTTTTATTTTTAATAAAAATTCAAGAAACAATTATTATACTACCCAATATTTTTTAAAATTATTTTAGTTTTCCAAAATGATTTTACACATCTTACAATGCCGGGGAAAAATTTTATACTGGTATTAACCAAATGGTTAACTATTTACAAAAGTTTTGATACTTAAAAATGTAGGTTTTATATAAAATGTATCTTAAATTAAAAGAAAAATCGTATTTTGAAAACTAAATGTCATTTTGCTATGCTTTTTGGTTAGATAGATATCTGATTGTCTGCACTGTTTTAAAAATGTTCATGGAATGATAAATAAAAAATAAAAACTAGGGAAGTTCTATATTAAATAAGCTAGTCAGAATTATGTAAATGTTCCTCCTGGCGCAGGAATCACGAGGAGGATTGAAGATGAGGTCAGTGACCGATCGCTCACATATGTAGTTATGGATGGAACGTTATTAATTACAAAATTCAAAAACCATTTTGAAGTTAAAAAGTATAATTAGTGGCAATGTTTAATAAAGATGACGTAAATTTTCAGATAAACTTATTTCTACAGCTCAATTAATTAATAAGGGCAGGAAATAAATTTTTTACAGCAATTATACAAAATTATTAAAAAATTTTAAACCACAATTAATCTATCCAAAAACCAAAATTAAGTAAATATTGCCCACACATTACAACATCCACGAAAGAACCTTGCAAATTATTTTTGTTAGATGCATTATTTTGCATTCAAGTTCTTTATTTTTTTATACTTCACCTACTTATAATTGTTACATATTTGGCACATGGTCCGTCACGCCCAATTAAAGGGCCTGAATAAGTAGAACGCGTTTCTGATCAAATTGCACGCCTGTTACTTTACCTGCAACCCGGAGCGGTGTGAAATAAATTATTGTACATTCGTGACGTTGGCAATCAACTTAAATATTTATGAGTTAAAACCAAACATAACTATAACGGATAATCAAAGAAATTTTGAAATTTTGAAAGTTTGTTCTGTTTTTATATAGTACACAAAGCAGTTAAACCATAAATTATTTGTTGTTGAAAAAAATAATCCTTAACCTTTCATGCTTTTTTCACATTTATTTTTATTACCAGATATTTCCGTTTAAGTAATACCTATATATATAACAATATAGCAATCTAGAAAAAAAATTAAGGTAGCCTTATTCCAAATATGTTATGATAGACGTTAGTTAACTAAGAATATAAATTCGCTTTACAACCACAGCTTGTACACAAGTAAAAAAAACATGGTTCTACTTACAGGCCGTATTGAACGTAGGGTAGGTTTATGACAAATACAACAGCAATAAACATATGGCTGAGTCTGCTTTCATGTACACTTTTTTTTTAAGTTATCACTTTTAAAGCGGGTAAAGGGTACCTATCAAGTAGCTTAGCATTACCCAAAGTGAATGTCGTGCTCCAGAAAATGTTCGAACTATGTAATATTTGTATCACTGTTGCGTTACAGACCTGCAACTTTTTTCAGTGCGCGATGTCACTCTCATATAAAAATATGTCGTGTTTAGCGCAAACGTGTTCGAATGAATCCAAATCGAGCTGCCAAAGAATACCTATCGATGTCGGCAACATACATAAGTATACAAACCAACGTTTACAAGTGTATTCATACGTAAATATAAAACTGGCGGCGGACCATGATGCAGTTGGTTCTTCGCGTACAGTCCACTGACGGGATAAGAAGCGTCAAAGATCTTATATGGCTATTCTGTAAACTTGTATGTCATTTCACTGCCTGCTTTAGACAAACAACATCCATTACTTTTAGCTTTGGCTTGAAAAGAGTTACTCCGGCCGGCTTTCTTATATGACTTATTTCAGCTCCTCGTGTGACCAGTGTGTATACCTAATTTGTCCGCGGCCTTATCTTTGGGTGAAAGTTATTTGTAAGGGAAGTTGTATCGGTAATGTTCATCATGTATTACATAACAATTCGACTTAGATACGCACATGTGTTTTTAAAATATATGTTTAATAACTTGCAATAAAAAGTATGTGTTGAATTTCATGTATTGAATTTTTTTTTTACATTATGTACGAACATAATAATCACAATATTTCATGAGAAATTTTTAAAACATTTTACAAAGTAATCTCTAATTTCTTCCACACCTCATGGTTAACCTTACTATTTTATTTCACGTTTCAGTTTATTTAAACTGTTTGGAATCATAATATGACGGACAATGAAGAATATTAGTTTCAGTAAATTTTATGAGAGGATTTACTTATTACATTAAATATACCTCAATTTTTACCTCAAAGGAAAATAGTTGCATATCATTAAATGATAAATATTTGTTTCCCATTAATATAGTTTATGAACATAACTTATTGTGATAATACCTACATTAGTTAAATTGTGTTTTTGTAATGCTCTCCTATTGCAGTAAAATTTTTGGGCATATTGAATAGCATATAGTCGATCTTTAACATAAGCTTTTGGAATACATAAATATAATATATTATGTTCTCGTGATTTTAACAATTAAATATTTCTTCGCATGAAAAAATTAATTAACTAAAAAAATATTTCAGTAATTTATACTCAAGGACTAAAAAATTTTTTTTTTATAATAATATTATAATTGTATGTATGTATACTTTTCTGAAAAAAAGTAGATTCAAGAAAACAAATTTTCTTTTTTTTTAAATTTTGTTCTTGAACCTACTTGACAAGCGATATTGAACTTCAACTTTATACTTTCGGTATAGCACTTTTCGATTTATTTTCTCCAAACGGGAATTAAAAGTAATGAATAAATAACATTTTCCTCTCTAATTATTGCAGCCGTATACTGAAAAGTTTAACTTTCCTTTATTTGCATGACGCGGAGCTCCTAACTACACAAAATTTTTGTTATTTATTTTGAACGTTGTATTTATGTTTCCTTACAAACTTAAATGAACCTCTTAACATTTAATTTCATCAAAAGTTATACAATATAAGTATCAAGTTAAAATATTTTTAAGTGTAGTTGTGGCTATTTTGTTGTTGAAAATGACACTCTTAAGTTTGAATGAAAGTGAGATATGATAAAATTATATTTGTAGTTAAAAACAGATAATTCATTTCAAATTCAATATTTTGTTACATGCATATTTCCAAATAAATTTGACAATATATTAAATTCTATGCATTTGAATCTATTCGTATATTCTGCAGCATTAATTCCTATAAGCAAATACTTATTACGTACAATGTACTTTTAGTTCTGTCGTATAGTTATGCAAAAAATTGTATCAAAAGTATTGTTTCTTCTATGCGGTTATGGTTTAAAAAGAAAAAAAAAAGTAATTTAATTTATTTTTAAATTCGGTTGTCAGTAAGAACATGCATTTAGTGTAATACGACATATATTATTCTGTTTATTAAAACATTACTATCGATAACTCCATTTTAGATTTATCTGTCTATGTTATATTTCAAATTGATTCTTTTTCTTCGGCTTATGACAGCAGCAAATTTTGTTTTATCGCATATGTAATGTTTTTATGTTTTGCATATTATAATTAATGAGTTAGTATTGTTGGCGGGTGAGGCTTTTTCACAAATGGACGCGTTCTTGGCGGCTAGCAGGTAGGACGCGTGTATTACGCAGGCTGGATAGGAAGTACGACTGCGGGCGAGCTCCAAGATAGAAGCAACGGGAGTAGTATCACTCGGCTATTTGTATAGGTTGGGATAGCTGTGCGAATGGTAGAACAGACCACGGGACTATGGTGAGGAAAAAGGTCCCAAGCTCGACATCCCGACGATGAGACCGTTTACGAACTGTCGATGGATCATCAGGAAAGTTAACAACTTCTTCAGAAACTTGAGTCCCTCTTTCAAAATTCAGTTTAATACCTGGAGATGACTATATTCGGTGTTCTACCAAGCGAAGCATACTCTTAATTCATTACTAGTTGATGTTTAATATTTTGACGCAAAATAAAATTGTGAATCAGCTTACTTTGCTCATGCCAGGTTTTACAAGTTTTGTCAAAGTTAATTAAATGAATAAAAATTGTGTCCCTTTGTTGCTGGCTACCCGTAAGAAATTATCATGGTGAATAATAATAATTTTAAGTCGACATGTAATATTATGATTTTTATGGGATTGTGTTTTGGTAATGGTGTGTGTAACTGTCTTGTGTATTTTATTACATTCACTTCACGTAACGAATTGTCTGAACGTAATGTTATTGTTTGTTTGTTTTAATATTTCGTTTTATTGAACAAATATACATAGTTTGCCACTTCGAGCGACTACAGAAATGACAATACAATTAGTTTACAGTGTTCCAAACATTTTAGTTTCCTCTACTGTACATGGGGCGAATATTTTTTATGTTATGTTTACTGAAACCATTTTACGCGCTAAGTGAGATGTTGCGATTGAGTAGAAGGGAAAATATGTCTTAAAACCCTGCGTAATGTTATGAATTCCATTCATTCGTTTACTCTGTGATCCGGAGGGTCTAATGTTAAGACTGAATACATGTGCACTTCCTCTATGTAGAGTGGCTTCATTGAGATGAAAGCAAAGCTCACGTTGATGAAATACTTATTAATTAAAAAATTAAAATGTTGTTTTATGCTTCAATTTCTGTTAGTGTCGTACACAGATTAAAAATGTAATGCAGAGTTCCTCAGTTTTATGTATATTGAAATTTGCTCATGTGTAGAGTAGTTATTAAAAACATAAAAAACATATATGACGAATTGTTGTGTATTATTTCCATTAGGCGTGACCATGAAAATAGATAAGATTTTATCATTATGTGAAATCTACATTTTAAATGTTGGCGTTTAAATATTTATGAAAGCGTGTGATCTTAAAGCACTATTTATCTATTTAGGAAGTAGGTAGTTTCTTTGATTTTAGAAGGGTTTTTTAAACAAACAACTAAATTAATTCAAAAATTTGAACTACTGCAAGCAAAAAATACTTTATTCCATTTTTATTTTAAAATTACCCATTGTATTCTACCTTGCTTACATTCTATTATCGAAAAATATATATTTTTTGACAGAGATGAATACCGTTAATTAATACACAAAACATACATGTTTTCGTATGATACAATAATAGCTAGTGACAGTGACGAAACCAAAATTATTTTGATAGTTTGTATAGAAAATCCCCAACAGTAGTGGTGGTATATTTAGGGATTTCTTTGTAGATGGGTACTATTCCACAATAAAAAGGAGTTATCGTCAATTATCAAAGCAGCCATATTTCGTATCTTCTTTGACAGCCTAAATACAGCACCAAATGACGTACTTTGCTAAAAATTAATTCCAGCTACATGCGTAGATTCCGGGAGGAGGGGAGAATCTCAGGGTGGCCCGAACCTCCCTGAAATAAAAAAGTCCGTCTGAGGGGGCCCGCTTGCATTTGCAAAATCTTCACGTTATCCCGTGGGCCTCATGGGAATCCTACAAATTATCGCCCGTGATTCCAGCTATACATTTCACTGACACCTTGAGCACAACAGTCAGTGCACACTGAGTTCTTCCATACCACCCGCACTTGTCTTCGATAAAATCTGAACTCAGGTGGATTCAGCGTGACTGACTAAGCCTGCAGTCTGAATCCACCTGTAGGCCGCTGTTGCAACAGCTAAGAAATGTACACTGCTCGTAGTGAACAGTCTGTATGTAACTCGAAACGGGATTCCAGTTCATTCGTGTATACTTATTCATCATATTATGCAACGTTAAAGTCATTAAAAAAATATGCAAAAATAAAATAAAATGCTAAACATGTAATAAGAGCCAGAAAATAATAATATGCAGTAATATTTAGTGTAACTAAATACGACGTGAACCCTAGAATACAAAGTTGACGATGTGTCGTTTGTGGGAACACTTGTTTGTTCCTGACATTTTTTTTCTTTACAGAATTTAAAAGTAAGTTTGACATGCACTTTTTATTCAGGAAGTAAGTTAAAAACTTATTTGTCGTTATTGCGATTTAAAAAGTTGATTTGTGTCTAAGAGTAAAAATAATTAATATTATTTTCATCATTTTATTCCCAGTTTTATTACTCAATTATTAGTAGGACGTGATTTCTCGTCGCGGTGCGGAATACTTTTATGAATGAAAGCATAACTGTTCGTGCAAAACCATTCATCACACAAATGTCAGTTCGAAAGTATAATGTTGGAAATTTTTTTAATGATATAATTTTTGCATTCCCCCCCCCCCCCCTGAAAACACAAGCTAACACATCGATTGTTGGTGACAGCATTTTTTGTAATGTATGTAAATCTCTTAATTATGTAGAACGTTAATTAAAAAATAAAAATACATGTTTTAAACAGAATTGACGATTGTTTGCATTTCATGGATATGGACTGGATCGCAACACTAATTTAATGTTTCAAGTTAATAAACACTGTCAGGAAGCAAGCAAGGCAATGCGAGAACATTATCCTTTTGGTTGAATGTAGCGAAAGCGAAAAACAGTCACCTTTCTTGCGACGATCTTGTTCGCAGATAACGCAGGTATAAGTAGTAAATGGACTCCACACAATGACAACCCTCCCATTTTTCCGCCCCCCTCGCTGAAACGCCCTCTCCCCCCTCCACCCAGGCGCAGGCGACAGGCTCAGGTATATCGCCCCGCCCAACCACTGGCCGTAGCACGTGGCCAGTGGCCCACCGCGCTAAACATTTTTACTAGGGAGGCCCCTTAAGTGTGAAGTTCGGCAGGAGAAACAAGAGCCCTCACGCCTCTACCGCAAAACATTAATCTGGATTGCAGTCATTTTTCTGTGCCGTGTGCGACAAATGGGTTTCGAAGCGGTGACTGATCCAGACAGAAGCGTAAGCAGAATTTAATTTCGGGGTGGGGGAATAGGACATTTTTTTCCCGCTATTTGCTTTCAAATTATTTCCATTTGTTGGTGGTGATACTTTTTTTTTGTAATCATCCCCATGTCCCATTCCCTTTGTTTTGTACGCTCTAATTTCATCGCACGCGACAAACTAGGCACAGATACTGTGTGCAGAGCTTCAGAAAAAAACCTCGCGATTTGAAAACCGCTCAAGATATCCGAGTGTTTTATATTTTGACTTAAACTTGAGTTTGAGTTTTTTGAAAATATTTTTGACATGAAACATCCAGTACATATTCTTGAAATCATTCAAGATACATGCATTACTATTTTGCCTTCATTTCGCCACCATAAAATGTTATGGGTACCGCTCAAATCTCATGGTTGTCCCATGCACGACGAGAAGACTGCGCGCCAGTTCACAGCCTTGCGCTTAGAGGCGATACCGCGCTAGAAGCACCAGCGAGCATCGCACTTACATCCCACCTCACTTACAAAAAATACACCCATTATTTGGCTCACCCCTTAATGCATTTATGTCCTAGGAACTTGATTTGTTATTGCATTTGTTTTTAAATACACGTGCTAACCACTTAAAAACTCAAATAAATGTACGTAATTTAGCAGGCATGAATGAGAGCGATGCAAATGAAGGCAATTGTCTAGTTTCTTACTTTTTCGTGTAACTTAAGGTCAATGTAATTTGTGGGTAAAACATACAAAATAACTCAGTGGCTGGGGAGAGTCTAGTGCAAAACTAAAACATAGATTTCCAAAAACTGAAAAAAAAAAAAAAAATTCTGTAATCATACCATTTTTAGATGTGGTTTTATCAAAGAAAACTATGGCATAATCTGCGACGGTTTTATTTTAAATAAAGTTATAACTACCTGAAAACCATGCGCAATATTGGGTGTTTTCGCAATTGAAAAAATAACTTACGTAATCCGGGATGCGAATGCTGTCTTCCCTAATGCGTGTCCAACGATAAACCATTGCACCACATGTCACAATGGTAATTAAATTTATAAGAAACGTCTTTTTTTTAAAGTCTATCCCTATAGACGCATCTCTATAACATACAAGCGATTGTAGTTTCTTCGCAAAAATGTTCCACCAGATACACTTGTTTCCAAGCGCCAGACAGATAGATCTGTTAAGACTCGGTCTCATGCACCATGTTTCTTTCGTTTTTTTTTTCGTCATGAAGTAGCTTGGCTTCTGGGTTGTAGCCGTGTCCTTGGCGAATAGTTCACTGATGTTTTGGTCGACTTTCTAGTCGCCAACATCAGGGAGCAGTTACCTACCTGTGTAGGTAACTACCTGAGTAGGTATATGCTCTCTAGGATGGCGACTGCGATGTCAACCGAAACGTTGGTGAATTATTCGCCAAGGACACGGCTACAACCCAGAAGCCAAGCTACAATGGCCGTGAAAGCCTGCGAACATTAAGTAACTTTTTCCGTCATAACTTTTATTTAAGGACTATTTATAAAGTGTAATTCGATACCGCCCTTACATTTGTGGCTTTGCCACCAATGGTTTTAACAGATCATCGTTCAGTGTAATATTCACGAGTCGTTTTGCCCAGGACTGGTTGCCGTGAAGTCCCTATGCCTGCCGAGGCAGCAAGATTCTTCTATGGTTTACCAGTGCCTTCCGCGGGATGAAGGGTGAAAGACAAATCACAAACACCCAGTTCTGAACCCAGGGAGAATGTTTGACAAATTTCCTTCCCCGGCCGGGAATCGAACCCGGGCCCCTTGCCCCACCAGCCAGACACGCCAGCCACTAGACCGAGTGGACAAGCTAGTGAAATATATTATGGGTACAAAAAAAACGCTCGTCTTCGTAATTATCGTCTCTTGAGTGCCTGTTTGCACCCATGATGTTACCATAAGTGAATGTCCATTGAAAATATTTGTGGTAGAACAATAAAAGAACAATAAAAGAAAGGGATTAAAATTTTAGAAATATCCCTAAAATAATGTATTGAAGAAATAAAAACGAAAAAAAAAAAAAAAGATATGTGATACCGAACTTCTAAGTCGTCGAATTGCTACCCCACCATTAATTAAAAAAAAATGGGATTCAGGACATTCTACTAGCATCGTACAAAAAAAAACTCTTTCTTAAGTTGCGTGTCTTTCGCGCCAAAAAAAAATTACACAATGTTGTTTCCTAAATACGTATTTTCAACCAGAACTGACGAAAGGTCTAATTCTTTTTGCGTTCCTATTTCTTTTCGCGTCATGGAGTCTATTATTCGAAGAAGGCGGCGAGTTCTGGGTGCAATACCGTTGCCCAACTCAGCTCAACGTGAAACGCTCTTCTCCGCTGGACCAGAACGCATTTCAGGTCGTTGGGAAACGAACAGGGCACAGTGTTCAGATGTGACGATTTTTGCTGAAAGTCGCCTAAACGTTCTAGAGCATTAAGTCGGGCAAAAATTACAATTTTCTCGAACATAATATGATGCTTAAAGAAAGCATCCAGGTAAAGGGTTCTGAGTATGTGTGGCATTCTATTATTCATATTAGCACTATTCAGCATATTCTCAAGTTATAAATTAGTCACATTTGGTAATCTCGCAATTTAAAACGTAGATATTAGAACGTTATGTTAAAACACTGACAAAATCACTAAAATATATCTATAACTCTTTGGTATTTGTTTGTTCGTCGCCACCTGATACATTCAAAACGTTATTTTCGAGCTTTTAAATGTCGCACGACTGACAATAAAGAGCATTACAAATTTTTTACAAAAATATATTAATATCTTAAGCCACATCACACTAAGTATTTTAGCAACATTTTAAAAATTACTTTATTAGAATAAATAAGGCAAAATTATTTTCCTGTTTACGTAACTATGTTATTAAAAATACCCGTTAGGTTATTTTTGCACTAACATCACCCATTCGTCGCTTCACAAAAACCTTTGATATATATATATATATATATATATATATATTCAAAGCACAAACATAAAATGAAGGATGGTTCGCGATCTTGCCGCTCCACCTGTGGCAGGCAAAGGGCGTGGTCTCGGTGACAATATCGAATCGCTCTCCGCGGGTCGCGGGTTGCAATCGCGGCTCGGCCAATCGCATTTCAGTTCCTCATTTGGCCGACAGAGATTGCGGCAGGTACGTGAACGCTTGTATTTTCCTCGCTGTAAGCCATGGTCCATTTCTTACCCGACATCCCTTAGCCTGCAGTGTTGCCCTGCCGGGAGCTAAGGCCTGCGCTCTGTGGGCAATTCCCACCTTAAAATTCAAGGAAAATACTTGTTAAAAATATCCAGGGATCTTCGTGCATCTATGGACATATTCGTACACTTAAAAATGAACACGAGCTCACAGAAATAACGTTCTAGTATGAAATTTTACATATATTTAAAAATAATATTTCAAATCTACGACAAACCACAAAGTTTACCTATTTATAGAGACCAGAAAATTTCACGAATTTATTAAGAGATAGGCTAGAATGAAAAAAAAAAATAACGTTTGCCTTCGTACTGATTCTGTGATTGGAAAAAAAATTATCTGAAAGAAAAAAAAACATTCAAAGAAAGAAGTATCGAATCGCAGAAGACAGGTCTCACAAGTCATTAGCCAATGGACAGTTGACGTTTGCACGAGCATGTAGATGTAAGTATATGAGGTTCTTCCTACAGGTTAGGGGATTCGCGAATTTTTTTTTACAGTCCCTACCTATTTACAACAGAACACAATTACTCGGAAGTTCAAAAATTCGACGTATATAGTTTCTTACAAAAGATCAGTATGTTTGAAGCAATGAAGAACACTTCGCTTCTATTCGTTTATTCGATGGAAAGTTCTTGATTGTTCTTTAATATCTGGCGTCGTCCCGCGATCTTGCCTTGCCGCCCAGATAACGGCTAGGACTCGCCGCCAACTGAATAATTGAACGCAGTTTCCCGGGCAATCTGCGCGGGGGGGGGGGGAACCCTCCAAGTCTCGGTGGTTTCATCCCCCCTCAGACCCCCCCCTTTCCCAGGGCCGCTGCGACGGCTACGCAGTTCCTGCCAACGAGGGGAAGTTTCGTTTTAACTTGTCTCAAATTTGACAGTTCTCGAAAAGTCACCTGCGAAAGCTAAACAACCCCCTTTATGTTTTTTTTTGTCGAGCACTGACAACTACGTAAAGTTGTAATGTTGAGAGCACAACAATGGCAGATGGATACGTGGACGTTTGGAAAGAGACTAGAAAAATTCTCTCTGTTTCAATGGCCTCTAGGATGGACTACAAAATCGTCTACACACTCGGGCAAAAGCCACCCGTTCATTGGATACTGAATCTTAAGTTATGTTGACTGGGATGTTTGTGATTCGATACTTCTTTCGATACGGTTTCGTCATCGGCTAAGAGTCTTTCAGATAAAATGTTGCCCAATCACAGAACCGAAATATTCCTGTAAACTTACAGATATTTATAAATTTGTAAATTTACATGAAAACAACTGTGTCACTAAAAATAGTGTTCGCAGTAATACTACACTGGGTTCAATTTCTTACCGGGGCATTTATGATTTGTTATGGCCCAGTACTTCCAATAGTTAAAGTTATTTGTAAACCGTTTCCGAATAGGTTTCCCAGTATTAACTGCGCACATAATAATCATAATAAAACAAAATAAAGTACAGTTACTGAATATTCGAACACCTTTTCCATGGTTTAAAAAAATTATGAACGAATGAAACCTCATTTAAAATATAAAATATTGCTGCAATTTACGTAAGAAATACTCAGTATTATCTCGAAAAACGTATTTTATAAATGCGAAAATTACCATAGCCATGTGTTATACAAATTTATAATAATTTTTTGTAGTATTAACGTACAAACTAATTTTAGCAACTGGTTTCTAAAGTAATCTTTTCTAAAAGCACAAAACAATACTCTGAGTAGCATATCGCGAAATGAATCCTATAACGTAGCTTGCAAGCGCGGTGTTTAAAGCGTTCACATTTTTACGCATATATTAGCAAAGTCGTTCCGATTTTATTTGTTCAATATATATATATATATGTGTATGTGTGTGTTTGTGTGTGTGTGTAGCTGAAGAAGCAGTGGGTTACACTATAAAAATATTTGTACTATTACAAGGATAGTCCATTAAAACCCTGTGGCCAACGATATCATTTGTAAAATTGTAAGGCAAGGCTTTGTACTACATGCCATGGTTTAAGCCAAAACCTAGCATGAACTGAGAGAATGTTATTTAACTGTTTTAAAAATTTAAATTTAAACATTTTTATGTATTCTTTGCCTTGTAGCTATTTTATTTTAATATATCACTTGTAAATCTTTAAAAAAAATTACAGGGATTTTAGACATTTGAGGTTGGTAGGTATAATACAAATGTTTCTCCTGTTACTGGGTGCTGTGTATGGATGTGGATGGGGTCAATGGCCGAACATCATGTAGTCACGGCGGCCATCTTTAATAATAATTTCACTGTTGCAACTTTAGTTACGGTTGCCATATCGAATTCTGACATCACGGTAGCCATCTTGGATGACGTTTACCTTGTTTTTTGCCTTCAGTCGTCACCTTCAATTTCGCCATCTTGGAATCGAATGCTACACTCTCTAGGTTTGCACTTTTCTTTACGACCGCCATCTTGGATCAATATTCACGATAACTGTCATAAAAGTGCACAAATCACTTCCAAACTAATAAATAAATATAAGTAATGGGAAATGTCTGTCGTGTTCGTCACCGGAGGGAATCACGCCCCCAGCGGGCCTGAGGAAAAGCAGCAGAGGCGTGTGACGACAGCCTCTGACGGCCAGTGTCGGAACCCGCGCGGCGCGGCATGACCGTGGGCGAGGAGAGGGGCGGGGTCCGGGGATATAAGGAGCCGCGACCGCCGGCAGCCGACATCACCGCAGCCAGCTCCGCCTGCAGACATGGCCGGCACCCAGGTACGAGCTGGCGACACACACCCTCGCGGACTGCCTGCTCCGGCAGGGCACTCCACGCTGGCCTCGACCCGCCCGCACACCCACACTCGAGCCAGGCTCGTTGGCGGCGGGTAACCACGTCTTTGTTCATAAGATTATATTCTTCCTTGAAAGTTTCAATAAATAAGTACTGGAAACTATAGGATGGAGTCCACAATCCAATAAGAACTAGAACAATTGCTATCTGCAAGTTCGCTACTGACTTTCCGGAGCTGTTTACTGGGATGATTGCGATTCTATATTACTTTTGTCCAGTCTTTTTCATTGGCCCAGAGTCTTTGAGATAAATCGAGGCCCAATGGCAGAAGCAGCAGAAGAAAAAACGTTCCCAAATTCTAGCCTATCGCGAAAAAATACGCGAATTTTTTTTCCAGTCCTCAGCAAAAAACCAACGGTATTCACACGGAAATTCAGTCACTCTAATGAAGAAAGATTGCAGGCTTTTGGGGACCCTGTCTGAAGTTTCCTGTCTTCTGGATGCGTGCCGCGTTGAATACGAGGTTTCCACCGACGTGAAATCTTTATCTTTGACGCGGCGAGAACCCAGAAGCCAGGCAACTTCAGCTCTCATGAAGGTTGAAGCCAGTTCTCGGTTCGGATTCAGCTTGTATGATTGAGTGAAGAGTAATTATGTAGTCTGTGGACAACGTGTGTGTTGCTATCAGGTTTTAGTCTCGGCGGTGGCGGTGGTGCTGGCCGCGATGGGTGGGTTAGCGACCAATCACGGCCTCGGAGGAGACGGCGGCCACGCCCACTCCAGCTGGCACTTCAGCGGTCCAGTGGCGGGTCCTCACAAGCAGGTGCACGTGGCGGCCGGTCTCGGAGGACACGGAGGACATTCAGGACACGGAGGACATTCAGGACATGGAGGACACGGAGACGGAGGATACATCGACTACGTGGTAAGTATTTCAGGTAGCTTCCTACCCCCCCCCCCCCTCAATTTCAATATATATTATTCCTTTGTATAGCATTGAAGCTACAAATATATAATTAGTCGGTATAATTTTAAAAAAATTATTCCTATATGATTATTTAATGAAAAAAAAGTTTTTAATGTTCCCGTCAATGTTATTTGTAAATACGAACAATAAGTAAGTAAATAAATTCCTATACAGATTAGGATCAGATACAGTTAGTTACCCCATGACATGCAAAATCTAAAGAAGCTAATGATTTTACGTGTTTCTTATGCAAAACCTGTGGATTGTTACCATGCAATTACAATGGTTTCTAGAATATTTTAATTGAGTAACATTCCAGTTGTTACTCGACACAGAATATTTACAGAAAAACACCTACAATTTTGTTCGATATTATGTTATGTTTTGTAGTCAGTAAAAGTTTTCTTTCATTTCAAATGCAATCAACTTGTAATCATATGCGCTTACTAGTCTATACGACAACTCCACAAAATATTTTCTTAAACGTAATTTACCCGTTTAAATAGTTTTATCATAGTAAACTAACTTATAACGTCAGGATATTGCTGATATTGCACCGCTCTACCTGCTGGCCTCTGGGGTAGAGCATCTTACTTTTTTTTTTTTTTTAAATTTGGGATCGTACCCACATCCTTACTGTTCTCAATTTATATCTCTAGTTCAATAAAAATTTTTATTAATAATTACTCTCCATTTATATATAAAAAGCAAGAATTTTCGCTGCTGTCGCACGTTGACTCCACGTACACATGTGCCTGCAGTGTGGCAACACGCAGCATCCATGAAGTAACGCATGCACGACCAACCCATGGTTTGGTCACGGTGGTAGAAAAGCCAGCCAGAACAGGCTGCAACTTGCTGATTGGTTGCAGGCGGAGCCGAAGTACTCGTTCGGCTACGAGGTGGCGGACCACAAGACGGGCGACCTCCACGGCCAGCAGGAGCAGCGCGACGGAGACTCGGTGAAGGGCTCCTACCACGTGAAGGAGCCCGGCGGCAACGTGCGCACGGTGCAGTACCTGGCCGACAAGCACGGCTTCCACGCGCGCGTGCACAACAGCGGCGGCAACGACCACTCGGGCGGGCACGCGGGTGCGGGTGGCCACTCGGGCGGGCACACGGGTGGCCACGGTCACCATGGATACTAATGAAACTTCCAACCCGACACTTTCCATTACGGTCACCTTTCCTCATTACTTGAATGTTGTGCGTGTGCCTTTTTATTTATTGTGAATGATATATTTTGAATACTGGAATACGTTTGCTTTAAGTACGCAATAAATTATTTTATTTGAAATACATGAGTTAATTTTTTTAAATAAATAAAATTTAAGCAGTTGAATTAATGTATGAAATTGTAAGAAAGTTAATAACATAAATTTTATAACAAAAATAATGCATTTGTTTGGAAATTCAAACATGATTTTGTGTGACTAAGCCTTCATAGTATTAAAACAAGCGATATATTTTCAATAATTTTATTTATTAATTCCTTAATTTTAATAAATTATTAGAGTTACTTTTTGAGTGTGAAGGTCTTCGATATGAAGCCATGTTGTACTGGTTAAACAAACTTACGTTTAACGAAACAATTCATTAGACATCTTCAGAATATTAACACTAATCTTTAACTGGTAATACTTAAACTAAAAAGGGCACCAGATCATGGAATAACACAAATAGTAAAATTTCATGGTTTTGTGAAAAACTAAATTCCTCAAGTAAAATTGACAACCTTTTCGGCAATTATCTCTGTTTCTATTTGGGCTTAAATAAATGACACTAAAGTAATATCTATGGTTACGAAAAAATTGCAATGTGCCATGCATGCCCATTTTTGCTTTTTGGGAGTTGTGTGTTCAGTGAATTGTTTTATTCTTCTCTGTAATAACTAAGAGCACCATCTCTGTATTACCACCCATCTACTTAAATGCCGAACGGTATATTTTCAAACAAATTCAAGAAGCATGTACAACTCGATGTCAAATGTCATTGCGAAATGTGAAGGTGGAATTATATAAAGTATGGAAATATAAGAAACCAATTTTTTTGAGTGGATAAATGGAACTGTGGTGTGCCACTAGTAAATCAAACAAACGACATCAGTTACTATTATTTGCTTCAAACACCAAAAAATGTATATGTGATATATTAAATTCTAAGATGGGGGCGCCCAAGAAAACACTCTCAGAATTGGGAAAGCAAAGAAATGACATCCATGTGAGAGTCTTCAACAGTTGATTAAGGATGATATTAATCCTCGACTGGAGTTTCATGAACGGGCCCTAAAAAAAGATTTGGTAATACTCTCTACTTTCCAAATATAATTTCTTCGGTGGTGATACCAATTTTGGCTCTGGTGAAGTTCATCAGCAGAAATGGTGGAACTGGTAAGGACGCAGCTCAGGTTAAATGAATCTTGCAAAAGAGAATGTTGGGTAAAACAACATGGGTTAGTCACACCATAAGAAATATGTAAGTGATGTTCATAAACCTGTAATTGATGTAATTAACTTATAAAATTGTAGGAAACAACTTCTATGCTTCCAACATATCTCTCTTAAATTGTTTTAAGCAAAAGTCAAATGCATATGAAATGTACTTTATTTTTGTGGTCAAGTCACCATAATCCAAAATTATTTTACAGTGCAGCATTTGGAAGTATCATATGATATGCCCTTTATTTTTCCATACGATAGAGGCAGGAGTCGCCCACCTGAACGCATTTTGGATTGAGGCAACGATAGTGCACTGAATGAAGTGATGTCCTGTACGTGCTCATTTATTATATAATGCTACTGCCAAATAAAAGCAGACGTTAATATTTTTGTCCCAGATATTTACTGGAATGGCTAACACGAAACTCATTCCAAAATACTTTTAGTCTCTAACCTCTATAGCAACTATAATATATTTAGGTTTAGGAAGACAATTTTTGATTTTGTGCTCGGTTGCAAAAACGTGTTTTACAATTATGTGCACAGATCACACCAGTTATCATTCAATACATTCTTCAGAACATGACAATATATTTACTCCTGCGCAAGGCTTATTGCGTATATTTTCTCACACTCTGTAGGCACTTACTTCTTCTATAGTACAATTCAAATTATCCTAATATATTCTGTATTTAGTCCACATTTGTACTATGCGTTTTAGTTTATGCACCTATTAGCATCATGTGGAAACTAACTTCAACGTCGGCGAAGTTACTTGTTAAAAATACATTATGTATATATACCTAAGAAACAATCACAAACAAAAAAAATATTTTGTGCTGTGCAAATTGTATTATATATTAAATTTAATTAGACCTAACCGATTTAAGTCATTACAAGTTTAAACACAGTATTTAAAAAAAAAAAGGGTATCAGTAAATGGATATATTTTGTGTATCTTACATTGTTTATTACTTAATCAATTGAGACGGGAAGTATTTTACTATAAAATCGTTTAGATAATCTCAGATAAACTATTCTCTGAGGGCTATTATCGTCATGTAACGACGATTTTAATCAGTTTACACTTAAGTATGTTATTCCAGCCCACACCACTGCAGCTCATTTTATTAGTGGACCAGTATCATGGTTAGTAAGCTGGATTCATTAGCCGATCAAAAGTACTCTAATCACCATATCACCATAAATGTCTTATTTATTTGGTCTTTGTGAAAGAATAAAGCACATTGCCCATCATGTGAACTTACGCTACTCGTGGAGTGCATTACAGACAGTTGAATTGCTCATTCCTATTGCTTAACGCCTGCAGTAAAATATTTTTTTTTTTTCATTTGAATTATGCATAGGAACTCACTCCTCGAACTGCAATTAATGGGGATTAGGCCTCTCCATCTTTCAGCTGGAGTATTGTGCAATACAGATTCCGCACTATTTTTTTTGTTTGGCATGGGATAGGACTTAACTTGGCAACTTGTTGAAGACAACACTTGTGAACTGGTGTGACTGTCATGGTAGTTGGTGTTGCCCACGTTCAATAATAAGTTATTTCCTTGTGGCGCTTACAGACTAGAGACTGTTAGTAAATATGTGGTTGCAAAAAGGTATTGAAGGTTTGGGAGATATAAATTATGCCTTGACATGCCAAAAATCTGGATGGATACATAGTTCTAAATTTTAATTATAGCAAACACATGAAAAAAAAATCAAAGATAGCGTGGCCTTAAGCCCACTTAAAAAACCTCGTTTTGGGTTTTGAAATGGTATCGGGGAGCTGAACGAAACATCTGTAGGGACACACTTCATATAAGTATTCAATATGGCACTACCATTTGACTTAAAAATATTTTTCTGATACATAAGCTAAATGACATGTGTAACACTACGCACATAGTAGGCAATACCTCGTAATATCAAAATTCATGACACTCAATAGCTTTTTCTTCGCTAGTGTTTTATCAAAAATTATTTTCAATTTTTTTTCCTGTTATTAAAACTATTAGATTCTAAACGTAACATCACAAGACGTATCATATATTCTTTACGAGAACATATTAGCAGTATTTGTAATAAAACTGCCATTGCAAAAAGGTTGACAATTGTTTCCAAAATTATTTTGTCATTTTACTTAAAAAGAAAAGTATGATTTCAAATCTGTTTTATTGTAATGCCGAGTTCTTAAGATGAATTTGATTGTAAATTTTGTTGCATTTACTTTGCTAAGTTTATTGTATTTTTGGAATTATTTCTAGGCATGGTATCACGTTGTTGCCATTGCGAGAAACTTTACCATATGAAGAAAAACGTCTACATTGTCTACCTGAGATAGATCAAAAACCTTACACTGTCAAACATATAATCCATAAAACTATTAGTACCATAAATAATATGGTATCATTTATAAACCAGATAGTTTTCAGAATTTTAAGAGATTTTATGTTGCTTTAATCTCAAAGGACATATAATGTCACAAAATACAAATAAAAACAGGTTTTATCTCTTTGTTATTTAGTTACGAAGAAGTTGCCACAAAAAGAGATTTAATTTTTTTTAAAACTTGGTCTTATATTTGCAAAGTTCAAAACGTTATCTAGTGTATCAATTAATCTTTCTGTATTTTCAGTTCTGTGGCTATGATTTAGAAGCATCATGGGTTATTATTCAAGATCCTTCTCTTTGGACAAGGTGATGCAGTAGTCCATCAATGGTCCGGGCTGGTTAGAGCTAACCGTATCGTTGACATCGGGGGTCATCGGGGTTGATGGAGAATGGCGAGATACTATAGGAGAACGGAAAATTTTTCGCATTTTCATTGACCTCTAGGATAAACTCCACAATCCTCTTCATATCCAGGCAAATGTCAATTTTGATTGGCGGCTGATACTTATGTGAGAAGTTTCAACTGCGGTTTACTATTTATTATATTCATTTTAAGTTGGATATATCTTGTTGGCTCACAGTCATCGAGATAAATATGAGCCTATAGCAGAAGAAGCATAGAGGCATGAAAAGAAAAATTTAATAGTATTGCGAAATAAATCCGCATAGTTGTCCGGTCTATGCTAATTAGGCACTGGCAGCATGTACCAGAAGGAGAAAGGAGATCAACCCAAGAAAACACAACCTGACCATGGCAACGCCCGCCACGTTATACATCATATTGTCAGGAGGCGAGTAGAGAGTGACCTCTCAGCCGCCCTGGCCAATCAGATGTTGGCCTCATACTCAGGAGGACGCAGGTTTGTGTCCCAGCCCAGCGATCCTGATTTTAAAACTACTCATTACTCCCAAATTCTTTTAAGAAGACCAATGATGAGGAATTTCATGGCTAGAGTTCGGCACAAAAGCGTTGTCGCTTAAAAAAAAAACCAAGAATGTACTTGACTGGCACTTTAGCTGGTTCATGGATAGTTATCACGCCCCGAAGGACAATAAACTAACAAATATTACATAAGTTCAATTTTCCCAACCACATGCAATCTGGACAGATGGAAAGATTTGACAGCAGCCAGTACAAAAAAAAAAAAAAGACAGGTCTTGTGAAAGTGCATGCAGCTTAGCCTAGTACCAGAAAATAACGCGAATTTTGTAAGTTTCTATTCATGGGTTGTTTAACCCAATATTTTCCTGAATTGTATTTTTGTATATAACCGCCTTTAAAGACATCGTCAACGAGACGGGGGAAAAATACCTTTTCGCTTCTCAAGAGATTCTATCTGACACACTGCAAAATTTTTCTTTGTAAATGGAAAATAAATATTTATTTAACATTACAGATATTTGTATATTTGTACATTTACATGAAACTAACTGTATCACTACACAATATATTTGCATTAATACTGGGTTCAGATTCTTTCCCGGATATGTATGATCTGTGTTGTTACAGAACCTCCAATAGTTCAAGTTACTTGTGAACCGTCAGGTTGCCAGTGTTCACTGTGCACATAGTAAACACGATAAACCAAATAAAGTACAGTTATTGAATTTTCGAATACCCTTTCCATGGTTTAAAAAAATTATGTGTGAATGAAACATCAATGAAAATATATAATAATGTGGCAATTTACGTAAGAGATACTCAGTTTTAACTCAAAAAACATTTTTAATATATGCAAAACTTACCATAACCATGTGTTATACAAATTAATAATATATTTTTTTGTAGTTTCAGGGTACAAACTATTTCTCAGCAACTGGTTTCTAAATTAATCTATTGTAAAAGTTGAGAACAATTTTTTTAAAAGCCCATCGCGAAATGAATCCTATAACATAGCTTGAGAGCGCGGTACTTAAAACATTCTCTTTTAACGCATATATTAGCAAGGTCGTTCCGATTTGATTTGTTCACTATATATACATGTGTGTATATATATGTGTGTGTGTAGCTGAGGTAGCAGTGGGTTACACTATAAAAATTATTGTACTTTTACAAGGATATTCCTTGGAAACCCTGTTGCCAACGATATCATTTGTAAAATTGAAATCAAGTCTTTGTACTACATGCCATGGTTTAAGCCACAACCTAGCATGAACTCAGAGAATATTATTTAACTGTTTTCGGATTTGAATTAATAGTTTTTATGTTTTCTTTGCCTTATAGCTATTTTATTTTAGTATATCATTCGTAAATCTTAAACCAAAAAATTACAGGAATTTTAGAAATTTGAGGTTAGTAGTATTCAAATGTTTCTCCTGTTATTGGGTGCTGTGAGAGGATGTGGATGGGGTCAATGACAGACTAACATGTCGTCTCGGCGGCCAACTTTTATGGTGACATCACTGTAGCACCTTTAATTACGGTCGCCATATTGCATTCTGACATCATGGCGGTCATCTTGGATGAACTTTACTTTGATTTATGACTTCAGTCACCACCTTGTATTTCGCCATTTTAGAATCGAATGCCACACTATCTAAGCTTGCACTTTTCATTACGCCTGCAGTATTGGATCATTAGACACGATAACTGCCATAACTGTGCACAAATCACTTCCAAACTGATAAACAACTAGAAGTAATGGGAAATGTCTGTCGTGTTCAACACCGGGGAGAATCACGCCTTCAGCAGGCCTGAGGAAAAGCAGCAGAGGCGTGTGACGACAGCCTCGGACGGCCGGTGTCGGAACCCGCGCGGCGCGGCATGACCGTGGACGAGGAGAGGGGCGGGGTCCGGGGATATAAGGAGCCGCGACCGCCGGCAGCCGACATCACCGCAGCCAGCTCCGCCTGCAGACATGGCCGGCACCCAGGTACGAGATAGCGACACACACCCTCGTGGACTTCCTGCTCCGGCAGGGCACTCCACGCCGGACTCGACCTGCCCGCACACCCACACTCGAGCCAAGCTCGTTGGTGGTGGGTAACCACGTCTTGTTCATAACGTGATATGCTTCCTTGATAGTTGCAATAAATAAGTACTGGGAACTATAGGATGGAGTCCACAATCCAATAAGAACTCGAACAATTGCCATCTGCAAGTTCGCTAATGACTTAGCAGAACTGTTTACTGGAATGCTTCGATTCAATGTTGCATTCGCTCAATTTTTTTCATTGGCCCAGAGTCCTTGAGATAATTCGATGCCCAATGGCAGAAGCAGCAGAAGAAAAAACGTTCCCAAATTCTAGCCTATCGCGAAACGAATACGCGAAATTTTTTTCCAGTCCTCAGCAAAAAACCAACGGTATTCACAAGGAAATTCAGTCACTCTAATGAAGAAAGATCGCAGGCTTTTGGGGACCCTGTCTGAAGTTTCCTGTCTTCTGGATGCATGCCGCGTTGAATACGAGGTTTCCACCGACGTGAAATCTTTATCTTTGACGCGGCGAGAACCCAGAAATCAGGCAACTTCAGCTCTCATGAAGGATGAAGCCAGTTCTCGAATCGGATTCAGCTTGTATGATTGAGTGAAGAGTAATTATGTAGTCTGTGGACAACGTGTGTGTTGCTATCAGGTTTTAGTCTCGGCGGTGGCGATGGTGCTGGCCGCGATGGGTGGGTTAGCGACCAATCACGGCCTCGGAGGAGGCGGCGGCCACGCCCACTCCAGCTGGCACTTCAGCGGTCCGGTGGCGGGTCCTCACAAGCAGGTGCACGTGGCGGCCGGCCTTGGAGGACACGGAGGACATTCAGGACATGGAGGACACGGAGACGGAGGATACATCGACTATGTGGTAAGTAATTCAGTAAGCTCCATAACACCCCTCAAAAAAAATATATATATATTAATCCTTTGTATAGCATTGAAGCTACAAATATTTAATTAGTAGATATAATTAAAAAAAAAATTCAAATATGATTATTTTATAAAAATGGTTGTTAATGTTTCCGTCAATGGTATTCGTAAATACCTTCAATAAGTAAGTAAATAAATAGGCCAACCTAAAATAAGTAGGATACGGTACAGTTAGTTACCCCCTTGACATGCCAAATATAACGAAGCTAATTATTTTATGTGTTTCTTAAGAAAAACCTATAGTTTGTTACCATGCAATTACAATGGTTTCTAGAATATTTTACTTCTGTAATGTTCCAGTTGTTACGTGACACAGAATATTGACATAAAACCGGATATTATTTTTTTGTTCAGTATTAGTCAAATGGCTTTTTTTTAAATTTCAAATGCAATCATCTTGTAATTATATACCCTTACTAGTTTATCCGACAATTTTAAATAAATTTTCTTTAATGTAATTTACCCGTTTAAATAGAATTATTAAAGTGAACTATCTTATAAAATCAGGATATTGCTGATATTACACCGCTCTAACCTTTGGCTCTGGGGTAGAGCAACTTACTGATTTTTTTTAATATCGTACCCGCTACCTTACTATCATAATTATTATCTCTAGTTCAATAAATATTACTAATAATTTCTCACCATCTAAATCTAATAAGATAGAAGTTTCACTTCTGTTGCGCGTGGAATCCATGCACAAACGTTCCTACAGTTTGGCTACACTCAGCATCCATGAAATAAAGCATGTACGGCAAACACATGGAGGGAGAAGCCAGTAAAGACAGGTTGCAACTTGTTGACTGGTTGCAGGCGGAGCCGAAGTACTCGTTCGGCTACGAGGTGGCGGACCACAAGACGGGCGACCTCCACGGCCAGCAGGAGCAGCGCGACGGAGACTCGGTGAAGGGCTCCTACCACGTGAAGGAGCCCGGCGGCAACGTGCGCACGGTGCAGTACCTGGCCGACAAGCACGGCTTCCACGCGCGCGTGCACAGCAGCGGCGGCAACGACCACTCGGGCGGGCACGCGGGTGGCCACTCGGGCGGGCACGCAGGTGGCCACTCGGGCGGGCACGCGGGTGGCAACTCGGGCGGGCACGGTCACCATGGACACTACTGACGCGAGCAGCTGCACACTTCGAACCCGACACTTTCCTTTCCCGTCTCCTGCCCACGCCTGCTACAGCTACCGAACATAATTCAGGCCAAGACAGTGTAACATTTATTATTTACACGTATTTTGTGTGTGTGAGTGCCTTTTATTTATTGTGAATGATGTTTTTTTTGAATACTGGATTATGTTTGTTTTAAGTATGAAAATAAATGATTTTATTTGAAAAAAAGAGTTTATTCCTTTTTTTCAAACATCTGAATTTTAAGCAGTTGGCCTAATATATTAAATTGTAGGAAGCTATTAGCCTGAATTTTATAACAAAAATAACACATTTGTTCGGAAATACAAACATGATTTCGTGTGACAAAGCCTTCACAGTATTTAAACAGGCAATATATTTGCAATTATTTTGTTTGATAATTTCTTAGTTTAAATAAATTGATAGTGACTTTTTCGCTATGAAGGTCTTCGAAATGAAGCCATGTTGTACTGTTCAAACAAAATTAAGTTTAACAAAACCTTTAATTAGACATCTTCAGAATATTAACACTAATCTTTAACTGCTAATACTTAAACTAAAAAGGGCACCAGAGAATGGAATAACACAAATAGTAATATTTCATGGTTTTGTGAAACACAAAATTCATGCAGTGAAATTGTCATCGTTTTCTTGCGATTATCTCTGTTTCTATTGCGGCTTATATTAATGACACAAAACTAATAGAGAGCTCTATGGTTACGAAATAATGCAAAGTGCCATGTATGCCCACTTTATCTTTTTGGAAGTGTGTGCTCAGTAAATTGTTTTATTCTTCTCTGTAATAACTAAGAGCATAATTTCTGTACTACCACACATCTACTCAGTTGCCAAACGGTATATTTTCAAACAAATCCTCGAAGCATGTAAAACTCAATGTCATATGCCATTGCGTAAATGAAGGTGGAATTATATAGAGTATGGAAACTTAGGAAAACCAAATATTTTGAGTGGATAAATGGCATTGTAGTGTGCCAGCAGTTAATCAACCAAACGACATCAGTTACCATTATTTGCTTCAAATCCAATTAGGATTTGTCATATATTGTTTCTGAGATAGGGGCGCATAAGTAAAAACACTCATAATTAGTAAAGCAAATAAATGGCATATATGTACAGAGTCTGCAACAGTTAAGTAAGGATGATACTAATCCTCAACTGGAGTTACATGAACGGGCCCTAAAAATATTTGGTAGCACTCTCTACTTTCCAAATACCATTTCTTCGGTGGTGAGGCAAATTTTGGCTCTGGTGAAGTTCATCAGCAGAAATGGTGGAACTGGTAAGGACGCAGCTCAGGTTAAATGGATCTTGCAAAAGAGAAGGTTGGGGAGAAACAATATGGGTTTCTGTAAACTATAAGAAATATTTTGGTGATGTTCATAAATCTGTAATTGTTGTAATTAACTTATAAAATTGTAAGGAAAATTTTGTATGCTTCATGTCTATCTCTTAATTTGTTTTAAGGAAAAGATAAATGCTTAGGAAATGTACTTTATTTATGTGGTCACGTCCCCATAATCAAAAATTATTTTACAGTAAATTATTTGGAAGTACCATATGATAACCCCTTTACTTTTCCATGCGATAGAGACAGGAGTCGTGTACCTGAACGTGCTTCGGATTGAGGCAATCATAGTGCACTGAAAGAAGTGATGTCCTATCCGTGAACGTTTATTATGTGATGCTACTGCAAATACAAGCATACTTGAATATTTTTGTCTCAGATATTTACCTGAATGGCTAACACGAAACTCACTCCAAAATGGTTTTACCCTCTAGCCTCTAGAGCAACTTCAATATTCAGATTTGGGGAGAAAAAAAATTGATCATGTGCTCGGTTGCAAAAACGTGTTTTACGATTATGTGCACAGATCTTAACAGTTATCATTCAATACATTCTTCAGAACATGACTATCTTTATGCTCCTCTGCAAGTCTCATTGCGTATATTTGGTCACTCTCTGTAGGTTTTTATTTCTTCTATAGTACAATTTAAATTATCTTAAGAAATTCTGTATTTAGTCCACATTTGTACTGTGAGTATTGGTTTATGTACCTTTTAGCATCATGTGGAAACTTACTTCAACGCTGGCTAAGTTACTTGTTTAAAAACATCATGTTTATGTACCTAAGAAACAATCAAAAACAAAAAAATATTTTAGTGCTGTGCAAATTTCATTATATTATTGAAATAAAATTAGACCTAACCGAATTATGTCATAACAAGTTTAAACAAAATATTAAAAAAAGGGTATCAGTAAATGTATATCTTTTGTGTAGCTTACTGTAAACATATTTGATTTTCACGCAATCAATTTTGGCGGGAAGTATTTTTATTTTATTCTATTTCAAAAGCATTCAGATAATCTCAGATAGACTATACGCTGAGGGCTATTGTTGTCATGAAAGGACGATTTTCCTCAGTTTACTCTTAAGTATGTTATTCAAGCCCACACCAATGCATTTTATTATATTAGTGGACCAGTATCATGGTTAGTAAGCTGGATTCATCATCCGATCAAAGGTACTCACCATAAAGGTCTTATTTGTGAAAGAATAACGCACATTGCCCATCATGTGGACATACACTACTCGTCGAGTTCATTACAGACAGTTGAATTGCTCATCCCTATCGCTTAACCCCTACGGTAGTACCTTTTGTTACTTTTAATTGAGTCATGCATATGAACTCACTTGTCGAGCTGCAATCAATGGGAATTAGACCTCGATATCTTTCAGTTTCAAGTATTCTGCAAAAACATCTCCGTACTAATTTTTGTTTTGTTTAGAATGTTATAGCACTTAACTTTGGCAATTTGTTGAAGTCAGTACTTCTGAACTGGTATGATTGTCATGATAGTTCGAGTCTTACATGTTTAATAATATGCTATTTTTAATGGTGCTTAAAGACTAGAGCCTGTTAGTAAATATCATTGTTGCAACAAGGTATTGAATGTCTGAAAGATATCAGTTATGATTTGACATACAAAAATCGGGGTAAATAGTTCAAAATTTGAATTATAGCAAACATATGAAAAATCTAAGATGGGGTGGCCCTATGCCCCCTAAAAAAAAACTCAATCTGGGTCGGGAAACGGTGTTTATGCGCTGAACAAAACATCTGTAGGGAGACAATACAAGTATTCAATATGGAAGCTTAATAACATGTGTAATACTACGCACATAGTCTACCTTGGGTCCTAAAAAAT
Source organism: Bacillus rossius redtenbacheri (assembly GCF_032445375.1). Taxonomy (NCBI): domain Eukaryota; kingdom Metazoa; phylum Arthropoda; class Insecta; order Phasmatodea; family Bacillidae; genus Bacillus; species Bacillus rossius. Next base: position 22,507,653 of record NC_086330.1, on the reverse strand, counting down.
AATGAAACTCAATAGCTTTTCCTTTAAATTATATTTTTATTTTTAATCCTGTTATTAAAATTGGTTGTTTCTATAAGTTACATTACAAGACGTATCATATGTGCTTTATGTGAACGTACTAGAAGTTGAAATAAAACTGCCATTTAAAATACTTTGCCATTTTAATTCCAAAATTATTTAATATCTTGCTCAGAAAGAAAAATGTGATTTCAAATCTATTTTATTGTTAACACCGGGTTCCTAAGACTTATTTGATTGTAAATTTTGTTGCATTTACTTTGTAAAGTTTATTGTATTCCTGCAATTATTTCTAGTCATGTTATAACGTTGTTGCCATTCCGACAAACTTAACTATATGAAAAAAAAACGTTTACATTGTCTACCCGAGAAATAAAGAAAACATTACACAGTCAACCATATAATCCATCAAACTATTAGTACCACAAATCATATGGTAACTTTTATACAACAGATAGTTCTCAGAATTTTGAGAGATTTTATGTTGCTTGAATTTCAAAGGACATATAATGTCATCAAATATAAATAAAAACAGGTTTTATTTCGTTGTTATTTTTTTACAAGTAAGTTGCCACAAAAAGAGATTTTTTATTTAAACTTGGTCTCATATTTGCAAAGTTCAAAACGTTATCCATTGTATAGATACATCTTTCTGTATTCTCCGTCTGTGGGTATGATTTAGCAGCATCATGGGTTATGATTCAAGATCCTTCTCTTTGGACAAGGTGATGCAGTGGTCCATCGATGGTCCGGGCTGGGTTGAGGTAACCGTATCGTTGACATCGGGGGTCATCGGGGTTATAGAGGATGGCGAGATACTAAAGGAGAACGGAAAATTTTTCGCATTTCATTGACCTCTAGGATATACTCCACAATCCTCTGCATATCCGGGCAAATGTCAATTTTCATTGGCGGCTGATACTTATGTGAGAAGTCTAAACTGCGGTTTGCTCTTTATTCTATTCGTTTTTAAATGGATATTTCTCATTGGCTCACAGTACTCGAGTTAAATGTGAGTCAATAGCAGAAGAAGCGTAGAGGGATGAAAAGTAAAATTTAATAGTATTGAGAAATAAATCCGCATAGTTGTCCGGTCTACGCTAATGAGGCACCGACATCATGTACCAGAGTTGGATAGGAGAATAACCCAAGGTAAACCCAACCTGACCATGGCAACGTCCGCCACATTGTACATCATATTGGTGGGAGGCGAGTAGTGAGTGACCTCTCAGCCACCCTGGCCAATCAGATGTTGGCCACATGCTCAGGAGGACCCTGGATTGTGTCCCAGCCCTTCAATCCTGATTTTGAAATATTCATTACTCCCAAATTCATTTAAGAAGACCAATTATGAGGAAGTTCATGGCTAGAGTTCGGCACAAAAGCGTTGTCGCGTAAAAAAAAATCAAGAATGTATTTGACTGGCACTTTAGTTGGTTCAATGGTAGTTATCACGCCCCGAAGGACAATAAACTAACATAAATTACATAAGTTAAATTTACCGAACCGAAAATGTTACTCTGTAAGCGCATGAAATCAAAATTGTGCCACGGACTCGGTCGCAATGCTAGGAGGTACAGGTTAGCAAAGAGGAACGTAAATGTTACACTGTAAGCGCATGAAAACAGTATTACGTCACGTACTCGGTCGCAATGCTAGGAGGTACAGGTTAGCAAAGACGAACGAAAATGTTACACTGTAAGCGCATGAAAACAGTATTCCGTCACGTACTCGGTCGCAATTCTAGGAGGTACAGGTTAGCAAAGACGAACGAAAATGTTACACTGTAAGCGCATGAAATCAAAATTGTGCCACGGACTCGGTCGCAATGCTAGGAGGTACAGGTTAGCAAAGACAAACGAAAATGTTACACTGTAAGCGCATGAAAACAGTATTGCGTCACGGACTCGGTCGCAATGCTAAGAGGTACAGGTTAGCAAAGACGAACGAAAATGTTACACTGTAAGCGCATGAAAACAGTATTACGTCACGTACTCGGTCGCAATGCTAGGAGGTACAGGTTAGCAAAGAGGAACGTAAATGTTACACTGTAAGCGCATGAAAACAGTATTACGTCACGTACTCGGTCGCAATGCTAGGAGGTACAGGTTAGCAAAGACGAACGAAAATGTTACACTGTAAGCGCATGAAAACAGTATTCCGTCACGTACTCGGTCGCAATGCTAGTAGGTACAGGTTAGCAAAGACGAACGAAAATGTTACACTGTAAGCGCATGAAAACAGTATTGCGTCACGGACTCGGTCGCAATGCTAGGAGGTAAAGGTTAGCAAAGAGGAACGAAAATGTTACACTGTAAGCGCATGAAAACAGTATTCCGTCACGTACTCGGTCGCAATGCTAGGAGGTACAGGTTAGCAAAGAGGAACGAAAATGTTACACTGTAAGCGCATGAAAACAGTATTGCGCCACGGACTCGGTCGCAATGCTAGGAGGAACAGGTTATCAAAGAGGAACGAAAATGTTAAACTGTAAGCGCATGAAAACAGTATTGCGCCACGGAATCGGTCGCAATGCTAGGAGGTACATGTTAGCAAAGAGGAACGAAAATGTTACACTGTAAGCGCATGAAAACAGTATTGTGCCACGGACTCGGTCGCAATGCTCGGAGGTACAGCTTATCAAAGAGCAATAACTTTAATATAGCCTACAGCGTTACGCGATTATTAATTCAGTTATGAGCGTAACAATATATAGGATTAGTGAATATCTTCTGAAAATATTTGTGACAGAACAAAAAAATGCAAGTCTAAACTGCTGTTAAAATTTCTGGAATATAATTTAAATAGATACTAATAAATTACCTACAAATGAAAAAAAAAAATCATCATGGCGTGTGAGGCGGAGCTAAAAGATAGCAAATTTTCACCGTATTTCATACTTGGGTTCCACTGGCCCCCCTCCCTCCTTTTGAGGCAACAGGTTAGCTACTTGATATCGAATAATTGTCGCGTAAACGAAAATATTTACAAATATGTGTAGTTCTAAAAAAAATGTGTCTGTTCCGCAGGGTAGTTGACGGGGTGACGGGCAGCGAGTGAGGCGCAGCGGAACACCGGTGTCGGAACCGCGTGCGCCGAGAGGCGGGGGTGTCGAAGCGCGGTCAGCGGAACGGCCCGGCCGTGCACAATCGAGCCGGCCTTATAAGCACCGCCGCCGCGGGTCCCCGGACAGAGCAGTCGCCCCTCAGCATGGCCGGAGCGCAGGTGAGAGCTGCACCCCTCCCCTCCCCGCGGAGCTGCCGGGGCCGAACTGTCAGTCCACACGGGAAGCCTTCGTTTCACAGACGAGAGAGCCGCACCCGAAGTTCCCCGAAGTTTACATGATTTCACAGTATCTTTTAATGTAGCTTTCCTAACCAAATCAACCGTCCAAAATGTTTTAAAGTATTTATAATGTAACTAACCTAACCTAATTGACCATTAGTACCTGTATCCTTTTATCAACACCGCCATATTTATTTAAATGAACAAAAAAAACCATAAGATGCACGATCGGGCTTTTGACTCTCTCGTCTGTGAAAATAAGGCTTCCCGTCAGTCCATACACTCAGTCCATCAGCTGGGTGTCGTGGCAGAAATCTTCGTTTATACTCTTCGGTTTCTTTTCTATTTTGTTTTTCGTGGTTTTTTTTTCTGTCTACAAGTGCAACAGCAATTGTAACACCCAATTTTTTTTTCCATATTATACGATGAAACTACTTATACGTAAATCCTGCAGCAACAGCTACCACAAGACTTAATCGTGTATGAGGAAGGCCAAACCGTCAGTTCGGACCGTTCGGACCTAAGTGGGAGCTGGACTCATCGTGTGCGGGGAAACTTAAAAAAAAAAAAGTCCACGCCTGGTCAGGGGTGTGTGTCTCGCTTGCGCGCTTCTAGCGCGGTGTCGCCTCTGGACTGGCTAGCAATTCTTCTTATCTTGCGCACAGGACAACTACGTGATCTGACTGGTAACCATAAATAATACCACATGGCATGAGAAATGCGAATACCTCGAGTGCTTGAAAGAACTCTACCGCGAGTTTCGTGTATAAATATTATTCTGAAAACACGCGTTTTTAACCATTTGCAGTTCAAAACGAAGCATGGAAACAACTATACTCATCCGCCCTTAGCGTATTCCCAAATACTTCTCCTAAACAAATAAACCTCAGATATCTAGGGCAGTTTTTAAGTCGCGATCTCTGCACATCGTATGTGTGCCACTGTAGGCGGCATTCACGCACAGTTCGCCCTTCCGATCAGCCTGAAGTTATTTTGATGAATTATTCTTTTTTTTTTAACTTTTTTTACAATAATTTTATCAACTGCTGAGAGAAACAAAATATTTTCTTAGTACATTTTATTTTGCGTAACTTTATTTCTAACCTTTTTTCCGCCAAGTATTTGTCTGTCCCAAAGAATAATATTACACTCGAGCCTTAAATTGTTAGAACATAGTGTTTTTGTAATCAGGCATATCTGGAGATAAATAGATACTATAACTTTAAGAAAACAGAATGACACTGTAAAATGTTATTTATTTGATTATTTTTTACTTTAGTTTAAGTTAGTTAAACGTAATTTTATTTCTAGCTTTAAGAGCGCTACGTGTATGTAATGTGTGCTTTTATGCATGACCAAAACATTTCGTATCGCTTTGCATTTAAGGGTATATTGTTTAGAGAAAATTGATTACATAAAAGAACAAAAAATGGTTAAGGGCTTACTGGAACGATCCAATTATGTATCACTAAGTAAGCCCGATCAGTCTCTTTAAATATATTTAGACTAATGTCTATATCTAGAGTAAAAGTATTGAAATATTCTCCATGGCATAAACATAGTAAAAAGTAACGCTGTGTTTACGATATCATAATGTTCTGGAACACAAGTATAAGCGTGTCACTTGCAAATATAGCAATGCTTTTAAAGGGATTAAGTTGTTAAAGTCTCCTTACCTTATGTTCGTAGTACATATATTGGCCCAAAATCAGATCTCATAGCATCAAGAAAGTTTCGCGACGACACTATAATAACATTTTAGAACTATTAAAGGAAGTTTATGAATGAAGTTTATAAATACAAATAATCACTTCGACTATAATCATAATTTTTTTGTTATATGCCAAATCGTTTCCTCGGCGATTTAAAACGGATGTGGGTTTGAATCACTCTTTACTTGTTTCCAAGCGTAATATTTTACTTCTTTGTATCGATTTAAGCACTTCGAAATTTTTAAACAAGTTGTACTATAGCTTAGGAAGTAAAAACAATGAATAAAACATTTACCAATTCTGCATTACTGTCCCGATAAAGTAATCGCGCTTTTATAACGGCTATCATGAGACCAATAATACAACGTATGAAATGAACCAGCAAAACGCACATCCGTTAATTGCAACATGGAATGGAATAATTTGGGTAAAACGAACCTAGTGGAGTCTTAATGAGAAATTCTTCAACCGTGATTAATGAAAATAATGCTAGTTAAAAGTTGCTAAATTTTTTTAACACTCATGTTCATTTTTACAGAAGCGAATTTAACTGTATTTACGTTTTCCTCAATCTTTTAAACGAATCCCTAATGAAACCCTTTTCTTTTTATATTTTTGGAGGTTTATGGAACTTCAGTTTAATAATATATAAAACGGTGAACTACAGTGATGTGAAAATCGACGTTAAAATAAACAACTCTCTGTAAAAAATTAAATAAGTAGCTTAATTATACTTTTAACTCAAAATGTAAAATATAATGCAGAGTTGAAAAATAATATTTACTCCTGTGTTTATACTTAATACAATATCCCACAACAGTTCTCACTGGGTCAACGAAGTATAGGAACTTATGTATGAATTTGGAATTACTTCTTTCTAGATACAGGAGAGACATATCTACAACTCCCGTCCAAAAAAAAAAAAAATTGAGTAATGTGGAATGAATTAGTTATGAAGCAATGCCAGTGTGTATTTGATAAGAGAAAAATAATCATCTCGTAAATTCCCCGCATACTAATTGAAAAGTCCGTTATGTATCCGACTTTGAAAAATCTCAGTCACATTCGATTTGTAAAACATTTTTATACTTTAAAAGTTGGGGAGAAAAATAGATAATAAAATAATTATATAATAAAATAATATCTGAAAAAAAGTAATTTTTAACGTTTGGTATTTGGTATTGCAAAACTTTGAGTTCAACTAATTACGAAGTAGAGAAACTGTTCAGCTATGAGAAGTCATGAGTTTCTCCTCCATGAAAGAGGATGAATTTAGATAAAATTCCTCCCCCCCCCCCCCTTCAACAACCTTTTCCGTTTGCAGTTATATTTGGAATCGGTTGTAACAGTAATAGTGTTCATTGTTTTACTCAAACAATGTTATGTTATGTTAGAAACATAAGCCATCAGAAATAACGTGTTGGTTGTTGGCAGATGTTAGTCTCGGCGGCGGTGGTGGTACTGGCCGCGATGGGCGGGTTAGCGACCAATCACGGCCTCGGAGGAGACGGCGGACACGCCCACTCCAGCTGGCACTTCAGCGGTCCAGTGGCGGGTCCTCACAAGCAGGTGCACGTGGCGGCCGGCCTCGGAGGACACGGAGGACATTCAGGACACGGAGGACATTCAGGACACGGAGGACACGGAGACGGAGGATACATCGACTATGTGGTAAGCATTCAGAACATTGTGACCATCACAAGTGGAACAACACAAGGGGGAAAAAAAAAATTTGCTGTACTTTTAAATACAAAAGATTTCTACAGAAAACCAACTGCAAAAGAAATAGTTTTTAATACTACAAGAAAGCTATCGTGAATTTCACAATACATGGCAATGGTTATTTTTTTTTTTGCATTTATGAAATACGGTTTTTTTTCTTTCGAAAACTTCCGCATGATTTTAATATTTTAATTGATGTTTAATTTAAGTACAATTAAAAAAAAACATGAAAATGAAAATTGAATATTAAACCATTTGACTTAATATTTTTATTGTGCATGTGGAGTCAATAATGGAAAGCTATTCAGGAACGGTTTAAAAATACTTATCTTTAACAACTGGAGATACTTGGTACAACACAAAGCATAAATGCCCGGGTTAAAAATCCGTACCCAGTATTACTGCGAACTCTTTTTTTTTTTAAGTGATACAGTTGTTTTCATGTAAATATAAGATTTACAAATATCTGTATGTTAACATGAACATTTTTGTTCCAATTATAAAAAAATGGAGTAAAGTGCTAGAATAACACTTGGTTTTTACTGGGGTGAAAATTAGTACAAAATAAGAAAATTGTATGTTATTAACTAACCTTCAGTGCATGCACATTGAAAGAATGTAATACTTACACGAAAATATTTAGTATTAATATAATTTCGTGACGAGATAAAATAGATAAAGCATTTAGCATTGTAAGCTCGACATTTAATATTAAATAAGTACGTTGCTTTTTTTTTAATGATTATGATTTGATTTAAAACTATTGACCTTGTCTATTTTTAGTAAACATATATGGTGTACGACCGTTAACTTAGCTTTGCGGTTATAGACCACAAGTTAGGTGCTCCTGATAATCATGAATGATAACCATTTAGATAAAATATACGTCCACAGTCACAGTAAATATTTTTTATGATGCTGATGATGGTGATGTATCGTTTTACCCGTTACTGATTGTCGTGAGCACAGTCAATGTCGTGACGTCCATATGCTTGTATTTACGCGGAATTAATTTTATAGAATTAAATAAATATTCAAAAAAAGTATTTATTTATTTAAATAAGTTATACGTTTGAGATTTTTAGACGTATAATCATTCTTATTTTATTATTGAAAATATAATGACATCTTATGAAAACCTTTATAGCGTTAGTTGGTGAGATTGAATACAATTGTTTGTGTTCCCGAGGCGGAGCCGAAGTACTCGTTCGGCTACGAGGTGGCGGACCACAAGACGGGCGACCTCCACGGCCAGCAGGAGCAGCGCGACGGAGACTCGGTGAAGGGCTCCTACCACGTGAAGGAGCCCGGCGGCAACGTGCGCACGGTGCAGTACCTGGCCGACAAGCACGGCTTCCACGCGCGCGTGCACAACAGCGGCGGCAACGACCACTCGGGCGGGCACGCGGGTAGCCACTCGGGCGGGCTTGCAGGTGGCCACTTAGGTAACGGAGGTGGCCACTCGGACGGGAACGCCGGTGCGGGCGGCCACTCGGGCGGGCAAGCCGGTGGCCACTCGGGCGGGCTTGCCGGTTTGGGTGGACACTCGGGCGGGTTTGCTGGTGTGGGTGGCCACTCGGGCGGGCACGCGGGTGCGGGTGGCCACTCGGGCGGGCTTGCCGATGGCCACTCGGCCGGGCACGCTGGTGGCTACTCGGACGGGCACGCTGGTGGCCACTTAGAAGGTCACTGAGGTGGCCACTTAGACGGCTATAGCCATAACGGTCACTACGGATACTACTAGATGTCATAACACCAAAACCCAGAAAGAATGTCCTCGTTTTTCCCAATACTGTACTAAATGATAAGTATCTATTTGTGAATCCTAGTCCTGCTTTAATGTTTTATTTATTGACTAAGAGTGAAATGACTGTGAATTATTGTTTGACTTAATAAATTTATGACATTTTTTGAGCAAAAGCTTACCAACAATTATTTATTCCTCCCACAACCTAATTAATTTAGCTCCAATATTATAATTTTAATAAATTTTCAAATATATACTTATAATTAATTCGCCTAGCGTTACAAAATTAAGTTATTAAATTTAATCCCATTGCAACCTGACTGTAAATAAGTAAACTAAAAATTACAGAATTTATTTTATGATACTGCAAAATGAAGTCAAAAATTTTATCATAAGAAACCATTCAATTAGATCGTGATAACTCGCACTGATATGCAAAATCATGAAAATGCTAATCATGCTGGTGAATTGAGTGGCAACAAACCACTTATAAAATACAAGTAATGATAAATCTAACTCTGCGCGGTTTTAGATAATCAATTTGATGATCACAAGTGGCCAGCCCCGAGATTTGTCAAATAGAGCTGCATGGTAATTTTTAAGCTCGGTGTATAGAGTTTATACGTATTTAATGGCTCGTATGGACATTTGGCTAGTAACTCGTCTTTCCCAGTTGATAACTGGTCCTTAGGAACGCGGATACCTTAATAATTGGTGCGGTTCTTTACGCAGGATTTGCTAGTTTTCAGCATTAAAACAACTGACGCCACCCATGTAATCAACTAGTTCCTCCAGGTAACTGATTGAATTAGTTAATTAGGCAGGGCAGTTGAAAATAAGTTTTTATTGTTCATTAGAATTTGTAAGCGCACGCACATAAACCTGCAACGAAAACGGAAAATTTAATTTATAATATTATGTAGTAACTTATATTTTTACTTTCTTTACTTTCCAATTGTAAGTTATTAGGTGTCATAAATATTAGAACATACAAACAAACAAATCCAGGACATAATTAAAAATTTACTTGGGCATTGTAAATTGTTGTGACAGTAAAAACTTAATTAATTTTTGGTCATAAATAAAAATAAATATAAGTAGTATAGTTTAGGGGCTCCGGAAACTGGCTTCTGGCTGTGGTGCCAGTGCCGGGGTCCGCCATGTTGAATTATGACGTCACGGCGGACATCTTGGATGACCTTGACCTTGACCTTCAATTTGATCCTCAAAACTTGCCAAAATTGGGCAAAAATTGCCCAAAATTCCTCAAAAATCGCCAAAATTTCAATTTTTGTGGAAAAAAATTCCGCCAAAAAATCTCAAAAATTTTGATAAATCGAAATTTCCCGTTTTCAAAGGAAAAATTTCCCGTTTCGAGGGACAAATTCCCGTTTTTAGTCCTTAAAAATCCCAGCGACTAGAAAGTCCTAAAAGAGGCTTAAAACTCCTAAGAGATAGCCGCTTATAAGCCTCTGACGTCATCTAGGATTATGACCGCCATTTTGAAAGAAGACGTCACCGTTGCAGTTTCCGTTACGGTCGCCATTTTTAAAATCTTTATTTATTATCCGATTTTAATTAAATTTTTTTTTTAAATTTATAAAAAAAAACTTAATAAAAATTTAATAAAAAATAATAAAAATCAAACATTTACGACACGGAGCTAGGAGTCCTCGGTTCGAACCCGGTGAGGGCAAAAAAATAAAAATGACGACCGATCCTTCCCCCCGTGGTGGGTGCTGGCATACTGACTCCCACCACTTTTTTTCAAAGCATATATATCGCCACCTAGTATGACGTCATGTCCGCCATCTTGTCTTCGATGCTGGAAGCCATCATCATTGTATCGTCGGCTATAGTGCGCTGATACCATGTTAGTTTAATTCTTACCTGCTAGAGTGCAGTAATCATCTATTACTGTGACACCCGCCATCTTAAAATTCGGCCGTCATCTTAAAAATCCGTAATTTTAATGCTACAAAAGCGGGACAAAATCCAAAATTCATTAAATAAATTTGTAATCCATATAATTATTGTTTTGATCGACTAAGGTCCTTGGTTCGATCCCTGGCCGATACAAAACAACTTTAATTTAAAAAAATACTAAAAAAAGTGTTAGGTTTGAGAAAATAAAAACACCAAAATTTCTTTTAAAAAAATTGTATTACATAAATTTAATACACTACTACAAGTACAAAAAAAACACTGACAAATTACCAAAGCCTTTAGGATTCCTCGATTCAAACAGTCTTCTTATTGTACGGACTAAGCCTTTTACATGAATTTAAATGTCTATCCGATCCGTTCATCACCACAGCCAGAGACGGACTGAAGTTCATAGCACTTATATAGTCTCATTAGACGGTACAACACATGAGTCAAATCAATAACCATGTTCATTATACGTCTCGGAGCATTTTTTATAATGACGATGTAAGCTATAGAGACGACAAATTAGTTTATTGCACTTATTGCACTGAAATTTTATTCTTTGAACATTATTAGAACAACCGCTTCTTTCATGTCTGCGAGCATTTGAGGTGATAGTAAATGATGCACCACAGTATTTGCACTGATGCGAAGTACGCTCTTCATTAATTGGAGTATTCAATGCTGATGAAACTTCAGCTGATGGTGGAACAGCACATATCGAAGTCTCCTCCAGTTTTGTCAGAGGCGTTGCCAACGGGATCTGCTCCAACATCGTCGGCGCCGACGTCATGGTTCCCGTAGTCGATGTTACATCCTCCATCGAGTACGACGTTAAAGTCGGTAAAGATGCCATCGAAGTCTCAAGAACAGGCAATTACACGACTTATGCACCAGAAGAAACAAACTAGGTGATCCGTACACCGTCGACGGCAGTAACAAACTGAGCGTCCTGCTGTCTAGGACTCGTTTATATACATTCACCGGTTTGAATAATACACTAGTCAAATCAAGAACAATTTACTAAAATACTAGAGTCAAAACAACATTAAAAAAATAGAAGCACCATCAACAAAAAAGGAAACACATTTGGAAGCACCTTCAAAAAAGGAAAAACAATAGGAAGCACCGACTACGAAAAGGCAGCACATTTGGAAGCACCTTCAAAAAAGGAAAAACAATAGGAAGCACCGACAACGAAAAAGCAGCACATTTGGAAGCACCGACAACGAAAAGGCAGCACATTTGGAAGCACCGACAACGAAAAGGCAGCACATTTGGAAGCACCGACTACGTAAAGTAAGCACATTTGGAAGCACCGACAACGAAAAGGCAGCATATTTGGAAGCACCGACAACGAATTGGCAGCACATTTGGAAGCACCGACTACGAAAAGGCAGCACATTTGGAAGCACCGTCATCGAAAAGGCAGCACATTTGGAAGCACCGACTACGAAAAGGCAGCACATTTGGAAGCACCGACTCTGAAAAGGCATCACATTCGGCAGCACCGACAACGAAAAGGCGGCACATTTGGAAGCACCGACTACGAAAAGGCAGCACATTTGACAGCACCGACAACGAAAAGGCAGCACATTTGGAAGCACCGACTACGAAAAGGCAGCACATTTGGAAGCACCTACAACGAAAAGGCAACACATTTGGAAGCACCGACAACGAAATGGCAGCACATTTGGAAGCACCGACTACGTAAAGGCAGCACATTTAGAAGCACCGTCATCGAAAAGGCAGCACATTTGGAAGCACCGACTACGAAAAGGCAGCACATTTGGAAGCACCGACAACGAAAAGGCAGCACATTTGGCAGCACCGACAACGAAAAGGCAGCACATTTGGAAGCACCGACTACGAAAAGGCAGCACATTTGGCAGCACAGACAACGAAAAGGCAGCACATTTGGAAGCACAGACTACGAAAAGGCAGCACATTTGGAAGCACCAACAACGAAAAGGCAGCACATTTGGAAGCACCGACTACGAAAAGGCAGCACATAAGACAGCACCGACAACGAAAAGGCAGCACATTTGGAAGCACCATCATCGAAAAGGCAGCACATTTGTAAGCTCCATTAACAAAAAAAAAAAAAGGCAAAAAGGAAGCACAAGTTACGAGATCTAAGGCTTAGTTAGAAATCAGAATACAAGAAATAAAAACTTTAAATTCTTATAATTTAAATTATTTATTTTATTGCTTTACATTATATAAATGCAAGTAAAACAAGCCGTTATTGTATGTAGCCAGCATTCCTCAGTTCCTTGAGTATGAAGGATATTTCTTTGATGCACAAATAGTTTCCTGCACAAAGCGAACCATGTAGAAGTCTTAGCCGGTCAACCAATATGTTTGGATCTTTCCATGATGTGTAATCATTCTCTTCAACCATCATCTTCCTTGCACCTTTATAATAAATATTATGATCTCTGGTGTCTTCCGTTTTACCACCAACCTCAGGGTAACTTTCATGTTTGAGACGGTGATCATCACAAGCTTGATCAGATTTATTTAATATATCACGTCGTTTCCACCGTTTCGGTCTCAGGACATCGCCACATTCTTCGATCTTGGCAGCTTTAGGTGCTTCATCAAAGTCTATGTCTTTGTCAACAGCCTCAGAGTCACTGTAACAATCACCGTAGAAGTAATCGTCTTCACCCAATTTACCGTAATAATTCGATGTTGATGATGTTGAAATGTCTTCATCGTCTTCATGCTTCCTTTTTAGGAGTCGTTCATTTTTACAAAGTAGGAAAGATCTACTTGAATTCGGCTGGAATATATTCTCACTTTTCACATTAAGGATTCTTCCATTGTCTTCATTCTTCCGTAAATCATCAACCTCCTTCAATTTAAGTTCTTTGTCGAGATCGGAAGAGCCAAGAAAATTATTGTCGTAATGCAGATCACTCTTCCTTAGGCTAGTAGATTCATCGTTGTCCTCTAGCTTGTACGCAGGCTTGGCGCTACAAGTTCTGCCATGTCTTTTTAGGCTCTCTATCCGCGTAAACGACTTGCTACATCGAACAAAACTTATCATATTGCGCAGTGGATTTTTAACACAGTCATTCTTCTCGTGTTGTCTTTTATTATTTCTCAAGATAAACTCTTTACTGCAAAACTTACACCTATGTTCTTTCGATACAGCGTCAAATCCCAAATCGGAATTCATATTAGTTACTGAGACTAATGCCAGATACCAATTGAGTGTTTTAAATTAGATCCAATACTTAAATAGACATTTTTTCATATTTCATCAGCGAGAATTAATATATCTCATGCAAAAGTACTTTATGCATGTATTTCTGCTTTTCAACAACAGATGTCGCCTCATGTTGCTTGCAGGTAAATAATATTTAGTTCTTTTATGCGGGATGCGGGATGCTCACTAAAGATCGCAAAAGAAGGATGGCTTTGCTAGACTCCAAGGAAAAGGAAGTTCGTCTTGCATGTTGGTGCTCCACAGATGTCTCATGGCGTAATATTAATTTGACTGAGTGATGATATTTGTTAATTCCACCTGATAAAAATATTGCAAGTTTTGATTTAGTAGCAGAAATTATCGAATTAAATGTAACTCCAAATAAAATTACATGTGTCATTAGACAAAAATAAATCCATGCAGAGAGCGGTTTCTCAGAATAGTCAGAAACACTTGAAGAAACCACAGGAATGATTGCAAGAACACGGGAAAAACCATCAAAATATTGACAAGAATAATCAGGAGCACACGGAGAAAACCATCATAATATTGGCAAGAATAATCAGGAGCACACGGAGAAAAACATTATAATATTGACCAGATTAATCAGAAGTACTCGGAGAAAACCACCACATGTTTTCTTTGATATCATAAAATTACAGGAAAAAATATTTAAAAATAAAAATAAATTAATAAAAAAATAAAAAATAAATAAAAAAAATACATAAATTTCTGGCTTGTACAAGAACTCTATCTTTGCTCAACAATGATAAGTTTACAAGCTAGCAGAAAATCCTTATGCATTTTTTTATTTTTTTATTTTTTTATTAATTTTTTTTTTTATTTTTTTTCCTGTAATTTTATGATATCAAAGAAAACATGTGGTGGTTTTCTCCGAGTACTTCTGATTAATCTGGTCAATATTATGTTGGTTTTCTCCGTGTGCTCCTGATTATTCTTGCCAATATTATGATGGTTTTCTCCGTGTGCTCCTGATTATTCTTGTCAATATTTTGATGGTTTTTCCCGTGTTCTTGCAGTCATTCCTGTGGTTTCTTCAAGTGTTTCTGACTATTCTGAGAAACCGCTCTCTGCATGGATTTATTTTTGTCTAATGAGACATGTCATTTTATTTGGAGTTACATTTAATTCGATAATTTCTGTTACTAAATCAAAACTTGCAATATTTTTATCAGGTGGAATTAACACATATCATTACTCAGTCAAATTAATATTACGCCATGAGACATCTGTGGAGCACCAACATGCAAGACGAACTTCCTTTTCCTTGGAGTCTAGCGAAGCCATCCTTCTTTTGCGATCGTTAGTGAGCATCCCGCATCCCGCATAAAATAACTAAATATTATTTACCTGCAAGCAACATGTGGCGACATCTGTTGTTGAAAAGCAGAAATACATGCATAAAGTACTTTTGCATGAGATATATTAATTCTCGCTGATGAAATATGAAAAAATTTCTATTTAAGTATTGGATCTAATTTAAAACTCTCAATTGGTATCTGGCATTAGTCTCAGTAACTAATATGAATTCCGATTTGGGATCTGACGCTGTATCGAAAGAACATAGGTGTAAGTTTTGCAGTAAAGAGTTTATCTTGAGAAATAATAAAAGACAACACGAGAAGAATGACTGTGTTAAAAATCCACTGCGCAATATGATAAGTTGTGTTCGATGTAGCAAGTCGTTTACGCGGAGAGAGAGCCTAAAAAGACATGGCAGAACTTGTAGCGCCAAGCCTGCGTACAAGCTAGAGGACAACGATGAATCTACTAGCCTAAGGAAGAGTGATCTGCATTACGACAATAATTTTCTTGGCTCTTCCGATCTCGACAAAGAACTTAAATTGAAGGAGGTTGATGATTTACGGAAGAATGAAGACAATGGAAGAATCCTTAACGTGAAAAGTGAGAATATTTTCCAGCCGAATTCAAGTAGATCTTTCCTACTTTGTAAAAATGATGGACTCCTAAAAAGGAAGCATGAAGACGATGAAGACTCTTCAACATCATCAACATCGAATTATTACGGTAAATTGGGTGAAGACGATTCCTTCTACGGTGATTGTTACAGTGACTCTGAGGCTGTTGACAAAGACATAGACTATGATGAAGCACCTAAAGCTGCCAAGATCGAAGAAAGTGGCGGTGTCCTGAGACCGAAACGGTGGAAACGACGTGATATATTAAATAAATCTGATCAAGCTTGTAATGATCACCGTCACAAACATGAAAGTTACCCTGAGGTTGGTGGTAAAATGGAAGACACCAGAGATCATAATATGTTTTATAAAGGTGCAAGGAAGATGGTGGTAGAAGAGAATAATTACACATCATGGAAAGATCCAAACATATTGGTTGACCGGCTAAGACTTCTACATGGTTCGCTTTGTGCAGGAAACTATTTGTGCATCAAAGAAATATCCTTCATACTCAAGGAACTGATGAATGCTGGCTACATACAATAACGGCTTGTTTTACTTGCATTTATATAATGTAAAGCAATAAAATAAATAATTTAAATTATAAGAATTTAAAGTTTTTATTTCTTGTATTCTGATTTCTAACTAAGCCTTAGATCTCGTAACTTGTGCTTCCTTTTTGCCTTTTTTTTTTTGTTAATGGAGCTTACAAATGTGCTGCCTTTTCGATGATGGTGCTTCCAAATGTGCTGCCTTTTCGTTGTCGGTGCTGTCTTATGTGCTGCCTTTTCGTAGTCGGTGCTTCCAAATGTGCTGCCTTTTCGTGGTCGGTGCTTCCAAACGTGATGCCTTTTCGTAGTCGGTGCTTCCAAATGTGCTGCCTTTTCGATGACGGTGCTTCCAATTGTGCTGCCTTTTCGTTGTCGGTGCTTCCAAATGTGCTGCCTTTTCGTTGTCGGTGCTTCCAAATGTGCTGCCTTTTCGTAGTCGGTGCTTCCTATTGTTTTTCCTTTTTTGAAGATGCTTACAAATGTGCTTCCTTTTTTGTTGATGGTGCTTCTATTTTTTTAATGTTGTTTTGACTCTAGTATTTTAGTAAATTGTTCTTGATTTGACTAGTGTATTATTCAAACCGGTTAATGTATATAAACGAGTCCTAGACAGCAGGACGCTCAGTTTGTTACTGCCGTCGACGGTGTACGGATCACCTAGTTTGTTTCTTCTGGTGCATAAGTCGTGTAATTGCCTGTTCTTGAGACTTCGATGGCATCTTTACCGACTTTAACGTCGTACTCGATGGAGGATGTACCATCGACTACGGGAACCATGACGTCGGCGCCGACGATGTTGGAGCAGATCCCGTTGGCAACGCCTCTGACAACACTGGAGGAGACTTCGATATGTGCTGTTCCACCATCAGCTGAAGTTTCATCAGCATTGAATACTCCAATTAATGAAGAGCGTACTTCGCATCAGTGCAAATACTGTGGTGCATTATTTACTATCACCTCAAATGCTCGCAGACATGAAAGAAGCGGTTGTTCTAATAATGTTCAAAGAATAAAATTTCAGTGCAATAAGTGCAATAAACTAATTTGTCGTCTCTATAGCTTACATCGTCATTATAAAAAATGCTCCGAGACGTATAATGAACATGGTTTTTAATTTGACTCATGTGTTGTACCGGCTAATGAGACTATATAAGTGCTATGAACTTCAGTCCGTCTCTGGCTGTGGTGATGAACGGATCGGATAGACATTTAAATTCATGTAAAAGGCTTAGTCCGTACAATAAGAAGACTGTTTGAATCGAGGAAACCTAAAGGCCGTGGTAATTTGTCAGTTATTTTTTTTTTGTACTTGTAGTAGTGTATTGAATTTATGTAATAAAATTTTTTTAAAAGAACTTTTGGTGTTTTTATTTTCTGAAACCTAACACTTTTTTAGTATTTTTTTTAAAATTAAAGTTGTTTTGTATCAGCCAGGGATCGAACCAAGGACCTTAGTCGATCCAATCAATCATTATATGGATTACAAATTTATTTAATGAATTTTGGATTTTGTCCCGCTTTTCTAGCATTAAAATTACGGATTTTCAAGATGGCGGCCGAATTTCAAGATGGCGGGTGTCACAGTAATAGATGATTACTGCAATCTAGCAGGTAGGAATTAAACTAACATGGTATCAGCGCACTATAGCCGACGATACAATGATGATGGCTTCCAGCATCGAAGACAAGATGGCGGACATGACGTCATACTAGGTGGCGATATATATGCTTTGAAAAAAAGTGGTGGGAGTCAGTATGCCAGCACCCACCACGGGGGGAAGGATCGGTCGTCATTTTTATTTTTTTGCCCTCACCGGGTTCGAACCGAGGACTCCGAGCTCCGTGTCGTAAATGTTTGATTTTTAATAATTTTTTATTAAATTTTTATTAAGTGATTTTTTTATATATTTTAAAAAAAATTTAATTAAAATCGGATAATAAATAAAGTTTTTTTAAAGATGGCGACCGTAACGGAAACTGCAACGGTGACGTCATCTTTCAAAATGGCGGTCATAATCCTAGATGACGTCAGAGGCTTATAAGCGGCTATCTCTTAGGAGTTTTAAGCCTCTTTTAGGACTTTCTAGTCGCTGGGATTTTTAAGGACTAAAAACGGGAATTTTTCCCTCGAAACGGGAAATTTTTCCTTTGAAAACGGGAAATTTCGATTTATCAAAATTTTTGAGATTTTTTGGCGGAATTTTGTTCTACAAAAATTGAAATTTTGGCGATTTTTGAGGAATTTTGGCAAATTTTTGCCCAATTTTGGCAAGTTTTTGAGGATCAAATTTAAGGTCAAGGTCAAAGGTCAAGGTCAAGGTCATCCAAGATGGCCGCCGTGACGTCATAATTCAACATGGCGGACCCTGGCACCGGCAATACAGCCAGAAGCCAGTTTCCGGAGCCCCCAAACTATACTACTAATATACTCAAATCTTTAAATTGGCTTTATTTGTGTTTAATCTAACTGCATTATTGAACATTAGGCTATAAAGTTTTATAATTGTTTTTGAAATGCAAATTCAGATTTATATTTCATTAATTTAAAACTTGCCAATCAAAAGTACTCGTGGTAGTCGAATATTTAAAGTAAGGAAAAAAAAATTAAATCAATATATGATTATTTATTTCTGAATATTTAAAAAAAGTATTAGTAAAATAAAAACTGTGGAAACAAAAAAAAAAGAACATCATTGAGTTAGTTTAAACGTATTTTGTTAAGTAAATTTTATTTCTGGTGGCTTATTGCTTATTACATAAAATGTTCCGCCAAAGAACATAATTCAAATTTCAAACCTTTTTGTGTCATCCAGAAAGAATATTCTAAAAAAATAACTTCATTTGGTTTCTGATTTTTTAATATGTATCATTAAATTTGCATATTTTTCACGTTCTTGTGATACTTTCCAAATTAATTGAACAATTTCTCTCATTTTGAAATACGTTTCTCGTCAGTATATTTTTTAAGAAAACCAAAGCATCATTCTTGTACAACACGGAAGCAGAGTGTGCTTCAGCGCATCTCATTAAAGAAAATAAAGAGATAGAATCTTGAAGTGGTGTTTGAAGAGAACCTCATTAACAAAACTTGGAGGATCTGTATCTTTTTTAATATTCAAGCTGTTAAGTTATGGATAAAAAAGAGAAAACAAGAGACCAGAAAGTAGGTACTTAAACAAGTTGCATAGAAACATATTTACACTGAAACTTAAACACTTAAAAAAATAGTAAAACGAGGTAGAGTTATTTTAGTCTTCGCAAAGTTCCAGCACCGGAAAGGTCAAGTGGAACGCTACTTCGCACGAGCTACGAACTATTCAACGAAACTCGTGGAGTTACAAACGTTGAATCGCGCGGTTCAACGGGCCCAGCTACCTCGCTGATGAGAAATGAAATGGCATAGCGAAACGCAACTCTAATCATGGAACACAAACATATAATCGTTTAACAAAAAAAATAGTTTAATATATTCGTGCATTTAGTCAAGTTAATATAGGCCTTCAAATATCACTGGAACTTAAAATCCATTTACATTTTAATTAATACTTTTTAACTCCACGCCCCGCATAGTGTTAAAAATGAATTATACGGACAGTTTTCACTATTCTGTACCTAGCAGAAGAGCTAATTCATATTTTTTTTTTGTTTTCACTGTGCTCTCGACAGTAAAACCCCATCTTTTTTAATATGCACTAGATCCTGGTTTCTCTACTACTGTTCAACGGAAATATAGTGTTCCGTGAAGCCTGTGTAAGCGTGCCTCAACACTTTAATAAATAAAAAATAACAGTATTACCCCATGTAAAAAACCAAGTACAATATTAAAAAAAATGATTGCACTCCGGCAGCAGAGAAGAATAACATTTTTTGTCACTAACAATAAATAAAACAAAAAGTAAGGAAAGTTAACTACATGTTTTGAAACTTTATGTTATTATATAGTTCACATCATTTTTTTTAACTTAACCACTACTGAAAAAGGTTTTATCCCTACTAATATTATAAATGCGAAAGTGTGTTTGTCTGTTTATTATCCTTTCACGCAGAAGTGGAGCTACGGATTGACATGATTTCTTGCATGTAAATAGTTATGGGCAGGATAATGACATTAACTACATATAATTATGAAATTCTATCCCGAAGGAAGTAAAAAAAAAATTGGTTCTCTGTAAAGTCGGTTTACGGACGATAGTTTAACGCGACAACGGCATAAAAAAAACATTGATGAAATGATTGCATAGTTTTATGAACAAAATTGAATCATTTTTATTGAATTATCACTATTTTGTATGGATAGAAAGGAGTGAAATGAAATCTACAATTTATTTGATACATTCACTTTTATTTGCACTCATTAATTCAAATATGTTTATTACT
This sequence comes from Bacillus rossius redtenbacheri, assembly GCF_032445375.1. Lineage (NCBI taxonomy): Eukaryota > Metazoa > Arthropoda > Insecta > Phasmatodea > Bacillidae > Bacillus > Bacillus rossius. The sequence goes on along the minus strand of NC_086330.1, from coordinate 22,487,155 downwards.
TTAACGAACAGATTATTTAAACTATAACGTTTATACATGTTTGCTATTTAACTTCTTCCAATCTGTGTTATTCTGTTAAGGATAGGACGATGATAGGAAAAGTAGGAAACGAATGGGAGTGTTTCAAGTTTAATGTGGCTAGAAAAAGTCAAATCGATGGTTGTTCCAATCGAGTGGAAGAGAGATAGATGCGCCGCAAGCGTACAATGAGCGTGACGGGACACCGCGTAACGGGACAATGTGCGTAACGGGACACTTTTTCGTACGTGCAGCCGGCGTTCATCGATTTATTAGACTTTGTCACGTCAAAAGGGTAAATTCAGTTTTATAATAGAAAAACATAGGATGGATGTACTAACACACAGACAGTGAGTTTGTGCCATTTCTCTATGGTCGCCACATGGTCATATAGTAAGGTGCGGCAACTTTCTATCCTCCTTGGCAAAACCCATCCGCTTAGTGAAGCTCGCGGCTGCTAACAAAATTAAAGGCGCTAATAACTTAGAACTTCGTCAATAGATGGCTTTGCCTTGAATTTGTAACGCACCATCGTTTGGAGCGTTCCTTAACGTTTTGCCAACGGGTTATATGCCTTCCCACAAAATGAAACTGAAAAATGGCATCCCGGTTTTTCTGATGGTTGGCCTTGATGCAACGAGATTGTGCAATCAACGAGACTTCAAAATCAAAATTTCCCATTTTTCAAGTGTATGTCCTACAGGCTTTAAACTCGGTAGTGATGTTCCTTATATTATTATGTGTTTAGCCCGGGCAACGCCGCGTAGTACAGCTAGTAAAACATACTAAACCAGAAGAAAAGAATATATAAATACGTCAGGCAAACAAATGGCTTAGTGTGTATAGTGAGCTTTCGATTTGAGCAAATTATGTTTGCGTGCCGTGGTCCGCAAAAAGGTTTTGAGACGCTTTCCTGTACATACACGCTCTATTATTACCAAGCTATTTTAATTAATCCTTTGTTAGTTAGAAGTAAAATAAACCTTTAGGTAAAAAGGGTTTCTACGAGGTTTGGTTATAATACTAATATTTGAAAAAAAAATTATATTTTATGATCCTAAATATTAAAAGGAACAGCTTCTCAAATGAAGCACGAGTGGTAATTTTTATTTTTTGTTTATTTTCGTGTACAAGTATCGCCTTTTTTTGTTCAGTTTTCACTGGAATGTTGTGCCGTGTTGTCGCTGTCAAGGCGAACAGCAGTATCAGAGAGATGGCGTGTGGGCGTGTTCCCTGGCGAAAACCCCAGATTGTCCTGAATTGACAGTCACCTAGCCTCGTGGGCGCAGCCATCGACCAAAGCCTAGGGATTATCTGTCATCAAAGTGGAGAGACAACCTTAATCTCATTTGTGGAAATTTCATCTGCCTCGACGGCCCATCAGTTATGAATGACAAACGATTCTGGATATTTTTAAAGGGCGTTAACTCCGAGGTTTTCATTTTCCAAAATGTTGTTTCCGTTTGTTTTCCACAGTCTCTCAATACACAACAAATGTGGATAGCAAAACACTCTCACCGTTTAATTTTTAATTAACAATTTAAATAATTCTCACGTGTTTTGTGCTTTATAGGTAGGGGAGAGTTGGGTAAAACAGGGTAGTTGGGTAGAACGGGGTACCACTGTTATTTTCCGTACACGTGGTGCTATCTGTGTGTACGTTTGGTAAGTTACTCCTCTATACGTCGTCACTAGAGTGAGGTAGTATGAAGTGTCGCACAGTATTCTTTCGTGCGTAATAATGGAAATTACAAATTTATGATGTTTCACTAAAATGTTTAGCGTGTATTGGCTATACAATATTTAATCAGTGGTTGCAGATATATTTTATGGTAAGTTGTATTCAAGTAAAGTATTATATTTGCTATGTTGTGCCATAGTAACCGATGTAATTGACGGGTGTTAAGATTTTCTGTTGTCTTTTTGCTTGAGAACCTGCATGTAGGGTAAAACAGGGTACACAGGTAATGGGTAAAACGGGGTAGTACCTCGTTCTGTCCAACCAGTTTCCTGTTTTAATCATCTTTTCGATCAATTGTGCAAATGACTTTTAAAATTAAAAACAGTTTTGTTATGCATACTAAATGTTATACAGAGTTACCTACAGTACATTTATACAGTCAACCAAAAGTCTTGTATCGGTGAGGAAAAAAATTGGAAACGTAAAAATGTTGTAGGCCCATGTAATTAAATTGTAATTTGACTTTATCTTTTTTTTCTATTTTTAAAAATAAAAACCATGCTCGAAAAAACCATGTCGTCCTATTGTGTTTTCCCCCACACTGCACCCATAGGTTGCAGCCCTTAGATGTTTCCTTCATGTCCCCATTGATGCAGTATTATAGTGATGAAGCAAGGAAATGGGTTCGTTTACATCCTGGACGTCCCATTACAATTAACCAGATCGGGAAACTCTATGGCGCTGCATTTATGAAGGCCGCTTCTATGGAAACTGCGGTAAATGGTTTCAGAAGAACTGGAATATTTCCCCTTGATGCAAGTATCTTCCCAGATTGGATGTTTTAGCCAGCGGCAACAACTGACCGAGCTAACTCCAGGCCTTCAGAACCGAGTGGAAATGACACTGTCGGTGATATTCCACTGACTGCTGCAACAACTGACCGAGCTAACTCCAGGCCTTCAAAACCGAGTGGAAATGACAGTGTAGGTGATATTCCAGTGACTGCTGCAACAACTGATCGAGCTTACACAATGCCTTCAGAGTCCCATGGAAATGTCAGTGTTGGTAATATTCCTGGGACATCTGGTTTGGTATCTTCACCAACTGAATCTCGTTTAGGCCTATCTGATAAAAACAATCGAAATGCTTCATCAAACAGTAGCTTCACAATTCCACCGACTACAGTGATGCCGATTTCCCATGTCAAAAGGAATCCTGCAGAAGGAAGAGGACGACGACGTGGCAAGGCAGCTGTGCTGACCGACTCGCCATATAAGAACGAACTAATATTATTCAGTCAGCTTCACCAAAATCTTTAAAAAGGAAAAATGCTGGTGTGTCTAAATCTCAAAACAGTTCTAAAACACATAAGAATAAAGAAGACAGCAACAAATCCATACCAACAGTAACTTTGCGTGTGTCTGATGATGATGACGTTCCTTGCATTTATTGCGCTGAACAGTTCTCCACTTCAAAATCAGCCGAAAGTTGGGTGCAATGATTAAAGTGTCATTCTTGGAGCCATGAAGGATGTGCTGGTGTAGACACAGATGACTGTAGGCCATTTGAATGTGATTTCTGCCAGTTTGGAATAAAGACTCTGGCCTTATTTTGTGTTCTGATGGGCCTACTATGCCATATTAGGCTAATTAAACAATCATATGTTTTGTCAGATATTTGGGTTCACCGCATATGCAAGTTTGTATTATACATAGTTAGATTATGCTTTTAGACTAACCACTTCCTCAAAATTAACAGTGTTGTGTTATTGTTGTTCAAACAATGTTTGTGATTTTCCGCAAACCAATTTTTTTGTGAAGTTTTACTGCAAATACAGAGGAAAATGTAAGGTGAAGGCTTATAATTGATTTTTTTTTAAATTCTCATATTTTTACTGACATTTGTATTTATTTGTCATATTACATGTTGTTCAGAATTTTTTATAATGCACATGTAAAATCATTTTAAAAATCTGCTTTCTGTACCCCGTTTTACCCAACCAGTTGGGTAAAACAGGGTAGTGTGCATACATTCAAATAAATAAATATCTCTGCAAGAATAATATTTCAGAAGACACGGTACTAGTTGCAGAATTAAACTCACATTCTAATCTACGCATGCTGATGTTTTCAGACAGATACAGCAATATTAAAACAATAAATTAAAGCGATTTATACTAAGTACCCCGTTATACCCTACTCTCCCCTACTTAAGGCAAATTTCCCGGAATGTTAATTTTTTTTTTGTAAAATTAAGTGCTCCGTTTAATTATAAAAGTATTTTTCGAGGTGCTTTTAAATATCGAGATATGGTAGGTGATGAGAAGGTTAATTGTTAAAAATAAATTTTAAGCTGCATATACTCTTGTAAAGCAGTCAAATAAATCATTAATACAAACAATGTACTATTACAAAACTGCTGCGGTAAATGGTATTAAAAGTTACTGTAGTTAATAAAAAAAAATTTTAAGTCCTAAATGTAAGAACACTGACTTTTTTTCTAAATAATCTGAACGATTGCTAGACTACAATAGGTTGAAATGTAAAAAAAAAAAAGAGGTTTAGTTCTTTTACAAGGATAGTTCTACCCAGGTGCTCGTTACATTTTAATACAATGATAACTGTACAAACGTTTTGTACTTTTACAAGTAAAGTCCTTGAAAACTCAGTTGCCAACGTTAACACGTGTAAAACTGCAAGGCAGAGCTTTGTACCTACCATCTGTAATTTTACAAAGATCAGCCTTTTAGTTTTACAAGCGGTATCATTGGCAAATGGGTTACCAAGGATTTTCCATGTAAAAGTGCAAAAATTATTTACAGTGTATACCATTGCATGATTCAGTACTGCAAACGATTGGTTCGTTTTGTAGGTGTGTGTGCGCGAAAGGTCATTTATGTGTAAACATCAAGCGTTTTATTGTTATTACTTCAAGTGCACGGACTATCAAAGATGACATCGCTGAAACCAGTAATTTAGTTCCTGCTGTCGACCTTGCGTCGTTCTTATTGGCCGCAGCGAACGAGCCATCGCTCTCCCCGCATGCACAAGGGCAGGCCCGTGAATCACTCTGTCCACGAGTATCGTGCACCTGCTATCCTATGCACGCGTCATTCATCACGCAGCGTCGCGTGACGTGTGGCGCTGGCTACAGAGGGCGACGGTGCTTCCGCCCTACTGCGAGTTATCATCAAACATTTAATAAATGCATGCCGATTCCATAGCCCGATACTTAGCTTTGAGAGACATAGTCGACGTAACTTTAAAACAAAGTTTTTGTTTTTTTACAAATTTTTTTGTTGATAAAAGTTTTTGCCTGATACATGTAAGAATTTTCATAAAATAAGTTCAAACAATCAAAAAAATTATATTTTTTTTCTGTTTCACTAATTGTTTATGTGTAACATCTTAGATCTCGGCATATGGCATTTGGTGGCACTAATTTCGTGAATGGAACACAAGTCGCACTTAACGGAACTGTGTAAACATCGTGCTGCCATCTGTGGCAGATGGCGCGAACAAAAGTTTTCAAAGCCAAAGGTAAACTTTTTAGTATTAACTGTTTAGTGAATTTTAACTAGATGGGCAGTATTTTGATTAAAAAAAATCCTTTTCGAAAATCAGGTCCAAAGCCGGAGTTAAGTATTTGTTCTACTTTTTTTTTTTTTTTTTTAGCTTATCGGAACCTTTTCACTATAAATTTTAATATTTATATCTGCAAATCGAATTATTCGAAAATCGACGTAGCATTTCAGCAGCGAATTCTAGTGGCGGGGCCGGTAACTACGCGTGATTCGCGTCCAGATATTTAGTTGAAAGCACAATTTTCGTGTACATTTTATCACGCTTGGCAATCTTTTAAAGAATTCAACTTGAGATTTAGTGTCCGTGTTTCGTATTATAAGTGTATTTGCAACATGAAAACCACATGAATTCGCACGTTACCGAGGTTAGATGTTACACACACCTGGCGAGTACTGAAAGACTTGGTAACACATTTATTTTATTTGAAAACCATGCAAGTGTAGGTTTACTTTTCTTTACATCTGGCTGCAGAAATTTTTGAATCTGTGGTGTATTATATCTTAATTGAATTTAATACATAAAATTTAACTTTTTACCACACCTTAATTAACAGAGGTGCTTTTAATGGCATATTCCCCTTGCTGTCTCGGATTTACTAGTATTCATATTCTATTTCTGTTTTAAATTGTTCACACAAAATATGGGCATGAAAAGTCCACTAAGGTCTTTTATTCTATTAAAATTTTACGCTAATTAACAGGCTCCTGGCTGCAACAGACGTGGACGAAATACGTGTTAACTTCGTTAAGGGCTCTATAAATGTCCGGATAATTACACTTGAGCGAGAACGATGACATAAAAATATGACATTGCACCACTCAAGGCAGTGATGGTGAGAGATTTCCCAGCTTTGTGAATCTCTCAGAACCAAAGCAGAAGGGAAACTTAATGAGAAAAATTGCGAGACATCACATGTTTTAAATAAGCAGCGTGAAGGAAACGAGTAATTATAACTTTACCTGATGTGCATTTAACACCGAAAGTTTATATTTACGAGTTCTCAGTTTCAGAGAACTTTATAATATTACGCCTACATAAAACTTTGAAATTAATAAGTAGAAGTATAATGTGAAGTTGTTTATTGCCAAAGTTTACAGAATAACCAACGAGAATATTCCTACACTTATGTTTTTTTTTTTGGTTTCGAGATACAGATAAGTAAAATAATCTTGGACTTGCTCTTAATCAAATAAACCATACTTAAATTGTTTCTAATAACATTTTAATTTCCGAAGGAAAAATATTTTAGAAAATATCACTTACCAACATTATAAAACCAAATATGTCCTTAATTCTTACACACTTCTGTTTTTTTTTTATGTTTTCGTGAATATTAATTTTGTAGTAATTGTTTGTAATAGGAAGTACACAAAACTGCTTGAATTTTTGGAATTTTCAATTTTTTTTTCAATTGCCCAACTGTTTTTAACTGACTATGACGATTTAAGACAAGATAATTTGATAGAAAATCTAAAGCTTCTTCGAAAAATTCATTCGGATTTGCTGCAGCCTCAATTGTTAGCGTTTTAATATAGTAATATAGAGGGGAAAAAAATTGATATGTATCCTGAATGAAGGATTTTCTAAAACATTTATACAAAGAACTTTTGGTTTAATTTGTACTATTGATTCCCAGAGTTTGGCCATTAAGAATTGAAATACTCTGTATACCGCCTTTGTTCACTATACAAAACTTTAGTAAGCTAAATAAACAGATGAAGAGAAAGCTAAGTTCCTATGCCTGCGGACGAGAAAACACTTGTTGACGTTTCTTGTAGAGTTCTTCCTCGCTCAGATTAGAATTGATTTGGACGAACGAAGAGGCCCGGACCTCGACTGAATGAATGCAACGACTGTAAATCACGAAAAGGAGTGAGTTTTCTCGTTACGTTCTCGCCACAGACACATCCATCAAATTAGTTAACTCATACTGGTATTGCTTTAGTTAAACACAAACATGATACATAATTATTTATTCATTGACATCTGTGCCCATCATAATGTTACCTATACATAGGGAAGGATACTCGGGAAAATGTCTTATGTTCCTTGGCTGCTGGCTTATAAGACTTCTCAACAGAGTAACTTTTGTATTCGATACGACGATGACTGAAGGCTTCTAATCGTCAAAAAAAAAAAAAAAAACTCCATATTAACTGTTAGCCAATTGAAGATACAGTTCAAAGATATAAGTTTTTTAAATTTTAGTGTATCACTAAATTAAGCCACAAATTTTTCCAGGCTGCAGTTATACGCAATAATGACGAGAAACAAGAACATTTGCGTTGTTTATTGTGGAAAATCAGTTATTTCATTTGAGATCATACCCACGTCCTTATTATTCTCAATTATTATATCTTGTTCTATTACAACATATTAGTGATTTATCTCTGTATATAACCAATAAGCAAGACGTTTCACTATTGTCGCGTGTGAACTCCATGCACACATTTTATTTTTTATTTGGCATTACGTCTCGTTGATACAAATTTATTTAAAATAGTAAAAACACTCCACAGTAAGCGGGGGTGTTAGGAAACTAATTAACCAATTTCTTATAGTGTATAACCATCTCAGCATTTATCTAACTACTGGGGCAGGATTTGAACACATATATTCTTGCATACACTATTGTATTTCCTCTCTCAGCTCACGAATATTTCACCTGCTTACCAATCAGCGCCGTGAAAATAACTTTAATGATTTGGTAAAGCCATTTTATGATATTTTTTTGGGGGTGGGGAATCCTACGGTAGTGAAAATTATTAACTCGCTAAAAATAAATTTATTTGTCTTTTATGTCCCTTAGAACAACCAATGAAATGTTTGTTACACTCTACAACAACGGACCTGATTTTCGCAAAAGAAATTTTATTAAAATACTTCCATCTTGTTAAAATTCACTAAACAGTCCATACAATCAAATTTCCCTTTGGATTCGTGAACTTTCGTTCGCGCCATCCGACACAGATGGCAGCACCGTGGTTACACATTTCCGTTACATGCGACTTCCGTCCCATTCACGAAATCACTCCTTGCCAAATGCCGTATACCGAGAGCTAAGATGTTACACAGCAAAAGGAATCAAATGGACGTTAACATCGAAACAAAGAAAGCGCTTCCACGTAAGGTTGGTTCCTCGTTGTTGTTTGCTTCTCGGAGTACGAGCGCGCTGAGGCGTCAAGCCAACCAGGCGGTGCAAGGGACGATGGCTCTTACACTCTTACACTTACCTGCACGACTCTCGTTCGTTTATGAGCAGCGAGTTCGTGAGACGCACACTAATTCTGGAAGACCTCGTCACCCTCAGGCCATTTTCCGAATAGCCGTGAGACGTAAACATAACTCATTTACCCAAACAGAAAAACGTTTTTCTGTACTTTTGCAAGATTCCTTTGAAAACTAGTTGCTAAAAATGGTTTGTAATACTACACGAAATATATTGTAAATTCGTTCAACCCATGGCTATTGATATTTTTGCATATAAGAAATAATTTTTTTCCGAAATAATACTGAGTATTGCTTTCGATAATTGGTGCATATTTTTATATTTTTATTGATGTTTTATTGAAGAATATTTTTTTTTAATCTATGGAAAAGATAATCTAATATTCAATATGTGGACTTTATTGATTTTGTTTTATTATGCTTATTAGGCCTAATGTATGCAGTTAATACTGGAAAGCTATTCAGTGAACGGTTCACAAATATGTTTAAATATTGTAGGTACTGGGACAACAAACACACAGCATAAATGCCTGGGTAAGAATCTGAACTCAGTATTACTGCGAAAACAATTTTGTAGTGATAGAATTGCTTTCATCGAAATATAAAAATTTACAAATATCTGTAATTTTACATGAATATTATTGTTATGTTACAAAATAAATTTAATACTTACATTTATAGAAAATAAGCTGTTATATCAAAATAACTGGTTTGTGTTATTTATAAAAATCACATTTTGTATTTGTTGTGATATTTTTCAATTATCTTAAAAAAAAAAGTTGGATGGATGAATCAATTTTGAAACAAAATTATGATTAAGATGAAGAAATTAAGTTCAACAAAACTGGAATTTTAACTAAGTGTTTGTTTGAATCACATCTAATTACTTGTTTTACGGCATTGAAACAAGAAAGCTTAATTGAGCGAACGTAGGTTTAATTCTGTGTAGAGTAGCTGCAGCGTGCTGTTAGGATATTTATAGGTCTTTTTTACAAATATAACGATATTTTATGCAGTATTAGATAACGTATGCGTATGACAAAAATAACTCAGAGGAATCGAGGAAGGAATTCGTTGAGAAATTTGCGGAGAAATGAAATCGGAGTAGTTTGACCAAACTCCCACCTGGGACTCCTGGATAAGGGATCGACGTTCCACTGTTGCGACACCTCGCATGTCACGTGGAAAGATCATTTGATAAGGTTCGACGCAAAAATCATTCACCGAAACTGCACCTTTGTTTCAAAGCAACGACAGACTCACAGATAGTGTAGTTTTTTTCCCTTTTACTCAAAGGAATATAATTTAGTTTTCCTTAAGGTGAACGTTTGTATCAATCAACAAATTTTTTGCGCATGAGGTCGCATCTCGAGACACACAAATAGCTGATGGTTCAAGCATGCACTGTTAGATAATTACAGTAAATACACGGACACATCAACGAAGTACGTAACCTCAGTAAACAAAGTTGTCTTCGTAGTTCTAGATGATTGTATCTTCCTATAAACTAAGCTGTATTCTGAATTTATCATTCTTCGTTCAATTGTAAACAGGGTAAACCGTCACGCGGAAGGATAGAGTGTTTGGCGTGCACATAACACGTTTCTAAGGTTTTGTTTAAACTCTGAGACAATTGGAGTAATTTTTTAATTTAAGAAAAACCCAGTACCCGCTTATATAACTACAAAGATATGTATAAATTTACGAAGATCCTGGATGGTTTCTATCCAATGATCTTCAAAAATTTAAGCATGAATAATTTTTAACAGTTAATTTTATTTTGATTTTAATAAATTATTTCCTAAGAACCATTAAATTGCTTAAAAATGAAAACGTGTGTTAAATTATTGTCCTTGTGCATAGTCATAATTAGAGGCATGGATTTTTTTCGCGTAACAATCCGATCGCCCACTAGACTGCAAAAAGGTATGTATGTCCGCGCCAGCGACTTGTTTCCTTTTTAATAATTGGCGGTCGTCTGCAAGAAGTGTCATTTTACTATTCGGCCGGGCCACATCCGCACTGGACGGCTGTGGTCGGCGTGCTGACAGTGGACAATGCTTAGAGACCTGAAAAATTCGCGCATTCATTCGTGATAGGCTAGAATCAAAATACGTTTGCCTTTTTACTGCATCGGTGATTGGGTCACAGTTTATCTGAATGATACTCGGCCACAACGAAAAAACTTTCAACAAAAGAAGTATCGAATCACGAGCGTCCTAGTCAACATGTGTCGCGAGTCAGTAGCCAATGAGCGAAAGTAATTTTCCCGCGTGCATGGAGAATCATGGAGTCTATCCTACAGGTCATTGAAATCGCGAATTGTTCCGGTCTCTAACAATGCTACATAGTTTTTAACACACAGGTGGTCTGGTGTGCAGGGTGACTCCGGCAGCGCCAGGGTGGCGGGATGTAAGCGGCCAGACCTGCTGCGACGTGTCGACGGGGTGAGACGGGGGTGAAGCAGCCAGAGGGGTGTTGAGAGGAGGAGGAGAGGTACTCACGTGCCCCTGCGCGCTGCGTCGTAGCGGCGACCTCCGCGCGGCGAGTGCTCCGGCGTCTGCGAGCTTCGCCTTCTTCCCCCTCCACCCGGAGACGGCTTGCGTGTGCGCCGCCCGGAGGGACGCCGTCGCCATGGCAACGCCAGTCCTCGAGGAGTGGGGGGGTCGGGACTCGACTCTGCGCATGCGCAGGGCGCCTCTCGCCGCGCGCCCGGTCGATAGCGCGGGCGGGGAGGGGTGGAGCCGAGCCTCCCCTCCTTTTCCACCCCGCCTTGACCCCGCCGTGTTGACGTAAATGTCGTTACGTTGGCAGAAATCCCTTTGTTTTTCTTTTCTCGCTCCACCGCGGGGAAGCGGGCAGACGAAGAAGGATGCGACGCGAAAGGAGACGAGAGAACGGGGCAAGACCTCCCGCGTCTTTTATTGGCACCGGAAGTTTCATCCCTTAAATCACATCACGCGTGGGGAGATAGATAGATAGAGAGAGAGAGAGAGAGAGAGAGAGAGAGAGAGAGAGAGTGTGTGTGTGTGTGTCCTGAAGGGAAACTTTCGCGAACGGCTCACGCATCGCCGTGGGGGAAATGAAATCTACCGGCTAATGACTTCGTATGCCGGCGACGAGACGGAATTTCAGCCAAGCTCAAATTGCTCCAACAAAACAATTTTTTTTTTACGTCAGGTCCTTAGCGTACCATTTAGCCTTCGGTATGGCTGACAATCATTTTAACACACTAAATCTAAGAAATCCATCCAAGGCTTCCGTTTTCGCAATCCTTAAAATTAAATAAATATAATAATTTAAAAGCTATCAATAATTTTAAGCTCAGGGAAGAATAATAATACCTTATTTTTACACAACATAAGTAAAACAGCCCACATAATCTTTTGTCCAAACATATTTATAAAGGAAAAGTAATAAAAACAAAAAATATATATTTATAAGTAATCAAGCCACTAAGTAAAAAAAAAGTACTAATAGACCAACAACTGAGATAAAAGTATCTAAAAAAAATATAACAATACTGGAAAACACAACGAAGACAGCTCGGACGAACATAACAGCAAAAAAAAAAAACTCGCTATAAAACACTATTCAGAACGACACGGGAAAAAAAAATCAGACGATCACAGTGGAGTTCCTATTTCCAATATCTACCTTGCCGGCTGATTGAGAGAAAAAAAAGGATCGTTTCAATTCCATTAGGGTTCTGAATGCCGTTCTGATTCATAAGTTCCGACTTTATCGCCAGTCTCTCTTCCCCCCAATGTGGCATGGAAGAAATGAAAAGCGCTACCCGAAAGCTTGGATATATTAATTTACCGCGAACGTCTTCCACCATTTCACTTCAGCATAAATCATGAATTCATAACTTTTGACAAATATTGTTATAACACTACCAAGCAAACCTGCAAAAATCAAAATCTTTTATCCGAACGGAATATGCAATTTCAAATACTTTCCTTTTTTGTTGAAGCTTCTATCTTCAATATTTATTACATAAAACCACCATGCTCGCAAGAGGTTTTTCAACTTGATATGTTGTGTGGAAAAAAAAACGTTGTTTTTGTAACCACATATTTCCAATACCCTGAGGAAAGGTGAAGATAAGACATAATGTTTACAAAAATAACACCACATATTAAATTTTGCAATAGGCCCTTGTAAAGGAAAAAAACGAAAGTGAAAAAAAAAAAATTATGAAACTGCAGCATTTTAAGTATCTCCTGCAGGAATCTAACGCTAAAATATTTTTTTATGAAAAAAAAACCAGTATGTAGGTACATAACAGCCGTTAGTTACGCCAGCTTATAGAAATAAACGGGGGAAGCATGGAATGAGAGTTTACTGCCAGTAACACCTGATTCTGTACGTGTAAGTGCGTTTGTAGCTTTTTAAAGACTTTTTTTATCATGCGTTCTGTATATCATCAATCAACTTCACTCACCACGTATGTAATTATGCGAACAATATGGATAGAAAATATCCGAAATATCCAATATCTTGTAATTTACTTTTCCCCTTTATTACTGTCATACATTCGACTGGTTGGTAAATTGATGTACGACTAAAATTGTACATTTTTACGCAAGCAGCTATATTAAATTCTCCTCATTAAAATTCAGGTGCGTTGTCACATAAACTTGAAATTTTTTTAAACATATTACATTCGTATTTATCTACTTTGTAAAATATTTTATGAACAAATAAGTATATATAAATACCTACTATAAAACAAAAACATTATTAAGTTTTAACATTTTTGTGTAATGATTTATATAATGCTAAAGTAATATGCTCAGAAAAAAGTAAATAGCGAGTTCTTGATCAATTGGTAAAATATGTTAGAGTGGTTAAGATACATTTAAAATAAATAATTATTTGGAGATGGAATATAAACAAATAATATATTTTGCTATGGCTTATTTTCTTTCAGGTACATTCATTTAACACATATTAACATTATTCGTTAGTATTAAAATACAGTTTTAGTGTTAGCATTGTCCACCAAATGAAATCATCCAATTAAAATAAAAATTTAATTAATGTTTACTTCACATTGTAGCAAATTACAAACATAAAATAATATCATTTTTTTTTGGCCATATCAAACTTTATGCATGGTCTCTTTAGGTGTAGTCCAAAGAAAGCGTAGTATTTTTTTTGGTAGTAAGAACACCGTTTTTGACTTTCATATCACTATTTTTACAGATGCTTTGATATTCAGTAAGTAATCAGTTGTTTGTTTTTGCTGTTGTCACTTCTTTTTAAAATCTAATTCTTTCTTGAGCCACTGTAGGTCACGCATGTATCTGTAAAAAAAATACACTAAGATAATAAGATTACAAGATATCATCAATACAAATATATAATTCTTTAAGTGTATCTTTTTTAGTTTTGATTAGCATATAAAATATTTTAACGTATTGTTTGAAACTAGTTAAAAAGATTTTTGATCAAGAAAAAATTAGGTAAAGATTATAATTATTCAAAGTAAATTTTAATGCATGGCTCTTCGCCTTGTAGAGATTTGACGTTAACTATAAAATTGAAAAATATAGGCTAACTGTATTTTATGCAGTATTAGATAATCATCAGAAAGGTACCCAATAATGTCAATTTAAGAGTCACCGTTGTGGCCATTGCACATATTCATCAAATATTTCAAATCTGTGAAACAGCTTCATATATATGTAATATACATAGGCTATATGTAAAATACCATTAATATATAATATGTAAATAAAGGTTCAATATAATTTAAATGAAATTTAAGTATGTAACAAAATAATGAGAGCGAGTCTTTCAGAACTCGCCAACGATGTTTAAACATCTAAATACGGTAATGAGCAGATTCATATGTTCTCATGTTGGAAATAAACCTATAATGCGAAACTCGGACACGAAATCAAACGTAAAATGCCAAGCGTGGTTAATAAACAGGTATTCATTTGAGGGAAGAACAGTAAAAGATATCCCCTCTTTAAAACATATAATTCTGTTTACCAAGATGGCAATAACCTAACGGAACCCAACCCAACCCATGTATGTTAAACAAATTTTTATTTATTTCCTAATTTTTTTCTTCAAAATCTGTGCATTTGATACGCTTCTGGTAGTTTCGGAACAGTTATGATGCAGTTCGTACGCTGCTGTACGCTGGGTGGCTTAAAACCACAAAAAGTATAGTTAAAGCACTTGATTCGCTACAGGTGGTTTCGGAACAGCTACGATGATTTGGTGCGCATGGTGTGGCCAAGTCGTGTAAGCAAAAATGGCTTCATTCTATTACGCCATGCCATGCGACACTCTACTGAAACATGTCCCAATGGTCGGCGAAAAAAAAGATGATATAATATTTTAAAGCGAAAGTTATGATAGCACAATACTTTTCGTGCAAAAATTGACAATCAAGTATAAAATAATAAATAAAAACATTCAAATTAATGCCACGGTCGAAAAGAATAAATAATATTGACTCGAACACAAAATAGAACAAAGTAAGGGTGTGCTTAAATGCAGGTTAGTCCTACCTTGTAAATCTTGTTATACACACAAAACAAAATTGTTGGTGACAACATACGAGCTAAAACTTCAAAACGCAATAGTTCTAAATATTTTCCAGTGTAGTTTCACTACCATAAATTTTCATTTGGCACACCGATACGTTTGATATGTACCTCAATGTTTTAACATGTGACTATATACAGGTTTGTGTTGCTACTCGTAGGTACACGCCATCTTTGTCAGACATTTACAATCATCGACATCCGTTACATTTTCGCGAAATTGTTCCTACCAATTACCGTATACCGAGAGCTAATATGTTTACACATCAAAAATCTAAAATAATTTGATATCTTTTAAAGCTTTAGGGCAAAGATATAGCTAAAATATAAAATTCATTTCATAAGAAGTTTAAAAATATAACTAATTGAGAGCTAATATGTTTACATATCAAAAATATAAAATAATTTGATATCTTTTACAGCTTTAGGGAAAAGATATAGCTAAAATATAAAATTCATTTCATAAAAAGTTTAAAAATATAACTAATAGTGTAAAATAAAAGATAATTGACTAAAAAACATTCCTTGATACCTAATTGTTAATTAATTTGTTATAAAAAATTATTTTAATTTTATAATCTCTGGTTTATGGTTATAACATCTGTTTTGGATTATCACGAAAAACACTACCTTTCACTGAACTAAAATATGAGCTTTCCACTTCACTAGAACCTATAGCCAATGCTGCCAGTGAGCGCTCTTACTTTAAAACATTTGAAATGGTAGTACATATGGAGGGAGTCGCGTGGTTGATGCAGGTGAATGATTGTTCCAACTCTCACGTATAATTGGTGCGATTGAATGAAACGGTGCGTTTGAAGCGGTAGTTGATGGTAGCGTCCTGTCCTTTTTATTTTTCCGTGCACTCTGGATGATTTTTTTTGCGGTGATGGTCGCAGGGAACAGTTACGTTTATAAAAGCGAAATATGACGCAATGAAGCCACTAACACTAGCGCACGGCTTTGAAATATTTCGTTCAAAGCTCTCACAAGAATTGCTTATATATATATATATAAATATATATATACACACACATACATACACACACAAACAATTAATATGAGCATGTAGGCATTTTTTTATTTGTTTGTATGAAGTTCACTCGAAAACAACTGGACCAATTTCGAAAATTCTTTCACTGTTAAATTATAAAGATACGTTATTTCAAATAGGCATAGCGTAGGGGCAGGCATTTTTCGCGAATAAATTTGAATGCCTACTAGACTGCAACAAGGTACACCCACACCAGCGGTGTCTTCCTTGTGATTGGCGGCCGTCTGCGAGAGAAGTCGTTGCCTTATTTGACCGGGCCACTCAGGACGCATTCGCTTCTACACTGAATTACTGTGATTGGTGTTGTGACAATTACCGTGGAACAGAAATAAACTCACCCAATCACGAAACACAGACGATGCTACGGTGTTTTAATTTTCAGCTAGTCGAGGAATCTTGTCGCGAAATACGCATGCCCCTACGCATAGGCTATTTTTGTTTGAAGAAAAAGAAAACCTTTTTTTCTCAAGGTGTAGCAATATTCGTAACGTAAACACGAGTAGAACGATCCACTTGACTGCAATATTTGCTAACGCTAATTTAACCGTTACAGATACTACAAAATAACCATTTTGCAGCAGCACGTGATGCACACTTGCGTTCGAAAAGTTATATCTCATATATAGAGCCACGGAAATTTCGCGGATTCATTTAGTCGCAAGCTAGAATGCAAACCTCCACACTGTCGCACTGTGTTCATGATTGGACCGCAGTTATCTGGACACGCCCCTCTACGACCGTGAGCTAACGATGTCCAGCTAGGAGAGAAGTAAGCAAATCAGGTAGTGCCAAATAACAAGGATAAAAATGTTCTCGCTAAGAAATCAACCAATGGGAAAGTAAACATGGGTCGAGCACACCTATAACTTTGAATTCTTTCCTGAGGCAAGAGGAATCCGCGAAATTTCCGGGACTCTACTCATATACCTCGTATATCTTATGTATTTCATGTACATCTTGGAAACTAAAATTACCAAAATTATACTTTTTTTTCGGCAATGAAAAAAGGTTTCATAAATTTCAGTAGTAATCTTTGTTTTTATGTAACACGTATCAAAGGTTAGATCCTGTCTGATAGCTGCATATGATGCCAATTTCCCTGAAATTAATAGGTATGTCCTCTTTAGAGATAAATCTAAAATCGTGAAGGCTGACTTTTTGAGCAGCAGCGATTATATTTTGACTTGCTATACGATTAACTATATATTTTCTACATTCCATTTCCAATCACTGAAATGACATCGGCAAAGTTAAATCATCAGAAACAAAGACGAAATCTCTGTGCTTTATAATTTGTGCCTATTTTATTAATAAAAAAAGTAGTATCAGTTTAAAAGTTTATAATTTCATACATTTGTAAAGCTACTTTCATGTTCGTATTACCTTTGAAAATTTCGCCACATTATTGGTTGGATAAATTTTAATTCTTTGTCCAGATACGGAAAAAAATATTAACTTTATATTTTTTTAGTTCACAGTTTTATAGTAATTACCAAAAACAATAACTTGCTGTGTTAAAAATCTTTACCTACCCCTGTGAATCCGAGTACCACAGATAGTATATTTGATTACGTCATCTGCTTATGATGTAAGCACACAACTCGCACCTCTTAGCACTGCACTTACCAGCACTTAAGGTGTTACGATTTCAAAAAAGTTGTTTTTCTGCTCTGTAACATTCCAGCCAAACAATACGTTACAGCTTAAATCGAAAGATTTTTTTTTTAATATGCTAACACGTATGGTTTCCTCGTTGGAAGTTTGAACAAGACCAAATAGTTATTTGAAAGAAAAATATATATATTTTACAAAAAAAATAATTAACGCGTGGCTTATCGATAGCATTAGCAATACTGACCGTTTAAAACTGCATTTAAGTTTTTGTTTACAATATTACTCGAATTAATTTTTTAAATAATATTTTTTAATATTTTTTCTTGCCACTATAGGATGTTGTTTCTGCGGTAACATTTATTTCCAAGCGACATAGATAAATACGGAGCCGAGTGCATGAGGACATTTTGCGACGAAACTGAAATTGAACCCCGTCAACGACGATTACTGCAGCTAGTAACCAATGCAAGTGACGTTGCTATGCTAGTTTCCAAATATAATACGGCAAAAAAAGCAATTTTTTTACTAACAGATAGTTCTTATAATTAAGAATTATCTATACTCTTACTCAGGGGTGGACCCAGGAACTACTTTTTTTTTTTTGGGGGGGGGGGGGCGTCATGTACCTCCATGCGCCACTGCTCCTAATGGTTAGCTTACATGCCTATACATTGAATGTATAATATAATTTTATATGGTAAACACGAATTAAGTCAATTAATTTGCGTAAGAAATTATACTTTATTTTTAATTCAATACACAATTTTTTTTAATCAATAGTTCAAAATACTATCGAAATGTCGTTGAATAACTTTTTGGCGCAGAAAAATTGACATTTCTATTTACACATAATCTAAAGTAACCGGTATTGCCTGGGTAAACTTAGTGTGAAGACGAATTATTTTTATATTAACTCCAATAAGAAATTTTAATTTTTCATTTCATTAATTTAAACTACTGGTATTTAGAAATGGGAATAGTTTAAAAATATATTTATATAGTAATTCTTGACTTTTTTTACTGCGAAGTGTGCAAAATGTTACGTAGTAATAAAATTCCACTGTAAAGGGATTAAATATGGTATGTAAGTTAAAAATAAAGGTTATGTGCCTACCCAATATATAATAACAAAACCAAATGACTAGCTATGAATTAAAAGTAATTATAACAATAAGTTAAACAAAACATAATAGGCTAATAATTTTTGTCGGGCTCCTCATTAATACATCGGACTAGGTGTTAACCACAACAAAAAGTACCGCAGTAAAATCTTTGACCACGAAATCCAAAGTTCAAGATTTAAAAATATATGTTTACGAAAAAATACTAATTTAATTACAATAATTACGCTAACTAAATAAGTAAAATAATTATAAGTAAATTATTATAAATACAATAACAAAGACATGCTATCTTTTCATTAAAAGAAGGATAAAATAGAAAGCTGTTTTATTCCCAATGTTCATAAATCTAGATTATCAACCATTTTAGTGTTTGCAAAGTTATTCCCAAAATGTAATTCAGAATACTTTTAGCGAAGAATAGAGACTTTTATTTCTCAGTAAATTTGAAATTTGTCTCGACTAATTTTTAGCTAACGAGTAGTGGTATTGTTTAAGTGAAACGTTGTACTCTAATATTATGATTCACGAAAACAAAATTGTTTTAAGTGAGAAGATTTTCATGCGTATTGAAAACAGATATTTTCTTACCCGTTCTTTATGATTTGTTTTTCCATCGAAGACTGGTATAATTCATTGGTTTCATAGTTTTCTTCAGGAGTTTTGTACGTGAACGTAAACGGTGGAGCCTGTAAAAAAAGAAAAGAAGAAACTGCTAAACATAACTTCATTTAGATTTTTTGAATCACGAAATATTTATTATTAGAATTTTGCATCAACAATGAACTACTACCTATTTGTTTTATTCACCTCAAGATTTAAAAAAATATATTTTTTTGAATAGATTTTAATTTGTATGGTTTCAGGTCTTATAAATATTGAACATTAATTATTGTAATCCTGTGGTTAATATTATTTCGTAAAATAATAAGGTCAAACTTCAAAAGGTTTTCTCGAATCTAGCTTACACGAGTTTTGTTATGTACTGAAAATAAAAAAATATATATATAATTTAACCACGTCACACTATAAGTTAAAGTGGCTCTCCGTAGTATAACTAGTCATGAGGTGGGCTTTCGGGTTTACACTTGTTATAATTCAATACCAACTTGAAATGGGGCAGAATTTGGAGATTAATTCAAGAACCGTTCTTCGATTTTTGGGGATAATACCTGTATCTCGCGGGGAGAGATACTGAACCAATGATTGAATAAGGCCATAAATAACACGTCGGGCATGTCAGAAAAGACAGCGAGGACAGGTGGGATGAGGATGGATCATTGGCGGAATGAACGGGGGGTAAGAGTGGTCAAACTGGAACACCCCGAAAAAACCACCTACTCACGGCAACGTCCGCCGCATTCGACCACGCCGGGGACTTATCAGACTGCTTGTGTCTGGGGTCGGGAACACATCTCAGCTCCCGAGGAAACGCAACTGTTGTGTCTTCAGGTCTCCACGCACGACCAGTCCAGCCCTGACTGACAAGTTTGGACTTGAAGTGAGGCCTCCCCCACTCACAATAAGTCTTGTGGTTGCTGTTGCTGTTGGATGTATCGTTTCACTGCAGAATACGGAAGGAACGTTGCATGCTGCAGTTGCTCTTTTAGTTGGAAAAAGGAAGTGAAAAAAAATTGGTTGTCTGTAAAGTCGGTTTACGGACGATAGTTTAACGTGACAACGTCATAACAAAACATTAATGAAATTATTGCATACTTTTATGAATAAAATTGAATCATTTTTATTGAATTATCACTGTTTTGTATGGATACAAAGAAGGAGTGAAATGAAATCTACAATTTAATTGATAAATTTACTTTTATTTGTACTCATTAATTCAAATTTGTTTATTACTTTAACGAACAGATTATTTTAACTATAACTTTTATACATGTTTGCTATTTAACTTCTTCCAATCTGTGTTATTCTGTTAAGGATAGGACGATGATAGGAAAAGTAGGAAACGAATAGAGTGTTTCAAGTTTAATGTGCCTCGAAAAAGTCAAATCGATGGTTGTTCCAATCGAGTGGAAGAGAGATAGATGTGGCGCAAGCGTACAATGAGCGTAACGGGACACAGCGTAACGGGACAATGTGCGTAACGGGACACTTTTTCGTGCGTGCAGCCGGCGTTCATCGATTAATTAGACGTTGTCACGTCGAAAAACAGAGCAAGCGAAGAGTGTGAACAAAGATGTCTGCCACGACACTCAGCTGATGGACTGAATGTTTGCACTGACTGGCGGTACTCTGTTCCCACACGAGTCAGTTCAGACTGAGGGTTCTCGAGCCCATAGTGCTATTTGATGGGAAGCCACTGGTTCGTCAGTCCATCAGTTCTGACTGGTCAGGCCACCGTCCTTACTCACTCACGGCAGTTCCGACTGTTCAGGTCCGACTGATAGATCAGAACTGTCGGTTCGTTTTGATCGTGTGTGAGTGACTTTAGGAAGACTTCTGTCTTCATTTGTGCCGTCGTCGTTGTGTTGTCACATCGCTGCGTTCACCTGTGCGTCTCTGTGTATGTCGCTGCGTTTCACACATTGTCTGTTTAGTGTCGTCTTTGGGTTCGTTTGTTTGTTGCTGTGTTGGCCAAGATAGTTTTTTTTGTCTGATTTTTATTGCAACTACTTCGTCGTCACCCCACTGTGACTGTATGTGCTGTTATATTTTCGTAACCATTTCCTTCCAAGGAATTTTCTGTTATGTCAATCCTTTTTAACTTTTGACATCAAATGGTTTTGGCTCGTATACTGTGTATGTGCACATTCTTTATTTTGTCTGTTCCTGAGTTGTCTTATGATATACAATGAAACCAGTAATGGTGTATGTATAAAAAAAACGTGAGCATGTCTTTCAGTATTAGCCACTGTTGTGTTACATTTGACCTATCGTATCAAAAAACTATGTATTAACACAGTACGTATTTTATGACAAAACTTATAAAATTATTGAATTTGTATTATATATTATACAATATTATTTCGCAACGTATTTATAACGTATTATAAACGTCACATGCAATGAATGCGTCGCGCTGTTTAAGATTTCTGTTAGCGGAACGAAAGGTAAACAGCTGTCTCTTCTTTCTCTTTATCCCTTTCTCTCTTTACAAACGCCATGGAAATGTTTGCGCTCGCTCGCCAAGTATAGGCCGCGCTTCTCCCTACTTCCTGTTAGTGATATTCAAAACTACTCTTCCCCACAGTGAGAAACATTCAAAGAACTAAGCCGAGGGGTGATGAACTGCAGGCATTAATTAGGCTGCATAGAGATTACGAATGACGAGTTACTGCTTGCCGGGTGAATCCCAACACTCACGGAAAAATTCTGTTCACTTGCCCCGAGTCAGACGCCCGAGTAATCCGCGTTTGTGCATCTTTAGATTATTTTTTTTGGTGGCGTGAAAAGTCTTAAAAATCACACCGAAACATACGGGTAACCGAACATAGGGGAAGGTCGGGCAGTACCGGACACCTTAGGTTTTCTTTTAATAAAAATATAACTTACTGCAAAAAATGAAATGTACATATGTCTCTGGAATTGTACTTTAATTATTTATAATGCCTAATAAAGAAAATGGGCCAAAACATTTAGAAATATTAGTATTTTACATTTGAACAAACAGTGGTATTTGGAAGTTTCAGTAAACTGGAGGGTTATATCGGACAGTCATTTCCCCTTCAGATTTTTACAAAATACCGCCTGTAAATAACATTTAGGTTTTCTTACAAACATCACACTTATAAAATACAGCATCCCCTTCAAGGTCAGCACAGTTTTCATGTGCCCATCCTTTACATATGGTACATTGTATCCAATCCTCACTGAAATTTTCACCGCAAATGATACAGTCAGTAGTCTCTTCGTTTGTTGCACATGGAACTTTTGGTTGGGGTGTTCTATGCATTGATGTTTTTCTGAGATGTTTCCCTTTTAGTTTCTTAGTGGTTTGCGACTTTTGATTCACATTCAACTTGCATCTTTTTGCTTCAAGCTCATTTTTGTATGGGCTAGATGTTAGAACTTCACTTCTGTCTCCCCGTCGTTTTCGTGAGGCCAACTTGGCAACTGCACTGCTAGGAAGTGGAGAAATTTGTTCTACTACATTGAAGGCTGAAGTGTGCAGTACAGTGCTTTCAGAACCTTCCATTCTGGAGCATGATGGAGTTGACATTTGCTGTGTTGTTAGACCTACTGCTTGATCTGAAGTTGAAGGCTCTGGTGAACTCTGTCTTCGAACACACGGTGGAGATTCTTCTTGAACAGTGATTGGTAAGTCATTCAAACTAGTATGGAAATCCAAGTCTGTGAATATGCTACGGTTGAGTGGGTAAATTCCAGTGCACATGAATGCTGATTGAGCGAGTTCCATTCTGCAGACTTTTGCTAATGCATAGTTAACCAGTCCAGCTATGTCCTTGAGAGCAATTTTCAGCTTTGGATATTTTCGCATCCACAAAGAACATGCTTCATTGAAAGCATTCTTAAATGGCTTCATAACTACTCTGTCCAGTGGTTGCATTTTGTGAGTTGTATGAGGTGGTAAACTCAGGATATGGACGTGGTGGGAACGAGCAAACAGAATCACTTCTAAGTCCTTGTGACTTGAATGACCATCAACAATTAACAGTGTAGGGTTCTTTTCACTTGGCACAACTCGTTCAACAAATAATTTGAACCATTTTAGGAATCCATCTTTGGTTATCCAACCACTTTGTTGTCCGTCAAACACACTTCCAACAGGAGCATCTTTAGTGAGATCCTTATCGATGCGAACTCTGGGGAAAACAAAGAGTGGGGGAACAAACATGTCTCCAGAAGCATTGATGCATAAGAGAACAGTTACATTTCTTCCTCTTTCGCCTGATGTTAATTTCCCCACTTGTTTCTTTCCCTTTATTGTCATGACTTTCAGTTGATTGTTGTGAACACAGGATACCCCAGTTTCATCTGCATTAAAGATCCGCGATGGACTAAATGAATATTTGTCCATTAATTCAGTCAGCTTTTCATAAAACCGATCAACTTGTTCTTTATTAAACCCTGCAGCTCGCTGCAAACTTGTGGATTCTGCAGACCTTAGGCTCAAATCGGGGTGCCTCTTCATGAACTCATAATAGAAGTCTTTCCCAGCCCTCTCTTTTTGCTTATTGAAGCGATGATCAATATTTAGGTGTTCTGCCAAGTCAAAAGATAATTTAAGAAATTCATCTCGAGTTAATGGCATGAGTTGTCTATCTAAAGCTTTAACATGGTTGTATAACTGCTCCTCGTGTGCATCACTGAATGTATTACTGAAAGTACCCATGTGTGGTTTCATAATTGCCTCATTTCCCGAACCAAGTTTAATGAGTCGATCACCTAGTGTACTCTTCGGAACAGAAAATTGTTCACTTGCTTCTCTAATGCTCATTTCTTTATTTATAACATGCTCTACTGCTAATTTCATATCTTCTTCTTTCCACCTTCCCCTTCTTTTCTCCATTTTCTGCAAATAGAAAGAATACTTGAATCAGAATAGACGGGAAATTACTCTACCATTGTGTCCGATACCACCCGCAACCGTCCGATATAACCCTCCAGCAGGTTGTCCGATATTACCCGACGGACATGCCATCGAAATTACGTCATAAAATATTTAGTATTTGTCGCACACAGATGTTACACTGTATGGTAATATATAAATGGTTAGTACACAAGTTACTATACTTAAACTTATAAATATCTTACTTGTTATGTTGTAACAACCCGGCAAAGTTATCTTCGTGCAGAAGATCTTGGCCTAAAATCAATAAAACGTAGCACTACTCAACAAGCAGACAACGCACGAACTCATAATGGCGACACTGCGTGTCCTTCACAGAGACCTACGAGACAAACGACCGACTGGTGCTGCCCCTAGCGCGCACCTCTGGAAACTGGTACTGTCCGGTATCACCCGCTGTCCGGTATTACCCGACCTTCCCCTAAATGTGTACCGTAACGAAGAGGTCTGTATCATCTTGCCTTAATAATTCCCTAACTACTAGTCTTAGAGACGTAAGTGCGGTGTCGTTATTTAACGCATACAGTCAGCTCGCTGACACGACCTCGTGTTTGCGTCGCGGGCTGGCGGGTTGGTGGAGGAGGGGAACCGCGCGGATTGGTCACAACCGCTGCTCTCGCTCCTTTCTACTCAGCGCAGCTCGCGACTCAGACGTGACGGCGCGGTACTTCGTGTGTTCGTGTGTGGAGTTTATTTAGATCGACAGATCACGTATTTAGCGCAATATCTATATGTACAAATGTAAAGTAGGTCTATAAGAAAGTCAGCCTCAGTCCGTGCAAGAGTCAGAGGAAGATATAAATCACGACCATGGTTGTAAGAGGAGGCTGTGGTCCACGCACAGACGCCGAGCGAGCGAGACTGTCTCTGGAGTCGCACAGTAGCCACGGCTAGCTCAGTGAACGATGCCGACACCTCGACACCTCTACTGCTGTCGTACCTGCACCAATGTACATATTAATAGAAATAAATAATTATGTACCATTCGGCGTTTTTTTGTATTAAAACTTTCAGTACGCAGTCGATGTCTCGTTTTGATTTCAGCCCACTACACTAGGAGCGACTTGCTAATATAAGTAGTCGTTTCACTTTAAACCAACGGTCTGTCTTCCCGACACAGCCCCACCTATTTTTTCGTTGTGGAATTGGAGAATATAAATCCCCCTACAAAAATACTTATAAAAAAATCTTCCATTCCCACCAACAAAAGGAAAGCATTTGAAAGCAAACAGCGGGAAAATAGGTTCTATAAAAACCCCCCTCCTTTTTTTTCACAAATTAAATTCTATGTACGCTACTGGAAAGCAACGCTGACTGCAATGATTTTTTTTTATTCCGATCGTGATGACGCACGAGAAAGACAGAGATAGTGAACGGGATAGAGAAAGAAAAAAGAGAGAAAATAATGTAGAGAGAAAAGAGAGGGAGGGAGAGTTGTATATGGTGGGACGGAGAGAAATAGAGGTAGAGAGAGAAAGCGAGAGAGTGGGAGAGTGATAGAGGGAGAAAGAGAGAGATGGAGAGAGAGAGAAAGAGAAGAAGATAGAGAAATAGAGAGAAGGAGAAGAGAGAGTTAGACATAGAGAGAGAGAAGGAGAGGAGAGAGTTAGACATAGAGAGAGATAAAGAGAGGGAGAGCGAGAAAGCGAAAGAGGGGGAGTGAGATAAAGAGAGGGTTAAACAGAGAGAGAAAGAGAGCGAGAAAGAGAGGAAGAGAGAGAAAGAGAGAGAAGGAGAGGGGAGAGTGAGACATAGAGAGAGATAAAGAGAGGGAGAGCGAGAAAGCGAGAGAGGGGGAGTGATATAAAGAGAGGGTTAAACAGAGGGAGAAAGAGAGGAAGAGAGAGAAAGAGAGAGGAGAGGGGAGAGCGAGAAATAGAGAGAGATAAAGAGAGGAAGAGCGAGAAAGCGAGAGAGGGGGAGTGAGATAAAGAGAGGGTTAAACAGAGGGAAAAAGAGAAGACAGTGATAGAGGGAGAAGGAGAGGGCGAAAGAGAGAGCGAGAGAGGAGCTGTGAACAGGGTAGGTGTTCGGAGAACTGACGACTCGTGAAGGTGTCCCCGGGTCGTGCGGGCGTGCGAGAGGGTCACCCACCTTCCTGTGCACGCTGTTGTAGTCCTGGTCGTACTTGCGCGGTCCCGCGGCCAGATGTCGCGGCCTCGCCGCCGTGCCGTGTAGCCTCAGCGCCAGCCAGCCCGCGCTGCCCCTGTAGCTCGGCAACCCGTCCTGCGATACACACACACGGACCCCTCACAGTTCCAGTCAGCACTCTGTCCTCTGTCTCCTGTATTCTACTACACTTAGTGCAGGGAATCGCACCTCGCTCTGACTGTGCCCAGGGCTGTTCCCTGTGTCAATGCAGGTTCAGTCCGGGACCAAAGTGGCACGGACTTAATCCAGACTTGATATAAGGAGAAAGTCATGGCTTTAATCGCTGCCACGGCTGGCCAATCCCCGCACAAGGCACACGATGCGTGTGACCTTCTATTCTTGCACTGCTAACTCCGTCACGACTAGAAGTACAGACTTTGGCCTTGAGACGCACCCAGGTGTCTCTCTCCAACCCGGACCACTCCTACAAAAATACGCATGTTTTTGGTTGGGTTACTAAAGCAAACCGGCAGTTCGTTTGGCAGCAAGGATAGTTTTGGCCTGAATTTGTCTTGATATGTTGACCCTTACGTATGTTCCTACAAAATTATATTTGATGCCGAACACCATCGTGCATTAATATTTTCTCTAAAAAAAATAAAAAAAATTAGCGTTTAGTGATAACGGGAGATAGCCGCTGTTGATCCCGCATTTCCATACATCCGGCCCCCTGCCAAGTTCTCATCATTGGAAGTTTTCTGAACTTAATGGAAAAGATCATCAAATACACTGAAAAACAATGTCATCGGCAAAGGTGAACGTGCGACCAACCACTCAGGAAAATTTTTTTTTTCTCTGCTTCTAAAAAGATTTCTTTGGAAACCAGTTGCCAAGAAATTGTTTTTAATATTACGAGAAAAATAACTTTGTACAACATATAGAGGTAGTTATTTTTTCATCGAAATAATATTGAGTATTTCTTACGAAAATTGGCGCATAATTTTATATTTTAATTGATTTTTAATTCAAGCATAATTACTTAAAACCATGGGAAAGATAATAGAATATTCAAAAGTTTAACTTTATTTTTTTCTACATGCTTATCATTTGCGCAGTTATATATGATAAGCTATTCAGGGAACGGTTTACAAATAACTTTAACTATTGGAGGTACCGGGACAACACAAAGCATAAATGCTTGGGTAAGAATTCGTATCCAGTGAACACTATTTTGTAGTGACAAAGTTTTTTTTCCACGTAAATGTACAAATTTGCAAATACCTGTAATGTTACAATAATATTTATGTTACATTTGGGTAAAAAAAACATATTTTAAAGAATTCTACGTTAAATTTTGTGTCCGAGTTTCGTATAGTAACATGACCAACATGAGAAGACATGAATTCGCTCGTTACCGAGGCAGATGTTCACACATGACCGGCGGGCACTGGAAGACTCGCTAACAATTTTTGACGTGACAACGTCTAATAAATCGATGAACGCCGGCTGCACGCACGAAAAAGGATGACTCATTTTCCCGTTACGCTCATTGTACGCTTGCGCCGCATCTATCTCTCTTCCACTCGATTGGAACAACCGTCGACTTGACTTTTTCGAGGCACATTCAACTTGAAACACTCCCATTCGTTTCCTACTTTTCCTATCATCGTCCTATCCTTAACAGAATAACACAGATTGGAAGAAGTTAAACAGCAAACATGTACAAAAGTTATAGTTAAAATAATCTCTTCGTTAAAGTAATAAACATATTCGAATTGATGAGTGCAAATAAAAGTCAATATATCAATTAAATTGTAGATTTCATTTCACTCCTTTGTATCCATAAAAAATAGAGATAATTCAATAAAAATGATTCAATTTTATTCATTAAACTATGCAATCATTTCATCAATGTTTTGTTATGAAGTTGTCACGTTAAACTATCGTCCGTAAACTGACTTTACCGACAACCAATTTTTTTTTTATCATTGTGTTGCGAGTCGAAGCCCGGCCCACCACGCCTCAGCTCTACCGTGTATCGACGGCGCGACGGCGGCTAACGAGAGAGCGTGTGTCGAAAGTCGGGTATTAACGCCTCGCTGCGCCGCGCTGCCACTGGTGTTTCGCCTCAGCTGTCCCCCGGGTCCGCACCGCACGCGCAACCACGGCCGCGTTCACGTGACTACGTTCTCGTCATACACTCCCCTCCACCTTCCCCCCGCCCGCGTCTACCTGTGAACCATCCCAGCGTACATTAAGGCTTAGCTCACCTGTTTTGGAATCATTCGTCTAAATATAACATCGGCGGTGGTGCGGATACGGGGATTTTTTTTTCCAACGGGGGTCAAAAAAAGCATACGTCACCAACACGGTAGTCCGGACATGAATCACTTCATGTGTACCCTGTTGATCCAGCCACTGTGTCAGCTCACCATTCAGCAACAAAAATTACTCACCGCGTTTACAGAAATGTAGCAATGAGAATATATCCCCACATTATCCCCCCTCCCCTTCCACGCGTCCTTTGCCAAATTTGGGTTAGTGATCGCCACGCGCGCTAGAAGCCATAACCTCACACTTCAATAATTCACAGGAGCGATAAAACCATGTATCCAATCATTCACGCTGGTGGACCGCAACAGTAACGAACTTGGGGACGAAAAACCTGCGAAGAGCATTGGCGTAGCTGTGTTAATAAAGTTGGGGGGGACAAATAATGATTTTGATGTCATGTAAACCCATTCCCCTCTTACTAAGACGGGGGTCCGGGGGTCCTCCACCGGAAAATTTTTGATTTTAAAGTGCAAAATATCGTTTTTTAAGCAGTTTTTGTATCTAACCAATGGATACATCGAATTTAATTTATTATTGTTTCCTTAAGATAAAATTTGAGAGTGAAGAAATTACAAATAAAGTTGGGCAGAATAATATTATAAAATAAAAATATTACGGTCTGGAAAGTTGGGGGGGGGGACAGTCCCCTCCACCCAAAAAGTTCAGGGGGACACGTCCCCCCTGTCCCCCCCGGTGCCTACGCCCCTGGCGAAGAGTCTTTACAGTTGTATGACTCGCTACTCCATTCTTTCCTGCTCTAATCATCCCCCACGCGAACATCGAGCTTCCCACTCCTGAGCGTTGCGATTTGCGTTACTCCCTGATGAGTCATCGCTAGGGGCAGGCATTTTTTCGCGAAAAGATCTGAGCAATTATTAGACTGCAACAAGCTATACCCGCACCTGTGGTTTCTTCCTTTTGATTGGCGACCGTCTGTGAGAGACGTCGTTGCCTTGTTTGACCGAGCCACTCAGGACGCGTTTGCTTCCACACTGAATCACTGTGATTGGTGTTGTTACAATCGATATGTACGTGGGAGTAACTCACCCAATCACGAAACACAGACGGTGTTACAGTGTTTTAACTTTCATCTAGTTACGAAATCTTTTCGCGAAATCTGCATGCCCTTAGTCATCGCGTTTTGATAAAGAAATTTCACTTTAGAAAAATACCTTACTTGTAAACATAATTCCGAGGTTTATTCGGCACTTTGAAATACTTCATTGGTATGTGTCGAACTCTTTAAGTGGTGGCACGTATTCTTAAGAAATCAAGTTTTCCAATAACTTCAGAATGGCATTTAGTATATAGCTTGCTTGTTATTTATTGGCTGGTTTAACGTCAAAAAACCAGTGATAAAATTTGGCCGAATGTGAGTAGTGCAGCAGAATATTAAAAAAAAAAACTAACAGCTAAAAAAATATACTTACAGATTTGTTTTATATACGTGAAGGGTAATAAGGAATAATAGTGTGGCATGATAGCTATAGGCATGCGATTATAGACACATTCTTAAAAATGACTAAATATAAATAATCACATGGGTACCGATTCAAGCTGTAAATATAGTTCACCAAATTAAGCCTCTCTTATGTTTTATTAAGGTTACGTAGTTTTCTAAAGAATATTTCTCAATTTAATAGTAAAAAGGTACAAAATTAACATTTATTTGCTGTGTATAAAACTCACTTGATTTTTTTAATCGTCTTTCCTCACCTGTAACCTGTAGAAGAGAATTTGCAAGTGTTTACAACAGTTCTTTGATGTAAAACACTCCATAAATAGCACCGTTTCTTAACCTATGGGTAGAAATATTTAGTATCACATAAAAAAAAACTACTATCGGCCATATAAATCCTACAATCCCTTACTGAAAAAAAAATAGTATTACAAATTTGTTAATTTTAAATGAAAAATTAAATTGTATGTAAAAATATTTCATATCCTTACGCGTTCACGTGCAAAGATAAAACGTCGTGCAAGATTTTAATGATTTAAATTTTTATACCATATACACATCACTGTTTAATACTAGTGGGTTTAGTGGGAAACAGATTATGAATTAAATTTTGAATAACAACTCGTGAGACTCATACACACGGTCAAGACTTAAGAACTGGCAAATTAAAAAAATGTCCCTTCCTTTGTATATGTGTGGAGAAAAATGAAGAATAATAAAATAAAAAAGTACTTGGTTAAAAATAAAGTTTAATTATATTGTTATACCTCGGAGGCATAAGTCACCGTATCTACTTTTGGGCAAAATGCACTTTTAACCATAAACTTAACCACCTTTTGACGTTCTTTCTAGTGACATACAGCACTGATATCTACGATATGTCAAAAATTCACATATTTTGGGTAGAAAATAATTGAGTATATGAGTGAGACAATATTTAAAATTTTTAAACTGCTGTCTTGAAAAATATTTATTTTCTGACATAGTGTCGTATGCCTCCAAGCTACAGATCCGTACAAAAATAATATCGTACTGTAATAATTGCACTTAGTTGGCAAGCTTGTAATGCACACGTAATTTTGTAGCAACTCTTCGCTTACCTTATCGACAATTTCCAACTGCCACACGCCTCTAGGATCTTCGCCCCAGGTGAGAACTGACATGAACGTCCAGTTCTTAAAGCCGTAGTCAGACTTATCTAGTTTTCTAGTGGACAGTAGCTGTACTCTTGTCCCTGTGGATGCACAGAATACGAACGAAGGAAATCCAGCTCTTTGATTCTGTTTGCTTTACACTGGTTACACTGTAACCTATCATTAATGAAGTTGATCAAGAAATAATTAAGTATTAGTTTTCTTTTCCCGTAGGAAAAGACTTTCAAATGAATAATTTTTATTTTTCCAATAGGTATGCCATAAGAAGTGTAAACAAAAAAAGTATATCTTGAACACGAACTAAATCCCAATACTTAATTATATTATATAAAAAAATAAAATTAAAAATATCACAAATATCTTCTCTCCTTCCACAAGTTTCAAAAGAAGATAACACACCATTTGAAAACTGCTCAAATTAGTACAGTAGTGTCTGTTCAAGAAAAAATTTAAAGAATGCGCTTAGGTCGGATAAGTAGTTCTTGTCCAGCGTTTCGTTTTTAAATGGTTACTATAGAAGAGTAGGTAAATATTTCTGAAACACCAGTTTCCAGGATGAGATTTAGGCATGAAACCCGGGTGAAGATTCTTGAAACCACTCAAGGAACTTGCATTAGACCTTTAACTTCATTTCTCTTTCATGTAATGTTATATAGTTATCACTAAAATGTTATAGTTATCCTAAGCACGACGATACGACAGCGAGCTAGTTCACAGACTTGCTCTTAGAGGCTATGCCTCGCTAGAAGCACCATCGAGCGTCACACTTATCATCCTGATTAAGTAGCCCTATTAATTAAATTTCGTGAATGGTCATTGTAAAATTCTTGATATGTGATATCTGCTTCGAAAATATATGAATTTTTGAAATTTTAATATTAAAATTTGCTATAGCTAGAGACCGGAAAAATTCGCGAATTCATTTCGCTATAGGCTAAAATACAAATAGTTATACCTGAGTGCTGCCTCTTCTATTGGCTCACAACTCACCTGGATGACTCTGGGCCAATGAGAAACGCCCGACCAAAGCTGTATCGAATCACAGGCTGCTACTTTGGGACGTCTCACAAGACGGCAGCCAATGAGTGGGTGGCATTTGACCGAGTGTACGTACGTAGAACTATGGAGTTCATCCTGCAGGTCATTGAACCCGCGAATTTTTCCGGTCCCTAGTTATAGCTAGAGTCCCGGAAATTTCGCGGATTCCTCTGGCCTCAGGATAGAATTCATAGTTATAGGTGTGCTCGACCCATGTTTACTTTCCCATTGGTTGATTTCTTAGCGAGAACATTTTTATCCTTGTTATTTGGCACTACCTGATTCGCTTACTTCTCTCCTAGCTGGACATCGTTAGCTCACGGTCGTAGAGGGGCGTGTCCAGATAACTGCGGTCCAATCATGAACACAGTGCGACTGTGTGGAGGTTTGCATTCTAGCTTGCGACTAAATTAATCCGCGAAATTTCCGTGGCTCTAGTTATAGCTAGAGACCGGAAAAATTCGCGGATTCATTTCGTGATAGGCTGAAATTCAAACATGTGTATAATTCTGCTGGTTCTGCTATTGGCTCTCTGGGCCAATGAGAGACTATCGACCAAAGAAGCGTCGAATCACAAGCTACCCAGTGGAGACAACTCACAATTTAGTACCCAATGAACACGCGTGTTTACTTGAGAAGTGCAGAGGATAATGGAGGCTATCCTAGAGGTAATTGAATCCGCGAATTTTTTCCGGTCCCTAGTTCCAGCGCGGTGACTGTTGATGCCAGAAGGAGGTGGGAGGCGACCGGCGCGCACCTGCGGCGGACGTGAGGTGGATCTGCAGCACGCCGCGCACCGGGTAGGCCAGCTCCACCGTCACCTGCGCGTGCTCCAGGTGGGCGACCTCGCAGCCCGCCGTCGGGAACACAGCCGTCAGCGGCCGTCCATGCGCCAGAGAGCTGTTGGCCCTGCGCGCGGCACACTGCCTCAGTTCGCGGCACCACGCACACACGCAACACCACAACACACAACAAAACAATACACATAAAACACAACACAATTACAACACACACAACACACGTAAACACAACACAACAACACATACAAAACACAAGACGCAACAAAAAGAACACATACAACAACACAACACACAACACAACGCACAACAACACAACAACATAGCAAAACACATACAACACACACTATAAACTCACAACACATACAATACACAAAAACCCAACACAACAACACATACAAAACACACAACAAAAATTACACATACAACAACACAACACACAACACAACACACACAACAAACACAAAACACATAAACGCACAACAAACATAAAACACAACACAGACAACAGACACACAAAACTACATACACACTAAACACACACACGCACGAACACACAGTAGGTATCTATTATCTTAGAAATTACGGTAAATTAACGGACTTTCCAAAGAAGAATTCACCTCAAATAAACAGAGAGTTATTCTTAATTTCAGAAAAAAATTGAATCTTAGAGAATGTACACCGCATTTCGACTTCCGAGTTATGTTTTTAGTGTAAACACGCGCGTATAATAAATTATAGTTTTTGCACAGGAGTATTGACAAAAAAATTTTTTTCAGTTTTGTTTACATATATGCCAAGATTATTTTTGTGGATTCATATTCAAAGTGAATTTAATACCCGCAAATTTACGAAAATAACCGGTAATAATACGAAAATCCCTGAATAATATGTAACCAGCAGTCTTCGTAAATGTATGGTCAAAATTTTTAACGGGTTTCACAGTTGGATTTTACAGTTAATTTACTGAATCCTTAGAGCCACGATTATTTATTATATTCATTACGTACCAAAGTATACTTTAAGTACTCTTATAAATATAGCACATTTAAGTTGATTAGATTGCAGTGCTCTGGGCCAGTTTGTTATCAACGATGTGAGCTTGTTATCGACGCATTATCACTCTTAAAAGGCTTTATTATTTATTCGCAAGTTAAGTCCAGCCTGAAGTAAAACGAATCCACAAAATAGTTGTGGCTACAGGCATCGTCTACGAAAAATTCACCTCAAAATACACGAAGGGTTCTCCCCGTCTTTATCATTAAACTAGGTCTCCGTAGAAACTATGCCAGATTGTCAAAATCCGTCTCCTGAGTTACGCTGTAGACAGTCTGAACATGGACTTCGGATGAAGAAGTGTGTGTTTTTGCTCTAGACTAAGCAAGTTTTTGAAAAGTTTGGTTAACACTCGCCGATGATTCTTGGAAGTTCATGTTCGAGGACAATACCCTCAGAACTGTAAATTTCCGAAGATCCCTGAATACCGTAAATTAAAGGCGGACTTTTTTTTTATGAATGCTCCAGTTTCAAGGAGCTATTCAGCGGGAAACGCATCACAGATACATGGTTTTACTTAGTAATTTAGTGTTGATATTACTTATAAAATAAAATAAAAAAACTTGTAATTTATTAAAGTTTTGGTATATATGGTATATAAATCACTGCGTATAACTAAAATAAACAAGAACTGAACAACACCATTGGATGAACCAGATACGAGCAAATGAAGCATTGTAAATATTTCCATTCACTCTCACTCATTAAAATTTTTATAAATAAATAAATAGTTACACTCAGTGTAACTGATCCATGCAGCGAGACTTTGGATAAGTTCAAATTCATCCGATAGGATACCTCCAAAGAAGGTCTCATATGAGTAAAAATAACGATTGAAAAGTATCGAGTACAAAGGCATTGGTATTGATACATAAAATTATCGATACTTTTCCCGTGAGCCTGTTCACAAACAACAATGGGACTATTTAGGATGAACGTCTCGACGATATCAAAATCATACGAGACGATGAAGAAAGACAATGGATATCTGAATGGATGTAAGGCCTGAGGGAAAAAGAGGAGTATCTCGAGAAAACCACCACTGTATATTGGATGCCCCCACCACGTTTACCACTAAAGAAAATACCAACTGGGATCACATTGGTGGAAGCAAGTTGCCTGTCCACACATCCATGTCTCCTCGAATAAACCAGCTACGCCGGAATTCGAGTAGCGAGTTCTGTGTTAAGCTCGCGAACGGCAGAAGAATGTTCTTACTACGAGCTTGACTAGGTTTTTTTTAAGGTTTGTTGATAAACCAATAAATAATTCTCGGGAGTTCTTATACGAGGTAAGTAAAGGCAGCAAACACTTCTCAAATTTACGAAGATGTGAGGATAATTTATAACCAGCATTCATCGTTAATTTACGGTAAATATTTCAAATGATATTTTCGTGAATAACAACGTAATTCAAATGTACATATTAAGTTTCACGCCGCCCTGTTAAAAGACGATACCTCCAATATTATAATGGGTTCCGAATCTCTTTTGTGCCGATTCAGCGTTAAATCAATTTTATCCGTTCTAACGTGTTGTGATTGAATACGCTTCTTTTGCCTCATTAAGCAGGCGACCTAATGTTTTTGGCTAGAGAAAACATGAATTACTATATTTGGTTCTTAAGTTCTTGTCGAAATTGCCTCTTAACCGCAATAAATATGATAAAAACGCACAACTATTAAATATCTTTTGGCTGATAGCAAATGATAAAAAGCAAATCATGGTCTATAATAATTTTTCTCTTAATTTTTGTTGTTTATGTAACGGTCATTAAAAATTTATGATTTTTAAAACAAATCAGCGTAGTTTTGCAAAATCGCGAAAAATGTACCCTTTTTTTTTTAACTAGATGCAGGCTTCGTGCAAATATACAAAAAAAAATCAAACACACAAACATTTATTTAAATAATCCTTTAAAAATAAGCATAACTTCTACTACAATAAGGAATTAATATAAATCTCAATTGGTTTAAATAATTAGTGTGATTAGTAATGATTATTGAAATGTTTAGTATTGTATTAATAAAGAAGTTAAGTGTTAATGAAAAAACTACTTAATTTTTACAAGAAGGTTATAACAAAAATCCTATTATCTTAAACATATTAAAAGTTTTAGCTTATCTGAAATATAGGTACTAATGGTCCTAAAAATTTGGTGAAACCTGTACCAAACTATTAATTTTAAGGACAACACATTCTATGTGGGTGCTCGATGGGTAGCATAGCCACGGCACTCACAGGGGCAGGGCGGTGACCTCGCACTCAAGCTTGGGCGGCACGGAGGTCCAGTTGGCGGCGGCGGTGACCAGCGCCAGCGCGTTCATGAGGCCGTAGCCGAAGCGCGTGCTGGCCCAGAAGCCGGCGGCGTTGCGCTGCCAGCCGTCGTTGTCGCTGAGCGGCGCGTACTCGGAGGTCCACACCACCAGGTGCTGCACGTCTCGCCACGTCAGCTCGGGGCTGCGGGCAACACGCTCGCGGCGCTCTCACACGCCCTCACACACACTTGTGATTGTACACATAGAGATGGCCGAACGCTACACTCAGATTATTCTCATTTAAGAATGTTTTCTTTCCCCTATATTTTTGATAGATTATTGAAATTTACTTTTATTTTAATTTTTTTCTTTTTTGAATTAATATATTATATATTACCTAATAATAATTTTTAAAGAAGTTTTAAAAAATTTATAATTTTTTTTTGTTATTTTGAATGTTTTCCATAAAAGGGTAATATATTAAAATACTGAATGTAAACAAATTCGGCTATTAGCACACAAACATTTTTTTTCCTTGTGTAACCTAGTGTAATAATGTAAATGACGCAAAAAAAAAAAACAGGAAATTTTTCTTATTCATAGATACCTTGCATAATTTCAGGCAATGCAAGGATAGTTCCTTACAATAGGGTATGGTTTATTACTCTTCTAATGACCTCGCTGTCGACGAGATTGTGGGAAATCTTGGTTTTGCATCTTTCATTTGAAACATCTATAGTCTCTTTGAAATGTAAATTAAACAATTAAAGGCGCCAGACACTGCTAAAAGTTAGGCTGGGAATTATATATTTCAGAAAAAAATAAAAATTCAATTTCTAGGATAAATCAAATTTTATTGTAGCGTACATATTTATAAACTTGTAATAATTGAAATTAATGTCTAATGTTCACTGCTGCCATGATTCTTTACCTATGTTTCTTGACATATAAATTAACGATAAACTTATTATGTTGATATTAGTGTATATGTTTATCAGTAATTGAATCCCAGGTCATTAATGATGATCCGGCTACTGGGTTGTGGGTGTGGATTGTGGATGGGTTCAATGACCCACTATCATGAAGTCACGGCAGCCATCTTGAGTGATGACATCACAATTGTACTTTTTGTTACGGTCACCATATTGAATTCTGACGTCACGGCGGCCATATTGGATGACTTTGACCATGAAGTTTGACCTTAGTGGCCGTCTTGAAATCTGCCATCTTGGAATCAAGCGCCCCAGTACCCTAACGTTACAATTTTAGAAACCGCCACCATCCTGCATGTGTATGATATCACCGTTGCACTATTCGTTGCCATCTTGAAGTTCTGTAATTTTAATGGACTGGGATTCAATTACTGAGAAACATATAAACTTATTATAAGTTTGAATGTGTTCGTTTGTGCTGTCATCGTTGTGTTGCCCACAATATCTGTTTCGTTCATCGTTAGGTTCATCTGTTCGACATCAGCTGATTTAGGCTTGTTCATTGAGGGTTTATGTTTTCATTTTTATTTCTTGATTTGCTTTCTTGGCGTTTTCCCATGGCAAACAGTGCAAAAATGCAATGGTGTATGTCCAAAAACTTGTATTAAATCAAAATTTCCCATTTCATAAATTATTTAAAGAACGTAATCTGAATAAAATTGAATGCTATAATCATATCCATTTTTGTCATGGTTTTGTTTTTAAAAAGTTATTTTTCAGTCAATTGAAAATCATACACAATTCTAGGTCCTTCCGTTATTTTTATTTTTATTATTTAGCATCGTTGCAATAACTTGAGTAAGCTTACGTCGTTTTTCCAATGAACTTCCCGTTCTTTTATCCTCTTCTCCTGTCCTAAACATACTACCGCGCGTAGTAAAAGAGGTTGGAAAATCTTCCTTCTCACTTGCGCTAAGAGAGGCATGATAAAATCTGCACACATTTGAGTTTGAGAATATAATGAGAAATTCTAGCTGACCAAGACACCAGTATTGTTAGTGTCAGAATTAAAATCTGAAATAAACTAACTGTGCTATATTTATACAGCCTTTATAAGTCTCACGCCATACTCAATCACGATTCCCCGTCTGTAAAGAACTGGCCTGACTGCGTCTGAGTGTAATATATTTTATACCCTGATTATGGAAAAGTGAACGTAAGGTATAACGAATTGCTAACATTTTTTTCCTTTGCTACGGCTTACAGTTTCTTTATATCTCTATAATAATTTAAAAAATGAAACTTTTCTTTAATATCGTGGACAGAAAAATATTTTCTTTACATATAGAAAAGATTTCTTTGGAAACCCGTTGCCAAAGGAATAGTTTGTAATACTACCAAAAATATGTTGTAACTTTGTACAATACTTGGCTATGGTTATTTTTGCACATATGAAAAATGTTTTTGAAATAATAGATACTTAATTTTGTCTTACGAAAATTGACGCATAATTTTATATTTAAATTCATGTTTCATTCAAACATATTTTTTCAAACCATCGATCAAATAAAGGAATATTTAAAATTAGGCTTTATTTTGTTTCATTATGCTTATTAATTTACAAATAACTAACTATAGGAGGTACTAGGACAACACAAAGTGGCTGGGTAAGAATCCGAACCCAGTATTATTGTGATTAATATTTTGTAGTGATACAGTTTGTTTTCATGAAAATATACAAATTTTCAAATATCTCAAATGTTTCATGAATAATTCTGTTCCATAAAAAAAATTACATTGTGGAATTCATCTTAGAAAACGCCACTTGCGTCATTAAAATAATGAAAAAGCTTTAACAAAACCTAGTATTTTTAATTAAGTGAAGGAAAGTGCTAACTCACTTGACCTCAAGCGCCAGAGCTATGATGCCAGCTGCTAGGGGCGCCGAAGCCGAAGTCCCCGTATGGCGTATCGTGCAAGAGTTGCGTAAGTCCGTAGTGGCCTGAAAAAACGACCCCCCACAAAACAAAAACAGTCGTAATCAATAAATACATTACAAGCAAAACTGTTTCTAATAAAATATTTGTTTTGGTTAGCTGTAATGCATAGGAATACAAATCATTCTGGACAAACCACATACTCGGGATTTCTTGTATTACGTAGAAAACAAGGAATCTGACTTAAAATGATAGGAGAACACACCAATCTAGATCGTATTTTGTCACAAACGTATGTGTTGTCAAGACTGTATGTCTTGTCTCTGTTGTATCGTCTAGCGTGGTTTTATGATTTCACCGTGAAGGTTTGTTGTTAGTCCATACTCAACCCACTGCATCTAAACATTTTTGTATGCTCCTGACCTAAAAACATCTGTGAAACTCTAAATAAGACATGAACATGTATTTTTTTGACCACAAAAAAACAAGGCTCTTGTTGATGTCCAACAGATTCTTCTTCAACATGCAATAAACACTGCAATGGCATGTGTGAACTTTTTTTGTATTGAATTACTTTTATCTTAGCTAGAATCATTTACAGAACATTTAAATGTTGATGTCAAATTCAACGTATCCTTTTAATATCCATCATATTTTGGACCTGTGATTTTTTAAATTAAGTGTGTTTGGCGTGATATTTAAAAATATTTGTATGAAACAAAACTTGTTGATTGTGTTATTAGTATCTAAAGCACGAAAACAAAAGACATAATAAGCATCTGCTAAGATATAAGGTTGGAGAAATTATATTTAATAACTGACTAATAATTCCTAGACATATTATACAACTGAATTGGCTTTTAAATTGCTTGTAATAAAAAATGACTTGTAAAGAATATATATATATTTGTATCAATATTTAAGAATATGAAACGTTTTCCACATAACACCCAACCGTAGACTACTTAGTGTTTTCTAAAACTCTGGTAGCAAATGAGAAAAATTAATTTATGCGTAGTCGCGTGTTTTTTTCAGGCTGCGTTCTCGTCGTCGCGACTTGCAACATGTACCGTGTCCTGCAGGACATGGTGACACGCTAGTCGCAAAGACCGCGACAATTCTTAGATGCCGGGCATCCGTTCCGAATTCCTTATGTTATAATAGAAAAGAAAAACGTTATTGGCAATTTCATTTTTGTAAATAGTTCATGTGACGTTACACTTTTGTAATACGCACACGATTATAAGCAGTGCTTGAGAGTAAACTGGAGGGGGTGAGGAGGAAAGCAGCTAAGTGGGTGAAGAGAAAGTGGAGAAGAATCGTTAGAAGCGAAAAGGGAAAACGGAGAGTATCTAAACAGCCCAGCAAAGCTGATGAGGTAAATGGGGTGATAGACCCTAAAGGAAAGAAGGCAGAAGGAGTGGCTAGTTAGGTTGAAAAGGGGGGGGGGGGGGGGAGAACTGAGAACTGAGACGACCAGTTGCGTCGGGGCAGCCTAGAAGTAGGAGGGAAAACACAAGGAAAATCTTTGAGGAGCGAAGAAAGATGGGAAAGGGGAAAATATCCTGTGGTTGTGAGAACGATAAGGGAATGGAATGTATTGGAAGAGGCCTGTGTATTGGCTAGGAGTGTAACTCAGTTCAGAAGGAGTGGGGGAATGCTGGCCACCGATTTTTTTTGTCCAATCGCAGGAGTTATTGATAGTAATAATAATGGTAAATAAATGTTTTATTAAATTCACAACAACACTAAACAACTAAGTTTATTCTACGTGCGGCTGTTTCTCGGTTTGACTTTCTGCATATCAGTGCTGCTAACAGACTGTAAATTAAAACTACATCCCACAACTATATGGAAATTCTCCCTCACTCAGACACAGTTTTTTTTATAATACATTACATTATTTATTTTACAATAAGTTTTGGAACTGTTCAATGGTTATGAAAATTAATTCTGACGTATTAATTATTGCTACTAAAATAAATGTGTTCTTACTTTAGGTAAATTTAAGAATAAAACTGTAATGAAGTATTTGACATTGTAATGGACATATAATTTCAAAAAAAAACACAAGGGGAACAAAATTTTAAATTTTAAAATTAAAATATAGAGAGAAAATTTAAAATAAAACACAACGAAAACATATTTAAGTTAAAAAATTTTATGACAGCAACAATGCTCATAATATGTTAATATATATTTCGGTACTGTTGCACAAATATACAGTATACATTTTAAACTACTTTGAATCAATGGAATTTCACTAGAAGGCTTGAGAACTGCTTAATTTAAATCTGGCTAGAACAGATTTAATGAAGTATCAGCGAAATAACACTTATTTGCAATAGTTTTGACTGATTTATACTTAGAATGTATCATAATTCATTGAAACGTATATTAAATTTAAAAAATTTTGTTATATTGGAACCTGTATTTATTTTATAAATTTGGATGGCATCTTCGCCGGTTTTAAGTCTATAACTGAAATAAACATAGTTTTAAATTATTATATATGGTAGAAAATTATATAATGAAACAAAATACACTTTATTGGATTTAATGGTCAATAATGTCAAATTAATTTTCATATAGTTACAGAAAATTTTTCTTTCCTAAACTAGAGAGCTAAATTTAATACTCTCCAAGATTATAAATAGGTGACAATTAATAATATAATTTCAAAAAAAATTTTTAATAATTATTTCAAAAAACTGGATACAGTGATTTCACAGGGGAAAAATAATGTTATACATGGTTTATGTATATTTCACACATATAGTTAATGTTTGTGCTATGTATTAACAAAGTGATAGAAAACTATTATGTGTGACTAAAAGAAAAGTTGAATTCAATACGTCTTTCGTTTTCTTTATATTCACGTCTTGAGCAAAGATTTATTTGTAGATTTTGGGAACTGTGGATTCGTGGTGAAATTGTGAAGTTGTATATTGTGGAATTCTGAAATTTTAAAGTTGTGGTCTTGAAGGGTGGCGATATTGTAGAGTGGTGAGTTCTGATTTATAATAGTGTAGATTTGTGGGGTTATGGAACTGTGGCATTGGGAACTTGAGTTGTTGTAGGGTTTTGTAGTTATAGAGTTGTGAAGTCGCGGAGTCTTAGAATTGATGCATTTTGAAGTTGTTACACTGTAATGTTGTAGAATTGTAAGTTGTTGAGTACTGAAATTGTAGAATTGTGAAATTTTGGAGTTGAGAAGATGTGGTTTTGTGTTATTGTGGAGTCGTGCAGTAGTGGAATAATGATTTAGTGGAGTAGTGGTGTAATGGAGTCACGGAGTAGTGGAGTCATGAAGTTGTGGAGTTTTAAAGTAGCGTAGTCGTAAGTAATGGAGTCATGGAGTAGTGGAGCTGCGGAGTAGTGGAGTCGCGGTGTAGCGGAGTAGTCAAATCACGGAGTGGCGCGGTCACCGTGAGTGTAGTAGTGTAGTAGAGGAGTAATCGAGTCGGGGAGTAGTGGAGTAGTGGAGTAGTGAAGTTGTGGAGTCATGAATTAGCGGAGTCATAAGTAGTGGAGTCATGGAGTAGCGAAGTTGCGGATTAGCGTAGCCGCGGAGTAGTGGAGCCGTGAAGTAGTGGAGTCGCGGTGTAGTGAGTCGTAAGTAGTGGAGTCATGGAGTAGTGAAGTTGCGGATTAGCGTAGCCGCGGAGTAGTAGAGCTGCGGAGTAGTGGAGTCACGGTATAGTGGAGTAGTTAAATCACGGAGTTGGCGCGGTCACACCGTCAGTGTAGTAGGGAAGTAATCGAGTCGGGGAATAGTGGAGTCATGGAGAAGCGTAGCCGCGGAGTAGTGGATCTGCGGAGTAGTGGAGTCGCGGTGTAGTGGAGTAGTCAAATCACGGAGTTGGCGCGGTCCCACCGTGAGTGCAGTAGGGGAGTGCCGGAGCGGCGGAGCGGCGCGCAGGGCACTCACGATCATCTGGTCGGAGTAGGCGCCGCTGGAGTAGGTGGCGGCCAGCGTGGCGGCGCAGCGCTCGCCGTACCACGGGAACTGGCCCTGCTGCGAGGCGCTGCCCACGGCCAGCGTGTGCACGGACGAGATGTAGCCGTCGCAGTCGCAGTTGTCGCCGCGGCTGCCGCCGTTGCCCGACGCCCACACGAAGATGGCTCCCTTGCCGCCGCGGCCCTGGGACAGCATCCCATATCCTCGGACATTCCTCACGAGCCCATCTCAGTGGGAAGCCTTCTTTCCACAGACGAGAGAGCCAATAGCCCGATCGTGCATCTTCGGTTTTTTTTTTTGGTTCATTGTAAATAAATATGGCGGTGTTGATAAAAAGGAAATACCATAAACAAGGCAAC
Source organism: Bacillus rossius redtenbacheri (assembly GCF_032445375.1). Taxonomy (NCBI): domain Eukaryota; kingdom Metazoa; phylum Arthropoda; class Insecta; order Phasmatodea; family Bacillidae; genus Bacillus; species Bacillus rossius. The sequence continues at coordinate 22,443,363 of NC_086330.1, read as the reverse complement.
GGTATTTATTTGTAATTGTTTTTAGAGGAAAATACCTAATTGAAGAAACGTACTTCGAGGATCTGTATATTTTTCATACACTATAAAATCTAGGAAGTATTTTGTCTTCCACAAAAATTCTCGGGACGCCCCATATTCCCGTGCAATTTTACGCAACTTGTAATGGTCAATTAGGTTAGGTTAGCTACATTATAAATACTTTAAAATATTGTGGACGGTTGATTTGGTTAGGATAGCTAAATTAAAGATACTTTGAAATCATGTAAACTGTTTCCTAGCGCTGGATAGCTACATATTAAAAAGTTATTTGCTAAGCAACCATAGAATGATTTTACAGTATTTTTAATGTAGCTATACTTACCTAATATAACCAACCATCCACAATGTTTTAAAGTATTTATAATGTAGCTAACCTATACGCCGTACGTGGTACGGGAAAAAAAGCGAGTATGAACTTCGGGGAACTTCGGGTGTGGTTCTCTCGTCTGTGAAATGAAGGCTTCCCCGTCTCAGTACTCCTCTGTGCCAGTAAGACGTCAGTGGGGTGAAGCTACAAGCGCTGCGTTGCCGCTGACACAAACTACGACACACTAGCCCGGCAACAAACACCCTCGGGCTATCTCTCAGCTGCACATTTCCTACACATCACGGTGTTTATTACGTTGTAACGATGTTTGTTTTCAGTTTTAACGGTAAACTGAATCACCATCGTTTTATTCTTTAACTATATCACCGACGCGTGAAGATTTATTTGAAACTCCTATTTACTATTCATAACACATCTTCTGTTGTCAAAGCGCCGTTGGTAAATGTTCACTGATTCTGCTGCATTTCCCATAGCTTTCACGTACATCATTTTCACATCAGTCATCCATATTCGCAGAAACGTACTAAACGTCAACACTTATCTCCCAAAGAAAAAAAAAGTAAACGTGCCACGTTGTAATACACACCAGATTGCTGGCTGCTGTTGCGTATAGCTAAATTCAACCGTCTGACCCTTACGGCCAATGGAAGGGCGGCTAATAGGAAGCGAAGTTCAAGTTTTGATGTTATTTTCGCAACTTTTATTTTCCAGTTTGACGGTTACGGTTATGGTTATTTCATTCTCAAAAATAATTTTATTTTTCATTTCCTGCCACTAATTAAATTGACCAGTAATATAAGAATTTTTTGTTCCTTAAATTCGGTTGTGAGTTGTCTCAAACTGAGTCTTTTTCTGTCTGATTTCTGGGTACCTTAACAAGTGGAAAACATTTTCACGTACATTCACACTCTACGTGCGTATGTAGATAAACAAAATCTTCTTTGCTCTTGGTTAACCGTTTCCATAAAAGTATTCGTTTCTCGAAAATTACATTGCATTAAAAATAACATGCGACAAAATTTTTTTTATTTGGTACTGGATGAGTAAATAATGTGTTAGAAAACTAATGATGTCCAAATACAATAAGGAAAAAAAAAACATTTTTAGAACTCTAAAGATGCATGGTCATAGATTTTATTTATAAAATTTTACGATAAAACATTTCCCAGTGCATTCGATCGAAACTTAGTTCAATAACTTGTTTTCTACAGAACATTGATTCGTTATGCGAGGGTTTTTACACGCAACCACGCAGCAGTTCAAACATCACCTTTATTGACATACTGCAAGATCTACTGAATACAAATCATGAGATTTCATTGATAATAGCTGAATACTCATGCTCTCTGGCCTCACGATTTCGTACCGACGTATGACATTCTTTGTCAACCAACTGTGAATACAAACAATCATGATATTAGCAATAGGACGTGTCTTCAAAGTAATATCGTGCCCACTCAATAACAATTCATGAAACATATCCGTGTGGATTTTACTCATAGTAATGTGTGTATTTGCTCAAATGCGCACATTACTATAAGTTATGACTTGATGTAGGCTTTTGGACATACGCCATTGCTAAAGCACATGTATGTCTGTAGAAGAAAACTACAAAAAACACAAAAGACAAAAACACAAATAAAGCAAAAAAATTGCTGTTTTTGGGTTCAATATTTTTGTGCTGTCATCATTTGTGGGTTTTTTCGTTTTGTTAATCCATTTTCTTTGTTTTTCTTTGTTTGTGACCATATTCCTGTTATGGAATATTATGTGGTGCTTATATCCTGTTGAAAACAGCAATGTTTTGCTTGATTTGTGTTTTTTGTAGTTTTCTTCTACAGACATACATGTGCTTTAGCAATGGCCAATGTCCAAAAGCTTACATCAATTCATGCACTCCCATTGCACAAATCTTTCAAAGATAATACTATAAGTTATATCTTGTCTTTATGTTAGAATGGACAGTTGAAATATCATTGCCAACCATGAAATAGCTCTCGATTAAAATATTTAAAAAAAAAAATACTATTTACAAATGCACTTCAGACACAGTTCAAGAAAACTCTCAAGATAACTCGTTTCTTGCATTGTGGAGCAACGTCTCTGTTCCGTAGCTTGCTGCCGGTGCGAACACCGCCGGGGTGTGCGGTGACTGTCGCCTGCTCCGGGCCCCCTCCCGGCTCCGGCTGGTCTCGCTCCGGGACTGGCTGGTCCGCCCGGAGCCGGGGAACTCGCCGTCCCGACTCGCCGCGGCTCCGGTAAAACGGTTAACCAAGAGCAAAGAAGATTTGGTTTATCTACATGCGCACGTAGAGTGTGAATGTACGTGAACATTTTTTTCCCACTTGTTAAGGTACCCGGAAATCAGACAGAAAAAGACTCAGTTTGAGACAACTCACAACCGAATTTAAGGAACAAAGAATTTTGAAATTACTGGTCATCAATTTAATCAGTGGTAGGAACTGAAAAAAAATTTTTTTTTTAAAGAATGAAATAACCATAACCGTCAAACTGGAAAATCAAAAGTTGCGAAAATAACATCTAAATTTGAATTTCGCTTCCTATTAGCCGCCCTTCCATTGGTCGTAAGGGTCAGACGGTTGAAGTAGCCGTCCTCGTCGCATCCCAGCGACACCGGGACTCGAACCAGCCGAAGTCTCCCACTCGACCTGCTCGCTGGCCGAGCGAGTGTTGTCTGCCGCTGTGCCCGCCACACCTAGGGCGGCCTTTTCAACTCGTCTGCTTGGGGGTCACTCGCCCGGTTACTAGCACTCGCCGGGCGAGTGTTGCTCGAAACCAGACACGTGTGTCATGCCTCGCCTCGCCACTGCCTTGCTCTCGCTCGGTATTTACTCGTTCGCCCAACTCGTCTTACTCGTCGACACTCGACTCGAACCCAAGACACCTCGGGCTTGGTGACGTCATGCCAACACTTCAGCTGGTGACACAGACTTACCCTCGGGGTAACGTCATCCGTCATTCGCCGAGAACACGTCTCCCTATGCCTCTGCAAGGACTCGGGTATGTATACCCTCCCAGGGACAACGGTCGTTATTAACCAGAGTATTCATTACCCCGCTCGCACGGAGCTGTGCAGAAAGCATAAGCAGCGGGCGATACCTCCGGGCCTGCGCCTCAGTCAATATACTATCTTCACCTCGTTCGAGCTCCGCGGGTTGTCTGACCTTGCAGGCGAAGGCTGAGCTGCCCTCGCAGTTCGGCAGCACAGCGGGTTGCGTCAAATCAGGGATCAGACGCTAACTCCTCTCGTACGTCGCGGTGCAAAACGTAGCGGGGTGGAAGAGAGCAACCGTTACAACCTTACAACTGCGAGGTAATAATTTAAACTTAATGATCAAATTCATCCAGAATATTAATTTACATCCGTTCTGAAGTCGGTGTGGATATATATGGTACCGGCATTCTTTTCCCGTATTTTCTTGAGTACTCACTGCCTGTGACATATGTATTTTTTTTATTAAGTGCTTGGCTATACGTCAACCCCATGAAAATTTACTGATTGCAGCATTTTATTGAATGAGCAGAAACGAGTTGAAAATCTAAAATTATATGCTCTCTCGCAACAATGTTTCCAATATATATATATATATATATATATATATATATATATATATATATATCCATTCAATGTTTTCTCTCTTCCATTTTAGTATTTTAGTTTCATAGTTCGCGAAGTATTTTATGTTACTGCAGTATAATTTTTGAGCGTCTTTCTCGTACGAACACGTAAATAAATAATTGACCTTTCCCATCTATTGAGCCTTTGCCTTTTGACCTTTCCCTTTGGAAGACTTTTTTTTAATCCTTTGTTCTTTTTCTTTGGTTGCCATGGTTATTTTCCGATATCTTTGGCGACATACATGTTAGTAAGAATTTTTTTTGGCGGTCTGTTAGAATCCCTCGTGCCAGGCGGATTATTTTCCAGCAATAAAGTGAACCTATTGAACTGGTTAAGTAACTGGTCATAGAATACGAAATAATAAATACGCAATAAAATATTATAAACATTATAAAACAATTTGCATGTAAAATATTTTGTTCAGATAAATACTTTTTACGCATTACAGTAAAAACTATTAGGATTTAGTTACTACAGATGTCTGTGGCACAAACTGTAATAGTATTTTTCAAACTTACTGTGTCATCTGCCACGAAGTATATGTTTTACTGAGTCATTTATCCGCAACAATTTTGTTGAGAATTGCCTATGAAAAGATTATAAGAAATGTCGTTAAATTAAAAATATGAGAGGCTATGTGGTAAGTAGGCTACATTACTGTGAATTCGACCTACTTTTCATTGAAAGAAAATTATTGCTCAAATAGTTATCATAAAATACAAACAAAATTATTATAGTTAAAAAATTTGTTATTTTTTGAAACTTTGTGATTTAATTTTACCAGGTCTAAGTTTCCTATATAAGCAATAAAATAAGTAGAAAAATTTACGCACACTTCAATTCAGTTTTTAAGCATATAATCAGCTGTCCCATGTCACTGTCGGTAACACAGTCTAGTCAACAGCACAGGGGTGGTTTCAAGAGGAGTTCATACATCGATCCTTCCTTGATTCAATGCCCATTCACGCCAAATTCTATTTTGAACCTTCCGCGTCACATTTTCAGAACTCGTTAAATAAACTACAAAGCAGATAGCTGCCAGTTTCATGCCTAATGCGATGGCGGAGCAGACCAAATTGCGTTAGTCTGCTACCCGTAACATATATCGCGGTAAGTGAATATTGTGCACGTTCAAACAGAGAGATCGGTTGGTACAATAATGACATAGAATAAATTATAGAATATTTCAAGCACCACCAACGATAGCACTATAGTTTTACACAAATGCTGCTTTATAGTAAAATACTACGTAGGCCTACATTATTGCATCGCCTTTAAAATAGCCAACTGGTACAAAAAATCAATAACTTCACAGGAGAGGGCTACAGTGCAAAAAAACAATTGTTATGTAAAACTGTAGTTTTGCATTCTGCTTTCATACATTTAACAATAGGTTCAAAAATAACCTGTGATACAGGTAAAAAAATAAAATTCTCAATAATAAACAATAAAAAAATAGAGGCCAAATGTGAAAAGTTACTGATGACTGTTTATTAATCGAATGCTTTATGGATATTTATTGCTTCGTCGATAATATACATACGTTTAGGGCAGGAGATAATTAAAGTTCTGCAAATTTTTAAGTTATCGTTTAAGGATAGTATACTCTAAGTAATACTACTTGGCGTGACTGAGTATAAAATAATTTAGGATACTCCCTAAATTGGTTTGCACTATAGTGCAATCTCCACCCCCTGTCCTGTGCTGCCTAGTAATTGGCACCAAGATGGCTGTAGTCGGGTTAAAGATGTTAAGGCTCGGTCATTACTTTTATTTTGGGGCAATTCCTGAAATTTAAATTTGATGTCTCCCTACCATTTGCTGTTCTGTCACAAATAATTTTAACATTTATTCACTACGTGTAATAGAATGGGTGTGAAAAGTCTCGCAAGTGATAATAATTACGAATACTTTGCTACTTATTACATCCATTATATTACACTTAGTGAATATTTTTTGAAATTATTTGTGACAAAACAACAAATGCAAGGTAGGTAATTACAGAATGAACCCTTAAATAATAGCAATGACGGTGAAATGAACACATTAAAAATTTTCGTGTGAGACGGAACCTTACACTGTAATCTTGGAACAGAAATATTAATGTAAAACTACAGATATTTGTAAATTGGAACATTTGCTAGGAAGCAATTGCAACACTACAAAATAGTGTTCGCAGTAGTACGTCTTACCCGAGCTTTCGTTTTTTTCGCTGCCCCAGTACCTCCAATAGTTAAATTTATTTGTAAACTTATCCCTGAAAATCTTTCCAGTATTATTATTCAAGTATTAGCTTATTAACTGGGCTTCAATCTGCCAGCAGACAGAGCAAGTTAGGATTTGAAAAATGAAGGTCTTTTTTTTTTTGCTGATGGGCGTGCCACATGTTAGACATGATAATTCAAAATTGAACCAATCATGATTGGGAATGAGTGTATGTGTTTATTTATTCACTCAAAGACTATGGGACCCCGGATGACTAAGTGCCTGTAGATGCGGTATCACGTACTAAATAAGCATAAAAAAATGGTTGTCTGTAAGGTCGGTTTACGGACGATATTTTAACGTGACGTCATAAAAAACATTGATGAAATGATAGTTTAGTTAAAGTACTAAATTTAAAAGCTACTTTTGAAAAGCCCACCTTAACCTATTCAATATAATTGTAGATTCATAGGCCAATCGAATGGAAGAGAGATAGATACGGCGCAAGCGTACAATGAGTGTAACGGGACACTTTTTCGTGCGTGCAGCCGGCGTTCATAGTTTTATTAGACGTTGTCACGTCAAAATAAAGTCTAATTATTGATTATTTGACTATCATTTTAAGGGTTTAAAAAATTATTCTTGAATGAAACGTCAATTAAAATGTATAGTTATGCGAGAGTGTAGCATCACCGAGTGGTTCCCAAAGGACCCTGCTGTGAAAGCACAGATGCGCGCCGCCTGCGCCGGAGCAAGTGCGGCGGGAGCGTACCTCGGCGACGCCGCGCGCGATGGCCTCGGAGGCGAGGCGGCCGGGGCCCTCCACGGTCATGCCGTCGTCCGTGGGTCCCCAGCTGGCGCTGTACACGTCCACCAGGTGGCGGGCGAACCCCAGTGCCGACCCCTCGGCGCCGTCGTCCACCACGCCGTCCAGCAGCCGCACGCCTGCGAGCAGGGCACACGGCACAGTGCACGGGGGCGTGCTGACGAGGTCGAGGAGGACGAGGAGGAGGACGAGGAAGACGAGGAGGATTAGGAGGACGAGGAATAGGAGGATTAGGAGGACGAGGAGGAAGAAGAGGACAAGGACGACGGGGACGAGGACTAGTAGGAGGACGAGGAGGACGAGAAGGAAGATGACGAGGACAAGGAGGAATACATGGAGGAAGAGGAGAACGAGGACGATAAGGACGAGGAGGACGACTAGGACGAGGACGACGGGGACGAGGACTAGTAGGAGGAGGACGAGGATGATTAGGAGGACGAAGAGGAAGAGGAGGATTAGGAGGAGGAAGAGGAGGATTAGGAGGACGAGGAGGACGAGGACGAGGATGACGAGGATGACGAGGAGGACGAGGAGGACGAGGATGACGAGGAGGACAAGGGGGACGAGGAGGATATGGAGATTGTGGGAAAGAGACGAAAGATGAAGAAGATGCTGAGGATGGTGAATATGAAGCGGGTGATGAGGAACATAAAACTGAAGAGGTCATAGACGATGACGAATATGAGTAGGATGATTAGGATAACACATATGAATTTGGTGACGAGGAAGATGAAATTTAATAGTATGATGACAGATGATGAATATGAAGAGGGAGAAGAGGATTATGAATATGAGGAGAATGATGAGAATGGTGAATATCTATAGGATAGTGACGATAATGAATATAAAGTGGCCGGTAAGAAATATGAAACTAAAGAATATGCGAGGAAGATTAAATTAAAGAGAATGTTGAGATGTAAGTTAATGAATACGAAGAGTATTATGAGAATGGTGAATTTGAATAGGATTATTAGGTTAATTAATATGAAGAGGATTTTGAGGAAGATGAATATTTAGAGGATTATGTGGATGATGAGAATGATGCCGGGGTGTAGCCAAGATTTCATTTCGCGTGGAAAGGCAAAATAAAATATTTGGCTGAGAAAGTATAACATTACGTATACTCTTTAGATAATTTAATTTACTTTGGTAGCACAAAACCTTTTTCTATAACCCTAAACAAACAACACTAATAACAAGATAAGTTATTTCAACTACGACTTCAAAAGCATAAACAAACTCTTCCATTAAATTTCGTTAGGAAGGGGGGATATATCCTTGTATTCTCTTCCTGGCTACGCAACAGGAATCAGAATGAAAAGGATAAGGATAGGAAGGATGAAGAGGAGAAATCCATTACAACTACGTCACTAACAAATAGCAGACGAAAAAAATAACGCAACAAATTTCAAACAAAAAATTGTAATAGTGTGAATACTTTATTTTAGGGTAAACGCAACTACCTTCCTGTATGATTTTTTATCAAAAAATATATCAATGGGAGTATAACGACACAAAATGGCTACCTGTGTGTTCGTTATATAAATTTATAATCATTATTATCTTGGCAAGTACCAATAAGGTGCTATCAGTTAGTAGGCCTACTTGCATACCTCCAAGTTGTCGGGAAGTAGTAAAAACAAGTTTTCTCTTGCGGATGTGTTCGATTGATACTAGTAGGGCCATGTACTTTTCACGAAAAATTTCCAGACCAGCTGTGTGTTGAAATCTTGTGGTATTGGCTGTGATTCGATGTTGGCTGGGCTTATTTCAGGTGCATGTCTATTGTCGGCATCAACCATAGTCATCCGGTACGGAAGACAACGCATCCTGAATGGACCAACCAAAAAGGACAATATGGCTTCTCTTGTAGACGGTAGCCAATCACAAGGGAAACAATCGCTGGCGCGGGCATACCTTATTGCAGTCTAATGGACGATCATATTATTTCTCGAAAAAAAAAAAAAGGTACACGCCCTAACACTAGAGAATCAATAAACGTCAACAGCCAACTGCAGACGTGTTGGCGGAGGTGTGTACGAGTGCAGAGGCGTGTTCATTGGGCCAATAGCAGGGCGGCTTGCAGTTTGCAGGTCCAGCCAGTCTACGTACAATAGAACGGGCTTACCCCCTCTTGCCTTCAACACACACACACACACATACGCGCCTGAGGCTTTGTGCTCCGAAGTGTCAACACGTTAACGTGGGGAGACGAAGTGGCAGGAAATTTCTACGAGAAAGTGATTTTGTGGGTTGTGCTGGAATGCTATCACACGAAAAGCCTTCGAAACTTTGATATGAAACACGAAGTAAATAAAAACTATCTCCAAATACACAAGAAAGCATACCTCCAGATAACTGTTACTACAGTTAGTGAGAAACTGGGGAAAAAATAGGATACGCCTTAAAAATAAAATTGAAACGAGCGTGGACAGCGCAAGAATTATTTTCTTTTCTTGCATTGAAAAGGGAGCTACCGCTGGACACTGGTGGGTTTGCATTGTGGGATGTTTGCTTTGTTTGGTTGAATAGCGCGAAAGGTCAACAGAGTGGATTACGGTTTGCTGTTTCACGTTTGTTTGACTAGCGTAGAAGACCCTTCAAACACAATTTTATTGTGCTTGTGCAAACCAACGACCATTTCAAGAATCAAATGACTTATAAAATAAAACTAAAAAAAAAAAAAAAACACGCGTATAACTCAGTGCATGTGATAGAAGTGAAAATTCTTTGGCAATTCAAACCTCGACTCCTAAGTATATCCTAAAGGATAAAACGGCAGAGAGAGAGAGAGAGAGAGAGAGAGAGAGAGAGAGAGAGTAATAAAGAAATAAGACAATTTTCTAAATAAACATGAGTTAACAAAATTATTACTCACTTGTAATAATTGCTCAGTATATCAATAATTATTTATCAATCAATAACGATTGATTAACAATAAATATTACTCACTGTTGAAATAATCACACCAAAAAATGTTATATTAAGATCTTCAGCTACCCAACTATAGCATGAAAACAGTTTTAACTACAATTTATACGCATTTTAAAAAGTAAATCAACTTCGATAAATTTTATCCTCAACCACATTTACAATATTACTCAGTATTACTCAGCAAAACCATTGTTACCACTACCCTTGCTTTGGGTCAGTGATAACAACTCCAGCACCCTGCAGGGAGCTAAGTGAAACAAAAGCGGCGAACACATTAACAAAAACTTTATGTGCCACAGTAATTAAAGAAACAGCTCTCGCTTCTAAAAGGGCGCCAATAAAATAATACCAAAAAATAATTAAATTAAAAAAAATTAAGCAGAGGAATATAGGAGTACGGATAGCCGGTAGTATAAAAATTACTAAATTATCTTTTAACGATTTACTATTAAAATCAAAAAGACTATTAACTATTTATAGCAAGGGAAAGCAATCATGGCCTGGAGTTGTTTAGCAAAACACACACTATAGCAAGGCTTAGCCCGATAAAAAATATATATAAAACGTAACACAAAAATACCCTAAAATTACGTAAAAACAAAATAACAAATATATAAACCTCTTAAAAATTACGATTACATTTAACAAAAATTAAGCCCGGGCTCAACCTTATTAATTGTCTTATCACAGTCAGTTCAAATATTCTCGTGTGCTTAATTTTTTTGCACCAAAAAAAATTATGCAGAAGGTCCTGTAAGCGGCGGTAGCGATTCCTAGAAAAATCCACTAAAGACTTAGTCCCGGGGGAGATTACACATTCTTGTTAACAGTCTCGCGAATTCAAAGACCAACCACAGTGTAATGCTCTCACTTGCATGCTTGAACACACCAAGAGGTTCTTCGCTTACGCGGTAATAATTCCATCCATGAAAAAATGGCGTGTGGCTGTGTCATGGACACGGCCGTGTGTTGTACGTGAATACGTTTACATAACAGGTAATATTATCTATATAAAATATAACATACGCTGTTTTTTTTTATTTTAACACCATATATATTCACTGTAACTATTTTAAACTAATGTTTTATATATGCAATCGATAGATATTAACAAGAGCTGACGATTGAAACTCAAACGAACGTCGTAGCTTCTCCGAGTCAAAAGTCATACTAAATGGAAATCTCGAAACGAAAATAACATAAAAATGGCGGCGCTTCCCCCTCTACCGCGCGCGATGCATCACAATCCTCACTTAGCGTAATGAATTCTTTAATCATTTAGCTATCCAGTGGTGTAATTAAATTTTGGATGGAGATGATAGATATGTAGCTGCAACACCAAACTGTATCCCCTGATTTTGTTATCATTCGTTTTTTTTAATTGCCTCCCGCTATGGAAGCAATTTTAAACCCATATTCACGTCAAAGGTTTCTGTTTTACCAGGAGCGTACATAAATAGGGCGGGCCAACACTGGCTTGCAAGTCCGTAGCTCGAAGTGGGTTTCTTCTTCAAGTGTGCTATAAGCATAGCACACCGCCGCAGCCCAGGGCGTGCCAGTATTATAGGGCACAAATCCATGCACTCGTATATCTTCGAAAACCGGCAACCACTTTCTGCAGTATTCGTTCACACATATAGTTATTTACAAGGCACTACGGTCGTAGTACTCCACTACTACAATTGTTAATGCAAAGGAATCTTTAAAAAATATATGTAACACTAAAATATTTTATATTTATTTTTAAGTGTGATCATTAAAGTCAAAGGAAAAATGTTTTAAAAAAAATTTATTTAATAAATTATATTCATAAATGAAAAAAATGGACAGGTTTGTGCCTACACAATTACTGTACTCTCTGTGATCTTCAGAAAAACCCGTCTTTGCACTCGAAAGCATTACAAACAATATATCTAGTAATCACATTCTCTTCAAATAATTCAATCAGCATAGCTCGTAACTTTCAGAGTTTCCCGTGAATGCAATTACTACTGCTATAACGCAATTAAAGTAGTACAAAAAAATGCGATGCTGTTCTCCTCTTTTACAAGCCATTCCGCGTTGAGGAAAATGCAAAACAAATACTCAATCCATGAAAATGATGTGTTGTGCTAAATTCTGTTCAATTTTATTAGAATTTTTTGTTCAGTTCGTTCTCCAAAAACGTTTATTCACACTAATATTCTTACTTTTACTTGCAGACTCATTTCAAGCCTGGCTATTATGTTCGAATAACTCCTTCTTATAACTCAAAAACCAATCAGTTTAATGAATGAATGCACATTAAGTTAATATGACTTAGATTGTTAGAGTAAAAGACTAAATACCTACATTCTTTTAACTCCATTACCAATTATAAGCAATTTTTTTGGCAATTCTTAAATTTTTGGAGAAAATCTTTGCCATTATTATGGACCTGTTTATTCCTAAATGGTCGATAAATTAATGCACAAACATTTTTATTTGGTCCACTAGGAAGATATTACCGTAGTATAATTTAATTTTGCGAGTAACTGACGTATGTATTCAATCACGTTGTTCGTCTATTTTTACCACGCTTTTAATAGCTTGACTTGTATGTATGAATGGACTATGCAATAAAATCTTTCCATTCAATTTTTAACCTTTTTTCGACGTCCGAATGTGTTGAAATTTTGCATACATATAAAGAACCTCAAACAATACAATATTTTGATAACTTAAGATCTTAGTGTTAGAGGGAGCAAGGGGGGGGGGGGGGGGTTAGAGTATAAAAAACTAATTATTTCGAGCTGTGGGTAATATCCATGCTTTTTGTGTATCCATGAGGTCGGGGAATGGTGGGATTTTCCACGGGTCAACTGTGCCCCTAAAAAGGGGGGGGGGGGAAGGGGGGCGTTTATAGACCGAAAATTTTGACAATTTTAAAAATTAATGCGTTTTCGATTTTAAGTGTTTCCGATCCAAAAGGTCGGGTTATGATGGAAAATATTCCCGGGTTATTTGGGGAGGGGGGGATGAGGAGGAGGGACATAAAGCCATTAAATTTCTAAAAGTTAAAAAATATATTATTTTCTATTTAAAGTATTTCCTAGGTCGGATTAAGGTGTAACATGTGCCTGGAGTTCGACTTTCTCCCCCTTGGCAGAGGAGGGGTTAACGACTCAAAATTTAGAGTTCATTGTAACAAATAAAAACTTTAATCACTTTTTTTTAATTTGTAACAATTACTCATGTTAAATATTTTAATTTTATTATAAGACTAATAAGAATAAAATTAACTTATAGTTAGAGACCTGTAAAATTCGCGGATTCATTTCGCAATAGGATAGAGTCCAAATACTTTTGACTTTATTTTGCTTCAGTGATTGGGCCACAGTTTATACCAATAAGCAGATGTAATTTGCACGAGTGCGTAGAAGATCATGGAGTTTATCCTTTAGGGATTTGAAATCGCGAATTTTACAGGTCTCCACTTATAGTTTGAAAACTAGGAAAAAAAAAAACGCTTTAGTTGTTGAGTTAACAAACAATTAATAAATCAAATTTAAATTTACGTTTTTTGACTAACAGCCAAATAATGCATCATTACTCTGTATAACTAAAAGCGTAGGGTGCTTGATATCATTCGTCTTAAAATTTATATCAGTAATAACAATATGATTTCTAATAGATTTTCTGTCACTAATTTTAGGATATAACCATTACGAAAATGACAGTATGAACGTAATAACAATAATGAACTTAAAATTAGTAATGTTGTACTTGATATCATTTGTTTTAAATTCTTTACCAGTAATAACAGTATGATTTGTAATCAAGTTTGTCACTAATTTTAGGAAACAGTCATTACGAAAATAAAACAATAGCGCACCCACGCGTTTAGTTATGAAGTTTGTCGTGCATTATTTTGCTAGAGGACAAAAAACTTAAATTTAAATTTAATTTTTTAATTTTTTGTTAATTCAGCTATTAAAGAGTTTTTTTTAGTTTTTTAAACTATAAGTTTTTATACTGTCCAAACTATAAAAGATAAACACCAAAAAAATGTCCTTTATAATATACAATGTCAAAAACACTGTGTGGGATATGATCAAAATTATTTTAACCGTAGGCGATTAATACAGAGAATGGTTCGCGAGCTGCATTATAATCCAGGAGAAACAGGTGGTTTCCGCTACTGCCTGCAATCGCACAAAACAGTGTGAACAAACGCGCCGTCATATGGCATGGAAAATAACAAACATTTAGATTTAATAGAAACACATGGAGTGAGGAAACACAGTGATAAAACGACGTAATCGTATTTCCGCGGAACCAGGTTCCACACTCAAGGCCAGCGATCCAGATGTAAGGTGACACATCATCATTTCCACAACACCTCCATAAGCAAACGCAGGGACGAATTCTCACCGCAGGCGCAGGCAATATTTCTTCTCCGACTTCTCTGAAGTGTATTGTTGTAAGCAAGATTAATTCGTAAATTAACAATTTTACGGTGCTATCATTAGAGACCGGAAAAATTCGCGGATTCATTTGGCGATAGGCTAGAAGTCAAATACATATACCTTTTAGATGATTTTGCTATTGGCTTACTGTTCATCTGTACGAATCTCAACCAATTATAAACCCTCAACCAAAGCAGGATCGAATCACAGACAAACCAGCTGAGACGACTCTCAAGTTAGCAGCCAATGAACTGGCCTTATTTGTCCAAGTGTACAGAGGAATGTGCAGTCCATCCTGAAGGCTATTGAAACCGCGAATTTTTCCGGTCCCTAGCTTTCATACAATTTTAATTCAAAGCTGGTTCACTTAGTATTTCGGATCGATGTGTCGTTAGTTTTAAAAATGTCATGGAGTCACGCTGCGCAGTAGATCCAGGGTTTAAATCCTGACTCGGCCATTCTGACTTTTTCCGGGTCGTAGGAGCGTAAAATCTGAATAATTTCCAGGGCGGCCCGTTGGATTACGTTCCCCATTCCATTTTCACAGCCGTGATTTTGAAAGCGCAAGCACAATCTCCCCTACCCCCTCAAATGAAGGGATTTTTAATTCCGGGAGGGGAAAACCCCCTGCATGCCTCCCTCCCCCGGGGATTTAAGCCCATACACAGAGATCGGCAAAATTCGCGTATTCATTTCGCGACAGGCTAGAATCGAAACTCGTTCACCTCCAAGCTACTTAGCGATTGGACCACAGTTTACCTGAAGGACTCTGAGCCAATGGAAAACTCTCAACAAAAGAAGTATAGAAATACAAGCAACCCAGTTAACAGGTATCACGAGGCAGCAGCCAATGAGCAGTACATAGAGTACATAGAGGATCGTGGAGTCTATCCTGGAGGGCATGGAAACTGCGAATGTTTCCAGTCCGCACGGCCATACAACTTGGTTCCCTACAATGGAGCAACTTCATTCCCAACTATCCTATTTTGTATAGCTGTATGTTAGCTGTCTTTAATAATTAATAACATCGATGTTGATGATACTATAAACGCAAGTGAAAAAAAAATATAGGCCTACATAAGTAGGGACCGAAAAAAAAATTCGCGATTTCGATGACCTTCAGGATGGACTACACATGTCTCTGTACACTTGGCCAAATAACGCCATTTCATTGGCTGCTGACTGAGTGACAGTCGTCTCAAATGGTTTGTATCTGATTAAGTGATTAGTGGAGACCTGCAAAATTCGCGGATTCATTCGGTGATAGGCTAGAATTCAAACACATATACCTCTTAGATAATTTTGCTATTGGCTTACTGTTCAACTGGACGAATCTCAACCAGTTATAAACCCTCAACCAAAGAAGGATCGAATCACAGACAAACCAGCTGAGACGACTTACAAGTCGGCAGCCAATGAACTTGCGTTATTTGCCCGAGTGTACAGGGGTATGTGCAGTCTATCCTGAAAGCCATAGAAAACGCGATTTTTGCAGGTCTTTAGTGATTAGATACTTCTTTGTTTGGGTGTTTCTCGTTGGCCCAGAGTCGTTTAGATGAAAAGTAAGCCAAAGCAAAAGGAACCTTAAAGGTGCAGGTATTTTAATTTTAGCCTATAGCAAACAGAAGCGTTAAGCAATATAATTAAGGGTAAAACGAAAGAAATAATGCGTGGGAACTTGGGTTTTTCACAGGGTTTATAACAATATCGCTATAATTAACTACGACGTAGAGGTACGATTTTATTGATATTTCGCCGATGCGGAATTTATCCCCGTAATTTAATTTTGTTACGAATCCGTAGATAAAATTACGGCCGCGTGTACCATGTATGTCCCACGCAGCTCTCGGCCGCGTCAGATTGAAGAGCGAGTATAGTTCAATCATCATCCCCCCCCCCACCCTAGCCAGGTACCTGACACACACACATCCACCTCGAGAGTCTACTGAAAGCATGGCTGTCACTGGCCGCTCGTTGACGTGATTAGCGATTAGTGACGGCAGGACGCGGCTGTGTAATTACATTGACGTCTACGTCTGGGGCACTGACCGTTGACGTTCATGCGTTTGCAATCACCCGTTTGTTTTATCTGCAATCGGGAACCTAAAACTGGAATGCAAATATTAAAAAAAAAAAAAAAAAAATCTATAAATATTTCGCTGTTGTTTAACTCTACGTAATATTTGTTTTTTTTTTTTTCTCTTCTTTTGTTCATATAATTTACCATGAATTTTGATTTTGGTTTATTAGAGATTATTTAATTCTTAGTTTTGCATGAATCTTGAGTTTGCAACTTAAAAAATAAAATTCTTAGTTTACAAAAGGAATTATTTGACAATAAATGAGTGACGATAAATATTTTATTGTTGAATATTCCTGCATGACTTACAGAAACCACACGCATGACCAAAAAAAATTATATGTCACATAATTTAAGAAAATTTCTTTTATGGATTTGAATTATTTTTGAAAAATCATAATAAATAGCTCATCTACTTGATTCGTGTACCAGAAAACAGAGAACATATAACATCGTTTCGAGCCAGAGTAACTGGCATTTAAATTGTTTATTTCAAATAAACCTACCTAAAATGGACTCAAAATTAGTTTTGTGTTACCAGGATGGCCATAAACGTTTTTAATTTATTGTTTAACTTCTTTATTCGCATGGTAGCTATGGCAACCGATTTCCAAGTAACAATGTTTAAAATCACTGCTTTTCGAGTTTAATTACAACGTGGAATATATTTCGGGTAGAGTTTAGAAATTTTTTAAATAAAATGTCGTCAAAATCAAATCATTAAGAAAAATGCTATGCTTAAAAAAGCTATATATTTCCTTACTGAATAATGGTTAAATCTGCTTAAAAAAAGTATAAATCTTCTTAGACAAGTAAAAATAAAAAAATTAAAAAAAAATTGAGCTGAAGTATTATTTTAATACAAATGTTTGTAAAGTCAAAAAAAATGTAATCATATGTCTGTTCAATTACTAGAAAAGTAACATAACTATTACAAAAAAACTCTTGTATTAATACACAACTTTTGTAACCGTTTGTAAGATCTACAAAAAACTTTTCTTGGCAATAGGTTTCTCAAAATAATTTAAAATTATAATTTTTTTACTGTTTACTCCAGAGATTTACAATTGCGGTGCTTCGCTCGGCGTAACGCCTGTTAAATGGTTGGTAAAATATTGACTAATTATGAAATACTTCTATTCTAGTATTTGGCGCATAAATCCAAAAATGACTTATTACGATGTTCCAATATAAGAGTAAAAATAGCTGATGTTAAAAGAGACAAGTGCGTATTGATTTTATAAAATTATCTAGTGTTGAGAGTTTGTATTCTGGTGCAGTAAAAAGTGCACGACAAATGGATCTCTGATTGCATAAAAATTTGAACGTACAAATTGCAAACATTAACTGTGTACCAGTTGCGTGCACTGTGATAAATGTTATTTTTTACAGTTGTATTGGCACGATGGCTGTAAATCATTTGGTTAACGAAATCCTTTAGCTGAGTTCATAATAATCACAAGAAACTAAGGACCCAAGGACCCAACATGCAAAAACTTAAATAAAGTACAAAACAAGGAAGTTGCAAGGGCATCACTACCCCTTTACGACTTTAAGTTATGAAATTGTTGGAAATCATTTCTTAATGAGGCTTGTTTTGATAATTTATATTTTTCACACAAAAAAAAGTTTTAAATTCAAAACAATTTTTATTTAAAAGCGTCATTTTCTTTCACTGTACTATATGTTAATGAGTAAAAACGTGAGCGTGTAATAATAAGAAATAACATTACGTCTGCATCTCTAACAGTTTTCGTAACACTTCACTTTTAAATGTATAATGCGGAAACGAAAGTCTTAACGCATGTAGTTGAATGTTAGTCAATGCTTGCGGGGGTTTTTTTGGCATGTTTTAAAATCGGGTAATGTAAAGACGTCATTACTTTAATTTTAACGTTGTGGGTTTCATTCGTATTTCGGAAACTCGGCCTTAGCGCGCAGCATGCGTTCGCAGTTTAAGTACGTGATTAGTCTTCGGGAGTCATTGGCGGATAAATGATGATGATAGGAGGGATGTAAACGTATAAACCAAGCCCCCCTCCTCTTCTAGAAATTGGGAAATTTTTTTAAAAATATCAGAGAAGGCTGTATTTTTTTTTGGGGCGACGACTATGGTGGGGGAGGGGGGGGGGTTGGGGCGGGGGCGATGCAAGGTGAGCTGTTACAACCCCTGAAATTTTCACTATGTGAGAAACCGCATTGACTACGGTCAGCAGCGTTTGCATAATTTCGTTTCGTGATGGAGGGGTGGACTAACATTTTCCATTGTTTGCTTTAAAATTATTTCCTTTTGTTCGGTGGGAATGATAGATAGGTATAGAAATTTTTAGGCATCTGGAGGTTATATATCCCCGCATCCCCCACATTGTAGGCCCTCGACTACGGCTACGTCTGTAGGTCCGTAGCCTATGTCAGTGTGCAAGTGTCACCGCCACCGACGGCAGAGACGCAGCTCTCGGCCGGGGCGGGCGCCGCAGACGACTCACCGCCGATGCGAGCGTTGAAGGCCACGCCCACGCCGCACTTGCCGTTGTTGGCAGCCATGGCAATCTCGCCGGCGCAGCGCGTGCCGTGCGAGTTGGTGCCGGCGCGGTCGTAGCGCGGCGTCGGGTCGGCGTCGTCGTCGTTCACGTCGTAGCTGATGTCCGGGTCCTGCGACAACGAACACCCGTACACAGATGATGCCATTCATCTGCAGACTACTGAAGTACACCCACTTGGTCTCGTATACCCACAGACCTAAGATAAGGAAGACTTCTAGTCAAATGATGTGGTACATCTACAGACTAATAAAGTACACCCACGGGGTCTCGTTGAGGTATACCAACAGACTTAAGATAAGGAAGACTTCTAGTCAAATGATGTGGTACATCTACAGACTAATAAAGTACACCCACGGGGTCTCGTTGAGGTATACCAACAGACTTAAGATAAGGAAGACTTCTAGTCAAATGATGTGGTACATCTACAGACTAATGAAGTAAACCCACAGGGTCTAATTGAGGTAGACCCTTAGACCCATGATAAGGAAGACTTATAGACAAATG
Organism: Bacillus rossius redtenbacheri; assembly: GCF_032445375.1. Classification (NCBI taxonomy): domain Eukaryota; kingdom Metazoa; phylum Arthropoda; class Insecta; order Phasmatodea; family Bacillidae; genus Bacillus; species Bacillus rossius. The sequence continues at coordinate 22,423,837 of NC_086330.1, read as the reverse complement.
ATGTGGTACAACTACAGACTAATGAAATACACCCACAAGGACTAGTTGAGGTAGACTCATATACCTATGATAAGGAAGACTTAAGACAAATGATGTGGTACATCTACAGACTAATGACGGGCTAGTGACGGGTAAAGATGAGGCAGACCCATAGACAGATGATGTGGTACATTACATCCATAGACCAATAAAGTATACCAATACGGTAACTAAAAATTATGTAGAACTGCGCAAGCTGTGCAACAAACAAAATCGTAGCCCAAACATTGAATGGTTTGCTTGTCAAAAGAACTGCTGAAAACATGGATCATGTCATTATTGAGATAATTTTACTTAATGAAAAGATTTTTGGGTGCTATTCCTTAAAAGTTGTCATATCCACATGGAAATAATTGACACCTGGGACGAAAGTATGGCTCAATTATTTTAATCGCTACAATTTAAACACTTATACCACACTGTGTAGTTTATTTTCGTGTAAGAGTGTTAAGTTATGTTTATAAGAGAGGCTTTTCGAACCCCTTTTGAGGTTCGCCTGGATTCGCAAATGACAAAGAACTAAAATACAAGTGAAAGCTGCATTTAATTAAATATGGCTTTGCTGAGGTTTAATTGGTGTTCAAGGAAAAGGTTACACACTTACGTAATTGTCTCTTAGATCTTCGTGAAGATACTCCAGTCCGTCATCCAAGACACAAACGCGCACGCCTCTCCCTGTGACGCCCATCTCGTACAAAGGCAGGACGTGAAGATCCAACTTGGGAAGATCCGGTCTAGTTCGGGTGTCTTGCTTCAAAACAAAAAAAGTATTCTTAACCACAATTAGTGTTGTGGTTTACTTTTGCTTCATCCATCATATATAAAAGTTTCTCTTTTTTTTGTGTAACTCATTAACGTCTATGGCTATGTTATTGAAAAATAAAGCATACTGGGTTATTGTCACACATTCCGTTGAATACCAAAATGGTTTGACTAGACCCGAGTTTGTTTGAATCATGCTAATATCATAATAGCGCGACTGTCTTAAAGCGATAGACTCTACTTGAATGAAATATTTTTCTAACCAACCACGTTAGACATATCTGTGACGTCGGCGTGACACAAATGGCGAACGCACCAGACTTCCCGATTGGAAAGTATTTTTTCCCTATTTCCATCACGTTGTGGGCATGAAATTACTGAACTGAGTAAAATGAAAGTTTGTTTAGAAGTCAGTTTGTTTGCAAGTCACATTATATAATTTTTCTAATTTTATAAATCAGCTGTGAATATTGTTAGTGTACTGTAAGCACAGGCATGATCTAGTGACAGCCTCCTGGTATCGCTTTGCTTTCTAACTGGTAGACTCGACTGGGCGTGATTTCTTAGCGAGAGAGTTACGTCTTGTAAACACTTAAATGTAAAAAAAAAATTGTGCGTTAAAAGTTATAAATTTCATATGTTTAACTTCACTAATATTTGTGAAATTAATACTTTACACAAAAATGTACCTCAATTATTGACTGCGGCCTTTAGTTTCACATATAAATTAAAGATAGCGTAGCGTTCGTTTCATTAAAGATAACCAACAAAGTGTTGAACATAATCAACGTCATATTTTCCCAACATAGTTTTCTCAATTAGTAAATCATAAGTAACCCTGAAAAAAAGAAAACAAATTGCAGAAACAGTGTTGGCTGGTTCCCGCATTATAAAAATTATAACATTTTTGATTGTTGGTAAACTGATACATCAGCAATAAAATTATGTTACACTTATTGGCTTGGAATAGATCACATTATTATTTCTTGTTATTTATGCCAAATAATTGTAGTAGTAGCAAATATTTATGAATTTCAAAATTTTTCCCGTTAAAGTCGGATAATAATTACGAGTTTTTAAGACGGTGACTGTAACAAAATTTGGATTATTAAGTAGATAGTGGGGCATTCGATTTCACGATGGCAGAAATTTCTAGGATTCAAAATGGCAGAATACAAGAAGGCGGACGCAAAATGGCCGCTGTGGTCAAGGTCAAGGTTCAAGATCAAGGTAATTAAAGATGGCCGCCGTAAATAAATATGGCGACCGTGACGACAGATGGCGACCGTAATGTCAGAGATCGGTCAGCACTTCGCATCTCAGCCTAGAACCTGCGCCAGTATGCCCTTTTATATACTACTATCTGTGATTCTGATTTGTGTATGAATTCAGGGTTACGAGCTAAAATGCTGCAATTTTTAGGTTCCATCGTATCGAATTTTAAGTAACCAGTGTCACAATGAACAAAAATGATAAATTTTTAAACAAATTATCAATTAGCAACGATTTAGTAACCAAAATGCACTTCAAAATGACACGATAGCCACAAATACAAAAATGCCGCTATTTTAACATGGCTGTATCTCACCCGTTTTCATTGGTTGGAATTAACGACCAATATTTCAATCATAAACAGGAAATTCGCGGTAGTAGAGTTCATAACTGTGAGTTCCATTGGCGTACAGATTAAATTTGAATTATTAAATTTTCCTTATCGTAAATCCACCTTAGGGCTTAGTTTCTGTCCAATGAACATATGTCTTTAGTTAAGAAAAACAATTGAATAACATTCTTAACCATTTTGAACTTGTGTTTAATGTTGCCCTGCATTAATAACAACATGATTAATGCTCGCATACCAAGTACCACTCCTGTTCCCACAGCTCGTCATTAAAGATGACGTCTCTCTGGGGCGGCACATCCAAGTCCCGGCGCTTCGAGCGGACAGGACTGCCATCTGTCGGCGGCAGCAGTCCCCTCTTCGACCGGCGCTTGGCGAACTGCTGCTCCGCCCACACCACCTGGCGGCAGCGCTCGTAAGCAGTTACTACCGTATGGTTTGTGTCGATAGTTCAGCGTGTAGGTTACACAACACTCTTTAATTATCACACGTTGTAATTCACAAAATATTACAGAAACATTTTTTTTATTAAGTTGGCACATTAAATAAGATCGAAAAAACCATTTATATGCGTCTCATTTTCAAATAAAAGGTTTAAGCTGACTCTCAATAATCCGTCCATCATCCATACGTGCGTCATCTTTTTGTCAGTCAACAAGTCGAGCTATTCTCAATGATGCGAAAATTAGTCATTAATATTTTTACACAAGGAGGCTGCCGACACAATAGGAGTCTTACATTTTTTACCTAATTTCTCGTTATAAATTTGATGATCATGTAACGCAAAGCATTTATAAATCATTAAACTAAATTTGTTTTCGCTCTTGTGATGATCTAAATATAGATATGTAAGAGTTACCAGAGGTACGTTAATCATTAGGTACTCTTTTGTGCCCCGGCCAATCTGTGTTTCGTATATCAAATTTTAAAACGTGTTTAAACGCAAGTTTCAAACATAATATGGAAGAAACTAAACAAATACCTAACTTAACTAAAATAGTTCGTTTTTGTAAATTAATGGCAAAGCCTTTTAATAATAATTGAAGTTCTAATTTCATCAGCTAAAGCTTGGTTAGACATTGACGAACGGATAGAATTTGCCTGGCCATCTGATTGGCTGCAGATCACGGGATTGACGGACGGACTGATGAAACGAATCATTTTTATTCAAAACATCAAACAGAAAAAATATCAAAAACCCCTGAGCAAACATACCGTATTATTTTTTGGAAAATGAGGGACAGTGGAGATTACGCGTGAACTAACTCCTTTTAGTCACTAAATTTAATAATATTCAATGCTGCTACCAATGTAGCCGATCACTATAATTTCAGCACTTTTACTGATTTTGCCTTAAGATTAAATAACGTATCTTATCATTAAGAAATATTTGCAAGAAAGATATTTCGACAATGCGGAAAACAAATATTCGCGTATTACTGATATTGGAGAGACATTGAAGTATATTTCCATATTTAGAAATTTGTCACATCAAAAACTTTATGCAGCATATTAATGCAATGTATTAATGACGAAATAATCCATAAACTTTAGTCAGGAATTAAAAACGGCATTTTGATTACAGCGGTATTAATTTTGATAGTTAAGAAAAGGGAAACTATTTATAATAATGCAATATATTATTTTCATAATTTCGTTTCACTTAACAACATATTTTAAACATTTAATATTTAAAGAATTAGGAATGAGGGTAGCTTGATCATTTGAGTTGATATTTATTATACATTTAAAAAATAGATTTATATTTTCTCTTTCTTGAGAAAACAATTTACGGCGAGGGTACAAAGATAAGAAAAATATTAATTTGTTTATTGAAAGGAAAAGAAAAGGCGCATACTTAAAATTTATTACTGCCATCGAAAAGGCATGAAAAATCAAATGAGCCTGAAACCCAACCCCATCAAAAAATTTTGGCAGATGATTTTCGTTAAAAAATTAATTTTCTTTTTTTTATGCATGGAATTTAAAAATTGCGTTCAAATTTACTGAATTAACATTAATCTCAAATATAATTTATTTATAAAAATATAAATAACAATGTTGGTCATTCTCGTACGTAGAATAACAAAATGCATACCCGTTTATATAATGGCATTGAAACAATCGTACTTTTCTGGAATTTTGTAATATGCATTGCACACTTTTTTTGTTGTTCTCCATCCGAATTACGTGATGTAATACCTAAATACAAGAATCTATTTTTTTGTATTATTTGTTCTTTTTTTGTGTTAGAAATGCCAAGTTCCGAGTCACTGTGGCGTGTTTGAGGAAATAACGGAATCCTTGAAATGTAACCGTTGGAAAGTTACCCTCACAATACTGCATTGTGTGTTGAAACTAAATCTTTCTGAAGTAAAGTGACACAATCTCAGCAGGCTAAGGTAGATGTACTTACTCTGGAATCACTGCTTAGTCTCTGCGTGAGAGCTCGATGGTCTCTTTTGTGTATCTCAGGGTGGTCTTCCTTCGCCATTCTGTACGTGTCAGGGAATCCGATGACCTATACAAACACAACCACAAGCGGTTCGTTCGTTAAATGTATATATACCTCTATATATATCAGTATTTTGTACACATTAAAAAAAAACACACTTTACCTTAATATTCATTTTAGTTTTAAAAACTACATAATCTATGGTTAAACAACGCGTTCACGCACTCCTAATATCAACTTATTGATTTTAGCTGATGATATCCCTTTTAATATTATAAAAGGGGAAATAAAAAGCTTTTAAATGTAATTTCTTTAACCCAAACATATAAAAAAAAAAGGTTCATGTCTAAATGTCATACAGTACCTACATATTAATTTTAAAATATGGCAGTAGTAATGTAATCGTTACTAACGTTAAGATAGGTTGTTTATTTCAATGGTAAAATTATTTGACAATTTTGATAAATATATTGAGTGTAAATAATATGAATAGTTTAATAAGTACAAAAGAAAGTGCTTCGTTCATTCGTTCAAAATAAATGGTTCTGGGTTTCACTATACACACACACATTTATATATATATATATATATATACATATATATATATATATATATATATGTATGTGTGTGTGTGTGTGTGTATGTGTGAGTGTGTGTTTAATGGCATGCGATACAGTGTGAACCTACATTTTAGACGGTTGAGTAACGAGAACTTTAGTAGCTGGCTATTTCTTTCCCCTAGAAATTATACCACCCACGGCAACAGAATTTAGTCTGCCTACCTTCAGGCGCATCGGCGTTTCGTTGTAAATAAGTAATGGAATAATAGTGATGAATTAACTGTCAAGAGATGGCACATGTGACGTATGTTGAAGCCACTTTTTAACTCGCCATCACCATAGCGCAACATTCCAAACATTTTGAAAATGTTGCTTGACTACACATGAATCATTATCTCTGTCTTTGAAAACAGTCGATACAAACAAGAGGATAGGAAGAAAGTTCGCGTCGTGCATGAAATGACGAGAAAACAAAAACAATGAGAGAAAATTAATGACTTGACAGAATTCGACGGAGTTTATTTTTCTCATTATAATTACTTGCATTGTAAAGTTTAATTTCAATTTATGAATTAATTTGTATTAATGCTAATAAATATAATATAGACTAAAAATAAACAAAATATAAATTATTTTTCGAACGCAGTTTTGGTTTTACAGAACACACGCACACTATCTGCCGCTGACCGCGAACGAGTATCGTTCTTGCACGCGAGCGAGATGGACGGCGGGCGTCCGATCGATGTATCGATCCCTCGTGACCCCGACAACGCCGACGACGCCCACGGTGACCCAGCTCTGGACGTCGCTACCAGGGAAGCAGAGCCGAGTCGGAGGTTTATTTCCCCTTTCCCCCTTCCCGCCTTCCGTACGTCCAACCCCCTCGCAGATTGAGCTGCAGGCGGGCCAATGAGGGGGCTGCATCGGGAAGAGCACGCGCGCGCGGCGGGGATCGATAGTGGCGCATCGACCCCTCGCGGGAGGAGGGCGACAGCCGGTCCATTCATGACGGCGCAGAGAGCAGGGTATCAGGAGCCTCCACGGCGCGGAGGTAGCTCGCCGCTGAATTAACTAACGAACATGAACGAGTCTTTCAGTAGTCGCCCGTAGGGCCCGGAAAAATTCGCGGGTTCATTGACTTCTAGGATAGACTCCACAGTACTTAACAAACTCGGGGGAAATGACACCTGTTCATTGGCTGCTGATTCGCGAGACGTCTTAACCAATTTTTCAATGATTCGGCACTTTTCTTGGTTTAGGTTTTTCCATTGGCCCGAAGTTCCCAAGATAAAATGTGGGCCAATCGCAGAAGCTGATGAACGAAGGTATACTTTTTTGGATGTCAGTCTATCGCGAAATGAACTCGCGAATTTTTCAGGACTGTACTCGCCAGTGATGTTTAACATCTAACCTCGGTAACAAGCAAATTAATTCGAAACTCGGACACGAATTTTGACCTGTAATTCTTTCAAATAATGCCTAGCATGATAATTATACGCAAATTGCGTTCAGCTGAAATTCTTAACGCGAATCACACGTAGTTTCCGCACCCGCGTTAAAGTTCGCTGCCTGAGTAGCTACGTCGACTATCGAATCATTTGATTAGCAGACAGAAAATACCAATCTATGTAACGAAACGTCTACAATAAAAGCGATAAATACTTTAAGAAATACTAAACCCAAGCTTTTGACTTGATTTTCGAGAAGTATTTTAATTAAAATACTTTCCATATTGTTAAAAGTCATCAAACATTTAATACTATAAACTTTACATTTGTCTTTGTGAACTTTGTTTTGCGCCATCCATCACAGATGGCAGCACCGTAGTTGTTACATATTTCCGTTACTTGACTTCCGTCGCATTACTCGTACCAAATGCCGTAAACCTAAAACTAAGATGTTACACAAAAAAAATAAAAACGAACGTTTGAATAAGACTTTAACCAAGGTGTCAAGTATTAGAACAAGCAGACAAGTCGGCTGAAGATTCATCACGAAAACAAAGTCGAAAACCCACAGCACAACTTATGGTGTTAAGTGCATTCAAGGGCTGATATACGATTTTGAAGTTGGAGCTGAAAAACAATTTTGGTAGCAAGTAATACACTGCTCAAGAGTACTTGACACAGCAGCACTGCAGCAAAGACTGAACCCAGAATACAATATACATGACACAGCTAATAAGTTTGCGATAAAAAATTAACATTCGTTTAGCAATTGCATTTAAAATACCCCGACCATAATCATATTTCTCTATTACCTGATTTTTCTAATTTCCCTGACAAATTCTGGAATTCTCCATATTTTCTCTGATGCTGGAAAACCTGATGACTTACGTGTTCACCCGCGATTTGTATGCATCAGTTACATGTGGATGCGAGGTTTTTAAATTATAGTTGCTGGTGTTCGGTTTTGCAATCGGTTCATATTCCGTACAGAAATTTTGCCTCAATTCTGTCTCACCAACATTAACCTTAAGCGATTGTAAGTGAAATAAATGTGACTAATCTAAGTACAGAAATCCAACCACAGAACCTAATTAAGTTGGAAATCTCACTACATAATTAAAAGCCAATAAATATAAAAATAGCGTATGTAACAATTTGTTGACACATATAACATACAAAATATAACAATTTGTCCATACCTGCAAGAAGAAGGCTATAAACCCTCATACCATTAAAAGTACAACTTGAAAACGTACAGGCATCGGTGGCGAAGAGTAAAGCAACAGGCCTTTTAGTAAGGGGTGATAATTTTTTTTGTATGAACAGTTACATTTTTATTGCATTGTTTTTCTTGGGATAGCCTTAGTTAATAGCAACGCACATATGATTATTTGAAGTTTAGTTTGATTTTTGGATAAAAATAAATTTGAACCACTAATAAAACTATACATATAAATAAAAATTATCGACAAAATTGACAACTGACTGGTTATATATTGTTCATTATTTAAATATCTCTAAGGTTTTTCAAAAATTCACGAAAATATTTGTTTTGGCATTTAAATAATTATTTACGTGTAAAGGGGATGTTTAGTTTTTAGGTTCTTTTTTTAAGTCTTCAAAACATTTCATCACTGTGATGCAATGTGTAAACTTGGTGTATGGTGGAATTGACGACGACAGTCTTATGAGAAGCGCCTCGTCAGGGGTGTATCTGTGTTGGTGAGGCGGGATGATAAGCGCGACGCTCGCTTGTGCTTCTAGCGCGGTATAGCCTCTAAGCTCAGGCTCTGAACTAGCACACAGTCTTCTCGTCATGCATAGGACAACTATGAAATCTGAGCGGTGACCGTAACATTATATGGCGGAGAAATAAAGAAATAGGTGTAATCAAAGTCCCCTTAAGTGCTTTCAAGAATCTGTACCGGTTTTTTTATGTCTGAATAATTTCTCTGAGAATTAGCCTTTTTAGCCATTTTGACTATTCTAAAAATACAGTTTAAAAACTTAATCCGGAAACCCAACTCTGAAATTTTTTTCGTCAAAAGACCCCGCTCGGATACCTGGAGTAGTTTTCAAATCGCGTTATTTTGCCTGAAGCCATGGCCCCCACAAGGGTGGGGCTGGGTTGACCCCTGGGTCCAGGGCCCGGCCCTGAATATTTTTTAAATGTTTAACTATTATATGTTTTTACAAACTAGAAAAACGTATTGAATATTTCATAAATAAAGCTTAGTTTGGACTTCTAAAATAGTAACCATAATTAGATCCTGTATTTTCAAGTTAAATGACATTATAAAAAGAGTGTAGGTAAGAAATAACCATGCAATTATAAGGTATCACGTGAGTGTAAAATGGGGGGGGGGGCATCTCCTATCCTGGATCCAGGGCCCGTAATCGAATGTGGGGGCCATGCCTGAAGATCTGCGCACCGTATGTGTGCCCGGGCAAACACGGCCCTTAACGCGGAAGTGTGTGATAAGGACTAGTTGAATGGGTGAGGGGAATTAAGTAACATCTATCGTCCAGCTAGCATGACAGAACACGAGACCTCACATCCCCGGTCTCTCTAGCTTCCTCAGTAAAAGCAAAACTTGTCTCCAGTATTAACCGCTAAAATACGTTAAAAACTGGCAAGCATTGTTCATGGTTTGTCGTCTGGCCATTGGATACGGGACGCTGAAATACCAAATTGTATGATGGCCGTAACAGATTTAAAACATTCATTTTGTGAAATAAAATGTTTTTTTTTCCCTTAAATACAAAGGCTGTTATTTTAAAATATAGGCACGCAAAAAATTAAAGTGGTAGATACCTAAAGCGTGCATGTGAAGTTATTAGAGGGACTGTTATCAGTGAGACTGTTATCAGTGGATAGGATTGTAAACACAGTAGCTAATATGCCGCAGCTGTCAGTAAAAGTGTCGGCAGTTAATAATAAAAGTTTACATAGCTATCTTGCCTCTTAAGTGGGATTGAGGATGAAGCTTCCCTTGCACATAAACAGAGGGTCAATCTTTTAACATGAATTTGAGACAACAGTTTGGAACTGGTATTGTTTTGAGATGAATGTGTAATATTCGTTTAATATCCGGCAGTCATTAAAGAACTTACAAACAAAAGCTAAGCAGAGAAAAAAAATATTGCAATTGAGTCTACAGCTTAATTTACGTCATATGCATGACTTTTTAATATATCAAGTAGCTAGTCTTAAGAATAGCTGCGTTTTCATAACAAAATACTCAACAAGTTTAATACAACTCTCAATGTTCTTCATTTTGTAACTCTATAAACTATAAAGGCTACACAAAAATTTTTGGTTACCATTAATATGTAACCTTTCTGATGTTTAATTGTAAGTTTCTTATTTCAAGAGTCATTTGTGAGGTACCTAGAAAAATTACGAAAAAAAAAATAATAATTTTGCTCATGTATAAGTAATAATAGCTTGTGCCCATGCGTAAAAATAAAATTAAAAAATAATCTTAATACCACATTAGAAAACAAGTAAACTCGTAAATATACAGAAAATTTTGTCTGATAACTGAGAATAAAGAGATTACAAAAAGTAACAGTGTAAAAATATTTTGTAGTACCTATTAAACTAGATAGTTTATGTACATAAATGTGACATGATAGCGAAATAGGAGGAATAAAATTTTTTTAAATCATCACATCTACTGGCACAGAGTTTGAATATATTTAATTAACCATTTAGTTTCTGTTTGGATGTTCAGATTACTTAGTCAACATCTCTAGTTTAACTTTTGTGACTGAAGAAGTAGATTTATGTTAATTTTAATACTGAAAACCATCTGGAATCTGGACAGTTGTTAGTCCAATTGAACTACTTAGGAATTAAGACAGTCACGAGCTATGGAAACTGACAATCAATACTATGCTAATTTTTTTTATTTTTCTGATATTTTTGTGTCTACAATTTTTTTTTATCTTGGAGAAGATTCCCTTGAAAATTAAAACTTTAACATATGCAATCATAGAATCTTACATTATAACAAATGAGATGAGTTTATATATTTTGTTAAGTTCCACTGATAATTTTTTTTGTACTTTTACAAGGTTAGTCCTTGGAAACTCAGTTGCCAAAGATATCACTTCTAAAACTGCAAGGCAGAGTGTTACACCATTGGCAAATTTACAAACCTCTGTCTTGGTGTTTTACAAGTGATTTAGTTGGCAACTGGGTTTCCAAGGATTATACTTGTAATAAGTACAACAATTTCGTACAGTGTGGTTCGCACTATGTTTACTAGTATAAATGTTTGGCTCAAAATTAAAAATCATGACTTTGTTAATCTTTTTCACGGATTATCTAAAAATTTGCAAATAATTACAATTTAAAAACACATATGACTATATGCTACAAATATTAAGGAATTTATCATCAGTTATGTAAGCAAAACATAATAAGTAACAATTGCGTTCAAAGCGATTTATGAGAGCATACCATTTGCACGAAATATCATAAATTTGGTCTAACCTTACTTGAGATTCTAATTTTAATTCTATCATAAATGAATAAGAAGTAATAACCGCGGTATTAGTATATGCCTACAATAAAGAGAGTTTAACAATACGTAAAAATTACTGAATAAATAAGAATTTAACACAACACTTCAATAAAATTTACCTAGCTAATAAGTTAATAATCATTAAGGTTGACATAGGGCCACAATAAATTTATTACTCATCCTAATTGAATAAAAATTATTAAATTGTATTTCTATATTTTAACAATACTACATTAATATTTTTTTCTTCAAATATAATCATAGAACATTTTCCTATACTATAAATTACACTTTTACTAAATAGTTACGATATACGAACTTGGCAATGTTGCGTCTTATTTTCTCTAGGTTTGCTGCAAAGATTTATACACATGTTAAAACTTTTAATAAATAACAGCGAATATTTTAATTATTTTAAAGAAGTTTATTTGAATGTTTTCAACCTTTACATACAATGTTAATTAGTTTAAATTATTTTATACGTTGTTATTTCCATGGTTAAGCGATAAACAGTGAATTAGACTTAACTTTGCAAAGGCTAAGAATATGTTCAAACTAATGTATAAACCAATGAAATTAATTCATTTAAGTAGTTTTTTTAATTAAGTAACTTTCTAAATAAGCACATTTAATTTATTTATATTAACTACACAAAAGTCTGACTTGATTTTAAAAGGTAGCATTGAATGTATTTATTTGTAAATTTTTAATCGTTAGGGTCTAAGAAACACCATTTGCTATGAAATTATATTTTAATTTAAATTTTTCTTATTTAAGGGAATACCAAAGAGATTTACATCGTGTAAGCGTATGTTATTATACTGAAGATATGTCATCCTATAAAATAGAACCTTTTTTGACATTTAAGAAAAAAATACTTTAGGACAAACTATTTCAGCATATTTTTTTTATTTCAGGTGAAATGACATAATTTTCTGTAGGTACACGAATATTTATTTTCTACGTTATTTTCACGCTATTCTTGGCCAAGTAGGCTACTTGTTAGTATTGTAACGAAAACCGTATGGAAATGACTTGACGGCTACGGTTGACATTGAAGATGCAAGTGACGTAGAGATCATAACGTATACAGACTCACGTGACAGCAGGCTTGCCACCTGTCCACACACGAGCACCTGTACCTTCGTTGCTGTTAACCAACAGGTGAGGGCTGATAAGAGAGCAAACAGAGCAATTACACGCACGCCCCCTGTCATCTCTGAGTCTTCCCAGTACCGCGTCTCATACAGCAGAGCGAATGTTTATTGAAACTTTTTACATCTATTTTATGCCTTTTTTAAATTCATATATAGCAATCTTACTTAATATACTGCAACTTTCGTACGTCGACCTATCATTGAAAACAAAGCCTTTATCATTACGTGTTTATATGGTAGATTTAATATTTTTTAAGAAATATTTTCACAATGCGAAAACCACAAAAAAGTTTTAAAAAGTTAATAAAATGTTTGTCACGTAAAACACTTCTTAAGTTTAAACATACAACATTACATTTTAAAATGTTTTCTCTGAGCTATACACTCAAATACCCTAATTATATTTAAAAAAATATTTCGAGATTGATTTTTAAAACTATATTAGCGATATTTCTGCTTAAGTATAAGTATATAAATATAGAGATTGTATTCGTTTATATATGACTTGTATTTGTTCAGGTTAGTCGATATTAGCTGATATCTTTTTAAAAAATGCATACAAAAAAGACTTGCTCATATTTTTTAACATGTTCACCTTTTATAATAAGTTAAGTACCTGATAATATATTTCAAAAACAAGTTTTATTATGGAAATATTTATTGCATTCGAAAAATTATTTTTGTATTTACGTCCACACCTTACATACTTTCTTTGCAAGTAGTTATTTGCTACGCAGTTTAACAATTAATTAAAACTGAGTAGGCTTGTAAAAATGCCAAAAATGTGTCATGTATAAAATTTAAAAGTGGGTGAATTATTTACTTTTATAAGCATGTCATGTACCTACAAGTTACCACAACCCGTAACGCACAGTCACAAATGTAGCTAAACATCGTGTTGTGACAATGTATTACATCATGAAATGACCATACGTTTTGATTTCAAATTAAAATACGTACAGTACATTTTAACGTTTTTAACGTCATAAACACATTTAACTAACATTTTTAAAAAATGGATTTGATATTACTATTATTAAATCGAAATTGAAGATTATTAGACGTCGTTTTAAACGAGTTCTTGTTAATGCATGTATTTTGATACTGGTGACCCGTATTGTATTGTAAAATTTTTTTTGTCGGCAAACCTATATGATTAAATAGAAATATTAGTTAAGTAACGTCTAAAATGTTTAAGTAAAGTTATTTTGAATTTTTTTTTAGAAATTCTAACGTTCTTATAACGTTTCGTATTCCTCAAGTTTAAAATAGTTTCTAAAGGCCTTAAACGACACACCAATTTTTGCACGAGGACACAAACCAGTAGGAAATACGAAGAGTAAAATGGCCGCGAAGAAATGTGTTGTCAAGCGAACAGACCGCCGTCGGCGAAATTAAAACGTGACTGCGGGAACCTGGGCGCGATTAACTCAGAAGGCAGGCAGAGGGCAGCACGATCAATCTTACGGCTTTTTATTTATTAATTTTTATTCATCCCAGATGTGTCAGTGTGGGAACCCGCGCACATGTCTTCGTTGTGAGGCGTCTCCTAGTGCGGCCTGCGTTCAAGAGAGCCTTTGACGTTCGACGACGTACTTTCAAAAATACCTGCAGGGTAACTGTCAAGTCACCTAACATTTAATTAATTGAACTACCCGTTTGAAATCATTAATTTAAAATAAACCTTGATTTTCATTGCAATAATAAAAATAAATTACTAATAATTATTTAAAATATGTTATTTACTATAAAATATGACTTTGGAACTATAGCACAAGGGAGGGGGGGGACGACGACGAAAATTTAACAGAAGCCTTGAAACTGGCTATGCTTTGTAACTCGTGAAGAACAAAAAAAAATCACGAAATAATATTAAGAATCAGAACATATTTAACGTATTATTTTCCTCGAATATTTAGGTTAAGCCAACAGACTGATTGGGATAAATATGTAATATGTTGCACTAAAAATAGTATCAATAACATAATTATGCATTTTCTTATTCGCTGTAATATGAATTGTGAGCAAATAACTGATATAGTGATATGAAACATAGGAGTACTTTCAGATGCTTGGTTTGGCCCTTCCTAGTTGAAAACTTTGTCAGCATATCAAAATATAACATTTTAAGGAAACTTATTTTAGTGGCGGCTGACGTACTAGCCTCGATATAAGTTATTATTTATTTTAGTGTATTTTGTAACGATTCATTCGAATTGAAATATGTTAGTAAAATTAAGATTAAATGACGGTAGGTAACGTAACGGCACTCCTTCAAATGTGACAAATATTTGGGTTGTAATTTCCTGACGTGATCAACCTAGGGTTCTAAATATACAATTTATGTCTCCAAACCCACACGCTATGTGGTATTTGATTTTATCTTCGTGTCTGAGTGTCGTTCCTATAAGTTCGTTTGTAACACGAGAACACTTAAATGTGTTCGTTACCGAGTTCACATGTTCAAGTGAAAACTTAAATCTTTGTTTTTAAATGTGTAATACCTATGACATCATTTCTACGACAAATGTACGTAAGAAAATGATTTTGGTATTATGTCAGTACGATGTCAGCATGATATATTTTATCCTTACATAATTTTTTAGTCACATCAGATGTCAGTGGTATGTCAAAAATACGTAAAAATCCATTACCTAGCTATGACTTACCAGTGATGTCAGACCTAGGCCATGTATTCACGTGGTCAAATTAACTTCACTTACTGCTACTACAGCATGTCGGTGACGCGAACCCACAAGATTTTTACCCATCCAAAAAAAAAGTGTCCAACACGCACATGGTGCAGTCGAGTATATACAATGTATTAGTGTACATATATGCGTATAAGTACATGCTGCCGTGTCGCCAGTCTGGCGCAACACGTCACTAGTACGTCGGTGACGCGAAACCCATAAGTTTTTGCCCCTATAGCAAATATCGCCCGACTCCGCTAAAGACGTTTTCACTTCAAAAAACACACAATTCGTTCTTTCTTTTTTTCCCTTCAAATGTCAAATATATTGTTCCCCCTCCCACCGGGCCAATGAGAGCTGGACGAGCCAAGACGAGTAAACAACGGGAAGGGTCAGGGCGGTCACCTGACCCCGCAGAGTGAAGCCCGTCTCCCTGGCCAGCTGCTCCGCCGCCTCCAGGCCTCCTTCCAGCCGCACCAGCCACTCGCCCGTGAAGCCCGCCGCCGTCTCCAGGCCGTGGTGCGCCGCCCCCAGGCACGCCAGCGCCGCCACCGCCGCCGCCGCAGTCGCCGCCAGCATCCCCGCCTGCCGGCCCCGACATCTCAGTTCTCTCTTCGTCTCTTGTCACCCACCCTTGCTTTCACACACGTCAAACAACATACTTTAGAAATAAAAAAAATAATAATAAAGGACCTTTCATTTAAATTTATTTGTAGGGAAAGTTTCACCATTTAAACAATAAAACAGAAATATTCAATGCTCACTTAAGGTATACGGATTAAATACCTGAATTAAAAAAAAGTCTAACATTATATTTGCATGCAAATAATTAATAGAAATAAAATAATGAAAAGGAATGGAGTGATTTTATAAATACCATTGGTAAAGCACAAATTGCGTAACATTAATTGTTTTTATAAATAAATACTCAGTAGGCTATTCGATGTTAATACAAAACACTTGTGCAAAATAATTATTTAATCAGTTTAATAATGGAGATGTAATTAATGTCAATCACTACAGTTTGCGATTCAAGAGCACATACTGTATTTGTATAGCCTATATATGTAAGTAGCTTTTGTTTTTCATGCTGTGAAAATTTCGTTGCATGGTGCGCGCGCTCCGTAAAAAATCACTTTCATGATTTGTTTTTCATAATGCGGCGAAATAATTATCACTCTTTTGTATGGATACAAAGAAGGAATGAAATTAAATCTACACTTTAATTGATAAATTTACTTTTATTTGCACTCATTAATTCAAATATGTTTATTACTTTAACGAAGAGATTATTTTAACTATAACTTTTATACATGTTTGCTATTTAACTTCTTCTAATCTGTGTTATTCTGTTAAGGATAGGACGATGATAGGAAAAGTAGGAAACGAATGGGAGTGTTTCAAGTTTAATGTGCCTCGAAAAAGTCAAATCGATGGTTGTTCCAATCGAGTGGAAGAGAGATAGATGCGGCGCAAGCGTACCATGAGCGTAACGGAACAATGAGCGTAACGGGACAATGAATCATCCTTTTTCGTGCGTGCAGCCGGCGTTAATCGATTTATTAGACGTTGTCACGTCAAACAAAAAAAGTCACTTCTCGCAGGAAGCAACTCACTCGCTCAGCCGTGGAGGCGAGTCGGACCGGGTCGCGCCTGCTGCGATACAAATAAGGGGCCGCCAGCAAAGTGCTGCGCCCTGTCGCCGAACTAATGTCTCCGTTTAAACTACGGGAGGGCGCTGTAATAGCCATCTCGTCACCAGCCCATTCACAAAACATGTCCCAGCAAATGGACAGTTTCTCTGCATCACTCTCTCTCTCTCTCTTTCTCTCTCTCTCTCTCCCCCCTTCTCTCCCTGTCTCTCTGCGCTGTAATTTTTTTTTTGGTAATGGCAGAGAAATATTCATGTAAAGCATGACCATATTTACCTTTACCTCTAGTCAACAGGGAGGTCATAAGATCCGGATTAACTCAACAACAGAGTTAAACTGTAAATTGGGAAGTAATCGCACTTATCCTTAAGAGACAATCATCCCGCTTCGGGTCTACCAACAAAAGTTACCTCTGGGAAGGGTGTTTGTATGTTGTATGCTGCCATATTTTAGCCTATAAGTAGGGGCATGCAGATTTCGCTAAAAGATTTCAAGACTAGCTGAAAGTTAAAACACTGTAGCATCGTCTATGTTCCGTTATTGGGCGATTTTCTTTCAGGTACATGTCGATTGTTACAACACCAATCGCAGTAATTCAGTGCGGAAGCAAACGCGTCTAGAGTGGCTCGGTCAAATAAGGCAACGACTTCTCTCGCAGACGGACGCCAATCACAAAAAAGAAACCACAGGTGCGGGCATACCTTGTTGCAGTCTAATAGGCGTTCAGATCTTTTCGCGAAAAATACCTGCCCCTACCTATACGCAAAAAAAAATCTTTATAATATAGAGAAAGTTTTCATAAGACATAGTTTTAACGTTATCAGCGCCGTTTAACAGTCGCAATTTTTCAAGTGCAAGTGAGCCCCTTCAGCGAGACACTTCTTAGTTCCAAGAAAAGGGGTATGGTCACATTCCCATCCAACCCCCCAGGATCTACGCCCATGCTTCAGGTTTATGACAGACAAGATCCACTCACAATCACTGTGAGTTTTTCTTACTAAGTACGAGCAAGCCACACCCTTATATTCCAAGCTGCTAATTATGCTCCCGAGTCTTGAGACAAGACTTGCAAGACATGCCTGAAATACAGGCGTATTGGAAACTCACCACAAACGGGACTTCACGCCGTAAACCGATAAACTGATGACTAGAGACCGGAAAAATTCGCGGATTCATGTCGTGATAGGCTGAAATTCAAACTTGTGTACATTTCTGCTGGTTCTGCTATTGGCTCGCAGTTTAACTGGAACTCTCTGGGCCAATGAGATACTATCGACCAAAGAAGCGTCGAATCACAAGCTACCCAGTGGAGACGCCTCACAATTTAGTACCCAATGAACACGCGTGTTTACTTGAGAAATGCAGAGGATAATGGAGGCTATCCTAGAGGCCATTGAAACCGCGAATTTTTCCGGTCCCTACTGATGATTGGTGCTTAGAGGGAGAGAGAGAGAGAGAGAGAGAGAGAGAGAGAGTGTGTGTGTGTGTTTTTCACACAAGCGCTCTCTATTTTTGATAGTTTTTGAAAGCAGCGTCAAAAGCGTGACATGTTTAGGAAACTACAGTATCTAGCGTGCTTCTCAACTTCCGGAAAATGCACCTGGGATGCATCGCAACCCTGTCAATAAGCACACCAAAATGGAAATACAGAGATGCTACAAAATGTATAAGAGAAACATAATGAGCATGGAATTATTACAAATATTGCTTGAAAAGCTAGCTTAAAGACTTTATCATGCTGATTTATAAAGGAGTTGCTTTTTAACGCGGCACATTTATTACGGACCTGTTGCGTAGAAGATATTCTAAACGAAACTTACTTTAAAATTGCACCAGTAGGCCTATATTATGATGTTCATACTAAGTGCAGTTCTTTACAGTGTTTATTTATGCGTGACATTGGTATTTGAAGCATTATATTTTAATTGGGGACTTTTAAAATTTTTAATGGACGTTTTACATAGCCAGCGTGTACTAATTTTCTGCTACAATAATTGTTGTTGTTTTTTTTAAATTAAAAATGTTTTAAAAGTATTTTATTAGTTCCCGTACATTTTTAAAACTACAGAGGTGGAAGTTACCAAGGTAATCAGAAAAGAAATTAAAAAAAGGTAATATTATTACTAAGCTAATAAAATTTAACCAGTAGCTACTCATCAACTGATATATAACTTTATGAATAGAAGTACCTATTTGCATGTTAAAAAGGTTTTTCATATGTCATAATATGTTTTAAGAAATTACTTAACGAGAAATGAGCTGGCAAAATAATCAGAATACTATTAAATTGTTCGTTTATGTTCAAGTATCAAACGATAAAAGAAAGTTTCATCTCTATTTCTCTGCCAGCGAGACAAAGAATCAATTACAAAAAAATTGTGGTATGTGCATTTTAAGAGTCAAAATGTAACACAGGTATTTTAAATACTGTACATATTTAGGATAAAATTTACTTAAAATATTTAATTCTGGTCGTAATTCATGAAAATTACCTTTACTATAAATATTTTAAACCAATTATCTAAGTATTGACAGTAAAACAGTAAAAAAATATTTTACCAAAAATATTATATGTATTATTGGCATCTTTGAATTCATTGATAAAAATAAGGAATTATTGGAAAACATTATCAGTACAAAACATGTTTCCCTGCATATATACGCACTAAACTCTTTCAAATCTGAAATTATTTGCAGTAAATTTTAAAAACATTTTGGAGAAAACTTTTATCAAATATTTATTCAAATATATTTTCATGAGAAACGATAAGTATAAATGTATATATTGTGAATGTGATAAAACCTAAACATTTGTTTTCTTGTAATTTGTATTTCATGAATATCTTCTAATTTACATATATCTGATCGTATTTTGTTTTATAGTGATGATAAACATATATTTTAGAACATATACATTATTTTCTATTTATGGGTTATTTTATGGGCTATGAAATTAAATATATATATTTTAATATTTAGACGCACACAAAAAAAGCAGAGAAATCTACGGAAATAAATGTGTTATTCTAACTATAGTTGCACAATAATATTGGTAGATGTCTAAAAACAAACAAAACCATACGCTGTTATTGTTTGATTGAAAGATTTAAGCACACAGAGACTAATATATATATATATATATATAATTATATATATTTGCTATAAAGTGAACGCACGCAGCACTCTTCCCTACAATCATGCTAAAATAGTAATTTCGGTAGTTAATTACTAATATTTAATAATAATTACTGAACGCGAATCCAACGAGCGGTGCTAATTTTAGTTGTAGACGTTGCTAATTTTAGTTGTAGACGTTGGTAATTTTAGTTGCAGACGTTGGTAATTTTTCATTGCTCAAGCATTTAAGAATGAATATAATGCACACAATCAAAACAATGATTTATCTGCCTGTAAACCATATTTGCCCAGGAACGCCCGGACACTTGCTCAACCTCTCGAGAACGGAACCTGCGCACTAAGGTTATTTATTTAATAATCTCGTCCAGCTTGACCAATCTTATCGTGTTTGGGTGAGGCTCCCGTAACCAGGCCTTGTTCTTCAAGTGCGTTACGAATGAAAGCGGCGGCTTGCTTGGACAGCGCTCGTATACGCCAGAGGGTGACTTACGTGAGACAAGACCTCCAGCGCCGGAGCAAGCGCTACACGAGGCGGCCTCGCGTCCTCGGGAGCAAACAACCAATCAAACACCCGGAGCGCGAACAATTAAACTAGGCCGGTTTCTCCGCGCGTCTCTGAAGAAGGGGGGGGGGGGGTGTTTCGAGATGTGTCCGTGTCGGCTGGTGGGAGGGGTGAGACCGGCCAAGGAGGGGAGGAAGTCTTCGGGCCAGGGTGGGGGCAGAATGGGGTGGGGGTAACAGGGGGTAGCCTGACGAATGGGAAGGAGTAGTATGTTAGGGAGACGACGAATGTACAAGAACTAAAGTAAGTGTATGTTTTGAGCACAACAAGCAAACAATTTAATAACAACTATGAGACTTAATTCAAAATTTAAAAAAAAAAATAAAAAAGGCAATTTTGCCTATTGTTTCCTCCCTCTCTTTTTTTTTCCATTCACTGATTTTGTGAATAAAGTTTGTACGTTTTCGCATTAAGTGGCAAGCACATATGCGATTATTTTAAACTGGAATTTCGCATGAATGTGTCATATTTGTAGTATTTCATTTAGCGGACAATTTTTTTTAGCAGTTAGTTTGGTGAGCCCGTGAGACGTGAGTTGGCAATCACTGTTACAGACCATGCAGTTAGAAAAAAAAATATTTTCCCCAAACGTTTGTTATGCTTTGAAATGTGGTTCGGACGCGAGTGAATTTGAAACATCTAACTTCTCACGTCTGCGTTAGACAAGCAGAATTATAGTTTTTAAGCATATCACATATGTGAAAAGGAGAAATATATATCGTCCAAAAGCTAGTGAGAAACTATATAAAATTGTCGTAAGGCTATAACCATTTTTAACCTTAAGGACAACAGTAACAAAAATGTTGATTACAGAGTAAAGTCCTTGAGTTTATAAATGTTAATCGAATCAAAATAGGCACAGTGGTTAGTTAATATCGCTCTCAAAATCCATTCTGTTTTTCTTTCCTGAGACACCAGTAGCCGTGGAGCAATAAGGACTACTCTACATCACGCATCAAGTGCGCTGTTACTTCTACACGCAAGTCACTGAACTGGCGTATTTTTTTCCTGCTGCGTGCAACTATGGCATTTAAGATGATGGCCACATCATTTTTCTGCACGTAAACACCCCTCGCCTCTTAAGTTTTGTTTTTTCTTATAAATAATTATTTTGGAAATGGCTATCCAGCTACTTTAATATTTTCTCGGAAAAAAACCCATTAAGCACACATTAAAAACAATATGTTTGACATTCACTATTGCTGGTTCACACTTTATGTCAAAGAGAAGACCCATGGGATTGAGAAACAAAAAATACACAAACACACGAGAAACAAGCAAAAATCAGTAGTTGTCAAATGTTAAATGAATAGACCGCACAGACAGGAATTTGTCAGAAAAAATATCACAGCAGCAATGATGTATTTCAATAAATATGTTATAAGTCAATCTTCCCCATTGGAAAATAATTACAAGAACGTACAGCATCACAGCACAGACGAACAGAGCGGGCTGACAATGATGAGGCAGTTGCTACAAGAACAGAGTATACAGAAAACAAACTCAGACAAAACAAGGACAGACATAAAAGCCAATGGTGATAACAAACATATACTCTCGACAACACATTGACGCACAGGGGAACCCAGCGATGAAATTAAACATATATTTTGGCAACACAACGACGACTGCACAGACTAACACAGTCTAAGATCAGTCTGTGCTTGATGACGGGAAACAGATCTCAGTTCCCGAAAATTCGCAATTTTTTTTTTTGTTCTGGAAAACATACTGTGATCGTTTGCGCTGGCGAAGTTGTTTTGCCAGAATATCGGTTTAATTTCATCGCTGAATATACGACTGCACGTCGCTGTATTGTTGTTGTGTTATCCAGATTATCTGTTTAGTATCACCGCTGGGTCCCTCTGCTTGTCGCTGTTGTCCAAGGTTGTTGTTTGTCTGCACTCACTATTATTGTTGCAACTGCCTCTTCGTTGATAGCCCAATGTGTTCGTCTGTGCTGGGATATTGTTCAGACTAATTCTTTCCACGGAATTCTCTGTGCTATTTATACATTTAACATATTACATCAGCTGATTTTAACTTCTTTACTGTGTGCATGTGTATTATTTTTTTTCTTTATCCATTATTCATGTTTTCTGTATGACATACAATGTAATGGCGTATGTCCAAAATATATATTTTTTTCAGTTTTCTTCCCCATTGCAAGAATTATTTATCAAATGTTTTAAGCACGCCGTATTAAAATCTAAAAACGTTGTTCATTAATAGCTTTACAAATGCTTTTTGAAGCTTGTCACCACAGTAATTTTCCAACTTTAGATGCTTCTATTAAGATCGATTTCCTTGTTTGTTTTTTTTTCCTAATTGGTAGCTGGACCATTCCAGAAATTATATTTGATAATTATACTGTTATGTTTAATATCGTAAATGAATCATACGTGTACCTAATATTTTACCTCATTTCATTAAAAACTTGTGTTACAAAATATCTTTATTCTTCAGACTTTACAGCGAATTCATAGTTTTAAAAATTCATCTTCAGTTTGCACGTATTTGACGTAATGCGCACAGAAAAGTTTCTTTGATTACGTATATACAGGAAAGAGAAATTGAGACTTCACACCTTGGTTTACAAAAATCGCAGTATTAAAATAAAACGCCTGCGTTACAGTTGAGTTTATAGCAATTATTTTACATCACCGTTGTTCATTAATGGGTGTGTGGTGATTCACTGGAATACGATTCACTTTTTTCAATACACTTCAGAAAAAGATAGTGTAAAAATACATGTGTACATTAATGAGAACATCTGCTGCACTGTACAAGATTGCAGTTTTTTATGGAAATTCTTTAGCGCATTTGTTTAACGACTTATCTTTAATGTCACATTGACTTAAGTAGTATAGGAAAGTATTTCCGGGGACACGGGTTCTGGGTGTGGATTGTGATTGTCGGTCCGCTATCTTGGATTGTGTCGTCACGGCGGCCATCTTGGAGGAGTGTAACGGGACATAGCGTAACGGGACATAACGTAACGGGACATAACGTAACGGGACAAGTAGATCACGGCAGCCATTTTGGATCCGCCATCTTGGATCCGCCATTTTGGATGACGTCATTGTGTTCTCGAAAATTCCGGCATTGTGTTATCCGCCATTTTGAATTATGACGTCACCGTTGCAACTTCCGTTACGGCCGCCATCTTTAACTTTTTTATTTATTATCCGATTTTAATGAATTTTTTTTTAAAATTTATTAAAAAATCCATTTAATAAAATTTTAATAAAATACTTATAAAAAATATACTTTTAGTACACGGAGTTTGGAGTCCTCGGTTCGAACCCGACGAGTGCAAAAAAAATAAAAATGGCGACCGATCCTTCCTCAATGGTGGTTGCAGGCAGACTGACTCCCACCACTTTTTCAAAGCATATATATCGTCACCTAGTATGATGTCATGTCCGCCATCTTGAAATTTGGACGCCATCTTGAAAATCTTTATTTACTATCCGATTTTAATGAAAAAAATTCCAAAATTTATCAAAAAATTAACGTATTTGAATTCCGTTTGATTATATCGTTGTACGTCCTCGGTTCGATTCCCGGCGAGAGTAAATTGTCGATCCTTCCTCCATGAAAGCTACCTAGACTGATCTACCACCACCAGTACAAGGTATATATCATCAACTGGTATGACATCATGTCCGCCATCTTGTCTTCATCCGCTGGAGAGCACCATCTTGTTTTCGTCTGCTAGAGTGTGTCGATACCATGTAGTATAATTATCTGGTTACCAAACCTTTGACCTTGACCTTGAACTTTGACTGTGACCTTGAACTTTGACCTTGACCTTGAAATTTGACCTTGACCTTGAAAGTTGACATTGACCTTGAAATTTGACCTTGACCTTGAATTTGACCTTGACCTTGAAATTTGACCTTGACCTTGAAATTTGACCTTGACCTTGAAATTGGACTTTGTCCTTGAAATTTGACTTTGTCCTTGTCGACCATCATGGATCCGACATTTTATGTTCAGTACATGCTACCAGGAGCGACCACCTGCTGGAGTACACCATCTTGCGCGTGTACTCATATTATAGAGTACATTTCCATCTGGTTAATTTTATTCTAACCCGCTACAGTGCAGTAATCATTTATTACCGAGGTGCCCCCGCCATCTTGAAATTCGGCCGCCATCTTGAAATCATGTAATAATGTAGCTAGAAAAGCGGGAAACAATCCAAAATTCATAAAAAAAATCACTCATTAACTTACATATCGATTCGATCCGCTCCAGTCCTTGGTTCGATCCGAGATCGATGCAATAATGTTTAATTTTATGTAAAAAAATAATAATTTCCATAAACCATGTTCAAAATTCATTTAATAAATTTGTAATCCATATAATGATTGATTGGATCGACTTAGGTCCTTGGTTCGATCCCTGGCCGATACAAAACAACTTTAATTTAAAAAAAAATACTAAAAAAGTGCTAGGTGTGAGAAAATAAAAACACCACAAGTTCTTTTAAAAAAATTTTATTACATAAATTCAATACACTACTACAAGTACAAAAAACACTGACAAATTAACAAAGCCTTTTGGATTCCTCGATTCAAACAGTCTTCTTATTGTACGGACTAAGCCTTTTACATGACTTAAAATGTCTATCCGATCCGGTCATCACCGCAGCCAGAGACGGACTGAAGTTCAAATCACTTATATAGTCTCATTAGCCGGTACAACACATGAGTCAAATCAATGACCATGTTCATTATACGTCTCGGAGCATTTTTTATAATGACGATGTAAGCTATCGATACGCGAAATTAGTTTATTGCACTTATTGCACTGAAATTGTATTCTTTGAACATTATTAGAACAACCGCTTCTTTCGTGTCTGCGAGCATTTGAGGTGATAGTAAATGATGCACCACAGTATTTGCACTGATGCGAAGTACGCTCTTCATTAATTGAAGTATACAATGTTGATGAAACTTCAGCTGATGGTGGAACAGCACATATCGAAGTCTCCTCCAGTGTTGTCAGAGGCGTTGCCAACGGGATCTGCTCCAACATCGTCGGCGCTGACGTCATGGTTCCCGTAGTCGATGATACATCCTCCATCGAGTACGACGTTAAAGTCGGTAAAGATGCCATCGAAGTCTCAAGAACAGGCAATTACACGACTTATGCACCAGAAGAAACAAACTAGGTGATCCCTACACCACCGTCGCCAGTAACAAACTGAGCGTCCTGCTGTCTAGAACTCGCTTATATACATGCACCGTATGGAATAATACGCTAGTCAAATCAAGAACCATCTACAATAATACTAGAGTCAAAACAACGTTAAAAATAGAAGCACCGACTACGAAAAGGCAGCACACTTGGAAGCACCGACTACGAAAAGGCAGCACATTTGGAAGCACCGACAACGAAAAGGCAGCACATTTGGCAGCACCGACAACGAAAAGGCAGCACATTTGGAAGCACCGACTACGAAAAGGCAGCACATTTGGAAGCACCGACAACGAAAAGGCAGCACATTTGGAAGCACCGACAACGAAAAGGCAGCACATTTGGAAGCACCGACAACGAAAATGGCAGCACATTTGGAAGCACCGACAACGAAAAGGCAGCACATTCTGGAAGCACCGACAACGAAAAGGCAGCACATTCGGAAGCACCGACAACGAAAAGGCAGCACATTCGGAAGCACCGACAACGAAAAGGCAGCACATTTGGAAGCACCGACAACGAAAAGGCAGCACATTTGGAAGCACCGACAACGAAAAGGCAGCACATTCGGAAGCACCGACAACGAAAAGGCAGCACATTTGGAAGCACCGACAACGAAAAGGCAGCACATTTGGAAGCACCGACAACGAAAAGGCAGCACATTCGGAAGCACCGACAACGAAAAGGCAGCACATTCGGAAGCACCGACAACGAAAAGGCAGCACATTTGGAAGCACCGCAAACGAAAAGGCAATGCATTTTGGATGCACCATCATAAAGACAGCGCATTTTGGAAGCACCATCGAATAAGGAAGCACATTTTGGAAGCACCATCGAATAAGAAATCACACTTGGAAGCTCCATCGAATAAGGAAGCACACTTGGAAGCTCCATCAACAAAAAAAAAGGCAAAAAGGAAGCACAAGTTACGAGATCTAAGTCTTAGTTAGAAATCAGAATACACGAAATAAAAACCTTAAATTTTTATAATTTAAATTATTTATTTCTTTACATTATACAAATGCAAGTAAAACAAGCCATTATTGTATGTAGCCAGCTTTCCTCAGTTCCTTGAGTATGAAGGATATTTCTTTGATGCACAAATAGTTTCCTGCACAAAGCGAACCATGTAGAAGTCTTAGCCGGTCAACCAATATGTTTGGATCTTTCCATGATGTGTAATCATTCTCTTCTACCACCATCTTCCTTGCACCTTTATAATAAATATTATGATCTCTGGTGTCTTCCGTTTTACCACCAACCTCAGGGTAACTTTCATGTTTGAGACGGTGATCATCACAAGCTTGATCAGATTTATTTAATATATCACGACGTTTCCACCGTTTTGGTCTCAGGACACCTCCACATTCTACGATCTTGGCAGCTTTAGGTGTTTCATCATAGTCTATGTCTTTGTCAACAGCCTCAGAGTCACTGTAACAATCACTGTAGAAGGAATCGTCTTCACCCAATTTACCGTAATAATTCGATGTTGATGAATGCGAAGTGTCTTCATCGTCTTCATGCTTCCTTTTTAGGAGTCCATCATTTTTACAAAGTAGGAAAGATCTACTTGAATTCGGCTGGAATATATTCTCACTTTTCGCGTTAAGGATTCTTCCATTGTCTTCATTCTTCCGTAAATCATCAACCTCCTTCAATTTAAGTTCTTTGTCGAGATCGGAAGAGCCAAGAAGATTATTGTGATAATGCAGATCACTCTTCCTTAGGCTAGTAGATTCATCGTTGTCCTCTTGCTTGTACGCAGGCTTGGCGCTACAAGTTCTGCCATGTCTTTTTAGGCTCTCTCTCCGCGTAAACGACTTGCTACATCGAACACAACTTATCATATTGCGCAGAGGATTTTTAACACAGTCATTCTTCTCGTGTTGTCTTTTATTCTTTCTCAAGATAAACTCTTTACTGCAAAACTTACACCTATGTTCTTTCGATACAGCGTCAGATCCCAAATCGGAATTCATATTAGTTACTGAGACTAATGCCAGATACCAATTGAGTGTTTTAAATTAAATCCAATACTTAAATAGAAATTTTTTCATATTTCATCAGCGAGAATTAATATATCTCATGCAAAAGTACTTTATGCATGTAGTTCTGCTTTTCAACAACAGATGTCGCCACATGTTGCTTGCAGGTAAATAATATTTAGTTCTTTTATGCGGGATGCGGGATGCTCACTAACGATCGCAAAAGAAGGATGGCTTCGCTAGACTCCAAGGAAAAGGAAGTTCGTCTTGCATGTTGGTGCTCCACAGATGTCTCATGGTGTAATATTAATTTGACTGAGTAATGATATTTTTTTTAATTCCACCTGATAAAAATATTGCAAGTTTTGATTTAGTAGCAGAAATTATCGAATTAAATGTAACTCCAAATAAAATGACATGTCTCATTAGACAAAAAAAATCCATGCAGAGATAGATCTCTCACAAATAATCAGGAGCACTCGGTGAAAACCATCAGATGTATAGTCAGGAATAATCAGAAAAACTTGGAGAAAGCCATCAATATAATAACAAGAATAATCAGGAGCACACGGAGAAAACCATCAATATATTAACAAGAATAATCAGAAGCACTCGGAGAAAATCACCATAATATTGTCAATAATAATCGGAAGCACACGGAGAAAATCACCATAATATTGACAAGAATAATCGGAAGCACACGGAGAAAACCACCACAAGTTTTCTTTGATATCATAAAAATACAGAAAAAAATATTTAATAAATAAAAAAATTAAAAAAAATTTAAAAAAATGAAATAAAAAAATACATAAAATTCTGGCTTGTACTAGAACTATATCTTTGCTTAACAATGAGAAGTTCACAAGCTAGCAGAATCTGTTTATGTATTTTTTTATTTCATTTTTTTAAATTTTGTTTAATTTTTTTATTTATTAAATATTTTTTTCTGTATTTTTATGATATCAAAGAAAACTTGTGGTGGTTTTCTCCGTGTGCTTCCGATTATTCTTGTCAATATTATGGTGATTTTCTCCGTGTGCTTCCGATTATTATTGACAATATTATGGTGATTTTCTCCGAGTGCTTCTGATTATTCTTGTTAATATATTGATGGTTTTCTCCGTGTGCTCCTGATTATTCTTGTTATTATATTGATGGCTTTCTCCAAGTTTTTCTGATTATTCCTGACTATACATCTGATGGTTTTCACCGAGTGCTCCTGATTATTTGTGAGAGATCTATCTCTGCATGGATTTTTTTTGTCTAATGAGACATGTCATTTTATTTGGAGTTACATTTAATTCGATAATTTCTGCTACTAAATCAAAACTTGCAATATTTTTATCAGGTGGAATTAAAAAAAATATCATTACTCAGTCAAATTAATATTACACCATGAGACATCTGTGGAGCACCAACATGCAAGACGAACTTCCTTTTCCTTGGAGTCTAGCGAAGCCATCCTTCTTTTGCGATCGTTAGTGAGCATCCCGCATCCCGCATAAAAGAACTAAATATTATTTACCTGCAAGCAACATGTGGCGACATCTGTTGTTGAAAAGCAGAACTACATGCATAAAGTACTTTTGCATGAGATATATTAATTCTCGCTGATGAAATATGAAAAAATTTCTATTTAAGTATTGGATTTAATTTAAAACACTCAATTGGTATCTGGCATTAGTCTCAGTAACTAATATGAATTCCGATTTGGGATCTGACGCTGTATCGAAAGAACATAGGTGTAAGTTTTGCAGTAAAGAGTTTATCTTGAGAAAGAATAAAAGACAACACGAGAAGAATGACTGTGTTAAAAATCCTCTGCGCAATATGATAAGTTGTGTTCGATGTAGCAAGTCGTTTACGCGGAGAGAGAGCCTAAAAAGACATGGCAGAACTTGTAGCGCCAAGCCTGCGTACAAGCAAGAGGACAACGATGAATCTACTAGCCTAAGGAAGAGTGATCTGCATTATCACAATAATCTTCTTGGCTCTTCCGATCTCGACAAAGAACTTAAATTGAAGGAGGTTGATGATTTACGGAAGAATGAAGACAATGGAAGAATCCTTAACGCGAAAAGTGAGAATATATTCCAGCCGAATTCAAGTAGATCTTTCCTACTTTGTAAAAATGATGGACTCCTAAAAAGGAAGCATGAAGACGATGAAGACACTTCGCATTCATCAACATCGAATTATTACGGTAAATTGGGTGAAGACGATTCCTTCTACAGTGATTGTTACAGTGACTCTGAGGCTGTTGACAAAGACATAGACTATGATGAAACACCTAAAGCTGCCAAGATCGAAGAATGTGGAGGTGTCCTGAGACCGAAACGGTGGAAACGTCGTGATATATTAAATAAATCTGATCAAGCTTGTGATGATCACCGTCTCAAACATGAAAGTTACCCTGAGGTTGGTGGTAAAACGGAAGACACCAGAGATCATAATATTTATTATAAAGGTGCAAGGAAGATGGTGGTAGAAGAGAATGATTACACATCATGGAAAGATCCAAACATATTGGTTGACCGGCTAAGACTTCTACATGGTTCGCTTTGTGCAGGAAACTATTTGTGCATCAAAGAAATATCCTTCATACTCAAGGAACTGAGGAAAGCTGGCTACATACAATAATGGCTTGTTTTACTTGCATTTGTATAATGTAAAGAAATAAATAATTTAAATTATAAAAATTTAAGGTTTTTATTTCGTGTATTCTGATTTCTAACTAAGACTTAGATCTCGTAACTTGTGCTTCCTTTTTGCCTTTTTTTTTGTTGATGGAGCTTCCAAGTGTGCTTCCTTATTCGATGGAGCTTCCAAGTGTGATTTCTTATTCGATGGTGCTTCCAAAATGTGCTTCCTTATTCGATGGTGCTTCCAAAATGCGCTGTCTTTATGATGGTGCATCCAAAATGCATTGCCTTTTCGTTGGCGGTGCTTCCAAATGTGCTGCCTTTTCGTTGTCGGTGCTTCGGAATGTGCTGCCTTTTCGTTGTCGGTGCTTCCAAATGTGCTGCCTTTTCGTTGTCGGTGCTTCCGAATGTGCTGCCTTTTCGTTGTCGGTGCTTCCAAATGTGCTGCCTTTTCGTTGTCGGTGCTTCCAAATGTGCTGCCTTTTCGTTGTCGGTGCTTCCGAATGTGCTGCCTTTTCGTTGTCGGTGCTTCCAAATGTGCTGCCTTTTCGTTGTCGGTGCTTCCAAATGTGCTGCCTTTTCGTTGTCGGTGCTTCCGAATGTGCTGCCTTTTCGTTGTCGGTGCTTCCGAATGTGCTGCCTTTTCGTTGTCGGTGCTTCCAGAATGTGCTGCCTTTTCGTTGTCGGTGCTTCCAAATGTGCTGCCATTTTCGTTGTCGGTGCTTCCAAATGTGCTGCCTTTTCGTTGTCGGTGCTTCCAAATGTGCTGCCTTTTCGTTGTCGGTGCTTCCAAATGTGCTGCCTTTTCGTAGTCGGTGCTTCCAAATGTGCTGCCTTTTCGTTGTCGGTGCTGCCAAATGTGCTGCCTTTTCGTTGTCGGTGCTTCCAAATGTGCTGCCTTTTCGTAGTCGGTGCTTCCAAGTGTGCTGCCTTTTCGTAGTCGGTGCTTCTATTTTTAACGTTGTTTTGACTCTAGTATTATTGTAGATGGTTCTTGATTTGACTAGCGTATTATTCCATACGGTGCATGTATATAAGCGAGTTCTAGACAGCAGGACGCTCAGTTTGTTACTGGCGACGGTGGTGTAGGGATCACCTAGTTTGTTTCTTCTGGTGCATAAGTCGTGTAATTGCCTGTTCTTGAGACTTCGATGGCATCTTTACCGACTTTAACGTCGTACTCGATGGAGGATGTATCATCGACTACGGGAACCATGACGTCAGCGCCGACGATGTTGGAGCAGATCCCGTTGGCAACGCCTCTGACAACACTGGAGGAGACTTCGATATGTGCTGTTCCACCATCAGCTGAAGTTTCATCAACATTGTATACTTCAATTAATGAAGAGCGTACTTCGCATCAGTGCAAATACTGTGGTGCATCATTTACTATCACCTCAAATGCTCGCAGACATGAAAGAAGCGGTTGTTCTAATAATGTTCAAAGAATACAATTTCAGTGCAATAAGTGCAATAAACTAATTTCGCGTATCGATAGCTTACATCGTCATTATAAAAAATGCTCCGAGACGTATAATGAACATGGTCATTGATTTGACTCATGTGTTGTACCGGCTAATGAGACTATATAAGTGATTTGAACTTCAGTCCGTCTCTGGCTGCGGTGATGACCGGATCGGATAGACATTTTAAGTCATGTAAAAGGCTTAGTCCGTACAATAAGAAGACTGTTTGAATCGAGGAATCCAAAAGGCTTTGTTAATTTGTCAGTGTTTTTTGTACTTGTAGTAGTGTATTGAATTTATGTAATAAAATTTTTTTAAAAGAACTTGTGGTGTTTTTATTTTCTCACACCTAGCACTTTTTTAGTATTTTTTTTTAAATTAAAGTTGTTTTGTATCGGCCAGGGATCGAACCAAGGACCTAAGTCGATCCAATCAATCATTATATGGATTACAAATTTATTTAATGAATTTTGAACATGGTTTATGGAAATTATTATTTTTTTTACATAAAATTAAACATTATTGCATCGATCTCGGATCGAACCAAGGACTGGAGCGGATCGAATCGATATGTAAGTTAATGAGTGATTTTGTTTATGAATTTTGGATTTTTTCCCGCTTTTCTAGCTACATTATTACATGATTTCAAGATGGCGGCCGAATTTCAAGATGGCGGGGGCACCTCGGTAATAAATGATTACTGCACTGTAGCGGGTTAGAATAAAATTAACCAGATGGAAATGTACTCTATAATATGAGTACACGCGCAAGATGGTGTACTCCAGCAGGTGGTCGCTCCTGGTAGCATGTACTGAACATAAAATGTCGGATCCATGATGGTCGACAAGGACAAAGTCAAATTTCAAGGACAAAGTCCAATTTCAAGGTCAAGGTCAAATTTCAAGGTCAAGGTCAAATTTCAAGGTCAAGGTCAAATTCAAGGTCAAGGTCAAATTTCAAGGTCAATGTCAACTTTCAAGGTCAAGGTCAAATTTCAAGGTCAAGGTCAAAGTTCAAGGTCACAGTCAAAGTTCAAGGTCAAGGTCAAAGGTTTGGTAACCAGATAATTATACTACATGGTATCGACACACTCTAGCAGACGAAAACAAGATGGTGCTCTCCAGCGGATGAAGACAAGATGGCGGACATGATGTCATACCAGTTGATGATATATACCTTGTACTGGTGGTGGTAGATCAGTCTAGGTAGCTTTCATGGAGGAAGGATCGACAATTTACTCTCGCCGGGAATCGAACCGAGGACGTACAACGATATAATCAAACGGAATTCAAATACGTTAATTTTTTGATAAATTTTGGAATTTTTTTCATTAAAATCGGATAGTAAATAAAGATTTTCAAGATGGCGTCCAAATTTCAAGATGGCGGACATGACATCATACTAGGTGACGATATATATGCTTTGAAAAAGTGGTGGGAGTCAGTCTGCCTGCAACCACCATTGAGGAAGGATCGGTCGCCATTTTTATTTTTTTTGCACTCGTCGGGTTCGAACCGAGGACTCCAAACTCCGTGTACTAAAAGTATATTTTTTATAAGTATTTTATTAAAATTTTATTAAATGGATTTTTTAATAAATTTTAAAAAAAATTTCATTAAAATCGGATAATAAATAAAAAAGTTAAAGATGGCGGCCGTAACGGAAGTTGCAACGGTGACGTCATAATTCAAAATGGCGGATAACACAATGCCGGAATTTTCGAGAACACAATGACGTCATCCAAAATGGCGGATCCAAGATGGCGGATCCAAAATGGCTGCCGTGATCTACTTGTCCCGTTACGTTATGTCCCGTTACGTTATGTCCCGTTACGCTATGTCCCGTTACACTCCTCCAAGATGGCCGCCGTGACGACACAATCCAAGATGGCGGACCGACAATCACAATCCACACCCAGAACCCGTGTCCCCGGAAATACTTTCCTATACTACTGACTTAGTAATTTGACTTTCGGTTTTCACTCGCATCTACTTACATTTTCTACTAACATTAGGTTAGAGTCATAGGCGTGCGCACGGTAGGTGCCACAGGTGCCTTGGCACCACCATTACGGTTAAAGTTATTTGTTTTTTACAAGCACAAATAATACATACTTACAAAAAACCGTATTATTTCCAAAAAAAATATGTTTTCCAATCGTGTCGAGTTACAATATGTGCTCATAACACTATCAGTATATCAATTATCAATCGAACCAACTATACACACGGAAACAAGCCAGTTGCAATTACTTGTGTTGTACATGCGGGCCGCGGCTACGAAACTTCTGAAATGTAAATACTTCTCCTAGTTCTCCTCGAATTACATAGAATGCGCGCTCGGTGTCCACTGTTCACTCCACTCGGCAGGCGCACGGAATAATAGCCGCCGTCCGCCCGGGATTTATTTAAAAAAAGAGAGAGTTTAGTTAGTTAAAAAGATAGGCTTACTCGATGACTTATATGCAGTCGCCGACAAAACATTTTTGTTGTTTTCCAAAAGTTAAAACTATTGCCCACTCTTATTTGTGTATTTTTATTATTTTAATATTTTACATATTTTAGGTATGTTACAATAACTCCCTTCATTTGTTGATTTTAAAACTTAACATTTGAGAATGTTTTTTCTAGCATTTATTTGGCGTCTTCAGAAAACATATAAGTACGGTTTTTCAAAGCCACCAGCATGAATTCCGTGCAAACAATTTGTGCAATTTACTTTATGGCTCAACAAAAGCTTAAAACTATAAATAGTTTAGTAGTTTTCCTTGTGATTATAACGTTCAAAGCCATAATTTGACATAAAAAATGTTAAAATTTTTACATCTGTGTATTTAATGTTTTTGTTCGGAAACACCTTAAATAGCACGATTTTGCGCTTTCAAATCCAAATTTTTCCGGGGGAGGGCCCCCGGACTCCCCGCTTTAGGTTCGGGGTCCGTGAATGACAGGGCTGTTGTGTAATCTGGCACCACCAATACTGAAGTCCTGCGCACGCCTATGGTTAGAGTAGAACATTCTGTTACTCATTCAGAAATAGTTTCATTACTACAAGTCTGCCTTTGAGTAAGAGAGCCAGATCCTGTGAGTGTCAGCCCCGTTCCATCCATGCTGACCCTGCCTCAGGCGGGAAGCTAACGTTGATTTACATTTTTAATGATACATTTTCTAAAGCCCTGAAACAGAATATGTTATCATATTTCCTTCAATGAATCGATTTTTTACCCTCTAATAGAGGAGTATAATTTTCACATATAAAGTCGATTCATGGTTTCAATTATATTAAAGCCCACGTAAAAAATGATTTCAAGGAATATTTAAGTCTGTAAAGAAAGTTTGAAGTCACATGAAAAAAAATATTGATACATAAGAGCTTTTGAATTTTTAACAGTTTTCTAAAATCGGGTTTGCATTGTTTCTTGGTTGTCAGGAAAAAGCGTACGTCATCCGTAAGAAAATACCGGTGGATACTTGAAATAAAATAAGATTTAGAGACTGGAAAAATTCGCCTGTTAATTTCGCAATACGCTAAAATTCAAATACTTACATCTTTGATCAGCTCCTGCTAATTTGTCTGACAGTTAATCTGGACATATTTGGGCCAACAAGAAGCCTTAAATCATACATCGAAACAACAAGTGACCCAGTTGAGGAGTGTTGTAAGTCAGCAGCCAATGGACACGTGACATTTTCCCGAATATCCAGAGAATTGTTGAGTCAGTACCGCTAAACCCGGTCCCTAGAAATATCTAATAGTTGTTATGGAGAATTTTTTTTAACTAGGATAGTTATCAAACCACCAACCCATCTGAAGTACCACAGCGTAAGGAACCCCGGGTCACGTGTAGGAGGTGGGAAAGCAAGTGGGAGGAAGCGAAGGATCCTTTGTAAAAGTCTAAGGTTCCAATTAGCGGACGATAGGAAGACAAACACGGCATGTTGCAGTTCCCCCGCGCTTCTAAAAGATTGTTCGTTCCCCGGGTAATCGGACGGCTCATTGCCTGCGATTCTCTTTCTCTCTCTCACTCTCTTTACTCCCTCCCTTCTCCTTTACCCGAGTCTCATTTGCGGAGTGTTAGTCGGGTGGCAGCTGAGCACCAAGACGCCTGCGAGGCGAACGGATTCATCCCTCCCAATGCCCCCTGACGTTGTGTCACCTTGCCTACCTTGGTCACGAGCGAAGCGGGTAGAAAGGGAGGGAATAGAGGGAAGGCAAATTTAATTTGCAGGTTAAGTGCCCCCTCTAGCGGTTTGCCACGTGTTTAGCCATCTGAAGCAGGTTAGCAATTAAATTAAAGCTCCCTCTGACGAATGCTCTTATTCACGTAGCCATTTCACTTACTTGTATCTAAGGACTCCTATTATATTTTTGCGAAAATTCGAGGTGTGATAAAAAATGTGTGAATAGTTAAATTACGAACAAAGTAATAATTTTAACTAATCTCATTCAAAATACTGTCCTTGTCTAGCTATGCGCACCTAATCCCAATTTTGATTCCATGATTGGAAGCATTTCTGGGAGGTTTTTCGGAAGTACTCTCAATGTCGAGAATTTTGTCAAAACGTTCTCCTTTTGGCGCCAACAATTTTTATTATCTCAGTTTCGCAAACAAAATTAATATTAACGCGTTGTTCTAAATCACTGATTAGAGATACGCAACTTTGATGTTATCGTAGAATGCAAACCTTTACACTCCTACACTGTGTTCAGGATTGGACCGCCCGTCTACGACCGTGAGCCAACGATGCCCAGCTAGGAGAGAAGTAAGCGAATCAGGTAGTGCCGATTAACAGTTCCCACTAAGAAATCAACAAATGGTAAAGCCGACAAGTTTTGAGCACACCTATGACTTTGAATTCTTCCCTGAGGCCAGATTAGTTCGCGAAATTTCCGGGTCTCTGTCCTTGATGAGCGACAGACGGTAAATACGACATCACTCTTCCGGCTCTGGAAGCCGACAGAAAAGTCAGAACTTGTTCAGATTGACACTTACTATCTCAACGGATCAGGCTATCGGGTATATTCCTTCAAACAGATGTAGTGTCAGCAGTTGCTGCTATAAAGATTCCACCGAATATTTTGATTACATCTCGTAGTTCGAGACAACGCGTGAGTTAAAAAAAAAACCGTAGCATCGTCCGCATTTCGTGATTGGTTGGGTTGTTCCTTAAGACCATAGTGATGTTACCTTTCGAGAATAGACTACAGAACAAGCGTTATATAATATTCGTGACGTTCGGTGGTGTGAGGCTTGCCGGGTAGCAGTCTAGTAGACCGAAAGTCATGTCAGAAATGCCGTAGAAACGGCTCTCTGTCAAACTACCGACGGTCAAATGACCTTTCGGCAAAAATACCTCCGATTTACTGCCTGTCGTTCAAATGCCTCTTGCAGGAGTTGTCGAATTTTCCCAGCGAGGTTATCATCCTGGTTTTCGGTCAAATGAGTGTCGGTAAAACAACTGTCGGTCCAATGACTTTCCGATTAAATAAATGACTTTTCGGCAAAACGACTTTTCGGTGTGCTGCCCTTCCGATCAAACGCGATTTTCAGCCCATAATGCCTGTATTGGTAGAGACCGGAAAAATTCGCGGATTCAATGACCTCTAGGATAGACTCCATGATCCTCTATGCACTCGGGAAAATTGCACCTGCTCATTGGCTACAGACTCGTGACACCTGCTAACTGGGATGCTTGTGATTCGGTACTTCTTACGTTGAGGGTCATTAATCGGTTCACAGTCCTTCAGGCAAACCGTGTTCCAATCACTAAAGCGGCAATAAATTACACACACTTGAATTCTAGCCTATCGCGAAATGAAACCGCGAATTTTTCCGGGCTCTATGTATTGGTCAAACGACTTTCGGCCGAACTACTTTCGGTCTACTGACTGTCGGTCCAAACGATTTTCGGCACACCCACTACCTGTCGATCTACTTACTGTCTGCGCGTCAAACAACTTGCTGTCTTATCGCCACGCCAGCAGCGAGGCTTGCACGTACGTACCATGACAGCCGTGCGTGGAGTCCTTCGGGCGAGGGGAGCGAGTGACGAGAAGACCCAGCCGACATGATCACAGAACCCCCTCGCCCCTCCCCAGCCTTTCCCTAGCAGCGCCACAGCTGATAAAAACACCTGTCGCAAGTGGCCGCGCGATTGGCGAGCTCCCGGAATGCCGATGATGAGGTCTGGCGAGGTGTGCAGCGGTAAAATATATATATATATATATATCTTCAAATCAAATCATGAGGACTGCCGACAGAAGTGAAAAACTTAAAACTACAAACAAACAGTTACATATCATATCCAAAACCTTAAAAGGGCAAAAAAAAATAAAAATTGGTTGTCTGTAAAGCCGGTTTACGGACGATAGTTTAACGTGACGTCATAACAAAACATTGATGACATGATTGCATACTTTTATGAATAAAATTGAATCATTTTTATTTGAAATTATACTAGTAATCAGATTTTTAAAATGCAAGAATAATTAACCTTTATTGCCGAAATTGTTGTTGTAATAAGCAATGAAAAACACATTAACTTTTCACTTCACTTTATAAACAGTCAAAGAAACAGTTCACGTCTAGATGACTTGTTATTAATTGTAAAAACTGGCGTTTAGCTATAAAGTTTAAATATAATTATGAACAAGTTTTCATATAAATAAACTTTAATCAAATATCTATCATCAATTATATGAATCACCATAATTTTTTAGTCAACTGTAACATAACCTATTATTACTGCACTCACCGACAGCGAAACAGAACACAGCGTAACGGAACAATGAGCGTAACGGGACACAGCGTAACGGGACACTTACGTGCGTGCAGCCGGCGTTCATCGATTAATTAGACGTTGTCACGTCAAAACAGGTTAGACGCCGAAAACTATATGAGATTGAAACAATGGCGTAAATTGCGAGATATTTACCGGTTATCTTACCGGTTATCAGCCGTCTCTTCTTAACTCACCTAAAAAGTCTTTGAACTATTCCATATTAAATAACTTTTTTTCAATACTTTAATCCATTTTTTTTCTCCTGACACCCAAGCATTCACCTAAAAACATTTCTAACAACGATTTTCCACGAACGCTTGCCTCGAAACACTGAAAATAAATGGTGACATGCCCATAGGTTCCGATCAGTCGAAAACGATGACCTAGTTAACATGTAAATTACAAGCTGCTGTACCCAAATTCACACGGGTTGATAAAATTTTCAAACACAGAATGGTTTTATTGTTAGGATCACTTCAAAATTTAGTTAACCAACACTGAGTCTGTGTATGTGATGGGCAAATATAATATCAAAAATACTGGATGAAGTTCTGAAAATAATGTACACTTGCGATATATATGTGTGTGTATGTATATATACATATATACATGTATGTATATAAACATATATACATACAGGGCGGCCCCAGGGCAGGGCAAGGCCGGACAATCGTCCAGAGCTCAGCGTTGCTGGTTTTAATTTTATTTATTTTTGTTTTTCTAGTGATTTGTTAAAAAAATTTGGACATAAACGGGAAAAGTTAAATTAATTTTTTATCATTTTGTAACTTAAAATGCTGGTCAATACCTATTCCAATTCATGATTTCGTACTAGAAGAACATTCAAAGATTTCATTGCCAAGTATAATGATATGATTATACCGAAT
The DNA here is from genome assembly GCF_032445375.1 of Bacillus rossius redtenbacheri. NCBI lineage: Eukaryota > Metazoa > Arthropoda > Insecta > Phasmatodea > Bacillidae > Bacillus > Bacillus rossius. Next base: position 22,384,245 of record NC_086330.1, on the reverse strand, counting down.
AATGGATCTTAAGCATTTGTAAAACTGAACTGAGGATAATTTATCAGGAAAGAATATCAAAGTATCCTAAGATAAATTAGCAAATTCGTCGTTGAATTTTAAGATCCAGGATGGGTTAAAAATGTTTAAAAGAGTATTTTTTTTTTTCAAATTTCCCGGGGAGGGCTTCCAAAAAGAGTAAATAGCCCAGGGCCCCGCATAGTTTAGGGCCACTAATGTACATCTATATAAATAAAAATGTAAAAGTTCATTCGTTCAGAATCTTAAATCTCAGAAAGTTCTTCACCAATTGATTTGAAATTTTTACACAACGATGCATTCGAATACGCACGTGTTTTTATATACCTATGTCAAACCTGTGACAGGTAAAAAAATATATAAAAATATACATAGGTAAAAATATAGATGTTTAATATTTATATTGCTATAGAGTAAAATATATAGATATATAAAATGATATATAGGTATAGGTGTAGAGAGGAGAGAGATATAGACGGATATATAGATATATGTGTATAGAGGACAAAAGATAAATATTAATATAGAAAAAGAGCGATAAAGAGAAGTGATATATAGATATAGTGACATAAATATATAGAGATATACATGGAGAGATAGATATAGAGATAAATAATTAGAGAGAGGATATATACATATATATAAATAATTAGAGAGAGGGGTAGAGATATGTATAAAAAGAGATAGACAGATATAAAGGTAGATAGAAAAGATAAATATATAGAGAAATAGCCAGAAACATGTTTTGTATATGTGAACCTACTTGACACAAATTACAAAAAAAAGAAAATGATTGAGGCAGTGCAACTTATGTCGGGCACTAGCTAGTATATTATATATATATTAGGTATATAAGTATGCATTACAGTATGTTTCTACTGCAGGTGTGCACCACATGCCGAAGGACGCAATATGTTATATTGCAACAATGTATTCACTGTAAGGCAAGAAAACGTCATTTGGTAGGTTATCTCCGGTTATAGCTACGAATATTTCTATATCTTACAGAATAATAATTGTCTGAAAATAAAATGTATCTATGTTCATCAGGAATAATAATGCTTTAAAAAAGTAAATTTTTTCTGGAAGCAATACTATTTTACAAAAAAGGATACTCTATATTTATAATATTAGTACACTGTAATTTTTTTGTACTTTTACAAGAATAGTCCTTGGAAACTATGTTGACAACTATATCACTTGTAAAACTGAAAGGCAGAGCTTTGTAATGGTACAAAGGTACAAAGCTCTGCCTTTCAGTTTTACAAGTGATATCGTTGTCAACATAGTTTCCAAGAATTTTTCTTGTAAAAAGTACAAACATTGTTTACAGATAAATTTAGTGCATTATATTTATTCGATTGCATCTTTTGACATTATTATTCTAAAAGTCATAAAAAAATCTTAATTTTTGTTTAGAATTGTATAAATTTACGGTTAGCGATGTGCCTTGATTACAGTATTTACTGTTGCTATCATACAAAAAAATTAAAGAAACAATCGGAATTGATATGTATTACAGTAGGAACATCATTAAAGTGTAGTTAAGATAAACTACTACTTTGCGGAACACCTAATATCATGAAATTGAAATTGCTTTACAAATTTGACTACAAAGGGTCTATTACTGTGTTGATTGAAAATAAACAGAAATAACATTTGTAGGAATAAAACTCATGTGCCTATAAATATTTTTTTCGTCAAAAACACTACATCAAAGAGGTATTGGTCAATAGTTAATGACTAAAATTTAACTGTCATTAATACTTTAAGACAATATATACCGATAGATGGTTGAACACACAACATCGGTATACAACAACTCACTGACTGATACACACTTAATTCAAATATTTTATGTACAAAAGCAAAATTGTTTAGGATGTTTGTTTGAGCTTTATTTATAACATGTTGGAATGAAATGCTACAGTTACTAAAAACTAAAACGTTACAAAACTGAAATAATTTTTTTTTTGCAAAACTCCGTTCCCCCGGAGAAACCCCCGGAATGGCCACCGCATGGGGAGCCCAAGAAAATAAACGGGCTCCCCATTTGGAAGCCACCTGGAAGGTTTTTTTCTGTTCCACCCACCGTTTCTTTGGTAGCCTGACTTATTACAAGGGATTGTATTCCTACCAGAGAAAATGCCACCATTTTGTCTGGGCAATCCGCCTTGGAGGAGCCGGGGCGCGAACCCGGGTCCTACAAGTCACAAGGCAGGCGCTCTACCCCAGAACCAGAGTGGTAGAGCGGGTACTTGCAGTCTTATTAACACTGATATGATGTTATTCCACGATTTAACTGTAGTTTCGTGTGTCAATAACACGTTCAGTACGTGTAGTAACAATGTTAGATATTAAATGAGTGTGTTTAGTTAAAATATCTGTGTGCTTACAAGCATGAAGTTATTGAAAAAATTGGTTGTCTGTAAAGTCGGTTAACGGACGATAGTTTAACGTGACAACGTCAGAAAAAAACATTGATGAAATGATTGCGTACTTTTATGAATAAAATTGAATCATTTTTATTGAATTATCACTATTTTGTATGGATACAAAGGAGTGAAATGAAATCTACAATTTAATTGATAAATTTACTTTCATTTACACTCATTAATTCAAATATGTTTATTACTTTAACGAAGATATTATTTTAACTATAACTTTTATACATGTTGCTATTTAACTTCTTCCAATATGTGTTATTCTGTTAAGGATATGACGATTATAGGAAAATAGGAAACGAATGGGAGTGTTTCAAGATTAATGTGCTTCGAAAAAGTAAAATCGATGGTTGTTCCAATCGAGTGGAAGAGAGATAGATTCTGCGCAAGCGTACATTGAGCGTAATGGGACACAGAGTAACGGGACACTTTTTCGTGCGTGCAGCCAGCCTTCATCGATTTATTAGACGTTGTCACGTCAAAAACTGAATGCACAAACGCAGGTATTTCACCACATCACATCACATCACGTCAGTGACGTGAGAATGTGATGAAGGATTTGAAGGAATCCAAAGAGATTCTTATCTCAGATTCCACTCTAACATTCATTAAGGAAAGAAAGTACTTATCAGAAAGTTTATTCAAATAACAAATATGTTTGGGGTATTTTTACTAAATTTAACCACCCTATTTTGGTACATAGGTAGCCTATTTATTGTCAGTTAAGTAATCAGTGCGTACTTACAGCGTTTAGTATTCAATAAAGATTTTTAACGTATTTATTATGTATATCATTATTTTTTTTTAACATTGCAAGTTATAAAACATTTATTATTAAAAAAATTATTTAAAAACTAACCTGTTTTAGCTTGAAATTCTTTTTCTTTTAATTAGTGTTTTAAGAAGTTAGTTGGTTGACCTCATGATAAGGGAAATTAATAAAAATTCCAAGATGCTATAAGTATTTAAATAAAATAAATTAATTTTTAAAACTCTTCTGCGACAACAATTCAATACACAGCCATTTAGCACAGCTAAAATGTTGATCACAGTGTGTGTGTGTGTATATATGTATGTATGTATATATATACAGTTATATATATATATATAACCCAGCTTTTGCATGAGGCAGCCTGAAACATCATTGTGTGTGAGCGCAGCGCATTCTTTTCAAATGTTTATTTCACAATTTTGACTGGAAAATCCCCTTGCGAATATTCAATGTTTTACGAATGCCTGTATAATACCTACTATTTATTGCATTTCACTGCTTTAAAGTTTCGCAAACTAAATTACTGTACCTACTAAAAATAATTATAAAAACTACGTATTTCAACGCATTAATTGTAAAGAATGATGTTTGTGAAAACATGGGCGTACACATGGGGTGAATAGGGGAAGGGATATCACCTCCCCTCCCAAATACTAAAAAAAAAATCTATCATTCCCGCAAACAAATGGAATGAATCTGTAAGTAAACAGTGAGAAAAGTAGTTCTATTCCTCCCACACGGGCCACCCCTTTTTCCCCCCAACCGAAATTAAATTTTGCGTACGCTCCTGGTTGAGAAAAAATTATTAATCCTTCAGAAATTCGGGATGCGCCTAAAATAGGAACAGACAAGATTGTGTAGTGGCGTCCATTTATTCCTCCCCTTCCTTTCCCACCCCAAACGGTCACTGGGCCGTGACGTCCTTGAATTGGGCGTGGTTTCTGAATGTCTTGTATTAGGGGATGATACCACGGCAGTAGGTATTCGCGACGCGGGTGGCGATCGTGCTGCCATCTCTCGACTGCGGAACGAACCTGAAAGAGTGTTTCCCTCCCCGTACGACAGCGCTGCTTCTCGGCAGACGAGGGAAGCACAAGAGCGTACTGCCGCAGCGCTCAATAGATGGCATCTCACTGCGTTACGATACATCGCCGGTACCATTGACTATTCAGCGCCAGTACCGTTACAAGAGTGATTGTAATAACTTTATCATTTTAAAGTGCAATACAAGGAATAGTGTACCAACTTACTTAGCAATTAACTAAATTTAAGTTGTTTTGCCCTATGTATCTTTATTTAATTATATATATATATATATAAATATACATATACATATATATATATATATATATACACACACTAATTATACATAAGATATTTTAAACATACGCACATAAGAAAATAATTGTTACTTTTGAATTTACAGTAGACAGTTCAATACTGTTTTAAACGCAAGGTTTATGGTTCCATTTACACGGGACTAGAGTTAATAATGGCATTTCTGTTACAATTTATGTGTATTATTTTAACCCAGAATTTTGACCACTCTTCCAGAAGTGATTTGAGAGGGGGTAAAAAAATGCGAGTTAGTCTGTTAGTACACGGAAGTGATGTGTAAACATCTAATCTCGGTAACGAGCAAGTTCACGTGTTCTCATGTTGCAAATAAACTTATGATGTGCGTTACTTTCGTTATTGCGTTACTTGCGTATTGTATGAACCCGGCCGTTTAAAAATCACATGGCAATGCGTCGCACTGTTCAATTCCGAGCGTGATAAATATTCGTTTTTCAAGTACGTACTTTCTCCAACCGCTGCAAGAATTCGCTGCCTGAACCGTAAACATTAATTGTCATCGCGCAGACAGCAGCACGAAACAGCTCGGAACAGCGAACAAGCGAAAAAGACTTACAAAAATACTATAGATAATGGAACCTATAAAGTTTTATTTTTAATACCAATGCGAATTAATGGAAATTGTTTCCTAATAAACATGTTTTAATTTATTTTAAGTACTAATATAAGATATAGGCCTACCTAGTATGAAATAATCAATCCAATGGACTAACCTATGTATTTAAGGGTAATAAAATAGCAATAATGTAAATAAAATGTATTAATATATATTTGTTTCAAGCGAAAATTGTATAATCTAGTAATTCGCTATTTAAACTTAAAAAAATATTTATTGATGAGGTTAGGGCTACATCATTATACCACCCGCGCGACTTACCACTGCGCTATCAGATAAATGACGATTTACGATGGAGACTGTATATTATCAAATTGTAATGCCAGATTTCTTATCTATTAGAAAACTTGGAAGTATTTTATTTTACTAAATATATTCCAGGGTAGTTTAACTACTATAAAGTTTCATTTGGCACATAAATACGTTTGGTATGTATCCTTAGGTTTAAGAAAGTGACTATATACGGATTTATGTGTATATACACACACTTGGTTTTTACCATTTTTGTGTGTCATTTCCGTTCATCACCTTCCGCTCCATTTTCACGAAATATCTCCTACAAAACCGAGAGCTAAGAAGTTTACACATCAAAATTAATAACAAATGAAATGTATAACATTCTACATTATGGTTCTGAATCCATCGATGCGATTAGTTATCATAAAAAGATTTTTATTTTTTATTTTGTGTACGGTATAAGAAAATTCACAACACTCTGGGAAAGTCCACTGAAGCTTCACCGCGGAAGTTACCTCCGTAGATTTTATGTCGAAGACGTCTAGTCAGTCCACCCCTCTTTCCTGGCGTTACATTTTTATAGCATCCGGAAACGGATTCCATAACGTGTCCACTGAAGTGAACAACGTCTTTGTAAAAATGTTTTATCGTTCTTTCTCGAAACCTCCAGCTACGGTTAATAAAGGTTAGAATAAATATAAACCTGTATTGTGAAGATAACACAAACAAATAAAAGGAAACCTATTTTTAAAATATTGAATCAAATACGAAAAAAAACAAAAAAAAAACGATTATACATTTAAAATGTTGTGTTAGAGCTAAGAATTAAAATATTTTTCACCGAAATGTTGCACATTTTTTCTACTGAATCTTACTAATTTTAAGACAATCATAAGGTTACTTACAAGGTTACAAGTGCAAATTAATGATCGTGTATAAGACAAAGATTAACCTAACATGCCGTACCCTGTGAATGACGTATCCCATATTGAGAAGGTAATAAACAAAGAAATGTAAATTTTAAATTACGATAATGGTTTGTGTAAACCCAATAAAATTTTTTTAGACATATTCCCGTTGGATTTTTCACGTTCAATGTTGGAGGAAAGTCGTAGACGTAAAGCTAGCTTAGTTCATATTCACGCAACGCGCTGTGCAAGTATGTACGGCTCGGTTGCCTGCTAACAGGCGTCACCCGATACTTTGTCCTGCGAATGGAAACGTTCAAAGGAAAAGGGTTTTTCAAATCGCAAGACCAAGTGCAAGCAAGCTTAAAGAAGACGAGACATGGAAAATCGTAGCGGGTTCCAAATCGCTTAGTTTCTGTCTTACTCCATTACTGGTCGCAGACTGTTCCCCTGCAATCGTGTGTTCGGCTGATTGCTAGTAACCTAAAATTTAAAAACATGTTACTTGCAAAATTAAAGACCACGAGCTAATTTCATGTCATATTTTTAGTTTAAAAATTATTTAGTAACACTTTTTAAAAATATATTGTAAATATTGTAGACATGAAACATCTACCTGGCCATATAATTTAAAAAAATATATATATATATATATATATATATATATATATATACTATACACAGATTATAAAACTGAAAATTTACTATTACTTGTGATTGTAAAATTTTTTTGGGCTATTGAATTATTTCGCTAATCTCCGTGCCTTATTTGTCTGATCATTGTGAGAGTTATAAATAAAAATAAACAAAAAAACGTAAAAACCATAATTCTTAAAAGTCTTAGATTTTTTGAAATATAAAAAAATATATATGAAGCAGTAGCCTATTTTTAAACTTAATCTTCTCACAATGCTGAGAAAAAATTTACATTGATAAAAACCAAATAAAATAGAGTCTATAATATAATCTGCGATAGTACATGCGGAAAAAAAATTAGAACATGAACAGATTGAGAGCGTATCTGGAATACTGAAGCGCGCGTTTAGTTCCTATCTATATATTATATCTATACAAAACCTATCTCTATATCTATGGACTTTGAATGTCTGTCTGTAGTTCGAGTAGCACAATAACGGAGAGGCTTAGAGCCGTGGAATTGGGCGTGTATTCTGCGGGGTTGGGTGGGTGTTTGCGCCTCAAAGAGATTTTTCTTCCCTTCAAAATTCGTCTTAGTTTTTTATTTTTATTTATTTATCTTTTTTCAACCAACCAACGTTTTTCTGGATGATCTCCATGGCAACAGCCGTAGCATTGTTCGCGATGCTTTCTTCGTTTTTGTGGCAACGGATACCTCAATGTTGATGCCGCATTCGCTTTTCGATCTTAACTCGTTCTTTCTACTATCATCTTTGCTATCGTATCGACGAGGTATTTGTTGTTAAATCAATGCGAATTTGATGGCTCTTGAAAACTGCTGAACCCAAAATGGTGACTTAGATTTATATTTCTTCCCGTTAAACTTAGTTCTAACGACTTTTTTTCTTGAGTGAAATTTAAAAAAAAATCAGATATTTTTTATTCCTTTGAGGCAGGACGAGATTGTTTTTCCTGTAGACTTACAAAGCGAATAGTATAGTGACAGCTTGTGTTCTTTAACGTGTCTGTAGTATATCTGACACGTGAGATAGCGCCTGACTTACATAAACCACGACATGGCGTCCATACAAGCAATTAAAAAGTTCGATTATTTTATAAATTTTACGTTACGAGATCAAAACACGCACTCAGAGTGTAACTGGAAATAATTTTATTCGATGATTTTTTTGACTATGTGATTTCTGTACATCTTGTAGGCGAGTCACATTATTTTGTAACTGTAATCGCTAATAAAGAACTAAATTAAAATATATATATATATGTTTTGTGGCAACCAACCACGCAAGATAAAAGCGAACCTTCAAAGAAATAAAAACATAATACTCGATAATTCACTTGAACGATTAACCTAAACAATAAAAGACGATCACGTATTAAATACAAACATGTTTACGAAATGTTCAGCTGGGAGACTGATCTGTCCTCAACGATGACGATACTGCCAGAGAAACAATCATAAATTATACGAAAGGCTGTATGTTCCCAACGTCTCTGAATGCGACTTCCACTCATAACAAAAACTGAACAGTTAAAAGTATTTTATAAAATACAAAATACATTGCGTACTTGCATTTATAAAATATCTCATTTATTTTCTGGATATTTTAATTTTGGAAATTAGGATTGGCTATTTATTTGCAATCTGGCACTAGTGAGTGATATCATTGTAAAGGTTCATATTAGTTTAACAGAAACGGTATCACAGATTTTTTAAATTGCTGTCTTATCACGTATGTTCATACATATCTATGGAATATAATTGAAAATGGAAATAAACATGGCAAGCGATTGTGAATCAGAAAATGTAATTTGTACCTAAGAGCGCAATTCTGGATGTAAAGTTTTTCACTAGTGTAGTACATGGAAAAGATGGTAAATTGAAAGCACGGTGTGAATAATGCAAACCTGGGAAAGATTAGTGGGTCATGTTCTGCTACAACAAACATCCAAACTTATTTGAAGGTAAGTGAAGTGAAAACCATTTTTATTTCTATAAAACTATTTTCATGATAATGTATGCACACATTTTTCAAGAACTGTAATAAAGACCTAATTGATTTCGTTTTTGGTTAACTTTCTAGTACATTACATAACCCTAAAATCGTATTGCACAACGTCGAATAATGAAAACACCAAAGATATCCATGTTAATTAATATTTTATTGTCTTTTCATACAGATTTGTGGGCGAGTTATAATGTAGAGGTAGAATATGTGTATTTATATAAACTAGGTCAAAGAAAATATTTGCTGCCATATTAATATTTATTTTTATCGTATATTTATAGAGAATACATCCAGAAGAGATAAAGTCATTCGAGACCTATAAACTTGAATCGACGAAAAAAGAACCTGCAGCTGCAAGAAAAAGGCTACTTGCACATTCATCAAGTGAAGATTGTAATTCAACAAAATTGAAGCAAACGTGCCTTCCATTTTTAAGAAAAAATACTTCAAGCAATACTTTGGCACAAAAGAAATTTGATGCACTGCTCACAACATTTATTGTAAATGGGATGAGACCTCTCTCAATCGTGGATGACCAAGATTTTGTGAATTTATTTGAAGGCAAGTGGATTACTTCATACTTAAGCGCTTATTAGGAAAATAATATTCTATGTTTGTTGTTTTAGATGAATCTGAGGATGATGATGTGGAAGCCAGGGAGGGATCATTGGATAAATCTGAGTTAATGTTCATTGATGTCGATGACAGTCTTACGACATCTAAACATCCACTAATTCTTCCTCAACATTTGAGATGCGCATCTCATACACTAAGTCTCGTTGCAACAACATATATAAACAAGGCCATTGAAAGCAATCCACCAATTTTGAGGATTCATCACCCAACACTGGCCAAGTGTTCTACTTTATGGAATGCCTCAGGCCGACCCAAATCGGCTGAAATAATATTTTATATCCTAGGACATCAACTTAGTTATCCTTGTGTTACCAGATGGAATGTACGATTCTATCTGCCAGATTAATCAATTTCAAGAAAAATTACCAGAAGTTTTTGAATCACTAAAATTTAAATTAACCATTAAAGAAACTGAGCTTGAATATCTAAGAGAGTATATAGACATATGTATCCCTCTTGCTGCTGCTCTTGACCGCCTACAGGGATATGGCTGCTATAATGGCCAATTACTACCAACGCTTTTTACATTGGTTAAAAAGTTTGAAGAACTAGAACTCCAAACTTTCAGATTTGGTGCACCTCTTTTGCAAGCTGTGAAGACATCAGTTTTGAAAATATTTGAGAAATATTTTGAATTAACTTCAAAGGTAAATGAAGCCATTATTGCAACATGTGCACATCCATACTTCAAATTGCGTTGGTTACCTGCAACTGCAACTAATGAAAGCACGAGGAAACGGATCCAAGAGGTTCTAACAGTGGCTGCAAAGGACATACACCCACTGAAAGATGACAAGAAGAACAGTTACACACTAGCAGAAGATGATTGGTTTGCATTCGATGTCAATACAAATAATGAATCAAGTGTTGCACAAACAAACAAAATTGAACTTGAGTTATTACAATACTTACAAGATAAGGCTACCCACACGAGTGCGCTAGATGGTTATCCAGTGGTGGGAAAACTTTTCTTACGATATAATACAAGTTTAACCTCTAGTGGTCCTGTTGAAAAGTTGTTTTCATTTGCAGGTATAATACACAACCATAAACGCCACAGCTTGAGTGACACAATGTTTGAGAGACTGGTTTGTCTTAAAGGGAATTCGTCCTTCGTTGCTCACAAAAATGTTGCATGTATTTTGTAATTTCATCTGTATTTTAAAATACTATTTAGTATTTTGTATCCAAACTACATTTTATTTTGAGTATTTTGTAACTGTATTTTTAATAAATGTGCTCAGGTATTTTGTAATTTGTATTTCAAATACATTTTCAAAGTATTTTGCCCAGCTCTGTCTCTAATGATGGTGACTGCAATGTCGACCGAAACGTTGGTGAATTTTTTTTCCAAGGACACGGCTACAACCCAGAAGCCAAGCTACTTTTGTGAACATTGGTTGGCGTCGTCCCCCACTGATGGCAGCACCGTGGTTACACATTACTATTAGTTCTACTCCCGCCAAATGCTGTACACCGAGCGCTGAGATGTTACACATCAAAAATGCAGCACCGTAGCGTCGCTTCTCTGACGCTTAACCGAGAGTGAGGAATGGGGACGTTCAAATAGCCCCCCCACCCCCTTATCAATATTCAGCGTTTCACTCATGAGCGTTGCACTTTACGTAAACCTCTTATCACTCGTCTCCTCGTATTACCCTCCTGACTGTATACAAGTTACACTAAAAGAACGGGCTGATTAAGCTTCAGTTAAGACTTGTTTGTCATAAGTGCTAGAGGCGACATAGCTTGATCAATAGCTTTTAACGTTATTGAACGAGTGAAAGTTATTCGGGATTTCTTTTGTAACCCGGGCCGGTTGTCACGTTGGCGGCCATACAAAAATCTCACAGGTAGGGCCACGTATTTTCCGCGGAAAGATTTCCAGACCAGCTGAGTGTTAGAACTTTGTAGCATTGTCTGTGTTTTGTGGTTGGCTGATTTATTTCAGGCGCATGTCTTCTGCCAGCACACCAATCACAGCCGTCCGGTGCCGAAGCAAACGCTTCGTCAACGGCCCGGCCAAAACAGGCAGACGGCCACACAGTTCAATCGTGCATTAAGTACAGCGAATTTTATTTCTGTGTGAGTATTTTACCTGTCAAACAACTCATTAGCTCAGAATAATTAAAATTCAAGAGGAACTAATAAATAATCTAATTCAAGTATAATAAACTTTCTACGTTCGCACCCCCCCCCCCCTTCCACCCAAAATGCTTATTGTTCGGAAGGGGGGGGGGGGTAAAGGTGGAGTAGCGGAGCCGTCAGTGTTGCCATATCAATTCGCGAACATCCCCCCCACCAGTGCCGTTAATTAGCCAGAACAAAACAAAAGAGAAACAAAAAATAGGCGCGGTATGGGTGGAAAACGGGAAGCCTACATTTCACAAAGGGTTGAGGACCAACCCGAACATGCCCGAAGACTTCACCTTCGGCCAACTTCGTGAGTTTGTTTTTATTTTCATAACAGAACGACCATGTTGGTGGATATCAAAAACACTTATTAATAATAATTGTGAGGTTAAGTGTTTAATTCATAGAAAGAAAGTGCATATTTAGTAATAATCTTAAGATTATTATTCACTGTTATATTACAAGTATTCGTTATGTTCAGGATCTTTCAACGCACTAAATTAAAACAGCAAGCATCATGTACCTCGGGATCAAGTGAAAAACTTGGATATGAGATACTGAACTTTAACTAACTTTCAGATTTGCGTGTAAATTAAGAGATATGTATCATCATTTAGTTCATATTTTCTCTCTACAGGTTTTAAAGTTTAGCCTAGGTTGACGTAATATTTTTCGTATCACGTGTCCAAATTGATCCCTTGGTTTTGTGGTACAAGATGCTTGCTGTTTTAATTTGTTACGTCGAAAGAGTATGGACATAACAAATACTAGAACATCACAAGACAAACAAATTATCTCAGGTGTTGTGAAATAATTTCTTTTGTAACTGTTTTACATTCATATATAAATTGTAATAACACAAGTTAGTATGCCCATGTTCTTTCAATGTACCAAATCAAAACATCAAGCAAAATGTACCACAGGAACAATGTATACAAGATCATGCCTTCTGGATCAAGGGATGAATTTGAATATGTCATATGGAACTTTTACCAATTTCACTTTCGGGACAAGTATGTATCACAATATCATTATCACATTAATGATGACATTAACATGGCACATTTATGTCATTACCATTTCTGCATTATTATGTGACTAGCATGATTATATGGGGGTTTTAGTTTGGGAGTATTCTAATGCTTGTTTTGCACAAAATATGTTTGTGTATTAAACTAGCTTTCTGGTAACGTATTTTATGCTATGGCCATGCTTATTCTAGATTTAGAACATACCTACTACAGTATATATTTTACCTGTGGTATCATATTCTATACTTAAGAACAAGCCCTACCTGTACTAGTATAATAGAACACCATACTGAAGATATATTACATTTCATTATTATTTCTCAAGATATATATCTGATGTAACAGAAGCATATGAATGTCCTCCATCCAAAAGTTTTTTTCCCAGTGTTTGTACTTTAAGAACGTACAGGTATGTGTGAATGCACAGGTATTATAATGTAAGCTTTAAACTTTGATTACTTGCTAACCTGTAGAAATTTAAAGTCTGTTTTCAGGATAAATTCAGGGCTATGACTAGTGTCAAAAAAAGTTTTTGTCTAATTTTTTTTTAGTTTGTGGAAAAGCCACAACGTAAGATTATTACCCACCTCTCTCCTAACAGCAAATAAAATGCACAGAGTAATTGTATTGTTTTGCGGCTTTTAAATGAATAAAGAAAAAATTCTGAAAAACTTTTTCTCACATCCTGACATGTATCGAAATATTTCCCAAGAGAATGTTGAGGTACTTTAAGTTGTTTATCGTTTTTAAAACTGCACAAGATTTTATTAAGTTTGTTTTAATCAACAAAAGTAAGAAGAGTAAAAATTATAACTTTTTTTTTACTTCCTGATATGTTTTTCAGTCATTACCCAAGAGAGCAATACTTGCAGCAAGAAACACATAACTCCATATGTGACAAAATCTGATTATGAGGCCCTTGTTTTTATTGAAGCAAGCTTTTTGCAAGCACAGCAGGGACTCGAACATGGCGGCACTTGCGATATCGCAATCATGAATGTTAAAACTATAAAACTATTGGTAGACTGCTTGATGTAACACAGTGCTGTCTTACAAAATGATTCCAAAGCATTTCAGGAAGCAAAAGGTATTTTGTAATTTTTATTTTCTTGTTTGCAAAAAATCTGATAAACTGTAAAATTACAATGAACAAAAAACACTACTACTTAATTACTATAACATTTTATAAAATCATAAAAATAAACCACCTACTTTTCTGGCTGCTTGTCTTAAGTTTACACAAAAAATATTTACTGTTCTGCCATTAATCTCACTTAGTGTTGCAGCATACAGTATCGCAAAATGCAGTCACTACTACAATCGCCACACGTTTATATTCTATACATCTACCTGAGAAACATTAAGAGCTAAGTGCTGTTAACTTTTGTTACCATTTGTATTTATAAGCAGTAGTAGTTTTTTTTTTTAATTAATGTGTGTAGGTGCTAATTTTGCCATTGCATTAAATCACCCAAACACTCTTTGTGATGTAGGTATACGATATTTCCAATTTTTTATGTAACTGAATGTTTGACAAATATTAAAAACAAAAAAAAAATATTGAAAGCTGTGAATACATGAAGAACAGTATACATTTAAATAAGATAGGCCTACCAAAACTATTGAGCTTATCAAATTATACATATACTTACCAAATGAAATGTGTTGACCATCTGGTGTGTATCATGTTGCCATGAATATTATTTTTCTGCTATATAGTTTCTGTTAAATACTATGTATTACTTTATTGCTCTACAGTTTCTGTTATGGACTTTGTCTCCAGATTGCCATTTATATGACTTATTCTCTACATTCTCAGTACTTGTAATTGTTTCTGTTTGTTGCAGGTATGTAAGGAAATTAGAAAATGAGCTGAAACATTAAACTCTTTGGACACTCCATAGAAAGGAAGAATTATTTTCTGTTTAATGCTGGCATGTGAAGACATTAGAACATTTTCTTGTAGATTAAATTCTTTGGACATTCAATGAAAATGAATTATTTTGTGAATTTTTGTTATAATAGTGCTTTTTTTATTACACTTAGAATTTTATTTCATTGCCGGTTAATTGATAGTAACTAAGAAAGTGAAATATTTTTTTTTTTTTTGGAGAAATAAAGAGTATTTTTTACAACCTTATATTTCATGATTGTCTATCTTCAAAACTTACCAAACTTGGGTGATTCATATGGAAAAAATAATGCTGTCATTTAAAGGAAAGAAAAGTGTAAAGATTTTTTCTGAACGTTCATAATAAATAATTTTACCTTTTGACATGTCAGTTATCTTTAAAACACATTGTAGTTATTAGTATGTACAAGAAAGAAAGTGCAAGATTTTATGCCTTTAAAATATTAGTGTTTAAATATTCAATGTGTCTTCGTTTTTTTCATTCCACAGCACATAAATGAATTTTTTTTATAAAGTGAACATATAAATTTAAATGTAACATGTAACCTTTTATGTGGTATCGCTTTCAAGATACATTCACCCACTGTGTTGGTGCATATCAAGTAAACCAACGAACAATTAGGAAAGCTACAATGATAGGGTTTTTTATACAGGAATGTTACGGATAAAATAATACAATGGAAAGAGATTACTGTGGACACAAAAAAATTTAATATTTATGTTTGTTTTTTTCATAAAAAAAATATTCTTTAGTGACAATCTAGGCTGCAAATGTCTCATACATTACTGAATTTCTATACGGAGCATTACCAACACAGAGCTTACACAGTAATATTTCCTCTTTACATTATACCATCAGGTGACACTACAAAGTCTCATAACATGCTATTGTTTTAAACAACCTCAGTATGCACCTTTATGGACAATTACTTTTATGGTGAGAAACATAATGTAGTAATTTGTGCATAAAATAATTGTTTATATAATTTACTTAATAGTCATGCAGTATAGCTGCACAGTATGAACCTCACAAATATAATGAAACCAGTTTTTAGTGAATGACCACAATATTAATTCTCAGCATTTTCACACACATGTCTTGAAATATTGTGGTAAATGTTTTATAGACTTTCTCACCTCTAAATCTTTTTTCTCTCGTTACCCACACATCCCTGGGTCATCTTTGCGGAGCCGGGCTTATCCCAACCGCCTTAGATTTAACCCTGCCACGTGACCACGCCGCAGGGTCGACAATTATGGAACTCGCTGACTCCAGAGGTAAGCGTTTTAATTTAATGTAGCCGTGCATATGTCTGCTGGCCCAAACAAAGACATTAAAGCACTTGTAGATTCACGGCTCGTAGAGCCTGTTCGAGTCGTAATTCAAAACTTACGGGTATGGCCGACTCCATGCAAATCCCCAATAAGACTGCTGTTAGATGTAACGTAAGCACATAATGAAGCAATCAGAAACTTTTGTCAGGGTAAAGTATAAGGTATAACGCATAGTGTAACACCGCAATGCATAACATGCCAATAAATGCGAGAACAAATTGACAGTGATTTCCAGTGCCCCCTTACCTAAGTTAGGCATCAGCCAACCATGCTGCCTGAGGAGTGTGATACCATTGAATATATATAATGTATAGAAGTCGCGAGCCCAGGTTAAATTTTCTGTCCGGTTTCTCAGAAGAATTGTTGTAGTTCCAAGCTCCGCCGCTGCGATCGCTTTCATCGCTGGGTGTCGGCCGTATACGCCCCTGGTGGTGTTTGGCAGAACTTGGTTAACCAGCCCAGTCGTAACATTATCCTTCAACCCCCCCCCCCTCCCCCCCCCCCCAACCACAGACAACCCTTCGAAAATCCAAGACCAAGATTCCTATTACCCGGCAGGTCTTATCAGCATCTTAGGCGACCTTGAAGAGGAGCTTCCTTTACCGTCGTTTGAGAATGATGAAATCCCAAAAAAGCTAGCCACGGAAATCACTGAATGATGGGATTCTGTACCCGAGTGAAGTGAAAATTAGCTATTAAAACTTTGTATTGGGCCAATAGTCAGTGTTCCGTTCAAAATATGGTTTTATTTTAAAAGTAAAATACTTATTTAAACTATATATCGCGTTTGTACAAATTTACTTTTAGATATTGACAAGGAAAAACAACCTTCTCTTATTCAACGTTATCTGTTAAGTATAAAAGGGGTAGATATTATTTTAAAAAATAAAAAAAAATGGAACCCACTAAATAAGTATTGGCAAGATATATATAAATTCAATAATAAAATACGCATATTAAATTTTTTTGTATTTAACTTTTTTCGGTAATAAAAATTCAGGATGATTTTGGTTTAATTGGTTTACGTATATTGCTATATTTTCTCAATCACATAGAAAAGGGAAAAGAGTACATCAGTGAAAATTCAAAAATTTAGTTTAAGTAATACTAGCCATACTAAAAAATCAATATGCGAGACAAGAAATTTGGTAACTGCTCTACATTTCAAATAAAAATGCATTTGTTTCATGAATACTGAAATGTATGCGTAATAAGGCATATTATGTTATTATCCTAAGCATGACTATAACTAAAAAAATTACAGTAATTTAAAACGATGGCAGTCTTAACATACAATAAGTGCGCGAGTCTTAGTTTATATTTTAATTGGCTTCTTCGTCAGATAGAAAAGAGTTAAGATTTCATCAAGGGAAAATATATTCTCAAAGTCACTAAACCGGGAGATAGAAAATAAGGTAGGTACTTAATTTTAAATAAAAGTTAAAATAGGCTTACGCTAAACCAATTAAAAATAAGTCGTAAAAATATTTTTATTTATTTAATATGTTCTATACCTGACAGTTCTTTGTGTATAATTCTTCAAAAATCTTTGGAATTTAATACATACTTTTCTTAAAATGGTAGAATATCAGCAATACCCGGAAATTACGTGAGCAAAGCCACGGGTTATTAGATATAATTTTACTATAAAATAAAAACAACTATACATTTGTAGTTCACGAATGTGATATTTTGTTTATTGCTTCACAACATTCATTTGCCAGTCTCAAATTTCATCGTACCACTTGTCAGAAATGTCACCAGAAATGAGAGATAGATTTTTTTTGACGAATTTCAATTACGAGGAAACCTTTCGCAAGATTTTTTTCTTCGCAGTAGTCACTGGGACACCATTAATTTAAATCCACTAAGATAATAAAATTGTATGTATAATGATTTGTTTTTGTATATTTATATAACTACCCAACCAATTTTTAATGATTTTCATGTGAATAAAAACTTGTAAAGCAATTTAATTAACTGTGTCATAATTCTTCTGATTAGATGGAAATACAAACTTTATATCCGTGATATACGATGATAAAATATATTTATTATTGCAAAATAATTTTCACTGTTCAAATGCAAATTTAAATAGATTATTCATACATGTTTCCTGCTAATTAATGGTTTAACATAATAATTTTTAGTATAAAATGCTTTTTCTCTTGTGTTAAAATGGGTTGCTAAAATGAGGAATTATAAATATATCACTTACTAAGTCCGTTCACAGATTTACATAAAACAGCAATGTAGATAATCTTTTTTGGTAGTTTCTAATTTTCTGCCCTGAATAACATGAATTTTGTTGAATTCATACCAAAGTGAATTTTTTGAACAACTTAAATTGATGTCATAAATAAATATTTATTTTATAATAAAAATCCACAAACTGTTTTTAAAATATAAAATTTATCACGCCAGATGGAATAATAAACAAAAAATAGCTCTTATATGTTGTCTGTGTTTAAATAATTGTATTATATTTCATGGAAATAATATTTACCTTTCGGTTATTAAAAGAAAATATATTTGTATTCAAAATACTTGCTCATCGTTTTTACGAGCATAACTTGTGTATCTAACCTCAAAGCAAGGAATATAAAGAGTGGCAACTCAATGCTATAACAAAAACTCTTATTTTCTTTGGAGATCCGGGAAATGTGCGTTATTTATAAGCAACTTAACATAGTAAATCGTTAACTTTTCAGATCTATGTTGGCAAAATTGATTTTTTTAGTGGTCATTCGTTACTGGGAATATTCACCATATAACGTTTAAGATTATTTATTTTGAATTACGAAACAACCAAAACATTATGTAAAAATGCTTCATCTTATGTTAAAAAAAATATAAACTGCATAGCCACAAAGTATGACATCATACCATTAGTTTCAGTTACTAATAACATTACGTGCACGCGTTTAAACAGTCATCGCAGCCATAGTTGTTTCATAGCTACCAAAATCATTCAACGTTGTCTAGAATTATTCCAAATTATGTTTTGCCATTTTACTCAATGCGCCACTCCGTTAACACAACATTTTATAAATTCTGAACTACGAATGTCAGTATTTTTTTTTACGTTATTACGTTTAAGGAATTTCTGTAGTTTTCTTATAATTAAAACTTAAATTTTGATGTTGGCATCTTTTAACCGCACTTTTTTTTTTGGTGGCCGTACTCCTCCAATTCAGTTGCGCCCGTCCGTATCTAAGCGCTCGGATTTCAACAAAAGGCACCGCCTCTCGATAGAGTGAGACAGAGAATTACGCGCATGACCTTGAAAAAAGCGACGCTACAGCGCTCTGGCGTGGAAGCTGGTAACTACGAGCACCCTCTTGTGGAAAGAAGAGCTGTCTAGCGGCGGAGCTAACAACTACCACAGTTTTGGATCCGAAAATTGGAATAATAAATCCTATCCCCTCGCGACTTCTATAAGTTATATATATTCAATGGTGATACTACTTCTCTAGTTAGTAATTCAACCACTGCCACGATCCTAATGAACAAAGCTGGGGCCGACGACCCACCAAACAGCTGCATAAGTTAGCCTGGCACCTTCCCGGAAAGAAAATAAAATTTTTAAGCTGTAAATATATAAAGGTGATTTTGAATTTTCCATGAAAAACAATTGAAACATGCTATAGATACAACACTAAATATAATTATCCTGAAACATGTTGAATTCAGTTAAGTTCAGTTACATAGTTGAACAGTGACGAGATTCTGCAAGATAAGAATAGTCTGTCAAGCAATGGCGGTGGGCCTTCACAAATCAAAATTCCCGCGCGTCTTGTTTAAGAAAAACAAAGTCCCGAAGTTGGCCGAAGGTGAAGTCTTCGGGCATGTTCGGGTTGGTCCTCAACCCTTTGTGAAATGTAGGCTTCCCGGTGGAAAACAGCCGAGAGCGTGCGCGTCGTTCGAGCGCGACAATATATCCCGCCGATGCGAGCAATTTCCCCGAGGCAGCACATTCACCGAGCGGTGAGGGGTTGGGAGGGGGAGGGGTGTGTGTGGGGGTGTGCTCCGGCCCACGAGCTATCCAGAGGATCAATCCTCGGGTTGGTCGAAGCGGGAAGGAGGGAGGGGGGTTGGGGTTCGCGGCTGATTACACGACCGGGCCCCGAAACTGCATGCGCGCGGGTCCGCAGCCGTTGTTTACATTGTTTACGTTGTTTACACTGCGTGATACCCGCGCGCGCGCGCGCGCCGTGTGGTCCAGCGGTCCACAAAACGGACGCGGTCCGGGTTCGATTCGCGGCGCGGCACGCCAGGATTTACTCGCAGCTCTGGTCACGGTGCGGTTGAAAATATAATTTTATATATATATACACATATATACACATATATATATATATACATATAAATCTGGCACACTGAAAATGTTTGGCCGCCACGTAGCAGCGATTATTTCCCAGTAAAATCCGTCATTTGTCGTCTGTTGCTGTGTGCGCAGGGTAGGTACTTGTGAATATCACGCTTCCCAAAGCGTGTTAAACGCAGACGCCATTTAGTACGTCGATGTGATGTCCTTGCGCAGTTGTGACGATCCCGAATATGAAACAAATCTCCTGTCGAGACACTACAGTTCCCTTTCTAATCAAACAATACGAGGTACGTAATTTTAGCCTACATTATTATAACTAATTATTATAACTAATCGACACTCCGCTCCATTTGTAACCGTAAAATGATTGTTCGAAACTGTTATTTACGGGGGTATTAATTCGTACTAGCGTATCGAGCTATATGTAAAATTTTTAAATTTATTTACAAAGTACACCTTCATGCAGTTAGTAACTTTCGATTACACAACGGCGATTTTGAGCACTTGGTTAGCTCATCATGGATACAGAGCACTACAATCGTTAACTTACTAACTATTTCTATTCCACGTGCACAAAAACAAATATTGCCAGCACACTTAGTTAGCCTACAAATATTTTATAAGAAATTTTCCCTGTGCCAACCTCGTCCATAAGAAAATCTGTTTTTTTTTATACCTGTAGTGACGAGACCTGTAACATTTTCCAAAACATTACAAATTTTAAACATCTGATATGAAATTTTTTGTCCACAGTTAAGGCAGAGGTCACATTTAAAGAGATTTTTGAAGGCGACAATTATGTATCCTTTGACAGCAGTATTATTACAGTTAAAATTAATTTGTCTTCACAGAAAGAACTATTTGCAGCAGCTGACTGTCATACTTGACCTACCACTTTATTATAAAGTAAAAATGAAGCTTCCTTACAGCTTACAAACTAAGTTTTAAGGAAGCCCCATTTTGACAAACAAAAGAATAAAAAAACGGTTGAAATAAAGATGGCGTATTTCGGGTACTAGTTCTTCCTCTTAGACGTGAAGGATGAGTTTTCTCGGATATCTCCCGTTCGCTCGATACATTTCGTCGCTTCGCCAATCACGTCACTTCACCTGTCATCGTCTCACGTGGATTTGGTGTCGACGAGAATTTAGTTGGTATCTATTAAATTACGTATATAACTTTAAAATTTTTTTCCGCACTTATACAGTTGCCGTTATGAAGCTGATAAATCAACTTGAATTGACTGAATTTTTTTTCCTACTCTCAATGGAATCTAGAATTTTTCGCATCGTTTAATCCCACCATTAATTCACGACTTTGAGCTATGCCGCGGGCCATGAAAATAATGTATTGATATGTCAGTTTTAAAATATGTTTTTCAAATGAAAAAAGAAAGGTCTACGGGAAAACCTCATTTTCTGTGTGTATGCGTGCTTTTCCTACCCCTAAGTCACTTTTATCCCACGGAATAGATTTCGATGAAATTTCATCCTTAGCAGTTACATAAAGAGGTCTTATTCGGCTTTTTGCGTAGAACTTTCAATAAAGCAACATGAATGATAAATAACATCGGATTTTTTTTTGCGCAATATGAGGTGGTTACCCACTGCTATTTTTATGAGGAATTGGATGTTTTTATTCAAGAAGTAGTTTGTGTCAATAAAATTGAAGGAAAAATCATGATGGTTATAACTATTTGCTTGTGAAATTTCTCTGAGTTTTACTCAAAAATATCGTTGCTAAAAAAAAGCGAAATCACCCTTAGGAGTTGAACTGGGCGTTAAGTGGGTAATGTAGTTTAGAAATAAATTTCGAAGGTAATTTTGTGTTGGTGAAAAACGCTGCATGCCTAAGGTTTTCGCAGTAAGATGATTCTGTGATGGTTTCACTTTGCCTTCCTCAGTGTGATAGTGAAGGGACAACACAAATCCCTGTCTGGACTCGGAAAATAAATTTACCAGCTGGGAATCGAACCCGAAACCTTTTACTAACCTAGCAGAAGCTGTAACTGCTAAGCTAACAGGAGTGACTGAATAGGTGACATCCTCAAGTGCAAAGTTAAAATAAAGGAACTGTGAGTAATGAGAAATTATTGATATCCCACTATTCTCGTGATATATACAGCACCTGAATTAATTAAAAAATTATATAAGAAAAAATTTAAGTAAAAATCAACACTTTAATTTGTTTTTATTAGAATGAAAGATAAATACTTCTAGGATCTTAATTACTGAAATAATTTACAGTATTACAATTCATTCTTTGCATAGCATCAATTCCACACTTTTGCATTTTGCAATGTGACATGATACCTGCGCTTATTCTTTCCTTCTGGAAATTTATAATTACATGAGAAATGCTATTGCAAGTATGAGCTCAGTAATGCAGCATTTTCTGCTCTAAATATCTCAACTTTATACGTTTTGCAAACGTCTGTTTGGAAATGAAATAATTTTTATAAAATAAATATGAAAAGTGACTGAAAATAATGGCTGCATTTTCCCGCTAGCAGACCATTAGCTGGCTTTTTCAACAGACTGCCTATTGTACCTACACTGATGTTATAAAAATAGAGTGAGTTAGTTTTCTTGTAGGAAGAAAACGCGGATAAAACTAGACCGATTTCGAAAATTCTTTCGCTGTTATAAATCTACGTTATTCCAGATGGACATAAGCTTTTTTGTCTGGGGGACGCACCACAACGCCGAAATACCACAACGCCGAACGTACAATAACGCCGATTGCCAAATTGACTATAACGCCGACAGCTAGAAAACTGCTGTGTACCACAACGCCGAATTACCACAACGCCGAAATACATTAACCCCGAAAAATGTCATTGCAGGACTGCCACAAAGGTTAGGTTAGGTAAGGTTAGCACACAAATTCATTCAGTTGTTTTTCATTTTGCTCCTGCGTGATACCCGCAGCAACATTTTTCGGCGGTTCTGTATTTCGGCGTTGTGGTACACAGCAGTTTTCTAGCTGTCGGCGTTGCGTCAATTTGGCATTCGGCGTTATGGTATTCGGCGTTATTGTACGTTCGGCGTTGTGGTATTTCGGCGTATATGGTAACGACCCGTTTGTCTATATGTCTGTTTGCGCCTGAGGAAGGGAACAGATTTCAGTCCCGGAAACGTCGGAAATGTTATGTCTTAAGAAGCCTACTTTGTTCGTCTGTGTTGTCTTCGCTGTGTTGTCAGAATATTTGTTTTGGTTTCATCGTTGGGTTCGCATGTGCATTGCTGTATTGTCGTTGCGCTGTCAAAGTTATCCGTTTTGAAAAATATCGTTGGGCTCCTCTGTTTGTCACTGGGTTGTCCAAAGTTGTTGTTTTGTTTGTGTTCACTGTTATTGTCACAATTGTCTTGATGTTGACGGCCCACTGTGACCGTCAGTGATGCAATTTTTCATTATTTATTTGTTTTTTATTAATGCCTTCCAGGAATTTTTTTATGCTTTCTATGTTCTTATAATGTTTTGGTATCGGCTGATTTTGGCTTTCTTTCTATGTGTTTTCACATTCATCTGTTTTATATATTCATCTTCTTTGTCTGTTACAGAGGTTTTTTTTACTACATACGGTGTAACCAGCACTGGCGTATGCCCACAAAAAAATCTTAAATAATTAGTTACATATATAACAAAATTACATGTCGCGCTGGCACACGCACGTTTGAAATATAGTATATAAATTATAAAGATATCTCGCAAGTGAACATAATCATGGTATCATAATTCATTCATTCATTTCTTATCTTTCTATAATTTAGTCACAATGTTGGTTAAATAAATTTGTGTTTGCAGTTCAGGTACGAAAAGTATTATTTGGAAATTTAATTGCTATGTTAGAATTATTTATCTACAAGTGCGAAGTGATTAACCCAGTTAGTATTGTATAAAGAAAAAAACTACCTTTAAAACAACTTATTCAAATTAAAAACTGAAACACCATATAATAATTTTTCTGCGATAAAACGGGCGCTCTCGTTAAAACGTAAAGATGATTTAAAATAATTAATATATTTTGTGGACGTATTTTGCACTTATTACTAAAATATAACTACACTTATATATTAATATTATAATATGTTGTACACTAATGTGTGCGTATGTGTTTCAGAAACCGGCGGTGTTTATAGGTTTACCTTACCATGTTCTTTTTCTACAAGTATAAATTTTCCTTCTCTCAAAATCGTACGTGTTTTTATGAATCTGTGATCGAAAAACAATTAGCCTACATAATAGTAGCTTCCTTCAAACCTAGTTCTTGCCTCTGTTTTTTAGACTTGGAAAGTTATGGTCGTTATTTTTTTTACCGTATATTAAAAATGCGTTCAGGTACACTAAAGTTGTACTGTACTTATGTCACAAGAAATAATTACAGTTTGAACTATGATAATTTAAATAAATGGTACACACATTTAAAGCACTGCATTTGGTTTAAAAATATGTATACTTTTTTTCTATATAAACAGTACAAGTGTCGACTGCCCACTTAACTGGAGTGACAACCGACAACTCCAGCATCCTCCTAGAAGTTAAGTCAACCTCGCGCAACATGCAGTGGTAACCAAAACAAACCAACCATTTAAATTAACCCGGGCGCACAACATACATTACTCCCCGAAAAAAAAGTTTGCTGGCAAACACATCCAAATTTAACAAGGACAAAAAGGTTCAAAAACCCCAAAATTAAGGAAGTGGCTGTATGAAGAAGCAAATAAAAAAAGAAATAGATATGTCGACACTGACGGTAAATTTATAATGGCGTAAATACATAAACGTTATGCTAAAGGAACAGTAACATGACTTTCATAAAGATGGCATATGAGTTGAAAATGGCTATTACTAAAAAAATATCAAAGGCTATACTTAAATATTTACTTATATAGCCTTTCAAAAAAAACTAACAAAATGTATTAAACTATGTATTAAAACAAACATTGTGCTCTTAACATATTAAACCTAAACCTGGAATTAAAACACCTACATAATTACATTAAATATTGGAAAAATTAACAATAAATACTACTTACTAGTGCTAGTCTATATGGGCGGGGCGTGTCTTGTCAGTTAAAGCACTTTCGATCGTTATAGGTCACTAATAGGCCTACTGGCTTCTTTCCCGCAAATCTTTCCAAAATACCATATCTTGTGCATTTTAGTTCGGGATCCATCATTTTGCACTCGTAACCAAAATAAACCTCCCGAATTTTACTGTCATTTCGCTCGCGTTTTGACGTGACAACGTCTAATAAATCGATGAACGCTGGCTGCACGCACGAAAAAGTGTCCCGTTACGCATATTGTTCCGTTACGCTGTGTCCCGTTACGCTCATTGTTCCGTTACGCTGTGTTCCGTTACGCTGTCGGCGAGTGCAGTAATAATAGGTTATGTTACAAGTGACTAAAAAATTATGGTGATTCATATAATTGATGATAGATATTTTATTACAGTTTATTAATATGAAAACTTGTTCATAATTATATTGAAACTTTATAGCTAAACACCAGTTTTTAAAATTAATTACAAGTCATCTACACGTGAACTGTTTCGTCGAGTGTTTATAAAGTGAAGTGAAAAGTTAATGTGGTTTTCATTGCTTATTACAACAACAATTTCGGCAATAAAGGTTAATTATTCTTGCATTTTAAATTCTGATTACTAGTATAATTTCAAGTATTTATTCTTTTATTATTAAAATAAAAATGATTAAATTTTATTCATAAAAGTATGCAATCATTTCATCAATGTTTTTTATGACGATGTCACGTTAAACTATCGTCCGTGAACCGACTTTACAGACAACCAATTTTTTTTACACTTTGGGTTCACTGTCACCGGCATGCTAAGTACGCGCGCGCTAGCTTGACCTCGCTGACACTAAACAGACGAAACAGCCCGAAGCCCAGCACAACCACAAGCCTTTGTTTCATCGACACTGTCATTACGCAATACGTATCGTAAACCTTAATTAAACACCGCCGTTTTTACTCGGTCCGTTTACGAAATTCGAAAGTTCAAACACCAACTTACAATTAAATACCTTAAGCTAAAATAAAGTTTTAATAATATCTAGCCATTTATACGAGAATAAACCTTTATAATTAAACTTTAAAATATATATAATAAAATACATGTCATTATTTGACACCCGGCCGAAAGTTTTTAATGTTTCCTGAAAGGTATTACAACTTGAGGCTAAAATTACCAACATTTATGGCGTGCCATATAAGTATATTACTGGAAAAAAGCATAAATTAAATTAAGGCAATAGAAAGTGAAATTAAAATTACCGAAAGGCTTAAGAAGTGGGGGGCACGCCACACTAGAACATAGCAAAAAATAAATAAAAACCCCAGGGTTTTGTTATTGCATTTTAGAAATAGTAATTCCATAGAGATAACTGATGCCTTCCACTGTTCACCAAAGTGTGGAGAGCGAGGAGGAATGTGATGCCATTGCATTCTCTCTGTCGGTAGAAGTACTTGCAAGTGTTTCTAATGGGACTGCGATGCCAAAAACTTAAGTAATGTCATCAAGCTCACAACTTGCCCCCTTGAAGTTGGTTGCATTATCTTTTATTTTAAAAAAAAGTGTGTGTACTTATGTACGAGCATTAATGGTTTTACTTCTTTTTGATTTAATAAATTGAAATATTTTTAAATTAATTGAAACAAAAATCATTTAAATACTCAGTACTCAATATTCATATAAACATATGAAAAAAATTAATTATTTAATTTAGTAAAATAATTGAGATGATTTAAATTAATAATGTAAATAAATATATATGCGGAATTTTACGTATTCTGATTTATTATTTTTAATTATTTTTAGTATTAATGTTATAATTTATAATGCAAATAAATTATACATACAGGCACATAATATCACTTTTGTAACACAACACTTGAAATTACACTTGGAAAATTTATAAACACAATTTCTATCACAAATTTTCACAATAAATATATATTTTTTAATTATATAGACCAGTATTCAATATCACTCACTAAATTTCTGAACCTGACTCAAACGTATTTCCGCACCCGCCGCTAGAATTCGCTACTGGAGCAGCTACGTCGACTATTGAGTCATTTGATTTGCAGTGCGAAACATTAAACTTTTTAATCAATGAAACGTATCCGATAAAAACTAAAAAAGACTTGAAAAAATACTAAACCCACTCTTAGACATGTTTTTTGACCAGGATGTTTATTTAAATTCTCTCCAACTGGTTAAAATAAATTAAAAATTTTTACTATATATTTACCGCACACGTTAGATGAATATAAATTATTAATTATCAAAGGATAGTTTTACTATTATATATTATAATTTTTTTATTACATATGCGAATTTATGGAAATTAATATTTTAACAAACCTAATAAATGTAATGATAATCTAGGTAAAATTGAGAACATAGGCCTATCTAATATGAAATATACAATCCAATTAAATGACCTATGTATTTAATAATATTATAGCAATACTATGAAGAAATAAAATGTATTCATTTATATTTTCTTAAAGCATAATTTGTATAGGTAATTCAGTAATCGTAATTTTTAAAAAAAATCCACTTCTGTGTTTTTTAACCATGTTCCTTTACCTTATTGACCGCGCGCTGTAACCACCAGGCTAATACGGCGGTGTTTTTTGTGTAGGTAGATGCACACAGACAGAGTCTATCTGAAACAGCTTTTAATCGCGCGACACGAACGTACGCACGTATGTAGAAACGTACACGCTCATGTGTACACGCGTCCGCGCGCCTCGAATAGTCTGCCTTTCACTACCAAGTCTGATTGGAGATCGTAAGGAGAATGTGGCTGTAATATTTGCCAATATCCTTTGGTTATATAAAACTTGAAATTACTCTTTAGTATGACTATTTTAGTCGACCAGCAGATATATTCCAGGATAGTCTCACTATCATAAATGTTCATTTGTCACATCATTATGATTGGCAGGTCCCCTAATTTTTTTTTATTAAAGTGTCTATATATGTATTTATGTTTATACACGTAGGTCCGCCATCTTACTGTGAAAATTTCGCTGCATGTTGCGCGCGCACTGTAACAATTCACTCTCATTACTGTTCCATAATGCGCCTAAAGAAGTATAACTTCAAAAAATAGGTGCACAGTTTCTGCGTCTGACTATGATTCACTTCCAATATCCCTGTAATGCTTCAGTGGTAAGGTTGTCCACACCATGGATATGGCACTGGGTTCGAAATTCGGGAAGATGCGAGTTTGGTTCCTGGCCCAAATAGAAGCTTGCATGATTTCCCGAATTTTTACTGCTTCATCTCCAAATGATGTATAGCCACTGACATCTGGCCATTTGTACATCGGAAATGCATTTACAGCCTGTCCCCTATCTACAAACGAGCCAACCGGCCATTTTCCTGTTTTCAAGGGGCGGGAGAAATTGAGATGCGGAAAAAAAGTTTAGGACGGGAAAAAATTGGTTTTTCGACGCACGGTAATGATATTATTTTCAAAAATGTATTGGCCTATCAATTTACGGTAGTTATAACAGCAGTATGAAACTGCAACAACCATTTATTAAATAAAAATTAGAAAAAAGACAAACAGTCAATGTCTTTGAAAAACTTAGTATTTAGAAGCACAAAGTGCTGTTTTAAATCTGATAAGAACTAAGCTTGAATTTGTAAAATGTTATTTTGTTTAAAGGATCTGGAAAATAAGGGGGTGGATAAATATTATCTGCCCAGAGCACTAGCTACCTGTAATTGGAGTCTGCGTTATAGATACCATCGATGCTCACTTTTCAACACTTACGACGAATAGTCTTTCTAGATTGCATTGTGTGTGACATCTGAGGCAGCGTTATTGGAGGCGCTGGTGTAGAGAGTATCGAAGACAAAAATTATGCTAGAGTCATCAATCTTCAGCCAGGAGACTTGGTTTTGGTGAAAGATAACATGTAAATAATTTGTTGTATAAAATCCCTTTTGGCACAGCCTACAGGAATATGTAGATTTCTAAGTATCAGCTTGTGCTAGAAATGTTCTGGTAACTTCAATAAACATCTGAAACATTTTAAAAACATCATGTACATAAAATCCTATATGATCTCCAATATTCCAAAATCATCGATTTTTTTCCCTTCATATTCCATGCAGCGAAAATATTTTTAATGTTTGTTATTCAATGCATCCAGCATTGAATAGCTTAGAAAGAATTTCATTTTATTCCAACTAAAGTAATTATTGAAAATTTTTGACCTTCAAACGGTATTTTTCATCCCTTTAACTAATAACGTGGTCGTATAAAAATTTTCTTTGCACCAAGGTTTAGGGTAAAATTAATATGGTTTTAAATAAATTCGAATGAATTTGATACTAAGAATCAGCCAAAGTTTATGACAAAGTTAAGGTTTATGGAATTAATTACAACAAATTTTATATTATATTTAATAAAAAAGTAATGTTTTTTTTACTTTCAACCCTTGTTATTTCCACCCCATTGCAGTAATTTTTAGTTGGATAGTAATTTATTTTGACAAAAGATTTAAAAAAAAAACTTAGAAAGTTAAACAAAAATATGGATGGATTTGATAGGGTACATGATAAGGAAGTTTAATACATATTCTTATTCTAACACCAGAGTTTTTCAACCTCTTCCAATAATTACTTGTATTATCCAAATTTGTTCTAGACAAAAGTTTTAGATAAAAATTATAAATTTACAATCAGTTTGAACGGATTTTATGGTTTGATTACCAAGGTAGTTATACATTTATTTTTGAATTTTAACCCCTCTTTATCCACTCTTTGTAGCAATGGTTAGTTGTATCAAAAATTGTTTCAGACAAAAGTTTTAAATAATATTTATGTGGTTTACAAATAATTTGAACGTATTTAATATTGTACTTACTAAGAAAGTTATTAATTTTTTTTCCTTTAACCCCTGTTATTTTCCACCCTTTGCAGTTATAGCTGGTCATATAAAAAATTATTTCAGACGAAAGTTGTAGATAGTAATTTATGGCTTTACAATAAATTTTGATGGGTTTAATAATACACATAGTGCGTAAATCATTTTTTTTATTCTTCTCCGGTTTTGTTTCATCTAGCTTCTGCAATGGTTCATTTTATCAAAAATTTAGACAAATATTTAGATAAAAACCTATGCCATTTACAAACAATTCGAACGGATTCAATAGTGTGCCTTCTAAGGGAGATATGCATATTTTTTTTTGTTCTCCAACCCCTTTCAACCCCTTGAAGTTATGGTGGGTCGTATAAAAAATGTATTTACAAAAACGTTTTTGATATTTCTCGTACGAATTGCAATACGTTCAAACGGATGTGATATTCGTAATATTATGGGAATTTCAGCGATTTTTCTGTACTTCAAAGAACCTTCCCCATTCGGTCAAAATTTGCCCATTAGCGAACTCGACTGAGATTTGCCATTAATATATTTTATGTAGCCGTTTGGAAGTGATTTGTGAAAAATGACGGCAATTATCGTGAGAAATAAAAAATGTTATATACTTTTGGGGTCTATTGACGATGATACGAAAAACTATATAAAAATTTTCCTCAAGTCGCACCATGGTGACGGTTAAAATAAGTAGTATTTTTTTCTAAATCTACCTAAAAAAAAAAAATAGAGAGAGAGACTAGAATTTTCTGTTGCGTATATAATTGACAAATTGTGAAATGTGGACTTTGGTAATGTTGACATACCTGAACACTGGGATGTTTCTGGGCTCTGCTGGGAGATTTGCGCGCAACGGAGTGGCGGGAAGAGTGGCGGGAGGAAGGACGAATCATCCGACAGCGCGAGAGAGACTAAAATAAAATAAAAAAATGGGGGGAGGTTCTTTCAGTACGTGCCCCGGATTCGAAAAGTCTGCTCAAGGCGCGCACCTCCCTCGAACAGATAGTCCCCCCCCCCCCCCCCCAAACCCTCAGACACCGCGACTGGCAATAAAAAGGGAAGTGCTTGGCGCATCTGTGCCGAGCAGGACAACCAGATTCGACTCACTTCCCCCTCCCCCCCTTTTCACCCTCAAATCCTTCCATTCCCACACTTCACCGCGTTATCGGCTGGTTGGAATGTGTTGGTCGGGTGCTACGAGGGGGGGGGGGGGGGGGTCCAATCATTACCGTCCTCTCTTCTTCTGTCTCAAGGAAGTCACTTGAATTCACTTAGCTCTAGTCATTTAGCCGAATGGCGCCTCGGGTCGCCCCGGGGCTTTACGACGTTGCCAAGTGTCCTTCCCCCCCCCCTTCCTCTAGCAATCCTTCAGCCATCACAGCCCATCGCGCTCTGATTCAAGTGGGGGGCATAATGTGTGACATGAATAATGAAACGGGATGCGTTTTCTACCCGGCTTTACGTAAACACTTATTTTATGCCTCTTTCTTGAGTAAAACAGCTTAGCTTCATAAGCGTCGTCGTTGGTCTGAATACTTAAAAATGTCTGACCTGCTTTTCTTCGTCTTGAAGCCCTTTGAATTGCCGTGGTGTGCTTACTTGCTTCTTAACTAAAGGGATTTTAATAGAAGGGTAAATAAGACCGAATATATTTTAGAGAAGGTACGTAAAAAAAACATATTTTGTGAATGACGTTTAATAAAAGCATTTGATACATGTAGTTTTAATGAACGCCATACTTAATAAATTTTTCCTTCAATTTTATGAGTAGATGCTCAAGTAAAAGAATGAAAGTAATTTTCAATTGTGTATGAGTAAACGCGATAAGAACCTTCGTATAAGTACTTATAACATATTTGAAAGTTAATATAAATTAAGAATGTATTAATTTGCAAGTGACGACATATACCTATAAGTGTGAAAGAAGGAAAGTTTAGACATGAAAAGATAGACCAACACTGAATGTGATATTTTATAAAACCGTTTACTACGTAAGTGATTATACTTTTCTAAGTATCTTTTTACTACGAAATAATTAGTGCTTTTTATAACAATCATTTAGTCGTAAACACAATGTAATTAAATACTGAACGTTTAAAAGAATTTTTTTTTATTATATACAAATTTACAATGCTTTAGTATTTTTCTGTCAACATTAAAAATAAAGGAACTACTTTTGAAAACACTTTAAATAAATTTGTGTGTACAAGGTTTAGAGGTAAAACTGTCGTTTTCTGTGCTTGACTGATTTAATTAAGCTTGAATGACAAGGAGCTGGTTGTAATGTGATTTAATGAGTGGTGACATGTTCAAAGACCGGAAAGCCAAGCATCTGACAGAGTTGGAGTAATCGGTCAAATCTATCACCGTGAGGTGAAAACTGTAAAACATTCTTTAAATAAAAGGAACCCAAATACGGTTGACCAGAACTGGACTTTGGTTTTAGAAAAACAAATTGTCGGTGTTCTGGTATTTTTTGTTATTTATAACGAGTATATTTTTAACAGTTTACATCCGATTATGTAGTCCATATGTCAATACATTTTTTAGGTGTGGGTTATGTCATGGATTCGATTCACCGCATTTATAGATTTATGCCGAGACTCCGAGGTAAATTATCGTCTTCTTACGCTTCATTAAGAACATTCAAAAGAGAGACAAATAAGTACGTTAAAAATTTATCTAAACAGCGCCAAACGTAACAAAGGTGTATGCAGATGTTTTTATTCAAACGCATATTGTGTCAATCAATAAAAAAAAATGGATGTATGTATTTATTAAAATAACTCAAAAAAATAATCAACGTAAGATGTACAAATATGAGCCAGAAATTAATTATTTGCTTACATATTAATATTTCTATAGCGTAAGAACGTGTTCAAAAAATCTTAGTTAGTCACACTGCACTTTTGCACTGAAGAAGGCGCGGCGATCGCTTACCATGCGCACATTACAGTCGGGTGTCCAAAAAAAAAAAATTCATGCAAAATAATACGTCTTCCATCTCCAGTTTGTTTATTTTTTTTTTCGGAAAAAATAAATCATGGCACAAAAAAGAATGCAGAATGAGACAGATTATTTACGGAATGCGCACGGTATCTTGAAATAAGTTGGAAAGTCGTTTTATTCTCTGCACTCTATCTTCATGGGAAACGCTCACGTTGACATTGATAACTTTTCTTTTGGAAGCGTGTGGCAATGTGTCATGATTCTTAGTACGTACGACGGAACCTGCAGTTTGATAAAATATTTAAACCTTTACAGAAAGATGCACTTGAGAGAAAAGAAACTTTGAGCGTAGTGTTAGTTCAGTGGCGTACCCATTTCTTCTTGAAATGTCCTAGAAACTTCTGGAACATTTTAGGAACTTAATGTAGTACATGGCATCCTATATGTTCTCCAATATTTAAAAAATGATCGCCAAATTATTTTTTCATATTTCATGCAGCGAAAATGTTTTGAATGTTTTTTTGAACTCAAAGCATGCAGCATTGAATAACTTAGAACGAATTTTATATTATGCCTACTAAGCTATTAATGATTTTATTGACCGGCTAACACTATTTTTTCTGCCTTGCAATGATATTTGGCCACAAAAACTTTGCTTAGGACCAGTTTTAAGATGATATTAAGATGGTTTAAAATAAATTCGAAAGAATTTGTTAGTAACGAAGTTTTAACTTTTTAAACTTAACCCTCTGTTTTTGCGGAAATAGTTCGCTCCATAAATAATTGTTTTAGTAAAAAATTGTAGATAATGCATAGAATTTTTATAATAAATTACAATGGATTTGATAATATTCTTTCTATAAAAGGTATTTATTTTTCGTCTTTCAACCCTTGTTATGTCTACCCCTTGCAGTAATGGTTCGTTACATAAAAATTTCCGTAAGACAAACATTTTTGACAGTATTTGGAAAGTTTAAAATAAATAAAAACGGATTGGATAGTGTAAATTGTACGAAAATTATGTTTTTTTTAATTTTACCTATACATATTTTCACACCCTTGCAGGAATGGTTTTTACTATCAAAAATTGTTTTAGAGAAATATGTAGATAAGGATTATTATATTTACAGTTTTAACAAATTTAATATTGTTCATTCTAAAGGAGTTACGAATGTTCTTGTCCAACCGCGTTTTTTCCACCACTTGCAGTAATGGTTGGTCGTATAAAAAATTATTTCACGCAAATCTTGTAGATAATATGAACTAAATACGAACGGATTTAATAATGTATATGGTACGGAAATCATATACATATTTTAAAATTTTACCCATGTTTTTTCAACACCTTGCAGCAATAGTTCATATTATTAAAAATTGTATCAGATTAAAGTTTTAAATAAAAATAAGATTTACAAACGATTGAAAAGGATTCGATTGTGTGCCTGCTAAGGGACGTATGGATTTCTTTTGTCCTCCCACCCTTGTTTTTTCCACCCCTTGCAGTTACGGTTAGTCGTACCAAAAATGTATTTATACAAAAGTTTTTGGTATTATTCCTACTAGATATAATACGTTCAAACGGATGCAATGTTCGTCATATTATGGGATTTAGAACGATTTTTTTCTGTTTTTCTAAAAACCTTCCTTATTTTTTCCTCTTTGGTCGAATTTTACCCATTAACGAACTTGATCGAGATTTTCTATTACTTTATTTTATGTATCAGTTTGGAAGTGATTTGTGAAAAATTCTGCAGTTATCATGTCCATAAATAAGTGATGTTTATAGACATAAATATATATAAACTTTTGAGATGACGATGGTTTAGGGGTCTATGGGCCATGAAATTAAAAACTATATAAGAATTTTCCGTAAGTCGCACTGTGGTAACGGTTACAATAGCTAGTCTTAGTTTGAAATCTAACTAAAACAATGCAATACAAGGCAGAATGCATTGAAATATAATTCACTAAATTGTTAGAATTTGCAGTAAATTTACTGACCTCTAAAACAAGAATGCACGTCAAATAAAATGTGTGTTCTTAAGAGTTGGAAATAAACTGGATCTTTGTGGAAGCGACGTCGTATTCCCAGATTCCAATACATACGTTCAATTGCAAACTGCGTAACCACGCAAGTGAAAGGAAGAAAAGATTGTTTCCTTGTGGACTTTACAAGTTTTAGAAATGTTTGGCTAACACTGCATTTTCGAAATGGTCGTTGTGAGCTCATGTTTGAAAGAAATTAAAGTCACGACTCGTAAATTAAAAAAATGAAAATGAAAATGGACAGGCAGTTTCCCGCCTGAGGAAGCGTCTACAATGGTTGGAATGGGGCTGACATTCAAAGGAGCCGGCCTCCCTACCTAAGGGACAGACCTGTCTTTCGGGCCAGACTAAAGAACTCGCGACGGAAACGGGAGCACCCCGAGAAAACCCACAGGCCACGGCAACGTCCGCCACGTAAGCCAGCTGCGAAAAATCCTGGTTGGATCCCGCCTCGTACATTCATGAATATTTAGGATGGTTTGTAACCAATGTTGCTCGTAAATTCAAGGTGGGAATTTTTTATCAGTGTACAGCTAGGTTAGGGGAATGTGTACGTAATGTTTGAAACGAGTCCTACATTTTCACATGCTTCTGCTGCTGCTGCTGTTTCGTTATCGAAACACACGAAGACAAACGCGAATTCTCTCTTCCCCTCCCCCCCCCCCCACCCATCACCTGTACTTCCCCCTGGGCGAGCCCACGAGGAAGGACGTTCAATTGTTCCACTCGTATGCAAATCGTCGATTTCCCTTCAGCCTGCGGCAACTCAATTCGCTGGGAAGATACGGGCGACAAAAGCAGAATTGCCAGAGAGATAGGGCATGGAATAAAAAAAAAAACCGAGCTGTGAAAGCATTCGCACGTCTTCTCCTCCTCGTTGCATATGTACTCCGCGGTTATTTTAGCCCAAAACCTCACGAAGGTTTATAATTGACGAGCTCTGGAGAAGATGGAACTATGGAGCTATGAGCCCATCTATAATTTCAGGGTGGTAAATGTGTGCATTAAGAAGCCTGCCTTGTAAGGGGCGTAGTTGTTTTAGTGAGGCGGGATGATAAGTGCGACGCTCTATTGGGGCTTATAGCGCGGTGTCGCCTCTAAGCCCAAGGCTCTGAACTAGAGCGAAGTCTTTACCTAGTACACAGGAAAACTACTGTGATATCTGAGCGGTAAACATAACATCATATGGCGGAGAAATTAAGGCATATATTGCAAGCCCCGTGTGTGCTTTCAAGATTACGTACCGGATGTTTCATGACATAAAAATATTCTCCTGAAAACGCGTTTTAGCTATTTGTACTCTTTTATAACCACAGTTTTAAAACGAAATACGATAACAGTAGTATAGAAATGTTCCTCTGGGAACAGGCTTCAGACTGTGGTGCCATGGTGTCACCCTCCATCTTGTATTGTGACGTAACGGTGCTATTTTGGATGACCTTGACCTTTGACCTCGGCTGCTATTTCTATTACACCATCTGGTTGTCCGTCATTTTTTCCTCAATAATTATGTCACAGCTGTTCACCAGAACTTTATTTCCTGTGTATTCCTAAAGCTGGTAAGTGATAACATAACTACTCATCCGCCCTTAGCGTATACTTAAACATATCTCACTGGGATAACTTCAACAGTTTTCAAATCTGTTGGTTATTTTTTTCTAAAGCTCTGCACAATTTGTACTGATAACTGTATCTAATGACAAAATGTTTAAATTATTAAAACCACCATATTGGAAATTAGTAATTGTAATGCTAGAGATTCGGGAAAATAATTCATTAAATAAATTTTTAATCCATATAATGATTGATTGGATCGACTAATGTCCTTGGTTCGATCCCTGGCCGATACAAAACAACTTTAATATTTTAAAAAAGTACCACTAAAGTGGCAGGTTTGAGAAAATAAAATACACCACAAGTTCCTTTAAAAAAACTTTTATTACATACATACATAATGTGGAAAAAAGGGGCACATAGCTCTAAGGATCGTCTTCCTCAGAACGCATATTTTGAAAATAAAGGTCCATGGATTTTTAAGAGCATTCTTGAAAGGTTGGGGAAATGAGTACTGTGTTTGCAACGATAGCATACTTAGAATACATTTTTCTTGCTCTCGATATTTTTTGTCGTTAGAAACCCTTTCGAGTAAAATCGATGTCGAGATGACTCGATGGATGTAACGATGTACTTAGAATAAGCCCCCTGTGTTTGCAAGGACTGAGAAGTTCCTCCTCGCTCGTGCTGCTCTCTATGCGGACATGCTCCGGGTAGGAAACGCCTGGACGCCTCTCCCCCCTCCCGGCTCCGCAGTTACTGGAGTGACAGCTTCCAGTGGGACCGTCAGGTCGACTGCTCCTGTCTTGCGACGAGAGAGACACAGGATTCACTCAGCCCGAGTCAATCACCGCCATAATCCGCGTTCGTGACTCTCCGTGACCTATTGTAGCCGTCACCACGGAAAAATGCCATAATGGAAAACAATCATAATGATTGAAATTCCCCCTGGCCACTTCGAAACAGGGAGGAAAAGTACTATAGTGAAATAAAACTACTATAAGTTAGTAGTATATAATAGGGGCGCCGAGCGCAGGTATCAGGTAGTGGATTGAAGATTGTCGGTCCGCCATCTTAGATTCTGACGTCACGGCGGCCATCTTGGATTGTGATGTCACGGCGGCCATCTTGGATTGTGACATCACGGCGGCCATCTTGGATAAGCGTAACGGGACATAGCGTAACGCGACATAACGTAACGGGACAAGTAGATCACGGCGGCCATTTTGGATCCGCCATCTTGGATCTGCCATTTTGGATGACGTCATTGTGTGTGTTCTCGAACATTCCGACGTTGTGTTTTCCGACATATTGGATCCTATTAATGCTGCAATTTTTGTTACAGTCGCCATCTTGAAATTTGGATGCCATCTTGAAAATCTTTAATTATTATCCGATTTTAATAAAAAAAATACCAAAATTCATCAAAAAATTAACTTATTCGAATTCTGATTGATTATATCGATCATCGTCCTCGGTTCGAACCCGGTGAGTGCAAAAAAAACTAAAAATGGCGACAGGCTCCTTCCTCAATGGTGGATGCAGGCAGACTGACTCCTACCACTTTTTTTTCAAAGCATATATATCATCACCTAGTATGACGACATGTCCGCCATCTTTTCTTCGTCCGCTGGAGATCACCATCTTATTTTCGTCCGCTAGAGTGTGCTGATACCATGTTAGTATAATTATCTGATCACCACACCTTACACCTTGACATTGAAATTTGACCTTGACCTTGAAATTTGACCTTGACCTTGAAATTTGACCTTGACCTTGAAATTTGACCTTGACCTTGAAATTTGACCTTGACCTTGACCTTGAAATCTGACCTTGACCTTGAAATTTGACCTTGACCTTGAAATTTGACCTTGACCTTGAAATTTGACCCTGACCTTGAAATTTGACCTTGACCTTGAAATTAGACTTTGTCCTTGAAATTTGACTTTGTCCTTGTCGACCATCATGGATCCGAAATTTTATGTTCAGTACAGGCTACCAGGAGCTACCACCTGCTGGAGTACGCCATCTTGTGTGTGTACTTGTATTATAGAGTACATTTCCATGTGGATAATTTTATTCTAACCCGCTACAGTGCAGTAATCATTTATTACGGAGGTGCCCCCCGCCATCTTGAAATTCGGCCGCCATCTTGAAATCATGTAATAATGTAGCTAGAAAAGCGGGAAAAATTCCAAAATTCATTAAATAAATCACTCATTAACTTACATATTGATTCGATCCGCTCCAGTCCTTGGTTCGATCCCTGAATGATGCAAAACATTTAATTTTATGAAAAAAATAATAATTCCAATAAACCATGTTCAACATTCTTAAAGAGACTTTAAATCATCTACTACCATCATCCTATCAGACATCAAGACCACCATATTGGAAATTAGTAATTGTAATGCTAGAGATTCGGGAAAATAATTCATTAAATAAATTTTTAATCCATATAATGATTGATTGGATCGACTAATGTCCTTGGTTCGATCCCTGGCCGATACAAAACAACTTTAATATTTTAAAAAAGTACCACTAAAGTGGCAGGTTTGAGAAAATAAAATACACCACAAGTTCCTTTAAAAAAACTTTTATTACATACATACTACACTACTACAAGTACAAAAAAATACACAGACAAATTACTAAAGCCTTTTGGATTCCTCGATTCAAACAGTCTTCTTATTGTACGGAATAAGCCTTTTACATGACTTTAAATGTCTATCCGATCCGGTCATCACCGCAGCCAGAGACGGACTGAAGTTCATATCACTTATATAGTCTCATTAGCCGGTACAACACATGAGTCAAATCAATAACCATGTTCATTATAGGTCTCGGAGCATTTTTTATAATGACGATGTAAGCTATCGAGACGTGAAATTAGTTTATTGCACTTATTGCACTGAAATTGTATTCTTTGAACATTATTAGAACAACCGCTTCTTTCATGTCTGCGAGCATTTGAGGTGATAGTAAATGATGCACCACAGTATTTGCACTGATGCGAAGTACGCTCTTCATTAATTGAAGTATTCAATGCTGATGAAACTTCAGCTGATGGTGGAACAGCACATATCGAAGTCTCCTTTAGTGTTGTCAGAGGCGTTGCCAACGGGATCTGCTCCAACATCGTCGGCGCTGGCGTCATGGTTCCCGTAGTCGATTCTACATCCTCCATCGAGTTCGACGTTAAAGTCGGTAAAGATGCCATCGAAGTCTCAAGAACAGGCAATTACACGACTTATGCACCAGAAGAAACAAACTAGGTGATCCGTACACCGTCGACGGCAGTAACAAACTGAGCGTCCTGCTGTCTAGGACTCGTTTATATACATGCACCGGATGGAATAATACGCTAGTCAAATCAAGAA
The DNA here is from genome assembly GCF_032445375.1 of Bacillus rossius redtenbacheri. Taxonomy (NCBI): domain Eukaryota; kingdom Metazoa; phylum Arthropoda; class Insecta; order Phasmatodea; family Bacillidae; genus Bacillus; species Bacillus rossius. The sequence continues at coordinate 22,343,996 of NC_086330.1, read as the reverse complement.
CAATTTACTAAAATACTAGAGTCAAAACAACATTAAAAAAATAGAAGCACCATCAAAAAAGGAAGCACATTTGGAAGCATCATCAAAAAAGGAAAAACAATAGGAAGCACCGCCAACGAAAAGGCAGCACATTTGGAAGCACCGTCATCGAAAAGGCAGCACATTTGGAAGCACCGACTACGAAAAGCAGCACATTTGGAAGCACCGACAACGAAAAGGCAGCACATTTGACAGCACCGACAACGAAAAGGCAGCACATTTGGAAGCACCGACTACGAAAAGGCAGCACATTTGGAAGCACCGTCATCGAAAAGGCAGCACATTTGGAAGCACCGACTACGAAAGGCAGCACATTTGGAAGCACCGACAACGAAAAGGCAGCACATTTGGCAGCACCGTCATCGAAAAGGCAGCACATTTGGAAGCACCGACTACGAAAAGGCAGCACATTTGGAAGCACCGTCATCGAAAAGGCAGCACATTTGGAAGCACCGACTACGAAAAGGCAGCACATTTGGCAGCACCGACAACGAAAAGGCAGCACATTTGGAAGCACCGACTACGAAAAGGCAGCACATTTGGCAGCACCGACAACGAAAAGGCAGCACATTTGGAAGCACCGACTACGAAAAGGCAGCACATTTGGAAGCACCGACAACGAAAAGGCAGCACATTTGGAAGCACAGGTAACGAAAAAGGCAGCACATTTGGAAGCACCGACTACGAAAAGGCAGCACATTTGGAAGCACCGTCATCGAAAAGGCAGCACATTTGGAAGCACCGACTACGAAAAGGCAGCACATTTGGAAGCACCGTCATCGAAAAGGCAGCACATTTGGAAGCACCGACTACGAAAAGACAGCACATTTGGCAGCACCGACAACGAAAAGGCTGCACATTTGGAAGCACCGACTACGAAAAGGCAGCACATTTGGCAGCACCGACAACGAAAAGGCAGCACATTTGGAAGCACCGACTACGAAAAGGCAGCACATTTGGAAGCACCGACAACGAAAAGGCAGCACATATGGAAGCACCGGTAACGAAAAAGGCAGCACATTTGGAAGCACCGACAACGAAAAGGCAGCACATTTGGAAGCACCATCATCGAAAAGGCAGCACATTTGGAATCTCCATCAACAAAAAAAAAAGGGCAAAAAGGAAGCACAAGTTACGAGATCTAAGTCTTAGTTAGAAATCAGAATACAAGAAATAAAAACATTAAATTCTTATAATTTAATTTATTTATTTTATTGCTTTACATTATACAAATTCAAGTAAAACAAACCATTATTGTATGTAGCCAGCATTCCTCAGTTCCTTGAGTATGAAGGATATTTCTTTGATGCACGAATAGTTTCCTGCACAAAGCGACCCATGTAGAAGTCTTAGCCGGTCAACCAATATGTTTGGATCTTTCCATGATGTGTAATCATTCTCTTCTACCACCATCTTCCTTGCACCTTTATAATAAATATTATGATCTCTGGTGACTTCCGTTTTACCACCAACCTCAGGGTAACTTTCATGTTTGAGACGGCGATCATCACAAGCTTAATCAGATTTATTTAATATATCACGTCGTTTCCACCGTTTCGGTCTCAGGACACCGCTACATTCTTCGATCTTGGCAGCTTTAGGTGCTTCATCATAATCTATGTCTTTGTCAACAGCCTCAGAGTCACTGTAACAATCACCGTTGAAGGAATCGTCTTCACCCAATTTACCGTAATAATTCGATGATGATGATGTTGAAGTGTCTTCATCGTCTTCATGCTTCCTTTTTAGGAGTCCATCATTTTTACAAAGTAGGAAAGATCTACTTGAATTCGGCTGGAATATATTCTCACTTTTCACGTTAAGGATTCTTCTATTGTCTTCATTCTTCCGTAAATCATCAACCTCCTTCAATTTAAGTTCTTTGTCGAGATCGGAAGAGCCAAGAAAATTATTGTCGTAATGCAGATCACTCTTCCTTAGGCTAGTAGATTCATCGTTGTCCTCTAGCTTGTACGCAGGCTTGGCGCTACAAGTTCTGCCATGTCTTTTTAGGCTCTCTCTCCGCGTAAACGACTTGCTACATCGAACACAACTTATCATATTGCGCAGTGGATTTTTAACACAGTCATTCTTCTCGTGTTGTCTTTTATTCTTTCTCAAGATAAACTCTTTACTGCAAAACTTACACCTATGTTCTTTCGATACAGCGTCAGATCCCAAATCGGAATTCATATTAGTTACTGAGACTAATGCCAGATACCAATTGAGTGTTTTAAATTAGATTCAATACTTAAATAGAAATTTTTTCATATTTCATCAGCGAGAATTAATATATCTCATGCAAAAGTACTTTATGCATGTAGTTCTGCTTTTCAACAACAGATGTCGCCACATGTTGCTTGCAGGTAAATAATATTTAGTTCTTTTATGCGGGATGCGGGATGGTCATTAACGATCGCAAAAGAAGGATGGCTTCGCTAGACTCCAAGGAAAAGGAAGTTCGTCTTGCATGTTGGTGCTCCACAGATGTCTCATGGCGTAATATTAATTTGACTGAGTAATGATATTTTTTAATTCCACCTGATAAAAATATTGCAAGTTTTGATTTAGTAGCAGAAATTATCGAATTAAATGAAACTCCAAATAAAATGACATGTCTCATCAGACAAAAAAAAATCCATGCAGAGAGTGGTTTCTCAGAATAGTCAGAAACACTTGAAGAAACCACAGGAATGATTGCAAGAACACGGGAAAAACCATCAAAATATTGACAAGAATAATCAGGAGCGCACGGAGAAAACCACCATAATATTGACAAGAATAATCGGAAGCACACGGAGAAAACCGCCACAAGTTTTCTTTGATATCATAAAAATACAAAAAAAATTAATAAAAAATTAAAAATAAAAACGAAAAAAATTCAAACATTCTGGCTTGTACTAGAACTCTAACTTTGCACATCAAAGAGAAGTTCACAAGCTAGCAGAATGTTTGAATTTACAGACGTGCGCAAAAAACACACGAAAATCGTGAATAAAAGAGAATTTACGCGAATAAATTACCCAGATGTAGACATGCTAATCGTTTTAAAACGGCAGGCGCGCAACACTTATCAACGAACGAGAACACCGCAAGCTAGGACTGAATACAATCGCCTTAAAGCTCAAGTCTCGCGAAAACTTAAAGATTTAAAAATAGAAAAATACGGAAACTTAATAACAGAGTGCGCAACTCAACCTCGGCAAATGTGGCGGCTCACACGCAATTTACGAGGGAAAAATAAATTTATCTCCACACCGGCCATTGTTACAAACGCGGGCATTAAATATGACGCGATAGATAAAGCAAATGCTATAGCAGACATTTTTGAAAAACAATTTTCACCAAACGAGGACATAAACGAGCCTCAGTTTACTAGGACCACGACAGTAGCTGTTAATAACTATTTACAAATCGTTCCACAAGCCGAGCCGGAACTCGTAACAATTAAAGAGCTCTTAGAAGCTATTCACTCGCGACCAAAAAATAAAGCAGGCGGACCTGACGGAATAAATTTTGATACTTTAAAGAAATTATCATTTCAGACTATACAATACTTTCTTAAAATAATAAATGCTATTTTTATTCTTAAATCCTACCCAGCGTCATGGAAACTAGCTAAAGTTATCACCATTCCGAAACCGGGAAAAAATGCGTCACTACCACAAAACAGGCGACCTATTAGCCTCCTAAATAGCATGAGTAAAATTTTCGAAAAAATTTTACTCAAACGACTTCAACACCATTCAGACGAACACGAAGTCATTCCAGATAACCAATTTGGTTTTAGAAGGGGCCACTCTACCTCTCACCCCCTAATTAAGCTCATTGAAGAGGACACTGACGGTTTTAACTCACGAGCGAAATTTACTGTCGCAACGATGCTAGACGCGGAAAAAGCTTTCGACAAAGTTTGGATACCTGGCTTAATTCAAAAATTAATTACATTTAACTTTCCAGACACGTATATTCATCTGGTGGCCCACTATTTATGGCGTCGAAAATTTTTTTTATCAATAGAGGGGGCGAAATCATCCACTCGGGAGCTGACAGCAGGTGTGCCGCAGGGGTCCCCACTCTCACCCTTTTTCTATAATGTTTACACAGCCGACATCCCGCGGGAACATGCCCACGTGCAATTATATGCAGACGACACTGCAATAATATATCAATCCCCGAATTTGAAGTTTGCTTTAACCAAAGTTCAGAGGCAGCTTACCTCACTCGAACAATGGTACACTCGCTGGCGCATTAAAATAAATGGAGCCAAGTCCACAACTTTAATTTTAACTAAAAAATACACCGCCCCCGACCGCGAATTAAAAATTTTTAATCAAGCCATACCATTTGTTAAATCGGCTAGATATTTAGGTTTAACTCTAGATACCAGGCTCACCTGGAAAGTTCACACCACTAAGGTGACACAGTTTGCGCGAGGCACTTTGCGCAGCCTATACTCAATGTTTAAGGCCCCCCAATTTCCTAGAAAGAAAAAATTACAGCTGTATTTACAAATAGTTCGCCCTCAATTATTATATGCTTGCGAAATCTGGGGCTATGCAGCAAAATGCCATATCGATAAAGTACAGGTCACTCAAAATAAATTTCTTAGAGCCATTGCAGATTGCGGCTGGTACACCAGCACACTAGAAGTACACCAGCTACTCAAAGTAGAATATGTAGAGGAATATATAAAACGGCAAAACAGGTCTTTTTATGGCCAGCTCCCTGAACATGCCAATACTTATATGAATTCACTTCCGGATTACGACCCAGCTGCACAGCGACAGTTTAAAAAACCGCGACTTGCCTAAGCCATGTTATACTAGAATCCACACATCCCATGTACGCAGGGCAACTTAGCAAACATAGCAGACGTTTCTCTCTGGCCCCGATGTGCCTGTCTACGTCCTGCGGTGCAAATAATCAACATTGGACTAGCCAATGATTGACATGCCCAGGACTCGTAAATATTGCGTCAACACTACTTTTGGCCCAGCGGGGCTCTATTTTATTGCGTCAACACTACCTTTGACCCAGCGGGGCTCTAATTATAAACCAGCGACAACTCGACCGCAGACCCAAATTCCTTTAATTACCAAATATTTCCTTCCCCCACCTCCTCCACTAGTCCTTGCTAGTTGTTTTCCCCAGCCATTATTAATTAATTAATTAATGTAACTTTCATTTTCTTGCTAATTCGAAATGGTCCGAAGCATGCAGGTGTAGGTTTTGACCCATGCAGCGGTCCACTGCCTGTGTGTTAGGGCTGACTCCGTATGCCTGAAGGGCGAGACCCGCCTGGCAGGCTTCACCTCCAGTGCCGGCCGCGTTTCGGAAGGCATGGGTTTTTGAATTGCGACAAAAAAAAAAAAAAAAAAAAAAAAACTGGACGAGGGCATCTCTCTGCTCGAACAATAATAGAATAGGATGACATTCATTTACTAATTTCACTCTCTATTTTTCAGGTTTAGACGACAACAGCCTGGGGGCTAACTACAGCAATACTGGTTTAGCCTAACTTTGACCGAACTATACTGGAACGCAATAGTTCGGTCCTTAAGGCGGCCAGGTGTTTACTAATCTATGTAATTTCTCCTACACATCGGTAAACTTACACGATGATATGCCTGCTTGGTCAGCCGGGTATGTGCGGCCTTGGAGCTATACACTTCACTCACACAACGAAATTAATTAGGCCATTTTTGCGCACACTCCACACGCCTCTAAATACAGACATCACGACACTCTCATGCATCAGTTAGCCAACTAACTGAGGGGAAAGGGTGACCTCCCCCCGCCTGACACCTACACTATTAAAAATAGAGCCAAGCAACATGCGACAGCTATTTTACTTCTTCTGGACCGTGAGCCACCTTTAATCTTAAAATCACACACATCGCGCCCCGCCGACGTTTCCAATGATTCGATCAAAGTGACGGGGTTGCACTATTTATATTGGCGACCACATAGCGAGTTATGGGAACGTAATAGTTCCTGGTATCGCTGTCACACGCTCCCGGCCGAGCATATGAGGAAACGGCGGCGGCGGCCTCCTCGCAGTTCATTACCATTAGGGGAATGACTGTCTGTCGAGACGAGCAAATTTTAGCATGGTTAACCACTCGGCGCGGTTACTATTGTCGATAGGCTGCAGATATGGTCTCTACTCGCCCTGGGTGGTTGCTAAACCTTCGGTCTTAGTCTCGCGTCGCATGAATATGTCAGTGAACGATCTTAGTCTTGCTCATGCTCATTCTTACGTTATGTTCACGTAGATTTGTCCGCAGCCGAGTGGTATTAGTCAGTGTAACTGCTTCCTTAGTCATGGTGCCTTAAGTTGAGGGCGTTTCTTGAGTCGCTTGTGGTGGTTCTTGTGCGGCGCTGTTACACTGGGCGCATGTACTTGATTCATTTAATATTCCGTGTTAGCATAGGTGACATTTGCGCGTGTTCGACTTACGGCTTACACTACTACACTTTTTAATCCGTGTGATGAAAGTTAACTTACTGGTAGAGCTACCCTATTACTCGCGAGTAAACATATTTTATGTACTATTGATCCTGCTTGGAGGCGGTTGGCTTTATTGTGGGCGTAAATATATTTATATATATATTCATGTTAAGAGCTGGTGGTCTTAGAACATTTTTTGAGAGCCCTAGTTTTAAATATATGTATTTTTCCCTGTTTATATACTTGTGATTATCGCGAAGGCTTTAATAAGCAGTCGTGAATGGGGTATAGCCTTACGTTATTTCAGGAGGCACATTTATTAGACATTTAGTGTACACGTAATTTCTTACGTATATTGAAGCGTACGGTTATGTATATACGTGGGATGTATCACTAGGAAAAATTTTGATGTTAGTCTCTTGCCTTCATTTGTTAAGCATTGAATATATAGTAAAATATGGCAGTTAATTTCTTATAAAGATACCTTTCTGATGTCGTATGTTCGTTCTTTATTGTACTTCAGCTGTGATGATTGTAAATTTCATATAAAGAAAATATATATTACACTATCGTTACCTAGCCTCATGTCTTTTTGTAGCCAGTTACACTTCTCATAGTAACACTTCTGACTGTTGCCTTAATATCTTAGATATTTCGTGATTTCTCCTGCTACACAACACCTGTAGTCAATCCTTTCAGTAGAGGATTGGTTACAACTGAGTATTGCAGCTAAGCAGCAAGTATCTGAATAATGTTTTCTTAAACATATAAAGGGAATTTTGAAGTCTGATTGACTCGGGTAGTTTCTTCCAAGCACGAGCAGAAGTCACACAGAATAATTTTGAGTATACAGCTGTTATGTCGGGAGATGAGCAAAGAACAATTACTCTGCGAACGTGTGCCTATACCATGACGCTAACCGAGGAACTGAAACTTGTCAGCAAGATAGGACGGGGTCTGTGTCATTAATGTTTTCTTTAGCAGTAAAAGTGAATGGTACTGTCGTCTTTTGTTATCGTTTAACGAATATGAATTCATTCATACTTAATTTTTTGAAATAATTTAATACGTTCTATATTAACACATTTTCACCAAGACGCTTCAAGTGATAACTATAGTTTTATATTCTGATCATAAATCGCATATTAAATTTGTTGAATGTTTCAAGAAAATGTATTTGTTTTTTTTTATATCCATTTTTACTAAAACCCCAACAATGTATTTACTAACGTTTCTTACAGTGCTTCAAATCGTGTTCGAAATTATTTAGATTATTTTGAGTTAAAACAAGTTAATAATCTGATCATAACTTATTTTATAATTGTAGATTTAACAAAAAAAGTGCTTGAAACAGTGAATTGAGATTAAATGTACACAAAAAATAACTCATAAATTAATTGACAACATAAAAATATTATGCGCTTATTTATGTTCGTGCGTTAGAAGTTATACATTTTTTTACTTAACATACTACACTATTTTGAAACTAATAGATACAATAAACTATCTAAACATGGTTTCATAACTTTTGTAACATAAAAATATTTTATATTGCAATGGATATATATTTAATTACATGTATACATATATGTCGAAGTACCAAGTATTGCCGGGCTTTTTCAGTGTAAATAGACATCCTTTTATATAGAGAGAGTAATTTTAACACACACACACGCACACACTCACCAAATGTATGTGAGTGTCTCCGAATTTAAACTACTGATGTATGGAGGAGGGGAGTTGTTTATTCGAAATTAGATGCAGACAGTAATTTTCTTCTTATTTTGAATATGAAGTTTGCAAAATTACAAAATAAGAACCAAAATTCTGCTTTGAGGGGAGGCAAAAGGTTAGGGTTTGTTTATATAAACCTCATGTAGACAGTCATTTTCCTCGTTTTATTTAAATACGTTGTTCAGAATTTCCTCTAGAGGGACCAACATCCATTTGTTATGGATGGGGAAGAAGGATAGAGTCGTTTCTCGAAATCTTATGTAGAAAGCGATCTTCCTCTTTTTCGAACCAAATGCAGATAGTTATTTACATTTTACTTTAATTGCCGGATGGGCAAAATTTCATTCAGAAGTGCCATCATAATATTGTATGTTGTGGGAACGGGAGATGCGGTGGTTTTTGTGAAATCTCGTGTAAAACTCATTCTTCCTATTTTTGCTAAATCAGAAGTAGGTGGTAATATTACTCTTTTTTTAACGTTAGATGCGCAAAAAATTACCTAGAAGTACCAAAATTTCTCTTCATGGACTGGGAAAGGGAATGGCGTGATTATGTAGAAAGTGACATCCCTCTTGTTTTGAAGGTCCAGTGAGCAAAATGTCAACAGTTCGGAATAAAATTATAGATATTTTATGGAAAAAAAACAAGAAGCATACAAAAAACAATTATAAAAAATTCTTTATATATATGTATAAACATAAACTCACATTATCCCAATCAATAACTTCTATTCGAGTTTATCAGATTTAATTTTATTATAAGTAAAAAATAAATGTTCTAAACGTTCCTAGCAAAAGAATAACCATTCTACGTACTAAGATATGTACGATTTAAAAAGATATTGTAACAATTTGCCTAACAAATGAACAGTAGGCCTACAATATAAATTTATTAAACTGTAATGTTAAAATTCTATAATATGTAAAACCAGAAAAATAAAGAGAATTTCACTAGGCGGGGATCGAACTTCGAATATTAAAAGTCGATACCATGCACCTAACAGCTGAGATAATTATGGACGATAATAACTTGAGGAAAATTATTGGGATATATATATATATATATATATAACGAATTTTTAAATTTTTTTTATCATTTACCTTAGTGACTAACTAAAGCTTACATAATGTATCCCAGAATATTTTTGCTATAACAGAGAATTTTTTTGGCACACCGATATGCTTGGTACTTTCACAGGTAGTCACGTAAGAGAATATGATAGGTTATTGCCACCACACGCATTCAGCTATTTGGACGACTTCGACCTGTGGTTATATCAGAAACGCGCATAAACTTCATAAATAATCATGTTAAACTGACATCCATGGTGCTCTAAAGTAACTTTACAAATATCATTGGAAAATCAGTCAAATACGTGAAAATACTGAAATAGGTTGGGCCCTATTAGGGATTGAAGGAAGACCAGAGCCTGGCTAGGACTGCGGATTACGTGTTTGGAGCAGTTGGGTAATCAAGGTAAAAGGTTTCAGGTACACAGACATTTTTATTCAAACAATTAAATCAAAACAATAAATTACTTATGTTGTTAAGTCGATACAATTTTAGGCAAAGTTTAAATACAATAATCAAAGAACAATGATATAGGACAAAACGGGCTTCAATGGTAAGCCGACTACACCGTGTAACGATCCCATTAAACAACGCAGATGACGTGAAGTAAGAGCAGTGTCTAGTATTACAATTCAAACATTTTACATTTTTCAAACTACTGCAAAGTGCAGTTAAAAGCGTTACGATGACAAAGCTACTGCAAGGCGCAGTTACATTTAAAGATTTACATCATTAAATAAAAGATCAAAACAGATGCGACGACGACTCAGGGGAAGAAAATCACCAAAAAAAACAAAACTAAGTTTCCAAGTTAGATTACGTTAAGTCACGTTAAAACATTAATCCAAACTTATAATTTTCCAGGTGGCGGCCGAAAGGGAATTTAGACAAACAAATTACAAATATATGACTACATTAAAGCAAGGGCCACCGCCTCACACATAACTCAAATCCAACTTACATGTTTCCCCTGAGGTCGCACACACACGTAGGTCTAAGTTGACCTAAACGACTACATGCTCGTAGACTACAACCGCTGACAACCGAGCCTGACAAAAAATCAAGGAAGAAAGAGGCCTCCTGACCAACAAACACAACTTTTATAACATCGCGCCGCAGCGCGCGCATGCGCCAATCAACGAGAGGAGGGGGTGAACGAGTAGACATAGAAACACTAGGGAGGGGGAGAAAGGAGGGAGAAGGAGCAGGGGAGCGGAGTGCCGGAAGCCGATGCGGCTCGCACAGTTCAAATCGCTACAATACAAAAACATGTCTTCCGTAAGTAAGAAAGTAAGGAGATTAGTTTACGTAAATAATAAATTGAATTTTAAAAAAATATGTATATTATATACAGTCTTAAGCTGTAAAGGTTTTTCCACGTATTGGTGTTACGTAGAAATACGTCTGGTTTGTCACTAAAGGAATGAAAGAAACACAAATTTTTTTTGACAGGAGAGTGATGTAGTTTGCATGTGACGCGGTTTTGAATGAATATCTGGCAGAGCTATACCTACCTTGTCACCCGGTATTACACGAATAGTTCTGTGCCACTAATGATGAGAAACGGATTTCTTTTGTGTGTATTTTAACTTTCAAATAATGCAGCCACGTGAACATACAACTAGTGAAGCACACAAGCGAATCATATTCAAATAAAGTTTCATCTGTTATTATTTAATGGGTTAAGTATCTTTAAAACGTTGCTAGTCAACAAGGGTGGCCAAACTCCTATTTTAATGTACAGACTTCCTTATATCTTGAAAAGGTTAGAGAGGGCTGTGAACTTCAACCCAAATTTTCCTCCATTATCCTTATACAAAGCGACGCCTTTAACTGAAACTCAGCTAGGAATGATGACCAACATATTCCAAAGTACCTATTCAAAGTTCCAGGTAATTTTTAGCATCCGATACCAAAATGTTTGTACAATCTACAAACACAATAATTAATCATTTTCAGCATTCGGTGAGTATTCTCGGCTCTGTAATAACTTAACCTCCTTGTTGATAATTTTTTCATAAAAATAGGTGGCATGTTGCATGTCAGGGAATTATAAGATTTTAATTTAATTCGATTATTTCGTGTAGTGTCGTGAGCTTTCAAAACCAAAAAAAAAATGAGCGTAGTCTACCAAAAAAAAGTCACTCACACTAGACTTTTGTAATACATAATATGTATTACAAAAGTCTAGTGTGAGTGACTTTTTATATACTATTTCTTAAATATCGTTTCCAGAAGAATCTGGACGCAAAAGATTGTAATTTCTAAAGCGTAGTTTTAAATATGTATAGGAAACTACTGGTATAATGTGCGAGTGAAATTATATGATAAAATATAAAATCAAAACCAATGAGATAGCCTTAAATAATTTTTTTTTCATTACTAGCCTTCTTAGGAATAAATGCCAAAAATGTTAACAATTATTATTTACTTCATTTATTTATGTAATTGTGCTTTTATAAAGTGTAAAAATAAATAATTTTACTTAATCATCAGCTATGTAATACATAGAATACATTTTTTGCAGCGAGTAACTGTATTTCATGTTAGTATAAATATAAACAGAAAAAAAATTAATGAATGATACGCAAAGATTTAAGTACAAGAATTTAATAAAAGTAAGAGATATTGTAAGTAATATTTTTACTTCAACTTTTTAAAACACATGCAAAATTCTGTGAAATGTTTTGTACGAAAGTTAGTTTAAGCGATCGTTTTGCATTGTGTGTAATGAGAGACATCGGTTGGCAATTTTCAACGGGTGTTACGTAATCGTATTTTTGCAAGGCAGAAACCGATAATCATTCAGACTTTAGACTTCAGACAGCGCTATCGACGAGATTCTTTATGGGAATATTAAATTACAGAATTTCATTGCAGTGGAAAATTTCCCGTTACACATTATGGATATCAATAGCTTCAGCTTATAGAAAATTACTGCAATTAAAATTACTAATATCACTAACAGTTCTTAAAACATCAACTAAGAACTTTGTTTTTTTTAATGACTTAAAACAATGTAAAAACCTACGTTAAAAAACCAAACTTACTTCAGTTAAAAATGTTGTGATTCATTAAATTATCTGTAATCTAATACAGTGTTGATACTGAAGGAAAAATAATTATTTTATGCTTCATGAAAAACATGTGTTCAGATATTTTTATTTTTAGACTACATGAACCTATTTTCCATTCATTGCAATTAATTTTTTTAAATCACTGAACAAAAGTTAAGTGGCTGTATATTTTTCCTATATTATATCCTTGAATTTTTTTCGAAAATTTTTTCTCGTTTGCAATTGCAAGGTAGAAATAGACAAGATAAGCTTAAACTGTACTATAAATAAAAATCTTTAATGAAAATAATATTAATTACTTTTAATAAATAGTTAATGATTAAAATATCCTACTCCATTAAAACCAAAAAAAAAATATATTGTTATATATATATAGTAAATCCAGGAGAGATGGACCACCTTTTTTGAAACTCTTATAATTTTGTTATTTGTCAAGATATTGGTGAAGTAAATTTTGCTATGATATTCTGGTGAACTATGTATATGAAAAGCAAAGGTATATGTAGAAAATTTACGTTAACAAAGTGAAGAAAAATGTTGAAAAATTTTACATTACTGGTCCATCTATACCATATACCTAGGGTTAGATGGAGCAGCCTATATGGGAGAGATGGACCAGCATTGAGAAAGCTATTTAATCTTTTATGTCTAACTTTAAATTCAAATTTAAGCACTCAATTAAACAAAAATCGTTTCTGACGTACAACAAGTGCCTATACATTAACATGTTTTACAAGGTCTTTCTTCTTTCAGGGATGTATAGTTTTTCAAAACCCTTAAAGATTTTAGTTCTTTTTTCACATACATCGCACTTATTTTCGTACTTTGTGCAGTTCTCATGCAACCAACGGGAACACACTGTGCATTTAATCCAGTCTTCTGTACTTTTTGTAGTATTGTTGTCCTCATTAAACCCAACACATTCATCTTCATCCCAGTCACCATCATCACTGTCATCATACAAAATTGGCTGAGAAAATCTTTTGGTGTTTGGTTTTTTATGTTTGGTAGGCCTATCAGTCCTAGTTAGGATAGCTTCTTCTCTCCATCATTTTCTTTCTTCTTGTTCTTTTATTTTCTTCAGTTTGGCATGTTTTCCTTGGGTAATACATTGTACATTATCCTTATAATTTAGTACTTTCAAAACACTTGCACTCTTACCACGGGCTGTAGTTTTTGTTTTGTTAAGATTGGAATAGGTGAGATGTTGTTCAAAATTTTTGTTGCCGTGGGGTTGTCGACCTCTTTAACTCCGGAGACACTGGTGGGCCCTGACGAAGTTCCAGGAGTCGCCAGGCATTTATCACTGATAGGCTGTTCGAAATGTCTTATAGTCAGAGCAGATTCGAGTGGAGGGTTAGACCTATCGGTGACTATGGTTTCTTCTTGGTTTGATGTCAAACTAATGTCTGGAGAGTGTAGTTGAACTAAGTTCGTTTCAGTAGCTTCAGAAAGTGACGTTTCACTAGAACCTCTTGTGTCAGGGGTAATGATTGTTGAATCTTCGCTAGGTGTCAGGTAAGCGTAGTCTGGTATTGCAGACGTGTTTAGCGGAATAATTCCACATGCCTTGAAGCCGGAAACTGCAGTTTCTACAGTCGCTGATTTGAACCAAGCACATCCTAGCAACTTGCCAAATTGCAGTCTCGTAATTTGCCGCAATGGGTTGTTCCTCATGAACACATTACATTCTTTGTTGTAGTTAGACTTCAAAGATTTAAAAAAAGCTTCTGTCAAGTGGCTGCAAGAAATGGGTCGTGTGACTAGGAAGGCTAAGCAAAATTTTATCATTTTCATCAGCGAATTCAAGCATTTCCACACTGCTGCAATGGGAGGAGTGTCCGTCAAGAATCAACTGTACTTTTCCAGCAGGCATTCTTTGCAAAAAGTGATGTTTCAACCAGTCGAAAAATAATTCAGAGGTTATGTAAGCAGATTTCACGTTCATTGCAATCATGGAACTCGGAGGCATGCCATCACTGAACTCCTGTTTATTATTCTTCACTTTAAAAATGCAATAGGGAAGAATGTAGTTGCCCTCGCCATTGAAACAACATACAACGGAAATGGTTTCACATTTTTCTCCAGACGTAACAGTGCTGACAATTTTTGATCCTTTTATTGCAACAACCTCTCCTGGTTTGTTGTTTAGTTGCAACCCACTATCGTCCACAATTTAAATGTGCCCAGGCTTACCTATCAAATCATTTTCAGTCAAAACTTTTTCTAGTAGGTCAAAATACTGTTTTACAACTGTGTTTTTCATTCCGAGAGCTCTATTCTTAGAAATACCCTCTGACTTTCGGACTGAGATTTCAGGATTACGAATCAGAAACGATTGCAGCCAATCATAACCTGCTTTTTGGGCGTCTAGGTCCCATTGACCGCACACAATCCCGCGATGGTGTAAAGCCATGTGTTTGCAGTTTCTGAATGTGAAGTACAAACTTTTTTTCATTTTCCGTGCCCAACAATGAGGATGTCAAATGACTACAAAAAGTTGTAAAAAATTATTAAAGGCTGTACGAGGTAAAGTGAGAACTTCGCAACTTTTAAATACGAACAAGAATACGCGAGTAATACGAACACTTCATGTAATAGGCTCATAAGCGATTATTTATATCCTACTTAAAAGTGGCCGAAAAATAATAATTTGATCGAATGATAAAAGTAACTATGGCCTCAAAAGTGTTCACTCTACCGCATACAGCCTATTTGTATTTTTGTTTTTAAGTAGGCCTAACGGAGAGAAGAATTTACCTTAAAAGTTTGGAAATTAACCTACAAATTACTTAACAATATGTTTTGTGACTAATTTTTTTGTAGAAACGATATTACAAATCTACAGCATACTCATTAATAATACGTAGGCCCATTTAAAACGATGGTCCATCTCTCCCACGATGGTCCATCTCTCCCACTTTATTTTGGTCCATCTATCCCGATCGTTAAGGAGAGTTGGACCAGGCCGCCATTACGTCCCTGTTGTGCCCAGCGTAGCTACAGAACACTACAAAGATACGTTTAGCTTGTTTACATGTTGTAAGGAATGGTGGTTCAAAAATATTGCAAAATACTGTCTCTACGACACAACTGCGTTCACATTAACAAAATTTTTGACCTACCTATTTTCTATTTTCTTTAATATCTTCTCGATTTACTCATACAAAGGAACTAAAACAACACAGCAGGGCGCAATACAGTTGCCACGACACATTCCTACCAACCATGGCGCTTTCTATTAGCAGGTTCGTGAACTATGCCACCGGTCCATCTCACCCGGTGGTCCATCTCTCCTGGATTTACCATATATATATATATATATATATATATATATATATATATATATATAGTTACGATCGCGCTTGGCTGCAGTGCTTGGCGTCGCCGCGCTCGTTCGGCCTGTCTGCGCCCCCTACCACCTGCATCCTCTCCCTGGTATCTCGTGCCATACTATCTCGCGACATCCTCACTGTCGCGGCGCGCACCTGCCTCAGATCGAGTTACTTAAGGGAGGCCGCACTCGCGGAATGGAGGGACTCAGACATGTTTATCGGTGTGTTTTGTGGGAACCCGATGCTTGTTGAGTTTATCGGCGTTCTTTGAGCAGCCGCCGCGTCCTTCGAGGACTCACGACGCGTTTCTGGGCATTTCGACGACGAAGGTCGCGCGATATCTCGGAGACATGCCCGATTGTTCTGGACGGGAACCCAAGGGATATTTAAGGAGGTTGGGCCGACCTTCGAGTCAGTAAGGAGTTCAGTGGGGAGTTCTCCCGCGGCGGAGTTTCCGGGCGATAGTGCCGCGGGTGCGGCAGAGTGGCGAAGTCCTTGGACGAAGGTTCCAGGGCAGAGAGTCAGTCAGTCGGAGACTGAGTGAGTTCTCCCGTGGCGGAGATCCGGGCGATAGTGCCGCGAGTGCGGCAGAGTGGCGAAGTCCTTGGACGAAGGTTCCAGGGCAGGGAGTGAGTGAGTTCAGTGGAGTCGAGAGGTTCCGGGCGATAGAGTCGCGGGCGCGGCGGAGTCCCGGGCGAAGTTGCGAGTGAGTCGTCGTGTGGGATCTCGGCGAAGGGTGTGACGGCGGCGGCGGAGTGTGGCGACGGAGTCCCGCGGCGGAGACCCACGAGGGGTTCTGCGGCGAGAGTTGCGCCGGAAGTGCGGCCCAGCAAGGTATGTGAAACGAGTGACTGAGGAATTGACATTTCTTTACGTGTAATTAATTATCTGCCAATTTAGAAGATTATTTGTAAGTGACAAGTAGTGGTAATAAATAAAACTGTGTGTGCGAAATAAAATCTATTAATTGGGCTATCCTTTACGAACCCGCAGGTAAATCGTAACAATATATATATATATATATATATATATAGTTCCCTTTCATGCTCGTAGTCGGCAAAGTAAGACTAGCATCTTAAAGTAATGAACATTCATTAAGGTAAAGTTATTTTGAAGAATGAGTATTTTTTGGAACTTTTATTAAGTAAAAAAATCTTTCTGCAAAAATATTAATGAAACTTATTCCCGAATCAGTTTTTAACTCATCCTGATTCGGCCGTAAACTATTATGATAACCATTGATCTATTAATAGACTATGCGTGCTTATTTTGGTTTAACTCCGTTTCTATTTTTTACTAACATAATTTTTTTTACATGAAATCATTTTAAACAGCCTTATTTTCTTATAAACGACTATTTAACCTTTCGTACGATTTACTACTTATGGCAATTCTAAGCTGCGGAGTAAACTTAGTGACTAAGGAACGTTATGTCACTGATTGCGAGTTGCAGAAAACTATTGCAGAATGGTAGCCGAGCGGGTTATTTAACTTTCCAATGTTAAGTTTACACTTAAATATTTGCCAGTCACATGGAAAAATATAATCACGGGTTCGTAATTTTTCAACTTGAGGAATGATCCATTAAACAACTACGTCGCGTAGAAGTATGACTAAATGTAGTTCTGGTTATTATATGCAACTTAAAACACGAATGCCTTTATTGGGTTTTATATTTAAATTCTACTAAGGTTTAAATAAATCTAACATTAACTTTTATAATAAAAAAAAGCTAGACACTATGCACCTTTTGAAAACATTTTTCATGATCTAATAGGTACGTATGAAATATTTTTGAAGGTTAATTTTATTTAAAAAAATTCACTTCAACAAAGTTAATTAATTCACTCTTACTTTTCTTTTACAATGTAAGTTGAATGTTACTACAAATTAAGGATGTTAAACTTAAATGTTGTTTTAATCAATGGCGATAGATTTTGTGGCAGATTTTATAGTAGAATAACTAAACAATGTAAATAAAATACACGTTAATTAACTATAGGTATTTAAATCTTTGGCTATTCGATGTTATTTTAGATGAGAAACTGAAAGATGTTTAAAGTGAAATTTTTGGAAATTATTTTGTTCAAAATCGATAGAAGTTTAACGTTTAATTATAGGCTATATACAGCAAGTGTTAAAAAAAGCTCAAAAAATTAATAAACCTTGCTTAAATTCTACCATGAGTGCTGCAACCAGGTTATTAAAACCACAACTTGTACTCAAAATGCATTAATTAGGTGTGCTGTTAAGCGAGGTATGGGAAATTAGCTCTGGGATAAAATTCTTCGCGATAGTAAATAAATTGTTGCGTAGCTCTTCGTTTATTTTTTCGCGTGGAATATTTTCGCGTCGCTGCGCTGGTTGTCTCTGCGAAGACGACTTTTTATTAGCAGCCTGTTCCCGGTTCCTCGTTTCCGCTTAGATATTGCCGATGGTTGAAAAAAAATACTCGCTTTTCACATCTCTGTGACGTCAACTGTGGGTGCGACATTGCCGCTACGGCCGTCATAAAACCCCGCCTCATTTCTACAAATCTGGCGTGTGCCCTTCACAAGAGCTTCTGATTACTTTTGTATCGCTCGTTTTACAGCGCCACGCCGTTAATATTCCAGCGTTTTATAGTGCCTCGCTAGTAATTAACTTTCATTACGGTAATAATCTTGGGGTTTCATTTCCGACTAGTGTCACCGAGTCAACCAAAACGGCAGTACATTCAAAACAATTATTTCCACCGCTAGATATCTGCCACACATATAACACTGTCTGAACGTGGATAACAGATAGCATTTTCACTTTTATTTTTCGACTAATTTTTGTTTAAATCGAGACTTGCAAAAAAAAAAACCGGTATTCTGAGCTCTCTGAACAGCTTGAAAAACACAGATACAACACCGGACATAAACAAAAATATTCAGATAACCAAAGCGGGAAACCTAAGATGTAGGGGAGACCGGGGCATTGAATATATATAACTTATAGAAGTCGCGAGGGGATAGGATTTATTATTCCAATTTTCGGATCCAAAACTGTGGTAGTTGTTAGCTCCGCCGCTAGACAGCTCTTCTTTCCACAAGAGGGTACTCGTAGTTACCAGCTTCCACGCCAGAGCGCTGTAGCGTCGTTTTTTTCAAGGTCGTGCGCGTAATTCTCTGTCTCACTCTATCGAGAGGCGGTGCCTTTTGTTGAAATCCGAGCGCTTAGATACGGGCGGGCGCAACTGAATTGGAGGAGTACGGCCACCGAAAAAAAAGTGCGGTTAAAAGATGCCAACATCAAAAATTAAGTTTTAATTATAAGAAAACTACAGAAATTTCTTAAACGTAATAACGTAAAAAAAAAAATACTGACATTCGTAGTTCAGAATTTATAAAATGTGTTAACGGAGTGGCGCATTGAGTAAAATGGCAAAACATAATTTGGAATAATTCTTGACAACGTTGAATGATTTTGGTAGCTATGAAACAACTATGGCTGCGATGACTGTTCAAACGCGTGCACGTGTTGTTATTAGTAACTGAAACTAATGGTATGATGTCATACTTTGTGGCTATGCAGTTTATAATTTTTTTAACATAAGATGAAGCTTTTTTACATAATGTTTTGGCTGTTTCGTAATTCAAAATAAATAATCTTAAACGTTATATGGTGAATATTCCCAGTAACGAATGACCACAAAAAAAAATCAATTTTGCCAACATAGATCTAAAAAGTTAACGATTTACTATGTTAAGTTGCTTATAAATAACGAACATTTCCCGGATCTCCAAAGAAAATAAGAGTTTGTGTTAGAGCATTGAGTTGCCACTCTTTATATTCCTTGCTTTGAGGTTAGATACACAAGTTATGCTCGTAAAAACGATGCGCAAGTATTTTGAATACAAATATATTTTCTTTTAATAACCGAAAGGTAAATATTATTTCCATGAAATATAATACAATACTTTAAACACAGACAACATATAAGAGCTATTTTTTGTTTATTATTCCATCTGGCGTGATAAATATTATATTTTAAAAACAGTTTGTGGATTTTTAATATAAAATAAATATTTATTTATGACATCAATTTAAGTTGTTCAAAAAATTCACTTTGGTATGAATTCAACCAAATTCATGTTATTCAGGGCAGAAAATTAGAAACTACCAAAAAAATATTATCTACGTTGCTGTTTTGTGTAAATCTGTGCACGGACTTTGTAAGTGATATATTTATAATTCCTCATTTTAGCAACCCATTTTAACACAAGAGAAAAAGGATTTTATACTAAAAATTATTATGTTAAACCATTAATTAGCAGGAAACATGTATGAATAATCTATTTAAATTTGCATTTGAACAGTGAATATTATTTTGCAATATAAATATATTTTATCATCGTATATTACGGATGAAAAGTTTGTATTTCCATCTAATCAGAAGTATTATGACACAGTTAATTAAATTGCTTTACAAGTTTTTATTCACATGAAAATCATTAAAAATTGGTTGGGAAGTTATATAAACATACAAAAACAAATCATTATACATACAATTTTATTATCTTAGTGGATTTAAATTAATGGTGTCCCAGTGACTACTGCGAAGAAAAAAGTCTTGCGAAAGGTTTCCTCGTAATTGAAATTCGTCAAAAAAAATCTATCTCTCATTTTTGGTGACATTTCTGACAAGTGGTACGATGAAATTTGAGACTGACAAATTAATGTTGTGAAGCAATAAACAAAATATCACATTCGTGAACTACAAATGTATAGTTGTTTTTATTTTATAGTAAAAGTGTATCTAATAACCCGTGGCTTTGCTCACGTAATTTACGGGTATTGCTGATATTCTACCATTTTAAGAAAAGTATGTATTAAATTCCAAAGATTATTGAAGAATTATACACAAAGAACTGTCAAGTATAGAACATATTTAATAAATAAAAATATTTTTACGGCTTATTTTTAATTGGTTTAGCGTAAGCCTATTTTAACTTTTATTTAAAATTAAGAACCTACCTTATTTTCTATCTCCCGGTTTAGTGACTTTGAGAATATATTTTTCCTTGACGAAATCTTAACTCTTTTCCATCTGACGAAGAAGCCAATTAAAAAATAAACTAAGACTCGCGCACTTATTGTATGTTAAAACTGCCATCGTTTTAAAATACTGTAATTTTTTCGTTATAGTCATGCTTAGGATAATAACATAATATGCCTTATTACGCATACATTTCAATATTCATGAAACCAATGCATTTTTATTTTAAATGTAGAGCAGTTACCAAATTTCTTATCTCGCATATTGATTTTTCGGTATGGCTAGTATTACTTAAACTAAATTTTTGAATTTTCACTGATGTACTCTTTTCACTTTTCTATGTGATTTAGAAAATATAGCAATATACATAAACCAATTAAACCAAAATCATCCTGAATTTTTATTACCGAAAAAAGTTAAATACAAAAAATTTTAATATGCGTATTTTAATATATATATATATATATATATATATATATATATATTGCCAATACTGATTTAGTGGGTTCCTTTTTATTTATTTTTAAAAATAAGATCTACCCCTTTTACTACTTAATAGATAACATTAAATAAGAGAAGGTTGTTTAAGGTATGTTGATTTTCCTTGCCAATATCTAAAAGTAAATTTTTACAAACGCGAAATATAGTTTAAATAAGAATTTACTTTTAAAATTAAACCATATTTTGAACGGAACACTGACTATTGGCTCAATACAAAGTTTTAATAGCTAATTTTCTCTTCACTCGGGTACAGAATCCCATCATTCAGTGATTTCCGTGGCTAGCTTCTTTTGGGATTTCATTATTCTCAAACGACGGTAAGGGAAGCTCCTCTTCAAGGTCGCCTAACGAGCTGATAAGACCTGCCGGGTAATTTGAATCGTTGGTCTGGTATTTTCGAAGAGGGGGGGGGGGGGGGTGGTGAAGGATGTCGCGACTGGGCTGGTTAACCTAGTTCTGCCAAATACCGCCAGGGGCGTATACGGCCGATACACAGCGATGAAAGCGATCGCAGCGGCGGAGCTTGGAACTACAACAATTCTTCTGAGAAACCGGACAGAAAATTTAACCTGGGCTCGCGACTTCTATACATTATATATATTCAATGACCGGGGTAAGTTGGCGAACGGGGTAAGATGACGAATCGTATGTAACTAATCCAGAAACACAGATAGACGGTTGGCGCACCTGTGACCTTGTGTGTCACCATCTGCACCTACTAGGCAGGTGTAGCGGAATTTTCCAGTCAGTTTGAATGTGGCAGTTTTGAGAGGCAGTCTGTTTCGTGAGCTATTGTTGTAATATTGAAGGTACGTATGTTAAGCTATTACGAGAAAAGAGTCCATTTGTTTTAAATGTTTATATATGTAAAATTAAATGCTGACTTTTGGGAGTATTTTAGTGTATAGATTGTTGAAGAAAATTTGTTAATGTTGTTCGTGATTTTGGTAAAGCAAAAATACGGCTGCTGGGGCAAGTTGACGGGGGCAAGATGACGAATTCGTCATCTTGCCCCTGCAATCGTCAACTTGCCATAGGTAATGACAGTGTGAGCATTATTTTGTATTATATGTGTTATTTAAACCAATGATGTACAGATATGACGAACATTTAAGTAAAATAAAAATAATAATGAAATTATAAAATATTATAAATAGTTCCTGTGTTAATAGTCGTAACAATTTTGTTTAATTTATTTGTAGATGCCTAGGCATATTATAAGCGGAAAACGGAAAGGAGGCGTTGGAGTGACGTAGAGATAGATAGAATAAGCATAATGAAGAGAAGAAAAATGAAAGAAAAACTAAGAAAACTGAAAAACAAAGCTCTGATCATTCTGTAGCAAAACCATAAAGCCTAAATAGCGTTTCTTGCCCTGCATGTGAAGAAGTTTACGTGGAACCTCCAAATGAAGACTGGATTCAGTGTTCCACATGTTCTGAGTGGTGGCACGAAAACTTTTCCAATTATGAAGTCAAGGAATTATATCAAAGTCGTTCAAATATGTTACAATATATCTTCTTTACATCCTGCACGTTGTTTAGTGTAGGATATCTATAAAACTATTGTTTACTTTGTCCATAAATATATATATTTTGGTTTCGTCATCTTACCCCAATAGGTTCGTCAACTTACCCCACTCCTGGGGCAAGATGACGAATGTGCTAACTAATTGGTTTCTTGTCAATAACTTCGGAACTACGCAAAGTAATACAACCTTTTTACATATTTAGGTAGAAATTAGTATGTACTTCGTATTGGTACCAAATTAGATATTATATATGCTTATTTATCTGTTAAAGGCCATTTCAAAGCTTAACACCGTCAACTTGCCCCGGTCTCCCCTACATCAAGCTCTGTCCCTGCCCGAATATTCACCTTCGGCCAACATCGGGATTTGTTTTATTTTTGCGCAGGAAAAATGAATTCAAATACTAAAAGTGGTCGGTTAGGTTAGCTACATATTAAAACACTTTTAAACACTATGGACGGTTAGTTAGGTTAGTATAGCTACATTAAAATAAACAGATATATACATATATATAAATAAACCCGAAGTTGTCCTAAGGTGAATATTCGGGCAGGGACAGAACTTGATGTACATCTTAGGTTTCCCTAACCAAAGCACCAAAGCACCATGTTGAAAATATCTTTCGGCTACAAGGCGAGCCATCTCTGGAATAACATACAGGACTCCCCTTTGACAGCGCACGTCTGGCGCGGTATTCAAACTACGTTACCATGTTTCTGCTTCACAAAAAAACAAATACCCATTCACATTAACAGTGCCATCGTACTGGGAAAGTGAACCCTATTCAGCAGATTATGACCCAAACTATATTTAATAAGATATGGCATACTGTACCTATAGATGGCGGTTTTAAAATTATTTCTTTTAAGTTTTAGGTATCAAGTTTAACACAGAACTCACATTACAATTTTCCAAACAATTTTTCTCTGTAATATTCTGTAGTGTGCTCTAATATTTCCAATGTTAAATTTTTTTGCTATTAGATATTATAGTCTGTTAAAACACAGAAAAAGGTTAAATACTTGTGAACCAGAACAGTGCTGGATTTTGTTCGTTCCTAAATAAGTAATAAAATTTTAAAAAAAGTTAAGGCTTGTTACTTCTCTCATACTATACGCATATATACACTAATAGATTGTATATACTCGACTGTATCATGTGCGTGTTGGACTCTTTTTTGGATGGGTAAAATCTTGTGAGTTCGCATCACCGACATTCTGTAGTAGCAATAAGTGAAATTAATTTGACCACGTGAATATATGACCTAGGTCTGACATCACTGATAAGTCATAGTTAGGTAATGAATTTTTACGTAATTTTTACATACCACTGACATCTGTTGTGACTAAAAAATGATATAAGGATAAATGATATCATGCTGACATCGTACTGATATAATTTCAAAATCATTTTCTTACGTACATTTGACTTAGAAATGATGTCATATTACACATTTAAAAACAAAGTTTTGAGTTTTCACTTCTGTTGACAGTCCCCATGACTGGCTATTTTTTTTATTGTCTGTATGTCTTTTTTAATTCAATTTTCTAATCTGAAACATCAATATACTATTAACTTTCACATTGTACAAAACTGTTTAATTTTTTTTCCCCAACGTTGCTAATAATTTTTGAAGAAACATTAGTTTTCATTTAGGTTAGTTAAGTTGTACAGTATACGCTTTGTTTTATCTTCTTTAGTTATTTGATAAACTTTTGTGGTGTTAAGTTGTAGACAAGGAGGCATCCATTTACTCTTATTTACACTATTCTTTATTAAAATTTATTAAAATTTATTTTCTATTTTTAGTTGGATTTTCTATAAAAGGGTGTTTTTTATTTTTTTTAAAACTATTATTTATTTTTCATTTTTTAGTTGGATTTTCTATAAAAGCGTGTTTTTTAGTTTTTTAAACTATTATATATTTTTCATTTTTTAGTCGAGTTTTCTTTATTACATCAATTTATTATTAAAGTGAGTTTGAGTAGTTATTGGCTGCTTTTAAATAATAAAATAAACAAACATCGCTGAGAGAGACACGTAAAGATAGTGATGACATTTTTTTGGATTGTTGTGGGTATTATATGAAGACCTAACCTCAACATAAGCTATATTCTCCACGACTGTGGTAATCAACACTATACGTGCGTGGTTCACTTTTTTTTCTGTTACCAAGCAAAGACCATGATCAGGAGATTGCAGGTGGCTTCCATAAAAGTAAATTTGTTTCAGTTTTCGAAGAGGTTTTAATGTAATATTATTCCCGTAAAAAATATTAATATTTTTTTTCAGGACTGAGACAATAGTGTTTCAGTGCTTCTATTTTTTTTTGGTTCATTATAACTTCAAATTGCTGCAAACTAGCGCGTGAGTTAATTAAGATCGTCGTCAAAAGTTCTGACGTAGTAAAATATGGCCTGCAACGAACTAACGTCAGGAATACAACAGAAATAATTCCCCGCAAAATCAGACAAAAGAGCTTGTTAACGTGGAACAACAATACTTGCTTGTATTTGATAGTGTGATTCATATTGGTGAAAGTAATTTTGTGTACCCGTAAGAATATTTTAAACTGAACAAAAAAACCTAACAACAATAAAAATATATCAATAACAATTTTAATGAGACTTGGACCGTTAAAAAGAATAATACTTACAGTTTGTTTGCTACCTTGGGTACTGGAAAGTATCGAAAAGTATCACAGATTATTATTTTTAACACTAATAAGTTATTTTTGAGATATTATTATTTCTGATGTATGCTGTTGTGTGTATGTGTCTAACTTAACCATGGCCCGTGACCATACCTGAAATACCATGAAAAATATTTAATTTAAATATTCGTTTTGACACTAATTTAAAGCTTAAGAGCATTGTTGTTCACAGAACGGTTTAAAACACAAAATACCACAAAATAACAATCCACGAACTTCATACAAAATAGTCATGAATACCAGTTTAAAAATGATATTCTAGCAAAAATATGCTACAGTGAATGTGAAAATGTAGTCGGTTTTTAACAAAAAAAATTGTTTCAAGAAACTAAAATAACACGCTTTTATGGAAAATCCAATTAATAAATAGAAAATAAAATTTAATAAATTTGAATTAAGAATGGTGTAAATAAGAAAAAAATGTATTTATTGTAAAATAAGCGTAGGGTGCTTTTTAAGATATTACAAAATGATAATCCTTCTACTCATATATGTCAATAAAATATTTTTACCTGTTGACACCATGCACCCCACGCTATTATTTATTTTTCATTTTTTAGTTGGATTTTCTATAAAAGCGTGTTTTTCGTTTTTTAAACTATTATTTATTTTTCATTTTTTAGTCGAGTTTTCTTTATTACATCAATTTATTATTAAAGTGAGTTTGAGTAGTTATTGGCTGCTCTTAAAAAATATATATTCGATATAGCGTGTAGTAGAACTATAGTACACAATATTTTCAATATCCTATTATGAAAATCAATTATTTTCAATAAAATTGGGAAGTCATTGATGTTTATTCTAAGTCAGTAACTTATCCGAGAAATGAGCAATTTGGGCGCCTGCTGCCTCCCTTGGATGAGATAGGTTCTCAGGTTCCCTCTCCGAAAATTTCATCTTATTCAAAGTCGGTAACTTATCCGTGAAATAGGTGATCGGCGCGCCTGGTATTTTCCCTTCTTGGTCTTGGCGCAAAGACACTAGGTACCAGATTTAGGAAAACAAAAAATCGCTAATCCTGATTATCCTAGTAAGGGTAACGGGTCTAACTGTTTAAAATATTGAATTGTCATCGGTCCTTGATAAGTATGCCAAATTTCGAGTTAATCCAACGTTTTTAATGGGGGTCAAAATCATGTTCAAAGTTTCCGTTACATACTAACATGCATATGTATGAATCTAATAAAAGCGTGTTAATGAGTTAGGATAGGAAATACCTATAAACAAAAATAAAATTTGAGTGAGTCTTTCAGTACTCGACAATGATGTGTAACATCTAAACTCAATAACCAGCAAATTAATGGGTTTTCATGTTGCAACTACACATATAATGTGAAACTCAGTCTTAAAATACAACGTATAATGCTTTAAAATAATGCTGAGCGTGATAAATATACGCAAACTGTGTTTTTCAACTACATTTATGGAAGAGAATCACACTTAGTTTCCGCACCTGCCGCTAGAATTTGGTGCCATAACAGCTAAGCAGAATATTGGAATAATTTGATTAGCAGACCCGAATTTTAAACTATATAAAAAAACGATTCCGAAAATACCAAAAAAGACTTGAAAAAATATTAAATCCCAGCTTTGGACCTGATTTTCGACAAAGAATTTTTTTTTAATACCGTCCAAATTTTAAAAATTATTTAATAGTAAATACTATAAAAATTTTCTTTGTCATTGTGATTTTGGCTCGCGCTATCCGCCAAAAATGGCAGTCCAGTTTCTCATTTCTCCGTTCAGGACGTACTTGATCAAGATGAAAGTGCTTGTTAGTTTTCACGAGCATAGATTGTTTACAGATCGAATCGTTTCTGTGTTTATTATAACGCTTCTTAATTGTATGCTTAAAGCTATCATCGCACACAAATGCTCCATCTTGCCAGTCACACGGAAAAAAATTCACTTATATACAGTGTGTACATAAAAGAATGCCCCAGTTATAAATTTTAATAGTATTAACTGTAAGTATTGCAGAGTTTTGGTTTATGGCCACAGTTGAAGAGTAACTCAAAAACAGTTTTAAATAAGCGACTGCGCAAGTAGTGATATATTTTTCTCTCTTGCAGCGCTACCTACGCAATATGGCGACTCCATAGCGAAAGGAGTTATGTGTTCTGCAATTTTCTAAAAGTGGCAACAGGATGGAGCCCCTCCCCATTGGAATCCCTTTGTGCGAGAGTGGTTGAACGTCGAAGTCCCTGACCGTTGGATTGGGCGTGATGGTCGAGAAGACAGAGCTCTCACCTGACATAACGCCATGTGATTTTTTTTTTCCTTTGGGGCTTTATAATAAAAGATCGTGTCTACGTTCCGCTGCTACCTAATGATTTGATTGAGTTCAAACACAGAATTGAAGAGGCTATTGCTTCCATTAATTCGGAATTGTTAACCAAAGTGTGAAAATAATTTTATTTTAGGTTGGATGTATGCCGTATAACTAAAGCTGTACATATTGAACATTTCTTTAAATAAAAAAAAAAAAAAAAAAAAAAAAACTTCAATTTGATGTATTATTTATTGGAAATATAGTCTAAATTAAATTTATGTTATACACCATTGAAGCTTGGACATTATTCTTTAGACAGTCTGTATTTTACATGTTTATTCTTCTGCTTCACATAACTCGCCAGCGGTAATCATTTTAGTTTTTGTTTGTTGACGTCTAGAGACATGCCAAATTCGCGGATTCATTTCGCGACAGGCTAGCATCAAAACAACTATACCTTCGTACCGCTTCTGCGATTGGACCACATTTTATCCGGGGAACTGTGAGCCAATAGGAAACACTAAACCAAGAAAGTGCCGAATTACGGACAGCCTAGTTGAGACGTCTACGCGTCAGTAGCCAATGAACAGGTGTCATTTCCGCAAGTATTTTAAGGACTGTGGAGTCTATCCTAGAGGTCAATGAATCCGCGAATTTTGCAGGTCTCTACGTATAACCAACCAATCATAATCAAGCATTGAAGATGAAGACACGTCGTCCTAAAATACTTGCAAAACCTGTTTGTTTGAATGAGAAATAACTCAGATCAGAAAATGTCCATAATGCATGTAACCAATGCCCATTGTAAAATATTTTAATGAATTAGTTCAAAGTGCTTTTATATTAGAAATTTAAGAGTGCTATTCCATGGTGCCATCATCCAAACTGTAATTATGAGTGTGCAATTTTTTTTCAAACTTTTTTTTTCAGAACCCCGGCAATGGGACTTCCAAGAATTTATTGGGATTCAAAAAACATGGTTACATTTATTTCAACACAAATTACATATGAGCTCAATCTTGACCTATAGTTTAGTGGCTAATTGATCCCCATTATATGAATATGCATATACACAATTCAGAAATGAAGGATTTTCAGTATTTAAATTGTTGTGAAAGATATATTATATCTTGGTTTACAGGTAAAAAACCTGGTTTAATTTTAATTTTCATTCGAGATTTAAAATCCTGTTTGTTTGCATGAACATAAGTATTTCGTAAATTGAAATCTTGTAGAGATTATCAACCAGTTTTCACGGAAAGTATGTGTAGTTTTATAGTGTTTTACGGCGTACGGTTAAGTTACGGGCATAAAATTATATACTTAGTATTATCCGAACCACTATAACGGAGTAAGTGTTCAATAATTTACATCGAAGAACAATTCGTTACTCTCGAAATTCATTTAAAAGAAATTTCGTCCAAATTAATCAAAGATAATTATTTTTTATTAGATGCTACATAAGTTTCATTATTTGCTTAAAATTATATTTTTTAAGTTAAATATTACCATTAATACAACATCGTCGCCAAAAACATATTTTATCCTTGGTATATAATTTTAGTTTTTATTAGACTATTATTTTCTCTTAAAATTGCGTCCTGTTATAGTTTTCATCAAATTACTTATATTAAACCAAATTTTTTTTAATGGAATTATATTCTAATCATCTCAACGGTATACGAGTAGTTAGGCAGTGAATAAGATTGTTGTTTCAAAATGATTTTTGAGTTTACTTTTTGAGTTTAATTTTTATGTGCTATAACTAACTGAAAGTACTTGTACAGAAAAGTTTGCCAAAAATAGGCCAACATCTAATTTTTCTACATTATAATAATTGTTATACATTTAGAATATACCTATATTTAACTGAAGATCTTGAGTTGATTGGTTATTTTATAAATTTCAATTGTTTTAAGCCAAGAACTTATAATTTTTTATGTCTTACACTATCCATCTTTAAGGAACGGTTTCAATCCTCCTTTTGTATTATTGATATTTCACATAATTATTGTTGTTGTATAACAATTTTTACCTATATTTATTAACCCAAGTATTGTTAATTAGGTTTTTGTTGTACATTTTTGCATAATAAAATCACACAAATTGTCTGATGATCATCAGAAATTCTTGAAAGTGTTTCTAACTGATAATTTTACTTCACTACTTGCACCATAGCCCATCACTATCTATTCAATTTACTGTGTTTTCATAAATGAGTAATGCATACAAATTTACTTATGTATTCCAAAAGTGAACCTTTTTATTCATACTAATGGGAAACCATGAACAAAATCAAACAAGAATCCAACATAGTGGGGAAAAAATGAGTCTCAAAAACCCTTCTACCGACCTTAGTAATGTAGTCAGAATATGATTGTTCCAACCTTAAGGAAAAATCACTAGATGCCAATCACCTTCGTTGAAATAGTTTGTACATCCTAACAACGTGAAATACATAAATTTGCCATTTTGGAGTTCCTCTTCATTGTCTTGAGACCTTTTTTTAAAAAAAAAAAAAAAACATTAGGTGCGAACCAACCAAAAGACTCTGCTGGCTGGTGAATCTGCTTCCCACAGATTCACCACTGAGCCGCGCCTTCATAACGGTGGATTTGCCGACTACCAGAGCCCGCGATTTTAATTTCAGCTGCTACTGAGAAGCAGAGGAAAGGGGAGTAAAATAGACCACGAAAAAAAAAATCCAAACATGGAATACCGACCATATAGTCCAAGCGTTTTATTCGAACCGTGGATATATATATATATATTTTTTCAGCTCGCTGAAATTTCTCGCGGGTAGTCCTTGCCTCTGTCCCCTATCCCTGTGCGATGTATACCGTCACCCGCCCGATCGTGGGACGGTGGGAGTGCTTCCAAGGCCGGGGAAGAAGGGACGATAAGGGGTGTCCAGGCCCAGCAGTTTTTTTTAAAAGCCGAGGTTTTAATAACCGGGAGTTAGAGCTCGAGGTAAGCTGACCGTCGCGTCCGGCCCCTCGACAATCCTGGGGGGAGGCGAAGGGGAGGGTTATAGCACGGACTGAATGATAGCGGGCACAAAGGGCGAGGGACCCGCCTGAATGTCGCCGGGTGAATCAAAGCGCGCGCCTGTAAGGCTGGACCCCGCCTCGCGGACACCCAGAAATCAGATGCATCGCCAACCAGCACCAACTCAAGCAAACCTTAACCTCACTGGGCTGATTCAACATTTTAAATTTTTAACAGCAAAATTTCGAACACAACATTTCTTTTGATTCGACACTAGCTGTAACCAGCCACGCATTGCTGTGGCTCATTCTGGTCATACGAAAAAAAAAAAAAATTCACACGTTTGTTGCGATTGGTTTACCGTCCGCAACGTAATATTGATCGTGACGATGTTTTGGAAGTTTAGCCCCTGAACGTGACACTATCGGCAGGACAGCGAGGCATCTCTGGTGGCCTACCCCTTCGGCGTGCTTCGTCTACAGCAACAACAAAGCTCGTCAGAGCCATGTGGGAGGAGGGGGGAACCATGCGATTTGTCACCTGACATCACCACCCCTTCTTCCTCCCCTGTAGGCGGGGAAGTAACTCCATGCTTCTGGACGGTTCGACAACGAATGCGATGCCAGCCAAAGGAGTACATAAAGTCCAGGCTTGGCCTGGAGTCTTCAGAGACTTTCGGAGAGGTGGAAGGGGAAGCTCTCACACCTGACTACGTCACCATGACGTCACGATGCCCGTCACTACGTCACCAAGGAACGTCACAACGAGATGTTAGGCTCGGTCTTACTCGCCATGATGATTTTGTTTTCAGTTTCTGGCCATTTCCATTTATTAAGGTCTATTTATGAAAAATTAACACGTTACGTTCCGTGGATTTGTTCTTCTGTAACTGATATTTTAACAGTAATTCACTAAGCGTAACATATTGTGTGTAAAAAATCGCGCAAGTAATGATAATTATAAACACGCTGTGTTTTACACCAATTATAATACACTTAGTGAATATCTGTTGAATTTATTTGTTTCGAAATCTCAAATGCCAGGGAGGTTAAAATTTCAGAAAAGATCCTTCAAATACAATAATAACAATAAAATAGAAAATTCTACATGGCGTGATAGACCGGTTCTAAAGTTTATTGAAAATAATTTTTCAAACGACGCAAATGTGCTGCAGTGTGCACCTAACTATGCATTAATGTCAATGGATCGTTAGATTGTGTTTGCGAATAATGGAAGAAAAGTGAGTGTCGTACCTAAAATGAAACTGCGGAAAAAACTTATTTACTTAGGAAGAGTAATGTTTAAGTTACTAAAAAGTTTACTCTACAGTATGTCCATAAACGAATGTCTCCGTTATAAATTTTAATAGTATCAACT
Source organism: Bacillus rossius redtenbacheri (assembly GCF_032445375.1). Lineage (NCBI taxonomy): Eukaryota > Metazoa > Arthropoda > Insecta > Phasmatodea > Bacillidae > Bacillus > Bacillus rossius. The sequence goes on along the minus strand of NC_086330.1, from coordinate 22,311,881 downwards.
GTAAGTGTTGTAGAGTTTTGGTTCAGAATCACAATTAAAGATAAACCAAACATTTTTTGTAAGTGCGTAAGCGAGTACCATGTACTTGGTTTTTTTTCTCGCTTGCAGCGCTCCTACGTAAAATGGCGGCACCTGATAGTAAAGCGTTTTCTGTTCTGCGTTTTGCTAAGAGTGAATCTGTAATTTCAGCCCTCCCCATTGGAATCTTTTTGAACGATAGTGGTTGAACGTCAAAGTCCCTGACCGTTGGTCGTAATGGTCGAGACGATAGAGCGCTTTTCCGCTGTCCTCCACGTTCACCTGACATAACGCCCTGCATTTTTTTTTCTTTGGGGCTTTATAAAATATAGTGTCTACGTTCCGCTGTTACCTAATGATTTGCCAGAGTCGAGACACAGAATCGAAGAGGCTATTGCTTCCATTACTCCGGACGTGTTAACAAAAGTGTTGGAAAAATTGGACTTCAAGCTGAATGTGTGCCGTGTAACTAAAGGTGCGCATATTGAACATTTGTGAAAGAAAACTATGTTAGTTTACCTTCAATATGATGCATGATTTGTTGTAAATAGTCTAAATTAAACTGTTAAAATGTACCATTGAAACTGGGTAAATTATTTTATGGACATCCTGCACTTGTCTAGCGCGGATTTTTTTTTGACAGTTTATTTCGCCGGCGAGCTCACAGCCGGCCGGTGGGAACTGCTTCTTCATTGGCTGCATTTGTCGCCGGTGTAAATCGTGCTCCCTCGGCCACATTTCATTGGCCAGACAGACCGTAAAGCCCCTCCCCCCACCCTCCTTCCTCCAGCCCTCGCGGTCAGGACGAGCCCAGCTCCGCCGCCTGGCGTGGCCTGATAACGGCGGTCGGGAGAAAGTGTTTCACTCGTAAAAAAAAGGACGGGGAGGGAGTTGGGGCCAATCGCACTGTCACATGTTTTGTGGCGGAGCTGGTGGAGGGAGGGAGGAAGAAGCTCCCATGCTTCTCCAGCATCCACGGGCCGCTGGACCGATACCTGCTTTCCGCCGCGCGCCCTCCATTCTCCGCTGCCGACGTGATCTGCACAGCCAATCACCGACTCCCCTGTTCCGCGACCGCCTTCCAGCGAGGCTTCCCGGACACTTGTTGTTCCTCCGACCTGCACGGCGACGATTATTTCACTCCAGGCTAGACTCAACCTAACTATACATTTTATAAAGCTCTTTACGCTGTTGAAACATTTTCACCTTTAATTTACGAAGAACGCTGAGGGATCTTCGTAAATTTACGGTCATTTTCGTGAATTTATGGACACTGAGTTCACTTACTTTAGAATCCAAAAAAATATTCTTGAATATTAGCAAAACATTAAAAAAACCTGGTTTAGTCTACAGTAAGAAGGAACACTCTTCCTTTGTCCAAGTGTGTGTTTACTTTTCTTTTTTTTTTAGAACGAAACATTTAGTTGTCAAGTAGAAATACGGTGCATTTCTACGAGGATTCAATTATTTGAATATATGAAGAACTCTTCATTTATTAGAATGAAGTTTTTCGTTGAAAAATCTGTAAATTTACTGTAATTTCTAACTGTTTAGTCGATAACAGGGTCACGTGGGTAATACGTGATTGGGTAACCACGTCTTTTCCTTGTTTATATGACTTAAGGACATCATGAAAACTGTAGTTCTATCATCAAAGTGAAACAAATATATCATACATATGCTTCAAGACTACTTTGATACCCAATGATTCTGCGAAAATGTGTCGTTCTATTGATTAGTTGCGTCTAGACTGTAGATATAGATATTATGGTAACAAATAATAGTAAAATTATATATATAATGCAATTTTAATTTTTATTTTATTTTTAAATTCAAATACAATTTGTGTAATTTCAAATAATTAAAAAAAAAGCAAATTTTGCTACAGACTTTGGTTCAAATACCTGAATACCTACGTCTTAATTGCAATACCTAACGTGTTAAACTAAACATTTGAATATATGTGTAAAATTACACATAACATAAGTGTTAAAATAATAATATTTATTTATTTGTAATAAACTGTAGTTTTATATGCACATTCATAGTATATGCTATTCGTCAGAATAAATTCACAACGACAAATAATTGCATTAATGTGTATGGTTATTAAAAAAACAATATTTTATTTACTATAGGTCATTATTTTATAGCACTATTAGAAAATGTGAATAATAGAGGTTAATTCTTTTAAACGGTGTATAGATTTTACTATTTGGTTTTCCTTTTTTTAAGTTTTTATACATTTCGTATTCATACTGGCAAGCGCAGATTTGTTTTCAAATGATTTTTTTTTCTTGTTTTAGTCTTGTCATATTTATCATTAGAGGTGAGTTTTGCATTATCCTAATTTTATTTATAGAAGACACTCATCTTTGTTACTTAGAACATAATTTTTTTATATATAATTATTATGAACATTTTCTGATTCATTAAACCAAAATTGACTCCATTTTTATAACAGCACGAGACAGTTGATTCATTAAAATAATTAACTCGTTTTAAATCATACTTGATTTAAAATAATTTTATGTACAATATATCACTGCTGATTCACGCGAGTTTTCTTTCACAACCAGTGTAATGAAGCAATGGCGTATGCTTATTGAGTTATTTAAAATCAATCTTACCCATTGCAAGAATCATTCACACAACGAACGAGACTTGAATTGAATATTCGTCAGCCAATTTTCACTATACAAAATTATCTACAAGAAAATAAAATTTTCTTATGCCATCTTTACGTCAGCTCAAAAATGTAGGCCTACGTAATCTCTAAAACCAAATGTACGTGTAAATGTTCATAAACATGTAATGAAAGTTACTAACATGTAGCTTTACTATAGAAAGTTTTATATATATACGTACAATAATTCATAAGAATATAATTTTACCGTTAAAAAATATGAAAAATAACGTGGTATGATGGTAAAAACCTTATTTTACGTTCGTAGTTTCTTATAGCGTCCACACATTATGCTGGAATCATTATAGTAAGGCGGACGACTGTAAAATAACGTATTTGTAAGCTCAGTTTAAACAGGCACAGAAAAAAATATCAAACTGAACTTTTTTATTTAAAATGTATTTTGACGATTCATACCCGCCAATCAAACGCTATTCATATGTTCAGGTTTTATTTTAATCGACATATTTTAGAGAACTATTTTTAATAAATATTCAAACAACAATAGGAAAAATCACTTGGGAGTGAACACATTCCACAGATTTCATAAATACTTTTTGTAGAGAATAAAAAAACAAAAAAAAAAACAAGAATAATAATAGCAGTTCCAATGAAGCAGTCTAACCATCCTTCGAAAACTAGAAGCTGATGAAAAATTATTTCTAAACGGAGAGTTGGTGCGCCCGTCCACGATATTCAGTCGCGCTGACGTCACAGAGGTGTCGAACGTGTTATTGGCTGGGAAATTATCTTAGTCGCGTCGCGTCAATCGGGCAGTTTCGCGATGCCAGCTTCAGCATTGTTAACTTGCGGAACAGTTTCCCCGCCGCGTGTGCTGGTGGTGGTGTGTGTGTGTGTGTGTTGGGGTAGGAGGGTGGGTGCATGGCTGCGGCCTGATATCCGGCAGGAGCTACTACTTTCCCCGGCCAAACAAACCGTCGTGGCGTCTCGCCGCGTCGTTCATCATGCGAGACTTCAGCCCGGACGACGACCGAGCTGTCCGCTGAGCGGCGCAAGTTTCAGATTGCCCGGGCGATGCAGTCCTGAGACTCCACGTCTAAACTCCCGCCCTCCCTTTTCCTTTTACAACTCTCTGTCTCTCTCTTTCTCTTTACTTCCCCTCTCTTTCTTTTCCTCCATTTGCCTCTCTTTTCATCTCTCTCCCCTTCTCTTTCTTCATCTCTTTATTTCTCTCTTTCTTTCCCATTCTCTCTTTTTCTTTTTTCTATATTTGTCTTTTTCTTTCCCTCTCTTTATTTTTCGTTCACTTTCTCTTTGTCTTTCTTTCAACTAGGGTATCCGAGAACACAGGAAATGTGATTACAAAACAACGACATTAGTACTAATTTTTGATATCCTAAGCCAAGGCATATTTAAACCTTCGCCGGTCTTTTTTAATTTTTTTTTTTCAAACCAGGATCAAACGTTTGAAATTAAGTTACGAGAGAGTTCAAACCCTTCACACAGAGCCCCTGGCAGGAGAACACAGGCCGACCTTAATTTGCGGCGGTTTCGGAGCTCGGCAAACTTTCAAGAAAGATTTTCGGTAAGCTGCGTTACAGCACCGTGTAAATGAAGAGGGTTGTTTGTCAAGAGGTGAGTTGAGGTAAATTATGGGGTATTCGGTTATGCTTTTCATTGAAAACGCGGCTATTAAATACAAACACATTACATCACAAGTGAAACCGGGGAAGAAATCGCCCTAATGTAGCATTTGCCGGGAGATATTTAGGTAAAATATGGAAAACTGGAATCAAGATGGTCGAAATGAGATTTAAACCAAATTTTCGACCGTTACGTCAACACGCCCAGTCTGTTGGCAAACATAAAAGAGCAAATTCCGTTTCTTTTACTTGATTACAAAACCCTAAATTTTATATTATATTATCAGTTTTAGCCACTTTGGTGTGTTCATACTCAGCTTTAGTTTAAAGGATACATACAAGTTAAGAACTTACCTTTTATGTACATGTTGGCTTTCATGGTCGAAGTGTTAGATTGTACTGATGTTTGCTCTGCATTGTAGCAGTAGTATTCATGGTTGATTCAACCCTGAAACCCAAGATAGTCTATTAGACGATGGCCATGAAATCCTGTGCAATTTACTTTTAAAATATCATTTTTGCTTTTGGAAAACCTTGATTCCTTAATGTAACTTTCTCAACAAAAACTGAGTGTAGGCTATAGTCATTCTCACACAAGCCAAAGACTCCGAGGAGATAACTTTTACAAATGCCTTTTCACAATAGTGCACATTATTGGGCATACAGAACATAGGCTAATTATGTGTATAGGCCTATTGCACAAACTGCATGGCACGAAATTTTTGCTTCGCGCACTGAACTAACAATATGCCTATAAAACTTTTAAGGATGTGTGTCATGGCGCACACAACAGTCGCGTTGTTAAAGGTTCATAATCTTATAGCACTTTGTACATCCGAGTTTTAAAGTTTAGTAGCTAGTGCTTGATATTTAATTATTAGTCCATCTTAATATTTTCTGCAAACTTATTGTTACGCGTGGGAAAATAGGCCCGGAAAAGAAGGCACAGTTAATTATAGTTTTATTTTTTTAATAAATATGTACACTGTTCGTTAAGTTATAGTAATTTTACTGTCTGGATACAAATTTATCAATATTTCAATCGGTCCAACTGGAGCTCGGCTCAATTGTGGCTCCCTCTACTGCTTGTCTCTTACCACGAATCTCAGTCCTAAAACACTGCATCGCACTACTAACTCGTCCGCCGCACACACAACACAATCTCGGGTGCTTCGGCCCCCGATGCACCAGTCTTCGCACACGAGGCCCGTCGCTGGCCGTTCACTTTTGCTCACCAAGATACCACTCGCCTTCTTCAATATTTAGTTGAATCGGCATTTCTGCCGACTTCCGATACGCTTGTTAATTTTCGGCCGATATTACTGAAAAACGAAAGAGACTGCCGTAACCTAAAAATCCACGAGTATCCTTTTCACTTTTCGTAGTAGTACTGCATTCTTTCAGATCGCTTTATTTCTTAGCAACATGTGCCAACCGTACATATAAAAATTTCACATCCTTTTATTTCTCGATAATGTTCTTTAATTTTAATATGTCATAAATAAATACATTACCATCACGGTAAACATACATTTTGGTTGTTACGGTAAGTATAGTGCAAATGTGGTAGCTATCATGCTTCTGTAGTAATTATGGCATATACAAAGAATCTTTAGTTCTTTTTATGGTAATTATCTTAAGATAACTATTGGGTTTGTGCTTTAGTTATGGTACATCATCCATATTTATTCTTAAGTTGTTCATTTGTCTTTTCTTCATATTTAAGTGCGCCATTGCTATTTAAGACAGGAACCAAATAGGAACTTTCAGAAAAATTTTAAACGGGACTTTATATTATTAAACATTTGATGGCGTAGGTAAATGATGATATCCCGGACAATTTAAACACTTTATAAGGAAAAACCTACCATTCGGGACCTAAAATGTCAGTCTCTCCATTCATACACCTTGAAGCCCTGTAAAATTCTCGTAGCCCTTTGAAGTGCCGCATCATCGGTATCGCCGACTTAACACTCGAAGCTACAAGAACAATGGCGTCCTAGTTACACCGATTGAGGCAGACGGGGCTGTGACAACTTGACCAACACCTCGAGAGGCGAAGAGAATCTCCGGGCTCAATGCAAAAGCGCTTGGTAAGGGGAAGGTTGGTAGCGAGGCGCCACTGCGAACCTGATTAGGCGCGTGGCGGTATTATACAGGGATGGGCACTACCTGCATCGCGCTCCAACCGCAGGCAATCACGTGGGCTGGCTGGCCAGTCTTGTTGCTAGAGACCTCGTAACGATATTTAATATTATAATTAAAACATGTTTAGGTGTCGGAGCACTATTTGTAATGCTGTGCAAACGGCAAAGATTGCATCAGTCCATATCACACAATTCTGTGCGCAAATCGTAGGCTTGTGATGGTCTCATGGGTGCGGAAGACAAGGATCGGTGTGTAACGGTCTTCAGCCTGCGATACAAAACGCTCCTCGGGGACGCATTAAAACACGGCGCCTCCAGAGCCGTTTCGGGGCAGCTGCAAGTCGTCCGAGCACGAGACGGGGCGAGTTGGCGCGCAGAGAAATTCCGAATTAGTCCCCGGAAGGTCCCTCAAGACGACACGGGGTGTGGGGAGGGGGGGATTGTGGGGGGAGGAGGAAAGGGTTTAAGACATGCAAATCAGAGACGCACGTCACAAGAGGCCTCCTGCCCTCCCTCCCCTCCCCTTCCGCCGTCAGCGACAAGGGAGCTCCGGCACGCCCAGCTTCTTTGTCACTGCAAGCCTCGTCGTTCGATTCCACGCCCTCCGCCCCTTCGACGGCCCCTCTGTCCCACGGCCCTCTGCGGCGCCTCCAGACAATCAACCCGCGGCGCATGAATTAGCGAGGACAGCGCGGGGGAGCCACAGCAAAGTGGCACAAGTTCAAACGTGAATTCCGCACCGGTATTCAGAGAGGGAGATAAAGTTGTTGTGTATCACTCAATTCCTTTCCTTTTTGACGTGACAACGTCTAACAAATCGATGAACGCCGGCTGCACGCACGAAAAAGTGTCTTGTTACGCACATTGTCCCGTTACGCTCATTGTACGCTTGCGCCGCATCCATCTCTCTTCCACTCGATTGGAACAACCATCGATTTTACTTTTTCGAGGCACACTAATCTTGAAACACTCCCATTCGTTTCGTACTTTTCTTATTATCGTCCTATCCTTAACAGAATAACACAGATTGGAAGAAGTTAAATAGCAAACATGTATAAAAGTTATGGTTAAAATAATCTCTTCGTTAAAGTAATAAACATATTTTAATTAATGAGTGCAAATAAAAATAAAAGTAAATTTATCAATTAAAATGTAGATTTCATTTCACCCCTTCTTTGAATCCATACAAAATAGTGATAATTGAATAAAAATGATTCAATTTTATTCATAAAAGTATGCAATCATTTCATCAATGTTTTGTTATGACGTTGTCACGTTAAACTATCGTCCGTAAACCGACTTTACAGAAAACCAATTTTTTTAATAGTAAGTGGAAACATCATTTAATGAATCAGCCTTATTTAAAGAATCCTTTAATAGAACGGCGGCATTCAACGAGAAACTAGACATGAAATGATGTCCTAATTCTCTCGACGTTAACACAACACGGTGTCTCGAAAAATAAATATATATCCGGGGTACGTATGTTTGTGTTTACAGAGTCTGTACGAAATATATATATTTCGTTTGTCTGCTTTTAAGTTTATCAATAAATACACACAAAAAAATGAATAGTAGTTGGCTGGTTAAAAATCGTAATTTTTCTAATATACAAATGGGTGCATAAGGAATACAAATGACTCGTCCTTTCACAAAAGGCTGCATAGGGGATTATGTTGGATTTCTCGCAAAAATCGGATAAATTGCTGGCATAACTTTATATTTTTACTAAGTGCGACACTCGCTGGCGCTCCTACAACGGTATCGCCTCTAAGAACAATGCACAAGACAACTATGATATTTGAGTGGTAACAAAATCGTTAGATGGTTGGGGAAATGAACATAAAGATGTAGGTAATGCAAGTCCCTTGAATGCTTTCAAAAATCTGTACTGGACATTTCACGTCTAAAATATTTTCTAAAAAAAATATTTTTCATAAAATAGAGTTTAAAAAATTAGGAAACAGGACTACTCATTAGCCCTAAATGTTTTTTCGTAAACAGATTTAATTCGGATATCAAGGACAGTTTTCAAATCGCGTTGTTAGTCCTGAAGCTCTGCACACTGTATGTGTGCCCTGGTAGGGGAGGGGGGCCTCAAAGTTCAAATTTTCACCACAGCTGCTCTTTGTATGCAACTTTACTTCTTCAGTGCATTTTTTTTTAATATTTATTCATGGAGATTCTAAACCTTAAAAAAATTCCAACAAGGCATCAGAAGCCGGGTCATAACCATCACTAGTGTGATTATCAGATAAAACTTAGGATAATATGGAAACCCTGTTAAGGGGCCCGCCTCGTCAGGGGTATATGTGTGTTAGTGAGGCGGGATGATAAGCGCGACGCTCGCTGGTATTTCTAGCCGTGGTATAGCCTCTAAGCGCAAGGCTCAGACCTGGTGCGCAGTCTTCTCGTCATCACAGGATAACTGTGAAATTTGAGCGGTGACCATAACATTATATGGCCGAGAAATGAAGATAGAGGTCTAATGCAAGTCTAAGTGCTTTCAAGAATCTGTACTGGTTTTTTTTACGTCTAAAAATTACTCTGATAACATGCGTTTTTAGCCATTTTAACGCTTCTAAACATACAGTTTAAAAACATAATCCGAAATAAAAATTACTTTTCGGCCCTCACCGAACTATTAAATGCTTTTCGTAAGCAGACCCCACTCGGGTTTCTTGAGCAGTTTTCAAATCGCGTTGTTTTACCTAAAGCTGTGCGCACCGTGTGTGTGCCCGGGTGGGCGGGGGCCTTAAGGGGGTGCCTCCCATTTCAGGTCATAATTTTATATTTATATTAATCACTGATCAACTTGTAGACTTTTTCAATTGTTTAAGTTTCACGAAATGAAATATATATTCAGCGCATACTTTTTGCATAATTAGCTGCTAAAGTTACATTTTTAACTTTTTTGGGTTGTACAAATAAGGAGAATTTAATTTATTGCAGAACTGAAACTTTTTAGGTTTAACTGCAATGCCACTGGCTACTTCATGATATGGTTTGCATTTCTATCACAAAAACCCATTTCATGTGACTTGGCTGTCAAAATCGTAAAACATTTGAGATTTTTTACATGCCAAGTAACAATTAATTAATATTTTCTGAAAGAAATTAAAACCATTTCTTGAAGTAGCCAGTGGTATTGCAATCAAACCTAAAAAGTTCAAGCTCTGCAATGAAATAAATTCTCCTTATTTGCACGACCCAAAAATCTTTAAAATTGTAACTTTGGCAGCTAATTATGCAAGAAGTATACGCTGTATATATATATTCTTCATTTCGTGATAGTAAAAAAAAAATTGAAAAAAAAAAGTCTACAAGTTTTATCTGTATTTACTGTAAATATCAAATATTGACCTGAAATGTGAGGCACCCCCTCAAGGCGAGTTAGTTTTCTTGGGCGAAAGCGTGGCTCTCGAGGCGACAGCAGACCAAACATTGGGGGGGGGGGGGGGGCGAGGTCCGTGTACGTCGACGAGTCTTCCCCGACGCCTAAACCGACCCGGCATAGTTAATGCCCCCGCGAGCCTCCGGACGGGGCGCGGGGCGAGGGACGGACGTCTGGCGCCCGAGGAGGGGGGTCGTCTGTAGACGTGCCGGGACCCGGGTGACGCCGCTCCGGAGGAGACCGTGCAGACCTCCCTCGACGACTCGCGCTCTTCCAGCACCAGCTCTTCGCGGTCCTCTCTCCCTGCCCCGGGGGATCCCCGACGCGACGGCAAAGTGGATTAGATCACAGAGCTCCGGAAGATCGAGGACCCGAGACGGCTTCTCCCGGGCCGAAGGTGACCTCTGATGAATAGGCAAGTCGCCTGCGTAATTAGGTTCCGGGTCCCAAAGTTACGACCCTGAGCAACCCGCAGGCGGGAAAGTTGGTACAGTTTGCGCACTATCTTGGAGATGAAAAAAAAAATCTTTCACCCCGGGAGAAGATAGTTTAATGATTAAACCAAATATTCTTAGGTATTTCCAAAATGTAACACATAAAGAATAATCTTCCACACCTGTTCACTGGAAACACATAAATAATAATATCCTACACATGCTGACTGGAAATACATAAAGACTAATCTCCCACACCTGTTGACTGGAAACACATAAAGAATAATCTCCCAAATCTGTTGACAGGAAACACATACCTGTTAAATGGAAACATGTAAAAAAAATAATTCTCACGCCTGTTGACTGTAATCAGAATTGATGATTTAGAACTACCGACACTACAAATTCTATTGAGATATTGGAGGTTTGATAGTATTATGAGACAACACATGTAGAAATGCATAAGAGCAAATTCTTTTTACTGACACAAAACATATTTTGTATATACATACATTACAAGATTTCAGCGTGAGCATAATAGTTATTTTCTTTCTTGCGGCGTTATGCTTATGCGCGATACGACTCAAATTAGGACAATACTATTTGTAAATTAAATAAAAACCAAGCAATAAATAAAATAAGTTAATTTATATTAGACGAATTTTTTCGAAGGTAATCAACTCTGGATTTTCATTTTGGATAACTTGTGTAATAATAACACGCACCTAGACATACACAGTGCCTGAATAGATAGTATTTTTTAACAATGTTTCAAGAAAATATATTTTATAAATATGAAAAAATAGCTTCACAAATTATTATAATAACAGTTCTTAAAACTGTGATGTCTATTGGCTCTGCACTACAGTACTGTTACGAGGATGCTGGAGACGGGGCAGGCTGACTGTCAGTGACACAGGTAGAACCCACTCATACCCCACAGCTGCACGCAAATCCAAATAGCAGCGGCAACTCTCTGCACCTCTCGAGGGTTGGACCCATTCCCAAGGACTCATCTGCGTGAAGTGGCGTAACTAGGACGCCAATGTTCTCGCCGATTCAACTTTTAAGTCCGGGGGATCTACGAAACGGACCGGTAAGTGTTAAAAGGGGGGATCGATCTGCGAGTTGCAGTGAAGTGAAGAGGGTGAGTGACCCCTTTTGTGAGTGATAGCAAACGACGGGCGACGGGCTTCGTGTGCTGAGATCAGAGTCACGGCACGATGTCGCGACGTGGCGGACGAGTGAATAGCGTGAGGCAGCGTGTTTGGACCGAGGGGCGCGGTAAGAGGCGAGCAGTAGAGAGAGCCACTGTCGAACCAAGTTCCAGTGGGGAGAGTAAAGAGTGGACTTGTGAAAATGTCTAATTTGTGGACAGACTTTTAAATTGTGGTAATTTATCTAGTTATATGATTATTAGCTAGTAAATAATATTTAAATTAATAAGAGGGACTATTGTTCCCATACAAGTTCTCCTCAATCGTAACAATTCTGTTCTCTTAACAATCTACGAATCAGCAAGCGGAACACTACAAAGATAATTTAAGAAATAACGAAAGCCTACTATTTTCACGTTACAAATAGCCTACTTACTTGGTACAAGGGTGTGGGACAATTTTCGTATGGCACATTTCTTAAGATAAAAACCAAAACAGAGTTTATACGTGTGTAAATGAAATTTTTGAAAGAATTAATCATCAATTTTTGCACACTCTCTGAGTCCCAAATTTGAATTGTGAATGGATAATTATTTTGTTGTTCATGTGGAACTAGGAAATATTTTTGTTTATTATTTTAAAACCTAATATGGTGGCCGTGGTCAAGCATATGATCGTGAACACAGTTGGAGTGTTTTAAGGCCATTTTAAAGAAAATGGCACCTCAGTAGTTATTTTTTTGAAGGAAGAAAAAAAAAATGGCGAAACGGAAAATATTTCTTAGAAAATGGGACATTTCGGATATTTCAAAGATTTTTAAATCTTTTTTGGCTTAGAAAAAATTTAAGGCCAAAGTAAAGTAAAGATAACAGCAAGTCAATGATCCCATCCTTAATAACCGACCAATGTACTCTCTGTAACTAGTTTGCACAACTAATCTTAATCGATACATGTGGTCACGAATGAAAACATTGTATACTTTATGGAACTATAATTTGTTTGTCAAGCAGAATGTATTTAACATGCAATGAAAAACTCACATTAAATACCATAACTGTCAGAGAAATTGCTCAAACTATCATGGATGCCCTCTAAAACAATCTGTTATATGCAAAGCTTTAGGGAATAAAACCAATTACTTTATTACTTTACGCTGTAAATCAAAGTAATTTAAATAAATAAAACTATAAATTTGCAATCAATAAAGCTTTTTGGCTACAAAAACATCAAAACGGGTTTATAAAAGTGATTTATATTTCAATCAGGCGTGCTTCACATGCAAGTCAAATATGTCTAGAAATAAACGAAATGCATTTGAAAAAAAAAAAACAACCGCCAAAAACTGTTTTGTCAGTCCAGAAATGCCTTTATAAGAAAATGGAAGAATGGTGATGAAAAATGGTCAAGGAGTTGTAAGGAGGGGGGGAAGGGGTGCAAAAAGCGCTCATTCCCTTGATGTAGAATTTTTCCATCGGGAATTGCGACACAAACCTGGCAGCAGCTTAGCATCGGCACGCGTTTCACTGAAACTAATGGAAATTAATTCCGCGGTCAGGTACTAATCGCCCGAATACCCACCCGAACGAAATTAAATTCCTGACACGAGTGTACGCAGAGCGGGATTGTTCCATCACACACGCAAACGTTTTAATTATGCCGCAAACAACGTTTCTGCAGAGCCGACGAATGCTGACGCAACCTCGTCAAAAACTCACATGTCACACCGCGAATTACCGGCTAGCTGTACGAACACGTGATCTTCACGTGTAAAATATCTTCACTTCAAGCCCAGTAAAATATCTTCACTTTACGCCCAGTAAAATTTAGTTTTTACACAGGAACAGCTGATTCACACTCATAGAACCTATGAGTAGAGACCGGAAAAATTCGCGAGCTCAATGATCTCTAGGATATACTCGATTTCCTCTACACACTCGGGCAAATGCCAACTGTTCGTTGGCTGCTGACTTGTGAGTCGTCTCGACTGGGTGGCCTGTGATTCGACACTTCAATTAGTGAGCATCTCTAATTGGCCCTCATTCCTCCAGATTAACAGTGAACCAATGACAGAAGCAGCACTAAAGTATAATTATTTGAATTCTAGCATAACACGAAATGAACCCGCGAACCTATAAGGAATTACGTGACAAACATTTCACTTAGATTTTAACAATACAGTATGTCCACAAACGAATGTCACAGTTATAATAGTATCAGCTGTAAGAACTGTAGTGTGTGGTTTCAAGATCACAATCAAAGAGTAACACTTTTTTTTTTTTTTTTTTAGATAAGCGCATGCGTGAGTGCTGCTTTGTTGTTTTCTCGCTTGCAGTCCTGAGCGCAATTTGATAATAGTGGCAACAGGATGGAGCCCCTCCCCATTGGAATCTCTTTGTACGAGAGTGGTTGAACATCCAAGTCCCTGACCGTTAGATTGGGCTTTAATGGTCCAGACGACAGAGCTCTTTTTTTTTCGCTGGCCTCTACGTTCAACCTGACATAACGCCATGTGATTATTTTTTTTCCTTTGGGGCTTTATAAATATCGTGTCTACGTTCCGCCACTACATAATGATTTGCCAGAGTTGAGACACAGAGTTGAAGAGGCTATTGCTTATATTACTCCGGATTTGTTAACAAACTGTAAGAAGAATTTGACTTTAGGTATGATGTCAAATAATCAAATAATGAACTGACGTAGCGCTGAACTTCATGTTATGAAAAGCATAAACGTAAACATTTTCAATTATAAACAGAGGAAATAAAAATAAATAAAATAAAATAATGTTTGTAATAAGTTAGTTAAGAAAAATAAGAAGACACAATTTTTTTTAATTATCTCTTTTAGGGGCTCTTTAATAGAAAGGAAAATTAATGAAGTAAATTTCTTTATACATATACAAAAATATTTTATTATTTACCTCTAAAGATTTTATATGAAGTGCTAAGTAATACATATAGTTTATAAGTCCTCAATTTTGATAGGTTTTTTGTTGGAGTTTATGTTAAATATCACCCAACAAATTTTGTAAGAGTCTTCAATTATTTAAATATAGCTTCGCTCATTTGCCAGAAACGATAATGTGTACATATTCCACGCTGGATTATAAGTAAAATTGAGATTTTATACGTTTAATTTTCTTTTGTTTTTGTTCGTAAGTTATAACATCCTGTGTTGTTCATACAGATCCACGAGGTTTCCCTGTTATATTGGTTACTAGCTGAAGCACCCAACGTTTCCCGAGAAGATCACAGAATAAGGGGATTTTTTTTCTGAAATCGGATGTAGACAGTAATTGTATTCTTAATATGAACTTTAAGTGTACAAAAATTCATCAAGAGTTACCCAAATTCTGATTCAAGGGATAGAAGATAGCCAAGATAGCAAGAGAAAATCAGTGTTTCAAAATATTATGTATTCAATTAACGTTTTGTTAAGATCATATGCAGATAGTATTGCTCTTATAATTTTTAACGTCAAGTTACAATATTTCATCTAGGAGGGCTAAATTACTGGTTTAAGATGTAGAAAAGGAATGTGGGGATTGTTTTGTTTTTTCAGTGAACTTTTTTTTCTTAAAAGTTGTACGCAAACTGTTCAAATTTCACAAAGAAGAGCCAAAAATATGCTTTAAGGGGTAGTAATATGTAATGGGGATAGTTATTTCTAATCTTCATGTAGCAGGATATAGTGCAGTTTTAAAAGTATGCCCTAATTATATTTTTATTTTTTACATCAAGTGTGAAAAATTTCATTAGGAGTGAATAATTCTCCTTAAATTGTGGGAAAGGGGTTTGGGACAGTTTTAAGAAATATCTTTCATGTGTTCTATAAACCTTTTTTAAAAATGAAAATCATGATGTAGACAGTAATTTTCCTCCTCTTTTGAACGTCAAGTGTGCAAAATGTTATCAAGTTGTTCCAGTGCTATACTTTGAGTGGTGATTTTTCGTAATCTCATATAGATAATTAGATTGCATAATATACTTTGAGTGGTTGTATTTGTATTCTCAGATAGATAATTTGTTGGCATTAAATTTTAATTCAATGTAGACAGTTAATTTTTTCTTAACCTGAATGTCAAGTTTGCCAAATTTCATCAAGCAGTACCATATAACTGCTTTAGATGTAGTAAGGGGAATAAGGGGTGGTTTTTAGAAATCTCAAGTAGAAAGTGAAATGGGAGAAATTATTAATGCCCAAAGACAGTTATTTTCCCCTTAATTTTAACGCCGAGTGTGTAAAATTTTAATAAAGAAATACCAATATCCTGTTTTTTAAAGACAGGGTTATGGGGATGGGGTGGTTTCTGAAACATCATGTGGATAGGAAGGTGGGGGTTTATATTTTGAAATCAGATAAAGCAGTATATTCCCTCTTGTTTTTAATATTAATAGTGCTAAATATTATCCACGTGGCCCAACATTTTGCTTTAAGGGCTGAAAAATAAGGTAGGATGTTTTCCAAAATACCACGTATGCAGTGACCTTATACATTTCACAAAATTATAAGTTGAGCAGTAATTTTCCTTCATATATTTAAACGCAGTGTGTGCTAGATTATATCAAAAATTCAAAAAAATGTTCAAGGAGTTTATAAAATTGGGATGGGAGTGCTTTCTCATTTAATGTAGGAAGTAATCCGTCTCTTTTTAGAAATTAATCATAGACAGTATTTCTACCCTTATTTTGAATGCAACTTGAACAAATTTTCATCAAGTAGGATTAAAGTTCTGTTTCGAGAGGTGGGAACGGGGGGTGAGGTTGTTTGATCGCAATTTCATTTAGACCTTCCTCGTGTTTCGAAGGTTAAGTTACATAGTCTCAACTCAAATCTGATGAACGATGCACGAACGCATAGAAAACAATAAAAAATAAATAAACAAAAGACGAACACACATTCATTTTTTATGTTTAATATAAAATAATACATAAATTCTATTGAAATGTGGTAGAACGCTTACCCCTGAAAGAGCTAGGCATCGGCTATCCGCATCACAGTACTTGTCTGTATGGTCCCCGAAATATTTTTTTTTTTTTGCAGCCGCACTTACTCACGCCTGAGATTTTATCTATTATTACAGAATTATGCTTATATCCCACAGGAGCCGTGTATGCCTCCAGGCCATGCCACTCTCTGGCCAATGAACTATCTCTATGCCAAAAATCATGTCCATCCGTTGCTCCGAGAAAGAAAGACAAAACAAAAAAAAACTTTAGCATTTTTAATATTAGTAAGGAAGATAAAACTAATTTTAAAACGATATGAATGCAATGTAATAGTTAGAATACAAGTAAAAAATATAGTTTTAATTTCATACCGGAATTAGATAACATCCGATTTAAGGACGAATTTAGAGGTTAGATACATTTAAATCTTCCAAATATAGATGAAAATTCCTAAAATACTTTTGATATATTAAATTACAATAGGCAAAGGATTTTGAAGAAGAAATTTTTCAATGAAAATAAATTATTAAATTTATAATGGTTTCAGAAATTTGTACCATTTTCCTCTCTTGATGTAAGCTTTTGGACATATGCCATTGCTAAGCAATGGCGCATGTCCAAAAGCTTACATCAAGTCATGCACTCCCATTGCTCAAATTTTTCAAACATAATTTTCCTCTCTATTTGCAACATTTTCTAAGTCGTAAGTTCTCTTTGTATCTTTAATTTATTTCATTGATCTTGAAAATATTGGTCTTTTTATACATTCTACTCGATAAACAAACTTTTTGTGATGAATGAAATAGGCACAAACCCATTCTGTAATAATGAAAACCATTTATTAGTTTATTCTCATGACGCCTTAACATCTCTTAACTTTCCTCAAAGCTGATAGTCTACCAAAATTTCTTTCATCTTATTTTTTAGTAATTTATTCAGTAGGGATTTGAAACTTAATTCTCTGCAAGTGAGAAAAAGGTTGATTAGAGTCTCCTTCTAAAGATAATTTGACCCAAAATCCATTATCAGTATAATCACTTACAAAAATTTAAACCGGTCAAAATCATTTTAATACTATATATGTAGAGACCGGAAAAATTCGCGATTTCATTTCGTGATACGCTAAAATACAAATAGTTATACCTCAGTGCTGCCTCTGCTATTGGCTCACAACTCGCCTGGATGACTCTGGGCCAATGATAAACACGCAACCAAAGCTTTATCGAATCACAGGCTGCTACGCTGGGACGTCTCGCAATACAGCAGCCAATGAGTGGGTGACATTTTACCGAGTGTACGTAGAACTATGGAGATCATCTTGCAGGCCATTGAACCCGCGAATTTTTCCGGTCCCTATATATATGTAAATTATATATATATATATATATATATATATATATATATATATATATATATACCTTAGTTTATAAAGACCGCGATTCTGAAACATTAGATTTACATAAACCATATTTCATGCATATTAAATTTCTCTTAAGCTGATTATATGTTCTAATTTTTTTTAAATTAGCTTACATTCTATACACATGACTTCAAATATTTGTCAGCATATACACATTAACTAATTTGAGAAATAATATTTTCTTATTCCTGAATTGTATTACATAATATCATCCCCTGCTTTGAGCAGTGTAATATTATAAGACATCTAACTGGTCATGAAATTGGCCACAAACTTGCATAGCACTGAATCTGAATTTATTAATGATTATTTTACCACACGAGTTTCTATTCACGAAAATATTATAAAATTGTGACAAATGTATGTGATGAATCTCAAACATATTCAAGGGAAGAAATATATACTACCATAAAAAAAGTCGATGTAAGTTTTAATTCATTACGAAACCATTCAATTATGAAATAGTTTAAGTGGTAACGTATAAAACCCTGTTTATTTTAAATGTTATTTACTTGTGCCCTTGTCTTACTTCCCGTTCAGGATGTATATGGAGATTTAATTAAACTTTATTAAAACCTCACTTACCTTTACGCTACATTACGTAGCGAATTTTGAAAAAAAAAAAATTGGTTGTCTGTAAAGTCGGTTTACGGACGATAGTTTAACGGGACAACGTCGTAACAAAACATTGATGAAATGATTGCATACTTTTATGAATAAAATTGAATCATTTTTATTGAATTATCGCTATTTTGTATGGATACATAGAAGGAGTGAAATTAAATCTACAATTTAATTGATAAATTTACTTTTATTTGCACTCTGTACTGCAACATTTAATGTTTTAACAGATTAAGTGGTTATTATTTATGTTTTATTTAACGTGTATTCTATGTCAGGTATTTAATTTATTTTTAAAACGGTAATTTTTTTAAATGCATATCTATGAGAATGTTACTCTATGGACTGAATTGGACGTTTGAATTTGAACAATTACCAAGACCCCTCTAAGGAGGTATTGACTTTAAAACGGTAAACGGTAAAGTTGACGCCGTTATTTTGTAATGTAAGTTATTATTTTAATATTTGTATATTTAAAATTTACGTGAAATTTTGTGTTTCGCGCTATTGTTGCGCGCGGATTTCATGAGTTAATTAGTAATTAATGTAACAGTTTTTGGTAATCGGCCAATCACGGCCCACCATTTAAAATTCAGTCTAGCATTGTTAACTGGCTTAATTTGAGAAGGTTGGAAAAGAATGTCATGGCCGGCTTAAGCTAGAACAGCTTCGTGACGTCGATGAATCTAAATCCTACGAAATAGCTGGAAAGTAGTAGGCATCCTGGACTAAGGATGGTAATTATGTATCTTTAGGGTGTATACATACTTAAGTAGGCTTTATCTACAAAGATAAAGACCCTAGGAGTGATAATGACGTGAGTAATAGAATTGCAAGACTGATGTTTCGGAGGTGACTGATAGTTGATGTGCAACCGGGCCGTGCCGATGCGGCGCTTGCAGCTCCCGCAGGCCTCGCCTACTGCTTGGTTCTGCCAGTCCGCGCCGAGCAGCGCATTTCCTTCGAACTAGAAGCAGGGACAAAATAAATATGACGCGTGCTGTACACCGCACTGAAAATAGGCTACACGATAGAATCAATACCAAACAACTGAAGTGCAGGTTTTCGCTGTAAATACATACCCGTACTGCATTATCGGTGGTTGCATCTGTTAAGATGGTGAACGTAAAAACACACTGGATAATTTGCTGGTGTAAATATGCCATAGAAGGCTGAACACAGAGGTCAAATCGATTTGAAATACATCGCATGCTCTCTGGGAATATTATGTTACATGCTGAAGTAAGGAAGATCGTATCTGTTAATGTAGATAGCGAAAATAGTTCAAAAATTAAAAAGAGCATAATAACACTGTGAAAAGATCTATGCTCTCCAAGCTCTGTTTATCGACGAAGATCTGCTTTAGAATCATGAACGTATTGAAGAAAGACTAATTATGATGCCTTAGGTCGATTGTGCATTGAAGTTGCTATGATTATATCATAATTATATATTATTTTATGTTGTGATCAAATGACATAAAAATAAATGTGACAGGATTGTTATCGGAAGCATAGACGAATGTTCGAGATAGTAAACAAAAGGAATTGAACAGAAAATTACTGTGAACTGGCCTGGTTTATTAACCATAGACATGCATTCGTGACAATTTCTTTATATTTAGTGGCAAGTGAATTTCAAACTTTTAGTTCATTGAATGAAATACAATGCTGAATCAAACAACAGTATGAGAACTGAGTCAGAGGCGTAAAAACAGTTGCTGCTGGCTGGTGTTAAAAACATTTACCAATAATTGCACTTCTCTCATTGGACATACTAATAGAAACTTGTCTATTCATGTTATTTATTTTAATGGAGCATGTTTTATGCATAACAACATTTGTGGTGATCACCCTGAGTGCGGAATCTGCCATGCACACTCTCATGAAACAGGACGAGCGGTTCGCTGAGGAACTGGTCAAGGCGTCAGTTGACGTAGTTTGTGCTTGGCAGTCGCCGAACAAGGCCCACACGAGTGTAGTGCTGCAGGAAGCTGGTAGCGACGGTGTCGAGGACCTGGTGCTGAAGCGACTAGGGCAGCTCGGCGTGTCTGCTGTGGTCGTGCTGACCCAGGAGTGCAGCGGCTCCTTCGGTGACATACTGACCGAGAGGAGTGCTCCATCTCAGATCACCTACCACAGTCACAACACCAGTCGCCTCGGGCTTTCCGGTTTTCCCGGCAAGTCCGTTGGAATGGTGTGGTTTGTCAAGTGCTTGGACGATTTGTTTTGGGCTTCTCTGAAGAACTTCTCTGATACATCTGTTTGGAGTCCTCAGTCATGCTTTACTCTGATACTCACAACGCTGGACTTTGTTGAAGAAAGTCAGCTGCAGGCGAAACTGGTAAGGGCTTGGGATCAAACTAAAATTATTTTCATGTTAGTAGTTGCACGGTGTGTTGAAAATAACGTTGAAGAAAACACTTTCCATCCCATTTGTGTCTTTAATTTTAACCCTTTTTTAGAAGAAGCAAAACTGAAATTCTTAACAAAATCTTCGGAGATATCTTACAGTTTATCACGTGAAAATCTGGATATGCATGGAAATTTATTCAAAGTTTTTATGACTTCGTTCAGAAATGATCTAATTGGATGCAATACAAATGAAAATTTTACTCTTTTCAGTGAAATGAACCCTCTTAAAATCTTTTGCACGAAAAACAACGCCACGATGAGAATAATTTCTAGAAAATTCGAGGGAGAACCAATCCCCACAGAAATCGATATTTTTGGAAAGAATTATTTAAAATATTCAGGAAATGTACACAGATCTACTTTCCCGCTCATACAGAGCTGTTTAACAATTTTGGTACCGAAAGCTCACCAAATTCCTCTGTACTTAAATGTAATATTGCCATTCAAATTAAACACTTGGATACTATACATAAGCTTCTTTATTTTTTTTTCTGCAATCACAAAGGTGTTTAGAAATACTACATCCTGGGTGGCTATATGTTTAGAAATGTTCCGAATTGCTTTGTCAGGAGCTGCAAACTTTCATCAGAAATCATTCCCATTGAGAATTATGGTTCTCTGTTGCCTGTCGTTCAGTTTCATCATGTCTTCCGCTTATCAAGGCGCACTTACAAGTTACCTCACCAGTCCTCACTATTTTCCTGACATCAACTCGATCCTGGAGTTAGATGAGTCAGGTTTGCTTCTCTCCGGTGAAATGGCAGATGATTTGGAAAGTGCAGATTCTTTTCTGGATAGCATTATGGAGGATGAAGTTGCTCTCAGATTGTTCCAGAAATTCTCTCCAGCAGTAAACGTGTGTCAAGAAATAGACAATGTCGCATTCGGTAAGAATAAGAGCTATGTTACTAGTGCGATTATGGCTAATCTCTATTTGTTGGTCAACAAGTACTATACAGATGGTGAACCCTTGTTGCACAAAATGAAGGGATGCATTGTTTTGATGAAATTAGTTTATCAGTTTCCCGATAGGTCGCCATACCAGACATATCTGGACAAAGTTATGATGAAGTTATTTGAAGGTGGATTCATCATCAAGTGGCAAGGAGAGGACCAGACGAGAGTTGGTGGAGAGAAAATGCGTTCAAAAACATCTTTGCAGAAGTCACTGACTTTCAAACATGTGCAGTTGTCCTTTTACTTGCTATGGGGAGGATGGTTTTTAAGCATTTTTTTATTTCTGTCGGAGAATATCAAGAATAGTTTTGGTGACTTTCGCAATTACTGCTTGTCTAAACAGGAATCTGAAAACTACGAAAATCTAACATATTTAAACTGATAGTATTAAGTGAAAAACGTTTTTATAATATTTTTTTAATGCTTCCTTTGCTCTTATCAGATAATGATTAAGGTTTTACACTATCACAGTAATAACATACATATTTCCTTTATGTCCACCGCACTTGCTGATCTTCGCACACTCATCGTCCACCATCGCTCATCAAGCGGTCACTCATCCTGTTCACTGCACATCTGTCTCACACTGCTCGCCTCAGACCGGCCTCCACCTCAAACAGCTGCCAAGTCCCGCCCTGGAAACGTCTCGCAGTCCTTCGAGGTTCCGAGAACATGGGGCGAACTAGTTACGCCACTTCACGCAGACAGGGCTCTGGAAATGTGCCGAACTCTCGAGAGACAGGGAGAGAGGCGCCGCTGATAGTCGAATCATCGCAGAGGGACGGGCGCTATCTGTCCGGGAGGTGGGGCCTCCCCAGGACCCCCACCCACACCCCCTTCCCACTTCTCACGGCTCGGCTGGTGGTGACTGGGCTGACTGGCCTGCCTCGTGGCCTCCCTCTAGTATCCTCGTAACAAAGTGTTATTAAAGGAAGAGTAACTGATGAGCCTGATGTTTTGTTAGAGGAGCATGACACCTTTCGAAGGGATAATCGAATCAAAGGCTTATGTATTTGCTGGCGATCACACGTTTACTCTTAAACGCTATGAGACCTTCCCCAAAGGAGCTAAACTCGTAAATGACAGAAAATAAGAACACGTTTGGCATAATAAATTTTAAGCTTAGAATATTTCTCAAGCCAATTGCATTGAATATAGAAAATGTTAAAACTATGATTTCTACCACACATATTTTTCACAATTTTTAAAGAAAATAATGATACAGAATACATTAAAGCAGTAATTCAAGAATAACCAGTTTAAGGAGAAATTATTGGTCATCTGTAACAAAAAATTGAGCTTAATGCTGTGTACTATTAGTGAAACCTTTTTTTCAGCGCTCTTTGTTGGAAACCGATCTGATCCACTTTGTGACAAGGCTGTGAAAAGAATTTCACTGGCACACTTAAGAACTCTTAGCCGAAATTATTATTATAATTTTTATCTATTAAAATATATTTTCCTAGGTTTTTATGCTTTTCATGTGACGATTTAAACAAGTTAAATGCTTAATTAGTCTTTCTGTTGCCAATATGGCTGATAAGTATTGAATGTTTGAATCTCTGTCATTGAAAATGTCTTTGCCTGTATGTATATTGTTAATTTTTGACTGATTAAATACAATGTAATTACTCGTTGCACCTAGACGTTTGGCTCTTTCTTTCCATGTCTTATCTTTTTCTTGGCAGCCTTGTACCCATGCGTGGCGGTAGAGTCGGGCTCCGTGGCGCAGTCGATAACGCACCGGGCCACGGTGCGGGGGCTCTGGGTTCGAATCCCGGGTAAGACATGGATGTAATTTGTGTTGTCTTATTACACCAACAATCACAACTAAATTTCACAATGACTCGGGGTGACATAAAATTACATCGTTAAAGGGGGGGGGGGGGGAGATGATTGGCACACTGGTGACTGACAAGACTTGATTGTGTGACACCCATCTTTGTTTGTATTTTTTTTTTAAGTGGATGTGCGATACTGTGACGTCACGAATCGTAAAGCTACTGCTACCTAACAGCCGATGTATTACAAATTAGCTGTTTGAAGAATTCCTTATCATTTTTTTTCATCTTAAACATATACTAAAGCTTTTAGAAATTTCCTTGAATTTAAAATGGTTGCCTCTTAAACTTTTTGAATGCAAAATGGCAGATACCAATGGCGGCCGGGGTCAGAGGTCAAGGTCTTCCAGGACGGAAAACATGACATCACAAATCCAAGCGGACAGCCAACACCTCGCTCCATCATTGAAGTCTGCATTGGGAGGAACTTATGTGTGCTACTTTTGTATGTTAAGAATATAAATTCATAACCCATACAACACTAAAGTTCCATACATGTTTCTGCACCGTTGAAGAAATATAACATTATGTTATTGTGGTGATGTTACAGTTCTTAAAGTATCTGAAACACGTTGTATTAAGTGGACATTGTTTGATATTTGATTATTAGTGTGTTTAGTATTTTTTTCTTTGTAATTTATTATTCTCATTTAATAACTTAAAGAAATGACAGAATGCCTGTTAGGGTTGGCTTCCTATGCAGGGTCCGCCGCAGAGCTCTGCAGGGAAGTGTCGCGGCGGTCGCTAGAGTGTAGTCTCACTCCCGCACGACCGAGGGAGCAGCATGTTCACAGCTGGGCAACACGAGAACCCCTCAGTGCTGGCAACTCTTCCAGAGACTTGCTGCATCGTCACCTTGTCATCTTGTGACAACAGTCGATTTATCAGCTATATGTTTGAAACAACCTTCCACAGACCTTATTTTCAACAACCAGTTGTTGTGTCAGCCTTCCCCTCGCATAGTTGCAGTGGAGTCTCCGTATATTCAACTTCTTCTAACACTAAATGAAGCAACAAGGACCCGAAGGCAACTGACGCTGCATGGTGACCGCGCCTGTAAAGCACTGCTTGCTCCGAGCCACAGCTGACATGAGCTCTGCGGCAGACCAGAGGCCGCTATCAGTCCCGCGATAAGGTGCGGCATATAAGAGGACGGGGCGCCGGGCCGGCAGGAGGCGGCGGTGTTGTTGCTGCCGGCGGTGGCGCGGGGGGGGGGGGGGGGCAGCGCTACGACGGCCACCGGGTGTACCGACTGAGGCCCGCCTCCATGGAGCAGGCGCGCGCCCTCAGGAGCCTACAGGGTCGCTCCGCCGACACCGGGGTACGACTACCTGCACTCTGCAGTCCGACATTCCAACTAGTTATTCAACTTCGAGTGTTTAAGGACACACTTTCACCTCTGCGATCCGGACTGGAGCCTACTCCAAGGGCAGTTCATAAAGGAATGTCCCAATTATAAAATTAATATTCTCAACTGAAAGCGTTCTAAAGTGTTAGCTCAAAAGGTCACAATTAAAGAGTAAATCTAACAGTTTTAGATAAGCACATTCGCGAATACAACCATGTTGTTTTCTCGCTTGCAGCGTGAAAGAATGGCTCTTAACATACTGCTTCCATTACTCCGGACTGCTAACCAAAGTCTGGGAAGAAATGGACTTTAGGTTGGATATGTGCCGTATAATTAAAGGTGTAAATATTGAACATTTGTAAGAAAAACTATGTTAGTTTACCTTCAATTTGATTTATGATTTGTTGTAAATAGTCTAAATATACCATTGAAACTGGGACATTGTTTTATGGACATCCTTTATTTGTTAAGGCATAAAGGCTCTGAAAAGCAGCTACACCGGGACTTTTTGTTGCGGCGAAAATTGCTATGAAATCGCACTTACATAACTTCAGGCTAATAATAGAGAGGCAAATTATAACTCTCAAGTAGTATGACATTTCTATTAAGACTCGAGATTATTTTAATTCTAGGTCCTTAACATGGGGTGATAGGAACGACATGATACCACTGCTTTTGTAACGGGATATTTTATCTTTGGTAAGTCTTCTAGCAATCACGCTTTGACTATGTGAATATTCTGGAAACAAATCATTTCTTTGAATAAAAAAAAAACTAAAGGAAATAATGGGCAATGGTTACTGTGTTTAAAGTGATCAGTCAGCAATAATTCATCCAAAACAAGAATGTTGGTTGTTATAAAAAGTACCTGCCGCAGCTATAATTTCATGGAGGCGGTGAACTCTACAATCGTGACCTGTTAGGGGGCATGTGATCCTTGTTGAGGGTAACGAAAAATTACATTTTCATGATGTTTCCTTAAAGGGATCACACTGCAGAAAAATAAAAGCATGCACACTAAAGATACATCTGTATCAGTGAGAGCTAAGTTGCGCTGTCTTCCAATTCCGTGACGTTCACGTGTTGTGTGAATATTTAATAATGATAAAAGTAAGAATGAGTCACATTATTACTTACCTTTATATTTCTGTAACACTAAATGCATTTTGAAAATGATTAAAAAGTTAAACATATGTATTTTTCGCAACAACCCCAAATTTATAGGAAGAAACAATGCTCAAAATGCCATAATCCTTAATACAAAACTCCTCCAGCTTTTAACTATTTTATGACAAAGGTCAATGACTTCAGCTTTCACCATGTTTTATCAAAGTGTTGAGTTGTTGTGATCACAGTTGCAAGACCAGAACACCAATCAGAGTAACAGTGTTTGTTTGCATTGCTTTAAGCTGGGGTCTCATTAATAATCTCTGATGATTGAGACACTTGCTATTCACCTTCTCCTATACTGTTGGCTGTTTAGTCCATAGGCGCAACAGATCACTGATAGAAGAAAAGTGACATTCACAAACCCCCGGTGTGCGGAGACCAGTTGCATGTTCAGACTACACCGCAGCCGGCGTGCCATCATAAATAGCGCTGACGAGCCTCGGAATCCACGAGCCACGGGAATACGGAATACCACACATCAGCTCCATTGTTAATTGATAGAGATTATGTTATATTCACGGTAGAAGAAAAGTAGGTTATGAGGTTCTATGACATCCGTACGAATGGGTCAACTGCACGAATAGTTTCTCCTTCACCCCACCACGGTAGGGGGGAGGCGTGGCGGAAAGAAGGAGGGGTGCTGTATTCATTTCAGACCAATAGAAAAAATTCAAGACTCCGAATGGGCGGGTAGAACTGAGAGGATTCCGGGCCAATAGGATACCTGCCGTTAGCCACCCCGGCCGCGGCCGTACGAGAGTGGTATAGTCGATTCACAATAAAGTCAATACTTTCAGAAGCCTTGCTGAACATGTACTTTGTGCCAGCATGTTATGTATCCTCCCGCCACAAGTAAATATAACCACGTGACTTCAGCTGAAATGTTTTGATAGGCCTATACTATGCATGTGTAAGGATCCTGATTGTGCATTCCTCAAATTTATATTATCCCGAAATTTACGTATATTCTTGTTAGAGATGTACATTATACAACCTATAGCACTATTACTCTATTTTCTCGCATTTTAAATCTGCACTTTACGATGTTTACGTTACAAATATCGCAAAGCTCAAACCAAGGCCCAATCAAAAAATAACATAAGCAAACTGTTGTAAGTTAAAGACAAAAAATATATATATAAATATGTTTATATGCGAACACGTATGTGTTTACAAAGGAAGAATTCAACATCGAAAACTATTCTGAATAATGACACGCCACACTGCAGGCTGGTATGTAGGCCTTAAACGAACGTTACGTGTGTACCAAATAACTTTGGATCGAGAACAAAATTCTATTGCCAAAACATTTATGAACGAGTTTAAAATAAAAATATATTCAATGGAAGAAAATAAATTTCTGTGGGGAATAGAAACCACATCCTTCTTCGTGCGTTGCGTTTCTGGATAGTTAAATTACTGAAGTTTGGACGGAAGAATTTTGGTTTCTGTCAGCTATGTAAAAATTGTTTGAACAGCGGAGAAATGCAAAGGGACTCGCTTGAATTAATTAATTGAATTAAGACCAGGCAAGAAAATACACACTATTACGAATTTTATAAATACAGTGGTATCAATGGAGAAAAACTCTGTAACAGTATGTATTTTCTTACCGGATCAGGTGGTCTTAAATTTTTGATATGAACATATCTGTTATTTTTTAATTGGTACATGAGTGATAAATCGGCCAAAAAAGTTGTGCTGCGTATACCCACAGTAGTGTTACACTTAATAATACTATTTAGAAGTACTTGTTTACACACACACACACATAATTACAAAAAGTGGTATTGTTGGGCGCCTTAAAGAATAAATGTTACCAGGTTTGTTGTTATTAAGGGACACTGCAATTGTTGGATTCACTTTCTCTTAATTTACTGGGATAGCTAATGATTAATACACAACACTAAAAATAATTCAACTGGTTAATACAGATTTATTATTGAGAGTAGAAAATGCGGCAAATGTAGTGTAAATTAACAATACATAAAAAGAAAAGATAAAAATTAATTACAATTTCAAAAGTTACATATGAATAATAAACTTTGTTTCTCTGGTTTGGCTCCTTATAGCGAAATATGATGCTTCAACAATCGGGAGATAGGTTTCACACATTAAAGCTATACAAGAGTCTTTATTGGTTCGTATTTGTTTTGCACGGTTTGTCAATCACGTAATTATTTAAAAATGTTTTGGTAATAAAAATACTGAATATTTCTTAAATGGTTAATTATTGTTGCCTCGGCTTAGCTAGTCATAAAATTACATTGGTAGAACACCGTCCTTAATCTCAGTTAACCTCTGGGTATGTTATAAAAAAAGGGTCAATTTAATAATCGGATATTTCAAATAAAACAGTCTCTTAATCTTCGTGAGCGAAGTATTTCAGGAGAATTATACAGGTAACAGAGTGTGTTGTGGAGTGAAACAACGTTCGAAGAAGTCAGTTACTGACGTACTTATTTTTACACTCCTATGATCTTTATCTTAACAGATAAAGCCTAAAATTTACGTTAAACACTTCTGTTAACACACTTTGTGTTGAAAATATTACTAGCAATTGCCAAATCTAGCTAAATATTTATTAAATAAATGCACCACAGCGGCATCCGTCTATTCACGGCAGCATCAGAAAACGTTCTCCCTAGTTATATATTCAATTTACCTGAAAACATACCGTTCAGGTAAGCCGCCACCTG
Organism: Bacillus rossius redtenbacheri; assembly: GCF_032445375.1. Taxonomy (NCBI): domain Eukaryota; kingdom Metazoa; phylum Arthropoda; class Insecta; order Phasmatodea; family Bacillidae; genus Bacillus; species Bacillus rossius. The sequence continues at coordinate 22,283,022 of NC_086330.1, read as the reverse complement.
ATTGGTCGGCTGTTCAAATCTCACATTACCGTTTACCTGAAATTAGCCTCCACAGGCTATTAACAATATAAATACAGGTTCCAAAATACGTTAAATTTAAAAATAAAAATAATAAAAATGAATTCTTACATAAATAAAATATACATAAAATATCTGAAATTACGTTAATATACCAATCAATGTTCACTATAGGGGTCCATACAAATGAGATCATCTCAACAATACACCTGCGCCTAGAGTTTGGCGTGCGTAGAAACGTCTTTAACAAAATATAAATAGTTCAATCTTGCAGTTAAACAGATAAAACAGTTTGAAACAAAATATTATTCATTAAAAACAATAAATATTCAGTTCTGTCCGCGGACTTATGCCTAAAGTAGCGGTACAAAGTAACTTACGCTGTTGGCTCGTTGCCACCAACTAAACTATAGTTTCCTTAGAGTGTTATGCATGTTGTGGAAAATCAATAACTGTGCACAGCCATTACAATTAGTTGTAGAATTTTTTATTGGGTAGAAAAATGTTCTGTGTTTTCCTTATTCTATTTCTTGTAATTAAATAAATAATCGGTATATTTGAACCGTTTTTTCACCAAAAAGTGTACTTTTACACATAGGAAAAAAAATATCAGATGCTAACTGCATCAAAAGTATCGGTCGAAAGTCGTACTATGTGAAAAGTGATGGTGGTCTTAAACTATTGGTGGAAAAAGTACATGTCTACATTAACTTCGCGCAAATATAACGTGATATGTCTGTGCAGGGGCAAACAAATTTAGCAGTACATGTCAAGAATCAAAGAGAGCAGGTAGTTTGTGAATGAGCTTATTCCCTTACTTTCCTTTTACGTCTGTCTGGCGAAGTGTGTAATCAAAATAAATGTGTCATAAAAAGTTTTAAAATTCCTAATTGTTAATGTTTTAAGTGTGGATGCATAGTTAGGAAACCATCTGTCTAAAATAAACATTGTCTTAAAAAAAGCTCAACATTCACCAAGAAATCGTTGAGTGAGTGTAGGGCGTTGGAACGTTACAACTGAAATAAGTAGGAAATATTAATAGTTTTGAGTTTCAGGCTTCGGATAATTAACTTTATATGACGGGTGTCAGTTGTTTCGAAAAATTGGTAAAATTGTAATTATATATTACAATTATACGTTACTTAACGTACAACATTGGTCTGACATGTGTTTCCTGTTTTCTTAAGCAGCAATACTTGTTTTAATTTATTTTCCACACTAGTTACTGAAAATAATACACTGCAGTATGTGTTTACGAATTAAATCCATACCCATTCTTCAGGAATTCTCTATAAGTAAAATACCCTAAAAATTTAAATTTCGCTGAAGTCTCCTTTGTTAATCATCTGAACTGAAATTTTTTACAAGCCGCTAACAATATACTCTTGGTGTTGACGTCACTGCGCGGCCTGCAGTGACGTCAGGCCCAGTACCGTTCCAAATTCGGCATCGTTTCGCCCCCTTCCCTACTCCAACAACAACCAACCCTCCACGGCCAGCACCAACTCGTCAGCAGTCAACCTTGCAAGAACACTGAGGGCAGACATGTCTGAAAGCGGAGATGCAGCCAACGCCCGGGTTACAAACTGTGATGAAACTGAACCTGTTTCGGGACCTAGTCACGAAAATCGTGAAGATAGCAATGGTGTTTCATCGTTTGCTATTCCTGGCCAGCGCCCCGGAACCTTTGTTTACTACGATGGAGAAGGAAACCTGTTTCACAAGGATAAGGAGACGCGGACAATACGGTAAGTGACATTTTGTTTTAGTACAGTGTGAATTATTGTTAAGTATTTGTGTATTCTATTTTTTTCCTACTACGACTGGCCCGTTTATCATTCTAACTTCATTTCATTGTGTGTACTAGTGGTTGGTAACCATATTAACTGTTTTTGAGCCAATCATCTAATTGTTTTTGAGTTCCAGTCCTAGTGACACTAACTGCTAATTTTCACACACAAAGACATTTATGACACTTAGGGTGATATTCTTACACGTCCACATACTCGGCACGCCAACTCGACGCGAGTAAATAACTCGCTATACAGAGAATGTATTCAAGAACAACATCTGAGAGTTCCTTTACTACGCGGCGTTTGCGAGGTGGAATTTATTTCTCGACTTCTGCGATAGGCTATTATACAATCAGTATCCATTTCCTACTGCTAACATCTGTACTCGCTGAAATATTTTTTTTTACATATTATTGGTCTGATGTGCTCACACAATATTTGGGAGAAGCATTTTATACGTTGTTCTTATATTTGACTGTTACGAATGTGTATATTTTCAGAAATTCTTTTGCAGACATTGGTGCTATCTATCGGCATATTTTGTAACTGTATAAGTAGTAGGAAAATGGCGAAGCTGGCCTAATGCTATTCTTATGGAACTAGGGGCCCAATGCACAGATTCAACTAGAAATCGAGTGGTAACTTGTACTTCATTTAGTGGAGAATTCGAAGTTCACTAAATCTCGTATGTTTGAAATATTTTAGTGGTAGCTGCGCTAGGCTGAACGAAGTAGAGTGTGGAACCTTACTAAATAACGAAGGTAGCCGAGTTTACCCGAACAAGGCCCAAATTTAATGACGTCAAGACATTACGTCACAACCTTGGCCAATAGGAAACCAGTAAGGTTGCGTGGTTTTAAAAAATAATAACAAACACTTAATTTTACAAATTTAAACAACAAATTTCATGTATCATGTATTTCAATCTTGAATGGCTGTATGTTTAATTAAAATTATAGAATAACGTGTATAAATGTACATGACATGTGCTGTTTGTGCTTGTTTATATTTTAATAAAGTTCATCTGTGTGATATAATTACTTAATTTCTTAATTGGATTTTGATTACGATGCCAAACGATTAGTTCTTACTTCTTAGCATTGCAGTGCATCGTAATGTCAATATTTACTTACTATTGCAAACAGTGGTGGTCGAGAAGCTAGAAATATTAATATGGATTAGAAATTGAAGGGGTTGGGACTCGTGTTCAGATATTTTCTCGATAAACCTCATTTTATTCGTAGTTTGGATCAGAAGGGGTATTGGCACCTCTTTCCACTAACCTCTTACATTAGATTCACCCCTGACTACAAATACGCACAGCAAATGTTTTTAAAAATATGGTTCCTTATCGATTCAAAATGATTACTTTATCCTGATGTCATGAACCTGTACTACATATTTATTCTGTGGCACATGATGCTTGCTATTTAATGTTGTATGTCGAAAGATCCTGAACATAATCAAAAATTGTGGTACAACAATGAATTATGATCGTTAATCGAATACGATATATATTTTCCCTTTTATTTAACATTGTTGTATTACAAGTTTGGTAATTATGTTACAAAGGGGCTTTTCCATAAAATAAAAAAAATTAAAATACTTTTTCTTTGCACACTAGTAATGTTCCTATATTTACCCTGCGATTGGTGTTAATGTACTTGTAATAGTTTATGAGATATTGCTATTTAAAGATTACATCATATTAATTATACCTTATGCGCTTATGCTGGCGGCACCATTATTGTAAAAACCATCATGACTCATTTATATACTACAACCATATGCTACGCAATTTGATTTAAGAGGTTTAGTGACTGGGTAACATGAGGAATTTCAGTATGCTGTTGAAAAATTTCATACATGTACCGGTGGCTTAAATTATTTATCACGACATCAAAGTATGTAACTGAATTTATTACAACAAAATTAATTACACGAATAGTTACGATGCATAATAGATTGTAAAACTAGCTTTAAGAGACTGCATTTAATTTTAGTAAGAACAAAGTTTCTTTTGAAAATGCGACAATAGTACTGATGTTTCAGGTTTTTGAGGTGTGCACAGTTTCGAGCAGGATGCCGAGCTCGTGCCACTATGACGCTAGCAGATGGAGCACCTATTATACCTACACAAAATAGTGTTCCTCATAACCATTCCTCTAGCTCCAAATGTATGAACATACTGATGTTTAAACAAACGCTTAGTCGGAGATCCCGGGTAGAAACTAATTTACCCTTGGTAGCCATTTATCAAGACGAAGTCGAAAGGTATATGTTACTTGTACAACAATTTCACTTTACATACCTACACATGTAAAAACTCTTTTATAAAATTGCACAATTTTTTGTTTTCTAACGGTTTTATTTTGTTATGATAGGATACATGCATATTTGTTAACATTTCCAAAGAATTGGATCCATAAACCACAACAAATTTTCTTCATTAAGAGTTATGCATAACTTATAAAGATATGGAATTTGATATTTTAAAATAACGTTACAACTTTACATTTTGTGTGAACAGAAATACGGAGGGTGCAGAACGAACGCCTTTCTCGTCAGTGAGACGAACAATGGTTCGCCGAAGAAGGGAAGCTGTGCCAACAATTCCACCTACAATTCAAGAACTTGTCACATCGTTCAATAACCCGTTAATTATGCAGCACTATGGAAGAACCGTAAATGGACAGTTCTTTCACGGCAGCGTTACCAACGATACAGGAACACTAGTAGCCGTGGTCTTCTTGAATGAAGAGATTATAGCAGCTTTAACGGGACACCACGGAGAAATTTGCGAATTGGGAATGGATGGGACTTTCAAAGTAGTTCCTACACTACCACGTGGATTTGTGCAGCTTTTTTCTGTACATGTCATATTCATGAATGTGGTAAGTAATATATTATGAGGGTGAAATTATTTTATGACCTTTTTTTTTGTTTATTAAAACTAAACGGGGTTCTCATTTTTTAGTGCGAAGATTATTAAAAAAAAAAAAATTGAAAGTAAACTTTTTGTACATTGGTGTGTTTGCTTGGATTCTAAGAAAGGCCTGTTTCGTTAAAAATTAATATGAATGTTCGTTTTTGTAAAATGTTTGGGGTTCTTCTTTGTACTGGCATATTTTCCTTGGCATTTTCTTTGGCATGGCACACAGATATAACGCAAAAGGGAAAAATTTCGACTTATAACTTTTATTTCTTAAAAGGTGCAATGTATGTGATAGACTAGTGAACTTTTCTCATGTCTGTGCATCAGGCGGACTGGTTCTGAAACAAGGATCAGACGTTGAGAGGGTCGTCAGCCTGCAGAGGAGTGCAGGTGTTCCTAGCTACGTAATTTAGGGGGGCTGGAAGGGATAAAGTAAATGTAACTGAGATACGTCAATGTGAAAGCATAAGTAAATGTACGCCACGCCACCCATAGTCTGCGAGTGTAAGACTTGTGGGTCCGGCGCAACCTGTGTGAAAACTGCATTTCTTGAGCTGTACATAATAGAAGGCATTGCAGGAGGTTATGCTACTAGGAGAAGAGAGACTAGACTTCTTCGTGTAGAGGTGTTTATAAAATGTTGACGTTTGGCACCTTGGTTAGCTTTCTGGATCTATATTATGGATAGGCCTAGGGGATAAGCGACGGTTGTGTTGTGACGTGTGGGCTATTGTTAGGTAGTGTAATAAGGGCATGTTAATATCCGTGCCTGAAATTAAAGACCGAAAATCTAAATTACATTATCTTTCTAGGTATGCCAGTTAGTGAACTTCACCTCCTATACCCTAAATGCTAGCATAAGGTGTTAGTTTTAAGGTTCATGCGCTCTGCGGAGGTAATCCTGGTGTGTGGTGTAGATCGAGTGACATCGTTCACCTAACTCCATTCCGACCTTACCAACGTAAGAGACAGACAAATATACGAAAGATACTCATCGAAAAAACCGAGTATTAGTTTAAACAAATGGAGGTGAGGTTCGAATTTCACTTATATGTCTGAGCCTTATACTATATCCCCCAAAACTATTATTGCATTCTTACTTATGATAACCTGCCTGTTACGTGGTTAGGGGCCAATTGCACGGGAAAGTAGACTCACTAAATTAGTCAGTGCTAGGTCAAAAGGACCTACTTTATAGTCATACCCAGCTTGGTCCTCCTGCCTCTAAGAAGAGCTGTCGCTTAACAATGTAGGAAACCATACAAAATTGTATTATATTTAATACATATCTTACACTTACACATTAAGTGAACACACAATTCATTGACTGAAGATAGTTTCCGAACACGTACGATAAAATTTTCAAGAAAAGCATACCTGAATAGTTTTGTATCAACTCAGAAATTGAGCAGAAGTTAGAAGTTTTTAATTTTAATTTAACAAACATTCAACTTAATAATTTCTCTTATTTTATTTTACAGGCTTTCCCTATCATGTTAGCACTAATGTGCTTTCGAACCGAGTCAGCATACGTTGCCGTGCTCCAGCACTTGAAGGAAGCAATTTCACAGTGGAATGTTCGGCGTATTATCATGGACTTTGAAATTGCACTTCGAAGAGCTGTACGAGTAGTGTATGCAGAATCGAGAATAGGTGGATGTTGGTTTCACTATTGCCAGGTAAATACAATTTGAAATAGATGGTTTGAAGTTGATTTTGATGTAATATGAATGAATATAAGTCAAACAGTTTACTGCAACCCGAAAATACAGATTTACTTTTTGGCTCAGAGATTCAGTTGGTCACTTACTGAAACTGAGACACTTAGCAAAACCATTCCTATAGCTTGTACATTACATTTCATATTATTTTTGTTTGGCAAAATGTTTTTTTAATATAATAAACAATTTATTTATTTTATATTTGAGACGTGTCCACCAACAGCCACCACAGGCCTTTGCGGGGGGCACGACAGTTACAAATTTACACCCATGCCTTAACTGGGAATCGAAACCAGAACCCCTCGTGTCGTATAATCATTGAGTAATTAAATATAATATTACAATTTAATGGTGTAGATTACTTTTAGAATGCTAGTAGGATTTTTTAGAGTTTTCTTTTTTACACTTTGAAAATATTATTCGAAATTTCTTTGAAAGTTACAAATTTTCTTTAATTTTTGAAACTTCACTTTCTTTTCGCATTGCAAAAAAAATACCGTTATTTAATTCTATAAGATATTAATATTGTTTTCACACATTATACACAGTTTTTAAGTGTATCAAATAATTCTCGAATCTAAACATTGTAAGCACGTGTGCTGCCGTTGCACACCCGGCCACCATTGGCTGTTTCCTGCAAGTGATGTTATAGGACATACATAGTTTTTACTTTGTCATTATATCTTATGTTTCTATTGCAGGCTGTGTGGCGGCAAGTTAATCGTCGTGGGTTGGTTGGCGAGAGTCGTCGCAACCCTAACATAAAGCTGGCGATAAAAATGATAATGGCGCTCCCACATCTGCCGGCACAACGAGGACAAGCTTACGATAACTCAACTCCCGCGGTCAACGTTCTTGATGGACTTCGGGCCATAAGAGAATTTGTCCAAGAGGCCAACATTATGCAAATTAATTCTGTTCTCGATTACTTTCAGCGTTTCTGGCTCGGTCGTGTTGGTGCCGAGAACTTCAGCATTTTTAATGAACCGCACAGAACGAACAATCATTTGGAAGCATTTCACTCACGTTTACTGAGTGTCATGGGAGCACACCCAAACATATGGCAGTTCATTAAAACCTTAATTAAATGTTCGAACAAATTCTCGGCAGAAATGAGAACAGTTATTGACGGCCGCCAAGTACGACCATTTCAAAGAGCAACCAGTAATACCCTCACGGTGCGACATGGAATTAGGATGCTTTTAACAGGGGAGTACAATGTCCGTACATTTCTGCGTTCCTTATCGCACACAGTAGATGGATTAGTGGACCTTCTGGAGCGCCCGCACGTTCGTCACCACGAAAGTGAAGAAGAAGAAGAAGAAGAAGGTGAGGGTGACATACTGCCGCAAGCAGAATTTCAGGAAATTTGGCACGAAGAACAAGGAGCTGGTGAAGAAGATAGAGCACTGAGTCCAAGTAGAAATGAAGATGGTCCAGTAGAACCTGTTGGCAGGACATGTCGAGTGTGCTTACAGCAAACCGTGACACACATTATTTTACCATGTGGACACCTTGGTGTTTGTACACTGTGCGCGGAAACATTGGACAGAAACCACAGTGCCTGTCCGTACTGCAGGGGGCAGGTTACACAATTTTTACAATTTTTTGAACAGTAGCAGAAAATGTTATATTATTGCAATATAGTACGTATATAACTTACTCACATTATTAACATTCAATGAAACATCAATTATGGGACCTTTTTACTCCTTAAAATTCAGTTACATTCGACTCTTTATTAAAAAAAATGTACGGGACGTCAAAGATGGTATTTTTTATTTTAAATGTTTCTTTTTCTAGTATTACATTGGGAATTAAAGTTGACATGTTATTTTAATGTTCTTTATTCAGCTAATATTTTTGTAATTAAACTTGGATGGTAATTTAAATGCAATTTTGTCACCTAATGTTTTGCGAATCAATTAAACATAATGTTGTGTATTTCAGTACTCTATTGGAATGTCATTTCAGTGACCTTTGCATTATTTATCTATTGGGGTTAAACCTTGACATGTTGCTTTTGTGTGTCGTTTAGATTCTGTGGTTATGCTACTCGTTAATATTTCAGTTTAATACGCCAGTAGCCCAGTTTGATATATTCTTTATTATTACAGCCTCACTCAAAGCTTTAGTATTTAGGGTTTTATAAGTAAGAAGCACCTGAATGATTTTGTTCCTCAGATCCCTCATCGTTCAATAACATTGATCAGTGAGTATAATTTTTTGTGAATATTGTGAATCTAAATTCTTTGCAATAAGTGCTCGTTCCTTTATCACTATCTGAAACATTATGCTTTTATCCGTATCTCAGACGTGACACTCGTAGTAATGATGAAAGTTATGATCATGTGTTTTACGTAAATGAAAAAAACACAATGAATTACGACAGTTTGTTACCACTTTTTGTTCAAACACCAGTACAGTCAGGAGGAAGGTAAATAATGTGGTTCTTTACTTGGGTAAATAGTATTCACTTAAACAACTACACTTCTTTAAATAAGTTATATCAATATATTGTCCTGGAGGTTTATTTTTTTCTTTTAAACATTCTTAGAATTTTTTGCGCGTTTGTAGGCCTACTTTACATATACTTAGAAGTTGTTCAGTACAGTTAGTACAAGCATGGCAATAAGTATTTTGTAAATTTATTATTTTTATATATTTTGGCCTGAAAGACGTTATCAAGTACGAACAGATTTGATCAAGTATGTATATAAAAGTTTCCAGCGACATTCTCATGTACTGGAAAAATCTGTCCGGATGTCTTTTCACTACCGCGAAAAGATGATGATATTCACCGTTATAACACCTGCTTTCACATATTTCATGTATCCACAATCGTCTCCTTTTTTTTTGTTAATACATTGTACTTCAGAACTGTATTTTCAACGATAAACATACGGCGACGCACCTTCGACAGCGACATTATGATACTAGTGAATAGGTGTGTAATTGCACTCCGCTGTGGTCTATTCTGTCTGGAATACTAGCGCTGCTTGCCCCTTTCGCTGCGGGACGCTCTCTGTGTGTAGCGCCGTCGCTGCCCGCCGCCCCGCCCCGCGCCGCGCCGCTGTATGTGTGTTTCTACCCTAACTTATTCGCATCCCTCTGGCGTCAATATCGGGCGATAATACATCCTGTATTTTCTGAGCTCCTCGCGCAAGCCCAGTGGGAGTTCCTAGTGCTGCAGTGATAAAAGAAGAAAGAGTGGGGGTGAAATAAAAGCGTTTGAGTAAAAAAAAAAAAAAAAAACAATTTTCATTGGTTTGTAAGTTACAAACGATTGAAGTTTGAATTTTGTTTCTTTACTTATACAAACCTAGGAAACTAATCAGGTAAATTCCTTGATTTTGGTATTCTATACATTCGTTACTCAAACAATTAAATGCAGTGGTTCGTGATCTAAAGTGGTTAGTGCCAAATGTGCATTAAGAAGTAAATAAACAATACCTACTTCTAAAAAGTTCACAAAAAATTGACTGTCTCTTGAAAATGAAAAATGAAAACGGCAATATACAGCTGAGAATAAGTTATTTGATTGCTATTTAACAAAACAAGAAGTATTTTTATTAATAAAGCAGGTTTGTATCACAAGACGATTGCATGTTTTTTTCCCCCAAGTATTCTATAATTGTGTGCTGCTAGCCGCAACTCAACAGTTGCCAGCATGTCTGAGAAGACAGCAGCCAGCCACACTAAGAGCAGGTAGACAGTCGCGCTTTTGCGTGGTTGCCAGATACTCGTCCTCTTGGGGACTGCTTGCAAGGTCACTTACCTTTCATTCTTCGCTTAGCCCGTCCCAACAACACTCCTGACAATACTTGTCCAGACGGTCAATATGCGTTCCTTAGATCCTGAAACCACGTGGCAGTGCGCGTGTCCAATGATACGTGATTATTTAGTTGAGTTGAAAGTGGGATAAGAAAGTATAATAATTATTACAGCGATGGCTCCAAGATACAGGAGATGAGCATCCATGAACAAACTACAGCTATTTAAATGTTTACACTTTCCTTTTTTTTCTCTTTCTCGTAGAGGTCGATAGCGATTGCTTTATTCAATATCCCGAATTACATACCAAGTGTATTAAGAATTTTTGTAATAAACAGAACGACTTTCACAAAATTGTGACATGAAATTTTCTCAGGCTGGCTCATAATTAGGCCAAAAATCAATGCAGTTGTATGAGGAGGTATATACGGCTGTTCGTGGCAGTTGGCATTGGTGTGTTTCCCAATAGTTTGCTGATAGCAAAAAATACATAATCAAGAGCCGGAAAAACACATTAAAAATAGCATGGCCACTAACGAATCAAATGCAAGCACCATATGATATCCACACAACAGATAAACTCAACAGACCATAAAACAGAGCCGTGTATAAAATAACTACTTAATGTAATTCTTGTCGAACGCTTTGAACACACTATGTAAAAATTTGTCGGTAAATCTGGATGTATTTCTTTGATGACAATCCTTTCCTGTATTTTTTTTTATTTCAAGAACCGTCTCTCAGTTATAATTTTTTTTTGAGCCAACGCAGATGGAGTCATATCAGATGTATTGTAAGAATTTAAAGGCTTGTACTCACTAAAATATCAGTCTTTGGAAGAAGTAGTTACTTCAAATAAAATATAATTTTGCTTAGAAAGAGTTGTATAAAATAGCAGTTTCGAAGTAAACGCAAATAGGTTCACCTACTGGCTGTTTCGCACGTGATGAGGCAGCAACGCTAAACTCCACTTTTTGTCAGCCACCTACTTATATCCACCTAAATACATTCTTTCTTCAACAAAGTGTTATGATTATGTGCTCGTAGTATGTGATAAATACTTAGCACTGAAGCTGAACTTTGGCAAAACGTCATCAAATATACGTAAGGATTATAGTTATCTTGGAAATATTTATAAAATAACTTAGTAAAATATTAGTAAAATATATTGCAAGAGATACAGTTCTTTGGATGCAAAAAACATAAATGTTACCAAAATTATTGCAGTTGTAAAACAGAAATAAATTTTGTTCCCTAATATTTTGTACCCATATATTTGATTTTTTACATATTTAATTCTTTTTACTTAATTTGCTTCCATTGAAGGAAAATTTTTACAATTGTGTGTATAACAAACAATTTCATAGCTATGGAATTTCAATTATTGTCATAAACATATATTTCATTAAAGTTTGCCATCAATCTGTTATTTATAGGAAAATGTTTGCAATTGTGTGTATGCCAAACCATTTCGTAGCTACGGAATTCCAATTATTGTCATAAACTTATATTTCATTAAAGTTTGCCATAAATCTGTTATTTATAGCCTTCGAATTTCGTTATTTTCAAAAGAAATAATTATTCTTTACATAACAATGTACTTTTAAAGTAAATATCAAATTGCATTCAACACTTTCTGAAACAAACTCCTCATTAAAATGCGCTTTTCTGTAGAGACGTTCTGCAGACATAGATTCTTAATAGGCTGCTTGACCTTCAAGGATCATAAAAGACAGTTAACTATTGCAATTTCACCTACTGTCCCGATAGTCTTTTATGATAGCTAGTCAGCTTATTAATCGGAATATTCATCATGTACAGTTAATCTTGATGTATGTATCACAGATTGTGCGTGATTAAATAATCGGAGAATCGAAAAGTATGAAAACGAGAAATCGCAATTAACTTATAACTATTGAATCAATATTGTAAAATAAATTTGTAATTTAAAAAATATATGTTTTTGTGAAAGCTCATTGAAAAATCAGCTTTCATTTACATTTCATTGAGTCATTCCTATTGGTTGGAATAATTTTTTTGTGTAGGCCTATAAAAATTACACACTCGTGGGTTTCATTATTGTTTCCATTATTATTTATTGTATAATATTTACTTGAATGATAATTAGAAAGTAAATTTGTAATTTTAAAAATTTCAGGTTATAAGTGACAGTTACGAAAACTGATTCACAATTAAACCAATATTATTTTAGAAGCCCTTAGTCTTCGCCTGAATTAATGGGACTACCATAAAATTTAACACCCACTTATTATTTTCAATAATTAAACTTAAGTCTTAATTTCGTGTATTAAATTGCTGCTATTCAATTTTTTTTGCATTGGACAATATTTAACCCTGCCTACTCAGGACCAAAATATTTAATATTTTACATTACAAAAAGTCACAACATGGTCATTTATGTTCGTTTTGTTACATTTCATAATCATATTTACCATAATATAGTTGCATTTTACACGAAAACACAATATCAAAAATTAAAACATTACAGAACACAATTTCCATAAAATAAAAACAGGTAATTATACATAAATTCAACTAACGATATTAAAACATGCCAAATAAAAGGCTATCATCATCATCATAAATAAGTAATAAATTTCTCCTACTATTAAAAAAATCAAAGTGTCTTTAATAATTTTCCTTCGGCTATCCTCATGCACATTTGTTGCAAAGAAGAACAATATAGTCAACACAAATGTGACTCTTGCAAAACTCACTAAGTATGTTTCTCTTCCTGTCTCTTGATTTTGTGCACACAGTGTACCTTGAGTTTTTAACTAGTTTCGTAGGCAGCTGCTTATCAGTTTTAATTTTTCCAACGGATATCTTTTGAGATGAATTAGTTTTCTTTCGACAGTGCATTCATTTGCAAGTTCAAAACCCTACAGTTTTAAATAACTTGTCCTTTTGATCTCAATCTTTGCGTTTCTACGGTAAATAATTTGAACATATATTGACTCCATATGAGTAATTGTGTTAAATCTCGATGCCTGAGTCATACAGGGTTAACCATGTCTGATACACTCGTTTTCACATAGACGTATAAAATACATGCTAGTAGTGCAGTCAAATGCATTTATTTTGCAAATTAATTTCGTTCAAGAGAAAGATTTAGTGAAAACAGTTTAAACATTGTACCGCTACTTTAAGCATAAGTCCGCGAACAGAATTGAATATTTATTGTTTTTAATGAATAATATTTTGTTTCAAACTGTTTTATCTGTTAAATTGCAAGATTGAACTATTTATACTTTGTTAAAGACGTTTCTACGCACGCCGAACTCTAGGCGTAGGTGTATTGTTGAGAGGAATCTCATTTGTATGGACCCCTATGATGAATATTGATACGTTAACGTAATTTAGGATATTTTATATGTATTTTATTTATGTAAATATTCATTGTTATTAGTTTTCTTTTAAAGATTTATCGTATATTTGCACTGGTATTTATATTTTAAATAGCCTGTAGAGGCTAATTGCAGGTAAACTGTAACCTGAAGTTTGAACAGCCGGCCAATCAGGTGGCGGCTTACCTGAACGATATGTTTTCAGGTAAATTGAATACAGAATCAAGGAGAACGTTTTCGGATACTGCAGTGTATAGACGTCTGCCGCTGTGGGGCATTTATTTCATCAATATTTAATTAAATTTGGCAGTAATAGTGATATTTCGACGCAAAGTGTGTTAATAAAGATGTTTTACTTAAATTTTAGTCTTTATCCGCTGAGATAAAGATAATAGAAGTGAGAAATAAGTACGTGAGTAACTGTCTTCTTCGAACATTGTTTCACTACACAACCCACTCTGTTACATGTATAATTCTCCAGAAACATTTTACTCACGAAAATTAAGAGATTTTTTTATTTGAATTATTCAAGTATTAAATTGACATTTTTATTTATATTATACCCAGAGGTTAACCGAGATAAAGGACCGTGTTCTCCTAACGTATTTGAGACTAGCCAAGCCGAGGCAACAATTAATAAACATTTTAAGAAACATTCAATATTTTACTACCAAAAACATTTTTAAAATAATTATTCGTTTGATTAACTGTGCAAGTGAAGACGAACCAGTAAATACTTTTGTATTGTTGTAAATGTGTGCAACCTATTTCCCGATTATAAAGATACATATTTCGCTATAAGGAGACAAGCCAGAGAGGCAAAGTTTATTGTTTTTTGTGGAGCTTATAACATTGGAATTAAATGTTATCCTCTTTCTGTATTGTTAATCTTTACTACATTTGCCACATTTTTCTGCCATCAATAATAAATTTGTTTTAACCGACTGAATTATTTGTAGTGTTGTTAGTTAATAGCAGCCATTCCTGTAATTTAAGCCTAAGCATTTCCAACAGTTGAATTGTCCCTTCGTAACATCAAATCTAGTAATATTTATTTTCTTAAGGCGCCCAACACTACCCCTTTTATATGCTTATGTGTATGTGTCAGCAACAGTAACCAACACACCATTATACATATATTATAATTATTAATTGCAAAATCTACACTATCTGTAAGTGTATACCGTGTGCCTGTGTTGTATCACGAAGCTGCCCTACAACATTACAAGTTTCAATTATCGTCAGTACATACGAACTATTTCGCTACTTCCCGACCAAGATCACTACATCTGAAACTAGCACCCTGCCACTTACAAGAATGTGTGCAATTTTTTTTTGCAACGCGACTGTTTAAAGAAGAGACTAAGATGCTTTCGCAGATAGGAATTACCTCCGGCCGTCACTGCAGCGGGAGGCGAATGACAACAATAGCAGTCCCCACCACGGTAGGGGGGAGGCGTGGCGGAAAGAAGGAGGGGTGCTGTAACCTCCCTATTGGTCAACTTCACCCTCCCCCATGGCTACCTCCAGAGACCACGCGGGCACATAGAGGAATGTGGAGAGGGTAAGAAGGAGCGTAGGGGAACCGTTCGGGCAGTTGACGAATTCGTAGACTTGACCGGTTCCCGGTTATGAGTTTAATTTTTAAGTCAGTTTAATGTAGCGGGATGGTGCTATGTGTGTTGCAAATATAATACTGTAAATGTTGCAATGCATTTTTTGAAAAGAAAAAAAAAGAAGGAAAAAAGTGAAAGATATAGGGGAGTGTCGGTTCGAATCCAGTGGAAGCAGTTTCAGTGCTTTCCTGCTTGTCCGTCGTGCCTGCTTGGTAGTTAATCTGGCCACTCGTGTAAGATGGCACTAGAGTGTGGGGAATCTGCGTAATGAGAGATGGCCGAGAAGTATTCAACCGTTCACTGGCTCCCAGAGAGCACTGTACCTTCAGAGGACGCTCTAAAGACGCTGCCGCACCCCAGGAGGCCTGTCAGACATCACCACTCACTGACTGCCAGTTCAGTGGATCCGCGGTGCGGTCAGATCTCTAGGGGTCGTCCATTAATCACGTGATGTTTTTTTTAGCAAATTTTTAACCCCCCCTCCCCCCTAGTGATTTGTGGTGAGGTTTCAGACTACCCCCTCCCCCCCCAAAAAAAAAATCACGTGTATTTTTTTGGTACAAAATATTTTTTAAAAATTTAAGAATATTATCTTTAAATATAGGTATAATATAATTTAATTCTGGAAAATTAAGCACAGTGATAAAAATCTCCAGACACACATTAAGGTTGCAGGTTTATTCTCACTGGCATAAAAATAATAAAGAAAAGGCTTATATGTGATTTACGCATGTATTCGGCGCCAAAATCACAGTCTTACTGGCGACTGGCAAGCCGAGCCGGGTGGTTCATGTTGCGGCGGGCGGGGATATTGTTGCCTGGCTACAGCGAGTCAAGGTCACGCGTCGCTTTTCGGTTTAGTAGAAATCGCGCGAAAAAATAAATACACGTGATATCTCTCTACACCCCCCCTCCCCCCTTGTGATATTTCGTGATTTTTCCCGACACCCCCCCCCCCCCTCCCTTTAGAGCCTCACGTGATTAAGGCTAAGATCCTTAGTTTTGCAGCCTCCAAGAAAATTATTTCTCCCATGAATATCGTAGTAGATAAACAATACATACTAGACAGAATTGTAAATAAAACTTTGAATTTTGTAAATATGACGATAAATTTTTTTTCAAAAAATGCTTTCTTATTTAATTTTAATTTTGAAATTTTCAAAACTAAATATTAGGTATATATTTTAACGGTACACGGCTGTTACTTTGCACACAACTTAAAGGAGGTACAATGAACAATTCTGTCTAGTAATTTTTTTAATACAACGTACAGAATTTAAATAATCTGAGTATTAAATACTGTGATTTAACTGTCACTTGCCGCTGATGAAAGGAACGAGTTCAACAGTTTGCCGCTAGAGCTCCGATTAGTTCCGAGTTTACTCACTAGATGGCTCTAATATCGCAGGAGTTCAGGCGGGAATATTATCGCTTCGAAACGGTCAAAACACAACACTAGTATCAGCAATAGTAATCAATGAATTGATAACCGTCTCACGATGTCGACAATTTCTATAGATATATTTGTCAGCTTTTCAGTGATGTAAATTATTATTAATATGCTTCACTTGTGACAAATTTATTCATAGAATATTTTTTATTTAAAATCATCTAACTACAATTACTGAATTGTTTTAGTAGATAGAGATTTATTATAATAGTTGGGCGTCTTAAAAAAAAACTTATTTTGGAAATACTAAAGTGCTAAATATGATTATAATATCTAACCTGTTTCGTTTACGGGCATCTACGTGAACGTCGCACATTACATTTTATTACAACATTATTTCACATATTATCTTAGTGACTTCATTATGTATTTTGATATGACTCTTTACCTTAACACATGAATGAATCCTGCAATCACGGTGTATTACAATAATAGCAAAATGGTTTCATATAATAATATAACTTGCAAAATCAATTTAAATTATTAAATTATTATTTATACTTCTATTCAAGAATCGTACATTCAAGACAAATAAATAATATTTAAGATTTTATTAGAATATTTCAATTATTGTAAAAAAAAATTATTTGCAAAATGATAATGATTTTCTATAAATTTATTTAATTATATTTCTTTAGTTATATTTCTTTAATTGTGTTTCTTTAATTATATTTGTACCTCGACTTTAGCTCTAGTAGAATGGGCTATACCTCTGGGTGTAATGTTACATAAATGAGTTATGATCAAAATATTAATAGTTACTATTGCAACTCTATAGAGATGTTTAAAAAAAAATAGTAACTGAAGGACCAGCCGCCTATGGCAACTTCCTCCCGTAATGATTTAGTTATGTATATAACGATACAAAAATAAGGGCCAATCTCTCGATGCTGTCGTTGAACAATGGTTAACTAAAAGTCGTTAAAAATTACCTTTGGTTTTTAACAATAGATTTTTCACTACCCAAGCATTTATTTTATCACTAACCTTGAGCAGTTAAACATTTTCGTTAGTTACACAAGTTCGTTAGAAACACAATTACAAAGCAGTGGCGATTCTTTTTTTTTTATTTTTCTTCTGGGGTCATGTAAAATTATGTTTGTAAACAAATATTGGCCAGAAAGAATTATATATTTTTCAATTTAACTTACGCTACATTATTTGCAACTATAAATTATCAAAGAAACATAAGTTCCAAGTGCGCGCACACACGCACGCATATGTATACATGTAAATACTTTTGAACAAGTGAAATGAGGAGTTTTAGCAAATAAACATTCAGGTAATTTTACAAAATACAATTTTAAAGACCTTTATATTGTGTTATTACATTTTCAGTTAGATTTGTTTAAATTATTTGGCAAATATTGCAATCGAAAAACTTTTGTAAGTATGTCCAGTAATTTTTTTAGGTAATTTTATTTGTGTTACAAGAAACCGAAGACTTTGCTGAAGTAAAATTATTATGTATATAAAATGTGTTTAAATGGGTGTGTTATACTTAGATGAAATTGATCTAGAATTATATGAAATAAAATTCTATTGTTTTACCAGCCTTTGAGCTTTCTAGCTTACGTGAATTTGTTATAATTAAACTTTATTGCCTAAGTTTTGAATTGCTCGAATATGCAAAAAGTAATTCACTCGCTCACACACTGGCCTATAAAAATTCCAACCCACTACCAAAAGGGCTGGAAACTTGAAACTTGGGTCGCAGCCTCAATGAGTAAATTCGGAAAAGTACCGATTTTTATTTTCTAATTACTAAAAAAATAAAATTAAGAAATAGGGACGCACCTTTAAAATCGGTTTATACCTTCTTTCGGAAGAACGTTGTTGCAGAAATTATTGTTTACTTCTCATGCTTGTACAAATTGAACAGTACTGTAAATGTATTTGATGACATTAGCAATAGTAAGTTATTAGCTGATATTGAATACAAACAATTTTTTTCGTGACTTCAAAAGATAAGGTTCTCTGCTTGGCGAGTGATTCAATTATACTAATGTCAAAAATATGTTATCGGGAAAAAATAAATGAAGTTATTTTATACCATTGATTCACTACCCATAAAATCAAACCGCAAAGTCTTTGCAACTGGTATCTCACACAAGAAATATAAAACATATTCGTGCTTCATTTTGTATAAAAATAAAACACATTTCATATAATATCCGGAGACTGCCTTGAAAATCGTGCCTATCACCAACATGGCCAATCAGACTCATAGTCATGTTTACGATGGCAAGACAGCTAGCAAACCAGTTCAGTTTATATGCAGCTTAACTGAAAAATTTATTCAATATTTTCGGGGTAGTTTTACGATCAAAATTAATACAAAACCAAATCAGCAATCCTTGTATGATCATTTATAATACTACAAAAAATCTTCCATTTCCTTCGAATTGTATTGAGCACTAAAATATTGATTTACTTTTGGCCCAGGTTTTATTTGACGATACTCTGTAGAGTTTCGCTTGTTTGCATTGTTTATTTATCAGGTTTAATTCATGGCCAAATTAATTGAAGTGTAACACAAATTATTTTTATATGTGTGTCTGGTTAGGAATCAGTATGATGTACTAGAAAAAATATGTCCTATCAGTGTAATGTATGGTTGTACCCTTACAAGCGTTGAATATTTATGAAACATTTTATTTCTTTGATATTTAAAGCCGCAGACTTGTATTTTATTTATTAAATTTAGACAACAACATGCGTCCGTGTTTTCTACATGGCATGCTCTGTAATATTTTGAATGTTATAGTAAATTTGGTTTTTTAAAATCTGTGATTTATGTGCAGTAGACTAATTTGTAATTTTTTATAATTTCTTTTCACATTTTTAATTATCCATTTGCTAATAGTATATACACTTCTCCATTAATTATAATAAACACATATTCCATTATTGGAATTATTTCAGAATGGATATCACAAGACTACAAAAACTATTCTCCTGCCAAATACCAGTAAAGAAAATTATCGTCAGAGAGAAATTACGTCTCTTATCTAGGGAAACCTGTATTTCGCGAATACATTTCGTGTCAAGGTATTTTACAAAACACTGTAGATTTTTCTTGTAATTATTGGCTGTGGTCGGTGAAGGCTGTTTTCCCGCACTTGACGGGGCCAATGAGGACGTAGTTACCGTACTGCTGCACGCCCGCAATTCGCCAAACCTCTAAGAAAAAAACTACAGTTATGTGTGAAATAGCCTGACACGACATGTATTCGCTTTATACATGTGTCCTTACTTATATTGAAAAAATATTTGAACATTGCATGATAATTTTAAGTATGAAAAGTACAAAATACTTTCAAATTTTATACATGGTTTTATATCAACTCTAAGCAGTAAAACATATACTGCTTATTTTCTACAAATTATATCTATACACGGCAACTGATTATGAATCACTTGAGTTTTTTTATAAAGCATCTAAGCCCTTGACTGTATAAATATATTGTTGGATAAATTAACTAAACTAGGAATACTATACAATGCACAAAAACAGAAGAGTTTGATCTTAATGACATAAAGCATAAGCTATCTATTTAGCAGAGCCTGAATAATTCATTCCCTATTGTCAAGACTAAAATTAAAAAAAAAAACCGCGAAAGAATCAGTATAAAATAACTATCTCATTATCTTTCCGGGTAACTCATCATCATACAAACAATACGAAATATTCTTAAACGCAAGAAAGCATATTTTAAACACTGTAAATAACTTAGATTTTAAATCAATGGATAATAATCAGTCTGTAAAATTTAGTTTTAACGATGAGTTGGAAACAGAACATCAAACATATATCATAGGTGTTACTGCCAACAGAGAACTCTCGCAAACAATACAATTACTTACTGCGCAACCTGCAAGCTCCGGTACCTTCTGTAAAAAATATATATATATATATGTAAAACTTTTCCGGAAGTCGTACCGCGGTAACGACTGATATATGAAGTCTTACTTCTAAATCTACTTATCTAGAGAACAAATTGTATTACATTATGTTCATAAAATTAACACCTTTATACTAACAGAAGTTTGCTCTTTTATTCATTTTTTTAGTTACGTGATAATTTATTTTGAGTTATAAAGGAATCCAACTTGAACAGTAAAAAATAAAGGCTTTTAATGAACAAACCAACTAAGTCATTATAGATAACTGTTCAAACCATATAAGATTCATCCTGTTACATACATTTTTATATTTATATACATCTAATGTATAAACAAATCTGAAAAAAAAGGCAATAAATTCAGATTGACTTCATTATCGAAATAGAATAAAACACAAAATACACTAGCAGAGAACCACCAAATATATTGCGTAAGTGTTTATGAAATGGAGTTAAACTTTAAAATTGCCTTTATGATTTCAAAAAAATAATTGAAAACTCCAAGAAAATGTAAGAACACGTCTTCTAGATATAATGGAAGATTATAATGCCGTGTCCGAATTCACCTGAAGAATATACTTGTAGATACTTTGGAAGTGACTTCGCAAGGCTGTCAGAAATGGACGTGAAGTATGCTATGCAATACGCAAGTAAATGAATCTGTGTAATTCTCGCGTACTTCCAGTTGAAAATACGTCTTCATTTGAAAAAAATTTGGTCAAATTTTATATATCATTTAAATAATTTAAGAGGTCGTAAAATAAATATCATTTATTTTGTATTTTACTGGTATCAATAAATAAATTGACAAAATTAATTTATGGATGTTTAAAACGAAGTTTCAGCAAACACATGTATATATTTAGCCTACCGATCGTTACTACAAAACAAAAGTACAATAATAATGTAAGATGCCTTAAATTCACGTGACAGCGATGAAGTGTTAAAAGAAAGGACTAATTTCACATGTGTTTATAAATAAAATCCAAACATCCTTTTCGGCTGGCTAAACATTGAACATATCCGGATTCGTCAAAGGCAAGTGAAGTACGCAAGGTTGTAAACATGTAACTGCATTACTTTCTGATTAATTTTAATAAAATTATGCATACCTCCAAAAAATGTTCAGTTAAAATTAGTATTGTATTGGTGTTTGTATTAAAATATAATGTATACCGGGTATATTTTTATTGTGTTTTAAGGTTTGTTGACTTTTGTACCTCACGTACTTTTGGTGAAAAGTGAAAATGTAATTATGTACGTATTATTTATTATCAGAGCCCAAAGCATAACTTTATGTTCGTTGGCCGAAAATGAATTGAAGTTATACTTGTATATCTAAGAAAAAATATTTGTATTTTGTATGAATGTAAGTATTTTATTATCTAAATTTTTATTACTTACAAATATTTTGTACTCATAATATCTAGTTTCTATTTGTCTTAAGACATAATCAAATTATACACTCAGCAAAAAATATTTATTGGTTCGCAATTTTTCATTGTTACAATATTTTAAAATGTAAATTTGCTATTAAGCAATGTCAAATTCTAAAACGTGAGTAAAAATTACCATTAAATTATATCAATGGCATATTTATTGGATTAGTATTCCTTGCTCCTAATCACTTACTCTGGTTGATTACCTTCTGTATAACCTCAGTCAGTGATCGTAATTTATGTACACCTTTTCCCCACTAAGACGATTCAGGTGCAGATTCTGGAGCAGTGTTTTTTTATGTACGGATGTGTCAATAAATCCGTCAGTTTGTGGGTGGTGTTGGGGGGGGGGGGATTACTACTCTTAAAATATCACTTTATCTGTATGCTTGATAAAATATCCTTTGGTTAGCTCCCTCCGAAATATTCTTATACAACCTATGACGTGTAGCCTACTCCTTAGATATTTTACTTCCAACACGTTTGATTGCGTAGAGAAGGCGATTCTTCGAGTATGTGGTCCTTTCAGAATTAAATTATTATTATTAGTTACAACTGATGTTTATTTCGAGCCTCTTTGACTTCCAGTTCATACATAAAAGACGAACTACCAGTGATGCTTGACGTCACCAGTAGGGATAGCGTGAAGGAGCTCCTCATTTCGCCAGACGCGACTGGCATACTCACGTATTTATATTGCAATAATAAATTACTAAATGATAGCTTATTTTTCGAAAATATGATTATGTTTTTTTACAAGAAGTACGAATGCCAGGACATTTACAAATAACATCGTTTTTAAACATCACATATAAAAAAAGGAAGTGTAATCAAAAGCCATAAGCTGCAGGTCAGCTAAAAACGGAAACCAAACATTTTTCTAGCTCTAGCCTCATGTATACATGCTTAAAAACATAATACATTTAAAACACTAAAATTAATGCAATAACCTGCAATATTTTGAAGACAGATATTCAGCTACAAAATATTCTCCGATAGTATAAAAAGTTCACCTGTATATATAGTTGCAAAGAAAAATACAGTCCTAATGAGATATCAAATATAGCAAATAATACCGCTTTGCAACATAACGTCATGCTATTAGATGGTCAACGTTCAACTGTTTGTGTAATACACATACGCACACACCTGTGACAAAATGTGTAAAGAAATAAAATTTGTAGGAGCGCAAAACCTTTGTAGTACACAGTTAAAATTATTTTTTTTTTTACGGGGGCAGGAAAACTACATTACTGGCCAACTTATTTGAATGTAACGGTTAGCTGTGAACAAGCGTTCTTGGAAAAGAGACCAAATCTTGATAGTTTTGGCCACATAATCACCGCAGTAAAACATACAATTTGTATATCGTATATGTGTAGTGCACCAAATTAATATTTATTATAATTACCTTGGGTTGCACTCGGTTACGTACGGGTTTCTAACTGAAATGTACCAAAAATAGTAATATTTATTCTCTTGCGCTTTGTTGAGGATCGAGTAGTCTTGGATGGGTGTATGGGAAAGGGACAGAGAGGCAAAGGGATTGGAAATCTAATGCTCACCGAGGAAGAGTACACCCTTCCCCACCCCCCTCTTCCAGACCAGTCGTAAACATGACACCCCGCTGGGAGATAAGAATTCTGAGAACAGCGTCCTCTTGCCCACCCCCCTCCTTTTTCCGCGCGTCGCTACATCGTTCAACAGTACTGCTAGTGCGCTCTGTTGAGGACAAAGATAACTACGCGTGTCTTTGCCCGCTAGCGAGAAACTCAGGATCTTAGCCTTAATGGACGATCCCCTACTAGAAACTACAGTGAATGCACAGACGTTTCCTCGAAGAGCACACCTCAAGTGAACGGAGAGTTGTTCGTAGTTACAGACAACTGGATCTCCGGAGAGATCACACTCTGTTGTTTCAGTGAAAAAGAGGACAAACGTGGACGCAGAAGGAAAACAGAAGGTTTTTGCTTTAGACTCAACTAATTTTTGAGAGTTTGTATTGCTTAAAAAGCAATTCGTAAATGTCGTTGCAAGTGGCATTAGTATCTTAATTTTGGTACTTTTATTTATTTTTTAAGTGCTTGATTAATTTCGATATTAAAAAAATTGGTTGTCTGTAAAGTCGGTTTACGGACGATAGTTTAACGTGACAAAATCATAACAAAACATTGATGAAATGATTGATCCAGAAGAAAATGAAATATATTTGGCCTGAGACTGAGCCGTAATAGGTATTTGCAACAAAACCATTTAGGCATTAAAAATATATTCTTTGAGGAAGATGTTTTTTTTTTTAATTTTTCTATCATTTTTATGATAAAATCTACCTCTGCATACTTTTATGAATAAAATTGAATCATTTTTATTGACTTATCACTATTTTGTATGGATACAAAGAATGAGTGAAATGAGATCTACAATTTAATTGATAAATTTACTTTTATTTGCATTCATTAATTCATATATATTTATTACTTTTGTAGTGTCAAGCGCGCCGTATTTATTTTTACAAGTACAAAAATGAAGATATCGCAGCGGCCGGGATTCGATCCGTCATCCATTGTATTGATAGTTTGCGATGTTCGCCGCACGGCCACGAGGCCATATTGTAAGTAATTGTTTCAGATGTTATATATATTTATAAAAATTTTGTTTTGTGTTGTGGAAGTTTTAAAAACGTATGTAGTTCGCCATGTTTATTTCTGATAGTGGTAAGTGGGAAATTAAAAATATATTGTTGGCTGCTAGTCGGCCGCCATGTTTATACTAACTTCAACTTCGTTTTTATAACACGACTTTATAATAAATACGCATCCCAAATACACCAAACTTATTTATAATGTGTTACAATATTTTTTAAAACGTTGTGCAAAAGATCCCGCGTGTAATTTGAATTATTATGTGTAACTGTAAAACACTATTGTTCGTTAAAAACGTATTTGAATATTCAACATTACTTTTGAATAACCGTACCGATTGTGCTGAAAATCGGTGGACGATCGTTAAATTACACAATATTAATAATTCAAACGACGAAAATATGATTGAAAAGTCAAATCGATGGTTGTTCCAATCGAGTGGAAGAGAGATGCCACGCATGCGTACAATGAGCATAACAGGACACATCCGTAGTGGGACATCCGTAGTGGGACAATGTGCGTTACGGGACAGTTTTTCGTACGTGCAGCCGGCGTTCGTCGATTTATTGGACGTTGTCACGTCAAAAATGTTGCCAAAATTCCTATTTATTTTTAATGTAGGTTATGTAGATTCAGAAAGATTTGTAAATAAGCGTCAACGCGCATTAGTAGAATTTTAGTGTCGTACGCTGCTTTATCAGTAAGCGATATTCTGGTTCATACCCCCTCTCTCACCGCCACAGGATGGCCTTGAAAACCCTCCCCGCCCACCAGGGGGCTTGCAACAAAGTCTCAAACCATCCAGAACGGCCGCGTTTTATGGGCGAGCATCGCGAGTCTAATCGGTAACCGATAATATCGGAACGCGTTTTCGACGCGTTCTTGCGACGCCGGCGCAGCGCGGCGGTCGCCCTGCGAAACTTGGCCGTGCTAGTATTAGGAGGGGGGGGGGGGGTTGGAAGCGGCGGGCCGTTTGTCAGCTGCGCGCTCGTACGCCGTTTCTCACCAGCTTCCCCGTGCCATTTGGCAACAGCGCGCCGCGAATAATGCCTCGCTAGAGCTCGCGTGCGGAAATATTTGCGTTGCTTGCAGAATCCATTTCCTTGTAGCGCTGCACCCGGGAATAAAGATCATCTGCAAATGATTCAAAATTACTTCCTAAAACTGCTTGGAATGTCATAAATCACAATTAAATATTTTTTTTTTTCGAAGTTGATGTTATAACGTGTTATAAATGATATAAATACGCTCATCACTGACTCACTGACTGACTCTGTAACGCTGCATGAAAACTGTTTTCATGCGCTTACAGTGTAACATTTTCATTTCTCTTTGATAATCTGTTCCTCCTAGCATTGCTGCCGAGTCCTTGGTGCAAAGATAATATGCATGGGAGGCATAGCGTTATATTTCAGCATTTTTAGTGATTACTATATTCATAATTTTCTTAACGGGCACCTACTAACTAGTAACAATACAATAATTTGTTAAATATATATATGTACACTTGTAACTTATTGAACTTAAATATAATTAAAATTAATCAAAGTGTTAGCTTTTTAACGGAACTATTATTTACACAGATAAGCCAATAAAATCGATTTACAGAAGGATGAATTCAATACAAAAAATATATTCATTTTTATTTATACAATGACATCCTACTATACTAAAAGTGCAATGGATTTTTATATGTAATTTGTTAAACAATTGAAACAATAAGGAAGATTTTTCTAAAGAAAAAAATATACTTCACTGTAATTTACTAATTCTTTGAGCGTGAAGGGAAATGTAGCGTATGGAAATATCGTTCGGTTTTATTAATAACGTATAGTTTGTGAAAATTTTGGCATGTACTGCAAGTTCTAAATATTTTCTGTACCTTGTTTGAGCACTGCAAGGAAATATTTTTACACTTTGACCCCAAGTAAGCAGTTTCATTTCAAGTTCATTAACTAATGATTTTCTTTGCATATAGTTGGTTTATAATGAGATCACCACCTGGAAATTGCCACTTGCCGTAAGTTGATTGCTAAGAAGTGTTTGATGACTTTTATATATATGTGTGTAATATTTTTAGCCGATTTTAAAATGACCAGCATTTTAATTTTATCTTACCATCTTAAAAACTTAACCTTCATCGTATGCGCCATTTAGCTTAAAATGAATTTTCGCTATCTTACTACGTCTTCTGACGATGCTTTCGTATTAGAATAATTGTATTAATATGCATTATGCAAGTTTGAAAAATACTCGGAATTTCCTTTCATAGTTTTGAAGAACGCGTTTGTCGCTCACGTCACACAAAATTTCAGCTAGAAATTATTTTGGAGGGGTAGGGTTGGCTTCCCAATCGTAAGTTACTTTAAAGTATCTTCTTTAACTGTTTGTTCTTTAAAGTTAATCACAAGAAAAGTTTAATATAACTTTCCTATTATAGTAGACTTTAATCTAATATATATTATTTCTCTTCTATCTGTTTGCATTTATGTTTCAAAAATAAATATGATATTACAGGGTTTTGTAATTAATAAAAATATATTTCATACTTATTTTAATTTTTTACTTATTTAAATATATCAGACGTAAATCATATATAATACAAAATATACTTAAATAAATATTTTAAATATATAATACCGGACCCATCAAGCATCCATTTTCGAACCTACACAACTCACAATAAACTATTAACTATTAAGAGGACATATTTTCTGGGTTGTTTTATTACCAAAAAATATACTGAAAAAAAAAAATCATAGTTGATGAAATGTTCTCTATGAAATTCAGAACATTTTGAAATATGAAAGGTATCACTTCAGTCTAAATTTTTACTTCCTGCAGATAACTGAAAGCGTGTCGGAATGTCGCATAGCAAACCATCCATGTTTCCTCACAGTGATAGGGATGGATTTGGAGGGGGGGGGGGGGCCGGTGGTCTCGTCTGCATGATTACATGGCGACCGGATGAAGCTCATGCTTTAGCTCATGTTGCTTGGATTCCCGAAACATTGGCTGAAGTGTAGTGTTCGCATTGTGGAAACTTTTTTAAATGATTGTATTTCGTGGAAGTGACTGTGTTTAAGATGGGTTTTAAATACCCAATATTAATTTGTTTTTTCATTTTCTCGTCAATCGCTATTAGTTCAGGGATATTTCTGTAAATCTAAAAATCTCTGATTATTGTTGTAATAGTAATGACGGATACAAAAATTAAATCAACACGGCGTGTGAAAACCCACCTTAACGACAGGGATTCTAATTAATACTTACCAATAATAAATATTCATGTAAACTTACAGATATTTGTAAATTTGTACATTTTTATGAAAACAACTGTATCACGACAAAATAGTGTTCGCAGTAACAATGGGTTCGGATTCTTACCTGTCCATTTATGCTTTGTGTTTACCCAGTACCTACAATAGTTAAAGTTATTTGTAAACCGTTCCTGAACATTTTTCCAGTATTTACTGCACACATAATAAGCACAATAAAACAAAACAAAAGTCAATTATTGAATAATATTTAATCTTTTTCATGTTAAAAAAAACAGCTTGTCTGAAACAACAATCTATACTTATATATGTAGCGTCTGTCTGTACATTTGAGTAATTTTACCAATTTTGCGTGACATATTTTTTTAATGACTCATTGATCCAAAGTCTGCAATTTAAAAAAAAAAAAAAATGTTGTCGGTTTGTCTGTCTGTATGTGCGCTTATAACTCAAAAATGGCTTGAACGATCTTCCTGAAATTTGGAATACAGTAAGATCACGCGGTTGCACAATTGATAGACTTTAAATATAAAAATACTCCAGTTCCTCATAACTATATGACAGTTGTGAACATTGTAACAGATCTTACGATTTATATTGTGTTTTTTTAGACTTTCTTTTATTTTGCGATGGAGTTTTGTTTTATACGATTTTCATTTAATGATAAAATTCACAACAAAACAAATTCAATGTATAACTGACATTACGTAAATTATCTGCGAAGCGTTCGGGTATCGGCTGGTTAAAATATAAAATTGTGCGCCAATTTTCGAAGAAATAATTAGTTTTATCTTGAAAAAAAAACGTATTTTATATAGTTACGAACGTGGGCAAGGCCGCGACACGTGCAGGTGCACAGCTGGCTGACATCATGTGGCCGCGACACATGAGATGTGCAGTTCACACCTGGGTCACCGCTTCCCCTCCCACCAGCCCTCAGCTCCCCGCGCGGCGCTGTTAGTTTGACATCCGAAACCTGACAGCTGCAGAGTTAGTTACACGAGCCGCCGACACGTGTCTCGAGAGATTTCTGCCATCGGGTCGGCGCGAAATGACGCGACTGGCCCCAGCTGCGCTCGTGATTTCTGGAAAGCGCCTGGGCTGATATATAAGACGAGGACGCCGGCCTCACAGTCAGAGAGAGTTCAGGCGGGAGCTTTCCCGCGGCGGAGTTTCCGGGGCGATAGTGCCGCGGGTGCGGCAGAAATGCGAAGTCCTTGGACGAAGGTTCCAGGGCAGGAGTTCAGTGGAGTTGGGAGTTTTCCCGCGGCGGAGTTTCCGGGCGATAGAGCGGCGAAGTCCCTGGACGAAGGTTCCAGGGCGAAGAGTTCAGTTCCGGGCGATAGTGTCGCGGGCGCGGCGGAGTTCCGAGCGAAGTTCCGAGCGAGGCGTCGAGTGGGATCTCGGCGAAAGCATGTGCGACGGCGGCGACGGAGTCCTGCGACGGAGGACCACGAGGGGTGCTGCAGCGAGAGTTGCGCCAGAGGTGCGTCCCAGCGAGGTGTGCGGTGTGTGGAAACGAGTGACTGGGGAAGCAACATTTTTTTTTAAAAGTGGAATTGATTATTTACCATTTTAGAAGATTAATTGTAAGTGACATAAGTAGTGGCCATCAATAAAACTGTGTAGTGTAATAAAAATCTTTAATTGGGCTATCCTTTACGAACCCGGTAAATCGTAACAATAGGAACGTAAAAATAACTACAGTTATGTAACAAATATGTAGCGAATTATTATTTTTTCTTCCCTGTGAAGTGACTTCAACCACGTCAGAGCATGCCGTCTCCTGGCAGTTGCTATCTCCGTGTTCCTCGCCTCGGATGTAGTTCTTGCGCGGGTCGATGGAGCCGACGTGTTGACGCGCCCGCCACATCGCTCTTCTGCCTGACGTCACAGTTGCTTGCCCGCTCGGAGATAGCTCTGGTCACACCGCCGCGCCTGGGGGTCCCGGACTGCGCACCCGATTCTCTTTCGCAGGATCTCAGACGCAACAATTTCGCTCTGCGAATATTTGTGTTCGGATTACGCTGTCTTTGCTACCAACACTTTTATTTTTTTGACATCATTTACACAACCGCACCAAGTGTCCGGGAAATTTAAAGTTCACAAAAGATCTAGCTCGTGTGTATTCTTTTTTTATGATACGTGCGGTATTTTAACTACAATAAAAATAATAAATATTTCTTAGAGAAAAAAAAGTCAAAAATTACAAACATTATACAAAAATTACCATGATTAATTTAAATGTTACTGCGCGAATTTGAATTTTTTTTTGTTTCGACGTGTACTATTCATATCAAATTGCGACCTATTATATTTTAAAAAAAATGATAACTACACCAAAATTTACCCAATTTATGATGTCAGGATATTTCAAGTAAACATTGCAGAAATATTAAGGCGAAGCGATAAGCATAATGGAAAAAAATACATCTTCAGCAATCCAGTTCACAGGCTCACTATGGATACTTTGTCCTTGTATGTCTTGGTCATCATCCGCTAACTTTAAATTATCTCTGGGTTTACAAAGTTCAGATTCCAAGACATAGCTAATTTTGAAAGACTTTGCCAAGTAGCGCCTACATTCAGTCATGGTCCGAAGTACTATTTCTCCTCTGCATTGTTCATACACTATTATTTTAATGCCAACTAAAATGTACTTAAATACCAGAATTGTATCCAAACATATCAGCAAAATGTAAGAAAAAACTTCGAATTTAGAGGGTCCTACAGTCTGTTTGAACCCGATTAGCTCTTGCGATAGGAAGATATGATACATTTTCTTCCCGTTACCATTCCCAAAACTGAAGTTGAAATATCAGTACCAACATGTAGGTATTTCGCATTCTAACTCTTAATCATCGTCAGCTGACAAACAACGATCAAAAATCTTCGTCGAACGTCTACTGTTCGTTAGAACCAAATAAACAAAAATAAAAACTCTTTAAATTACCATGAAGATATAATTTTAATCAAATTCACAGAAAAAATAATTATCAGGGTAAATAAAGTATTTTCACGAGCGGATATTAATTTTTGATTTGCATCTGTTCGTAATTACGTTTGATCATCTGAAATCCTGCACACTGTTTCTTTCACAACTAAGGAATTCGGGTTGGATTCACGAGGGAAAGGTGCAGCTCTTATCAGAGCTATTTTGCAGGTTGAAACATGGCTGACGTTACCGTGATCCGGTAGGTACTTCCGTGCGTTCCGTTGCTACCCCATGCCACCGTGTCCAGTGACCTTGACGGAAACGAGAAGTTAGACCCTTATTAATTCATACATTCATCCACTCATATACTCTTACATTCATCCCTTCATCCGCTCGTGTAGTCACCATCCATACATTCATCATTTCATCCATTCACGAATTCATCCATTCATTTACATATTCATCCATTAATACACTCATACATTCATCCATTTATGCACTCATGTATCCTTTCACTCATTCACTCACATATTCAGCAGTGCACACGTTCATATATTCATCCAATCATACATTCACCCATCCATCCACTCATGCATTCATCCACTCATATATTCATCCACTAATGAATTCACCCACGCATATATTCATCAATTCATACGCTCATAAAGTCATGCATTCGTCCTCATCCATTCGTATTCATCTACTAATCCTATCATTCATCCACTCTATCCTTCATCCATCCATCCACTCAAACATTTATCCACTCATCCACACTGGCCGCCATTCTGTCACTGAGCGGCGTGAAGGGGTGTCACTGCCCGCGCGTCTCGTGCCACGTGCTCGAAGATGACGCAACGCCTAACATTACCCGGTCAGTGTTGGGCAGACCTAGGTGAACACGGGTGAACGCCGAACCCGAAATTTGTTTCAACGATCGTCGGTAACTTTACCCCACGAAACTTGGACAATGCTAGGGTTAAACCCGGGCGAGACACCTAGTTTTTACTTCTTCTTCTTCCAGCACCGACCTGTAACACGTACGCCACGGGCACTTCTTCCGAGGAGGAAGAAGGAGCGACGTAACAGCGGACAGTGGTCTTCACGTCGTTCTGACTTCCGGACCCGCAGTCGAAGTGCTGTCGAGGCCGGGCGATCGTCCACAGCCGGCGCGCGGGGGCCTGGGGAGAAATTTATCGCCCGCTGAATGTGTAAACGACTGCGTGATTGGAAGGCGTCGATATATATATCCCCCCCCCCCCCCCCCGATCTCCAACACCGGCTTCCTGGAGGACGACTTCGGCACTGAGGGTGTTCGGGTCGCCCGGGGATCCCCTGCCCTCGGAGTCACCGGATAGATTTGTAGCAGGCGTTCGGCGCGCTATTTAATTGAATTCCGCGTCCGGGATTCATCTCCACTCAGCCCTAACGAAATAAAAAAAAAAGGAAATAATTTGGTTTCGTATAAAAGGGGGGGATGGGAGGAAATTGAAGAAAACCAATTTCTATTTTCTTCTTCTTCTTTCTCCTACTTCCTTAAAATTTTAGTTTTTACTCTATTTTCTTCAAGCTATGCTTGCACTTTTAGCTTTTATTTTCATCCTATTCGTGGGAACTCTGTTAGCTTTTCGGGAAGTTTTCTTTGGTAATACTTTAGCAATTTTTTTATTATTTTAACTTGTACAATAAAATTAATAAATACGAATTTTTAATAAAATAATTTGTAATTGGTTTCAATCAATGACTTTGCCGAATTCAGCTAATGTTTTTATACCACCGAATAAAAATTTGGTTTGGAAATTAGTTTTTGTAAATATTAAGGTTAGAACTTTTACATTGCACCAAAGTAATATTCAGATATTTGTATGAATGTTTACCGGGGCTATTAATTGTGTTAAGAAGAACCAAACATTGTGATTTTTATTGCATGTCATTCGTCCAAAAAAAAAATCCATATACCACATGTAATCTTTTTAATGCAAATAATCCCATGGAGCCTAAGCCTTATTTATAAATACAAAATATCCCCGTGAAAGCTCCCATGAAACCATTCATTAAATTATTTATAAAAATATTTATAATACATCATTAAAAGCAAAAATGTTCAGAATTAAGAATCTTTTGTCGTGAAAGATTTTGGTGCCCACCTCAGCGTATGTTTTTTTTTTCAACGTACGAAAGGACACCTAAAAAAACTGGGATACACGTTATTAATAAAAAAAAAAACAATTTAAATATTTAATATTAACTACGCTATCCTGACTTGTTTTCTTCCTAAGTAATTGTGTTCTACTTGAAAATTTGAATAAAACTTTTAACGATTGAGTTTGTGCATAATTTTGGCACAAGTGTCTTTTTTAAACGTTTTCAGCATTTGGATAATCTTTCTTTTGGACAATTATACTAGTACCTCCACTGAAAGCTGATGAAATATTTTTATATCTTCCTGCTTGTAATAGTTCTCCACATAAGTATATTGGGACATATAGCATGCATTTTCATATATTTTAATTAACTACAGTGGGTTTATTAAAATTTAATAAATATGTAGATGTTTTGAACGTCTATAAAAATATCAACTGTGTGTTAGTTTGAACGTGACATTTGTTTAATCAATATTCGCATACATACAAACATAAATAAATATATGAATATATATAAAAAAGCATGAAAAAAATTAGGTCTTACAACTTTTTAAATTACAAAGCATGAAGTTGTGTTGTCGCGTTGTGAAATAAGCTAATGAGGATGAAGCACAAAGTTTATTGTAAAGTGTTTGGCGTGTCAATGTTTGGGTAAGTAGTTTAGCTCATTGACGTTATGGATAGCCTTATTTTTTATTCCTTGCCGAGAAATTAACTTTTTATATCCCTCCCGTTGTCATTAAATAAATATTTTTCGAATAGCTTATAGAACTCTCAAACAATTTTTGGTAAAAAATCAGCAACAAATAAATAGTAAGACTGAATTAACTTTAGAAAATTCTCTTTAAGGTTGAATTGAGAATAACATAAACTTATTTAAAGATGTAGGGGAGAGTTGGGTAAAACAGGGTAGTTGGGTAGAACGGGGTACCACTGTTTTTTTCCGTACACGTGCTGCTATCTGTGTGTACGTTTGGTAAGTTACTCATCTACACGTCGTCACTACAGTGAGGTAGTATGAAGTGTCGCAAAGTATTCTTTCGTGCGTAATAATGGAAATTACAAATTTATGATGTTTCACTAAAATGTTTAGCGTGTATTGGCTATACAATATTTAATCACTGGTTGCAGATATATTTTATGGTAAGTTGTATTCAAGTAAAGTATTATATTTGCTATGTTATGCCATAGTAACCGATGTAATTAACGGTTGTTAAGATTTTCTGTTGTCGTTTTTGCTTGAGAACCTGCATGTAGGGTAAAACAGGGTACACAGGTAATGGGTAAAACGGGGTAGTACCCCGTTCTGCCCAACCAGTTTCCTGTTTTAACCATCTTTTCGATCAATTGTGCAAATGACTTTTAAAATTAAGAACAGTTTTGTTGTGCATACTAAATGTTATACAGAGTTAGCTACAGTACATTTATACAGTCAACCAAAAGTCTTGTATCGGTGAAAAAAAAAAATTGGAAACGTAAAAATGTTGTAGGCCCATGTAATTAAATTGTAATTTGACTTTATCATTTTTTTCCTATTTTTATAAATAAGGTGATTTATGCTATTTATAAAATATTAATGTTATATTAACTCTTGAAAGAGTATATATATATTTTTTGATTAACACAAGAACGAACTAGCTGAGAGACATTATTAACTTAATAAAATTACTGTAACTGATTGAAATGACTCGAAATACCATGTCGTCCTATTGTGTTTCCCCCACACTGCACCCATAGGTTGCAGCCCTTAGATATTTCCTTCATGTCCCCACTGATGCAGTATTATAGTGAAGAAGCAAGAAAATGGGTTCGTTTACATCCTGGACGTCCCATTACAATTAACCAGATTGGGAACTCTATGGCGCTGCATTTATGAAGACCGCTTCTATGGAAACTGGGGTAAATGGTTTCAGAAGAACTGGAATATTTCCTCTTTATGCAAGTATCTTCCCAGATTGGATGTTTCAGCCAGCGGCAACAACTGACCGAGCTAACTCCAGGCCTTCAGAACTGAGTGGAAATGACACTGTCGGTGATATTCCACTGACTGCTGCAACAACTGACCGAGCTTACACAAGGCCTTCAGAGTCCCATGGAAATGTCAGTGTTGGTAATATTCCTGGGACATCTGGTTTGGTATCTTCACCAACTGAATCTCGTTTAGGCCTATCTGATAAAAACAATCGAAATGCTTCATCAAACAGTAGCTTCACAATTCCACCGACTACAGTGATGCCGATTCCCCATGCCAAAAGAAATCCTGCAAAAGGAAGAGGACGACGACGTGGCAAGGCAGCTGTGCTGTGCCATATAAGAACGAACTAATTATTATTCATTCAGCTTCACCAAAATCTTTAAAAAGGAAAAATGCTGGTGTGTCAAAATCTCAAAACAGTTCTAAAAAACATAAGAATAAAGAAGACAGCAACAAATCCATACCAACAGTAACTTTGTGTGTGTCTGATGATGATGATGATGATGATGTTCCTTGCATGTATTGCGCAGAACAGTTCTCCACTTCAAAATCAGCCGAAAGTTGGGTGCAATGCTTAAAGCGTCATTCTTGGAGCCATGAAGGATGTGCTGGTGTAGATACAGATGACTGTAGGCCATTTGAATGTGATTTCTGCCAGTTTGGAATATAGACTCTGGCCTTATTTTGTGTTCTGATGGGCCTACTATGCCATGTTAGGCTAATTAAACAATCATATGTTTTGTCAGATATTTGGGTTAACCGCATATGCAAGGCTGTATTGTACATAATTAGGTAGATTATCCTATTAGACTAACCACTTCCTCAAAATTAACAGTGTTGTGTTATTGTTGTTCAAACAATTTTTGTGATTTTCCGCAAACCAATGTTTTTGCGAAGTTTTACTGCAAATACAGAGGAACATGTAAGGCGAAGGCTTAAAATTGAATTTTTTTTAATTGTCATATTTTTACTGACAATTGTATTTATTTGTCATACTACATGTTCTTCAGAATTTTTTATAATGCACATATTTAATCATTTAAAAATCTGCTTTCTGTACCCCGTTTTACCCAACCAGTTGGGTAAAACAGGGTAGTGTGCATACATTCAAATAATGAAAAATCTCTGCAATAATAATATTTCAGAAGACACGGTACCAGTTGCAGAATAAAACTCACATTCTAATTTACGCATGCTGATGGTTTCAGACAGATACAGCAATATTAAAACAATAAATTAAAGCGATTTATACTAAGTACCCTGTTATACCCTACTCTCCCCTACGTAAATTTAACTCGGTTTAAAAATTCCTGATCCTTTAAACCGAAACTTAAAAAATAAAAATAACTTATTAACTTGGATCTTGTTATTTTACTTTACTTTATTTTATTACTGTAACATTTGCAAGTGTAAAATTATTCTTAACAACACAATTTGTTTCTAGAAACCAACTCGTATTTTGTTAACAAGCGCATGTTTATGTGATGGCAGTCTGAAACATTAAAATTAAAATGAACGCCAAATAAAAAAGTGCCTTAAGTTTAATAAAGCTGAAGTTAAACTAAGTTTAGCTAAATTGATTGTCTGCTTTGTGGTGATTAATGGCGATTTCCCGAAGAAGAGGCACTACTTACGAAGAAGGGAAATTTTCTGTGGCATTTCCCCTGCAAGGAATGAGACGTGCTGCTGAGGAAAAGAACTTCTAGGTCGTCGGAAAACAGAGCCGTGAACTGACAAACAAGATGGATAGCACTTCTTGTGCGATTCGAGATTACCAAAAAAATTTTCCTCTCTTATTTCCTATTCTTCCCATTCCTCTGATTCCCTTTCTTCGTCGATCCTTAATGATCCACGCCGAGTTCTCGCTAGGCTTTTTCATAAACTTATGTTCTCTTCGAATCATGCAAAATTACAAGCATTTCAAACTACTAAGTATATAATGAATAGTAGATACATCTTTGAAGGCCAAGTGGTACCTTGGAATTAATGGTGGAAACGGCGTTTCGAAACTATGAAGTAAAGGTCAATTGCAGAAGTCATCTACAAAAAAAAAATAATTAAGTCTTGTACAAAATATGAGTAAACGTTATTGAATTGCACCTTGAATAGCGTAAAATAATTATGGCTTTAAAATTAATAAACAATAAAAATATAATGCATGATTTCATACTTAAGTAAGTTACAAAAATAATAAAATTAAAAAAGATAAGACTATGTTATCTTTATAAATGTAATCATTTACACAATTAATTTAATATAGTTTTTTTTTATTCGTTTCTTTCTATTCACACACTCAAGAATGTGCGCGGTGTCAACACCATTCTATCCATGTCGACCCTTCCACAGGCGGGAAGCTATATGGCGATTTACATTTTCATAATATTTAAATTTTGTAGTAAGTTATGTTGATTGCCCCATAATTTCATTTTCAAATAGCTTTAAGTAATAAATTAGTATTTTTATACGTTAAATATAAAAATAAAAACAACATACTTTCAAAATGCACTACATTCTGGTATGGGATATTTTATTATTATATATTGACATAAAAACAAATCAACCACTCGAGATTGATTAAAAATAAATACATAAGAATAGTTGATGAAAAAAGAGCTATATACTAACCTATCCATTATTTTTATTAAATGGAATGTCAACGTTCTCAGCTTAAGTGCCCCGCCTACCAGGACACACAAAAAACTGCAGAGCTTCAGAAAAAAATACGTTAATAAAAAACTTCTTAACACATAAAAACGATGTCAGTCCATGAAAACCATTTAAGAATACGTTGAGGACGGATCTGTAGGTCTGTTTCGGCATTAGTTTTTTTAGGAGAGTGAAAAGGTCTAAACACGTGTTTTCAGAGGATTTTTTTTAGATATGAAACGTCCCGTAAAGATTCTTGAAAGCGCCCAAAGACCGTGCACTGCACGTTTATTTTTATATCTCTTCCATTGATGTTATGATCACCACTCGAATCTCATAGTTAACCTGTGCACCACAAGGAGATTTCCTGCCAGATCATAGCCTAGCGTTGCGCTAACAGCACCAGCGAACATCGCACTTATCATCCCGCCTCGCTGACACAGCTACACCACTGACCGGGCGGCTCCTTGAGCCAACAGTCATAGTAAGGTAGCTAAGACATTATTAATGCAAGCGTTCATGCCTAACCCACACACAACCCCGGTCCTTAAGTCAGAAACCAGGCCTATATACCACTAAGATCAACTAATAAACTGTACCAGGAGATGATATTAAAAAATGCCTCATAGATTATTCTCCCGAAAAAAAATTGAATGATCCCTATATGTTGAAATATATACACTGCACACCTTAAAATTACGGAACATTTAATGGCTTTTTTTTCTCGTAATCGTAAAACGGTTTTTTTAATTCCATAAAAAAAAAGGAAGTCATATGTGAAACGCGCGAATAATGTGCAGGAGGAAGAACAAAGTGTTGAATTTCCTTGGCCTTCGCTTTAAAATATTGATTTGGCCGAAAACAAAGGGGAAATTAGAGGATCGGGAGCTCACAAAGTAAACTCGATAGGGGGTAGCTCCAGCGAGCTGAACTTCGAGTTCCCCGCCCGCCCAGGTTCTGTAATTACTTGGCCGGGTAAGAAACTCCCTCCCCCCTCCCCAATCTCCCCCTCACCGCTTTCCCTAACGGCCCACAACCTTAGATGCTTCCCTCGCCTCAAAATTTTCTCTCGCGCACCTTATAAATAACCAGGCACAAGTCATTAACCAACTCTAAAACTCGCTCGCCAAGTTTTATCAATAGTCACTTTTTATAAACTCTTCCCCCGCTCCCCTCGTCACCAAAGCCAACTCACCGAGGGTTATAATCTGCAACTGTTACAGAATGGGAAGCTAACGGCTTTTGTGCCCTTTTTAAAAAAAGTTTCTTGGAGCGACATAAAAAAAAAAGCCGTTGTTTATTCAGCGAAATGACTATTTGTTTCGCTAAAAGTTAATTCGCATGTAAGTTGAACTTTCTTTGGTAGCAGAAAGTCTAAATGGCCCAGATGTAATTATAAATTATTTTACATGTGCTACTTGGCAATATTTTTGTGAAAATTAAAAGAAAAAACTCTTTGTTGTGACAATTTTTTTTATGTTGAGAGATTTAATGCACGAAAAATTAAAAATTCTTCGTGGGAAAATAATACTAATTTTATGTAATATGTAAGCTAGATTTAATATAGTATTTTTAGTGTTACTTTAACTTGTAATTGTTTACAGTAATTTTTTTAAATTTTTTTTTATGTTTCTGAATGGTTTGTTCATATCGAATAGAAAACACTATCATTTACATATTTGTACTTGCTTAGTTATAATATGGTAGGTTTTAAAATGTTATGTTTAGTAGAAAATAGTAAAAAGTATATATAACTGAAATATTTGGAACATAAACCATCGTTTCAAACGCAAAAAAAAATTTTGTTTGGTTCATTACAAACATATTACAATCAAAACACTTATGGCTCATTTATACTTTAATAAAGTAGTAAAATAATAAGCAATTTTTTTAAAAACATGAAGATTATTCATTTTACGCGCTAAAACGATGCGTTTATACATCTGTACTTACAATTAATCTTTAATGCAGTAATTTCTGTACCATTTTCGACATAAATTTTAAATCTGGCGATGAGAAATAATACTGAGGCCAAAACAAAAATTCTTTCAAATATTTTATCTCTCTTTCCTGTTCATTTGTTAACTCATCACGCAAAAACATTTTAATGACTTTTGATGAAATTTGAAATCAAGGAAGCTCACATAATAGATAAATATAAAAGCTACATATATTTGCGAAATTGTATTCCTAATGTAATAAACTAATGAAGAGGCAAGTAAGATACTGGTTAGCAAAAATACGTAAACAAAAAATACCACTTACTGTTACTAGAGGTGAAAAAAGTGCATGTTTGATTTTAAAAAGAAAAATAAGTGGTTCCATGTATATTACAGGTCAAGTTTAGAAACTCAGAATGAGTTGCAGGCTAGTTTTGGTAGTATTAGACCAAGTAATGAAATCGTGTTTCTTAATAGAATATATTTTCCATACTTGTTTGCTCTTTGATATTTTTGTACTATTTAGAAAGTGATACAGAAGCAAAAATATATTTTGCCTCTCTAATAAATTCTTACTCCAGAAAAATAATTAAATCCATTTTACCAGAATTTAACATAATAAAAAATATGTCGTGAATCACCACTTAGGACACTTTTCATTCTGATAATTTTAATTGTTCCCGCAGTAAGCAAACTTTTGTTTTCACACATTGATTAAGTATGTAGTTTGTATCATTTAGCTATTTAATGTAAAAATAAACGATGATGTCACCGCAGACGTATCTTAAAATTAAGGTATGAACCAAAACGCTACATCACTTTTAAGGTGGTAGAACACAATGTCTGCAAACTGTTACTACTAAAATTTAAGTCAATAAGTCAAATATTAAAAGCAATTAATGTATGTGCGTTTTATGCAGCGACATCTACGCTTAAAAAATTATAATTTTGGAGTTTATTAGAAAGTTCTACATTAAAAAACTGGCGAAATTGCGCCTATTTAAGCTTAAATCCTTGTAGCATCATTTAGATTATTTAAACATGAACTGACCGCTTAAATACCCACGTGACTTCTAGGTCCTGTCATTTGTCATTGTTGACACAAATTACCAATTACCTCATACTTTACGATCATGTATGAACTGAGAATTGTTTCTAAATTTCAAGTGAGTGAATATGCATACTCAGATGGTAAAAAAAAAGCAAAGCCTATATGATTTACCATTTTTTTTTCAAACTCCAAACCATACACAAAAAACAATTTTCTGTACTCTTACAAAAGAATCCTTTAGAAAGCAGTTGCCATTGAATAAATTGTAATAATACAAAAATATACTGTAAATTTATACAACACATCGCTATGGTTATTTTTGCGTATATGAAAAACGTTTTTTGAAATAATATTAACCTATTTATTACGGAAAGTGGCCCAAAATTTTATATTTTAATTTATGTTTTATTCAAGCATAATTATTGTTTAAACTTTGGAAAAGATAATCAAATAATTACCAATTTGACTTTATCTTTTTTATTATGCTTATTAATGTGTGCAGTTAATACTGGAATGATTTACGAATAAATTAAATAATTGGAGGTATTGGGAAAACACAAAGCATAAATTTATGTGTAAGAATCTAAACACAGTATTAGGCCTACTGCGAAACACTTTTTGTAGCGATGCAGTGGTTTTCATGTAAATGTAACTTTACAAATATGTATATGTAATTTCACATAATTATTTCCGTTACATTTACAAAAAACAATCTACAGTGTAGTATATATGAAAAAAAATTAACCCTTGTATATACCTGCATTTTTTTTGCTGTATT
The DNA here is from genome assembly GCF_032445375.1 of Bacillus rossius redtenbacheri. NCBI lineage: Eukaryota > Metazoa > Arthropoda > Insecta > Phasmatodea > Bacillidae > Bacillus > Bacillus rossius. The sequence goes on along the minus strand of NC_086330.1, from coordinate 22,241,617 downwards.
GCTTTTTTAATAATTTTTGAATTTTTGAACAATTCTTCTTATAATGAAACAATTTTTGAGGAGCTAAAGCGTGGGTGGTGCGCTAAAGTAACCAATAAAGTACGTAAACGATAGTGACTTACAACGCGAAAACCAAATTTTTAAACGGCAAAGCCATACGCACCGTGTCATACATTATTCCAGCAATTTTTTTTTTTCTAAGGAGCGCGGAGTGATTAATGGGGCGTCTAACAAGGTATGAAGAGCGCGGTGAAGGGGGAGGAAGTAAAGTGGGATCGGAGGAAGTCTGGAAGCTGGGATGGAAAAAGAAGGGGGAAGGGAAGATAATAAGTGGCTTGGACTTGCGAGGCGGAAGCTAGAGGAAATGAATGTTGATAAAATATTAAAACGTTGCTCCCTCTTCAATTCATCACCTCCGTCAGCCGCGCTGGCGCGGACGAAGGGCTAAACATGACTAAACTTTCACACAACTTGAAAACTGGTTCCGATAATAACGTGGAATAAATAAAGTTTTTTTTTAACGCCATAAAGCGAGCCCTAGTATTTAAGCAACCCTCAAGTCAATGAGATTATAACAGGTAGCGTTTTGTCACATTCATCTTTAAGCATTCTATTGCAAATTCCTTTTACTTCATTTGGTAACTTATACCGTACTTAATCAAAAGTCGAACTTCAAATAAAACTCATGGAAGATGCTATTGGCCAAAAATCGTAGATGATAAAATTGAACTTTTTGAAAGGTATACTAAAATATTGCCTGAATAAGATGATGGGTAGCAAGTGCCCAGAATTCACGCAAGACCATTTAATGTATGATTCGTTTTTATATACTTTTTGATGCACTATTGATGAAGTTAAATAGCATTGTTCAGCCTAAGGGGAATTAGACCCCGGCATATGGTATTTGCTGTAATCTAAATTTTGAACTATTTTCCACCAATTTTCGGTATGTCAAGGCATTAATCATATCTCCCAGACCTTCTATACCTGGTTGCAAGCATATATTCACTAACAGGGACTAGTCTGTAAGCGCTGTGGGGAAATAACTTAACTACTTCACGCGGGCGGCTACAACTATCATGATAACCACGGCAGTTCACAAGTGTTGACTTCAACAAGTAGTCAAAGCTACTCAACTCTTATGCCAAGTCTTAACAAAAATAAATAAAACGTTAGGCCCCGAAGCTTTAATGCGAAAGGGTATCAAAAATATTTGAAACTGCAAGACGGAAAGGCCCCAATCACCTCAAGACATACAGGGATAAGACATACCAGACAAACGCTGAAAGTCCGAGAAGCGTGTAAATAAGTGATTGAATTTGCTTTCTCCGGGACGGACGGCAGGTCGGTAAGGAGATGTGCCCGCCGTTCTGAAAAGCGCTTGTCAAGGGGAGGCGGGAATCGAGTTTTCCCACCCCTTCACCCCTCGCCAATTTTGCCCTTAATCATCATCCGATGCCACCAGCCACGGCCGCTCGGTATTTGGGCCCGCGCGCCTGGCTGACGTCGCCGAGGGAAATTAAAAGTTTTCCGAGGGCTGAGCAATTGGGGGGGGGGGGGGAGGGGGGTGAAAAAAAGGGAAAGTGGGGGGAGGGGCGTGTGGCGAGTCGGTTTTGCTGCTCGCTCGCGCTGCCGCCGAAGCTCATTGTTAACGGAGACGGGAACACGTCGTGGTAGGAAACCGAAAAAACCCAACCCCTTAGTACCTTCTCCCTCTCTCTCTGGTCTGGCCCGCAACTCTTTTCGACCTTCACTCGAAATTCCCCCTAACTCCCCCCCCCCCTTCCCAACACTATCGACCGCACGGTTCTTTCCGCCTTCTTCGGCGAGGTGGCGCTAGGAGACTAAGAATCGCAGTTGGACGCACGTGAGAGGAATGCGCCCGCCGGTTTAAAGAAATCGCAATGGCCGCCGTGGGTGGGGGGAGGGGAGGATAGCACATTGTACTAGGTAGTCTCAGGCCATGTCGAATTTGGTTTTCCGTCATTACTTCTATTCAAGAGTCATTTCACAAAATTTAAAACTCAATATCTCCCGTGCATCCGTTGTTCTGCCACTAAATATTTTCAGCAGATATATTCGCTTAATGCCATATCGTGGGTGTAAATCCTTGCGCAAGTCTACCTGATTAACTTCGTGTTACACCAATGTTATATCACTAAGTGATTACCTGTTGAAAATATTTTTCGCAGAACGACAGATAGAAGAGAGCTGCTGAAATTAAATTTTGGAATACACATTAAATTAATAAAATATATATTTTTTTAAATATCAAAATGGCGTGTGAGACAGACCCTTAAACGTCTCGTGAGAATCACTACCGTGCGTTTATTTTTTTTGTCCACATATTAGCCTACACGTATAATACGAAACTGGGAAACGAAGTTTAACTAACGCAGAATTATTTAAAAAATTCCGACATGATTGATTACTGTACTGAACCACCTAAAGCAGGCAAGATCGAAGACTGTGATGGCGGTCTGAGACCAAAACGTCACATTATTGGCGAGTAGTGCAAGACTTGCTCACATTTATTTATTTTTTAAATCCAATAAACTTGCTAAATATTGTGTCTCACAAACTTTACGCGGAAGGCTAACGGAAACGTCGTAATAAAATAAATTATCCTGATCAAGTTTGTGGTGCTGATCGAGCGTGATAACGATACGAAAATTGTATATTTTCAACCACATTTCTTGACGCGAATCTACACGCAGTTTCCGAGCCCGCCGCTAGGAATCGCTGCAAGAGTAGCCACGTGGACTATTGAATCATTCGATTAGCAGACCGACATTTCATACCATATAATGAAAAGGCTCCGATAAAAGCGAAAAAATTCTTGAGAAATTTCAAAACCCCGACTTTGAACTTTATTTTCGACAAAATATTTAATGAAAATACTGAAAATTATTCAAAACTCATAAACAGTTAATACTATCAAGATAACCCTTGGCTTTGTGAACTGTAGTTAGTGCCATCCGCCACAGATGGCAGCACTATGGTTACACATTTCCGTTCAATGCGACTTCCGATACATTCACGAAATTAGCTACTCCTACCAAACGCTGTATACCGAGAGATAAGAAGTCACTCATCAAAAAATTGCAAACTGTATTTATAAAATAATGGTCTAGAACTAAAAAGTAAACAAATTTGAAAAAAAAAATTGGCTGTAAAGATTTTAATATCACATAGTTAAAATCTATCATAGCCAGATATTAGAACGAAATATAAGTAAGTGATTATATTTTACATTTGCATAACAGAATGTTTAAAGAATTTCAAAGTACCTTAAAATTAGAATATATTTGTCATATTTGATGTAAAACTGTTTTAATTTTTTAAAACTATACATTCTTTTGGCTATTTCTGCAAATTCAAGGTCTCCCTAGTGTAAATATCTAACCAACAAAACAAAACCCATCGAGTTCTGTCAAGTCGTTAAGTTTCTATTACATAGAGACCTGCAAAATTCGCGGTTTCGATGGCCTTCAGGATAGACAGCACATACCCCTGTACACTCGGGCAAATAACGCAAGTTCATTGGCTGCCGACTTGTAAGTCATCTCAGCTGGTTTTTCTGTGATTCGATCCTTCTTTGGCTGAGGGTTTATAACAGGTTGAGATTCGTCCAGATGAACAGTAAGCCAATAGAAAAATTATCTAAGAGGTATATGTGTTTGAATTCTAGCCTATCGCCGAATGAATCCGCGAATTTTGCAGGTCTCTACGACTATTAGTGTTTTTCTTTTCTTCGTCATTCATGCACGATGAGACCTCTCCTATCCTCTTAAGCCTCTGTGCATAAAGGTGCGGTGGTGAACCTTATCAGACAACCAATGCATATTATGTTACTTATCAGGCCACGTTCGAAAACTAAATGTAGATTTGCTTGCAATTTTAAATAAAGACTAATCTCTGATATTCTTATTGTTTTATTTAATAAAAGTAGACCAATTTAGAAAGGTTAGAAATTGTTGGTAATCATTAAGTTCTAATTTTACTCTATACAACCGTACTTAAGCATTTTTGTTCGTATGTGGCAAGAAAATGAATTAACATTTACTCTTTATGATTTTGGCCTAATTTGTTAAAATTTTCTATCAAAATTTAATTTAAATCTTTTATCTGAAATTATGTTGTGATTCATAGGATTATATTTTCCAATGCTTCATGGAATATAAATACTAATCGTTTCCAATATTATACATAAACATGTTTCATGTAGGTAAATAATTTGCACCTGAGTTTTACTCAAAATATTACTGTTATTTAGTTGCATAATAACTTTTCAGCAAAATATTATAAAAAAGTATTTCGCTGTAGGAATTATTGGGTTTGGCAGTTCTGCATAGCCCTTAGGAATTCAAAATATTCACTCGTTTTACATTTTGATGAAAGAAAGAAACGACAGTTAATTAAAATTCGCACTGCATTCACGAGCAGGGGAATTGAAGCACTGGCACGGAGGCATTGTCCTTTATCTCTCTCAGACGTTTTCCTCGAAACGTAGTGCTTCCTTTCTCTTTTTTTATCCCTCTCTGCCTTTTCAAGCATCCAGTGACGCTTTCAAATGGTATGCAAAGTAGAGAGTTCGCTAATTCTTTTAGGAGGCAATCTCGCTATTGCGATCTTGCTGCTAACTGCGGAAACTCCTCTCTTAAACTGCGCGTTTGCACGTTGGCATGACTGTAGGATGACGTACTTGACGTCCTCTTGTCGCCCGTGGTAAAATATTCAATTTTCCCCCCACCCCCCACCCTGTAAATATACCATGTTTCTAAGGCAAGCAGCGAATAACAGAATTTGAAAAAAATATTCAAGCGCTCTTAAAACACTGATTTTGAAAATGCACAGCCTGGTACTACCAGCAAACGCAGCTTTTGAGTGTTGATCAAATTCGAGGAAGTTATTATTAGAGAATAACTCACAGCGATATAATTTGAAACAATTTTACTGTAAAGCTGTGCTGTGCGTGTACGGTGTGAGTTTATCCCTTCTTACGGTTTTCCGTAACTCGATTAGTATTCAAACTGCGCTAATGGACAGTATCAAGCTTTAAAACCACCCAAATTATTTCATGCTAATTTTGGCAATATAGTAAGTAATCTGTAGAGCTCGCATTCACAGCCACATGTCCCAAATATGTTTTTAAAAAGTAAGAATACAACGTTAGCAAAAAACAAAACAATTCTGTTACATCTGTGTAGGGAAGTAAAAATCATTGTGCCTACGTATATTTATTTACAAATTTATTGTTGCTATGTCAAAAAACTACGAGAAACAATTACTAGTAGCTATTAATGTCGATGTACTAGTTTTATTTACAAACATTTAAAACAGGTTTTTATTAATTGACACACTGTAAAAAATTATTATTTTTATAATATTTATAATAATTTTTGTTAGTTTACACATTTTATTCTTAATAAGGTTAAAATAAGCATGGATATAAAATAAATGTCTTGCCATCCTTGGATGTCTATTTACACCAAATTGAACATCTGGTTTCAAATATTTTTACCACTTTTCGCAAATTTTTTTTGGGTCTTGTATTTAAATTCTGTCTAGGTTGATTTAAATTTCTTTTTGTTCACAGTTTCAGATAAGATTAGGTCCAGTTACGTTGTTTATTTGTGCATGTCAACGATCGGAAAAAAACCTATTGCCACTTAAACTACTTAACAATATAATACACACTATCCTAATCAACTTGCATACACCACGCATTATCCATTCTTACAAACATGATATGTATGGAAGGAATTTAATACCTTTTTTAGATTAGATTTTTCATTACATCTGGAGTTTCACAAACCAAAAGTAAACAGTAGAGTAACAATTTGCTTCAGGTTTGCTTGAATACCTATAGATTCTATAGATACCTGGACTTTTAAATTCAAAATTTCCATATTTTTTGGTCAATAGTGCCAGCTTATTTTGGACTGTGTCTTTTGGGTAGAGATTAAGTAAATAAATAAGTACATAAATGAAGTACTGTAATTTTATTCATGACAAACCTTATCTCGGATATTTCCTATATAAAAAATAACATTGTGCTTATTTTAATATACATGAGTCCAACATAACAAATAAGTTTTATCCCAATAGAATTACGCAAACTATAACTATATTTCATCGTAACGTGACCCGTTGATTTTACCATAAGGTACACAGCAACATTCCACCATTAAATTTAAGTGTCCGTAATAATTTCCCCCAAAAACTTAAAGAATCACACCTCTATGCAATTGTGTTATATTTAACGCATGTGACCCTAAAAACCGCTTACTTTATTACTGGAAAAATATATAACACATAAATATCAATTTGATTACAAAATTATAAAGTTATCTAAGTATTAAAAAAGTTTACAAAAAGAAAATTTGATTTTTTGTGTTTTTTCATAAAATTGATTCTTTGTCATACCGGCCACCTGATTCTCGTTCGTTTCTTGAAATTCAGCTGCTAAAAATAAATGAAAACAAATTTAATCACCAGAAAAATACGAAACATGTAAGTAGGAATCACAATAGCAACTAAACAAAGTAGCAAGGAAATAAGGTTCTACGTATAGATAAGATATGAACAAATTTCTAAATTAACTTTAACTTTTAAAAGTTTGGAAATCAACAATTGGCTAAGTTTTAGGTTCAAAAAGTTTAATATTTAAAACAAACAAAGGCCACTATGAGAATGATTTTACAAACCAATGATACCGGGTATTAAAAATTGGTTTTACAAGAGGAAATATGTGCGTATATGTGTGGGTGTGTATATATATATAATGGCAAATTCCTGACTCATCATCCTGTAGGCTAAATCGCTAAAGGTAGAAAGTTGAAATTTGGAGGGCATGTTAATATTATTACGTAAGTTTCATTTAAGAAAGATTTTTTTAAAATTTAATTATAAAGGGGTAAAAAAAAAGGGAGGTGGGAAAATTTGTATAGAAAAACAAAAAAAAAAAATTACTTGAAACTTAGAATTGATGTTCTTGAAAATTATTATTGATGCTCTTCAAAAGTGTTAATGAAATACATATTTTAGCGTTTTTATTATTTATCATGTGGCAAAGTTTTTACGGGAAAAAAAATATTGTCAAACTTACTTCAAACTTTGGATGATTGCTCCAGACGCAATAAATTAAGATTGTTAGGAAATTCAATTCGTGAAAGGTTTAATGGGGTTTGTTTCTTTTATTTCGTGTCAATAGTAGTAAAACAAAGATTCCTCTCGGGGGTACTTTTATACCTAACCCATAACTAGAGACCGGAAAGATTCGCGGATTCATTTCACAATATGATAGAAACCAAACAACTGTACTGTGTTTATATTGCTTCTCTGATTGGTTCACAGTTAATCTGAAGGACTTTGAGTCAATGAAAAATTCAACCAAAAAAGTATCGATCGCAAGCGTCCCAGTTGACAGGTGACACGAGTCAGTAGCCAATGAGCAGGTGGCAATTGCTCGAGTGTGTAGAGTATAGTGGAGTCTATCCTAGAGATAATCCAAAGCGCGAATTTTTCCAGTCTCTACCCATAACATAATTTATTTCCCAAAAGAGCTGCAGCTCAGTAATACTCTCCCCACACTACCCACCGCGCGACACAGCGCCCGCGATTTTTTTTCCTAACCTAACTAAAACTAAGTGTATTTTGGAGGGGTCCGGGTTAGGGAGGGACCTAGGTAAGTCTCACGCCTAGTCATGCAGGGGAGTGGGTTGCATGCATCATGTGCTAGGAGGGGATTGGCCAGCCATGGCAACGATTGGCGCCATGACTAACTCCCCTCACTCTTAAATCTAGACTATAACTAGAGATAGTTTGGGCCCAGGTAAAACCTGCATAGACACAGGGAAAACCCTGGTCACATTCATGCGGGATGCAATTTGGCATGCATTACGTGTAGGAATTTACAGGAGACAGAGGATGGTCTGGATTAAGTGTTGGTCAGAGTAGAAAAGAATCTACCATGCGGGGGTTGGGCACTTGGACTCGTGATCCGCTTTGTTTTTTATCCAGGACTGGACACAAGCGCCCTTGGTGGTGAGTGGTTACACTGACCACTCACTCCACCGCCAGTCAGCACCTAAAAAACTAAGAAAATAAAACAGAAAAAAAGATAAATGACTTACAAACTAGACATTTCGTTACGAAATATGCTAACACCCAACTCAGGGATGGACGTGCAGTGCTTAAGATAAAACTAATATAATAACTATAAATATTATTTTTTGATTTTTTTAAAAAATTTTTAAATTATTTTAGAAATATATATTTTTGATGACTATTACTTAGTAGCTAGGACTAAATACTAATTTACAAATTTCTAATATCTACTACTATACTACTAGTTAAATATAGAGGAACTGTCGGTGTATAAAGTTACAGGTGAATTAAGCAAAGACCTATTCGCATTTTGGTATTTGTTGCAAGCTTGCAATTAAAAATCCCATGTTTTTCAGAGACACAACAGGCACTGGAGCTGAAGCTTGCCAGGCGGGCCATGCCCATCGTACATAGGGAGTCAGCCCTAACACAATAGGCAGTGAACTCCCGGGAACCAAACCTACCCCTGCGTGCTTCGGACCATTTTGAATCAGCAGACTATATTTTAATATTTTAAGAACATTGAACTATATTACAGCGCCCGCCAGCGAAGCCGCGTCTCCGAGTCCTCCCGGAAACTGACGAGTCTTCACGAAGTCGACACCGGGTCGACCACCCAAACGGGCACGCGCGTGGGCACATGTCTCCGTCGCTGCATGCTATGTCAACTTAGTACATAAAGAAATATCAGGCTTCTCATTGGTAGAGACCTGCAAAATTCGCGGATTCAATGACCTCCAGGATGGACTCTACTACACTCTACACACTCGGGCAAATTCCACCTGTTCATTGGCTGCTGACTTGTGAGTCGTCTCGACTGGGTGGTCTGTGATTCGACACTTCTTTGAGCGAGGGTCTCTAATTGGCCCTCATTACTCCAGATTAACAGTGAACCAATTGCAGAAGCAGCGCTAAGGTATAATTATTTGAATTGTAGAATATCACGGAATGAATCCGCGAATTTTGCAGGTCTCTACTCATTGGTAATAGCGCCATCTATGCATGGCACACGAGGGCGAGTTTTAAGCACTAAACAAAAATCACACACACACATATATATATAGAGGTATATATATGGTATAGTGATGGAGTGATGGATGAAGTGACTTTGCTGCTGTCTGTGGACTTTACACAGACTATTACTGTTGTATAGAGACCTGAAAAATTCGCGCATTCATTTCAGGATAGGCTAGAATCCAAAAAGTTTGCATTTTTGCTGCTTCGGTGATTGGGCAACAGTATATCTGAAGTACTTTGAGCCAATGAAAAAATGTAAACAAAAGAAGTAGCGAATCACGAGCATCCCAGTTAACAGGTGCTGCGGGTCAATAGCCAATGAGCAGATGCAATTCGCCCGAGTGCATAGAGGATCACGGAGTCCATCCTATAGGTAGGGTCTGGAAAAATTCGCGATTTCATTGACCTCTAGGATAGACTCCACAAACCTTTATATACTCGGGGAAATGCCACATAATCAATCGCTACTGACTTGTGAGACCTGTCAATAGGGATGCTTCCGATTAGATACTTCTATGGTTGAATGTTTTACATTGGCTGGAAGTCCTTCAGATAAACTGTGAGCCAATAACATAAGTAATATGAAGGTACATATGTTTGGATTCTAGCATAACGCGAAATGAATCCGCGAATTTTTCCGGTTTCTACCTATAGGTCATTGAAAACGCGATTTTTTCCGGTCTCTACTGAAGAATTCGACCACGAAGAATTCGAGATGACGAGGTTAAGGAGTGCATTAAATTCTCACATCTGTGGCCCTAAATTAAAAAAATAAATAAACTGTCTGTTATAAAAAATACGAGGATCCATTAAAGATACTTAATTTTTACTGGAGAGTTTTCTGAGCTACTAATCAAAATAGGAAACGGAAAATATCCTGAATTCGAAGGAAAAGTGCATGTTTCTCACCGCCTGGCTACAGTAGCGACCATATCAGACCTAATAGCCGCGGCCATAGAGAAGCCATGGTTACTTTAGCACAGTAGACTACATGGTACACAATGTTAGATTATGTACATATTTCAAAGTTATGGTACAAAGACCATGATATTGTTAGTTACACATACAGTACCTTGTTCCATAATTATTATGGTGTATATACGATTATATTGGTACACGTACCATGATAATGGTACACACACCTTTATAACAGTACGCATATAACAAAAATTGGTAAATGTGCCATGACAATTGTCAAAGTATCGTTATAATGGTAAACATACCTTCATCAAAATTATTTTAGCTGAAGGATATTATTTTAGTATTATTTTAACTAGTATGTTAAATTAATAATTTCAAATAGTATTATTTAATTTTATTAATAGTAAGTATATTTTAATTTTTATATTATTTTAATTAGTATATAATTATTTTAATTATATTAGTAAAAAGATTATCTTTGAAAGATTTTTGCAATGGTAGTGCATGACTTGAGGTAAGCTTTTGGACATACGCCATTGCTAAGCACATGTACTTATGTCTGTAGAAGAAAACTACAAAAAACACAAAAGACAAAAACACAAATTAAGCAAAAATTGCTGTTGTCAACAGGATATAAACACCATATAATATTCCATAACAGGAATATGGTCAACAAACAAAGAAAAAAGAAGAAAAATGGACTAACAGGACGAAACAAAAACCCACAAATGATGACAGCACAAAAATATTGAACCCAAAAAAATTCAGCACAACAGTTGAAACGAGACAAAAAACACGACAAAACGAAAAGACGAAACAAACACAATAGTTTTCCAAAAACAGAAAAGAACGAAGAAACCCCACAAATGATGACAGCACAAAAATTTTGAACCCAAAAAAATTCAGCACAACAGTTGAAACGAGACAAAAAACACGACAAAACGAAAAGACGAAACAAACACAATAGTTTTCTAAAACAGAAACAAGCCACGTTTCGGGAACTGCTATCGGCTTCCGTCCTGACAACAGCAATTTTTTTGCTTAATTTGTGTTTTTGTCTTTTGTGTTTTTTTGTAGTTTTCTTTTACATACATACATGTGCTTAGCAATGTCGTATGTCCAAAAGCTTACATCAAGTCAGTTAAAAGATTATTATCAAAATGATAATAGTGTTACGAATACCGAAATGCTAGTAAGTGTGCCAGCACAACCCTGGAGGGGGCTGCATCCGCGCGCCACGGGGCGACGCGTAGCGGGACGTGGCTCGACCAGCGACCGCCACTTCACCGCGGCGGAAGGCGCCCGGCTCACTGCAGACTCCCCCCTCCCCACCACCCGTGGCCGGCACTGCGGTCCGTGGGAACCCCCCGGCGCGGCGTCCGTAAGCCGACACCGCCACCGGATCCCTGCGTCGGATTACAGCGTCGCCGGAGACTATCCGCGCGGCGTGACGGCCGGCGAGGGAGGGATAGTACCGGGGCTCGCGCCGGTGGTCGCCGGCAAGATGGCCGCCCTGCTAGGGGCGAGGGTGCACAGCGCCTCGGATCACTCACGTTCCACCAGGGGCATGCAGTTTTCCGCGAAAAGATTCCGAGAGTAGACGAGAGTTAAAACACTGTAGTATTGTCTGTGTTTCGTGATTGGATGAGTTTCTTTCAGGGGACTTGTATACTGTTACAACACCAATAACTAGGGACCGGAAAAATTCGCGGATTCAATGACCTTTAGGATAGCCTCCATTATCCTCTGCATTTCTCAAGTAAAAACGCGTGTTCATTGAGTACTAAATTGTGAGGCGTCTCCACTGGGTAGCTTGTGATTCAACGCTTCTTTGGTCGATAGTCTCTCATTGGCCCAGAGAGTTGCAGTTAAACTGCGAGCCAATAGCAGAAACAGCAGAAATGTACACAGGTTTGAATTTCAGCCTATCACGAAATGAATCCGCGATTTTTTCCGGTCTCTAGTTAATTCGCGAATTCATTTCGTGATAGGCTAAAATACAAATAGTTATACCTCAGTGCTGCCTTTGCTATTGGCTCACAACTCACCTGAATGACTCTGGGCCAATTAGAAACACCCAACCAAAGCTGTATCGAATCACAGGCTGCTACGTTGGGACGTCTCACAAGACAACAACCAATCAGTGGGTGACATTTGACCGAGTGTACGTAGAAATATGGAGTTCATCCTACAGGTCATTGAACCCGCGAAAATTTCCGGTCCCTACCAATAACATTAATTTAATGCGGAAGAAAACGCTCCCTGATTGGCTGAGTTAAATAAGGCAGTTTGGTTTCTTGCAAGTGGCCGCCATTCACAAAGAAGAAACCGCTGGTGTGGGTATAGGTTGTTGCAGTCTAACAGGCGTTCAGATTTTTTCACGAAAAAATGCGTGCCCCTACGTTTCACCAATTCATGACCGAAAACTCTGCGCCCAAGTGCTTCTAACTTCTAAGTCAACTGCATTTTGGGAAAAAAGATCTTCTTGAATCTGTCCAAGTTGAGCTGCCTCTTAAAGATCAAATTTCACTTCAAATCGAATTAAACTCTTTAAAAGTTTTTGAACTTTACTTATTAGGGCCCGCCTTTTCAGGGGTATGTTTGTGCTAGTGAGGCGGGATGATAAGTGCAAACCTCGCTGGTGCTTCAGGCGCGGTATCGCCTCTAAGTGCTTAGCCCTGAACTGGCGCACAGTGTTCTCGTTGTGCATAGAGTGACTATGAGATTTGAGCAATAAACGTGCCTAACATTAATTTTGCTGTGAAATTTATTTCTAATGCAAATTCCCCGAGTGCTTTCAAGAATCTGCCCTGGGGTTTTTATGATTGCAAATTATTCTGCAAACACGCATTTTAGACATTTTCACTCTTCTCAAAAATACAGTTTGTATACCAAATACAGCCCTCAGCATATTCCTAAATACTTTTCGCAAACATACAACACTCGGATATATGGATTGGTTTTAAAAGCGCATGGTTTTTTGATGTGTAACTTCTTAGCTCACGGTACACGGCATTCGATTGGAGTAATTAGGTGAATGGAACGGAAGTCGACTGGAACGGGAATGTGTAATCACGGTGCTGCCGTCTGTGGAAGACTCAAAAATTTCTAAAAAATATGGCGGACCCGCGTGATTCATCCATATATATATATATTGTATTCATGAACATTGCCGAATTCACGTCGCACATACTTATTAAAAAAATAAAACTGTATGGTAGTACAACTATCCTTTAATAATTTATGTTGTAATTTAAAGTCATAAAATAAATAATTCCAACTTTAAAAATATTTTAAAATCCTGATATTTACATGTAGAATTTTGGATGTGTAACATTTAAGCTTTAGCATTTGTGAGAGTAATTTCGTTAATGCGACGGAAGTCAAGGAACGGAAATGTGTAACAACCACGGTGCTGCCATCTGTGCCTGATGGCGCGAACCAAAGTTCTCGAAGACAAAAGAATTTACTGAATTTGAACAAGATGGGTGGTATTTTAATAAAATTCCTTGTCGAAAATCGGTCCAAAGCTGGGGTTTAGTATTTTTTTCAAGTCTTTCCTCGCTTTCATTGCAGCCGTTTTATTGCATAGTTTAAAATTTTGGCCTGCAAAGATAATGATTAGATAGTCGACGTAGCTGCTACGCAGCGAATTATAGCGGTGGGTGCGGAAACTACGTGTGATTCGAGTCCAGTAATTTTGTTTGAAACACGATTTACATAAATTAATAACTGTCGGTATTATTTTTAAGAATTCTAAGTTGACTTTCGTTTCTGAGTTTCGTGTTTTATGTGCATTTGCTCTTTACCGAGATTTTACAGGTATGTTACACATATGTGGCGAGTAGGACTGAAAGACTCTCTCACAAATTTATTTGACTCTTAATAATTACTAACTGTGATCATAATGTCACTCATAGTAATTTATTGCATTGAACAAAAAGTAATATTTTATTAAATACATTAAAATTCTATAGGTTATAAGTATTTTATTTTATTACAATGAAAAAAATTGCCGTCGTTCGTAAAATGGCTTTAAATAATTCGACACTTGTGATGGCCTCAGTATAATATATGGTGTCATTCCATAACGTGGGAACGAACCACCACCAGTCCGACAAAATTCTCGCAAAAATAAGAATCTTGCATTAGCGTTCTTAGTTTCCAAAGAAAATTCAAAGTTTTTGTTGCTTATAGTTAAAAGTCCGGGCTATTAGCCCTGCATATTCGTTTATAATTTCAGTAATGCGTTGTGGGTTGTCTTTTTACCTACCACACTTCAGAAGGCGAAGTTAAGCCATCGTGGAATCATTTCGTCTAGTACGCCTCTCTCACGTCATGGCTACCTGGCCTCTGCGATGTTAGGTAATCCAAGCTAGCCTCCAAGCAAATCAACTCTTCACAGTTAACAACGTCTGAGTTCTAGAAAATTATCTAGCCAATTAGACGGGTGTCCGAAATCTCTTGGTTTGGAGTATCCCATTTGCAAAACATTCTTTGGGGTCTCGCCAAAACCAATGTATCGCAGCCTCCTTCGCATCGTCGTCCAAAATAAACAATCTGCTGAACCCCTGCGTTGTACAAATGCTTTTGGATAATTTTCTTTTGTTTTTGTGGCGAGAAGACTGTTGCGACCTTCAGAAAATTAGAACAAAAGTGTACATTCTCAATGACAGCAGCTTCATACATTAATGTTTTGATTACGTAAAAGCGTAGTTGTTTATTTAACTATATAGCTACGGATGATGGTAAAGTGAGTTGATTTTCAATTACTTACGCTTGTAAATATTAGAATAAGTACAAATTATGTCTGAATTGTATAAGTCGGAAACACGTTGAATTTAGCATTAAAAAAAGTTTCCATACAAATATAATTGACAAATTATCATACAGTTTCCATACGTCTAAAAAAATTACATACTTATCAGTTAGTCAGTTATAGCTTCTGAAAGATATACCTAGCGTGTAACTGTAAAAAAATAATTTTTGCTATATATATTATATATATTGACTGTGGTAGATTTCATGGTTGACAATATATTATTAATTAACGTCAAGCTCCGATGACATCACTTTTGAAACTTAATATTATTTTCTCATTTGATCGTTGGTTACACGAAAATAATGTTTGCTTGCTTTCAAACTCGCATTTCTAAAGGCTATTTTTATTTATGTGAAATATATTCTTAAAAATACTACCTAGTTTCTATTAATTAAAACTTTTCACAGTATGTCAAAATCTTTCACCATTAAAATATGTTGTTTTCTTTCTTATATAAAAATATTTTTTTTTGACATTTTGTTTTTACAAGTAGGAGGAAAGAGTAGTTAATCTGCCGAAACATCTAAGGTACGAATAACGGAAAGATGTATAGATATGTTTCGACAGTTTTTATGCCGTAACATATTTTCTTTTAATTTTCAACATTTGGCACCGTTAAAGCATAGTAAATATGATATGGCCTTCTATGTAATATTTACCTTGACCAGGGTAAAGAATCCTTGCCAAGCGACACAAAATTTTAATGGCATAAAAAAAAATGTTAAACCAATAGGCCTATTGCGTCCACCGGTTCCCATTCCTCTACCTTAAAGAAAGTGTTAAAAAGCTTAGTAATCCCGCCGAAATAATTTTGCAGCGAA
Source organism: Bacillus rossius redtenbacheri (assembly GCF_032445375.1). Taxonomy (NCBI): domain Eukaryota; kingdom Metazoa; phylum Arthropoda; class Insecta; order Phasmatodea; family Bacillidae; genus Bacillus; species Bacillus rossius. Next base: position 22,225,924 of record NC_086330.1, on the reverse strand, counting down.
TGTTATTAACAATGTTCGGTGGGGGAAAGGGGGAGATATTTAAATCGCGAGCGGGTCTATGACGTCATCAAAGGGCAATGAAAGTGTAACGTTCAGAGGGCAAAGTTAAGTGTAGTATCAGTGGTAATGTTTCCTCTTAGTGCTGTTATAAACAGGAAAACCAGAAAATTCTTTTCAAAAAACCGTTCTCTTTGGTCCAGATTCTGATAATTTTCTTTTAAGTTTCTCGCATAGGATGATGCCTTCGGAGAAAGTGTCAGCAAAAACATTTTTTTTATACTAAAGTTGTATTTAAAGTAAGGCAATATCTACTGGATAAAAAAAAAATTTAGTTGTCTGTAAAGTCGGTTTACGGACGATAGTTTAACGGGACAACGTCATAACAAAACAATGATGAAATGATTGCATACTTTTATGAATAAAATTGAATCATTTTTATTGTATTATCACTATTTTGTATGGATACAAAGAAGAAGTGAAATGAAATCTACAATTTAATTGATAAATTTACTTTTATTTGCACTCATTAATTCAAGTATGTTTATTACTTTAACAAACAGATTATTTTATACTTTTATAGGTACATGTTTGCTATTTAACTTCTTCCAATCTGTGTTATTCTGTTAAGGATAGGACGATGATAGGAAAAGTAGGAAACTAATGGGAGTGTTTCAAGATTAATGTGCCTGGAAAACGTCAAATCGATGGTTGTTCCAATCGAGTGGAAGAGATATAGATGCGGCGCAAGCGTACAATGATCGCAACGGGACAATGTGCGTAACGGGACACTTTTTCGTGCGTGCAGCCGGCGTTCATCGATTTATTAGACGTTGTCACGTCAAAAGAAGTACGTAACACATGATGTTAAAAGTTAATGTGAGTACACTCGCGTGATGTTGAGTCGGTGGTCCATCTCCCTCCGAGCACAGAAGACGCGCTATCTGTGGAGTTTCACTTCAGTCGCGCCGCGGCAGCCACACGTAACCACGTGTTATTTCTTTTTTTTTTTACCTCGCCTCCCCTCCCCGCCTTACCAACCCTGGAAGTCATCACATCGTATAGGATTGTGGTTATGACGCGGACCGGCAAAGCGCGCCATCTCTCACGGCGGGGTCTCGGCGAAATGTCAGAGTCCACTTGGCCACCGCGGCTAGGCGAGCGGGAGTCCTTCCACTTCGGCGCGCGGGGCAGGTGGGTTGGGAAGGGGGGGAGGGGGAGTGATTAAAAGCTGGGCTAAAACGTGTTCCAACAGTTTTGTGCCAAGAGCCTCAAGGCCCGTGCGTGCCTGTGCCTGTGTGTGTGCGTGTCTGTCTGTCTCTCTCTCTCTCTCTCTCTCTCGCTCTCCCGTCGCCGTGTTTAATTTGGAACGCGTCCAGCTAACGTTTTATTTCATGATCAGGAAGTCGGGCTGAAAAACTTCTTCGAAAGGACTGTGCAATATGCACGTGGACTTAAAGGTTACACGGGGAAGAATTAAGAAAGGATATTGATCAAACCGGCTATCAAAAAATCTTTAAACTGTTTTACGAATTATTTTAAAAGTTCTATAACATACGTTTAAATTACCAGTTACTAGAAGTAAATTTTTTGGTCACACTTATGTTAATATACTTTTAAAATACTAACCAATGATGAAAGTTGGTTTTCATGCCAGCGCACGAGCTCTTTAAGACTTCAGGTTAGTGCAGGAGTGCATTAAAATTTAGCTATTCGCCTATTATTTTATGATTTTACATTTACATTTCGAGAGAACTTTTTATTTAGAATATCTGATGGTATGGTTGTGTTTTTTTTTTTGGCTTGATTTCTACTTTGCCATGGGTCACGTATAAATGTATGGATGTTTATTATTATCGATAACAGCATTTGTGGTAAGCGTGGACTGGATTAATATACCATGTCAACCATGTCATACAATTAGGCTAATTACTAAACCATTAAGCAATTGGATGTTTATACTTTTATTAGTTTTGTTACTTGAATAAAAACGTACAATCCTGAAAACACATTGGCGAATAAATGCACTAATACTGTTGAAGATTATGCTGCCACATATATTATGCGCAAAATTACATAAATGTTTTACAGCTTGGGTTCTGTGTTTGAAGGGATAAATACGTACTGGAATTCTATGGACCACCGATTCATCATTACACACATGTACTTTCATATATATATACGTATAATATCATGTATACGTTTGTTAATATATATTTCTTTACTTTAAATACAATGTTAGTGTAAAAACTTTCTCCGATAGCATCAAGTATGCAAGAAACTTAAAGAATATTGCCAGAATATGGACTAAATATAGCTGTCACTTGAAAAGTATTTTCAAAAATAATAATATCCCGTCACCTTGTTTATAGTCACACTAAGAGGCAAAATTATCACTAATACTACAGTTGCTAACCTGAGCTCCACAACCGTAATTACATAAACCTTCACAAATTCTCCACGTCTGATTACTCCACTTCTTACACCAGCACTAAAATATACTCCAACGTGCCTTTAAATTAATGAGCTCAAACGTTTAATAATTTGCTACAAAATTCCCACAAACTTCAGTTTGACTGAAACCATGTTCACTTTGAAAGCGTATTTTCACCGCATGTTTGAAATATGTGGACAGCCTGCCACTCTTACACTTTGAATTACAACAATTGATTTAGAACGCTAAAGGCCAGTTAAATATTAAAAGAATAGCCTACTATTATTGAATATTTGAAAAGCATAATCCGAATTTATTAGTAAGTTTGTATTTATCAACTACTATGTACACTTTTTTTCTCCTAAATTACAACAGTGTTAATGACTGTCCACAAATTAATCACACCTTTGTGAGTCCATTTTTAATTCTCCCCACTGGGGCTCTGCTCGACAGTGGCTGTCTATTACCGCACACCTCTGTCCCGACACACTGCCTCGCCCTACTCGCTCGTCCGCCGCGCACACAACACCCGGATGCTCTGATATTCGCACGCGAAGCCCGTCTCTCGTCGCCCGCTATCGCTCGCCACTCGCCCTCTCCACCCCACTCCCCGAGGATCCGCCGGTGCCGCATCAGGTCGGCGTCGCCTCGCGCGCCCGCTGGCGTCAGCCGTGGGAAGGTCTCGTAGTGGCCCGCAGAAGTGCATCGTCCTCCCAACCCCACCGACTTGACCTCTCGAAACTTCCAGAACAGTGGCTTACTAGTTGCGCCAATCCACCCGCAGGGACTCCGGGAACCTGCCGAACTCTCTGGAGAGACAGTGAGACGCCCGGACTCCGCGGGACAGAAATAGGCCTACCAATGGAAGGTCCGTTTAGGTACTAATAATTGTGGAAGCGGTAGGGACGGGCGTTACCTGTGTCATGGTTGGGTTTCCCCACACATAAGCGTGCTCCAGCCATCTCTGAGCTCTTAGTAATAACATATAGCAATAACAATTAGCACACAGGATATATGTATATAATGTTTTACCTTCCTGTTCCATTTTTATTCCAGAAATAAAATAATAACGCGTGTTTAAAAGTTTGATTAATATGTTTGAGCAGTAGTTTGTCAAGTTTTTTTAGATAGAAAAAGATTCAGTTTTGCTGGCATAATCTAACATAATTGACTATTTACAGTAGATTTTTAATTAAATAACTTCTGCTGGATGACTACTTTTAAAACTTAATGAAAAAAGTAACAATGTCTTTAGACAACATTGGAAATATATTAAATAAGTAAATTGGGAGTTACATGAAAGACAAAAAAGTATTATTTGAAGTTGGCAACACTACAATTTAGTACTTTTTACTTGGCATTGTAATGTAATCACTAAAAAATATGGGTTTTATATCTTCATCATAAATTGGCTACTAACAGGAATGGCTGCTTTTATAAAGTCAATACCTAGTATTAGACGCGAAATAAACACTTCTTATAATTGTAGGGCCGTTGAAAATATTTGGCAAATATTATCGAAAATTAAATTGGTTGAAATTAGTACTTCATATTCTTTCTCTGCACTCCCAATTCTCTTACAAGAATAAAAAGACTGGTTTGTTTTCAAAACGCCAAGCTTTAGCTAAACAAATTTAGATTTACAACTTCACAACATAATACATTCAAGTATCCCGAAATTTAATACAGAAAAGAGAGAGATATATATAATGTGTGTCAATCTACTCTATAAACGTGCGATGATAATTTTGTCACCGTGTTTTCGATTTACGTGCCCATGTGGTGGAAAATGTTGTGACAGCTCGCACCATTAATTTTCGAATGACCTACGATGAATAATAACTTCTTAATAGCCAAATTCTTCGGTCTTCAACATAATCACGGATATTCTGGCGCTCGAAAAAAAAATCACCCCTACCTTGACTTGCCTTGCAGATGTAAGACATCATTATCATTTATCAAAGTTATTGGAACGCGACCACGCCTATAATGCATGGTCGCAACGTACCTAATATTTTTGAGCTGTGTATCATCTTTGTTTCAAACTGGCCCACTCCCAGTCTAGAAATTTACGACCCCAAAGCTGATACACAAGTTGCTTGAAACACACAAACCAAACTTCGAGACGGGGAGGGGGGGGGGGAGGGGGTTAGAGTGATACTTAGCGCAAAGCCGTGTGACTCATAAAAATACCTTAATTTTTGCTTTGAGCCACGACACTTTTGGAAGAGAGGGCGGACAGAATCGAAATGAGTAGAAATGTATTGGCGCGAAGAATGTTTTACCATCTATTATAAAATATAAAGTGGCGAAAATAAAAACGACATCTTTATTTTCCACCAGCGTTTGATATAGTTCACAAATTTTTTTCCTCTTATCCGGGGTATTTGCTTGAATCACAATAGTACGACAGACGCAAAATGATGATCTCGAAGCTAATAAAATATTTTTCTAACACGATTTGACACCTTTATGACGTCATCGGGACCAAATTCACACACTGAAAAAAACTTTCCGATAAGAAAGTTATTTTCATTTATGTTGAATTGCGGGCGTATATTTCCTGATATAATCTTGAGAATTTTAGTTTTTGAATGTTCGTAAAACTTGTGGATTTGTAATGCAATCATTGTTCGTATGATTTTGAATTTTTTTATAAATTAGTTTATGAAACCTTTTTAATACATTTATGCACCTTGATTACAATTTTTTTTTTCAAACGGGTTTATATCTTTATGACTGGTATTATGAATTGCGTAGCTATGCAATGGGCGGACACATTTTATATCGAGACGCTTGGTTCTATTGTGGTATTAAGGGCTCCGCCTACCCGGGAACACATACGATGCGCAGAGCTTCAGGTAAAACAAAGCGATTTCAAAACTACTCAAGTTATCCGAGTGGTGTCTGCTTACGAAAAGCATTTAAAAGTTTTCTGAATTGATTTCGAATTAGGTTTGTTAATTAGAATTTTTAGAAGAGTTAAAAATAGCTAAAACGCATGATTTCAGAGTAATTTTTAGGCGTAAAACAACAGGTACATATTCCGTGAAAACCACTTGAGGGACTTGCATTGCACCTTTATCTTCATTTCTCCGCAAAATGATGTTACGGTCGCCGCTCGAATTTCACAGAAATCCTGTGACGACGAGAAGACTGCGCGCCAGTTCGCGCTAGAAACACCAGCGAGAGTCACGCTTATCATCCCGCCTCACCGACACAAGGTACAACCCTGATGAGGCGCGGCACCCCTTCAGATGCCGCATCGTGTTTCTTCGCGGACGTTGCGATTCCAGCGTCTCCCGTGGATCAGATCAATCTCGCGCCTGTTTTCGCACACCGCCGCCGCGGGGACTCGGCGTTGATTGGATATCGCGTCGCCGGGCGATGGAGGAGTATTGTGCGGTGACTTCTTGCTGGCGGGCGCGAGTTCACCCGCATGCCGACACAGAAGGCGAACTTCTGCGGCGTGCTGTGCCTTCTCATCTCGCCAGACACACAGCCGGCCCGCATTTACAACTCCTTGGCTTGCCGGCATCACACAGATTAAAAATAATAAAAGGTGGTTGTCTGTAAAGTCGGTTTACTGACGATAATTTTACGTGATAACGTCCTAAGAAAAACATTGATGAAAAATTGCATACTTTTTAAATTTTCAAATATTATTGACAGTTTTTTTTTTGCAAATTTAATTTAAATAATTTGTTTAAATATAATCACGAACAATTAGTTAAAAAGCCCGCCTTAACCTGTTTGATATTATAGAAGATTTTACTCGCACGGTTGGTTTGGCCGGTTATAGCACGCTCGGCTCAGGCGGAACGTGACAATGAGTCATGCTTTTTCGTGCGTGCAGCCGGCGTTCATCGAATTTATAAGACGTTATCACGTCAAAAAACAATTTTCTTTACTTTCCACAAAAGATTCCTTCTGAAATCAGTCGCCAAAAATTAGTTTGTAATACTACAAGAAATATATTGAACATTGTTTTTCACAACACAATACTTTTTTTTAAATCGATTTAACACTAAGTATTTTTTTTTCATTTTGTCGCATAATTTAATAATTTCATTGATGTATTCAAGTATTATTTTTATTTTAAACCTTGGAAAGGTAATCGAGCATTCAATAATTTGACCTTATTTTGTCGCATTTTGCTTATTACGAGGACAGTTAATGCTAGAAAGCCATTCAGGAAACGGTTTGCAAATAATTTTATCTATTGTAGGTACTGGGATCACACAAAGCATGAATTTCCGGGTAAGAATCCGGAACCCAGTTATACTGCAAATACTATTTTATAGTGATACATTTGTTTTCATGAAGATGTACAAATTTACAAATATCTGTAATTTTCCATGAATATTTTTTATCAGTTTACAAAAAAATATTACGGTGTAATCACCGATGAGGTCGCATGAAATTTCCCCTGCTAGATACACACACTTAATCTCATTCTTGCACATCAAAGTCATTGCGAAGTATAATGAGAATGACTGAACATGTAGATTGCCCAGTTTGTCACCTACTCATAAGAGGGTTGGCAAATAGCTGAGAGTAGTATCTCACGACATACAACTCCAATAAAAATGGAAATGCTAAAATACGGAACCATTTGTTATCAAGCTCCACTTCAACACGTCCTCATTATTTAAAAACAAATAATAGTTTGATATCTGATTCTCGCGGCAAATATGAAGTCCCAAAAAAAAATAATGGTAATTACATGAATAATATTTATCTTGAAATTTCGCAGGTGAATAATAGTCAAGCAGTTAAACACATTCAAACTAGTCATTTGCATGTAAAACTGAATACAAATGATTTGCTAACGCCAAATATGCAGAGGCAAAACTTTCAGCACGTGCTACAAAATTCTGCAAAAAATAAAAAATAAAAAATCCTATACCTGCAAAATGCAGTTTTTGGTGTTATGCAGCAAACATTTAAGTTACACATAAATGGGTTGCGTGTTGCTGCAGTGTAGGGATTGATTATTTCGTTTAAATTTGTGATCAACCAGATAAGTGATGCCTTTTCACATCTTAACATGAGCATTTAGTCTTTTCATCGTTCTAAGCTTTAGAAGAACACGTTCAATTTTAAAACCACTCAAGATGTTCAAATGTCTTTTATTTATGAAAACAATTTACTACATAACCAACTTCAAAAAATTTTGTCCCTAAATATTGGAAAATGTTCGGGCCAGTTTGAAGCCTAGTATTGAGAGACAATTCCGAAATATTTGCACCACTTAGTATTTGAATTCGCTAACTCACACTTGGCTAGGATAATTCTTAAAATGGTAAATTTGATTCACGTTTCACTAGTCAGCTTACAGATTTGGATCCAGTAGCTACCTTAAAAAAAAAAAAAAAAAAAAAAAAAAACAGAATTACATAAACTTTTATATTCATTGCAATTTGTAACTTTAAAAAATAATCATTGATATATTTAAGTAAATAATCTATCATTCGGGTTTCAATTTTTAATATTTGTAAAGACACTGACACACAAAAATTACAATTTAAATCACTAAAATGATTTCTGTTTACTTAATAAACACAAAAAGACGAAATGACAGAAAGTAGTAAAATAATAAATATAATGGAAAATATTTTTTTCCAATTATGTGGGCTTCCTAATTTAACTCTCCATATATCCACTCTACAACGGCTGTTGTAATTTGAGACTTATGTTAAGCTCTTCGCTACAGAGAATTCAAATTAATTAAATACGCAATCGTAGGTGGCATTCATATTTTTCTGAGAAAATGGCCTCATTTCCATACATATTTTGAACCAAAAATAGCTGTTATGGAAGCAACATTCCCCTCCCCCCCATACACCTTCACAGTTATGAACGTAGAGAAAGCCACACAAAGCTTACGAGTTGAAGGGAAAGTATTATTCTAAGAAATTTTAATTAGAGAATTTTTTGGCGAAAGATCTGTCTTTAAAATCCTACAAGTTCGGTAAAAAAAAATGCTGTGTGGAGGGAGGGAAGGGCTTTAACCAACCAGAATATTCACTAAAATAAAAATAAATAATTTAACTATCCATCACGCAGAGTACACTCGTAATACTCGTATGCTATAACAAAAGCCTTCGAGATCGAAATGTATTCGGAACCACTAGATTACTAACTAGGCTATCATAAATTATGTTTATTACTGTGTTGGATTTATTTCATTATATTTATTGACTAAATAATACAGCACTAGGCTGATTTTAATATTTACCTCGATTTTCTTTCCTTTTATATAATGCAGCCAGAGGGACTAAATCATCGCTGAAGGGCATCACGCATGCATTCCCAATAAATCATAAATTATGTTTATTAGCAGGTTTTGAAGTTGGTTAGCAATATTCAAATATTTTCAAAGTGAAAAGTTTTTTTTTCTTTCACAGTCGGTGGGGTAAGTCGAGGCTATGGCGCATCAGAGAGTAACGAAAAACTAAAAGTGCAACTGTCACTAATGGTGCGCTCTATAGGTGTGGGAGACAGTAAAGCGGAATAACAAATAAAGTAGAGAGTCAGACAACTGTGAGACTCTTTGCAGGTTTCCCGTCGCCATGTTTGGCACAATTTTGGAGTAAATGTGTGAACATCCGTAGTGTATATTAATGTGTAGTTTTATCGTTCTAGGGAATTCCTGAATACAGTGTTTTATCATTGAAGTGTAAGAGCACGCACGCACCGACAAATTTGACATAGTTGTTTTTGCACCGGGGTATTTTCAACCACTGTCTGCTCTTTGACGCGACAGTAATAAAATTGCTTCTAGGAGATAAACAAAAAAAAAAAACGTTCCGTTCGAGTCGCGCTAAAACCACGCTTCTCCCGAAAGTCGTTTTCTCTTCTGCGGGCGCGGATTAAATCCGTGCTGCAGTGTAAACCGGAGAAAAGTTTATATGCGGGCTTGAAAGGCGCCGGGCTTTAAACGCTCGATCCGGGGCTGCTCCCATGAGCGGGTGTTGGAGGGAGCGGGGAGGGGTAGGCCCCGGAAGGCGCTTAGTTCATAAATAGTGGCGGGCCGCGGGGCAGAAGCGAGAGTGCGGGAGTGCGTTGTTTTGTGCATGTGTTGACGTGTGGAGGGGGGTGGGGGAGGGTGACGAAGGGGGCGGGTGTATGTGTGTTGGGAGGGGGGAGGGGTGGAGGGATCTCCCCGGGGGGAAGACCCTCCCGCGACAAGTTCAGTTGGCCCGCGATGGTACCGCCACGCGGCCGTTCGTCCGTCGTCGGTCGTTGAGCCGGAGTGGGGTGTGTTTCCCCGTGACGTCATGCGCGGCGTGTCTCGCCGCCCCCCTCACCCACCCCCCGCCTGGGACATGACGCGGCGCGGGTGATCGGAACTGACGGAATCAGCTACGTCTCCCCGCAGCAGACACACACACCTCGAACCTTCAAGACGACGACGGGCTTATTGTATTGCCCGCACCGAAAGTTGGTCAGCGCGACGCCTCGAAGAAGAAGAACAACGCAGTGACCGATTAAAAAAAAATATTGTGAGCCCTAGCAGCTTTAGCAATTAGACTTTTAAGTTGAATTAACTTAACCTTGAATCGAGAAATTTTCGAATACGACGGAGAGTTCACATCACTAGTAAAAATTTTTTTTTTTTTAATTTTAGCAAAAAAAATCTCCCCTATAATTTCTTCAGAAACGGTGATTTTAAACGTTTTCATCGTTTTTGAAGAAAGAGAAAAAAACTAGTATTAAGTGTGATAAAGGATAAGAAATAAGTGTTCCGAAACAGAAGAACTTCCCCTTGTGGACATCGATGAAACGTTTCGCGAACCCAGCGGGCGTGCTATATCTGAAGGCCAGGGGAAGAGAAGGCAGAAGAATATATACGACCTGTTGTGAAGTGCGGTGTTATACGCCGGTGAGATACTTCATGGCGGGCGTAAGTGACGTGTTGAAATATGCGCCCGCCCCTTCTTCGCCGTAGCGGGGTGGTAACGGAATTACACGGACGGTAGTTTCTTCCAACGCGCCCCCGTCAACTCGTTTTCTTTTCGCCGCTTCCCGCTCGCGCGAGATATTTATGCGCCGCGAGTGAGCACGCTTCGTTGAATTCTTGGACGCCAGTCACAGAGGAAGATAAAAAAAAATATATTAGTATTATTTTCCACCCTCTCTTTCCGGTTTGCGTGGTGGTGGCGAGTTCACCCAGCTTTCCGGGGTGTGGAAAAAATATATATATATAATAAATTAAAATGTGTTTGGTTAGCGAGAAAACGAGCTCGAAACCCGGACTTTAAAACGCAGGGAAGTTTTCTTTTATTCTTCTCGAAATGCTCGCTACGACCTTGGACTGGCTCCCGCGATGACGTCACCGACGCAATGGCGTGGAGGAGTCCTGGGATTGGTCCTGCTGCTGCTGTTCGCCGCCCGACCTGCGCTCTCGGGTGAGTTGGACTATAGCATGTGCCGTGTGTACACTCTGTTGCACGCTTGGATTGCACTGCAGAGTAAATGGCCAACACTGTTGCCAGATCACTACCCACCATCCGGGTTGTTAAAATTAAAAGCCTTTTTTGTATACTATCGTTAATCATAATAAGTTTTCAATTTTTTTTTTTAACTTTTCTATGTCACGATTTTTCTAAGACCATTAAATAGTGTCTACTGACCGTATCATTAAAGTTGTAGTCATTATGACAAGAAAAATAATAATTAAATTCTAAACACTAATTATTATTTCACACGAATTAAACAGTCCCTCACACTTAATAAAATGACATTCCATGAAATTATGTGCAATGCTGAAAAGAGCCAAACTTCTTAACATTAAATGATATAAACAAAATGTTAACAAAAACGGTTGAAAACAAGATGGCGTCTTTCAAACACCTATCTTTAAAAATTAAAAAAAAAAATGGAAATTATCACATGATGCTTGGAATATGTATTATTTCCACAATTCTCATTTCAAATTTTACCTACAATATACAATTTTTTCGATATTTTAAAGAGATTTTCATTGTATATTACAAAGTTGTGTTCTGGGACGTAACTTGACTAGTTTCCACCCGCGGCAAGAACTCATCTTGGCTTTATTGGTGGCGAAGTGGCGACTCTCTATTATGTTTTTTTTTTTCAAACCAACCATACCATGACCTATCCTAACTACAGCTCATATCACCACCACATATTATTTTCACTATTCCAAATATTTTTGATTCTACTTAGATGGTAAATAAATAAATAGATTTATTTGCAGTCACTTCATTTTAATTACACCGCAAGTTTGATAGTACGCGAAACACATCAGTTCTTAAATATTTGATAATATACATACGTATATGTATCTTTAAATACAAAAAAAAATGCTGTCATCTGCCCTCCGGATTTTTTTTTTGTGTTATAACACGAATATATTCAAGTAAATTGTATAGCAAAAATTACTTTGCCAGTTTAGAGCTTTATCGCCCCCCCCCCCCCCCCGGGCCAAAAAACAAAAAGACACCCTTGGGAACAAGACCTTCTGCTACTCTATAGTTATGTCCCTGGCTGTGTCCGAAACTTTTGCACTCTATGGCGTGTATCTGGCAACAGAGAGCAAGCCGATACAAGGACAGCGCTAATGTCAGAAACCGTGCATTATAAAGAGCAAGTCAATGTCCATTTAAGGGCGCCGTCTGCCCAGACCCACACACGGTGCGCAGAGCTTTAAGGATAAAAAAATACAACGCGATTTCAAAACTACTCGTGATATCCGAGTGGGGCCTGTTTACGAAAAGAATTTAAGAATTCGCTGAGGGCCGAAAAGTACTTTTGATTTAGGATTAAGTTTTTGAACTGTATGTATTTTTAGAAAAGTTAAAATGCAAAAAAAGAAGAGCGTGTTTTCAGAGTAATCTTTAGGCTTAAAACAACCTGTACAGATTCCTGAAAGAACTCAAGGGACTTGCATTACATCTTTACCTTCATTTCTATGCCATTTAATATTACGGTCACCGCTCAAATTTCACAGTTGTCCTATGCACAACGGGAAGACTGCGTGCCAGTTCACAGCCTTGTGCTTAGAGGCAATACCTAGAGACCGGAAAAATTCGCGAATTCATTCGGCGATAGGCTAAAATTCAAATACGTATACCGTTTAGATGATTTTTCTATTGGCTTATTGTCTGGACGAATCTCAACCAATTGAAAACCCTCAACCAAAGAATGATCGAATCACAGACGAACCAGCTGAGACGGCTTGCAAGTCGGCAGGCAATGAACTTGCGTTGTTTGCCCGAGTGTACAGGGGAATGTGCAGTCTATCCTGAAGGCCATCGAAACCGCGAATTTTTCCGGTCCCTAGCGATACCGCGCTAGTAGCACCAGCTAGCGATGAGTTTATCACGCCTCACTAACGCAGCTACACCCCTGACTAGACTACAATCTAAGGATGAGATGCGCTATGGCTTGTCTCAAACGTGACATTTCTCGATAGTGGCGCCAGCGGTTACATATTTCCCAAATTCCACTTGCAAAGCAAACGTGACGTTAGTTTACTAACACCGTTGACAGAACGTAAACTATTTAACTACTTTTGAGAACTTCCAAATTTGATACTAGTTACACGACACAAACTCTTCCTTACCTCCCCTGCCACCATGGAACGAACTACACTTCGTATCCCGGCAACTGCCGAATGAATGATGCTCTGTCACACTGTAGAATTATCTTCTCCAACTTTTTTTGCCAACAAATTTAGAGCAGTAATATTGGACGACATATGGGCTTTAATTCCTCCATTAAGTAAATAACGCTGGACAGAAAACTACAAAAATGTTTTATAATCCAACCACACTTATAAAGTTCAATTTATTTTTACTTTGTAACTAAAACAATGCAAAACAGTGCTGGATAAAAAAAACCGCCACCGATGAATCATTCTGCCAGCCGTAGCATTCAGTGCATGTGAGACCAGAAACAGAAGTTTTTATAACTTTCACTGTGCACTGTACTTCCAGATGCATCGATGGTATGATTTTTTGAATATCTTGATGCTATTTGCTTGATAAATTAATGTTCTGCGATCTTTGAAAGTAAGTTATGGACACGTAATTAGCATTTTACAGATAAATAACTTTGCATACGAGTATATGAGTTTTTTCTCACTTACAGCCTATCTGATCCTTCGTATGTTCTCCACAAGCTACATAAGTGTTCTCTAGGCCGCGGTTATGACTGGTTGATTTATCAAATGTATTTTGGTACCAGGTCTATGTAACAAATATTTTAAGAAGACTGAAGTTGTCCAAGTTGTCAAACAAAGATAGCTGCGTGAGTGATCTTTTGGGTGTCGTCACAGCCCTACAAACGTTTTAACAATTTTATTGGAATTTGTTGAAAGGGAAAGATTGACAGATTGTTGACAGTGTATTTTTGGTTGACATCAAAATAAATGACTATTATTACTACTTTGAAAATAAGCGCGTGCTGGGTTTTTTTTCCTTCATAAAATATGTTATCTATCGTAGTGGAATGGGTTCCTTTGATTTGCGAACCGTACACTTTCGCTGTATAGCAATTAAAATCACAGAATGATATCGAAATCAAACAGTTTGCTAGGGCTTTACGTCACACGGTCATGCACAGCGGCGTGAGGCGACGGGACCTCGGGTTTTAGTGGGCTCCGAAACACTCGGGTACCGACTCATTCTCATGAACATGAGCCATTTCCATGTTCGTGATCGAGCCCAGGATACTCGCCGCACGAGCGAGACGCATCATTTATCACGACCAGCGAGCACCCTGGATATTAATCGATTTTTGGGAATGAAATGCCGTAGGAAATAACTCTAAATTTCGTTTCAACTGGTATTTTCTTTTATTAGGAACAAGCTGCAGGCAGGTACATAGGTTATACTAAGTTCTTCATTTAAGTCACGACAAATGTCCAAAAAAAAGTAACTTACAATTGCTTGCGAAAGTTCAACTTCATAAATAAATAAAATGCAGATTTAATTTTCTGTAGAGAAAAAAATCATAATTAAAAACTGGTCAAAAATCTGCAGTAAAATTTTAAAAATACAAAAAGGCAAGATTTAATGATTGACCTATCTTAAGATATGCTACTTTCATTGTCGATTGAAGTTGATACAGAAAGCTGACCTAAGTGATGTCCCAGTAAAATGGGTAACATTTGTGCGAAATATGGCTGGCAAATGAAAGTAACTGAAATGGGACTCATTACCCAAAATAAATTATTTCGAAACCTTTATTGATAGTTCCTATTTTAAAATATTCATCTTTAGTATTGCGTTGTAAGTTTATACAATTACTTGCAGAACATTGCAAATTTAAAAAAAAAAATAATATCACATGAGGACAAAGTAACTGTCAAATAGCAGAAATATACAATACCGCATGGAATACAGAATTATATCAGAAACAAAATAAGATACTGAGATAATTTCTACGCAAATAAAACCATTACAGCACACTACAAAGGTCTTAAATCAAAAGATTTCTCCAATAAATTCTACCTCACCCATATGTATAGTAACTTCCAAGAATGGTTTTCCGATTATGTAGTCTCCAACAGAGGAACTTGTGCCAAGGTATTCTTTGATGTTCCTTTTCTTGTGAAAATGTATTAATTTTTTCTAATCCTAACATAAATAGAACATAGTAATACAGTACCGTAACTTACAAACCTGCAAGGTTGTTCGCAGTGAAAACAAACCTCAAAAGACTGATTGGCTACGCATAGCAAATATTTGATTGAAAATGTTAGTGTTAAGCCTTAAAAGAGTTGAAGAATACCCACATTTCCTGATCACCCTTTCGTGTAAAAAATTCATCTTTGTTGGTTCCCTTAGGAATATAAAAAATGTATGTTACGACGTTGCTACAGCCCGCATCTTGAATTACTGATAATGATACATGATTGGCTAGTCTCGAGCTACATGGCTGTGTTTGTTTTGTTTATGTCACAATATTAAACTGAAAGACTGAATGTTTCCTGAAGTACCTGTAAAAAAATGACACCATATATTTAACATAATTTACGTAGACTATCTACTTTATAAAACTCACACACTGATTAACTGTCAGACAACATCCTACAGCTTAAACCGGTAGGCCTAGAAGAATGAATTTCGGCACAAGAGTTCCTTATGTACCGTAGATGAGCACCGAGAAAGAATTTTTAAAATTTTGTATGGAAGTTCGTCATATTTGAAGTAAGAAATATAGAAATTGGTGTTAAAGCTTCTGGTTATAAATAAATGTCAGTTGGATATGCGCTTTTTGGAAATTAATCCCCTAAGGGGGTTTAAATAAGGAACGAAATTATAGTAAGTACGTAATTTTTGAAATTTGAAACGTGGAATTTGGTATTTACTTTTCTGAAGAGCTTCGAAAAAGTACGTACCTAATAAAAATACGTTCTGAATGATTTAAAGGTTCATTTATTAACAGCGAAATGTCACAGATCTACTTGAAAACAAAAGTACGAATAACGCATGGAATCTGACGGTAATAAAGAGAATCAGAGATAAATATTTTGAAAAACATGTATGCCATTAAGTATTGAAGTAATGACATTTAATAAATTTTCTTATTCCAAAAAATAATTAGCAGTATTTTTTTTTCTGAAATGAATATATAATACTTTTGAGAAATAATATGCCCTTAATTATATATTCACACTTCATTTTTTTTTTTATAATTCAAGAAATAAATTTCTGTTCGTGTATTTCTCTGTTAGGCCGGTTTAAAACCAGGCATAGGTACCTACTACTTCCTCTCGCTGCGGCGCGCCGTGACAAAAATGATAAAAATAGGTCATGGTCCCCGAGATGTAGCCAGTGAGAAATTCCATCGGGGCACACACGGCTAATACTGCAATAAGGTTTGTTAGTAAATTGTTTAGGGATGGGATTAGTATAATGTTCTAAGCGGGTTTTACGCAGGTTGTCGCAAAAAAAAACCTTCAGGAAAGGACAACAAATATGAACACACAAACACAAGGAGAACGAGCCTGTAGTTCATCTGATATAAAATAACGCCCAGACAACACAGATAATTCCATCAGTCAGAAGAAAAAAAACACACCCCAGACGAACACAGCAATCTGACAACGACAATACAAATGCAAGAACAGTGAAATTGTTGCAATTTTCTATTCTTTTCCAGCATATTGTGATGCAACAAAATCCCCTACACGGAACTATATATTTTGACTAAGCAGCATGCTACATTTGACAACTTGTTCTCAACGTAGAATCGATGGTGGTCTCCAACGCTTGAAAGAATTAATTTTCCGTAGTGATGTGTGGAAAGGAGGGGGGGGGGGGTATATCTGTCTTATTCATAAAGCATTGTAAAGGGGGGGGGGGGGAAGTAGGGCGCCTCTGATCTACGACGCAGCCGGTCACAACTCGCAAAGCCTCGGACAATGTCGTGGCGCGATGGACTCCTTTGTGTGGCTGGCCGTCGGGCGATGCAGATTACCTCCCCGCGAGAGACACAATCGCGCCCGTGTGGGTTAGTAGGGGGAGGGAGAGGAGGAGGGAGTAAGACCAACCGTCCATCACTGGTTATCGACAGGTGAGCGCTCCGTTGGAGAATCTGCACAATAGCAATTATTGACGGTCTCCACGGAGACCACACTGTCAGTGGCGTCAGACCGGCTTAATCCCCGTCCTGTTCTTTTATATCACTTTCTTGTAGTCACCGTTATCAGAGCCTTTCCTGCTGATTCACGGTGACTCTCTTCGATTCTGTAATTCGTCCCGAATTTCCCCCAACATATTTTTGATGAATATTATATTGTGAGCGAGTCTCTCAGAACTAGCCAGCGACTTGTAGCATCTAAGAACCTCGGTAACACGAAAATTCACGTGTTCTCATTCTGCAAATACACTTATAATACGAAACTCGGACACGAAATTTGACGTAGAATTCTTTAAAATAATGCTGAGCGTGATAAATGTGGGCAAATTGTGGTTTCGGACAGCTACGCAAACTATTGAATCATTTGATTACTTGCGTGACCTTTTACAGCTGTGAAATAAAATATAGTAAAACACTTGTGAAAAACACTGACTCAACAATAAATAAAAGGGGCTATTGGAAAGTATTTACAAAGAAAATTCGTTGATGTGGTAAGACCCCTGTAGCGACCCCTGCAGTGACCACTGGTTTGACCAACGCAGACGGTGAAACCCGCACCTATTTGAGGCACTTCTTTTGCCCAAGAAAGGGGGATAGGATTCAAATTAATTTTCCTCAAATTTCAGCCTCACACGCAATGCTGATTGTCTCCGTACCTCGGAAGAGTATGTTCCCTTTTTGGGCAAAATGCACTTTTAACCGTAAAATTGCCCACCGTTTGACGTTCTTTTCTAGAGGCATACAACACTAAGATCTACGATATGTCTAAAATTCACATATTTGAGTAGATAAGTGAGGTACTATTTAAAAAATTTTAAACTGCTCTCATGATAAAAATATGGTTTAGTGTCTTATGCCTCCACGGTAATGAGTTAGTTTTTTTTTTTTTTTTTGCCATTGCTATTGTTTGAGGATTTTTGTTTTAAATTTAGCCTGTAACACTAGCTATCTTGAATTTTATGTTTTGTGTCATAATTTTTCTCGACATATATTTACTAAATATTATATAATAGCGGTAAAATGTCGCCAAAGTGGTCATACATATAATAACTTGCATGTATATTTTTAGCTCGAATTAAAAGTTTATTAATATCTGGTTAGAATATTCGTGACCCAAAAATAAATGTTAGGAGGCTATAGGTATAAATTTACAGGAAAATATTTTACTTTCAATCATGTCAAGAAAATTAAATAAGCGACGCTTTGTGTGAGACAGTCGGTGAAAAAAAAAAAAAAAGGTGTATGGCAGGCTACGTTTAAGCAATGTTCTGTGCAGTCGACAGCTGGAAGGACTTTCAGAAGTCTGTCCTAGAAATGGAACGCAGATTGGCCGTAACGCGCGCTCTCTCTCTCTCTCTCTCTCTCTGACGTCATCTCGCTGTGATGTAGACAGCAGCAACGGCGCGGTTATACGAGGCGCTATCTCCGCGCGGCCGCAGCTTCTCGGACGATCCTTTTGATCTCCGCGTGCTCATCTCTGCCCCCCCCCCCCCCCCAAGTCTTCCAGCGAAGGCCCGTGGTCCGCCAATGCGGCCCATGAAGAGATCCGTGAAGTAGTTCCCCGGGTGTCTGCGGCGCCGGCAGGAAACCACCACATGCCTGCTCTCAGCACCCTTTACCTGCTTCACACTGTACAAATACACATGTTTGTACATTTGTACATTCACATGGAAACAGCTCTATCAGTACAAAACAAGGTTCGCAGTAACAATGGGTTCGGATTCTTTACCCGGTCATCCATGCTTTGCCTTGTACCAGCACCTCCAGTAGTTAGATATATTTTTTGGAAACTGTTCCCTTAAATAGCTTTCCGGTATTAACGGCACGCATTGACAAGCATGATAAAAACAAAACAAAGTACCACTATTGAATATTCGATTATATGTAACCATGGTTTTAAAAATAATTTAAGCTTGAATGAAAACATCGATTAAAATATAAAATACATGCAAATTTTCTTAAGGAAAACTAATAATTATTTCAAAAAAGTATTTAATACTATATTAAAAATAGCCATAGCCAGGTTTTGTACAAATCTACAATTTTTTTTCTCGTAGTTATTACAAACAACTTCTTGGAAACTGGTTTCCGAAGGAATATTTTCTAAATGTTCAGAATATTTTTTTTTTTTGGTTCAGTTTCACGGTTATCGAAAGCAGTACCAGTGGCTGCCAAAAGTGTCTTACAGAGCATCGTATTATGTTTGAAAACGAAAGATGACAATCATACAAAAGTTGTTTAAAAAAAAAAAAAACTATTTTGATGGAACAACTGTGGCAGAAGTATTCGTAAAACATTGGCACTACTTTTGACAACTGTCAAAAATAAGACAAGTTAAATAACACATTAGCCTTTAAACAATAAATGTATTATTATCTTTATTATATTTTAACACTATCCGTATTTTATAATATTTTGGAAAATTAAATTTGTTCTAAAATTTTTTTTTATTAATAAGCGCTCTGCCAGCATGTAGGCTTATATCACGAGGGTAATTTCAGACCAAGGTTTTAATTTCGCTGGGCCACGGATATGGACTTAAACAAGTGTCCGGATCGAGGTCCTCTGGTATGTTGGGTCATTAAATAAAAACTAATTTCGTGCTCCACCTGCGACCAATAGACCAATATTCAAACAACTTCCAAGATAGAAGAATATAATACTTTATAGGAAATTTCGTACGGGAAATTTATCACATATAAATCTTACCTATATATATATATATATATATATATATATATATATATATATATAAAACTGTGTCTTTTGCAGTCCATTTTTCAATTTTAATCACCCAAAGACTTAGATATCCTCTTTTAAAATAAAATACTTTAATAATCATTGCTTGAAGAAATTCATATAGTATTAAATAATATGAACATTTATTTTATTTCAATAAAAATAGATTCTATTTTACAGCTTTAAAAAAATATTTTGCTAGTTGTTTTTCGAATATAGGTATCTAATCATTGTTCGTGTTGTTTAGAACTTTCTGTGAGGATAACTGAGTTAGAAATCTGCATAATTTATGTTAAACTTTGTAATAATGAAATTCTAAAATGAGAACTTAGCTAAATTTGCGAATGTAATTATATTCGGAAAACCGTTTAAAATAATAAAAAATTATTAATGCCATGTTTGTTCTTGCATACGAGAGTGTGAGCCCACTATAGAAAATTCATATTTTACGCAATTTTCTGCAAATTTATATAAATAAAATTAACAGTTTTGTGATCCTGAAATTATTATTTGTATAGTCATGATTCGTGTTCAAAGCGTGCTGACTTGGTTGCGTTGTTTCGCGTCTGTAACGTTACTGAAACTATTTCAGTGGGTAACGGCAGAGGGTGACCATCGCGTTTCAGCGGAACAGCTGTGAGATAGTTGTCAGCTGGTTTGACTTCCGCGGGGGGTTTTCTTTGCGGTCCGGGACGTCAATCTTCTCGCGTTACTTTATTTTCGTGCAGCTCTTGAGAGCTGGTGACGGACAACGTCTTTGGGGGGGGGGGGGGGAGGAAAGAAGGGGGAAGGATGGGAGAGAGGTCCTATGTCACTGTTTTGGAACTCTTCCGTGTAAATATAGAGAGGAAAGCTCAGCTACTCGTGACGTCACACAACGTCTCCCCTCCCCAACCTTTCCACCCCTCCTCTTCCTCCCGGGATATGACCGCGCTGACATCTCGCGGAAGCGTGCGGAGTTGTGGTTGACGTCTTCAAGAGCGGCGGAGTGGCACCCGGCTTCTTGTCTTGTGACGAAGTTTTTGACAGTAGGGATAGTCGGAGGAGGAAAAAAAAAAAATCAAGGACGTAGAAAGGAATCTCTCACGATCAACCAAGCCACGTAGCCACTTTGAAAACAACTTCCGCACAAAATGTCGCTCAACATGCAGCCCAACATGTCGAGCGACGACGTGGAACTTACGTTTGGCAACGTTGTCTCTCCGTGCTTGATCAATTAGTAACAAGATGTCGCCTGAGGAGTTACTGTTAAACTCAGGTGCAAGTTTTATAGTTTAATCGATGTATTTGTTTTTTATAATCATTTCAAGCGGTATCCCACAAACACAGTTTTGATAGTTTAAGTAAGTTGAAATACATGTTCGTTAGACCACACTATTGGCATTTTCGCAACGAACGTCTACTCGTGCCAACATTATTTGATGAGCAACTACGTGTAAATGAGACAAACAACATGCCATGTGTCATCTGGCAACGTCGCGAGTGTTGTGTGCAACGTTGCCAAACATGTTGAGGGTCACGTGACGTGTCGCATAATGAAAACGTTATTTTAATGTTTACCAGACGTCTTAAAAGTATTTATCTTACGTAGTGTGAAGATAAATATTTAAATTTTCGTTAAAAAAAATATTTGAAATACTTTTGGTATAGTTTCCGGTAAAAAAAAAAAAAGTGTGCGTGAAATCCACGCGTGACAGAAGTGAAACTTCTGGCTTATTGTAGATATTATTAGGTATAAGACACATAATAATTCTCTTTGGCTGAGGTCGCAGATCAAAATAAATAATGTATATACAAGCATGCAAGCGCTAAATTATGCATTTGTTCAAGTACGTGAGTGTGAAAGTATGCGAGTATGCGAGTGTGCAGATGTAAAGTATACAAGTGAGTAAGTGTTCAAGTATGCAAGTATGTAAGTGTGTAAGTGTGTAAGTACGAAAGTATGCAAGTTTGCAAGTACGCATCATTTTTTCCTGCCTCTCCCCTGCCGTCTCCTCAACTACCGGTTATCCCACGACGTACCTATTACACTTATATACGACTGGAATTGACGTAACGCTCAAAAAATTGTAGCTTCCTCAGCCAAGCAGAGAGAAGTTTCACTTTGAAAACTCGTTCCGGACACACTAGAGCGCGATGACCAAACCACTGGCCCTCTGATGCACTCTCCTCCCAGCTGTCGTCATGCGGGGACGGAAGTCACGTGACAGGGCAGCCCCCCTCTGCCCTGCTCTGCTCTGCTCCTGCTGCATGACGGGTCCCGCATCGTGACAGCTGCACGTGGGTGTTAGAGTGTGGGGGGAGGGGGGGGGGGATTACTGTGATGTCTCCACGCAATTTCCCGTCTGTTTCACAAGGGCCGCAGTTTTTTTAGTTTTGTTTTCCCTTCCTACCCCTCCCCTTCGTCAAACCCAACACCGGCTCGGAATACGAGGAGGAGAAGGAAGGGAGGGACTCTAAACCAGCATAAAAACAACGGCTCCGCCGCCACGCGGGCCAACTTAAATTGCTGTTTGGAACAAAGTTCCCCGCGTGCACGCGCCGAGACTCGTTGTTCCGCGATGCTTTCCCCCCCCGCGGACTCTTGCGCGCGCCAGCAACTGTGCAAGAGAGAACGTCTTCCGTTGCGCCTCTTGAAGCTCGTTCTCAGTCCCACGCGCCTTGTCGGCTATTTCATTTTAACGTCATTACTGTAAATGTTACACGATAGTTCGCTTGCATTTTATGTTTCGTAACGAACATAGTCAAAAATTATAATTGTTTTTTTTTTATCTAACAGCGGTAAAATTTTACACCTAGTAAACAATGTTTGTAAATATCCGATGGAAAAAAAATTCCTTGTGGGCATAAATAATTACGAAAATGCTATTTTAGAACATTTTGAGTAATATTTGCTCCTTACTACATATCTTATCTAACTTTTCTGTGAAAACAGAACTGCGAAACTGACTAATGATAGTTTGTTTCAGCTATGATGCTAGGATTTTAACAGGTGCTGCAACAAATATTCGTACTTCGGTAGCGTAATAAAGGTAACTACTCAACGAAACAACTTCATATATTGTGTACTGATAAATTAAATTGTGGTTCCCTTTTTACGTATGTATGTACATATCTGAAAGTAACACAATCATAATAATTAATGTACTAACACATTTGATTAAACAAATTTTTGCAATGAGTTCTTATTGGTGGAAAGTATGATTAACCGGTCATTAATAAAACCATTGGATGTACCAATGACACCCATTATGTATTACCGATATTAACCATCACTCTCAATAAACACTATGTTAAATTTCTTGGCAACATAAACTTTCAGAATAAAACAAGGGAAAAACATGCCTCAAGATGGCCACCAGCAGACGCTCTGGCATCACGTTTGAGACGTGATGCTAGTTCCTCCCCTTCCAACTAAACAACTTACCCTACCGGATGTAAACAAAATTTTACTTCAAAATGTGAGAAGATATACGAAAGTGGATTATTCGGGTGTTGACTTTGGTTCAATGAATCTTAGGATTCTTATTCTTCGCTGCACATAGAGGTTGGAGAAACAATACTTGTATGGATGTTGTAAGGAACAGCAGTTGCTCTAATTTTCAACTTATGAAAAAGAAGATGAATCACTGTTTTATTATGCGTTACACAAAGTCCTAATTGGCAGCTCACTCAGCGGATTTTTTAAAATTATTTTTGTATAAACATTTTAACTCTCGATATAGGCATGCATGTGTAGGGACACCTGTATTTCGCGAATACATTTCGTGTCAATGTATGTCACAAAACACTGTAGCTTTTTCTTAGAGTAATGGCGAATCGTGTGCGTGCAGCTGTACGGTATCCACATTCCCATTGGCCCCGTCAAGTGCAGGAAAACACCTCTCGCCGACCACAGCCAATAACTACAAGAAAAACCTACGGTGTTTTGCGATGTACCTAGACACGAAACGTATTCGCGAAATACAGGTGTCCCTATGCATGTGGTAGAAGTAATTTCGTGAAAGGAACGGAAGTTGCGTGGAACGGAAATGTGTAACAAAAGTGTTACTATCTGTGGTAGATGACGCGAACCAAAGTTCATAGAGACAAAAGGGAAACGTTATAGTAATAAATGTTTAGTAAATTTTAACAAGATGGGTATTATTTTAATAAAACATCCCTTTTCGTCTCAAGTCTTTTTCGCTTTTACCGCAGAAGTTTCGTTACATTGATTAACCTTTAGCTCCGCTAATCGAATGATTCGAAGGTCAACGTTGGTTCTCCGGCAGCGAATTCCAGCGGCCGGTGCGGAAACTACGTGTGGTTCGCGTCCAGAAATGTGGTTGAAATCACAACTGTCGTATATTTATCACGCTCGGTATTATATTTAACAAAATTCTACGTTAAATTTGGTGTCCGAGTTTCGTATCATAAATTTATTTGAAAAATGAGAACAAATGAATTCGGCTAGTTACCGATATTGGATGTCTACACAGTCCTGGCGTGTACTAAAAGACTAGCACACTTTTTTTTTCTGTAATCCCTTTTTTTGCGTTCTCACTCTATTCCCATTATTAAACCTAGATGATATCCAGTGAACTCCCCCCCCCCCCCCGAACACACACACACATTATCCAAACCTTTTACTTTTTATCGGCGAGCTCTGTTTACCCTGAAGTTTTTTCCCGTCCAATCTCCTCCGTCAACCATCCGCTTGCGTGGCCGAGTTCTGGAAGAAGCCATTTCGATACCCGGATGTTCCGATCCGTGAAGAATGTGTGTGCCGTTTGTAGAGCCATTCTGATCTTAGTTCAGTGTGTAGGCCGCTCGCTGGGTATTCCTTTTCGGCCCGATTAATCTAAAAATAAAATAACTCCCTATGTGTACACAGAAAACATTTACAAATGATTCATTTGCAAACCAGTTTCCAAGAAATAGCGTGAAATATGTATTACAAGAATTATATTGTAACTTTGTACGAGACATTGCTTTGGCTATTTTTTTGCATATATGAAATATGTTTTTCAAGATAATACTGGGTATTTTTTTTTGACGAAAATCAGCGCATGTCTCATTCTAGCATAATTTTTTAAACCTTGGAATAGATACTCGAATATTCAATCATTTAACTTTATTTTTTTATGCGCAGTTATTACTAGAAAACTATTCAGGGAACGCTTGTTGTTTTTATATAAACGTACAAATTTACAAACATGTGTAATTTTACATTAATATTTTTTGTTTCATTTACAAAACCAAATTAACAGTGTACATAGCCCGGTACTCCGACGTTCATCCTTTAAACTGTGTCCCTTTGTCACGTGGCAAATCGATTTTCCCATATAAAGAGGACACAGCAACGGTAATCGGGTTATTTTGATGTGGAGCTGCGTGATTATTTTTTTCGGGACAGTTAACTGTCGATGACGTCAATAATCTCGCTGAACTGACAGCTTTTAGAGGGACGGCAAGAACCGTTTGGTTGGCTTCGGTGAGGAAAATTCTAAACTCACGGTGTTAACGTAGGTGCTTGTTTATTAATTGATTGCGTGTTGCCTACTTTATGTCATAGGGTTTTCATTAAATGTAATAAAACTGAATATATGTGTACCAGCTTCACTCTATCGATCCTATTAGTTGCTCTAAAACTAGTAAATTTATCACTAGCACCGTATTTTTTAAATTCAAAACGAGAATTAATTCGAATTCGGTATGAAATATATAATTCCAGGGGAATCCAAAACGGGCTGCATTAATCATTACTGACGTTAATCCGTATTCCACGTAACGATATCCACTCACGCACAAGCCTGCGGGGCTTATATCGTATTTATGCCGCGTACATTCTTTTAATCCCTTAATTTACCGCTCACGCGCATCATGCGCACTCCTCCTTCGGATCCCAACACTCTTCGCATTTAACCAAAAATAACGCACCATTCCCGTTATATACTCCCGCTCCTGGGTACACGTACTTCGCTCGGAGTGCAGTTAGACATTACAGTACGCCCTAGATAACTTTCACCTTGTTCACAACCTTACGATATTGGCGCATTTAACACCGTCGACGGCATTCTCGTCACTTGCAACTAGAGACCGGAAAAATTCGCGGATTCCTTTCGAGACAGGCTGGAATCCAAACTCGTTTAGCTTAATGCTGCGTCAATGATTGGACCGCAATTTACCTGAAGGACTCTGAGCCAATGGTAAATACTCAACAAAAGAAGTATCGAATCATAAGAATCGAAGTATCGAATCATAAGAATCGCAGTAAACAGGTGTCCCGAGTCGGTAGCCAATGACCAGGTGATAGTTGCCCGAGTACATAGAGAATCGTGGAGTCTATCCTAGTGGTCATTGAAACCGCGAATTTTTCCAGTCCCTACTTGCAACGTTATTATGGTGAGTTGGTCCGCTCCCATCGTCATAGGCGTGACACTTGGGTTGGATCGTTCTGCAATGGATCACCGGTGCCTTCTGAAACATAGAAGCGAAAGGGAACTCACATTACCCAGTCCTCAAGAACAATTATTGCAACTAAAGATCTGTCAGGAAATTGAACGCGGGACCCTTGGCTCACCAGCCAGAAGAAGAAAAAATAGATTTATTTCTTGTAGTTTGACACTTCTTTAAACCTCTTTGCCCACAGTTCCTTGCACCGATAGTCGGAGGTCGGAAACCACTAAGTCTATCGTCAGGGGCATGCATTTTTTCGCGAAATAATCTGATCGCCCATTAGACTACAATGAGGTATACCTGCGTCAGCGACTGTTTCCTTTCAATTGGCTGCCGTCAGCAAGAAAAGTCATTGCCCTGTTTGGCCGGGCCATTCAGGACGCGTTTTATTCCGCATTGTATGACTATCATTGGTGGGTTGACAGTACCTAAGTAGACGTGTACCTGAAATAAACCCAGCCAGCCAACGAAACACAGACAATGTTACAATGTTTTGACTCACAGCAGGTCTGGATTTTTTTTTTTTTTTTGGAAAAGCACTTGGTCCTTTAAATAGTCTGTCTCATATAACTTGTCTCAAATTTGACCTTTTTTTATTCCAATTTTCGGATCCAAAACTGAGGTAGTTGTTAGCTCCGCCGCTAGACAGCTCTTCTTTCCACAAGAGGGTACTCGTAGTTACCAGCTTCCACGCCAGAGCGCTGTAGCGTCGCTTTTTTCAAGGTCGTGCGCGTAATTCTCTGTTTCACTCTATCGAGAGGCGGTGCCTTTTGTTGAAATCCGAGCGCTTAGATACGGGCGGGCGCAACTGAATTGGAGGAGTACGGTCACCGAAAAAAAATGTGCGGTTAAAAGATGCCAACATCAAAAATTAAGTTTAATTATAAGAAAACTACAGAAATTTCTTAAACGTAATAACGTAAAAAAAAACAACTGACATTCGTAGTTCAGAATTTATAAAATGTTGTGTTAACGGAGTGGTGCATTGAGTAAAATGGCAAAACATAATTTGGAATAATTCTTGACATCGTTGAATGATTTTGGTAGCTATGAAACAACTATGGCTGCGATGACTGTTCAAACGCGTGCACGTGTTGTTATTAGTAACAGAAACTAATGGTATGATGTCATACTTTGTGGCTATGCAGTTTATAATTTTTTTAACATAAGATGAAGCATTTTTACATAATGTTTTGGTTGTTTCGTTATTCAAAATAAATAATCTTAAACGTTATATGGTGAATATTCCCAGTAGCGAATGACCACAAAAAAAATCAATTTTGCCAACATAGATCTGAAAAGTTAACGATTTACTATGTTAAGTTGCTTATAAATAACGCACATTTCCCGGATCGCCAAAGAAAATAAGAGTGTTTGTTATAGCATTGAGTTCCCACTCTTTATATTCCTTGCTTTGAGGTTAGATACACAAGTTAAGCCCGGGCTACATTCGCAATAGCAAGCAAACAGCACAGACGCACAGAAGTTCAACATACACTATTAGATATGAGCTGCCACATTGGCAAATAGCACGCGCACAGAAAAATAGCACAGGATCGGCGCACAGAAAGTTCATTAACTTTTAACTTTTAGGTTATTTTCTGTGCGCGACCATGGTGGTAGCCAATCAGCAAACAGTTTAAGTACTACTCGAGTGGGCTTATAAAAGAACAATTGTCACGAAAGTATTGGTGCTCTTGACTTGAGTAGTTTGTTATTGTTTTCAAACACGCGATAACATAAAAATGGAAGGCACATTTGATAGCTTTTTGATAGCTGTAATAGAAAGTAAAAATATTTTGTATGACAGGGGATCCGCAGGATACAAAAATGAAGAAGCTAAATTAAATGCTTGGAAGTCTGTGTCTGAATGTGTTAAAGAAGCCGGATTTGAAATAAACAGTGATATATATTTTTGAATGCTCATTGTGTTTTGTACGTAAACTTTGAAATATTTAAAATATTTCTGGGTTTAACGAAAACCGTACCACAATAACAACACACGAATCTAAACGAACGTCACGTATGCCAACTTCAGTGACCAAAATTGTGAACGGGAGTTTTACATTTAAAAAACTTTTTTGAATGCTTCCGGTATTATTTTGTGTTGTGTTGTGCGTGAATGTAGCATCAAGCTCTGTGCTATCTCTGTGCGTGTGTGCTATCTGTGTGCTGTTTGCGTGCTATTGCGAATGTATCCCGGCCTTTATGCTCGTAAAAACGATGCGCAAGTATTTTGAATACAAATATATTTTCTTTTAATAACCGAAAGGTAAATATTATTTCCATGAAATATAATACAATTCTTTAAACACAGACAACATATAAGAGCTATTTTTTGTTTATTATTCCATCTGGCGTGATAAATATTATATTTTAAAAACTGTTTGTGGATTTTTAATATAAAATAAATATTTATTTATGACATCAATTTAAGTTGTTCAAAAAATTCACTTTGGTATGAATTAAACCAAATTCATGTTATCCAGGGCACAAAATTAGAAACTACCAAAAAAGATTATTTACATTGCTGTTTTGTGTAAATCTGTGCACGGACTTAGTAAGTGACATATTTATAATTCCTCATTTTAGCAACCCATTTTAACACAAGAGAAAAATGATTTTATATTAAAAATTATTATTTTAAACCATTAATTAGCAGGAAACATGTATGAATAATCTATTTAAATTAGCATTTGAACAGTGAATATTATTTTGCAATAATAAATATTTTTATCATCGTATATTAATGATGAAAAGTTTGTATTTCCATCTAATCAGAAGTATTATGACACAGTTAATTAAATTGCTTTACAAGTTTTTATTCACATGAAAATCATTAAAAATTGGTTGGAAAGTTATATAAATATACAAAAACAAATCATTATACATACAATTTTATTATCTTAGTGGATTTAAATTAATGGTGTCCCAGTGACTACTGCGAAGAAAAAAGTCTTGCGAAAGGTTTCCTCGTAATTGAAATTCGTCAAAAAAAAAACTATCTCTCATTTTTGGTGACATTTCTGACAAGTGGTACAATGAAATTTGAGACTGGCAAATGAATGTTGTGAAGCAATAAACAAAATATCACATTCGTGAACTACAAATGCATAATTGTTTTTTATTTTATAATAAAAGTGTATCTAATAACCCGTGGATTTGCTCACGTAATTTCCGGGTATTGCTGATATTCTACCATTTTAAGAAAATATGTATTAAATTTCAAAGATTTTTGAAGAATTATACATAAAGAACTGTCAAGTATAGAACATATTTAATAAATAAAAATATTTTTACGACTTATTTTTAATTGGTTTAGCGTAAGTCTATTTTAACTTTTATTTAAAATTAAGTACCTACCTTATTTTCTATCTCCCGGTTTAGTGACTTTGAGAATATATTTTTCCTTGATGAAATCTTAACTCTTTTCCATCTGACGAAGAAGCCAATTAAAAAATAAACTAAGACTCGCGCACTTATTGTATGTTAAGACTGCCATCGTTTTAAATTACTGTAATTTTTTTAGTTATAGTCATGCTTAGTATAATAACATAATATGCCTTATTACGCATACATTTCAGTATTCATGAAACCAGTGCATTTTTATTTGAAATGTAGAGCAGTTACCAAATTTCTTATCTCGCATATTGATCTTTTGGTATGGCTAGTATTACTTAAACTAAATTTTTGAATTTTCACTGATGCACTGTTTTCCCTTTTCTATGTGATTTAGAAAATATAGCAATATACGTAAACCAATTAAACCAAAATCATCCTGAATTTTTATTACCGAAAAAAGTTAATTACAAAAAATTTTAATGTGCGTATTTTTATATTGAATTTATATATATCTTGCCAATACTGATTTAGTGGGTTACATTTTTATTTTTTATTTTTAAAAATAATATCTACCCCTTTTACTACTTAATAGATAACGTTGAATAAGAGAAGGTTGTTTAAGGTATGTTGATTTTCCTTGCCAATATCTAAAAGTAAATTTGTAAAAACGCGAAATATAGTATAAATAAGTATTTTACTTTTAAAATAAAACCATATTTTGAACGGAACACTGACTATTGGCCCAATACAAAGTTTTAATAGCTAATTTTCACTTCACTCGGGTACAGAATCCCATCATTCAGTGATTTCCGTGGCTAGCTTCTTTTGGGATTTCATCATTCTCAAACGACGGTAAGGGAAGCTCCTCTTCAAGGTCGCCTAACGATGTTGATAAGACCTGCCGGGTAATTTGAATCGTTGGTCTGGGATTTTCGAGGGGGGGGGGTGAAGGATGATGTCACGACTGGGCTGGTTAACCTAGTTCTGCCAAATACCGCCAGGGGCGTATACAGCCGATACCCAGCGATGAAAGCGATCGCAGCGGCGGAGCTTGGAACTACAACAATTCGTCTAAAGAAACTTTCATTGTAAGTGATATTTATGAAACGGCTGCCACTGAGAAGTACTTTCAAGAACTGTCCAACACTGATTTGCGTTACTTGAGATAGAATACACCGGTTGGCGCGCCATGTAATCTCACCATAAAAGAGACAAAATGAGGTAACACATAATTTGTAATTGTATAATTGCATTGGAGACAACCATAAAGACCGGTAGACTTGCTGTTGAAATGTGACATTCGTTGTTAACACGCGCGTTATCGCTAGACATTGATGTGGTCTTTAAGTATCACGTTGCAATATGGAAACTGAGACATTTGTCCAGTCAACTTAGCCTGCTTCACGTAACAGCAAGTGCCGGTGACTGACGTGTGGTGGATGCGAGGATTCATAACTGAGTGTACTATTTAGATTTTCAGACCATTTTACAAAGAATATTTCAATAACTATAACCGAAGAATAATGAAACATAATAAATCGGATAGCTAGAAGTTACGGGCCTTTAACGTTAGAGGTTTTTATTAAAAACGCCTCCCCTGGTCCATGAAAATTAAATAAAGTTATAAAGAAGCATTTAAAAAATGATTTAGCTGCACAAGCATTTTTTTCTCTGTAAGACTAAGGTTTCTATTTGTTAAAATTCACTGTACATAAATGCCTTTCCGCCCCTTCCTTCCTCTCTCTCCACCCCCCCTCCCCTGCAACACACACACCGCTATATCATACCGAGGTTGAATCATCTAGACCTCGGTTCTGCTCATGTTCTTTTGTGCCAACCTCACACCTCGCACATCAATCAGCATTTATTCCCAGTCGGTAGCGACAACACTTCACAACATTTGCCTTTTGTTTCGGTATGTTTCTACACTATTTTCACGCACTGTGACGCACTGAGGCATTTCATTACATTGTTTAAAATGTCGATCCACTAATCATATGAGTCAATATTCGACGTAGCTGCCCGAAACAACAATTTGCGTATATTTATCACGCTCGGCATTATTTTAAAGAATTCGACGTTAAATTTCGTGTCCAAGTTTCTTATCGCTAATAACAATGTCTATATGGAACATACTTGATTAGGTAAAAAAAAAACATGCTCACTTTTTTTTTCTTCAAATTTAAATTCGATAGTTCTAAATTATCTCAAAATGCCCGCAATATGTACTGTGTACGAGACAGTAATTTATTTTTCCCAAACCACGGGGGAAAGAAAAAACCATTCACTCTATAAGTCCACTCGGCGTGCATTGACTCGTCTTTTTTTTCGTCACGCGACTAAGAGTAGGGAGAAGTTCCGTCTAGTTCGAGTATGTATCGCTGTCAAACTTCCTGTCTCAAACGCTGCGCTGTGCTTTTTTCCCGCCCCGTACTTTCCGAGAACTGGTATTTTCAATCCCCACGGTTTTGGTGGCGCTTACAATTTCTCATAATACCACCCAGCATTCGTGCCGAACTTAAAGATCTTTTCATGTTAAAAAAATAATTCGAAATATCCCACACAGTCTCTTTATTGGAATAGTTCCCTTTCTGAAATGCTGGTTGCAGCACTACTATGTTAGCAACTACTGTCGGATATCAGCCAAGCGTCACTGCAGTCCCGGCTATCCTGGATTCCAGACATGTTTTCGGGAGGTATCTAATTCTCTCGCTTATCAAGATGAAAAGAAATACGTTGCAATATAACGCTCACAAAGGTGTTCTTCGAGAGCGCTGTGTGTTCGTGCAGTATGGCGAGGCAGCCACTGTCGTTTCATGCCGTCATTTTGTGAAGGCGGAGGAGATGTACGTGGAAGAGAGAACTCCGCTCGAAGGAGAAATCTTGGACCGAGAAGAAATCAAAAGGAAACGCCCGAATAGAGGCATATTCACGCCCGACAAGCAACGTATTATGCGCAGTGAAATCGCGCGTTTCCGCCAGGGTCTTTATCCTCGCGTTTGCGCGCGCGATTGGCAGTTGTGGTGGCAGTACTTACAATGCAGTTCGACCAACCCAATGATAGGGTAAAGTCGGGAGAGATGCCGCAGGGGGATAGATGCTGCAGATCGTGAATCATCCTGAAGGCCATGAGTAGAGACCTGCAAAATTCGCGGTTTCGATGGCCTTCAGGATAGACTGCACATACCCCTGTACACTCGGGCAAATAACGCAAGTTCATTGGCTGCCGACTTGTAAGTCGTCTCAGCTGGTTTGTCTGTGATTAGATACTTCTTTGGTTGAGGGTTTATAACTAGTTGAGATTCGTCCAGATGAACAGTAAGCCAATAGCAAAATCATCTAAGAGGTATATGTGTTTGAATTCTAGCCTATCACCGAATTAATCCGCGAATTTTGCAGGTCTCTAGCCATGAGTAACCGCGCTGCCTGCCAGTCGAGTGGAGAGTCTTGGAAGCAAATGTTCTTTGAGAAGTTTCTTGCGGACCGTGCAGTGCAATCCGTTGTTTTATGTCGATTATAACGAAGAACTATCGTTTCAAGGAGGCTTGAAAATTTTCAGGTAACTTTTCAACATCATGCTGAGTCAATAATCTTCGCATTTTAACTGAGTCTTGCTATTTTATACGGAAGTGCAAATCGTTTTCTTTCTCGCTGTTGTGGTTAGAGGCCGTACGTCATATTTGTTTTTCGTAAAGCTTGGTGCGGCATCTCTCCCATGATTTAAGGAGAGATGCCGCATCTGCGAAGGGGGTAAGATGCCGCGCTTCAACATTAAATGCGACCTACAAGTGGACAAATGTAATGGTTTTAGGAGAAGGTGGTTAAAAATTTTAGTAGTATATAATCCTAGCAATATGAAGGAATGTCAAGAGATATAAAAAATTATATATCCAAGGAAAATAATTATTTTAAATTTATGTAGGCTAATAATAAAGTAGATAACGAGGTAGTGATATTGTTAAAGGCCTCGCCTTCTTTTAGCTTTCTTTCATTGTTGAGGCATGGTAGCATAATACACAATAATTGAATATTTCTTTTTATTTCAGAGGAAATGCCACGTGTTTACACACGGAAAACTGATCGAGCGGCATGGTCACAAGAGGATTTGAACAATGCTATGCGTGCTGTAATAGGAGAGAAAGTGAAAATTAGGAAAGTGGGAAGACGTTTCAACATTCCAGAACGAACTTTACGTAGGCGGCTCATTTCAAGAAATTTTGAGAAACGAAAGCTAGGCCCTTCATCGTGTCTAGGATATGAAGCTGAGATGAAATTAGTTTCTCATATTGAAAAATTGCAAGCTGCAGGTTGCGCTCCAAACAGGAAAACCGTCCAGAAACTCGCTTACGACCTTGCCGTAAGTTGCGGTTTACCCCACAAATTCAATAACGAAAGGCAGCGAGCGGGTCGGGATTGGTTCAAATCGTTTATGGAACGTAACGTTAACCTCTCTCTGAGAAAAGCTGAAGAAAGCGTAATATCGCCGATACCAGTGATGCCTGCAAGAAAAAAACTCAAAGAGAAAGCAGTCAGCTACAATTCTCACCGAACCCGATTTCATATCGGGAAAGAAAAGTAAAATTTCTGGTCGCCAAACTGCAGGAAAATGTAGGCCTAAACATTTCTACGTGCAACAAGCCTGAGTCCAAGGGAAAACCAAGATTTAGAAAACGGTAAATTTCTTCGTCATTATCAGACAGCAGTGAGTTTAGTGCAGCATGCAGTGGACGATCAGAACTTTCCGAAGAAAACGAGTGCTTCGAGTGCTTAGAAGAGTACGAAAAAACAACTTCGTCAGCAGACGGGATCAAATGTGATATTTGTTCACGGTGGTTGCATGAAACATGTACGATTTATTGCAACATGTGTTCAGTGTGCGGTAGAATGGAAAAGAGGAAGAACTGGGCAGCTAAGAAAATATGTTATTTTCCATAAGCTATCTCTCCCACCACACTGCGGCATTACACCCACCAATGGTGGGATAGATGGCCAAGTGTAATGATTTTTTTATGTATTTTTATTTTGTTATAGATATTTTTAAACAAACTTATAATAAGATTTCACGATTTATCAACAAGTACAGATAAGTTTTTATTCATAAAAAATTAGTATAACTTAAATATTAATAGTTTTTTTTTACATTTATAAAATGTGCGGCATCTCTCCCGACTTTACCCTACTTCTTAAAGCCGGTATTCCTTTTGCACGGTAGGACACGGCCAGTCCCTTATTTTTAGGGAACGGATTTCGGTGTCCTATCCGTGAAAAATCTGTTGCCCGAATTCCGCGCATGCGCAGAGCTCATTTTTTCGTCCAGATGGCGGAACCGTGTCTGGCGTCATTAGCTCGTATATATTATATTTCGTGAATATCGGGGACGTATCAAACGCATTGGTGTGCCAAATGAAACTTTATGATAGCGAAACTATACTGGAATACATTTTGTATACTTTGATGGCCAAAACAAGAAAAAAAAAATGGAATCTGGGAAAGTACTTGAGAAAGTTAGGAAGACGGTTCTATTTTTGTGCGATGTTGCTGCTATCTCTATATTTTTTCCGTGAGCATTTTATCGATGGTGGCGAAACGTCCGCTAGAATGCGTTGAAACCATTTTCTAGCCTCGCGAATGACATCGATTCAAAAACGTCTGCCGTACTGTTTCCTTGCTGGGATTCGGTTTGGACACGCTATGGAATACGGCTCGCAAGTTAAGTTACGTTTGTATCCCAACAAGGCAGTGCTTAATCGCTACCTTCCCGAACGCCTTGGAATACCATCCTACGTTTCCTGCTCTTATGCACGTATCCACTTTCTGGAAAACCAGGGGGGAAACAGGTAAGTAGACATTGGTCAGAAGAAATCAGGAAATTATCTTGAAATACTGGTTGAGTCACGTAAATTCTCCAGTTGATAGTAATTTGATGAGAAAATATTATGCTCCATACTGCCATCACTAAAACTGTAAGAACTTTCTGAATACATTATTATCAAAAAAAATATTTGGTGAACTTTGTAGTTTTGGTTTTAGAAACTCAGGGAGAAGTCAGAAAAAATTTATTACATATTACACCATGTTATAGTCTTCAGAGGCCATATTACAAATACACGACCCCAATTTGATATAGTCAATGAATCGTTCAAAATTAAAGAGACTCATTTTGCCCTGACTCACTTTTCGGTTCAAGTTCACGCTAAACAAAAACCAACTGAAACTGTGGCATTGACCTTGTGAGTGACATGGTTGGCAACCCTGAGTGGGCACGGCGTATCGCAGCTCTGTGTGCCATGCGACACAATGTTGTTACACTGTTATAAATCACAGGAATGTTTTGGAATTTTCAACAAAGAATTAATCTCAAATAAACGGGAAGCCTTTTCACAGACGAGAGAGCCAAACGCCCGATCGTGCATTTTCGTTTTTTTTGTTCATTGTAAAATGTTAGGTTAGCTACATTATAAATACTTTAAAACATTGTGGACGGTTGATTTGGTTAGGATAGTTACATTAAAATTACTGAGAAATCATGTAAACGGTTTCCTAGCCCTGGATAGCTACCTACATATTAAAAAGTTATTAGCTAAGCAACCATAAAATGATTTTACAGTATTTTTAATGTAGCTATACTTACCTCATATAACCAACCATCCACAATGTTTTAAAGTATTTATAATGTAGCTAACCTATACTAATCGACCTCAATATTTAATGCCATACCGGTTTATACAATGAGATAGAACAAAAAAAAAAGCGAGCATGAACTTCGGGGAACTTCGGGTGTGGCTCTCTCGTCTGTGAATAGAAGGCTTCCCCCAAATAAACGAAGCATTCTTCGTAATCTCAGAAAACGGAATCTTTGTAGAAACTACGCCGTATTCAAACTTCTGAGTTTTGTTTTACGTTGAAAAAAAAACTTAAGCATGCACGTGAAAGAAAAAAGAAAGTTTTTGCTGTAGACTCGAAAAGTTTTGAATTGTTTTCTTATTATAACGAGATTAAAAGTGTTGACTCATGTTTTAAAGTAAGTGAACTCATTACCCATACGAAAATAGCCGTAAATTTGCGAAGATCCCTGAGTTATTTGTAATAAGCGTTCATTGGTAAATTTAAGGTGAAAATGTGTAACATTGTAGCGTCCACTTCCCGCCATCGACTTATGACGTGTTGTTTGGGCTGGTGTCATGAGTGTGACATGGGTTTATTCCGCAAATGATGTAGGTTTTTAATATGGAATATAAGTAGAGACCGGAAAAATTTGCGGATTCATTTCGTGATAGGCTGAAATTCAAACCTGTGTACATTTCTGCTGATTCTGCTATTGGCTCGCAGTTTAACTGGAACTCTCTCGGCCAATGAGAGACTATCGACTAAAGAAGCGTCGAATCACAAGCTACCCAGGGGAGACAACTTATAATTTAGTACCCAATGAACACGCGTGTTTACTTGAGAAATGCAGAGGATAATGGAGGCTATCCTAGAGGTCATTGAATCCGCGAATTTTTCCGGTCCCTAAATACGAGTTTTGATTGAAGTTATAGTAAAGTATAGTTAAGAAGATTGGCGAGTTGTATGTCAATTGCTTAAAGCACTTTACCTTTAAAAGAAATTTAAGAAAAACACGATGCTATTGAGAAAGTTCTAACACTATGCAAATTTAGGGACTGGAAACTTAAGCGATTTCGATGACCTCTAGGACTTCGACCTGCTCATTGGCTAATGACTTGTGAGACTTGTCAACTGGGATGCCTGCGATTGGATACTTCTTTTGTTGAATGTTTTTCATTGGCTAGGAGTCATCCGGATAAACTGTTGTCCAGTCAGAGAAGCAGCAAAAAGGCACGCGTGTTTTGATTCCAGCCTAATGAATACGCGAACTTTTTTTTTGCAGTCTGTGCGCACCGTAATTACGTGTGTTCCGTTTTGCTAAACGAATCCTTTTGAAGCAGGCTTCACCGTGAACAAAAAGAATAATTTGACCCAGTGTAGTTAAACAATGGAGCGTTCGGGCAATGCGAACGTGTGAATAAAAGGGTTCTAATTACTACGAGTTAATATCTTTTAGTTGGATGGATTATACATCATTGTGCATAACCAGGTCAGTGTGATACGTTGATTGGCTGCTGACACAGTACACCTCTGGGTTGCTTGCACAAGATTTGGTTACAAATTTTTTAGTAGTAAGTAATTGGCTTATAGTCCTCTAGAGCATGTCGAATAACTCACGAACCAGTGAGAGATGTCATTACCATACACAACAATTTGCAGCCTAGTCTAATGCCAAAAAAAGCAATTTAGTGGGTTATCAGTAACTGCTAGGAAATGGAATAATACATGGTTTCATCGACCAGAACTCTAGGATAGACTCCGCAGTCATCTGCATTCTTCATCAAGTGCCACCCTTTTTATTGATGAATCGTGAAACTATTAAGTGTGATACGATTCTTCTTCAGTTAAAAGCTTATCATTGACCCAGTTTCCTCCATTTTTACTGATGCCACGGATACTTTCTAATGTATAAACATTTAACAACAGGTTTTGATTAGAAAAACTAATTTAAAAGCCTCATTGTGTTATCGTATAAAATAAACACTTCACTAACGCATGATCTCAATTAGGTGTAATTTAAGGAAGGGGAGGGAATGGAGGTTTACGTGCTTCAGAAAGGTTGATTGAGGCCATTTGTTGTCTTCCCCGTCTTAATTTTTATTTATTTGTTTGTTTTCGGTTAGAATCAATTGTACGTATATGTTTAGAGGTAAATTTAAAACCATTTACCACTGCGTTAATACGCTTTTAACATAAATGCTTTCGTAAAATTGTACCTAAATTTTACCATTGTCATATACGTCTAAGAGTACGCGCACTTGATACTAGGCACTATTGTTTGTTTAGCAGAGAATGTTGCGGAATATTATACTTACCGAGAGAAGAATGTAAATATGTTTTAATGTTTAAATGCACACGTTTCTTTATCAACACATGTCACTTAATTTTATTTTTATCTGCTTGACATTCCGTAGTTTAATGCTACTTTAGGAAACTAAATATATCAGGACACATACAGGTTCAGCGTTTTTAGTTCCAGTTTTAAAGTAGGTTATTTAGTAGGTTCTAAGGTAGGAATTTCCATGACTTTTACATGGTTGAAAGTTAATTTCCTGACTTACCCTGACCATTTACTATTTTTTTTCCTGATTTTCCATAAAATGGACACTATGTATATATTACATATTACAAGGATTTTTTAAAAATGTATTATCATTATTTTGTTTTCTTCTTCAATGCCCTGCAATTATTGGTGTTAATTTGTTTGCATGGCAGTTTTTTTTCTTTTGCAAGATCTTCCTTTACTTACCCTTCCATTGTGCTCTGCTTATTTAGCTATTCAAATTTCGTCAAAATCATGGAAATAAAGGGCTAAGTGGATCTTGCAGTTTTATTTTTTTTTCTAAAGTGTCTGAGAATTATTATTTCATTGATATTTCAGAACCTAGTCTATTTAAATACGTCGTACTTTTTTTTAAACATGAGATCCAAATTGCAAAGTTATGTGGCTCAAGTTAAAACATTCATGCATTCAAACAATGCAAACAATACAAACATTCAAACATTACAAAAGATGCAAACATTCAAACATTCAAAAATTTTCATATTCAAGTCGTGATTTAGACTTGGGAGTAAGAAGTTTTATTAATGTATTATTTAATGAAGTGACGTTGCAAATATCGACAGAGCCCACCCTTCACTCAATAATTATAACAAATTAAAGCTTCCTTAAACTGTTTGAACGCATCAAACATTTATACATATAAATGTAGCAAAATATGTTTGTTTTAAAAAACGTAAAGACTTACAAAAAGGTTAACAAGTTGCCGTCGTCCGGGGTCTCGGGCTCGAGTCCCGGTGTGGCTCCTAGTGGGAAAAGGCGGTTCTTGCTACGTATTGTCCGGGTGGGCGCCAGACTAGCTCGGTTCTAGTCGTGAGTTTGGGGTCGTGGATGGGTGTGCCCCTGCGTGGCCCACTAGGGCCGGCGGCGGTGTTGCGTGAGATGATTTTAAATAAGAGACGTGGAGTTGAGGTGGTGGTGTCGTACCTTTTATTCAGAGGAGCGAGTCGTACACGATACAACACTCTACAGAGGTCCCCGGGGGGTTTTTACTTGTTATTCCGTGGCGCCTTATTGTTTGTGTTCCGCGTTACGTGGCCTCGGATGCTGTTATGTCTCAGACGTCTCACTGGGTACGTAGGTAACGTAATTTCGTAACACAAAGGCGGGACACAAAATACACTGAATTAAGGGGGCGCGTACAGGTTACGTGGCACTCGTTACTCGGGTAACGTAAGTTAGCAATACAAAATACGGGATACAAAAATACACTGAATTAAGGTGGTGCGCACAAGTTACGTGGCACTCGTTATTCGGGTAACGTACGTTAGCAATACAAAACACGGGATACAAAAATACACTGGATTAAGGGGGCGCGCACAAGTTACGTGGCACTCGTTACTCGGGTAACGTAAGTTAGCAGTACACAATACGGGATACAAAAATACACTGAATTAAGGGGCGGGCGATTGGAGACGGCCAATCCCGTATGCAAATGTCTC
This sequence comes from Bacillus rossius redtenbacheri, assembly GCF_032445375.1. Lineage (NCBI taxonomy): Eukaryota > Metazoa > Arthropoda > Insecta > Phasmatodea > Bacillidae > Bacillus > Bacillus rossius. The sequence continues at coordinate 22,185,744 of NC_086330.1, read as the reverse complement.
GGCGCGGGTGTTGTGCCCACTGTGGTGAAACACGCACCGCAATTAAGTTTGTCCAAGTTCCCTTGCGGGTTTGTGGTCAGCGCCGTGCGCGTGACCTTAAGCAAAGTTCTGTACGTTGCGGGAGACGGCCCGTGCCGTATGCTGAAGAGCAGCCCCGTTGACCAAGTGTGGTGCGGGGTGTCCTTAAGTTGATGCGGCCGGATTAGGTCCGGGACCGAAAAAAGGGACCGGGTACTCACGGAGAGGTTAAGTAATAAAAGGGGTTTGGTTAATTAGTGGCTATAGTTACCGGACGTTACTTTCAATGTAGACAAAGGATGTTGCCTCTCCGTGGGACGTAGGTCCGCCCCGGTCCATGAGCTGCGCTGAACTGCCGAACTGGCATAGCGTCCGAGGGAGGCTCGGCCTCTCTCGCGCCAGGCGTGACCTCATTACGCTAGACTCTAAACGGGTGTGTCTGGAAGAGATTTTACTGTCGCTAAAATCCTAATTTAATGTTTTAGGAGGAATGGGTACGGTTCTTCTCTTGTCTACTCAGGTTTCCACGGCTTTGTCTTTGATTGCTGTTCGGGTCGCCTGACTCGGGTGGGCCATGGCCAGGGGTGTGTTCCGTTAGCGGGAGCGTATACTGGCGGGTGCAGGTCGGGCTCTGGGGTGGTCGTCGGCCAGACGACGTCAAACGCCCCCCCCCCCCCCCCTGTGAAGCCCGACCTTGCGCCGCTTATGGTCCCGCTAACATGGGGCCACCCCTAGCTCCGGCCGCTCCATCCCGGCGTGGTTCGCGGCTCAGCAGCTGGTTGGCTCCGCGTACTGGACCTGGTGATCAAGGCCGACTGGGCCAACGTGCGCGCCGCCCCGGTTGCCGTCGTGGCAGGCGTGCCGGGGGCGGCGTCGTGGCGTCTGGGTGGGGTCAGCGGCTGATAGGGTCAGCGCACTGGACCTGGTGAACGTGGCCGACTGGGCCAGCGTGCGCGCCGCCCCGGTTGCCGTCGTGGCAGGCGTGCCGGGGGCGGCGTCGTGGCGTCTGGGTGGGGTCAGCGGCTGATAGGGTCAGCGCACTGGACCTGGTGAACGTGGCCGACTGGGCCAACGTGCGCGCCGCCCCGGTTGCCGTCGTGGCAGGCGTGCCGGGGGCGGCGTCGTGGCGTCTGGGTGGGGTCAGCGGCTGATAGGGTCAGCGCACTGGACCTGGTGAACGTGGCCGACTGGGCCAGCGTGCGCGCCGCCCCGGTTGCCGTCCTGGCAGGCGTGCCGGGGGCGGCGTCGTGGCGTCTGGGTGGGGTCAGCGGCTGATAGGGTCAGCGCACTGGACCTGGTGAACGTGGCCGACTGGGCCAACGTGCGCGCCGCCCCGGTTGCCGTCGTGGCAGGCGTGCCGGGGGCGGCGTCGTGGCGTCTGGGTGGGGTCAGCGGCTGATAGGGTCAGCGCACTGGACCTGGTGAACGTGGCCGACTGGGCCAACGTGCGCGCCGCCCCGGTTGCCGTCGTGGCAGGCGTGCCGGGGGCGGCGTCGTGGCGTCTGGGTGGGGTCAGCGGCTGATAGGGTCAGCGCACTGGACCTGGTGAACGTGGCCGACTGGGCCAGCGTGCGCGCCGCCCCGGTTGCCGTCGTGGCAGGCGTGCCGGGGGCGGCGTCGTGGCGTCTGGGTGGGGTCAGCGGCTGATAGGGTCAGCGCACTGGACCTGGTGAACGTGGCCGACTGGGCCAGCGTGCGCGCCGCCCCGGTTGCCATCGTGGCAGGTGTGCCGGGGGCGGCGTCGTGGCGCCTGTGCGGGGTCAGCGGCTGATAGGGTCAGCGCACTGGACCTGGTGATCGTGGCCGACTGGGCCAGCGTGCGCGCCGCCCCGGTTGCCATCGTGGCAGGTGTGCCGGGGGCGGCGTCGTGGCGCCTGTGCGGGGTCAGCGGCTGATAGGGTCAGCGCACTGGACCTGGTGATCGTGGCCGACTGGGCCAGCGTGCGCGCCGCCCCGGTTGCCGTCGTGGCAGACGTGCCGGGGGCGGCGTCGTGGCGCCTGGGCGGGGTCAGCGGCTGATAGGGTCAGCGCACTGGACCTGGTGAACGTGGCCGACTGGGCCAGCGTGCGCGCCGCCCCGGTTGCCGTCGTGGCAGGCGTGCCGGGGGCGGCGTCGTGGCGCCTGGGCGGGGTCAGCGGCTGATAGGGTCAGCGCACTGGACCTGGTGAACGTGGCCGACTGGGCCAGCGTGCGCGCCGCCCCGGTTGCCGTCGTGGCAGGCGTGCCGGGGGCGGCGTCGTGGCGCCTGGGCGGGGTCAGCGGCTGATAGGGTCAGCGCACTGGACCTGGTGAACGTGGCCGACTGGGCCAGCGTGCGCGCCGCCCCGGTTGCCGTCGTGGCAGGCGTGCCGGGGGCGGCGTCGTGGCGCCTGGGCGGGGTCAGCGGCTGATAGGGTCAGCGCACTGTACCTGGTGATCGTGGCCGACTGGGCCAGCGTGCGCGCCGCCCCGGTTGCCATCGTGGCAGGTGTGCCGGGGGCGGCGTCGTGGCGCCTGAGCGGGGTCAGCGGCTGATAGGGTCAGCGCACTGGACCTGGTGATCGTGGCCGACTGGGCCAGCGTGCGCGCCGCCCCGGTTGCCGTCGTGGCAGACGTGCCGGGGGCGGCGTCGTGGCGCCTGGGCGGGGTCAGCGGCTAATAGGGTCAGCGCACTGGACCTGGTGAACGTGGCCGACTGGGCCAACGTGCGCGCCGCCCCGGTTGCCGTCGTGGCAGGCGTGCCGGGGGCGGCGTCGTGGCGCCTCCTAGCTCCGGCAACAGCTCCACCCGGGTGGTGCTCGCGGTGGCCGCAGTTGGTAGGGCCCGAGCACCTGTCCCGGGTCGTCCCACGCCGAACATCCGGGGGTTGACTCGTCGAGGTAGCCTTGTGGCTGACAGGCCCTGCGCCCTGTTCCCAGGTCGAAGTCGGCCAGGCGAACTGGAGGTCTGTGGGCCCGTCGGGGTCGTTCTGCGGGCTCGCTGGCGGGTTCGCTTGTCCCCAGTCGATGTCCCGGTCCGCGGAGGTCCTCCTTCGGCGGCGGTTGACAGTTCGTGGACTGGTACGGAGTCCGTTCCCGTTCGGGTATGGCGGCTGATGCTGAGGCGGCGATCTCCGGGAGCGGTCTCTCCGGGTTGCGTGACGATCGGCGTTGGCCCGTCGTCGTTGCCCGCATCGGATTGACCTATGCTGTGCGACAGCTCGGCGATCTCCACGGCCTCTGCTTCATCGCCCCGTGGGTAGCATTGTGGTGGGGGGCTCTCGTACACCCCGCTTCCCTCCCAGGGTACCACTGCCGTCTCCGGTGCGTTCTCGTGGACCTCTTCTGGTTCGTCTGGCACGTCGTGGGCGGGGTCGCCCCCGGTGTCCCCCGTGGCCATGCTAAGGGCATAATCGTCGAGGTACGTGGGCGGGCGCCGCCACCGCCGTGGTCGTGGCCTCGCCTCGTCGTCTGACGCGGCCTCTGCGGGTGATGTCCCGGGCGTGTATGCAAGTTCGTCGCGGGGCCTGTTGGACGTGGTGTTCGTGAACACTAGGGTGCGGTATGGGCGCGGTTCGGGTCGGCTCCTAGCGGGGGTCGCTTCTGGCGAGTTGTCCTCTTCCTGGACGGCGTCGCTCTCCGGTGTACGGCGTCCGTTGTCGTCCGGAGTGGGGGGTCCTGCGTCCCCGTCTGGGTTCCTCTCCCCAGGCAGGGCGGTGAGCCGGATGTCGTCCCGGTGCACCTTTTTCAGGCGCCGTCCCTCCGTGCGGACTAAGTACGTCGTCCTGCCTAGTCGTCGCCGTACTGTGTATGGCCCGCCCCAGCGCGGGGCCAGGCCCGCGCAATAGTTGCGGGGTGCGGCTGAAAGTGGGTGTAGTCGCGCGAACACCTGATCGCCGACCTGCACGGCGGGTGGAGGATGATCTGTGATTGGGGTGATCCGGTTGGCGTACCTCTCCTGCCTACGTCTTGCCTCGTCGTGCAGAGTCACCCGTCGTTGGTCGCGTTCTGCACCACACCTTACCTCTATTCATAAAATATTTGAGGTTATGAACAAAGGCAGGCGGATGCTGAAAGCTCGTGGACCAAGGCTCATGAAGTGTTTCGATGTGCAGAGGGGTTAGTTAGAGTATCAACAGGGCTGACTGGTCATGCACACTCACAATAAACTATAAGAGTATTATTCAATGATTAAATAAAAAGGACAATTTCAGATAAATAATTTATTTTTTATGTAAATTATTTTTTTTTTAAATCTCAACACTCTGACCATATTATATTATCACTAGTATTTTAAATTATTTCTTACATGATACTGATTTTATTATGTTTAAGTTTTATCTTATCTGGGGCCCCTTACAAAAACGAATAAATTTTTTTGTTTACTATTAAAACAAATTAATAATTACATGATGAATTCCTTACAAAACCAAAATTTTTTTTTGTTTATCAAAATATCTTTAGTCCATGTTACATTGTTTCGTTGCTTGTAAATTACATATTTTAAATAAGACTTTACATTGGTTCAAAAAAATATTCTTTAAGATAGAAGAGAAGACAAAGTTTGACGAGAAGTCCGATGAGGTTAAGTTCACGAAATTTTCACATTATGTAGACTTGATAAAAAAAAATGTTAGTAGTTCATGCCAAAAATAATGAAATAGTCGTCGGCTTTCCTGAATTAGGTGCGGTCACATCATTTTGCTTCCGGGCTGCCGGGGACAGGCCCCCAACACCACAGCACAAGTTGGTTCAAGTGTACCGCATGACCGGTATCGTGGATTACCGCGTGGCCGGTATCGTGGAACCGCTAATTAACATAAAATAACAAAGAATATTAACACGCCCGGTGTTACAAATATTACCCTACGTTATTGAGACATAAAACAACAAAACTTACCACTTAGTGCGGTTGTAGATGCTTAATGCATCTTGAAAACTTTAAATCACACAAGAACGAATTTTTTAAGTTACTACATCATGGCGTCAAAGTGCTGGAAAAGACCGTTTGTGGTCAGTAAGTGCAAGACGAAGAAGGACATTGAACATGGCACTCGTAGAGAGTACTTTTTAGAAAATCAAAAGATCGATAATACATTAATTCTATTACAAAAAGATTGACTTATAATTTGATAAATATACCTTCACATATTTACCATAATAATTAAATTGTAAACACATTATTCATAATAGATTCAAAAAAAAATACATTGACACAATAAAAAAAACTTGATGTTCAAACATTTAAATTACACATAATTATAATTATTACAACTTCGTTCAAAATTAACCTTTAAATCTTTAAATGACATATTATCATTAACAAATACCAAAATAAAACACTGAAAACGTGTGGAAACCAGTTCGCCCAAAAATAAAAGAAAACAAAATTATAAATAAATAAGTTGAGCAAGTGCCACCAACATTACAACGGCACATACTCCCCCCCTCAAAGCAGACGCTACCGGGAGACAACAACAAACTACACCATATATCCCACAAAAAAAAAATTAAAACTAAATCCTTGACCACAAAAAAAAACCCATTACATACATATCATAATAAAAAAAATTACAAACTATTCCACATTGGAGGATGAAGCTACGGGTATTAAGATGGTTCCCGAAGGGATAGGAGGTGAGGGATTAGAAGGGGTGGTCGAGATGGACCTAAACTTGAACCATAGAGTTATACATAGGATAAAAATGCAAAGACAAACGAAGACTGACAAAATCAAAGCAATGACATTAAAATGAGAATTAGTTTCGACATACTGGTGAGGACGTAAAAGCTTAACAATGTCGTGGAATGGAGCACCTCTAGGCTGAGAAATCAAAAGTTTGTTAATATCTTCCACAATTGAAGAATTGAAGGATACATTTGGTAACTTGGAAAATGTCAGCTGACTTAAATTGACATTAAATTTAGGTACATGTACAATAGGTAGAGACATATTAAAAGTGATAGAGGAACTGACTGAACCAAAGTTTTTAAGAAAGGACTAACAAGGACTAACAATGTCACCACGTACGGCGAACAAGTGGTAAAGACGGAGTTAGTGGTAGAAACGAATGACCACGAATATGTTTTTGTCAACCAGATTATGGTAGACCAAGATCCAAGAGCCAAGATCTTGAACTGGATGCTAGAAGACCGGGAAAATGTTTTGGTGCAGTTCATAGATTATGGTACACCTTGATTGTGTTTTGCGAAAAGTATGAGTAAAAGTACTCCTTTTGTTCCTAGGAATTTTTTGAAGAACTACAGAATCAAATTTCCTGCCTGGTGTCAAGAAACAGCGCTGGAACAACAGTCAGAGATTTATCCAGTTGATACTGTTTCCACCTTGACACTACTTAGGCGAGCGTACGATGACCACATACCTCCGAGAAACCAAACTCGAAGTTAAAGTGGGAATTAGACCCGACGACGAAGATGAAGAAGACGAATACGAAGACGAATAAGACGACGAATGAATGAATAATTGTTTCTGATCTGTAGGCTACAAAACTTTCCTTGCGTTGATGAATGACGACGAAGACGAAGAAGAATACGAAGGCGAATGAATGATTTCAAGAGCTGTTTTCACTAAGAATGACATTGTTGACCTGAATTACCTTATTTAAATCTGATTCTAAGTCCTTGTTTGCATGTTCCAACTGAAGCAAATTGAAATTCAATACAATAGAATAAAAATTGTCTGAAAACAGAAGATCATCTTCCTTTTCAAAGAGAACACCAGTATGAGTTGTTGTTACCGTAATGTTAGCTGAAGTTAAGGTGAAGACACAGAGAAGAATACCAAGTGGTCCAAACATGGCGTACAGACATCAATCAACGGAGTGGACCAAGAGAGCGGACCGCTGCACTAAAACATAAAACATAAAGAACAAGTGCGGATAGCATAGCATTAGGACAAAAAATTCTAACATCCTCCTCTACCAATGATTCAAAATAGAAACCTATAAACAAATGAATACTTGAACATAACACTTCAAACTAGGAAAACCCTACAACCAAACGTATTCCCCAAAACTAACATACAAATAATTAAGACTTGTCGCGCGACAACTTAAAACTAGGTACCATGGTTTTTTATATTTTTATTTTTTATGTGCACATACATGTTATTACATTACTTTTACCTTTCTTTTCTTAACTTTATTCATTTTCTTGTGTAGTTATGTATATTATGTATATAGATATAGTGATATAGTAATATAGGCCTATATTGATTTATTAAAAAAAAAGTTTCTTGGGACTCAAAGACTAGGATCGGTGGGTGATCAGGCCACGATCGACTGAGCCAAAGGCCCAAACAAAACTGGGGTGCAATTTCCCCTAACTTACTGAAGACGATGAATGATATTTCTTTAAATGAGAAATGTGGGCTCTGGTAACATAGGATCCAGTGTCTGGATCGCACAAACTTGCCGTAACTGGGGTTAGAAAACGCTGTATCTGGTAAGGACCTGACCAGCGAAACGATAACTTTGCCATTCTTTTATCTACTTTTTTACTGATTGGGTGTGCTCTGCACAAGACGAGATCACCTCGTCGGAAAGGATTATCAATTCTGTTCCTGTTATATTTGACTCTATATCTCTCATGAGAGCGCTTGAGATTTCTAAGGGCGGCTGCCCAAACTTCCTTTATGTTTTTTGGGTCATCTGGTAACAATTCATTTAAAGACCAAAGATTTGCTAATGGATTATTAGGAGTGAAAGTGAACATCAAATTATATGGTGTAGACTTATGTGATTCATGTCGTGAGTAATTAAAAGCCATCTGAAGCCAAACTAAATGTTTGTCCCAACTATTCTGATCTTCGGCATGAAAAGCGATTAACGCTGATCGGAGGTTTCGATTGAACCTTTCCGCATGCGAAGGTGGCGGATAGTACGGAGACAGACAAATGTGACGTATACCATGGGTGAAACACATATTCTTAAATACTTTAGAAGTGAATTGAGATCCGTTGTCTGAAACAATTGAAACAGGTATACCAAAATTTTGAAAGATATTGGTTTGAAGAGCTTGTATTGTTGAGGGTGCATCAGCTTTCTTTAACGGGATCAGCCAAACAAATTTCGAAAATGCATCTACACAAACTAGCAACATATTATTTCCTTTTCTACTTCTTGGTAATGGTCCCACAAAATCGATAAATAATTTCTGCATTGGTTTATCCGAAACTTCTGAAGACAACAAACCTAAATGTGTATTTTGAGCTGGCTTACTAAGGGCACAAAGTTGGCACTGCTTAACTCTCTCTGCAATTTCTCCATACATGCCTCTCCAAACAAATTTTCTTCTGATAGCCTCAATTGTTTTATAGGTACCCAAATGTGCACCAATGGGTGATGAATGAAAATACTGGAAAACAACAGGTTTCAAGACTTGAGGTAACACAATACGTTTCTGATGATTTCGAATTCTAGAATATAAGACACCATTAGATAAAAAATAAGATTTTTGGGGTATTCCAGATTTTAAATTTTGAACAATCTTCCGTAATTCTTGATCCTCTTCTTGATGCAATTGAATGTTTTTGAATGTTAAAGGAAAATCTGTTAGAAGAACTTTACATTTGTTTTCCTCCAATGAGGGATTATGTTGTGTCTTATCAAACATACGTGAAAGAGCATCTGCAACAACATTTTGAGATCCTCGGATATGTTGAACTTTAAATTTTAGTGAAGAAATTCTCATTACCCAACGACCAATTTTGCCTAACTGGCGGGGATGTGCAAGAAGCCATGATAATGCCTGATTGTCCGTTTCTAAAAGAAATTCTGCATGTTCTAGATAGGGTCTAAACTTGTCAATACCGAAAACTACTGCCAAACATTCTAATTCATAAATTGATGATTTCTGTTCTTGCTGAGTGAGAGTTCTAGATGCGAAGGCTATAGGTTGTCTAACACCGTCAAATTCCTGGGCCAAAACGGCTCCTATTGCTGAACCAGATGCATCTGTTTGCAAAATGAAAGTTTTAGAAAAATCCGCCATACGAAGAACTGGTCGACTTATTATGTCTTGTTTTAATGATTCAAAAGCCTTTTGTTGGTCATCACCCCATTCAAACTTTGTGTTTTTCTTACGTAGCTTATTAAGTGGAATTGCCTTTTCCGCTAGGTTAGGAATGAATTTGCCAAAAAATTGTATCATACCAATAAAACGTGCAACACCTTTTACATCTCGTGGAGGAGGAAACTCTCTAATAGCTTTTGTTCGTTCAGGATCAATGGATATTCCACGTGAAGAAATTTTATGTCCTAAAAATGAGATTTCTTGTACTGCAAACTTAACTTTCTGTGGATTAACAGTAAGACCAGCTTTTTCAAGTCGAGACAGAACTTCCTTTATGTGTTGGAGATGGTCATCAAAATTTTCAGAGTAGATGACGAGATCGTCTAGATAATTATATACGAACTTGAATTTAACGTCATGAAAAATTTGGTCGAGTAAACGGGTGAGAACTTGAGCGCCTGTTGCAAGACCAAAGGGCACACGAGTGAACTGATATAGGTTCCATGGTACACAGAAACTTGTAATAGGTTTAGATTCATGTTTTAGAGGTATTTGGTGATAAGCTGAATTTAAGTCTATAGTAGTGAAGAATTTGGCCTTGGAAAACCAGTGAAAGGCTGAATGTAAATCTGGTAATGGAACTGATTCAATTTCGATTTTTTGATTCACACGGCGGAAATCAACTACCATGCGTTGTTTACCATTGGGTTTTGGTACTAAAAATGCAGGACTTGCATACTGAGATGTAGATTGTTCAATTACTCCTTTATCTAACAATTGTTGTACCTCTTTTCGTAGAAGATTCATCTGGGGTGGTGCTAAACGATAAGGATGACTTTTAACGTATCCATTGTCATGGAGTTTAATTTCATACTCGAGAAGATTTGTAAGTCCTAAATCAGAAGTGAGAACTTTAGGAAATTTTTCACACAAATTTTTGATTGCATTACGTTGATGCTCAGGTAGATTACTCAAAGAATCAGAATTTTCATCAGAACTTTGTTTAACACTAATTTCAGCAAGGCTATTATCCAACTGGGATACACCTACAAAAGGAACTTTGAGGTTAGGTTGAAATTTAAAGAAAATATGTTTCTCCTGCATATCAAGAATAAGACCGGATTTTGTCATGAAGTCAGCGCCGAGGATGAAGTCTAAACCAACATTTTTTGAAACTAAACAAGGGAACATCCACGTGAAATGTGCTATTTTCAACTTTATGACAGCACAACAAACGATAGGCAAAATTTCATTAGATGCAGTGTAACACTTAAATTGACCATTATCAATAGATTTAACAAGATTAGCTTCTTTCAGTTTATTGAACAATTGATAAGAGATAATAGACCGTGTGGAACCTGAATCCACAAGAGCTTGTTCTACAAACGTACCAAAAGAAACACTGACACGAGGAACTGGAACAACATTGGATCCTACTAAATTAGGTGAACTAGAATGATTAACCTGATCTGGAACTTTTCTCCTTTTTATCGGTGTACCAAAATACTTTTGAAAACAACGTGCTACTTTCATCTGCTGAAAAATGTGAGCATTATATTGAGAATTTTTGGGCTGGCCCAATTTGCAGGGGGAACCGCTCACCTTGAATCCCTGCTCCAGGCGTTTTTTTGTTGCAAAAACCTACAATTACTAACAACATGATTATTTCTTTTGCAATTTGTGCAAAACAAGTTCTGAGGTGAACCTCTTGAGTTTGCTGGCCACTGAGCTCTGTTATGTGAATTCACATTACTGTTAGGGTAGTATCGGTTAGGTTGTGTGGTGTTGCAGGTATTAGTGAAATGTCTAGCTGGATTGTAACCTGAAAAATGGGGAGATTGCTTATCTCTGTTTCTGTCAGCAAATCTTATGTTCTGTGAGTGAATACACATCCTGTCAAGTTCAGCGAAAGAACATGGCTTATTCAAAAAAACTAAACGTGATCTTTCTTCAGGAGAAATACCATCAAGGATATTGTTTACTATTTCTTGTTCCGTGACTTTAAGGCGAAAAATAGCTGCGGCTTCCTTAACATCATTAACATAAACCGAAAGAGTTTCACCAGGCTTCTGTAGACGACTGAAGTGTGTTTGTTGAAGTTGTGTGAGCAATCGTGATGGAATGAAGAATGTAAGAATGTCATCATGATAACTATCAAACGAAAGATTTTGAGAAATAGCCGCTCGAGTTCGTTCGGCCAAAGGACCCAAAGTAAAAGGGTAAATTACCTCCAAAAGTTGTGTTTCGTGCACACAATGACTCTGTCGCAACCTGACAATGTTCTTTAGAAAATTTACCAGGGGTGGAACATTAAGACCATCTGTGACTGGTAGTTCCTTCAACATATTTTCAAGAGGGTGAGTAATCTTTCCAAAAACATTAGGAAGAGAAAAGCTACTTGTTGTCGTTACCGGCTGTGACGTTCCAGGTGCTGTACAAACTACTACACGAGAATTAGAGCTCGTGGGTGGTAATGATGTTGTGTTGGTTAGGTTCGTGAAATCTACAACTTGTTTAGTGGTACTTGGAACAGGATCCACATTCAACATGGAAGGCCCTGGGATGGGTTTGTAAGGAAGGTTTTCATTATTGGGCGTGGGCAATGCTAAACCCGCGAATTGGTCACAAACTTGTGCCATAGTGGCTGAAGGGGTAAGATCTCGCAATAGTGAAAATTCTGTTTCTGACTTGTTTACAATATCTAACAGTCTCTTAACCTCAATTATAACATTTTGTAAGGAGGCAACTTGGACCTCAGACAATACAGAGGCATGAACCTCTAAAAGCAATTGAACACGTCTGTGCAAATGAGATAAACGATTTCTGACTCTGGGCAAGGTTAGGGCAAAGTTTTCATCATCAGTCAAATTAGTGACTATCTCCTGTAAAACTAGAATTTTACTCGAGCACACATTGAATTCATGATTGGGGTCAATACTCTTTAAATTGTCTTGAACAATAGGTACATCATTATTGATTGCTGTGCGAAGTTTCTTACGCAAAACAGCTGCTGTGGCTTCTTGGTGCTGAACACCACGCAACTGACATTCAAATGTCAACTCATCCTTTAAAAGGAATTCTGGTACTACTGTCGAAGGCATGATTAAAAATACAAAATATAAACAAACAACAAAATAAAACAAATTAACCCAAAAGTGTTGTCACCTCCAGAATAGCACCGCTGTTGAGGTAGGGGCACATGCAAGACAAAATCTACACATGCACAAATGCACATCAAAACAACTTCAGAACCACGCTCTGCTACCATTACTGCACCACACCTTACCTCTATTCATAAAATATTTGAGGTTATGAACAAAGGCAGGCGGATGCTGAAAGCTCGTGGACCAAGGCTCATGAAGTGTTTCGATGTGCAGAGGGGTTAGTTAGAGTATCAACAGGGCTGACTGGTCATGCACACTCACAATAAACTATAAGAGTATTATTCAATGATTAAATAAAAAGGACAATTTCAGATAAATAATTTATTTTTTATGTAAATTATTTTTTTTTTAAATCTCAACACTCTGACCATATTATATTATCACTAGTATTTTAAATTATTTCTTACATGATACTGATTTTATTATGTTTAAGTTTTATCTTATCTGGGGCCCCTTACAAAAACGAATAAATTTTTTTGTTTACTATTAAAACAAATTAATAATTACATGATGAATTCCTTACAAAACCAAAATTTTTTTTTGTTTATCAAAATATCTTTAGTCCATGTTACATTGTTTCGTTGCTTGTAAATTACATATTTTAAATAAGACTTTACATTGGTTCAAAAAAAAAATTCTTTAAGATAGAAGAGAAGACAAAGTTTGACGAGAAGTCCGATGAGGTTAAGTTCACGAAATTTTCACATTATGTAGACTTGATAAAAAAAAATGTTAGTAGTTCATGCCAAAAATAATGAAATAGTCGTCGGCTTTCCTGAATTAGGTGCGGTCACATCATTTTGCTTCCGGGCTGCCGGGGACAGGCCCCCAACACCACAGCACAAGTTGGTTCAAGTGTACCGCATGACCGGTATCGTGGATTACCGCGTGGCCGGTATCGTGGAACCGCTAATTAACATAAAATAACAAAGAATATTAACACGCCCGGTGTTACAAATATTACCCTACGTTATTGAGACATAAAACAACAAAACTTACCACTTAGTGCGGTTGTAGATGCTTAATGCATCTTGAAAACTTTAAATCACACAAGAACGAATTTTTTAAGTTACTACATCATGGCGTCAAAGTGCTGGAAAAGACCGTTTGTGGTCAGTAAGTGCAAGACGAAGAAGGACATTGAACATGGCACTCGTAGAGAGTACTTTTTAGAAAATCAAAAGATCGATAATACATTAATTCTATTACAAAAAGATTGACTTATAATTTGATAAATATACCTTCACATATTTACCATAATAATTAAATTGTAAACACATTATTCATAATAGATTCAAAAAAAAATACATTGACACAATAAAAAAAACTTGATGTTCAAACATTTAAATTACACATAATTATAATTATTACAACTTCGTTCAAAATTAACCTTTAAATCTTTAAATGACATATTATCATTAACAAATACCAAAATAAAACACTGAAAACGTGTGGAAACCAGTTCGCCCAAAAATAAAAGAAAACAAAATTATAAATAAATAAGTTGAGCAAGTGCCACCAACATTACAACGGCACAGTTCCTCCGTCGTCTCGTCGGGGTGTGGAGTGCCGTGTGTGGCCCATTCTCCCGGTAAGGGCAGGTTGTGGCCCTGTATCATTTCGGCCGGTGTGCGGCCGGTTGCGGCGTTGGTGCGGCGTCGTACACAGAAGAGGGCGTCAGCCACGTGCAGGTCCCACTGCGTGTGGTCTGCCCCCAGCCGGATCCGGAGCTGTGCCTTCAGTTCCTGGTTCCGGCGCTCTGTCGGGTTCGCTCTCGGGTGGTAGGCGGGCGTCGTGTGGTGCTCGATCTGGTGTTCGTCGCACCAGCCCTTCCAATGTCGCCCCAGGAACTGACTGGCGTTGTCCGTCAACACCGACTGGGGGTATCCCCAACGGGACAGGAATTCCCTGGTCAGCAGGCTGATGATGGTAGGTGTGCGCACGTTCCCGCATGGATACGCCTCCGTCCACCGCGTGAAGAGGTCCGTCACGACGAGGAGGAAGCGTTTGCCGCGCGGCGTGCGGGGGTAGGGGCCCATTACGTCTAAGGCTATCGTTTGGAAGGCGGTGGTGGGTTCCCTGGGTCGCTGTTGCTCCTCGCCGTCACGCCGCCTCGCTTTCCTCGCCTGACAGACCTCGCATTCGCGCACGTACGTACGTACGTCGTACGTGACGCGGGGCCAGTGGTAGTGCCGGGTGACTTCTCGTCGTGTCTGATCGGTCCCCGGGTGTCCAGCGAGGTCGTGGTCGTGGAAGAACCGAAGGACCGCTTCTCGGGCTTCCGTCGGGACGTAGGTCCTCCAGTCTTCCTGGTGTCCGGGTGTGTGAGTCTGAATCAGGCCGTCTTGCACGCGCCACGCCTCGTGTCCGGCGGTCGCTTGCTGGCGGCGTCTTGCCGCGTCTATTGACGTTTCCTGTGCTCGACGTACCCGGTCCTGGACGTCGGCCACGGTGTTGGGTGGGTCTTCGTCCCCGTCCGCGTCGGCCGTGATTCGCGCGCATGCCGAGTCGTGCGATGCGTGTCCGTGTGGTGTGTCCGGGGGTAGAATCTCCTCCCAGTCGTCCTCGTCCGTCAGCTCTGTTCGGTCGTCGGGTTCCCGCGACAGTAAGTCGGGGAGCTGGTTCTCCGTGCCGGGAACGTGCTCGACGTCGAAGTCGAACGACTGGAGGAATAGCGCCCATCGTATAAGTTTGCCTTTCCGCCCCTGCATCGTACGCAGCCAGGTGAGGCAGCTGTTGTCCGTCCTCAGTGTGAAGCACTTCCCCTCCAGGTGGGGCCGGTACTTTTTCATGGCCCAGACTACGGCTAGGCACTCTTGCTCGTTGCTGTGATACCGGCGTTCGGCCGGTCCGAGCTTCGCGCTAGCGTAGTCGATGACCTCGCGGACCCCGTTCGGGTCCGTGTGAAAAAGCACCGCGCCCACACCGAGTGCGCTGGCGTCGGTCTGAAGGTAGAGGCGGCGTCCGGGGTCTACTCGTGTGAGGGTGTGACAGCGAGTGAAGGCGGCTTTTATTTCTTCGAAGGCGCGTTGCGCGGGTTCGCCCCAATGGTACCGTGCCCGTGGTGACAGGAGGTCGGTCAGTGGTGCGATGGTACGGGAGAAGTCGGGGATGTACCCCCTGAGCCAGTTCACCAGGCCGATAAACCGTTGGAGTTGCTTCCTCGTCCGCGGTGGTGCCGCTTCAGCGATCTTGCGCAAGTGAACGGGTTGGGGTCGGTTGCCAGCCGCGCTTACTAGGTGGCCCAGGAATTCGACCTCCTGGGTCCCGATATGACACTTGTGGTGTGCGGCCGTGAGATGGTGTGTGGCCAAGCGTTCTAGGACCAGCGCCAGGTGTCTGGCGTGGTCCTCCCACGTCTCGGAGAAGACGATCACGTCGTCGAGGTACGCGATCGCAAACCGGCCCAGGTACCCCTCCAACACTCGGGTCATCATTCCCTGGAACGTGGCCGGTGCGCACTTTAGCCCAAAAGGCATGGCGCGAAATTGAAACTTCCGCCCGTCTGGTATCGTGAACGCGGTTTTCCCCCTGTCTTCCGCCCGTATGGGCACTTGCCAGTACCCAGCCTTCAGGTCGAGCGTACTGAAGACTTTCGCGCGGCCGAGTCCGGCTACGGCGGCGTCGACGCTGATTTGAGGTGGGGGTGAGCTAATCGTGATCGCGTTTAGCGGCCGAAAATCGACGCAGAAGCGTAGCGAACCGTCTTTCTTTGGGGCTAATACGACGCAAGCATTGTAATGACTGTTGGACGGCTCGACTACCCCGTCGCGAAGCATGTCCGCCACTTGCTCCCGGATGGCCCTCTGCTCCCCGAACCCGTAGCCTCTCGGGGCCTCGTGTACTGGATTGTCGTGGGTGGTCGGGATGTGGTGTTCGGTGATGGTGGTGCGTTTCAGTGGGTCGGCTACCGCGAAGACGTCCTGCCTTTCTGCCAACACGCGTTCCACTGCTGCTCGGTACTCGTGGGGGACGTTATGGCGGAACTGGTCTAAGGTTACTTTCTCCCCCTGACTCTCGGGGGTAGTGCCTATGGCGTACACCGTGAGCCGCTCGCGGGTGCCAATGCAAACTCGTCTGGGTTTCATTTCGATCACCGCATCTTGTCTCGCTAACCATGGTTGGCCTAGTACTATCCCTTCGTGTAAGTCCTCTACCACTAGGGCGGTTACCGTGGTGACGTCGTCCCGAATGCGTACCTCGAGTTCGGCTTGCCCCACTGTCCTTCCCGGTTGCGTGCTGGTTGCTAACCGTAACTCGGCTTGGTGGGTCTGCAGCGCGCCGGGGGGTACCAGGTGGGGGGCCACGAACACGTGGCTCGCGCCCGTGTCTACCAGGGCCGCCGTGGGTTGCCCGTTGACTTCCACTGGGATACGGAGTAGGCCGTCGCGAGGGCGGACTAGCTGGTTTATCTGCGGTGTAGCTGCTTCCGCGGCGGGTGTGGGTTGGCTCGGGTTACTCGGAGGCGCGGGTTTTACCGCCGTGCCCCCGGGTGGGCGTTTCCCGACGTGTTGGTGAAGGGTGGTGTTTGCCGGCGTGGGCAGTCAACATGCCAGTGGCGGGTACCTGCGGGGCAGCCCAACTGGCATCGCGGTAGTGGGGGTTCCTGCTGTGTCGATGACCCATCGGGCCTACCAGGTGGTGGTGCATCCTCGATGGCTCGTCGCGGGCGGTCGGGTGGGTAGCCCCCTGCTTCCCGGTTCTGGAGCTGGCTATTCTCTGACCCATTTGGCGTCTGGCCAGGTCCCGGTCGGTGTTCGGGGGGTCGTAGTGTCGCAGTCCCCGGATGTTCCGTTCCGTGTCTATGGCTTGTCGGACGTAATCCTCGACTTCCTCTGCGCGGTAACACCGCATGAACGGTTGCAGTTCATTGTGTAGGAGGGTGGTAATGGTTGCGAGCGTGGTGGCTGGCGCGGCGCCGGGTGCTACTCGATTGAACAGTTGCATTTTCTTGGCCAGAAACTGCTCGACGGGTTCGCCGTCGCGTTGGCGTTCGCCATAGAACTGTGTCGTGCATTGGACCAGTGCGAGTTCCGTGTCAAATCGGCGGTTGAATGACGTGGCAAACTCCTCCCAGGGCATGCCGAAGCGTCCCCAGATGTTCCACCATTGGCGGGCGGTCCCCTTCAGCTGTTCGCTCGCTCGCCCCGACCATTCATCGGTCGGTATTCCGGACCGTGCCAGTCTAACCTCGCAGTGTGTTAGGAAGTCTCTGGGTACTTCGTGCCCTATTCCGCTGAACTCGGGTAGTGCTAACTTCCCTGTGTAGCACGGGTTGCGTGTATGCATCCCCGTGTTTGGTCCGGTGATTGCGCTTGGTGGTGGGATGTATTTGGGTGCCAGATTGGTCCGGGCACTCGTGAGGCCCATAGTCGGTAGTATGCCTCCCAGTGTGACGTTAGCTTGTGCCTCCGTCTTAAGCGGTGCCCATGACCACGGTAATTGGGTGTGCGGCTCGCCGAGTAACGTCTCGCTCCAGGGCTTGCCCCAGGTCTGTTCGGTGACGTTGTCCCGGGTGTTCGCGCATTGGCATGTCCTGTACCACGGCAGTGATCCCGTCAATAGGTCTATTTCCCTTGGTAATAGGCAACGCGTGCACACGAGGTCTGTAGGTGGTGCCTGCATGTTGAGCTGTATGTTGTACGTTCAAGTTCGCCGTCTGTGACGGGCTGTTTGTAGTCTGGGCGCGTGTTGTAGCGCGCAGGTTTGAGATCGGCGGCGGGCAGGTGCCCGGACAGCCGCACAAAGAGGAGGCGAAAAAGGTCCACGCGGAGTGGGGGTATCGGGATGGTTGCCCGAAGCGGAGAGCGTGAAGCGGGGTGACGAGGTGGGGGTAGGTGCCCGGACAGCCGCACAAAGAGGAGGCGAAAACGGTCCGCGCGGAGTGGGGGTGGTGACGTCGCTCCGTTGCTCGCCTCGCCGTGATGACGTGCGGGGGTGGGGGTGGTTGGAGTGTCCTTTGTCCGCTCGCCTCGTCGCGCCGGTCTGTCTGGCCTTCGACCCTTCCTGTGTCCAAAATGGCCGTTTCGTGTCTCCGCTGTCGCCTGTTGGTGAATTTATTTCGAAAATGTCCAGAAGTGAAAAAAAAAAATTTTTCACGTTATTTTCTGCCCCACGCAGCGGGCGCCAAATGCCGTCGTCCGGGGTCTCGGGCTCGAGTCCCGGTGTGGCTCCTAGTGGGAAAAGGCGGTTCTTGATCTGTGTTGTCCGGGTGGGCGCCAGACTAGCTCTTTTCTAGTCGTGAATTTGGGGTCGTGGATGTATGTGCCCCTGCGTGGCCCACTAGGGCCGGCGGCGGTGTTGCGTGAGATGATTTTAAATAAGAGACGTGGAGTTGAGGTGGTGGTGTCGTACCTTTTATTCAGAGGAGCGAGTCGTACACGATACAACACTCTACAGAGGTCCCCGGGGGGTTTTTACTTGTTATTCCGTGGCGCCTTATTGTTTGTGTTCCGCGTTACGTGGCCTCGGATGCTGTTATGTCTCAGACGTCTCACTGGGTACGTAGGTAACGTAATTTCGTAACACAAAGGTGGGACACAAAATACACTGAATTAAGGGGGCGCGTACAGGTTACGTGGCACTCGTTACTCGGGTAACGTAAGTTAGCAATACAAAATACGGGATACAAAAATACACTGAATTAAGGTGGTGCGCACAAGTTACGTGGCACTCGTTATTCGGGTAACGTACGTTAGCAATACAAAACACGGGATACAAAAATACACTGGATTAAGGGGGCGCGCACAAGTTACGTGGCACTCGTTACTCGGGTAACGTAAGTTAGCAGTACACAATACGGGATACAAAAATACACTGAATTAAGGGGCGGGCGATTGGAGACGGCCAATCCCGTATGCAAATGTCTCGGCGCGGGTGTTGTGCCCACTGTGGTGAAACACGCACCGCAATTAAGTTTGTCCAAGTTCCCTTGCGGGTTTGTGGTCAGCGCCGTGCGCGTGACCTTAAGCAAAGTTCTGTACGTTGCGGGAGACGGCCCGTGCCGTATGCTGAAGAGCAGCCCCGTTGACCAAGTGTGGTGCGGGGTGTCCTTAAGTTGATGCGGCCGGATTAGGTCCGGGACCGAAAAAAGGGACCGGGTACTCACGGAGAGGTTAAGTAATAAAAGGGGTTTGGTTAATTAGTGGCTATAGTTACCGGACGTTACTTTCAATGTAGACAAAGGATGTTGCCTCTCCGTGGGACGTAGGTCCGCCCCGGTCCATGAGCTGCGCTGAACTGCCGAACTGGCATAGCGTCCGAGGGAGGCTCGGCCTCTCTCACGCCAGGCGTGACCTCATTACGCTAGACTCCAAACGGGTGTGTCTGGAAGAGATTTTATTGTCGCTAAAATCCTAATTTAATGTTTTAGGAGGAATGGGTACGGTTCTTCTCTTGTCTACTCAGGTTTCCGCGGCTTTGTCTTTGATTGCTGTTCGGGTCGCCTGACTCGGGTGGGCCATGGCCAGGGGTGTGTTCCGTTAGCGGGAGCGTATACTGGCGGGTGCAGGTCGGGCTCTGGGGTGGTCGTCGGCCAGACGACGTCAAAGTATAACATGGAAAAAAGAAATACTGTTTTAACTAACCCTATCAACTATTATCGTCTGGACTTTTAATTTCTGGGATACTATGTATAACGTTAGGATGTAATTGAATGGAATTTTTACTGTAACTTAACAACCAATTTGTTATTTTCTTGAAAAATGATGAACCGTTTTTCTGTTATTTAACTTCTTCAAGAACAATATATTATTGGTAGAGACCTGAAAAATTCGCGGATTCATTTCGTGTTATGCTAAAATTCAAATAATTATACCTTAGAGCTGCTTCTGCCATTGGTTCACTGTTAATCTGGAGGACTGAGGGCCAATTAGAGACCCTCACTCGTAGAAGTGTCGAATCACAGGCCACCCAGTCGAGATGACTCACAAGTCAGCAGCCCATGAACGGTTGGCATTTGCCCGATTGTGTAGTGGATATTTGAGTATATCCTGAAGGTCATTGAACCCGCGAATTTTTCCGGTCTCTTATTATTGGTTGTTAAATTACAGTTATATATAAGATATAGTTTGGTAACACTGCCTTTTTCTGGGACATATTCCTACCACGTGCTCTATCATGAACGTCCTGCTGGCTACGGCTCGCTTCCGAGAATGTTCGCTATTCCCTTCTCGGCCGTTTCTATATAAATGTTGGATGCGTTCAAACATTTTAAGGAAGGATTACTCTGAAAATGATGTCATTATTGAGTGCAGGATGGGCACTGTCAATATTTGCAAAGTCAGTTATTTCATTCAGTAATAACTTTTTTTAAAAAAAAAACAATTTACTCCCAAATCTTAATCAGGACTCGAATCTGAAAACTCGTGTGTTCTAGGTGAGAAATACAACCTTGAATGTTTGAACTTACGCTAAGTAACTTTGCATTATGGATATCAAAGTTAAAAAAGTAGTACGACGTATTTAAACAGACAAGGTCCTGATCCATTAATGAAATAATAGTCCTCAGAAATAAAAAAAAATTAATTAACCAGCAAGATACTCTTTATTTATTTCCATGTTATTGACCAAATTTAAACATACAGATAAGAAGAGCACAACGGAAGAGCGAGTTAAGAGACAACAACGACTCGCACACTTACGGTATGCAGCGTTTCGCAAGAAACCACACGAATCGAAAACTGCCAATATATTGTCGCGTAGCTCAAAATTATCATTAATTTATTTAATTAGTTTATTTGTTGAAAATACAATTTTAAATTCTTTTCGCTAGTTCGGGACTTGGTTTCCCTCAAGCTAAGATGGGGTAACACCTTTGTTTGATTTGGGTCTCCGCGGGGCTGGAAGAGTGCGAGTCTTGCACGTCTTTGTCTGGGAACGCAGGCGTGACCGCGTTTCAGCCAGGCCAGCTGACACGTTGTTTGCTGCAGTTCCAGGGAAACGCGGCGCAAACTTGTTTTTCGTTTTTTTTTGAGGCCAGCTGGGAATGAGGTTGTGCGCACACGCTTGGCGCAGAGCGAGTGTTGCAACCTGGTGGCAGGTTTTCTGACTACGTGGACAACCCGGCGCGGCCGACCGCGCGGCCGGCTTGTTGTAATAACTTTACGTGTTTGTAAAACACAGGAAAACTTCCCGTCAGGATGTTTTCCCCGTAGGGGTTTTGCGGCCAAGCAAATAGCTTAAAAGAGATGTAAAATGTTTTCGCGGGGCTGTAATCCAGTGGAAGGCTGTCATGCTGCCCGGCCGTGCGGCGACTTGGTAATGGTTAGGTGAGTGCTATCGGAAATGGCGCCTGAGTGATGCCGGACTCTTAGCCTTCAGTGTTTCTTCGTAGTTAACTTTAAAAATTCTCGTTTGGTGTATTATTTGCTCTTATAAATAATTTGTTCTTAGAAACTTAGTGGTTTTAACGTGTAATACGTTGAGTACTACAGTTCCCTTTTTATTTTCAAGTATAACTCGGTAATTTGTTTGCATCACGATCCTTGTCTTTTCATGTAAATGATGACGTTATAAACTTAAACTAAATAATTTCTAAAATCCGTTTCGAGGTAGTGGATGTTCTTAATAAATTTTAAAAATGCAGTTGTGGAAGAGCTAATGAAGCTTGGTATCACTGGGTGGCCTGGAGGAAATTATTACGATAATGTTAATGTGTTAGTACTACTAAGAAAATCTTATATATGGTTTATTGTTTTTCTGTCGGAATATCTATAAGGCTGGTAGCGGACATGGAAGGTGCCTCATTATTTGTCAGCTCTATTTAATTGTTATAAATAAATGTGATTGTTCTATTGTTTTTAGGTTTCTCTTATTTTTTTCTCAGTATCCTGATTTTCTATTCTTGTATAAGAAGACACCTACTAAGATTCAATCCTCAGTGAGATGCTTGCTCTATGGCTAGTTAATGTTTTGAGCTCCTTATTTTCTGAGCTATATTTTTGAAGAATTGAACCCCCCCTCTGAAAGTGAGACGTGACAGAAATGGTGGTGGCACCGGCTAGGTGCCACGTGACAGAAATGGTGGAGGCGCCGGGTAGTAGGTATAAAGAATTTTGGGATACTGAAAAATAAATTAAGATAAGAGTGTTATGTGTGGTCTAACATTTTGATTTATTTTAGTGAAGAAGAAGAGCATGCAGTGCAGCTGGTGTATTAAGATATATGTGTAGATGGAATTAATTGTTTAATGATGAAAATGATTTATGTTAGGTTATTTCAGGAAACCAGTGGGAGCACACGGCGGATGAGTTGCGTTGTTAGTCACGTATTTTTGCTATTAATGTTACTGTTGGGTTCTTTACATTTTAAGAAGAAGAAAAAAGTTTTTATTTGTAGTCAGTTATGAGCTGTGGTCAGGTCATTTAATAAATTTTTACTAAGTTTTATTTAAGTAAATTCAAATTCCGGGCATTTAATTACATTTTGTTATGAAACGAAGAGTTTGTGTGGGCTATTGTTTCGTGAATGAGGTTAAACCTTGTATTTTTAAGAAATGTTTTAGACAATGCTTGTTGCGCGGGAGTGAAGTGTGTCATGGAGCTGGCTTGCTACGTGCGTCGGGCGCGATACGCAGTCAGGCAGGCATGGTGTGGTGGGCGATCAGCTGTGCGGTGACCTTGAGCGGCGGACGGCCTGGACTCGGTGGCTCGGCAGTTTCCGGCCAGCGGGACGACAAGGGCACGTCAGTGGCGCACACAGATAAGAGTATTATAGTTATTTTTTTAAATTTTTGGGTTATGTGCGTGATTGAAAAAACGTCTATTGTTTTTATAAGTAAAAGTAGTAATGTAGAAAATAATAATGTTAACAGAATTAATTTTTTTTTCATCATAATTAATTTTATTTTGGGCGAAAATTAATTTTTGAATTTTTAGGATCACTAGGAGGTACACTATAAAATGGGATAAGCATTGAGAAAAGTGGGAAGGATAGTTTTTGTGTGTAGAGGGAATTTACTCCAAAAGAACAGAGAGACAAAATTAATGTTTTCATTAGGGCGAGGGACCCTAATGGTGAGGTGTTGTGTCCCTGGGAAGTAGGGATTGTAGAGCAGACCCATAGAGATGGGCTGACTACGGAATTAAGGGTCAGGAGAACCCCTGAGAGTTGTTAGTAGTAAGGGGCAGGAGATCCCCATGGTAGTACCGAAGTGGCTATCCTGTATGGGATAGGGTACCATTTCAATGAATTTTGTTGGTGGGGTTAGAGTCCCCTGTTGTGTAGTGGGCCTATAGCAGATAGGCACTACAGTGAAATTTTTGGTTATTTTGTGAGGTAAATTCCCTAGGTTAAGTAAGATTGTATTCAGTTAGGAAGAAGGGAAATGAGAAACATTGCTGTAGAGAGCTAGTGTACTTGCCTAAGTGTGAAATTGAATTTTAATAAATTAATTTATGAGAAAGTTTTTTTTTCTGTCAAATGATAATGGAAGATAGCTAGGTAATTGAATTAATTTTTTTTAGTAAGGTGTTTTAAGTAATGAAATAAAATAAGGTGAAGTAAGTTTGAATAATTGGGGAGGAGTTTCTTTAAGAGTTTAGATAATTGTTTTTGAATTTATTGAGATATTCAGCCAGTGAAGTTTGAGTGTGAGAGATACAGTGAGATTTTAAGGAAATTGGTTGTTTATTAATTAGGAAGAATGAGATTTTATGATTAAGAGTCAGTAAGCATAGTTAAATTTATGACATGATATTTGGTGACAGTTGACAGTTATTAAGGGGAAAACAGAGTAATCTATTTAATTTAATTTTATTGTTTGAAGATAAGATTATGAATTTTTTTTGGAAGCTTCTTTGGCATGTTTGAATATTTTTTTTTTGATTTTAATAAAAGAGAGAGAAAAATTTAATTGATTTACATTAGTTTGGAATTTTGGAGGTTTAATGTTCGATTAGCCCTAACTTGATGGTCGGATCCCAAAAGAATGCCGTAAAACCGATAGCCAATTGAGAGGAATGCGGTAGGCGCTTGTGTAGAGAGGGGTTGTGGGAAAACTCCTTGGGACTGATGGCAGATCAGGGGCCCTAAATAGTGTGATGCTGTAAAACCAGTGCAGAGAAAGCCTGGTATGCTTAAATTTTTTTGGGCACAGGTTAGGTAAACCTGGGGTTCCATGGGATTTAGTCATGTTAGCTGCTGTGGGACATTGAGATTTCCAGGCTCCATAGTAAAGTCAATGTAAATTTTTGTTTTCTTAAAATAATAAATTTTTTTTGTTTTTAATTTTTCTGAGATATTTGATTTGGAACAGTGAATACAGACCCCGAGGAATAAGAGTTGTCATGCTGTGAGAGGAAAAGGTGGTAGGCCTAAAGTGGTACAGGCACCACAGAGGGGATGTGCATTGCATAATTTAAATATGAGGAAACTTGAGAAATTGGAATTTTGTTGTTGGGTTGTACACCCATAAGAAGAGTATAGGCAGAATTTTTATTGTTATGAGATGTCTAAGTTAATGGAAAAGAAAAAGAAGAAAGTTTTTAAGATGCAAAGTAACATTATTATTGTAATAAATTGAAAAAGATTAAGAGGTAGAGAGAGTAATAGGTAATTTTGTTTTAAGCACTAAAGTTTACATATAGGAATAAAGTAACTAAGAAGGAATACATAATGAGTTAAGTCTAGTGTAAAAGTATGTTTATTCTGTTAAGTTATGAGGCATAAGGAATTTTTTTTTGAGAGAGAATGTCTTTGATAGGAAATAGTAGCAACTTATGGGAATTTTAGGGTAACATAAATAAGGTAATGAATAATAAATAGATGGTTAGGATTAACTTCAGATTAACATTTAAAGCAGAAGGTAATTGATAAGGAAAAGAAGTAGAAGAAAAAAAGAAAAGAGAACGAGCATTTTATGATAAATAAGTGTTTTTTAAGTAATAAACAATAAATAAATTAGTTTTGCGATGCAGAGAAACTATTGCATAAATGGTTCGGTCCTTATGTTGTGGTGGACAAATTGTCTAATAACCTGTACAGGTTAAAGAAGACGAGTCGAGGCAGAGATGTTTACGAAGTTACAAACGTAGAGAGAATGAAAAATTTTTACAGTGTATAAGTTATGATAAGTTATGTAATAGAGATTTTTTTTTGTGGTTGTGGATAGCTAAATAAAACAAAGAGAGAGAGAGAGAAAAAAATAATTCGAAAGTTTTGTAACACTTGAAAACAAAAATCGAGCCTGTCTAATATTTAGTTTTGTATAGAATTTTTACAGAGTCTTAAGGCGTGATCATCTTCCGTCCTGACGATGAGGATGCTACACATCGTCCTGGTGCTCCTGCAGCTGGGAAGCAGCCGACAACATCGACCACTACCTGAAGGAGCAGTGGGGGTGGTTGCGGGAGCGCATTTCGAGCCGATACCTCAGGTAACATTGTACACTTCATCGGTACCAGTAAATTTTAAGGTTGCTTGGCCAATGCAATTAGATGACATTCAGGATAGTATCAAAGAAATCACTTCTTGTCCCTCCAATAGTTCAAGTGAATGGTGTGTTATTTTCAAAGAATTAAAACATAGCTTAATTTATACTGACATGCTAATTAATAAGGTAAACGAAGCAGCAGGGGATGACGTATTGGATTTTCAGTCTCAAGTTCGGGAAAGACGAGGGTTAAATTTCATTGGAGAGTTTTTTCATTGGTGTTGTGACATTGCCGTCAATAGTCAATTGAATAATCTTTTCCTAAATGAACAACAAATGTCAGAACACATAAACAAGATGGAATCACAAATTTTAAACTCTCATGAGGCACTGGCAAATATGAGCAACACTATTTTTGTTATAAACGAGGGAATGACCGGAATTCTAAAAAGAGTACAATCAAAATTCACAAATTTGTCTGATTACTTAAAAGACCTCCGAGAGACTATGGTGACTAAGTTTTCAGGAATGGTTCAAGACATAGGACATTCATTCCAGTTTCAGGTACTGTTGGCCTCTCAATTAGCCAAACAAGCGCATACATTTACAAGATTAGAGATTCTGGACCAGTGCCGGTCAAATAAAATACCTGCCATTGTAGTTACACCAGCTCAATTGAAAGAGAAATTAAATATGCTAAATGAAATTCTTAATAGGGATGGTTATGCGTTGTCCATAAGTGTATCAGAAGTTCAGAAATATTTTAATTTACCCATTTGTAAATGTCAAGTCCACAAGGAAAATTTATACCTTCAAATTAAAGTACCAATTGTTAAACTAAATTCCAATTGGAGATTGTTTCAGTTCGTCGCAGTCCCATTTCAGTGGAAGAACTCAACTTGTCATTTGGATCATGCTCCAAATTTTCTGGCAGTGGATGGAGACCATCTAATCACTATTCAGGGTAGAAATTTATTAGATTGTAGACCATTTGAAGATAAATTGTGTTTTGTTCCCAGGTTCTCCGGAGACACCGTAGGTAGTGCTTTGTGTCCAAAGGCTCTTTTTCAGGGGATTACCGTTGAAAATCTTAGTACCACATGTGCGTTTCGATGCCATTCCGGAAACCAACTGATGATCACCCAGGCTGGACCAGAGCGGTACTTCCTAACAAACCCGTCAGGAAAATTAGACTTGCAATGCATGAAACATAACAATGAATCTTTATTTTTAGGAAGTGGAGACATCCTCGGAGCTTTAGATATAGAAGTACCGTGTGATTGTCGTTTGTATTTAAACCAAGAACTTAAAATTAACGAGTTGTATCCATGTGATGCGTTAACAAAATCTAAATTTCAATTGGTACATGTAATACCAGCTGCTTGGACGAAGTTACGTAAATTGAAAATTTTCCCTCATCCTACGTCAACACATACAGTTTTTCCATCCTTAATGGATTGTTTAGATGAAAATTGGCCAACTCTAATACCACATTTAAATTTTTCTTTGACAAAGTTTGAAACCCCTTTAGACCCGATTCATTTAAGAGAACCAGAAAACGTACCAAGATTTGTAATGAAAAACTTACAGAGTATTGCGCTTTCCATTGTAAGTAGTGTATTATTATTTATTATTATTAAAAATCCATATCTAGTAGGTATTGGAACGCTACCAAGAGTATCCGCCTTGGACAATGTTACTACCCTTGGCATAGAAATAAGTGTAACTGTAATTACTATATTGGTAATAGTTGGAATGTTTTTAGTTCTGTTATTAAAATATCTGAGAAATCGGAAACCCCTCAGTATGTCTGTAGAAATCTCGACTACAGTAGAAAATGCTGTTCCTTCTACCAGTGGAAAGGTAGAATTAAAAGACATACTAGCCAGAGATAATGGTTGTGTAGCTAAGTTATCCAGTGAAACTGGGGAGGAATTGAAAGTAACCATTTCCATTTGTGATGATCAGTAGTGAATGAATTTTGTTCAATGTAAAGCTTTACCTACGATTAGAAAAATTAGAATTTGATTAATGTTTATGTGAAGGGGCATGCGCCCATAAATAATTTTTATAGAACCAAATAACGATGGAGGGAGAATACCAGGTTCAATAAGGGGAATTATGACGTCAGGACTAATCATTGAGAATGTGGGTGGGATCCTTTCCGTATTCCCATTTTCCACCATAAACCCCCCCCCCCCCCCCCCTTGTGTTTTTATTATTCAAGAAGTGACATTGATAGTTTTCGTCAATCGAAGAGAATGACTTTTGAGGCGGACTTGTTAAGTGCAATTTCGAAAGGAGTGCTGTGGTGCAGCTCCATCCAGAACTCTTGTCCCTTCTCGAGTTGGGAGAAGGCGCGTCGTTAAGGGTCAGCCAGATACCACGTGGGCCAGTTGGGAGAAGAGGACCTGCTTCTACCCATTGCTGCGGGCTGGTGCCCATATCGTCGAATCGTGTGGTGATGCACGATTACCAGGAGTATCAGCGGTTTGGGAGTGGCCATGTCCAAGGACAGTGATTACGCATCGTGATAGGGTGTGGCCCCCCCTAACAACAAATTTATCTAGAAGACTAGAATTATCCGTCGTTTGAAACTACTGACCTGACGTTCAAAACAAAGTGTATAGCAAGACAAGGCCAGTGTAATTATAAACTCTCAACCTACATGTGGACACAGTCAAGTTTTGTTGTAAATTTTCCTATTAGGTACCTTACCTTATCCTTCCTCTACGAAATGTGTGGGGGGGTAGGCTTTTCTTCAAGATGTTGAATAGTGCAGATGAGTTACGAGTTTAGTTTTTGAATAGTTACTTGTTTTAAGAATCTTTAAAAGTTATTTTTGTGTTGATACCTGGTATGACCCTCCTTGGTTGGTTGTGTTGATCTCATGAATACTTCTTGATAAACACTTAAAAATACATCATTAATTTAAATAAAATAATTTAATTGTTTGATTTGTTCACTATTATTTTGATATTTGAGAGTTTTTTTAGTTGTTTGTAATTGTATGACTCCTGATGCTGCTTATGTATTTTGTGTAGGAATGGTGTTGTGTGTCGTGGATGACGAGCAGTTGGGACGAACGACATCGGGATGGACCGGCTGGGAGAGGCAGAAGTTGGAGTGGGGTGTTATTCTGCAGCTCACAGTTCCGCTGGCTGTTCCTGTCTCTGCCCTGAGTTGGTTCATCTCTTCGCCGTATCCCTCCTGGCTGCTTGCTGTCCCAAGCAGTGCTAACATGTGAAATTTTGTAAAACACACTTGTCCTCCGAGAGGAAATTGTCAATAAGTGCTAGTAGAACTTAGAGTTGGTATTTATACATAAACAACAACCACTGTAATCACTAATTTAAATTTGTAACTGGATCACATAGAAATGATAGGGACAATTGGTTTTTTTTGAAGCAAACTTAAATATTCCCCAAGCATTGTTGTAAGCTTGTGGGGCACAAGCTCCTGCCGCCCGGGGTGATGTCGCGTAGCTCAAAATTATCATTAATTTATTTAATTAGTTTATTTGTTGAAAATACAATTTTAAATTCTTTTCGCTAGTTCGGGACTTGGTTTCCCTCAAGCTAAGATGGGGTAACACCTTTGTTTGATTTGGGTCTCCGCGGGGCTGGAAGAGTGCGAGTCTTGCACGTCTTTGTCTGGGAACGCAGGCGTGACCGCGTTTCAGCCAGGCCAGCTGACACGTTGTTTGCTGCAGTTCCAGGGAAACGCGGCGCAAACTTGTTTTTCGTTTTTTTTTGAGGCCAGCTGGGAATGAGGTTGTGCGCACACGCTTGGCGCAGAGCGAGTGTTGCAACCTGGTGGCAGGTTTTCTGACTACGTGGACAACCCGGCGCGGCCGACCGCGCGGCCGGCTTGTTGTAATAACTTTACGTGTTTGTAAAACACAGGAAAACTTCCCGTCAGGATGTTTTCCCCGTAGGGGTTTTGCGGCCAAGCAAATAGCTTAAAAGAGATGTAAAATGTTTTCGCGGGGCTGTAATCCAGTGGAAGGCTGTCATGCTGCCCGGCCTTGCGGCGACTTGGTAATGGTTAGGTGAGTGCTATCGGAAATGGCGCCTGAGTGATGCCGGACTCTTAGCCTTCAGTGTTTCTTCGTAGTTAACTTTAAAAATTCTCGTTTGGTGTATTATTTGCTCTTATAAATAATTTGTTCTTAGAAACTTAGTGGTTTTAACGTGTAATACGTTGAGCACTACAGTTCCCTTTTTATTTTCAAGTATAACTCGGTAATTTGTTTGCATCACGATCCTTGTCTTTTCATGTAAATGATGACGTTATAAACTTAAACTAAATAATTTCTAAAATCCGTTTCGAGGTAGTGGATGTTCTTAATAAATTTTAAAAATGCAGTTGTGGAAGAGCTAATGAAGCTTGGTATCACTGGGTGGCCTGGAGGAAATTATTACGATAATGTTAATGTGTTAGTACTACTAAGAAAATCTTATATATGGTTTATTGTTTTTCTGTCGGAATATCTATAAGGCTGGTAGCGGACATGGAAGGTGCCTCATTATTTGTCAGCTCTATTTAATTGTTATAAATAAATGTGATTGTTCTATTGTTTTTAGGTTTCTCTTATTTTTTTCTCAGTATCCTGATTTTCTATTCTTGTATAAGAAGACACCTACTAAGATTCAATCCTCAGTGAGATGCTCTATGGCTAGTTAATGTTTTGAGTTCCTTATTTTCTGAGCTACATTTTTGAAGAATTGAACCCCCCCTCTGAAAGTGAGACGTGACAGAAATGGTGGTGGCACCGGCTAGGTGCCACGTGACAATATCATAGAGGTGTCTTCACAAAACTTATTTGATATTTCGCTGAGGGCTAATGAGTAGTCCTGTTTCCGTATTTGGTTTTTAAACTGTATTTTTTAAGAGGGTTAAAAAAATAATACGC
Organism: Bacillus rossius redtenbacheri; assembly: GCF_032445375.1. NCBI lineage: Eukaryota > Metazoa > Arthropoda > Insecta > Phasmatodea > Bacillidae > Bacillus > Bacillus rossius. The sequence goes on along the minus strand of NC_086330.1, from coordinate 22,155,284 downwards.
GTGTTTTCATAATAATTTTTATAGACACGAAACGCCCGGTAAAGATTCTTTAAAGAACCCAAGGGCCTTGCATTACAACTTTATCTTCATTTCTTCGCCATCTAAAATTTTGGTCATCGCTCAAACTTGTCGCAACTTGTCGCACGACAAGAAGACTGCGTTCCGGTTCAGATACTAGGGCATAGAGGCGACACCCTGCTAGAAGCACCAGCGAGCGTCGCACGTACAAACCCGCCTCACTGACACGAATACACCAATGAGCAGGCGGGACCCTTAATGGCCCCGCCCACCCGGACACACATACGGTGAGCAGGGCTTCAGGAATAACAACGCGATTTAAAAACTACTCAAGCTATCCGAGTGGGGTCTGCTTACGAAAAGCATTTAAGAGTTCGCTGAGGGCCGAAAAGTAGTTTTGATTTTGGATGAAGTTTTGTAAATTGTATTTTTAGAGGAGTTAAATTGGCTAAAACGCATGTTTTCAGAGTAATTTTTAAGCGTAAATCAACCATTACAGATTCTTGATTCTTGAAAGCATTTAAGGGACTTGCATTACACCTTTATCTTCATTTATCAGCAAAATTAATGTAACGGTCACCGCTCAAATTTCACAGTTATCATGTGACGACGAGAAGACTGCGCGCCAGTTCAGAGCCTTGCGCTTAGAGTCTATACCGCGCTAGAAGCACCATAGAGCGTCGCGCTTATCATCCCGCCTCACTAACACAGATGCGCCCCTGACGAGGCGGGACACTTAACAGCGCAGTGCGAAGTTCCCATTCGAACTCTCAAATCCAGAGCGAGATAATTTCATCCGACCTTGCAGTTAGCACTGGCTTACCCTGGCTTACAGAAGGATTTGGACTCTCGAGCGGGAAATTACTGGGCACAGGAGATACTGCAGTGGTATTGTTATCCTCCATTTAGTTTAGCGCAGGCAAGAAGATGCCAAGACACGTCAAATGCTGTGGTTCACTTATGACCAACCACAATTAATAATTTTATAATTTTAAACCTTATGTTTGTATAAAAAATGTTTGCCCATTTTTTATTTTATTTATTGTCATAATAATGGTAACCAAATACAGGAAAAATGCAATGTTAAATACTGCATTCTTCGTCTACCATGTATTGTACTGGTGAGACAACAACGGCATGTTTGTAACACAAAAATCATGAAACTGTCCTAAATTTATTCCTAGTGTAATTAATTGGGCTCTCAAATTTTTTTAAACAAAAAATGAAATGACATATCTTCAGGGACGGATCTAGTTGGTGAAAAAGGATGATGTTCAGGGGTGCCGGGTTGAGTTTGGGTTGGGGGGGGGAGGGGGGGTTCTGACTAATTCGCCAGGTTAGAGGAGCGCATATTGGGCCGACAAATATTTTGTGACTCCAAAATGTTTGAAATAAAAGGCTATACAAAAAATAATAATTCAAGTTAATAGACTACAAAAAAATATTTTGTGTTTCCGTTGAACCATAAAAACTATATCGGTAACTCGGAGGCATACGACTCTATGTCCACTTTTTGGAACAATGCACTTAATAATAAACCTTACCACTGTTTGACGTTCTTTCTAGTGATATACAACACTAAAATCTAGGATATATCAAACATTTCAGTATATTGGGTAGAAAATTGTTGAGTAAATAAGTGAGACACTATTTAAAATTATTTAAACTGCTCTCATAAAAAGTATGATTTATGTGATATAGTTTGTTTTTGCCTCCAGGGTAATATTGTTTCTATAAGTACAGTACGTGATAAAATGGTACACTTTTAAACACTGGCAAGTACACGGAGTTTCATAAAAAAATCACTTATAATTTTGCATATAATATACAGTAATGCAAAATAAATTATGCCTGGTATGGTTATTGCTTTTGAAAGCGGTGAAAGAAAGCCTTCAGATCCAGCTCTGCATACTTTAGTAATATAGCAAAACGTCTTTTGGTTAATGGAATCCGTTCATTTACAAGACATTATTTGCTTATATTATAAACAGCGTTCTCAACGTTTCAAACTACATTATTATTTGTAGTTAATTATTTTTTCCACTTCTGAGGATCAAGACCAATTTCAAATCTTTGAAGGGTAAATAGTGAAAATAAAATTTAATAGTTTACAAAGGATGTCAGTAACAATTACGAAATAGTGCAGTTAACACGATTGTATGAGTGCCCATTTAAGTGCTTTTATTTTAAAAGTACAGATGTGTAAGTATATCTTAAAATGGGAAAGCAAAAAATGATACCTTGGCACGTTGGCATCTGTCATGGATGTCTACTGGCAATTGAATATTATAACAAACAAAAATAAAAATAATCAAAATGTGCTTTTGGAATTTCTTTGCCTGAGAAATTAAAGCCTAGCCATTATGTTTGACGAAGTAAACTGATAACCGAAAGAGAAAAAAAATGAAATTACATTTGGCCAGTCTGGAAAGATGTACCTATGGTTCTATTAAAATAATATGTTAATATGTGAAGCAACACTTTTGAATTACTAATTATTAGCTTTTTCGCACTGAAAATACGCTGCAGTAGTTGTCAACAGAAATTGACATTTAAATAAAAAATCGTGAAATATTTTTTTTTATTGCTGCCTGCTATTAACATAAAATAACTAATACATAATAGGAAGTTTACCGATTCTGATTGATGTTAATGTGCAACTTATCTCATGCACACGAGTACCTATCTAATAGTGGAAGGTACATATGACAGAAACATTAATAAATATTTATGACTATTAACGAGGAAAACTTTTTGCTGGTAGCAAGATCTCAAGAGCTGTTCTGATATTTTTCACTCAGTTAAGTAGTCGAAGATTTATTATTATTTTTTTTATATTTCATTCGTGTTGTTCAAAATAAGTTATTAAAATTAATTTATTTATATTTTTGCCTCCAGAATTGTCTTGACTTTTGAGGTTGATCCGCGTCCAATTTGTATATTTGTATATTATACCGACGTTTCTCTCTGCATTGCAGCAGGCATCTTCAGAGCCCAGACACTCTGACGCATGTCAAGCCTTTAAGGGGAATGGAAAGGTACAATATTTTGGGAATCCTGGAATCGAAGATCAAGGATAAAATCTGAACTACTCATCATATTTCTTTGCGGTTTGTTTTGCCAACTAGATAATTTAATTACGGAGGGTTGTGTGTACAGCAGTGGCCACAATAATGCATAGTTTTTTAGAAAAAAAATTAAATAACTTTATGCAGTAATAAGGGGTATTATCCACAAAATTAAAAATTATACCAAAATGTAATTTTTATATTGTGTAATATAATATTATCTAGAACTCTATTATAATCAAAGTGAAAAACACTTGATCGCTGAATTTTAAAGGAATTTTAACCAATTAAAACCTGCCATGCAACATTTAGGTAAGGAAGGACACGCTTGTTGAGCAATTACGTAAAATTCTGTATTATAGAGCTCTAGATAATATTGTATTACACCATTCAAAAATTATATTTTGGTATAATTTATAATTTTGTGGCTAATACCCCTTATTTCTGCATAAAGTTATTTAATTTTTTTCTAAAAAACTATGCATTATTGTGGCCACTTCTGTACACACAACCCTCTGTAATTAAATTATCTAGTTGGCAAAACAAACCGCAAAGAAATATGATGAGTAGTTCAGATTTTATCCTTGATATTCGATTCCAGCATTCCCAAGATATTTTACCTTTCCATTCCCCTTAAAGCCATGATATTTTATTTGTAAGTGACCGCAAAAGCTGGCAATATCTTGCATTAAAAATTATCATTCACAGTAAAATCAAGAAATTGGTCGCACGGCAGGTACAGCAACATGCTGTATTACAGGTGTTCAGAAACACATTCGCGTTGCGTGATAGTCTGGTTCGGAGAGTCACAGGCCGTTTAACTTAAAAAACTGGAACTCAAACCAGTCCACCGAACGGAACGTCGTAAAAACACATTATCGCTGCGGGAGGGTTAGTCGCAACTGGGTCGGAAAATTTTACGACGGAAATATTTCAGGTTGTTTTCGCCTTGCGATTTCCCGCGCCAGTTGTCAGCGGCGGAATAGTCGCTGAAATGCGTGTTCAGGAAAACATATGGTATCTAATTTACATTTAAAAATTGGTTGTCTGTAAAGTCGTTTTACGGACGATAGTTTAACGTGACAACGTCATAACAAAACATTAATGAAATGATTGCATACTTTTATGAATAATATTGAATCATTTTTATTAAATTATCACTATTTTGTATGGATACAAAGAAGGAGTAAAATGAAATCTACAATTTAATTGATAAATTTACTTTCATTTGCGCTCATTAATTCAAATATGTTTATTACTTCAACGAAGAGATTATTTTAACTATAACTTTTATACATGTTTGCTATTTAACTTCTTCCAATCTGTGTTATTCTGTTAAGGATAGGACGATGACATGAAAAGTAGGAAACGAATGGGAAAGTTTAATGTGCCTGGAAGAAGTCAAATCGATGGTTGTTCCAATCGAGTGGAAGAGAGATAGATGCGGCGCAAGCGTACAATGAGCGTAACGGGACACAGAGTAACGGGACAATGTGCGTAACGGGACACATTTTCGTGCGTGCAGCCGGCGTTCATCGATTTATTAGACGTTGTCACGTCAAAAAAAACTCTCAAATGAACAGTCTCTATCCTTCAGGATAATACTTAGGTTAGATTAAAATTAAAAAAAAAATATTGATAAAAATTGACTAAACGATAAATTCGGCGTTACTTGAGCAGAGTTCTCAGGAATAAGATAGATATTTTATTATAGAAAAATGATTGCTAGTCAAAAAAACGAGAATTCTAAAAAATGCATCGGGAATCATGTAGTATCTACTTCGAAAGAGTTCCTTCATATTAGTAATAATTTTCTGTTCAGTATCACCGTTGTTTTCGCCTGTTTGTCTTTGTTTCTGCCAGGGTATGTTTGTCTTTATTTACTGTTATTGTCGCAACTGTATTGTGGTTACTGTCCCACTGTGTTCGTCTGAGCTGTGATATTTTTTTTTCTGATTGGTTCCTTCCACGAAATTCTTTGTGCTCTCAATGCGTTAAACACTTGATATCAGCTGACTTGGTTTGTTCTCTGTGTGTTCGCTACCAGCAATGAATTACGTCCAAAAAGCATTTAAAATTAATAATGATAGCGTAACGTAAAAAGGGTGAACATACGCGTGAAGTTCGCGTTACTGTGAGAACGCAAAAAAGTATTGAGAACATATTTCTGGAGATAAATCAATTATAAATTACACGAGAACCTTTTACCAAAAATACGTTAAGTAATTTTTTTCAGAGATGAACATAAATAGGTATTACGGTCTATTTTATCAGTCGTGGCTTCAGACAAAGTAAAGTATTTCTCCATTTGATAAGTCTAATAAGTTTTTTTTGCTTAGATTTGACTTACCTTACCGTGCAATCGGGCCTGTGTCATGAAACAGCCAGCAAAATTGACTTATGATCATGGGATCGGAATTTTCGTAACGCTTGAAAATTGTTGCCCCTTCAGTAAATAAGTTTCACTTCAGAAACGTCAACGCCAGGTACCGCAGCTACTTTCATGTAATACGTACACTACCAACTTGCCATTTAAACAGTAAAACCCAGAAGATCTCACCCGAAGGCCCAGGCATATTCATGACTTGAGTTACCATACAATATTTTGCATATAGGACGGGTTATAAAATACGTTGGATTTTGGATGGAATCAGTCAATCAGAATCGTGCCCATTGAAAACGTAAATGGCGTCCGTTCTTGTCCCAACAGGATCTTTAAAATGGCGAAGTTATAAATGGTAAACACATAAAATAACTCTAATATTAATTAAGCATACGAAATAATTTTATATGTAAGAAGCAAATAATGTATTTACTACTTTTAAAAATTATATAATTTATTTTATAACGATTATTAATGAGAGTTAAATTTACGGAGGTTTCAAAGGTTAATAAATGCACAAAAAAGGATAAAAAAATTGAAAACATTTGGGTTGGTTTGGACAAAAACAAACTTTGCTAGTGTGACACTATTTAAAACATGTCCAAATTTATCTGGCGGAGAAAATTGAAGGCCGTTGTTTTTCTTATATTAGGTATCCTTACAATTATATTGTTAAATTTAGTTTGAGACTAAAATTTGGCATTGAGACATGGCCTTTTAACTCTGTCGGAAATTACATTGAATTCGCGGACTTTTTTCGTCAAATAAACGAAGGGTTCTTCATATTTTCAGACAGCTAGACCTTAGTAGAGATCACGTTGGATTCAGCCTTCCCAGCCCTCTGTTTGCTGCACACAGGATAGACGTGCACGTATAAAGACATGTTTTTGAAGTGAAACTTGTTTAGAACCGGTAGGGTATGACATCATTCAAACATATTTCGGTTTACGTTACGTTTTATGATTAATTTTATAATAATAAAATGTTGTATTTCTTGCAATACAATTAGTTCTAAAGCTAATTTGTATTTTGTATTATATAATATAACGAAAATATGTAAATAGGTACGTAATAAAAACATTTAGTAAGTTGTCACACATACTGTAGGGTTTTTGAGAGTGATATAATCTTAAACTGTGTACTATTATTTTGTAATAAATTTTTATAGTAGCAAAAGAATCGTGTTAGATATTAATAATATTAACTACTTTCAACTTTTCATCACTAACAACAAAAAAACATTTTATTGTGAATTTTGTGACAACCCTGTGTGTATACACTTTTGACAGTCACTAATGTAGGTAAGTTGGATAGGAACTACCATAAGATTTCTGTCAGAAAACACGATTTCAACTATAAAATAAAAATAAGATGATGGTTATGCGATTTCCATTAAAGACACTGATGTTTTAAAACAAATTTATTTATTTTCCAGAATCAACTCAAAAAATCAATGTTTTTGCATAAAATATCAATTATTTTTGTTCTGAAATCTATGAAAGTGAATCAAGTATATTTTGGCACTTACATTTTTTTCCCTAAGTTTGAAATAAAAAATAATAATATTTATGGCTCGTGGTATTCTACTAGTGGTTAAAAAAATTATTTTGGTTCGTCCGAGAAAGTAAATAAACCTAATGCCTGAAAAAGAATTTCAAAACACGAGTCCCTGTGCAGACTGGAATTAAAGCGGCGAGGATTTGTCGCCGCGCAACTGGGCCGGGTTTAAAATAAAAATAAAAATAATTAGAGCGGTTCCGCGTCATTTGAAAGGGAGACAGAACGAAACAGCAGGCAGACACATGGCCGTTTGTGGTCCAAATGTTCACGCACTGTCACAAGGCCGGCACTGTCTACAAATTACAGTACATTCACGGACTCCGCAACGAAGAATACAACGCTGAAAAAACGAAGGATTATTTTGTAACACCGGATAACTCACTGCATCTTCGTAGGAAACTACGCCCTATTCCTTGACTTCCTAGCTCTGGTTTCAGTCACAAACCGGATAAGCACGATACTGAATTAAGGAAAAGGTTTTTTTTTTCCTGTAGGATTAAGAAATGTTTAAAGCTTACTATATCACTTCAAGATGACAATAAATTGTGAGTTAGTTTTTAAAGTTAGTGAACTCAGCAGCTGTAAATTTAAGAAAGTATCCTAGATTTTCAATTATTCTTTGGCGACTTGTATTTTTGAAATGATGGTATAATGTTTTTACGTCATTTACTATTTTAACAACGACTTCAGTGATTGTGTATTTTGTCTGAGATACCTAATTGGGTGCTTTATGTCTTTAGCTAGTTCTATAAACAGTGTACATATGCTAGGGAAGAGGCATATAACTCTTGAGTATTTTAAACCATTCTTAACAAGTTAATCTTTTTCCCCGAAACTGCATTTCTAATGAGCTATAACGTTTGACTAAAGGATGTTCTAAACTACTCGTCAATTGCCGCTTTCGTATACACATTACTGTGTAAAAACAGTTTTTAAAAGAAGATAATAATTAAAATATTAATCAACTGCCAAGGAATGCAAGATAAAACAAGGTTTCCACGATTTTGGGAAATCTATTTTTTACTGATTTATTAATGATTTACTAAAAAAAATGAAGTTCTTGAAGAAGAAGAAGGGACAAACGAACGGTTAATCCGAAAATATAGTAAAAGATTTAATGATTTCAGTACATGCTAGGATTGACATAAAATTTGCCTTTAAGTTCATAAAAAATTCTCGTATAAGGACCTATTTTGTAGAAAACGCCTTTTATAAACAATTAACTATTTTAGGTATTTTATATTATGAATGAAGTTAAAATAATGTGCAAAAGAACAAAACTTTAGAAGAAAATAATTTAGGATATTATCCCAACATTCAATAGTCACAATTTCATGTCAAAATTTTTGTCTAAGATAAATCCTACCGATGTTTATGAAACATGTTAGTGTAATTTTGTTACAATTTTTCTATGCTAAATATGTAATGCACGGTATATGCTATATTTTGATTTAATGCAGTTTTTTGGACATACGCCATTGCAGTTTTGCACTGTTTGTCATGGAAAAATTCTGAAAATCAAAAATAAATAAAAATAAATAAGACTGAATCGTCGTCGTGTTGTCCATGATATGTACTTTTTTAGTTTCATCGTTGGTTACGTTTGTCCGTCATCAGCTGATTCATTCTTGTTTACAGTGATTTTTTTATATTCATATTTTTTATTTATTTTTTATTTTCAGAATTTTTCCAAGATAATCAGTACAAAATGCGATGGTTATGTCCAAAAAAAAATGAATATATTCAAAATTCGCCATTTAATGAATAATTTAAAAACGTGTGCTATATTTTGTAACATGAATGCGGACAAGTATTCACGACTAACAATTTTATGTAAATATTACTAACTGCGTCACGAACACTCGCTAAGTTCATCACCTGTTTTTCCACAGAAGATGGGCAGTAAATGCAAGTTGCTGGAGGTGATGAGAGCAATGTGAGCGCAGCGATTGCAAGAAAATACCATGTTTCTTATTAAATTCATATGCATGCCTCCAGAGTGCAGTGGAATGTGTGTTTGTAAAGAATCAAGATTCTTGTTCTTGTTTACACTCGCATTAGTGAAGTTAGCAACATGGGACGACCATGGCAGGGAAAATTACTTCGTGATCCATTTCGACTGTGCCAGTAAATAGAACCTGGTAGTACAGTCTTTCGACGAGAAAAGATGAACATGGGTGGTACATATTCACCCAGAACTATTTGCACAGACTACCGTTATATTTCCCCCTTCTTTTTTATTTGCTAACTCATAATGTATACGACAAATTTCTGGATCTTTTCGAAAATAATTAAACCTGTATCTTGCACAGTTTTTATACGTATTACACCCATATTCCAGATGTTTGTGTTTTTAAATCGTTTGCCTCAATAACGTCCGCTAAGTTCATAAGGAAGAAACTAACTTCAATCTTAATGCAAATCACGATTCTGCTTATAATGATGGCGTCTGGCCACAGAAAATAACATTATGTTGATTAAGAAAACTCTGGAAACTACCACCTACCAGCAGCCTGTTTTTTTTTTTTTTTTTTTACTGAAACGGTGGTTAATTAATTCACTCTAGGCTAATTCAAACGCAACACGCTGCAACTGCACTGTAGTAAAACCAGAAAATACTTTACAAGGTAACTTAACGTGTTCCTCGTGAGTCTATTTTGGTCTCAGAGAAGGTGACACTCTCTTCCTAACTTCGAGTTCACAAAATACATTTTTAAAATTTCGTGCCTGCGGTGTGCTTAAACGGATGTAATGTGCTTCTGCAGCTCTATGCAGTGAAATGCCATACTTTACCAACTGAAAAGTTTTCTAGGTACTCGAAGTCCATTTCCTCTCCTCGATTTTTCCAATATATTGTCGCGACATCCAGAACAATAAATATCTTGATTACCTACCTAATGTTGATTTTAAAACGGCGGGGTAATTCCGATAACTCTTAAAGCGACCGAAATTTCTCCATACTGACTGACTGCCATTACACCAAATGCATGCTGTCACAAATAAGTTTCGCTGAAGCCAACAAACTTTTAAATCGGAAAAGTTTTTACTAGATATTTTAGTGATATGAACAAACGCACATCAAAGAAGCATAAAACCAATTGCCAACTTACTGCTGCAGTATTTTATGCGCTACCTAACTTATGAAAATGAGACGACGTACTTTGCACAGTGACAGAACTGCAAACTCTGTCAAGAAGGCGTCGCTTTTGATGCTAGTTCATTTGTGCCTGTAGAGAGGGCAAGCACTTGTCAGAATCATCTGCCAGATATCGCGATGACCAGTACTACCCACTGACTAGACGAAGTCAGGGATTTCTCCCCCCCCCCCCTCCTTTTCTTCGATAACCTAGCTATCTTGGCATTAATCCTACCTCCCTGGGGCCCCCATGGTCGTGGAAGCGGATACACCGTTTATGTCATGCCGTTAGAGCCTCGGCTGTGAATTGAGGCTGAGGTAACCCATCCCAGTATCATCACCACCAAGGACGCCTTTGTTCACTCAGCTGACCAGACAGTTGACTGTGTCCTTAGCCCTTGGCACTTGATAGTTCTGCTGGCGCCTGCATCACTCTGGGATTCCTTCGTCGCCCAGGAATCCCATGGTCCGGTGGAAGAATATCCATCCTCCTCTAGCTGTCCAGGCTAGTGACCTCAGGACACTACCCACTGACCATGCTCCTCTAACAGTGGACCTACCGACCAGATGCCCAACATCATCACGATCCAAGGACACCCTTACTCACTCAGCTGACCAGACAGTTGGTTGTGTCCTTAGCCCTTGGCACTTGCCAGTTCTGCTGGCGCCTTCATCACTCTGGGATTCCTCGGTCACCCAGGGATCCCGTGGTCCGGTGGGGGACTATCCGACCTCCTCTAGCTGTCCAGGCTAGTGACCTCAGGACACTTAACACGTACTTGTAACTTGTCAGTTCTGCTGGCGCCTGCATAACTCTGGGATCCCTCAGTCACCCAGGGATCCCGAGGTCCGGTGGAGGCCTATCCGACCTCCTCTAGCTGTCCAGGCTAGTGACCTCAGGACACTACCCACTGACCGTGCTCCCCTCAGACCTCCTCTAGCTGTCCGGGCTAGTGACCTCAGGACACCACCCACTGACCATGCTCCCCTTACACGTGGACCTAGCGACCAGATGCGTGGCCCCGCTCTGCTACCCGCCTGGACGGAGAAGGGCCTGCTTGTTTGCGGCCCGGGCGAACTGGACTGTTTGTGTCGTCCTCCTCTTCCTCCCCGGGTCCTGCCACAAACGAACCACATTGTTGCGCGACCAAGGGAGGCTGAAAGCGACTTCCGTCCTGGCGTTTCGAAAATAAACAAAAATGAAAAAGAAAAATTCCGAAGCGTTCGCCTCCGGCGACGCCGGGACGGCTGTGTCCTATTTCCATTCAGCGGGGAGTTGGCGCGGGCATTGTGCTTCTTGGCCGGCCTCGCCCAGGTGCCGGCTTGTTCTGTCGGGTGGAGAGCGGGGGGAGGGGTACACCGAGGGAGGGGATGCGTCGGAGGTGTATTTTCGAGCCGCAGCCGAGAGCCGACCACAAAACACCTCCCTCTCACAACTGCCACACACGTGGTGGCTCTCTGAGCACAAGCGCCGAGACACCATTCCACGCGGGCATATTGATCCTGGGACAGCTAAAGAAATGTCCTAAACTCTCCATCCTTTCACGTCAAATATCAGTCTCTGGCTCTTGACATCTCGGTGCAGTAGGGAGGAAAGATTTTGCAACTTCGGCCCGTCCGACAGAGGAAAATACTCCCCCATTTGATCTGGAAAAAAAAAATGTTTATGTCGCGGACGGAATTTACGGCAAGGACGTAAAAGACGATTCGGGTCCTGGACAAACGAATGATTTCTCACCAAAATTATACAGCCTACATTCAATTTCTGAACCTGATCTTTGAAAGGTTTCTGTGTACAAAAGCTTGGTCCATTCTTTGACAGCTAATGGCTGTCATTGTGACGGATGGAAAAATAACCTCCACGAGTCTCGGAAGCAGCACTGTTGATGGTTCGAGCAAGAGGATTCTACAAAAAAATACGATATTTTCACAGCATGCGTTTGGCAAGTTTAATCACTAAACTCACCTATGCTATGGAAGGCACTCCTGTGCTAAATTTCATGCTTCTACACCCACCGGTTTATACTGCACGTTGTCTGTAGTTCAGTATTAAGAATTTTATTAAGTAGTAGTTCTTGCAGGAAATTGAAAAACTTTTGTCTCAGTATACTAAGGACTCTTGAAACAGTCAATTACGCCATACAAATGATTCAAAGGTGTTACGACACGTAAATGCACAATTTTCTTATTTTTAAATATTTAAAAAACTGATTCCTACCTGTAAGCACAGTTCATTTTGTGGGGCTACAGGAAAAACGTTGGTAACTGGCAGGTACTACAAGTATTTAGCTGCAAACAATGAGAACAAGGTGTTCTGGACAGAAAAAAAATTAATTTCTGAAACATCCATCTATAATAATGCAAATGTTCGTTCATTCAAACTCTTAAATCTCCGAAAGTGATTCACCGATCGGGGTACCGATACGCGAGTACTGCTTTGTTGTTTTCTCGCTTACAGCAACAACTACGCAAAATGGTGACTCCTGAGCGTAGGTATTGCGTTTTGTGTTCTGCAAGTTGCTAAGAGTGAATCTGCAATTTCAGTTCAACGTGCGATTCGTTTAACGTTTAATTGCGATCCCCCATGTCGCAAAAACATCCGCCGATGGTACAGGCAATTCGAAACGACCGGATGATTTTGTAAAGAGAAAAGTTCGCCTCCACGTTCGCCTGACATAACCCCATGCTATATTTTCCTTCGGGAATTTATAAAAAGGTCGTGTCTACGATCCGCGGCTACCGAATGATTTGCCAGAGTTCAGACACGTAATTTAAGAGGCTATTGCTTTCATTACTCCGGACGTGTTAACCAAAGTGTGGGAAGTATTGGACTTTAGGTTGGATATCTGCCGTATAGCTAAAGGTACACATATTGAACATATGTACGAAAAAGTAGGATAGTTTACCTTCAATTCGATGCAGGTTTTGTCCAAATTAAACTGGTATAATATACTATGGAAAATGGAACATTCTTTTATGGACACACTATGTATATGACTTGTTAATATATGACAAGTTTTGAGAGAGATTTATAACTTTCTTTGGTACAACAGATAAATTTCAAATAAGCGATGACGTGATAAATCTTATTTACCTATCCCACAGCCCTTCTCTCTATTTGTAACTCTGATGAAAGGTCGTAAACCTGAGGTAATCTAGCTCGAAGAACTGGCGGTCCAATACTGCGAGGAATGTAGGCCACAACAGATATCTTGGCAAGAGAAAAGTAAGGATGTCCAACTTTCCTGCGTATTTATTCCATGATATATTATGGCAATAGTCACCTACACAACACACTTCATTAATTTCTTTTTCGTCTTAGTTGGCATGTAACACTATATGGTACCTCCCCAGTCACACAAAAAAATCGTGTATTCTTTAACGTTCTCGTTTTCGTTTTACACCGAATACTCATATCTCGAGCGGTAACGGAAGAATCCTATATTTGGTTTGTAATAATTGGAAACAGTATTCTGAAGCAGTAAGATAATTATTGCCGGAAAACATGTCTTGAAAACTCTACAATTTATTTTTGAAACTATTTGTATTGAAGATTAAGAACGTTAAGTGATTTTAAATTTCAGTTTTTTCATTAAATTGTGGTTATGCATTCTCAAACGTACGCTGATCACATACGAAAAAGGAAATCGCTGAAATTTTTGTCACTAATTTTAGAGAGTACAGTTTACAAATAATTCTGTTAAATTAGGTGTTAATTAACATAGTAACTACTATACCAATACTAATGAAATTATAATTTCTTGTTTTTTCTAAATATATGTATAAGTAGTTTAATAATTATTAAAAATATTTAGCATTTAATGAATTTTTGCTAAATGTAATTGGTTTACTTTTATTGATTTTATTACGTTTTTATTTTTATTGCCCGGCATTAAAAGTAAATTATTTTTGTAAACAAAATTTCCTCTCCATTCTCCCTCAAAAGTGGTTCGTGGTGGTTCACCAAGTAGTCGAGAGACGTTATCGTGAAGAAGGCACCAGCGAATCATAGAACGAGAGATATATAGAAGTCCAACTCTTACACTGGAAAATGAAACAATGTTTTGCGCGACATGTGGCGCTATCTGTTTGGTAGACCCATAACTACTTGAAAAAAAAGTCGCATGGTAGTTCAAATCCAAAGTTTTAGGTTTCTTATGTTATTAACTATTTGACGACTTGGTACCTGAGATTTATACTGTGCGAAAAACACTAAACGCTGTTTTGTGATAAAAAATAGAGCATTTTATACATAAATTAGTAGGAGATGCAAAATTTCAGACATTCCACACCAAAAATTATCTGAAGTGTCATGCCGAAATAAAGTAAATAAATTTTCACTGGCTTGTTTGCCTGACAACAACCGATGCATTGCTTCTATCAGTGTACCTATGGTATTGATATAAGTATGAAAGCTACTATCTAGCGGATGGGCCAAAAACTACTTTAAAAAATTGGTTTTCTGTAAAGTCGGTTTATGGACGATAGTTTAACGTGACAATGTGATACAAAACATTGGTGACTTTGATTGCATACATTTATAAATAAAATAGAATCATTTTTATTGAATTATCACTATTTTGTATGGATACAAAGAAGGAGTGAAATGAAATCTACAATTTAATTGATAAATTGACTTTTATTTGCACTCAATAATTCAAATATGTTTATTACTTTGCCGAAAAGATTATTTTAACTATAACTTTTATACATGTTTGCTATTTAACTTCTTCCAATCGGTGTTATTCTGTTAAGGATAGGACGATGATAGGAAAAGTAGGAAACGAATGGGGGTGTTTCAAGTTTAATGTTCCTCGAAAAAGTCAAATCGATGGTTGTTCCAAACGAGTGGAAAAGAGATAGATGCGGCGCAAGCGTACAATGAGCGTAACGGGACACAGCGTAACGGGAGAATGTGCGTTACGGGACACTTTTTCGTGCGTGCAGCCGGCGTTCATCGATTTATTAGACGTTGTCACGTCAAAAAAACCAGGTATGCGGCTCTACAATTAAGAGTTTGTTCCACAGTGAAGTGGGGAACCACGCGCATTCACGTGATCCTCGTTGTCTCACCCCCCTCCCCTACATCACAATCCGTCGCCAAGCGATTGTCTCTCCGCCACGCACGCCGCGAACTTCACCGGGCCGGGCGACCGGCCTATTTCCGTTCCGATCCCCCCCCGCAGGCTGCCAGCCAGGTCTCTGGGGCCCTGGGCCCTGGGCCTTGCGGGCCTGGCGGGCCTAGGGCCCAGTCGAGCGGCGCGCGGCAAATAAAACAGCGGCAACGTCGCGCCGGGCCCGCTTGCCTTTGATGCGCGCGCGTCCTGCGTCTGGAAGGGGGGCAAACATGTGAAAAAAATAAACTATCAACATATTGGATACTGCGCTTACTAAGTATATCACGAAATTGGTTTTTTAGTCCTGCAACCCATGGTATTTTTCAAACCTAGTACCCTCGTGGTAATGGTTAGTCCAATCAAAAAAAATTTCAAGGAAAAATATTGGTACTACTCTTAGGAGGCTTCAAATGAAAGGAATACTTTTCATAATTTGAGAGCTCTACTGATTTACCATTTTTTTTTTTTTTAAATTTCGACTCCATTCCAACCCATTTTCTTCCGATATTTCCCACCGAAGTATTTTTCATAGATTTTCCATATCTGCAATTAATGTATCAGTTTGAAAGTAATTTGTGCAAAATTACTAATGAGTTAATGGTGATTTTGGTGTCTAAGAAGCATGAAACAAAAACTAGATAGAATTTTTTTTGGAAGCTGTACCTTGGTATAATAGGTACTCTTTCTTTGAACTAAAGACTTTTTTTTTAGCATTTTGAACAATAAGTAAAAAGAACAACATAACATTTTTTGTATATTAGTTTACAAAGTATCATTCACCAAACTTAATTACCAGTAACAGAATTGTTTTCACACATAACTTCCTAAACCATAGCTCATAACAATAGCCTACCACGTGTTAAAATAATAGTGGCAAGGTAAGATAAAATGTCATAAAATATCAAAAGTGTTCGTAGGTGGAGGATACCGATATGTAGTTTCTATGACCATACATTTCTTTCTCAGTGGTTGCATGACAACTATATAAAAATAGATAAAATGATAAACACCTGCAATCTTGCTGCACTAACTTATTTACTAAACATTAAAATTTTTGGCATCACCGAGCATAAATATTTTCAGCCTGAGATTTTGTTACGTAGTTACAGCCAGGAATTAGCTTATAATTTCGCGTAGGTGACTAAATGCGTTCTAATATTTTCTTAAGTATTCAAAAATTTATTTTAAAGGGTCAAAGATGTTCCGTTTAGTTATAAAATTTAATTTGAAAAAAAAAAAAAACTATACTCAAAGATACGGTATAGCGTAACATTCGAAAAGTTCCAGATGGCAGCGACTAAACTCCTTTAAATGTATGTCCCATTATATTGATTTCCATGGTACGATGTTGTCACGTCTGTTAATACAATAATAATTTATAAAAACACATACAAAAAATGTTAAAAATAGGGTTTGGAACCGACATCCATGTATAAATGATTAAGATGAGGGAACCTTAAATATTATTATTACCTCCGAACGTTTTAAACACCGTCTCGTTGATTCATTGGTGCACCATAGCTTGTTAATATTCGTACCATCTTTTATGATCCCGTACCCTGTACCAACTAAACATTAGCTTAGTATTCAAATACGCAACCTCTCATACATTGACCACGATTTAAACCTGTTCTCAATCATCAAGAATAAATTTCAGTTATTTTAATACAGAATTATAACATCGGCTATAATTGTTATCCTCTGTTTCAAAAAAAAGTTATTTGTAATGCTTTAAATTCATTTTCATTTATATCGCGATTGCTCTAGTTAAACGAACACAAGCCATGCCTATGTTCAAATATATATTAATATACTTTACTAATAGATATTTCTGTATTTCACAGATGCCAACAATATTTTTCTATAATTTTAGATATATTATGTTTTATTACAATTATGTATGCTTGATATTGGTATTATACATAGGCTTAAATAAACTTTCATATTGTAAGTTCTGTTTGGTAGTTCAAATCCGAATGCACACCAATAAAATAAAATAAAAATTGCCAAACTATTCACGTTGTGTTTCTATATGTTTATAAGTGAGAAACTAATCCTTAATATTTTTATACAATGTGACGTATTAAGTTGCCGTAGCATCACACTAAATAAATAAAACATATTCTATTTTAGTATTAAAGCAATTGTTTGAAAGTGTTATCTTTAAAAGATTTGTGCAATGGGAGTGCATGACTTGATGTAAGTTTTTGGACATACGCCATTGCTAAGAACTTTTTCTGTTGAAGAAAAACTAATAAAATAAATAAATAAAAATACTCAAAAAAAGACAAAAAACACACAAAACTAAGCAAACAATTGCTGTTGTCAACAAGGATATGAACACCACAAAATATTCCGAAACAGGAATATGGTCAGCAAACAAAGAAAAACAAAGAAAAATGTACTAAGAGAACGAATAAATCCCCACAAATGATGACAACACAAAAATATTGAAACCCAAAATAATTCAGCACAACAGTTGAAGCGAGACAAAAAACATGACAAAACGAAAAGACAAACAAATACAATAGTTATACCTAAACAGAAACAAGCGACGTTTCGGGAACTGCTATCTGCTCCCGTCCTCAGGCAGAGACGCACATGGTACGGAAACACAGGTGCGACTGAGAAGGGGCCGCCGCCGTTTCCTCATATGCTCGGCCGGGAGCGTGTGACAGCGATACCGGGAACTATTACGTTCCCATAACTCGCTATGTGGTCGCCAATATAAATAGTGCAACCCCGTCACTTTGATCGAATCATTGGAAACGTCGGCGGGGCGCGATGTGTGTGATTTTAAGATTAAAGGTGGCTCACGGTCCAGAAGAAGTAAAATAGCTGTCGCATGTTGCTTGGCTCTATTTTTAATAGTGTAGGTGTCAGGCGGGGGGAGGTCACCCTTTCCCCTCAGTTAGTTGGCTAACTGATGCATGAGAGTGTCGTGATGTCTGTATTTAGAGGCGTGTGGAGTGTGCGCAAAAATGGCCTAATTAATTTCGTTGTGTGAGTGTAGTGTATAGCTCCAAGGCCGCACATACCCGGCTGACCAAGCAGGCATATCATCGTGTAAGTTTACCGATGTGTAGGAGAAATTACATAGATTAGTAAACACCTGGCCGCCTTAAGGACCGAACTATTGCGTTCCAGTATAGTTCGGTCAAAGTTAGGCTAAACCAGTATTGCTGTAGTTAGCCCCCAGGCTGTTGCCGTCTAAACCTGAAAAATAGAGAGTGAAATTAGTAAATGAATGTCATCCTATTCTATTATTGTTCGAGCAGAGAGATGCCCTCGTCCAGTTTTTTTTTTTTTTTTTTTTTTTTTGTCGCAATTCAAAAACCCATGCCTTCCGAAACGCGGCCGGCACTGGAGGTGAAGCCTGCCAGGCGGGTCTCGCCCTTCAGGCATACGGAGTCAGCCCTAACACACAGGCAGTGGACCGCTGCATGGGTCAAAACCTACACCTGCATGCTTCGGACCATTTCGAATTAGCAAGAAAATGAAATTTACATTAATGAATTAATTAATAATGGCTGGGGAAAACAACTAGCAAGGACTAGTGGAGGAGGTGGGGGAAGGAAAGATTTGGTAATTAAAGGAATTTGGGCCTGCGGTCGAGTTGTCGCTGGTTTATAATTAGAGCCCCGCTGGGTCAAAGGTAGTGTTGACGCAATAAAATAGAGCCCCGCTGGGCCAAAAGTAGTGTTGACGCAATATTTACGAGTCCTGGGCATGTCAATCATTGGCTAGTCCAATGTTGATTATTTGCACCGCAGGACGTAGACAGGCACATCGGGGCCAGAGAGAAACGTCTGCTATGTTTGCTAAGTTGCCCTGCGTACATGGGATGTGTGGATTCTAGTATAACCTGGCTTAGGCAAGTCGCGGTTTTTTAAACTGTCGCTGTGCAGCTGGGTCGTAGTCCGGAAGTGAATTCATATAAGTATTGGCATGTTCAGGGAGCTGGCCATAAAAAGACCTGATTTGCCGTTTTATATATTCCTCTACATATTCTACTTTGAGTAGCTGGTGTACTTCTAGTGTGCTGGTGTACCAGCCGCAATCTGCAATGGCTCTAAGAAATTTATTTTGAGTGACCTGTACTTTATCGATATGGCATTTTGCTGCATAGCCCCAGATTTCGCAAGCATATAATAATTGAGGGCGAACTATTTGTAAATACAGCTGTAATTTTTTCTTTCTAGGAAATTGGGGGGCCTTAAACATTGAGTATAGGCTGCGCAAAGTGCCTCGCGCAAACTGTGTCACCTTAGTGGTGTGAACTTTCCAGGTGAGCCTGGTATCTAGAGTTAAACCTAAATATCTAGCCGATTTAACAAATGGTATGGCTTGATTAAAAATTTTTAATTCGCGGTCGGGGGCGGTGTATTTTTTAGTTAAAATTAAAGTTGTGGACTTGGCTCCATTTATTTTAATGCGCCAGCGAGTGTACCATTGTTCGAGTGAGGTAAGCTGCCTCTGAACTTTGGTTAAAGCAAACTTCAAATTCGGGGATTGATATATTATTGCAGTGTCGTCTGCATATAATTGCACGTGGGCATGTTCCCGCGGGATGTCGGCTGTGTAAACATTATAGAAAAAGGGTGAGAGTGGGGACCCCTGCGGCACACCTGCTGTCAGCTCCCGAGTGGATGATTTCGCCCCCTCTATTGATACAAAAAATTTTCGACGCCATAAATAGTGGGCCACCAGATGAATATACGTGTCTGGAAAGTTAAATGTAATTAATTTTTGAATTAAGCCAGGTATCCAAACTTTGTCGAAAGCTTTTTCCGCGTCTAGCATCGTTGCGACAGTAAATTTCGCTCGTGAGTTAAAACCGTCAGTGGCCTCTTCAATGAGCTTAATTAGGGGGTGAGAGGTAGAGTGGCCCCTTCTAAAACCAAATTGGTTATCTGGAATGACTTCGTGTTCGTCCGAATGGTGTTGAAGTCGTTTGAGTAAAATTTTTTCGAAAATTTTACTCATGCTATTTAGGAGGCTAATAGGTCGCCTGTTTTGTGGTAGTGACGCATTTTTTCCCGGTTTCGGAATGGTGATAACTTTAGCTAGTTTCCATGACGCTGGGTAGGATTTAAGAATAAAAATAGCATTTATTATTTTAAGAAAGTATTGTATAGCCTGAAATGATAATTTCTTTAAAGTATCAACATTTATTCCGTCAGGTCCGCCTGCTTTATTTTTTGGTCGCGAGTGAATAGCTTCTAAGAGCTCTTTAATTGTTACGAGTTCCGGCTCGGCTTGTGGAACGATTTGTAAATTGTTATTAACAGCTACTGTCGTGGTCCTAGTAAACTGAGGCTCGTTTATGTCCTCGTTTGGTGAAAATTGTTTTTCAAAAATGTCTGCTATAGCATTTGCTTTATCTATCGCGTCATATTTAATGCCCGCGTTTGTAACAATGGCCGGTGTGGAGATAAATTTATTTTTCCCTCGTAAATTGCGTGTGAGCCGCCACATTTGCCGAGGTTGAGTTGCGCACTCTGTTATTAAGTTTCCGTATTTTTCTATTTTTAAATCTTTAAGTTTTCGCGAGACTTGAGCTTTAAGGCGATTGTATTCAGTCCTAGCTTGCGGTGTTCTCGTTCGTTGATAAGTGTTGCGCGCCTGCCGTTTTAAAACGATTAGCATGTCTACATCTGGGTAATTTATTCGCGTAAATTCTCTTTTATTCACGATTTTCGTGTGTTTTTTGCGCACGTCTGTAATTGTGTCGGTGAAAAGTTTTACGTGAGTTTCGAGCTCATCTGCTGTGTCTATCGCTGGAGTTTCTGTAAAAGTTAATTCCAGGTCTTCGCGAAATTTGTCCCAGTCGGGAATACCAAAAGTGCGGCTAAATATCGCTGCGCAAAATTGAGCATTAAAAGTTAATTGAATAAGTACCGGAAAATGGTCTGAGTCAAGCTCATCTAATTTTTCTGAAATAACCTGCGCATCTGGTATGTTTGTAAGAGCTATATCCAATATGTCAGGCATGCCACCATTCGTTGGATAGCAAGTTGGCGAGCCTGGAGCAAAAATTTCGTAATTATTTGCTGCCGAATGATCTAATAATTTTCTGCCTGCTGGGTTAGTATTTTTGCATCCCCAGTCTTCGTTTTTGCTGTTTAAATCGCCTGCGATGAAAAAGTGTTGCTGTGGATTAATTAATTTATTTAAATCCCTAGAAAGTAGTGGCTTATCTGGGGGTTTATATACTGCCGACATGCAGACATGCGCATTTTTATTACGAATATTTATGCTGGTGGCCTCTAGGTGCTCTAAGCCAGTTATTTCTATCGGATGGTGATGAATCCCGTGTTTAATTAATATGGCTGTGCCGCCCCCACGAGTGGCGCGGTCAGTGCGGTAAGTGGTGTAACCACAAATATTAAATCGATGATGCGGTGATAGGTGAGTCTCGGTAATGAATGCCACATCAATCCCATATATTACAAGGCACTGTTCCAACTCGTACGACCGAAGGCGGAGACCACATGCATTAAAGTTTAGGAGTTGTAGTGTTTTCCCCATGTTTACTGCCATTTACTGGAGCACTGTCGCGAGTGCTTCCAATAGAATGGTTTGGCGGTATTTAATGCTCTCGGTGGAGCGGATGCGTGCGTAATACGGTTCGAGTGCCTTCACTAAATTCCAATAATCGCACATGCGCAAGATCTCTGCGAGTTCCGCGAGGCTAGTGATATTATTATTTGGCTGTGCTTCTGGCGCGGTTTCTGT
Source organism: Bacillus rossius redtenbacheri (assembly GCF_032445375.1). Taxonomy (NCBI): domain Eukaryota; kingdom Metazoa; phylum Arthropoda; class Insecta; order Phasmatodea; family Bacillidae; genus Bacillus; species Bacillus rossius. The sequence continues at coordinate 22,133,264 of NC_086330.1, read as the reverse complement.
TCTATGCTGCTGGCTCTTCTCGACGCGAGCCTGCACGATTTCCGTTGCCGTGCGCCGCGTTGCGCTTACGCCTGACGTAGCTGCCGCGTATGACGTGGAAGCTACTGCCTGTGTTTGATTTATGCCCGGTTGGCTGGCCTGCTCGCTGGGCCGTGCGTTTCGCGGACTGCGCTCTGTTGTTGTTGTTGTTGCCCGGTGCACGTGTTCCCTGGTGTGCGCGGGGGGAGGGGGGAATCTTTCCCGCGTCGGTGCGGCCGGCTGTGCTCGCGAGGCTGTGCGCGCAGCTTTCTGTGCTGCCTGTTCCGCGGCGGCCTGTCTCCGCGACTCTACGATCTTCAAAAACGCGGGGCACTGTCGCCAGGCCGCGGTGTGGCCTGTCTCTTTACAGTTCGAGCACACCTTTGGTGCCTCCTCTGGGACTGGGCATTCGCTGCGGGGATGCGAACCCGCGCACCTGATGCATTTAGGTACTTCTGAACAGTTTCCGGTGGTGTGTCCGAAGGAACTACACCTCTTACAGAGCGGGACGTCTTCCGCGCGAGTCGTGTACCGCTCAATCTTTATACCACTTGTGTAGTATAGTTGTTTGACGGCGTAGATGTCGTGCGCGCTAGGTGCCACGCACACCACGAATGACGGTGTTGGCTCGAAAAACTCTTGCCCTGAGTTGCGGTCTGTTAACCGCCGACTGAGCTGTTTGATGAAATTTACTTTAAACCCGAGCGCGGTGAGCTCCTCAGAAATCGCATCAACCGGCGTGAATTTACTCAAATTCTTTATCACTACTTTTTCCCCTCGCTCGCTGGGCTGGGAGAAAGTGTGGAAAGGCACATCGTTTGCCTTAAACCAAGCGGTCGCTTTGTCTTGGTCCAATTTGCCATCAAAAGTTATGCGCACTTCTTGACGCTTCGTCAGCGTCATTCGGTTTTTGATGCCGAGTCGCGCGAAGGCAGGGCCCAAGCTGCCGATTGCCTGACTGTTGCGGATTACGAATGGTACGCGTTTGTAGCGCGGAGCCTCGTCAGTCGGTGTCCGTTGTTGCGGTGTCGGTACCGCTTGTGACGCATCGCTATTACGCCTGCGTTGTCTACGCTCAACAGTGGTGAAGCCACTGTTGTCGTCCTCGGTTGTGGTGGGCTGGAGCTCTGACGGTTTTTTAGACTGAACAGAGTGTTCAGTCTCTGAGTCGCTGCCCTCATGCGTGCGCTTCGTCGCGGTGCCGACCTCCATCTCCTCGTCGCTACTACTCATCGCAAGTAGGTGCCCCGCCTTGAAAAAAGCAGGGCACACAACAGGCGTATCGTCCGACCTAACTAGCGTGGTATTCCTATCTGTTCGCCGCGTCCTAGCTACCTATCGAACCTAGCACCTTACGCACTGGCCACTGACCTGAGCTTCCTTTTTAGGAACGCCAGGCTAGGCAAAGAGAGAGGCTGACCCTTCTCCGACCAGCACGCGGTAAAGAATGAGAAGGGGCTGCCGCCGTTTCCTCATATGCTCGGCCGGGAGCGTGTGACAGCGATACCGGGAACTATTACGTTCCCATAACTCGCTATGTGGTCGCCAATATAAATAGTGCAACCCCGTCACTTTGATCGAATCATTGGAAACGTCGGCGGGGCGCGATGTGTGTGATTTTAAGATTAAAGGTGGCTCACGGTCCAGAAGAAGTAAAATAGCTGTCGCATGTTGCTTGGCTCTATTTTTAATAGTGTAGGTGTCAGGCGGGGGGAGGTCACCCTTTCCCCTCAGTTAGTTGGCTAACTGATGCATGAGAGTGTCGTGATGTCTGTATTTAGAGGCGTGTGGAGTGTGCGCAAAAATGGCCTAATTAATCTCGTTGTGTGAGTGTAGTGTATAGCTCCAAGGCCGCACATACCCGGCTGACCAAGCAGGCATATCATCGTGTAAGTTTACCGATGTGTAGGAGAAATTACATAGATTAGTAAACACCTGGCCGCCTTAAGGACCGAACTATTGCGTTCCAGTATAGTTCGGTCAAAGTTAGGCTAAACCAGTATTGCTGTGGTTAGCCCCCAGGCTGTTGTCGTCTAAACCTGAAAAATAGAGAGTGAAATTAGTAAATGAATGTCATCCTATTCTATTATTGTTCGAGCAGAGAGATGCCCTCGTCCAGTTTTTTTTTTTTTTTTTTTTTTTGTCGCAATTCAAAAACCCATGCCTTCCGAAACGCGGCCGGCACTGGAGGTGAAGCCTGCCAGGCGGGTCTCGCCCTTCAGGCATACGGAGTCAGCCCTAACACACAGGCAGTGGACCGCTGCATGGGTCAAAACCTACACCTGCATGCTTCGGACCATTTCGAATTAGCAAGAAAATGAAAGTTACATTAATGAATTAATTAATAATGGCTGGGGAAAACAACTAGCAAGGACTAGTGGAGGAGGTGGGGGAAGGAAAGATTTGGTAATTAAAGGAATTTGGGCCTGCGGTCGAGTTGTCGCTGGTTTATAATTAGAGCCCCGCTGGGTCAAAGGTAGTGTTGACGCAATAAAATAGAGCCCCGCTGGGCCAAAAGTAGTGTTGACGCAATATTTACGAGTCCTGGGCATGTCAATCATTGGCTAGTCCAATGTTGATTATTTGCACCGCAGGACGTAGACAGGCACATCGGGGCCAGAGAGAAACGTCTGCTATGTTTGCTAAGTTGCCCTGCGTACATGGGATGTGTGGATTCTAGTATAACCTGGCTTAGGCAAGTCGCGGTTTTTTAAACTGTCGCTGTGCAGCTGGGTCGTAGTCCGGAAGTGAATTCATATAAGTATTGGCATGTTCAGGGAGCTGGCCATAAAAAGACCTGTTTTGCCGTTTTATATATTCCTCTACATATTCTACTTTGAGTAGCTGGTGTACTTCTAGTGTGCTGGTGTACCAGCCGCAATCTGCAATGGCTCTAAGAAATTTATTTTGAGTGACCTGTACTTTATCGATATGGCATTTTGCTGCATAGCCCCAGATTTCGCAAGCATATAATAATTGAGGGCGAACTATTTGTAAATACAGCTGTAATTTTTTCTTTCTAGGAAATTGGGGGGCCTTAAACATTGAGTATAGGCTGCGCAAAGTGCCTCGCGCAAACTGTGTCACCTTAGTGGTGTGAACTTTCCAGGTGAGCCTGGTATCTAGAGTTAAACCTAAATATCTAGCCGATTTAACAAATGGTATGGCTTGATTAAAAATTTTTAATTCGCGGTCGGGGGCGGTGTATTTTTTAGTTAAAATTAAAGTTGTGGACTTGGCTCCATTTATTTTAATGCGCCAGCGAGTGTACCATTGTTCGAGTGAGGTAAGCTGCCTCTGAACTTTGGTTAAAGCAAACTTCAAATTCGGGGATTGATATATTATTGCAGTGTCGTCTGCATATAATTGCACGTGGGCATGTTCCCGCGGGATGTCGGCTGTGTAAACATTATAGAAAAAGGGTGAGAGTGGGGACCCCTGTGGCACACCTGCTGTCAGCTCCCGAGTGGATGATTTCGCCCCCTCTATTGATACAAAAAATTTTCGACGCCATAAATAGTGGGCCACCAGATGAATATACGTGTCTGGAAAGTTAAATGTAATTAATTTTTGAATTAAGCCAGGTATCCAAACTTTGTCGAAAGCTTTTTCCGCGTCTAGCATCGTTGCGACAGTAAATTTCGCTCGTGAGTTAAAACCGTCAGTGGCCTCTTCAATGAGCTTAATTAGGGGGTGAGAGGTAGAGTGGCCCCTTCTAAAACCAAATTGGTTATCTGGAATGACTTCGTGTTCGTCCGAATGGTGTTGAAGTCGTTTGAGTAAAATTTTTTCGAAAATTTTACTCATGCTATTTAGGAGGCTAATAGGTCGCCTGTTTTGTGGTAGTGACGCATTTTTTCCCGGTTTCGGAATGGTGATAACTTTAGCTAGTTTCCATGACGCTGGGTAGGATTTAAGAATAAAAATAGCATTTATTATTTTAAGAAAGTATTGTATAGCCTGAAATGATAATTTCTTTAAAGTATCAACATTTATTCCGTCAGGTCCGCCTGCTTTATTTTTTGGTCGCGAGTGAATAGCTTCTAAGAGCTCTTTAATTGTTACGAGTTCCGGCTCGGCTTGTGGAACGATTTGTAAATTGTTATTAACAGCTACTGTCGTGGTCCTAGTAAACTGAGGCTCGTTTATGTCCTCGTTTGGTGAAAATTGTTTTTCAAAAATGTCTGCTATAGCATTTGCTTTATCTATCGCGTCATATTTAATGCCCGCGTTTGTAACAATGGCCGGTGTGGAGATAAATTTATTTTTCCCTCGTAAATTGCGTGTGAGCCGCCACATTTGCCGAGGTTGAGTTGCGCACTCTGTTATTAAGTTTCCGTATTTTTCTATTTTTAAATCTTTAAGTTTTCGCGAGACTTGAGCTTTAAGGCGATTGTATTCAGTCCTAGCTTGCGGTGTTCTCGTTCGTTGATAAGTGTTGCGCGCCTGCCGTTTTAAAACGATTAGCATGTCTACATCTGGGTAATTTATTCGCGTAAATTCTCTTTTATTCACGATTTTCGTGTGTTTTTTGCGCACGTCTGTAATTGTGTCGGTGAAAAGTTTTACGTGAGTTTCGAGCTCATCTGCTGTGTCTATCGCTGGAGTTTCTGTAAAAGTTAATTCCAGGTCTTCGCGAAATTTGTCCCAGTCGGGAATACCAAAAGTGCGGCTAAATATCGCTGCGCAAAATTGAGCATTAAAAGTTAATTGAATTAGTACCGGAAAATGGTCTGAGTCAAGCTCATCTAATTTTTCTGAAATAACCTGCGCACCTGGTATGTTTGTAAGAGCTATATCTAATATGTCAGGCATGCCGCCATTCGTTGGATAGCAAGTTGGCGAGCCTGGAGCAAAAATTTCGTAATTATTTGCTACCGAATGATCTAATAATTTTCTGCCTGCTGGGTTAGTATTTTTGCATCCCCAGTCTTCGTTTTTGCTGTTTAAATCGCCTGCGATGAAAAAGTGTTGCTGTGGATTAATTAATTTATTTAAATCCCTAGAAAGTAGTGGCTTATCTGGGGGTTTATATACTGCCGACATGCAGACATGCGCATTTTTATTACGAATATTTATGCTGGTGGCCTCTAGGTGCTCTAAGCCAGTTATTTCTATCGGATGGTGATGAATCCCGTGTTTAATTAATATGGCTGTGCCGCCCCCACGAGTGGCGCGGTCAGTGCGGTAAGTGGTGTAACCACAAATATTAAATCGATGATGCGGTGATAGGTGAGTCTCGGTAATGAATGCCACATCAATCCCATATATTACAAGGCACTGTTCCAACTCGTACGACCGAAGGCGGAGACCACATGCATTAAAGTTTAGGAGTTGTAGTGTTTTCCCCATGTTTACTGCCATTTACTGGAGCACTGTCGCGAGTGCTTCCAATAGAATGGTTTGGCGGTATTTTATGCTCTCGGTGGAGCGGATGCGCGCGTAATACGGTTCGAGTGCCTTCACTAAATTCCAATAATCGCACATGCGTAAGATCTCTGCGAGTTCCGCGAGGCTAGTGATATTATTTGTTGGCTGTGCTTCTGGCGCGGTTTCTGCTCTATGTTGACTTTTTTCGACGCGAGCCTGCACAATTTGCTCCGCCGTGCGCCGCGGTGCGCTTACGCCTGACGTAGCTGCCGCGTATGACGTGGAAGCTACTGCCTGTGATTGAGTTATGCCCGGTTGGCTGGCCTGCTCGCTGGGCCGTGCGTTTCGCGGACTGCGCTCTGTTGTTGTTGTTGTTCGGTGCACGTGTTCCCTGATGGACGCGGGGGGAGGGGGGAAACTTTCCCGCGTCGGTGCGGCCGGCTGTGCTCGCGAGGCTGTGCGCGCAGCTTTCTGTGCTGCCTGTTCCGCGGCGGCCTGTCTCCGAGACTCTACGATCTTTAAAAACGCGGGGCACTGTCGCCAGGCCGCGGTGTGGCCTGTTTCCCTGCAGTTCGAGCACACCTTTGGTGCCTCCTCTGGGACGGGACATTCGCTGCGGGGATGCAAACCCGCGCACCTAATGCATTTCGGAACCTCCGCGCAGTTCTTTGTGGTGTGTCCGAAGGAACTACACCTCTTACAAAGCGGGACGTCCTCCGCGCGAGTCGTGTACCGCTCGATCTTTATTCCACTTGTATAGTACAAGTGTTTTACGGCGTAGATGTCGTGCGCGCTTGGTGCCACGCACACCACGAATGACGGAGTTGGTTCAAAAATTTCCTGCCCTGAGTTGCGGTCTGTGAGCCGCCGACTAAGCTGTTTGATGAAGTTTACCTTGAAACCTAGCGCGGTGAGCTCCTCGGAGATCGCGTCTACTGGCGTGTATTTACTAAGGTTTTTAATTACAACCTTCTCGCCTCGCTCGCTGGGCTGGGAGAAGGTGTGGTAGGGCACATTGTTGGCCTTGAACCACGCGGTCGCCTTGTCTTGATCGGATTTACCGTCGAACGTGATGCGAATTTCTTGTCGTTTCGTTAGCGTCATCCGGTTTTTGACGCCGAGTCGCGCGAATGCAGGGCCCAAGCTGCCGATTGCCTGGCTGTTGCGTACGACGAAGGGGACGCGTTTGTAGCGCGGAGCCTCGTCAGTTGGTGTCCGTTGTTGCGGTGTCGGTACCGCTTGTGACGCATCGCTATTACGCCTGCGTTGTCTACGCTCAACAGTGGTGAAGCCACTGTTGTCGTCCTCGGTTGTGGTGGGCTGGAGCCCTGACGGTTTTTTAGACTGAACAGAGTGTTCAGTCTCTGAGTCGCTGCCCTCATGCGTGCGCTTCGTCGCGGTGCCGACCTCCATCTCCTCGTCGCTACTACTCATCGCAAGTAGGTGCCCCGCCTTGAAAAAAGCAGGGCACACAACAGGCGTATCGTCCGACCTAACTAGCGTGGTATTCCTATCTGTTCGCCGCGTCCTAACTACCTATCGAACCTAGCACCTTACGCACTGGCCACTGACCTGAGCTTCCTTTTTAGGAACGCCAGGCTAGGCAAAGAGAGAGGCTGACCCTTCTCCGACCAGCACGCGGTAAAGAATGAGAAGGGGCTGCCGCCGTTTCCTCATATGCTCGGCCGGGAGCGTGTGACAGCGATACCGGGAACTATTACGTTCCCATAACTCGCTATGTGGTCGCCAATATAAATAGTGCAACCCCGTCACTTTGATCGAATCATTGGAAACGTCGGCGGGGCGCGATGTGTGTGATTTTAAGATTAAAGGTGGCTCACGGTCCAGAAGAAGTAAAATAGCTGTCGCATGTTGCTTGGCTCTATTTTTAATAGTGTAGGTGTCAGGCGGGGGGAGGTCACCCTTTCCCCTCAGTTAGTTGGCTAACTGATGCATGAGAGTGTCGTGATGTCTGTATTTAGAGGCGTGTGGAGTGTGCGCAAAAATGGCCTAATTAATTTCGTTGTGTGAGTGTAGTGTATAGCTCCAAGGCCGCACATACCCGGCTGACCAAGCAGGCATATCATCGTGTAAGTTTACCGATGTGTAGGAGAAATTACATAGATTAGTAAACACCTGGCCGCCTTAAGGACCGAACTATTGCGTTCCAGTATAGTTCGGTCAAAGTTAGGCTAAACCAGTATTGCTGTAGTTAGCCCCCAGGCTGTTGTCGTCTAAACCTGAAAAATAGAGAGTGAAATTAGTAAATGAATGTCATCCTATTCTATTATTGTTCGAGCAGAGAGATGCCCTCGTCCAGTGTTTTTTTTTTTTTTTTTTTTTTTTTGTCGCAATTCAAAAACCCATGCCTTCCGAAACGCGGCCGGCACTGGAGGTGAAGCCTGCCAGGCGGGTCTCGCCCTTCAGGCATACGGAGTCAGCCCTAACACACAGGCAGTGGACCGCTGCATGGGTCAAAACCTACACCTGCATGCTTCGGACCATTTCGAATTAGCAAGAAAATGAAAGTTACATTAATGAATTAATTAATAATGGCTGGGGAAAACAACTAGCAAGGACTAGTGGAGGAGGTGGGGGAAGGAAAGATTTGGTAATTAAAGGAATTAGGGCCTGCGGTCGAGTTGTCGCTGGTTTATAATTAGAGCCCCGCTGGGTCAAAGGTAGTGTTGACGCAATAAAATAGAGCCCCGCTGGGCCAAAAGTAGTGTTGACGCAATATTTACGAGTCCTGGGCATGTCAATCATTGGCTAGTCCAATGTTGATTATTTGCACCGCAGGACGTAGACAGGCACATCGGGGCCAGAGAGAAACGTCTGCTATGTTTGCTAAGTTGCCCTGCGTACATGGGATGTGTGGATTCTAGTATAACCTGGCTTAGGCAAGTCGCGGTTTTTTAAACTGTCGCTGTGCAGCTGGGTCGTAGTCCGGAAGTGAATTCATATAAGTATTGGCATGTTCAGGGAGCTGGCCATAAAAAGACCTGTTTTGCCGTTTTATATATTCCTCTACATATTCTACTTTGAGTAGCTGGTGTACTTCTAGTGTGCTGGTGTACCAGCCGCAATCTGCAATGGCTCTAAGAAATTTATTTTGAGTGACCTGTACTTTATCGATATGGCATTTTGCTGCATAGCCCCAGATTTCGCAAGCATATAATAATTGAGGGCGAACTATTTGTAAATACAGCTGTAATTTTTTCTTTCTAGGAAATTGGGGGGCCTTAAACATTGAGTATAGGCTGCGCAAAGTGCCTCGCGCAAACTGTGTCACCTTAGTGGTGTGAACTTTCCAGGTGAGCCTGGTATCTAGAGTTAAACCTAAATATCTAGCCGATTTAACAAATGGTATGGCTTGATTAAAAATTTTTAATTCGCGGTCGGGGGCGGTGTATTTTTTAGTTAAAATTAAAGTTGTGGACTTGGCTCCATTTATTTTAATGCGCCAGCGAGTGTACCATTGTTCGAGTGAGGTAAGCTGCCTCTGAACTTTGGTTAAAGCAAACTTCAAATTCGGGGATTGATATATTATTGCAGTGTCGTCTGCATATAATTGCACGTGGGCATGTTCCCGCGGGATGTCGGCTGTGTAAACATTATAGAAAAAGGGTGAGAGTGGGGACCCCTGCGGCACACCTGCTGTCAGCTCCCGAGTGGATGATTTCGCCCCCTCTATTGATACAAAAAATTTTCGACGCCATAAATAGTGGGCCACCAGATGAATATACGTGTCTGGAAAGTTAAATGTAATTAATTTTTGAATTAAGCCAGGTATCCAAACTTTGTCGAAAGCTTTTTCCGCGTCTAGCATCGTTGCGACAGTAAATTTCGCTCGTGAGTTAAAACCGTCAGTGGCCTCTTCAATGAGCTTAATTAGGGGGTGAGAGGTAGAGTGGCCCCTTCTAAAACCAAATTGGTTATCTGGAATGACTTCGTGTTCGTCCGAATGGTGTTGAAGTCGTTTGAGTAAAATTTTTTCGAAAATTTTACTCATGCTATTTAGGAGGCTAATAGGTCGCCTGTTTTGTGGTAGTGACGCATTTTTTCCCGGTTTCGGAATGGTGATAACTTTAGCTAGTTTCCATGACGCTGGGTAGGATTTAAGAATAAAAATAGCATTTATTATTTTAAGAAAGTATTGTATAGCCTGAAATGATAATTTCTTTAAAGTATCAACATTTATTCCGTCAGGTCCGCCTGCTTTATTTTTTGGTCGCGAGTGAATAGCTTCTAAGAGCTCTTTAATTGTTACGAGTTCCGGCTCGGCTTGTGGAACGATTTGTAAATAGTTATTAACAGCTACTGTCGTGGTCCTAGTAAACTGAGGCTCGTTTATGTCCTCGTTTGGTGAAAATTGTTTTTCAAAAATGTCTGCTATAGCATTTGCTTTATCTATCGCGTCATATTTAATGCCCGCGTTTGTAACAATGGCCGGTGTGGAGATAAATTTATTTTTCCCTCGTAAATTGCGTGTGAGCCGCCACATTTGCCGAGGTTGAGTTGCGCACTCTGTTATTAAGTTTCCGTATTTTTCTATTTTTAAATCTTTAAGTTTTCGCGAGACTTGAGCTTTAAGGCGATTGTATTCAGTCCTAGCTTGCGGTGTTCTCGTTCGTTGATAAGTGTTGCGCGCCTGCCGTTTTAAAACGATTAGCATGTCTACATCTGGGTAATTTATTCGCGTAAATTCTCTTTTATTCACGATTTTCGTGTGTTTTTTGCGCACGTCTGTAATTGTGTCGGTGAAAAGTTTTACGTGAGTTTCGAGCTCATCTGCTGTGTCTATCGCTGGAGTTTCTGTAAAAGTTAATTCCAGGTCTTCGCGAAATTTGTCCCAGTCGGGAATACCAAAAGTGCGGCTAAATATCGCTGCGCAAATTTGAGCATTAAAAGTTAATTGAATTAGTACCGGAAAATGGTCTGAGTCAAGCTCATCTAATTTTTCTGAAATAACCTGCGCACCTGGTATGTTTGTAAGAGCTATATCTAATATGTCAGGCATGCCGCCATTCGTTGGATAGCAAGTTGGCGAGCCTGGAGCAAAAATTTCGTAATTATTTGCTACCGAATGATCTAATAATTTTCTGCCTGCTGGGTTAGTATTTTTGCATCCCCAGTCTTCGTTTTTGCTGTTTAAATCGCCTGCGATGAAAAAGTGTTGCTGTGGATTAATTAATTTATTTAAATCCCTAGAAAGTAGTGGCTTATCTGGGGGTTTATATACTGCCGACATGCAGACATGCGCATTTTTATTACGAATATTTATGCTGGTGGCCTCTAGGTGCTCTAAGCCAGTTATTTCTATCGGATGGTGATGAATCCCGTGTTTAATTAATATGGCTGTGCCGCCCCCACGAGTGGCGCGGTCAGTGCGGTAAGTGGTGTAACCACAAATATTAAATCGATGATGCGGTGATAGGTGAGTCTCGGTAATGAATGCCACATCAATCCCATATATTACAAGGCACTGTTCCAACTCGTACGACCGAAGGCGGAGACCACATGCATTAAAGTTTAGGAGTTGTAGTGTTTTCCCCATGTTTACTGCCATTTACTGGAGCACTGTCGCGAGTGCTTCCAATAGAATGGTTTGGCGGTATTTTATGCTCTCGGTGGAGCGGATGCGCGCGTAATACGGTTCGAGTGCCTTCACTAAATTCCAATAATCGCACATGCGTAAGATCTCTGCGAGTTCCGCGAGGCTAGTGATATTATTTGTTGGCTGTGCTTCTGGCGCGGTTTCTGCTCTATGTTGACTTTTTTCGACGCGAGCCTGCACAATTTGCTCCGCCGTGCGCCGCGGTGCGCTTACGCCTGACGTAGCTGCCGCGTATGACGTGGAAGCTACTGCCTGTGATTGAGTTATGCCCGGTTGGCTGGCCTGCTCGCTGGGCCGTGCGTTTCGCGGACTGCGCTCTGTTGTTGTTGTTGTTCGGTGCACGTGTTCCCTGATGGACGCGGGGGGAGGGGGGAAACTTTCCCGCGTCGGTGCGGCCGGCTGTGCTCGCGAGGCTGTGCGCGCAGCTTTCTGTGCTGCCTGTTCCGCGGCGGCCTGTCTCCGAGACTCTACGATCTTTAAAAACGCGGGGCACTGTCGCCAGGCCGCGGTGTGGCCTGTTTCCCTGCAGTTCGAGCACACCTTTGGTGCCTCCTCTGGGACGGGACATTCGCTGCGGGGATGCAAACCCGCGCACCTAATGCATTTCGGAACCTCCGCGCAGTTCTTTGTGGTGTGTCCGAAGGAACTACACCTCTTACAAAGCGGGACGTCCTCCGCGCGAGTCGTGTACCGCTCGATCTTTATTCCACTTGTATAGTACAAGTGTTTTACGGCGTAGATGTCGTGCGCGCTTGGTGCCACGCACACCACGAATGACAGAGTTGGTTCAAAAATTTCCTGCCCTGAGTTGCGGTCTGTGAGCCGCCGACTAAGCTGTTTGATGAAGTTTACCTTGAAACCTAGCGCGGTGAGCTCCTCGGAGATCGCGTCTACTGGCGTGTATTTACTAAGGTTTTTAATTACAACCTTCTCGCCTCGCTCGCTGGGCTGGGAGAAGGTGTGGTAGGGCACATTGTTGGCCTTGAACCACGCGGTCGCCTTGTCTTGATCGGATTTACCGTCGAACGTGATGCGAATTTCTTGTCGTTTCGTTAGCGTCATCCGGTTTTTGACGCCGAGTCGCGCGAATGCAGGGCCCAAGCTGCCGATTGCCTGGCTGTTGCGTACGACGAAGGGGACGCGTTTGTAGCGCGGAGCCTCGTCAGTTGGTGTCCGTTGTTGCGGTGTCGGTACCGCTTGTGACGCATCGCTATTACGCCTGCGTTGTCTACGCTCAACAGTGGTGAAGCCACTGTTGTCGTCCTCGGTTGTGGTGGGCTGGAGCCCTGACGGTTTTTTAGACTGAACAGAGTGTTCAGTCTCTGAGTCGCTGCCCTCATGCGTGCGCTTCGTCGCGGTGCCGACCTCCATCTCCTCGTCGCTACTACTCATCGCAAGTAGGTGCCCCGCCTTGAAAAAAGCAGGGCACACAACAGGCGTATCGTCCGACCTAACTAGCGTGGTATTCCTATCTGTTCGCCGCGTCCTAACTACCTATCGAACCTAGCACCTTACGCACTGGCCACTGACCTGAGCTTCCTTTTTAGGAACGCCAGGCTAGGCAAAGAGAGAGGCTGACCCTTCTCCGACCAGCACGCGGTAAAGAATGGAGAAGGGGCTGGAAAATGAGGGTATTTATCAGAGAAAGGGCTACATCTTGCTCAGCCAATGACAGACGAGCTGTCTCCCCATTGGCTGTGCACCATGTAGTTAAAGCGGATTGGTTATGGTGGGTTGAGTATTGGCTATTGTTTTGTGCTGCAGGGATGTTTCTCTCTTTATCAAAGGGATCCACATATTTTTTAATTCAATGCTCTGCTGGCTGAAAATATTTTTATTGCTAATAATGAAGGCTGATTCTTTGATTTTCCTTTTTATTTTATCGGATTCCTGTATGAGTGGTGTGGAGTCTTCCCAGAGAATTTTGTGGCTATTTTCCCATGTATGTTCAGCAAGTCTGGATTTTAGGGTTTCACCCTTCTTGCAGTTGTTTTTGTGTTCTTTGATTCGGGTGGATAGAGCTCTGCCAGTTTCACCTATGTACATGTGGCCACATTCACAGGGGATTTGATACACACAGTTGTGAGTTTGTAATTTTTCTGTGGCTGGTTTCACCTTGGTAACAATACTTTTAATAGTAGATTTAGAACGGAATGCTGTTTGAAGTCCATATTTATTTCCTAGGCGTCTTATTTTTTCTGAAAGCGCTTGAACATATGGAATAACTAGGGTTCCTGCAGGTTTCTCAGTTTCTGTGGATTTGAGTGTTTTGTTGGATTTCAAATGCTGTTTGATGGTGTTGACAGGGTAACCATTGGCTATGAGTTCTTTTTTTATATGATTGTGTTCAACCGCAATATATTTCTCATCAGAACAAATAATCTCAGCTCGGTTGGTTAGTGTGTGAATTATGCCAGTTTTTGTTGTTTTGGGATGGTTGGATGCAAAATTAAGGTATTGGCCTGTGTGCGTAGGTTTCCTGTATACTTTTGTTTCCAGGCTGTTGTTTTTTCTGCTGACTAGTACATCCAGGAAAGGACTGCTACCTTTGGTTTCTTTTTCATATGTGAATTTTATTGATGGCCTCAGAGAGTTGAGGTGGTTCACAAATTCCTCCAAAGTTTCAGGTCCATGTTGCCAGACAGTGAAGGTATCATCCACATAACGGAGCCAGATTTTAGGAGGGCTATTACTTTTGCTAAGTGCTTCTTGCTCAAAGTTTTCCATAAATATATTGGCCATAAATGGTGAAAGAGAAGAGCCCATTGCCATGCCATCTGTCTGTTTGTAGAAAATATCCTTGAACTGGAAATATGTTGTGGTGACACAGAGGGTAATCATTTACATGATGGATGGGATTGGTATTATAGTTCTGTCCTTTAGGGTTGGATCAGCTTCCAATTTGGCCTTGACAATGCTGAGTGTTTCGGCTACTGGCACATTAGTGAAGAGGCTTTGGACATCAAAACTCACCAGGGTATCGTTGTTTTCTATTTTCAGTGTTTTGACTATAGAAATAAAATGATTAGAATCTTTGACAAATGTATCTGTCTGTCCTGCTAGTGGCTCAACAATTTTCAGGAGATATTTTGATAGTTTCTGGCATGGGGAATTACAACAACTGATGATCGGGCGCAGAGGCATGTCGGTTTTATGAATCTTTGGAAGACCGTAAATGTGGGGTGCTTTACTGCTGTGTGGTGTCAGTTCTGATCTAGTTTTTTCTGGGATATGATTCTGATGTTTTTTTAGAGTTTGGTACACTTTTCTTTCAATGCTGGCTGTGGGGTCTTTTACCAGTTTTGTATATTGATCTGTGGTGATCAAATCAGTAATTTTTTGCTCATAGTCTGGTTTGTCAAGTATGACTGTAGCACGACCCTTATCGGCTGGGAGGATTACAATGGTATGGTCGGATTTCAGAGTTTTGATGGCCTTGAGTTCATCAGGCGGCAGATTCGGTTTAGGTGGACCAGCTGAAGTGATTGCTGTACGTACATTCCAACGAAATTCATCTTGTTTGGCGGCAGGAAGTTTGTATATTGCACTCTCAACAGATGAAACTATGTCAAGTGCAGGAATGTGTCGTGGAGCAATGCTGAAATTGAGGCCTTTTTGTAAAACATTTTCCTCGCTATTGGACAGCTTTCTTGAAGATGAATTAACGACAGTGTTGATGTTCTGTGTTGTGGGATGTGTTTTTGTATTCATCATACTCGTCAGTTTGGCTAATTTATCTTTTTGCTTCTCTTTGCACTGTAGAGACCTCTTTTGGACAAGATTCGTGATGGACTGATAGATGCGATTGAAATCTTTAGTATTGAGGGTAGACTGAATTTCAAGCTGTAGTGCCGAAATTTCATTGTTCAAATGTGATTTTTGGCAGTGATATGCAGTGATGGCAGTGATTTGAAAGTAACAATTTTTTAAAAATTTAAATGACAACATTTAGCGACAACGCTACCAATATCATCGGGACCATTTTAACATCCATGCGTTGCTCACACGTAGAGTAATTTATTCATGATGGGATAGGAATGGAATCCATGAAGTGCGCCTCTTGAACGAGGGGCGCAACAGATTATACCCGCCGAGAACCGTGGTACCGTGTGGGTTTGGTTCATTTTGTTTTCTAGGTAAAGAATGCATCATCATAATAGACGTGGGTTTATTTCTACTGGGTTAGGAACAAAAAAAATACGTTTATGTCATGAAACTATTTGCTTCATCATTAAAGTTCATCTTCATTTTATCCCCTCCCCCCTTAAACTTTTTGTTAAAAAAAAATGTTAAGGTTTGTTGTTTAAAGTTAAAACCATTCACATGAAAAATAATATTTTGAAACTTGATTTTTTTTCCAAAATATTTCAGATCCGCATTTCAAGATGTCAGTAGGCCTATATCTCACGTCTGCGTCTACTCACCTTAATACAGAAAGGCTTGCTTGAAGAAATGACTGGGGATCGACCGACCACGGTCATGCGCAAATCTCAAAGCTTCGATTCCTGTTGTTTACGACGCATTTACTCAACTGGGCTACGTCCCAAATATTTACTTCACGAGTAAACTTTACTCTATGACCTTCACCAAGCGGAGGACAGTCCGGGAATTAGCTTCCGCTCGATCTCGGAACTGTCCAAAAAAAATTAACATAAACCGTTAATAAAAATAAGATATTAAAACAAGATTTATCGTTTTGCCAAGGTTATATATGCTAAAAGACTTTACATTTGTTTCGTACATACACATGAGGAAAGTTGCAATCACATAATCCCAGGAATAAACCTTTACTTGGTTACTACACTTACTAAGTTCAGAGAGTTAATGTTGTCCCATGTAAAGTTTGGTTCGCGACAAGCAAGCCAAATTACAAAACAATAGGAGATATTGTATTAAACGTTAAGTGCCATATATGGGCAACAAGAGTTACTTCCCGAGTCCACTGATCATGGCATGAGTGCTTAGAGAAGTTCTGTGTAACACAATTTTTTTTTTGTAATACAAATGTTACTTTTGTTGTAATTTCACAAGGATTTGTGCTTCTACGAAAAATACTTCCGTTCCAAATATTATTATTATTTTTTTACTGCACAGAGCGAATACTTTGAACCATCTCTCAGAGTTGGTAACAAACAGATTCAACCGCAATCTGAGAGGCTAATTCGCATAAAATGAAACGGAATTAAAAAACAGTTGTATGAAAAAAATGTAAATCCTTTTTATGAGTAAGACAAAAAATGACGATGGATGTAACCAAATGTTTCCGACATGAAATATTCACGTTTATTGTTCTTTACATATAGATATCAAAGTGTTATTGGGGAAAGTAAAAGTGCAATTAAGTGTTATTAGATGTAATTAACAGAAACAATAACAAGTATTTTGATGTCAGTAGTAATACAGAAATGTGCACTTGCTAAATTCGTTAATATCTAAAACAGCCATAAATAATATGTTCTGCGTGTCTTACTTGTTTTCGATACAGAAATCTTTTTCTTTAACCTACCTATAATATATAATTTTACACCTGATTGAAATAATTTAGAATTACCAATTTTTTTGCAATAACACCACAACATGTACATACCTACTTTTATAGTTAGGGCAGTTGTAGTTCCCAGTTAAACTCGCGTTTTTTTTCCAGTAAACATGTAAACGTGTTCTTTCATGTTATAAGAACATCTCTGAACGAATAAATTTATTACAAGATGTTAAAAAAATGCAAGGGTTGAAAAACGCGTTTGTAATCATTAAATTTTAATTCATTTTCGTACGTTCCAGAAAAATATACAATTCAGCTCCGCTTAGGGTATACTCTCAGTCTTTCTTTTCTCAGACAATGGCCGCTTAAGCCTGCAAATTTTATTCCTTTTCTCTGGTATTAAAGCAATCCTGAAAAAATGCTTGTGTACCATCGCTCGGCGAAACTTTACTATCCAACACATCAACAATTGCTGAGTGCTCGTGAAAAAGTTATAGGCAGCGGGCTGCCAATCACCGAAACTCAAAACTTTTTGGGTGCTAGTGAAATTGTTTATTGGTGATTTCTTCGGAAAGGTTTTTCCAGGGTCAAGCGCGCGAAATGGTAGTGCAGTGGGAAGGAAGCGGGAACATCCCGTATCCTGAGTCATTTTTAGCAAGGGCTCCTTGCCGACTCTCAAACACTCACCGCAGATTTCTTTTCATTTGCTATTGTGAGTACCTTTGTTGAATATAAACCCAATTTTGGTCGATATTACACATATTTTTTTTGGAATGATCACAAGATGGAGTCTGTGTTTGTTTAAAAGATGTGTAATTAAGTATCAACGGTGTAGTCAGTTTGTACGTAATATATTGTTACGATTTATAATGTGGGGAGAACTGGGTTCGTAAGGGATAGCCCATTTAGGTTTTATTACAGTGTTATTAATTACTAATATTTAAATTACTAATAAAAATTGTACATAAAAGTGTCCGATCACCAATCACTGGCATTTAAAAATGTTTATTGGCAAGTCACTCAATGTCTGTAAAGTTCCACAGTTCGCACTCCTCACTGGAGCTAGACTCGACAGAGGCTCGACTCTTATCTCGCGCCTGTCCACACACACAGTCTCGTGACACTCGGTCGCACTCTCACGGTTCCGTCGCTCCACGTCGCGCCACTCTCAGGGGGATCTATCACCCTGTTCGCCGATGTCGCACTTCCCTTCACTCGCGGAACTCTCCGAACTCTCGGAACTCTCGGGGAGCCCGGCGTCGCTGCTTATATACTTGTGGCGCCCTTCTCGAACCGACGAGAGCGGCTGAGACGAATCGCATCATCTCGGGCTGACCCGACGCCCGAAACATCGAGAATGGCGACTTTAAGTCACGCCACTCCACGCGACGGCCACTGTAAGCCCGGAATTACCAGGCCCCTAAATGTGATAATAGCGCAAGGTGGAACGTTGCGTGTTGAGCGGAGGGGGAAAGGGTAGGGACTGCCTTTGTAATCCGGCCAGGCGCGCGTGGCATGCCTTACGTCAGTGGACGGCACATGACATGGCGCGTGACTCCAGTGGCCGTGCAGCGCCGTCAGCCGGCTCCGAACCTGGCGCGTGTCGCGGTCCTGCCTGCGTTCGTAACAATATGTACTGAATGAATCGCAAGTAAAGGCATAGTAACAATTGGGATCGTGATGTTTTATTTAAATGCATTTTTTAAAAGTGTTTTGTGGTTTATTCAGGTAGAGGTATGACTCATTGACATGTAGTTACAATAGCAGACTACACGTATCACAAGTACTCCAGACGTTTTAAACACTTAATTGGCTGCCGCCTGTGTTAAAACGCTGTATTTATGCTTCACTTAAACCTCACGAAATCTTGCACACCCGATAGTTAAATGTTTTCCGACGCTAGAGGTCTTATAAAACGTGTCTAATTGAAGATACGCCAATCAGAGTAAAAGGAATATTTATGTTTTCGGTGCAGGATGGTGGTAAAATTTTCTTTATATGTATGTATAATTGCAGAGGGAGAAAAAAATCGATGCATTTACAAAAGATTCCTTTGGAAACCAGTTGCCAAGAAGTAGTTTATAATACTACAAGAAGTAAATTATAACTTTGAAACACATAGCTTTGGTTATTTTTGCATATATTAAATACGTTGTTAGATTTAACTCTGAGTAATTCGTATGAACATGGGCCCATAATTTTATATTTTAATTGATGTTTCAGCCAAGCATTTTTTTTAAACTATGGAAAAGATAATCATTTATTCAGTAATTGGACTTTAATTTGTTTTATTATGCTTATTAATTTGTGCAGTTAATACTGGAAAGCTATTCAGGGAACGGTTTATAAATAGCTTTTAACTATAAGGGATACTGGGACAACACAAATCATAAATGTCCGGCAAGAATCTGAACCCAGTATTTCTGCGAACACTTTTTTTGTAATGATAGATTTGTTTTCATATAAATGCACAAATTTCTGTAAATTTTTATGAATATTTATGTTACATTTACTAAAAAAATATCAGCAAGATTGCAGCTTGATATTTCCGCCGGAACAAATCAAACATGGCTAACAAGCTACGAGTTTGATAGGGAAAACATAGTTAAGTTAGTCCCAAAACTTACACCATAATTTATGCCGCCAACTGTATTATATTAAAATACGTAATCTTATTACAATTTATTACGCCTATATTAGTAAACGGATACAGACAGTTTTATTTCTTGTGAGGTTTTATGTACCAATTCAAATATATAATTTATTCCTTAAATGTTCCATTTCTAAGAGTAATATTTTTAGTGAGGTTTTTGGAATTCTTTGAATGTCAAGAACCGAGCATGGATGTGTGAGTGTAGGGAAAGTATAACGTAGGCGGGAACTGAAATGGAACGTAAAATCGTCAACGGAAACAAATTTTTTTACGTCTACACGGCAAACACGAGTAAAAAATTCACGAACCCAGCCTACCATTTTATTCATTAGTTCTCCTTTTGGTACGCAATCTCGTGAGCTCGTGACGAATTGGCAAGTGAGTATCAATTAGCGAATAATCAGAAATGTTAACAATTTTTTTTTTCACCGGGCAGAAACATTTAGCGATGATGTTGAACCATTAGTCTTTCAAGAGCAATTTATAAAATAAAATACGCAATCGAAAATGTTACCTTTCTATGTTTCCTAATTAAATTCATTTCATTAGGGTCTTTATAACCTACTCAGTAGTTTATTTTAGGTGATTGAGCAGTTAATACATATTACTTAAATATTCCTCATGAGAAAAATGAACAAACTGCACGCAAATAACGTAAATGAAATGACAATAGATGCAAGACTTAAAAAAAAACAGCGATATGAACATTATGTTTTTTTACTGTTCTTAAATGTTATTTAAATTTCTTTTTAGCTAAGAATTATGAAAGCGATAACAGTGAAACCGACCTGCGCGACGTATTACTTTTTGCATCTACGCAGTCATGTAAACACAGATTTTTACGGCAGTGCTTTATATCATTATTATTTATGAATTCTGGAACTACAAGTTTTGCTTCCTAGATAAAATATGCGTATTTAGATATTAAACCGCTCACAAATATGTGCAATTTTTTGAATAAACAGCACAGCCAAGTTTAACTTATGTCTACATTATTCTTGATATTATCTCTACACCACATAGTTCAAACACCCTTAACACCGTTATAAAGGTTTCTGCGCGCATTTTTATTTTTTCTCTATTGTAATGGAACGATATTTATGGCAAAGGTACACTTGAGTAACAGTTTCTAATAATGAAAAAAAAAGTTTGAAAAGTTTAAAAAGTGAGCAAAACTACAAGTTGAAGCTTTCAAACCTCAACTAAATAAATATCCCAGCGAATGCAAACAGGAAAAATTTCTGCTACCGATCTCATTTCAAGAAAATAATGATAATAATAATAAAATTTATGCAAATATTCGTTCGAAAACTTTTGAATGGAGGAAAAACGAAAACATTTTTAGCTTTAAGTAATAACGTTTTCTGCTGAACAAGAATAAATAGAGCACAGTTGGAATAAAAATGGAAGTCACCGTGAACACTACATAATTGCACATTTTAAACTAAAGAAAAAGATAAATCTAATTCCTAGCAAAAATAAACTTAACTATTTCCCATTTTTCACTCTACGATATAAAATATTGTAATATTTAATAAGCTAGATAAGAAGGATTTTTTTTGTAGGACCCTACCCTCAAATATTCATAGACATTCCCGACCCCAACATGGGGAAAATTAAACTGGTATATTTCGCAGGTACGAATCGGCAGCAATGAAAGATAGAGGTTATTATACTTGACTTGATGTAAGCTTTTGGACATACGCCATTGCTAAAGCACATGTATGCCTGAAGAAGAAAACTACAAAAAACACAAAAGAAAAAAAACACTAATTAACCAAAAAATTGCTGTTGTCAACAGGATATAAACACCACATAATTATATCCTGTTAACAACAGCAATTTTTTGCTTAATTTGTGTTTTTGTCTTTTTTGTTTTTTGTAGTTTTCTTCTTCAGACATACATGTGCTTTAGCAAATGCGTATGTTCAAAAGCTTACATCAAGTCATGCAGTCCCATTGCACAAATCTTTCAGAGATAATATGTTATTATACTTGTAATTCATCCCTTCATTAAAATACCGGGGACGCTATTACCGCAAGGGACGACCGAGTTCTGCACATCCTGGAGATCCTACAGTTCAGAGGGATGAAAGCTACAGCCACATCCCGAACAGTTCCGAAATTTTCCGAGGTAAAAGGTTAGGTTATGTAAGGTTAGGTTCAGTCAGTGTAGGTAATAAGCATGGGTCAGGAGTCGGCATGCTTTGACGTAGTTGAAGTCACATTAACCTCGCCATTACCATGTTGATTCACCCAAAATTTTGAGAAAATTGTACTTGATAAAGTCAAATAATGGTTAGTGATTATGAATTAGAATATCTGTAATTAAATAAAGTAACTTGCATATATTTTTTTTAAAAAAAGGTAATTTAAAACTGTTTCCACGATGCAAAAATTTTAAGTTCAACCAATGATTTGGAAGTCTAACCAATATGGCACAACAATTGGCTGAAGAATTTAAAAAAAAAAATTTAGTTGTCTGTAAAGTCGGTTTACGGACGATAGTTCAACGTGACAACGTCATAACAAAACATTGATGAAATGATTGATCCAGAAGAAAAGGAAATATCATATTCGGCCTGAGACTGAGCCGTAATAGGTTTTTGCAACCAAACCATTTAGGCATTAAAAATATTATATTCTTTGAGAAATAATTTTTTTTTTAATTTTTCAATCTTTTGCATTATAAAATCTACCTCTGCATACTTTTATGAATAACATTTAATCATTTTTATTGAATTATCACTATTTTGTATGGATGCAAAGGAGTGAAATGAAATGTGCAATTGAATTAATAAATTTACTTTTATTTGCATTCATTAATTCAAATATATTTGTTACTTTTCATATGTTGCGTGCGCCATATTTATTGTTTCAAGTAGAAAAAAAATTTCGCAGCTGCCGGGTTACGAACCTTCAAACATTCGTTTAAAAGTTAGGTACGCTAACCACACGCCCAAGAGGCCATACTAAGGTAATGTAGTTTCAAATGTTATATATATATATATATATATATATATATATATATATATATAAACTTTGTTCACGGTAGGGGTATTATATTAACACGATTTTATAACAAATACGCATCCCAAATACACCAAAATTATTTATAATGTGTTACAATATTTTTTAAAACATTGTGCAAAAGATCCCGGGTGTAATTTGAATTATTATGTGTAACTGTAAAACACCATTGTTGGTTCAAAACGTATTTGAATTTTCAACATTACTTTTAAATAACCGTACCGATTGTGCTGAAAATGGGTGGACGATCGTTAAATTACATAATATTAATAATTCAAACGATGAAAATATGATTGAAAAGTCAAATCGATGGTTGTTCCAATCGAGTGGAAGAGAGATGTCACGCATGCGTACAATGAGGTTGAAGAGAGATGCCACGCATGCGTACAATGAGCAAACAGAACACATCCGTAGTGGGACATCCGTAGTGGGACACTTTTTCGTGCATGCAGCTGGCGTTCATCGATTTATTAGACGTTGTCACGTCAAAAAAAAATATCTTCACACGCGTACTACATGTTAGTGCAGGCGTGGCACCCCGTGGTAATAAATAATAGTTCTTGATTTTTTTCCCCGGAAGGTAAGGTTAGGTTAAGCCAAGTTATCGTAACTGAAATGGCGGTTTTCCATAAAAGCGTTCGGCAAACTCCGTATAACTTCGGAGCTGTTCAGGCGTGGCTCTCGTCCCTGTGAACTAACTGTAAGGCTTCCCTCGCGCGTGTAGCGCTCCGCGCGTCGCAACAACATTGAATATTCAACTGGCGCGGCGGCACGTCGCAGCCAACCGTCACCCTGTTCACACGGCCCAACCGTCGCCCTGTTCACACGGACTAACCGTCGCCCTGTTCACACGGCGGCGAGAACCATGGCGTGTGTACAATCGAGCAGGAACGTGCCGCAGGAGCAGGACGGCTGCGACCGCAGAACACTCGGCCACCGTCGCTTCGCTTCAGAACATCTTTTGACGTGACAACGCCGGCTGCACGCACGAAAAAAGTGTCCCGTTACGCACATTGTTCCGTTACGCTGTGGGCCGTTACGCTCATTGTTCCGTTACACTGTGTGAAGTTACGCTCATTGTTCAATTACGCTGTGTTCCGTTACGCTGTCGGCGAGTGCAGTAATAATAAGTTATGTTACAATTGACTAAAAAATTATGGTGATTCATATAATTGATGATAGATATTTGATTACAGTTTATTTATATGAAAACTTGTTCATAATTATATTTAAACTTTATAGCTAAACGCCAGTTTTTAAAATTAATTACAAGTAATCTACACGTGAACTGTTTCGTCGACTGTTTATAAAGTGAAGTGAAAAGTTAATGTGGTTTTCATTGCTTATTACAACAATTTCGGCAATAAAGGTTAATTATTCTTGCATTTTAAAATTCTGATTACTAGTATAATTGCAAGTATTTATTCTTTTATTATTAAAATAAAAAAGATTCAATATTATTCATAAAAGTATGCAATCATTTCATCAGTGTTTTGTTATGACGTTGTCACGTTAAACTATCGTCCGTAAATCGACTTTACAGACAACCAATTTTTTAGTTCATTCGCGGGCACAAGTTTACTCACCTTAAACCACAACAAAAATGTTTTTTTTTTGTTGTACCGAACAAAATTTCAAATATCTACAAGTTATGCTCGTGAATTGGCGGATACGAGATTTACTTAATTTGAATAATAGAATACTTACCTACCTTTCAAGTACATGTTCAACCACGTGTTCAAGCTGAGGAAACACAGAAATCGGAAGATTTCAACGCATGTCCTCAAACCTGCAAGCATACACCTACCAACGTCACGCCCCGCCCAGCTGCTTTTTTAATCTTTTAATAATTCATTAACATAATTTAGTTTTTCTTGTTGTATCAGTAAAGCTTTACCAATGACTACCATAATATTTTTTTACATTTACGTTGTTTTTCCTAAGCAGCCTCTATTTTTAATACCGTGAGTTGAATTTTTGTATACCTAAACTATTTTGATTTTATCTCTTTTTTCACCGTCTTAAAATTCCATTCAGAGATAAAGAAAAAATTCATTTTTTCGGCTCTCTAAAAAAAACTGTAGAATCTGTTCACATAATATTTGACTCACCTCACTCGAAAGTCTGTCGACCCCTGGTCTGGCCAATCGTTTTCTTCGTGTGAAATTCCCGCGATAGTCACACGTGGAGTCCTTCCCGAGGGACGGGTGTAGACACTCACGGGTAGCATGCCGATGCGATTTCACAGATCTGCTTAAGAGTAGGTATGTTCCGTTCCAATCCTTTCATATTGTTATGAACTAGAACAAGGTCGGGACACGTGCAGGTGCAGAGCTGGCTGGCGACTGCCGCAACATGATATGCGCCGCGCGCGCCTGGAAGATAACAAGGATTGTCGCATCCCACCCCCTCCTTCCCAAACCTCACCGCGCGGCGCCATGCCTTTGACACGTAACTGACACTGGACAGCTGGGAGTTACGCGAGTCGCCCACACGTGTTTCGAGAGATTTCTACCGTCGTGTCGGCGCGAATTGACGCGACTGGCCTCGGCCGCTCTCGTGAGTTCTGGAATTGCGCCGGGGCCTATATATATGCCTGAGGACGCCGGTCAGAGTGAGTCGGAGAGTCGGTGGAGTGAGAGAGTTTAGGCGGCAGCCTTCCCGCGGCGGAGCTTCCGGGGCGATAGTGCCGCGGGTGCGGCAGAGTGGCGAAGTCCTTGGACGAAGGTTCCAGGGCAGGGAGTGAGTAAGTTCAGTATAATCGGGAGTTTTCCCGCGGCGGAGTTTCCGGGCAATAGTGTCGCGGGCGCGGCGGAGTCCCGACCGAAGTTCCGAGCGAGGCGTCGAGTGGGATCTCGGCGAAGTCAAGTGTCGGCGGCGGCGGAGTGCGGCGACGGAGTCCCGCGGCGGAGACCCACGAGGGGTGCTGCGACTAGAGTTGCGCCAGAGGTGCGGCCCAGCGAGGTGTGCGGTGTTTGAAAACGAGTGACTGGGGAGCAACATTTTTAAGTGCAATTGATTTTAGGCCATTTTAGATTATTTGTAAGTGGCATAAGTAGTGGCAATAAATAAAACTGTGTTTGTGATAAAATTCTTTAATTGGGCTATCTTTTACGAACCCGCGGTAAATCGTAACAATACATATTTTTAAAGTTTATATTTACGTTCCACACAGTTAAACTTGCTGACATTTTGGGAGGCTGAACTTTCACAAAATGAAAAAAATATAAGTATATGCATTTTGCATAAGCTGGCATTTTTAACTATTTTTTTTGCAATATGGACAGGAAATAATGAAATGGAATATATAATTGGATTATTTTTTTGTTTAAACACAATTTTAATGGCTACTATATGATATTGTTAAATTTCTTACAGGGAAAAAAAATTGACCTGACCTTTTAATATAATCAGAATTGTTCATGATTTCAAAAGGCCAAATAAAATTAAATAAATATTCTGAAAACTAAAAAAAATATTTTAATCCATACCACGCCGTAGCCACTAGCATTGCCTTGAAACCCAAACATTTTCAGATATTTATTCAATTTGGTTCTCCTTATTTGTAGTGCAGATAAATGTTAAAAAATTATATTTTGCAAGCTAATTATTTTTTAAAAAAAAAGGTCTGCTTTATAAATTTTGTCTTTTTGTTGAAGTTCGGCCACACAAAAAGTCTACAAGTTTAACTGTGTTAAACGGAAATATAAAATAATGACCTATAAGGAGACACAGGCCACACCCTTAAGACACTGAGCATTAAGCTGCGAAAAATGTTCACCTTAAATTCACGGGATAATAGAGGTTTATATTATCCAGGGGTAAGGTTTCTGACTTTCAACATGAGCTCACAAGTGGCTCATATTGGAGCCAGATGAATCGATGGGCCCATCATTGCATTTAACCAAAACGTAACAGCACATTTTTTCTCAAGTAAAGGTTGAATAATAAATACGTTCTTGTTTGTTAGACAACCATAATTTACTATCTCACGACATTACAGATGGTAAGCAATTGAATTTGAGTGATTTTTCCTTATTTTGCCATTTAACTCCCGGCAACAACTTCCAAACAGTTAATTATTTTCAATGGTGTAAATACTTTTAAAACACCCTGATTAACACAGGGTTTCGACAAAAATGTTTTCAACGCTTAGGCTTAAATGTATTAGAAGTGGTGGATCACTTATTTCAGAAAACTTATTTATAGGCCTACATAGCCTTTATTAATAAAGATATATGTATTTAATGCATACTTTACATCCTTTTTTTTCCCGAACTCTTCGTCACTGTGAAAAATAAAGTGAAGTTTAATCACAATTTAATATTTAAATTGTACATTTTAAGTCTATGCTAAAAAGTAACTTCCATTAAATGAAAAATCAAATGTAAAATGTCATTACATATTAAATACATAAATAAAAATCACTAAAAGGTAAAATAACTATTGAAACTTTATTATATTATTATTATTTAAAAAACCAAATGTTAGTTGCTGTGAAAACTGTTTCCAATATGACTTTTTACCATCATTACTTTATTTCTGAAGAACTGAAAGTGTTTTTACGAGCAAAGACAGCCATAAATTACTTTTTTTCTTTTCTTGCCAACATTTCTGGCTCGGCCTGGCACAAGCGCACACTCCGCTGAATAATGACACTTGAATTTGCACTGCAATAGGTGGGAAAGTACTTTCGTGGGGCTGTTCCAAGAAAAGACGTTATTTCAGTTTTGTGTGTATGTAGGACTAGGTCAAAATTCGTGCCAAGAAAACCCGTTTCCAAGCAATTTTTTTCATGTACCAAGTCGTATTTATAACCACTGAAAATAGTTTTTAAAATTGCATAATACCGCCATAAAAACGAGTGCAGTTTTATAAATGGGAAGATCAATGCAACTCCTTCACAAAGAAGTTTGTTCAACAAATAATATACTAAAAAAAATATTAGTTTTTTATTAACACCCAGACCAGAGTTCTCTTTTGATTTAATACAATTCTTTGGATAAACGCCATTGCAGATTTGCAATGTCATGATGTAGCTTGTCAAATAATTTGAACGCAGCCTTTACCTTTGGAATTCAAGGAACTGAGATGTGTCATGATGCTACAGTCTGGCATTGGACCTCTGCACTTGCAAAGTTTGAGTCACGCAGTTAAGCCCCGTAAGAAGAAATGGGGAGAGTTTTCAGAAGACACTGCGATTGCTTGTAATGCTGCTGGTTAGAATGTTCTATGAAATGTTACTGGCCGTTTCCAAGAAAGCGATGATACTGGGTCTCCTGCAACCGTAACAAAATTATACACACACTACATACGAAAATGTATACTCATGAAAACAATACACCAATAATATAGAACATATACGAATCCATACCACTATTGTAATTTTACACTATTGATAGACATTTTCACTTGAGCACGGTGTGAAAAATATTAACTTGTGAAGTTGAAAGATTACACTAATATGGGTGAAGCCTCTGCTGCCACTCATACAATTGCCAAGTTGTTTAGAAAATAACTGTAGAAATAAATTAATGAAGAAAAATATGCGTTTTAGTTATAATAAATAGGCAAGTCGTATATCACATACATTTTGTAAAACTGAAATATGTGAAAATCGTATTTTCCCCGCTTTACGCGTGTTTGCTTCCTCGCCCACTTAAGGCCCCATCTAAACCAAGGAATCGCGAAGTTAAAACCGACTGCATACGAATGTTCGCGTGCTGAGACCACACAATTTGCTTCCACGTGCATTAAAGCGTGTGACTTTTAATTGGACCTCCCCCTTGAAGCGAGCTTTTCCTTCGATTTACCAGATGCATGATTCCTCACTAGAACGTAAACTATATGCAGGCGTCTTTTTTTCATGCGTCCAGTTTTGTTCGGGAATAGGTTGTACCGTTCCAAAACATACCCGAAGGCTAAGGTTTGCTCATAGCAAGCGTGAGCCGGTAGCATAATTGATTCTAATGATAAAAGAAGAAGCATAAAATGGATGTCTTTTAATTTTAATATACTGATAATATTACAGATTTTCTATAATATTTAAAATTTTTTTCTTTAATCGTAATGACGATATAAATTTTGAATCAAGCAGTTTCGCTGGATCTCTTGGCGTAACGAGTAGAGAGAAAAGAAAGAAAAAATTACATTGCCAAATCTGAGACAAGTTTGTGTGGCACGGACTGTACCATAGTTTTTTTTTTTTTTAAATTTCCTAACCTAAGTTAAAACTAAGTGTGTAAGGGAGGGGTCTAGGTAGGGAAGACTCTAAGTGCGTCTCAGGGCAAGCCCTATACGCTCTAAACATGCGGGTTTTTAACCATGCAGAAAAGGTCACGTGCATCATGTGCTAGGAGGAGATTGGCCAGCCATGGCAGACGTTTTCGCCATGACTAACTCCTCTCACTCGTAATTCTAGACTAAAACTAGATAAGTTGGGCCCAGGTAAAACCTCCATAGACAGAGGGAAAACCCTGGGCACATACATGCGGGATGCAAAGGTCATGCATTATTACAAGCAGGTGGATTACAGGAATAGAAGGATGGTCCTGGAAGAAGAGTGGGGCGTGGTAGAAGTTCTACTATGCAAGGGGTGGGGCACTTGGACTTTTATTCCGCATTGGTTTGGTCAGGTCTGGTCTTTTTGGGGGCGGCTTATGCCGTTTCCCGTCGTGCTGCCAGTTAGCACTCATTGTGGCTGTGTAATATGATCGTGTAAGTGGGGCGGTCGCGAACTGTGGCGTCGGACTAGACTCCAGAGTGGTGACATAGCTTCAGGTCAACCTGTCGCCAGTAAAAGGCTGTCGGTCAGTTAGAGAAATTGCCACCATCTGTCATTGAAAAGTCCTAGCTGCAGTACTACGCTGTGTGAGCTGCGGTCGCGAGCAGGGCATCGAGCCAGACTCCAGAATGGTGACATAGCTTCAGGTCGACCTGTTGCCAGCAAAAGGCAGTCGGTCAGTTAGAGAAATTGCCACCTTCTGTCATTGAAAGACTCTAGCCTAGCATCTACGCTATTAATCTTCGAAGGATAATTTACTTATTCCATTAGGGCCCCGCTGGGCCAAAGCACGACTATTTGATTCGCCTGATAGTTTGTGTTGTGCAGTGTGTAGTGGGATGATGTGTGCTTATATATAATTGGGGCCTAATATTAACTTAACTTAATATTAACTTAATGTACGTGAGCTGCCAGCTTGTGTGCGTACGCTCCGCGCGCGTGTTCTCGCGCTCGGAGCAGGGGGAGGGGGCGCGCTGATTGGTCCGCGGGCTGCCGGCCAATCAGAGAGCAGTCCCGCCGCGTCCGCGTCTACGGCGGGCGGTGTGACAGGATAGATTTTGGGCGTTTATATTTCTCATTAATATCTGGATCATAATTTCCTAATGTAGAAATATGTGGGTTTAAACTATTTGCGCATTTATCGTAAAAAGTTTGTGTAGTTCTGATGTAGAAGTCTTGTAAGGTTTCCGACTTCGTTTCACGATGCAAGGCTGCTACAGCACAATACACTGGGGCGTCTGTAACTGCCCGAATACATTTGTTTTGTACTCGTTGTAGCTTTATTAAGTGCGATTTCGCAGCAGTTGCCCATACTGGGGCTGCGTACGTAATTATGGGGCGAATGAGTGCTTTGTAGAGCAGCAGACCATTTTTTACTGTGCCTCCACATCGCCTACTCATGACTGGATATAGTGAGCTCATTCTAGCATGGGCTTGAGCCCGCTTGGCGTCAATATGATGGCGCCAGAGCAGTTTCCTGTCCATGTGTACGCCTAGGTATTTTACTACGTCCTTGTGAGGGATTTGTTCGTTGAACAAATGTATGGGTGGCCTGCGTTCTACAGGCGGAAGGTTTTTGCGGGTAAACACAATAGCCTCTGACTTAGCTGTGTTTACTTTTATTCGCCAGGATGTGCACCATTGCTGGTACACAGCTAATGCATCCTGGAGTCTGGCCGTGGCCAGCTGGAGGTTATATGATCTACTGTAAAGTATAGTATCATCTGCATAGCAACCTATCTTTACTAGGCGGTGTTCAGGGCGTGGTAAGTCATATGTATATATGTTGAATAGGACAGGGCCAAGAATACTGCCTTGTGGTACGCCAGCTCTTATTTGTTTAATATCAGACAGAGCTCCTTCAGTTGACACTCTGAAGGTTCTGTCTGCGAGGTAGGACGCGACTAGCTTAATATAGCAGTCGGGGAAATTAGTTTGAAATAATTTGTAGATCAGCCCCGCATGAAATACCCTGTCGAAGGCTTTTTCTACGTCTAAAAACGTCGCAACTACATAGTTTTGAGCGTTAAATGCGCTAGTGATCTCTTCTGTGAGACGAACTAATTGATGTACTGTCGAATGGGTACTTCGGAAACCGAATTGCTCGTCCGGCAGTAAGTTGTGATCGTGTATGTGTTTGTTAAGCCTGGATAGTAGGATTTTTTCCGCGACTTTCGACACAGTGCTTAGTAGGCTTATTGGCCTGTAATTCTGAGGCAGGGTTTTGTCTTTCCCTGGCTTGTGGAAAACAATTACTTGTGCTTGTTTCCACTGGGTAGGGAAAATATGTAGTCTGAGCATTGCGTTTATGCATTCAGCTAAATATTCTAGTGCTTCGTCGGGGAGCTGTTTTAGGACAACTGCCTGGATGCGGTCGTTGCCTGGTGCTTTACGCGGCTTCATTTGCTTGATAGCTCGCTTAATTTCCTGGGCCTGTGTTAATAGGGGCTCGGAGACTGTGGGCTGGTGCAGTTTAGCGCGTAGTTCGCGGTAAATCTGCGCTGTGAACGGCCTATCGCAGGGCTCCATGTTGGGCTGGAAGGCGTTTTCTAAGACATTAGCGAAAGCTTGTGCCTTGTCTTGGGGCTGAAAAACTATGCCGTTGTTTGTTTGAAGGGGAGGGATTTTATCCGTTTTATTTAAGAGTCGCTTCGTCATGTCCCAGGCACTCCCGTCCTGGATCTTGAGTTGCGAGATCTTTGTTTCCCATTGGCTGCTGCGCCAGAGGGAAATTTCGTCGGAAATGACTGTTTGGATTTCATTTATCCGGCGTTTTGTGGCTTGTGTGCGCCGCCGAGTGTATTCACGGCGTAATCTGCTTTTTTGCGATATAAGATCGCTGATGTAAGCTGGCAGCTCGTCATGTGCTAACTTAACTTCCTTTTCTGGGATGCACGCGTCTATACCGGCCTGGAATTTCACTGTGAACTCAGTTATCGCAGTTTCAAGATTAATGCTATTTTCTTTAGTGAGTTCGGCCACATCCTGAAGGTTTGTGGTCAAGTAATTTTTAAACCCGCGCCAATCCGCGTTTTTATAATCTCTATACTTCCGTGGCGGGTTTGAGTCTGTGTTCGCGTCATCGAAAATTAGGTGAACAGGGAAATGATCTGAGGAAAGGGCGCGGACAACCTCGAGTTCGAATCCCGTGTTGACACGCTTGTTTATGGCGATATCTAGAATATCTGGCAAGCAATTAATGCTATTTGGGTCGTGAGTGGGCTCTGTGGGAGCATGCACGTGGTAGTTTTTGTTCTGTTGGTCGGCAAACAGTAGCCTACCATTTGCTGTGGTGCGTCTGCAGTTCCACTGTGTATGTTTGGCATTTATATCGCCTACTGCCAAAAAGCTCGGGGCTGCTCCGTACAGGGCGTTGAGATCGTCCTGGCAGAGGGACCTACCGGGTGGGGCGTACATAGAAATGATTTTAAGTTGTTGTTGGTTTATTGAGATATTAATTCCAACAGCTTCAAGGTTATGAAAGTCGGGGAGTTGGCATACTGAGTGCTTAATACTGTTATGAACTGCTAGGGCTACCCCGCCGCCTCTGTTGTTTCTATCGCGCCTATATATTACGTAATTTAGTATCGTTAGGCGATCTATCGGTTGTAAGTGTGTCTCGTTTATAGCCGCGATTTTAATTTTGTATTTTTCCAGGTGGTTTATAAACTCCGGTAATTTATTTTTAATTCCACGTGCATTCCAGAAAAGAAGGGAGTGGACCTTAATACTATTGGTCGAGGTTGTTAAGCAACTCGGGACCGGATTAGTTGCTACCATTGAGTATGGTATTCAATCCCTGAACAAAGCCCAGCGTAGCTTGGACTTTTTTGGGTAGGTCAAAGCTAGGGTCGCACCACATCGCGAGGAGTTCGCATAGAGGGCCGATGGATGCTGCCAATTTCGGGTCGGTCATGAGTGTGTGGTTGCTTTCCAGGTTTTTCTGGAAAACAGCCGGCTCTGCGGGGCTTTGTGCTGTGGGTGCGGGCGGGGCAGTTGGCGGCATCGGCGTCGCATCAACTACCATCGTCTCCACGACTGGAGCCGCAGTTTCCTGGCGCGGCGCTACAATAGGCGCTGGTGTTGTGGCAGCCTTGCTTGCCAGCAGCTTGTCCTGGGCTGGCTGCTGGGGTTTGCCCTGGCCATTTTTGTGGCCAGTCCAATTCTTTTTCGGCTGCCTCTGGTTGCGGGGGCGCGGGTTTGTCTTATCTCCCAGTGGGGAACCTTGCCTTAAAGCTTCCTCCCCCTCCCCCTTCCATAGACGCATGCGCCCACGCGCCAAAAGCGCTGCTCGCGGCATACCAACTAACCAGGAGGGGAGTATTGTCCCTCGGAGATGGCTGTCGTGGAGGAAGTGGGGGGGGATGTAGGGGGAAGTTGACAGCACACCCCTTTCCCCCTGCGCTCCCGCTGGCGACAAACACACCGTGGGGCTAATAGGGACGACGCGTAGCTGCCGCCACCCTATTCTCGTAGCTCGTACGTGAGTCGAACATATTACGTCGCGAACATCAGGCGGAATTGGCCCGCGTGCAAGAAAGGCGTCCTACACTCGGGAAGAAGCTACGAACGAATTAACGAGTTTTTTTCCCTAAGACTTGGAGTCGCGGGCCCAGGGGGGAATTTAATTTCCTTATCATTACTATTATTTTATAGCGGTTCCTGTTTATTTATCAGGATGACGCTCTGGCATGTTTATGTTTCATCTCAAATTTTCTTATCAGATGTTTGGAATGAACTAAATATTTTCTAAAAGCAGTAAAAATTCACGTAAGTGGTAATTATTTTGGTCTCAAAAAAACAAATACAAAAACAGACAAATATTCAATAATAATATTTAACTTTAGTAAAAACACAATTTAATAATAACCTTTTTTATGATTCAAATTATTTTTAAATCTATAATAAAAAATATCTATATAATGATACAAAATTTATAAAGAAAATCTGCACTTTTTTGCTAAAAAGAAATAAATACATTTAAGTTCTTATTGTTTTAATATATATGAGGTTGTTGATGATTCTGCTGATACATCGTTTCCGTGATGAAAAAAAACTTTATCATCTTAAGTCAGTTGACACTATTTTTCTGTTGTATACAATTCATCGTATACATGTAAATGAATTGTGGATTACTTACACGCATTGAATCGTACATATTTTTGTTTTAATTTAATTTATTACTACAAATGTATTCCTGATGTAAAAATTATTTTAAAAATCATACATTGTAACACTTTCCTTACTTACTTTTTCTTATTTGAAATATTAAAAAAATTTTTCCGAATAAACATTTACTAAATAACTTACTTCAACATATAGAATTTCAGTCGCCTGAAATGTATGAGAATTGGAACACAAAGTACGACATTTAAGTCTTCAAATCAACGACTGAGGGTGAAAATCACGTTCACGTTATTCAGTTACACACTTGATGATAATTACAGAAATCTAGATAAGTCAAAATTATTTCAAAGGCTAGCGTAAGTATTACGAAAGTAAAGTAGAGTAAAATTTTCAATTTCTCCTACCAACAACGAAAAAAAAGCCCCTTCGCCCGATTGATGAAGACAGTTTAAAGATCTTTGAAGTATAAACGTATATTTTAAAACCGTATCAGGTTGGTTATCTAACTACGGCGTTAGACAAGACCAATTCTGAGCTATTAGATCCTTAATTCACATCATGCACAAAATAATGTTACTTCCACAGGGGGAAAAAACTTGTGAAAAGAAATACAAAATTTTTTGTAAGTAGGAACATTAAAAGTAATATTTATATTAAACCAGTTAAATTATCCTACCATAAAACTTTGCATACCATACCTGACCTAGCTACAACGTGTGTCTTCATGAATATCCAATATTATCCTAATAAGATCATTATGTATTGCGTCCAAAATAAAATGTATTCAAGGGACAAGAATGTGCCTGTGGCTCGCAACGTTCACAAAATTTGTTTGAGAATAGTTCAGTGAGATACGACAAGGTGGAAGGTGAATCACAGTAAAACAATCACTCGTGAAAACGCTTTCAGGAAAACTTTCCTAACAAACGTATCTCGAGGGCCATGACGGGGAGATACATTTATGACGGTGTAAACTGTTCATTTTACTGCGCCGTAAATAAGTTTCAGAAAGCAACCCACTTCAACGGATGATTTGAAAATAGATCTTTTTCGTAAGTTCTTGAGCTTACCCAAGGCTTACATATAATAATGCCACGCCATAAAGAACTTACTTCTTACAATAAAATTACGACATATTCAAACACAAAGTAAAACTTTCAGATATAACATGTCTTAGTCATTTAATATGGGAAGTAATATATTTCTTAAAAGAATAATTTTTATAGTACAGAAATGAAAGTCTTTTTAATCTGATAACGTTGAAATTGGAATTTGTATGGCGATTTATAGGCTACGAAGAAGAAACGTTGAATGTTTTACCGGAATCGCATGGTGAGAAAAATAACGCAGCACTAAAAATGTATACGAGTGTCACTACACGAATTTATCGAATTTATTATAAGTCGAAAAACAAAATACCACCCTTGACATTTTCCTTGATGCTTGAAAAAAACTATAAATATTACACAAGTGTTTACTATCTGTAGTAGCCATTCATTATTAAATTAAGGTATTCCATTAAATTATGAAATTTGCTTTAACGAAGCCAAAATTTGAAAAATCAAATAATAGCAAATTGTTTTAACTTAAAATTTGTTTAAACAAAGATGGATGGCGTCATTCAGATTTACGTC
The DNA here is from genome assembly GCF_032445375.1 of Bacillus rossius redtenbacheri. NCBI lineage: Eukaryota > Metazoa > Arthropoda > Insecta > Phasmatodea > Bacillidae > Bacillus > Bacillus rossius. The sequence continues at coordinate 22,098,050 of NC_086330.1, read as the reverse complement.
TCTTCTTTCAAAACCGACTTGGCAGATACAGATGTATAAATGTTGTGCTATAGGTCCTAAATTAGTTTGCTTCCAACCTTTCGTGGTTTTGCACATGATTTTCAATAAATGCATAATATAACCATATTTAATTGTTCAAAAAGACCTTTTATATTAAAAATGTCCTTATTCAATGGTTTTAAAAACACAAAAAGGAAAAAAAAAATTATATCAGTCCTAGTATGTGTTGAAAGCATGAAATAACGTGGTATGCAATTTTGAATTAACTGTTAGTATGTACTCTTTGACTTAAAACACTCTATTTTAGTACATCAATCACTAAATCATACATACCAATAGTGAATCCAAAACTAAATACCACACGTTTTCACGATTTCAGTATATGCTAAGACGGATCGAAAAATTTCCTTTAAGTTCATGAGAACCATGACATAAGGACATAGGCCTAAGGGTTTTAAAAATATTTATATTATGAATTTATTTAAAATCACGTGTAAACACGAAATTTTAGAAAAAATAATTAGCTAAGGATACTATCTTTTTAATACTAACAAATGTATTTTTTTTTTAATAAACGTTTCATTTAGTATCAAAATCAAGAAAGTTGTACGAATTTTTTTTTCGTTCGACAATGAAGTAAGAAAAAGCGTGTGGAACAATGGTTTTATTAACACTGCACTTGCGCTTTAGCGCGTTCCAAGTGACGTGGTGGAGCAACGAGCAACTCAGTGTTGCTTCGGGTGCCGTGTTTATCTTTGCTCGCCGCAAACTGCCGGCAAGATCCGACTTCCCCGAGCCAGCCAGCTAGCCAGCCAGCCAGCCAGCCAGCCAGCCAGCCAGCCAGCCAGCCAGCCAGCCAGCCAGCCAGCCAGCCAACCCGACGCCGGTCTGCTTTGCGCGGGTCATGTTTGCTTAGCCGCCGGGTGCAGAGACGCGCAGAACTGCCACGCTGTTCCGTTCGCCCGCTCGCGAAAACTACCGCGAGTAGTAGAAATTTCGCTGGGAAACCGTAACGAACAATACTGCACAGGTTCTGTTATTCGGTAGTTTAATTAGTTTCATTCTTATAGTGCATGTACGTACTTACATTCAACGCAAGTCGCCCTCGTTATTCCCGACATAGGAAAAAGCAAAACACAGTATGCTTGCACACATACACAGTATCGATTCGCACTCAACCACACGTTAGTAGAGCTAATTTTTTTGATTATGCACATTGTTGTAGTATATGCACAGAAAACATATTTTGTTATTATTAAAGACATGAATATCTAGAATGTTTACCAGGATTGTAGTTTTATTGTAAAAAAAAATAGTTTTTAATGAATATACACGTGCGAAGTCTTAAAATTTTCAGAATAGAATGCAGTTTTAGAAAAAGCATAGTAGGCCTACACTTCGATAAGTGCACCATTTTAATTCTGGTGATTTTTTTGTTTACAACATGATTTATTTGGAAACCAGTTGCCAAGAAATAGTTTGTAAGACTTCAAGAAAAATATTGTAACTTTGTACAACACATGGCTATGGTTATTTTTTCATAGTTACATATATGGAATACGTGTTTCGAGATAATACTGGGTATTTATTGCGAAAATTGACTAATAATTTTATAATTAAATTGGTGTTTCATGAAAGAATATTTTTTAAACAAAAAAATTCTCGAGTATTAAACAATGTTATGTTACTTTGTTTTGTCATGCTTATTAAATGTGCACAGGTAATTTTAGAATGTTATTCAGGCAACGGCTTACAAATGATTTTAACTATTGAAGGTAATGGGACAACACAAAGCATAAATGCCCGGGTAAGAATCCGAACCCAGTACTACTGCGAATAATATTTTGTAGTGATATAGTTTAACAAAAATGTGTAATTTTATACGACTATATCAAATCTGATCCATTTTCAAAAAATTTTTTACAGCATAGAAGATATTCATTTGCCGGTCATTTCTTCTGAATCGTGTCCACATGAACAATTTTTTTTTTTGGCACCAACGTTTTTGGTATTAAGGTGTTCATAATGTTCTCAATGTAGGTACGCAATGTTTTTTTAATGTATCTCCGCGAAAAAAAAAGTAAAGCTTTCGTGTGACCTTGCGTGACCTTGTGTACCACGAGGGTTGTAACGCCCCAATGCGCGGGGAGTGGAAGAGAAGCTGCGAGGCTACCTTGCTCACTTTCGCGTGGCAGGACATGGAAAATTACACAGAAGTCTGGGTTTGTGGTGCGGTATGCCGAACTGAAATTGATTTTCACAGCGCAACGAAAGTGGCAATGTTTACATCCACGAGAAGAACCCCCCCCCCCCCCTTTTCAGAAGACATAGCTATGAATCTGTTGTAGTAACAGTTGCAACGAACTGAGGAAAAAAAAATCATCTGGCCGACGAAGAATAACGGAGGAAGAAGTGGGACACTCATGCTAATCCTGCCCAAAGAAATAAATTGTTCGTAGAAGTAAAGCGTTAGGAATTCCAAAATTTTTGACGCGTTTGCACAAACGTTTGAAGCTTTGTGCTTACAAAATTTAAATCCTGCATGAAATTATTCCGAATGATAGACAATACCGTGCGTAGTTTTTTTTACTGGCTGCTATGAGATTTCTGTTTAATTTCCTTCAGAAAAATATTATTTAATTTTACCTGGACTTTTTAAGTGTTTTCAGAAATGGCATGATTTTAAAAAGCTAAATAAAATTAAATATTTTTTGAAGGAATTTTAAACCATGCAATGCAGTAGCCGCCAACATTGCGTTCAAACGAAAGAAAATTCAGCTATTATTCCATTTGGTTCTCCTAATACGTACCTAGTGCACAAAAAAAAAGTTAAAAATTAAACTTTGCCAGATAATTATGCGATAAGTAGAATTTGTTGAAGTTCAGCCAATCAAAAAGGTTTATACGTTTAAACGTGTGTAACGTAAATATATAATAATGATCTGGAACGGGACATACACCCTTAATGCTTTTCTTAAACAGTCACCACTCTAGATCAGTTTTACAAAGTGAAAATGTTTTTTTTTTCTGATGATATGCACACCGTGTGTGTGCCCAGGCAGGGATGTCCCCTTAAGCCCAAGTGAAAAATAAAAGCAGCCGCTCCAGTTTGTCTGGAGCGGACTGTACACGGAGGCTGGCTGGCGGCCAGGCGAGCTCGACACAAGAGGACTGTGGCCATGCGTCACGAATCTCTCAAAGGCGTCACGCTGGGAAGAATGCGACTATTCCTTTCTTTTTCTTCGCTACCGCCGCCGGGAACCAGCGCCATGCAGGGCAAGCATGGATCTCTTTTCCGCCCGTGATGGGGTCTACGCGTTATCGGTATGACGCAATTTATATGTATCTATATATTGAAGTGAAACTTCTTTGAGCGCAATGGGAGTAAAATTTCAAGGCCGAAATTTAATGCAAAGTTATCGTGAAACATTGTTGTGAAACTTTTTTTTTCCTAACCTAACTATAACTAAGTGTATTTGAAAGGGGTCCGTGTTAGGGAAGGGACCTAGGTGCGTCTCAGGCCGAGGCCTAAACGCCTAGTCATGCTGGGATTCAACATGCAGGGAGAGGGTCGCATGCATCGTGTGCTAGAGGGGATTGGCCTGCCATGGCAGCAATTGATGCCATGACTAACTCCCATCACTCATTAATCTATACTATAACTAGAGATAGGTTGGGCCCAGGTAAAACCTGCATAGACACAGGGAAAACCCTGGGCACTGTCATGCGGGGTGCAAATTGGCATGCATTAAGTGTAGGAGAATACAGAGACGGAAAATGGTCTGGATGAAGAGTTGGATAGAGTAGAAAAGAGTCTACCATGTGGAAGGTTGGGCACTTGGACTCGTGGTCCGCTTTGCTATTTGTCCAGGACGGGATTTAGTGACCAGGGACGCAAGCGTCCCTGGTGGTGAGTGGCTACACTGACCACTCATTCCGCTGCCAGTCAGAACCTAAAACTGAAGAAGAAAACGTGAATAACACAACGTTTCTGACGCGAAAATCACGGAGCATAGGTTGCGGACGGTGCAGAGAACTCGTCGGGCCTCGTTCCCTTGAGCGGGCTCCACGTGGCGGCGTGCGGCTCAGTTTTAACCCTGCCACGCTGCAGGGATAGGCGGGTCGCGGCGGTGGAAAGCACCTTCGCCTTACGCCACCTGACTTTCTGGCATCGAGTAAGGGAGTGATTGGGCAGAGGGCAACACAACGGGGTTTTAGCTTATTGTTGTGCACCGCGCCACGGTCCATATTCATAATAAAATGGCGTTATTTCGAGTAGTACGTATTATTTGAATTACTTGTGTGAATCAGTATCTATTGTTTAACACAGATATATGAGTATTGCTTTAGCTGTGTAACTAAATATTTTTGAAGTAACCTTCTTTGGGCGCGATGAAAGTAAAATTCCAATTCCAATTTAAAGGTAGAATTTTAATGCAAAGTTTACGAGAAATATTGTTTGAAAACGTTTCTGACGTCAAAGAGATATAAAGAGCGCACTAAAGAGTCGAGATTTGAATTTCCAAAGAAGTTTCACTTCTATCACGTGTACTGAGTTACACGCGCTGTTTTTTTCCAACTTAACTAAAACTAAGTGTAATTTTTTTGGGAGGGGTCTGTGTTAGGGAAGACTATAGGTGCGACCCAGGTCCAAAAACTTCTGGGATTCAGCCATGCAGAAAGGGTAGAATGCATCGTGTTCTTTGCTCGGGGATTGGCCAGCCATGGCAGCATCTCCCATATCTTAAACTCTAGACCATAACTAGTTAAGTTGGACCCAGGTAAAACATGCGTATACACAGGGAAAACCCTTGGCTCATTCATGCGGGGTTAAATAGTGCGAGCTTTACGCAGGCAGGTTCAGTACATGGACAAGAAGGATAGTACTGAAGAAGAGTCGGTCGGGGCAGAAAGTTTCAACAATTCTGGGGTCGGGAGCTTGGGCATAGCAACAGGGAAAGCCCCGCCCGGCCATTGGGTTGACGCGTCATCGGTACGACGCTTCGCCACTAAAAGCGCACACGGATTAGAAGTCTTTCGTAAGGCGCCGTCGGTATGACATGCCCGTCGTACGTGTGAGGTTCATTTATCTCCGTCATACAACCGACCACGTGTCTTCATTTCATTTAACACTGGAAATAATTCTTTCAAACCTGTCCAAAAATATTTTCTCGTCTAATTTAAGGTTTTGCCACAATATTATACATACAGAAATTATGTAGAAGCGTTATATTATGGATTTGAAAACGTCATATAGGTATCTAAATAAACTTAGAAACTTCACTTGTCTCCGCTTATAGTTACGTGGCAAAAAAAATGTATTTTTGTATGTTTCGTGTGGATAAGTCACATTTATTCTTATTTTATCTTTTAATTTAACCGCATAATTCTCATTTTTGCCTTTATGTATTTCATATTTATAATTATAATCTTCAGGTATTCTTTGTACGTGTTTCATATTAAATAACAAAAAATTAAGGTCGGGAAATAATAGTTTAATATTTAAACAAGATAAAGTCAAACTAGTAAATAATTCTTGACAAAATTTATCTGTAAAAGTGATAAGTTTGTATAACTTCTGAAAGCAGTGAAATTTTCCTTTAGATTTTCTTTTACGTGATAAAAAATTTCGCTTGTAAAAGTAAAATACTTGCACTTGTTAAGGTTGAAAATACACAAGAATGCTGTTGATTAAATACCTAGCAGTCTGCTGGTTATTTTATACCATTGTTTTATTAAATTTTAAACACCAAGCATTTCTTCCCAAGATTTAGTGACTTTTTGGTTAGGACTACTCCCTATCTTCGTAGGCGGTTAGGTTTGCTCATGCTGTATTGCATATTTCCATGTATTTCATACACATAGGCTGCTCTTAAAAACTTTAAAGTATGAAAAAATGGTAGAAATTCAAGAAAATTGTTTCACGCAAAGTTAAGAGGTTTTGTGTTTATCTTTAACATTAAAATTCTACATTTGTATAGTTGCGGCTTCTGAAAAAATAAATTAATAAAATTTCAGAAATGTTTTTTTTTTAGTTCCTCTAATTTTCTGGTTGCTACACAATACAGTTACAATAATGTATAATATAGTCTCCTTAAATTATAGTCAGACCTTTAACTAACAACATTGACTTCATGTTTTACTGCTTCAAGCTTGTAAAATGCTAAATAAATAATATTATCCGCATATTCAACCGATACCTATGCTACGGTGCAAATTATTTAAATAAAACTTGCATTGTACTTAAAAAATTCTATAACATAATGCAATTTACTAATAAAGCACATTTTAAACAATAAATTATATATATAGGTTTTATCATGCGGTCATAATAAATGACAACATTGAAAACAAAATAAGTAAAAACATGCAACACATTTCACAAAATGGCTGAGCAATGCCATTATTTTAAAAACTACATACTTTCACAGTTATTTTCAGAACATTTATTGAGCCTATTAGATGGCATTTAATTATAACAACCGACTTTAGCATTTTAAATGATTGAGTCTCAGTTTTGTGGCAGAAATCCCCCTCAGACTTGTTTTAAGCTTTAGGTAGTTTTCTATTGGCCGGAAATCGCTAGCAGTTTCACCAACTGCAAAAAAAAAAAAAAGCACCCTTTCTGTAAATTCTTTGCCAACCTCTGCGTATTGTCGAATGCCGAGCCGTCTCATCAGGTACGGCGCTGTAGCGGTTGACGGGAGAGTTATGACGGGTGGGATCCGTGCTCGCAATTTCCACGCGGGCGTCATAACTCAGCCGTCGTACCGGAGACGCGTCGTCGCTACGACGGCGACGAGCGAAGGACCCGATGCTTTACCTGCTGGTGGAGCGAGATCCAGGACGTCTGACTCTGCGGCCTGCCGCTTCTCGGGGCATTTTTTGACGTGACTTCTAATAAATCGATGAACGCCGGCTGCACGCACGAAAAAAGTGCCCCGTTAAGCTGTGTCCCGTTACGCTCATTTTACGCTTGCGCCGCATCTATCTCTCTTCCACTCGATTGAAACAACTATCGATTTGACTTTTTTAATGCACATTAAACTTGAGAAACACTCCCATTCGTTTCCTACTTTTCCTTTCATCGTCCTATCCTTAACAGAATAACACAGATGGGAAGAAGTTAAATAGCAAACATGTATAAAAGTTATAGTTAAAATAATCTCTTCGTTAAAGTAATAAACATATTTGAATTAATGAGTGCAAATAAAAGTAAATTTATCAATTAAATTGTAGATTTCATTTCACTCCTTCTTTGTATCCATACGAAATAGTGATAATTCAATAAAAATGATTCAATTTTATTCATAAAAGTATGCAATCATTTCATCAATGTTTTGTTATGACGTTGTTACGTTAAACTATCGTCCGTAAACCGACTTTACAGACAACCAATTTTTAAGATAAGTTTTAAGGAGGTGGGCGATCGCGCCCATCTCTCCTCCCCTAGGAACTTCAGCGAAGTACGAGACGAGAGTTGGTCCACATCCATCATGGCGTCACATTATGCTTCTCCTCCGCTGCAGATAAAACTTCCGCAGCTTTTTTTTGTGTGAATATTATTTCGAACGTTTTTTCTTAGAGGCTATCTCAAAAATGCACTACTAAGAAACCTTATCAAAATCGAACATGTAAACAACTGATCTGGAAGACATCACTGAGTACAAACTGGCCATCGATACGGTTCAAACGCATAGTGACGCAAATAACGCAACGTCTCAGCAACGTAAATAGCAACCAATGCATGAAAGCACAGCCGTTCATAAAAAACGCTATTTGATAAACGTCACCGAACCTTAACTTAAATTTGCAATACAATATAAAACAAATTTAACCTCCGATATTTTTTATAAAATGAAATTTTATCATGAAAAAATATAACATTTTCATTTACAGAAATAACTGAATCAATTTATATTTGTCTTTTTAGAAAAGTAGTTTCTGTTATAAGTGTTTAATATAGGTATATATTTTTTAATATTATGCGTTTATGATGTACCTATAGTTGTATATTTTGCCTATGGCGGATTTTTTTTTGAAAAGCATGTAACTAATGACAACAGTTTGTTTTTGAAAATGGAAAAAAACTTTTCATGCTGCTATTTTTTTAACTCCATTAATATGAATAGGTGAATGTTGAAATATATAAATACTTTCCAAACATTAAGAATACAGACTTTTTATTTGTGTTCAGATTTGGCAGAGAAGTGCCTATGATATGGATGGCGATATCAGTTTGACTGAGAATGGGAGAAATAAGTATGGAAAATACATATAAGTATGTTTCAATATTATAAGGCTTGAATTTATTTGTTGGCTCATACTAATTACTTTAGTAAAAGTTAATTTCCTAACTTGGACAATAAGTGATAGTAAAAAATACATATTCAGGTTAATGGATACAAAAGTATTGATCCGCTAGATTAGTAAAAATACTGATTAGTAAATATTCAAGAACCATTTAAAATTGTATTTTAACTCACTTGTCCTGACAATCTACTGCCGGAATGAGAAAATCCAGGAAAAAAAAAAAAATTAAAAAAAAATATCATTTTATTTTATATCATTAACTGGATACATTTTCATATAATATGCAAGTTCCTGATGGAACATTATCATAGGGATATTATAACCTTTGCCAAGATATTATTACATGCATAAAGTCAGTGTAAATAATTAGAGATCGTGGTTGTAATATATATAAATCTAATTTGGATTTATGTATTTATTTTGTGTATGAAATATGTAGCATTGTGATGACAATCACTGCATTTAGTATTTAAGGTATAGTATTATAGTATAGTAGTATCTATAGTATATAGTAATTAGTTTCCCTATGGTAGTAGTCTAGCTAAATACATATGACTGTGGTGAATTGGGCGCCGTTGCTATACTATCCAAAAGGGTCTATTAAGTTAATTGTGTGTAATTGAACACGTACATAAACAAAAAATATGAATTAATGATTAATAATTATGTTTAATGATCCAGATGTAGGGGCTTGTGACAGAAACAGAACACATTTTAATAAATAAAGAACGACACACAACGATAACACATGCACTTAACAATCCTAACTATAAACAAATAACTACACAAAAACATAACACTTCAACTGCAAATAATCTGTAATTAACTGTTTTGTTAAGGGAAAATAGATATGGTGTAGGTTGATAGTAACAAAATTCTGAGTTTATATGGTTTAATGTGGCTTTCCTGGTTATTTTTATGTTGTTTAATATTCCGGATATATGTAGGCACAGATTTAGATTCAAACAAAAGTTCGTTAATTTAAAATTATCATCACTCAAAAATTCATGTACGATAAACAGTTTAGTGTTCAAACTCTTCAACTTACTTAAAATTACCGTAGCTCAGAGTCGGTAAAATCTAAGTGAAATAAATAAATATCTGCGAATTTATTCAATATATAATGTTTTCACCTCGGCTATAGCTCAGGGTTTGCAGGAGTTCTGCTCTAAGACCACTGAGTAGAATCATCTGTAAATGACACTGAAATAATAATATCAATTTGTAATAAATGTTCAATTAAATATTAAAAAGTACATCATATGGGTAATTAACTTTGCAATAATTAAAATATTCCCAATTACAATCGCAGAAAAGTCTGTACCAGAGACGCTACCAAGCGCAAAAATGGCTACTTTTGGCTTAGAGCATAAGCCTCAATTTAATTTGTAGGTAACTTATCTCTTTACCGCCGGATCTTGCTGCAAACACTCACGTTCGTAGCTACCACAATACAAATTAATATCAAGACACTGAATTTACTTTATTTTATAAGATTATGAAAAATATGCTAATTTAGATAAGGCCGGCGTCGGGATAGGCCCTGACGAAGAGACGCTTTTTTTTACTTTTTTTTACATGACATAATTCACGGACGCATTTCCGCCCACGGCGGTATGCTATTTTACAAGATAGCCTGCGGCTGTAAACACTGCAGCCAAGAACAGACAAAATCATGTAGGTTATTAATAATCACATCAAAACAATATGTAAACACAATTAAATATAAGATATCTGTGGTGAGACAAAAATTACAATAAATAACAGAAGTGAAGTTACAACAATGAGTTAAATACTTATTAAATCAGGTTAGGTTTGATGGTAGTATAGTCAGTTCAATGTTTATGAATGCTAGGCTGTAGCATGACAGTTCCGTAGTTTGCAGGTCAGACATATTATATAAGTGGGTAAAACAACAACATAGTATCATTACTAATAAAGAAATACATATATGATAATAAAACAATTAATAAGTAGTCTTATGTTGCTGTACGCGGTACCATGTAACCGTACAGAATGCTGTCCCAGATGAAGTTTTGTGAAAGATCCTTTTAATAAGTCTAGGGGGTTTTCAAAAGTTCATCTTAACCCTTTCTTTCAGTCTCCATTCTGGTCACGCGAAAAATTGTCGGTTGGCGAGCAAACGTCTTTTTTATACTTTATTTTTCCCTCAGCAGGTGCGAGCTAAAAAAAAAAACAAAGCGCACGGCGGTTGAACTAGGAGCAGGAGTGGAGGGAGGGAAAATTTCGCGCCAGAGCGACAACCAATCCGCGACGACAATGGGTCACGCGATCACTTCTCGCTGAACGGTCGTACAGTCAAGACCTGCGTCACGCAGCTCCGCGAAACTCCAACGTTTTTCTCCGTTGCTCTGTCGTTGATGGTCGTCAGGAAAGGCTTACGAGGCACGGACACACTTCAGACACTGGTAAGTGTTCTTACGATTGTGAAGATGGCGAAAGTATGCAATGTAAAGAACAATTGCAAGCCCTGCATTGTTGTGTACAGGTCCAGCACGGCGTCAGGCGCTACTGCACAGCATCCTGGAACGAGTCGTTGACCTTGACAGCGCCACTGGCAGGGGACGCGGTGGCGGGGACGGCGAACCGTCTCAAGGCCACCTGCCGCGAGATCCCAGCTGTAGCCTGCACTGCTACAAGGGCGGCGTAATCCACACCACTCTCAGCTGGCGGGAGGCGGCGTCTCGGCGAGACAGCGCCTGCTGACGGTGACGACGGTGTTCCTGTCCGACATCGGGACGTTCCACGACTAGCGTGGGACGTCGGAGTTGGGTCCTTACACAGTCGTTGCGTATGCGGTTAGTTCAAACACACTTTCAAGGCGCACTTACACGGGCGTCCTTAACTATAGCTCGGGCTTAACTCTCAAATTTCACTTCTTCAAAACAACAATGTCCTATCTGTGCTTTCCAGTCGTAGCCTCGGGTCACCTCGATCATAACCATTCAACCACAAATAACCATTTAAAATACTAGGAAAAGTATTTAATTACAACAATTAAAAAAATATATATATTATTAGGAGGGTTTAATGTGTTTTGTTTATAACTTAAACCTATTAATATTTAATTTACCATGAGCCACAGGGTAATCTTGTACCATTGTTATTGTATCAGTACTAACATACAGTAGATTCATGCTATAAATATTAGATAATATTTCTTTTGTTTACATATTTGCTCATAGACATAGCAATTATTTTCAGTTATTTTCTGGTAACATAATTAATTTGACTACCACTAATTAGGCTTATTTACATTTTGCTCTTGGGCTTAGAAATTATATACAAGAATATTCTAACACATCATATACTATTATCATTTACACATTTCATGTCACTATGACCACATGAATAGTTGCAATGCAATTAAATGACTTATTATTACAATAATAATAGTTCATTTCATAAAATTCATTTCATGTTATTTCATCTTATAACATAATTGCTTAAATTCAAATGCTGCAGACTTGCAGACAATAATAGTGTATTAATATGTTTTTGTACCATCAGTACATACTGTGTTTTCACATAACACATGTCTTGCAGTGTTCAATAATTTTTTTTTTTCCTTTCACTGTTGATGTGAAATTATAATTTCAACATATTTGTCTGACTGATTTCATCACACTTTCTTGACACTTGTTACACACTTTGGCCACAGGCAACAACTGGGTAGCACAGAAAATTATTTACTCTTGCTCGCGACACCAGTGTTCCATGTTCTGTATCACAGCCAGAAGACTAGACCCCAACAAGTAGGTCGTTTGAAACTTCAAGAAATGATAACTTTCGTGTGACAACAACAAAATTAGTGTGTGAAGTATATACAACCATGTTGTATTTCTTTTCAGTGGCAAATTTAAAATAAATTAAGCTACTGCTTAATATTCAAATTTAAAGTCAAGTGTTTTTATTCATTCAAAGCAAAGTGTTTTTAAATGGCTCACTATAAATATATAATATACAATGCCAAACATAATACACATTATAACCAAAATTTGTGCAAATTTTTTTTTTTACACATGATATTACACAGTCAAATTCATGGCAATTTTCATTTTATTTTATTCTTCTGAAGTGAGCTTAAAAAATCAATAAGTGCTACAATAATTTCCTCATATGGATAACGCAAACAAGGTAATTAGTTCCTAGAGGGTTTGCATGGCTTTGTAGTTGCAAGAGTGATATGTGGCTTATTTGATATGCTTAGTGCATGCTTGCTTATGTGGACAATCAGCTGGTCAGTGAATTCTAACACATTCTGTTACACTTGGTCATGATAGCTATTCTCACACTTGTCAGTGGGTATTCATACAGGATACACAGTTGTTTTTAATTCCACAGTTGACACCTGGTCATGCTCGTGTGCACATGTTGTAATGTTGACACCAACTCTGTGGTGCTAGCGCCATGCAATGCTGTATAAATAGCTCTCTGGCTATACACTGTTACACACAATAACATCCTAGTGTGGGTGGACTATTTCACCATACCTCATCACTGGACAAACTGGCCTTACACTCGTAGGCTGCCAGTGTAGTGTATGAATAGACACTACAAAACACAATAACAGCAAAAATAACATCTCATGGCTGGCACTACCATTGCTGGCATAACATGTGAAACATCACACATTTGCACTATAGTATGTCCTGTCCTCTATTTACATAGGACCATCCAATGTATTCTATACAACAACTGTACATTCAGGCTATCTTCCACAGTAGTATACATGATGAGTTCTAATGAGCTCTGACCAAACACATCTTTACAGATTACTGGGCTGGTTGTAGGCCCTTAAATGTGTTAAATTATATCTTCCCACAACTTGGTTGGTAACAGGGTTTTGCAGCTCGTAGCAATTTCCACGTATGATCTTGCTTACCACATATGGGCCTTCGAATAGCAGAAACAGCTTCTTCGTCACTCGTTCCCATTTCTTGCTCACCGGAGCTGTTCTTAGAAGCACTCGGTCTCCAACTTGGAACTGCTTCACTCTAGATGAACTTTTGCGTTTTCTCCTGGCTAAAGCTTCTGCTTGTAGTCGCTTACTAATGAGGTGCTCAACCTCTTGACCGGTTGGCCATTCCGTCACATCCGTATCAATGTCTCTTTCAGGTAAATAGAGTGGGTTAATCGCCACCGACCGATCCAGACTTAGGGCTTCATTCTGAATTATAGGTCGTGGTTCGGGGCAATTTAACCTGGATCCACTCTAGTTTAACGGGCTGTCCCGTTGGTTGTAGCTACTTGATGATGTAGCAGGGTGGTTTCCCCTTGGTGCGGTCCAGCTGCTCGATGGACCATGGGCTGCATTGGCCACAGCAGTCCGGAACTCAGTAGCATTGGGGTTGATAGGCGTGTTGCGCTGGAAATATCCCATGCTCTGCTGGCTGGGTGAATGATATGATGGTGGTGGATAGGGAAATGAATATTGATGACTGGCAGGTGGGCCGGTACTTCTTCTGTTTCCGCAGCCTTCTTCCTGTTCAGTCGGGACTCTGGTGTGTGGCATTCGGTAGTCATGCTGGTAGTAAGCTGTTGATGGGTAGCTGCGCTTCTGGTTTACAGGGCGGTAATCAGCTTCTCCATCTGATTCAGCAGCTCTATGCCTATAGCTTGACTTCCTGGGAGGCCGTTCCATCGCCTTCCTGTTCTGTTGCCGCTGATCCTCATCCTCACCTTCACTGTTGCTCCTGGGCCGCTGGTTCCACCACTTCCTCTTCGGATAGGGCTTGTTCTGGTATGATTTCCTACCCTTCTTGTATCCATACTTGAAACTGTTGTTGTTAGTAGGCTCTGACTCAGAGTATCTGGTACTCTTCTCACAGTTTATGAGATGTACATTTGCTTGTCTGTCGTCTTTGTTTCTTCCTTGCCAGTATGTGTTAACTGGTCCTTGCTTTTGGTAGGCCGGCTGAGATGGCTTCTCAGACTCCTCCTTGCTGGCTTGACCCTTCTGAAGGCGTTGTAATTTGTCTACTGCCAACACGTGATCACGAAACTCTGTGACATCTTTGTAGGCATGGCCAGACATTTGTATTTGGTAGGCGACAGGAAACTGTGTTAGCATGGTGGCGATGAACTCTTCGTCTGACATGACGATGTCCAAGTACCTGGTGCGTTCGTACATGGTGACTATGTGCGCCTCCAGCGAACCACCTCTCTTGCTGTCAAAACGGTCAGCATGTAGCTGAGCACGCAGATTGCCTTGTACTTTCAAGCTCCAGTACTGGCTCTTGAATTGGTCCTTGAATTGGTCGAATGAAGTAGTCTGAGTGCTTTGAAGCTCCCACCAATAGAATGCCGTGCTCTTGAGGGCAAAATTCAGACACTTTAATTTTTCTGTGTCTGTCAAGGCAAACGTTCTGGCATAATCCTCAAACTTCTTCAGAAAGCGAATTGGATTTTCTTGTGACTTGCCAGAGAATGTGGGAATAGACTCCGACCAGTGTTTGGCGGGGTGGTGCATAAGTGTGACCTGGTCCAAGTGTGCAGGTGGGCATGAACGTTGTTGCAGAGAGTGGTTGAAGGCAGGTATAGTTGCTGTAGTAGGTGCAGGCATAGTAGTGGGGAGTGATGTGACAGAAGTCACATTGCTAGGCAGCCCACCTTTCTGCTGGGTGGCCTGTAGCTGCATGGCTGCATCACCACTCTGTGAATTCTTTTCTGCCACAGCTCTGAACTCTGCTTCCACCTCGTCCCATCTTGATTTCAGTAGGGCTGTTGTGTTCTCCACCTCCTCTAACCTCTCACTCAAAACCTGGGCATGGCCTTGCTGTTCCAATCTGGCCCTGTCTACTACCCTCACCAATGTGGTAGTGTGGGTTTCTAAATTGTCAACTCTGGATGCCTGAGTCTGAACTTGCTCTGACAGTTGAGTCATTGATTGAGACTGGTCCTGCAATCTGGTCTCTATCCTCTCTTCCAACTCTGTCAGTCCCTCTTGCAACCTGGAGTTGAGCAGCTCCATCTTGCTGTCAATGTGTTGATGCATCTCTGCATTCTGGCTGTTTATTTGGCTGGTTAGGTTAGCCTGCACCTCCTGCTGCTGACTGGCTAAGTTGCTCTGCATTTCTTGCTGCTGACTGGCTAAGTTGTTCAGGTTGGACTGCACCTCCTGCTGCTGAATTGCTAAGTTGCTCAGGTTAGACTGCACCTCTTGCTGCTGACTGGCTAAGTTGCTCAGGTTAGACTGCACCTCTTGCTGCTGACTGGCTAAGTTGGACTGCATGCTGTGCAGCTGGCTGGCTGTTTGCTGTCCTTCGATTTGTATTATTAATCTCAGTTGTTGCAGCAACTGTGACATATCTGTTATTCTAGGGGGCTGTGTAGTCATTGAGTTCACTCCAGGAACTGTGGTTGCTGCTGTCCCAGCTGTTGGCATGCTGGTTTCAGCTGTCCCGACTCCCTGGAATTCCTCCTCCTCAGATTGTTCCTCATCTGAGTCGTTTGTTGACTTTGCAGGAATGAGAGTAACAGCAGATTCTAACTGTTCCCTTGGTACATTGATACTGTTACTGTAGGTGGCAGCATATCTGTGATCATCCTGCTCCTGAACAGGGGTAGGGTAATTGTCTAATGGAGGGGCTCCTGACTCCTTCAGCTCCCTAACTTCCTCCATGGCAGCAGACTGGCTAGCAGCTCGGTTACGAAGTTCGTACCCTTTTCCCGAAGACATTTTCTTAATAATATTTCAGTGTCTACAGTGGAATTCCTCTTCGAGCCACCACGTTGTGGGCCACTTTTCTATATAGTATAGTAGTATCTATAGTATATAGTAATTAGTTTCCCTATGGTAGTAGTCTAGCTAAATACATATGACTGTGGTGAATTGGGCGCCGTTGCTATACTATCCAAAAGGGTCTATTAAGTTGATTGTGAGTAATTGAACACGTACATAAACAAAAAATATGAATTAATGATTAATAATTATGTTTAATGATCCAGATGTAGGGGCTTGTGACAGAAACAGAACACATTTTAATAAATAAAGAACGACACACAACGATAACACATGCACTTAACAATCCTAACTATAAACAAATAACTACACAAAAACATAACACTTCAACTGCAAATAATCTGTAATTAACTGTTTTGTTAAGGGAAAATAGATATGGTGTAGGTTGATAGTAACAAAATTCTGAGTTTATATGGTTTAATGTGGCTTTCCTGGTTATTTTTATGTTGTTTAATATTCCGGATATATGTAGGCACAGATTCAGATTCAAACAAAAGTTCGTTAATTTAAAATTATCATCACTCAAAAATTCATGTACGATAAACAGTTTAGTGTTCAAACTCTTCAACTTACTTAAAATTACCGTAGCTCAGAGTCGGTAAAATCTAAGTGAAATAAATAAATATCTGCGAATTTATTCAATATATAATGTTTTCACCTCGGCTATAGCTCAGGGTTTGCAGGAGTTCTGCTCTAAGACCACTGAGTAGAATCATCTGTAAATGACACTGAAATAATAATATCAATTTGTAATAAATGTTCAATTAAATATTAAAAAGTACATCATATGGGTAATTAACTTTGCAATAATTAAAATATTCCCAATTACAATCGCAGAAAAGTCTGTACCAGAGACGCTACCAAGCGCAAAAATGGCTACTTTTGGCTTAGAGCATAAGCCTCAATTTAATTTGTAGGTAACTTATCTCTTTACCGCCGGATCTTGCTGCAAACACTCACGTTCGTAGCTACCACAATACAAATTAATATCAAGACACTGAATTTACTTTATTTTATAAGATTATGAAAAATATGCTAATTTAGATAAGGCCGGCGTCGGGATAGGCCCTGACGAAGAGACGCTTTTTTTTTACTTTTTTTTACATGACATAATTCACGGACGCATTTCCGCCCACGGCGGTATGCTATTTTACAAGATAGCCTGCGGCTGTAAACACTGCAGCCAAGAACAGACAAAATCATGTAGGTGATTAATAATCACATCAAAACAATATGTAAACACAATTAAATATAAGATATCTGTGGTGAGACGAAAATTACAATAAATAACAGAAGTGAAGTTACAACAATGAGTTAAATACTTATTAAATCAGGTTAGGTTTGATGGTAGTATAGTCAGTTCAATGTTTATGAATGCTAGGCTGTAGCATGACAGTTCCGTAGTTTGCAGGTCAGACATATTATATAAGTGGGTTAAACAACAACATAGTATCATTACTAATAAAGAAATACATATATGATAATAAAACAATTAATAAGTAGTCTTATGTTGCTGTACGCGGTACCATGTAACCGTACAGTATAAGTATCCCTTAAGCACACATAATTATCGTTACATTGAAATCACACAACAGTAGTTAAGTTGATCCTACACACAATATGTCTGATACATAATTACAAATTGATATATAAAGGAATAGGATTATTAGAAAACACATGAAGGAGTAGTCGAGAAAACTTATAATCAGTAGTTTGATTTAACTGAGTGAAAGTTAAGCAGGTTAAAAATTTATGAATACAATAAACAGAACATTACGGTATTCAATGCAATAAAATTCTTAATCTTTTTTTTTCGCAACAATTCTTTACCATTGACAGCCAGAAACGCAGTTGGAAGTTCAACAAAACTTTCTTTACGTTATTGCGCCTTGAGTGGTTTATGAACTGGCGCCCTGAAATTTGATTGTTAAACATTTTGCGATCTTGCGTGATTTACAAGTGTGTGGTTTGCTCCGGAGAGGTGGTTGCTAGAGACCGGAAAAATTCGCGTTTTCAATGACCTCCAGGATAGACTCCACTATTCCTCTACACACTCGGGCAAATGCCACCTGTTCATTGGCTGCTGACTTGCGAGTCGTCTCGACTGGGCAGCCTGTGATTCGACACTTCTTACGAGTGAGGGTCTCTAATTGGTCCTCATTACTCCAGATTAACAGTGAACCAATGGCAGAAGCAGCACTAAGGTATAATTGTTTGAATTGTAGCATTTCACGAAATGAATCCGCGAATTTTTCAGGTCTCTGGTGGTTGCATTTCCGCCCCGGATCGCCCGGAAGAAGTTCTCCAAGGAGGAAGATGGCGTCACCGTGCCGTTGATTGAGGCAACCAATGGCGGCGCCGCTGCGTGCGTGCTGCGCGTCGCAGACGTGACGTGGCTGTCAAGTCTCTCTCCCTTCCCCCTCCTTCCACGTTCCATGGTGTCACGTGACTGTCAGCTCGCTAGCCTCAGAGCAAGGTCGCGCGACTCGGCTAATCTTGTGCGTTCTTTAAGGGCGGTGTTCCAAGACAATTCAGGTAAGGTAGCGAATAAGCATCGCCCACTTGGGATACGACCGTAACCTAACTCGCGGGGCGTATTCCAGAACGTATGCTTTGTGTTGTCCCAGTATCTCCAATAGTTATTTGTAAAGCGTTCCCTGAATAGCTTTACAGTAGTTACTGCGCACATAATAAGCATGATACAACAAAAAATAGTCAAAAAATTTTAATATACGATTATCTTTTCCATGGTTTAAAAAATGTCTGAATGAAACATAAATTTAAATATAAAAATTTGCACCTATTATTATTAAAATACTCAGTGTTATTAAAAAACTTATTTAATATACGTAGAGTTAAAAACTAATTATTAGCAGTTGTTTCCGAAGTAATCATTTGCAAAAGAACCTAATATTATTTCTGTGCACAGTATTGCCAAGGAAGAAAATATTAATAAATGTAAAACAAGTCTGCTCCTTTGGTTTCAGAAATGTACAAACGAGAAAAAAAATGCTTGAACAGCCAATAAAATAAGGAACTTATTAACTATACAATTATAAATAAGCTGTTCTTGAAAATAGGTTTTCCCAAATTCCAGAAATGCAATAATAATTCTAAACTACTTTTATATGAAGTCGTTCTGCTTCTCGCTTAACATCACTTGAATTATTTCCTAGCGGTAACAATTATGTATAAAAAAAACCTTAACAACGTCTTTTTAAGTGCTTTTACAAGTTATTCCGTACGGAAAAAAAACATACACAAAAAAAATGATGTTCAAAACCGCAACAAAAAGTTCGAGGAAAAAAATATGTAAAACGAAGGATGGCTTGGATCCCAGGGACTACCCACACACAGAACGTTTTCCGTTTCGAGCTGATATGAAATTTTCATGCGAATCGACCCAGCCGCGTGCAAAGTACTAGAATCTCTGATGCTGCAACGACCATTCAAAAATAATAATAAAACTCCTCCTGCGCGGTGGCGTATCGGAAACGAATAACAGTGGGCGTACCATCCCCCTTGGGGATTTTGGAGGGGGGGGGGAATGAGGGTGAACATGTGGCACGCACGGTTGTCAGGACAATCACGTACGCTGTAGCGACAGACATATCGTCCCTTTGAGACGCCACGGGCTAGGATCTCCAACCGCGCTCGAATCAGCAAAGCCATGCGTTCATCGAGCTGCTGTACGTCTGGTCGACAATGAGGTCGCAGATGAAGCCGCGATATGCTTCACGTCGATGAAAACACACTACAAAGAAAAGAAAAAAAAGAAAAAAAGAAACTCTTGGCACTCCCGTTGGCCACTCTGAGAGCCAGTTACAAACTAGAAAGAAGACGTTACCCAATCGTGTTCGACCCGCCAAAGACCGAAACCTTGCTGTCGACCTAAAATTCCTCTTTGTTGTATTTTCGATTTTTTTTTTATTTGCTTCCAGGTAATTCTGAAGAAATAGTACTAGAACAATAAAAACACACTATGTGTACTATTCAGCTGTTACTAAACAAGCAATAAGCTTATAGTAAACTAGCTGAAGTACCCTGCCTTGCTCGGGATAAAAAAAAATTCATAATTTAAGGAACATCACTACCGAGTTTAAAGTCTGTAGGACATACACTTGAAAAAAACAGGAAAATTTGATTTAAAGTCCCATTTATTGCACAATCTCGGTGCATCAAGGCTACGCATCAGCAAAACTGGAAAGCCAGACTTCAGCTTTATTTTATGGGAAGGTAGGTAACCCCTGGGCCTGACTTGACGGTCGCACCAAACGACAGCGCGTTACAAATTAAAGGCAACGCCATCTATTGACGAAGTTCTAAAATAAACTGGTTTTAGCACCTTTAATTTTGCTAGCAGCCGCGAGCTTCACTAAGCCAATGGCTTTCGCCAGGAAGAAGGATAGGAAATTGCCAGATCTTACTATATGACCGTGTGGCAGACATATAGAAATAACACAAACTCACTGTTTGTGTGTCTATAACCTACATATTATGATTTTTATGTTATAAAACTGAAAATAACCCTTTTTCACTACCTTAGGGCTGGAATTTCATAGTCATATGAAGTCTATGTCACTCTCCAGAAGGACAAACAGAGAAACACACTTTCGCATTTATAATATTAGTAGAGATCACCATGATGCTAAGAGTCGGGGAAAAAAGTAAAGCTATTGATACACACGCTCACCTTTTTGCGATTTGTAGATAATGCTTAGAATACAAGTACTCATATCTGGTGAAAATTTGACAGCTGAATGTAAAATTAAATAGTATTGTCTGAAACATCAGTAATAAATGTATTTAAGCAAATAAAGCAAGGCCATGGAGCTTGAAACCGAGTCATAAAACGGTTACACGTTCTTGAAAAAATATACGTATTTACATTTTGGTTTCGTATAGATAGACAAGTTCACACTAGTATTGGTTTTGTAATAAAATGAAATTTATATATGCTTATAATAATTATAACTCTATATTAATATGTTATAGTAATGATATTAAAATATTATATAACAATTATATATTGATACTATAATTATATATTAATAGTTTAGTTTTTATGTTATATAATTATATTATATATAATAATATTTAATATATTATTTTAATAATAGTTTAAATTGGTTTAAATTTAAACAACTTCCATTTCCGTCTATTAATTTGTAACAGAAATTCATTTGCAATTAAAATATTTGTTTTAAAGACCACTTGCAAATTACTTCTAGATTATATGAACGTCTGAGACCAAACATCCGTTAAAATATTATTTTTGTATTACTGTACTGATTTCAAAAGGTATGAATAAATTTTCTTGCGCTGAGAACTATCTCTTTTGTTCGATAAAATATTCTTTAAAGAAATAATTAACAATTATAGTGGATGACGGTGACTTAACATGTTGAAACTTCTACTGTTAGGCTTCACATAAACTTTGTTCACGTCCAGAGGTATTTCTTTCGCAAATGGCCTTGATCATACAATAATTTCATTCTGCAAATTTCACACTTGATACGTCATTCTTCATGTAATGAAACTTGACCGACCCACTGAGGAAGTAGCTGTTATGTCGTACAACGGCCTTGACTCTCTCGAAGATGACTTACACAATTTTAAAAAATATTTTTCAGCCCTAAGAGTGTAAAGGATTTTACAAAGTTTTGCCAACCGTTCTGGTGCAAAAAAATTGCTATTGATGACAATTCATATTGATGACCAATGTGTCTTCCCCAAATTGTGTTTGCCTGTAAAAAATTTATTGTTTTGCTCTTGGTAATTATTATCACTAACGAGCTAACCATCTCATCTATAGGGCTCTTAATTGACAAATAATTAATATTTACAGTTTCGATGACTGTCAATTTTGTGATCAGTTTGGACAAAAAAAAATACAGTCCATGTTTTCCCCGGTACTTGACCCACAGATATCCGCTTACGGAGGATATCTATGTAAACTGTACATTTTTTGTTGTCAATGAAACAGAAATATTCATAACAAGTTGCAGATATTTGTAAATTTGGCACATTTACATGGGAAAAAAAAACTCTATCACTACAAAATAGTGTTCGTCACAATGATGGGTTTCGATTCTTACTCGCACATTTATTCTTTGTCTCGTCCCAGTACTTGCAACAGTTAAAGTTATTTGTAAACCGTTCCCTGAATAGCTTTCCAGTATTAACTGCGCACATTTACAATGAATAATAAAACAAAAATAAAATCCAGTTATTGAATATTCGATTATTTTTTCCCATTTAGTTAAAAACATAAAAATTATGCGCCTATCTTCGGGCGAGTTAGGGCCGTTGTACGACGGTGGTTCGGTCAAGTTTTAGTGCATGAAGTATGACGTTTCCAGTATGAAATTTGCAGAATGAAATTATTTTATGATCATGGCCAGTTGCGAAAGAAATTCCCTTTGGACATCAACAGAGTTTATCTGAAGCCCTATTCCTCAGTGAATTCTCAAAATATGTTTTTCAAACATGCAAAAAATAACCATAGCAGTGTGTTGTACGAAGTCACAATATCGAACTTGTGTTAAAAACAGTTTTATGTTTCTGCAACTGGTTTCCAAATTTTTTTTTTTTTGACGTGACAACGTCTAATAAATCGCTAGTTTTTATAATTAATCACAAGTCATCTACACGTGAACTGTTTCGTCGACTGTTTATAAAGTGAAGTGAAAAGTTAATGTGGTTTTCATTGCTTATTACAACAACAATTTCGGCAGTAAAGGTTAATTATTCTTGCATTTTAAAAATATGATTACTAGAATAATTACAAGTATTTATTCTTTTATTATTAAAATAAAAATGATTAAATTTTATTCATAAAAGTATGCAATGATTTCATCAATGTTTTGTTATGAACTTATGAGGTTGTCACGTTAAGCTATCGTCCGTGAACCGACTTTACAGACGACCAATTTTTTTTTTTTCAAGTACAGAAAAGTATTTTCTTTGTGCGTTGCGGTGCGTCTGCTGTGGTTTCCGCTGGTCGCACGCACGCCCTGCTCCCGACCGAGAGACCAGGCCAACCAGTCGACCCGTGACCCCGGCGGTGACGTGGCGGGTGACGTCACATGGCCGCGGCCTCAAGTGACAGTCGGAGGAGACAAACGCGCCGGGCTCCGGCAGGGAGGAAGACCACGGACAAAGTCACCAGCCGGAGGAGAGCGAAGAGCGCGTCAACTAGGAGGCCCCCCTTTGAAGTAAACCATGTTAACTGGCGCCTTGTCTCGGCAACCAACGCAAATTGCATGAAAATTTCCTTTTTTTTTTTTTCGCCGTGCTGCAAAAATTAACAACGATGTCTGGTTCTCAGAAATGTTGTCGGCTCGTTTACATCACTTGACTAGAGTTCCGTTACTAAGAATTCGTTTCACAGCAATCTCGTAAAAAAGTTCTGGGGAACCTACCATTCGTTGAACCCGTCTGAGACGTCAAAATAAACCGTATTTGTGCATAAATGAATTTTTTTTTTCTTCTGTAAAAGTAAAAGTTTGTTAATTAAACTGCGCACTTAAAGAAATTTAAATTAAAACTTTGTTCTTTTTTTTTTTTGGCGGGTAAGTTTTCACCACTACGCTATCGTTTTTTTTCTTTTGGAAATAGGGGATTGTTAAAAGATTTACATTAATTATATTTATAATATTTGTTGAATACTCCCGAAATATACGTCATATTTTTTATGTACAATCGGTGAAAAAATATATATTTTTGAAATTTTGATTACGAACTGCAAGCGCGGACTGTGAACTTATGATAAGTTTCAGAACTAATCGGCGGTCAGTGACACCTATGATTTTCTAAAAGTTTAAAAAAAATCATCCAATTAAAAAAATTGTACATTGCAGAATACATTATTTCGCTGAGGGATATATTAAATAATCCAAGGACACTTAAAGTCGTAAATAATTGCAGGGCTTGAAAATTTATCATGGTTGAAAATAAATTTATACGTTGGTTTTCTGTGTTGTTACTTATTTAGCATACCAATTTTTTTATTGTTTGCATGTAGCCTACATTTTATCTACCGAGTGTGCGACAAATTACGAATGAAATATTTGCGCGTTGACTATTATAACTGTAATAAGCATACATTATCTCATTCACATGAACTCATATGGCGTATTATACGTACATATAATATAATCATATTAAAATATAAATTTTTAGCTTTACTGCTTATAACTTTAACCATTTTCAGCGCCTGTATTTAGTTTTCGGTAGTTAAATAAATGAAATATTTAATTCGTATGATTTATTGAGCTCCGTTGCATTTTCCTAACAAATTGTTATTTTTTATCAAATGGTTTTCGAAAGTAAGGAATTTATAAAATATTATGACATTTTCCCCTGTGAACTTTATTTGTACAGTTAATTTGGTCATATAATTTAGTGTTTTATCTGACCACTGATATATATCTTATTTTTATGATGCCAGAATGCTATCAAGTGTTAAAATATGCTACATAAGCCAAACAATATATTTTCTTTAGTCGGTAAGTTATCTATGAGTAAACAAAGACGGAAGGAAATTAAAAAAAAAAACTGTCCCGATTTCCCCTATCCCAGCCTTTGAGTGTTGTATTGTCACCCGAACATTCCCACTTGTTATTCCCTTTTATTTCGGCGTGGCCAAAGATCAAAAGGAGGAAAATACCGAAACACAGCCTTCGCTCCAAGATGAATTATTTATCAGATGAATAAACAAAAAAAAAAAAAAAAAATCGCCGTCAACGTGAGTTTATCTGCAGCAGAACAACGCCAGCTGCTTTTGTGGTTGCGACCCTCCATTCTCTGGGCCCAGGTTTGACAACCCTGTGGACCAGGGGGATGGGGTGGATGGGAGGTGGTACCCGCTCCTAGGTGCAGGCTTGTAGCTGCACTAATGACCAATTAGAAACAATAACGGATCAATTACAGGCCAGCAATACTATCACCCGGCCTCCACGAGCCAGTAGAGGCTTCAGGCCTGCGGTGGGGCAGCGACCCGCTGACTTTAGGGCACAAGGTAAAGCGCTTTTCCGTTTGATTAGCATCATTAAACTTGCGCTGCACTCATTTACAAATTAAACAGAAAAAAAGTTTATGTACTTGTGACCGTGTATGGTCACACTTTTGTTTGGACTAACTAGTCATCACAGGTATAACTATTTTTGTACTGGAAGTTATTTATGAGATATGTTAAAGATTAACAATAAAACGTTGGAACTAATTTTGTGTGTTTGGTCAATGTTCTGCCACCTTACATTTTTCAGCATAGGTTTTGTCCCTTTGATTTTTTTTTTAATTTAATATGCAGGTTAGGCCCCATCTGGGCAAGTGTTTACCTTGTGGTAGGTAACAAGAGTTGATGCCTGCAGTGGGACTCTGATGGGGCCCGGCCTCATACTTATACAAACCAGTTGCCAAGAAAAAGTTTGTAATACTACAAGAAAGATATTTATTATAAGCATGATTTTTTAAAACACAGAAACGTTATTTAAGTATTGAACATTTTGAATTTATTTTTTTGTTATCATGTTTAGTATGCGCGCAGTTAAGGGGATTGGTGCAGGACAAAAAACAGTCATTCGTCAGAATTTGTTGGAAATGAGCTTAAGTGTTTTATAAATGCTTGTTTATTACTACTGTACGGCCAGCCAGCACGTATATAAGCTAGCGGGTGAGATTTGGCAAGTTAGTGGCGAGAGAGCTTCTGTGAGGGGAGGTTGTCGAATGTAGCAGCTCTGAGGCCTGCCATCTAGCGGGAATCTTTCGAAGGTCTTCCACAATATCGCCTTTCTCTCTTTCTCTCTCTCTCTCTCTCTCCAACACGGACACCCAACCAGCTCTTATCTTCGCTTCCCATCTCGCCCTATCTTTCATTCTCGGATCAGGTAGCCGCCCTTTCCCGCGTAGACTTTCATGTTACTCCAGGAAACCAAGACAACCTGTGAAAAATTTGTCCAAAGCTGAATTTTTGTACTGTGGTAGAGTTGACTATGCTTGATAACATACCGAAAGTTTACCGCTGAAGACCTTGTGCGTTATCACCGAAAATTTGCATTTAAGTCCTAGGTGACAGCATCAGTCCATTAAAATGCTAACCATTTATACAGTTTTTAATTTTGACTGTCCGTAAACCTACCAAAATAATCTAGAAACTGTAATGTTAGAAAAAATTTAAATTTTTAATATTTAAGATATGATATAAAGCGATTATTCACGACATATATTTATTTTATCTTTGCCACCCAGATAAAAATACGATTTACACCGATTTGAAGAGCCCAATAAGAAAAAAATGTCTAAATAAATGTTTTTAATTATACTTTTAGCTTTAAGATAGTATATTTATAAAGAGTCTAGCATAATTAGTTGCCTCATTAAAGCTGCCCGAGCGTTGCAGTGTACTGCGGCCGTACTGATCTTTCACGGCCGGCGGGCTTTGAAACACGCTGCGTACTGCGACACTCAATAAACTTGGTCTTATTTAGGAATTACTTAAAATATATTTAATGCATATGATAGGGTGTATTCATGTTACATCTATTGAGATATACATATTCTTTTTTCTTATATGAATGATTTTTGATACAATAAAATTAACAATAAACAATTTCTGCTTGGAACTTGTAAATCAAAATTCTAGAGGACCTCTGGTTTTATATATGTGTGTTCGTATTTTGTTACAAAAATTTTATTATTAAAAAATATTTTAATACCAAAAAATATAATTATTTTTTATTTCTAATACATTATATTATTTTAATCAGAACTGTGCAAAATTTTAATGTAGCCTATATTATAAAATATATATATTTAATTATATGAAATTGGTTTACTACATAACAATTGAAGAAAACGATACACCGTAAATGTGCTTATTGAGTTTTGTCACTTTTATAACATAATTCGTATGATAATATTATTTTTTTTCCAGAAAATAAATAAAACATAAGTTGTGTTGTAAAATGTATTGATAGAATTACATATTTAGTATTTTTTTTTCTAAGTTAATTCATTGGAGTGCTGCGCCTAGCTTACTTCGTTGAATTGCTAGTGGCAAAGAGCGGTGGTGGATGTTTTTGCAAGAGTTTGACCGTATTTTATGACCCCAGCTGTGAGAGGGTGTTCGTCCCAGAAATCTTAACGGTCAAGGAAAATAGCCTTTCTCTGTAGTCACGTACGGGTCTGCTACTCGCGTAATATCGTCAGTTTATCACAACTTTCCGGGAAGTTCTATTGTTATTTATTTATAATTTAGAAATTAAAGAGTCGATCATACTAACATTTTTAACTAAGAAAATCGCATCCTGGAAGATTTTTATCTACGTAAGCAGCAAAAATCACTTGCAGTTAGGAAACTTTTATTCTTTCAGAGTAAAATTCAGTCTGGAATTACCATACATTAAAAACCTTAGTTTTCTGGAGCAAAAAACGTCCCAGCACGAGCGACTAACACTGCTGCACACACACTACGCATCTTGAAATACATCAGTGGTCAGACTATTGTACCAGACACTCAAAATATACACATTTAAACCTTTAAAAAAAACACACAGACAATATTTATGAAGTGATTTTGACGCTACACTCAACATATTTATGTAACATGTAGTCAAATTTCTATAAAAAATATATTTTTCTTACCTTTTATGATTAAAATTACCAATTTAATAATAGGAAGTTTAAACATTGAGGTGTTTATCACAGTTTCCATGTAGGACATTCTTTTATATTACTTTGGTGCCATAATGAGAACCGGCTTAAAAAAGTATTAAAGTTATTAAATTTACGAAACATTTTTGTGGATCATTGTAGAAATTATCATTAAGGACTCAACTGCTCATTATTGGTGTGATCACAAGGTTTCATCAGTAAACTTTTGACGTGTTACTAAGAAATGTTCATTCTACTACTGTACAAAATTTTTGCTTTGGGATAATTTTCCATGTATTAAAAATGTTTGTTTCTTAACAGCGAAATTCGTCCCGACCCGAGCCTACTTCGACAACCTCGCAGTAGTATACACTACGCGGCTCGGATAGCTTTAGTGGTCAGACTAATTGTATGAGACACTTAAAAAATATACCAATTTAAAGATGAATAAATATGCAACAACGTTTACTTTAAGCGATTTCCACTTTGGGCTCTTTAAGTTTATGTAAGATGTATTTATATTTCCTTAAAATTGAATGAAAGTGAATTCGTTAACTTTAATGATTTAAAAGGTATATTTTATAGAAACATGTTAAAACTTTGTGCTTTTTATCACTATCCTCAGATAGGGCAATGTTTCTAGATTATTTTGGGTTCCATACTGACGGTCTAATCCATAAAGTGCATTTGCAATATCCATTATTGTGGATCGTTGCATAAAATTGTCATTTTGGACTTAACTGCCCGTTTTTGGTGTGACGCACAAGGTTTGCGGCAGTACTTAAACTTTTGACGTGTTACTAAGAATTTTCATTCTACTACTGTACAAATTTTCGGCTTTGGGATAATTTTCCATGTATTAAAAACCTTTGTTTCTTCACAGCGAAATTCGTCCCGACCCGAGCCTACTTCGGCAACCTCGCAGTAGTATACACTACGCGGCTCGGATCGCTTTAGTGGTCAGACACATTGTACCAGGCTCTCAACAAATAAACTAATTTAAAATTTAAGAATTAAATCATGATCGTAAAATGGCTGCCATGGTGATTTGCGAATTTATGGAGAAATAAAAGCAGTTAAAATCTTATGTAGTTTCTAAGAGACATTATTACATCACCAATCATCTAAAGTAACAGGTTTACAAAATTTCAACATATTCAGTAACTAGTCAGTTTTTTTTCAAATGTGTTAGTATTAACAATCTGGACCATATCTAGTCTGTGAGGTCTGTATTGTTACAGACTATCTGTATTCCGGTATCTGGATTTTGAAGCTACTTAATGATTCGCTTTCAATGTCTATTAAAATATACCTAATGCTAATTGCAGGAATATTTCTACTCGATTTCAAAGTTATAATTCCTGAACATGTGTAGCAGACACATTTCAATGTAACACTTACTGATTTTCGAGTTGTGTTGAGGTTTCACATGCGTGGCCCCTGCTCTGGTAACAATGAGTCATCACAACCGGTGCCGTCTGTACGAGCGTCTTCACAAGTTATCCTGAAATATGTTCTTAAATATTAATTCAAGTGAATTCTTAAAATCCTACACACCTTATCTTAAGTGTCGTAAATGAATCGTTATATTTTGTAAATCCATATAATATAGGAGCCACCATGGCGCGAAGCGATGGACGCGATACGAATATTTTTTTTTACCAACCACTACATCAGTAAATATCTGTGGTTTCCATTCGCTATGAATTCAAGTACTGCTTCTTCAATTCGGCCACAGTTAAATGGGAGGCTCTGAATCACTGAAAACTCCTCAACAAAATCAACGATGAATCACAGGCATTACAACAAACAGTTGTCACAAGTCAAGTAGGCAATGAGCAGGT
Organism: Bacillus rossius redtenbacheri; assembly: GCF_032445375.1. Lineage (NCBI taxonomy): Eukaryota > Metazoa > Arthropoda > Insecta > Phasmatodea > Bacillidae > Bacillus > Bacillus rossius. The sequence continues at coordinate 22,068,473 of NC_086330.1, read as the reverse complement.
GACATTTTTCGAGTTCGTAGAGGATTGTTGAGACTATCCTACAGGTCATTGGCAACGCGCCCTTACGCGCATGGTTAATACCCCGCATGAGTAGAGTGTAAAGGCGTAAGCCTGAGACACATCTAGGTCCTCATCTAACCGCGCACACTTAGATTTAACTCAGGATAGGGTGAAAAATATTTACTAATTTTGCAGTCCTAACAGTCACCAACGAATAGCCAGCATAATAAATAATTGAGCTCACGAATATTGTTCGTGAATGAAGGCGAAGCTGATACTTTGGAAACGTTACCAGCAGATATTAAATAATTTTTAACTATTATTTACGTAGCTTACTTCTTAAAACTGCATTCATGTAAACTGATTTTGTGTGAGACTATGTTGAGTGTTTTCTGCTACAGTTTTCTGAAAAAAGTCTATTGTGGCTTAATAAACTTGTTAACATTGGTGCCTGTCATAAAAAAAAAACTCAAACGTAATTATACGGATACATGTTGAGTATAGTTAATGAATGGTTCACGCATTGCTGAAAAAAAAAAAAAAAAAAAAAAACATGTTTAAAATTTTACACATTTTTGTTGTCGCATCGCGTCCATCGCGTTGTACATACGCAACTCTGAAAAATAAATATAAATGGTAAAAAAAGCTATAATAAAATAATCTCGTATCTTTCTTTATTCTTTTTTCTAAGCGCTCTAATGGTTTTCGATAGTTTTGTTCTTTTGTGTACGCTGCTTGGTGGAGGTTTCTTCTGCATTTTATTCCTGAATAAATCTCACGCTTACAACAAAAAACATCTAGCTAAATCACTGTGCTAAATAATAACAGAGAATAACCATTCAATTATACGCCGAGCTATACCAAACACATTCTCTTATCTACTGAAAATGAGTACGTTGACCTTCATATCAGTTTCCCGCGAAATCCCGTCTCCCCTTCGTAAACAGCAGACAGCTATGGCTGGGTGGGAACGAGCTGCAAAAAGTTTGGAAAACTGTCGCAAGGTGTCACTACTGTCCAGCGCGCTCCATAATTCCTCGTATCCGAGCTTGCACGCTGCTCTAATTTCTACAGCTACATTTTTACTTTAGGTCCGACTGCAATAAGCTAAAGACTAAAATAAAGTCAATCATTCAGCCGACATATATGTAGGCGTTTGAATTACAAATGAAAACGCGAATGTTATTAAATTCGCAAATGAATATCACGTAATTTCGTAGCAGCTTATTTATTAAAATTCAAATTGTAAATACGTTAAATTAATAATGATTACAGATAAAATAATGGTCACAGTCATATCTCCCGTGTCTGAAAATTTATCTGCGAAAGTTTTACCACTGAATTCTTTATAGTTTTTTAATAAAGCTTGAATTTAAAAAATTCCCGAAAATCAGCAATAACTTAATTAAAATAAAAAAATAAAAAAATAAATTTTACACCAGAGTGGTTCAAATCTTCTCTAGCAGCTGAATCATTAACAAATATATTGTTTTTTTAATACGATGCTGGTGCACCAATCCCCTTAAGGGGCCCGCCTACCTGGGCACACATACGGTGTGCAGAGCTTCAGGAAAAACAACGCGATTTGAATACTACTCAAGATATCCGAGTGGGGCCTATTTGCGAATAGCATTTAAGAGTTCGCTGAGGGCCGAAAAGTACTTTTAATTTCGGATTAAGTTTTTAAACTGTATTTTTAGACGCGTTGAAATGGCTAAAACGCGTGTTTTCAGAGCAATTTTTAGGCATAAAACAATCAGTACAGATTCTTGAAAGCACTTAAGGGGCTTGCATAACACATTTATCTTCATTTCTCCGCCATATAATGTTACGGTCACCGCTCAAATTTCACAGTTATCCTGTGACGACGAGACGAATGCGCGCCAGTTCAGAGACTTGCGCTTAGAGGCTATACCGCGCTGGAAGCACCAGCGAGCGTCGCGCTTATCATCCCGCCTCACTAACACACATACACCCCTGACGAGGCGGGCCCCTTAATACTGGAAAGCTATTCAGGGAACGTTTTACAAATAACTTTAACTATTGTAGGTAGTGGGACAACACAAAACATAAATTCCCGGGTAAGAATCCGAACCGGGTATTACTGATAAAACGATTTTGTAGTGATACAGTTGTTTTCATGTAATTGCACAAATTTATTAATGTCTGAATTTTTAATGAATATTTATGCTTCATTTACAAAAGATATATATACAGTCTAACTGATAAATTTTAAAGTAAATCGGTCTTCATATATGTGTGTGTGTATATATATATGTGTGTATATATATATATATATATACATATATATATATACATAAATGAAATATTAATCCGTTGAAAAATAATTTTTTTTTAATTTTCAGCATTTTAAGTTTCATTCGATGAATCTAAACGTTCCGGCATCGCAACTGCCTACAGTGTAAAGATGTTTATTACTTTTCACTTTATAAATATATATATATATGATTCTCCACCAGTCACTACTTGACTCTGACTTATGTTAAACGCCGAATTACCACGGAAATAAAAGACTGTAACGAGGCATAATGCTGGACCATCGGGAAGCTATTTACAACAGACGTGGTCTCAGTCCAGAACACTAAACACGTTTAACGATACCGAACACTTAAACCTGCAATCGCAATTTGAAACGTGGAGTGTCTGTCCACATATTCAACACACGCAAACAATTCAAGTATTGTTTGTGTCCGGTGAATATGTTTTATGATTATGGAAAACTTTTTTTATTGCTTGTTGAAGAATAAACAAAGTGTAAGTGGAGTCCACGCGCAACAGAAGTAAATGTTCTTGCTTATTTTCAGCATATTTGAACACTTACATGCTTGCACACTTGCACATTTGCATAATTGCATACCTACACACTTGAATACTTTACACTTGCACACTAACACACATGCATACTTTATACCTGCACACTTCCATACTTATACCTACTTTCACATTTGCATGCTTGCGCAATACAGTAATTTATCGCTCGAATACTTGCATATATATGTGCAAGTATTCGAGCGATAAATACTTGCATATATATATATATGCAAGTATTCGAGCGATAAATTACGGTATTGCGCAAGCATGCAAATGTGAAAGTAGAAGTATGCAAGTGTGCAAGTATAAAGTATACATGTGTGTAAGTGTGCAAGTGTAAAGTATTCAAGTGTGTAGGTATGCAAGTATGCAAATGTGCAAGTGTGCAAGCATGTAGGTAAGTGTGCGAGTATGCGGGCGTCATTTCTACCTCTCCCCAGCCGTCTCCTCGTCTACCAGTTCCCCCACCACGTAGGTACCTAACTATTCCCCTCATGCGTTTGGAATTTTCGTAACGCTCGAAAATTGTAGTCTCCTCAACAAAGAAGTTTCACTTTAAAAAAATTATGTTATACATGCGTAACTTCATTATTTTTTTTTGGTCGTTACAAACATATATAGCTACTTTTAAAGAATGTGCTTGAAACGTTTGGCAGGGAAAATATTTGTCACTTTCAAAAATGTTGCTTTGCAGTATAAGATTCCGCTCACACGATATGCTATATTTTCGAAGTTAAGTTGTTAGATAGTGTCCATTCGTCAACTGGTAGATTAAGAAGTGATGTTGATGACAACTTTCTAAGATTTTTACATACCTACATGAGATAGCGCGAAGCCTTTATCTTGCTACAAAAATTTTCTACTAAACATAATATGCATTGGTTATAATGGGTTAGTATCTGTAAGAGCTATTTTCAAAAGAAACTAATGGTAATGGCATGAAACTGCGGCTGTCTAAAGTCAGGGCTGAAACCGACTGGAAGCTCTGAAAGGTCAGCAACTATAATGGTGATACTTGCTTGCGCATCAAAAGTGTTTTCGCCTCTATGCGCCAGGCACCAAAGTGGCCTGCAGACTTCCTATCGGTAATGTTTCTCTGTGTGACTTTAGGCGGTGACCCCACCACATTATAAGGGAATAATCCCCATGCCAAAAACAATACTATGTTTATAATTCTTAATGTTTAAAAACCTACGTGAGAAACACAAGATTGAGAGCTTTTACTGTTTAAAAAAATACATATTAAAGACGAAACCGTAAGATGAAACTTTTATAGAATATTTGTAATCAGCAAGGTCTGGAAAAATTCGCGATTTTGTTTACCTCTAGGTTAGACTCCTCAATCCTATACAGGTTTTTAAAAAACCAAAGAACCGTTTGTTTGTATTAACCAGGTATTTTTATAATACATCCAGCTTTCTGCCACTCATGTTGAACCAGAAAAGTTATAACATCAAAGAACTGAAGCCCAGAAAATCGGCAAATCTGACTGGGTTTTAATAACAGAAAGGGTATATCCCCATAAGAAGAAGATTCTCCATAAAATGGGTGTTTCCCACAGAAAAGGGATTAACAGTACAGCCAGGGATTTGGCGCAATAAAGGATTTTTGAAAATAATAAATTTATTTATGTCCTCACACCGTGGTTTAAACCATTGTGGTTTAAATCAGCCAAACCTGATCCAAAACATACTCGGGCAAATGCAATTGTTCATTGGCTACTGAGTCATGAGACCTGTTAACTGGGATGTTTGTGATTCGATACTTTTTTCGGTGAGGGTTCGTCATTGGCCCAGGTCCTTTCGGATAAACTGTTTTCCGATCACAGAAGCAGCACGAAGACAATCGTATTTCGATTCTAGCCTAACTCGAAATGTATCCTTAGGGCCATGCATTTTTCGCGAAAATATTCCGAGAGTAGATGAATGTTTAAAACACTGTAGCATTGTCTGTGTTCCATGATTGGATGAGTTTCTTTCAGGAGACGTATATACTGTTACAACACCAATGACAGTAGATAATAAGGTGCGGAAGCAAAAGCTTTCTGGGTGGCTGAGTTAAATAAAATTGCAATTTTTGGTTTCTTGCAAGTGGCCGCCAATCACAAAGAAGAAACCGCTAGTATGGGTATAGCTTGTTGCAGTCTAATAGGCGTTCAGATTTTTGTGCGAAAAATGCCTGCCCATGTGTATCCGTAAAAGTGGGATACTGAGCAGTAAGCAAACGCCCGTTTGGTAGGGACAGTAAAAATTCGCGGGTTCAATGACCGGTAGGATGAACTCCAAAGTTCCACGTACACTCGGTCAAATGTCACCCACTCATTGGCTGCTGTCTTGTGAGACGTTCCAGCGTAGCAGCCTGTGATTCTTATAAAGCTTTGGTTGGGTGTTTCTCATTGGCCAATAGTCATCCAGATGAGTTGTGAACCAATAGCAGAGGCAGCACTGAGGTATAAAGATTTGTGTTTTAGCCAATCGCGAATTTTTCCGGTCTCTACCGTTTGGACACGTGGGGCTCTGCACGCCGAGAAGCGACCTGGCCAGGTGTTAGCCGTGGAAGCCTCCCGTGGCGTGGCGAGGAGGGGGTGGGGGAGGGAGGGGGGGGGGTACCCGGGGACTTGGCCCCGCGCCCCGTCGGAGCCCGCCCCCCAAAGAGGCGGCCCGTTGTCGGGAGATGTTTGTGTCCGCGTGACGCACAAGGGCCCGACTCTTAGTGGTGCCCGCGCGAGGCTTCTTGTTCCAGAGACCCGCAGATCGCGCCGCATAGCTGTGACCAGCTGGCGTGACACAGCGCTCTATTGTCGTACCACCCTCCACCCTCCCTCTCTCCCACCATCTCTGCCCCTTTCCCTTCCTCCTCGAACCCCTCTTTCCGATAAGGCGAGGTCTCCCCGCGCCGAGTTTTAATTAGTTCTGCTCCGCGGATCCTTTTGCCGCAGCGTCGCGCCTATCATTATCTTGAGCTAATTACGTTTCCTTCGCCCAGATTAGCCCTGCACTCGCTCCCTATCGCGCGGGGAAATAACACTGTTTGTTCGCCCCGCAGCGCCGCTCCAGCCGCAGCTTCCGTCTGTGCCAAAGGCTCTCCGCGCCGGGAGACGGCGGCTCAAGGGCTTATCGCACCGAACACAAGGTCGTGCGCCGCTTCCCGACGACCACTTCGGGTCTGTTTACGTCCCGGGCGGTTTGGCAACGTCGCGCAACACTAGCCGCTCTCCCGCATTGCCAACAGTAAAGCTCACGTGATCTGTATGAAAAACAGAATTTAAATTTTGTGAAAGTGGAATCCCACCTCATCGTGAAGCGTAACTGAAGCACATATTTTTAATCTATATAAATTAAAATTTAAATGTTTGTTCGTTAAAAATCTTAAATCTCCTTAAGTTGTTCACCGATTGCTTTAAAATTTTTACACAACGTTGTATTTGAATACGCGCGTGTTTTTAATTACATGTTACACACCTGTAACAGGTGAAAATATAGATAAAATATAGATGGGTAAAACCTACATTTTTTATACTTGCATTGCTATAGAGTGACTTTTATAGATAAATAGAGAGCCATATAGTTATAGGTATACAGAGGAGATCGATAGAGATGTATAGAGGGAAATATAGATATAGAGAGATAGAGATAAAGAGATATAGCGAGAGGTAGATAGCTATATATGTAGAGAAATAGATGTATAGAGATATAGATGGGGGATAGATAATTAGAGAGATGCTTTGTATATGTTTACCTACTTCAAACAAATTACAACAAAAATAAATTGGTTGAAGCATTGAAACGCATGCGCTGCATTCGCTAGTTACGAATAATGGCTTAAGGGCACGCCTACTTGGGCACACATACAGTGTGCAGAGCTTCTGAAAAATGACGTGATTAGAAAACTGCTCAATACTTACGAGTGGTGTTTGTTTACCCCTGAAGGCGGATGGGCAGTTCTATTGTGTTAATTATATTTATTATTATTAATTTTTAGGGGATTGGCGATGTCTAAAACCGTGCTTTTAGAAAAAAAAATTAATCATTAAACATCCTGTGCAGATTCATAAAATCACTCATATAAGCGCCATTATATGTTATGGTCACCACTCAAATTCTCATAGTTGCCAGTTCAGAGACTTGCGCTTAGAAGCGATACCGTGCCAGGCCGGACCAACACGCTTATTATATTCCCCCGACGATCACGAAAGTTAATATGTACGGGTTCAAGTTGCCACACGTGGGTCCGCCATCTTTACGACTTCGACTCGTGGCTATAGCAGTTTTTTTTTCACGCATCCGCACTGGACTACCAACCTTTTAAGTTCCGTTGCGTAATGCACGCTTATTTCATTTAATTTGTGATGCATACTAAAATTTCACCCTCAACGCGCCTAAATAAGTACAACCTCAAAAGCGCAGGCGATAATTCCGGTCTAGGGGGAAATGTCACAAGTTCAGCGTTAAGTGACGCGTTCAGTAGGGGCTACTCCTGATATTCGACTAGCCCTGAAAAATCAATAGCATCATTTTGTTGAACAGAATTATAGTTAGGTTTTAAAAAAAAGAGGGAGAATTTTTTGCCATTTTCTACTTAAATGAATACTTTTCGTATATTTATCACGCTTGGCGTTTTTTTTAAAGAATTCTAAGTTAAATTTCATGTCCGGATTTCGTTTTGTAAGCTTATTTGCAACATGAGAACACGTGTATTTGCTCGTTACCGATGTTAGATGTTTACACATCACTGGCGAGTACTGAAAGATTTTTATTTGACTGCAAAATTATAGCTTTGTGTATGTGGCCTCCCGAGTTTTATCGCATGTTGATGATAATGATTGATGATGATGATGATGATACTGGTGGTGATGACCTATCAACAGTACCATCAATAAAAAAAAAAGGTGTTTGCTCTTATATACGCGCTTTGGAAAAAATACTTTACTTAGCGTAATAAAAACAAAATTTAATTTTGAATTCAACTAATTAATAGTAATAAAATAATAAAAGCACTAGATACATATTATAAAAACAGCTGGACAAGTATAAAAATCTATCAATTAAAATTAAAAATAAAAACACTTTATTCCATTTTATGAACACGCGTATCATTTAATTTAGTAAAATAATCGAGATAAATTTAAATAAAAATAAAAACAATGAATATGTTGCATTATTATTCTACTTTGTTAACTTTAATAATTTAATCATTTATAATGCAAATAAATTATACCTACGAAAAATAAGCTCACAAACACCTCCCATGAAAACGGCCAGGAAACTACTAAATCTTCCCTGCTAGCGACAAAGGAAGCAAACAAGCAACCCAACATCGTTATACATACAGAATTATAACCTAACTTATAAGAATACACTCAAAAATAAACTTGAAAAATTTTAAAAAACACCATTCTATATCTAATATTCACAAACAAAAATAAAGGTTTTTCATTATATGGGCCAGTATTCAATATCAATCACTAAAGTGTAAGGTTGAAAATATCATATATAATTTTTATTTGTATGTGCCTTATTTTTTATGTAGCCTTTTTTTATCATCCTGGGAAAATTTCGTTGCATGGTACGCACGAATTGTTGAAAATTCACACGCATAATTTTGTTCATAACGTGCCTAAAGAAGTATAACTTAAAAAAAAAAAAATGAAAATTGAAATGTAGCCTCCCGTCTGAGGCAGGGTCAGCATGGAGCCGGCTGCCCTAGCAGAGGGACACATCTGTCGTTCCGGCCAGCCTGGAGAGTGCGTGAGGTGTGATGAGAGAAGGTGTGGAGCGGCGACGAAATGAATTGGTTGGGGAAGCGGGAGTACTCCGAGAAAACCCACGGGTCACGGCAACGTCCACCAGTTTCTCACTTGCAAAAACCCGGGTTTGACTTCACCTTGGTAAGGGGCGAGTGTTCTAATCCCTCAACCACCGCACGCCAATAACAAATAATTTCACATCTGTATAATGCAATTTCTGTTACTTACGTCGAAATTCACAGTTCTCAAAAGTAATGCCAGTGGTACTCTACCGGATGCCACTTTCAGAACGACGCACGATGTATGTTTACTAACAATGAATGTCACGTGAAGGTTTTTTTTTTCCTTTGAGAAACAGTGCTGATGGTGGCAAAAGGTTACGCAGACTGTTTGTACTACTTTGAGAAATGTCAAATTTGAGACGAGTTACATGATACAGAATCGAAATGCACGTTAGGTATATCTAACACACCCAACGGTCAAACTCATACGGTTCGCAGGTCAAAGAAAATACTTGCACCGATTTTTGGTCATAACATTTTTTTAATGTTTTATATTGAAAACTTTCTTTCTCTAATGCAAAAATTAAATATTAAGAGATTTTCGAAGCCTTTTACACTGTGTCCGTTTATATACTATTAAAGTCTTAGAATTTTAAAACAGGGGAATCTATTTGTAGTGGACAAACAATATTGACTAGGCCTACAGGCATTCCGGTAAATTGTAATTACATGCTCTTGAAGATGCCCTAATAAAAAAACACGATGGAATTTTGCTATGCAAATAAGCTTTTTAAATCAAGACGACAAACTTCCGTTTCCTTTCACTACTCCTTAATTTAGTGAATTTCCCAAGTTGTCTTATTTACAGTCGATGGACGCTCAATTTTTTAGTTCAATGCACGCCTTCATAAGGCCTACATTAATATAGTATTCTGTACTATTTCTCTTACATTTTGCATTACATATTTAGTTTATATTAATGTGCTTTTAACCTAAATTTTGTAATTTTAGATAGAGTTATTGCCTTGGGGGGAGGGGTCGAGAAATACTCGTAAACTCTTATTTAAACGTTCTTGTGCAACTCTTGCTCTTCATTTAATGTTATTTTTATTTTTAACAATGTGATGACTTGTTCTGAAAACATTTGTGACCTCTTAAATAATGAGTGATAAAACATGAAGAGTGTTAAATAGTCCTGAAAGGCCTGGCCAGTAAATTTTGCAGAGCCGGGCAAGTAAATAGAATTAACGAATCTTATGTGGTTTAAATCACATATGTTGGTATACTTATTTACATGATAAAAATCATACCATGCAAACAAATTATTATTTTCTCAGTCGATCATATTCACTATACGTGAAAGTACATAAAAAGTCTTCCCTTTTTCAGCTATCTTTCGTTATTTTGAAGTGCCTGACTTCGTGGGCTATTCATGAAAATATTATTTCGCGACTCAGTGTTAGCTTTACTGCTTCGTAGGCGATCCCTGCCGTCGAAAGTTAGTGCAGTTCGCTGTCCCTGAATGATGCGTTTACTTAGTCTTTTATTCATCGAAGGGAGAACAAAGTGAAGAGAAATACAGAGAAGAGACTTTTTACAACCGCTGATTTTTTTTATTCCTAGGGTATAGCTGAAAAATATACGGAATGTCTTGAAGATATTTCTGTATCAATAACGGCTTAGGCGTTGCCCCAAAATTGATCGTTTGCACCGAATCTGCACAAGTAGAAAAAAAAGTAATGAGAACTAAGAATTTTAACAAACTTCTTTAAAACTGTCTACAGTATTGCATTTCTCCTTTCGTTTTCAATTCATTATCGCGTGACGTAAAGACTTAGCTTATATCATTTTTCAATCTTTGTTTAAAAAATTTACATTTTTTCGTTTATTAAATGACAACAATTAAATGACAGTATTTTAAACTGATGTTACTTTAATTTTACACAGTTATAACATTATTTGGCGAAAACAATAATGTGTGTTCTCTAGACTTATTCATCTTAAAGTCCTGTCTATTTTAACTCGATGGCTTCCACAAACCTTTAACTCGTGCTCGATTTGCAAATCACTTTATTAGCGCACAGAAAAAACAGGCTTTTGTATTGAACACCTCGTCGACGAATTCTTCCGCTGATATAGAAACTGCTTCACAAGGAGTCACAGTACACTGTACATTTTTTTGTGAATGGAACAGAACAATCCATGTAAAAATACATTTATTTTAATATTTGTACATTTTCATGAAAAAACTGTATCTACAAAATAGTGTTTGCAGTCATACTGGCTTCGGATTCTTACCCGGGCATTTGAGCATTGTGTTTTATTTCCAACAGTTAAAAATATCTGTAAACAGTTCCCTAAATAGCTTTCCATTATTATCTGCGCACATAATAAGCATGATACAACAAAATAATATCAAATGGTTGAATATTCAATTATCTTTTTTATGTATTTTTAAAAAAAAAAATATTCTTCAATGAAACATCAATTAAAACATAAAATTATGTGCCAATTTTCGTAAGAAATACTCAGTATCATCTTGAAAAACACATTTAATATATATATATATATATATAAATAATCATAGCCATGTATTGTACAATGTTACAATATCTTAAACAATATTTGCTGATAATACATCAGTGTGTTCACCTATGTGTGAGTTAAAATTTTGCATTTATTCATTTACTTACTTGTCTTATTTTCTCACGTGGTCAGGTTAAGGAGCCTTTTCTTAAACTGGACCACGGAAAAAAAATTCAATAAATTACTTTTACTAATAAAACCGTATTTATAACAAAATTTAAATTCATAGACAGTATAAAAAATTAAGTTAAAATAACGTAACGAAAATAACACTGCTGTTATAATTTTATACTAAAAAAACACTATTCAATAAAATAAAAAATGGGTGTTGTCTGTAAAGTCGGTTTACGGACGATAATTTTACGTGATAACGTCATAAGAAAACAATAATGAAAAGTTGCAACTTTTTAATTTTCAAAAATTATTTACATTTTTTGCAAATTTAAATTAAATATATATTTTTTTAAAAATATAATCACGTACAATTAGTTAAAAAGCCCGCCTTAACCTGTTTGATATTATATGTAGAAGATTTTCTCGCACGGTGGTTGGCCGGTTCTCGCACGCTCGGCTCAGGCGGAACGTGTCATTTGTTTGGTGCGTGCAGCCGGCGTTCGTCGATTCATAAGACATTAGCGCGTCAAACGGAACAAAAATCTATTTTTCTTTTTTTTTGGAACAGAATCATATTTATATGACATACAAAGCTCCAAATGATTTGAGGGAAAAGCCCCACGGGTGTCGGTTGCTGTATCCTGCTCAGTTCGGAGAGTCGAAATTTTGTGCTGTTGACGTCCACTGGGTGGTTGGGTCGCGAGCCAGCGCCGAAGCGGAGTACGAGGACGAGAAGGGGTTTGCAGAAAGGCCGCCAGGGGGAAGGGGGGGAACGTGGTTGCGATGCCAACGGGCGGGAGGACAGGAATGCCCGCTACGAGCGCCCGCAAACAGCCTTCACCTCGTTGCCAAGGGTCGCCCTGGCGCTCGTTCAATGATCCCGCCCCGCCCACGCTAGCGAACCTCACCTGGACCTTTGAAAATATATACTGTATAGAAGTCTCCAGCCCAGGTTAAAATTTCTAATACGGTTTTGAGGTAGTTGGTTAATTCACCTCCGCAATCGCCACCATCTCTAGGGCATCGACTTGTGGTGGTCCCTAGCGGACAAGTGTCGAACTCTTCAAACACCCCTTCCCCCTCCCGTTGAACGAACTTGAGCTGCAGTGAATGATGGGTGGGGGGGTGCGGGGAATGACAGCGGGCGACAGTGCTGCGCTCTAACGTGTAAATAACAACTAAGACGATACAGGGCGTTACGGCAGCGCACTGCAGCGGTGAAGTTCCCAAGCTGCTCATCATACGCTTCTGAAAAACGTAGAGTAAATCCTATCCACTCGCGACTTCTATACAGTATATATATTCAAAGCCTATTCAAAGCCTGGACGTAGTACCAACCTCCCCCGCGCCACTCCCCCTCACGAGCACAAGCGGTACTGCGGGGTTGGTAAACCTGCAGCCCCGCGCGGACCACTTTCCTTACAACACCGGCCAGGGCGAGAAGCCTTCGTTTCACAGACGAGAGAGCCACACCCGAACTTCCCCGAAGTTTACATGATTTCACAGCATCTTTTAATGTAGCTATCCTAACCAAATCAACCGTCCACTATGTCTTTAAAGTATTTTTTATAATAAAGCTAACCTAACCTAATTGACCATTAGTATAGGGCCTTCGTAATTTTTATAAACATATTAGATACAAGACGATTCAGTATTCTAAAAATCAATCAGAAATAGCATAATTCCTTACCTGAAAATTACAAGTTGCGTAAATTTGCAATGGAATATGGGGCGTCCCGTGAATATTTGTGGAAGACAAAGACTTAGTAGATTTTATACGGTATGAAAAAATGTACAAATCCACGAAGTACGTTTCTTTAATTAGGTATTTTCCTCTAAAAACAATTACAAATAAATACCGTTGCTTTGTTTATGGTCTTTCCTTTTATCAACACCACCATATTTATTTACAATGAACAAAAAAAACCCGAAGATGCACGATCGGACGTTTGGCTCTCTCGTCTGTGGCTTCCCGAGAATGATTCTCTTTCCCCCCCCCCCCCCTTCGCCCAGCGTCGATGGTATGACGCTTCGCCACTAAAAGCGAACACGTATTGGAAGTCTCTCGTAAGGCGCCGTCGGGAACACACGACCGTCAGTACGTGTGAAGTTCGTTTAACCCCGTCATACAACCGGCGACGTGTCTTCATTTCATCTAACACTGGAAATAATTCTTTCTAACGTGACCAAAAATGTACTCTCGTCTAATTGAAGGTTTTGCACCAATCTTATATACTCACAAATGATGTAGGTAGGTTATATGATGTATTTGAAAACGTCAAGATGGCGGACGGTGACTCCACCTCCATACCCAGAACCCAGGCGCCGGACCGGCCAACATATACCTACTACTCTGCGGTGCAAATAATAATCCCGTAAACTTACATTGCATGTAAAACCAGTAGGTATAAAATGCATTATGATACAAATATTGAATATAATTTCGTAAAAAGTACGATGGAAACGTAACATCATACCTAAGTTTCATGGATGTCCACAGTCTTGTTTTTGGTCGGTAGTGTTTTCTATTGGCTGTAAATTTATACACTGTAAAAGTTGTGTAATTTAAAAAAAAAATGTATGTGGCAGCAGAGTCACCACCCATGCTAATGCAATTTTAAACTTACATGTGTTGGTATTGTTATACTTAAACACAAGAGTAAAAATACACCAACATATGTGGTTGTAAAATTACACTAACATCGGCGGAGTCCCTGCTGCCACATAGCCAACATGAAGTGTTAAATTACAATAGCTATGGTTTGGTAAATATAATATAGTTGTTAGTGTAATTTTACTCCATATTGTGTCAATTAACCTATTCACACATTTGTGAGTTTACCAAAAATGCCAGTTAATTTTACTGCATCATTTACTAAATTTACACGAATAATTTGTATGTGTTTTTTTTTTCAAGTTACACGAAAAAAATATGTAAAAATTCATTTGCAACGAATGTGTAAATTTACACGTTCTTTTTTTACAGTCTAGCAGTTACACCAACTGCCAAAACAAAACAAAAATGTCCTTTCTGCCAACCTGTGAATATTATCGAATGCCGAACCGTCTTAGTTACTACACCGTATAGCGGTGACTGGAGAGCTACGACATTGGGATCCATGCTTGCATTTTTCACGCGGCCGTCGTAACTCGGTCGCGTCGTCGCTGTGACGGTGGCGAGTAAAATAACTAGAGACCCGTGAATTTCGCGGATTCAATGACCTCCAGGATAGACTCCAATATCCTCTACACACTCGGGCAAATGCCAACTGTTCATTGGCTGTTGACTTGTGAGTCGTCTCGACCGAGTGTCTGTGATTCGAAATTTCTATGAGTGAGGGTCTCTAATTGGCCCTCAGTCCTCCAGATTAACAGAGAACCAATAACAGAAGCAGCACTAAGGTATAATTATTTGAATTTTAGCATAACACGAAATGAATCCGCGAAATTCACGGGTCTCTAAAAATAACCATGCTTGACCTGCGGGAATACTGCTGCACCGCTGACGGAGCCACCTGTGGTCGAACGGCAACACCACTCGCTTCAACCAAAGCAATCGGAATCAAATGAAGATCTTATATTCTTTCTAAAGCGGTAAACGTGGTGAATGTTACCGTCAGGAGCGCACGCAGAATTTAATTTGGTTTGAAGCGGAGGGGAGGTCGGTGGTAAAGAACCATTTTACCCGCTGTTTGAATTAAAATTATTTCTTTTTGTTGGTGGTAAAGATTTTTTTTTTTTTTTTTTTAGGTGAAACATCTTTGAGAGTAAAATTTCAAGCCCAAATTTTAATGCAACGTTTTCGTAAAAAATTGTTGTGAAGCGTTTCTGACGTGAAAAGGACAGATAATAGGTACTTGGCCAACGAGATGTAAATAGAGCAGTTTGCTATATATAGGCTATATGTTGCTGGACTCGTTTTCGTTGACCTCTATGTGAGATGATTCGTCCCCCGCCCAAAACAAAATAGAACAGAGAGAGATAGATGAATGAAAGAATAGGACAGAAGGTGTGCGCATGCGCTTGTTTCAGAAAAAAAAAATTATATATGTATAGGTATCCTATATAGTCAGCTGTGAATGCCATGAATTTTATATTTGCTGTCCGCGGGCCCAGCGTTCCTCCTTGTTCAACCAGCAGCATAGAGAGCGCTGTTGAGACAAGTAACTGCAGTTCCCGCGTAGATAGCGTGGTCTGTTATGAATAAAATTTTTCGTTCGGAGATTTGGAGTGTTCCAAAATGCCAGAATTCTTTGAAGAAAAAATAACACGCACAGTTTTTTTTTTAAAAAAATTGTCTTTCTTTATTTTTGTCTCGGCCGATTTTACCCTTGCGATATACTCATGAGTCTAGGTTTTAATTGCCAAAGAAGTTTCACTTCTATCACTATGGACCGGAAAAATTCGCGGGTTCAATGACCTGTAGGATGAACTCCATAGTTCTACGTACACTCGGTCAAATGCCACCCACTCATTGGCTGCTGTCTTGTGAGACGTCCCAACGTAGCAGCCTGTGATTCGATAAAGCTTTTTTGTTGGGTGCTTCTCATCGGCCCAGAGTCATCCAGGTGAGTTGTGAACCAATAGCAGATGCAGCACTGAGGTATAACGATTTGTATTTTTAGCCTATCGCGAAATGAATTCGCGAATTTTTCCGGTCTCTATCCGTCACGCGCACTGAGTTTAAACGCGCTCTTTATCACTGTGTGTGTTGTAGAGTCCGGAAAAATTCGCGGATTAATTTCACGATATGTTTGAATCCAAACAACTGTACCTTTATATTGCTTCTGTGATTGGCTTACAGTTTATCCGAAGGACTTTGAGCCAATGGAAAACCTTCATCCAAAAAAGTATCGAATCGCAAGCGTTCCAGTTGACAGGTGTCACAAGTCAATAGCCAATGGGCAAGTGGCATTTGCCTGAGTATGTAGGGGGTTGTGGAGTCTTTCCTAGAGGTCATCGAAAGCGCGAATTTTTCCTGTCTCTAGTGTGTAGACATCTGAGGTCTCGGTGCGCGGGTGTCCCAAAACACCCGGAGATCCACACGCCAGCTGGACGGACCACCCAGTCGCCGGCGGAGGATCTGCGGTGGACGAAGCAAGGCGGTGTTTGCAGCGCTCCGGGCCCCTGCGATGCCCCAGATTTACGGCCGAACAAGTTCTGATTGTTTGCACCGTAAAACACCGGACGGGCGCGCGGTTTATTTACCCTGCCGTCGGACAAATGGCGCGGGTCATAAATCCGGCGACTTTCAGAAATACTGCGGTCGGCTTACCACGTGGCATCTTCTAACCGCACTTAATCAGAACGGCTTTGTTTTATTTCGCGGGCAACCATAGACAACCACTCCGTTCTTATATTAGTACAGTTGCTGAAGTTTACGTAAGCTCAATTACGAGTTTTATTAAATATAAACATTTGATGGGGAGATAAATATTTTGTGGTAGAAGTGTTACTTTTTGGTTCATCATAGACCTATATATTTTTTTAGCTGTTTAGGATAACATAATTTCATGTATCCTGAACAACATCAGTGGCGCCAATTACTCCACGCGAAAATATTCCCAGACGAGCTGTGATGTCAAAACATTGCAGATGATCTGTGTTTCATGGTAAGCTAGGATTATTTACTGTTATCTCTCCGATCGCAGCCATCCCGTGCGGAAGAATTTGCGTCCTGAATGGCTTGGGGCAAATATGGCAATGGCTTCTCTTTCAGACGGCAGCCAATCACAAGGGAACAATCGCTAGCGCAGGCATACCTTATCGCAGTCTGAAGAGAAATCGAATTATTTCGCGAAATACCAGTCAGGCTAAAGCAAAAGATTCTTAAGGTCAAAAGGCAGTAGTTTTAGTGCGCGACTTTATGAAAAATTTAAGATTTCTGTTTCATCTCATGTTGTTAAATTCAATAGTAGTTTAAAGGTAAGCATTAATATAAAGGAAAGTAACCTTATACAACTAAAACAATAATTTTAATTTTAATCAAGAAATAAATCTTTTTAGTACTAAATTGTTCAGTGTATCTTACACCCACACACAAACACACACACAAACACTTATAGGTATATTAATATGGACAGTGCTTTCTTCGGAGACAAATGGATTTCGTCTTTTCAACATTACTAAAGGTATTTTTGTGTAAAAATAATCTACATGTCATGTTAGACCAAATTATGAACTCATCTACGTGCAAAGCACCAAACTTTATCGTGGAGTGTTTTATGTGTCATCTAACATCTATAGGGGGCGACTCCCTAATTTAATATCGTTTTACAATGTTTACAAGAAAAATACTGCTTTGTTGATTTCACGCCGTTTCCTAAATATATCCATTCTCGGCAAATATTCTGAAAAAAAAATATTAATTCAAGGAAATCAATATTTTAAATGTTTATTAGTCAATTTTTTGGCTCGTGTACACGATGTAACATTCTTTGTGGCTATGTCATATCTACGAAGACTTTTCTCCAAGTAATTCTGAAAAGTAAATATCATATCACATCCTTAAATTGTATGATCCTAATCCCTCGGCGCAAACTAAATTTTATTTCATTATATTACCATATATTGTTAAGATTTTTTTAAATAACTTACGTAAGTTATCTTAAATTAAATGCTTTCTACATACAGTTTACTTTGGGCCCGTTTCCATATAATAATTTTTCTTCTTTAGGCATGTGAGTTATATTTAAACAAAAATTCTCTTTAAATTTTCTAAAACAAACTAAAATTCAGAAATATAAAACTTACGCTTAATAGTAAATAGTTTAATTTGTTTAAAGTTTGGCATTTATCAAGTAAAAATGTGTTTTTAAAACATACCATGATTAGGTGACCTTCTGTAAGCAAGTTTTAAATTACTATTAAAGCCAAAAAAAAGTTGAACTTTTTGAAGTTAAAAATTCTATAGTTATGCAGATGTTATACATACATGTAGCATTTACAGGTCAGAAAATATTTTAGTTTTACACAGTAAATCGTATCTATAAAACGTGACTACAAATATAATGGAAATCTTTCTTTTCATAAATTTTTCTGCTTGTTTGATAGGTAATTCATTTTATTTAAAAATATAAATACCCACAGATCTGTGTTTAAAAAAACGTTCATTTCAGTAGCTTGAACTACAACTAATGATATGAAATTTTTTATGTGTATTGATATTGATTATTTACATTCTATCATCACAATTATTGCTGGGAGTTTAAAATTATATTACCTGTTTTTATGTCACTGTAGAATTTTATTAAAACAAAGCAATACCTTTTTGTCATTCTTTATAGCCTTTTAATTATTTGTTGTGAAATTTCACTCATTTTTAATACAGCAAAAATATCAGACTTTGTCATATTTTTAATGGTGTGTAATAATTGGTTTTTTAATAGGCTTTGTTAAATTTAATACAAACATTTTTTGATAGTACCAAAATTGCCTGAAAATGACGTAGAAATTATAAAAATAATAATATTATGATAAACTAGTCAAAATACTACTTAAACAATAAATTTGATGTTAGAATGTATACATAAATAAAATATGAAAACTGAACAAAAAAACACATGACTTATGAAATTTCTTATCTACTTTAATTTTTTGTTCCCACTGTGGTGGTAAGAAAGATGATTACCTCAAGCAATAAAAAAAAATTTTGAGTAAATTCTTTTCCCCAAACTTAAATACCTCACAAAGAAACATTCTTAGAGCAAGAGTTATTCAGAAAGTAACAATGTTTAACACGTTACAGCCGTGAGGAAGCTCTTTTCTGCTCGAGTCTTTCATTTCCCTGGGACCGTTCCTTTTGTGCTCGGCGGACAAAGCGAGGCGTTCTTATTATTCTTTAATGGCGCTTCAGATTTTCCCCGGAGAGCCTTCCACCGCGCGAACACGAGTCCTCTTCGACGCTACTGCGCGGCAGGCCTCTTCTGCGACTGTGATTAAACATCGCTTGAATTGTGCCGCGGCGTAGTCTCAGCAAATAAAGTGTTTTACTCGGTTCCAACCAATTTTCATCAGTGGGTACAAGGTGGAGCCTCACTCGCTAACTTCATTTTTTTTTATCTTCACCTCATTACTACAAGTGAAGGTCTATTTATGTAATTTAACACTATAGATACGTCTCTTTCATTTGTTATTCCGTCACAAATATTTTTTTTAAGCGTATATTATATTTTCCCTTAATTTTTGAAGTGATAACGTCTTTTAAATCGATGAACGCCGGCTGCACGCACGAAAAAGCATGACTCATTGTCACGTTCCGCCCGGAGCCGAGCGTGCAAGAACCGGCCAACCACCGTGCGAGAAAATCTTCTATAATAGCAAACAGGTTAAGGCGGGCTTTTTAACTAATTGTTCGTGATTATACTTAAACAAATTACTTAAATTAAATTTGCAAAAACTGTAAATGATATTTGAAAATTAAAAAGTATGCAATTTTTCATCAATCTTTTCTTATGACGTTATCACGTAAAACTGTCGTCCGTAAACCGACTTTACAGACAACCCCCTTTTATTAAGAAGTATCATCCAAGGCATGTGCAACACCGCGGAAGAAGTCGTTATGTTCCATTGGAGAAAAAACTATTTTTATTGCAGCCTTGCTTTTTGATTTTTATACTTTTAACTTCATTTACAAACTCAACAGGAAAATTTATGCACATGGTGCTTTAATTTTAATAATGTTCGCAGGCTTTCACGGCCATTGTCTGAAGAAGCTTGGCCTCTGGGTTGTAGCCGTGTCCTTGGCGAATAATTCACCGACGTTTCGGTCGACATTGCCGTCGCCATCATCAGGGAGCAGTTACCTACTGAGGTTCTTACCAGTTGTCCTGCCTTTATATACTCTCACCTGAGAGGAAGGTGCTTCCTGATTGGCTGCCGCTGTGGGACAATCAGAGCCTTCCTTTCTTCTGGTTGGCTGGGCTGTTTTGCCAAACAGGATAAAATTAAAAAAATATATTTCAGACCAGTATTATGTAAATGGGGTTCCGAGATCAGGGTTCAGGGTGTGGATTGAAGATTGTCGACCGCCATCTTGGATTTGTGACGTCACGACGGCAAAAATTCCTCAAAATTCCTCAAAAATGCCTCAAAATGCCTCAAAATTTCCCGTTTTAAGAAAAAATTTCCCGTTTTCGAGGGAAAAATTCCCGTTTCGAGGGTAAATTTCCCGTTTTATTCCTTAAAAATCCCAGAGGCTGAAAATTCCTAAAACTGGCTTAAGCATCCTTAACTCAAGCCAACGTTAAGCCATTTATAGGATTATGACGTCACCGCTGCAGTTTCCGTTACGCCCGCCATCTTTAAATTTACTATCCAATTTTAATGAAATAGAAAATTTTTTAAAATTTATAAAAAAATTCAATTAATAAAATTTTAATAAAAAATATTTAAAAAACATACGTTAACGACACGGAGCTCGGAGTTCTCGGTTCGAACCCGGTGAGGGCGAAAAAAAATAAAAATGGCGACCGATCCTTCCACCACGGAAGTCACCTACAGACTAACCTACCACCACCAATAACAAGGTCAACTAGTATGATGTCATGTCCGCCATCTTGTCTTCGTCTGCTGGTAGCCATCATAATCTTGTTATCGGCGGCGAGAGTGCGCTGACGCCATGTTAGTTTAATTCTTATCCGCTAGAGTGCAGTAATCATTTATTATTGCTGTGTCACCCGCCATCTTGTCATTTGGCCGCCATCTTGGAATCGTGTAATTATTTAGCTAGACATTCGGGAAAAATTCCAAAATTCATTAAATAAATTACTCATTAATTTACAGATTGATTCGATCAGTTTCAGTCCTTGGTTCGATACCCGATCGATGCAATAATGTTTAATTTGATGTAAAAAAATAATTTAAATAAACCATGTTCAACATTCTTAAAGAGACTCTAAATTCTCTACGACCACCATCCTATCAGACATCAAGACCACCATATTGGAAATTCATAATTTTAATGCTAGAGATTCGGGAAAAAGTTCAGAAATCATTAAATAAATTTCCAATCAATGTACTGATTAATTAGATCGACTTAGGTCCTTGGTACGATTCTGGACGATGAAAAAAAAATAACAATTTAACATAATAGTAACAGGTTCGAGGAATTAAACACCGCAAGTTCTTTTACAAACATAATATTTATTACATAATTTCTATTCTACTACAGGATCACTTACGAAAGCCAGCAATCTTATAATTATTTAGTTCCGCAGCGGTGTGAAATGACTAATTCTTAGCTCCAATCGGTTTATACTAGACAGAGTCCAGCCAGAACCTTTACAGACATAGTCCACCTCTTCTTGACAGAGTTTCTGGATACTGTTTTTAACAGTTTGATTCACATCGTTAGAACTGTAAATTACTGCAGCCGATGTCTTGAATGCACACTTCTTCACTTCGTCATCGAACGGATATGGCTTTCCATATATACAGTCCAACCACAAGTTATATTTCAAAGGTCCGTTTGTTGCTACATCATCAGTAAGCTGATTGATTATCTTCTGTCTGATATCGTCAAGAAAATTACAAATGTCCTTCGACTCACCGAACGTATTTAGATAATAGTAGTCTTTCAACGTTCCACGAAATGCGGACTGCGCCAAGTAGAAGCCATTATCGTTCACTTGTAATGCTCCGAACACAGTCTTAGGTTTAGTTCCATGTTCAGACGTCATAACAATCGGTTGCTGGGCATCTGTTTTTTTGGTTGTACGCTTTCGTGTCTCCAATCTAAAGCGAGGAGTCAAAATGTCGGCAGGTAGTTCAGCAGTAGGAGCACAGACTCCACCTTTACATTTTTTCGCATGATGTCGCAAACTGTCAATTCGAGTAAACCAATTAAGGTACTCATCACATCGAAACTTCATGCGAGAAGGATTCTTCGCGCATTTGCTCCGCTCATGTCTTCGTGCATCATGGAAAAATGCGAACGACGTATCACAGTAGCTGCAAGGATACCGTGGTGATGAAGACGATCCTTTCAGACCCGATCCAGATACAGGCGTTGCAACAGTAGTACCATTTCCAGGCATTCTCTTATGCACATCGATGAATCGTTGTTGCGCCGAAACCTTTACTTTCTGCCGCACAGCAGGACCTTTGCATGCCTTCATGTGCGTTTTCATATTATCTTTTCTGGCAAACTGCTTATGACATTTCTCACAAACAAACATTTTACGATATAGGTTTCTTGGCACATTCGCTCCTCTCGTGTCGCCGAGCATTGCTGTTGTTTGAGAAAATCTTGTCACAGTAACAGCACCGATGTTCGCTAGTTGTCAAATCAGCATCCATTTTAATCTCCATCGAGGTCGTATCGTCGATCGTCGTGTTTTCCTGCACATCCAGCTCAGTAGTCATTAAGCTATCTTCTGCTGGTGGTATCACATCTGTTGAAATCTCCTCCAATGTTGCCGTCGTCGTCGTTGCCAACGGGATCTGCTCCACCATTGTCGTCGCTGTCGTCAAGGTTCCCGTAGACGATGGTACAACATCCATCGAGTTCGGCGTTAAAGTCGGTAAAGATGCCATCGAGTTCTCAAGAACAGGTAATTACGCGACTTATGCACCAGATGAAATAATCTAGGTGATCCTTACACCGTCGACGACAGTAAAAAACTGAGCGACCTGCTGTCTAGGACTCGCTTATATACATGCACCGGATGGAATAATACGCAAGTTAAATCAAGACCATTTACTATAATACTAGAGTCAAAACAACATTAAAAATAGAAGGACCATCAACGAAAAGGCAGCACATTTGGAAGCACCGACAACGAAAAGGCAGCACCGACAACGAAAAGGCAGCACCGTCATCGTAAAGGCACGGACCGCAAGACCGGGTCATGTCAATATCAGACATATAGACCATGAACTCAGTACACACAGGAAAAAGGAATGTACACGCAGGAAAACGGAACGTACACGCTGGAAAACGGAATTTACACTCAGGAAAACGGAATGTACACGTAGGAAAACGGAATATACACACAGGAAAACGGAATTTACACTCAGGAAAACGGAACGTTCACGCAGGAAAACGGAATGTACACGCAGGAAAGCGGAACGTACACGCAGGAAAAACGGAACGTACACGCAGGAAAAACGGAATGTTCACGCAGGAAAACGGAAGGTACACGCAGGAAAACGGAACGTACACGCAGGAAAACGGAACGTACACGCAGGAAAACGGAATGTACACGCAGGAAAACGGAACGTACACGCAGGAAAACGGAACGTACACGCAGGAAAACAGAACGTACACGCAGGAAAAGGGAATTTACACGCAGGAAAACGGAATGTACACGCAGGAAAACGGAACGTACACGCAGGAAAACGGAACGTACACGCAGGAAAAGGGAATTTACACGCAGGAAAACGGAATGTACACGCAGGAAAACGGAACGTACACACAGGAAAACGGAACGTACACGCAGGAAAACGGAATGTACACGCAGGAAAACGGAACGTACACGCAGGAAAACGGAACGTACACGCAGGAAAACGGAACGTACACGCAGGAAAACGGAATTTACACACAGGAAAACAGAAAGTACACGCAGGAAAATGGAACGTACACGCAGGAAAACGGAACGTACACGCAGGAAAAACGAAACGTACACACAGGAAACGGAACGTACACGCAGGAAACGG
Source organism: Bacillus rossius redtenbacheri (assembly GCF_032445375.1). Taxonomy (NCBI): domain Eukaryota; kingdom Metazoa; phylum Arthropoda; class Insecta; order Phasmatodea; family Bacillidae; genus Bacillus; species Bacillus rossius. The sequence goes on along the minus strand of NC_086330.1, from coordinate 22,044,536 downwards.
AATGATCACAGGCTCCAAAATTCATTGGCTCCAATATTCATTTACTCCAATATACATTGACTCCAATATTCATTGGCTTCAATATTCATTGGCTCCATCAGTCATTGTCACCAACATTCTTTTGGTTCCAAAAGTCTTTTGGCTCTAAATATATTTGGCTAGAATTCTTCGAGTCTAAGAGACTATGAGGCCACATGGCTACGAGTCTAAAATGATCTAGATATTTACGAGTTATACATGGCTTGCGTGGCTAGAGCTACGAAGCTTCTAGTTCACAAGTTTACGTGACTGCGAGGATACAGGACTACTAGTCTACATGAGTACTTGACTACGAAGCTACTCGTCTACAAGGCTCCAATTGCAGCATCTGTCTTCGTCAGAATTTTCTCTCTTGCTCCAACTGCACCACCACCATTATGTTATAAGATTACATGGATACTTGCTTACGTAGCTTCAAGTCTACGTAGCTCCAATGTATCATGACTACGCGACTTCAAGCAATGAGGTTACGAGACTACGTGAATACAAATCTTCAAGTTTACGAGACTGCGAGGCTACAGAGCTACGAAGCCTCTAGAAAAAGATTTTACGTGACTGCGAGGATAGAGGTCATCAAGTCTACATGAGTACTTGACTACGAAGCTACTCATCTACAAGGCTCCAGTTGCCGTATCTGTCTTCGACGGAATTTTCTCTTTTGTTCCATCTGCACCACCAGCATTATGTTATAACATTACATGGATACTTGCCTACGTAGCTTCAAGTCTACGAGGCTCCATTACATCATGTCTACGCGACTACGAGCCATTAGGTTACGAGACTACGTGACTACGAATCTTCAAGTTGAAGAGACTGCGAGGCTACAGATCTACGAAGCCTCTAGAAAACGAGTTTACGTGTCTGCATGGATACAGGAATACAAGTCTACAAGGCTACAATTACTACATTTGTCTTCGACGGAATTTTCTCTTTTACTACATCTGCTTCATCACCATTATGTTATAAGATTACAAAGCTACTTGCTTACGTAGCTTCAAGTCTACGAGGCTCCAATGCATCATGACTACGAGACTACGTGCCATGAGGTTACGAGACTATGCGATTGCAAGTCTTCAAGGTTACGTGACCCCGAGGCTATAGGACTACCAAGCTTCCAGAACGTATGGTTACGAGACTGCATGACTAATTGGCGGCGCGGCTACGAAACTTCATGCCTCTATCTGACTACAATAGCACTATTCAGTGGTGAGAGTTAATTTATCTCATGCAAAGGTACTTGCTGCAAGTAGTTCCGCTTTTCAACATCAATTGACGTCACGTGTTGCTTGCAGGTAAATAATATTTATTTCTTATATGCGGGATGCTCACTATCGATCGCATAAGAAGGATGGCTTCGTTAGTCTCCAAGGAGAAGGAAGTTCGTCCTTCCTGCTAGTGCTTCTCAGATTTCTCACCGTCCACCATCTTGGATTGCGACGTTACGGCGACCATCTTTGATGGGTGTGACCTTGACCTTTGACCGAAACCGCAGGAATGATCGCAAGCACTCGGATTAATCATCAAAATATTGTTAAGAATAATCAGGAGCACACGGAGAAAACCATCACAATATTGATAAGAATAATCAGAAGCACACGGAGAAAAAGACACATGTTTTCTTTGATATCATAAAATTACAGGAAAAAAAATTTAAAAATAAAAATAAATTAATAAATAAATTAAAAAAATTAAAAAATTCATAAAATTCAGGCTTGTACTAAAACTCTATCTTTGCTCAACAATGATAAGTTTACAAGCTAGCAGAATCAGTTTATGTATTTTTTAATTTTTTTAATTTTTTTATTAATTTATTTTTATTTTTAAATTTTTTTTCCTGTAATTTTATGATATCAAAGAAAACATGTGTCGTTTTTCTCCGTGTGCTTCTGATTATTCTTATCAATATTGTGATGGTTTTCTCCGTGTGCTCCTGATTATTCTTAACAATATTTTGATGATTAATCCGAGTGCTTGCGATCATTCCTGCGGTTTCGGTCAAAGGTCAAGGTCACACCCATCAAAGATGGTCGCCGTAACGTCGCAATCCAAGATGGTGGACCATGAGAAATCTGAGAAGCACTAGCAGGAAGGACGAACTTCCTTCTCCTTGGAGACTAACGAAGCCATCCTTCTTATGCGATCGATAGTGAGCATCCCGCATATAAGAAATAAATATTATTTACCTGCAAGCAACACGTGACGTCATCTGATGTTGAAAAGCGGAACTACTTGCAGCAAGTACCTTTGCATGAGATAAATTAACTCTCACCACTGAATAGTGCTATTGTAGTCAGTTAGAGGCATGAAGTTTCGTAGCCGCGCCGCCAATTAGTCATGCAGTCTCGTAACCATACGTTCTGGAAGCTTGGTAGTCCTATAGCCTCGGGGTCACGTAACCTTGAAGACTTGCAATCGCATAGTCTCGTAACCTCATGGCACGTAGTCTCGTAGTCATGATGCATTGGAGCCTCGTAGACTTGAAGCTACGTAAGCAAGTAGCTTTGTAATCTAATAACATAATGGCGATGGAGCAGATGTAGTAAAAGAGAAAATTCCGTCGAAGACAAATGTAGTAATTGTAGCCTTGTAGACTTGTATTCCTGTATCCATGCAGACACGTAAACTCGTTTTCTAGAGGCTTCGTAGATCTGTAGCCTCGCAGTCTCGTCAACTTGAAGATTCGTAGTCACGTAGTCTCGTAACCTCATGGCTCGTAGTCGCGTAGACATGATGTAATGGAGCCTCGTAGACTTGAAGCTACGTAGGCAAGTATCCATGTAATGTTATAACATAATGCTGGTGGTGCAGATGGAACAAAAGAGAAAATTCCGTCGAAGACAGATACGGCAACTGGAGCCTTGTAGATGAGTAGCTTCGTAGTCAAGTACTCATGTAGACTTGATGACCTCTATCCTCGCAGTCACGTAAAATCTTTTTCTAGAGGCTTCGTAGCTCTGTAGCCTCGCAGTCTCGTAAACTTGAAGATTTGTATTCACGTAGTCTCGTAACCTCATTGCTTGAAGTCGCGTAGTCATGATACATTGGAGCCACGTAGACTTGAAGCTACGTAAGCAAGTATCCATGTAATCTTATAACATAATGGTGGTGGTGCAGTTGGAGCAAGAGAGAAAATTCTGACGAAGACAGATGCTGCAATTGGAGCCTTGTAGACGAGTAGCTTCGTAGTCAAGTACTCATGTAGACTAGTAGTCCTGTATCCTCGCAGTCACGTAAACTTGTGAACTAGAAGCTTCGTAGCTCTAGCCTCGCAAGCCATGTATAACTCGTAAATATCTAGATGATTTTAGACTCGTAGCCATGTGGCCTCATAGTCTCTTAGACTCGAAGAATTCTAGCCTAATATATATAGAGCCAAAAGACTTTTGGAACCAAAAGACTGTTGGTGACAATGACTGATGGAGCCAATGAATATTGAAGCCAATGAATATTGGAGTCAATGTATATTGGAGTAAATGAATATTGGAGCCAATGAATTTTGGAGCCTGTGATCATTCCGTTTCCTGCGTGTACGTTCTGTTTCCTGTGTGTACGTTTCGTTTTTCCTGTGAGTAAATTCCGTTTTCCTGCGTGTACATTCCGTTTTCCTGCGTGTACATTCCGTTTTTCCTGCGTGTACGTTCCGTTTTTCCTGCGTGTACGTTCCGCTTTCCTGCGTGTAAATTCCGTTTTCCTGCGTGTACATTCCGTTTTCCTGCGTGAACGTTCCGTTTTCCTGAGTGTAAATTCCGTTTTCCTGTGTGTATATTCCGTTTTCCTACGTGTACATTCCGTTTTCCTGAGTGTAAATTCCGTTTTCCAGCGTGTACGTTCCGTTTTCCTGCGTGTACATTCCTTTTTCCTGTGTGTACTGAGTTCATGGTCTATATGTCTGATATTGACATGACCCGGTCTTGCGGTCCGTGCCTTTACGATGACGGTGCTGCCTTTTCGTTGTCGGTGCTTCCAAAATGTGCTGCCTTTTCGATGGCGGTGCTGCCTTTTCTTTGTCGGTGCTTCCAAATGTGCTGCCTTTTCGTTGTCGGTGCTGCCTTTTCGTTGTCGGTGCTGCCTTTTCGTTGTCGGTGCTGCCTTTTCGTTGTCGGTGCTTCCAAATGTGCTGCCTTTTCGTTGTCAGTGCTGCCTTTTCGTTGTCGGTGCTTCCAAATGTGCTGCCTTTTCGTTGATGGTCCTTCTATTTTTAATGTTGTTTTGACTCTAGTATTATAGTAAATGGTTCTTGATTTGACTTGCGTATTATTCCATCCGGTGCATGTATATAAGCGAGTCCTAGACAGCAGGTCGCTCAGTTTTTTTACTGTCGTCGACGGTGTAAGGATCACCTAGATTATTTCATCTGGTGCATAAGTCGCGTAATTACCTGTTCTTGAGAACTCGATGGCATCTTTACCGACTTTAACGCCGAACTCGATGGACGTTGTACCATCGTCTACGGGAACCTTGACGACAGCGACAACAATGGTGGAGCAGATCCCGTTGGCAACGACGACGACGTCAACATTGGAGGAGATTTCAACAGATGTGATACCACCAGCAGAAGATAGCTTAATGACTACTGAGCTGGATGTGCAGGAAACCACGACGATCGACGATACGACCTCGATGGAGATTAAAATGGATGCTGATTTGACAACTAGCGAACATCGGTGCTGTTACTGTGACAAGATTTTCTCAAACAACAGCAATGCTCGGCGACACGAGAGGAGCGAATGTGCCAAGAACCTATATCGTAAAATGTTTGTTTGTGAGAAATGTCATAAGCAGTTTGCCAGAAAAGATAATATGAAAACGCACATGAAGGCATGCAAAGGTCCTGCTGTGCGGCAGAAAGTAAAGGTTTCGGCGCAACAACGATGCATCGATGTGCATAAGAGAATGCCTGGAAATGGTACTACTGTTGCAACGCCTGTATCTGGATCGGGTCTGAAAGGATCGTCTTCATCACCACGGTATCCTTGCAGCTACTGTGATACGTCGTTCGCATTTTCCTATGATGCACGAAGACATGAGCGGAGCAAATGCGCGAAGAATCCTTCTCGCATGAAGTTTCGATGTGATGAGTACCTTAAATGGTTTACTCGAATTGACAGTTTGCGACATCATGCGAAAAAATGTAAAGGTGGAGTCTGTGCTCCTACTGCTGAACTACCTGCCGACATTTCGACTCCTCGCTTTAGATTGGAGACACGAAAGCGTACAACCAAAAAAACAGATGCCCAGCAACCGATTGTTATGACGTCTGAACATGGAACTAAACCTCAGACTGTGTTCGGAGCATTACAAGTGAACGATAATGGCTTCTACTTGGCGCAGTCTGCATTTCGTGGAACGTTGAAAGACTACTATTATCTAAATACGTTCGGTGAGTCGAAGGACATTTGTAATTTTCTTGACGATATCAGACAGAAGATAATCAATCAGCTTACTGATGATGTAGCAACAAACCGACCTTTGAAATATAACTTGTGGTTGGACTGTATATATGGAAAGCCATATCCGTTCGATGACGAAGTGAAGAAGTGTGCATTCAAGACATCGGCTGCAGTAATTTACAGTTCTAACGATGTGAATCAAACTGTTAAAAACAGTATCCAGAAACTCTGTCAAGAAGAGGTGGACTATGTCTGTAAAGGTTCTGGCTGGACTCTGTCTAGTATAAACCGATTGGAGCTAAGAATTAGTCATTTCACACCGCTGCGGAACTAAATGATTATAAGATTGCTGGCTTTCGTAAGTGATCCTGTAGTAGAATAGAAATTATGTAATAAATATTATGTTTGTAAAAGAACTTGCGGTGTTTAATTCCTCGAACCTGTTACTATTATGTTAAATTGTTATTTTTTTTTCATCGTCCAGAATCGTACCAAGGACCTAAGTCGATCTAATTAATCAGTACATTGATTGGAAATTTATTTAATGATTTCTGAACTTTTTCCCGAATCTCTAGCATTAAAATTATGAATTTCCAATATGGTGGTCTTGATGTCTGATAGGATGGTGGTCGTAGAGAATTTAGAGTCTCTTTAAGAATGTTGAACATGGTTTATTTAAATTATTTTTTTACATCAAATTAAACATTATTGCATCGATCGGGTATCGAACCAAGGACTGAAACTGATCGAATCAATCTGTAAATTAATGAGTAATTTATTTAATGAATTTTGGAATTTTTCCCGAATGTCTAGCTAAATAATTACACGATTCCAAGATGGCGGCCAAATGACAAGATGGCGGGTGACACAGCAATAATAAATGATTACTGCACTCTAGCGGATAAGAATTAAACTAACATGGCGTCAGCGCACTCTCGCCGCCGATAACAAGATGATGATGGCTACCAGCAGACGAAGACAAGATGGCGGACATGACATCATACTAGTTGACCTTGTTATTGGTGGTGGTAGGTTAGTCTGTAGGTGACTTCCGTGGTGGAAGGATCGGTCGCCATTTTTATTTTTTTTCGCCCTCACCGGGTTCGAACCGAGGACTCCGAGCTCCGTGTCGTTAACGTATGTTTTTTAAATATTTTTTATTAAAATTTTATTAATTGAATTTTTTATAAATTTTAAAAAATTTTCTATTTCATTAAAATTGGATAGTAAATTTAAAGATGGCGGGCGTAACGGAAACTGCAGCGGTGACGTCATAATCCTATAAATGGCTTAACGTTGGCTTGAGTTAAGGATGCTTAAGCCAGTTTTAGGAATTTTCAGCCTCTGGGATTTTTAAGGAATAAAACGGGAAATTTACCCTCGAAACGGGAATTTTTCCCTCGAAAACGGGAATTTTTTTCTTAAAACGGGAAATTTTGAGGCATTTTGAGGCATTTTTGAGGAATTTTGAGGAATTTTTGCCGTCGTGACGTCACAAATCCAAGATGGCGGTCGACAATCTTCAATCCACACCCTGAACCCTGATCTCGGAACCCCATTTACATACTACTCAGACCTGAAAATAAATTGCTGTCTGATGATGGCTGTGGAACTTTGTATGTTTTGAGGATCTCTAAATAGTAAGTTTCATGGAATATAAAGGCAGGACAACTGGTAAGAACCTCAGTAGGTAACTGCTCACTGATGATGGCGACTGCAATGTCGACCGAAACGTCGGTGAATTATTGGCCAAGGACACGGCTACAACCCAGGAGCCAAGCTGCTTTAATTTGAAGCTACCACCACACTTAATATCACGTAACATGTTTGACTGTGCGGGCTTCTTCATTTTCCGGAGAGTGATGAATAACTAGGTGTGCCGGCGGTAGAAATAGCACTTCTTGCGCGCAAGAAAACGCCCGCCTCAAGTCACCGCCTTCTTCTCCGTGAAACTAGCTCGTGGGGGCGGGTCGGGGGTTGAAGACACACCCGGGTAGCAGTAGCGACGGGCGGGATTCTAATTTCGCAGCCGAAGCAGTTAACCGCCCGGTAATTGAGTTCATTGTCGGGTAAGATTGCGAGCACCTGCCTCTCCGGGTCGCAGCCAACTTGGCAACAAGCAGCGGGGCTAGTCACCCGACGTCTGTAGCGAACTACCGGGGTTGTTGCTGGCATCAGGATGAAGTTAAGCCATGGAGATCTTAATGGTTTTAAACATAAATGCTCGGGTGGTTAAATATAAAATATTATTTTGCAATGTATAATGTTGATTATATATTTAAATTATAGCCTGCCTCGTTGCTGTTAGTGAAAATTCATACATTGTGTTTTGACTTAATATTTGGGAACATTGAAAGAACTAAATCTTTTAGTTCATGGTGCATAACACACATATAACAACTTTGTACTACATGTGAAACCAACAAAAATCTATAAATCCCCAAAAAATCTCACATAAGTTCTATTTTAAATCTTATTAAATTCTGGAGATAATTATAAAAATACCAAAAGTGACATATCTCTCTCATTTACATAGGCTATATAAGTGCAATTTCTTAATGGCTGTAAAAGAACCTGGCAACTTTTTGAGCCAGCTGGCCATTATTGTTTCCAGAATGCTTCACTCATGACTCACATGATTGTCCCACCTTGGGATACTTTTCATCAAAAATTAAGGGTAATAAATTTGGAGAACGCCCACTGACTTCAAAAAATCTTTTATTCTTAATAATTTAACCTTGATAAACGTTTCAGTAAGGAGCGAGATCAACATGGTTCCAAATGAGTTTGCAGCGGTTTTAAATTATGGCAAATGACCTAACATTGACGTATTTTTCTAATCACATCATATGTAGTTCAGAAACTGTAGTCTTCGACATTAACTGTAGCATTCCTTTGTTTATCAAAATTTAATTAATTAAAGTATAACATACATTGATAGTGAAGTGAAGAAGAAATATTCATACAAATTAATAATATCAAACACGTTTTACTGCATTCGTAAACTCTCCAGCAGTAAGTCCACTTAACTTACATGGTTTGTTTCAGCAAGGAGAAGGGTTAACCAATCGGGTGCAATCCGTCAAAGTATGTTAGCTACCTTGTTATCGATTAACGAGCATTCTATGTATAGGCAAATTGAATCTCTGCTGGAGTCAAATAAATCCGCCAAATAATCGTGGCTGCACCTACAGATAATATTTTTGTCTCAGTGAATTTTTCAGGAATTTGTAAAGCTAACCAAAGTGATGATCTCAGATATAATGCTAATATGAGGCTCAAAGTCACAGACAACACATATATCTTTCAAACATCTTGTATACCGACTTGGTTCCCAAAATATTGTCATGCCGAGGGTTCGAATAAAACTCACGATTTTTTTTTCCCACGTTACGTCAATTAATACGGCCACTGAAAAAAAAAATTTCAGAGTTTACTTGCGCCGTTGTTCTACACGTTAATGTCGCCAGCATCCATAAGAAAACAATAGCCATTTGCACTTGTGGCACCTAAAAGGTCTAGTAATGGCCTAACATCTCATGAAGAATTTTCAATATTTAGTTGTTTTAGGTATTTAGATGTTTTGCTCAGACGAACCTTAATACAATTCGTGGACAGAATGAAAAGTCTTTCTGGCCGTTTGTGGGGTTTATGGTACAGCTCATTATACAGAATTTGCAAAAAATTATTTTAAAAATATTTTAGGCATGGCGAAGTTAAAATAATCGTAAATAATAGACATGAATAAATATTAAAATAATAATGCAAGATGTTTTAGGTGGTTTTACAGTCTGATCTTATCACCGCCAAGCTTGATTTTTTTAAATACCCAGTAAATATTTTTTTTTTGCATTTTGGAATTTATATGGCGTATTAATTACATATATGTAAGAGTACTTGCAAAAACGCCAGAAAAAAATATATCGGTTTTAAATAATTGCAAGGCAAACAAAATTGAACAATCAAAATTGCATGTTAGTGGTTTTATGACCGGGTGTTTCGTTAGTTAATTTATTTCTTCATTTGGATATCACACAACTCTTGGAAACGAGAATAATTTTATTTTCCTCCTCCGCTCGCGCTGTGTATTGTTTTCGATCCTTCCTTGGCCCCTTGCTTCTCATGGAGAGACATTCTTGATGTTCCCTGTTGGAAGGAAAACAAGCGACGAGCTCTTGAAGCCGGAAGCCACCGCGCGAGGTTTTGCCGCGGGAGAAAATGAATGAATCGTGTTCCCCGCTGGCGCGCGCGTCCGTTCTTCTTGCCGTCTCCAGAGCACTTTGGAACACTACACGGAAAGCAGCTTAGACCAATAAGAGCAGTTTAAAAATAATTCCCCAGACATATTTTTTTTATTCATTCAGGGTCATGTGTCCTAGGATGAATTTGTCATGAAAAAAATAAAACACATTTTGACAGGAATATTATGATGAGTTATAGTATTGAAATTCTCGACTTTCAAGCCCACTTTTTTTCCCTTAGAAAGAAGCTTTAAAATTTTTGCCTGTCTGTTAAAGTGCACTCTCTAGCATTTGGCCTCCATAACTTGTTTTTTTTGTTTGTTTTTAAATTTTTAATGAAATCTTATGATCAATACTGCAGTTCAAACGGGTTTGAAAATGTTATTTCAGTTATTCTATGGTCTAAAAAAAATGTATCTACTGAACAAATAATCACTCCCACTTCAATTTTTTAAAATTATAGATCCAGCCACAAAAAAAAAATAGTGTAGTAGATAAATAGCCTACGTATAGTTTTTTTCCCCATGAAATTGCGAATGCTTCCAATGTATTACTGCAATGCATTTTTTCCCCTAGCATTATGCCATATCATAACACTTCGAAAGGTACCTGAAAATTTCAGATAGACATGATCTTTATTAAAAATGTTGTAAAGAAAGCTTAAAAAAATGAAAACAGTACGGAAAAATTAAAGTTTAATGTTAATGTTTACGCCTGCCTCTAATTGTAAACAGGTTTTATAGAGAATTTTTTTTAGGAAATGTTACCAGTTTGGAATGTATGGTAAAATTTTCACTTGATAAAATGTACATGAAATTACGAATGTTGTGTGGTTTCAATTTTGTTTTTGATCAGAAGAAAATTCAAAACTTAATATGTATGTGTGTTATCGACTCCAAATTTTGGCATTCCTAAATTGCTGATTTCAGATGTGTCTAGCATGATTCATACATTTTTAGGGCTACAGATAAATGCAAATATGTTCATTTGTTTATATAATATCCTTAAATAAGAAAGAGGCCAAATTACACCAGTAAATATTTTATTACTTCCTTTTATTAGTACCTGAGCGAAATATTGAGAAGAATGCTCGCAAATACGACAATCGATACGATATTATTTTTTAATCTTATTGTATTGTCATATTTAAAGTCTAGAAGAAACCGTATAACTGTTATAGAAAATTCAATTTTACAAATTCTTTAATTCTGGATTATGTAAAATATTCTAAAATATTGTAAAATATAATGAATGTATTCACTGAGCTTATAAGTTACAATTTACAGTTTCCCAAACTTAAAAAAAAAATTTTTTAAATAGACCCAGATTTTTACATGGCCATTGTTAAGTTCCGAGTGATTTGTGTGACAGGTTATTCCATCCGAAGCCAGCCACTGTGCGTTCTGCGTTTTCCCTTTGTAGTAAGAAGATAAGAAAAATGATCGTCCTTTCTTCGCCTTGGCGGAGTACTGTGACCCTACTGGCCTATCGCTACCTGCAGACAAAAGAAGATTCAAAAGCGTCTCTCAGTTCAAAATGTCAGTGACAGTAAATAAAAAAAATACGCCTTCTTAGAGCTCAGTGTGTTGTGAAATCACATGTGATACGTCCGTTTTCAAACGCGTTATCTCTGGATGCCAAACTTAAAACCTTCTATTTTTCCAAAATACTTATAGTTTTTTTTTATTAAACTTTATTTTCCTTTACTCTAGCATCGTTGTATTCTCTTTTTCAGTCGCATGGCTCTATTCGTTCTCACACACGAATTTTATTTCTTCAAACACATGAAAACGACGCCTTTATTCATCGCGTGTTCTTTCAAAGGTTTTTTTTCGGATTAAATCCGCTATTTTATAATATTTTTTTACACGCGAAATTTCAGTAATTTTGCCGTTCGACCGAAAATATTCAGCTTCAGATTCAACACGAAACGAGTAATTGAAAACACATATAATATCCTTCTGAATGTTGGTTTACCCCTTTGATGACAGAGGTTAACAAATGGAATGCTAAGCATCTGTGTAATGTTTAATTAAACGGAGTCATACAATCACCACAGCACATTAAGGGTGTCGTAAGATATTTTAATTAGTATAATTGGTAGACCGGAAAAAATCTTGGATTCATTTTGCAATAGGATAGAATTCAAAACATTGTACCTTTACGCTACTACTGCTATTGGTACACAGTTTATCCGGATCACCTTCAGCCAATGAGAAGTCACTAGTTAAAGAAGTAACGAGTTCACCAGTTCAGACATCACTATCCACTTAACAAATTACATTTGCCTCGGTGTGGAGAGGATTGTGTAGGTCTATCGTGGCGGTCGTTGAAGCCGCAAATTTTTCCAGTCTGTAATAATTGGTGGTTGCAACATTGCTTCCCATAAGAGTTCTGTGATGTGTGAACTGAAGTCAAAGTTTGTTGGTCGAATTCAGACATATCCTGTTTTCTGTAAACTTTTACAAGGCCTGTTAATGTTTTAACGTTCATGATTAAATCAGCCAGAGTTGAGAAGTTTCCACAGTTCTGACAAAGGTCGTGATTCCCCTCTGGCATACGCCCCTATGCTGGAGATGTTTGTAGGTTTACTAAGAGCCTGGAGAGATACGCCTCACTGAATTGCAGGGGGGTGGAGGCTTTAATTTATATTTGAAATTTAGTAGGAAAGCTACAGTTTTTGAATTTACCCATCACCAATGTTCGGTGAACTACACTCGGTGAGACAATGTTTGACGGACAACCTGTGCCAAGCGCAGACAGATGGCAGTAGTGATTGAGAAAGGGTTGGGTTGGAATGTTTGGAGGGGGGGGGGGGTGATCCGTTTTTCGTAAGACTGTCTTCGCTGCCTTGAAATGAAAACTCTCAATTTATTTCGGTGCTCGGTGCCGTGTGGAGAAAGCTTCCACAGTTAGGTAATACATAGTGACTGGAAAAATTCTCGGTTGCAATGACTTCTAGGATAGACTCCAAGATCCTCTACATACTAGGGCAAATGCCACATGCTCATTGACTACTGACTTGAGAGACCCGTCAACTGGAATGCTTCCGATTCGAGACTTCTTTGGTTAAAGGTATTTCATTGGCTCAAAGTCCTGCAGAAAAACTGTGTCTCTAGTAATATATAATGTATGTAGTTGTTAAAAGAAATTTGGAGCATGATATGTGAGACTCTTTTCTCTTGCAATGCAGCATCCTTGATGAAAATAAAAACATTAGAAAGGTTTTATTGTTTTATTAATAGACCATGAAACACGCAGACTTAAATTATTTCACTTAAAAATAACGATCCATAGGTAATATTAAAAACCTATTTTTATCTTATGTAATAAAATGTTACACTTTTAACACTGACCTTTAAAGTAGCGTTTCCTACAGTAATTTACTTATTTTGATATTTTACAGAATTTTTTTTTTCATGTTGTTGCGTATTCCCCTTCCTTGGTCGGTCACAGTGGTTATGGTGGTGGCCAATTGTACAAGCCCCACGATAATGGGTGCCACTGTCGCGACTCTCGGGTACTGTCGCGGGGTTTTCCGGTGTAGATATCGTGAAAGTCTACACTGCCAATAATTATTACCATAAATTATGAATATTCTCAGGGTTTTGTCGCCTATTCTCTCCGCAGTAGATCTCAGGAACGCTGCTGCTGGAGTGACTATCCAGACTGCTAATCCGGCTAGCACGTCACTGCATTGTATTACTGTCAAGAGAGTAATTATTAAATAGAAATTTGGTAGGGTTGTGTGAAGAGTGAAAATTTGCATTACCTATGACCAGGTCTGTTTTAGACGTAATTGACATTTACCATAAATAAAATAGGAATAGCTGGAAAACATGCGATTTTAATGGGTTCTTAGATATTGACGTGAAGTTACTGTCAATATGCAATTCAGCGAGAGGAACAACCAAAATCATTTACAGTGTATGTTAGCATTTTTGTCAGACCTATGTGTCAGTAAGTAAATGTAAATGAGGTCACAGGAACACATCGACTACCATGCCGGGTCTAGCTATAAGCTGTCGGAGGCATGAGGCTCTCTTCCTAGGACCTCCAGGTGGTCTACCGCGACGCTGGAACACTGGACGCTGGAAGCTGAAATTAGAGAGCTACCGAAGATCTGATATCACCGGGTGTCTGGCAGAAGAATCGGCTTCCCTCTCGTTCTAAAAAAATCTGTTTTAATTTGAATCGGTCTCACCAAAACGTCGTGGCCGATCGTAGCTGGCGCTGACATCAGTCGTCCGGAACCACTACGGGGACGAACGAGACCGACGCGGAAGTTGGCACTAGATGTCGCCGATACTCCCTATCTGAGAGTTATTCAGTCTAGAACTATTCTCGCAAATCATAGTATGGAGAATTCTGTATAGCACACGACCGCGGATGACGCGAGTCTTCATTTACTCGGGCGGCAACCAAGGCTTTGGTTCGCCCCAGCCCGAGAAACGTCTTCCCGCTGCAAGATGGCGATGGCGTCTCCCTTTTCTTCCTTCTAACTATTTATTTTCCGTCCCTAGCAACCAAGGAGCTATAGGACCATCAGAAAACCAAATTAACTGCATAGTGAAATAAAACTTGGATATTAGCGTGTAAGAGTGCTGAACTAAGGCAAATGAATAAAGTTTCCAAAGAATAGTGCTTAGAGGACCCTGAAGTTAAAAAGTGTGTTGTCTCTGGCAACTAGATGAGTTATATATGTTAAACTTTGGTTGTCCTCTTTACAATAAAATAATTAAATACATAAGATCGGCTCATGAAATATACAATTAATGTTACAATAATAATCAAAATAATAATATGACTGTAACCAGTTCGACTGGTTACAATGTAAGGAAACACCAATCGGAAAAGTTAAAACTTTTTTGAAGCTTGTTTTGTTAAAGCGTACTATTTTTCTGGGCTGTCCTCAATGTGCGAGGTAAAAATTAGGTTTTGAAAACTTTACTTGCTAGCTCTCGCAGTAACTTTCCCTCGTTTACAACTATATGCTTTGTCTTTGGTTCTGGAAATTATTTTAATTTATGTTCTTTTAATTAAGTATAATCAGCATATAAAAGGTTTTTACCTCTTAGTGAAAAATAATTTCCTCCACGGCTAGGTGCATTAGATTACTCGACCCCTGTCATGGAAACCCAAAAAAAGCTATAAAAATGGCAATGAAGCACTTACAGATTGTCAAGTTGGTAACAGGAACATCTAATAATATTAAATACGTATATTTATATTTTGCAAGAGTAACGGTACATTTTTTAATAGGCTGTCTTATACAGATAATTACAGCTAATATAAAATAACTCTCATATTATTATTAAGTATTTAACTTCAGTCAAGTAAATGTATAATCATGAATATGCTCGGCATGTGTGTGACAGGCAACTTCCAAGTAGAATTTTCAACAGATTTGTCTTGAAATATTGTCACAAGTCGTTTTTGAATTGTTAAGTAAGCCGGAATCCATTTAATTTCACAGATACATCACGTGTTAAGTGATATTGGGATTCACACACTCTAAGTAACTAGTACCCGAATGCACTATTTGATCAGTTAAAACATGGTGCAAATTGATTTCCCTTTAATTAATATGCATTGCTAGGAAACCACTACACTCACTATGTATCTACCTTTCCAGCTCAGATGTCCGGCCAATCAAATTAACCGCTATCCATTTATGAAATAGGCAATTTATAAATCCTTATATGGGTGCAAAATAAAAATAAACACACATTAAAAGTAACAATTGACCGCCATGTTTTCGAACCTCCTAATATAACATAGCGCTTAGGACGGTCGGGTGTATATTAGAGAGGCCGTGAGCATAGAAGCGAAATTAATATATTTTATTTCTGTTTCGGAGGCATGGCGCAATGAGAGTAGATTAGGATTCAATTTTGTTGGGATTGGAGAACTGTTGATTTTAGTAATCATATTGTGGCAAGAAATTGTCAAGATACTACAATGATCCTGTCGGATTTCTTCTTTAAAGTTGTAAAAAAAAAGTTACAAGAAATTAATGTAAATTAAAAAAAAATCGTTCTTAGAATGGTTAACTAAAATTGTTGCATAACCCAAATTAATTTATATGTTGAAAAACAGTTTTAACAAAATAATGGTCAGATGTCACGAGATAATCATTTGGTAAATAATATAGTTGTTATCTAAAGCTAGCTACACATGTTGGATACAAAACGAAATTTCATTGGTTAATATTAACAGTATTTCGCACAGTTCGCGTGCACCACAGTCGTCTGCGTGGCCTGTTATGCCCTAGCTTAGGTTTTTAAATTGCGAACACAGCTTAAACAGTAACAACCACACGCAAACATACTTAAAAGTTTCTCCGACAAGTTTAGTATAGTTGGAAATTCATTCCTCGAAATTTACTTGATGAAGTCTCGTTAAAGCTGCGATAGGCAATGTTATCACACATGACTTATAGCTCCATTAATAAGAATTAATTATATTCATTTACATATGGTGGCAAATGAATATTTCATGACAGGACGTACTTTACCAACATTGTGTGTCTTGAATGTTAATTTGCAAAAAAAAAAAAAAAAAAAAAAAAAACACTTTTGTTGGCGGTGAATGCGGTTGATTAAATTGTCACGTTCACGTCAGGAGACCAGTAGAGTCAGATTTATGTGCGGATGTCTCGAGGTCGGTTAGCAGTCCATTTTTTTTTTCAGGTCTCTGATAACTTCGTTTTAGTTTCATGTCACGCGCTGGGTGGTTGGAAGATTGCTTCCTTAGACGGCAACGTGCATTGCGCTAATGAATACCTCACTAAGCATCGCTTCCCTGCCTTCTAAGCTTAGCAAACAATTTAATTTAAATATGATATATTTTTGAAAGTTGATGGAATTTTCGTGAGATGAAATGATGCATTATGCTATCAACAAGCTACTTTAACATAGCCAACTTGGGACTGAATCATATATGTTGGTTTGAATAAATGAAGAAAATTCGAACATTTAAAAAATGTTAGAAAATTAATTTTAATATTTATAATAAGTTTTATTTAATTATGTTGTAAGATACGGAAAACTGGCGAATTGCATCAATAAATAAACTTGGAGAATCACAATATATTTAATCATGAAGAATCTGTATAATGCAGAGCCGTTCCATTGGTTACAAATTATTGGAAATGATAGGAAACTGATAAATGGAATACATATTTACAGTTGAATATACATACATTAGATTATTTTTTTGAAAACTAGACGTTATTTATAATGAAAGATGTTTAGAAACATACTTATAATCTGCCGTTATTAATAACGTTAGGCTAATTTAATTTGTTTAGGGTCTACTAGACATTCATAATTACATGTGCGTATGGTTTAATATATTTTCTTTTGCTACCTAAATGCATGACTATTTTATATTATTTTGTTCTCAGTTTTATACCACATGCCATTCCTTTTTTACTTCGATTTTGTAATCCCAAGCTATTAGAGAAATTAAAAATAATAAACAAGCGGGAAAAAGTTTTAGTCAAAGTTAATAGTTTGATATTATCTTCAGTTTATTTAGTCTGTCATCTGGTGAGACTTACATCTTCGTAGCATCTCTTTACTCCAGACAGTTTTTTTTTGACCGACCTAAAATTTTTTTTTTTTAGTTCTTAGTAACGTAAAAAATTAATCTCAGCTGTTCCTAATGACTCGTCTTGTTTTAAGATTGCCTATTGAGCCAAAAAAAAATAGTGGCCCGGAATGTAACAAAAAAGTCTTACTGAGAAGAAAACTGAACATGATTCAAATTTCTTAAGGTTTGGAATTTATGTTATACTAGCAGAACCCGGCAGACGTTTTCCTGGTTGTGTATATTTATTTTACTTTTTTATATCTAAAAATAAATGGTTTGATTTTTAACTAGAATCTATAATGCTCTTCAAATGTTTCAGCAGCTCTTAAAGTAGAGGCTCTGTTCCGGTTAGTTTCCAGGTATGCATCTTACTCTTCAGTGTTTCAGATCTACTGGCTGACAGTTACCGCGCATTTCTGGTTGATCTTCTAATGTTTGACTTGTTTAGTGGCATTTCAAATGATAAGATGTCCAAAGATAGTTTAGTTGCGTGTGATAAAAATGTCATTTGCTTACAAACGAAAGAATAACAGTTATTCATAGCTGCAGTACACGGCGTTGCCCGGGCTGAACACAGGGTGATAGCGCTATATGAAATTGTGGTGGATATACAGAAATGACACACAATTAGATACTGTTTGTATGTATAATTTTCTGTATACTCATGGCGATCGGTTGAAAGGTTTAGAAGTTGATGCGCTGCAACGCCATCTAGCGGCGAGTTACCAAAAAAAATGGATGGCATAAAAACCTTCTCTATGAAAAAAACACTTCGATGTGCCAACTTTCATGGCGATTGGTCAAACGGTGTGGGAGTTTATCGACTTACTTATTGACGCTTTATTTAGTAATTTGGGCTAAATATTTCGCTAATCTCTATTTTCATATAAACGTTAACCCACACAATCGTTAACATACTCGGATAAATAATAAAATCAGAACATTTACACTGTATGTTGGCGCTGAAACTTATATATGGATTTTTTTAAGTGTTCGGTTATATTATTTGCTCGGCGGAACCCTTGGATTTGTTCGTTTTGTTTTTATCGATATTCAATCACTTTTATCGTTTGGCACTGCCATTCAACAATCTTAATGAAGAAATGTGAATAATTATGACAAATAAGTGAAATACGACTGAAAACAAGGGTAAATGTTTCTCCGTTATGAATCATTTTAAATTATTTACGACTAAAGATATATCAGAGAAGCCACTGAAATAAAACAATTCACTCCAATAACAACACAGAATATGGGTAATTTATCACCGTCCAAGAACTATCCCTAGTCAAGGCCGCTTCACTTAGACAATTCTCTGTACCATCTACGCATATTAAATTTAACATAAGCTGGAACTGGCGTGATCTCCGCGTGGTTGTGTAGGCTATTAATTTTTGTGGTCCATTCTTGAGGTTTTTCTATGACAACCAGTGTAAATCAGCAATGACGCGTATCCATTCTTAACATTGACTGACTAATAGACAACGCACAGCCTAAAACGGTGGACCTAGATATTTGAAATTTAGAGAAAATATTCCCTGAGTACCCTAAGGGAGCACTAAAATCAGCTCCCAAGGGGGTTTTCGGGGGTGTTAAAAGATAAAAATTTCCCTTTTTTCCAATGTTATTTTATATTTTTTGTGCTTTCTTCGTCTCCATACCAATGGCTATTGCTTTGTTTACACAGTTGGCGTCTCCTGGCAACGGTTATTACATTTTAATACTTTATTAACTTTCAGACCTTAATCAGCTGCGAGGGGTGGTTGCGGGGGTGGTCAAGTATTTCTTTTTTTTTCAAGTATTATGTCCTATATACTGAAACTCGGCAGGGATGTTTTTTATATTACATAGTAATGAAATGAGGACTGTTATTTTCCTAAAAAAAGGGCTGATTTTAAGGCCGTAAAAATCAAAATTTCACGTTTTTCAAGCATATGTACTACATACTTGAGCTTCAGCAGTGATGTTCCTTAAATTACATAGTCATCAACTGAGAACGAGGCTTATCGAAAAATTAGCTCCCAAGGGGGGATTTAGCCCGGGCAACACCATGTTCTTCAGATAGTTTTAAATAAAATATGAGATGGGAAATACTCCAATTGAAATTCCAACGGTTCCTGTCGTCAAGCCACGCTTATTGGTCGGTAAGCGGGAGTCACGCCGCGTCCAGTGGAACTGGAATGTTTTCGGAGAGCCGCTAGCTCGAAGTGTTTGAGAGACGGTCCCGGACATAGAGTAAATAAAGTACTAGTACAGAGTGGACACTCAATGCTATTGCAGTTCTACGTTTTTTTTATTCAGAAATGCCCTAGTTGCTATACAAAAACGCAAACTTGACAAACATTAAAACGAAGTTGCAATGGCTTAAAACCGAGATAAAGTACCTTCTGGAGTAAGACTTACGTTTCAAATTATAAGTAAATTTTAATTTAAATACAACATTGATCGTAGAAAGTACAATTTGCAGTTAATATGCTTAAAACACTAATTTGAATAGTAGGGAAATTTGCAGCTTCAACTGAATGTTGGCGAGCTTGTGACTTTTTTCGTGCATGCATTAATATTTATAAAAATATTGATTTTATTTTTTTCCCTTATAAGCAAATCATTTAACTAAATATCGGTAAACGTAACATAAAATGATTTAGGAGAGCAATAAATTTAAAACAATAAGTAAATTTCTTACCTTCGGGACAGTGTTTGCCTTAACCTCATTTCGGTTTAAAATGTTTTGTTTACGTATCATAACATTTGTTAAAATGCATATAACATGTTACATATTTTCGGATTATATTAAATTGCTGCATTTTTTTATGTCCAAGAAACAATTTCTGTTCTAGTAGAATCACGTTGATTGAAGTTAAGGTTAGGATTTTCGTAGGTACCTACCGAATTGCATTACAAATCGCAAACAAAACTAATGCATAAAAAAACGTGCAGAAGTATTTAATCATTAACACAGGCAATGTGTATTTCTGGCAAATTTAACTGCCTAAGTTGTACAATTTTTCCACAAAAACTGAAATGAAGCTGTTACCAATGGCATCTAATTCTTTATGGATTAGGTGAAAGTACAAATCATTCTCGTATCTTCACTTCTTGAAGACAGGTGTATAGCAATTGTTAAGGGAAAAAAAACCTTAATTTCAACATAAAAATTTAAAAGACACTTCATTTTATCGCAACCCTCACCTCGGTAATTGTTCCGTATCACGTATCCAAGTTTATCACTTGATCCTGCTGGCATGATCATGTATGATTTATCCGGTGGCACATGATGCTTGCTGTTTTAATTAATGTTAAAACAGCAAGAATCATTACCACAGGATCATGCCATTAGTATCAAGGGATAGACTTGGATACGCAATACAAAATTTTTACCCACACCTCCCTCTCGACCTAAAAATAAAATTCATACAAAACATTTAGACTAATTAAAGTACATAAGTAGCAAGTTTGAGCAGAATTTGAGACTCATTGACATTTAGAACAGTACCTAGGTATTAATGTATTGTGTGCTTGTCCTCAATGTGCTACTACACACTACCTAAAAAGAGGAAATTCTGTAGGGTATGAAAACAAAATGCTCATCACTATTTTAATTACACAAAACTTTTATTTTGTTTCGTTTTAATAATTTACACATACCTAGTTTCGTCAAGCGGAAACTTAAAGTAAAGTTAATTATTATTATCTCTTCTCTTGTTGTAGCAGTAGTTAACACAACACGTAGCTGAATCAGGCATGTTTCATAACAGTGATTTATAAAGCAGTTCATGAAATCATTGATATTATTTTACGAGATTACTATTTCAACATGATTGAAACAAAATTTCCTTAGAAATTTTATATTAAACCTAATATCGCTTAATTCAACGCCGACGCCATTAATTATGGTGTTGATGGATAAACAAGTGGTTCAACGTGCCAAAGAAAACTCGTTTATTTTCTTTTAAGTAAATATATTATTTTCATTTCAACAATATCAATTTATGCCATAAATTTGATAAAATGTTAAAACAAATGTATTAATTATTTAATCAACGTGGTATTTTGATTATAATTTTTGTGCTCAGATGTTGGATAAAGCTGTATAGCAACTAGAAAAATGCGTTTGCTATACCCTATGAAGTGTCCCCCCCCTGGTCCCGGACACAATGGCTCCAAGACTGCTTCTCGGAAGGAATGTGACCAGTCGACAGACGTCTTACTCCCCCGCACGCACACATCCACTTCAAAGTTAATTCGGGAACTCGCGTGGATGTGGCAAGAGCTTCCTCGAGCTCCGGAAACTATTCAGTTTTTGTCACTTGTTTCTCAAACTCCCTTTCATTATTCCACGGGGCTACGTTAATGAGGTCGTAAGTTCCATAATAAAACATTTTTCTTCCCTTGTTTGTTGAATAGGCATGCCTACATGGAGAGACAACTGCTAATCGAGATATGCTTTTGCAGATTAAATACTACTAGGCGCGGTCCAACACTTTTCCGCAGTATCATTTTCGAACAAAAACTGCACAACGCATTGCAAATGAAAGAATATGGTAAGGGTGGGTAAGAGTGCGCAGTCATTATGGAATGTTGGCAGCCCTGCGGAGAAATTAGGTTGTGACGTATTAGTTTGTCTACCACAACAGCATATCACGTCATAGTTCCATCGGCTCTCGCCAGTTTGCCTGGACTTCATTGGGTAAAACATCCTTTTACTACTTTTGTATGCAACATTTATAACTTCAAACGTAAGATTTTCAATATGACTAACTTAATTTTACATATTTTTGCTTGGTACTTTAGAAAAATAAATAATTGTAGCTAGACAATAACATGAGTCCGAGCTCAATATCTGCACTGTGCTGGCACCTAGTAATAATTCTGTAAATCATCACACGGAGGGCTGAGAGCACGCAGTCTTGGCCTCACAGAAGTTACTTTGGGCCAGGGAACATTGAAAACAGCTTTTAATTGAATAAATCTGATTTTGTATGTTATATTATATTTATAAACAATTTGAAAAAATTGTTCTTTACTAAATAATAAATGTTTAACCCTAAATCGTATGTTTTATTATGATTATAAAAGTAGAACTCACCTACAGAAACGTTTTCATAATAAATTTTTTATAGCGATGTTCTTCTCTATGCAATGCACGTTGAGGATTTGTTTGAAAGAAATATTGGGGAAAATGGCTCAGTTGTGTCAGATGCTGTTTAACATTTAAAACCCTGTCTTGGCCATTGCTGGGTCTCCATATGTGAACGACTGGAATTGTATTTGGAAATTTATTTTACTAAAAAATTTTTCATGGTTTATATTAAAGTTAAGAATTTTTATATTTTCACATTTTATGTATATATTTTAGAATTTTTTCATGGGTACGTTTACCTGGAGAAAAACAAACGCACTTTCTTTAATTGTAAATAATAACTTTCAACCTGTGGAGTTGATTTTTTTGAAGCCACAAGTGACTGAACATAATGTACTATTACTAATTAAGTTCTATCACTTAATTCTTGGAGGTGAAATAAAGCTGAAGCCTCCTTGGATCAATACTATCCAGGCAGCCTCCAGAATCCCACAAGTAGGTGTAGGGCGAAGTACACGTCAAACTAATAGACTCTGTTCTGACATCGAGAGAGAAGCAAGTAAATATGGGTGTTCGTATTTTGGAAGCATAATGATCTTTAAACTTAGTCAATAAGCAACATAAGAAAAAAGCATATAAAACTGTTTTAATTTAAATTAGATGCAGATTATAACAAATACAAATCATCAAGATTTACCAAAATCAATCATTTAGCAGTCTGCAGGTGGACAGCCTAGTTACAAGAGCAATTAAATGCAAATTGCAGTTAACTGATTACAGACATTTAAATATGTAAATAATACATGTTTATCACACGGTAATATATATTTCTAGATCGACGTAAGCATGCAAGAGTTAAAAATAAAATTTTAAAAAGTACCATAAATGCCCATATCAGCCAGAGCGCAACTCCCTTACTATCTACCCTAGTGCCAAAATTGATAACGACACATATTTATGGTATAGGCAGGCTTCACTTCTATACACCCGAGCGTATGTGATTAATAAAATAGACACCTACGTCATCCATAATACTAAAACTATACATACTGCAATGGCATAAATATTGGATGGGCATCAGATTCTCCACCCAATTTGCTGACAATATTCCAATTTCTCTACAGAAGGTTCAGCGAGGATTTCACCTGATTCGCGTATTTCAAGTAGCTGCTTTAAGACTAATTAACGCTATGAGTACTTTGAAAACCAGTACAAAATGATTTCTTCCTAATCTCGATTACCCTTCAAGAGGGAATAAAGACAAATATCCTATACAAAAAAACATTAAAACACGGAGCATATATTAAGAATTAGACTCTACAAACGATTCATATCATAACCAAGTATATGCCCCTGAACAACACAAACGAAGCACACGGCTCCAGAAATGAATTAATGGCGAATCACATCCATTCCTAAACTTATTCTCTGGTTAAACAATGTTAAATATCAATCTTTTACAAAAGATTACAAACAACCATGAAACGTGCAAAAAACTCCGGCGCCCGCAATAGTAACATGAAACATAGCTTTAGATTAGACACCATAAAAAAAAAATTCATCGTCAAACTACTGACGACACAATAATAAGGCCATGCCACACTCAAAAGATGACACTCACGTAACGCTTTCGCGATCCAAGGATCATGTCTACGCACAACACATAAAAGCGATCATGAATGCAGAACCACCTGTAGCCATGTTATCATAAGTTACGTGTACTTTAAAATAATTTCCCAGTTATAGATTTAAATAGTATGAACTTTAAGCGTTGTAGATTTCTGTTTCAAGGTCAAAATTAAATAGTTACTCCATCGTTGTTAGATAAGCGCATGCGCGAGTACTGCTTTGTTGTTTTCTCGCTTGCAGAGCCACCTACCCAAAATGACGATTAGTAGAAATTGAACCTGTAAACTTAATTTGGCAGCATGATGGAGTACCTAACCATTGGAATTTCTTTGTGCGAGAGTGGTTTAATGTCGAAGTCCCTGACCGTTGGATTGTTCGTATTTGTTGAGACAACAAAGATCTTTTTTGTTGGCCTCCACGTTGACCTGACATAACGCCATGTGAATTTTTTTTTTATTTTGGGGCTTCATAAAAGATCGTGTCTACGTTGCGCCGTTACCTAATGATTTTCCAGAGTTGAGACACAGAATTGAAATGCTTTTGCTTCCATTACTACGGACTTGTTAATCAAAGTGCGGAAAGAATCGGAGTTTAGGTTGGATATCTGCCATATAGCTAACGGTAGGTACATATATGGAATATTTTAAAGAAAAACTAGCTGAGTTTACCTTCAGTTTTATGTATGATTTGTTGTAAATAGTTCAAATTAAACTATTGGTATACCATTGAAACTGGAATATTCTTTTATGGACAGCCCGCCCTCGTGAGTTGGCGCGACTGTGCAAGAGGGGAGGTTCCAGCCAAAAGCAACTGAAGGGAAGGGAAGGGTGTGTAGAGGAGGGAAAAAGTTCCGGCGCCCGCGAATTCAAACGATTGCAGTTGGAATCGTGTCAAAGCGATCCAAAAACGATCCACGTTTAGTGCGCTGGAAAAATAAAAAACCTTTTTCGATTGTAAACAAGCCAAAACCTCACATGACATTTAAAATGTGTGTAGTTTCACAAAGGATACGCAAGTCCCAAGACTAAAAAAAACAGAGACTATTCTCAAATATCAAAAACATTGTAACTGCACATGCCCTTAACACAATCCAATTAGTTGAACTCGTCATTAACTAAACGCACCTTCACAGCAAGAAACCTCTTATGACCATGTGACTATGATTGTACTATTTTATATTCCCATCTTTAAAAAGGAACGATCTATTAAAATAAAATATGTTTTATCGAAATTTAAACTAAAAAAAAAATTTAAAAAATTGGCTTACACTAAAAACTTTGTGTTAATGGAGTAGATGAAAATATCAGTCTCTAATTATGAAATAGTTTCAAATGAATTTCATTTGATATTTCTTTGAATATTTTGTTCCTAAAAATACTGCAGTGCATGCCAGACAGAGTGTCAGCGTGGCTGAAAAGAACACCTCTTTCCAGTGGCGCACCCAGGGGGGGGGGGTTTAAACCCCCCCCCCCCCGAAAATGTGAAGAAAAAATCTAGAATGGAAAAAGTAAAAACATTCCCAGTCCCAGCAAAATAGGTACGATGGTCTATGGGCAGCGCTCAATCTACCAAACTTTGTGAGATGTTTTCACGTCAGTGTATACATTATGGTGTCGCCAGACGACTATGCTTACCCCTGCAGCGCCTAGTAATCTCTACCCGGCACCCCCTCCTCTAATCGTTATCCCTCGCTCTGTTAGTCGATGCGTTTTCATTTTCTCTTACTCAGTCTGTTTTCGGCTACCGTGGAACATTACCGAAGATTGTGGGCAGTGTTCTTCTTTGCGAGTTTTAGAACTGATGTTGATAGTGAGTGCTGTATCAGAATGTCTAAACGTAAGCATGGTTTTAATTTACTGAACTACTTCTCCAAACGACCAAAGCCAGGAACTAGTTATGATGCTGAACATGAAGGTAAGCGGCTTGCAGGGAATTGATAGATTTCTCATTTTTGTGTCAGCTACTATACTGTATTTCAAGTAATTGTCCATTTTTTATGTTGCTCTTCCGAGAAAAGTGCCTGTAAACACAAACAGTAGAGCACAGGGGACCCTTTTTTTTCTTTTTTTTTCTTTTTCATTTTTCTTTTTTCTTTCAAAAAGCCGGTAAGTATTAGGATTAAGCACCACTACTACCACTTCAATGGAGAGGGCAGACGTCTTTCTCGGAAGAGAATCGTCAAAACACGGACAACTTACATGAAACACAGTAAATCTGCAGTTCATGATGATGGATAGATCCGTGGCAGGAATGCAGGTTGGACAGAGGCACTTGTGATATCACGTGGCTCTAGTCACCAGAGAGCATACATTACTGTGCAATACAAAAACATTAATTCGCATTTCTAGACGAATAATTCCTACCACAGTGCAGGCACGACCCAATGATTGCGTGCATGTCTTCACAAGTATCTCGCGATGAGTAAACAACTGTTGCCCTGCGCACATTTTCCAGGAAATGGTCTGTGAGTACAGAACCCAGTTCCCAACTCACCCGTGCCCAAGAGCGTCACCAGCCGATAACCTGGCGGGGGGGGGGGGGAGGTGATATATGGAGCCATGGTTTAACAGTAGATTATGGCAGCGCAGACGGAATACTTGGAATGGAATAAGTGAAATCATTCGAGTTTCGATGTACGAGACTTGCTTGATCGTTCAAACCAATCAAGTGAGTGAACTTAAACCTTTGATTTCTTTGCATTTGGCTTTCGCTACATTTTTTTTTTAATATCTAGAGGGAGGCAACTGCCCTCCCTACCCCCCTTGGCTAAGGCCCTTGCCCGTGCCCGATATCGTGTCCCATCAGTCACAGAGTGAGTGTACTTCCTACGGCCTGTATTAAACCTGCGATATATGTGCCATACAGTCTTATCTAAGTTGTACATATAGGTAATGGATGTGTGGATGTGCCAGATAACTGTAGTAATAATGGCGTTACATACTGTTGTTGTAGTGACCCATACCGCAGTATAAGTAATTGTGCGATCGTTGTTAATAATTATCATTCTTAAATATACAAATGTTTAAAACAATTAAATATGAGTGCTTTTACAGCAATATGTATGACCAGAAGAAGTTTCTGTTCAAAATACCATCCATTATTTTTGGACGATTACAAAATTAATAAATTATGATTGATAATTAATTTAGCATTTTATCATAGAAACAGTTACTTATTTAACGCGGTAAGTTATTATTCAAAATTTTCGCCTCTGTGGACAGCTTTGTTCACTGTCACCTCACCGTAAATTCCCTTAATGACCAAGTTCGTCATTCCATTGTTGCCCATGATGTACGATCAGTCCCGAGCAACACGACTTGATCATTAACGTTAATTGGCAGTCATAATTCGTTTTTGGTGTATGCTATAACTTTACCCAGAGAAGGTGGTAATACAGACTCTTACATTATAGTTTAGTGGCAACGGCATATGGTGTTATGTATGTGTTACTGTGACAAAAAATTGATGGAGATTGAGAAACCAATAAAAGTTATAATAACAATTGCAAAAACACTTCTCCTGGAAGTAATAACTCTTATTATGGAATGAGTTATAAGTTATTATTTGTGTTTGAGTTATCTGTTCTGTAAATTATATCTGTTTATCTTAAGTCTTTCACTCTTTCGACAAAAAAAAAATGTGTGTCGGGAGGCCGGAGTACATGACAGAAGTGATAAGTTAAACTTCTATAAATAGCTAAACCAGTCGTACTAGCAATGTGACACACATTCTT
Source organism: Bacillus rossius redtenbacheri (assembly GCF_032445375.1). NCBI lineage: Eukaryota > Metazoa > Arthropoda > Insecta > Phasmatodea > Bacillidae > Bacillus > Bacillus rossius. Next base: position 22,016,825 of record NC_086330.1, on the reverse strand, counting down.
GATATGTTTTGGTTAATTAGTAATTGAGAAATTATATTTCAGACTCTCAAGAAGAGAAACTGATTGCTGAGGTAAATGAACAGACTGTAGTGAAGACTGTGGGAAGTGTGGAAGAAGATGAAGATGTCGTAGTTAGTGTTCAACAGTCGGACACATACGACATAGCTAATTTTGTAGACAATAAACTAACAAATAGTGAGAATAAGGACATCTTGATTAAACTGTGGTCACCGTCAGAAACCTTTACATACCCATCATCAGGTAACAGGAATTTAAAGTTTCAGCACAAGTGGTTGGTTGAATGGAAGTGGTTAACTTACTCAAAAAAAGTTGATGGAGCATTTTGCAAGTTTTGTGTTCTGTTCAACAAAAAATGTGTTGGTAAAGGAAGTCACCAAAACCTAGGGCAGTTGTGTTATGAAAAATTTTGTAACTGGAAAAAAGCAAAAGAACGTTTCAGTCAACACCAACTAAGTTCGTATCACCAGGAAAATGTTGAGACAGCCAGCATCATAATGATGATTGAGACAAAATAGCAAGATCCAGTTGATTTGCAACTAAATGAAGAAAAAAAGAAACAAATTTTGCAGAACAGAAGTAAATTAAAACCCATTATTGAGTCAGTGCTCTTCTGTGGAAGACAAGGTTTGAGTTTAAGAGGTCATCGGGATACTGGAAGAGTTGGAGATGATGATACTAAGGTAAATGAAGGAAATTTCAGAGAGCTGTTAAGATACAGGGCAAAATACGACGACAGCCTCCAGAAGTCATTATCTAACAGTAAAAACAATGCATTGTACACTAGTTGGAAAATTCAAAACGAAATTATTGAAATAAGCAACAGCATTATTCTTGATGTATTGGTAGCCAAGATTAATTTGTCATTTTTTTCTGTGCTGCTTGATGAAACGACAGACATTTCTTGTGTTGAGAAAATGTCCCTTTGCATTCGTTGTCTAGATTCTACAACATCTAATGTTGAGGAACTGTTTTTGCAGTTCATACCTCTTGAAGATGTCACAGGCAAAGGGATTGCATTTGCAATGATTGATAAGCTTAAGGCTCTTGGAGTAGATCAGAGCAAGGTGCGTGGTCAAGGATATGATGGAGCAGCTGCAATGAGTGGAAAATTCAATGGCGTACAGGCCCATTTTCAGTCTTTGTATCCACAGGCACTGTATGTTCATTGTGCTGCACACTCCTTAAACTTAGCTGTATCGAATTCCTGTGGTATTACAGCAATTAGAAATTGTTTGGGTACAATTGGTAAGTTGCATGACTTTTTTCACACCCCTAAAAGACAGGGTGTACTGGATGAATGTTTGAAAAAAGCAGAAGTTTGTTCTAGCCATGAAAGACTGAAACAGATGTGTGCCACTAGGTGGGTTGAAAGGTACAACTCTGTTGTAATTATTCTAGAGTTATATGATGGCATTGTTTTGGCTCTAGGAATAATTTCTGAATGGTCAGATAAAGATTCTGATAATGCTGCACACCAGTTAAATTGTACAGTAAAAAATGTTGATTTAATTGTTGCTCTGCATGTTATAAATCAGGTATTTTCCTACAGCAGCATTTTATGTAAGCTACTACAACAAAGAAATGTTGATTTGAAAAAGGCATGTGATCTTGCAGAGGATACACTACAGGAGATAAGAAATATCAGAGAAAATGCAGACGCTGAGTTCACCAAGTTATTTACTAATGTCGCAACAAAGGCTGAAAACTTTGATTTTCAAATGAACAAACCAAGGACAGTTGGCAAGCAAACGTTGAGATGCAATGTGGAAACTGATACTTCAGAGGACTATTATCGAGTCGCAATATTCATCCCGTTTTTAGATGCATTCATAAATAATTTGGAGGAGAGATTTACAAAACACAGGTTAATATTGACAGGATTCCAAACATTGTTGCCAACAGATCCCACCAAATTTTCTGAGGAAACATTGAATGACTTTCAGTCTTTGGTGATGTTCTACAAAAATGACTTGCATGGTACAACTGACGAACTAAAAATAGAGCTGAGGTTTTGGTACAGAGCTATTGCTAGGCTGAACAATGACGACAGGCCAAAGGATGCATTAAGTGCTCTGAAGCATTGTGATGAAAACATGCTACCGAACATTAGAATTTTGTTGCATATATTAGCAGTAATACCTGTGTCCACTGCTGAAAATGAAAGGACTTTTTCCACTCTGCGTAGACTGAAAAGTTATTTAGGAAGTTCTACTTCTGAAACAAGGTTAAATGGTTTATCTCTCCTGCATATATACAGGAACTTGACACCATCAGTTGACACAGTTTTGGACAAAATGGCGGAAAAATCAAGAAGAATGGATATTTGTTTAAAATAATAATATTGCCTTGTCGTGAATAATAGTTTTTAGTAGTGTTTTTTTTAATAGTGTACCACGAACATTTCATTCATTATGTCTGCAATATGTATCATCAACTGTATTTGACAGAACTGATGCAGCATTGTTAAATATGAGGCTTTTGTTTCCTGGAAGGACAGACGGAACTTTGGTATGTATTATACTAGATTAGATTTAGACGGAAAAAAAAAAGTGTATTCCTGAAAATTAGAGACTTCCAAAATTACTATAACCAGTAAAAGATTAATAATATATTACCTTTAAAGTGTGTAATGCGCGAACTTAACACATAGTGTAAACAATTGTAGTTACTTCATTTCGATATATATTTTTCCTTTCCTTTGGCTTCGGGCCTTCAGTAGTAAAGATTGGTGATCGCTGATCAGTGTTATTGTAGTATTACATTTGTAGTCTGCTACCGTGAATTACTTTAATTTTTTTTTACAAATTAGTTTGTGTTAGTACCTATATAAAAACTAAGAATTGTTTGTGCGCTAAGTTTATCTCAATTTTTGCATAATTTTGGACTGTATTTCTGCAGTTTTAACTAGACATTATATAAGACCCTGGGTTTGATAAAGGTATCTTTGTTTCATTCTTGTCTAAAACAAAATTTAGTACCGTACTAAAAATTATTCTTTTTTCTACCACAGTATATTTAATAATTTGATACAAAGACTTCTTAAATAGCACAAATTTTCACCTAGAAATCCAAATTTTCCCGGAGGACATCTTTATTTTTGAAACCGATGTTCCTTCATAAAAAAAACTTCAAACCCCCCCCCCAAAATAAATTCCTGGGTGCGCCTCTGCCTCTTTCCAACACGAAGTTAGTTCATTAATCCGTCCTAGCCTTTCTTCTCGATGGCAAGATAACAGGAGATAGATATAACCTAACATTTAAGGTATAGTGATGTATGGTAGGGGTGGTCATGCACGCACTACGGAATAGTTACTGCGTGAAGGCATTTTATATCTAGATGGTAGTCTGGGCAATGTTTGGCGAAGAGTAGTGTTTGCCTAAATAAGGGTTTAGGTGTTGGATATGCTAATCTTGTACCCTAATGGTATTCCTAGTGCACGATATGACACAGTCAATCCCTTATTTTTAGGGAACGGATTTCTGTGTCATATCCGTTGCCGATATGTTGCCCGAATTATGTGCATGCGCAGAACTCACTTTTTCGTTGATTTCCTCCAGATGGCGGACCCGAGTCTGGCACCATTAACCCGTATATAGCCACTCTTGTGAACATCTTAGGGACGCACCAAGCGTGCGGGTGTGCCTAATTAAACTATCCTGGAATACATTCTGTACACTTTAATGACCATAGCAATAAATAATAGCAACTAAAAAGGTACTTGAGGAATTTCGAATGGCGGTTCTATTTTTGTGCGATGGTGCTTCTATGTATAATATTTTTGCTGTAACAATAGTATCGATGGCTGCGAAACGTCCGCTAGAATGAGTTGAAACCAGTTTCTAGCCTTGCGTAGGGCACCGTTAATTAAAAGGGGCACCTATTCGATTCGGACACGTTCTGGAATATGGCCCACGTGTTAGGTTACGATTGTAACCTAACAAGGCAGATCTTATTCGCTACCTTAACCGAACGTCTTGGAACACCTCCCTTACTCGTAATAAACAACCATCATCCGAGGTGGTCAAGCACCGTTTCGCAATTTTTTGACTGTCGTGATCTGGGGATCGGTGAGGTTAAAAAGTGACTTCAACAAAGCCATATGCCATCTCTTGACTATTCCTTACTACATGCAAGCATCCTAGCACAGACGTTTTGTCTACAATATCTTCAAGCAAGCACGAACCAAGACTACCAGGATCAAACTTCTGTTTATAGACATCGTACCCTGATCACAGGCAGCTAAAATCCACTTGAACGTATTCCATCCTCTAAACAGAAACCATGCTCTAGTTGGCGTAGTATACAAACATTCCCCCTCTTGGGTTCGACTCAAAATTTCGGTGGATGGGGAGGCGGCGTGGTATGTTTAACGAGAAAGAAGGGGTTGAATAAGGGAGGGTTTCCTGCAAGTTTGTGTGGGAACACGGCCCGTGAGGGCGTTACGGGCGTTACATTCGGCAGCGAGCGTCGTAACAACCACCATCTGCCATCCCTCCTCACCCTCCCGCTCCACCTTTCCCGCAACCGAAACTTCCCAGACTGCCAACGGATCTTTTTTCTGAAAGTTGCGTGCTTTGACTGCCTGCCCCAGCTTCCTCCTGTTTCCCCTCCACCCTTTCCTTCTCCCTTCCCGTCCTTTAGTCCACCCGCGGACTTTTACGCCCTCCGTTCCTCCCCCCTCAATTCTTTGCATAATCTAATTTCTGCACGCCCCTCCGTCTTTTTCCTTCCTCGCCTTTGAACGATCCCGAAATTGCCTCTGCCGCCGCGATTACGACTCGGCGAATTTCGTAGTTACAAATAACTTCTGGTTTTCGTTAAGCCCCGCGCCTCGGCGTCTCAGCCAAGAATGAAAGCGGCGTACGCCCGTAAAGTTAAAAAACAAAAAAACAAAAATGAACAGCGACGTAAAATGTTTATAGCGGAGCAAGGAATTTATAAGCTTTTAGCTGGAAGTATTTTCACTTGTAAATTAAAAGGAGATGCATCCAGTTTGTAGGTAAATTTGTTGCAAAATTATTTCAGTTAGGAAATTTTATTGAGTCTTTAAAAAATGAAAGTATTAACTTCCTGGTGCATTAAAGCGCCATAAAATTACAAAATATAAGCTTCTGCGCTGGCATTCCATGAGTTGTATAAGTTAATTGAAAATAATTTGACTGTATAAGTATTTGGACGAAATAAGTATAGTTAAATGTGAGGTGTTATGTGATACGGTGATAGACCAAGGAACCTCCAACACTATAGCGGGCTCAGAACCTTCCTCTTAATTAAGAAATCGGTGCTCATGACATAGGCCGGTATTCAAAACACAAAATTAAGGGTTTAGGTGTTAAATATGCTACAGATGTTCCCTAACCGTATTCCTAGGGCACGATAGGACACGGCCAGTCCATTATTTTTAAGGAACAGATTTTTGTGTCGTATCCGTTGCCGATTTGTTGCCCAAATTCCGCGCATGCGCAGAGCTGACTCTTTCGTGGATTTTATCCAGATGGCGGACCCGCGTCTGGTGCCATTAACTCGTTTATATTAATTTTTTTGATTTTCGGGGTACGTATCAAGCGTGTTGGTGTGCCTAATGAAACTTCATGATAGCGAAACTATCATGAAACACATTTTGTACACTTTAATGGTCATAACAAGTAATAAGTATATTTTTAAAAGTACGTTTGAATATTAGAGAGGCCGTTAAATATTTGTGTAATGGTGCTGCTATCTCTAGTATTATTGCGGTAACAGCTGTATCGAATGCGTTGGAACCAGTTTATAGCCTCTCGCAGGGCACCGTTTATTTAAACGGTTGTCGATTTGTTTCTTTACTGAGATTCGGTTTGGTCACGACCTGGAATACGGCCAGCGAGTTATGTCACGGTTGTATCCCAACAAGGCAGTGCTTATTCGCTACCTTACCCGAACGTCTTGGAATACCGCCCTTAGAAGTAATGTAGGGGATCCGGATTTGAATTCACGGCCCTTTCCGCATGAGCATGACGCATAAAAATATATGTACACATAAAATATAACATGATATTATTTTAATATTGTGAACAAAAAAAATAAAAAAAATATTTTTCTCCAAGAAATATGTAACGAAGCGGCTATACCATCACATGAAAATTTTTGACATCTTATCTCATCCTATTATATAGATGGGAAATGATAGATATGCAGAGATAGGAGACTCTTTAACATATTTTGTAATACAATTTTATACAGTTTACTACACCACCATATTTATGCTCCAGAAATTTGTGATGGATATAATATGTCAGTACTCAATAATTGACAATTCTTTGCATTATTTTTTGTTTATTTTGTGTGTAACTTTTTCTTGGCTTCTGGGTTGATACAATGCCCACGAAAATGATGTGGCCAACGTTTCGGCTTGCCTTGTTTCAGCCATCCTCAGGTGGATAGCTGCCACGAGGCATGCGAGATGTCAGGCATATAATTTTCAGTAACGTGACAAACCCAGACGCCACGAAAGACTGGCCACGGAAGCTACACCTTAGATTAAAATTTGTGTGCCTCGTGTCATACGAGGTACGTTCCAAAAGTAATGAGAGTGATTTCAAAGAAGAATATTTATTGGAAAAATTACAATTAAATTTTATCTCTATCAAAGTATAATCATTGAAAAGTTATACAGTGCTTCTAATGATTTTTCCACTCTTCACAGCAATGGGCGAATTCATTTTCTGTTAAGTCTTGCGTAGGGTGCTCGTCACAGCTTGTCCCTGATTGTCCCTAAATGAATTCCCTTGAGATGCGATTTCAGCTTGGGAGAAAGATTAAAGTCGCAGGGAGCCAGATCTGGACTGCAGGGTGGCTGACGTTGTGTCGGTACGTTTATTATGCGACAAAAATTCGCGTATGGACCGGGCAGTGTTGCAAAGTGTGTTGTCTTCAAGAAGCGCGCGTGGGAAGTTTACGCGTGGAAACGATGTTGATTTATTTTTCACACAAAAGGAGTTTCTCACAAACAGTTCGTAGGCCTACATCAAGGAACCGCGATCAACCAGACTTTTTATCGACAAATCCTTGAACGATTGCAGAAGAGAGTTTTGAGTGTGAGGCCGGAGATAGCCTCTACATGGATCCTACTTCCTTCAGAAAAACTTACCAACAATTCCCCAGCCAATATACCTACAGTAAAGATACTTTTCTTCTTTTTTTTCCAAGCTGAAATTTCATCTCCAGGGGACTCATTTCGGGACATCCAAACAAGCACTCTCCACAAGACGCAACAGAAAATAACTTCACCCATTATTGCTGTGACGGGTGGAAAAATCTCTGGAAAACCGCTGTATATGTTCTTGAGGTTCATAATTCGTTGGAGATATTGTTGAATTGTAATTTTGTTTTCAATAAATATGCATTTACTTTAAAAATCACTCTCATTAATTTAGGAAAACACCTCGCACATAATCCTTTTTTTTTTCAATGGCAAATAAGTTGCCGCAAATGGACGATGTGTATAATGTTTGTGGTGTTCGCAGGCTTTCACAGTCATTGTCTGAAGTAGCTTGGCTTCTGGGTTGTAGCCGTGTCCTTGTCAAATAATTCACCAACGTTTCGTTCGACATTGCAGTCGCCATCATCAGGGAAGCAGTCACCTGTTTCGGTCGACATTGCAGTCGCCATCATCAGGGGGGCAGTCACCTGTTTCGGTCGACATTGTAGTCGCCATCATCAGGAGAGCAGTCACCTGTTTCGGGCGACATTGCAGTCGCCATCATCAGGGAGCAAGCAGTTACCTGTTTCGGTAGACATTGCAGTCGCCATCATCAGGGGGGCAGTCACAAGTTTCGGTCGACATTGCAGTCGCCATCATCAGGGGGGCAGTCACCTGTTTCGGTCGACATTGTAGTCGCCATCATCAGGAGAGCAGTCACCTGTTTCGGGCGACATTGCAGTCGCCATCATCAGGGAGCAAGCAGTTACCTGTTTCGGTAGACATTGCAGTCGCCATCATCAGGGGGGCAGTCACAAGTTTCGGTCGACATTGCAGTCACCATCATCAGGGAGCAGTTAGTTACCTACTGAGGTTCTTACCAGTTGTCCTGCCTTTATATTCCATGGAATCCACTCTTTAGAAATCCTCAAAACATACATAGTTCTACAGCCATCATCAGACAGCAATTTATTTTCAGGTCTAAACATATTTTTTGCTTTTATCCTGTTTGGCAAAACAGCCCAGCCAACCAGAAGAAAGGAAGGCTCCGATTGTCCCACAGCGGCAGCCAATCAGGAAGCACCTTCTCCTCAGGTGAGAGTAGGTATATTAAGGCAGGACAACTGGTAAGAATCTCAGTAGGTGAGTGCTCCCTGATGATGGCGACTGCAATGTCGACCTCGGTGAGTTATTCGCCGAGGACACGGCTACAACCCAGAAGCCAAGCTACTTCGATGTTTGAGGGGGTTGAATGGGGTTGGTGGGAGATGGGAGACCGGCCGCCAACCCGCCCCTGTGCTCGTGCCGTGCGCAGGCTACTCCTGGGGGACGCCGAGCCGCGACTGGCGCGAGCCCCAGGACGACTCCCCCCCGCCGGAGTTCCGGCCCGCCGACGCCAGCGTCACGGCGCTGCTGGGCGAGACGGCCTACCTGCCGTGCGAGGTGGCCAACCTGGGCGACCGAGTGGCGAGTACTATACCAACACTGCGATAAAAACAAAACATTGGTTGTCTGTAAAGTCGGTTTACGGACGATAGTTTAACGTGACAACGTCATAATAAAACATTGATGAAATTATTACACACTTTTATGAATAAAATTGAATAATTTTTATTGAATTATCACTATTTTGTATGGATAAAATGGAGTGAAATGAAGTCCACAATTTAATTGATGAATTTACTTTTATTTGCACTCATTAATTAAAATATGTTTATTACTTTAACGAAGAGATTATTTTAACTATAACTTTTATAAGCGTTCGCTATTTAACTTCTTCCAATCTGTGTTATTCTGTTAGGATAGGACGATGATAGGAAAATTAGGAAACGAATGGGAGTGTTTCAAGTTTAATGTGCCTCGAAAAAAGTCAAATCGATGGTTGTTCCAATCGAGTGGAAGAGAGATCGATGCGGCGCAAGCGTACAATGAGAGTAACGGGACACAGCGTAACGGGACAATGTGCGTAACGGCACACTTTTTCGTGCGTGCAGCCGGCGTTCATCGATTTATTAGACGTTGTCACGTCAAAAAATTACATTTACCGTAACCAACTCCTGCAGCTGAGATCTACTGAAGGCGTGGTTTTGGATACTTATGGAGGGTGGGGGAAACCCCTCCCCCAAAAAATCCTGGAGTGTAATAACGTCTTATCTATGTTAAAAAAATGATTTTGTCCCGCCATCTTGGACTTTTCTCAATTTTTTCTATAATTCTATTTTAACTCTATTTATCCCAGTTTTTTTTTTTGGCATGTCAAGGCATAAATCATATTTCACAGACCGTCTATAACTTTTTGCGACCACAGTGTTTACTAACAGGCTCTAGTCTGCAAGCGACGCGTGGAAATAACTAATTATTTCACGCTGCAGACTACAAGCAGTCACACCAGTTCACAAGTTTTGACTTCAACAAGTAGCCAAAGCTAGGTCATATACTTATGCTATGTAAGGCCAAAATATTTTGAGCACGGGAGCTTTATTTCAAGCGGTATCAAAATATTTGAAATTGCAAGATGGCGAGGCCTAATACCCTTTAAGGAAAATTCTTTTAGTATTGTAACCATTGAAGCATGTTAACATGTTTGTTATTATTTTTATTATTATCATGTTTTAGCTTCATGTATATTTTGTTATATAACTAAGAATATGTATAAATTTTGTCTTTAATGCATGGTAATAGTGAGTGCGATGACCCAGAAATACGCTACAAGTAACTAGGTGTCAGCGATATTTGTTATGTTAGTCTTCTTTATCAAAATTAATTCATATATATTGTTCTGTCTATGACCGATTCAGCATATGGGCGCTATTAGCTAGAGTCTTTAAGTTTTGCATTCTCGTCAGGTAAAGAAAGAGTTTGTTGATTTATTCCTCCTAGTTGGTTGGTATGTTTCGCTGGGGCGGACATTTTTTTTTTGGTTGTTTGATAGTGATAAAAAAAGGAGAGACTGGAAATTTGGATCGGCTAAGCGAGCGGAATTCCCCCGTGCGTTCTGCAGTTCCTGGATGCGGGAATTGAGCGCAGAGTACCAGAAGAGACGCTGCGATCGCATATTTAGCTAGCTTTTCTGTCAGTATTCAGTAAAGACAGTCCGACTTTACCCCAAACGGGCTATAGGGAATCGTAATCTGCATTTGTGTGCTTCAAGACGACCGATCTTCTGCATGCAGCGATTCCTGTCGACGCTGGTGAGATACAACCAATATACAGACTTTTCAGCCCATCCTGAAAGATGACCAGAAGAGTGGTCTTCAGTAGTATTCCTCCTGGGTCGTAGTTAGTTTTTTTTTGTTCTGCAGCAAGACTGTACGAGTATCCTGAAGAGGTCGAGGACGAGACCAGAAGTCTTGGGAGAACGATGTCTCCTTTGTGCCTCCCCTGAACTAAGCCGGAGCATATTTATTCAAAAATTAAAAATATTAATCAATTTAGAGTCTCACGTACTTACAATTAAATGATGAAAAATTCATCAGTATCAATGGGTCATCGAGATAGGTAAATTTGCATGTAATTTGATTTAAAATAATTATTTACTTTTTCTGTTTATTTGCTATAATATGTCTACTTAATGGATTATTAATTAAAAGTTGTCATAAATTTACTCTAAGATTATTTGAGAATAAATATAATAAATACCATTACATTTATTATTTAATTAGATGATTTTCTTTTGAGACCTAATTATTATCAACTAACCAATGTTACATAGATCCCACATATTTACTTTTATTTAATATCAGTTCAATCACACGATAGAATATTACAGTATTATCAAGTTATCCGTGTTTTGCATGCTACTAATCCTATAACTAGGGGATGACCTTTGTCTATTACTCCCACGCTCAAAACCCTTGGGCCTAAGATTCTCGCCCCCCCCCCCCCCCTTACACTAACTAGTTTACTGTAAATCCTACATATTTGGATAATGGTACATTTTAAATTTTTTTTATTATTTAGTCAATCAAGAATACTGATTACAAATCGTTAAAGGATGTTATTAAATTTAATGACGTCTACGTAAATCATGTGAGTATCTTACTTTCTGCTTGAAATCACAAGAATAATCTGGGAGTCCTCAAATAAAACTAAACCTTCATAAACTTCTCAAGTTGCCAGAAAGGTAACAAATCTTCCTTCACGTGCACTTTAACTCTGTTTACAACGAACCACAGAACTCGAAGGTGGAAGTATGACGTAATTTCCACGAAGATCTAGTTGTCTGGAACTGCGGAGAACCCTTCGTTTATTTCAAGCGCATTCTTCGTTAAAAAGGGCGTAAATTTACTGTAGATTCTAACAATGTTTTAGCACACGTGCTTACTGAAAAAAATATTAGATATACAATTGTCTAATAGTATTGGCTTAGAATGTGGTAAAGGAACAGGCCCCCCTACCATCCAACTTCGGGCTCCGTTTCGGTGCTGTGTCGGTTCATGCACTGTAAAAACGTTTTGTAAATTGAACGGAAATATTAATACAAAAATAAAGATATTTGTAAATTTATACATTTTCATGAAAAAAACTGTATCACTACAAAATAGTGTTCGCAGTAAAATTTGGTTCGTATTCGTGCCTGGCCATTTATGATTTGTGTTGTCCCAGTACCTCGAATAGTTTAAGTTATTTGTAAACCGTTCCCTGAATAACATTACAGTATAACTGCGCACATTAAGGGGCCCGCCTCGTCAGGGGTGTATGTGCGTTAGTGAGGCGGGATGATAAGCGCGACGCTTGCTGGTACTTCCAGCGCGGTATAGCCTCTAAGCGCAAGTCTCTGAACTGGCGCGCATTCGTCTCGTCGTCACAGGATAACTGTGAAATTTGAGCGGTGACCGTTAAATTATATGGCGGAGAAATGAAGATAAAGGTGTTATGCAAGCCCTTTAAGTGCTTTCAAGAATCTGTACTGATTGTTTTATGCCTAAAAATTACTCTGAAAACACGCGTTTTAGCCATTTTAACGCTTCTAAAAATACAGTTTAAAAACTTAATCCTAAATTAAAAGTACTTTTCGGCCCTCAGCGAACTCTTAAATGCTATTCGCAAATAGGCCCCACTCGAATATCTTGAGTAGTTTTGAAATCGCGTTGTTTTTCCTGAAGCTCTGCACACCGTATGCGTGTCCAGGTAGGCGGGCCCCTTAATAATCATAATAAAACAAATTAAATATAACTACTAAATACGCGATGTATACAATTGGTTTTTTAAAAAGATATCGCTTGAATGAAACGTCAATTAAAATTTAAACTTAGGCGCAAATTTTCGTATGAAATACTCAGTTTTATCTCGAAAAAATATATGTCGTATATTTTCAAAAATAACCAATTAGCTGTGTAGCTATGTTGATAAGTACTCATGTGTTGTACAAGTAACAATATGGTTCTTGCAGCATTACAAACTATTTCTTGGGAAATGGTGTCCAAAGGAATTTTTTTTCTGTACAGTATGTTTTGAGCGGTCGAGTTGCATTGTCCTGTCACAATATCACTTGTCCCTCAATCAACGAAGACTGAATGCAGCGCTTGGTGAGATTAATAGTCTCGAGACTGATAACCAATTATACAGATAATATTAATGTAACTTAAATATTAAAATATAAAAAATATTATTACATTATATTTAAAAAAAATTCTTGGACAGCAGTAAGACACAAGATTAAAACAACACATAATGTGACTTGATGAGCGACAGTATTTCAGTGATCGTTTACTCGTGCTAAAAAATGAAATTATTAGCGATATGAGGTTAGAAGCCTTATTTTTTGACTACTAAATGAGATCTAACCTGCCACCACCAAGGTTCATCTTTACATTAAATTTTCATCAATTATCATTCAAATCAGTTCAGATGATTTTCTTTGACTTTGATGGTTGACACTATTGTGACAAGCTTTGAGTTTTAGAATTAAAAGTTATTATAAAATTATAACTTTTTGCTTATTTGGAAAGAAAAAATACTGTTTCAAGCATACTACAATTTTATTTTATCTTCCCGGTTATATAGACGATCAGTAAGTATGTAAAGCTTTTGTGTTGTGTTTAGGTAAGAATCAACCACAAAGCTGAAATTATTATAATACTACAAAAAATTCATAAATTAAACATCATGTTAAAATAATTTATTCCTTGGATATGCTAAGGTAATTATTATTTAAATATGTAAATTTTTGTATATTTCGTTAAATTTTGAAGTTTGCTGTAAAGTTATGGCATTAAAAAAATTACGAATATGTAGGTTAAAAGACATTTTCAGTACCATTTTAGTTGACATTGGTTTTCTATGGTAGTTTCTCCAAACAAATTTGCAAACAGTTGCATTTGAGTGAATCTTTAGTATACAAAAAGTCCATAAAAGAATGTTCATAAAAGAATGTCCATAAAATAATGTCCTCTTATAAATTTTAATAATATTAACTTTAAGCATTGTATAGTTTTGGTTCAAGGTCACAATTAAAGAGTAACTGAAACAGTTTTAGAAAAGTGCATGCGCGAGTACTGCTTTGTTGTTTTTTTCTCACTTGCAGCGCAAAGGAATGGCCCTTTCCCCAATCAGTAGAGGATGAACCTTAAACTTTATTTGGCAACATGATGGAGTCTTACCCCATTGGAATCTCTTTGTACTAGAATGGTTGAATATCGATGTCCAAAACCGTTGGATTGGTCGTAATGCTCGAGACGACAGAGCTCATTTTTGCTGGCTGCACGTTCACATCACATAACGCCATGCGAATTTTTTCTTTGGGGCTTTATAAAAGATTGTGTCTACGTTCCAGCAGTGTTAATTGCCAGAGTTGAGGAACAGAATTGAATAGGCCATTGCTTCCATTATTACGGACGTGTTAACTAAAGTTTGTGAAGAATTAGACTTTAGGTTTGATGTGTGTTGTATAATTAAAAGTGCACATATGAGACATTTGTAGGGTAAAAAAAAAAGGTTAGTTTACCTTCAATTCAAGGCATGATTTGTTGTCTAAATTGAACTGTTATTGAAAGTGGGATATTCTTTTATGAACGTTCTATATTATATGTATGTCATTTTAATAAAGGGCGCGCCTTTGTTTGAAGCCCAAAAGTGTTGTTTAAGCCCGGAGCGAAAAAAAAGAGAGAAAAGATTTTTTTAAAAAAATTCAATTTACGCTCCGGAGCAGAAGCGGGTCTGGCTTTGCGCGTGAGGCATCCCGCATGTCCCCAGGGCCGGACCCGATGACCGCAGAGCCAGATACGCCAAGTTGGTGCAAATGGGCGCAACTCGCCCCCACCGTCCCCCCTCCGCCCGCCCCTCTAGCGCGCAGCGCGGTCTGGACCAGGGAGGCACGCAATTTATCGCGACAATAAAGTTTTTATTCCATAAACAACACCCGCGGGCATATTGGCGCGGTGCCCCTGTGAAGGGTTTTCGACACGGGCGGAAAGGGCGATGAAAAAAAAGGGGGAGGGGGAAGAGAAAGAGTGTGCGGGTGAGGAGAAGACCAGGTAATACCGTTGTAACTCCAGCACTGGAACCCTCCACACTTTTTTTCTTTTTTCTCTTCACTCATCCCTCCTCTCCATGCATGAAACTGTAATGTCACGTCACTCAATCCCTTATAAAATATTATATAGTTTTAAATAATTGATTTACAATACCCAATGAATATTTCTACGCACTTAAATTTTGGATCACTGAATCTTATAATTCAAATACACACCATGATTTCTAATTCTTTTTTTTTGGTTAATTTTATTTAAGGAATATTCCTAAAATTTTAAACTGATTCCTTCCTTACGGTTTTTGGTTCAGCCACACATATTTTAAATAGATATTCACAGCGCAAATCACAGGTGTGAAAAGGTGCGCAAATCTTCTTAACTATGTCACTTGCGCGACTTTTTACACCCAAGATATTATACAAACAATAAGTGAATGTCTGTTAAAAAGTATTTGTAGCAGAACAAAAACTTCAAGGGAGGTATAGAAATAAAATTCCTTAAATAGCCCTTAAATAAAAGTAATGGAATAAAAACGAATAATTCAATATTGCGTGTGAGATCGAAATGCAAATATTGGACCCGCATTTAGTAGAATTAGACACATTTTCCGAGACGTAACAAATGATTAATGAATACGAACTATCCACGCAAAATGAGCATCAGTTTTATTTTTATAAGAGCATTTGTCACGTAATATGTGCTAAAGTTGACATTCCTCCAACATAGTAACATGGGTAGCCGGTTCCTGTCACTACAAAGCGTCGCATAATGTTCCTTTAAGAACAATAACAGTCAAGTGAAGTTATTCGCAGACACTGCTGGCAGAAGAACAGAGGCAGAAAGAATCGTCAGACCATTTCATTTGAACAATTATTCGCGGGAGCGATTACACTGAGCGCGCGGCGCGCACCCAGTTTGTTGCGTGAGGCTCATTTACACTAAGCGCGCAATGCCTCGTACTGCCATCCACACACTGTGTCGCGGAGGAAGTGTACAAAAACGTACCAGCTGTTATGCCAAAAAAAAATTTTGAGTTTCAAATTACTATGAAAGTTCATGCAATCTGTTGAATTGCAAAACTTACTGAACTGGTTTCTAATAAAAAATGAGCACCACGGCAAACAAAGTTAGCTCCATGTCTCAGCCCTCGCAAGCTTGAAACACTTCTTCATTGCAGAATAGAAACCAGTTGTCCGTTCCGGCAAACAAATGAATGCTGGACCGATCTTACTTCACTCGGCGCGGAGTCGTGGTCGTGCAGAAAGTCCAGTTCACAGCAGACGTCGCAAGCCCCACTCTCGGACGTGTGTTATGCACTAAAGTCTCACGATGAAGTCCTCATGCGCCGCGCAGTGACGATAGTAGTATACGAATGTTCCTCCGAAAACAGGCTTCAGGCTGTGGAGCGGGGAGCCGAGCCACATCTCTGACGTCACGTCCATCTCTGACGTCACGGCGGCCATCTTGGATGACCTTGACCTTGACATTTGACCTTGGCCTGGAATTTGATCCTCAAAAATCGCCAAAAATGACCAAAATTGGGCAAAAATTGCCCAAAATTCCTCAAAAATCGCCATAATTTCAAGTTTTTTGAAAAAAATTTCCGCCAAAAAATCTCAAATAATTCCACAGTTCAAAAATTAGGATTTTGAAAATCCTCAAAAGTCGCTTTGCCCTAGAAAAAACGAAAACTCCTAAAAGCGGCTTAAAACTCCTAAGAGCTAGCCGCTTATAAGCCGCCGACCTTGAAAATAAGGATGTCATGGCAGCCATATTGGATGATGACGTCACCGTTGCAAATTTTGTTACGGCCGCCATCTTTAACTTTTTTATTTATTATCCGGTTTTAATGAAAAAAAAATTAAAAATTATAAAAAAATCCATTTAATAAAATTTTAATAAAAGATTTATAAAAATTATATTTTTACGACACGGAGTTCGGAGTCCTCGGTTCGAACCCGGTGAGGGCAAAAAAAAATTAAAAATGGCGACCGATCCTTCCCCCCGTGGTGGGTGCTAGCAGACTGACTCCCATCACTTTTTTTCAAAGCATATAGATCGTCATCTAGTATGACGTCATGTCCGCCATCTTGTCTTTGATGCTGGAAGCCATCATCAATGTATCGTCGGCGAGAGTGCGCTGACGCCATGTTAGTTTAGTTCTTATCCGCTAGAGTGCAGTAATCATTTATTACTGTGACACCCGCCATCTTGAAATTTGGCCGCCATCTTGAAAATCCGTAATTATTTAGCTAGAAATTCGGGAAAAGTTCCAAAATTCATTAAATAAATCACTCATTAATTTACATATTGATTCGATCCGCTCCTGTCCTTGGTTCTATCCCTGGCCGATACAAAAAAAATTAAATATAACATCAATTTAACATAATAGTAACAGGTTCGAGGAATTAAACACCGCAAGTTCTTTTACAAACAGAATATTTATTACATAATTTCTATTCTACTACAGGACCACTTAAGAAAGCTAGCAAATTTATCATCAATCATTTAGTTCCGCATCGGTGTGAAATGACTAATTCTTAGCTCCAATCGGTTTATACTAGACAGAGTCCAACCAGAACCTTTACTGACATAGTTCTCCTCTTCTTGACAGAGTTTCTGGATACCGTGTTTAACAGTTTGCTTCACATCGTTAGAACTGTAAATTACTGTAGCCGATGTCTTGAATGCACACTTTTTCACTTTGTCATCTAACGGATATGGCTTTCCATATAGACAGTCCAACCACAAGTTATATTTTAATGGTCCGTTTGTTGCTACGTCATCAGTAAGCTGATTGATTATGTCCTGTCTGATATCATCAAGAAAAGTACAAATGTCCTTCGACTCACCGAACGTATTTAGATAATAGTAGTCTTTCAACGTTCCACGAAATGCAGTCTGCGCCAAGTAGAAGCCATTATCGTTCACTTGTAATGCTCCGAACACAGTCTTAGGTTTAGGTCCATGTTCAGACGTCATAGCAATCGGTTGCTGCGCATCTGTTTTTTTGATTGTACGCTCACGAGCCTTCAATCTAAAGCGAGGAGTCGAAATGTCTGCAGGTAGTTCAGCAGTAGGCACACGGACTTCACCTTTACATATTTTCGCATGTCGTCGCAAACTATCAATTCGAGTAAACCATTCATGACAATCATCACATCGAAACTTTATACGAGAAGGATTCTTTTTACATTTGCTCCGCTCATGTCTTCGTGCATCATGGGAAAATGTGAACGACATATCACAGTAGCTGCAAGGATACCGTGCTGATGTAGACGAACCTTTCAGACTCGATCCAGATATGGACGTTGCAACAGTAGTACCATTTCCAGGCATACTCTTATGAACATCGACGCATCGCTGTTGCACCGAAACCTTTTCTTTCTGCCGCACAGCAGGACCTTTACATGTCTTCATGTGCGTTTTCATATTATCTTTTCTGGCAAACTGCTTATGACATTTCTCACAAACAAACATTTTACGATATAGGTTCTTGGCACATTCTCTCTTCTCATGCCGTCGAGCATTGCTGCTGTTTGAGAAAATCTTGTCACAGTAACAGCACCGATGTTCATTAGTTGTTGTCGATTCGGCATCCATTGAAGTCTCCATCGAGGGCGAAACGAAGTTCGTCGAGTTTTCCTGCACAGCCAGCACTACCGGGATTAAAGTCTCTTCTGCTGGTGGTATCGCGTCTGTTGAAATCTCCTCCAGTGTTGTCGACGTGGTTGTCAACAGAATCTGCTCCTTCTCCGTCGTAGCTGTCGTAAAGGTTCCCGTAGACGATGGTACAACCTCCATCGAGTTCGACGTTAAAGTCGGTAAAGATGCCATCGAGTTCGCAAGAACAGGTAATTACGTGATTAATGCACCAGAAGAAATAAACTAGGTGATCCTTACACCGCCGACGTCAGTAACAAACTGAGCGCCCTGCTGTCTACGACTCGCTTATATACATGCACCGTATGGAATAATACGCTAGTCAAATCAAGAAACATCTACAATAATACTAGAGTCAAAACAACATTAAAAATAGAAGGACCATCAACAAAAAGGAAGCACATTCTGGAAGCACAATAAAAAAAAGGCAGCACATTTGGAAGCACCGACAACGAAAAGGCAGCACATTTGGAAGCACCGACATCTAAAAGACAGCACCGCCATCGAAAAGGCAGCACATTTTGGAAGCACCGACAACGAAAAGGCAGCACCGTCATCGTAAAGGCACGGACCGCAAGTCCGGGTCATGTCAATATCAGACATATAGACCATGAACTCAGTACACGCAGGAAAAACGGAACGTACACGCAGGAAAACGGAAGGTACACGCAGGAAAACGGAATTTACACACAGGAAAACAGAACGTACACGCAGGAAAACGGAACGTACACGCAGGAAAACGGAACGTACACGCAGGAAAATGGAACGTACACGCAGGAAAACGGAACGTACACACAGGAAACGGAACGTACACGCAGGAAACGGAATGATCACAGGCTCCAAAATTCATTGGCTCCAATATTCATTGACTCCAATATTCATTGACTCCAATATTCATTTACTCCAATATTCAATGGCTCCAATATTCATTAGCTCCAATATTCATTGGCTCCAATATTCATTGGCTCCAAAATTCATTGGCTCCAATATTCATTGACTCCAATATTCATTGGCTCCAATATTCACTGACTCCAATATTCATTGGCTCCAATATTCATTTACTTCAATATACATTGACTCCAATATTCATTGGCTTCAATATTCATTGGCTCCATCAGTCATTGTCACCAACAGTCTTTTGGTTCCAAAAGTCTTTTGGCTCTAAATATATTTGGCTAGAATTCTTCGAGTCTAAGAGACTATAAAGCCACATGGCTACGAGTCTAAAATGATCTAGATATTTACGAGTTATACACGGCTTGCGAGGCTAGAGCTACGAAGCTTCTAGTTCACAAGTTTACGTGACTGCGAGGATTCAGGACTACAAGTCTACATGAGTACTTGACTACGAAGCTACTCGTCTACAAGGCTCCAATTGCAGCATCTGTCTTCGTCAGAATTTTCTCTCTTGCTCCAACTGCACCACCACCATTATGTTATAAGATTACATGGATACTTGCTTACGTAGCTTCAAGTCTACGAGGCTCCAATGCATCATGACTACGCGACTTCAAGCAATGAGGTTACGAGACTACGTGAATACGAATCTTCAAGTTTACGAGACTGCGAGGCTACAGAGATACAAAGCCTCTAGAAAAAGAGTTTACGTGACTGCGAGGATAGAGGTCATCAAGTCTACATGAGTACTTGACTACGAAGCTACTCATCTACAAGGCTCCAGTTGACGTATCTGTCTTCGACGGAATTTTCTCTTTTGTTCCAACTGCACCAACAGCATTATGTTATAAGATTACATGGATACTTGCCTACGTAGCTTCAAGTCTACGAGGCTCCATTACATCATGTCAACGCGACTACGAGCCATGAGGTTACGAGACTACGTGACTACGAATCTTCAAGTTGACGAGACTGCGAGGCTACAGAGCTACGAAGCCTCTAGAAAACGAGTTTACGTGTCTGCATGGATACAGGAATACAAGTATGCATGAGTTCTTGACTACGAAGCTACTCGTCTACAAGGCTCCAATTACTACATTTGTCTTCGACGGAATTTTCTCTTTTGATACATCTGCTCCATCAGCATTTTGTTATAAGATTACAAGGCTACTTGCTTACGTAGCTTCAAGTCTACAAGGCTCCAATGCATCATGACTACGAGACTACGTGCCATGAGGTTACGTGACTATGCGATTGCAAGTCTTCAAGGTTACGTGATCGCGAGGCTATAGGACTACCAAGCTTCCAGAACGTATGGTTACGAGACTATATGACTAATTAGCGGCGCGGCTACGAAACTTCATGTCTCTAACTGACTACAATATCACTATTCAGTGGTGAGAGTTAATTTATCTCATGCAAAGGTACTTGCTGCAAGTAGTTCCGCTTTTCAACATCAGATGACGTCACGTGTTGCTTGCAGGTAAATAATATTTATTTCTTATATGCGGGATGCTCACTATCGATCGCATAAGAAGGATGGCTTCGTTAGTCTCCAAGGAGAAGGAAGTTCGTCCTTCCTGCTAGTGCTTCTCAGATTTCTCACGGTCCGACATCTTGGATTGCGACGTTACGGCGACCATCTTTGATGGGTGTGACCTTGACCTTTGACCGAAACCACAGGAATGATCGCAAGCACTCGGATTAATCATCAAAATATTGATAAGAATAATCAGGAGCACACGGAGAAAACCATCACAATATTGATAAGAATTATCAGAAGCACACGGAGAAAAACGACACATGTTTTCTTTGATATCATAAAATTACAGGAAAAAAAAAATTAAAAAATACATAAACTGATTCTGCTAGCTTGTAAACTTATCATTGTTGAGCAAAGATAGAGTTTTAGTACAAGCCAGACCATACGTTCTGGAAGCTTGGTAGTCCTATAGCCTCGCGATCACGTAACCTTGAAGACTTGCAATCGCATAGTCACGTAACCTCATGGCACGTAGTCTCGTAGTCATGATGCATTGGAGCCTTGTAGACTTGAAGCTACGTAAGCAAGTAGCCTTGTAATCTTATAACAAAATGCTGATGGAGCAGATGTATCAAAAGAGAAAATTCCGTCGAAGACAAATGTAGTAATTGGAGCCTTGTAGACGAGTAGCTTCGTAGTCAAGAACTCATGCATACTTGTATTCCTGTATCCATGCAGACACGTAAACTCGTTTTCTAGAGGCTTCGTAGCTCTGTAGCCTCGCAGTCTCGTCAACTTGAAGATTCGTAGTCACGTAGTCTCGTAACCTCATGGCTCGTAGTCGCGTTGACATGATGTAATGGAGCCTCGTAGACTTAAAGCTACGTAGGCAAGTATCCATGTAATCTTATAACATAATGCTGTTGGTGCAGTTGGAACAAAAGAGAAAATTCCGTCGAAGACAGATACGTCAACTGGAGCCTTTTAGATGAGTAGCTTCGTAGTCAAGTACTCATGTAGACTTGATGACCTCTATCCTCGCAGTCACGTAAACTCTTTTTCTAGAGGCTTCGTATCTCTGTAGCCTCGCAGTCTCGTAAACTTGAAGATTCGTATTCACGAAGTCTCGTAACCTCATTGCTTGAAGTCGCGTAGTCATGATGCATTGGAGCCTCGTAGACTTGAAGCTACGTAAGCAAGTATCCATGTAATCTTATAACATAATGGTGGTGGTGCAGTTGGAGCAAGAGAGAAAATTCTGACGAAGACAGATGCTGCAATTGGAGCCTTGTAGACGAGTAGCTTCGTAGTCAAGTACTCATGTAGACTTGTAGTCCTGTATCCTCGCAGTCACGTAAACTTGTGAACTAGAAGCTTCGTAGCTCTAGCCTCGCAAGCCGTGTATAACTCGTAAATATCTAGATCATTTTAGACTCGTAGCCATGTGGCTTTATAGTCTCTTAGACTCGAAGAATTCTAGCCAAATATATTTAGAGCCAAAAGACTTTTGGAACCAAAAGACTGTTGGTGACAATGACTGATGGAGCCAATGAATATTGAAGCCAATGAATATTGGAGTCAATGTATATTGAAGTAAATGAATATTGGAGCCAATGAATATTGGAGTCAATGAATATTGGAGCCAATGAATTTTGGAGCCAATGAATATTGGAGCCAATGAATATTGGAGCTAATGAATATTGGAGCCATTGAATATTGGAGTAAATGAATATTGGAGTCAATAAATATTGGAGTCAATGAATATTGGAGCCAATGAATTTTGGAGCCTGTGATCATTCCGTTTCCTGCGTGTACGTTCCGTTTCCTGTGTGTACGTTCCGTTTTCCTGCGTGTACGTTCCATTTTCCTGCGTGTACGTTCCGTTTTCCTGCGTGTACGTTCCGTTTTCCTGCGTGTACGTTCTGTTTTCCTGTGTGTAAATTCCGTTTTCCTGCGTGTACCTTCCGTTTTCCTGCGTGTACGTTCCGTTTTTCCTGCGTGTACTGAGTTCATGGTCTATATGTCTGATATTGACATGACCCGGACTTGCGGTCCGTGCCTTTACGATGACGGTGCTGCCTTTTCGTTGTCGGTGCTTCCAAAATGTGCTGCCTTTTCGATGGCGGTGCTGTCTTTTAGATGTCGGTGCTTCCAAATGTGCTGCCTTTTCGTTGTCGGTGCTTCCAAATGTGCTGCCTTTTTTTTATTGTGCTTCCAGAATGTGCTTCCTTTTTGTTGATGGTCCTTCTATTTTTAATGTTGTTTTGACTCTAGTATTATTGTAGATGTTTCTTGATTTGACTAGCGTATTATTCCATACGGTGCATGTATATAAGCGAGTCGTAGACAGCAGGGCGCTCAGTTTGTTACTGACGTCGGCGGTGTAAGGATCACCTAGTTTATTTCTTCTGGTGCATTAATCACGTAATTACCTGTTCTTGCGAACTCGATGGCATCTTTACCGACTTTAACGTCGAACTCGATGGAGGTTGTACCATCGTCTACGGGAACCTTTACGACAGCTACGACGGAGAAGGAGCAGATTCTGTTGACAACCACGTCGACAACACTGGAGGAGATTTCAACAGACGCGATACCACCAGCAGAAGAGACTTTAATCCCGGTAGTGCTGGCTGTGCAGGAAAACTCGACGAACTTCGTTTCGCCCTCGATGGAGACTTCAATGGATGCCGAATCGACAACAACTAATGAACATCGGTGCTGTTACTGTGACAAGATTTTCTCAAACAGCAGCAATGCTCGACGGCATGAGAAGAGAGAATGTGCCAAGAACCTATATCGTAAAATGTTTGTTTGTGAGAAATGTCATAAGCAGTTTGCCAGAAAAGATAATATGAAAACGCACATGAAGACATGTAAAGGTCCTGCTGTGCGGCAGAAAGAAAAGGTTTCGGTGCAACAGCGATGCGTCGATGTTCATAAGAGTATGCCTGGAAATGGTACTACTGTTGCAACGTCCATATCTGGATCGAGTCTGAAAGGTTCGTCTACATCAGCACGGTATCCTTGCAGCTACTGTGATATGTCGTTCACATTTTCCCATGATGCACGAAGACATGAGCGGAGCAAATTTAAAAAGAATCCTTCTCGTATAAAGTTTCGATGTGATGATTGTCATGAATGGTTTACTCGAATTGATAGTTTGCGACGACATGCGAAAATATGTAAAGGTGAAGTCCGTGTGCCTACTGCTGAACTACCTGCAGACATTTCGACTCCTCGCTTTAGATTGAAGGCTCGTGAGCGTACAATCAAAAAAACAGATGCGCAGCAACCGATTGCTATGACGTCTGAACATGGACCTAAACCTAAGACTGTGTTCGGAGCATTACAAGTGAACGATAATGGCTTCTACTTGGCGCAGACTGCATTTCGTGGAACGTTGAAAGACTACTATTATCTAAATACGTTCGGTGAGTCGAAGGACATTTGTACTTTTCTTGATGATATCAGACAGGACATAATCAATCAGCTTACTGATGACGTAGCAACAAACGGACCATTAAAATATAACTTGTGGTTGGACTGTCTATATGGAAAGCCATATCCGTTAGATGACAAAGTGAAAAAGTGTGCATTCAAGACATCGGCTACAGTAATTTACAGTTCTAACGATGTGAAGCAAACTGTTAAACACGGTATCCAGAAACTCTGTCAAGAAGAGGAGAACTATGTCAGTAAAGGTTCTGGTTGGACTCTGTCTAGTATAAACCGATTGGAGCTAAGAATTAGTCATTTCACACCGATGCGGAACTAAATGATTGATTATAAATTTGCTAGCTTTCTTAAGTGGTCCTGTAGTAGAATAGAAATTATGTAATAAATATTCTGTTTGTAAAAGAACTTGCGGTGTTTAATTCCTCGAACCTGTTACTATTATGTTAAATTGATGTTATATTTAATTTTTTTTGTATCGGCCAGGGATCGAACCAAGGACAGGAGCGGATCGAATCAATATGTAAATTAATGAGTGATTTATTTAATGAATTTTGGAACTTTTCCCGAATTTCTAGCTAAATAATTACGGATTTTCAAGATGGCGGCCAAATTTCAAGATGGCGGGTGTCACAGTAATAAATATTTACTGCACTCTAGCGGATAAGAACTAAACTAACATGGCGTCAGCGCACTCTCGCCGACGATATATTGATGATGGCTTCCAGCATCAAAGACAAGATGGCGGACATGACGTCATACTAGATGACGATCTATATGCTTTGAAAAAAAGTGGTGGGAGTCAGTCTGCTAGCACCCACCACGGGGGGAAGGATCGGTTGCCATTTTTAATTTTTTTTGCCCTCACCGGGTTCGAACCGAGGACTCCGAACTCCGTGTCGTAAAAATATAATTTTTATAAATCTTTTATTAAAATTTTATTAAATGGATTTTTTTATAATTTTTAATTTTTTTTTCATTAAAACCGGATAATAAATAAAAAAGTTAAAGATGGCGGCCATAACAAAATTTGCAACGGTGACGTCATCATCCAATATGGCTGCCATGACATCCTTATTTTCAAGGTCGGCGGCTTATAAGCGGCTAGCTCTTAGGAGTTTTAAGCCACTTTTAGGAGTTTTCGTTTTTTCTAGGGCAAAGCGACTTTTGAGGATTTTCAAAATCCTAATTTTTGAACTGTGGAATTATTTGAGATTTTTTGGCGGAAATTTTTTTCAAAAAAATTGAAATTATGGCGATTTTTGAGGAATTTTGGGCAATTTTTGCCCAATTTTGGTCATTTTTGGCGATTTTTGAGGATCAAATTCCAGGCCAAGGTCAAATGTCAAGGTCAAGGTCATCCAAGATGGCCGCCGTGACGTCAGAGATGGACGTGACGTCAGAGATGTGGCTCGGCTCCCCGCTCCACACCCTGAAGCCTGTTTTCGGAGGAACATTCGTATACTACTGACGATGACTCCAATTTTAAGATCCGCCCCCCCCCCCCCCCCGCGCATGCGCAGTTCGCATCACTCGCGGCGTCCCGTAAAACACACCTACCTGAATGCTTGCCTGAGACACCGCATTGGATGGAACACCCACGCACACACTTTCGTAAGGATTGCGGTACGCCTGTCCCCGCTGTAGTGGCACACCAATCACTAGAAACCTGCAAAATTCGCGGTTTCGATGGCCTTCAGGATAGACTGCACATACCTCTGTACACTCGGGAAAATAACGCAAGTTCATTGGCTGCCGACTTGTAAGTCGTCTCAGCTGGTTTGTCTGTGATTCGATCCTTCTTTGGTTGAGGGTTTATAACTGGTTGAGATTCGTCCAGATGAACAGTAAGCCAATAGCAAAATTATCTAAGAGGTATATGTGTTTGAATTCTAGCCTATCACCGAATGAATCCGCGAATTTTGTAGGTCAGCTAAAAACACGAATACTTTAAATTACAAATAAGCACATTTCTAAAGTTTTGACAAGTCAAAATAAATTAAAAGAAAAATACTACATACGAAAATCTACGGATCTTGAGTGTAAATACAAAAAAAAAGATATAATACCAGATGCAGGCGTGCCAACCACCTCAGGGGCACAAAGTTTGCAACAAATAAATGCACGCTAGCAAATAGGCAAGAGCAAGCATGTGTAGGCCTACTACTGCAGATTCTGAAACAGACTTAGAAAAGATCATTTCAGAAGACTCCGACGGTGCAAAATTCAAAATGGTAAAAAAATGAAATGAACAGTGAATGTTTTAGTGTAGTGTTGTTTACAAGGCTGAGGAAACTAAAAGCGATGGCAATTTGGAGTAAGAAATGCAATGTTGGGTGAAGAGTTTCTCAGACATTACTAAACCAGATTGCATTTTAAAAAAATAGGTAATGAATATTGTAATAATTTGTGGTTTATTTTTTATATTATTGTTTCAAATTAATTATTAGTTTTTTTATCTGTCTTGTTAAGTGGAAATGATTGAATAACAAATGTTACACAAATCTGCACGAAAAAAAAAATATTTACAATGACTTTTATGAGTTAGACCATTCATGTATAATTTCGAGGGTTTTTATTCTAGAATGATAAATTATATTTTTGAATAACACGTTACATTGCATTAGAAATCTATAAAAACTCTTTTTAACTAGTTATATTTCTGCTGCCATGTCTGACAGAAAATTTTGTGATGAAGGTAGCTTACAGAAATTAATGAAATTAAAATGTGAATACATACACACACATAAAACCTAATGTATGTCATTGCCATAGGTCAAGTCATATATCACAGCTTAACATTCTTCAGTTTTAGCCAGTGAAATGGTTTAAATGGAGCGTAGTGTTAATAAATTACATATCAAATAAATAAAAGACATATGAAACAATACAGAGACAGTCATCAAACAATCTCGTATCCTAAAATAATAAAATTGTTTAAAAAAATAGGTGCTTATACTTATGTACGCACGTTAGAAGTGGCGTGAAAAATTGATTGTATATTGCATGAAAATAATAATTAGAAATAAAATAATAAATAATGGTTAGTAAACTCTAGATTCATTCAACAAAATTTTAAATAAATATTTATTATTCAATATTAACATAAATTAAGTAATATTAAAAATAAAAATGCTGAATGCTGATCCTAATTTAAAATTTTTAATTATTTATTAAATAAAAATGTAATAATTTATAATGAAAATAAATTATACAAACGGAAACATATCCTCACAAACACTCCCTTGAAAACGGCCAGTAGACCCTCCATAGACACTCCCTGCCAGCGACAATGGAAGCTTATAAGCAACCTGACAACGATATACATACGGGAACATAACCTCACTTATATAAATACACATTAAAAAGTTTATAAAACACAATTTAAATAATTGATATTAACAATAAAAATGTTTTTAATTATATGGACCAGTATTCAATATCAATCACTGAATTATAAGGTTTAAAAACACATAGCCTATAATTTTTTCATGCTGTCAAATATTGATGTGCAATATCTTAGCTCTCTGCATACGGAATTGAATAGGTGTAATTTCGTGAATTGAACGGAAATACGACATCTGTGGCTGATGGCTAGGGAAAATTTTAATAAAATTCATTGTCGAAAATTATAGACGGGTGAGGAAACCACACATGGTTCGCGTCCAGAAATTTAGTTGAAAACACATTTTGCGTATGTTTATCACGCTCGGCATTATTTTTAAGAATTCTGCGTAAAATTTCGTGTCCACGTTTCGTATTTATAGTGTATTTTTAACATGATAACATATGAATTTGCTGTTTACCAACGTTAGATCTTGCACACTAAACATTCGCTCACGTGTTTTTTTAATATCCTACATAGGTACATATTTTCTTCTTAAATCAACTGCCAGAAACAAATACGTGTTAATAACTACAGTACACTCTTGGAATAACATCGTATCAGTGTTAAGAAGTCTGCAAGCATCCGTTATACCACTCTGGCTCTGGTGTAGAGCGCCTGCCTTGTGACTTGTAGGACCCGGGTTCGCTGCTCGGCTCCTCCAAGGTGGATTGCCCCTGGCAGATGATGGCATTTGTCTGAAGGAATACAATCCCTTGCAACAAGTCAGGCTACCAAATATACGATAGATGGAAACAAAAAAACCTTTCAGGGTGGCTTCCAAATGGGGAGCCCGCTTTAATCAACATATGTATTTATTTAATTTTAATGAGCTTGAAGTAATACTAAGTCCTAAAGCTGTTTTATGTAACACTTATTTGGCCCGTAATCTACAATATTCATACTACATATTTGTAATATTATTTTATATTAAAGTTTAATATTTATGATTCTGATTTTTGTATAAATTTGTACGAGCTAAAAAGTTGCAATTAAAAAGTTCATTTACACATATGTGAAAATAGATAAAAACGTATATATTTTTAACAATATATCATTTGGCAACGGTTTCTATTACGTACAATAAAAAAATAAAAAAAATAAAAATGACTTTCTCACTTTCATTAGCTGTAATTAACGACCACCTGGGTAGTCCCTGGCGTGAACCATTCAAATACGATGAAATAATTATGAAGGATAGAGACCGGAAAAATTCGCGGATTCCTTTCGAGACAGGCTGGAATCCAAATTCGTTTAGCATAATGCTGCGTCAGTGATTGGGCCGCAATTTACCTGAAGGACTCTGAGTCAATGGCAAACGTTCAACAAAAGAAGTATCGAATCATAAGAATCGCAGTCAACAGGTGTCCCGAGTCGGTAGCCAATGACCAGGTGGTAGTTGCCCGAGTACATAGAGAATCGTGGAGTCTATCCTGGTGGTCATTGAAACCGCGAATTTTTCCAGTCCCTAGGAATGGCCCGCGGCGAGATGCCCCCAGCGGGGTTAGGGGTGGTGGTGGGGGTGGTTTTTTTTTTGGGGTGGTTAGTGTTGAGGAGGGGAGGGACAAGAGATTTACGACCTCTCACCCCTCTCTCCTGTCGGCGTCGTGAGACGCGGGCTCACAAACAACGCCGACACGAGCTAGCTCGGACGTCGCGGGTGCCCGACGTCGTCATCGGCCGCGCAGGGGTCAGAGCTCGTAAACAACAGCGGCGCGCCGTGTCCTCTTTTCGTCAACATGTGGGCGGCAGTTTTTTTTACTTTCCTTTCTTTTCGCCAGTACTGTCACACGTTGTCCTCGCGAACTGTTTCGCGGCTGTCTTTACGGCTGCGTCGGTTCTTTGCCCATTTCCTATCCATTAGGCCTACTGCTGACGGAACACGCTAGTTTCTGGTGATAATAATAATTTCAAATTATGTCTGTTTGTATTTAAACGTAATTGGTAGAGACCTGTAAATTTCGCGGATTCATTTCGCGATAGGTTAGAGTCCAAATACTTTTGACATTATTTTGCTTCAGTGATTGGGCCACAGTTTATCTGAAGGACACTGGGCCATTGAAAAATCTTTAACAGAAGAATTAGCGAATCACGATCATTCCAGTCAACAGGTGTTACGAGACGGTAACCAATCAGCAGATGTTATTTGCACGAGTGCATAGAGGATCATGGAGTCTGTCCTTCAGGGATTTGAAATCGCGAATTTCACAGGTCTCTAGTAATTTGTTAATCTATGTTTATTTTGTTTGACGTGTAGTTGACAACAATGTAGTTAGATAGGAACGAACAGTATAGAATTCAGGGAAATTAGAGAAGGAATATGCAAGTAAGAATCCTACACTGTAAATATTTTGTACATTGGACAGAAATATTCGTGTAAATATTGCAGATATTTGTACATATAACCATGAAAACCAATGTATCACTACAAAATATTGGTAGATGTTACACTGGTTTCGGATTCTTACCCGGATATGATTTGTGTTGTCGCAGTACAACCAATAGTAAAAGTTATTTGTTAACTGTTCCCTGAATAGTTTTACAGTATAAACTGCGCACATTTATGAGTACTATGAAACAAAAATAATGAAGTCAATTTATTGAATATTCGATTATCTTTTCATGGTTTAAAAAACATATGTTTGAATGAAACATCAATTAGAATATAAAATTATGCGCTTCTTTTTCGAACGAAATACTCAATATTATTTCGAGAAAATAAAGGGAATTTGGAAGGAAAGGTAAATATTTGAGGCAATAGTCAGTCTGCATTAAATGAATTGATATGTGGATCGTTGCAAAAAAATTTCGGGAGCGATCGGTACAGCAGTTTTTTCATTTCGAAAATATTAAAAGTTTAGTGTGTTGAAATTCAATTCTTTTTCGTAAGCTAGGAGACAGTGCCTTTTCATGTTTGTTTACACAGGATGACAGAAAGTTATGTAATGAATCCTGAGAAACTTTAATTCTTTACAAGATAATATTATTTTGAATTGTAACTGTGTCTGGAACTCGTTATAGGCCAAATTTAAGGTTGATGCTAGTAAAAAGACAGTTTTTTGTTAAAATTGATAATGTCATTGCATGCCTACGTATGAGTTGTTTTAACAACGTTAAATATACATATGTAAGTAAATTTCTGAAACAGGAAATTTCATTTTTGTAAATATGGTCAGTACATTCACATAATTCCTCTGGGATATAAACTTTTAACACTGTAAAATATAGAATGTTGAGTTATAAACTATAACAAAAAAATTACTTAACAGAACATAACTTGCCATTTTACTTTTAATTTACTCTTATACTATCTGTAGTACCTTGTTTTGCACAGGCAGATAACAAAACACGTTTTATTAAATGAACCACCTTATCAAACGATATCTAAATAATGAATTATTAATGACAAGTTTTATCTCATTTTTTTCGTATCTGGTCTTCAAGTAAATATTATTTAAACCAATACTGTGTCAATAATATGAAAAAAGGTAATTACAGAAAAACTGTACTAAGATAAGATTTTTTGTTCACTTACAAAATATAAATATATAATATGCATTTATTTTGTTTCATACTTAACGATTTTACAGCGTTTTTTTCTCTAGTTTTAGTTAAATTTATTTCTAAATTTTAAGGAACCATAAATATGTTAAACAAATTATAGCTCATGCACATCTAGAATAATGTAGCTTTATACGAGTGAAATCATTTTTGAATCTGTCAAAATAGTTTTTGAGATTATTTCTTACAAACAAACAAACTCTCTAACCAATATTAAGTAGTATAGTTTATTTATTCTTTCTGTGTTCAGGTATGTTATCAGTTTACATGTTATCTTTTTTATATATTATTATCTTATAAGCAACACAATAATGTTCGGTAAAATATTTTGATTTTAAAATAAAATCAAGTCAAAAAAGGTTATGTACTAAAACACATGGAAATACTTAAACTAATGTGTGTCCTAGGCTGGA
This sequence comes from Bacillus rossius redtenbacheri, assembly GCF_032445375.1. Lineage (NCBI taxonomy): Eukaryota > Metazoa > Arthropoda > Insecta > Phasmatodea > Bacillidae > Bacillus > Bacillus rossius. The sequence goes on along the minus strand of NC_086330.1, from coordinate 21,985,296 downwards.
TCGATGTAATTTTTATAATTATATCTTAGGGTTTAAATAACGGAAAGATATTTATTTTTTTAAGAAAAATACATCACTACAAATTGTGCGCCAGAACATATAATTTACTAACATGACAGGCGTGGAGACTACGGGATCCTAAATAAATCCTTCCTGGGTTGCTTACTGACAAATTACCCTACAGTAAAAAGTTACTTATCTTGTGCGACAAGAGATGAATTAAACAGTTTAACAACTACCTGTCCCCCTTAGAGAAAGGTTTATACATATCCTGATAAACCTAATTACTGTTTTACCGAAAATCACCCTCTTCTTTGCCACCCGGCAGAGATAAATACCGCTGAGAAACCCTCATAAAACCAACCTATTGCTTAGACTCATAAATTATGAGGCAATCTAGTAAAAAGGCTGTTATTTGTATGATAGTTCACATATTTTCCGATGAAAGAGCTCGCATTCACCTCTCCGAAAATATTTTATTTTAAAAGCTGTAAACACCTGTACCCCGTTTTAACACGCATTAACGTGCCATACCTTAATTAACTATATGAAGATAACTGAAACTCGGAAGATTTAACGGGTTTTTTCTTTCGCCCTTGAATTACTGCAAGAGACTGAAAATTTACTGAACATAGATGGACGCTATTAAATTAGTTTTTTAATAGCCCCTCTTAAATTATAATAATAATATACTATTATATCAAAGTCAACTCTATTTATATCATAGCCATAAAATAAAATGCTAACAGAATGACCCATATATACCAATATTGATAAGCTCTGTTTATCTTTGAGATTTAAATTTTCCACTTATGTGAACGAATAGACTGAAACGGTTAAGGAGGGGAAAAAAACATTTTTATTTTATTACATCTTGTGATAAAAAATTACTGCATTTAAATTTTTTGACTATTTTTTACATTGTTGATTTTTATAGACTCTCCGTTGCAGTTTAAACGATGAAGAATGTACACGCGAATTGAGTTGCTTTTGTGAGTACAGGTGGCAGATTTCTTGATTGAGCATGCCAATTATCTTTCCCAGTACTTCCATTTTTCCGTGTCTAACTAAAGATTACAATTGGAAAAAATATGTCTTGAGTGATCAGACGCCAACCTAAAATCAATTCAGCTAAACTAGATTCAAGGCTACTAGAAATATGTAGTTTTCTACCTTGCTCGACGTGTTACTGTTCGCACTATTCGCTTATTTATAAATCAGAATTAATGTTATTACGTAATAAATTTTTTGCCCCACAATCATTTTAGCTGTAGAAATTAAGTGAATTTTTATTTCAAGCTTTTATTTAACTTCACATGTTTATTTGAATGTCTGTTTAATTAAAATCGTGTAAGATAAATGAAAATTACTTCCTCTTGAACTAGAGAGCTGAAATGTTACCTACTTGTTCAGTTCTGATGATAATAAACTTATCTGAAACACATAGATTCCACCATTTTGAATTTTGAAAGACTTATTGAAAATCCATTATCATTATAAAAAATCGGGAGAGTTTAAAAAATGATAAAAATAATTGACTTAATTTAATTTTAATAAAACTCTGATAAAAACAGAGTTTGCCATTTTGAATTACTTTTTAGTACATTTTAATAAAAGCATTTCTAAAAAAACAACTTTTACATTAAAATTATTTAGTTCTATTGTCGAATAAAAATGAATCATTTGCTATATTACCGAATTTTATCGTGTAGCTATACTTTATAAGGTGAGAAAAAATTCATTGTTCATGTAACTGTCAGTTAATTTTGTAGTTAAGCTTTTTTAAATTTATTTGCGCATTAAAATTTTTCCATGATTTTCTCTTCTTTTTTTTTGCCATGTTTGTATCGTCAAGAGGAATCTGGTACCAAAAATTGAAACAGAGTTTAAAAAGACTATAGTACAATTAAATGAATGTTTAACGAAACATCGATTGATATAAAAATTGGTGAACGTGTTTTAAAATTGCTCGCTGCTCACTTAGTAATTTGGGTTATGCCGTACAATCCGTGTTTATTCGCTCCGACCGTTCGAAGTAAACCATTGTTAATCAGCTTCGCGAAGTATTGATTTTGAGCTTTTGAGAGGGTGGGTACATTAGCGGCGTTCGGCACAAACGTGGCAATGTGCCAAGTTCGAAACTGTTGCCAGTTCTTGGCAACAGTGGAGCTTAAGGTAAAACAGGGTGAGTTGGCACACCGGGTGAGACGGGACAGTTGCTATAGTCCTTTATCTATTGGAAGTATTCGGCAGGTACATGGCCCCCACAAGGGTGGGGCTGGGTGGATCCTTGGGTCCAGGGATCGAGACCAGCCCCGTTTATTTTTAAATTTTTTAACTACCATAATTTTTTACAAACTAGAAATACATATTAAATAATTTATAAATAAAGCTTAGTTTGAACTTATAAAATAGTAAACATAATTATACCTTGTATTTTCAGGAGATAAAACGTTCTAAAAAGAGTGTAGGTAAGAAATAACCATTCATTTATAATGTAGGACGTGACTGTAAAATTGTGAAGGGGGGGGGGGGCGGGGTTGTGCCCGTCTCCGATCCTGGGGTCCAGGGCCCGTAATCGAATGTGGGGGCCATGTGCAGGTGTACAGCTCGAACGAAGCCTTGCTTACTCCGCTTAAATCGCTCTCATCTGCGAGGAGTACTGAATATTTCTGGTAAATATTTTATTTATCATCATTCCATTAGTCTTTAAACGTATAATTCTTGAGCATACTGATATTTATAATGGTAAATACAACTTATCTGGTTCGTATTTTTCAAAAGGGATTTCTGGCTGCAGCATTACCTTAAGTTTATCAAGGAACATATGTCCGAAACAAATCCAGCTTGGTCACAGGCGCAAACAGTTGCAAATTTTTTTAATTTGGCTGGCTTCAGGGACCACTCAAGTGAGACTGTTAGTGAGTAGGGTGTTGCGATTACTGATTCAACAAACACTAATAGCACGACAGACATTACATTCGCAGATATGGCCGAAATGTCAACGATCTGCTGACAGGCAAAAAAAAATAAAAAAATTCAGTAGGAGCAGTGGGCATCTATCAAGGGCGCTTAAACAAAAGACGTGAACTGAATAAAAATGCTTTCATAGTTTTTGACCAGTGACTGCCTGAAACTGGAAGTTTCGTACCACGAAGGGTGGTGTAGGCTACATCAAACTGCAAATGACTTAACTCTAAACGTCTGTTTCCCGCGGAAATTTGAACGTCACTGCCAGTGATCTAGTCCCCCCAGTGATATAGTCCCTGAAGCTCACCATATTAAAATTTTGCGTGCTACTGTTTTTGCTTGTACGTTAGCAGTGTTTCAGTCCCGGACATATATATATATATATATATATATATATATATATATATATACACATTAATTTATTCACTTTCTGCTTTTTTTTTTACTTTGACAATAATTCAATAAATCAAACAGGAATTTAGTACTTATAAAACCATATGCTTATAATTTATTTAACTAATTTAAAAAATGTCAAAAAAATTAAAAATTTGTATTAATTTGCAAATAAATAAAAATACTTAAGTATTATTACATTGATTTTTAAATTTGAAAGAGCAATTAATTTAAATACAAGATAAAGTATAAAATTGTTTCAGAAAATAATCTATAAATAAAACAAATAAAAAATTAGTTTTTAAAAATGTATTTAAATAAAATACAACTTAAATAACCTTTTTTAAATATAAAAAACCTCACTTTATTAGTTAAATAATCCAGGCTAAGCTTGACATTTTATTTGAAAATGTTAAATTTTTGAATTTTCAGGAAGAATAACTATACGTTTTGGAAGCACGTGTTCGTTAACACGAATGGCTTGGCTGAGGCATTCCTCACCACCTTCTAAATTGATGCCTCGCAGTCCGCGAGCAACATGCAGGTTACAACTGGCCGCTCTGGACGCTCCACTTCGCTGTGGCGTGTTCTCTCTCTACGGTCACGCGACCCTGAGATTGAGCTGTCTCGCGGCTGGGAGAGGGGGGGCGTGGCTACCCGTCGCCGGGCAGACGGATCGGTCTACCACCTCCCCTACACTTCATGGTGGCCTTGGTGGTTCGATCCGGAAAACTCCGAAACACCTATTAGCAGGGCCATGCAGTATTCGTGAAAGGATTCTGAGACTAGCTGAAAGTTAAAACACTGTAGCATCGTCTGTGTTTCGTGATTGTGTGAGTTTCTCCCAGATAAATATCGATTGTAACAACACCAATCACAGTGATCCAGTGCGGAAGCAAACGCGTCTTGAATGGCTCGGCCAAATAAGGCAACGAATTCTCTCGCAGACGGACGCAAGTCACAAGGAAGAAACCACAGGTGCGGGTATACCTACCTTGTTGCAGTCTGATAGGTGTGCATATCTTTTCGCGAAAAATGCCTGCCCCTACCTATTATCTTTGAATATATATTCAAAGCTATTATCCAGCGCAAAGAGCAAGCTGTTTAACATGGTGGACGCAGCGGTCAACTTGTTTCAAAATTATCAACTATCATATGTCATCATAATTATTGTTAAAACCCCACACGCGGTGAATCGTTTAAGTTACGCAGAAAATGTAAACTTCTTTTTGACGTGAAAATGTCTAATAAATCGATGAACGCCGGCTGCACGCACGAAAAAGTGTCCCACTACGGATGTCCCACTACGGATGTGTTCTGTTTTCCTCATTGTACGCATGCGTGGCATCTCTCTTCCACTCGATTGGAACAACCATCGATTTGACTTTTCAATCATATTTTCGTCGTTTGAATTATTAATATTATGTAATTTAACGATCGTCCACCGATTTTCAGCACAATCGGTACGGTTATTTAAAAGTAATGTTGAAAATTCAAATACGTTTTGAACCAACAATGGTGTTTTACAGTTACACATAATAATTGCAATTACACACGGGATCTTTTGCACAATGTTTTAAAAAAATATTGTAACACATTATAAATAAGTTTGGTGTATTTGGGATGCGTATTTGTTATAAAATCGTGTTAATATTATACCCCTACCGTGAACTAAGTTTTTATAAATAAATAAATAAATATGTATATATAACATTTGAAACCACATTAACTTAGTATGGCCTCGTGGGCGTGTGGTTAGCGTACCAATTCTTAAACTAAAGGTTGTCGGTTCGAAACTTAGCAGCTGTGAAAACTTTTTTTGTACTTGTAAAAATATATATGGCGCACGCAACATTTCAATAGTAATAAATATATTTGAATTAATGAATGCAAATAAAAGTAAATTTATTAATTCAATTGCACATTTCATTTCACTCCTTTGTATCCATACAAAATAGTGATAATTCAATAAAAATGATTCAATTTTATTCATAAAAGTATGCAGAGGTAGATTTTATCATGCAAAAGATTGAAAAATTAAAAAAAAAATTCTTCCTCAAAGGATATAATATTTTTAATGCCTAAATGGTTTGGTTGCAAAAACCTATTACGGCTCAGTCTCAGGCCGAATATGATATTTCCTTTTCTTCTGGGTCAATCATTTCATCAATGTTTTGTTATGACGTTGTCACGTTAAACTATCGTCCGTAAACCGACTTTACAGACAACCAACTTTTTTTTTGCTAGAATAGGAAGAGGGAATGTTTTAAAGATCACGATCGAAGAGCGGTCAGATCACATGTTTCTCATCCGGGTCAGCTACGATGCGGGATCCTGTGAGGTCAGAGGACAAAGGTCCTAGAGGTCCTCTCCTGTATCACTCGATGGAAGGATTCACACAGGCTCTGCTAGAAGCTTCCAGCAAAACTGCTAGCCAAGGACCCCCCCCCCCCCTCCATGGCAGCAGACGCGGACGTTTCTACGGAAGAAACTATCACACGTGTAGGCATAGCTTGTGCGAATGGTTCTATTACAATAGTTAATACTTTTTGTGTTGTATAAACATAGATGTTTCTCATAATTGTCGCATTAAACTGTAACTGCTTCAAAGATCACTTGTTCACTGCGTTTCAAATCAGTAATCAAGAAAACTTCAATCCCTCAAAACTAAATTACAGTTTTTTTTTCATAACACAAGGGGCACACTTCCACTTCATTCTGATCGGATAAAATTTCCACCTTCTAGGAAACCTTCCACAGAATTTTGAACATTATATATTTTAAAACTTAAAACGCCTTTTATCACGGCAAGTGTGAATTAAATTTAAAGCTTTGTCTAACTCTCCACTTCAGGTTATTGGATTTTCATTCCCGTGTCATTACAGATATTATCTCCTGGTATTTTATAATAATAATAATAATTACAAGTTTTACGTTTTGTATTTATGGCACTCATGTGATGTCATACGAAGTGCATTGATGGTTAATTTTTTTTTCTGTTCGACTAATTGAGTGCGTTATGAAAGGACCTCGTGAGGTGAAAATAAAAGCAGGATGTGAGTAATTTTTTTTTCCTCGCCACGAATACATTCACGTTCCCACTGACATACATATCCTGGTTGTTCGCGGCGGGGAGCGACTGGCATCCAGGGGCAAGAGAGAGCAGCGAAGAGAACAATTCCCTGCGAGACGCGGCCATATGTTGCCACTGCTATTTTCGGTTCCCAGACCCACCCCTCCTCCCCACCTCCCCCTTCAACGCCTCGAAATTTCTTTTGTAAATAATTCACGGCTCCAGCCGGCTTCCTCCCCGTGCGCCGTGGTTACATTCCGCCCTCACGCACTCTTTCCCACCACTCATGACGTCACCCTTACGTCTGACGTAACCATATTATGATCTCGGGGTCCTCCCTTGCCATTCGTGTTCCGACAAGCTTTAAGACTGGCTTTATGAATTTTCGCGAAAAAAAAAAAAAAAAAAAGCCACGAGTCCAAAAACGCAAAACGCATCTAACGCAAGAAAGCTTCGGTAGTTTATAAAATCACCCCTAGTTGACATAACACGTCACCAACCCCACAACTTAAAATTGTAAATCTGTAGCAAAACCAATTGGTCTTTTTTCATTTCGTTTGTTTTCATGATTTACGTTTCTTTTATTTTTCGGAGAACGTGTGAATTAGTTGATAATTTGATTATAAAAGCATCGTTCGCTTTAAGTGTACGATAGTTTAATTAGTGCAAACGTAATGCTTGTGATGAAAACATCTTTTAACCTCCTTTGCTAACTCATGCATTTATAAAATTTTTCGGAACTCTTAACTTCAATTATAAAAGGCGAGAAAGCAAGAATTTGATAGCTGGCCATTGCTTGAGTCTCTCTCTCCTTTTTTTTTTCTTTTTTTTTCGTTATACGTAATTTATAAAAAGGTATTTGAAACCTTTGTTGTTTAAATTGTTGCGTCTTGCTTTTCTTGAGTTCGTGCGTTGCTAGCGTGTTCGTAAGACAGTTTCAAATAATTACGTGCCTTTTTACGCCTATTATAAACAGCACTTACAAATTTCTGTAAAAAATATTTGTATCACAACAAAAAATGCAAACTAGGTTTACAGTTAAATTTACATAAATAGCCCTATAACTGGTAGTAATGACGAGAAAATTAAAAAAATATTAACATGGTATATGAAACCCCACCTTAAAGACCACCATCTTTAAATTTAAAAAAAAAATTGAATTGCTGAAGCTTGTAGTGCAGATATTATTTATTCAATTCATTGGTTCGAAAAACTTAAGGAATAGTTTTGTAAACTTGCTAAAAACAAGACTTGTGGCTTTGTGTAAAATTTTACGTCAACTGCAGCTGTTGACGTGAAATATTGTGTAATTTTTCGTGCCGCTAAAACCTGTTGGTAAATAAAGTAATCATACATATTTCAAAAAACTAAAATATACATATGTTTGACTAAGGACAATATTATATGGTGGATTACAATAAAAACGAAATGACACCGGAAATCATGCCGAAACACTGCATAACACCGAAATGCAATTTAATACCCAATTAGCACCGATATTTAAGTTACTTATATCATGGAATTAAGTAGCATTTACTCAAAACTTAAATCAAATAAAAAAGTAATAATTTAATGTTTTTAATTCAATGAATGTCATTTCCGGACATCAAATTGTACCAAAGTGGATATATCAGAAAAATAATTTAATTACGCATCTCTAATTCAATCACATTTAAATTACAAATGTTCGCTATTTATATTGTTCTGAATATAGGCTATATGTTTCAGAGCAATTTATTGTAAACATGGAGCATATAAATTTTACCTCTATTTTGATAGAGTAGCTAAGTATTACAAAACAGCTTTTATAAAAATAAAGACATAAGACCGAAATGTACAGTTTTAATAATGAAACTGGATTAAAAATAAAACTATAAAATATTGTCTCTATGACTTGTTAAAATAGTTTCGATAAGTAATTCAAATCAAAAACATAAGCAGAAAATTAATAAAGATTATATTACGGGGTAAAAATGATCTTCATTTTGGCCGACATTATATTCCTGTTAGCAGGGCAGAGATTTTCAGATTTTATAATAAATTTATGCTTGTACATTTCTAAGTTTTAGTATTATGAGAGTCTAAGGGAAATACACTTTAATGTGGGCAATCTTTTCCTTAACGCCATGCCTTTATAGATCGTTAGGTGTTGACATTAAACGGCGTAGTGATAAAAGCAAAGACGTAATGCAAATTTACGTTCACTTAGGAAAATAAAATCGCTGGGGGAAGTGCTCTCTTTAATTAACACAATTAAAATGAAAGCACTTCAAATTGGAAACTAAGAAAAAATTAACTATATAGACTTGAACAGTTATCTTAAATATTACATATATTAAGTAATCTGGAGACTGTAGTTAAATTAAATGAAAATAAAATTTGGTTTAAACATGCGTTTTCATAAGTAATTCCATAGACATATTCCACTAAGTAAATACAAACAAAAAATTGCCAAGTTTACCAAATCATATAAATTGTTTTTTTTTTAAACATTTTTATAGTAAGTCTATAAATGTATTTGTATCAATGAAACTTGTGCACGTGCTACAACATATACACGTTTGTGTAAAATTACAGTGTAACAGTAGTTTTCGAATGTCTGCCTCGTGCGCGATATCACCATGGCGTGACACCACAAGACGGGAAGGATTGTGTTGTCTGTGTGAAGGGGGGGGGGGGGGAGCGACAACGGAAATGCCTGTGTATGGGCGTTGTTGAGAACGACCGTTTTACACGGCTCGTAACTGACGTGAACGCACCACAAGTAGGCCTACCACGAGCCCCCGACCGCTTGTGGGCGTAGCCAGGGTGTCCAACACAACCCACACTACAAAATTCCCTCAACTCTTTCCTTCGCTGACTCCTCCCGGGGAAGCCTAAATTTCACAGACGAGAGAGCCAAACGTCCGATCGTGCATCTTCGGTTTTTTTTTGTTCATTGTATCTCATGATAACTTATGGTCAATTAGGTTATGTTAGCTACATTATAAATACTTTAAATCATTGTGGACGGTTGATTTGGTTAGGATAGCTACTTACATTAAAGATACTGTGAAATCATGGAAACGGTTTCCTGGCCCTGGATAGCTACATATTAAAAAGTTATTTGCTAAGCAACCATAAAATGATTTTACAGTATTTTTAATTTAGCTATAGCCTACTTACCTAATATAACCAACCATCCACAATGTTTAAAAGTATTTATAATGTAGCTAACCTATCCTAATCGACCGCAAAATTTAATGGCACATCGGTTTATACAATGAGATAGAACGAAAAAAAAGCGAGCATGAACTTCGGGGAACTTCGGGTGTGGCTCTCTCGTCTGTGAAATGAAGGCTTCCCCTCCTCACGAACTCTTAAAATAATTCACTGACCGAAACATGACCTCTTTACGTAGAATACAACCAACGTACGAGAAATATTTGGCTTACTTCCTAACATCACCAAGGCCACAACGTAGGTACTTACGGATTATTCGATGTCGCCATTCTCACAGCTCTTCTTGAAAAATAAAAAAATAATTGACACATTGGCTTTGCAACGAACAAAAATGAATCCAAATACAACTTGCATGGCGCAGTTAATGGATTATCGATACACGACGGCCCGTGTACAGCAGTCCGAACCTGTAGGCTATGACGTCACATTGTGGCACGGAAAACTGTCCTGACCTCCAGTTGTTGTGATGTCCGATGTCCGAATCCGCTTATTTTCTAAAATAGTTACTAGAGCGAGGTAAATACAGTTTTCCGATTGTTTATGATTATTGTTTGCATGCATTTTAAATGAGTATGCAACTTAGTTTTGAATATTATTTTAACTTGTAAAAGTTGTAAGAATTGAATAATATCACTCATTCGGTAAGGCAAAAGTAAATGCTAATAAATTCTGATCACTTTGTCTAAAAATAAATCCGTGAGTTTGGCTTTTTAAAAGTACCGGTCGCAAACGGATAGCAGTAAACAAAATTTCGTCTTCGCTTCCTGTTCCTACCACATCGACCGTTATTTTCTATTGATTTTTTTTTGAAACGGGAACAGGAAGCAGTAATTATCAAGAGTGTTCTTCTTCTGTGCTACCAAAGGACACAGATTGGGACAAAATGTTCAAGTTCACCAGTGTGTTCGGACCAGGGCGATTCAGACCATCGTCCACGCCGTCCATGACGTCAGAGGGTCACGTGGGCCAATCAGCGATCAGTGTCCGCCGGACACAATTCGGGACATTTTTAATTAAATTCCCTGTCTATTCCCTGATTTATACATAACTTTGAAACTTCTCTGACATTTTCAGGTTTTCCCTCGCTGGACACCCTAGTAGACTCGTGAATCGGACAAAAAGGTGTGTCTTCCTCACTTCTGGGAATAACGAATTCATCATTACGTCACGTCACCGTCTCTCTCTCCCTCTCTCCCTCTCTCTCTTTCTCTCTGTGTGTTACGTCATAAGTCTCCCCATGGCAGCGCGCGGCAAAGCAGGAAGTACGCAATTAGACAGCTGCTTTCGGGGCTTCAGACCGCTCAGCCTACAGCTTTTTTTTCCCCATCTCACCCCTGGTTTGGTTCCAGACAAGCAATTCGAAGCCATCAGGCAGATGTTGTTATAGTTATCGCACATATTCGTAGACGTCACTTCTGAAAGCAGCAAAAAAATCTTATGAATAGCTATTTAATCGCAAGTATTTATATTTGTTAATGTTCATGGGTAGTGCCGGCTTCCTAAAACAAGCAAAGTAACATTTTAAAAATTTTACAGTTCTCAAAAATAGCACGAATCGTCATCACTTCATATCCGTCTGCCAATGCTGTTTTTGTAAACTTTGCCCGAAAACACAGTTTGAAAGTAGCAATTTATTAGGAAATTAGCTTCTCTGTTACAGCTTTACACAGCTGTCAAATTTGAGACAAGAAACATGACGTGGATTAAAAAAAAAAAGTTTGAATCATGATTCATTCTTCGGCTTTGAACAGAGAGCTTATGATTAAATGTTTAAATCAAGCAGTGATTTTAAAGCATTTAAGAAATGTTTTCTTAGCCGCTATGAATAAAGAAGAAGAACTTTTTTTGGCAACACGTGTTTTATTCGTTAATATTTAACATGGCAGATAAATTTGTGATGGAAACAATATTTTTTGGTTTACTTCAAAAATATTTTGTTTGGCGTAATATTCATAAAGTACATACAAACAAATTAATTCTCTATGAACTATATATATTTATCCAAACGAACCGTTTTAATGCACAGTCTTGATTAAAATAAACATATTAACCACCTTTATTTGTTTTGCGTGTATTCAAATGTTTTTTTTCACTGGATTCGTTTGTGTTTTGTGCCTGTTGTAAGTGTAATATATTTCGTAAATTAATAACGATCATTCAAAGGAAAATCTTTTGTGACTGATGTTAATAGTTTGGTCACAGTAGAAGCTAAATTCGAGTTTCGAAACCAGAGTTCGCTTTCACAGTTCTGAACACCTTAATCACTGGGCTGCCAGAGACCTCGGCTGCGGCTTGCTGATGAACAGGATGGTTATTGTAGCAAGCGCGCACTCGACACGAAAATAAACATCCGTCCGTCGCATGACAAGAACTGACAGTCGACAAGGAAGAGCTTGCTTAAGCCGACAAAGCTGTGGTATCAAGCTAACGCTCTTCAAGTGATAAGACTCAAAGTTTAAAAATCTTGTTTGCTAAGGAAGTTTCCATGAAAAAAGTGTTTAGTAGTGAAAGGCCAATCCATAATTTTTTCGAATCCGAATCTCTAATTCGAACTCCAAAGAGTAGGTACCTCGAAGATACCCCTTGAATCCAAATTTAGGTCTCAATGGTCAAAAATTAAATAATGCCCAGGAAATAAAAAAAAATGTTAATTACGGTGTGAAACATTCAATCCTTGAAATGTTTGTTTCACGCACAGAGTTTCCAGAATCAATACATATTGTAGTTTTATTCATAAAGGTTTATGTTAAATTGTAATATCTTGGTGAATGGTAACAAGATAGTTAGGGATAAAAAAAATTACTTGGTAAACTTCAGAGGTTATCAGTGTTGAATTTTTTAAATTACTTTATTTGCTCTAATATTTGTTTCCCTCAAATATATAATCTATCGAATTTGATGGTATTTGAGGATTTGAGGGCTTGTTTTTAGGAAATTATTTAATTACAAGCTGTACCCACGACTTTTTTTATGTGGGAATGATGATTCACGCAGGTTAGAAAATAGACAAAGGGGCAATTAATATGCACACTCGAGTTATATTCACATGAAAACTTCAAGTGAATTAAATTAAAATTTTAGACCTTGGCTGATCTTGTATATTTAATCAATTAACTGAGTTGTATTTGAGTTCGATTTGTGTTTGTTGAAATGCCAACGTATCAAGTATTTTTCAAGCAGAGTTGTGATAGATAACGACATTGAAGAAACCTTAAGTATCTGCGTTGTGTCTATGGCAATGTTATGAAGCTACGCAAGTATTTATCGTAACATGGTTGTATTGTATGGAAGAATTACATGTTTTTGTCAGTGAATAACTATAAGAGTCCGGTAGAAGTCAGAGAAGAGTTGAATGAACATGCACTGAAAGAAATAACAGAAAATTTACGGACTTTTAAACTAAGAATTAACCTCAGATAGACGAAGAATTCTTTGTAACGTCAGATAACAGTATCTTCGTAGAAACTACGCCGCGATCAACTCCAGAGTCCTGTGTTCCGTTGTAAACAAGGTTAACACACACGCAGAAAAAACGAAATGATTTTGATTTTGACTCAAAAAGTTTTGAATTGTTTTTAGTTTGATAAAAAATATTATTGTTGACTCACGTTCGAAATGAGTGAACTGAAAAACACGTTAACCTACGAAATTAACTGTAAATATACGAAAAACCCATGGTGTTTGGTTTGTTTGTGATCAGGTTGAGACTTTGAACTGTACCATAAAACTGTGGCTTGTGTACCGTAACTGTGGGAAGCGACTTGTTTTGCGTGATCGCCGCTGTGCGGAGTTCTGAAGGGCGCGAGAAGCGCTCATGAAGTTTCGAAGACGTCGGGGCGGAGCACGCAGCCAACCATGGAGGCAATAGTCTGTGGAGCGGTGTCTGTTCGGAAGTTGTTGAAGCCAACTGGTTAGCAATTGGATAGCAAAACAAATCGTAGCTGTATCAAGGCTAATATATATAAATAAAAATGTAAATGTTCGTTAGTTCATAATCTTAAATCTCCTAACGTTTTTCACGGATTCTTTTGAAATTTTGACACAATGTTGGAATTGAATACGCGCGTGTCACACGCATGTAACAGGTAAAAAGATAAATAAAATACAGATAGGCCAAAATAGATTTTTAAATGTTTTCAATGCTATAGAGTGACATATATAGAGAGAGATAGTTATATAGAGAGATACAGAGATATATAGAATGAACGATATATAATAAAAATAGAGATAAATAGAGAGATAAAGATAGGTAGATATAGGTAGACAGAGGTATAAAGAGATAGAGAGCGATATAAGCATATACACAGAGAGGTAGATAGAGAGATGGAGAGATGCTTGGTTTATGTGTACATACTTCACACAAGTTACAAAAAAAGTTATTGAGGCATTGCTACGCATGCCGACATTAGCTAGTATGCTCTAAATCTGTTAAATAGCTTGAAAGGAACTCGCCAGGAAGTATCGTGAAGATGCCATCATGTAGTGAACATAATACCAACACACCTGGATGAAATTAGCGTTAAACTTCATAATAACCTACAATTGTTTTGCTATGTCGATAGTAAAGGAGGGTGGGGGGAATGTTCTCATTTTGACTTCAAGTATTAACTTGACAAAGACTCCACACACCAACTCCCCTACTCATTACCACCATGCAGCCAACAGCAACTACCATACATACCAACAGCTCCAGAAGTACTTAGCCCCTCCCCCCCCCCCCCTAAAGGGCCAACACGTTCACATAAGGCGTCGATACTCCGTTTTAAATTTAGAACTGGATACGTATTTAATTAATTCAAGAGAAATTTTGTTGGACCACTTATTGATGAACATTTCCATAGCCTCTCGTGTGAAATTGAATTTAGACTTTTGGAACATCAGCCCCGCAACAGTTTTTTTTGTGTGTTTCGTTTTGGCAGTGATTTTGTTCAGTGTAAGTATATACTTTACCTTAAGAGCTCTGGTGCAGCGTATTTTAACTGTGAATATCCTGTCGGCTTGTTGGACACACAGTTAACCAGTATGTGTATACCTATAGTCAAAACAAGCATAAATTTACCTAGATTCACTCGCAATTTTACGAGTGCATTTGCCCTCACTTTCTTGTGCACGGACTTGGCCAAAAATATTAAACCTACTTGTCATCTAAACCCTCACGTGAGTGCGAAACTTTACCAACTTTTTCGTGTTTGAGTCGAGCGTTCGGTCCGACTAAGAAGGTACGGATTATAGATTTTGATCAGCTCACGCTTGCCATTTCGTCCAATGCTTTGAGCAACAGGGGCCTATGTGTGTGAACTTTCTTGCACGAACTCTAGCTGTACGAAAATTCACGACTGAGTTTAGCATTGTTACTATATGGAGTGTACAGCAGTTTCTGCGGTTACTTTCGACTTGCAGTTGTATAAATTTTTTTGATTAATAACTTGGGGACTCATGTTGACTCCTCTTCAACATCTTAGGGGACCTTACACTGAAACAGACTTCTAGTCGGATTTCCTCCAGTTTACTGGACTGCACATTCTTCGAAGTTTTTTAAACCATTTAGAAGCAACTTTGTTGTTAGCAGCGAGACATTATGTTACTACGGGAGTTTCTCAAGTCTTATGACTGTACACTAATTTAATAATTATTTCGTGTATTAATTTACTCTTTGAGAAATTTATTCTTGCCGAATAATGCATGCTAGTCATAAACTTTGCAGACTTAAATTTTGTATATTATTAAAACAAAACGGTAACTGTATTTCTAATAGTTAAATTTATCTTATTTGGTGATAGAATTGTAGCTTATCGATTTATAGTAGTGAAATTTACCGTGATATTTTTGTTGTACTTGGTAATTGAAATATTTTGGCAAAATGTTCATTCATCGTATTTTTGGAATTTGTTTATGATATAGGACAAAGGCATTGAAACAATGCGTTTGTAAATATTTATCAAATGCATTTTTGGCCACATCCGGTGTTTCAGTCATTTCGGTTGCCAATTTTAATTGGCCTGTGCTTTTACAGTAAGGGCTTCAGAACGCCTCTGCGAAATTTGATTGGGAATTTACACGAGCGCGCGTCAGCTATTATCGCGCGATTGTTATCCCAGCACAAGGCTGTGCTTGGATTGGTCGATTTTCACGTGACGTAAAACGAAATTACGAATTCGCCATGTTGTATTTAAACTCTAAAATGAAAACTATATGGATATTTTTACACTACTGTGAACTCATTAATTACGTGTTACGATTAATATCGATTAGGTATATAAGTTTACGTTTGCTGCATAACTTTTAACAGAAAAATATATTTTTAAAACTTATGTCAATAAAAAGCATCAGTTGTTAATTTACATGTTTTGTTTTTAAATTGGGTTTCAAATATTCAATTGTTTCACTCTGGCTATTGATGTGAAATTTCTAAACATTTTTCAAATGTTTATTAATAACGCAATAGCAGTATATTTACGAAAGCGCAAATTAAATCGTGTTAAATGTGTCCGCATTTAAACCGGCCAAAATGTAAATCCCACACTTACGATTCGTTCAGTTCCAACATGGTTCAAGCTCGTTCCCAGGATAGGTGTTGAGTTAACATGGGCAGCAGCAGTTCGTACAGCAATCGCTAGAGACCGGAAAAAATCGCGGATTCATTTCGCGATATGCTGAAATGCAAATAATTGTACCTTTATGCAACTTCTGCTATTGGTTCACTGTTAACCTGGAGGACTGTGGGCCAATTATAGACCCTTAGTCAAAGCAGCATCGAATCACGAGTCTCCCAATTGAGACGCCTGACAAGTCAGCAGCCAATGAACAGGCGACGTTTGCCCGAGGTTGCACAGGATCGTGGAGTCTATCCTGGAGGTCATTGAACGCGCGAATTTTTCAGGTCCCTAGCAATCGCGCTATACTGTTCATCATCAGTGATAACTAGGGACACCTGTATTTCGTGAATACATTTCGTGTCAAGGTATTTCAAAAAATACTGTAGCTTTTCTCCTGTGGTTATTGGCTGAGGTCGGTGAGAGGTGTCGTCCCGCTCTTGACGGGGCCAATGAGATGTGGTCACCGAACTGCTGCACCCTCACAATTCGCCATGACTCTTAGAAAAAGCTACAGTGTTTTGTGAAATACCTTGACATGAAATGAAATCGCGAAATACAGGTGTCCCTAGTGATAACTAGAGACCGGAAAATTTCGCGAATTCATTACCTGAGTGCTGCCTCTTCTATTGGCTCACAACTCACCTGGATGACTCTGGGCCAATGAGAAACAACCGACCAACGCTTTATCGAATCACAGGCTGCTACGTTGGGACGTCTCACAAGACAGCAGCCAATGAGTGGGTGGCATTTGACCGAGTGTACGTAGAACAATGGAGTACATCCTACAGGTCAGTGAACCCGCGAATGTTTTCGGTCTCTAGCGATATCGCTATCACGACGTCCCCGAAGGAAAAGCTCTGGTATAAGAAGATTCATTTTATTGTCCCCAGTAGACTCGATCAATTTCTGGGCACAAGGAGAAACCTTTAAAAAAAGTTTTAAACGTTATCTCTTTTCTTAAACTAAATTTATTAAGAATATTCACATTAAATAACTTAAAAAAAATATGGAAAAATATTTTGTTCAACTTATTTCAATTTTTATAAGAAATTACTATTTTTTTTAAGTAAATTAGTGATCATGAAAATAAATAATAAGTTTTACACGTTGTTTTGGATACGAAAATATAGGTATGATAAAACTAAATTAAGAAAACAATTAAATAATGAGACCAATTAAATGTAAGTAGCATTTTTTTTCCAAAGAGGGCTATTAAATGGTATCCAAATAAAAATTACAGCCTTGGGAGTGCAGACAGTAAGTTTGTAACTGTTTGATAAATTCAATTTTGAATATTTTCAAGCATCTTTAACCAACATTGCAACCTCTTACCAGATAATAACGGTGAATTTCCTGTCACCAACGCAGAGTTATATTTCTTCAGTTCATAATGAATTCTAATTCTTAAACTTAAAAAAATAATAATCTGAAATTAATTACTGCCAAAAACTGCAATTATTTATCCTTCAATAATTTCGCTGCGCATGCTTTTTTAGTTGACTGTCTAGATTAAAATTATTTTATTCATTTCTAGAATGACTCTAACAAGGTTTAATAACTTCGAAGGAATTTCATGTTTTTCTTATTAAGGGAGTTATATATATTAACTTAAGCTTTAAAATAAGAAACTTCTCCATTTTGCATTTTTGGGTGGATTTTGTCCACGAAAGAAGTTGAACCGATATTTTATATCTCTTATGTTCCTGGTGTCAGTTCAGAAGTAATTTGTCCAAAATACTTGCAATGTCCATTACAAAGAGTGGGAGGCACTTTCTATACGTATCTTTTTATACTTATCTAAAGGTTTTGGTTTATCGGTGGTTTTGATGTGTAGGGACTACGGAACGAAAAACTAGGCAAATTTTTTTTTGAAAATCACACCAATCTTCTTTTTGGTAATTATTGTGTTTTAACGTATTAAACCAAGTCTGTGGACACGGGGCCGCCTTTAAAGGTTGCACTTTTAAGTTTGTGTTGGCATTTGCCAACGATATTTGTAAGATATGTTGGATTCAGACACCCTAGAACGAAGCAGTGGTGAAGTGGTTGTAGCAGAGGCCTTGACCTTCTCTCTGCGGAAGGCAACATAAGGTCAATCGCAGGATCACCGTCTTCACTTCGGCGCTGGATATACGGATCGACGGTCGGATTTCTACGACGCACTCAATCACGCGGCTTACGAGGGCTTAATTCATTTATTTTGGTAACTCGGCTTACACATAACTGCAGGGTTGGGCGGCGGAGGCGGCAGCTTGGAATTTCCCTTTGCCCCGGGCACGGAAACTTGCCTTGAGAGCGACGCTCATCGCTGCGCGGGTAAACTTCAGCCGCGGGACTTGGAAGCTCCAGGTATTCCGTCCGCTTCTCGGGTTCCGTCGCCACGTGCTCCGCTGTCGCCAACTTTCACCTACAATATTACCCGCGGAACGTTTTACGGGAAACACACACAACTTAGAAACACACAACTTAGAACTGTCATAACTTAGAAACACGTAACTTAGAAACACACAACGCTGAACCACGTAACTTAGAACTGTCATAACTTAGAAACACACAACTTAGATGATTCTATCTTGTGTGTTTCTATGTTATGTGTTTCTAAGTTGTGACAGCACCCCACGATTTAACGAAGCGCTAAGATAATTTTCAACCGCACAGCTCTTTTTTTTTTTGGACAAGTGTTTCCGCGCGCCAATGGGTTATCACCAGCACATGCACAGAAGTTATGCTTGAACTCTGCTGAACTCATGATATATGTATTTTGTATCATACTCTAATAGTACCCTCGAAGTCTTTAGAAGAATGTTGAAACGAATGGTTATATTTACATTAAATATTTCTTTCCGTTTCGTATAATGTTTTACTAAGTTTACTTTTATAAATATTAAGTTTTAATCGGCTTGAAAGTAGATTTACCAAGCGTTTTAGATCGAATTTGTCACATAAAAAAATTAAAATGTTCTTTTTTTATGTTTATCACCCCTTTAATAGTTTTGGTGGGTTATCCTACATGTCCTTAAGTGATAGAAGACAACAACTGACTTCCAAAATATTTATGACTAATTAATGTGCAATCGTCACGGAGGGTAGCAGGCAATCAACTAGTTAACAACATCCCGGTTAATATAAACCATTGTGGAGTACACCCTAGTGGTAGAAAAATGTGTGAATTCGGCAGGCCTACAACTGTAATTTATTAGTCAAATGCGTGCGAAATCCAACATTTCAAATGAGTAAAAACTAAATAAAGTGGAGTCCACCCCCATGGCAGAAAATGGTGTGAATTTTGCAGGCCTTCATGATAATTTATACATGGGGTAGCCACATCTGCATGATTACATGGTAAGTGTGTGAAGCGCTTTTTTACCTTGAACTAATTGTTGCGCCATGTTGTCTAGATGCCTAAAAAAATTGACTGAAACATAGTGTTTTTTTTTTTTGCATTATGGAAACAGTTTTAAAATGGCGTTTCTGATACAAGCGGCTAATCCATACTTAGTAACCATTATCAGACGTTATCATTAGGGGCATGCAGATTTCGGAAAAAAAGATTTCGAGACTAGATAAAAGTTAAAAAACACTGTAGCACCGTCTGTGTTTCGTGATCGGGTGAGTTTTTTCCCAGGTACAAATCGATTGTAACAACACCAAGTGAACCACTGCAGAAGTAAAACGCGTCCTGAATATCTCGGTCGAATAAGACTATGACTTCTCTCGTAGACGGCCGCCAATCACAAGGAAGAAACCTCAGGTGCGGATACTCCTTGTTGCAGCCTAATAAGTGTTCAGATCTTTCCGCAGAAAATGTCTGCCTTTAGTAATCATTAGGGGCTGGAAAATTTCGCGGTTACAATGACCTCTAGGATAGACTCCAAGATTATCTACATACTCGGGCAAATGCCAACATGCTCATTGGCTACTGACTTGTGAGACCCGTCAATTGGAATGCTTCCGATTCGAGACTTCTTTGGTTTAAAGTATTTCATTGGCTCAAAGTCCTTCAGAAAAAGTGTGAGCCAATCACACGAGCAATATGAAGTTGCATGTGTTTGGATTCTAGCATTCTGGGAAATCAATTCGCGAATTTTTTTCGGTCTATATAGTTATCATGCACCAAATTTACACAATGGTTTTGGGACGGAAGAAAAAAGGCGATGGCGACTTCAACTACGTCACAACACGCCGTCTCCGTATTTCGTTATCAATGGGTTCTTTTGATGCTTTTTTATGTTATTTTACTTCATTATATTTATTTAATTACATTTAGCTACAAATAATTCAATTTCTATTGCATCGAGTGATTTAGTTTGGTGTATTAGGTTTCCAACTCATTTCGGTATATGTGCAATTATTTATTTTCATTTGTATCGTTTAAGATACTTTCGGTTATTTCACATTAATGTGTTCAAGCAGATAAAATTTCCACACATTTCAGTCCTTTCCTTTGATTTATTTCGTTACAATTCATGCATTTAATCATTGTATATCGTTTCTATGAAAGTACACTCCGCGGATTCACAAGCCGGGCGTGTGCGAAGTCCACCTCGCTCTCTCATTGTCATTGCGAAGCGGGAACGACAAGAAAGGCGAGAGAGCTGCAAGCAGCCATCGACTGCACTGCTGGTCCTACTGCGTACCGCGCGGGGCGACAGCTGTGTGTGAGGCGAGGCTGCACCCTGTGGCTGCGCTCTGGGCCGCAGAACATCAAACGCCGCGCGCGCCCTTGTTCTGCGTCGCGTGCGAGCACCTACATACGTGTTGCCCTGCGTCGAGGGAGTTGCAAACTGTTACAACTACTAGCCGATATAGTTTGAACTCTACATGAAACCATTATTCGTCGTACGGTTAAAACGTATTTAAAAAAGGCCAATGTAAATTACAAGCACCTAAAAAAAAAAAAAAAAATTGACATTTTGAAGTGCAACTTATTTGAGCGCGATAAGAGTAATATTAATATTTCAAGGCCGAATTTGTAATGCAACGTTATCGTGAAACATTTTTTTGTGAAACTTTTGTGACGCGAAAAGGACAGAAATAGTAGTTGGTCAAAGATGTATTAAGAGAGCACTGTGCTATATACCTACGTAGCTGGGCTCTTTTTCGTTCTACTTAATTTTTGTGCAATGATTTGTCTCCTCCCCACCCCCAATCACAAAACATAGAACCTGTTTGTAACTTTTTTAAAATCTAGAATTTATAAAGGATTATTTATTTAATTTTTTATAGACCATCAAAATTTCCTATTAAACTATGACTATATAGAGACAAGAAAAATTCGCGGATTCATTTAAAGATACGCTATGAAAAGACGTTTTCCTTCATGCTGCTTCTGTGATTAGACATCAGTTTATCTGGAGGGGTCCTAGCCAATGAAAAAAAAATTAAAAATAAGAAGTATCGAATCGCAGGCATCCCAGTTGACAGGTCTCACAAAAAACTAGCCAATAGACAGAGATCATTTGCCTGAATATATAGATGATTGTGGAGTATATCCTAGAGATAATCACGAAATTTTTCAGTCCCTACCTATGACTCTATTGTCCACAAAATTTTTTCTCACTATCTTACTGGATTTATCCTATTACAAAAAACCAACTATTCCTAAAATATATTTTTTGCAGTAAAAATTACAATGCTTTAAGATTTTTAAATATTATTTTATTGCAAATTGTTCACTCCTCTCTAAATTTTATTATTCTATAGGTAATACTTTAATTAGTTTCTAGATCGAGGAATGTTTTATGATAAACGTGTGTCATAAATAGGGGCATTTTTTTGGTCAAAATATCTTATGTCTCATTAGACTGCAATAATGTATGCTTGTACGAGCATATATTGTTTACATGTGATTTGCGGCCATCTGCAAGAAAAGCCATTGCTAGAGACCTGCAAAATTCGCAGTTTCGATGGCCTTCAGGATAGACTGCACATATCCCTGTACACTCGGGCAAATAACGCAAGTTCATTGGCTGCCGACTTGTAAGTCGTCTCAGCTGGTTTGTCTGTGATTCGATCCTTCTTTGGTTGAGGGTTTATAACTTGTTGAGATTCGTCCAGATGAACAGTAAGCCAATAGCAAAATTATCTAAGAGGTATATGTGTTTGAATTCTAGCCTATCAGCGAATTAATCCGCGAATTTCGCAGGTCTCTAGCCATTGCACTATTCGGCCGGGTCATTCAGGACGAGCTTGCTTCCGCACTGGATGGACATGATCTATGTGCTGACAGCTGAACACTACAGCCCTCCCTTAGTCCTGGACTTTCTCGAAGCAAGCGAACCCTTCCCCCACCCCCCACTTAACACCCAGCTTCTGCGTGGATTACCTATGCTACTTTCACGAGTCATGTTTCCTGGGAAGGAGCACGGGAGGAACGAGCGTAATTTTATTTTTTTATATTTCGGAATGCTACATGTGTGGAGTGTCGTATGGTTATCCTTGAACTAGTGAGGGGAATGTAATCTTTGGTTTGAGAGCGTGTTTGTGAATAATATTTGCGAGGATAAAATTAATGTACCTATTTAATAAATTAATATTTCATCAATTTGATACTGCTGTGCGAAAAAAAAAATGTAAATAGGCGTACAGATATTAATGTGAAACTATTTAGAACATACTTAGACTTCAGATAATGAGTCAAATATACTTAAATAAATCATTTAGGTGGGTAAAATTTCTTTAGTTTTTTATGTTATTCTTACATATTATCTCTGTTTTAAATACAAAATCTCTTAGCTTTTTCTAGTAGGTACTTGAATTCAACAAATTTTGCTGTCAAAAATTGAATAAATATTTTCGATGAAAGTAAGAAACCAATAAATAATATTATTTATCATGCAATTTCTTACATTAACATATATTATACAACAGTGATAAAGGAATTGCCTGTATAAGGCGATACAATCAATGATATTTAACACAGGGAACTGGCGTGGTTTGTACATTCAAGCGGATTGAGTGAAAAAAAAAACAACCCTGTTGTTAAATTGTCTACCACCCGATGGATTAAAAGGAGAATGGCCTACACGCAATTGGCGAGATAACGCTCAGATAATAATAAATAGGGGCAGGGATATTACGCGGGAATACAAATGAACTCATTTTAAACCGCAACAAGGTATACAAGCAAAGACGGTTTCTTCCTTGTGGTTGGCGGCCGTTTGCAAGAGAAGACGTTGCCTTATTTGACCGAGCCACTCAGGACGTGTTTGCTTCCGCACTGAATTACGGTAATAGGTAGGGGCATCCATATTTCGCGAAAAGATTCCTCGTCTAGCAGAAAGTTAAAACACTTTAGCATCGTCTGTGTTTCGTGATTGGGTGTCTTTCCTCCATGTACACAACGACTGTCACAATACCAATCACAGCAATTCAGTTCGGAAGCAAACGCGTCCTGAGTGGCTCGGTCAAACAAGGCAACGACTCCTCTCACAGACGGCCGCTAATCACAAGGAAGAAACCGCTGGTGGGGGTATACGTTGTTGCAGTCTAATGGGCGTTCAGGTTTATTCGCGAAAACTGCCTGCCCCTAGTAATAGGTGTTTTAACAGTAAACTTGCAACTGAAAGAATCTCAACCAATCACGAAACACATGCGATGTTACAGAGTTTTGATTTGTAACTAGTCTCTGAATATTTTCGCGAAATATGCTTGCTTCTAGTAATGAATAAGCAGAAAATGCAAGTGAAAGAAAGAAAAGCAATTAAAAACAGCGATTTGAGTGACAGAATGATCTTTTATTTTAAATGATTAAAAAATATATAATCCTAAATAATCATACCAAAACGAATAAGTAACAGCAGTTCAAAAATATTTACATCGGTCTTAAGTTATCAACTACCAACTCGTAACACATTTACCGATTTAGTCATCGGCGGGAGAAGCTAATGAAGTAGATGCAATTTTATTGAACGTTTCACCGGATTTTATATAATTTTTTTTTAAATAATTCTTATTCTGGATTAAAACTTATAATATATATTTACTATAATATTTTTTAGTGTTATTTATTATCTCACTTCAATGTTTTTTATTGTTTTACTTAAATAAATTTTTAGTTTGTATATAAACTTTCGGTTTTTTTAATCATGGGAAAGAAATCCAACATTTAAACGCGCGTACATAAGTAGGCCTACACTTTATTTTTACAAATATTTCAAACGGTAATCAAAATAAAATAAAAATTATCTTCAATTAAACGTATGGCATAGAAAACCCACCTACGGAAGTGTACGCACAATCGCTAGGTTATTTAAGTTTGCTAAAAGAAAAAACTTTTTTTGGAAAAATTCGTCGAATCGTCGTTGTTGTTGCTGTGGGCGCGCCAGGTTCAAAGGACGAGGAAGGAATTACGGTGTCCGTGTGTTGGGACGGGTCGAGCGAGGGTCTTTGTGCGTTCACCTGCGGCGCGTCCGTTGGGGGGCAGAGAGAGAGTGAGTGAGAGAGAGAGAGAGAGAGAGAGAGAGAGAGAGAGAGGGCCGCTGCCGTGATGGGGGTGGGGGAACCTCGGTCAACTTTGCGAACACGAACATGACTCTTGCCCCTCTTTGCCGGAGAACAAACAACACCGGCGGTAAACTAGCCGCATTCGTACATACGCAATCCCCCACCCGGTTTCAACCGACCAGCCCTTCCAGTTTAAAATCCCTCTCGGACCTCTTTCTCTGCTCTGCTTGCCCCCCCCCCCCCCCCCCATCTGTCTTTCTCCACCCCGTACAGCACAACCCCTTCCTTTTTCACCCCCTTTTGAATTCTGTTAAGGTCCCGCCGCAAGGCAGGGCTTTAAGCCTGCGCCGGGGTTTTAGGTACCCCCCGTGGGAAGTTGGTCAAGGGGGAGGGGAGGGTAGTTATTCCGGTGAAAGATTAACACGAGAGCCCTAATGAGTGCCTGTGCCGCGACTCGCCTGGCGAGTAGCGCCGCGAGCCAGGCGTCCGTGAGCTGTCCGTGGAACGGACGGTTCACGGACAGGCAGAAAACTCACCCGCGTGCCAAGTGTCCACACACGTGCGAGTGACGCGTCCAGCTAGCTTTCTGTGCGTGCTTTTATTGATTTTAATCCTATGCATCAAGTTTTTATTTGACAGACGTATTCTTTGGGTCTCATCTGGTTGTCCGTGATCACCCTGAAACTGTACCCCGATATACAATTAACACGGTTACACTTTAAGATTTTTTATCTTTAGTGGACGAATTTCAACAAAAATTAAGAAAAATATGTAGTGAATATATTTTTTTGCATAATTAGCTGGCAATTTATAATTTTTAACATTTTAGTGCATTATGGGTAATCAGAACCCTTTAAAGGCGAGGCTATTTTAGAAATATTTTTTTTCTTATTTTTTTTAAATCATAATAATTCTGAAGATTTTAAAAGGCTAGCTAGAGATAAATATTTTTTCTGTTCTGAAAAAAATGAAACCATTTCACTTAGCAGCCAGTAATATTTACTTTAAAACTAAAAAATTTCCTTTTTATATTGCGTTTCGTTCTCCTTATTCATACTGAACAAAAATATTAAAACTGCAACTTGATTAGCTAATCATGCAACAAGTATGCGATTCATATATGTATATATGTTTATTTATTTTTCCTTTTGTGGAAGTTCAGCGACTCAAAACATCGGACAGTTTAACCGCGTGGAACGTAAATATAAAACAATGTCATGAAACGGTACAGACACTATTTTAATATCTAACAAGAAATATTTTCTTAAATTATTGATACGTACGTCAAGGGGTCACTACAACTAGCCAAGCACAAGATCGACACTCAACCGGAGGAGCTCCGTGTCATGCAGTGATGACTAAAACAAGACAGAAAGAGATGGAATTACGGGACGCACTCCTTGCACGCCTTGCATTCCGTCGCCATTCGCAAACGAGCTCCTTTCGCGAGTGTGCTGTTGGACCTCGTCACATCTGGCACGCTTCATGCTCGGTGCGATGTCTGTGCTTTCCTGTGCATTGTCCGCACACACACGGCAATTCGCTCAGGCATCCTTCTCGTTGGAGATCCACAGCACAGATGACGACGGTTGCTGTGCGCATCGTCATCTGGAAAGTGAATTACCGGGTGACTATTACGGGTTACGTTCTATTACCCTCTAACGCACGCACCACGAAATTTGAAACAGCTTTTTCAAGATGGTGTCCAAATTTCAAGATGGTGGACATGACGTCATACTACCTGGTATATGCTATGAAACAAGTGGTGGGGTCAGTCTGCCAGCAGCCACCACGGGGGAAGGATCGGTCACCATTTTTAATTTTTTTGCACTCTTCGGGTTCGAACCGAGGACTCCGAGCTCCATGCCGTAAAAGTTTATTTTTTAACTCTTTTTATTAAAATTTTATTATTTAATTTCGTTATTGTTTTTAAAAAAAATTCATTAAAATCGGATAATAAATAAAGATTTAAAAGATGGCGGGCGTAACGTAAATTGCAACGGTGACGTCATAATTCAAAATGGTGGAAAACACAACGCCGGAAAGTTCGAGAAAACAAAATGACATCATCCAAAATGGCGGATCCAAGATGACCGCCGTGTTCTACTTGTCCCGTTACGCTGTGTCCCGTTACGTCGTGTCCCGTTACGCTCATCCAAGATGGACGCCGTGACGTCACAATGTAAACAATCTTCAATCCACAGCCTGAAGCCTGTGCCAGTAGCCCCTATTATATGCCTCGGAGGCATAATACTCTTAAGTCCACTTTTGAGCAAAAACTTGACCACCGATTCTTTCTATTGACATACAACACTAAGATGTACGATTTGTCCAAAATTTACATATTTTGTGTAAACAATAGTTGAATTTGTACGTTAGGCACTTTTTGAAATTCATTAAATAATCTCTCTGAAAACTTATGGTTTTTGAGATATTTTGAGTCTTCTGCCTCCGAGGTGTGTGTGTATGTGTGTGTGTATAAACGAGTTGATGGATTCGTAATACACTGAATTCATATCCCTGTCCGACCACCCGTGTTTAAGGTTTCCCGCGGTATTCCGAAATCGCTCCAAAGCAAATGCAGGGTTGGATTCTTGGCTGACTCCCCTCCCGCATTATCCATGACTCGTGCTGTGTCTTTCCGTCTCTGACGATCTCGGTATTAAGGAGGCGTGATAAGTGATTAACAATTAATAAATAAAATTCTTCGTTGTCACTTGACACTCGAAAGCGATTTGTAAACATTTATGGCGTTTCCTCCTCCCGTGTGAAATGGCACTTTGCAGCGGCAGAATACAAGAATTTATTTCGGGAGTGTATTTGAAAAACCAAAGTAAGACTAATTTTATTTTAATAAAAATTTACGTCCACATTCATCACTGCTTTTGTGCTTTCTGGTGCCAGGTGCTGTGGTGCCTCGCATCATCCAACATAACGTAATGCCTTCACCGATAACCCGGTTTTTTTTCCCCCGTTAATTCAGAATTAAAGGTGGGATTGTTGATGTATCCCCCCTCATTCTCCAACCACCACAAATTTGTTTGGTGGCCACAACGGAACAGTGTTTAATTATAACTTAACAAAACGTTTTTGGTATAACACCTAAGTGGGTTATAGGAAATAAAAAATTTGGCTGTCACTTAAAAAGATTTTTTTTTTCGATACCACAAAACTATTTTTAAAGTTTACAAGCTGAATGGATGAAGATTACAAAAAAAAAATCACACGGGTAATTTGAACTAAGGGAGAAACCGCCAGTTTCCAGCCCCTTCATTCAGTCGGAGCCGTGCAAGCTGGTTCAACAAGGTAGAAAATTGGTTAATTCCACCTTCGTTGGTGGAGTTTCGTGGATCTTGCGTTGGGGATGGGGGGCGGACTTAAAACATCGACCTGCCAGCTTCGCCTTTGGGTGGCGTCTGGCGCCGGGGACGAGAATTTAGGGCCTTGGGACATCCCGTCTTGTATAAGGCTTACTGGTCGCTTTTCCCCCACCACCACAACAGTCCTTCCCCCGGGGGGGGGGGGGGACATTATAATTCTCTACGCACGGACCCCGTACAACCCCTCCCCCCTTTCGGACCCTTAACACGACCATCCTTTAACCCTTCTTGACCCTCGAACTATTGCCTTCGCCACGGGGCGGCGCGACGCGCGAGTGGAACGTACAGCACGTTCGCTTCGCGTTGACCCGAGTATACGTAAGGGAACGCCCCCCCTACACGAAACTGCTCACCACTACGCCAATGTCTCTTCCGATGCTGAGCTCAGCGTAACGGCGCGTTGGAGAAACAATTGGACTTGCGCTCGGGAGAAAACCCCTCGCCTCGGATTATAGCCCCCTGCCGGGAGTCGACTCCAGACAAACAATGGACTAAACAATCCTCTCTTCGCAACGGCCGGTATCTTCGATATTTCGCCTGCGTGTGTGTGAGTGCTGGTCTATGACCTGACCGTCTACAATCGCCTTTTACACTCTCCCTACCCATGGACCGAGTTTACCGTCAAGTCAACCGGAATTTTCCATATTTCCATATAAGTAGTGTATTATAGCCGCTCCTGGTACAGAAGGGGTGGGTTTAATGGCCGACCGCCCTGACGTCACGGCGACCATCTTGGTTGACATTAACCTTCAAAATTCCTGAAAAATGACTCAAAAGTCCTTAATATTTCCGTATTTAGAGGGAAAATTTCCAGTTTTGATGAAAAAATTTCCATTTGATTCCTCAAAAATTCAAACATTCGGAACTTGGAATACCTCAAACGACTTTTGCCTTTGAAAGAATCCAAATTCCAGAAAGCCTTTAATTCCCCATCGACAAGACTCCATAAGCTGCTGATGCCATTACTTTGAGATTGTATGTAAACTTAAAAATCTTTAATTTTTGACCAAAAAATTCCCAAAAAAATTTCAGAAAATATAAAAAAATTGTTTACTTCAAACATTTTTGTTTACCTAATCCATCCCGTTCCTTGGTTGATTCCTGGTAAGAGTAAATGTGTCATTTATGTATAAAAATTTAACAAATCCTTAATTACAAATTAAATGAAATTTTATCAAAAATTCTTTGTATCATACCCGCCATCCTGGATGCTAGAAATGATTGCACTTTTTGTCACGAGGGCCAACTTGGAAAACTAATTATTATCCGATTTTAATGGGAAAAAGATTAAGATTCATATTTCAATAAATATTCTACCATCTTGAATTAAAACTTCACCATTGCACATTTTGTTATGGTTACCAACTTTTATTCTAGAAACACTGTCCTTTTCGTTACGCCTGCCAGCTTGGACGTGTATGACATCATCGTTGCACTTTTCATTACGGCCGCCATTTTGGATTTTATAACATTGCAAATTTAGTTATGGTCACCATCTTGAAAATCCGTAAATATTATCCGATTTTTAGCAAGAAAAATTTTAAAATTCATAAAAAAATTAACTCAATAAAATTTTATATAAATAACGTACTTGCCACATGGAGTCCTCAGTTAAAATCCGACGAGGTCATTCGATTAAAAATGATGATGGATCCTTCCTCCATGGAAGCCATCCGACAGACTGACATCCTACTAATTCCAAGGTAGATATTACGCCAGACAGTGTGATGTCATGGCAGACATCTTGGGTTCGCCATCTTGTTGTCGTCTGGTGAATGTCA
Organism: Bacillus rossius redtenbacheri; assembly: GCF_032445375.1. Lineage (NCBI taxonomy): Eukaryota > Metazoa > Arthropoda > Insecta > Phasmatodea > Bacillidae > Bacillus > Bacillus rossius. The sequence goes on along the minus strand of NC_086330.1, from coordinate 21,955,436 downwards.
CCATCTTATTTTCGTCTGCAAGGGGGCGCTGTCGCCATGTTAGTTAAAATTTGTATCTGCAAGAGTGCAAGAATAATTTACTACCATGGCATATGCCAAATTTTTAACCGTCTTGGCTGCCATCTTGAAATTCTGTAATTTTCAAGCTAGAAATTTTTGGGCATATTATTTGACTGAGTAGTGATTATTTTTTGTTTGAATTATACAGTATATAATTATTGTAAGTGTTGATTTAGTAACATAAATTCACTAATTAAACGTAACTCTGAATAAAATTGATTCCTCAGAAATGCCCAGATGGACTCGGAGAACATCAGCAGAAGTCTCGCCAGAAATAACCAGGAGCACACGGAGAAAACACACATAAGCGTTGACATAAATGACTGGAAGAACTTGGAGAAACCAAAAAAAATATTTGCAGGAATAGTCAGGATCACACGGAGAAAATCAACAGAATATTGACAGGAATAATCGGAAGCGTGGATGCACTGCAGCTGTCCCCAAGGGATAAAACGTAGCGCAGGGCCGTGATTGGTGGGCAGACGGGGAGAGGGGGTGAGCCCTCAGAGGGGCAGGTTCCCCAGCCCCGATGCGCGCGGTAGGAGTACCTACACTTAGGCTGGTATTACAAGAGACAAAGTTAAGAATTAACGTGTTGAAAATGATACATCTGTACCCTAACCGTATTTTTAGTGCACGATAGGAAACGGCCAATTCCTTATTTTTAGGGAATGACTTTGGTGTCCTATCGGTTGCCTATCTGTTGCCCGAATTCCGCGCATGCGCAGATCTCACTTTTAAGTTGATTTTGTCCAGATGGCGCACCCGCCTCTGGCGCCACCAACTCATATATAGTCATTTTTGAGATAATTTGTGGAAGTTAGAAGTGTGTTGGTGTGCCAAATGAAACTTTAAGGTAGCGAAACTCTTCCGGAATACATTTTGTAGACTTGGTCATTACAAGAAATAATCGCAACTTAAAAGAACTTGAGAAAATAAGAAAGGCGGTTAATTTTTGTGCGATGGTGCTGTTATCTGTACTGTTTTTTGCTGTAACAATTGCATCGAGGATCGTAAAACGTCCGCTAGAATGCGTTAAAACAAGTTTCTAGCCTCGCGCAGGGCAACGATTGCCGATTATAATTTTCCTTACTAAGATTCCGTTTTGAAACTTTCTGTAAAACGGCCCGTAAGTTAAGTGACGGTTGTAGCCCAACAAGGCAGTGCTTATTCGCTGCCTTAACCGAGCGTCTTGGTATACCGCCCTAGAAAAATGCAGCGCCCATTCCGCTTGGATGTAATAATATCCATTTAGGAATCATCAACACTTTAAATAAAATAAAAAAATTGGTTGTCTGCAATGTCGGTTTACGGACGATAGTTTAACGTGAAGTCATAACAAAACATTAGTGAAATGATTGCATACTTTTATGAATAAAATTGAATCATTTTTATTGAATTATCACTATTTTTTATGGATACAAGTAGGTGTATTTGGTAGGTATGGGGGCACCGGCTCACGGCTGGGGAGCCGGGGAGCCACGGCGGCCATCTTGGATTACGTCACTTCCGGCGGCCATCTTGGATTACGTCACTTCCTGCGGCCATCTTGGATTACGTCACTTCCGGCGGCCATCTTGGATTACGTCACTTCCGGCCGTCATCTTGGATTATGTCACTTCCGGCGGCCATCTTGGATTTGACTTTAACCTTTGACCCCAACGACCATTTTGTTTTCTAGAACATTCCACCTTATTATGACGTCATGTCCTCCATCTTGAAAATCCTATTTATTATCCGATTTTAATTAAAAAAAATAAAAATTAATAATTTAATTTTAATTAATTGTTACAATTATCTAACACCACACTCCTATACATTACGTTTACATCATCGAGCGCCCCACTCTTCTACATTACGATTACATCATCGAACACCCCACTCATCCCTGTCGCAATTTTTCTAATTAAATGTTACAATTATCTAGCACCACACTCCTATTCATTACGTTTACATCATCGAGCGCCCCACTCTTCTACATTACGATTACATCATCGAACACCCCACTCATTCCTGTCGCAATTTTTCGTAACACCACCATCTTTAAAATAAATTTATTATAAAAACAATAATCTAAACCATTATCGTCTGCCGGAGGCAGCCATCTTATTTAGTGGAGACCGCCATCTTGATTTCATCTGATGGATGTTATCATCGGGTGTAGGTTTCTAAAGTACGTTAGTGTATGTAAGGTCGAGTTCCTATCCCTTACCAGCATTATTATGATCCTTATAGACAAAAAACCACAAAAATCCACAAAATCCACAAAAATCCACAAAATCCACAAGACCATAAAATCCAGTCATTTCGTTGTTTTAACCACCATTTTTCCTTAAAGTCCTACCATTTATAGGTTTTAACTAAAATATATGTTATCAATACTATCGTTGTGGATGTGATAGTTAAAGTAATGATAATTTTAAAAAAACATTTATTACTCCATCTTAGCGGACCAGAAATTTTCAGAGTCTTAACCCACAAGTAGATAAGTATCTCTTCTAAGTAGGAACATGTTTGCGTACACGTGTTTAAAGAGCTGCACGGAAGCAAATATTTTAAATGTTTGGGTATACATCCATCCCCCTCCCATAAAATTTTTAATGACAGAAAAAACACAAGCAGCTTTAATCGTTCACGAGAATATTATGCTACAAACAAAAATACCGAATCAAATTTGTACAGTATTAGATGTTCCCCTATCTTCACGAGAGAGGCCACATCCGACACATAACATTTTACGTTTCAACTTAATGTCTGATCGCTATAGTGTATATGATGCAGTTACAACACTCACCTCAGCCATTACCTACTGCTGCACGAGATGCACTTCATATCAAATGAAAATAGTATTTTTTTAAGTCGTGGCAAGAAGTCGAAGTAAATAAAATATTAAAAAAAATATTTAACATATTTAATAAAAAAAACACAATCCTTCGCACCATCTTCTCCCCCTTGTTAACAGAAGGCGTTACCGACCCTCTTCACAACACCCCGCTCCGCAGTACTTTCCATGCTAGCATCAAATACTTTGCCCACACAACTATACAAGCACCACACAGCTCCAAAGTCGATAATTGAGGAATAAGCGCCTAATATCCCCCCTTCACAGCAACAATATCCTCCACAGTCAGAGTGGAGGTGTTCACAGGTACATCTGAGATGTCTTCCCTGGACTCTTCGTCTTCATCCATCGCAAGAACTTCTTCCTGGCCGCTAGCCTCCTGACAGCACGCATAGAACTCATCCTCAACAATCTTCTCATAGGTGGCCCGACACATCTTACTAGCTCTGTTGATAACTACGAATGATACATCCTAAGGCTGCAATTGTTCAACTGTCCCCACCCCTCTACCCTTTCTATTGCAGTCCTGTTCGTGCGTGCCAAGCACACACGTCACTGACGCACGGCCTTTGACGTCAGCAGACCTACCCCCTCCCCCCTCACCCTGAACCATCCACACCCCAAATAGCTGCGTCATTTAGACCTGTCGCCACGCGTCCCCAGCCTCCTAATACCATTTTAAGCACCTTCGACGAACATCCCGACCTCTGGTAACTAGTGAAAAGTTTCAAACAGCACATGAATAAATACATTTTTTATTTATTTTAGACTTGCATTTATTAATATAAAAATTTACAACATTTCAAAACATTATAATTTATATGGCATCAGTAGATTTTATCCAACTGATTTTCACATTTATCGAATCCTAGCCACTTCACAAACAAGGCATCATCTTTCTAATCTATCAATTTTTCTACTTAATAATCGCTTGGGTACTTGGTAGGCTGAATTTGTTCCCCATAGAATCCGCCACGTATCACCAAACCTCGTAAATCTTCCAAGTAGTAACATCTCGGATGGTAATTATGTGTTTTAACAACACGGAATATTTATGTTAACCATTTATAAATACATACAAAATATTCAATTTTAGCTCTAAGTTTTATTACGCCTAGTTTATTTGCATCAAAATAAACAGTTTCCAGGAGTGAGTTATCTTTTACATTAACAGGCACCATGCCAGTTTTTCTGTATTTTCTGTAACATGTAAATCCACATAATATAACTCCCTTTTGCTGCGAACTCCCTTCACATGACTTCCTTTAGAGCAGGAATAAATCATTCATCCACCCATCCTTTATCTCGGTGAACATATAGTTTAATTATTTATTTCGAACAAGGCTACAAGACTTCTTGGCTACAAAGCTACAAGCTACAAGGTTCCAATCGGCTACGTGTCTACAATACTACCAGGCTACAAGACCACGAGGCTACAAGAATACATCAAACACATAGAAAAAATCTGGGTATAAAAATACCAACTCAGCAAATTTAAAGCTTACTGTAGAGCCGAAACATCCCTGAAATATGTATTTTATGCTTCCTACAAGACCAAGGGGTTTTGAACCATTAAATATTCAGCCCTGGCTACAGACTTGACAACAAACATTCAATGAAACGGACACACATTTGGGTAAAACATTGAACTCAGTAGGATATGATATCTAGGATACATTAGTTAAAATACTAAAGGAAACGATAGAATCCAGCTCAAGCCGGCTACAATGCCTCCATCCACATTTGGCTCCAAATGATTTCAGTTACAATGTAGCACGTACCCGCCACAATTGCCAGAAATACGTTATTATGACTCTCCATTTTGTTAGTCATTTATTACGAATTTTACATCTTTAAGTCAGAAGTTGTACTACGAGAACCCAACCTCAGCTAGAAATTAGATTACAATAAATAAAACAAACTATTTATCCAAAGTATAATTTGGTTTTTAACTTTTATACACATGCAGACAAAACAAGTTGTTATTGTATGTAGCATACATTTCTTATTTCACGAAGTATAGAGCATAATTGTTTGGTATTGGGTAAATTTTCTTCATTTTTGCGAGACAAGTAGAAGTCCTAACCTATCTACCAATATGTTAGAATATTTCCATGTGGCATAATAAATATCTTCGGCTTCTAACACCTTACGTAAATTTTCATTACTAATACTTTTAAGACCTCTAAAGTTCCGTTTTTAATACCAGCCTTAAAGTCATTAAAATTGTAATCGCCCCACCGACCATCATAAGCCTAATCTGAATAATTTAGTTTAATAAGTCGTTTCCATCATTTTGGCCTCAACACTTTATCACAGTATTCGATCTTGTGAGCTTCAAGTTCTTAATCATAGTCTTAGTTCTTGTAAGCTTCAGGTGAATAATCGCAGTCTTCGACATGTTCAGCTTTAGGCTGTTCTAATGTGCTCTCAATTTCATGGAGGCGACTAGAACTTGGTGTAAAAATTTTTTTAATTACCCATGAAAATGCTACTTTCTTCGTTAACTTTTAATTCCAAATAATTAACAAGACCTGGGATAGTACTATTAGAATCATCATCTTCACATTTCTCGTGATCATTATAGTCGTCTAATATTTCACTTCCTTGCTTTTATAGACACACAATTCTTAACATTAATCAGCCTTGTTTAACCAGACCTCAAGGGGGGAGAGAATCATGTTACAAACGAGTGTTTCTCGGCTGTACTTAGCATATTTAACGAATGAGTAATGGATATTTTTATTCAAGTACCACCTGATTAAAATGCGGAAATTTCTTATTCGGTGTCAGGAATTCACAATACAAACGGATATCTCTCAATATATTCCAAGACCAATACAAAAAATAAAACTCAATAAAAGATATATGACTCAAGAAAATCTGGAAGCACATTCCTCTAAAAGAATACAGACGTGTCTATTACTAATGTGAACACACATTTAAACACTAATACTCCTATTTCAAACACAATTCATCATATTTCAAACACATCTCAGCATATTTCAAACAATTATCCACACAATTCACAAAAACTGCATATTTCAAGACCAAGAACAGAAGTTTGAAAGATGTTCTTTTCTCTTCTAGAGCGACTCATGATGTTACAATCATCTGGTTTTCGTCGATGCTATAGATGTTTATGCAGGCACGAGGATTCTGTTTCTCTAACAGAGGTATCTGGCGAAGTGGATTGGGAAACTCGTTGTTAGTGAAGTTGAACTTCCCCTCCAAGTCACTGTAGCACTGACTAACATGCTCAGATGCTCACCCGCATTTAACTTGACCAGAATTGCACACTAAAACATATGTGCTCATCTAAGTATTTACAGATTGACCACCGCATATTTTTCTTTGATGCAGGTAGGTATTTCGATGTAGGAGCTAGCTCGAAGTGGATCAAGCTTGTTAATGTGTAGTTGTAGTCGCCAGACAAAGACCATCCGGACCCCTTTCATAATTAGTATTCTTCCTCTTTACATATCTTAAATATGTATTCAGTAATGACATCCTCCACTTCACGAACTGCAAAGAGTGGAACATTCGTGGTTTTGAAGGCCTTCTTGTCTTCACACGTACCCATTGGCTTTTCACAATTGCACTCAAGCACGATGTAATACTTGAGTGGACCATCCTCTTCAATTTCCTCTAGAAGTTGGCTTATTAGTTTAACCTTGATAGAGTCCAAGTATGTACATGTGTCCTTGACAGAACTGGTATTATTTTCTACCACACAAGTCTTCAAGTTACCCCAGATTCCCACTTCTGCAATGATGAAGTCGTGGATGTTGGCCAAAACCCGCCTCTGTCACCAGCAATGTTCGGCTGGTGCTTGGCTTAGGTATGACTACAGGCTTAAGCGCGGCCATTCTCTGCTTCTTAGTTGATAGTGGATCAGGACCCTTGCACACTTTGGTATGTGCTTTCAACTTACCAGCCCTGGCGAACACTTTAGCATAGTTCCCACACAAATACATTTTATGGCTAGGTTTGAGACCGCAAGCCGTCTTCTCATGATGTGTGACATGGCTGGAGTTTTCGAAGGTTTTGAAGCAGAAGCTACACCAGGTGACTGAAGTCGTGAGGGCAGCACCAGTACATGTTGTAAGATATTACCGCAATTTATCACTGCGAGCAACCATCTTTCCACACAGATGACACTGCTTGAGGTCATGCTGCTGGTTGTCAGCACACTGACGTTCATAACGGTAGCAGTTATTAGCTGCCGTATAGGTAGTAGGGAAGAAACGTCATTTCTGCATGGTTGATGTCATCACAACAATCGGTAGTCTGTGCTCAATGCACGGAACACACGAAGGAAGCCCGACGTACGGAGAACTATAACAGAAGTCTTAAGAAAACAATGTAGCTACCCATTACATGAAAATGTTTGCATTAATAACTTCAAACCTACAAACTACAGCTTCAACAAACCAATCCTTAAGTTAGCAATACCTTACCCCGAAAAAATCTAAAAATCACTAAAATGTTAAAGTACTGTAACTGACAAGTTACACAGAAGTAGTCAAAAAATATTCAAAGTCCTGGTAACTGGTAACATTTACAAATTTTTAAGTACAGAGAAGCATTTAGCTGAAAAATATTCAAAGTCCACACAACCCCCTCTCCACACAAATGTTTAAGTACAGTGAAGCATTACCTGAAAATATTCAAAGCCCTATATAGTTACATTTTCAAACAAAATATTAAGTACACAGCAGCATTTAGCTCGAAAATATTCAAAGTCCACACAACTCCCTCTCCACACAAATGTTTAAGTACAGAGAAGCATTAAACTGAAAAATATTCAAAAGCCTGCACAGCCACCTTTTCACACAATAGTTTTAAGTACACAGAAGAAGCTAGCAGAAAAAAATTTTCAAAGTTCTGATAGCTAACAAAATTATTTAAAAGATCATATAGATAGCTATCTAAAAAAGGAAATAAAATGAATACACAGTCTCAAATCCACTCATTTACACGAAATCCAAAAAATTAACCCACAAACTACAACTAATCATACTACCACTCAATATAACAAAGAAGCCCCTTGCTTGAAACCAATCAAACATAAAAATTGTTACAATTTTAGCACAAAACGTAGCTCATGTGCAGGTTTTCATAACTCCTGAGTTTTGGTAGGTATGTGATGTGTGCAGGGGTATGGGGTAAAAACATGTAGCAACCATGCAACAAGTATGATTAACCTCTATAGCTTGGACCAAGTACAACCACTTTTGGCTTTGCCAATTAGAGATGAGGTCGCTAGGTACTTTCGCAATCATGTCTCATCTCTCAAAAATGTCTGAGAGCCTGAGCTATCCACAACAGTCTCAAGCAATTCACGGTATCGTGGACCCATGAATCCGTCAACACACAACCATTATCTACACACACAGTTAAACTTCTACATGGCAATACTTGACATGGTAAATGTTATAGTTGTGAAAGGAAATAGTTAGAAACATTGAAATCCAATACTTTTTTTTGGATTCAGAACACACACATACATGTGTGAAACTAAGCATGGGACTTGAGCGAAAACACTAGTTGCTCACGAAACATTTTGTGTAAATAACTTCATACCTACAAACCCACATTAAATCCATAATTCATAGTGATAAATTATCAAACCAACCCACAACACCATCAAATTAATCCGCACATTAGCATATTGCAGCTACCCCCACCACCCTTTGAATTCAATCTAACATAAAAATCACTCAAATACCACCAATGTAAAAATTACAAGTCGAAAAATTATGCATGAGTTCAAGTATGGAGGTGATCTCATCCATATCAGTACAGGCTCCTACACAAAAAGAAACAATTAAATGTATCACCCCGGCCACCAAATCATTTAGACCATCCCAAGACACATATAATATCTCTTATGCTGCCATTATTCTGAAAATCACAAGATTCTTTGTTTTTAACACCAGCTACATGGTCATTATCCTCATCATCTTCTCTGATATCATCGACACAGTCATCATCATGATCAACATAATCATCCAGATTACTGTCATATTTCGTAATCTTAGGCGTCGAAGCTTCTTCTTTGTATTGAAACATTCTTTATAAGTGTCCATCAATTCTCCAAGTTCGAAGGCTCCGGAGAAATGGGCTGAAACATATTCTCACTATTCACAATAATGATACTTCCACCATCTTCGGTCTTCCTTAAACCTGCAACATCCTTAATTTCAAGTTCTTTGTCGAGATCAGAAGAGCTACAAACATTCATCCCAAGGAATAACATTCATCAGTGAGCATAACTTTACAAGTCTTACAATGTCTTGTTAAGCTCTCTTAGAACAAAATACCTGTCACACCGATCAAAACTTAACATTTTATATAGTTGGTTTTTGACATCATTCCTTCTCAGTGTAAAACCCCTGTCACAATAACAACACCAGTGACCTTTTCATGACGTTAATAGCACCGATCCAGAATCCATATTAGTTTCTACGACAAATGTCAGAAGCAACCTGAAAGTTAAACGCAAACACAAAACTTAAATAGAACATTAAAATAAACTATCAGCGAGAGTTAATTCCGAATTTTAAATAATACATGGTTAAGTAGTTCCGCTTGTCACCAACATATTTTGCAACATGCCGATTTAAAGTAACTAATTATTTATTTCTAATGAAGTAAACCTTATACAAAGTACATAATATAAGTTAAGTAAACATAAATGTTACCCACATATGACTACAAATGTAGTAATTCGGCAGAAAATGTAACCAATTTTCTCCATCTGTCTACAAATGTAACCCTGTAGCCTATGTATTCCGATCTTCAACCCACTTCGTTTCAGAGTATAATGGGTGCATTCATACTGTTTATAAAGCTATGTTATTATGTAGCATGCAGGATGTATACTTGGTGTTCTCAAGAGAAGTAAGAATTCGATAGGTCTCAAGGGAAAGAAAATCAAATTTGTGTTGTCCTCGTAACAAGCTACCTTTTGCTTATATGTAACAAAATAGTGAATTTTAATCAAGTGTCATCGTTATTTTCATTTGTTTAAACTAACTGAAATTCTCAGCACATAACCAGTCACATGTAGAAATAATCTGACTATGGTGGATTATTACCACAGAATTCGCTGAAAAATGCTATGTGAGAATCAATTTTATTTCTAAATAAGGTCACATTCGCCAGTTCTAAGAGTGAACATTATGGAGGATGTATACTTGGTGTTCGCAAGAGAAGTAAGGATTCGATAGGTATCAAGAGAAAATCATCAAATTCTTGTCAGGTAAAAAAGCATAAGCACACGAAAAAAAATTCTGACACAGTAAAGTTGAAGCAAACTTATAAATCCATCGAAATTTCACGTGAAAAAATAGGAGCACTCAGAGAAAACCATCAGGGAGAAGATTTAATCCTGCTTAAGCAAAGAGTTCACAAGTTGACTTGTGCTAGAACTCTCATGTTGCTTAAGCAAAGAGTTCACAAGTTGACTTGTGCTAGAACTCTCATGTTGCTTAAGCAAAGAGTTCACAAGTTGACTTGTGCTAGAACTCTCATGTTGCTTAAGCAAAGAGTTCACAAGTTGACTTGTGCTAGAACTCTCATGTTGCTTAAGCAAAGAGTTCACAAGTTGACTTGTGCTAGAACTCTCATGTTGCTTAAACAAAGAGTTCACAAGATGACTTGTGCCAGAACTCTCATGTTGCTTAAGCAAAGAGTTCACAAGTTGACTTGTGCTAGAACTCTCATGTTGCTTAAGCAAAGAGTTCACAAGTTGACTTGTGCTAGAACTCTTTGCTTAAGCAGGATTAAATCTTCTCCCTGATGGTTTTCTCTGAGTGCTCCTATTTTTTCACGTGAAATTTCGATGGATTTATAAGTTTGCTTCAACTTTACTATGTCAGAATTTTTTTTCGTGTGCTTATGCTTTTTTACCTGACAAGAATTTGATGATTTTCTCTTGATACCTATCGAATCCTTACTTCTCTTGCGAACACCAAGTATACATCCTCCATAATGTTCACTCTTAGAACTGGCGAATGTGACCTTATTTAGAAATAAAATTGATTCTCACATAGCATTTTTCAGCGAATTCTGTGGTAATAATCCACCATAGTCAGATTATTTCTACATGTGACTGGTTATGTGCTGAGAATTTCAGTTAGTTTAAACAAATGAAAATAACGATGACACTTGATTAAAATTCACTATTTTGTTACATATAAGCAAAAGGTAGCTTGTTACGAGGACAACACAAATTTGATTTTCTTTCCCTTGAGACCTATCGAATCCTTACTTCTCTTGAGAACACCAAGTATACATCCTGCATGCTACATAATAACATAGCTTTATAAACAGTATGAATGCACCCATTATACTCTGAAACGAAGTGGGTTGAAGATCGGAATACATAGGCTACAGGGTTACATTTGTAGACAGATGGAGAAAATTGGTTACATTTTCTGCCGAATTACTACATTTGTAGTCATATGTGGGTAACATTTATGTTTACTTAACTTATATTATGTACTTTGTATAAGGTTTACTTCATTAGAAATAAATAATTAGTTACTTTAAATCGGCATGTTGCAAAATATGTTGGTGACAAGCGGAACTACTTAACCATGTATTATTTAAAATTCGGAATTAACTCTCGCTGATAGTTTATTTTAATGTTCTATTTAAGTTTTGTGTTTGCGTTTAACTTTCAGGTTGCTTCTGACATTTGTCGTAGAAACTAATATGGATTCTGGATCGGTGCTATTAACGTCATGAAAAGGTCACTGGTGTTGTTATTGTGACAGGGGTTTTACACTGAGAAGGAATGATGTCAAAAACCAACTATATAAAATGTTAAGTTTTGATCGGTGTGACAGGTATTTTGTTCTAAGAGAGCTTAAAAAGACATTGTAAGACTTGTAAAGTTATGCTCACTGATGAATGTTATTCCTTGGGATGAATGTTTGTAGCTCTTCTGATCTCGACAAAGAACTTGAAATTAAGGATGTTGCAGGTTTAAGGAAGACCGAAGATGGTGGAAGTATCATTATTGTGAATAGTGAGAATATGTTTCAGCCCATTTCTCCGGAGCCTTCGAACTTGGAGAATTGATGGACACTTATAAAGAATGTTTCAATACAAAGAAGAAGCTTCGACGCCTAAGATTACGAAATATGACAGTAATCTGGATGATTATGTTGATCATGATGATGACTGTGTCGATGATATCAGAGAAGATGATGAGGATAATGACCATGTAGCTGGTGTTAAAAACAAAGAATCTTGTGATTTTCAGAATAATGGCAGCATAAGAGATATTATATGTGTCTTGGGATATTCTAAATGATTAGGTGGCCGGGGTGATACATTTAATTGTTTCTTTTTGTGTAGGAGCCTGTACTGATATGGATGAGATCACCTCCATACTTGAACTCATGCATAATTTTTCGACTTGTAATTTTTACATTGGTGGTATTTGAGTGATTTTTATGTTAGATTGAATTCAAAGGGTGGTGGGGGTAGCTGCAATATGCTAATGTGCGGATTAATTTGATGGTGTTGTGGGTTGGTTTGATAATTTATCACTATGAATTATGGATTTAATGTGGGTTTGTAGGTATGAAGTTATTTACACAAAATGTTCCGTGAGCAACTAGTGTTTTCGCTCAAGTACCATGCTTAGTTTCACACATGTATGTGTGTGTTCTGAATCCAAAAAAAAGTATTGGATTTCAATGTTTCTAACTATTTCCTTTCACAACTATAACATTTACCATGTCAAGTATTGCCATGTAGAAGTTTAACTGTGTGTGTAGATAATGGTTGTGTGTTGACGGATTCATGGGTCCACGATACCGTGAATTGCTTGAGACTGTTGTGGATAGCTCAGGCTCTCAGACATTTTTGAGAGATGAGACATGATTGAGAAAGTACCTAGCGACCTCATCTCTAATTGGCAAAGCCAAAAGTGGTTGTACTTGGTCCAAGCTATAGAGGTTAATCATACTTGTTGCATGGTTGCTACATGTTTTTACCCCATACCCCTGCACACATCACATACCTACCAAAACTCAGGAGTTATGAAAACCTGCACATGAGCTACGTTTTGTGCTAAAATTGTAACAATTTTTATGTTTGATTGGTTTCAAGCAAGGGGCTTCTTTGTTATATTGAGGGGTAGTATGATTAGTTGTAGTTTGTGGGTTAATTTTTTGGATTTCGTGTAAATGAGTGGATTTGAGACTGTGTATTCATTTTATTTCCTTTTTTAGATAGCTATCTATATGATCTTTTAAATAATTTTGTTAGCTATCAGAACTTTGAAAATTTTTTTCTGCTAGCTTCTTCTGTGTACTTAAAACTATTGTGTGAAAAGGTGGCTGTGCGGGCTTTTGAATATTTTTCAGTTTAATGCTTCTCTGTACTTAAACATTTGTGTGGAGAGGGAGTTGTGTGGACTTTGAATATTTTCGAGCTAAATGCTGCTGTGTACTTAATATTTTGTTTGAAAATGTAACTATATAGGGCTTTGAATATTTTCAGGTAATGCTTCACTGTACTTAAACATTTGTGTGGAGAGGGGGTTGTGTGGACTTTGAATATTTTTCAGCTAAATGCTTCTCTGTACTTAAAAATTTGTAAATGTTACCAGTTACCAGGACTTTGAATATTTTTTGACTACTTCTGTGTAACTTGTCAGTTACAGTACTTTAACATTTTAGTGATTTTTAGATTTTTTCGGGGTAAGGTATTGCTAACTTAAGGATTGGTTTGTTGAAGCTGTAGTTTGTAGGTTTGAAGTTATTAATGCAAACATTTTCATGTAATGGGTAGCTACATTGTTTTCTTAAGACTTCTGTTATAGTTCTCCGTACGTCGGGCTTCCTTCGTGTGTTCCGTGCATTGAGCACAGACTACCGATTGTTGTGATGACATCAACCATGCAGAAATGACGTTTCTTCCCTACTACCTATACGGCAGCTAATAACTGCTACCGTTATGAACGTCAGTGTGCTGACAACCAGCAGCATGACCTCAAGCAGTGTCATCTGTGTGGAAAGATGGTTGCTCGCAGTGATAAATTGCGGTAATATCTTACAACATGTACTGGTGCTGCCCTCACGACTTCAGTCACCTGGTGTAGCTTCTGCTTCAAAACCTTCGAAAACTCCAGCCATGTCACACATCATGAGAAGACGGCTTGCGGTCTCAAACCTAGCCATAAAATGTATTTGTGTGGGAACTATGCTAAAGTGTTCGCCAGGGCTGGTAAGTTGAAAGCACATACCAAAGTGTGCAAGGGTCCTGATCCACTATCAACTAAGAAGCAGAGAATGGCCGCGCTTAAGCCTGTAGTCATACCTAAGCCAAGCACCAGCCGAACATTGCTGGTGACAGAGGCGGGTTTTGGCCAACATCCACGACTTCATCATTGCAGAAGTGGGAATCTGGGGTAACTTGAAGACTTGTGTGGTAGAAAATAATACCAGTTCTGTCAAGGACACATGTACATACTTGGACTCTATCAAGGTTAAACTAATAAGCCAACTTCTAGAGGAAATTGAAGAGGATGGTCCACTCAAGTATTACATCGTGCTTGAGTGCAATTGTGAAAAGCCAATGGGTACGTGTGAAGACAAGAAGGCCTTCAAAACCACGAATGTTCCACTCTTTGCAGTTCGTGAAGTGGAGGATGTCATTACTGAATACATATTTAAGATATGTAAAGAGGAAGAATACTAATTATGAAAGGGGTCCGGATGGTCTTTGTCTGGCGACTACAACTACACATTAACAAGCTTGATCCACTTCGAGCTAGCTCCTACATCGAAATACCTACCTGCATCAAAGAAAAATATGCGGTGGTCAATCTGTAAATACTTAGATGAGCACATATGTTTTAGTGTGCAATTCTGGTCAAGTTAAATGCGGGTGAGCATCTGAGCATGTTAGTCAGTGCTACAGTGACTTGGAGGGGAAGTTCAACTTCACTAACAACGAGTTTCCCAATCCACTTCGCCAGATACCTCTGTTAGAGAAACAGAATCCTCGTGCCTGCATAAACATCTATAGCATCGACGAAAACCAGATGATTGTAACATCATGAGTCGCTCTAGAAGAGAAAAGAACATCTTTCAAACTTCTGTTCTTGGTCTTGAAATATGCAGTTTTTGTGAATTGTGTGGATAATTGTTTGAAATATGCTGAGATGTGTTTGAAATATGATGAATTGTGTTTGAAATAGGAGTATTAGTGTTTAAATGTGTGTTCACATTAGTAATAGACACGTCTGTATTCTTTTAGAGGAATGTGCTTCCAGATTTTCTTGAGTCATATATCTTTTATTGAGTTTTATTTTTTGTATTGGTCTTGGAATATATTGAGAGATATCCGTTTGTATTGTGAATTCCTGACACCGAATAAGAAATTTCCGCATTTTAATCAGGTGGTACTTGAATAAAAATATCCATTACTCATTCGTTAAATATGCTAAGTACAGCCGAGAAACACTCGTTTGTAACATGATTCTCTCCCCCCTTGAGGTCTGGTTAAACAAGGCTGATTAATGTTAAGAATTGTGTGTCTATAAAAGCAAGGAAGTGAAATATTAGACGACTATAATGATCACGAGAAATGTGAAGATGATGATTCTAATAGTACTATCCCAGGTCTTGTTAATTATTTGGAATTAAAAGTTAACGAAGAAAGTAGCATTTTCATGGGTAATTAAAAAAATTTTTACACCAAGTTCTAGTCGCCTCCATGAAATTGAGAGCACATTAGAACAGCCTAAAGCTGAACATGTCGAAGACTGCGATTATTCACCTGAAGCTTACAAGAACTAAGACTATGATTAAGAACTTGAAGCTCACAAGATCGAATACTGTGATAAAGTGTTGAGGCCAAAATGATGGAAACGACTTATTAAACTAAATTATTCAGATTAGGCTTATGATGGTCGGTGGGGCGATTACAATTTTAATGACTTTAAGGCTGGTATTAAAAACGGAACTTTAGAGGTCTTAAAAGTATTAGTAATGAAAATTTACGTAAGGTGTTAGAAGCCGAAGATATTTATTATGCCACATGGAAATATTCTAACATATTGGTAGATAGGTTAGGACTTCTACTTGTCTCGCAAAAATGAAGAAAATTTACCCAATACCAAACAATTATGCTCTATACTTCGTGAAATAAGAAATGTATGCTACATACAATAACAACTTGTTTTGTCTGCATGTGTATAAAAGTTAAAAACCAAATTATACTTTGGATAAATAGTTTGTTTTATTTATTGTAATCTAATTTCTAGCTGAGGTTGGGTTCTCGTAGTACAACTTCTGACTTAAAGATGTAAAATTCGTAATAAATGACTAACAAAATGGAGAGTCATAATAACGTATTTCTGGCAATTGTGGCGGGTACGTGCTACATTGTAACTGAAATCATTTGGAGCCAAATGTGGATGGAGGCATTGTAGCCGGCTTGAGCTGGATTCTATCGTTTCCTTTAGTATTTTAACTAATGTATCCTAGATATCATATCCTACTGAGTTCAATGTTTTACCCAAATGTGTGTCCGTTTCATTGAATGTTTGTTGTCAAGTCTGTAGCCAGGGCTGAATATTTAATGGTTCAAAACCCCTTGGTCTTGTAGGAAGCATAAAATACATATTTCAGGGATGTTTCGGCTCTACAGTAAGCTTTAAATTTGCTGAGTTGGTATTTTTATACCCAGATTTTTTCTATGTGTTTGATGTATTCTTGTAGCCTCGTGGTCTTGTAGCCTGGTAGTATTGTAGACACGTAGCCGATTGGAACCTTGTAGCTTGTAGCTTTGTAGCCAAGAAGTCTTGTAGCCTTGTTCGAAATAAATAATTAAACTATATGTTCACCGAGATAAAGGATGGGTGGATGAATGATTTATTCCTGCTCTAAAGGAAGTCATGTGAAGGGAGTTCGCAGCAAAAGGGAGTTATATTATGTGGATTTACATGTTACAGAAAATACAGAAAAACTGGCATGGTGCCTGTTAATGTAAAAGATAACTCACTCCTGGAAACTGTTTATTTTGATGCAAATAAACTAGGCGTAATAAAACTTAGAGCTAAAATTGAATATTTTGTATGTATTTATAAATGGTTAACATAAATATTCCGTGTTGTTAAAACACATAATTACCATCCGAGATGTTACTACTTGGAAGATTTACGAGGTTTGGTGATACGTGGCGGATTCTATGGGGAACAAATTCAGCCTACCAAGTACCCAAGCGATTATTAAGTAGAAAAATTGATAGATTAGAAAGATGATGCCTTGTTTGTGAAGTGGCTAGGATTCGATAAATGTGAAAATCAGTTGGATAAAATCTACTGATGCCATATAAATTATAATGTTTTGAAATGTTGTAAATTTTTATATTAATAAATGCAAGTCTAAAATAAATAAAAAATGTATTTATTCATGTGCTGTTTGAAACTTTTCACTAGTTACCAGAGGTCGGGATGTTCGTCGAAGGTGCTTAAAATGGTATTAGGAGGCTGGGGACGCGTGGCGACAGGTCTAAATGACGCAGCTATTTGGGGTGTGGATGGTTCAGGGTGAGGGGGGAGGGGGTAGGTCTGCTGACGTCAAAGGCCGTGCGTCAGTGACGTGTGTGCTTGGCACGCACGAACAGGACTGCAATAGAAAGGGTAGAGGGGTGGGGACAGTTGAACAATTGCAGCCTTAGGATGTATCATTCGTAGTTATCAACAGAGCTAGTAAGATGTGTCGGGCCACCTATGAGAAGATTGTTGAGGATGAGTTCTATGCGTGCTGTCAGGAGGCTAGCGGCCAGGAAGAAGTTCTTGCGATGGATGAAGACGAAGAGTCCAGGGAAGACATCTCAGATGTACCTGTGAACACCTCCACTCTGACTGTGGAGGATATTGTTGCTGTGAAGGGGGGATATTAGGCGCTTATTCCTCAATTATCGACTTTGGAGCTGTGTGGTGCTTGTATAGTTGTGTGGGCAAAGTATTTGATGCTAGCATGGAAAGTACTGCGGAGCGGGGTGTTGTGAAGAGGGTCGGTAACGCCTTCTGTTAACAAGGGGGAGAAGATGGTGCGAAGGATTGTGTTTTTTTTATTAAATATGTTAAATATTTTTTTTAATATTTTATTTACTTCGACTTCTTGCCACGACTTAAAAAAATACTATTTTCATTTGATATGAAGTGCATCTCGTGCAGCAGTAGGTAATGGCTGAGGTGAGTGTTGTAACTGCATCATATACACTATAGCGATCAGACATTAAGTTGAAACGTAAAATGTTATGTGTCGGATGTGGCCTCTCTCGTGAAGATAGGGGAACATCTAATACTGTACAAATTTGATTCGGTATTTTTGTTTGTAGCATAATATTCTCGTGAACGATTAAAGCTGCTTGTGTTTTTTCTGTCATTAAAAATTTTATGGGAGGGGGATGGATGTATACCCAAACATTTAAAATATTTGCTTCCGTGCAGCTCTTTAAACACGTGTACGCAAACATGTTCCTACTTAGAAGAGATACTTATCTACTTGTGGGTTAAGACTCTGAAAATTTCTGGTCCGCTAAGATGGAGTAATAAATGTTTTTTTAAAATTATCATTACTTTAACTATCACATCCACAACGATAGTATTGATAACATATATTTTAGTTAAAACCTATAAATGGTAGGACTTTAAGGAAAAATGGTGGTTAAAACAACGAAATGACTGGATTTTATGGTCTTGTGGATTTTGTGGATTTTTGTGGATTTTGTGGATTTTTGTGGTTTTTTGTCTATAAGGATCATAATAATGCTGGTAAGGGATAGGAACTCGACCTTACATACACTAACGTACTTTAGAAACCTACACCCGATGATAACATCCATCAGATGAAATCAAGATGGCGGTCTCCACTAAATAAGATGGCTGCCTCCGGCAGACGATAATGGTTTAGATTATTGTTTTTATAATAAATTTATTTTAAAGATGGTGGTGTTACGAAAAATTGCGACAGGAATGAGTGGGGTGTTCGATGATGTAATCGTAATGTAGAAGAGTGGGGCGCTCGATGATGTAAACGTAATGAATAGGAGTGTGGTGCTAGATAATTGTAACATTTAATTAGAAAAATTGCGACAGGGATGAGTGGGGTGTTCGATGATGTAATCGTAATGTAGAAGAGTGGGGCGCTCGATGATGTAAACGTAATGTATAGGAGTGTGGTGTTAGATAATTGTAACATTTAATTAAAATTAAATTATTAATTATTATTTTTTTAAATTAAAATCGGATAATAAATAAGGATTTTCAAGATGGAGGACATGACGTCATAATAAGGTGGAATGTTCTAGAAAACAAAATGGTCGTCGGGGTCAAAGGTTAAAGTCAAATCCAAGATGGCCGCCGGAAGTGACATAATCCAAGATGACGGCCGGAAGTGACGTAATCCAAGATGGCCGCCGGAAGTGACGTAATCCAAGATGGCCACCGGAAGCGACGTAATCCAAGATGGCCGCCGGAAGTGACGTAATCCAAGATGGCCGCCGGAAGTGACGTAATCCAAGATGGCCGCCGGAAGTGACGTCATCCAAGATGGCCGCCGTGGCTCCCCGGCTCCCCAGCCGTGAGCCGGTGCCCCCATACCTACCAAATACACCTACTGATACAAAGAAGGAGTGAAATGAAACCTACAATTTAATTGATAAATTTACTTTTATTTGCACTCATTAATCCAAATATGTTTATTACTTTAACGAAGAGATTATTTTAACTATAACTTTTTTACGTGTTTGCTATTTAACTTCTTCCAATCTGTGTTATTCTATTAAGGATAGGACGATGATATGAAACGTAGGAAACAAATGGGAGTGTTTCAAGTTTAATGTGCCTCGAAAAAGTCAAATCGATGGTTGTTCCAATCGAGTGGAAGAGGGATAGATGTGGCGCAAGCGTACAATGAGCGTAACGGGACACAGCGTAACGGGACAATGTGCGTAACGGGACAATTTTCGTGCGTGCAGCCGGCGTTCATCGATTTATTAGACGTTGTCACGTCAAAAAATATTTTCCAATAACTTGCACTAGTTGTAAGTTAATATTATATTTTTTTTATGTCGTATGTTTGAAGAGATAACAGTTAAGATGTGTGTCGCTATATAATCGACTCGGCATTGATAAATTTAGTTCACTCTGTGGCTCGAGCGTGAACTATCTTATGTTGGATCTCGTAACCACGTGAGTTTAAAAAGAGATCAGACATCTAGTATGTCGTTATCATTCATTGTGTAAATATTTTTTTTTATTCTTGCTCGTTGAAACATTTCATTATTATATTTAGTTTTCATCAAAAAATGCTTTTGCGTGTGAAATTTTACTGAATAGTTTGGTTGCCCATGGCTTCGCTAGCACAGAATCTAGGCCAGCGAGAATATTGTAACCCTGCAAATGAAGCAGGTGAATAATTTTTTAACTTTCTGAAGTAAAACAATACACACAATAAAACGTACTATTATTTTAGGGTTTCATTGACCAAGAAACAACTCGGTTTGGGATTTCGAAAGAGAAAATGTAAATAAGCTTTCTTTTTTTTAAATGCAGATAACATATATTCCAATCATCGTTATCTTGTTAAATACTTTATTTAATCACGCTTTCTTCCTTTAATGTTTAGGAACTTATTCTGACAGATAGTAAAAAAGACTCTGCTTTATTTTTGATGTAAATAGTACCAATTTTCATAATATATGTTTCACTAGAATTCATGTCATGTAAATTTCCAGTCAGTACACAAGGAAAATAATGCTAAATAAACCGATTACAACAGTTTAATTTGTTTCCTTATACTGTATTCATTGTCATGTTAGGACATCATTTACGAAACTTAAGATTGTATCTACTTTTTTTGATCCACCAAGTTTGGATGTAAAAATTCATGTCCGTCATCATTCACAATGTATAATAATTGTTTGAAAATATCAAAGTGGTCTCGTCTATACCAACTTATGACACAATTTATCCAAATCTTTATAGGTTAAAAATAAGCATTAATTTAGTTTTAATTTTAAGATGTCTTACTTGTTAAATATTAATTTAGTAGATTCAGATATATGTTTGGTTTCCAAAACACCCCAAACTAAAACCCATTTTTGCATATTTGGAAATTGAATTTAAAAATAGGGCAAACTTAGAAATATGCTGATTTAATTTATGTGAAAGTCTCATATGCTTTTTTTTTTTTAGCTCTCTATTAAGAAGATATGTCCTATTTCTCGTATTTAATTTATATTTACATTTAACACGGTTAAACTTGTAAACAGTAACTGAACATCAACAAAATAAATAAAAAAAGATATATAAAATTCATACGTTTTGCATGATTATATATCGAAGTTGAATTATAATTTTATTGTGCAGTATGGAAAAGGAGAACCAAGTGTCATAAATAATTGATTTTTGGTTTGTTGCAATGCAATACTACTGCGTGGTATGGTATAAACGTCTTTCAGAAAAAAAGATATTTCATTTTACCTAGCCTCTTAAAATTATCAGATTTCTTTATAATTTTCAGGCTTTAATTTTATTTACCCTGAAAATCATAAAAAAATCTGATATTTTTAAAAAGCTGGATACAATTAAATATTTTTTTCTTAAATTGAATTAACAACATCACATAATATCAGTTTAATTGACTTCAAACCTTTAAAAAAAAGTTCCAGTTTTATATTATGTTTCATCCTCCTTATCCGTACTGCACAAAAACTTTGAAAATGCAACTTTAGCAGCTAGCTATGGAGAAAGTATGTGATTCATGTACATAATTTTGTGAAAGTTCAGCCACTAAAAAAATAGGTCAAGTTTAACAGTGTGAAACGCAAGAATAAATGTTACCTGGAACGGGACATACACCCTCGGTGATATTAGTTTTTTCTTTACTGGGTGTAAGCGCGGAGCACGTGGAGAAATAAACCACTTGTCGTGGATGTACGCACTGCAGTGATACAAGGGAAGAACGCGCTCTTACAATGAGCCCAATCATTCTTCGTTGAGACGTGAAATAACGAGCAAACGGTAAACGGCGACCCAAATTTTTTTTCTTTTGTTTTTCATCGCGTAGGAGCTTCCTCCATCCACATACATACCGTTTTTTTTTTTCCCATCTTTCTTGCCCGAGGCGGCGTATGGTTTGCCTGACACTGGATGGGGGCTCCCATTAAAGCCTCTGTCTCCAGACGGCGTTTATACGCCCCGTCGTCGAGTTATGAGCCGGGCGGGTCGGTCATGAGCGGAATGTCACTCCTGGGGACCATCGACCTGCAACGGAGAATCCACCCCACCACCTCCCTTCCCTTCCCAACCAAGGGCCGAAATTTCGCACCGCCATCTTTCGGCGGCGCGGAGCGGGAGAAACTCTCTAGCGCAGACGTCTGTCGGGCGCTGAAGCCTGCGGGCGAAGATGACGGATTCACAGCTGAAGCATCGCTAGAAACTACAGTACGTCCATAGAACAATGACCTAGTTATGAAATTTCAATAGTATCAACTGTAAGCCTTGCAGACTGTTGTCTCAAGATCGAAATTAAATACATAAATAAAATTAAAAAAAAAAAAAATACTTCTAGATGAACGTTTTCTCGCTTGCAGTGCCACATTTCCCCAGTTATTATAGGGTGAAACTGTAAACTTTATTTGGCCACTGGACAAAGCCCCTCCTCACTGGAATCTCTCTGTGAAAGAGAGTAGTTGAACGTCGACCGTTTTATTGGTCGTAATGGTCGAGACGACAGAGCTATTTTTCGCTGGCATCCACATGCACCTAATATAACGCCTTGCGATGTTTTTTTACCTTTTTGGTATTTATATAAGATCGTGTCTACGTTACGCTGCTACCCAATGATTTGCCATTACTCCGGAAGTGCGGAAATAATTGGACTTCAGGTTGGATGTGTATGTCTGGAGAAGCGAGTTGACGTACCATCGTATCTCTGTCTGAATGCTCAGTTTTCAGCGGATCTGTAAGTACCTATCGACAATATTATTTTATGCTATCGCAGATGAAACGTTACCATTGAACAAAAGTATCACCTACCTCGCACTTTAACATTGGAAGGTTTTTTATTATTATTATTGTTAAGTTTACCACTGGCATTCAACAGCGTCTTTTACTACAGTGTTTGGATTGGTTGGTGAAAATTATCAAGGCAAAGGAAATAAACACTCTTACCATAAAATAATATTTATTTTGAGGGAGGATAAGTTTAAACCCTTACCTGTACATGCCAAACTCTAATATTATACTAATCCCAGTTTATATTTTTATAACGTTTCAAAATATCGTTACACTCTGAAAGGATATATGTGTTTTATTTTAAACTTTCCTGGAAGTCAAAGTAATTAATTTATCAAGCATTTCGTTCAAACCGTTTATGGTATTTAATGCAAAGGACCTATTATTGAACCGTATCATCGACATTCTTAACTTAACAAATAAACTTTTTGACTCACTTGCTTCAAGGGTTAATTTTCACTGAAAAAAAAAATACGCGAGTGAGTCTTTCAATACTCACCAGAGATGTGTATCATAAAACCTAGGTAACAAGTAAATTCTTTTAAGTTATTCTATTGCAAATACACTTATAAGACGAAAATCGAACAAACAATTTAACATAGAATTCTTTAAAATTATGCCAAACGTGATAAATATATACGCAGACTGAGTTTTCAACTACATTCCTTGACGCAAATCACACGTAGTTTCTGCGACCGCCTCTAGAATTCGTTTGCCGAAGCCGCTACGTCGACTATCGAATCATTCGATTTGCAGACCGAAATTTCAAGCCATATAATGAAACGTCTTTGATTAAAGCGGAAAAGACTTGAAAAAAAAAAACTACTGAACTCCGGGTTTGGACCTGATTTTCGCCTCAACATGTTAAAATTCACTAAACAGTTAATAATATAAAGTTTTTCTTTTTGTTTTTGGTAACTTCGGTTTCGCGCCATCCGCCACAGATGGCAGCACCGTGGTCACGCGCTTCCGTTCCGTACACGAAATCACTCCCACCAGGCACCGCATACCGAGAGCTAAGCTCGGTCTTGATTGGGAGTTCGTGTCGGCGCGTGACGATTGATGAGAGGTAGGCCTATTCGCTGGAAGAAAAAAAGGAGAAAGGGGCGCGTGTGCTGCGCCGGCCACAAGGGCGAAGGCGCGCCGGGTGGAGGCACGCGGCTCGACCTTACAGCCCTGGGGCGCGGCTCGTCACGGGTCCTCGGCTCCGCAATTAAACTCGCGCACCTGCGGGGTAACAGGCCCGGCGTGTCGAATGGGGCAGCGGGATGGGACGGGAACCCGTTTTCAATAGGATGCGGAGGGAGCTACAACGGGGGGAGGCGGAGAGGAAGTTGGTTTGTTGGACAAGGGTCCCTGCACTGCGTGGTGCAGCCGGAGAACTCCAAAAGGGGAAAGGGGGGATGTGCCTGGGGGAAGGGGGGTGCCTGGAAACTCAATATGTCCAGCGCTGTCGGGTCGTACATAAATCTGGGAGGGTAGGCGGACCATGTGACCTCAATCATCCTGCACAACAACCGCCCTCCCCTTCCACACCCCAAACAACTCACCCCATCCCTTCCCTCAAAACAAAAACACCGCGCCGGCAACAGCTACGCCCGTAGGGCGGGAAAAAAAAAAATATTTCGTTGCGTCGGCGCGGGTAGGCTGGAGGATAGTGAAGAGTGTTGGAGGGAAAATGGGGGGAGGGAGGGGATAACTAGGAATGGGGTGCCTGTTAAATTATTGCAGGTATTGTGCCGAATGCGTGTTGCTGATGGCATCAGATGTTCGCCGCGAACAAGGAAATAATTACTCTGCGGAACGGCGCGACGACTTGTTACCGTCACCGACACAACAACAATCCACGCACACAGTTATTAATGCACCGTGAACGAAAATTAAAAAAAAAAAAACATTCTTCACTGTTGTTGTTCTTTCGGACAAACTTACTATGGAAAGAAATTAGGGTTAGATGTGAACTTAAAGTTGAAGTTCGAAAAAAAAAACAGAGTTTTATGAATTATCCCAAGAATAGAGAAATCACAAAAGGAGGTTGACGTGAATGGTTTGAATTTCATGTATCTGTACTTCCAAGACATGTGACATAACTTTTGGATAAAGTACACTTTTACCTAAAAACTTGACCATTGTTTTAAATCCTTTCTAGTGACATGCAACACTAATATCTACGATATTTTGGTAGTTAATAATTGAGTAAATAAGTGAGGTACTATTTAAAATTCTTTAAAATGCTCTCATAAAAAATATATGATATATGTGACATAGTATATGATGCCTTCGAAGTTCTGATGTACATATTTCAAATAGAAATATAACATATACAAAATTACTTCCTTATATTTCTTAAAAGTGAGATATCAACTGTAAAAGTGAGACCTCATTGGATTTACAATACTTACATACTACGAAATATAAATTCATAGTACATTTTCTTCAGAATCTGGCTTCAATGAGCGTTCTTTCATATCATAAAATCTTAATAGCCTTGGGAATCTAAGTTCATTACGAGCATTTATATTTATACTCAAATAATTTGTAAAGTAATGAAATTTATAGTCACACTTACTGAAGACGTCGAACAAAACCATGAAAACTCCTTATGGACTGAAACAATAAATATTCGCAAGCCCTGAACATACACTAACTAATCTCAGGACTGATGAATAAAAAGTGACGTAATTTTAGCATGAGTTGTGTGTCATTCAACAAAACAAATTTTGTCACAAACGTCTAACGCTCGACTCTTTAATTTTTAATTAATTATTTGTCGCGCGATTGTTCATGATGGTTTATTTAATCACGCGAGTAATTATTTCTTTAAAAAAACACATTTTGTTTTCACTTTATGGCTAAGTCGTTTGGTCACTAACGACTTGGGTGCTTACGAGTGAAATATATATGTATATATATTTAAGAAACATTATAATTTCGTTAGTAACCCCATATGCCATTCGTTAATGTGGGTGTTTTCTCAACGTCCCCCCTCTTGCAGTCTCTTCGACCGCCTGATGGGAACCATTGCAACACCATAACTACGATTATTATACTTAATATATGAAATTAATAATCCAATAATAACTACTGAAGCAATTGGACATCAATGATATTTAACACATGAATACGCAGATTTCGATAATATAGAATTTGTTTCACAATTATAATTAATAGAGGAAACAATAACTTCCGTCTACTAGCTGTAGTTAATCGAATTGTATCAATGTCAAACAGTTTTATTCGAATAATTGTCACGTCTGTAGATGTAATTCATTCTTTTTTTTTTTGACGTGACAACGTCTAATAAATCGATGAACGCCGGCTGCAAGCACGAAAAATGTCCCGTTACGCACATTTTCCCGTTACGCTGTGTCCCGTTACGCTCATTGTACGCTTGCGCCGCATCTATCTCTCTTCCACTCGACTGTTTATAAAGTGAAGTGAAAAGTTAATGTGGTTTTCATTGCTTATTACAACAACAATTTCGGCAATAAAGGTTAATTATTCTTGCATTTTAAAAATCTGATTACTAGTATAGTTTCAAGTATTTATTCTTTTATTATTAAAATACAAATTATTCAATTTTATTCATGAAGTATGCAATCATTTCATCAATGTTTTGTTATCACGTTGTCACGTTAAACTATCGTCCGTGAACCGACTTTACAGACGACCAATTTTTTTTTTTTTTGCGAGACCACTTCAGGCGTCCCTGCAGACGTACGTACAGCCACTCGCCCGCAGCTACGCTCCCGGCGCGAGCGTTCCTGGTCGCTACGCTCGCCGCGCCGGGTGGACGGAGCGTAGTTCGACCCGCAAAACGCCCGGCGCGGCGTTCGCTAGACGCGTCCGAGCGCAGTTCAAACGAAACGCACGGCCCGCCACTTGCGAGCGACATGTCAACATTTGTGCGCTCGTTTGTTGACGGCTGGCCTTGTGTCCGCGTGAACACGTAGGTAATTAAAATTTTACAAATTCCTTTTTTCTTGAAATGAATTCCTTATTGCACGCACAAAACGCAACGGTAAAAATTAAAATAAATGTAACGGCAATGTTTACTATTGATTGTAATTTTTTTCGGGGTAATGAATATGTATATTGAATTAAATTATGTTATTTAAAACGGTGAAACACATTGCAGAGCATTAAATTTTTTTTTGGTCAGTTATTCTGATTGCGTGTTTGTTGTGGCATACCTCGAAATATACCAAACGGGTTTCAGTGAAATTTTTTTTGTTAGCAAGGTCATTAGCAGACTTAAAAATTAGGCTTCATGCAATTACGGAATAAAACCCCCGGGGTGGAAAAGGGAAATAAAAAACTTTTAAAGTAACATATTTATACCCGAAAGCTAATTTAGTTGAGATAGAGGATGTGAAACCACATATATATTATACACATAAAAAAGTATTTTTTAAATATCTTGTGAAATTAAAAATGTAAGTGGTGTGAAAGAAGTAAGTTTTGTTTTTATAATAAGTAATTATACATCTCCGAAGATAAAAAGCGTAATGTTATTTATTTTGTGCAAGTATAAAAATATACATAACTACCAACTAATTTTTGCCATTTTTCGGTATTTTATTGCTAAAAGAGGAAAAATGGGAAAAGTTTGTTAAATAGCAGAAAAGACAAAGGATATATTTAGTATGTAGAACCAGAAAAAGTTACTGCAATGATGCATTATAAAAATTTATTGAACTTAAAATAATATTTAAATGCGGTAAAATATTAAAATCAATAACAACATCTGGTGTTTATTACACTGTAGTTAAAGTTTCTGGATTATTAAATAAATTTAAGCGTGTTTAGAAATAAAACAATATTTCTCTTTCATTATTTTGGTAACATATACATAAGTAAACAATTTTTCACTTCAAATCTTAATTTAATTACAATGTATAAAATATTTTTGTGATAAAACTGACTTTTTCAGTGATACTGTTTCCTCAATCTTTGAGTCAAATTACAGGTGAGAAATTTAAGGAATGCAGTACCACACAAAATAATCTTTCAAGTATATAAATCATATAACGTAGGATCTTGAAAACAAAAAAAAAAACTCGATTGCTAACTGAAAGACTTTAAAATAAGACAAAAAAAAATATTTTATTAAATGACTGAATTCATCTAAGGAAATAAATAAGTAAAAGCGAACTAAGAGAAGTTACAAATAATATCTCAAGAAGTGTTTCCGACGACATACATGGATCAGGTGTTTGTTTGAACGGCTGAAGCAGGTCTTTGCCCGGATATAAATTGAAGAAAATAAT
Source organism: Bacillus rossius redtenbacheri (assembly GCF_032445375.1). Classification (NCBI taxonomy): domain Eukaryota; kingdom Metazoa; phylum Arthropoda; class Insecta; order Phasmatodea; family Bacillidae; genus Bacillus; species Bacillus rossius. The sequence continues at coordinate 21,927,202 of NC_086330.1, read as the reverse complement.
GAGCATCTTCAGGACGATAACGAACTTTTTTTCCTGATAAATGTTATTCTAAAAGAAACTTAAACTTGCAACAAAATCTGAAGTGAGACGAGTCTCAGAGCTATCTACTAAAGTGGGCCGAGCTGACGAGAGGTGACATTGAGGAGTGTGTGGAAGGGGGGGGGGGTGGTACGTATTGCAGTGGTGACGGGACCGCATGAACTAGGACGAGAGCAGGGTTATGTTGGTTGCATCGAGAGGTGCTTTAAGACATGCCCCCATATCGGAGTGTCAAATATAACGACTAGAGACGGTTGCATATCCGCTAGTACTGCACTCTGGTCGAGCTCGTTGGAGGTCTGCGGTTCGAAGCCAGAGAGAGAGAGAGTGTAGAGGCATACCGCGATCGAATCTGTGAAGCGCAGATATGTGTAAAGCTAATAAATATAGTGTTTAATGGTCAGAAAGAGTATGTAGTAATATTCGGGTACACCTTATGACTTCCCGGACTAAGGTAAATACGTAATCAATACCGAATACAGCCCCATACGATCTTGAACTTACCCCTACCATCCCCCTACCATATCTGCCACCCTTCCCCTTCCACTTTCTTACAGAGTTTACTCTGGTGGTGTCAAAATCCTGATCGAACCCATACAATTGGTACCAGAAATGCGTGGGGCATTTACAGTATGGTATAAAATGACTGTGAACCATAAAATTTGGTGTCAGAAAATAGGCCACTTACAATACAGTCATATAAAATGGTTTTATGTTATTTACTTTAAAGTATATATATTTTGTCAGTTTGAAAGAAAATAATCATAGTGTTGTTTCATTTTTCTTGTTTGAGTATTTAAATTATGTATCCTAATATACTTGCTCTTTAAATTTGCTTTGATATTTAAGGAAGGGGGAGGGGGGGCGGGAAGAGAGTTGAATTCTCAAGTGATCATTGTAGTCTGATGCTAATGTACGTGCAGATGTTCAGCAGATGCACTTTTTCATATTGTTTTACGTAAAAGTTTCATTTATATAACTTAATACTAACTGTCCATTCAATTCTTTAACAAGCATGATATTTCACAAATACGTGCAAAGTCGTATACGTGGACCAACCAAAGCGTAAAAAGAAAAATATTTAGCTTCAATTATGAAATTTAATCGTCTTCAAAATAAAATTCAGCATTTCACATTTTAGAAAATAATATTTCTCTCTTTTTTTTTAAACAGCTTAAGTCAAGGAAGTTCAGCTTTATCGCTCCACTTAATCTATACAAATAAGCCTTAACTAAGCACTCTCGTTTCCAGATACGTTTTCTCTAGTATTTACCTTTGCAACGAGGAAAGGAGTGTGTTTCTTTTACAAGGAAAATCCGAATAAAATGTGAAAATATGCAATTCCTTAGACCAACGAAAATTAACGTTTAATCCATTTTTCTTAACAATTGTCTCTGACGGAAATTAAGAGCGTAGAAAATAAAGCGGGAATTCAAATTTTCTGAAAACGATGAAGGAATACATATAAGTCAATAATTATCTTATACTCTTTTTACCTTTATGACTAAATCATGACATTAAAGCAGCAAATATTCTATGAAACATTTATTTCATAAAGAAACTATTTTTCAACATGGATAATCTGAATGAAATATCAATGAAAACAATGATAAATATTGTATTTAAGGGAAAATATATCTAAAACAGATATGTAAATATTTTAACTACCACCAATTTTGGAATAATATCATTTTGTAGTTTTACTATTAACAGAAACGTTAATTAAGTAGTAAACGATACAGATATTAATTCATAATTGACTTACCTAAAGCAATAAATAAATAACGAATTTAAGTAATGAGAAATTGACCTTCTTTACGTCAAGTATATACTGCAAAACACTTTAGTATTTTGTTTAAAGTGAATGTATGAACAGAAACTTTGTAATCATGGAAACCAAAAACATTTACCACTCACGTGAATAAATGAACGAATAGATAAGAAAAAGTGTGTTATCTTACATTTGCACCGCAGAGCTAATTAAAGGAAAAGAACCCAGCGCGGAAGACAGCGAAGGTAGTGTCTGCAAACAATGTTAGAGGGAAATATATTCCCCTTCATTTTCCCAGCCCCAGCAACGCGAGGCTGCTCCTGGTACTAGAGTGCTTTCACACACGGTCGCTCCGATCTTTAGGCCCAGCTGTGATGACCACTTTCTATTCATAACGAAACCTCATCAACATATGCAAAACCCTCCACTGGAAATCCCAAACCCGATTTTTTTTCTCATGCTTTAGGACGACCTTTTTTTTTTCAGTGGCGTCTTTCCTCTTTGATATTACCACCACCTCTGCCTTGTGCTGCCTGAAACACTACTACATAATATTTGGATGATTCGTCGGGCAGGAACACTATTACTAGTTGTAATCAATCATTTTATAGTTAATTATCTAGTGTCCAGCATGCGTTGCTATGCCTCTTTCAATTTTTTTTTGTGATTTATTTGAAGTAGGTACGCATAAACAAAACCTCTCTCTATCTATCTATATCCCTCTGTATGTCTCTATAAATGTCACTTTATTTCTATATATGTATAAATATATCTATATACCTCTATCTCTCTATGTCTCAATATCTAAATATATCCATTCATATCTATTCATATCACTCTATCTCCTCTATTTCTCTATGTATCTACTATTCTATCTAAATCTCAAACCATCCTCCTATTATATCTCTCTACATCTATATAGCCCTCTCTATACCTGCATATCTCCCTCTCTATACTTCTATATACCTCTCTCTATATCTCTATCTCTCTTTGTCTGTATCTTCCTAACAATGTATTTACCTTTACAAAACAAAAAGTCTTCACAAAATATTTATTTATGTACACATTATTACCTATCTGTATTTTTATTTATCTTTTCACTTGTCACAGGTGTGACATAGGTATATATAAATACGCGCGTATTCGAATTCAACGTTGTGTCAAAATCTCAAAGCTATTGGCGAAGAAGTTTCGGAGATTTAAGATTCAGAACGTACCTTCAAACTGTAAATTATATAGATAAAGTAATTTCCACTAAAACTTAAAATAGAAAAATGAATTTCCCCTAATCGTATTATGGACTCGGCAGTTGTTTGATATCTATTTATATATAATATCAATGATAGATTGCAAACAATTAATTACAAGATTGAAAATAAATAAAAATTTTTTTATAAGAATCGTAGACCTCTAAAGATTTATGGGTTTTAAATATATTAAAGGAATTCATAATTTAAACAAATCGTGAGATATATGTCGATTATCTTGGTTGAGGTAAAATATTTTAATTTTTTTCTGAAAAAATGTATATTTTAACAGCGAGACGTCCATTAAAATAAAGTGAAGTTTCATTGGCAGTCATTATGAACCAAAATGTTGATAATGAAACCTCTAAGGTTATTTTTAAAAACTGTTGTTTTATCATATCGAATGAGAAGTTAATAAAAGGTAGTTCACAGTGCTGATTCCTTGCTTATTCACGCGGGATTAACGAAAAAAATGTAGTGCGTAACATTTTATGTTAATAATTTACGCAAAATACTCTCCTAAAAAAAGATGATAAGAATCTTGTATTTGTTATACTCTCGTTCATAAAAATTAAGGAACAATTGGAATGCTGAAAAATATATATTTCTTATTTGACACTTCAAATACTATTTGAGACTCAAGTTTGTGTGTGCCTCATGTCGGGAACAGGTGCCAGTCCTCGAAACGTTGCAACTGTTTGTCATAGGAAACCTACTGTTTTCGTAGTTGTGTTGTCCATAACATCTGTTTATCTTCATCGCTGTGTTCGTAGTGTTTGCTGCATTGTCCAGGTTTTGTTGTCTACCTGCATTTACTGTTTTTGTTGAAAGTTTCTCGTCGTTGTTAGCCCACTGAGTTCGCATGTGCTTTCATTATTTCTTCATGACTAAATTTAAGTTTGAATGTGTTTGTGATGTCGTTGTGTTGTTCATAATACCTGTCAAGGTTCATCGCTGGGTTTATATGGTTTGACCTCATCTGATTTTAATTTGTTCTTGAATTTTTTTTCATGATAAACAGTGCAAAACTGCAACGTCGTTGTCCAATAAATTGTATTTAATAAAAACTCCCGATTGCGTTATTCATTTAAAGAACGCATCCATTATTACGTTTAGTTCACAAAAAAAAAATTTGGAACTGGGTGAAAATTCGTAGTAATAAAAATGCAGTATCGGAAGAATGAATGTAAAGTTTAGAATTATATTTGGCAACGAATAATTTTTTTTGTAGTAAGAAAAATAAAAAAAACGGACGACTAACTAGCATGTTAATAAGAATCGCAGAATTTCACCGCAATTGACAAGGTTTTGGCTTGTGGGCTTTAACCACATCAAAAGTGAAGTATTCTTTCTGAAGACTGTATAGCAGGAGACTGTTATACTGATGATGGTAACTGCAAGGTCGGCCGCAACGTTGCTGAACTCTCTCTCTCTCTCTCTCTCTCTGCTTTTGACGCACAAGCCGAGAAACCCCCAAACGACTGCACTGCCTGACAGGAACACGTGTTTTTTCGCGCCGCGGTGTCGACGGCGATTGCAGTCGAGACAGGACAGACGTTCCCAGGGCTCCATGCTGCTCGCGGCTCGCGGCTCGCGGCTGCGGAGAGTGTGTCTGGAGGTGATGAGCCGCTGGAAGCGCGTGACGCGTGATAAGATTTGTTACAGCTGACGGCGACGGCCGCTCCCTCCCAGCCGTCCCTGATTGCCCGCCCGACCTTGCCCGGGCGAATTTCTTTCCTTCCGCTTTCCCTTCTTCCATTTCCTCCGCGGTTCTCTCTTCGTCTCCTTCGCCGTGCGGTTCGTTTTGTTTCCCCGCGGACGAGCGGTGCATCAGCGCGGGGCCTCGGACCGTTAAGAGCTGTGATGGGGTTAAAGGGGGTTGAAGGAGAGAAGTTGGAACTCGTTTTCCTTTTAAAAAAGAATAGCCGCGGGGAAATGAAAGCCACCGACCGAGATGACCTGGCGGAGCTGGCTCTCTCCAGATCTGAGGTATTTTGCTCGCGTCGTGACCTTGAGCTCGTCCTTTACGAAACGACTGGTAGCTGTAGAAGTTGTCTGTCACTCAGCAAGGTCAAACACAAAACACACACTTCAAACAAAGGAATTTATAAAAATAAAAATAAAATCTTTTAATGTGCCACCCTCATACGGTTAGAGTCTTGGTTTCAAGCTAACGTCCTAGTATGACTCAAATTTATGGTCCTTTGCCATGATATAAAGAAAGCATCATAAATGAAATTCGGAAATTCACCAAGAAGTACCAGAGTATCCCTTTGAGTGAGTATGTTCCGGTCCAGGTCATTATTTAATATGCACGTTACACACGGTTTAATTTGTAAACATTTTAGTGGCTGAACTTCAGCAAAATTATAAAAAAAATTATTTTGCATTTTTTTTTGCGAAGTTGCATGGCAAAGTTGAATCTCAGTCATTTGTGTGCAGTATAGGTAAGATAGGTAAGAAGAACAAAATTGAATAAATTACTGAAATTATTTCGGTTTATAAGGCAATGAATGCTTTGTTGCTACTGCGAGATGTGGTTTCCAGAAAAAAAAATTTAATTTTATTCGGTCTTATAAAATTATAAAAATTCTGAGGATTTTAAAATACTAAAGAAAAATAAATCTTGTTATTTCTGAAAAAATAATTAAATCATAAATGCATAGGAGTCAGTAAAAGTTACTGTAAACGCAAAATATTCCAGTTTTATATTCAATTTCGTTCAACTTATACATGCTGCACAAAAACGTCAAAACTGAAACTTTGGCAGCATGTTGTGAAAGAAGTATGCTACACAATGATTCTTTTTTTATTTTCATGTTGTGAAAGTTAAGCTACTCAAAAGTCATCAAGTTTAACCGTGTGAAACGTAAAAATAAAATAATGACCTCGAATGGGACATGGAAAGTGGGACAGGGCAACGGGCGAGATGTCCAAAATCTCATGTAGACAGCGACCATTCTCTTGTTTCGAAAGTAAAGTGTGCAAAGTTGCATCAAGATCGGAGTAAAATTGTAGATTCGTCTAAGAAACAAGCAAACGGATAATCTTACATGCACATGTAAAAAAAGATTTTCCCTTTGTTTGTTTTTAAAATAATCTACATCTTAACCCTGATCTTAATAAAGTTTAGCACGCTTGCACTTCAAAACAAAAGGAAAGTCATTACTTACAAGATATTTCAAAAAGAGACCCCACATCTTCCATTTCTTTACCTCGAAAATCAATATTTGATGGAATTTCGCTAATACATTTTAGCTGCTTTCTTCATCACCTGGCAATGGTTTCTTCATCTTATGGAAACTACTGTTACATCGTTAAATTTTTCATTTCCTGGCAAAATTTTGCTTTTTTTGCAGATATAGTTTTTATTATTAATGAATTATTAAGTATGAGTAGCATCACACCAAAAATGCATACAAGGGCAGGCAAAAATATTACTGACATGTACAGAAGCATGGCAATTTTGAACGACCCTTTCTTATATTTTTTTACATAACTTTTCCAGCAAATTTAAAAATTAAAAAATTTAATACTTAAAACATTATAAAAGAACTCTCGATTACTCTTACCAATATTTCAGTGTAACTAAAACACTTGAATTTTGGATTTTTATTTAATCCTATAAATATGGTGTCATTAAATCGGTAGTCAATATATTAAACTTATTTAACTATTACACATGCTTTAAAATTGTTAGTATGTTTTCTCTCAAAAATTACATATGCTATTTAAGATTTAAATTGTAATTATAAAGAAAACCCGAAAGTGTTCATTAAACGAACTTTAAAATACTCTAAATACAATTTCGGACTGATTGGGTCCGCTGCTGATGTAGTCGCGATGGCTAATGAATTTGTCAAGTTCGCGGAACAAAGGGCGCCAGTCCGCTCCTGGAGGCCTCCCGCGCCACACAGGCGTCAAGAGGGTTGCATAGCTCCAGTCCGAAGTTGGCCAGGGCCCAGCGAGCCGCCTCTCTCCTTCTGGCATTAATTAAGAACTTGGCTCTAATTGGATTTCTCTCGAGTTGGAAGATTTCTTCGCTCCAACAGTTTCCGTCACTTACGGCACGCTTGGAAGCACCGCGGCTGTTCCTCAGCGAAATAAATAAACGAATTGTTTAAGCGTTTTCGAAATATTCTTTACTTCTGAATGCTTTGCTAAATATGGCTTTTAAAAGATAACACAGCCCAGCGTATTTGGCTTCAAGTTTAAATAGAGTTTAATGCAGATTGAAAATAAATTGTTTGTTTCTTGAAACAAATGTTATAATTTATGTGCAAGAAAAATATGTTCCCCCAGAAATCTAAGCTGTAAGACCTCCACTTAAAAGTTTTTAGCTTGTTGTCACTCATACCAAAGGTGTTAAATTAATTTGTTTTAAAAAAAACTACTGAGGTTAATTTTATTTTCATTATATATAACGACTAATTTCAACGATTATTTGATTGCAGTACTAACCGTATATTATAAAATCCTTTTTATAAAATATTTTCATGTATTCTATTAAGTAAATTGTAAAATAATGTGGTTTTAATTTTTGCTTTACTTATTAAATTATTGATTGGATTAAAAAATTAATTTTTGGTGATTTCATATATACATATGCTATATACTTATTTTCAATGTTTTATAGTAGTGTTCGACGAAAAAAAAAAATTATTTACTGCCAAGAAAAGTAAAATTAGATTTAAAATTTAGTTCAAAGAAAATTCTAAACTTTTAATAAATTCATTTTCAAAAGCATTTTGAGTTGACAAACAGAATAATATTATGTTTTATGTATTTTCAGAAAAAAATAAGTTAACTACCTGCATCTTTATCCACACAGTCAAAGAGAAAGTAGGACGCACGGTAAGTGATTTACCAGAGGTAGTTTGCTCTCATAAAGAGACAGAACAAATAGCAAAGAAAAACATTCTTCCGGTAGTTCAACAGATTGTTACGACATGCAAAAACAGAGAATATTTCTTTTTCTGAAAAAAAAAACATTATAAAACAGCAATAAAGAACAATATAAATTAATACAGAAAATATTTCGTTCTATAACAAAATACTTGGTAAGTAAGTACAAAAAGGAGTCAAATATTGCAGAATCTCAAGACTTAGATTGTATAAAAAAAAAAAAAACACTTTTTCTGTAAAAGTAAGCGCTTGAATCCCAAGAATTTCTAATAAAGAGCTAAAAAAAACTCATTATTAAACTCGTTTGCGTTACAAAATAATGTAGAAAACAAATTTATTACACAATGCGTAAATTTTAACTATTGCATTTCTTTGCAAATTCTAAAAAAATTAATTAAAAGTTCAATTTTTTTGTATCATTACAACATAAGTGGTTTTATTTCTTAGGCACACACTCTGAACTCCGCGTCACCTTTTCGTGTTTGACAGTGAAGGGTGGGCACCCTTCAAATAAAAACATTTCTGCAATATACTTGGGGGTGAAATCGTCTTCGAAAATTTCACCCGGCACCACTTGCAGTGGAGGAAAAGACCTAAAAAAAGAGGGGTGGGGGCATGCAGAAAATATAAGCTTGACAGCAAGTCGCATGCTATGCATTTTATTCGCCTTATGCTCCCGCACGCGAGAGGCGAAAACAAGTGCATAGAGACTTTGCCTAACACCTGGGACGGAACGAACTGCGGTTCGTATTTCGCATACACAAACTTTGCTGTCCGTCTAGAATCCACGTGTTTTGACTTGTGGTCGCATGGCATGAGGCACTTTATAACCAAACCGCTATAAGCTTGCTTGTGCCACATCGTTACCGACATTATAACTGAATACCATAACATACCTACTTGTGAAGTAAATCTTGACTAAAAACCAATGAGCCGAAGCTTGTATTAAAATGCGAATTAAATGTAAAACCTTATTTTTAATGTTTAAATGAATAATAACGTTATAATGTATTACTTTTTTAAAAATAAATTCACGCGTTTTTATGGGAATAAGAGAACAATGTTTATCAGTCAGCCTACTAAAAACAATGTTTTTTTTTTCTGAGGGCATTAATTTGAAGAAAAAATTCAAAAAGAAATATGATATGAAATATAAAAAATTTAGTTTCATCTTTGTTTTTAAATGTATGTACAGAACGTTTGTTTTCTGTGTTATTATTTTCGAAGTTGACTGATCAGTGTTGTCAGTAAATTTTGCTTTTTTAATATTAAAAATCTTTTAGAGCATTACTGCACCACGCTTAAAAATAGCAGCTCGTGAAATAACTATTTCAAGATTCGTGACAAGTTTTCCGTTAAAAAAAGAGGCTTTATGTGCAGTAACACTAAATCATGAATAATTTTAGTCACGTATTCAACAGATGCTGGTTAGAATGCTTGTGAATATTATGCAAAAATATATGTTTAACAGAAATATTAAAATGAGTAGTGGAAATAACATAAACGCCTTTTTTAATCCGGTACATGTTTAATTTTAATGTTTTTTTAGCAAGTTTATTTATTTATTTTTAAATAACTTGTTCCAAATATTTAGTCTGAGTCACAATAATTCTCTGCCCGCGATGCTCGCAGAAATTTTGTTTTGTTGTAAATACAATTGTTGGAATAAGCATTATCAAATTTGTACCAGAAACACAATCAGGCAGTATTTGTTGTAAAAAAATTTTTTTATAGTAGAATGGGCCATTATTAGTGACGTGCAACGGTTTCAACAGAGTTGGCAATAAGCGGCAGACACAAAATGCCGGATTTATCTTTTTGAATTTTTATCCAGCGATGTAAACTGGATTATTGCACTCGGGGGAATAACGTTGACCGAGAGGGCACGGTTAATCCCGGAATGATGATTGGAGCAACCAAAACATTAGGATGATAAATAACTACACGAAAATATTTGCTCGTAACAAACTGCTTCTCGTTGATTTTCCACGTTATATGCCAGTTTGCAAATACATTTTATTTTTTTTATACTCTGCTGGAAAAGGTACAGGTTCGTAGATTTTTTTTTAATTTTAGGGTCTACGTTTAATTTCGAGAATTATTTTGTGAAGGTCTCTTCACTGGTTTTATTGGTAGTTTTCTTCTTAATTTATTTCATTGGTAAGTAATGATGTGAGAAACTATGAAAGTTTTAAAAGGAACAGCTTTGTTTTGTAGAAAGATTGATATCAAAACTGGGCTTTTAGGTATAATATGAATTTAAAAGATATATATATATATAACTACCTAAAATTACGATTTGCATGCTTTGTGCTTCGATATGAAGGACATGGCTTACGTCCAGAATGTTCATTCTGAGTGACCTGTTTTAGTATGAAAAATCAAATTCCTAAGAAAACTTGTAAGAGTTTTGGTTTTAAATAACTACGCTAATTTTTCTAAGCAAGATCAAGTATCATTTTTGTTTTCTCCTGTCGTGTAATCATATGAGAGAACGCATATTTACCATCATGTCTATACTATTATTTCAATAAAAATGTTTCGTAGAAAAGAAAGAATTTTTCCTTATATTTCTTTACGAATTCTTAATTTATCGGAAGTTCAAAGCGAACTTAATTTTTGTAGGAAAAATAAAACATACAAGTTGATTTTCATCTTTTGCACTGCTTAATTAAACGTAAAAATTTTATATTTACACGTTATTTCAAAAATTATATTTTATTTGTCATACTTTATTCTGATGTATTAATTTTGATAAATAAAAATAGTATTTAATAATAATCATTTACTAGCTTTGTAACTAACACCATTTACGTTTACTCGGCATATCTGCGTGAAATAAAACGACTGATGAATAAATGGTATGAAAATGTTGACGAAACACGGTAAGGCCAATAACTCACGAATACTTATTTAGAATGATTTTCATGAAAAAATACATTGTTTTATAAAGAATTCTCTTAGAAAAAGGTACTTGAAATAAAAAAACATATTCATTCCTGGGTTTGAAATAAACATAACTACCTAGGTTTTTTTCGGTATGGAAAATAAAATTCAAATTATTTTGTAGCTAAATATACAATGATATTACAGTTTTTTCTTCTTTTTTTTGTGATCAACTATCTGTGTAATTCATATCAGGGTTGAAGATGCCTGCTGCAATGCAGAGCGACATGACGGTACATAATAACATTGCAACGCGACTCAACCTCTGAAGTCAAGATAGTTTAGTTGTACGCAGTATTTATGTATTTGCACTGACACCGAAATTTCGCGGATTCGTTTGGCTGCAAGGTAGACTGAAAATACGTATACATTTGCATTGGTTTGATCATTTGATAACAATTGGCTGGACACTTCCCTCTAGGAATGTGGGCCAGTCAAATACACTGTTATAAATCACAGTTAATTTAAAAAATTTATAACGAAGAAACTACCTGGAATAAACACAAGAGTTATTTGTAATTTCAGACAGCTGAATCTTCGTAAAATCTACACGCATTACTCCAATTCCACAGTTACTTGCTCCACTGCATAAACAAGGAAGTGTAAGAGAGATGGGTGTTCTTGCTGTTTACTTCACAAGTTTCTGAAATTTTTGTCGGTATGCAAAGATTATTCTTGTGGATTCGTGTTCAGTGCGAGTGAAATCATGTTTCCTTTAATTTACGAAGACAACCGTCAATATTAACGAAGATACCTGGATAATTCGTAACCATCATTTCTCGTAAAATTCAACGTGAACGTTTTCAACAGTGTACATAAAAAAATCGCTACTTTTACAAAATATTCTTGTGGAAATTGCTAAGGAATAGTTTTGTCATACTACAAGAAAAATTTTATAACTTTATACAACACATGACTATGGTTAGTTTTACTTTTATGAAATACTTCTTTTTGAGATAATAATGAGTATATATTTGTGTCCTATTAAAAAAGAAACGCGTGGGTTGCGTCCACGCGTGACAGAAGTGAAAGTTCTTGCTTATTATGACATTAGGTAAAGGAAATATAATTCTCTTTGACTGGGGTCGCAGATAAAAAATATATTTGCGAGTATGCGTACGATAAATTGTGCTCTTGCGTGTGAAAGTGAGCTAGTGTGCAAATGTGCATGCATGCAAGTGATCAAGTGTGGAATTATACAAGAATGTAGGTGTACCTACAAGTATGCAAGTGTGTAAAAATGCAAGTGTGCAAGTATGCAAGTGTGTACGTTTGTAAATGTGCAAGTGTGCAATTATGCAAGTATGAATGTGTGCAAGTATGCTGCGTCGTTTCTACCTCTCCCTCGCAGACACCTCCTCTATCGGTTTCCTCACCACATACCTAACTATTACCCTTCACTCCCGGTTACCCAACCAAATACCTAACTATTCCCCTCCTCTATCGGTTCCCCCACCACATACCTCACTATTCCCCTCCTCTCCCGGTTCCCCCACCACGTACACAACTATGCCCTCCTCTTCCGGTCCCCACACCGGTTCGTAACGCTCGAAAATTTTAGTTCCCCAGGAAAAAGGCTTCACTTAAAAAAAATACCTTTGGGCATATCCTACAGGCGTAGGTATATTTCAAAGTACCTATTTCTTCTGGAAAGGTTTTGGTAACTTCTATACACTCTTTGAACATTTAAAAAGCGTGTTATCTTTAAAAGATTTGAGCAATGGGAGTGCATGACTTGATGTAAGTTTTTGGACATACGCCATTGCTAAGAACTTTTTCTGTTGAAGAAAAACTAATAAATAAAATAAATAAATAAAAATACTCAAAAAAAGACAAAAAACACACAAAACTAAGCAAACAATTGCTGTTGTCAACAAGGATATGAACACCACAAAATATTCCGAAACAGGAATATGGTCAGCAAACAAAGAAAAACAAAGAAAAATGTACTAAGAGAACGAAAAAATCCCCACAAATGATGACAACACAAAAATATTGAAACCCAAAATAATTCAGCACAACAGTTGAAGCGAGACAAAAAACATGACAAAACGAAAAGACAAACAAATACAATAGTTTTACCTAAACAGAAACAAGCGACGTTTCGGGAACTGCTATCTGCTCCCGTCCTCAGGCAGAGACACACATGGTACGGAAACACAGGTGCGACTGAGAAGGGGCCGCCGTTTCCTCATATGCTCGGCCGGGAGCGTGTGACAGCGATACCGGGAACTATTACGTTCCCATAACTCGCTATGTGGTCGCCAATATAAATAGTGCAACCCCGTCACTTTGATCGAATCATTGGAAACGTCGGCGGGGCGCGATGTGTGTGATTTTAAGATTAAAGGTGGCTCACGGTCCAGAAGAAGTAAAATAGCTGTCGCATGTTGCTTGGCTCTATTTTTAATAGTGTAGGTGTCAGGCGGGGGGAGGTCACCCTTTCCCCTCAGTTAGTTGGCTAACTGATGCATGAGAGTGTCGTGATGTCTGTATTTAGAGGCGTGTGGAGTGTGCGCAAAAATGGCCTAATTAATTTCGTTGTGTGAGTGTAGTGTATAGCTCCAAGGCCGCACATACCCGGCTGACCAAGCAGGCATATCATCGTGTAAGTTTACCGATGTGTAGGAGAAATTACATAGATTAGTAAACACCTGGCCGCCTTAAGGACCGAACTATTGCGTTCCAGTATAGTTCGGTCAAAGTTAGGCTAAACCAGTATTGCTGTAGTTAGCCCCCAGGCTATTGTCGTCTAAACCTGAAAAATAGAGATTGAAATTAGTAAATGAATGTCATCCTATTCTATTATTGTTCGAGCAGAGAGATGCCCTCGTCCAGTTTTTTTTTTTTTTTTTTTTTTTTTTTTTTTTTTTTTTTCCGCAATTCAAAAACCCATGTCTTCCGAAACGCGGCCGGCACTGGAGGTGAAGCCTGCCAGGCGGGTCTCGCCCTTCAGGCATACGGAGTCAGCCCTAACACACAGGCAGTGGACCGCTGCATGGGTCAAAACCTACACCTGCATGCTTCGGACCATTTCGAATTAGCAAGAAAATGAAAGTTACATTAATTAATTAATTAATAATGGCTGGGGAAAACAACTAGCAAGGACTAGTGGAGGAGGTGGGGGAAGGAAAGATTTGGTAATTAAAGGAATTTGGGCCTGCGGTCGAGTTGTCGCTGGTTTATAATTAGAGCCCCGCTGGGTCAAAGGTAGTGTTGACGCAATAAAATAGAGCCCCGCTGGGCCAAAAGTAGTGTTGACGCAATATTTACGAGTCCTGGGCATGTCAATCATTGGCTAGTCCAATGTTGATTATTTGCACCGCAGGACGTAGACAGGCACATCGGGGCCAGAGAGAAACGTCTGCTATGTTTGCTAAGTTGCCCTGCGTACATAGGATGTGTGGATTCTAGTATAACCTGGCTTAGGCAAGTCGCGGTTTTTTAAACTGTCGCTGTGCAGCTGGGTCGTAGTCCGGAAGTGAATTCATATAAGTATTGGCATGTTCAGGGAGCTGGCCATAAAAAGACCTGTTTTGCCGTTTTATATATTCCTCTACATATTCTACTTTGAGTAGCTGGTGTACTTCTAGTGTGCTGGTGTACCAGCCGCAATCTGCAATGGCTCTAAGAAATTTATTTTGAGTGACCTGTACTTTATCGATATGGCATTTTGCTGCATAGCCCCAGATTTCGCAAGCATATAATAATTGAGGGCGAACTATTTGTAAATACAGCTGTAATTTTTTCTTTCTAGGAAATTGGGGGGCCTTAAACATTTAGTATAGGCTGCGCAAAGTGCCTCGCGCAAACTGTGTCACCTTAGTGGTGTGAACTTTCCAGGTGAGCCTGGTATCTAGAGTTAAACCTAAATATCTAGCCGATTTAACAAATGGTATGGCTTGATTAAAAATTTTTAATTCGCGGTCGGGGGCGGTGTATTTTTTAGTTAAAATTAAAGTTGTGGACTTGGCTACATTTATTTTAATGCGCCAGCGAGTGTACCATTGTTCGAGTGAGGTAAGCTGCCTCTGAACTTTGGTTAAAGCAAACTTCAAATTCGGGGATTGATATATTATTGCAGTGTCGTCTGCATATAATTGCACGTGGGCATGTTCCCGCGGGATGTCGGCTGTGTAAACATTATAGAAAAAGGGTGAGAGTGGGGACCCCTGCGGCACACCTGCTGTCAGCTCCCGAGTGGATGATTTCGCCCCCTCTATTGATACAAAAAATTTTTGACGCCATAAATAGTGGGCCACCAGATGAATATACGTGTCTGGAAAGTTAAATGTAATTAATTTTTGAATTAAGCCAGGTATCCAAACTTTGTCGAATGCTTTTTCCGCGTCTAGCATCGTTGCGACAGTAAATTTCGCTCGTGAGTTAAAACCGTCAGTGGCCTCTTCAATGAGCTTAATTAGGGGGTGAGAGGTAGAGTGGCCCCTTCTAAAACCAAATTGGTTATCTGGAATGACTTCGTGTTCTTCCGAATGGTGTTGAAGTCGTTTGAGTAAAATTTTTTCGAAAATTTTACTCATGCTATTTAGGAGGCTAATAGGTCGCCTGTTTTGTGGTAGTGACGCATTTTTTCCCGGTTTCGGAATGGTGATAACTTTAGCTAGTTTCCATGACGCTGGGTAGGATTTAAGAATAAAAATAGCATTTATTATTTTAAGAAAGTATTGTATAGCCTGAAATGATAATTTCTTTAAAGTATCAAAATTTATTCCGTCAGGTCCGCCTGCTTTATTTTTTGGTCGCGAGTGAATAGCTTCTAAGAGCTCTTTAATTGTTACGAGTTCCGGCTCGGCTTGTGGAACGATTTGTAAATAGTTATTAACAGCTACTGTCGTGGTCCTAGTAAACTGAGGCTCGTTTATGTCCTCGTTTGGTGAAAATTGTTTTTCAAAAATGTCTGCTATAGCATTTGCTTTATCTATCGCGTCATATTTAATGCCCGCGTTTGTAACAATGGCCGGTGTGGAGATAAATTTATTTTTCCCTCGTAAATTGCGTGTGAGCCGCCACATTTGCCGAGGTTGAGTTGCGCACTCTGTTATTAAGTTTCCGTATTTTTCTATTTTTAAATCTTTAAGTTTTCGCGAGACTTGAGCTTTAAGGCGATTGTATTCAGTCCTAGCTTGCGGTGTTCTCGTTCGTTGATAAGTGTTGCGCGCCTGCCGTTTTAAAACGATTAGCATGTCTACATCTGGGTAATTTATTCGCGTAAATTCTCTTTTATTCACGATTTTCGTGTGTTTTTTGCGCACGTCTGTAATTGTGTCGGTGAAAAGTTTTACGTGAGTTTCGAGCTCATCTGCTGTGTCTATCGCTGGAGTTTCTGTAAAAGTTAATTCCAGGTCTTCGCGAAATTTGTCCCAGTCGGGAATACCAAAAGTGCGGCTAAATATCGCTGCGCAAAATTGAGCATTAAAAGTTAATTGAATAAGTACCGGAAAATGGTCTGAGTCAAGCTCATCTAATGTTTCTGAAATAACCTGCGCACCTGGTATGTTTGTAAGAGCTATATCTAATATGTCAGGCATGCCACCATTCGTTGGATAGCAAGTTGGCGAGCCTGGAGCAAAAATTTCGTAATTATTTGCTACCGAATGATCTAATAATTTTCTGCCTGCTGGGTTAGTATTTTTGCATCCCCAGTCTTCGTTTTTGCTGTTTAAATCGCCTGCGATGAAAAAGTGTTGCTGTGGATTAATTAATTTATTTAAATCCCTAGAAAGTAGTGGCTTATCTGGGGGTTTATATACTGCCGACATGCAGACATGCGCATTTTTATTACGAATATTTATGCTGGTGGCCTCTAGGTGCTCTAAGCCAGTTATTTCTATCGGATGGTGATGAATCCCGTGTTTAATTAATATGGCTGTGCCGCCCCCACGAGTGGCGCGGTCAGTGCGGTAAGTGGTGTAACCACAAATATTAAATCGATGATGCGGTGATAGGTGAGTCTCGGTAATGAATGCCACATCAATCCCATATAAAACAAGGCACTGTTCCAACTCGTACGACCGAAGGCGGAGACCACATGCATTAAAGTTTAGGAGTTGTAGTGTTTTCCCCATGTTTACTGCCATTTACTGGAGCACTGTCGCGAGTGCTTCCAATAGAATGGTTTGGCGGTATTTAATGCTCTCGGTGGAGCGGATGCGTGCGTAATACGGTTCGAGTGCCTTCACTAAATTCCAATAATCGCACATGCGCAAGATCTCTGCGAGTTCCGCGAGGCTAGTGATATTATTATTTGGCTGTGCTTCTGGCGCGGTTTCTGTTCTATGCTGCTGGCTCTTCTGGACGCGAGCCTGCACGATTTCCGTTGCCGTGCGCCGCGGTGCGCTTACGCCTGACGTAGCTGCCGCGTATGACGTGGAAGCTACTGTCTGTGTTTGATTTATGCCCGGTTGGCTGGCCTGCTCGCTGGGCCGTGCGTTTCGCGGACTGCGCTCTGTTGTTGTTGTTGCCCGGTGCACGTGTTCCCTGGTGGGCGCGGGGGGAGGGGGGAAACTTTCCCGCGTCGGTGCGGCCGGCTGTGCTCGCGAGGCTGTGCGCGCAGCTTTCTGTGCTGCCTGTTCCGCGGCGGCCTGTCTCCGCGACTCTACGATCTTCAAAAACGCGGGGCACTGTCGCCAGGCCGCGGTGTGGCCTGTCTCTTTACAGTTCGAGCACACCTTTGGTGCCTCCTCTGGGACTGGGCATTCGCTGCGGGGATGCGAACCCGCGCACCTGATGCATTTAGGTACTTCTGAACAGTTTCCGGTGGTGTGTCCGAAGGAACTACACCTCTTACAGAGCGGAACGTCTTCCGCGCGAGTCGTGTACCGCTCAATCTTTATACCACTTGTGTAGTATAGTTGTTTGACGGCGTAGATGTCGTGCGCGCTAGGTGCCACGCACACCACGAATGACGGTGTTGGCTCGAAAAACTCTTGCCCTGAGTTGCGGTCTGTTAGCCGCCGACTGAGCTGTTTGATGAAATTTACTTTAAACCCGAGCGCGGTGAGCTCCTCAGAAATCGCATCAACCGGCGTGAATTTACTCAAATTCTTTATCACTACTTTTTCCCCTCGCTCGCTGGGCTGGGAGAAAGTGTGGAAAGGCACATCGTTTGCCTTAAACCAAGCGGTCGCTTTGTCTTGGTCCAATTTGCCATCAAAAGTTATGCGCACTTCTTGACGCTTCGTCAGCGTCATTCGGTTTTTGATGCCGAGTCGCGCGAAGGCAGGGCCCAAGCTGCCGATTGCCTGACTGTTGCGGATTACGAATGGTACGCGTTTGTAGCGCGGAGCCTCGTCAGTCGGTGTCCGTTGTTGCGGTGTCGGTACCGCTTGTGACGCATCGGTATTACGCCTGCGTTGTCTACGCTCAACAGTGGTGAAGCCACTGTTGTCGTCCTCGGTTGTGGTGGGCTGGAGCCCTGACGGTTTTTTAGACTGAACAGAGTGTTCAGTCTCTGAGTCGCTGCCCTCATGCGTGCGCTTCGTCGCGGTGCCGACCTCCATCTCCTCGTCGCTACTACTCATCGCAAGTAGGTGCCCCGCCTTGAAAAAAGCAGGGCACACAACAGGCGTATCGTCCGACCTAACTAGCGTGGTATTCCTATCTGTTCGCCGCGTCCTAACTAGCTAACGACCTAGCACCTTACGCACTGGCCACTGACCTGAGCTTCCTTTTTAGGAACGCCAGGCTAGGCAAAGAGAGAGGCTGACCCTTCTCCGACCAGCACGCGGTAAAGAATCGAGAAGGGGCCGCCGTTTCCTCATATGCTCGGCCGGGAGCGTGTGACAGCGATACCGGGAACTATTACGTTCCCATAACTCGCTATGTGGTCGCCAATATAAATAGTGCAACTCCGTCACTTTGATCGAATCATTGGAAACGTCGGCGGGGCGCGATGTGTGTGATTTTAAGATTAAAGGTGGCTCACGGTCCAGAAGAAGTAAAATAGCTGTCGCATGTTGCTTGGCTCTATTTTTAATAGTGTAGGTGTCAGGCGGGGGGAGGTCACCCTTTCCCCTCAGTTAGTTGGCTAACTGATGCATGAGAGTGTCGTGATGTCTGTATTTAGAGGCGTGTGGAGTGTGCGCAAAAATGGCCTAATTAATTTCGTTGTGTGAGTGTAGTGTATAGCTCCAAGGCCGCACATACCCGGCTGACCAAGCAGGCATATAATCGTGTAAGTTTACCGATGTGTAGGAGAAATTACATAGATTAGTAAACACCTGGCCGCCTTAAGGACCGAACTATTGCGTTCCAGTATAGTTCGGTCAAAGTTAGGCTAAACCAGTATTGCTGTAGTTAGCCCCCAGGCTGTTGTCGTCTAAACCTGAAAAATAGAGAGTGAAATTAGTAAATGAATGTCATCCTATTATATTATTGTTCGAGCAGAGAGATGCCCTCGTCCAGTTTTTTTTTTTTTTTTTTTTTTTTGTCGCAATTCAAAAACCCATGCCTTCCGAGACGCGGCCGGCACTGGAGGTGAAGCCTGCCAGGCGGGTCTCGCCCTTCAGGCATACGGAGTCAGCCCTAACACACAGGCAGTGGACCGCTGCATGGGTCAAAACCTACACCTGCATGCTTCGGACCATTTCGAATTAGCAAGAAAATGAAAGTTACATTAATGAATTAATTAATAATGGCTGGGGAAAACAACTAGCAAGGACTAGTGGAGGAGGTGGGGGAAGGAAAGATTTGGTAATTAAAGGAATTAGGGCCTGCGGTCGAGTTGTCGCTGGTTTATAATTAGAGCCCCGCTGGGTCAAAGGTAGTGTTGACGCAATAAAATAGAGCCCCGCTGGGCCAAAAGTAGTGTTGACGCAATATTTACGAGTCCTGGGCATGTCAATCATTGGCTAGTCCAATGTTGATTATTTGCACCGCAGGACGTAGACAGGCACATCGGGGCCAGAGAGAAACGTCTGCTACGTTTGCTAAGTTGCCCTGCGTACATGGGATGTGTGGATTCTAGTATAACCTGGCTTAGGCAAGTCGCGGTTTTTTAAACTGTCGCTGTGCAGCTGGGTCGTAGTCCGGAAGTGAATTCATATAAGTATTGGCATGTTCAGGGAGCTGGCCATAAAAAGACCTGTTTTGCCGTTTTATATATTCCTCTACATATTCTACTTTGAGTAGCTGGTGTACTTCTAGTGTGCTGGTGTACCAGCCGCAATCTGCAATGGCTCTAAGAAATTTATTTTGAGTGACCTGTACTTTATCGATATGGCATTTTGCTGCATAGCCCCAGATTTCGCAAGCATATAATAATTGAGGGCGAACTATTTGTAAATACAGCTGTAATTTTTTCTTTCTAGGAAATTGGGGGGCCTTAAACATTGAGTATAGGCTGCGCAAAGTGCCTCGCGCAAACTGTGTCACCTTAGTGGTGTGAACTTTCCAGGTGAGCCTGGTATCTAGAGTTAAACCTAAATATCTAGCCGATTTAACAAATGGTATGGCTTGATTAAAAATTTTTAATTCGCGGTCGGGGGCGGTGTATTTTTTAGTTAAAATTAAAGTTGTGGACTTGGCTCCATTTATTTTAATGCGCCAGCGAGTGTACCATTGTTCGAGTGAGGTAAGCTGCCTCTGAACTTTGGTTAAAGCAAACTTCAAATTCGGGGATTGATATATTATTGCAGTGTCGTCTGCATATAATTGCACGTGGGCATGTTCCCGCGGGATGTCGGCTGTGTAAACATTATAGAAAAAGGGTGAGAGTGGGGACCCCTGCGGCACACCTGCTGTCAGCTCCCGAGTGGATGATTTCGCCCCCTCTATTGATACAAAAAATTTTCGACGCCATAAATAGTGGGCCACCAGATGAATATACGTGTCTGGAAAGTTAAATGTAATTAATTTTTGAATTAAGCCAGGTATCCAAACTTTGTCGAAAGCTTTTTCCGCGTCTAGCATCGTTGCGACAGTAAATTTCGCTCGTGAGTTAAAACCGTCAGTGGCCTCTTCAATGAGCTTAATTAGGGGGTGAGAGGTAGAGTGGCCCCTTCTAAAACCAAATTGGTTATCTGGAATGACTTCGTGTTCGTCCGAATGGTGTTGAAGTCGTTTGAGTAAAATTTTTTCGAAAATTTTACTCATGCTATTTAGGAGGCTAATAGGTCGCCTGTTTTGTGGTAGTGACGCATTTTTTCCCGGTTTCGGAATGGTGATAACTTTAGCTAGTTTCCATGACGCTGGGTAGGATTTAAGAATAAAAATAGCATTTATTATTTTAAGAAAGTATTGTATAGCCTGAAATGATAATTTCTTTAAAGTATCAAAATTTATTCCGTCAGGTCCGCCTGCTTTATTTTTTGGTCGCGAGTGAATAGCTTCTAAGAGCTCTTTAATTGTTACGAGTTCCGGCTCGGCTTGTGGAACGATTTGTAAATAGTTATTAACAGCTACTGTCGTGGTCCTAGTAAACTGAGGCTCGTTTATGTCCTCGTTTGGTGAAAATTGTTTTTTAAAAATGTCTGCTATAGCATTTGCTTTATCTATCGCGTCATATTTAATGCCCGCGTTTGTAACAATGGCCGGTGTGGAGATAAATTTATTTTTCCCTCGTAAGTTGCGTGTGAGCCGCCACATTTGCCGAGGTTGAGTTGCGCACTCTGTTATTAAGTTTCCGTATTTTTCTATTTTTAAATCTTTAAGTTTTCGCGAGACTTGAGCTTTAAGGCGATTGTATTCAGTCCTAGCTTGCGGTGTTCTCGTTCGTTGATAAGTGTTGCGCGCCTGCCGTTTTAAAACGATTAGCATGTCTACATCTGGGTAATTTATTCGCGTAAATTCTCTTTTATTCACGATTTTCGTGTGTTTTTTGCGCACGTCTGTAATTGTGTCGGTGAAAAGTTTTACGTGAGTTTCGAGCTCATCTGCTGTGTCTATCGCTGGAGTTTCTGTAAAAGTTAATTCCAGGTCTTCGCGAAATTTGTCCCAGTCGGGAATACCAAAAGTGCGGCTAAATATCGCTGCGCAAAATTGAGCATTAAAAGTTAATTGAATTAGTACCGGAAAATGGTCTGAGTCAAGCTCATCTAATTTTTCTGAAATAACCTGCGCACCTGGTATGTTTGTAAGAGCTATATCTAATATGTCAGGCATGCCGCCATTCGTTGGATAGCAAGTTGGCGAGCCTGGAGCAAAAATTTCGTAATTATTTGCTACCGAATGATCTAATAATTTTCTGCCTGCTGGGTTAGTATTTTTGCATCCCCAGTCTTCGTTTTTGCTGTTTAAATCGCCTGTGATGAAAAAGTGTTGCTGTGGATTAATTAATTTATTTAAATCCCTAGAAAGTAGTGGCTTATCTGGGGGTTTATATACTGCCGACATGCAGACATGCGCATTTTTATTACGAATATTTATGCTGGTGGCCTCTAGGTGCTCTAAGCCAGTTATTTCTATCGGATGGTGATGAATCCCGTGTTTAATTAATATGGCTGTGCCGCCCCCACGAGTGGCGCGGTCAGTGCGGTAAGTGGTGTAACCACAAATATTAAATCGATGATGCGGTGATAGGTGAGTCTCGGTAATGAATGCCACATCAATCCCATATATTACAAGGCACTGTTCCAACTCGTACGACCGAAGGCGGAGACCACATGCATTAAAGTTTAGGAGTTGTAGTGTTTTCCCCATGTTTACTGCCATTTACTGGAGCACTGTCGCGAGTGCTTCCAATAGAATGGTTTGGCGGTATTTTATGCTCTCGGTGGAGCGGATGCGCGCGTAATACGGTTCGAGTGCCTTCACTAAATTCCAATAATCGCACATGCGTAAGATCTCTGCGAGTTCCGCGAGGCTAGTGATATTATTTGTTGGCTGTGCTTCTGGCGCGGTTTCTGCTCTATGTTGACTTTTTTCGACGCGAGCCTGCACAATTTGCTCCGCCGTGCGCCGCGGTGCGCTTACGCCTGACGTAGCTGCCGCGTATGACGTGGAAGCTACTGCCTGTGATTGAGTTATGCCCGGTTGGCTGGCCTGCTCGCTGGGCCGTGCGTTTCGCGGACTGCGCTCTGTTGTTGTTGTTGTTCGGTGCACGTGTTCCCTGATGGGCGCGGGGGGAGGGGGGAAACTTTCCCGCGTCGGTGCGGCCGGCTGTGCTCGCGAGGCTGTGCGCGCAGCTTTCTGTGCTGCCTGTTCCGCGGCGGCCTGTCTCCGAGACTCTACGATCTTTAAAAACGCGGGGCACTGTCGCCAGGCCGCGGTGTGGCCTGTTTCCCTGCAGTTCGAGCACACCTTTGGTGCCTCCTCTGGGACGGGACATTCGCTGCGGGGATGCAAACCCGCGCACCTAATGCATTTCGGAACCTCCGCGCAGTTCTTTGTGGTGTGTCCGAAGGAACTACACCTCTTACAAAGCGGGACGTCCTCCGCGCGAGTCGTGTACCGCTCGATCTTTATTCCACTTGTATAGTACAAGTGTTTTACGGCGTAGATGTCGTGCGCGCTTGGTGCCACGCACACCACGAATGACGGAGTTGGTTCAAAAATTTCCTGCCCTGAGTTGCGGTCTGTGAGCCGCCGACTAAGCTGTTTGATGAAGTTTACCTTGAAACCTAGCGCGGTGAGCTCCTCGGAGATCGCGTCTACTGGCGTGTATTTACTAAGGTTTTTAATTACAACCTTCTCGCCTCGCTCGCTGGGCTGGGAGAAGGTGTGGTAGGGCACATTGTTGGCCTTGAACCACGCGGTCGCCTTGTCTTGATCGGATTTACCGTCGAACGTGATGCGAATTTCTTGTCGTTTCGTTAGCGTCATCCGGTTTTTGACGCCGAGTCGCGCGAATGCAGGGCCCAAGCTGCCGATTGCCTGGCTGTTGCGTACGACGAAGGGGACGCGTTTGTAGCGCGGAGCCTCGTCAGTTGGTGTCCGTTGTTGCGGTGTCGGTACCGCTTGTGACGCATCGCTATTACGGCTGCGTTGTCTACGCTCAACAGTGGTGAAGCCACTGTTGTCGTCCTCGGTTGTGGTGGGCTGGAGCCCTGACGGTTTTTTAGACTGAACAGAGTGTTCAGTCTCTGAGTCGCTGCCCTCATGCGTGCGCTTCGTCGCGGTGCCGACCTCCATCTCCTCGTCGCTACTACTCATCGCAAGTAGGTGCCCCGCCTTGAAAAAAGCAGGGCACACAACAGGCGTATCGTCCGACCTAACTAGCGTGGTATTCCTATCTGTTCGCCGCGTCCTAACTAGCTAACGACCTAGCACCTTACGCACTGGCCACTGACCTGAGCTTCCTTTTTAGGAACGCCAGGCTAGGCAAAGAGAGAGGCTGACCCTTCTCCGACCAGCACGCGGTAAAGAATCGAGAAGGGGCTGCCGCCGTTTCCTCATATGCTCGGCCGGGAGCGTGTGACAGCGATACCGGGAACTATTACGTTCCCATAACTCGCTATGTGGTCGCCAATATAAATAGTGCAACCCCGTCACTTTGATCGAATCATTGGAAACGTCGGCGGGGCGCGATGTGTGTGATTTTAAGATTAAAGGTGGCTCACGGTCCAGAAGAAGTAAAATAGCTGTCGCATGTTGCTTGGCTCTATTTTTAATAGTGTAGGTGTCAGGCGGGGGGAGGTCACCCTTTCCCCTCAGTTAGTTGGCTAACTGATGCATGAGAGTGTCGTGATGTCTGTATTTAGAGGCGTGTGGAGTGTGCGCAAAAATGGCCTAATTAATTTCGTTGTGTGAGTGTAGTGTATAGCTCCAAGGCCGCACATACCCGGCTGACCAAGCAGGCATATCATCGTGTAAGTTTACCGATGTGTAGGAGAAATTACATAGATTAGTAAACACCTGGCCGCCTTAAGGACCGAACTATTGCGTTCCAGTATAGTTCGGTCAAAGTTAGGCTAAACCAGTATTGCTGTAGTTAGCCCCCAGGCTGTTGTCGTCTAAACCTGAAAAATAGAGAGTGAAATTAGTAAATGAATGTCATCCTATTCTATTATTGTTCGAGCAGAGAGATGCCCTCGTCCAGTTTTTTTTTTTTTTTTTTTTTTTTTGTCGCAATTCAAAAACCCATGCCTTCCGAAACGCGGCCGGCACTGGAGGTGAAGCCTGCCAGGCGGGTCTCGCCCTTCAGGCATACGGAGTCAGCCCTAACACACAGGCAGTGGACCGCTGCATGGGTCAAAACCTACACCTGCATGCTTCGGACCATTTCGAATTAGCAAGAAAATGAAAGTTACATTAATGAATTAATTAATAATGGCTGGGGAAAACAACTAGCAAGGACTAGTGGAGGAGGTGGGGGAAGGAAAGATTTGGTAATTAAAGGAATTTGGGCCTGCGGTCGAGTTGTCGCTGGTTTATAATTAGAGCCCCGCTGGGTCAAAGGTAGTGTTGACGCAATAAAATAGAGCCCCGCTGGGCCAAAAGTAGTGTTGACGCAATATTTACGAGTCCTGGGCATGTCAATCATTGGCTAGTCCAATGTTGATTATTTGCACCGCAGGACGTAGACAGGCACATCGGGGCCAGAGAGAAACGTCTGCTATGTTTGCTAAGTTGCCCTGCGTACATGGGATGTGTGGATTCTAGTATAACCTGGCTTAGGCAAGTCGCGGTTTTTTAAACTGTCGCTGTGCAGCTGGGTCGTAGTCCGGAAGTGAATTCATATAAGTATTGGCATGTTCAGGGAGCTGGCCATAAAAAGACCTGTTTTGCCGTTTTATATATTCCTCTACATATTCTACTTTGAGTAGCTGGTGTACTTCTAGTGTGCTGGTGTACCAGCCGCAATCTGCAATGGCTCTAAGAAATTTATTTTGAGTGACCTGTACTTTATCGATATGGCATTTTGCTGCATAGCCCCAGATTTCGCAAGCATATAATAATTGAGGGCGAACTATTTGTAAATACAGCTGTAATTTTTTCTTTCTAGGAAATTGGGGGGCCTTAAACATTGAGTATAGGCTGCGCAAAGTGCCTCGCGCAAACTGTGTCACCTTAGTGGTGTGAACTTTCCAGGTGAGCCTGGTATCTAGAGTTAAACCTAAATATCTAGCCGATTTAACAAATGGTATGGCTTGATTAAAAATTTTTAATTCGCGGTCGGGGGCGGTGTATTTTTTAGTTAAAATTAAAGTTGTGGACTTGGCTCCATTTATTTTAATGCGCCAGCGAGTGTACCATTGTTCGAGTGAGGTAAGCTGCCTCTGAACTTTGGTTAAAGCAAACTTCAAATTCGGGGATTGATATATTATTGCAGTGTCGTCTGCATATAATTGCACGTGGGCATGTTCCCGCGGGATGTCGGCTGTGTAAACATTATAGAAAAAGGGTGAGAGTGGGGACCCCTGCGGCACACCTGCTGTCAGCTCCCGAGTGGATGATTTCGCCCCCTCTATTGATACAAAAAATTTTCGACGCCATAAATAGTGGGCCACCAGATGAATATACGTGTCTGGAAAGTTAAATGTAATTAATTTTTGAATTAAGCCAGGTATCCAAACTTTGTCGAAAGCTTTTTCCGCGTCTAGCATCGTTGCGACAGTAAATTTCGCTCGTGAGTTAAAACCATCAGTGGCCTCTTCAATGAGCTTAATTAGGGGGTGAGAGGTAGAGTGGCCCCTTCTAAAACCAAATTGGTTATCTGGAATGACTTCGTGTTCGTCCGAATGGTGTTGAAGTCGTTTGAGTAAAATTTTTTCGAAAATTTTACTCATGCTATTTAGGAGGCTAATAGGTCGCCTGTTTTGTGGTAGTGACGCATTTTTTCCCGGTTTCGGAATGGTGATAACTTTAGCTAGTTTCCATGACGCTGGGTAGGATTTAAGAATAAAAATAGCATTTATTATTTTAAGAAAGTATTGTATAGCCTGAAATGATAATTTCTTTAAAGTATCAAAATTTATTCCGTCAGGTCCGCCTGCTTTATTTTTTGGTCGCGAGTGAATAGCTTCTAAGAGCTCTTTAATTGTTACGAGTTCCGGCTCGGCTTGTGGAACGATTTGTAAATAGTTATTAACAGCTACTGTCGTGGTCCTAGTAAACTGAGGCTCGTTTATGTCCTCGTTTGGTGAAAATTGTTTTTCAAAAATGTCTGCTATAGCATTTGCTTTATCTATCGCGTCATATTTAATGCCCGCGTTTGTAACAATGGCCGGTGTGGAGATAAATTTATTTTTCCCTCGTAAATTGCGTGTGAGCCGCCACATTTGCCGAGGTTGAGTTGCGCACTCTGTTATTAAGTTTCCGTATTTTTCTATTTTTAAATCTTTAAGTTTTCGCGAGACTTGAGCTTTAAGGCGATTGTATTCAGTCCTAGCTTGCGGTGTTCTCGTTCGTTGATAAGTGTTGCGCGCCTGCCGTTTTAAAACGATTAGCATGTCTACATCTGGGTAATTTATTCGCGTAAATTCTCTTTTATTCACGATTTTCGTGTGTTTTTTGCGCACGTCTGTAATTGTGTCGGTGAAAAGTTTTACGTGAGTTTCGAGCTCATCTGCTGTGTCTATCGCTGGAGTTTCTGTAAAAGTTAATTCCAGGTCTTCGCGAAATTTGTCCCAGTCGGGAATACCAAAAGTGCGGCTAAATATCGCTGCGCAAAATTGAGCATTAAAAGTTAATTGAATTAGTACCGGAAAATGGTCTGAGTCAAGCTCATCTAATTTTTCTGAAATAACCTGCGCACCTGGTATGTTTGTAAGAGCTATATCTAATATGTCAGGCATGCCGCCATTCGTTGGATAGCAAGTTGGCGAGCCTGGAGCAAAAATTTCGTAATTATTTGCTACCGAATGATCTAATAATTTTCTGCCTGCTGGGTTAGTATTTTTGCATCCCCAGTCTTCGTTTTTGCTGTTTAAATCGCCTGCGATGAAAAAGTGTTGCTGTGGATTAATTAATTTATTTAAATCCCTAGAAAGTAGTGGCTTATCTGGGGGTTTATATACTGCCGACATGCAGACATGCGCATTTTTATTACGAATATTTATGCTGGTGGCCTCTAGGTGCTCTAAGCCAGTTATTTCTATCGGATGGTGATGAATCCCGTGTTTAATTAATATGGCTGTGCCGCCCCCACGAGTGGCGCGGTCAGTGCGGTAAGTGGTGTAACCACAAATATTAAATCGATGATGCGGTGATAGGTGAGTCTCGGTAATGAATGCCACATCAATCCCATATATTACAAGGCACTGTTCCAACTCGTACGACCGAAGGCGGAGACCACATGCATTAAAGTTTAGGAGTTGTAGTGTTTTCCCCATGTTTACTGCCATTTACTGGAGCACTGTCGCGAGTGCTTCCAATAGAATGGTTTGGCGGTATTTTATGCTCTCGGTGGAGCGGATGCGCGCGTAATACGGTTCGAGTGCCTTCACTAAATTCCAATAATCGCACATGCGTAAGATCTCTGCGAGTTCCGCGAGGCTAGTGATATTATTTGTTGGCTGTGCTTCTGGCGCGGTTTCTGCTCTATGTTGACTTTTTTCGACGCGAGCCTGCACAATTTGCTCCGCCGTGCGCCGCGGTGCGCTTACGCCTGACGTAGCTGCCGCGTATGACGTGGAAGCTACTGCCTGTGATTGAGTTATGCCCGGTTGGCTGGCCTGCTCGCTGGGCCGTGCGTTTCGCGGACTGCGCTCTGTTGTTGTTGTTGTTCGGTGCACGTGTTCCCTGATGGGCGCGGGGGGAGGGGGGAAACTTTCCCGCGTCGGTGCGGCCGGCTGTGCTCGCGAGGCTGTGCGCGCAGCTTTCTGTGCTGCCTGTTCCGCGGCGGCCTGTCTCCGAGACTCTACGATCTTTAAAAACGCGGGGCACTGTCGCCAGGCCGCGGTGTGGCCTGTTTCCCTGCAGTTCGAGCACACCTTTGGTGCCTCCTCTGGGACGGGACATTCGCTGCGGGGATGCAAACCCGCGCACCTAATGCATTTCGGAACCTCCGCGCAGTTCTTTGTGGTGTGTCCGAAGGAACTACACCTCTTACAAAGCGGGACGTCCTCCGCGCGAGTCGTGTACCGCTCGATCTTTATTCCACTTGTATAGTACAAGTGTTTTACGGCGTAGATGTCGTGCGCGCTTGGTGCCACGCACACCACGAATGACGGAGTTGGTTCAAAAATTTCCTGCCCTGAGTTGCGGTCTGTGAGCCGCCGACTAAGCTGTTTGATGAAGTTTACCTTGAAACCTAGCGCGGTGAGCTCCTCGGAGATCGCGTCTACTGGCGTGTATTTACTAAGGTTTTTAATTACAACCTTCTCGCCTCGCTCGCTGGGCTGGGAGAAGGTGTGGTAGGGCACATTGTTGGCCTTGAACCACGCGGTCGCCTTGTCTTGATCGGATTTACCGTCGAACGTGATGCGAATTTCTTGTCGTTTCGTTAGCGTCATCCGGTTTTTGACGCCGAGTCGCGCGAATGCAGGGCCCAAGCTGCCGATTGCCTGGCTGTTGCGTACGACGAAGGGGACGCGTTTGTAGCGCGGAGCCTCGTCAGTTGGTGTCCGTTGTTGCGGTGTCGGTACCGCTTGTGACGCATCGCTATTACGGCTGCGTTGTCTACGCTCAACAGTGGTGAAGCCACTGTTGTCGTCCTCGGTTGTGGTGGGCTGGAGCCCTGACGGTTTTTTAGACTGAACAGAGTGTTCAGTCTCTGAGTCGCTGCCCTCATGCGTGCGCTTCGTCGCGGTGCCGACCTCCATCTCCTCGTCGCTACTACTCATCGCAAGTAGGTGCCCCGCCTTGAAAAAAGCAGGGCACACAACAGGCGTATCGTCCGACCTAACTAGCGTGGTATTCCTATCTGTTCGCCGCGTCCTAACTAGCTAACGACCTAGCACCTTACGCACTGGCCACTGACCTGAGCTTCCTTTTTAGGAACGCCAGGCTAGGCAAAGAGAGAGGCTGACCCTTCTCCGACCAGCACGCGGTAAAGAATCGAGAAGGGGCTGCCGCCGTTTCCTCATATGCTCGGCCGGGAGCGTGTGACAGCGATACCGGGAACTATTACGTTCCCATAACTCGCTATGTGGTCGCCAATATAAATAGTGCAACCCCGTCACTTTGATCGAATCATTGGAAACGTCGGCGGGGCGCGATGTGTGTGATTTTAAGATTAAAGGTGGCTCACGGTCCAGAAGAAGTAAAATAGCTGTCGCATGTTGCTTGGCTCTATTTTTAATAGTGTAGGTGTCAGGCGGGGGGAGGTCACCCTTTCCCCTCAGTTAGTTGGCTAACTGATGCATGAGAGTGTCGTGATGTCTGTATTTAGAGGCGTGTGGAGTGTGCGCAAAAATGGCCTAATTAATTTCGTTGTGTGAGTGTAGTGTATAGCTCCAAGGCCGCACATACCCGGCTGACCAAGCAGGCATATCATCGTGTAAGTTTACCGATGTGTAGGAGAAATTACATAGATTAGTAAACACCTGGCCGCCTTAAGGACCGAACTATTGCGTTCCAGTATAGTTCGGTCAAAGTTAGGCTAAACCAGTATTGCTGTAGTTAGCCCCCAGGCTGTTGTCGTCTAAACCTGAAAAATAGAGAGTGAAATTAGTAAATGAATGTCATCCTATTCTATTATTGTTCGAGCAGAGAGATGCCCTCGTCCAGTTTTTTTTTTTTTTTTTTTTTTTTTGTCGCAATTCAAAAACCCATGCCTTCCGAAACGCGGCCGGCACTGGAGGTGAAGCCTGCCAGGCGGGTCTCGCCCTTCAGGCATACGGAGTCAGCCCTAACACACAGGCAGTGGACCGCTGCATGGGTCAAAACCTACACCTGCATGCTTCGGACCATTTCGAATTAGCAAGAAAATGAAAGTTACATTAATGAATTAATTAATAATGGCTGGGGAAAACAACTAGCAAGGACTAGTGGAGGAGGTGGGGGAAGGAAAGATTTGGTAATTAAAGGAATTTGGGCCTGCGGTCGAGTTGTCGCTGGTTTATAATTAGAGCCCCGCTGGGTCAAAGGTAGTGTTGACGCAATAAAATAGAGCCCCGCTGGGCCAAAAGTAGTGTTGACGCAATATTTACGAGTCCTGGGCATGTCAATCATTGGCTAGTCCAATGTTGATTATTTGCACCGCAGGACGTAGACAGGCACATCGGGGCCAGAGAGAAACGTCTGCTATGTTTGCTAAGTTGCCCTGCGTACATGGGATGTGTGGATTCTAGTATAACCTGGCTTAGGCAAGTCGCGGTTTTTTAAACTGTCGCTGTGCAGCTGGGTCGTAGTCCGGAAGTGAATTCATATAAGTATTGGCATGTTCAGGGAGCTGGCCATAAAAAGACCTGTTTTGCCGTTTTATATATTCCTCTACATATTCTACTTTGAGTAGCTGGTGTACTTCTAGTGTGCTGGTGTACCAGCCGCAATCTGCAATGGCTCTAAGAAATTTATTTTGAGTGACCTGTACTTTATCGATATGGCATTTTGCTGCATAGCCCCAGATTTCGCAAGCATATAATAATTGAGGGCGAACTATTTGTAAATACAGCTGTAATTTTTTCTTTCTAGGAAATTGGGGGGCCTTAAACATTGAGTATAGGCTGCGCAAAGTGCCTCGCGCAAACTGTGTCACCTTAGTGGTGTGAACTTTCCAGGTGAGCCTGGTATCTAGAGTTAAACCTAAATATCTAGCCGATTTAACAAATGGTATGGCTTGATTAAAAATTTTTAATTCGCGGTCGGGGGCGGTGTATTTTTTAGTTAAAATTAAAGTTGTGGACTTGGCTCCATTTATTTTAATGCGCCAGCGAGTGTACCATTGTTCGAGTGAGGTAAGCTGCCTCTGAACTTTGGTTAAAGCAAACTTCAAATTCGGGGATTGATATATTATTGCAGTGTCGTCTGCATATAATTGCACGTGGGCATGTTCCCGCGGGATGTCGGCTGTGTAAACATTATAGAAAAAGGGTGAGAGTGGGGACCCCTGCGGCACACCTGCTGTCAGCTCCCGAGTGGATGATTTCGCCCCCTCTATTGATACAAAAAATTTTCGACGCCATAAATAGTGGGCCACCAGATGAATATACGTGTCTGGAAAGTTAAATGTAATTAATTTTTGAATTAAGCCAGGTATCCAAACTTTGTCGAAAGCTTTTTCCGCGTCTAGCATCGTTGCGACAGTAAATTTCGCTCGTGAGTTAAAACCATCAGTGGCCTCTTCAATGAGCTTAATTAGGGGGTGAGAGGTAGAGTGGCCCCTTCTAAAACCAAATTGGTTATCTGGAATGACTTCGTGTTCGTCCGAATGGTGTTGAAGTCGTTTGAGTAAAATTTTTTCGAAAATTTTACTCATGCTATTTAGGAGGCTAATAGGTCGCCTGTTTTGTGGTAGTGACGCATTTTTTCCCGGTTTCGGAATGGTGATAACTTTAGCTAGTTTCCATGACGCTGGGTAGGATTTAAGAATAAAAATAGCATTTATTATTTTAAGAAAGTATTGTATAGCCTGAAATGATAATTTCTTTAAAGTATCAAAATTTATTCCGTCAGGTCCGCCTGCTTTATTTTTTGGTCGCGAGTGAATAGCTTCTAAGAGCTCTTTAATTGTTACGAGTTCCGGCTCGGCTTGTGGAACGATTTGTAAATAGTTATTAACAGCTACTGTCGTGGTCCTAGTAAACTGAGGCTCGTTTATGTCCTCGTTTGGTGAAAATTGTTTTTCAAAAATGTCTGCTATAGCATTTGCTTTATCTATCGCGTCATATTTAATGCCCGCGTTTGTAACAATGGCCGGTGTGGAGATAAATTTATTTTTCCCTCGTAAATTGCGTGTGAGCCGCCACATTTGCCGAGGTTGAGTTGCGCACTCTGTTATTAAGTTTCCGTATTTTTCTATTTTTAAATCTTTAAGTTTTCGCGAGACTTGAGCTTTAAGGCGACTGTATTCAGTCCTAGCTTGCGGTGTTCTCGTTCGTTGATAAGTGTTGCGCGCCTGCCGTTTTAAAACGATTAGCATGTCTACATCTGGGTAATTTATTCGCGTAAATTCTCTTTTATTCACGATTTTCGTGTGTTTTTTGCGCACGTCTGTAATTGTGTCGGTGAAAAGTTTTACGTGAGTTTCGAGCTCATCTGCTGTGTCTATCGCTGGAGTTTCTGTAAAAGTTAATTCCAGGTCTTCGCGAAATTTGTCCCAGTCGGGAATACCAAAAGTGCGGCTAAATATCGCTGCGCAAAATTGAGCATTAAAAGTTAATTGAATTAGTACCGGAAAATGGTCTGAGTCAAGCTCATCTAATTTTTCTGAAATAACCTGCGCACCTGGTATGTTTGTAAGAGCTATATCTAATATGTCAGGCATGCCGCCATTCGTTGGATAGCAAGTTGGCGAGCCTGGAGCAAAAATTTCGTAATTATTTGCTACCGAATGATCTAATAATTTTCTGCCTGCTGGGTTAGTATTTTTGCATCCCCAGTCTTCGTTTTTGCTGTTTAAATCGCCTGCGATGAAAAAGTGTTGCTGTGGATTAATTAATTTATTTAAATCCCTAGAAAGTAGTGGCTTATCTGGGGGTTTATATACTGCCGACATGCAGACATGCGCATTTTTATTACGAATATTTATGCTGGTGGCCTCTAGGTGCTCTAAGCCAGTTATTTCTATCGGATGGTGATGAATCCCGTGTTTAATTAATATGGCTGTGCCGCCCCCACGAGTGGCGCGGTCAGTGCGGTAAGTGGTGTAACCACAAATATTAAATCGATGATGCGGTGATAGGTGAGTCTCGGTAATGAATGCCACATCAATCCCATATATTACAAGGCACTGTTCCAACTCGTACGACCGAAGGCGGAGACCACATGCATTAAAGTTTAGGAGTTGTAGTGTTTTCCCCATGTTTACTGCCATTTACTGGAGCACTGTCGCGAGTGCTTCCAATAGAATGGTTTGGCGGTATTTTATGCTCTCGGTGGAGCGGATGCGCGCGTAATACGGTTCGAGTGCCTTCACTAAATTCCAATAATCGCACATGCGTAAGATCTCTGCGAGTTCCGCGAGGCTAGTGATATTATTTGTTGGCTGTGCTTCTGGCGCGGTTTCTGCTCTATGTTGACTTTTTTCGACGCGAGCCTGCACAATTTGCTCCGCCGTGCGCCGCGGTGCGCTTACGCCTGACGTAGCTGCCGCGTATGACGTGGAAGCTACTGCCTGTGATTGAGTTATGCCCGGTTGGCTGGCCTGCTCGCTGGGCCGTGCGTTTCGCGGACTGCGCTCTGTTGTTGTTGTTCGGTGCACGTGTTCCCTGATGGGCGCGGGGGGATGGGGGAAACTTTCCCGCGTCGGGGCGGCCGGCTGTGCTCGCGAGGCTGTGCGCGCAGCTTTCTGTGCTGCCTGTTCCGCGGCGGCCTGTCTCCGAGACTCTACGATCTTTAAAAACGCGGGGCACTGTCGCCAGGCCGCGGTGTGGCCTGTTTCCCTGCAGTTCGAGCACACCTTTGGTGCCTCCTCTGGGACGGGACATTCGCTGCGGGGATGCAAACCCGCGCACCTAATGCATTTCGGAACCTCCGCGCAGTTCTTTGTGGTGTGTCCGAAGGAACTACACCTCTTACAAAGCGGGACGTCCTCCGCGCGAGTCGTGTACCGCTCGATCTTTATTCCACTTGTATAGTACAAGTGTTTTACGGCGTAGATGTCGTGCGCGCTTGGTGCCACGCACACCACGAATGACGGAGTTGGTTCAAAAATTTCCTGCCCTGAGTTGCGGTCTGTGAGCCGCCGACTAAGCTGTTTGATGAAGTTTACCTTGAAACCTAGCGCGGTGAGCTCCTCGGAGATCGCGTCTACTGGCGTGTATTTACTAAGGTTTTTAATTACAACCTTCTCGCCTCGCTCGCTGGGCTGGGAGAAGGTGTGGTAGGTCACATTGTTGGCCTTGAACCACGCGGTCGCCTTGTCTTGATCGGATTTACCGTCGAACGTGATGCGAATTTCTTGTCGTTTCGTTAGCGTCATCCGGTTTTTGACGCCGAGTCGCGCGAATGCAGGGCCCAAGCTGCCGATTGCCTGGCTGTTGCGTACGACGAATGGTACGCGTTTGTAGCGCGGAGCCTCGTCAGTCGGTGTCCGTTGTTGCGGTGTCGGTACCGCTTGTGACGCATCGCTATTACGCCTGCGTTGTCTACGCTCAACAGTGGTGAAGCCACTGTTGTCGTCCTCGGTTGTGGTGGGCTGGAGCCCTGACGGTTTTTTAGACTGAACAGAGTGTTCAGTCTCTGAGTCGCTGCCCTCATGCGTGCGCTTCGTCGCGGTGCCGACCTCCATCTCCTCGTCGCTACTACTCATCGCAAGTAGGTGCCCCGCCTTGAAAAAAGCAGGGCACACAACAGGCGTATCGTCCGACCTAACTAGCGTGGTATTCCTATCTGTTCGCCGCGTCCTAACTACCTATCGAACCTAGCACCTTACGCACTGGCCACTGACCTGAGCTTCCTTTTTAGGAACGCCAGGCTAGGCAAAGAGAGAGGCTGACCCTTCTCCGACCAGCACGCGGTAAAGAATGAGAAGGGGCTGGAAAATGAGGGTATTTATCAGAGAAAGGGCTACATCTTGCTCAGCCAATGACAGACGAGCTGTCTCCCCATTGGCTGTGCACCATGTAGTTAAAGCGGATTGGTTATGGTGGGTTGAGTATTGGCTATTGTTTTGTGCTGCAGGGATGTTTCTCTCTTTATCAAAGGGATCCACATATTTTTTAATTCAATGCTCTGCTGGCTGAAAATATTTTTATTGCTAATAATGAAGGCTGATTCTTTGATTTTCCTTTTTATTTTATCGGATTCCTGTATGAGTGGTGTGGAGTCTTCCCAGAGAATTTTGTGGCTATTTTCCCATGTATGTTCAGCAAGTCTGGATTTTAGGGTTTCACCCTTCTTGCAGTTGTTTTTGTGTTCTTTGATTCGGGTGGATAGAGCTCTGCCAGTTTCACCTATGTACATGTGGCCACATTCACAGGGGATTTGATACACACAGTTGTGAGTTTGTAATTTTTCTGTGGCTGGTTTCACCTTGGTAACAATACTTCTAATAGTAGATTTAGAACGGAATGCTGTTTGAAGTCCATATTTATTTCCTAGGCGTCTTATTTTTTCTGAAAGCCCTTGAACATATGGAATAACTAGGGTTCCTGCAGGTTTCTCAGTTTCTGTGGATTTGAGTGTTTTGTTGGATTTCAAATGCTGTTTGATGGTGTTGACAGGGTAACCATTGGCTATGAGTTCTTTTTTTATATGATTGTGTTCAACCGCAATATATTTCTCATCAGAACAAATAATCTCAGCTCGGTTGGTTAGTGTGTGAATTATGCCAGTTTTTGTTGTTTTGGGATGGTTGGATGCAAAATTAAGGTATTGGCCTGTGTACGTAGGTTTCCTGTATACTTTTGTTTCCAGGCTGTTGTTTTTTCTGCTGACTAGTACATCCAGGAAAGGAATGCTACCTTTGGTTTCTTTTTCATATGTGAATTTTATTGATGGCCTCAGAGAGTTGAGGTGGTTCACAAATTCCTCCAAAGTTTCAGGTCCATGTTGCCAGACAGTGAAGGTATCATCCACATAACGGAGCCAGATTTTAGGAGGGCTATTACTTTTGCTAAGTGCTTCTTGCTCAAAGTTTTCCATAAATATATTGGCCATAAATGGTGAAAGAGAAGAGCCCATTGCCATGCCATCGGTCTGTTTGTAGAAAATATCCTTGAACTGGAAATATGTTGTGGTGACACAGAGGGTAATCATTTCCATGATGGATGGGATTGGTATTATAGTTCTGTCCTTTAGGGTTGGATCAGCTTCCAATTTGGCCTTGACAATGCTGAGTGTTTCGGCTACTGGCACATTAGTGAAGAGGCTTTGGACATCAAAACTCACCAGGGTATCGTTGTTTTCTATTTTCAGTGTTTTGACTATAGAAATAAAATGATTAGAATCTTTGACAAATGTATCTGTCTGTCCTGCTAGTGGCTCAACAATTTTCAGGAGATATTTTGATAGTTTCTGGCATGGGGAATTACAACAACTGATGATCGGGCGCAGAGGCATGTCGGTTTTATGAATCTTTGGAAGACCGTAAATGTGGGGTGCTTTACTGCTGTGTGGTGTCAGTTCTGATCTAGTTTTTTCTGGGATATGATTCTGATGTTTTTTTAGAGTTTGGTACACTTTTCTTTCAATGCTGGCTGTGGGGTCTTTTACCAGTTTTGTATATTGATCTGTGGTGATCAAATCAGTAATTTTTTGCTCATAGTCTGGTTTGTCAAGTATGACTGTAGCACGACCCTTATCGGCTGGGAGGATTACAATGGTATGGTCGGATTTCAGAGTTTTGATGGCCTTGAGTTCATCAGGCGGCAGATTCGGTTTAGGTGGACCAGCTGAAGTGATTGCTGTACGTACATTCCAACGAAATTCATCTTGTTTGGCGGCAGGAAGTTTGTATATTGCACTCTCAACAGATGAAACTATGTCAAGTGCAGGAATGTGTCGTGGAGCAATGCTGAAATTGAGGCCTTTTTGTAAAACATTTTCCTCGCTATTGGACAGCTTTCTTGAAGATGAATTAACGACAGTGTTGATGTTCTGTGTTGTGGGATGTGTTTTTGTATTCATCATACTCGTCAGTTTGGCTAATTTATCTTTTTGCTTCTCTTTGCACTGTAGAGACCTCTTTTGGACAAGATTCGTGATGGACTGATAGATGCGATTGAAATCTTTAGTATTGAGGGTAGACTGAATTTCAAGCTGTAGTGCCGAAATTTCATTGTTCAAATGTGATTTTTGGCAGTGATATGCGGCAATTCTTTCACTTAGAAGCTTTTGGCTGGCTTTCCGGGTTATTTGTTGAGCCTGTTTGCTGTTGACCGGGAATTTGATTGTGAGTCCTCTAGTAATGACTCCCTTACTGCGACATTTACAGAGAAAAGTCAAGTTATTCGAACATTGTGATAAATCAATTAATTTCTTTTCCAACTTCCTCAGAGAAATATGCATACCGGGTCCATACCGGGCATTGATGTTATCTTTAAAAGATTTGTGCAATGGGAGTGCATGACTTGATGTAAGTTTTTGGACATACGCCATTGCTAAGAACTTTTTCTGTTGAAGAAAAACTAATAAATAAAATAAATAAATAAAAATACTCAAAAAAAGACAAAAAACACACAAAACTAAGCAAACAATTGCTGTTGTCAACAAGGATATGAACACCACAAAATATTCCGAAACAGGAATATGGTCAGCAAACAAAGAAAAACAAAGAAAAATGTACTAAGAGAACGAAAAAATCCCCACAAATGATGACAACACAAAAATATTGAAACCCAAAATAATTCAGCACAACAGTTGAAGCGAGACAAAAAACATGACAAAACGAAAAGACAAACAAATACAATAGTTTTACCTAAACAGAAACAAGCGACGTTTCGGGAACTGCTATCTGCTCCCGTCCTCAGGCAGAGACACACATGGTACGGAAACACAGGTGCGACTGAGAAGGGGCTGCCGCCGATCCATCATATTGCCATCCGGGGCAGTTAGTGTGTGCGAGACCAGAAACCGAAGTTTCTATAACTCGCTTAGTGCATTGTAAATCAGGTGCACCCCACACTTTTGTAGAATCACTTGGATCAACGGGCGGGGCGCGTGTCTTGAGGGATAAGTTTGGCACACGGGCCTGTGTGTGCGCTGGTAGGTTGTGTAATGCTAGAAAAAATTACGTGTACCTAATTCGGCGGGGGAGAGAAGCTCCCCACCAGCTAGATCGGCTAACTGGCGTGATGTAGTGTCGTGTTGGTGTGCAATAGAGGCTTGTCGGTGTGCTGTAATTTCAAGTGACCTAGTTAAATTCGGGTGTGGCGTGTAGTGTAAAGCTGTGCAAGCCGCTCCTACGAACCCCTGGGAACACAGAAACATGCTAGGGTAGTTAGCCCATTATTGCATGTAACAAGGTAGTTCAGGCCGTCACTTCACACAGGCATATTATCGTGTGGTCGTGTTGGTGATACGGTAAAAGAAATTACATAGATTAGTAAACACCTGGCCGCCTTAAGGACCGAACTATTGCGTTCCAATATAGTTCGGTCAAAGTTAGGCTAAACCAGTATTGCTGTAGCTAGCCCCCTGGCTGTTGTCTTCTAAACCTGAAAAATAGAAAGTGAAATTAATAAATGAAGGTCGTCCTATTCTATTATTGTTCGAGCAGAGAGATGCCCTCGTCCAGTATTTTTTTTTTATTTATTTAATTTTTATATATATATATATATTTTTTTTTTTTTTTTTTTTTTTTTTAAATCTAGACTTAAAGCTACTGTACAAGCCCCCAGAGCCCTGCCCTGACAGGCATGCATGCCTCTCGGCCCGGATCCCCAGCGAGGGCTGGGGCAGCTCCCTCTGCCAGTTCACCTGCATGATTCTGCCTTGACAAGGTGCTACGACATGTGTGTGGATTGTCGCGCGTGTTGTAGTGGTGTGGCTGTAAAATGTTACGTACCCCGGGGAAGGGAAAATTAATTAGGTGATGATGGATTTACGGAACTAGCTTTTTTTTTTTTTTTAATTCAAAATCCCATGCCTTTCCGAAACGCGGCCGGCACTGGAGGTGAAGCCTGCCAGGCGGGTCTCGCCCTTCAGACATAGGGAGTCAGCCCTAACAACACAGGCAGTGAATCTCCCGGGAGCCAAAACCTACACCTGCGTGCTTCGGACCATTTTGAATTAGCTAGGAGAGAGAAAAATGCAGAGAATGTAAGAAATTTAATTTGCTATTATTAAGTGGTGAGCTAGAAGTGTATTTTATTGTTATGATTCAAAATCCCCCGCCTTTCCGAAACGCGGCCGGCATTGGAGGTGAAACCTACCAGGCGGACCGCGCCCTTCAGACATAAGGAGTCAGCCCTAACATCACAGGCAGTGAACCCGAGGGGGCCGCACATACCTGCGTGCTTTGGACCATTTTGAATCGAAAGAAGTGGAGTTAATGATGCTGAAGTTAATTTTGTAGCTTGTATTTATTTATTTTTATTGTTGTTATTATATATAGAAATTATAATTGTTTCACAATTCAAAATCCCATGCCTTTCCGAAACGCGGCCGGCACTGGAGGTGAAGCCTGCCAGGCGGGTCTCGCCCTTCAGGCATAGGGAGTCAGCCCTAACAACACAGGCAGTGAATCTCCCGGGAGCCAAAACCTACACCTGCGTGCTTCGGACCATTTTGAATTGTATAGGCCGTGTAAACTTTAAACTTTAAACTGTAGGCTCTGCGCGGTGTGAACACGCCCGGAGCTGGAATGCGACTGCCTTGGTGTCGGGAGAAAAAACAGTTTTGTTTGGGGGCCCCCAGCGCCCCGACCAATCAGAGAGCTTCTAGGCCTGTGATTGGCCGGGGCCCCGAAAGCCCCCGCACGAGGTGTTCGGAGAGCTATTTTATGTAATTTAAAATTTATTGAAGACTTTTTTTAAAAATTGAATCCATGTCGCTTTCGTTTTGTAATAATTATTGTTTTAATTTAATCGAGGTTTTTTATGTTTTCGTTGCTCGGACGGGTCGTAAATCGCTATTGAATTTATCAGTGCGTTTTCGTGCTGTGGTAAATTTAGGTACATTTTATTATTATTCTTTGATATTATTTCGCGGATGTACGGAATTTTAAGTGCGTTGTGAATAGTTTCGTTACTCGTAAATCTGTTACAGTCTAAAATGGCCCTTAGGAAATTATTCTGTTTAACTTGTAGCCGATTTATATGGTGATTTGCAGCATAGCCCCAGACCTCGCAACCATATAGCAACTGCGGGCGTACAATTTGAGTGTAAAGTTGGAGTTTTTTCCTGCGTGGTAAATTAGGTGCTTTTAACATTGGGTACAGGCTTCTTAAGGATCCTGTTGCAATGTTTGTTGCTCGAGTAATGTGTTTGCTCCATAGTAATGTCCTGTCTAGCGTGAGTCCTAGATATTTTGCCTGTGAAACATTAGGAATAGGTTGGTGAAAAATTTCTAGTTCCCTGTCTGGTCTGCCTCTACGTTTTGAAATTACAAGCGTGGTTGATTTAGCTGCATTAATTTTAATTCGCCACCGAGTGTAGTATTGCTCAAGTGCAGTTAGCTGCCTTTGGACGCATACCATGGCATATCTTAGGTTACCAGATTGTTTAATTATGGCTGTATCATCCGCATACATCTGTACGTAGGCGTTTGCATGCGGTATGTCGGCTGTGTAAATATTATAGAAGAAAGGAGAGAGTGGGGAGCCTTGTGGCACTCCAGCTGTAAGTTCGCGAGTAGTCGATTTAGCCCCGTCCAGAGCAACATAAAAGTTACGACGCCATAGATAGTGGGCCACCAGGTATATATATGTGTCTGGAAAATTGAAGTTTATTAATTTTTGAATAAGACCCGGAATCCAGACTTTGTCGAATGCTTTTTCTGCGTCGAGCATTGTCATTACTGTGTAGGCTTTAGATGGGTTATTAAATCCGTCGGTAGCATCTTCAACGATTTTAATTAAGGGGTGGATTGTTGAGTGACCTTTCCTGAAACCAAACTGAATGTCTGGAATCACGTCGTGTTCCTCTGCGTGTGTTTGAAGGCGCGAGAGTAAGGCTTTTTCAAAAATTTTACTCATACTGTTTATAAGACTTATAGGTCGCCTGTTTTCTGGGATGGCTGGGTTTTTCGCTGGTTTAGGAATTGTGATTATTTTTGCAAGTTTCCAGGAATCGGGGTAAGTTTTGTGTGTTAGTATAGCGTTGAATATCGCCAGTAAATATTCGAGTGCCTCGAGAGGGAGTTTTTTAAGTGTTTCGTAATTTATTGCGTCCGTGCCGCCTGATTTGTTGTTCGGACTGGCTTTAATTAGCTTTAAAAGTTCCCTTAACGTTATGGGTTCAGGAACAGACTGCGTGCCTGTTTGTAAAAAGTTATTTACCGCCTGTGTTGTTGTAAAAGTGAAGTTTCTGTCATTTACGTCTGTGTTCGGGGAGAATTGTTTCTCCAGTAGGTCTGCGACTGCGTTGGCCTTGTCTTCTGCGATGTATTTAGCCCCGGTGGCTGTTATAATAGCTGGGGTTGAAATAAATTTTTTGTTGCCGCGGAGCCTGCGAGATAGTTTCCACATTTCCTGCGGTTTTGTGGCTACTTCGTTTATTAAGTTTCCGAATTGATTTATTTTTTCCTGTTTTAATTTGCGCTGTACGAGATTGTTCAGTCTGTTGTATTCGTTTCTGGCTTCTGTTGTGCGGAGCCTTTGTGCTCTGTTTCTGGCTTGCCGCCTAAGAGAAATGTAATAATCCAGATCGGGGTAGTGTGTTCGAGTGAACTGCCTTTTTGTTTCAAAGCGAGAGTGTTTTTTAATGGCATTTTTTACTGTGTCCGTGAAAAGTTTTACGTGTGGATTTATTTCCTCGGGTGAATTTATTTCGGGGGGCTGATTTAGGGTGTCTATAAGTTCTATCTTAAACCCGTCCCAATCTGTAATCTTTAGTTTATTATTAAAG
Source organism: Bacillus rossius redtenbacheri (assembly GCF_032445375.1). Classification (NCBI taxonomy): domain Eukaryota; kingdom Metazoa; phylum Arthropoda; class Insecta; order Phasmatodea; family Bacillidae; genus Bacillus; species Bacillus rossius. Next base: position 21,884,842 of record NC_086330.1, on the reverse strand, counting down.
AGTTGTATGTTGGATGTAGCATTAAAAGTTATTTGTGTTAGCACCGGTAAATGATCGGAGTTTAGTTCATCTAAGGTTTCTGTATTTATCTGAGCGTTTGGAATGTTGGTTAGGGCTATGTCTAAAATTTCTGGGGTGCCACCATTTACTGGATAGCATGTCGGGGAGTCAGGCGCAATAATGATGTAGTTTCCTGCAACCGCGTGGCCGTGTAGAATGTTCCCGTTGGCGTTTGTTTGGGTGCAGCCCCAGTCAGTGTGTTTGCTGTTTAAGTCTCCTGCTATAAAAAATTGATCTTCGACTTCCATTAATTTATTGAGGTCCTGTGGTGTGAGTGGGTCTTGTGGCGTCTTGTATACCGCGGACATGCAAACATGCGAATTATTATTACGGACGTTTATGCTGGTGGCCTCAATGTGTTGTAGTCCATTTATTGTTATCGGGTGGTGGTGAATTCCGTGTTTTATTAGTATGGCTGTACCGCCGCCGTGGAGTGCGGGGCGGTCTGTTCTGTATATTGTGTAGCCGCATATGTACGCTCGCATGTGTGGTTTTAGAAAAGTTTCAGAGATGAAAGCGACATCGATTCCGTATACAAAAAGTAACTGTTCCAGTTCATATATTTTATTTTGGAGGCCGTGTGCATTGAAAATTAGGACCTGTAAAAGCTTCCCCGGGTTCTGTGCCATTTTAAGGTGTAGCGAGATTCAGGATTGCGGATAGTAAGATCATCTGTCGCTTCGATGCGTCTGTTTCAGCTCGGATGGCGGCGTAGTGTGGCGAGAGTGTAGCAATGAGCTGTGAGAAATTGCAGAGTTTCAGAATCTCTGCCAGCTCGAATAGATCACCGACGGTGTTACCCTCTATTCTGTTCTGCGCTGGAGTGTGTGTGGTGCGTGGTTCCTTCACGGCTTGCGAATATTTACGCTCCGATCGTGTCAGCTCGGTGGTTGTTGTTTGCGGCTGTGTCTGTGGCTTGTTGACCACCTGGGCGCGCGGCTGTGCGTGAGCGGGGCGGGTGGGGGGGAACTCCACCTGGCTGTGCGTGGCTGGCGGTTGTTGTTTTGTCTGCGCCTGTGTCTGCACGGATTGTCGCTGTGACCTACTCGTGACCATTTTCAAAAATACTGGACACTGCTTCCATGCTGCAGTGTGTCCCCGCACTTTACAGTTAAAGCAGAATTTATCTGCGTCGTCAGCTTTCGGGCAGTCCTTTCGGGTGTGATTTTCGCCACACCTGACGCATCGCGGTGGCTTACTGCAGCGAGTGTGGGTGTGATCAAATTCACCACAGCGCTTGCACTGGGCGATGTCTTGTGGGCGGGCCTGGTATTTTTGAATAGTCACTGTCGTATAGTGAAGTGTACGAACGGCGAGAATGTTGACGTCTGAGGCCGCGACTGTCGCGCAGAAAGTTCCCGACCTAAATCGTCGTTGCTGCCCTGTGGCGTCTGACCGGGTGACTTCGAAATTACGCACGTCATGAACTACGAATCCCTTCTCCGTCAGTTCCGCGGCAATGTCGGCCTCGACGACCTCCGGGTACAATCCCTTAATAACGACCTTTGTGTTGCGCTCGTCGGGATGCGCAAACATGTGGTGGTAGATGTTGTGGCCTTTCAGGTATGAGAGAGCTTGAGAGTAGCCCTCTCTGTTCTCAAATGTCAGTCGCAGCTCTCTCCTGCGCGTGATCGTGTTCCTGAACGCGATTCTGTGTGTGTTCAGGAAAGTTGCGATCTCCTTGAGCTTCGCAACTTCCCTGACCATTATCTGTACACCCCTGTACCGTGTGCCGGCCGCGGTTGTGGTCTGTGGTTGTGCACTTGTCTGTGGTTGTGTGTCGGCAGGCAAATTTGCCAGCACGCCGTAGCTGTTCTGCAGCGGGATTGCGGATGTCGCTGCTGTGTGTTGTTGTGCGGAGCCGCGCCTCGAAATCCGCGCGTCCTCACTGTTCGCCAGTACCGTCTCCCGACGCCTACCGAGTGATGTGCTCCGGTTTCCCCTCAAGGCCTTTTTACCCGAGACCTGTTGGAAGTCGATCTCATCGTCAGCGCGTTCGCGTTTGGCGTTAGCCTGTTGGGTTTCCATGGCCTGTTCGTGTGTTGTTGTACTCGTACTCGCCATGATCCCTGTCCCTGTCGCGGTTCCGATTCGCGGGCTATCCGACCCGCCGGGTCGCCTAATACCTGAAGCAGTGGTGGCTGACAAACACTGATATGAACAGCGAAGCTAGGCCTTAGAGAGGCTGTCCTCTCTGCACCACTGCCTGGTGCGAAGTGAGTGTGTGTGAGAGAAGGGGCTGGAAAATGAGGGTATTTATCAGAGAAAGGGCTACATCTTGCTCAGCCAATGACAGACGAGCTGTCTCCCCATTGGCTGTGCACCATGTAGTTAAAGCGGATTGGTTATGGTGGGTTGAGTATTGGCTATTGTTTTGTGCTGCAGGGATGTTTCTCTATTTATCAAAGGGATCCACATATTTTTTAATTCAATGCTCTGCTGGCTGAAAATATTTTTATTGCTAATAATGAAGGCTGATTCTTTGATTTTCCTTCTAAGTGAAAGAATTGCCGCATATCACTGCCAAAAATCACATTTGAACAATGAAATTTCGGCACTACAGCTTGAAATTCAGTCTACCCTCAATACTAAAGATTTCAATCGCATCTATCAGTCCATCACGAATCTTGTCCAAAAGAGGTCTCTACAGTGCAAAGAGAAGCAAAAAGATAAATTAGCCAAACTGACGAGTATGATGAATACAAAAACACATCCCACAACACAGAACATCAACACTGTCGTTAATTCATCTTCAAGAAAGCTGTCCAATAGCGAGGAAAATGTTTTACAAAAAGGCCTCAATTTCAGCATTGCTCCACGACACATTCCTGCACTTGACATAGTTTCATCTGTTGAGAGTGCAATATACAAACTTCCTGCCGCCAAACAAGATGAATTTCGTTGGAATGTACGTACAGCAATCACTTCAGCTGGTCCACCTAAACCGAATCTGCCGCCTGATGAACTCAAGGCCATCAAAACTCTGAAATCCGACCATACCATTGTAATCCTCCCAGCCGATAAGGGTCGTGCTACAGTCATACTTGACAAACCAGACTATGAGCAAAAAATTACTGATTTGATCACCACAGATCAATATACAAAACTGGTAAAAGACCCCACAGCCAGCATTGAAAGAAAAGTGTACCAAACTCTAAAAAAACATCAGAATCATATCCCAGAAAAAACTAGATCAGAACTGACACCACACAGCAGTAAAGCACCCCACATTTACGGTCTTCCAAAGATTCATAAAACCGACATGCCTCTGCGCCCGATCATCAGTTGTTGTAATTCCCCATGCCAGAAACTATCAAAATATCTCCTGAAAATTGTTGAGCCACTAGCAGGACAGACAGATACATTTGTCAAAGATTCTAATCATTTTATTTCTATAGTCAAAACACTGAAAATAGAAAACAACGATACCCTGGTGAGTTTTGATGTCCAAAGCCTCTTCACTAATGTGCCAGTAGCCGAAACACTCAGCATTGTCAAGGCCAAATTGGAAGCTGATCCAACCCTAAAGGACAGAACTATAATACCAATCCCATCCATCATGGAAATGATTACCCTCTGTGTCACCACAACATATTTCCAGTTCAAGGATATTTTCTACAAACAGACCGATGGCATGGCAATGGGCTCTTCTCTTTCACCATTTATGGCCAATATATTTATGGAAAACTTTGAGCAAGAAGCACTTAGCAAAAGTAATAGCCCTCCTAAAATCTGGCTCCGTTATGTGGATGATACCTTCACTGTCTGGCAACATGGACCTGAAACTTTGGAGGAATTTGTGAACCACCTCAACTCTCTGAGGCCATCAATAAAATTCACATATGAAAAAGAAACCAAAGGTAGCATTCCTTTCCTGGATGTACTAGTCAGCAGAAAAAACAACAGCCTGGAAACAAAAGTATACAGGAAACCTACGCACACAGGCCAATACCTTAATTTTGCATCCAACCATCCCAAAACAACAAAAACTGGCATAATTCACACACTAACCAACCGAGCTGAGATTATTTGTTCTGATGAGAAATCTATTGCGGTTGAACACAATCATATAAAAAAAGAACTCATAGCCAATGGTTACCCTGTCAACACCATCAAACAGCATTTGAAATCCAACAAAACACTCAAATCCACAGAAACTGAGAAACCTGCAGGAACCCTAGTTATTCCATATGTTCAAGGGCTTTCAGAAAAAATAAGACGCCTAGGAAATAAATATGGACTTCAAACAGCATTCCGTTCTAAATCTACTATTAAAAGTATTGTTACCAAGGTGAAACCAGCCACAGAAAAATTACAAACTCACAACTGTGTGTATCAAATCCCCTGTGAATGTGGCCACATGTACATAGGTGAAACTGGCAGAGCTCTATCCACCCGAATCAAAGAACACAAAAACAACTGCAAGAAGGGTGAAACCCTAAAATCCAGACTTGCTGAACATACATGGGAAAATAGCCACAAAATTCTCTGGGAAGACTCCACACCACTCATACAGGAATCCGATAAAATAAAAAGGAAAATCAAAGAATAAGCCTTCATTATTAGCAATAAAAATATTTTCAGCCAGCAGAGCATTGAATTAAAAAATATGTGGATCCCTTTGATAAAGAGAGAAACATCCCTGCAGCACAAAACAATAGCCAATACTCAACCCACCATAACCAATCCGCTTTAACTACATGGTGCACAGCCAATGGGGAGACAGCTCGTCTGTCATTGGCTGAGCAAGATGTAGCCCTTTCTCTGATAAATACCCTCATTTTCCAGCCCCTTCTCCATTCTTTACCGCGTGCTGGTCGGAGAAGGGTCAGCCTCTCTCTTTGCCTAGCCTGGCGTTCCTAAAAAGGAAGCTCAGGTCAGTGGCCAGTGCGTAAGGTGCTAGGTTCGATAGGTAGCTAGGACGCGGCGAACAGATAGGAATACCACGCTAGTTAGGTCGGACGATACGCCTGTTGTGTGCCCTGCTTTTTTCAAGGCGGGGCACCTACTTGCGATGAGTAGTAGCGACGAGGAGATGGAGGTCGGCACCGCGACGAAGCGCACGCATGAGGGCAGCGACTCAGAGACTGAACACTCTGTTCAGTCTAAAAAACCGTCAGGGCTCCAGCCCACCACAACCGAGGACGACAACAGTGGCTTCACCACTGTTGAGCGTAGACAACGCAGGCGTAATACCGATGCGTCACAAGCGGTACCGACACCGCAACAACGGACACCGACTGACGAGGCTCCGCGCTACAAACGCGTACCATTCGTAATCCGCAACAGTCAGGCAATCGGCAGCTTGGGCCCTGCCTTCGCGCGACTCGGCATCAAAAACCGAATGACGCTGACGAAGCGTCAAGAAGTGCGCATAACTTTTGATGGCAAATTGGACCAAGACAAAGCGACCGCTTGGTTTAAGGCAAACGATGTGCCTTTCCACACTTTCTCCCAGCCCAGCGAGCGAGGGGAAAAAGTAGTGATAAAGAATTTGAGTAAATTCACGCCGGTTGATGCGATTTCTGAGGAGCTCACCGCGCTCGGGTTTAAAGTAAATTTCATCAAACAGCTCAGTCGGCGGCTAACAGACCGCAACTCAGGGCAAGAGTTTTTCGAGCCAACACCGTCATTCGTGGTGTGCGTGGCACCTAGCGCGCACGACATCTACGCCGTCAAACAACTATACTACACAAGTGGTATAAAGATTGAGCGGTACACGACTCGCGCGGAAGACGTCCCGCTCTGTAAGAGGTGTAGTTCCTTCGGACACACCACCGGAAACTGTTCAGAAGTACCTAAATGCATCAGGTGCGCGGGTTCGCATCCCCGCAGCGAATGCCCAGTCCCAGAGGAGGCACCAAAGGTGTGCTCGAACTGTAAAGAGACAGGCCACACCGCGGCCTGGCGACAGTGCCCCGCGTTTTTGAAGATCGTAGAGTCGCGGAGACAGGCCGCCGCGGAACAGGCAGCACAGAAAGCTGCGCGCACAGCCTCGCGAGCACAGCCGGCCGCACCGACGCGGGAAAGTTTCCCCCCTCCCCCCGCGCCCACCAGGGAACACGTGCACCGGGCAACAACAACAACAACAGAGCGCAGTCCGCGAAACGCACGGCCCAGCGAGCAGGCCAGCCAACCGGGCATAAATCAAACACAGGCAGTAGCTTCCACGTCATACGCGGCAGCTACGTCAGGCGTAAGCGCACCGCGGCGCACGGCAACGGAAATCGTGCAGGCTCGCGTCGAGAAGAGCCAGCAGCATAGAACAGAAACCGCGCCAGAAGCACAGCCAAATAATAATATCACTACCCTCGCGGAACTCGCAGAGATCTTGCGCATGTGCGATTATTGGAATTTAGTGAAGGCACTCGAACCGTATTACGCACGCATCCGCTCCACCGAGAGCATTAAATACCGCCAAACCATTCTATTGGAAGCACTCGCGACAGTGCTCCAGTAAATGGCAGTAAACATGGGGAAAACACTACAACTCCTAAACTTTAATGCATGTGGTCTCCGCCTTCGGTCGTACGAGTTGGAACAGTGCCTTGTAATATATGGGATTGATGTGGCATTCATTACCGAGACTCACCTATCACCGCATCATCGATTTAATATTTGTGGTTACACCACTTACCGCACTGACCGCGCCACTCGTGGGGGCGGCACAGCCATATTAATTAAACACGGGATTCATCACCATCCGATAGAAATAACTGGCTTAGAGCACCTAGAGGCCACCAGCATAAATATTCGTAATAAAAATGCGCATGTCTGCATGTCGGCAGTATATAAACCCCCAGATAAGCCACTACTTTCTAGGGATTTAAATAAATTAATTAATCCACAGCAACACTTTTTCATCGCAGGCGATTTAAACAGCAAAAACGAAGACTGGGGATGCAAAAATACTAACCCAGCAGGCAGAAAATTATTAGATCATTCGGCAGCAAATAATTACGAAATTTTTGCTCCAGGCTCGCCAACTTGCTATCCAACGAATGGTGGCATGCCTGACATATTAGATATAGCTCTTACAAACATACCAGGTGCGCAGGTTATTTCAGAAAAATTAGATGAGCTTGACTCAGACCATTTTCCGGTACTTATTCAATTAACTTTTAATGCTCAATTTTGCGCAGCGATATTTAGCCGCACTTTTGGTATTCCCGACTGGGACAAATTTCGCGAAGACCTGGAATTAACTTTTACAGAAACTCCAGCGATAGACACAGCAGATGAGCTCGAAACTCACGTAAAACTTTTCACCGACACAATTACAGACGTGCGCAAAAAACACACGAAAATCGTGAATAAAAGAGAATTTACGCGAATAAATTACCCAGATGTAGACATGCTAATCGTTTTAAAACGGCAGGCGCGCAACACTTATCAACGAACGAGAACACCGCAAGCTAGGACTGAATACAATCGCCTTAAAGCTCAAGTCTCGCGAAAACTTAAAGATTTAAAAATAGAAAAATACGGAAACTTAATAACAGAGTGCGCAACTCAACCTCGGCAAATGTGGCGGCTCACACGCAATTTACGAGGGAAAAATAAATTTATCTCCACACCGGCCATTGTTACAAACGCGGGCATTAAATATGACGCGATAGAAAAAGCAAATGCTATAGCAGACATTTTTGAAAAACAATTTTCACCAAACGAGGACATAAACGAGCCTCAGTTTACTAGGACCACGACAGTAGCTGTTAATAACTATTTACAAATCGTTCCACAAGCCGAGCCGGAACTCGTAACAATTAAAGAGCTCTTAGAAGCTATTCACTCTCGACCAAAAAATAAAGCAGGCGGACCTGACGGAATAAATTTTGATACTTTAAAGAAATTATCATTTCAGGCTATACAATACTTTCTTAAAATAATAAATGCTATTTTTATTCTTAAATCCTACCCAGCGTCATGGAAACTAGCTAAAGTATTCACCATTCCGAAACCGGGAAAAAATGCGTCACTACCACAAAACAGGCGACCTATTAGCCTCCTAAATAGCATGAGTAAAATTTTCGAAAAATTTTTACTCAAACGACTTCAACACCATTCGGACGAACACGAAGTCATTCCAGATAACCAATTTGGTTTTAGAAGGGGCCACTCTACCTCTCACCCCCTAATTAAGCTCATTGAAGAGGCCACTGATGGTTTTAACTCACGAGCGAAATTTACTGTCGCAACGATGCTAGACGCGGAAAAAGCTTTCGACAAAGTTTGGATACCTGGCTTAATTCAAAAATTAATTACATTTAACTTTCCAGACACGTATATTCATCTGGTGGCCCACTATTTATGGCGTCGAAAATTTTTTGTATCAATAGAGGGGGCGAAATCATCCACTCGGGAGCTGACAGCAGGTGTGCCGCAGGGGTCCCCACTCTCACCCTTTTTCTATAATGTTTACACAGCCGACATCCCGCGGGAACATGCCCACGTGCAATTATATGCAGACGACACTGCAATAATATATCAATCCCCGAATTTGAAGTTTGCTTTAACCAAAGTTCAGAGGCAGCTTACCTCACTCGAACAATGGTACACTCGCTGGCGCATTAAAATAAATGGAGCCAAGTCCACAACTTTAATTTTAACTAAAAAATACACCACCCCCGACCGCGAATTAAAAATTTTTAATCAAGCCATGCCATTTGTTAAATCGGCTAGATATTTAGGTTTAACTCTAGATACCAGGCTCACCTGGAAAGTTCACACCACTAAGGTGACACAGTTTGCGCGAGGCACTTTGCGCAGCCTATACTCAATGTTTAAGGCCCCCCAATTTCCTAGAAAGAAAAAATTACAGCTGTATTTACAAATAGTTCGCCCTCAATTATTATATGCTTGCGAAATCTGGGGCTATGCAGCAAAATGCCATATCGATAAAGTACAGGTCACTCAAAATAAATTTCTTAGAGCCATTGCAGATTGCGGCTGGTACACCAGCACACTAGAAGTACACCAGCTACTCTAAGTAGAATATGTAGAGGAATATATAAAACGGAAAAACAGGTCTTTTTATGGCCAGCTCCCTGAACATGCCAATACTTATATGAATTCACTTCCGGACTACGACCCAGCTGCACAGCGACAGTTTAAAAAACCGCGACTTGCCTAAGCCAGGTTATACTAGAATCCACACATCCCATGTACGCAGGGCAACTTAGCAAACATAGCAGACGTTTCTCTCTGGCCCCGATGTGCCTGTCTACGTCCTGCGGTGCAAATAATCAACATTGGACTAGCCAATGATTGACATGCCCAGGACTCGTAAATATTGCGTCAACACTACTTTTGGCCCAGCGGGGCTCTATTTTATTGCGTCAACACTACCTTTGACCCAGCGGGGCTCTAATTATAAACCAGCGACAACTCGACCGCAGGCCCAAATTCCTTTAATTACCAAATCTTTCCTTCCCCCACCTCCTCCACTAGTCCTTGCTAGTTGTTTTCCCCAGCCATTATTAATTAATTCATTAATGTAACTTTCATTTTCTTGCTAATTCGAAATGGTCCGAAGCATGCAGGTGTAGGTTTTGACCCATGCAGCGGTCCACTGCCTGTGTGTTAGGGCTGACTCCGTATGCCTGAAGGGCGAGACCCGCCTGGCAGGCTTCACCTCCAGTGCCGGCCGCGTTTCGGAAGGCATGGGTTTTTGAATTGCGACAAAAAAAAAAAAAAAAAAAAAAAAAACTGGACGAGGGCATCTCTCTGCTCGAACAATAATAGAATAGGATGACATTCATTTACTAATTTCACTCTCTATTTTTCAGGTTTAGACGGCAACAGCCTGGGGGCTAACTACAGCAATACTGGTTTAGCCTAACTTTGACCGAACTATACTGGAACGCAATAGTTCGGTCCTTAAGGCGGCCAGGTGTTTACTAATCTATGTAATTTCTCCTACACATCGGTAAACTTACACGATGATATGCCTGCTTGGTCAGCCGGGTATGTGCGGCCTTGGAGCTATACACTACACTCACACAACGAAATTAATTAGGCCATTTTTGCGCACACTCCACACGCCTCTAAATACAGACATCACGACACTCTCATGCATCAGTTAGCCAACTAACTGAGGGGAAAGGGTGACCTCCCCCCGCCTGACACCTACACTATTAAAAATAGAGCCAAGCAACATGCGACAGCTATTTTACTTCTTCTGGACCGTGAGCCACCTTTAATCTTAAAATCACACACATCGCGCCCCGCCGACGTTTCCAATGATTCGATCAAAGTGACGGGGTTGCACTATTTATATTGGCGACCACATAGCGAGTTATGGGAACGTAATAGTTCCCGGTATCGCTGTCACACGCTCCCGGCCGAGCATATGAGGAAACGGCGGCCCCTTCTCAGTCGCACCTGTGTTTCCGTACCATGTGTGTCTCTGCCTGAGGACGGGAGCAGATAGCAGTTCCCGAAACGTCGCTTGTTTCTGTTTAGGTAAAACTATTGTATTTGTTTGTCTTTTCGTTTTGTCATGTTTTTTGTCTCGCTTCAACTGTTGTGCTGAATTATTTTGGGTTTCAATATTTTTGTGTTGTCATCATTTGTGGGGATTTTTTCGTTCTCTTAGTACATTTTTCTTTGTTTTTCTTTGTTTGCTGACCATATTCCTGTTTCGGAATATTTTGTGGTGTTCATATCCTTGTTGACAACAGCAATTGTTTGCTTAGTTTTGTGTGTTTTTTGTCTTTTTTTGAGTATTTTTATTTATTTATTTTATTTATTAGTTTTTCTTCAACAGAAAAAGTTCTTAGCAATGGCGTATGTCCAAAAACTTACATCAAGTCATTTAAAAAGCGTAATGTAAATAACATCATTTATCATATATGTACTTAAATATTCCAAAAAGATGGATTAAACATTTTATAATATTTCTTGCAGCGACAATATTATGAATGTTTTTTAACTCATTGCATCCAACACTAAATACCTGAACGAATGTCATATTATGCATAGAAAGGAATTTATGCAATTTTTGTTACCTTTAAAAACTATTTTTCATCCCTTGCACTAATAAAGGCTTGTTGTAACAAAAATTATTTCAGACAAAAGTTTTAGATAGTATTTAAAATGTTTGCAAACATTTCGAACGGCTTAGATAGTGAGCCTACTAAGGGAGTTATGATTTTATTTTGTCCTCCAACCCTTCTTTTTTTCCTAACCCTTGCATTGATGGTTGTTCATATCAAAAATTTATTACACGTCTACGAATTATAATACGTTCAAATGGATGTGATATTCGTCATATTATGGAAGTTTTAGCGAATTTTTCCGTTTAAAAAAAAAAAAATATAAAATCCCCGTTTCTACCTCTTTGGTGGTATATTGCCCATTAACGAACACTACGGAGTTTTTTCATTGCTATATTTTATGTGTCATATTAAAAGTGGATTTGTGAAAAATTTCGTGTCCATAAAAAGGTTATTTACATATATATATATATATGAATGTATATACACACACACACACAGTTTTAAGTTGGTGATGGTTTTGTGGTCTACGGACCATGAAGTGACAACTATATAAATTTTTTTGTTTTGGGATGTCGCACCATAGTAACGGCTGCAGTAAGTGCGTGAAGTGCTGGGGGCCGCCGGACTGGAAAGCGAGGCGTGTGTGTGTCCCCGCGCAGGTGTCGTGGATCCGCTCGCGCGACCTGCACATCCTCACGTCGGGCGCGCTCACCTACACCTCGGACAGCCGCTTCGCCGTGCTGCATCCCCAGGGCTCCGACTCGTGGACACTGCGCATCCTGGGCGCGCAGGCCCGCGACGAGGGCCAGTACGAGTGCCAGGTCAACACCGACCCCAAGATCAACTTCGCCGTCTTCCTCTCCGTGCGAGGTACGTCTGCCCTCTCCAACCCTCTACTCTGCCCTCACCAACCTTCACCTCTGCCCTCACCAACCCTCTACTCTGCCCTCACCAACCTTCAACTCTGCCCTCACCAACAATCTACTCTGCCCTCACCAACCTTCAACTCTGCCCTCACCAACCCTCAACTCTGCCCTCACCAACCCTCAACTCTGCCCTCACCAACCCACAACACTACCCTCACCAACCCTCAACTCTGCCCTCACCAACCCTCAACTCTGCCCTCACCAAACATCTACTCTGACCACACCAAACCTCAACTCTGCCCTCACCAACCCTATACTCTGCCCTCACCAACCTTCTACTCTGCCCTCACCAACCATCTACTCTGCCTTCACCAACCTTCAACTCTGCCCTCTCCAACCCTCTACTCTGCCCTTACCAACCTTCAACTCTACCCTCACCAACCCTCTACTCTGCCCTCACCAACCTTCAACTCTGACCTCACCAAACCTCAACTCTGCCCTCACCAACCCTATACTCTGCCCTCACCAACCTTCTACTCTGACTTCACCAAACCTCAACTCTGACCACACCAAACCTCAACTCTGCCCTCACCAACCCTATACTCTGCCCTCACCAACCTTCTACTCTGCCCTCACCAACCTTCAACTCTGCCCTCACCAACCCTCAACACTGCCCTCACCAACCCTCAACTCTGCCCTCACCAACCCTCTACTCTGCCCTCACCAACCATCTACTCTGCCCTCACCAACCTTCAACTCTGCCCTCACCAACCTTCAACTCTGCCCTCACCAACCCTCTACTCTGCCCTCACCAACCTTCAACTCTGCCCTCACCAACCCTCTACTCTGCCCTCACCAACCTTCAACTCTGCCCTCACCAACCTTCAACTCTGCCCTCACCAACTCTCAACACTGCCCTCACCAACCCTCAACTTTGCCCTCACCTACCCTCAACTCTTCCCTCACCAACCCTCAACTCTGCCTTCACCAGCCCTCAACTCTGCCCTCACCAACCCTCTACTCTGCCCTCACCAGCCCTCAACACTGCCCTTACCAACCCTCAACACTGCCTTCACCAACCCTCAACTCTGCCCTTACCAACCCTCAACACTGCGCTCACCAGCCCTCAACTCTGCCCTCACCAACCCTCAACTCCACCCTCAGCAACCCTCACCTCGTTTAAGAATCAAAAAATAAAAACCTGTTGTATATTTTCCACGCACAAAAATAAAAAAAAATTCATCCTTGAGACTGTCAAGATACATAAAAAAATACATTATATATTGCTTATAATACTACTTCTTTGCAAACACAATGTTAGCCATAAATTAAATATCTCAAAATGGCAATACATATTATTTTTAAGTGGCCTGAACACTCCGTACGAGTCAGATACCATAAATATTTTTGACGTGTTAACGTCTTATAAATCGATGAACGCCTGCTGCACGCACGAAAAAGTGTCAGGTTCCACCTGAACCGAGCGTGCAAGAATTGGTCAACCACCGTGCGAGAAAATCTTCTGTAATATCAAACATGTTAAGGCGGGCTTTTTAACTAATTGTTCGTGATTATATTCAAACAAATTATTATAATTTAATTTACAAAAACTGTAAATAATATTATAAATTAAAAGTATGCAATTTTTCATCTATGTTTTCTTATCCCTCCCCTCTTTTTTAAACATTACAATAGTACCTAACTGTTTAACGTGTTGTTATATTTAAAATATATATATATATATGTTAGTTTGAGCTTTATTTATAACATGGTGGAATGATAATGTACAATAATTATGTATAAATATAGACTAGTAAAAAAAATTGGTTGTCTGTAAAGTCGGTTTACGGACGATAGTTTAACTTGACAACGTCATAACAAAACATTGCTGAAATGATTGCATACTTTTATGAATAAAATTGAATCATTTATATAGTATTATCACTATTTTGTATGGATACAAAGAAGGAGTGAAATGAAATTTACAATTTAATTGATATTTTTACTTTTATTTGCACTCATTAATTCAAATATGTTTATTACTTTAACGAAGAGATTATTTTAACTATAAATTTTATACATGTTGGCTATTTAACTTCTTCCAATCTGTGTTATTCTGTTAAGGATAGGACGATGATATGAAACGTCGGAAACGAATGGGAGTGTTTCAAGTTTTAATGTGCCTCGAAAAAGTCAAATCGATGGTTGCTCCAATCGAGTGGAAGAGAGATAGATGTGGCGCAAGCGTACAATGAGCGTAACGGGACACAGCGTAAAGGGACAATGTGCGTAATGGGACACATTATCGAGCGTGCAGCCGGCGTTCATCGATTTATTAGACGTTGTCACGTCAAAAAATGGCTATAACTACCAGTACATAATAATAGTAATAATAATAATAATAATAATAATAATAACAATAATTACCGGCGTGATAAATCTTAATACGAGCTTAAAATAAATTTGATAAGAAAAATTACATTCTTAAATAGTCATTCGCCGTAAGTTAGTTTCCATTGTAGCCTAATTGTTTTCGGTTAGTCATGAGACGGAGATATCGCGGAGGGCGATCGAAAGTGCCATATTCGTCCGTGCGTGTCTGACGACCGGCGTGCGGAATTCGGAATCCCGCCATTCCTCAGCGGAAGTTCCTTCCGGGGAAGGATATTACGTCAGCGGAACGGGGAGAGGGGGTGTTGAAGGATGAGTTTTGAAGGGGGGGGGGGGGGGTTCTACGGGGAGTGTGGGAGGACTGCGGAGGAATTCCCGCCGTGCCGGCTCGTGCCGGCGCAGAAATTCCGACGGCAGCGCTCACCCGCGGCGGGGACCGCAATCAACTCTAATGACCGCGCCAGCCTCGGCGGCTCGATCGCGGGTTTTTTGATTCGCCTTCGGCAGGATATGGGAGAAACAATAAAAATAAAATAAGGAAGGAAAAAGAACACTGACCCCGTTCGCAACGCCTCCGTCCAACTTCGAATACTCTCGTTCCGCTCCAGGAAACATTCGCAAAATAATAATAACAATAATAATAAAAAAGTTCTTTAAAGACGATAGCTCTTGTTTTTTTTTCTTTTTTTTGGATCCTGCCTGCACTGAAGGAACTCGATGATGGATAAGACACTTTCCTGCTAGAAACTGTTCCACGGAAAGATTCGTGGATTACACTTCCCGAACCAGTGATTTCACAAGCAACGAAAATCCAACCAAGTTTTCTATCATTAACAGGGGTAAAACTTACAGATATGTGCCATCCCCACATCCATACTTTAACCGCGTAGCTACGAGTTGATTAACTGAAGTTCAGGTGTTCCAAACTTCCCCAACCATATTAGAAATGAGTTCAGTGCAGCAAAACTTATAATTTTTTCTTTTAGTTTTAAAGTTCATTACGTCAGACACGGCCACTAGACAGTCGATATTTAAACTTTAAAGAACGCTGAAATTTTGTTGTAATTCACGATCTTACAAAGCAATGTGCTTTTTTTTATATGATTTCAGAAAACAACATGGGTGATTCCCCTTACGATGGTGAACTGAACATAGTGGAATCATCTGAAACAGGTAAACTAATTAATTAAGAAATATATGCAACTGTTACAAATATCTTAAACAGTTTCTTGCCTCAAAAGTTAGTGACCATATTTGAAGTTAGCTTGCTAACATTGTTTTGAATTATTTTTTGTATGTTTTTGTTTGTTGTCATTTAATTTTCATGTAAATTACACGGAAAAAATTATGTGTAACGTACAAACTAATTGAACTCTGATGTCTTATGCCTCAAAATTTGTTTATCCGGGTTACCTAATCAAATGGTTCTATAAATATCGGGAAACAGGATGAAGTTTAAAATAACATTAGTCATCAAAATATATATATATTTTTTGTTTAAAACAAACACTACGTACATCCGTGTCTTAACCGGAATTCATATAACAACCTCCACATACTGGAGGCGAAGCTTTCTAATAAATGTACGACGACGTTTTTAAAACTTGAAGATTAAAATTGTTCATTGTATTTTGACCTTCGTTACTTATTTGTAACTTATTGCGGTATTACCAAGAGTTTTATTCATAGAAAGAGCCAGTTTTGGATCATGAATTTTATATGAGAAATACAGGAAGGTGATTCTAAAAGTTAAGAACGTTCCGATGTGAGGAGTTGCGCAGTTATTCCCCCCCTTCCCTTCTTTATTCAAGGTACGGCTCTACTTCTTAGAAGATACCGTATGTTTTTTTTAATGGGAAACTAAAAATTAAACAAATGATTACCGTCAGACCTTTAAGACTGTAAATTATTTCTTATGTTATGCTTTTTCTATTACTGTATTAACTTACAAACATTTTGTCTTCGAAAAGTGGTTGCAGTTGCTGCTTGTCTAAGTATTCTACTTTGAATTATCAAAGTTTGTAATTGCATGTTATTCAATTGTTAATTTTGCAACAAACAGGGACGCTGTCCAGATTTACAAACGAGATAGCAATATATATTATGTTCGTTTCAGAAACAGTTTTTTTTTTGTGCTGGACGCACACGTAGTATGCTCTGCACATGTTTGCCTTAAACACTAAGGCCGGTTCTACAATGACACGGAAACAGAGAATAATTTTGAAAACGAAGACGGATCTCCCGGAACTTTTCACTATTTTACTATCGCGTCTACTGACTTAATGTAAGCTTTTGGACATACGCCATTGCTAAGCTTACATCAAGTCATGCACTGCCATTGCACAAATCTTTCAAAGATAACATCGCGTCTACTGCTTCGACGATGCACGAAAATGTTTTAAAAGAAAATACAAAATTGAATTTTAAGGGTTACGAAAATATTCATTTAATTATAAAGCATATTAATGCTTCGAGATCATAGCAAGTGCAGAATTGATGTAGGTAATAAATTAATTTTTATTAATTAAAAAAGTAATAAATAATAGAAATAAATATTGAAAAATAATAACAAAATGTAATAATTATTGATTTTTAATAATTTTTAACGTATTTATGGCTACCACCACAGCCAAATACTTGAGGGGGCGTGTCGTTTGGCCTAAAATCGTTTTGCCTAATCGTGTTTCCCCACCTTCGTTTTGCCTAAAATTCGTTTTGCCTAAAGTAATTTTGCTTAAAGTCATTTTTCCTAAACTTGCATAGCACCACTCCACATTCTCAGGCAGTGATGAAACCTTACAGTCATTTTGCCTAAATTCGTTCTGCCTAAAGTCGTTTTGCCTATAATTCTAGGCATCTGTTTAGCTTGCCCTACAGTCATTTTGCCTAAAGTCATTTGGCCTAAAAGTCGTTTTGCCTAAAGTCGTTGTGCCTAAAATTATAATCGCCTGCTTAAGTTCCCTTAAAGTCGTTTTGCCTAAAATCGTAATGCCTAAAATTCGTTTTGCCTAAAGTCGTTTTGCCTAAAAGTCATTATGCCTAAAGTCTTTTCGCCTAAAGTCGTTTTGCCTAAAGTCATTTTGCCTACAGAACATTTTAGGCTAAATGACTTTAGGCTAAACGACGTGTACTCTACTTGACATCTATTGGTCGCACGGCACAGCGGAATAGCTCAGCACTGCCGAGCTAATACTATACTGTTAAAACTTTTCACCTTAAAATTAATGAAGAACGCTGGTTACAAATTATTGTAAATTTACTGCTCTCTTCGTTAATTTACAATCAATGACAATACTTACTTTGGGCATGAATCCAAGGGAATAAATACTCTTGGTACTTAAAACAACTTTAGTTAAGAAAAATTTGGTTACTTCCACAGCAAGAAAAACACTTTTTTTGTCCACGTGTGTGTTTACCTTTGTTTCGAACGAAACTCATAACTCGGAAATCGAAATACGGCGTAGTTTCATTACTTTGAAATAGTAATACTTCGTTTATTTCAGTTTAATTCTTCGTAAAAAAATAAGTGCGTAAATTTACTGTAATTATTTTAACAGTGCAGTCTTTCACGGCAATTGTCTGAAGTAGCTTGGCTTCTGGGTTGTAGCCGCGACCTTGGCGAATAATTCACCGACGTTTCGGTCGACATTGCCGTCGCCATTATCGGGGAAGCAGTTATCAACTGCTCCCCGATGATGGCGACTGCAATGTCGACCGAAACGTCGGTGAATTATACTGCTCCTTGATGACGGGGACTGCAATGTCGACCGAATCGTCGGAGAATTGATCGCCAAGGACGCGGCTACAACCCAGAAAGCCAAAGCTGCTTCAGTGCTTGTCTCATGCCCGCGTGCAGTTTGTGGGAACTCTTGCCCCGGCGAGATCCCGTGTCCGCGCTTACGTGATCCCGTCTCTTGTCTCCGTGGCTGACGGGAGGGATGACGACGCAGTGGCCGACTCGAGCGGGGTGCGTGTGCCGCAGACTCGCCGCCGGCGACGATGGCGACGACGGCGGCGACGATCACGGGCCGGCCCGAGCAGCACGTGCACGCGGGCAGCACGGTCACCTTCACGTGCCTGGTGACGGCGCCCTACGCCGCTGAGCGACCCCCGCGCGACGTGGACTGGTTCCACGGCCGGCGGCCCGTCAGCATCCAGGTGACGCGCTCTTCTTCACCCGCACCCCTTCAGGTCGCCGAGATTCACCCAGGGACACTCGCAAATTCACAGACACTGAGTTCACTCACTTCGAAGTCGAATCCAAAAAAAAATATTCAAAAATCTGTTTTTTTTTTAGAACGAAATATAAAACGGGTAAGTCAACATTCGAAGTAGTTTTTTACGAAGATACATTCCTTTGAAATTTGGACGATCTCTTTGTTCATTTAGTTAAATTCTTCATTGAAAAAAATATATTGTCCGTAAATTTACTATTAATTTCTGACGGTCCACCCACGCGACAGTTAAAAATAGATATAGTTCATAATGGTTTGTTTATTGCCCCGTTTAATACGTTCCAAAAATACGAAAGCCACCATTGTTTAAGTTTTGTTAAGGGTGTTATTTATTTACAGCTGTTAGGGTTAGAGTTAGCGTGATGAAATTTGCAGTGGGACACTCGATAGTGAAAGGGAGGATGGGAAAGGGTAAAAAATAAAGTATAGATTAACACAACTGTAAGTCACTTTGCAGGTGTTTATTCGCCATGTTTGTTACAGTTGTGAACTTCCACTGTGAACGTCCGTAGTGTAGTTTTTTTTTTTCGTTCATTTGATTTTTTTTAAATTTACGTTTTCGAGAAAAAATAATTTATTTAAAATCATATATTCATTTTTAAAAATCACTGAGAGTACACAAATTTCAAAACGTTCACAGAGTTACATTAAATTGGTAAAATATTATTTAGGAAATACAAAACAAAATAAATAATCATACCAACGCACTTGTCTAGCCATCTTTCGTAACCAAAATTCTGATGATTTCAGTAACGGAGTTCCCGCGAATTTCATGGCACTGACGTCACAGATGTGTCGAACGTTATTAAAAAGAAAATAATTTTATTCCCACAGAAAGTTTGGAAACTCTATCTACCTACATGCACAACGCTAGTAACCAGTGCTGTGCTCAGAAAAATTATCAAACAAGGTAGTCATTTAACCAATCCAAAAATGTTTACTAAATTTTACCAGCCACACTTACAATGCACCCAAATGTACTTCGCCAAAATGAGTTTTAAGTTTTTTTTTAGACAATTTAAATATGTTTTGCTTTTACGAGCCACGTCTTAAGTGTTATATGGCCAGCATTCAAAACTAAACTTCTCGGTATAAAAGTACAGAACAAGGCAGTACATGACATAATGACTCACCGAGGAATAAAAATAGTGACCTAGATCTGAAGTAGCTCGTTGCCAGGATTATCACACTGAGAGAGAGAGAGAGAGAGAGAGAGAGAGCTAGAATGAGAAAGATAGTGTGTGTATTTCAATCATTACAACAAATTCAAGGTTAATTTGAAGTAATCCAATTGAATACTGCGATTTGAAGAATTTTGTGTTTTCTTTGACGATGTCTTCTTCACTTGATTATCCGTTCTGAGATTGACAGGGTAGTGAATTTTCCATGTGAAAATCTTTACCAGAGTTTATGTTTTCGCAGTAAATTATACTCATACTGTTAGAAATAACAGTTAATTTACGGTCTTTTCAACGAAGAATCAACCCTCAAATAAGCGAAGAGTTCTTCGTAATTTCAAATAACAGAATCTTCGTAGAAACTACGCTTTGTTTTGATTTCCGAGTTGTATGCTTCGTTATAAACAAAAGTAAACACACAAGTGGACAAAATAAGAGTGTTCTTACAAGTATTTTTAAAGGTGTGTCCATATACCAAAGAATATTTTTTTGGATTAATGTTCAAAGGAAGAGTACTCAGTATCCGTAATTTTAGGAAGATCCCTGGATTAATTTGTAACCTGTGTTCTTCGTAAATTGAAGGTGATAAATTTGAACATAAAATGAATGTATTCAGTGGTAGCATCACATTTATTTCAGTCGTACAAAAAAAAAACACACACACACACTACAAAACCTCATACCAGTAACCAATCCTTTAATTTTCATGTTTTGCGCTGGAAGTCGTTGCTTTTATGTCCTGTTCCAGTTAATTATCTTAAATTTAATTTTAACACGGTTAAACTTGTATACTTTATATGTGGCCGAACTTATTATGCAGAAAGTATGCTATATACATATTTTTCATTTCGTTTAACTTCAGCCACTCAAAAAAAACCGCGTGGAACGTAAATATAAAATAATGACACGAAAATGGACATACATCCTTAAAATGAGGTTTAACAAAGGAGGATTGTTGTAAATATGTTGTATTTAGAATTTGGAAGAGACAGAAGTGGGTTGGGGGCCTTTGGTTGAGCGATAAGTTCACTCATCTGTTCTCAAGGTGAACATTTTAGGTTCCTTCTGTGGTTGAGGCCATATTTCATGCAAACATGGACGCTCCAGTGGGCTCGCTTGCTTAACCGAGTTCCGTTCTTTGCACAATCTCTCTTTCACACTGCTCATTCGTCGTTAATGACCACCGTGTTGACCATACGTCTCGCTCTTTGTTCACAAACCAGTACTTCATAGCACCTGGAGCATAGTGGCGGAGTCGTAAGACACTGGACATTGTTCAAGTGCAGGTGTCCACAGTGCCATGACCGCTTCCTCACGACGTACCTGCGACTTAACGAAATTTCCGAGATTCCGCTTCTAGTGATCACGTTTCGAGATACAGCGGTCACCCTTGGATTAGTAAAATAAAATATGTTCATGGCTGTAGTAGAAGTAAATCAAAGACTGATTCCTGGGAATGTCACAAGCCGAGAAAAAAATTTAAGGTTATTAGATAAAAAAAACGGTCAAGGTTATGTTTAACAGTCTTGCAAATTATTTAAGTGTTTTTTTATCCACGGCCCTTATAGCTTGTTAATAGCAAAAAATTTAATCTTCAAAATATAGGATTTATTTTATTAAAAATACTTCTTTACATGGCGCGCCCTGTCTGCCACTAAACCACACAAATGTTTACATATTTAATAAGAGAATAAATCTAAATACTTTTTACTAAGATAAACTAATTAAAAAGCTTACACAAAAAGTATGAAAAAACCCTTCAAAGTCTACAGTATGATACTAAACAAATAAACAAATTATATTACATAAAAGAAAATTTATACATATTAGATACTTAATATTATACGATGCAAAATAAACTAAAACTAAATTTAAAAAATGACGTAATATTTCAGACTACTAAATTCTAATTTTAATTACATTACTTCAAAAAACTTGTGTATTCATATATGTAATAAACATAAATGTAAACATAATTATCATAAAATACAAACAGAATCTCTTATTATCTTTCACAAATGTACGTTTATTCAATAACACATTTTTAGTACCATAGTTTTAATCATGGGTCATAGATGTGACCCAAGTCGCATCGTATCGAGTTATATTTTGTCGCAAAATATAAATTAGATATTCAGAACGAGTCCGAATTCGACCGAAAAATAACATCTGCAGGTATGTATACTATGATAAAATAAGTTGAAAACCTCCGTACAAGTTATGGTCTTAAGTGTTCCCCAGGGGTGTTAAACGTTTTTGAAGATGGAGCTGAACAGAATTGTACTGTAAATAATAAAGAAAGTATTTAACATTGAACACTGAGTGTCTGGATCATGATTAATTAAGTTCGCTGCCGTAAAATCAGTTCATTGAAATAATTGGAAACAGTAACACTTTACAAAAGTATGTGAAAAATAAAGGTTTTACTTCCAATTATTTTAATGAAATAATTTTTTGACAATGTTGTGCAACTTCTTTATATTAAAGATAATCTAATTGCTCAGTGTTCAATATTAAATACTTTTTCTATTATTTACAAATAAAATGATTGTTGAGCTCCATCGTCAAAGACGTATTCCACTCTTGGGAAGCACTTTAGACTCTAAGTCGTGTACGTGTTTTAAACCTGCAGCCGAAGCTTGTCAGTCGAATTCAGACTCTGCCTGTGTGTGTATAGTTCAAGGTAATGTAGAGTATAGAGTGTAGAGGTAGAGTGTAGGTCCTCGTACCCACCTCTAACTCCACTACTGGTCAGCAGTGCCACCCAGGGGTGACGTGTCGTCGTGTGTCCGTGTGACGCAGGCGGGTACTGTCACATCTTAGAAACACACAACTTAGAAACACATAACTTAGAAACACACAAGATAGAATCTTCTAAGTTATGCCTGTTCTAGGTTGTGTGTTTCTAAGTTATGACGTTTATAAGTTGTGTGGTTCTGCGTTGCATGTTTCCAAGTTTTTCTAAGTTATGACAGTGCTAAGTTGTGTGTTTCTAAGTTGTGATTGTTCTAAGTTATTACTTTCTAAGTTGTGTGTTTCTAAGTTGTGATAGTTCTAAGTTATGACTTTCTAAGTTATGACGTTTCTAAGTTGTGTGGTTCTGCGTTGCGTGTTTCTAAGTTATGAGAGTTATAATTTGTGAGTCTAACTTGTGATAGTTCTAAGTTATGACTTTCTAAGTTATGACGTTTCTAAGTTGTGTGTTTCTACATTGTGTGTTTCTAAGTTATGTGTTTCTCAGTTATGATCTTTCTAACTTATGACAGTTCTAAGTTACGTGGATTTTTTCGAGGTTTCTAAGTTATTACTGTTCTAAGTTGTGTGTTACTAAGTTATGTGTGGTTCCCTGACGCAGGCGGCCCGCGGCGGGATCAGCCTGGTGACGGAGAAGACGGAGCTGCAGACGACGAGCCGGCTGACGGTGGCCGGCGTGACGCAGTCGGACGCAGGCAACTACACGTGCCGGCCGTCGGACACCCGCCCCGCCACCGTGCTGCTCGTCGTCGTGCCAGGTGCGTCAGAAACCGGCGGTTCGGACACGCGCGGGCATTGGACAAGGTCGCTACTGACTGAGCACTCCTCAAGACATGGCAGGATGTGGTTACTTTTGAAATCTTAAGTCTGAACTGATCACTTCTAAAAATTGGTTCAGACATGGAAACCTCTAAAGTCATGGTCGGACGTGATCACTTCTTCTGAAATCCTTTTGGACATGAGCACTACTAAAGAAATGGTCGTATGTGGTTACTCCTTAATTCTTAGTCAGATATCTGAAGTCATGTTTGAATGTGATAATTTCTAAAATCGTATTAGGACACGAGAACTTCTAAATATATGTTATGGTGGGGTTACTTTTAAAATTGTTTATAGGATAAGATCACTTTTTAAACTATTGCGGTCGGGCATTGTCACATCTAATGTGATGGTCAGATGTGATCGCCTCTGAAATCTTATCGGACACGAGCACTTCTAAAGAAATTGTTGGCTGTGGTTTCTTCTGAAATCGTAGTCTGATATGTCACTTCCAAAATTGAAGTTGTACATGGTCACATCTGAAATCATGGCTGAATGTGATCAATTCTTGAACTGTGTTCGATATGGGTAGGTACTACTGAAGTCACTATCAGGTATGTTCATGTCTGCATTGTCGGTCGGATATTGGCACTTCCACGAGGGAGCTAGGTTGTGTAGTGGTAAGACACTGGGGTCGCAAACCAGAGGACCAGGGATCAAATTTTGGTTTGGCAATCCTGATTTTTGGTATACTTTGGTTCTTCCAAATCACTCTAGGAAAATGCTAGGATGGCTCCTTACTATAGGATATGGCCGACTCCTATCCTACTATATCTGGTCTGTGTTGTGAGTTCACAGTCAATGAAATCATAGTCGTAGAAAGACAATTTAAATTATGTTGTCTTATATTGAGACGTCTGAAATCAACCATAAAATATAATAATCCTATACCTGACAGAACCGGAGTAATTTGTCATGCACAATGTAGAAAGCTAGCGCATGTATAAAACAACGTATTCGCATTATGCAGAACTTGGGTTAGAATCCCAGTCCACCCTTCATCTTGGATTTTAGAAATACGGAAATCTCTCCTGGCAAATGCCTCAAATATTCCTTGCCATAAGACATGGGACTCATTCCATTAAGATATAATGTATTTTGTTCTGTATTTACATCTCATATTATGGTGACAAAAACTCAATAAATTAATTAATTGCACATTGGGTTTTAGGTTGGATCTCAACCATTATCTTGACTCAATCTCATTAAGTACTGCATCGGTGGAGAATGCCGTAATATTGGAATACCTGTTGCCATAAATCTCTGTGCAAACCGTGTGATGTAAATTAAACAATGATTTAATATTTAGAACTCAAATGTGACTTAACAGGTAGAAGGCAAAAAAAATATGACCGAATAATTCTTATATCTCAACCAAAAAGGAGAACAATATTTTTAGATACATTTTAATCATGGCCTTCAAAACAAATTAGATTTAACAATTATTTAATAAGTGTCAAGAGTAAACTGTACAACCAATAGCTTATTTAAATATAAGTTTTGTAACTATTAGGTAATTTTCTATATATTACAGAATAATTTTTTAAATATCATTTACGCACTTATTGCTTAGTTTACGTGTATTTCTGAAAAAAAAAAACCAAATTGTTCATTTATTTGTTTCCATATAAATCCACAAAGTCACTCATTATAATTTTTTTGTGAGAGGCGTAGCCTGGCTTAAACGAATACCGCTTTCTTAATATAATAGGTGCATTTCATGCATTATCTTTTCCATTAAATATTTAATTTTAATATCGAGAAAATAAAATGAAATTGGTTACTACTTTTATTAATTATTTTTTTATCCTTGACTCGTGCAGATATTTCAGTGTGGATTTCGTCGAAAATACAGCGGATTACACACACACACACACACCAAAAAACACACACAAATATACATACATATACATATTTCTTTCAGATAACGTATTTTTATTTTTGTAGGCTTTTATGCACTACCCGTCTAATCCAACATGTGTGAGTTCATTTTTATCTAAAGGGAAGTAGTGGGAAACGCACCAGCCCTGGGGAGCTGAGGACGCGCCTATCGGCTCGCATTGTCAGTCAAAAGGCGGGAAATCCTTCTTCGCAAAGAGGCTTAACGGCCCGAAGGCTGCCACTCCTCCCTGATTGTGGCTTACTCCAATGCCTTGGCTGCTGGCGAGCTCGCGGCCAACAGAAATTGCCAGTCGGTGGAAGCACAGCCAATACGCGGCTCAGTAAAAAAAAAAAAGAAGTCACAGCTTCACATTCGGCTCTCTCGCCAGCTTTGGAAGCTCCCTCGTTTCGAGAATGTGCTCGCATGAACTAAAGAAAATTAATTTGAAATACATTGTTAATGTGAAAAAATAATGTAATATGCTTTTTGCTTAAGTGGACAAGGTAATTTTGAATTTTGACATAACTCCTGCTACAAACACATCTATGGACAATTTATGTGCAAACCCAATGTCAATGTCTTGTGAGTCGTAACCGGACCATGTCACGCACTGAAACCTTAGATAGGTGCAAAAGTATATATTTTTTTACTCGAAATAGTTAATTTAGTAATTACAATTTGCTGGGATTCTAAATTAATTTTTTGAATAGAATTTTATTTTTTACATACTATCAAAGCATTTAACCCATATCAGTCAAGTTGGGCTCCAGACCCATTTAACAGTGAATAGCAGGACTTCAGTGTTAATGAGACTTGACATGTCAGCAGCTGAATTCAATCCCTGGTGGGCTCATGAGAAACAAAAATGAATATTTATTTAATTTTTAGTACATACTATTTTTACAATGTATATAGTTTAGTAAATTAATGCTTTTATACTACTAAAAAAAGCTAAATTATGTTATAAATATTTATCAAACTATCAAAATCAAAACCAAAAATATAATTGTAACTAAATTAGAGTTCATTGTTAAGGCAACAAGGCTTTCAAGAATATTGTGGGCTTCATACCTCTTGGGAACCGATTCAGTGGTCATTAATCGATTCAACTGGTGGCCAACAACTGAAGATGCAGTTTCATGCATAAATTTTACACATAAAGGGATATGAATGACGTTGGCGGTGGACGGTTGAATCCTTCTCACTGCTTCTTCCTATACCTTGATAAAAATCACATTTCGGGTAAAGGGACACGTTCAGAACTAAATATTCACAATTATGGTAATTTGACAATAGAAAACCTGCCATGAGGTTCACGAACTTAATTTCTAGCGAAGATGTTGGTCAACAGAAGCCCTGGGCCCTATTCAACGGTTAACAATCTAGCCAGAGGGCACAGTGGTAACATTTGGGCATCGGAAGTAGAGCGTAACCAGAATTGAGTACTGATAAAGCTACTCTAGTTTTAGTTCATCATTTCTTCCCGAAAAAAAAATTCCAGGAAAATTATAGGATGGTACTTCGCAATTACTCGTGGTTGATTCTTTCCTCAATTTGATGTATTTGTCCATCTTCAATGAATTCGTGGACAACCCGACTTAACAAAGTTAATCAATATTCCCAAATAACCAAATAATGTGCATTGTTCAACTTATGCTATCATAAAATGGCACTGTTCATCATTTAACTTTATGGAGCACCATGGACGTACAGCAACAATGAGTGTTGGGTGCCTTATTCTGATACGTTCAACTCTCCTTTGGTCTTTTGAGTTGCATTACACTCAGGCAAATTTAGAAACATCCCAAATTCACCACCATGGTTATTCGGCAAGGCACTGGCGTGATATGACCTCAAAAGTATGGTGAGGTAGTGCAAGTTGAACACTGTATGCTGTTATGTCCTTGTGTATGTGGCTCAAGAACTTTGACTGTTGTATGAATACTTTGCCCTGTTTTTTTTGACGTAATAACGTCTTATAAATTGATGAACGCCGGCTGCACGATCGAAAAAGCATGACTATTTTCACGTTCCGCCTGAGCCGAGCGTGCAAGAACCAGCCAACCACCGTGCGAGAAAATATTCTATAATATCAAAAACAGGTTAAGGCGGGCTATTTAAAAGCAGCAATTTAAAAAAATTTGATTTATTTGTCCATTTTCGTCATTCCATATTAACAATTTATTGACATTGATTTGATTTCAGTTTATTTCTATAACTAATTGTTCGTGATTATGTTTGAATTTAAATTTGCAAAAAAATTGTAAATAATATTTGAAAATTAAAAAAGTATGCAATTATTCATCAATGTTTTCTTATGACGTTATCACGTAAAATTATCGTCCGTAAATTTACTTTACAGACAACCCCCCCCCCCCCCCTTTTTTTTTTTTTTCCTGTTGATAGTGCTGGGTGATTTCTTCAGAGGCGGACTGTCTTGGTGAAAGAACTGATTTGCAGGATGTCCATGTATTTTTTCCCCTCTCTCCAGGCGAGCACTCGGAGGCGATGCAACGGGACGGCGAATCGTCCACAGCCGCTCGACGTCGGACTTCGCTCCCGAACCACGTGGCGCTGGGCGTGGCGAGCGCGTGGTGGTGCGTGTGCCACGCGTCAGGGCAGTGGCCTTGAACTGGCTCGCTGTCACCACCACGTCGTCAAGTCCGGCCTTCGCCCAGAAACAAAGAAAGAAGAAAAAAAGATCTACACGACTACCTCCTATACCTACTCCTCGTCGAAAGAACTACCTTTTTTTTTTTTTTTTCAACTGTGACAAATTATATCTGACCTAATTAGTTTTTTTTTTCAAAGTTCCATAGCATAGCGTTTCTCTTTCATAACATTCCAAACGTTAGTGAATTCATGCTTCACTGCGTGTTTCAAAACCAAAATGGGATCTTAACAGTTGAAGTTCTAAGATACAAACAACTGTTGTTGACTGATACGCAATCAAGAGAAATTGATTCCAACGTGTGAAACGAGGATCTGGTCAAATCCGGGCCTTTTTTTTTTGTCGAATTTCATAATTTTATTCCTAGAGTGGACAAAGGATTATAACTTATTTTGAGTGGTCACTAAAATCATTGTAAAATTGTATCTGAATTACTGACTTCCGGCTTAAAAATTTTAAATAAATTTTTCTGTTTAATGTTATGAACTGAAATTTTTATTTAAAGACTTTAAAATTGCGCTTATATGTTTATCATTAAATTATGAATGTGTAACTGCTTATAAGTTCTGTTTGAAAGAAACAATATTTAACTTATTGTTATTTGTGAATCTCTTGTAGCTAACATGTTCATACGATTTTTCCGTCTGTATTTGCTGTCTTTATAAATGTAATCATTTTGGAGAACTGTAATATTGAGGAGCGATATATATGTTACTAATTAATGAAAGTAATGCGAATTGGTATTCATCAGTTTAAAAAATTCAACAGCTGTCAGCATTATTGCTCATGTACAATAGACCTCAGGATACTTAAGATACATTCACGAGCATAGTACCAATTTTCTATCAAAACTGGTGTATATAGCTATATTTAAAAAAAATAAAAGAGATCTCCTTTTATTGACAGAATTAATAAAGGAATATTTCTGAAAGAGAAAGCCTTCTTTAAAATATGTATATACTTATTTCTATATCCTTCTACATTTTAGGTGTAAAAACCACAAACTGAAAAATAGAGTTACGAGTCGCTTGATGTTCTAATAAGTGTTTTAAACCAGAAATATCTCTACTTTATTAACTACTAGTTGATTTTCCCAAGCTTCGCTGTGAGACTTTACAATCAGAGCACTCTCTCACTACTCATTATTAATGCCCCTTCTCTTGGGTATGCCACTGCCGCCCTAAAAATATAAATCGTATTTTTAAAATAAACTCATGAATAAACGTAATGTTAGAGCTAAGATAACCGGAAGAAATATTGGATTCAACCGGTGTCTAAAGGCTTTAATATTTCTTAATATTCCTTAATTTACCGAACAATGCCTAGTTGCAATACCCTGCGTTTCTTGGGTAAGAATTTGTCATGATCTTAGATTCATAGTGGTGGATGATAGTGTGTTGATAGTCAAACTGTAAGTCAACTTCACTAGAAATTGCAGTCGTTTTAATATTTAGGACATTGTGGTTGAAATTAAAGGCATCAGCTGCATACATACAGTTTTCCCCTTTTAATTGCTGGTTATTGTGCTTGATTTTATGATATTATTCTGCAGACGTTGGAAACAGAGAGTCTTGTGCCAGTAAATCATTTGGGGAATTCAGATTCCGTAGAAAAATGAACGGTGAGCCAACCCTCAGTTTGAGGCAGTGCATTCCTGGAAATAAAAACAATTATGAAATTCTCTAGGAGGCATCGACAATACGATAGCCATTGCCAGGAGTCGAATAATAAATCAACAAACAACAGCCGTTGCAAAGAAGTCGTATCAAGCACAAAACAATGCAACAGTCGTTGCTACGGAGATTCTGAAGAACATAAAAATGCATTGCATCGGAGATAAAGCTGTATAAGAAGCTTTACAGACAAAGGGAAAGGAAATACAAAAAATAAGCACGTACAATATTTGTATTTAATTAGTAAAATTCTAGCTCAATTTAAATAAAAGTATGGTTTAAGTTACAAATTTAAATTTTTTATGTATTCAATTTTCCCTATTTTAAAATATAATCCATGTCATATGCTGACAGAACTGTGGGTGATACAAAAAAAATTATATCAGATACGTTTTCAGCAACCAAAAATACACAATACTCAGATGTATTTGATTAAAACGTTTTTACAAATATTTTTTTCTGTTAGCCTGTGTAACGTGTGCGAGACTTTAAGTACTCGCCAGAGAAGTGTAACATGTAAACACGTTAACGAGCAAATTCACGTGTTCTTGTGTTGCAAATACACATATAATACGAAACTTGGACACGAAATTTAACGTCGAATTCTTTAAAACAATGCCAATATATATAGTATATATATAGTATAAATATATATATAGTATAAATATATATATAGTATATATATATATATATATTAAAATTATGTTTTCAAAATGTTTGGACGTGAATCACAAGTTTTTGTCCGCACTCGCCGCAAGGATTTGCTACCAGAAGAGCTACGCCGACTATTTTATCATTTGATTAGCAGACCGGAATTTAAACTTTATAATGAAACAGTTCCAATAAAACCGAAAAAAGACTTAAAAAAAAAACCAAACCTTGGCTCTGGACCTGGTTTTCGAGGAGGAATTCTAGTAATATACTGCCCACCTTGTTAAAAAATTAATCGAACAATTAATACTAGCAAATTTTCCTTCGTATCTGTGAACTTTAGTTTGCGCCATCCGCTACAGATGGTGGTTGTTACTCATTTCCGTTCCTTGACTCACGTCGCATTCACGAAATTACTCCCACCAAATGCCGTAAACCGAGAGATAAGATGTTACACATAAAAAAAAAATTAAAACAGAGACTCACAGCCCACATCCAACAAACACTCTTATAATCGATGACAGACAAGTGCTATTCACGGTGAGTCCTGCTGTTCATCACTACGTTAGTTATAAGGTTCGGTCTTTCACGCTATGTTGGTTATTTATTTTTGACGTGACAACGTCTAATAAATCGATGAACGCCGGCTGCACGCACGAAAAAGTGTCCCGTTACGCACACCGATCCGTTACGCTGTGTCCCGTTACGCTCATTGTACGCTTGCGCCGCATCTATATCTCTTCCACTCGACAGTTTATAAAGTGAAGTGAAAAGTTAATGTGGTGTTCATTGCTTATTACAACCACAATTTTAGTAATAAAGGTTAATTAATCTTACATTTTAAAAATCTGATTACTAGTATAATTTCAAGTATTTATTCTTTTATTATTAAAATAAAATGATTTAATTTTATTCATATATTATGCAATCATTTCATCAATGTTTTGTTATGACGTCACGTTAAACTATCGTCCGTAAACCGAATTTACAGACAACCAATTTTTTTTTGGCTTCAGACAAGAACGCAAACTGTTATATTCTTTTGATGAATGACCTCTGTCGTTAGCTTTCGGGTGGGTTGACACGTCACAAATAACTAGAAAATAATAACCGACTTGCAAAAATTGTATGACCCAATGACGGCCGGCCAGACCGGAGAACGCGGTGTGGCATTAGAAAATCGCATCGCCCTGGTTAAAAAGCCCATTCCTGGAGGTGTCCGGTGAGCTGAAGTCTGTATCAAGGCTTGTGCGGTCTGGTTAGATACAGTGGCCGTATTCTGATTTTGAACTCCCTTCGTCCTGGCGTGCTGTGGGTTTTTGGATCAACTTGTACTTGTCAGTAATTTCTGCTGAAGGTAGAAATTGGAATGTGTGAATTTTTTATTTATTTTTTACGGAAAATGAACCTTCCATTTCGTTTATATTTGTAATTTTTATCACAATTTTAATCGGTTTTTATTTAAAATCCCAAATAAAATATTTTCCGTTAAGTATAAAAAACAAAACCATTAAATTAAATTTTTTTTTTGTGTTACTTAAATATATATATAATCATTTATTCCCTCTTTTACTTACGTAAACATTTTTCCAAAACATAATTTATTCACATAATCATTTAAACCTCCATTTTCCAAGTAAATAAAACTTATAAAGTCGGAGATTTTTTTTTTAAAGGATAGCAGCATTTTGAAATAATTACTGAAAAAAACTCCTTGTGCTCCTTGAAAGGCTTAAAGACATACCTAACTTGATTCCGTTAACAATTTTAATTTTTCCATCTACGTCTTTGCCCTCCCAGATTCCACTTTCTACGCCTCTTCTGTTCACTGCAGACATTCTGTAATGAGATTTGGGCGCGCCTCTTTTCCGATGTAAATATAAAGTCTATTTAACGGTAAACAACAAGCTTCTAAGCGATAGGCCCAGAGGAGATAATGAAACTAACGGCAGAACCAAATGAAAGTCGGTGTCCAGGAGGAAAGTTTTATTCCTAAAGATGAAAAAAGAAATGGGGGTTGTCTGTAAAGTCAGTTTACGGACGATACATTTACGTGATAACGTCATAAGAAAACATTGATGAAAAAGTATTTATGATACATTGTTTAGTTAAAATTTGGTAACTTGTGATTTTTTTTAAAATTGGCATTGAGCTAGATGAAATTACATGTCATTAAATACGAATCAATACACTGTTGATTTGAAATGATGAAATCGGACAAATAAATCCAAAAAATTTTAAATTGCTGCTTTTAAAAAGCCCGCCTTAACCTGTTTGATATTATAGAAGATTTTCTCGCATGGTGGTTGGCCGGTTCAACTTGTCCTTTTAGGCACATTTTTATGACATGTGTGAGGTTAAACATTAATTTTTAATCTTACATTAATAGCTACGCACGATCATTTTTTTCATTGAATTCTAAATAAAAGCATTTGACTTTTTATACGATCGTTTATATGAGATAATAATTTTTTAGTCATAATTGTAACATAACTTATTATATTACTACACTCGCCGACCGATGCTAATTATTTTTAATAATAAAAGAACTAATATGTGAGATTGTATCGCTAATCAAATTCTTAAAATGCAAGCATTAATTACTTTTTTTGCCGCAATTGTTGTTCTAATAAACAATGGAAACCACATTAACTTTTCACTTCACTTTATAAACAGTTGACAAAACAGTTCACGTGTAGGTTGTGTGCTGCCGCTGTCTTTCTTCTGCTCGGACGCATCGGCCGATGGAGAGGAAGAGAGACAGATGCGTCACAAGCCGAACGCCGATCGTGCCTCTCTATAGCTTGTTCCGCGCTCTCACTTGCACGCTCGGCTCAGGCGGAACGTGAAAATGAGTCATGCATTTTCGTGCGTGCAGCCGGCGTTCATCGATTTATAAGACTTTTCACGTAAAAGAAAAAACTAAGATTTCTTGAATTTTTGCGCTGTTAATGTAATAAAAAAGTTTTTACACACATAATATGTGTGTATAGACATAATATAGACATATTATGTCTATATTTTTTAATCTTGTGAACTTAGGAGTAAACATGTATTAAATCACAGATCGGTGTTGGGTTGGAGTTATTATTGTAAAAACGTATTTTATTTAATTTTTATTCATATATGACATTTTTTATTCATATCGTTATCAAAATATTCTTGAAAATTTTGAATATAATTTTTTTTAACTTGAATTTGTTTTGGTTATTTTGGAGTATAGTTAGAACTATTTGTAGACTTAAGCATTTTGAACAACTACTTATATAATAACTAATCCACAACTTGTGACATTCACATTTGGTTAGCTAAAGTAACAATAAATAAATCACAGTAATAATATATCTTTAAGTCAACCCATACATTTTGAAACTACTTTAAACAGCTACTTAACTTTACGTTTTATTTAAATTTTGTGGTTATCAATTTGTAATACACATTTGTTATTTTTTTTTACTTTTCACAAAAAATTAGTACGTGTACTTAAATACGCGCGTTCGAAGTTATATTTATTTGGTGTAGTCAAAAAAACCTAATTTTGCATGCAAATAATTAATAAAAATAAATTAATAAAATGAATTGAGTGACACTACAACAACCATTGTAAAGTATAAACAAAATAAAAAAATACTCAGTATTCAAAGTTAATATAAAACCGTGCTTAAAATTAACTATTTAATTAGGTAAAGTAATGAAAATTGTTTTAATTCATAATTAAATTATTACATATGATCAATGTTAATTTTAATTTATAAATTATAATTTTTTTAAATAATATTTTTATAATTATAATTTATTCAGCAAATAAATTTTTACATAGGGAATATAATCTCACAACACAACAATCACTTGGAAAAGTTTTAAAAAAACCAATTATATCACTAATGTTCACAATTAATCAATGTTATTAATTATATGGATCAGGATTTAATATTAATTACTAAAAGTATATGATTTAAAAGTGCACATATAATTTTTATTTGTACATAGCCTATTTTCATCCTGTCAGTTTTTGTTGCAATCTGCGCGTGTATCGTAAAAATTCATTCACACCATTTTTTTTCATAACGCGCATAAACCAGTATAATTTTGCCTATATAAGTACGTATACTCAAAATAAACAATTCAAAAAGTTTATAAACACAATTTTTATCACTAATATACACATTAAATTAAAATATTTTTAATGAAATCGACCAGTATTTAATATCAATCACTAAAGAATAAAATTTAAAGCACAGATATAAATTTTATTCTTATGTAGTTTTTTTTCATCCTGTCAAAATTTCTTTCCATAATGCGAACGCCTCTTAAAAATTACTTTTATAATTTTTTTCATAACGCGCCTAAATATTTTTACGACCAATATGGGTAGAACTGTGTTCGTAAGTGATAGCCCAATTAAAGTTTTATTACAGTTTAATTAATTACTATTATTTACATTTCTAATAAATAATTGTACTTAAAAATGTTGGATCACCATTCATTGGCAATTAAAAATGTTTACTCGCCAATCACTCAATGTCGGTCAAGTTCAGCACTTTGCACTTCTCACTGGAGCTAGGCTCAACAGTGGTTAACCCCTTACCTCGCGCCTGTCCACACACACAGTCTCGCGCCACACGGTCACACAGGCACGGCCCCGTCACTCGCGAGGGGGTCTCTTACCCTCTTCGCTGATGTCGCACTTCCCTTCAATCGCACAATTCTACAACTCTCCAAACTCGCCCGAAACTCACTCGGAACTCCCGGGGAGGCCGGCGTCGCTACTTAAGTACCCGAGGTGCCCTTCTCGAACCGACGAGATCGGTGTGACGAGTCGCGTCATCCTGGGCCGACCCGAGACGCCCGAAACATCGAGAAAGGCGGTGTTTATTCACGCTACTCCACGCGGCGGCTCCAGTATGCCCGGAATTATTTTACGATTCATAAATTTACATAGATTTTTTGTTAAATAACCGTAAACAACAAAACGCTTTACAAAATGGCGATAATTCTTTACCTATAAGAACGCGAGAAGTACATAAATTCGTTTACTGATATACCTGCATATTTAACTTACAATACGAACGGTCCTCGTTCGCCCAAATCGGTTGGCTGGATGCCACGCCGTACTTAACTTCACCTTAATTTTTCTCCCAACAATGTTTCTCGCTTTTCAACCGTGCGTACTATTTCAGGATAATAATAACGTACGTGAAATTTCCGTTAATCTCATTTTCCAGCACCGAAAATTTTGTCCTTATTGAAATTTTTCTGAAACATTTTTTAGTTTAGCTATGCATTCAACAAGTTTTATTGTAATTATGATTATTTATAATATTTGCCATTAATATAACGTTTTTCTATAAATTAATAATTAAAAGATTTATGGAAAGTTTTACTGCCAAAGTTTTGTTAGTAACAATGCTTTTTGTTCAATCAAGCTATTTGTTAACTTTCTTCAGAGGCCTCATTTCTCCGATACCAGGACAAAGCAAACGATGGAAGAGTTTATTGATATCTACCTTACCTTCTTCATATTCATTTTTTTAAATTTTTTGATTAGTCTCAGGGCGGGGGAAAAATAAATTTCAAAGATTTATGGGCCTTTTTTATTAACATTTGTTTCTCATTGATCGTAAACTCTGACTTGCATGTACAAAAAAAATGTTCAAAATGCCAATTTTATATCGCACATAACATTTATCCAATTAAGTAACTGAAATATAAAAATATTACACCAATGTTTGCTTTTCAATAAAATAACTAAAAGGTTGTAAGAAAGTTGACTCACCAGTGATTTATTTAAATAACCTTATTTTTCAGTTCTATGTCATCAATAAATAAATTTTATCGTGTACAAATGGGACCCCGTCTGTATTATACCAAATAACTCATAAAATTAAACAAATAAAATACAAACATATATAGTTAAAGGAATCGACAAAATACGGCTTACCAATCCTATCGCAATTCTTAACTTTAAATGACCAAACTGTACAAATAAATACAAACGCAATATTCTGTGCAATTATTCATTAAGTTAATTTTAGAAGTTCAATATAATTTCTAAATATTTACAAGTGATTGGACACGTTCACTGAATGATCCTTGCAATGGCGCAAAATGATTTAAAACGATATCTATAAATTAAAATGTATTATTTTATATAACATTCAGTATATATAAATCAGCAACGATGTATCTTCATTAAATTATTTTTAATCAACCCAGAGGATATAAAGAATGTTTGCTAGTTCCACAAATTATAAATAAATAACCGTAATACAGGTACGTACAACGATATTTATTATTCCACAGAAAAAATATATAACGTTATAGGTACGCGGAAGATGAAACGACCAGATATGTTGTGCTGATACGTGGCCCACATGACATTTAATATAATAAAATTCAACTTAAAAAACTTAAACATTATGAACTGTCGCCTCGCGTGCACGTGTCTGTCATGAATTATGCTCCATTGTTTCATTGTTTATGTTTTGAGAGCATCCTACTGAGACAGAACTCCATGGACTGTAAACGGTCACCAGTTTACATTTTGATTTCACTATTTCATGTTTATTGTAAATTAATTATTATTTTTAAATATGCATTTGTATTATAAGTTGTACCAGTAACCACACTAATAGGAATAGATAAGGCAAGCCAGTATGTTTAGTCTTTGGAAATTGCTGCAGTTTAATAATTTCTTGTCTTCATTTATTATTCTTTGGACGCCAATTCCTTTTGCTGCAAGCTTTACATGAGTTATACACAGGTTTAATTACAGTACATTTGATTTTTACTACGACTGCTTAGTATTCTTCCACCTATTTGCGAGCTCGCTGGTTGCTACAACAAGCCTGGGAAGTGGAAGAGAGAGTTGTAAAAGAAAAAAAAATAGAGGGAATTCCACGACGCCATGGTCGATAGAAGACGTTTTCTTGCGATGTGTCGCCAAAAACCTGGTGCCCGCAATGGAAACAAGAAGTTCGTGTCAACCACGATAGTTAAATACTACAGTGTTAGCAGAGTATTCAGATAGGAGAATTCTGAGTTCATCTACCTCAGAATACAGGGTATACGCCTTACCACGACATACGAGGCGTTTCGTGAGTGCTTCCAGCATCGCGACTTCTACATCTGATTCCTGTTACCTCGTGGTGAGAACTTTCCTTGTACCACGTTTTCAGGACCATTTTGTATCGCTGATCCAGTCACTGAATCGTAGCCTACGGCAGTCGTAGTTGATTAGAACTCTCTTACAGCATCCCTTTCTACAAGTTCCTTCGACCATCCACCTATCTACTCAGAAGTCCTGAGTGGCCGAAGAACATGATCTACCACAAAGAGAGCTAGTACCGGTGGTTTTAACCTTTGAGGATTCAGTAATGACAGTGTAGTATCAAAGCTTGGCACGAGTTCATTAATATCTGGCTATCTGTATTTGGTATGTTACTTCTAAGCTGGTGCAACGTTAGGGTATCTGAAAATAATTTTTCTATTCAGACTTGTTCAGATCATGAGTATTTATTTCAGCACCTATGTGCTAAAACTAAGTATCAATAATATATAGTAGTATTCTGATATTGATTTACTTTTTGTTATTATTAGTTTTGGTACTAATGATACACAAATACAGCCAACTACCATACTTTGCCTGCCAGTTAATATGCTCTACCCTTGACATACACTAAACCGTAATATCAAATTTGAGAAAACATTAATCTTTAATTACTCAAATATAAGAAACAGTGACGTGTTAGCTGTGTCAAACGCAGTTGTAGTAGCTAGGCTCACTCACAGAAGAATTGGCGCCCAACAGTGGTTCCCGACGACAAGGGATCGTCGGTCGCAGGATTCCCAACTGCCCTGAAAGTGCTTTGTGTAGATTATTGTTGCCAGTACGTCCACCGCTACAACAAGATGTCCGCCGATAAAGGTAATAACTTTCTGAGACGTACACGAACCGGCATTGACAAGGAGGACACAGTTACAAATCAGCCTGTAGATACCGAAACTGATATAAATAGTTAGAACGAGGCTCGCGCCATAGAGGAAGCTAAAACCTCTGCTTCCGCGGCCGAGAAAGGAGGTAACCACACTAACGCAATCACCATGGAGGATTTGATGCGTGCCTTAAGTACGATTACAGAACAGTCCCGTCAGCAGGCAGAGCAGGCTCGACAGCAAACAGTAATATTTTATATTGATTTACTTATTTGATATAATTAGTTTTGGTACTAAACATACACGAATACAGTCAACCACCATTTTTGCCAGCCAGATAATATGCCTTACCCTTAACATACACTACACCGTAATATCAAATTTGAGAAAACATTAATCTTTAATTACTCAGATATAAGTAACTGTGACGTGTTAGCTGTTACAAACGCAATTGTAGTAGCTAGGCACACTCACAGGACCAAGTTTCAGGTAAGCGGAAGTGGAATTACACACATGGAAAAAGGAAGTCGAGGGAAATATTTTCATATAAATTATTGAGTGCATTTTTATTAAACCTTTTATAATACGTCAGCTATTACTATGTGTGTTGTGGTGTATGGATCACCATGTAACTTAAATTTTGGATTGTTGTTTATTGGAATTGTTACATTAGGCGCTTAGAAGCAAAATATGAACCAATCCCAGCTCATCGGTATGCCGGCGCTGGTATATAATCGCCAGATACAGTTATTCGGGGAGTTCCTCGTGCCTTCACGGACTGAACCTGTGACACTTAGTGGTATATTTAGGCGCGAATTTGGACATTACGAACTTATAAATTTGGAAATAGCAACTGCCTTTGTTGTTGGCCTAGGAACGTGCAGCATCTTATAGCCAAGCATTCAATACAGGATAGGCTGGGCTGCGTTGTAGGACTGTGCATGTGTGTGATTACATTGCAATAATAGCCGTAAGTAAGTCGCTACACCGGCAGTCCTAATTGTGTTCCTCTATGCTGTGTGCCGCCAATTAGTATTTTTTGGCACAATTCTAAATTTTAATTTTTGAAAAATAACGTCGCCAGTCATTCTTTTGCTGCAACAACTGAAACTTTTTCCACTTCCTGTACTCTCCCGTATAATCTTTGTCAGGCCAGTCTCCCCAATCTTTTCCAGCATAAATATAATTTTGCCTACCATATAATGACCCAGCAAGTGTTATCATCTTATCCCTGCCTTTGGTGCACGTCCGTCGCCTGTAATTCTTCTCCGAGCTGTGACAAGAAGTGCTATGTCCTGCAAGCTATTAGAGCAGTTAGTTTCTGAGACCCAGCCTTATGTGAGTGATTTCAGGCCCGAGCACGGTTCATTTTGCTCGAGCACTCGACACGCCGCCGGCCGCTGCCGAGAGAATTTTCCACTGGCAGCGGCACTTTTCCCCATCCCCCCCCCCTAACAATGTTTCCAGGGAACCAGGCCTAGTGCAATGGCCGGGCGTCAACCCATCCTGTATCGAGGCAACAACTCCAGTCTCAGAATGTATCGCCTTTGCCCTCTAGTGGCAGAGTTGCGAATTATTTCCCCTGGGTGTTTGAACACCCGCTAAACGCCTACCCCCTGGCGCCTCACGCAACAAACAGTGCCCCGTAGTACATTTCCAAGCCACCAGAACGCTGCACTAGTCCCCTCCACAAGCCCAATGCTTTAGAAGTCGCCTCGCGTGAGTCGATCTCTCCTTGTTTCGGACACCCCTCAGTAGGTCGCGCTGACATCGGCCAGTACCACCAACTCCGAGATATCGAAAGTAGATAGGTTTTGTATGTTCTGGCACACCGGGTCCCGGGTCGGGGTCGGCGGTCATCTTGGATGACGTCACTTCCTTTGGCCATCTTGGATGACCGTGACCTTGACCTTTGACCTTAACCTTTGAGATTGACTTTGACCTTGACCCTGGTGGTCGAATTGGATCCACCATCTTGGATCCGCCATATTGGATCCGCCATCTTTAAATCGAGTGCCCCACTCACTCATGATGTCATTTTCGTCACGACCGCCATATCGATTTTTTCTGTTCCGCTGGAGGCCGCCATCTTGGGTACAGTCGACTTTGTTTCTTCTGTTTGTTCCTAGAGAACGCCAGCATCGCTCTTGATTTTTTTTCTGTTCCACTGGAGGACACCATCTTGGATACCATCGACCTTGTTTCTGCTGTTTGTTCCTAGAGAGCGCCAGCGTCGCTCCGTCTCATCACATAAGGTCGATGTTCCATTACCTACCAGAGCTATTATAGTCCTTATCGACTAATTAAATTAAATTTTTAATGCAAAATACTTTGGAAGCGGTGTGATTCGAACCATCGCAGCTCTGACCTCTAGGTTGGTAAAAACATACGCCTTTAACCGCACGGCCATCGAGACATTTACTAGACTGAGAATTAAATAATGTATATACAGTCGGGGACACAAGAGCGTACGGGGTAAAACTTAAAAATGGTGGACAAGGAGAAGGGGAGGGTGATACTAATGTATTTAGCGGAGGAACGACTCTGGTGCATAGTGGACTCGGGAAAATTATGATTGTTGAAGGAGTTCTATGTTTTGCTATGTGAAAATGAGTCCTAGATTCAAGCTCCTAACCTTAGGTCTCTGAGAATGCGAGCGCAAAAACTCTTTACTGCTAACCTGTAAGTGCATTTTGGTTGTAGGTAGTAACATCGATATCAGCAAATTGTTGTAACCTTAGAGCGACCATCCGCGATGGCGATAACGCTTTTATCGCTGAACTTGAATGGTATTGATTAAAGTTTCCTGTGATTCAATCAAATATGTTATCGGGCTTAATTAATTGATCTTATCCGGTCAGTGGGGTTTATTAAATTATTCATAGTTCGGGAAAATAAATAATACACCATTGTTCGATAAGGTTTGACGTCATATCTATGGTAAACCACAGGTACACCTGTGGAGGTATAATTAAGTGTTCATTACCTAACTATGGTGTGGATGGATGATTCAATATAAACCTAACTCTCTCAACGCTTTGGCTTGGTTTAGCTTGGTAAACTTCTTTGTGGACATGAGTGCACGCTGCAACGCTGTAGTGGAATAGCTCGCCGGAACCGAACCTCCACAGAACATAACATAGTCAAGTAAGACTGCAGGTCACGTAGCAAGACTCCATGCATGCGTAGCATGCCAGGCTGTTTGTAGTTAGAGTTTAAAAAAAATCTTTGGTTGTATTTGTACCCTAACGAGCACCTCCTGAAGATTACTTTTTTTTCCATACAGACCATGATTGCGCACGCTAACAGGAAAGTTATCACAGTGTATATCATTCTTGAAATAAAGTATAAAACTGTTTTTCATTATCCGCACCATTTTTCCATTTCGGGTGAAAATAATGGGGTAATAACCAACGGGTATTACATGTTGATATCGTCGATATCATCCCATTTTTACCACGCAATACTTTCCTCTACCTAAATTCGTTATCGATCATTATGGAATTCCAACTGGTTCCTATTAGGTACGTTTCGAAATAATTTAAATTAAGGCAACGACCTATACACTTAATCATTAGCACATATACCCTCGACATAATCACAAGAAGCTATACAAGTAATTATCACATAGACCCTCGACAAAGTCACCATGTGGGGAAACAATAATGGAAACTCTGGAGAAGCCAGTTGTCGGGACGCCGAGGAAAAACGTCGGAAAGAGCAAGAGCGCGCACGAGAGGAAGAGAGGAAGCGTCAGCAAGAAGAGCGGCGAGTTGAGGAGCGCGTGAGGCAGTATGCAGCAGCTATGCGCGAGCAGGCATCGTGGCGCACACCATAACCGGCCAATATTATGTATGATAATGTGTAAAAGTTTTTGTTCTCAATAATAAAAAACTTGTTCCTCATACATATTTATTCTAATTCAAAGTGCATGTTAGCTTTGCAACGAATGCCAAGCTTGATTGTACCTCCTTACAAATGTCACGACACACCGGTTTCCTTCATGATACTAAATATTCAGGTAGTTAGCTTGATAAT
This sequence comes from Bacillus rossius redtenbacheri, assembly GCF_032445375.1. NCBI lineage: Eukaryota > Metazoa > Arthropoda > Insecta > Phasmatodea > Bacillidae > Bacillus > Bacillus rossius. The sequence continues at coordinate 21,842,689 of NC_086330.1, read as the reverse complement.
GATAATAATATATTGTACTAGTTCTAACCACTAAGATGTTGTACAAACTGCAGACATTGGTTTCCGTTTATCTTTTCTTAATACATCAAAGACAGCAGAGGAGTAGGCACACATCATAAAATAAATAAAATAAATATATAGCATCGGTTCTTCCTAAACGTTTGGAGATCATGCCAACTGACTGTGGGTTCTGTGGATTACCTATCTTGTGAGTTATGACACATGGTTTGTTTTATACTTGAATAATAGCGCGCCACATGGTGCTACGTAATATCGGGTAATCTATGTCCATATGGAGTTACACATAGAATGCTAATTGCCGCCGGTCTTTGCCGTAATACTGTTTGTGGCTTATCTTCAGGACTTTACTTATGGATCAAGTTAAGAAAAATCTTATTTAGACGTCTCATATTCCTGTGCGGTCTGCTCCATACCTAAACGTCGCAGGTACACGTACTCGACAGAAGCGAAAGCACACTCAGGCATTGCTCAAAACATGATAAGAACATTCCTAAGCATAGTTTGTGATAACGGAGCTTTGCATCCCATGTGCACTTAATTCTAATCATCGCGCCTTGCGACTCAACTGTAAGTGATAGTGGTGTGACGTGCTATGCGGTGCCTAGGCATGTTACCTAGCCGTTACCTTTAGTGCTGTCCAAGCTTGACTTGATTGTATCTAACATAGAGTTGTCACGAGAGGAACTAAATTTGAACTTGAAGCAACGTAAGAAGGAACGGTTTCAGTACCTTACTTACACAGCTCTGCATTGTCTTACACTAATACGGATAAAATAAATAAATGTACACATATTAAACTCAAACATTTATTGCAACTGAAGGAACACTACAAGGTGCACTATTCACACTTATTAGCTGCACCAGAGCCGGAACCACTGATGTTGCGAGCCGAGTCAAGCAGCATTTCTATGTTCGTATGTTCACCCGTGGAATAATATTCCAAGATGTCTGGATCATCTTTATACACTTTTGCGATGATTGCAGTGAACGTCTCTTTAGATTCTTTAAGAAGAATCGCCGGTGCCAAATAATTAGTCAACCACACAGAGACGTGCGCGGTACAGTAATGATGCCAGTGGAGCTGGTTCTTGCACTCACGTCCAGGTGATACCACTTCATTGGGTTTATGTCCGCAGGAGCAGGTTTCGCTGATGACCTCTTTGCACATCTGAAAGCGAACCTTCTTCTCGATGAACTCTAGTATCGTGGGCAGCCTCACGAAATCTCTCTCACCTGGCGGCGGCCCCCAAAATAGAGGCATGAGCCAGTCCCAATTTATGAGCAGGCGATCTTCCTCTGGCCTCGTTGCATCGAAGCTGTACTGGTCGGGGCATGCCTTCCCGTTAAGAAAAGTCAAGTCCAACTTTCGGATTGACCCAAGAAACTGTCGATTTGCAGTGTCAAAATGCATAAATTCGGTAACGCTGAAAGGGGCTCCATGAAGTACAGCAGGCCTGCGGATCGTGAAGGTGTCCATCGGGAAAGTAAGTGTTCTGTCTTGATCTTCTTGGGACGACATGTCGAGTTCTGGATGTCACGGGGCTTCTGATTCGATGTTCCTTCATGAACGTTGAGCGTTCAGTGTCTAGCCACCGACTGTCCACAAATCATTTTATACCGCTCCAGTAGTTTATCATACCGAATAAAGGAAACAATACGGGTATAAAAACATCAATTTAGAATTCCCACAACCTCGCCCGCGTGTTATCTTTTGTCGCGGTAATCGAATCATCCCCAAAATAAACAATAAAGTAATAAAATATTCTTGGACCACGTCAGTCAAACTTTCATTGTTAGGGAAATAGATAATTTACAATTCATCCTGTGCTGGAAGGCCTGGAAGTCAGCCACGTGTTCACATAGTCACTTTAGATCGTATCGTACCTACGATAAAATGTACGCTACCAATTTGGTACATCGTTTACGACGTTTAGTTGTTGTACTGGATGCATTGTCTTAGCATGCCAGTCCATAATAGGAATGCTGGACACTCATCGTGAAAACCTGTTCAAAAGTTTGTACCTTTAGTATACAGGCAAAGCATAACTATTAAGCACGTATGGCATTGTGTGCGTGATAAGAGCGATAAGAGTAGTGGCTGTTTTTACCATCTGCTACTTGTACTACGCTGCAGTCTAGCATTGTGCTTACTTTATGCTTAAGTAGCAAAGTTGTGTGTGGCCTACCAAACGCGGGTAACCTCTGCATGTCAACGAAGCTATGCATTCCCAATTATTACCGTGTTACACGCGTAACCCATGAAAACAAAAAAAAAATAAATAAGAGGATGACGGTTGCGGTTTGATACATATGTTCGGTGTGCTCTGTGGCAAATCGGCGATGCAACTTGCATCAACATTGCAGAAAATGTTTCTTATACTTTTCCTACACCACTTCCCGTCATCCTGTACTATAGAGGAATAACTTAAAAAAAAATATACATTATTATTAAAAACTATTTAATAAATACTTAACACTATATTCTCACGACTTTCGTAAACTTTTCACTCGATTTCTTGTGCAGGGGCTGGAATGACCAAGGGAGCATGCCGAATCTTGTAAAATATCTGTGTCCTTGCGCCTCGTCGTTAAATAATACTCCAAGACATCGAGATTACCTGAGTGTGCATTCCAGATGGCATTTTAAAACAGCGGTTCCGATTCTTGGGATAAAATCTTCGGATGCAGATAGAGCCATAAACACGAGCGGACGTGTAAGGAACAGAAATGATGGAAGTGTCGTACAGTGCACGAGTGCCAAAAAATATCCAGGTCATCTGGCGGCGTTCTTCTACAGAAACAGGAGTGGTGCAAACCGACCTCGCACTGGTCTAAATGGACGGGCTTTTCAACGAACGTTGCTATCTTTGCAAGTCTGACGAAACTTCTAGCACCCGATGGGGTTACTTCTCCGAATAGAGGTGTCAGGGTATCCCAGTTGATGAGCAGGCGATCTTCCTATGGTCTTGTGGCTTCGAAGTTGTATAGCATTTTGAAGGATTTGCCGTTGAAAAAAGTTACTTCAATTTTGTTCGTGGACAGGAGAAACCGTCGATATTCATGATCAAAGGTCAAGTATCGGCTCATGTTGAAGGGGGCCCCACACGGTCGACGAAACCCACGTTTCGTAAAGTCATCTACTGAGAAACCTTCTGATTTCTTTTCTTTCTGTAATGCCATTGTGACTCGATAAAGTTCGGCGGCTCTGTAGCCTTTTGTTTATGTTTGTTGCTAAGTGTTGGACGTTAAGTGATGCGATGTCACTTTCCACTGGTTATTTTATAGTCGTCTTGAAACCGGACGGAAGCCAACACTGATAACCTAGTAGCTATTGAAAAGATTACTTGGGTTTTAACCCACGAACGATGAGGTATCGAAAAATGGGCCTCTTCGTCGTAAACAACCGAGTTAGGTACATGAATGATTCTAGGTATAAGAAACAATGCTGTGACCACGTCAGCCAAACTTCCAGTGCACTATGATGAGCGAACAATGCACATGTGATGAAGTTTTAATAGAGGGTAAAACATCTATTACGCGGCTCCTGACCGAATACTGATAATAATGGAGGTATGAATTTTTCCGAATTTCGCCGAAGCGGTTACTTAGGCATAATCAGATGACTTTGCGATAAGCAAGCAAGTTCGTGGAATTTCATTTATGTAAAAAACAATGCTGCGACCACGTCAGCCGATGTTTAGGTGCACTCTGCGCTTATAGGTATCATCACACTTTAGTACTCTTGTTGAAAAAATAACTTCAATTCTAGCAGTAGTGGGTCTTGTGAGTGCCCGCTGTGAATGCTGCGCTGCAGTCCAGCATCATGCTTACATTATGCAAAAGTGGCGAAGCGGTGTATGGCCTGCGTAATGCGGGTGACCGCTGCATGTCAACGAAGCAGATAATTCTACAAGTATGTTTGTTCTAGGCGTTCTAAGTGTCGTTCTGTGAGAACATGAGCTGCAGGTTTCTGATAATTCGGCCCCAGCTTGCATGCTGATGCTGCGACCCTAGCAGTTCATGTTACCTGCTGCTTTTACCCACATTCATAACACCTTCAAGGTGTAACATACAAAACAGGTAGACATTTTTTAAAATGCATCTGACCTCTATGCACTATAATATGGTCATCACTGAATACGAATATATCACCCTTGCCTTGCCTAGATGCTTAATTTTGAAGTTATAGACCATACACTCTCGTGTCACTCACTGTATAAAAATTACATGCATATTCGGACTTGTAATTTTTTTTAATATTAAGTAATAATAGCATAACTTGTTCGAGACAGAACCGCAATCTAGTATTAAGTCACAACTGTTACAATTCGTGTTACGGCCGCTATCTTGCAAATCCGTAATTTCAATGATAGTAATTCCGAGACAATTCCAAAACATATTTTAAAAATTGCGTACTTCAAATGTTTAGTTATTTAAACGATTTCGGTCCTCGGTTCGATTTCCGGCGAGAGTAAACCAGTAATTTCTTAATATTTTTAAAAAATTCTCAATAAAAAGTAATAAAAACATCTTACACTACACCCGACATTTTGAATTGTCACGACTTGTATCAATTATCGTTAAAGGCGCCATCTTGAAAATCTTTATTTCTTATCCGATGATAATGAAAAAAGTTCAAAATACACCAAAAAATTAACTTATTAGAATACTGATTGGATTGATTAGATCAATTCCCGTCCTTGGTTCGAAACCAGTAAAAGCCAAAAATAAAACACGACAGATCCTTCCTCCACAGAAACCACCTACAGACTGACCTACTACCACCAATAACAAGGTATTTATCGTCAGCTGGTATGATGTCATGTCCGACAACTTGTCTTCGTCTGCCGGAAGTCACCATCTTGTTTTCGTCAGCTAGAGTGTGCTGGAGACATGTTAGTATAATTTTCTGAACACCAAACCTTTGACCTCGACTGTTTGCATTTAACTTTGACCTTGAACATGAAATTTGACCCTGAACTTGACCCCGGAGGCCATTTTGGATCCGCCATCTTGGATCTGCCATGTTGGATGATGTCATTTTGTTTTATCGAACATTCCGGCATTTTATTTTCCGCCATTTTGAATTATGATGTCACCGTTGCGATTTTTATGTTTTGGTATGTCCTGGGACATTGTTCAGGGTGTGGAGCAGGCGATGGGCCAATGACTGATTGCTCTGACGTCATGGCGGCCATCTTGGATTTGTGACATCATGGTGGCCATCTTGTATGCCTGTGACCTTGACCTTTGACATTGACCTTGACCTCGGCGGCCATTTTGGATCCACCATCTTGGATATTCCACGTTGGATGATGTCATTTTGTTTTCTCTAACATTCCAGCATTTTATTTTCCGCCATTTTGAATTATGGCGTCACAGTTGCAATATCTGTTATGGACGCCATATTTAAAATCTTTATTTATAATCCGAATTTAATGAAAAACATTTAAAATTTATAAAAAAATGCAATTTATAAAATTTTAATAAAAAATAGTAAAAACATACTTTTATGACATGGAGCTCGAAGTCCTCGGTTCGAACCCAGTGAGGGCAAAAAATAAATAAAAATGGCAACCGATCCTTCCCTCACAGTTGCTGCTGGCATAGGCCTACTGACCCCCACCACTTTTTTCATAGCATATACATCATCAGGTAATATGATGCCATTTCCCCCATCTTGAAAATCCGTTATTTTAATGCTATAGATTCGGGAAAATTTCCAAAATATATTAAATAAATTTTTAATCAATATTCTGATTGATTTGATGTATCCCTGTCCTTCGTTCGATCCCTGGATGATGCAAAACATTTAATTTAATATAAAAAATATTAATTGTAATAAATCATGCTCAAAATCCTAAAATAGGCTTAAAATCAACTACTGCCATCATTCTATACGTCACAACGACTGCCATCTTGAATATTTGTTTTTTTGACCCATAAAGTTATAAAAAATTATAATATTCATAAAAAAAATCAATCATTAATCTACCTATAGAATAGATAGATGCACAATAAACAAAATGAAGTAATTTCAGGTAAAGTTAACAGGTTTGAGAAAATAAAAACACAACAAAAAATTATTACATAAATTCTACACTACTGCAAGTACAAAAAACAAAACAATCAAATTACTAAAGTATTGAGCATTTCTCGATTTAAATAGCCTTCTTATTGTACAGACTTAGTCCTTTACATGACTGTAATTGTCTATTCAGTTTATCAAGTCGACAAATTGGTACTCCGCATTTTTCACACAGAGAAGAATTATCGATTTCATTAAAAGGACAGTGATATATTTTATGTTGTTTTGCACTTTGAATATTTGCTAATGTTTTTTTTTTACAAAATATACAGCCTGATTCTGATGAATGCACAACCAGTCTATCACAATTCCTGATATGTCGATTTAATCTTCCATAGTGTATAAACTTGCTTAAACACTTGTTGCACTGATATTTAATGCGTTCAGAGTTATTACTACAATTGTGTATTACATAATCTCGTAATTTCAAGTTTTTGATCTTCCCACAGTACGTACAGTTGGGTAAAGGAACACCGTTGGATTATCCTTTCTTCGTCAATGTCACTGGCACTGTTGACAACCATTGTAACACCGCCGAAATGTTAACTTCTGAAGCCTACGAGGTCTGCTCTGAGGAAGATGTTGCACCCGTCGAAATCTCCTGCTGTGCTGAGAGAGTAGGTGTAGCTGTAGACGACGTTGTCATCGTGCTCTGCACTGATGATGGTAGACCTTCGATCCAAGTCGGTGTTGATAGTGGTAATGATGCCATCGAGTTCTCAAGAATAGCTAGATACTGGTTCATTATGTTATACAAGTCTAACTATACGATCTGCACGACAACGCGGTCAGAGACGAACTGAAGTTCTCATCGACAGGGTCTCACTTATATATTCTCATTAGCTGGTTCAACACATGTGTCAAAACTACAACCATGTCCATTATACTTGCACTAAACTTTCTCAGAGAATTTTTCTTAATATCAATTTAAGCTATAGAGATGTGAAATTTTGACTGTATTTAAAAATAATTCTTTATTGGGTACCCTAAAATTATAGCAATAAAAACACACAAGTTCAGGTTTAACACATGTATTTAGAAAAATTACACAAATGCATATTAAGTTAAGGAATTAAGCATTTTCGCCAGCAAAGTCTCTAATGCAGCACGAAATGCCTCGTCGACACCGGTTCCAACTGGTTCGCAGGTCACGGGATCAGGAACACAGGTTTCCAGCTGGTAATCTTCTTCGCCGACGACACCTCCGGTGAGACATGGTCGATGACGTTCGTGACCACGTCTGCGCCTGGGCTTTGGCTCAGTGCTAGTTGGAACAGATTCACTACCAGAACTTCGACGACGAGACGTACGTCATTTGGACATCTGCGTAGAAGCATCAAAGGTCGCAACAGGTTGCAACACGCTCATGTTTGGTATTGCAAGTGCAGACGAGGCGACTACCTCTGCGATGCTAGCAGGAAGGATTGTGTGCGGTCTCATGGGAGAACGGCGCAGTTTCCAGGTTCGCAACAATCTAATAGCTGCTGAGTCAATTCGTAGGACACAGGAAAGTGCAGAAACCGACAATGCTGAGCACCTCAATCACAGATTTCTCTATATGTACGTAGATACCCAGAATCCCAGTAGCTGTACACGACACTGCTGAAGCTAGGACGTACGCTCACGTACACGTTAGCAGGATGGAACATAAACATCTTCTTGCAGGTCGAACGACAACTTAAGGCATGTACGGATGTAGGCATTTTATATATGCAGGCTCCTACTAACACTGTCTGTGCCATTTCTGCATTAACTGCGAGTTTGTACCGGCAAATACTCGTTCAAATATGTCACGTGGCTGCATGTCATATATTGCACTAAGCTTGCGCAGGGAAGGCCAGCCGTAGTCGGTCTGTAGGTCTACAATTTCAACTGGTGCATCACACAAGTTGCTCAATAGTGTTTTTACTTGGTGGTACGGAATTTCACCTTCGTTCCACTCCAGGCCATGGTAGTATTTACATAGCCATTCATTCGTACGTTTACTAATTTCGTCTAATAATTTCCAGGGATACAGAGGTCGGAAAGTGCGAGTTCAAGTCTTGTCTCCGGAGGTGACGCTAATTTCCTTGAGCACATATCCATTTTGGCTCTGGAAACCTTGCAGGTTTCAGTATATCTTGTCACTAGCAATACTCCGTCGTAACTGAATCATTATCGCAAAGGAAACAGTATTTATGTCAGAATTTTCATAAGTTTGTCTCGACAATTGTACGATGCAAGCCGATCGTGAAGTATCAGACAAAAAGCAAAGGTGTTTGGTGGAATATTTCCGCTACTCGATATCTCGATCCTACAGTCGATGCTGTTTGAATTTATTCGATCATCCTGTTTGGAAACATCAAACACCATTAACGGAGCCTTGTTCTTGAAAATGTTGGGACTCAGTTTCGGTGACTGTCTCCGCCCATAGTAAGCTTTCTGAAACTTGGCGTACATTTGATATGCGAAAAGAAATCATCCACTTTCAAAGTCCATGTTCATATTAACATATGGATAGCTTACGCTGTTTAAAAATATTTTTTCATTACGTATTTGACAGTTATCGAATACGGAGCGACTTACTCCTGCATTGAGCTGTCTTCCGGTCTGAAGCTCGACGATGATGTATCTTGGTTTTTCCGTAGCGAAGCTGGACTTTACTATCCAATTGATACGCTGACTATGAGGCAAGCCAGGATAAGTTTCCAGGCTCCAGGATCGGAATGGCACATCGAAGTTTTGCCATTTTCTGTGTTCTTCAACATATTGACTCGTTCAATGGTGCTCACTTGGATGTCGGGCAGCATCCACTCGATAGACTGTAGTGTTAGCGAGACATCTTGAGGATTTTCTGCAGCGGCGACAATTGCATTAATGTGCGTGTTGGCTAGAAGCAGTACAAGCTCTCGTTTCGAATAAATGATTATATGCTTGTAGTCCTCAGCGAATCCAAGAAGCACGGACAGAGGAACACAAACTTCGAACTTTCCTTCGGTATAAACAGGAAGCTTATATTCATCCTCGAGAGCCCAACCGGCCATCGTTGCAGCATACAGTTCATTTGGTGTGAGCGAAAGGTAATTTTTCATAGCAAATGTTATGCCTATATCTCTCATCTGGTCTTACTCGATGCCATTGAGTATATATGTAATGCACTCGATTAGGTGAAGAATACCATTGCTGGATATTGACGTCGTTGTCGGATGCGTACCATCCGCTTTTGTCAGCGTGCCTCTTATATGTAGAAGTAACTTCGAAGGTAAAGTACAGATATCTTGGTGCTGTACAGCAAAGCGTACTTCTGAAGGTAGTGCGTACGGTCCGAGCAGGAAAGGCTGGTACTCGTGCAATTCCATTTTGGTAATTCTGTCATCAAAAATGACCGGATCTTCCATGTTGAGTATTTCGTCTTCTATATTTATTCGGCACTTGTCCAATACTAAGAAGATACTTTATGCTGTCAGGTGTTAATGCACCGATGGCTGGTAGAGAATTGTTCTTATTCACGCCAATGCGATTTCTTTTATAACTGTTCGGTGTTACGAACTTTATGCCCATCGCTTCAAGTGCACATGTAATGTAATTTCTTCGTCTTGAAAATTCACCAATCGTCCTCGCTGGTCAACGATTCTGACGACAACTTCGTGTACGCACTTCACGACAACTGGAATGTAAATTATACTTTGCGGTACATCGACCAGTTTATATCCTGGCGGGACCATCGGTGAAAACTCGTGCAGCATGTTGCTTAGTCTTCTGTTGAGATATGTTCCACTTGCCAAATTACAAATTATTCTTATGACATTCACAGGCAAAATGTCTACTGCACGTGTGGATTTGTAAGTTCGTCCTGTATCATACACCTTTGATTCAAATCCGAGCACCATACCTATGGTCCCAGGATTCGTAAAGTCGACATTTTCACTGCATGTTAGAATGCTTTTTTGAGTGTTTGGATTTTCACGCAGTTGAATGTCTACATCCTGTGGTAACATACCCCTGATGTAATTTGCAATGTCGTCAATTTCGTAAGAGCCAACAGGTAACTGTACTTCATGAGCAGTTTCATCGCTTTTCAGTAAGCAAAATTTGCAATTTTCCTCGTTGATATTTGGTATGGCATTATACTTTTGAAAACCTACGAGTCCGATACACCATTCTCCGTCTAAATCCAGAGGTAGGAAATGAGACGCTTACAACTCTGATGCGTGACCTGTCAACATCGACATGACTAATAATTTATCATCACTGCACAACCTTTAAGTAGCAATTGATTTTGTCAGCATATTTTTTTTTTACTTAAAAAGCGAAGAAACGTCCGCAGTTTGTTTGATTAGGTGACTGTTCGGTTTCGTAATTGTAGAACAATGTAGTGGTCCGGCCCAAGTACAGCCTACGTTCTGGTGGAGGCCGTAAATTTCCAAAACTATCGTAATACTCGGCCATTTTTCCAGACTTTATGTACGCCATTCAGTGCGTGCCACGACCCCACGATGTATTTAAATTAATTATGGCACGCTCACGTGTCTTTGGCTTCCTGGGTAAAGTGTCTCGCATAAACCCCCCTCAGAAATGTGGTATTTTTAGTATTCGAGCGTACTTGATTAAATCTATATTGGTGAGCGGACGTTTCGGCAAAAAACTCGTTTCTTTCTCATGCCTCGACCTGATTAGTGAGGTTGCACGTAGAGTCCCGCGCCGTTTTTTTACTTATGGCAATGGCTTCCATGCTGGCATTGTGTCCTTGTGATTCTTTTAACTGCTTGCGCTCATTATTTGAAGTGTTGACTGCTGGCACTATATCGCTCGTTGCACCGATGAGGCCGCCGAGAGCACCCAATACAGGCAAAAGCAAAGGAAGAAATCCTCCTATTATCTTCTTGTCCAGAGTCTGTAATTTTTGCTTGGCTTTTTGCTCGCCTGCACCAGTTTTGCGTTTGTTCTTGCTTGAGTTAATCTTTGACTTGATGGAGCTTGCTCGACGAGCAACCATTCCTAATTTGGTCTTTGCCTTCATGATTTTGGAAACGCCCCAGGCCGCGATTTTCTCTCCTAGTCCCGCGTTCGACGATTTACTTATATCTTCGGCTTCCTGTGCCAATATCTTGTCGGCCCGGTGCCTGGATTCCAGATCCTTGTTTAATGAATATGAAATATCGTGCTGCTTGCACTTTTCGTCGAGAGAATTAATGCCCACGTCACCGCGAGCTAGTCTCTTGGCAAGTTTAGTGCCGGGGCCGCAAAATCTGTAGCCGTGAATGTGTAGCTCGAATGGCAGTTTGTTTATCAGCGAGTTCACGAGTCCTGCACCGATGTGGTTTTTGTTCTTACCTCTTCGAGTCATTGCGCAAAACTGACCAGAAAGTATTAATACACTTATTTTTTACAATTTTTTTGTCAGTACAATGCAAGTCGTCAAGCAAGAAGTGTTTGCCCGTGCGCATTACGCAAGACGATGTATTTAGTGCACGTGAATCACAACATGGCTTACTATTGCCTTCTGCCCTACGATACATAATGGCGGGTCCGTCCAACTGCGGTAAAACGTGCGTTCTACTTAGTTTATTAGAGAATCCAAACGGTCTTAGGTTCGAAACGTTTAGCTCTATTCAAAATCGTTGCAACAGGCAAAGTACCAGTGACTAGCTACAGTTCTACAATCGGTGGATGGTCTGGAGAATTTTCCATTTAATGATTATGCGGATGCGGTACCTCCAAGCGAATCAAAAGCCAATTCCGTGTTTGTTTTCGACGATGTAATGTGCGTGAAGCAAGGCATAATACCAGAGTACTTTTCCATGGGCAGACACGTCAAAGTAGACTGGGTTTACCTGTGTCAGACGTACAGTAGTATTCCAAAACATCTACGAGACAACGCAAATCTTGCAGTACTTTTTCGCATGGACGATCTTAATGTACGTCACGCTTATGACTATCACGTAAACACCGACATTACATTCCAGGAATTCAAACACATGTGCTTCTTGTGTTGGAAAAAAGAACACGGATTCCGGATTCCTAGTTATAGTCAAAGACTGGCCTCTATATAAGGGTAGGTACAGACAAGGTTTCGATCAGTTTATCGTCAAACATGTTTAATAGCATTTCAAAATTCGGTCGTAGCAGTCGAGACTTACGTACTGCTATCAAGTCTCATGACGACGTTATCCGCAAATACATTTCGCTACTGGCACAAAAAGTAGAAAGTGTGAAAAACAAATTACTAGAGTATCTCGTTGCCATCGACCAGCGCGTGGAAGCCTCGGATTCTCGCATTCGTGACATGATCGAAGTATCGAATGCACAAAGACGTGACGATTTGAGGACTTTTCAAAGTAGTCTGAAAGCATCACTAACTCACTTGTCAACAAGTTCAGATTTAGCCAAACCAAGAATGAACTTTCTGCGAACGAATAAAAAAGTATAAAAGGAGGTCTTGCAATATGTTTTCAGCCAGTACAATGTCGGACCTGGCCAGTGACCTTCATAGAGCTATAGAGTCTGTTCGTGAAAAATATCTACTTGCTAGACGAACCAAACTTGCACGTGACATGGAAAATGAAGAGATATTTAAACCAATCACTAGTCGCCTCGAAGAACTTAAAAATAAGGAAGAACCAGTCATCAATGTGAAGACAGAAGTTGAAGATGAAATGCCAACTGTAAAGAAGAGAATATATGAACCAGATCGAGAAGAAAAGGACGTAACGAGTACAGAGTCCATGCACAAGAAAAAAATACTGAAAAAGGGACACCATGTTAATGCAATGGTTCGACCATACCTGATATCGTTTACGAGTCGGAATAATGACACGACCTATGGAGTGTACAGAAAACACAATAAGTGGTTCCTCGGTGGTAAAGAAATAGACTTTCTACCAGGAAATATTGTGCGCGTAGAAGAGTTCAAAACGTACAGGACTCTGGGTCTGTACGAATTGCTGTTTCGCAGGGAGCCTAAAGGATATTCTCACAAAGACTTACAAGAGTACAAAAAACTGCTAGAGATAACCAATGCACATTTTCGCGATAACGATCCAGGTAGTGGTGTAGGGTAAAGTAAGGTAATTTTGCAGTAATTCTAATAAATTATGAACTATAATTTTAATATAAATTTGAAAAAATACAAAAACACTTGTTCATACAACAAACATATATAATAAACCTCATATAACAAAATGACGGCCTTAATACCCCAATTTCTTTAATTATTAAGAAAAAAGTCAACACTTGTGCAGTAAGGTAAGTTTGCAATAAGGGAGGTAATTTCGCAACACAGGTAAGGTAATTTCGCAACAATAAAAATTTTCACACATACTGAAATTACTTGAACTTGCTGATGTTTAATCAGAATCGTCGAAGTCATATTTTCCACCACAAATGTCGCACATGTAGACTACGTCGTCGTTAGTACATTTCTGGCAATTTTACATAACATGTAGCATTGGAATAGATTACTGCCTATTATGTAATTGGTGACTTTGCGGTCTCACACAATGGTTCAAAAGCTACAAAATCTCTTTCCGTTCGGTGAGTTTAAATTTTGTTATAATTTATATTCTATGTTGAGATAACTATGCAAATGACAACAAACAATTACACTACACGTAACACACACAAGTACACTTTTGATCAGTGGGGACAATGCAAGAGACAATACTACAGGCAGGCAGGCAGGCAGGCAGGCAGGCAGGCAGGCAGGCAGGCGATATTTTAGTACTCGTGTTTGACGTGCCTGAAGTGAATTGACTGCTGGATCATAACCTAGTACATTGGCAACATCACAACTCAAACAGAAGTATACACAATACTACCACGACTGTATTGTTAAAAAAAGCCACAGTACAGCGGAATATATCACCGAGTGGCAGGCTGCATACGCAACCATATACAGACTCAATAAAAATATTCTAACAGCTACTACATGCTACATGCTGCCATTGCAATAGCGTATTACCAAAAAAACTTTATTAAATCAAAATTCTTCCGTTACATGAATCATTTAAAGAATGCTACTACTACCTATAACTCCCTCGATGTCTTTCATATTTCACTGCAATAGCGTCGTTAACTAACGCGTTGCTCTCACCGGCCGTAGAGAAATGCCCAGATAAGCTAGCAGCTCTTGCGAATTCACTGTCTCAGGTCTGAAGGTGACCTCCGAGGTAGCTTATCCGTGGTCCCTCGACGACCCTATATCTCATACAGCGTCGACCACATCTTCCACTCAACGCTTACAAGACACAACCTAAAGAGGAAAAAATATAGAAAGAGAAAATGGCAACTGCCTCTTACCTACACTTTTTCCAGTAAAAAAAAAAATTTGCATCGCAAAAAGAAGCTGAAGAAAGGGAAGGCGTAGGAGTAAAAAAAAAGGGGAGCCTGTTCTTAGGGATTTATGTCTTACTCGCCTCTCAATTTCCATAAGCACTTTGTCGCGCAAAAACAGAACATAAGCCGTAAACTAATTTTTTCTTTGCGTGCTTGCGTGTATTCGAGGAACAATTTGGTCATTTATTCCATTACAAATGACGCAGGAGAAAAACTAAAAATTAATTTATTTTAAATTTATTCATTACAATTTACGGTTTTGATTTTAAATGACGGTAATGCACGGAAAATATAATTTACTTCCACATTAATTCATATAGTTTATAATATAATAGGACATTTTTATATAAGTCTTTGTTTTTACAGAGTTTCTCATTATTTTGCAATGAAACAGATTCAGAAACAGATACGTTCTTCACTTATGAACATGTGTTTATTGTACGTGTCAATAATAATTTGTTTCTTATAAATACGAATTTAGATAAAATAAATATACACATAGGAGTATTATATAAATATTTACTTATTATTTATCTGAAAATTTAATTATTAATGCGAGAAGAATTAATTTTCATTTGAATTAAATTAATATTTACTTAGACAATGAGGTAACTAAAATTATTACGCTTTCAATTATTTTAACAACTATTAAATATTTCATTTTCAACGTTTGAATGCCATTCATATATATATTTATATATTTATTTAAAATTTTTATTATAGAAGATAATTTTCTGTAATTAAAATGGTAAATAATGATGCTGGTAAAACAATATTCACTGAATTTTCTTAATTTCATTATAAATAACAAAAACTTGGTACTTAGAATAGCTGAGGAAACTGTGGTGGTATCCATCTGATAAACGTAACGCTCATGGGGTTCATGCTTTTGAATACAGCTGCCTATTACGCCTAATATTTAAAAGTACTGAATTTCCCAGTAGTACCGAGTCTTTTATGAAACTGTACACCCATTCATAATTTTTTTATGCCCTTGCTAGTGTAAACACCTGTATTTATTGCATACTACCAGAATAAAAAACTTCTTGAATTGTTTTGTCCGTGAATTAGTCACATGTGTACTAGCATGCATGTTACAGTGGTAGAGAGATAACTGTAACTTTTTGCACTTGACCCATATCTAAATCTTTGCAAACTGAGCAAGTGACTTAGCTCGGTAATGCACTGAGGCCACGCCAGCTCTCGTGACACATTAAGATATAGGAGTTGTGGCGGCGACAATGCGGTGTAAATTTGAACGGGAGCCAATCAAACAAGGACGGAAAGACTTTTCTCTCCCTCCCCCCTTCCCCCCTTGTTTTTCCATCCTTGGCGGTAGAGAAGCCCTATTTCCACAAACCGGCAATGCGACACTCTAGGGAAATACATTAAATACACCGTATTTGTACATTCCTTATCTGCTGAGATTATACAAAAAATAGTGGTTTTTTATTATTAAATTTACCTGAGGGACGCTAAACGTTTTAAACGTAAATTAATTCGCAAAGTAGATTTTGTTAAAAATATGGTTTAAGTTAGCATTTAGAATGTTTTCATGACTGCTGTTAAGAAATTCAACGCTTCATGAGTCAAACGATTCTGAAAAGTATTATATCCGTAAGGATTTCGAGTCCATGCATTTGTGTGTGCAATGTTCTGTGGTAATTTTTTTTATTATAATACCACACTGGCGACTAAAATTGTATTTCTACGTAAGCAGAACACTTTTAATTAAATTTTTATTAGTAATCTCTTCTTCAGATGTTATCACACCACTCGCCTCCCAATAAATGTAACTCGGGTTTGATTCCCGGCGTGGCCAAAACTAGATATTGAGATTTTGAAAAATTGGCGGATGTTGCCGTCTGTCATCCGTCCATTCTGGTTTCATCAAACCCTTTCATCTTAAATGTGAATCGCGTTAGCGAGAAGTTAAGTCATTCTAGTAAATTTGAATAATTTAGTGTTTAATTTTTTACATTAAATAATGTAATGTAATTTCAAACAACTCATCAAGATGCAAAGAAACTAATAACTAGTTGTTGAATCTTAGTGTATTCTTTATCAGGTAAATTTTTTTATTTATTTTTATAATATTATAATATTTAACTTCGATACCTGTAAATGAGATAAGTAAATGTTTTTTCACGACACTTACAAATACATATACAAAAAAATTAATCAAGAAATTGTTTATTTATCGATAGAAATAGAAACGAGATAGAAACGGGTAATCCCGTTATCACAATCAAAGTTCAATAACGCGAACTTTTCGTGGTATTGACAATAAAGAAATACGAATACATTTGATAACAAATTTTCAGATACCTCAAAATAAATCAGGTTAATGCTTATATAGTCATTATAAACCATATCTACATGCATTGAAAATATATATTTGTTGTTATAAGATGCATAACACAGCGAAATTTTATAAACATTAAATTTGAAAAAAAATTAAAAATGTTAATCAGAACAATGTTTTCGTTATAAATGCAGATGGAAAATTAGGGTAATTTGGATGTGAAAAGACACGATAGAGGGATAGAGGGAGAGAGAGAGGGATAAAGAGAGAGATCACCATTGTGTCTTTTTTTGTTCTGAAATGAAAAGAGGTCAGAAAAACTTAGAAAAAATATACATGATTTTTAGCAGAGTAGCATGAATAACTCATGAATATGGACCAAGAAGATATTGAATAACGAAGTTCATTAGTCATCACAAATAAAAAAGTTTTTGATAAATTTATTATATTTATTATATTATATTTAAGCTATAAAAATTTTAATTTTTAACGTAAAAACTTTTTACCTTCGCTCTGTTGTCTGTGAATAAATAAACTTATATTGGAACCTGTGCAAACAACTACATGATGAAGAAAATACTGTTTCAGGAAAACATATTCAAAAAATTCATAACTTGAGAGCTTTTGTAAGTAAGTAAAGAAACGATGTGAGATAACAGAATGAAAGAGAATAATTCCTGGAACCTGGAATATGAAATTAAAAAAAATAACATAAAACAGGTGAAAATCGTGTTTTCAAAGACTTACAACAAATCTCTGCAATGATATGCTAGCCAAATCTTTCTCATTAAATTTTAAGAATGTGATTAATTGGAGTAATAAGGCAACTTGCTCAAAACCAAATAACTAATGTTTCTTCAAGTCCTTTAATAATAATTTTTATTACAGGATATCTCTGTGTCAACTATTTGTAAAGCATAAAATGAAGACAAGGCGATACAAATTAATTAGCACTTTTACAAAACCAGCTACCAAAAAATAGTTTGTTCTACTACAAGAAAAATATTGTAACTTTATACAGTACGCTACATGGCTATGGTTGTTTTAATATATATATGATATACTTACTTTTCCGAGGTAGTACTGAGTATTTCTTGCGAAACTTGGTGCATTGTTTATATTTTATATTCTTTTTAGTCAAGCACATTTTTCTACAACTATGGAAATGATAATCAAATATTCAACAATTTGACTTAATTGTTTTTGACCTGATAACGTCTTATAAATCGATGGACGCCAGCTGCACTTACGAAAAATTGTCACGTTCCGCCTGAGCCGATCGTGCAAGAACTGGCCAACCACCGTGCGAGAAAATCTTCTATAATATCAAACAGGTTAAGGCGGGCTTTTTAACTAATTGTTCGTGATTATATTTAAACAAATTATTTAAATTAAATTTGCAAAAACTGTAAATAATATTTGAAAATTAAAAAGTATGCAATTTTTCATCAATGTTTTCTTATGACGTAAACGTAAAATTATCGTCCGTAAACCGACTTTACAGACAAACCCCTTTTTATCATGCTTATTATGTACGCAGTTAATACTGGAAAGCTATTCAAGAAAGGGTTTATTAATAACTTTAACTATTGGCGGTACAGGGACAACACAAAGCATAAATTCCCGAGTAAGAAGAAACCTGAAAATATTATTGCGAACACTGTTTTGTAGTGATACAGTTTTTTTAAATCTATTTTTTAAAATTACAAATATCTGTAATCTTAAACGTATGATCTGTTTCATTAAAAAAATACAGTGAAGCACCATTTACTATTTACTAAGGAAGAAATCGCACAATCCCTAAATATTAACAACAGAATTAATTAAGTAGTATATATGGTTCATGTGGTTGAGATCAGGTGGTTTGCAAGTTAAGTTATCACCACAGAGTTATTTTAATCACGCGGCTTTAGTGAGCACATGACTGCAAAGCGACCTGTTATTCGCAAATTGCGAGTCGACGCTCTACTGTTTTCCACTTACAATCTGAAATAAGCTGTGTATGCGAAATGAAAGTTTTTCGATTCCCTCAGCGAGGCACATCGAAGTACCTGCTCATTTTCCAGCTAATTTTGTGCGCATCGCCTACACGAGATTAGGTTCGTGCTGAACTGAAAGTTATCCTACTTTCGCTACCCTATCCCAATTTTATTGAATTGCTTTTGCGATCCGTTATATATTAAAGGGTTCATATGCGTCAAGCAAAAGGTGGTGAGAGCAAACAATTTTTTTTTTGCTTACGTTGTTAGAAATTAAAGTAAATTTAGGAACTTTTCAACGAAGAATTGACCTCAAATAAACGAAGACTTCTTCGTAATTTCAAATAACTGAATCTTCTTAGAAACAACACCGTATTTTGTTTTCCGAGTTATATGTAGGGATAGGAAAAATTCGCGGGTTCAATTACCTGCAGGATGAACTCCATAGTTCTACGTACACTCGGTCAAATGCCACCCACCCATTGGCTGTCGTCTTGTGAGACGTCCCAACGTAGCAGCCTGTGATTCGATAAAGCTTTGGTCTGGCGTTTATAATTGGCCCAGAGTCATCCAGGTGAGTTGTGAGCCAATAGCAGAGGCAGCACTGAGGTGTAACTATTTGTATTTTAGCCTGTCGCGAAATGAACCCGCGAATTTTTCCTATCCCTAGTTATATGTTACGTTCTAAAAAAATTGTAAACTAACACGTGGACAAAATAAGGACATAATTAATAAGTTATTGAAAGTTTGTTATTAAGTATATGAAGAGTTTTCTTTTGGATTCATATACAAAGAAAGTGATCTAAGTGTCCGTAAATCAACGAAGATAGCCCTAAATTTACGACCATCACTGGATAACTCGTGACCAGTGTTCTTCGTATATTCAAGGTGAATATTTTTGACGGTGTACAGAGGAAGAAATTTACAAGCAAACAGGCCTTCAAAGATTTATGAGTTTATATGTGTCGATCTGGAGTAAAGTGGTTTTCCGTAAATCAAAATCTATGATCCTAAATTTTTTTTCTAGCCTGACGTCGAAAGGACTTATCCTCGCGAGCACCGAGTTCGTACGCAAAAGTGATGACCACCTCTCAGTCTGTCCGAGAACAAATCACTTTGATTGGACCAGCGCAACACAAATTTATTTGTGCGAGGCTCCATTGATGAAACTACACTCCGACCTGTCGTTTGCTGTGGGTTAATTAATTATACATATATATATTTTTTTCATTTCGCACTCATTGTGCCCTCTTGCGCGCGCTTACATCCTTCCCACAGAATCTAATGTGTTAAGGGGCCCCCTACCTGGTCACACAGACGGTGTGCAGAGCTTCAGGAAAAACAACGCGATTTCAAAACTACTCAAGATATCCGAGTGAGGTATGTCTACGAAAAGCATTTAAGAGTTCGCTGAGGCCCGAAAAGTACTTTTAATTTTGGATCATGTTTTTAAACTGTATTTCTATAAGAGTTAAAATGGCTAAAACGCATGTCTTGAGAGTACCGCGCTAGAAATACCATTGAGCGTAGCACTTATCATCCCGCCTCACTAACACACATACACCCCTGACGAGGCGGGCCCCTTAAGTGTGAGGCTACATTTCATTCCCCCCCCCCCCCGGCCCCAACAAATCAGTCCCGAACATGTCTTAATTTTGATGCTCGATTGTGTAAACTCGCGGTAGGAAAACAAAATAGCAGACAAACATCTATATTTTATTAAATTTCAATATTTTAAAGTATGGTTAGCCTACTTGAAAAGTTTGCCGTTTTGGACTAAACAACGTGTTTCAAGGAATCAAAATCTTGGATATTAAATTAAAGAACATGTTTTTTTTTTTGCAAGACTTTACGTCAACTGATTTAACATAACAGATCTTACATTTTGTGTAACGATAACCTAGGCATGCAGAAAACAAAACGCTTCCGGGTAAAAACATTACAAACGAGAATTTTATTAATGTAACAGATGTAACTTTTTTGTGGTTTACTTTTACAACTACAAATAAAATGTGAGTGTCTTTCAGTATTCGCCAGTGATGTGTAACATGTAACCTCGGTAACGACCACATTCATACGTTTTCTTGTTGAAAATACAATTAAAATACCTACGATAATCTGACAAAATTCTAGCGTAGAATTCTTTAAAATAACGACGAGCGTGATAAATATATGAAAATTTGAGTTTATAATTATATTTCTGGACGCGTATCACACACAAATAGAATTCGCTGCCGGATCAGCCACAGTCGATTTTCAGAGCGAAAGGTTAAACCGTATATTTAAACTGCTTCATAAAAGCGATATAGACTTGAAAAAAAAATATTAACCCCCTGATTTGGATATAATTTTAGTAAAAAAAAAAGGATTTCATAAACATAGTGCCCATCTTGTTTAAATTCATTACACAGTTAGGCTAACACTACAAAAATTACCTTAGACTTTGCGACCATTGGTTCCCACCATCTGCTACAGATGACAGTACCGTGTCTGTACATTTCCGTTAAAATGTGACTTCCGTTTCATTCACGGATTTTAACACCTACCAAATGACGTGTACCAACAGTTAAGATGTTACACATAGAAACGAACGTTGATTAGTACTGACGTCTGACTCGGGGGAAGCCTTCATTTCACAGACGAGAGAGCCACACGCGAAGTTCCCCGAAGTTCATGCTCGCTTTTTTCTTCCGTTCTATCTCATTGTATAAACCGGCGCTTGACCGCGGAAATGATTAGGATTAATAAGTATGATTTGGAATTTCCGTAGTTAGTCTGTTCCCAAAAAAAAACTTTAAAACTGTTTCCACAATCCAAATGCTGCACTTTACGTAATGTTTTGGGTGTACCTCAATGGTGGACAAAAAAGAATTCGCTTCACGTAGTATCCATAATGTTAGAAATCACAGTAAATTCATTAACTTTTCAATGAAGAGTTAACCTCAATTAAAGTAAGAGTCCTTCGTAATTTCAAATAGCTGAATCTTCTTAGAAACTAGGCTGTATTTTGATTTCCCATTTGAATGTTTCGTTCTAAACAAAGATAAACTAACACATGGACAAAAGATAAGTGTTCGTAACAAATTTTCAAAAGGATTGTTAATATACCGAGAATATTCTTTTGGATTCATGTTCAAAGAAAGTGATGACCGTAACTTTACGAAGATCTCTGGATAATATTTTAACCATTGGTTTTCGTAAACTGAATGTCAAAATTATTACCACAACCCATGCATTTAACAAATGTGCCTGATGCAACTCTAAACCGGTAACGCGATTGAAGCGTAACCATCAACCGTTTTTTTCTCTGTGAATTACCCGAAAGCGGCGGGGATCTGCATGCGAAATAATACGTCGCAGCTACCACCGCAAGCCAGAACCATTTCTTTTCATTCGGAATTTCCGTTGCCCGCGGGGTCGTCGAAATGACGTATTCGTGCCCGGAGGCGATAAATCGCTGGTCCCCGCGAGTCCAGGGTGGAAAAAAAAAAAAAAAAAAAATTTGAGTGTTGCGTGCCCAGTGGCCTGCGAGTTGGTGAAATATGAAAGCGGTTCTTGGCTTTTTCCCTCCCTCCTCCCCTGTGTCGCTCTTTCGACAACAACCACCCCTTGCGACGACCTCCGACGCGCCAAAATCTAGTCCGCGCCGCCATCTCTCCGCCGACAAAAAGCTTTTTCTCCTCCCCCGAAACCGCGTCGCGCACTTGGTATTCGGAGTGTCGCGTCGCTCTAGGAACAACCCCCCCGTGGAAGCCGATACAAAGGGCGAGGTTAGCGTGGCAGGTCGGAACCTGCAGTCGCGAGACGGCGCCGGCTCAGGCAGGCACTGACTCTGGACGAGGAAAGTCACTCGAGAGACGAGAGTGGAATTTCAAGGACTCTAGAGAAGTCCTCCGGTTGCTGACACTGCTCGTACGTTACAGCCGCATACGTGGACGCGAGTAAACGGAGATCGTTAAACGGTCTTGACGTTTCGACCAGGAAAGATTTTAACGTTCATACAAGCCTAACATTTTTTTCCCCCTTCAAATTATGTTATATTCTCATAAAAAATCACAGCAATAAAACTACTTCTCAGTAATCTTCACCAACTCACATAATACCATCGGCACGATTGCTAGACCTTCGCATATCATAACTGAAAAGACAGCATGCAATACGTGTGTTTATACGGTTCACAGTACAAATTGACACAAGGAGAAAATAGTTCTTAGAATTGTAAGATTTACTTTGCATGTTGGATCAGTTGTACCGCTGGCTTATCAAACACATCGCCTTTTTTTTAAAAAAAATTATAAAATGGCAATATTCAATACCATTATTAAAATAATACTTCGTGTAATGTAAATAAAAATTTAAAATATTTCATTTGTAGAGGTTTTTGACAGAATCAATGATTAGTTTTCAATGTGTGGTAACAGTTTGAGCGTAACTAAACTATTACAAATATGCCTACCATTGCTCTGAATTTAAAAATAAAATAGTTGCAGGTATTCAAACACAAACTACAATTCCCATGGTAATATTTGAAATCAGCCAAGAAATTAAAGGAAATGTAAAATGATTATTCGCAAAACAACTTAGTTTCAAATTTATCCATATGACAAAAAAAAATGTAATAATGATTTTGAAATTGGTGTGGTCATTTTATGTCTTGGGAGTACGAAATAAAGTCGAAAATTATGTTTTTGAAATTTACGATCTAAATTTTATACCAATATTTAATTTATATTTAATTTTATTTTGGGTTTGGAAGTATCAATGAAAAAATTCATAAATATCTGTGATAAATCAAATTAAATTGTTTATTAACCTAACAATTATTACACCTATGGTTTGATTGGAATGAGTGCGTAGCTACGAAAAAAAAAAAACCCTTCGGAAGCTCGAACCACTTTCCATCAGCCCAGGTCCGAATGTCTGCACTAATCGATCCTTGGCGCCCGGATACCAAACGCCTCACACACACACACACACACACATCCTCCCCTCCACCCTCTCTAGTAAAGACCATTTCCCGGCAGTCACCCGGCGCCGACCGCAAACCGCTCTGCCACTCGCTAAGCCGCCGTCCAATCAGCGTGCGTTTCCTGCATGACGTGGCAGGCGAATAATAACGCGGACATTCGCCGTGTTCCGAAAATGCTGTTGCGGCGTTAGGAGAGGCGAGCGCGCGATTCGGGGCAGTAATTTTCCAGCGATTGGAACTAATCCCACCGCCACTTTTCGGGCCCGTGCCTTTCCATCAGATGCCATCAGAACCTATATTGTTTAGGTTGGGGGAGGGGACGGGGGTGGAATAGGAGGATCGGGCAGAAAGCCATGGAGTAGTCCGGGATCCGCGTTCAACCACGTGGTAAATTTCCATAATAACCTGTTCACGATATTTGTTCATCACTTCACACCAGCTTATCCTTTAATGACACCATTTTTGATACCGAGCACTCTTTCAGTCTTATCCGTGTCGTGCAATTAAAGTGATTGTAGCAGCGCCTGCTCTGTGTAGCTTCCGCTGCTACCGTTCAGTGGCAATCATTACTCAACTTAACTTCCATTATTAAACACCGTTAATGAAAAATTGAGTTACAAAACATATTTTGGGCCAGTAAATGTTTTTTTCCCCCCGTCAACATATGAAACTCGCACAACTAACAAACAGTAAGTACTGACAATAATAAATACATTAAAAAAATTTGTATCAGTTAAGTTACATTACTGAAATAAAACTCAATTATTATTGGAAACAGTATTTTTTTTTAAATGGTTCAAATTATTTTTTGTTTTATTTGGTGAACTGTTTCAGTGTAAGTACTGCAAAATAACATTTCTTTATAGTATTTTTAAGCTATAACTTCCCTCTTTTGTAAAATATTTATTACTAATAAAAATATTAAAATATAGAGTTTGGAACCAAGTTAAATACTACTATCATATTACATATTCACACGATGTGCAGAATTTTTTTGGAGTTCAATATTTTTGTGCTGTCATCATTTGTGAGGGTTTTTTCGTTCTTTTAGTCCATTTTTCTTTGCTATTTTTGTTTGTTTACCATATTCCTGTTATTGAATATTATGTGGTGTTTATATCCTGTTGACAACAGCATTATTTTTGCTTAATTTGTGTTTTTTCTTTTGGGTTTTTTGTAGTTTTATTCTACATACATACATGTGCTTAGCAATAGCGTATGTCCAAAAGCTTACATCAAGTCAGGAATAAAATATTCTCGTTATCAATGCTAAACTTGTCCATGATGAATGCGACTGATAAAATCTCATGATTAAGTAACATTAGTGAAATGTATTATTAATTAGTCAAGATTATCACGACGTCTTAGCAAGATACCCACTGAGATCAAGACCTTAAAAACCCATCGGTTATACGCCTGTCAAGTATATAAAGCGTCAATACTGCGAAGATTAACCATATTCTCGCAGGTTGAGGCTCCACATCACACTACAAGTTCACAATGAACATCCTCATATACGCTATTATTTTGCGTTTTCTCATGTCCTGTCATGGTAAGTCATAAATTATTATTGTTTATGTAACATTTTTCAATCATTTAATAAACATTTATAAAGGTTTGATGTCAGAAAATTTTATCCTCTAATATGTTTACAAAAATCTTAGTTCTCTCTTAGTTCAAATTTGGGTACTAAAAAATTCCGCACAATTCGTCTATGGAGTCATACAGTGAGTATATGTTCGTATGGTTCACGATTCTGCATACAGGCAGGCCATCTTGGAACAATTCTTTAAAACATTTTTCTTTAGTGACAGCTAGCGATTTAAGGCCTAATTACACTGCTGGACAAGTGTAATACTCTATGGTGTGTGTGGCCTAAACATAAAACTATTGAATCACCAACTTTTTTATTGTGCCTCGAGGCTTAGTATGTACAAAAACGAACGCACACAAATGGACATAGATGACCACCGCACCGTCTAGACGTCCTGAGAGTAACTTCTGATGTTTTACTGCGCTAAATTAGCCAGACTATTATAAAAAATTCCCCCTTTATTAAAAATTATATAAATGGTGAGATTTCTAAAGTAAAATATGTAGACTTTGTGGATTGTGTCCGACCTATCTGGCAACATTAATTATTTTTGCTTTTTTTGTATGCTTTTCAACCTTTCGTTTTCCAAGCAAGTTTTGGAAAATTATATTTTGGTTTTATCAGACAGTAATATTTTGCCATTATATTCGTTTTCAGATATCCTTGTTGTCGTTGTGTGTTTAGCACTACGTTACACAGTCTAAACAGTTAATTAATTTTTACTTATTTGACAGTTTACATCCTTACTATCCTAACTATCCTTACTAATATTATAAATGCGAAAGTAACTCTGTCTGTCTGTCTGTTTGTTACCTTTTCCCGACTGAACGGCTGAACGGATCGTAATGAAATTTGGCAAGGAGATAGATTATATCCTGGGGATGGACATAGGCTATCTTTTGAATAAAAAAATAATCTTTAAACGGGTTAAAAAAATATATCTTAATTTTATGTAATGTGTGTCATAGATATACAAACTGTTAGTGTCATTCCTCTATGCCTGCCGAGCAATAGCTTTCAAGCCATTACGTTACGTTTTTCTATTGTAAGGAACTAAGTAGAGAGTAAGAAAAAATAAAGATCTTGACAGTTTGTAGTGTCGCCATATTTGTTTCAATTTTCAATACCGTTTATGTATATTACAATTTAAATTGCAGAAAAAAATCATTATTCATAGGTAGGTAATAAGTTTTTCTATTTGTCAATATTGTTATTATGGTAGATAGGAGTACAGTAAATGCCTACATTCTTATATTCCTTTATAACTCTTTCGATTTGGAGTGTTTCCGTGCCATTCGGGGTCCCCCCCCCCCCAGGTGGTTAAAGCCCCAAAATTACGAAAGTTTAAAATTTTTTAAAAATCTTTCTCTTTCGATTTTAAGTGTTTTAGAGCCATTCAGGGTCCTCGAACCCCCCGCCCCCCTCTGGGAAAAAGCCCCAAAATTTCGATAATTTTAGGAATTTCAAATATCATTTCTTTCGAGATAGAGTGTTCCAAAACATTCCAGGTGCTGAACCTCCACCCCCTCCCCTTCCACAAAAGTGAAAGCCACAAAATTTCGAAAAATTGGAGGAAATTGTATTAAAATTAAGTCATTACGAACTAAAGTGTCTGGGGCATGGTGGAACTTTTACCCAAAGTCGACTTCCCACCCAATTTTTAGGGAGGGGGGGAGTGGAAAACCCCAAAATTATGAAAAATTTCAAAAATTTCTTAAATTTAAGTATACTTTTTACTATTTGGAGTGTTTCCGAGCCATTCGGGGTCCTCAAACTACCCTCCCCCCACAAGGAGTCAAAGACCCAATAATAAAAAAATTTCCCAAAATTTCGAAAACCTATTCTCTTTCGATTTGGAGTGTTTATTAGCCATTCGGGGTCCTCAACATAACCCCCTCCCCCCTTCTCAGGGGTCAAAGCCCCAAAATTTAGAAAATTTCAAAAATTATTCTCCTTCGATTTTTAGTGTTTCCCTGCCATTCAGGGTCCTCAAAATCACCCCTCCGTCTCTGGGGACAAAGCCCCAAAATCTCGAAAATTTCAGGAATTTCAAATATCATTTCTTTCGAGATGGAGTGATCCAAACCATTCGAGGTCATGAACATCCACTTTCCGCAAAAGTGAAAGCCCTAAAATTTCGAAATATAAGAATATATATAATTGGATGTTGGCATGTATGACGTCGATAAACTCTTACACCGTTTGACCGATCGCCATGAAAGTTGGCACATCGAAGTGTTTTTATCATGAAGAAGGTTTTTATGCTATATCCATTTTTATTTGTAACTCGCCGCTAGATGGCACTGTAGTGCATCAACTTCTAAACCTTTCAACCGATCGCCATGGGTAAACAGAAAATCATAGGTCATAGATACACAAACAGTAATTATGTGTCATTTCTTAATGTCCAACACACTGGACATATCGCTATCCATTTTGCTGTAACTCGCGGACAATATATCACCCGGTGTTCAGCCCGGGCAAAGCCGGGTACTGCAGCTAGTTTGTCTATATTTTCTTTGCATTGTGTGTGTAGAAAATATAGATAGATCTGTACCCTTTACAATTGCTTTAACATAACTACTACCCACAGAAAATATCATTAAAAAACAGACAAAGTAAGAACACTTTAAACTTCCCTCCGGTTTTGCTTAAGGAAAAAGATATCACAAAAAAAGGCTAACAAAACAACGCTTCACTTATTGGTATACGCGAATTTTTTATTCTCACAATAGTTATATTTATGTTTTAACTATTTTTTATTTGTGGTCTTGTGAAAATCGTAAAAAATTGATATCTTGACGGTTTCCTTGATAATAAATAATTTGTAGCAAGTCATTTTTTGGTTCTTTGATATAGCGATGCACGTAGATAAAAGATATTTCTTACTAAACCAAAGTCCAAATTATTTTTAATGAAATGTATGGCAGATAGTTACAAATTTGAATTGACATCATCATAACTACAATTTACTGTAGTACACCGTGTCGATACACACAAAAAACAAGAAAACAAGAGTTAGAAAACTCCTAATATATAAAAATTTCGTTTTAAATATTTTACGTAGTGAATTTTTTTTCAGGATCAGTAGTTCCTCTTGGTGTCGGTACACAGACACGTATCATTGATGGTAGTGTGATCGACATAGAGAAAGCACCTTACCAGGTAAGCGAACACACAGCTCCATGCGAAACTTGGCATGTTTCAGAGGAGGAGGATAAATTTACATAATATTTCGTTTTCGTAAATGCCACAGGCGCAGTACGAGCACATTGGCATCCCTACATGCGGTGCAACGATCATAAGTCCAGCCTACGCCCTAACAGCTGCACACTGCACGATCAGGTACGTCTAATTTAAATACATAATTAAAAAAAGACGCCATAGAACCCGCGTATAAGCATTATAAAACAGTACAATCTTGTAGTTTCTGTTTACCATCTAAATGCGAATTTTGTTATATACTTACGTCACCACATTCTACTTTTACATTATTATTGGACTATATAATTTTATTATTGCTTTCAAATGAGGTAATGGTGACAATCAATTTTAAACCACATAAAAACATGGGACAATAGGACAATAATGGCAGTAGACAAATAAAAAACACACTATGTAGTTATGTTGTTTGGAAAACTGCAAATATTTTTTAATAACTTTATTCCTCACTGTTATACAAATATCCCACATAAATAATTTCAACTTTAGTACAACAATCAGGCAGTTTGGGTTTCAGAATAAAAACTGTAGCAGTGGTAGATTAGCTTAACAGATCATCCTTAAATTCGTAAATTTCCGGAGGTATGTAGGGCACACACATAAACCAAATTTCGTTAGTCCTGATAGATTTTATGTCACCAAATATTTTCACCACTTGAAAGTTTTATTTTAACTGGTTAGTCTATTTATAATGCGCCGGCTAGCTAGTTCAGGGTGAGCAGATAAATTTAAAAACAAGACACCTGGGGTTAGACGAGATAATGAAGTTTGTAATAAATTTAAATAAATTAATGTTTATAAAAATTATGTCACGAATTTATGTTAAGTTCTTTAGGGCTCATTTGTCTATAGGGTCATAAACATCAGATGTGTGGTTTGGGTAGCGGTGACAATTAGGGAAATTAACAAGCGCCACAATGGCGTGACTTACGGTATCAGCAACAATCGCAATTTCTATCCACAATAATTAAATAAATTATACATATTTCCCTAAAACATTTTCTACACACGTAGCTTTGCACATCTACTTGTGCAATAAATACACACAATCCTATTTACTTTCAATTGTTATATTTATTTAACAAACTATATTGGCTTTAACTTCGAGCGTCCTTCGGTCTTCAAAAAATCCCCAACATTCTTTCCATCGTTGCCAGCCCGTTCAAAAACGTCCATATGGCGCATTCCTATTGGCCCGTACGAATCGTAAGATTTAAGCTTTAAGTCCAAAACAATTACACACAATTACAACAATAACCGAAATATTAAATGTTTTTTTTTTTTTTAAATAAAACTTATCCAAGGAAAAATACGTGTTATTAAATGTTGTAATAAAAAAATAAGTTTTTAAATGTATTGTTGCAAACGACTCGGTCCACAGAGTCATAGAGCGCATTCAAAAAGATAAATGTTTTCTGTTTATAATCAAATAACATGGACACTCGATACTGTTTTGAAATGATTCACAATATTAAATTTAATGTTTGCAAACGTAAATATACACAAACAATCTGGGCCTATGTTTCGGCACAACATTTTCAATAAGTTGATAACTTCGTAGTTGGATGCTCAAAATAAAGCAATATATATTTTTAGTTAACACGTCAGTTATAAAATAAAAAATGGAAACATACTGTGTTTTTCGGTGTTGTCGTTGTGGTGTACATATATCTGTTTATCTTTATCGATGTGTTCGTATATTTGCTAGGTTGTCCAGGTTTACTTTCTGACTGCATTCACTGTTATTGTTGAAACTGTCTCGTCGTTGTTTATATGGCACTCGTCATTGTTAGCCCACTGTGTCCATTTGCGTCATTTTTTTTTTTCATAACTTAATTCCTTCTACGGAATTATCGTGTTGTCTGATATTCAAGTTTGACTGCGTTAGTCTGTGCTGTAATCGTTGTGCTGTCCATAATACCTTTATAGGTTCATCGTTGGGTTTATCTATTTGACATATGCTTATTTAGGCTTGTTTTCGGTGGGTTTATGTTTTTACATGACGAACAGTGCAAGACTGCAATGGCGTATGTCCAAGAAATTGTATTAAATTAAAATTCCCCATTGCCTGAATGGTTTAAAGAACGAAAAAAATAATAATTTAATATTTTTGTTGTGTTTATGGTTTGAGTACTTATACACAAATTATTCCAGAAATTCAAAACATGCTACAGGTCTCGATTAAATTGCACGATACTTCTTAAATTACATTTACGAATGGTTTAAATACAACTGAAATATAAGATGTAATTTTTGTTACTACTTACTAATTTTTAATACTTATCATTATACAAAGGCCATATACATGCGTATGAGTAAAAATACACTCACACTAGAGGCAACTCTGCTGCCATATACATTTCAAGCATAAGCAAACATTTTTTTTTATTTTACTACAAACTCATGAACAGTTAAATTTAATAAAAGGACAAAAACATTAATATTTTCGTACATATGACATTAAAATACAATGTTTAAACATTACAGCTATAATATTTAAGGAATAAATTAAAAGCTTTCACTCAAAAAAATAATTGCATTTCATTATATGAAAATAAGTATTTAAATATATGATCACGGGCGAGTAATATTACTTTGTCATGATATGAAGAAATCTTTTCCTCTCTTGTGGCTCTCGATTAACGGATGCGTGTGAATTTGTTAGAAAAATGTGAAGATTGATTGGTGGTATTGTCGCTTATTCCCGCCTTGATTATTTCTGCTGCTCAAAAACAAGTCATTGTTCGTCCAGTTTCTGGAACGAATTGCCTGGTTTACGTCAGAAAATATCTTTACGTTCCATGCATAATTTTGTGTTCTCAATTTGTGGTTATTAGTTTTTAAATATTCCTTTAACCAATGTTTTAGACGTATCCTCTTGAATATTTTGTCCACAAAAACGTGTTAAGGAAAGTTTTTAACATAGGTAATATTTATAATTTATTAAAACAATTATTTTTATTTTATCTTGCTAAATAGCTTTGCAAGATGTTAAAATTAATACAAATTATAATGGAATAAAAAACTTAATCAACAATTATCATGAAAAAAGTTATTTTAAAAAACGTCTATCTGGCAGTCCTTTAAAAGTGCCGATAGTAGAAAAAATTAAAAAAAAAATCACTTCTTTATTTAAGTCTTCAAAAAGTGATGCTTGTATTTTAATGTTAACTTAAAATTGTTTACAACAACACGCGTACAACTTTAATGGTTAGTAACATAATATTATACAAATCTATTGTTTATTTAAATTATGAATGAAAACATTTTTGATATCTGCTGGCGATAAGTGAATTTACACAATTTTTTTAGTTTTTTTGAAAAACTCCAGAACATTTCTAATATGACTACTACAATATTACAGACTGATATTCATAAATGTTATTTATGCTACAAATGCAGTGAAGATATTGTTAAAATAATTAAAATAATTAAATTCGATACCGCTAAACTAAACTGATTTCGGTATAAAAGGCCGCGACTGTCATGATAATTTTTTTTTTTCAGTAAGAGCGGTGTTTTTTTTATCTCGTAATCAATCGCAAAGATTAAGGAATTTTTTTTATAATATCGTAGAACAATGAATAACCTTGCATGCGCAATTTGTAAGACAATCAAAGTCCAAAATAATCAAAGTGTTGCCAAAGACCTTGTAAATCTATTTAATTAACTCATATCTACTAAAAAAAACCATCACCAAGGCCATTCTTTGACTAAAACTGGAATCAAAACCTTTTAAAATGCACATAGTTCAAATTGAATAATTCGTTGTAGCTAATATCCTCTAATAACATTTTGCCTGAACAAAATCTTTGAAGTATGCATAAAAAATAATAAATAAATCTAAATACTGATAAGTGTGTTAAGTGTAAGTTTTTTATTTATTTGAGGAAAATAAAATCACTTTGCACATAAACACTATTTACATTAATAATAAGTTAATGTATATTTTCGAATTATAGCGATTTTACTTCTTACGTGCTGTTACATTAACAAGTTCAGAAATTTATTATTTGATAAACACTATTTAATGACAAGTTGCAAGACATAATATAACTTTAAAAAAATGCGTGACAGAACTTTATTAATGTCAACAAAAAAATTAAACGAAAATTGGAATGACTAAACTAAAAATTGAAAAATTGTTAGTACTAATTATGGGATTTTTAGAGTGACAGTCAAACAAACGTCCTGTTGTCTAAAATATTTCACTACCCCTTTAATTTTCAAAATATCAACAACCAAATACTTCGTTAATATGTTTGATGTTTGTTTTAAATTTTAATTTTAATATTTATACTTTTTTTCGCTAATGAATAAACTAATGGAAACAAAAATAACGAAGGAAATGAGTTTTCGGGAAAGAAACAGTATAGATTTTGTAAAAAGGAAATTTATGAATAAAATGTATTTCGTTCCTTTTAATAGTTATTAAACTACATATATAAAAAGGGCAAAAATTTATTAGCACAAATGGTGTTCAAATATATTATTTTAAATAGAATCCATGTTAAAAATCCATTGTTTTATAATTAAGGATTTAAACTTTATTCTTTTATTTAGAAGTATTTTATCAATGGAAATGTTTTGTGTGAAGTGACTGATGTGACAAGAAATCTTTACACATCGTATAGAATTTAGAATATCCCTGCACAAAAAAAAAGTATTTTTAAATTTGCTACGATCGGCTGGGGGAAAAATAATAATATTTAAGTAAAAATGTTGGAATAATGTGACTCAATGATAAAGTTATAATTTTGGATAATATTAGACAAAATCACACAGCCTTGCATTGTTTAAGCAGCAACATAGTTTTTTTACACAAATGAAAATTATTAAATATGCAATGCATTCAAAAGTAAGCTCTGCATTTGATACATAAGACGCAAATAAAATATCAACCAAACCCTATTAACCACAGACGTTCTGACCACATGTTATAAAATACTTGAACGCTATCAGCAGACACGCTGACACTACAATCATGATGATAGTGTGGTTTTTATGTACATTGCACATCACTAAAATAATGTCTCGGCGGTGTTGATAACTGTTGCCATACTACCACATAGTTACATTTTTTAAGGTACCACAAAAAAAAATCCCACATATAAAAAAATAAAAAAAGTATAATAATAACGCATTCACTGTTCACAGTATTCTTATTCTGTTTGTAGTTTAAATGTATAAATAGTAATGTAAAATATCAGTTAAATATAAAAAAAATATATAAATTTCATTTGAACAATTTTTGAAGAATATAAACTTTTATAATATATGGCTCAAATTAATGTGATTGCATTTGAGACCCTTAAAAAATTATTTAGTGTAGAATTAACATGTGGAAAACCAATATTTATTTTTTTTTTATTTATTTATTTGTATTTGTGACATGCCCACCGACAGCTGAAACACTTTTATGGTGGGCACGAAACTTAAACTAAATAATTTCTAAAATCCGTTTCAAGGTAGTGGATGTTCTTAATAAATTTTAAAAATGAAGTTGTGGAAGAGCTAATGAAGCTTGGTATCACTGGGTGGCCTGGAGGAAATTATTACGATTATGTTAATGTGTTAGTACTACTAAGAAAATCTTATATATGGTTTATTGTTTTTCTGTCGGAATATCTATAAGGCTGGTAGCGGACATGGAAGGTGCCTCATTATTTGTCAGCTTTATTTAATTGTTATAAATAAATGTGATTGTTCTATTGTTTTTAGGTTACTCTTATTTTTTTCTCAGTATCCTGATTTTCTATTCTTGTATAAGAATACACCTACTAAGATTCAATCCTCAGTGAGATGCTCTATGGCTAGTTAATGTTTTGAGTTTCTTATGTTCAGAGCTACATTTTTGAAGAATTGAACCCCCCCTCTGAAAGTGAGACGTGACAAACAACAAACACAAATTAACTCACTTTCAAGATGTGAAAGCTTTAACTTAAATTTTATTTTAAATTATCAAACATTTTTAGTTGCCCTGTACCAATTTCCTTTATTTAAAGCGGACATTTATTAAGTAAGTTTAGAAAATATCATTGTCATGTTTGTTATCTCATAAATGAAATTTTTCTAAGTTTATTGGCAGTAAACAAATATATTTTTTTAAATGGTTGTTCTTAAACATTAATAAACAGTTTTCGCCGTGCAGTTATTATAACAAAATAGTTTACCTCTAGACGTAGGCTAATAGAAATGTGACTAACTATATATAAATTATATATATATTTTTTAGGTTTTGCAGAGTTAAGTTTAACAATTCATAAATTAGTAGCCAAGACAGTTCTCATTCCAGCCAACCAATTTAATTGATAGAGCTTAGGAGGTTTCAGAAAACTCGAAATTAATAAAAAAAAAATTAAGGGATAATTTGTAATAAAAATTCAGCTTGATAAAAAACACTTGTCAAGAGTGTTTATTGATTATGTTGGTCTTAAATATTCTTGTACAATTTTATAAATAGAAACGGACAGTTTTCTACATGGTATATTAAAATACTGTGGCATATTTAAAAAAGAATAATATGAAAGTAAAATAGACTATTTTAAATGTTTTAAAAAAATTGTTCTAACACGTAACTCGTTTATTCCAAACATTCTCAGGTCAGGTATATTTATTTAAAGTTTTTTTTTCCGTCTCTTGTGAGGGGAAATGATACTGCACCGTGGAACTAGTGCATGTCTTCATAGGAAGTTGTTGGTTGCACCTAGCAAACAAACAACATCGACTTCATTTTCTTCTTAAGGCACCTTCTCGTAACGGAGGATGGCGATCCACGTAGCCAGCTCTGGACGCGATGTTGCAGCATGGAAATCTTCCTCTGACCTGCAGTTGTACCATTTCCGAATGTCCTTCGGCCACGAATATCTCCTCCTACAAAGAAAAGTTGCAAAAGCTCTCGCCTCACACGGTGTGCCCTAGATATTGAGTTTTATTTCGCTTTACCGTCTGCCACATTGATTATGGTGGATAACTTTGCAAATAAGAAAAGAGTGACTTCGTATCATGTCATCCCAGGACGAGAAGAAGGTCAGAGCGACCTTTGCCAGAGGAAGCTAAAAATAGATGTCCCTAGCAAGAAGTGCATTCTGGTAGAAAATAACCGTCACCTCAGTGCAAAACCTTAGTTATGTATAGGTTGATTTAAAAATCAACCATGACTTGATACATAAAATAACTTAATTAAAACTTTCTTGGTTAAAGTTGTAACACCCCTCGTGCCTCAAAATTGAATTATTTGGAATTAATTAAAAAGGAGCCTTGGAAACTTGCTGGATTAAAAAAAAATTAAATAAATTGAATTACCAGAGGCGACACGAGGTGGGGAACAAACAAAATTTAGGAACTTCCTGTAACAAGCAAGGAGGAAGTGGGTGGATCGTTAAAATCAATAAATAAAAACTACACGATTAACTTGATCTATAGTTTCCCTGTTTTATTTGCCCTGATGAATTATCTTGTTTCCATTATTTTACATACAAAAGGTTTTAACAAGTTTCAAAGATTAAAAAAAAAAAAAAAAGAAAACGAAAAGGGGCCGGCCCGCGATTATTTAAAACAATTTACATTCTTAGTTTGCAATATAAACATTTGCATTATGAGTTTCACACCCAAAATTGGATGGATCCGATGATTACATTGATAATTAGTTCTATTCGTTCTACATGTTCTTGAGGAAAACACTGGTCGCTGGTGGGTTGATCATCTGCTTAAGATAGTTCGTAGCTAGTTAAGGGGGAAATGTTGAATTTACATTACCACCCGGGGTCTTCAAACGATCACGTCGGGTAGTAGAAACGTTTCTTCTAATGTGACCCACGTAACAGGAGGGGGGGGGGGGCCACGAGATGGGAGCA
This sequence comes from Bacillus rossius redtenbacheri, assembly GCF_032445375.1. NCBI lineage: Eukaryota > Metazoa > Arthropoda > Insecta > Phasmatodea > Bacillidae > Bacillus > Bacillus rossius. Next base: position 21,806,342 of record NC_086330.1, on the reverse strand, counting down.
ATCAATCTCTCCCCGTCATCGACCCTGTCTGCAACAGTCCAAATCAAAACTGATTAGAACTTGTATACAGGCAGTCTATGGGGCAGAAAATGCCCAAAAAATTTGAGGGGAAAAAAAAAGGGGGGGTCGCGAATTATCACTCACCAAAACAGGGGAGTTGCCCAGCACGCTGCAGTCGTGGAGTCAGCCAGGATCTGGAGCTCGCGAATTGCGCGGCAGGACGCGGATGATTTCTTCATTAGAACATTTAAAAGAGAAAAATTTTGAAGGCAAATAATTAAACTATGCAGACAGACTAATCTACTAGGATTGACTTGAGGGATAGCATCCCTTATACAACGCGACTACATAGTCGTTAGCGGTCGGATGAAGTCTAGCATAGTCTGCCGATTCGCCGATACTCGCTGGAGATCTGTCTGCCGACGCGACGCGAGTTGATCTGTGTGTCGCGGCAAACCGCGTCTCGTAATTAAAAGTGTGCGCCGGCTCTTACAGGTGGAGGGAGGTCTGGGCCGCCGAAAGATTCCGAACTTGCCCGAATGCGGGCGGACAAAAACTTTGCCAGGAGTTTTGAAGTTGGCATCACTGGGCGACAGTAGAGACCTCTGTCGGGGGGGGGGGGGGGTCTGAGTTGAAAACAATCGACTCGCCCCTGGCGTCCATATAACTCAAGGGAGAGCAGGTGCTGCTCTCTGGCGCCCTAGAGGGTAGGCTAGCGGAGAAGTTCGCGACTTGGTCGCTAGGTAGCGCTTGCAATCAGTTTTGGCGCACTCGTTTTGGCGAAGAGACCTTGGGGACGGTCACTGTTGTCCAGGGGGTTACGATCGGTCATTGGTCTTACTTGGAACTGAGAAGGGGGGGGGGGAGGGTAAAAGTGCAACGACGCTGAGAACAAGCGTCCCGTCGTGGCTGCAGAGGAGCGAACATAACACTAATACGTGATGAAAAAGGCCAATCTCAGCTCGTCTCTGAGAACTGGTCGCCTGCAAGCTACAGGCTTGTCTATGCAGTTAGGGTCACGAACAGAAATGATATTACAGGCTTGAGGCGTGACTGAAGGCGGGGGAAATGGTAAGCAGTCTGCCAGTCAGGGATTAGGCCAGCAAAATATCCGATACGCCGATGGGAAAGGGGCTTCAGAGCACTGAGACAAAGTTTAACTCAGAGGAAAACACCAGACTAACAAAATAAAATCACACTATAGTAGAGCAAATAAAATTTCCACACAAAAATTTAAAATCATAATAAAAATTTAAAATATATCGTGTCGAATTTACTAAATAACGGCACAAAGTCTTTAAGGTTTTATAAAAACTTGAGTCTATTTACAATATTGTCCCAGTTCGTTGATCTGTATTAGATTAAACAAACAAAATCAAAATTAAATGAAGGAATTTGGCATCTGGGTTGTAGCCATTTCCTTGGCTGATAATTCACCGATGTTTCGGTCGACTTTGCAGTTGCCATCATCAGGGAGCAGTTACCTACTGAGTAGTTAACAGTAGGTAATGGCACCCTGATGATGGCAACTGCAAAGTCGACCTAAACGTCGGTGAATTATCCGCCAAGGACACAGCTACAACCCAGAAGCCAAGCTACTTCAGACAATGGCTGTGAAAGCCTCCGCACATTATTAAAATTAAATGGTGAGCATTACACACTTGAAACATTATTAGACAACCTTAAATGATTAACTCTTCTTACATACTATATATGTTCAGTATAATTACCCCATCGAAAAAATAAATATAAATCACACTGAAAACAAGTTTGCTCCAAAATAAAATTAAAACATAAAATGTATTGCGCAAAATTTGAGCCCGAGCTCAGCAACAGCTGTGCAGTGGAAAAATAGTGAGCAGCAGTTCTTTTCGGTTCTTCGTCGGCTCGACTTATACGTAGAGACCGGAAAAATTCGTGTATTCATTTCGTGATAGGCTGAAATACAAATAGGTAGTTATACCTCAGTGTTTCCTCTGCTATTGGCTCAAAACTCACCTGGTTGACTTTTGGCCAATGAGAAACTCCCAACCAAAGCTGTATCGAATCACAGCCTGCTGCTACGTTGGGACGTCTCACAAGACAGCAGCCAATGAGTGGGTGACATTTGACCGAGTGTACGTAGAACTATGGAGTTCATCCGAATGGTCATTGAACCCGCGAAATTTTCCGGTCCCTACTCTATACGTACTTAAATGCTGGCTCGACGTCTGCTCGGCGACGAATGAGTAGAGACCTGAAAAATTCGCGGATTCATTTCGTGTTACGCTAAAATTCAAATAAATATACCTTAGTCCTGCTTCTGCCATTGGAGGTCTGAGGACCAATTAGAGACCCTCGCCCATAGAAGTGTCGAATCACAGGCCACCCAGTCGAGACGACTCACAAGTCAGCGGCCAATGAACAGTTGGCATTTTCCCGAGTGTGTAGACGATATTGGAGTCCATCCTGGAGGTCATTGAACCCGCGAATTTTCCCGGTCTCTACGAATGAGCGAAGGGCTGCGAGGCAGAGCAGCGGAGCACGAGGTCCCTGCTGTCCGCAGGTCCATCGTCAGCCTGGTGACCATCAGGGTCGGCAGCTCGACCAGGGCCCATGGCGGCTCCATGCACGACGCCGTGTTCATCATCAGGCACGAGCGGTACAGCGCCAGCCCGACTATCGAGTACGACATCGCCATCGTCAGGGTTAGTCTACGCTCATTGTCACAGCGATTTCCCCATTGTCTTCCTCCACACGAAGCAGAGCAGAATGAAATGCAGAGGGGGAAAGTTTTGCCCAGATCGCGACATTCCACAACCTCAACTGCAGATAATCTGGGGTTAGATTCCCCAGATGGGATGCAGTAGCGCACTGTTCAAAATTATCATAGTAAAATTACGAAGGATACTGTTAACAATATTCGTTGTTTTATACGTTGAACTTTCTTGGGACGTCCCGCAATTTCAAGAATAGTCTTCAGCGCTGAAGACGCCTCCTGGTCCGTGTAACTGACCATTTGTATTCGTTCAAGAAAACTTGGCCCATGTATTCGGCGTATGTAATCGCATGTATTTTTGGACTTTGGTTTACATGTGTTTGAAAATTATTGGTTTTGGACTTGCAGTCAAACCATTTCGTGGACACTTCAAGTATTTTGTGAATTGTTTGAAATTGTTACGTTGAATATTTTAAACTGTCCAAACATGGGCTTTTTTTGAATTTTTTTTTTTTTAGAACCCGCAGCACTATGAAGCAAAAACGGTATTGTCTCCCAAAAAAATCTGTTAATAACGTACGGACCAACGTACGGAGGAATTAACGGATGCGAGTTCTGTGTTTACTTTCTTTCGAACATTGCAAAAAAAAATATTCTCGTGATGGTTACCGAACTGTTGCAGGTGGCCGCCGTGTTCATGTACAACGAGCGCGTGCAGCCGCTCAAGATGGCGACCGCCGCGCCGCAGGCCGGGGCGAGCGCCCTGGTGGCCGGCTGGGGCGCCGCGGCGGAGGGCGGGCAGCCGTCGGCGGAGCTGCGCGAGGCGCGGGTCTCCGTGCTGGGCCGCGCCGCCTGCAACTCCTCGCTGGAGGGGCGCCTGGGCGAGGCCTCGCTGTGCGCCGGGCACCTGGGCGCGGGTTCAGGCCTGGGCGACAGGGACCTGGGCGGCGGGCTGGTCTCCGGCGGCGAGCTGGTCGGCGTGGCCTCCTGGCGCGGGCCCCACCCCTCCTCGCCCGGGGTGTACGCCGACGTGGCCGCGCTGCGCGGGTGGGTGTACGCCAACTGCGGCATCTAGCGGCGCCCGTGCACACACCGTCACGTGGTGCGCTTCAAGAGCGGTCTCTCGCTTCGGAAACATCGACTCCTCCCTCTTTCAATACATCAGCAAACTCGCTTTACCCTACCAAAACCCAAAGATTTAAGTTATCGGCTTTTAATCCTGATTTTTCGATCAAACCACACTGATTTACAGCAGTTTTTAAATATATTTATTTATTATAGCGTGTAAAAAGGTTTGTAAGGTGGCAACGACTTAACTTCGATACCCGCTACAAAGAGATATTTTAATAGGGCCTATATATGTAATTCCAGTGACCTGGTGTTTGTTTCCAGTGAACTCTTCACCAAGTCAACCGATTTCGACGAATATTGGCATTTATGTGTAATTTTTTTCCAACTTGAGAGATAGGATTGTTTTTACTTCGATTAATGGTCTTAATAATTTATAATTAACAATAAATAACCGATCGCCATGGGTAAATAAAAAAATCATTGATCATAAACATACAAACAGTAATTGTGTGACATTTCTCTATGTCCAACACACTTTCATAAAGCGCTATCCAGTTTGCTTTAACTCGCAGACAATAAAGCTCCGTGTGTTAAGCCCGGGCAACGCCGGGTACATCAGCTAGTTATTTGATAAAAATTCGATGTTTGGTTGGCCGGTACGCGGTTTGTTTCTTCTCAGGTTTCAGTGGTTTCTACTGGATGATTCCAAGTGAAGGATCTTGTCCCACGGGAAGCTAGCCACCACCGACCAGCCCCTCGAGATACTCTGTCTGCGTCATGTTCGCGCTCCGGGTGTGGACGACATACGTGGACAGGCTTGGCTGCCGCATGTGAACCATTTTAAACCTTTTTTCTTTTAGAGATATAACCCAGCTGTTTTTTTGGCCGTTTTTGATGAACCGTGGGCGTACAGATGTTCAGTAACAGTATTTTTAATAACCCGGTTGCGGATAGCACTTATTTTTAACACAATCCAATAATAAAACAAACCATGACAACTAATGACATAGCATGTCTAATTCTAAGAAACAGTAAAAAAAAATTACCGTGAAATAACAGGTCCTATTAAATCATTAAGTATAGGTATTATTTTCAGACAAATTTCACAGAACAAAAAAAAATTCTGACGCATTTTGAATGTAAGCTACATCAGTCAATAAATTTTTAACAATTTTTAATGTACACAATAAAAATAAAAATGTTTAAAAGAGTTATATTTATGAAATGAATTAAAAAAATTCTATACTACTTGAAAAGGTCAGGTAGTATAAAATTTGCAATGTTTTGAAAATATTATGGTTATTTTCTATAGTGAATTCTTTAAAACAATGTGTGCTGTATAAGAATTTATTGGAAACCCAGTTGCCCAACCGCGTCCGTTTATAACTGCTAGTAAAATTTAATTTTTAACATTTTACTAAACACTGCAAAGAAACATGCAAAACTAATGTAGTACCTAGGATATGAATAAAAAGTACTATAGTACGGTACTTCATCAGTACATATTTCGCAGAAATCATAATATAATATTATACAGTCTTGCCTTTTGTGTCCTAAAAATGTTCGCATACTTATTTCTAGATATTTGTAATAATATTGCAATGATTTTGCTTTTCATTTTACAATATGAACTTAAATGTGAACCAACTTAGAAATAATATCTATTTACTGCAATTTACAATACTGGACAAAGGTAGGAAGGATATGTTTCAATATTTTAATAGAATTTAATTATTGAAATTAATACATTTTTGAATAAACCATATTTCTTTTTATTAACAGCATATTTCTTGACTTTCATGATTCTATATCACCACTGTTTTAAATAAGTATTTTATCAGGTAAGTAATTATATATGCCTTTTTTAATTTGCAGTAAAGTCTAACCCAATAAACGTAAATTTCTTGCAATAGTTCTGTGGGAGAAATGGAAACTTTATGTCATAAAATATTAAAGATATAGGTATAATAAAATACACGGGAGCCAATATTAGGACTTATAAATTTAAAGTTAACGCCGAGTCCAGTTGATGGCAACAAAGAACATCCTTCAAGAAAACTGGAGTTCTGAACAGCGATGAAGATACTGCGTTAATGATTTAAACAAATAAACCAACATAATTTTTATAAGCCGTTTTATAGGGATAGGACTTGAAAAATACAATAAATTTGTAATGTAGAAAGAAGATTACAACATAGCCTGTGGTTGGCTGAGTATACATTCTTTAAAGTATCCATAATTTTACATTTTTGATATCCGATTTGTCCTTTTCGACCAAAAACTCGAAATCAATTTTATAGTATTCATCTAGTTTAAAATACGCATATGATGGAAGTTTTTAAGCAATTTCTTTTAGTTTCATCATATATTTTTCATTATTTGAAAAACAAGGTGAGGCATGAATGTGTTGAGATCATGTCTAAAAATATTAAGATAAGCAGATGCTTAGCTAACTATCACGAAACAAATCAGTCAGCACATAAACACCATTTCAATTGTCTCATTGATTAATATAACATGGTCGTATACTTATCGTCTTGTGTGACATAATTCACAATTAATCACGTCATCTTCAAAATTATTTCTATATAAATATGACAGTTTACACTGACGATTACATTTCAGCACCATGCTTCGCATTTTGGTCGTCTGTTCTCTACTGGTCTCCGTTTACGGTAAGTTTTACATTTTTGTTATGTCTGAAGAAAAATTATTTTTCTACATTAATTGAATAAATAATAAATATAAATGACAAAATTGATTTTTGAAAAGAAAAAAAGATCGCCTCGTGTTTGTTTAGTTTTGACAAGAAATTTGCTTTAAACACACGACAAAATAAGTTTATATTTTAAGTCACTTAAGCTATCGTTGGAAAACGTTACTTTTTATTATTTGTGAAAAATATGGCTAGTAAAAATTGTTATTAATAATTTCCTATAAAAGTTGCAGTAATAAACATTTAGACCTATTTAAGAAAACCTTTCTTGTGACCAACCAAACAGATGGCGAAAAACAATGATAATATATTTCAGAAATATAAACATAAAGACATTTTCATAGAACAAATTTAGTGAATTGATAAACATAATTTAGTTGAACCGAAATTGTACATATATTTATTAATAATTACTTATTATACAAATTATAATTTTACTTGCATTGTATTTTTTACTTTGGTTGTGTGTTATTTTGATAATTAACGCAAGAAGATACTTGAACAGCAATCATTTTTTACAAACTACTCTTACCATAAAATGATTTCCAAATTAACGTGATTAAAATATATCACCTAGTACAAAGTCAAGGACAGAAGAGTTGTAATTTAAGCTTTAAGAGATTTACATGCAATATGGTTTCAGTGATTAATTTTTGTCATTGACTTTCATTGTTTTGACGTAGAGGACAATAAATACCACAGTCTTATCCTGAATATAATAAGAAAAAAATTTCAGTTTGCAAATTTCTTCATCCAAACAGGGTCTGAACTTGGAAACATTTATTTGCTGGTCTGGTTTATGTTTCTGACGAAGTAACAAATGGTATAATTAACATAAGCATATGAGTGCTATTTTTTCAGTTTTTTATAGCTTTATCTCAATATTTTGTAATCATAACACATAAAAAAAATGTTGAAATAAGGCGAAAAATAGTTATAAGGTAAACAAAATAATTACTAGCTTGTAAACTTTGCTGTCTATAAGAAATAGTTAATGATAATAAAATGTTATAAAAACATTTGAAATACGTTTGTATTTTAAAGAACACTACCTAATAACTCACAGCTTCACTCACGCAATTTCAGGGTGGCATATTGCTGATATTTTACCATTGTAGAAAAAAGGATGTGATTTTTTACAGACATTTTTACTTAAGATATGGCCCCAATAAATCGCCAGGTGTATAAACGATTTAATTATTGAGGAAATATTTTAAGAATGATATTTATTAACGATGTTATGCGTAAGCCTTTTTTAAATTTAAGTATAGATTAAGTATCTTTCTAATTTTATAACATACTTTTGCCCACGAATTCGTCAGCTTGGACTTCAGGATTGGATCCAGGGGGAAATGAATAAAGAGAAAAAATTGATTATAAAAAAATCGAAGTCTTGGATTTGTACTGCAGTTTTACGCTTAATTGACACGGCACAGTCACAGAATTTAAATTGTTTCTATAGAGCATCCCACTCTTAGACTGCAGTGTGGAAGTAAATGGGCGCATTCTCTCTCTCTCTAACACACGCCGATTGCCGTTAGCGCTGTCCTTGTTTCTTCGTGCGTTGTTGCCACATATCAAACGAAATTAAAATTTTAATTTTTGGACCAAGCTTTTTTTTATATTGTTTAGCATCGCAATACGCATCAGGCAATGCTTATTTTGAATACTTAACAATATTTTAAGTGTCCTAAAAAATTAAAAAACATAACTTATTCACTGCGAACTGTTTTGAAGTATTCCGAGATGTTTCACGTAAAATAAAAATAACCTACATGTGTATTTCATTCAGATTTTTTTAATTAATAAATTAATGCCTTAGGACGCCACCGAACAAATGTTAAGACAAAAACTGTACAGGTTTCACTTAAATATATTTTTTAATATATTGAAATGCATTTTCTCACAAACTGACACATCAAAAAGTTGACCAGCGGAAAACCTTTTTTCTATTAAAGATAGATGGGGGACGAAAGCGTGAAACATGTTCACAATGAATTTAATTAGTTTTTAAAAGCAGCTCCATCTCAATTTATTCTATAGTTTCCGTGAAAATAGCTTTTAAAAACGTGTCTTATCAGTACAAGAGCGCGCTGCAATAGAGGTTTCTCTCACAAGCTGCCGTCGTAAGAGGAAACAGGGTCGTGTGTTTAGATAAGTGGGGCTCTGTCCTGCAAGCAATTTCGAATACATGGCTTCCTTAGTCAACCATGTATTTCCTTAGACACGCATTTCTGAAAACCAGCCTGCCAGTTAGTATCGCGTCTCGCGACGAAGCAACGCGTTGTGTCCGGTGACTCGTTACAGTTATAATTTTGACAAATTATGTATTAACATACGTGATATTATTTTCTACATTTATTTTTATTACGTACATAAAAAATATGGAAGATAGAACACCGAAAAGAAATTATATCGGTAGGCTACGCGGGAGGGAGCGCAAGATTGTGTTGAATGTATTTGAGTATTTTTAAAAAAATATGAGTGTGTGCAATGCAATTAAGGAAGCTTACCATTCTTCTGGTCAGCTCTGTGCTACTCTTATGGAAGGGGTATCAACATTGGTCAGCGGTAGCGAAAGTGATTAAATGGTATAAAAACGCAGGAAGATTTTGATGATTATATTTATTTACATTAGAACAAAAAGGGATTTTTATATCCTTAAACCCATATTTTTTTCTTCCCCTTGCAGTAATGGTTGCTACAAAAATATTTTAATCGAATCTTGAACATAATGTAAAATGTATTAAATAAATACGAAGGAATTTATTAGCGATCATGGTACAAAATTTTGAATTATTTTTCTATCCTTCTCAACACCAAGCATCTTATCAAACATTGTTTTAGACAAAGTTTTGGAAAATAATTATATTAACAAACCAATTAAACAGATTTCATAAGGTGTCTACTAAGGCAATTACGTTTTTTTTTGTCCGGTGAAAATATTTTTCGAACCCATGCAGTTATGGCTGGTAGTATAAAAAATTTATTTAGAAAACATTTTTTGGCATTATGTACTCCGAGTTATCATACGTTAACACGGATGCGATATTATTCATATTATGGGAGTTGTTGCGATTTTTCCGGTTTTTAAAAAAATCTTCCCCATTTCGACCCAATTGTTCGGATTTTTCCCATAACTTACTCGACCAAGAATTTCCATTACCGTATTTTATTTATCATTTTGGACATGACTTTTCAAAAAATATGGCATTTATCGGGCCCATGAAAATGTGATATATATATATGCGATTTTTAGAATATAAAAGAAAACTATAAGAAATTTTCGTCTACAATAGGTAGTTTTTATTTGAAATTTACATAAAAGTGGCATTATTACAAATTTATGTGTGTAATAGTATAAAATATTATAAATTACGATATGATTTCTTAAAATGCTTCTTGTTCGATCCGAATTACAAAGATGCATATCTCCTGAAATTCGTAAAGTGTTAGAGATTTGGCAACAGCGCGCGCCATAAGCCGTGTACTGCAATCTTAGAGTGGGACGGGATATAACTCTTAATTTAATGCAATATATTTCGATACCCGCCATTATATAATTTCTTATTATGTTCCGTCAATATGTATTAGTTTGGGGGCACTCATACTGTTGAACAACCAACATAGAGCTGAACATGCGAGAAGCATAGAGTGCCTAATTGAATTCCTGCCACTTTCAATATTTGACCTTGGGACTTTTGTGATTTTAAATCCTTATTTTAGCAGGAATTGCAGCTTCTTAATTGAAACAAGCATTTGAGAAACAACATAAGTCACAAACAACAGATTTTACAGAAAGTGAATAAAATGTAATAGTCAATGGCATGAGGCAAAATATGTATATGTGATAATATGGATATATTACAACGTTAATTTACTTCTCTTTAATGTAAAAAAGAAATACATTGTATTTACAACCCCCCCAAAAACTATATTTAAAAATGCTGGACTTATGTTGTTTCTCAATTTCTTACATAAACTCAAAATATATTGTTCTGAAACGTGCTATTTTTGCTTTAAGGTAGTCATAATATTCCACAAAACATAATATTTATTTGCGTACACAAAGTAATACTATAAATTTGCTTAGAACATAAAAAAATACCAATAATTATATGAATATAAATGCATTCAGTCCCTAATGCACTAATCTTGCTGATATGAGAAAGTCTATACGATGTAGGTTTTTAGATCTACCTTTGTATATGCGGCCTACACCAACTTTAACATTGAGAGATCACTTTTTAATACAAATAAGTATGCACACGTCCCTCTTCAAAATGAACTATTTGCTGATGATGTGCTGTAATCTCTACATTGATGTGATTAATCATCAGGCTGGTTTTGCGTTACTTCAGTTACACATGTTGGCCACAAGAATAATTCATTATAGAATGACTGGCAATCTTCTGTGTGTGGCAAGTAGTTTTGCAACTTGCGGAGGTCATCTATTTTGTTCTGGTTGATAGGGATGCAACCTGCAGGATACACCATGTTTTTTGGAAGAACAAGGTCCGCAAGTGTGCAATTGAGAACCCTAAAATGGTGCTTGACAAGGGAATAAATAAATGGTCGTGCCACAACAAGTCCAGCATTGTCACTTCCATAACTGAAGTGCATGAAATGATGCTTTGAAGCTTGTTTTCTGGTCTCTAGGCACAGATTTTCCATAGGACTCTTGTGACAGCACATTCCTCTTAAAATACTTGGGCCACCATTGCTTGAAGTCGAGAATGCTGATGGAATCTGCTATTACAACCGTGAAGGATCTCTTGCAGGATGAAGTTACAATTATCTCAACATACTCCTTGATGGTGTACACTCTGTCGTACTTCTTGATTTTTCTCTTGAGTACTGAGAAATCCCTATCGCAGGGCAGGAAAGAGTGTCCTCTTATTGGGAAGTAATGTTCGATATGTCTAAAACGTTTAAGAGAAGTCAAAGCAGACAACATTCTGATGAATGTATGGTTCTTATTTTGTGCGCTGCACCCATCAGAAAATATGTACAACTCTTTGACTCCCTTCAATGACGTATTCAAGAACTCCAAAACAAATGAACATACCTCATTAGGCCCCTTTGTTCCAATTCCCTCATGGTACACAAAGAAAGTTGCATTGCCATCTTTGAGATTATGTATGCAGAAAACACTGATGGTTAACTGTCTAAGGTAAAACACCTCCTGGACTGGAATGCAAGGCAACTGTAAATTCTGCATGAAATCTATGCAAATGGCTCCCAAATCACCCGTTTTATCAGCTTTGATTATCTCGCTGATTTTCTTTATTTTCGCTGAAAATTTCTTAGCCCGACGCAAATGCACACATTTTTCTGCTTCAGCTACTTTCTTTGCTTTTTGGTTTAAAAAGGGGCTTTTAAGTTTTATATCCAACTCCTCACAAGTCGCACATGTATCTACCTGGGGTTGTCCAAACGACAGAGAAAAATGCTCTCTGAAAACTTTCAGATAGAAGCGATAGTTTGCAGCTGACATTTCAGGGTACTTCTCTTGGAAGAGCGAGTACATGATCTTGACGTCTAGCTTCTCGCTTAAGTAGTGGTATTCTTTGCTACTGTAGTGTGATATTTTAACTGGAAAAGAGGATATATGCTGCTTAATAGCCTCTATTACCAACCCTGATTTGGTATTACCTGGGATTGATTTCCCACGCATATCATGTGGACTTTTACCTTCAGAGAGCAACTTACAGAGTCTACGAACACGTTCCTCCGAGATAGCATGTATGTTACAAAAAGCTGTTTTACATACTTGATGTTTTCCTGAACTCTTTGATATCTCATATACATATGTACATCCTCTTGATGGTTTTGAAGAAGCTTCATTTGAAATGCGACGTCTACGTCGCATCACCTTTTTCGTGGAAATAAGACACTGGAGGTAACAATCCTGTTCATTTTTGGTATCTAAACTTGTAAATTTGTTAAAGATTTCTTCTTGTTGTGGTGAAGATACAACCGAGAAACATTTTCGTCTGCATCTGCAACACAGAGAATAATGACAGCATAATTTTTCTGCAATTATTCCTTGTGCACTAACAACTTGTCAGGTAAATTCATTGTGCATTAAAATATTGTTAGAAGTACTTATGTGCATTATGTTGTCTCACAAAAATGTAATAAAACTCTACAAACGTACACAAATCTTATATCGATAAAACTTGATAAAAAATTAAACAAAATATGCAAAACATCTATGAATATCTAAACGTTTTTTATGCAACTGAATTGAACAGAATTTCATTTAACCAAACATTACATATTTTTTCAGGAATGTTTAGAAATAAGTGTAAAACATGGTATGCTTATGGATTCAAAATGCATATAGTTAACTTACTTGCAATTTTCACCCTGTTTTTTGCAGGGATTTATTTTCTACTCCAACTAGTATATGCTTCACACTTTACACGTGCTCTTTTTATCTGTTCAGACTTATATCTAAATGTATTTCGACACCCTTTCTTGCGCTTTTTACTGTCAGTCACACATTCATTGTCACTGGAAGGTTCCATATCATAAGCACAACAACAAACACATCAAACTGTTTCTTTGTCTATGGTGTTGAAACTACATTACTACAGTACCATAGACAAATAATATTTCACCATGCATCAGTGCTATCTGGTGAGAATAGCTTTGAGGCCAGCCAAGAACTGCCTTATTGGATTTTATAATTTTTCATCACAGCTTCTGTTCTGTGTATAGAATGTTTCGTTACGACATTACATAAATTAGAGTTTACCAAATTTCATAAGATGATTATAGTTTTTATATATTTATTATTTTTAATGTGGCAGCTCTGTTCTAAAATATATAAAAATGCAATATTTAATAGGGACTGTTCCTGAAATAATAATAACAGCAGCAGCAGCAGATCAACACTGGATTTATAAAATGCACTATGTTATGACTTGTACAGTAGAACCTCGCATATCCGACCATGACGGGACCAGGCCATGGTCGGAACGGCCAAAAGGTCAGATATCGGGAGGAGCAAAAAAAGCGACTTTCTCAGATAGAAAAACAGCTGTATCGTACTGTAATACAACTTTATTGTAAAGTATGTACTTATAAAAATGTTGCTGTATATATTTCAAACATTTACTGTTTTTAAATTAAATGAGATCAATAAAATCTAAGCATACCTTATTTAAAGAATTAAGTAATGGACTTTTGTTTTAATTTTGTCAATCTTGACTTTGCAGAAGTGTCCCTCCACTTTTTTGCCCACAATACGTCCATTGGGTTTGCATTTGGATGTTGCTCAATGTATTTCAGCGCAACTTCGAAGGCGTCCTTAGCAGCAGAATGACTCACTACGTTGTCACCGGTGGTTTCGTCTTTATCCGAGTCGATATCTTCTTCCACGGCTTTGTTCTGCACAACAGCGATAATTTCGTCGTCATTTAGTTCTTCATTGGTGTCTTCCGAAACATCAGCTTCAACAAACCACTCTTCTACATCATTCATCTGGAGATCATGCTGAAACACTTTTAAATTTTGTAATACTTCTGTGTTGTCTGTCTCAACTTGTGCTTCTGTCTCAGGTTCTTCTTGTTTCAATGATGGCCAAATCTTTTTCCAAGCCTTCTGAAGGGTAGTTTGATTAATTTCGTCCCAGGCTGCAGCAACGGTGTAGATTGCGTCTTTTATGTTGAAACTTTTCATCGCCTCAAAAAGGTTACCTCCTTCTTCTGTTTTGTCCAGCAGAGAGCCGACATATTTTCTTCTGTATCTTCTCTTTAACAACTCGATGACGCCCTGATCCATAGGTTGTATTAAAGGTGTAACATGGGGCGGTAAAAATAAAGCCTTGATGTTTCCTTTATTTAATTCACATTCAGAGGGGTGACTAGGAGCGTTATCTAACAGCAAAACAGCACGAGCAGGTAAGTTTTTAGACTTTACATGTTTTTTTACTGCGGGGACAAATTCGCCAAAAAACCACTCCTTAAATAAATCGCCATCCATCCAAGCAGATGAATGATTCCGATAGAAAACTGGAAGTATTGCCATGTTTAGATTTTTGAATGCTCTTGGTTTCTTAGATTTTCCTATGACGAACAGCGGCATTTTGTGGCTTCCCGTGGCATTGCTACAAGTTGCAATTGTGAGCCTGTCTTTAGCCAGCTTTGTTCCTAACACAGGTTCATTTTTAGCAGCTAGAGTGGTTTTTGGAAGCATTTTGTAATTTAGGCCTGTTTCATCTACATTGTACACTTGTTCGGGTACAAGTTTCTGTTCTGTGACCAACTTCTCAAATGTTGCTACAAATTCTGTAGCAGCATTATCATCAGCTGAGAGTTTTTCCCCCGCAATAATAAGATGTCGTATGCCATGACGCAACTTCCATTTATGTAGCCACCCTTCGCTAGCGCTAAATTTTTCTAGATCACCTCCCAGCTTTTCATGCAATTTTATGGCTTTTTCCTTTACGATGGGGCCTGACAATGGTATTCCCTTGCGCCTTTCCTGACAAAACCAAACCCATAATGCTTCATCGACAAGTTCAAGTTTTGGTTTTTTCAAAATTTTTCTACTTTTTAAGGCATCTTCTGTCTCAACTGTTGTTGAGTACGTTTCCAGATCTTTACGGGTTTTTTTTCCAATCTTTTATCGTAGTCACCCCTACACCCAACTCAGAAGCTAATTTAATAACAGACTCTCCATGGTCCAATCGTTGTAAAATCTCAAGTTTTTGTTGCAGAGAAACACAAACACGTTTACGTTTTTGAGTTGCCATTGTCACACACGTAAAGCACTACGTATTGCACACTTTAAATTCTGTAGTCGTGAATAAATAATGGGGAAAAACACAAACAGTATTGACGTTAACAAACACAGAACTGTACAAGATTATAGTCAGAGCACATTACACATCAAGATTCACGACTGAACTGACAGTTTTTGATACGAAAACAAAGCATATCGTAGATGAGTCACTCCTTCAAGCCTAACAGGCTCACCAACCGGAAGCGCGTGTGAATCACCGACAGTCGGACACTAGGTCGGATATCGGGAGGAGTCGGTTGTGGGAAGGTTCTACTGTAGTTCCAAAAATGAAGTTACAAAATGCACATTTCGTTCATAGTAAAGTTATATCCTATGGCTTATCGTTACAAATCGAGTTACAAAATACACATTAATTGCTGGTTATAGTGATAAATGTAACAATTGGCGAGGCATGTCCGGCCTTAACACACTAAATATATGGCTATACAGGAATCAAGCAAATTGGTGCTTTGTGGTGTTTGAGCGGGGTATTTGAGAAACAACATAAGTCCTGGACTTGTGTTTTTTCTCAAATACATAGCAATTAGAGAAGGCTATATCTATGCAATGATTGTGTGGACCTTCGTGGTTATTTGCCAGCATGTACAACTACCCTCCAACAAACTGTTGCAATGGAAAATTATTGAGAATTATTGGGAAACGAGGTATTTAACACACTCTATTCTTTAAGCTATTCCGGTGAGGATATGTTTCTCTCCAGCTCTGTGATGCTCAGTCTGGCAACGATGCCACAATCTCGGTGCAACCATGTTAGGCGTCAACACAAGCGGGATGCCAACCTTCAGCTCCAGTTTGTGGGAAGGCAGGTGACAACTAGGCAAGACGTGATGGACGCACCAAATGAGAGCGCGTTTTATATTCACGGCAAGACCATCTATTGGGGAAATTCTAATCTAAACTGTTTTTAGCGCCGTTAGTCCGCTAGCCGCCGCGAGCTCCACTAAGAGGACGTGTCTCGCCAAGGAGAACGATAGGCAGTTGTCAGGCCGTATGAAGGACTTAGAGAAATGACACAACTTACTGTGTGTATGCCCATGACTCACCTATGATTTTTCTATTATAAAACTAAAATTACGTCTTTTCACTTATTTTTGGATTGGAATTTCATAATAATATGAAGCCAACATTTTATTCCAGGAGATGAGCTAGCTGTGTGTAATATTTAATTAAATGTGGTTTTATTGTTACATATCAGGTTCCCGTCTTCGTAGCGAGATAAAATATTTACTATTTTTTAAGACTAGCCATACAATTTTAAACACAAAATGTTTAATCAAAATCGGTTTAAAAGTTTTTGCGTAATGCTAGAACAAACATAAAAACACACTTCTGTTTCAGTTTTATAATAGCGTAGATGGGTAATAAGGATAACATCTTACGTGCGGAAAAACCGGTTCTTCATAAAGGATAACCCGATTAATAAAATAAAGTTTTATTTATTGTTAACATTTACATTATTGATTCAATTAAAACACTTAAAATGTCTGCCAGCAAATGAATAACATCTTCGTTCAGACCACATTTCACTCTCGCCACTGGAGCTCGGCTCGACAGTGGCTCTCCCTACCTCTCGTCTCTTAACACTAACCTTGGGCCGATATTCTGCCTCGAAAATTCACTCGTCCACGCCGCAAAGCAGTCCCCGGTACACTGGCGTGAGCACACGAAGCCCGTCGCTTGTCGTCGCACCACTTTGACGCG
Organism: Bacillus rossius redtenbacheri; assembly: GCF_032445375.1. NCBI lineage: Eukaryota > Metazoa > Arthropoda > Insecta > Phasmatodea > Bacillidae > Bacillus > Bacillus rossius. Next base: position 21,789,342 of record NC_086330.1, on the reverse strand, counting down.
TCGCTGTCATCAGGGTCGACACGATGCCCGAAGCTCCCAGAACAGTGGCATCCTGGGTCACGCCACTCCACGCGGTGGCTTCCGGGTGCCCGCAGAACCTTCCAGTAGGACGGCTCAGGGTCGATGACAAAGTGACGTGGAAGGAGGATACAGGGGGAAGGAGGGCAGCGAGGTCCGGCCGCTAATCCCCAGAGGAATTTGCCGCTCGTAACTCAGCCCTCCCCCCCCCCCCCCGGGCCAAGCGAGTCAGCTGGCCCGCTAGCCGGCCCTCTGGCATGCCTCGCAGCCCCGCCTCGTGTATCTCCGTAACAATATAATACATATTTTCAAGAAGATAAAGTAAATATATAAAAAAATACCTGATCACACAGTGAACCAACCTAACATGCCAATTTATAACTTTTTAAAATAAAATAATCAAAATAAAAAAAGAATCTCATGATATTATAGGAAATATATTTCATTTATGTAATAAAAATTATTATTAAAAAAAGGCAAATTTTTTAAATAATTTATTTTTTATTTGGTTCCCCAGGAGCAAATCTTAAAGACGAGTACCAGCTCGATGGGCGTATCATAGGAGGACATCCAATTGCTATTTCCAACGCTCCCTACCAGGTAAGCTTGCTTAATATATATAATTAAAATATAATGCAATGTTTTAAGTTTCCGTGTACCTAAAGTTTTAGATGTTAATATTAAATTGATTATGTCCAAAAAACTGGATTGCAAAACTACTATAATTTATTATTATTTAATGTATTCCTATCTTAAGTTTTTCAATGGATTTTTTTGAATCATTTATCTCATTTAGATAATAATAAATGCATAAATATATTCTTAACGTTTTCAAAACCGGTACTCAATTAGTACGAGACAAAAGTAAATATGCAAATTATTTAAAAAAACTTTAAACATTTTTATGCATAGAATATAATTATTGTTTATTTTTCAATATAACTACAAACATAATATATATAAGGTCCAAAAATCATTGTAAAAATTCTGCATTTTACATAACTGTTCAATTTCATGCTTTACTTTATTCACTTGCATTTGTTTCATATAACTTTAACCCCTAAAGTTTCCATTTTTTTTTGTTTTTTAACATCACATATTTTCAAATATTCAGCTAATATGGACACATATAATGACACTCCATTAAATGGTGGTATATAAATTTATCTGTTATATCATTTTATAGGCGGCCTATGAACTGAGCGGACGGCAGAAGTGTGGAGCCAGTGTTATCAGCAACAACTACGCACTAACGGCTGCTCATTGCAGCATTAGGTAAGGAAAAGCTTCCAAAACATAAAAACTTATTGACAAACCTTATAAAGAGGGACTGAAACGTTTTGCGAATTCATTTAAAAACAGTAAAAAAATCTCGCGCGTAGTAACTCAGTATGTACACGTGATAGAAATGAAACTTATTTGGCAAATTTAAACCTGGACTCGTAAGAATATCGTCAGGAGTAAAACGGCAGAGACAGAGAAAGAGAGAAATTAAACAATTCAAAAAAAAAAAAAACTGTCAGTGTTACTGTTTCTTCCAAGAAGTATCCCATTTGGAACACGCCAAATCTCTGAACGAAAAATAAAATTCATAACAGGTAGCGCTATCTATGAGGGAAATAAAAGGGACTGTCTCAACAACGCTGTCTACGCTGCTGGTTGAACAAGGATGAACGCGAGCGTGCTGGTAGCAAATATGAAATTCCAGTTATTCACAGTTGATTGCAGGGCCGCAACTAGAGTCTCTCGCACCCGGGGCATGAATAGATTCATGCGCCCCCCCCCCCCCTCTTTTTTTGCACATACCACACCAATAAAGCGGGGGGTCCGGGGGCCCTCCCACGGAAAAATGGTGCTATTTAAGCATTTTCCATACCTACATGTAACAGTTTCTGTGCTACTGTAACTTCCATGCATGAACCCACTATGTCCATAAAGTAGTCCGTATAATCACTAGACTTGATCATTAAATATTTTGAGACGTTGTATTGTAAATCAGATTAGACATTCCTGGCATGCAAGTTAAAAAACGTTTTACGTTACCAGTTGTAGTAGGAATTACAATGAAAGCGATTTCGGCGCCCCCACAGCTTTGCGCCCGGGGCGTATGCCCCGCTTGCCCCCCTCCCCCCGCACCAACCCCCTAGTTGCGGCCCTGGTTGATTGTATAGGATAGATATATATTTATTTTCTGAAACAATGAAACAAACATTTTGTCTTATTCTTTCGTTCATTTATCGTTCCATTTTTTTTTTTTTGGGCGGGGGACCTATCGTCGTACAAAGAGGAGAACGAAAACGAGCCCAGCAACGTATATAGTATATTGCTCTCTCTCATTATATCTCTTTGGTCAAGTACCTATTCTCTGTTCTTTTTTTCATTAGAAACGTTTCACAACAATGTTTAACGAGAAAACGTTGTATTAAAATTCGGCCTTGAAATTTTACTTACATCGCGCCCAAAACGTTTCACTTCAAAAACTCCAAAATATGGGACGAAATTATGGCTTTCACGTTTGTACTAAAGATAATTTGAAACACGCAAATAATTGAGAGCCAATAGGGCACCACTGGAAACAGCGCTGGGAATAGTATGGACGAACTGTTCGCTACACAGCCGATTTTAATATGGCTCATGGTGAGGGCAATGAACATTTGCAAAAAACGGCTGTGTCTCAACTCTAAACAACGCTTCTATGTTTTGCCTATAGGTCACTTGATCCAAACAATTACATTGTTTTACCATGGGAGTCCAAAACCATCAAATTTTCCAAACCCAAATAAAATGAACATTAATATCTTTACGAAAAAATTTTAATCATGTCGAAGTTTTAATTATTTTAAAAAATGGTTTATTTCCCAGTGAAATGAATCTTCTAATACTGTTACTGCTATGCCATTATTCGTGAAAGTTTTATTTTAATTTCATGTAACAATTTTAAATAAATCAATAAGATTTCGTTTATAATTAAAATATGTATATTTCCACAACCTCTGTACACATAGTAACGTCCTACGTATAGTTATTAAGTAAATAATAATAAATGTTTTTTATTATTCTTAACTTTATATAGTCCTGTATTTTTATTACTTTATAGATATTAACAGACGGATTAAAATGGTTACTATTTTATTTTAAGTTAAATAACCATTTTTATTGCATTTAAAACTGTAGTATACTAAATAACCATTCTGGTGTATATCACAACATTCATCAACCACAATCATAAACTTAATGTTAATTTTCCTGCATGGTGGAACATGATTAGTAACCCAAATCCTTAAAACTCTGATTATTCTGAACAGTAGGCCTTCTAAACCATCTGGTTGACACGTCGTGTAAAAGAGCCAGGGTATTAACAGAGTTGGAAGAAAATTCACAATTAATTCAGCACGTAAGATTTAACCTCTAACAAAGTAAAAAAAAAAAAAACTTCTATAAGAGCCCCGACTATCTTAGCACTATCTTGGCGCCTGTTAACTAAAATCATTTAAGAATTCGCTGCTTACGAATGAGTATGTTCTGTTTCTTTATTAGATTTAAATTGTAATTGTAGGTGAGTGGAAACAGTTTTGAGAATAATGTTCGTGCACGAAACACCCGGTGCAGATTCTTGAAAGCACTCGAGGGATTTTCTTAATAAGTTTATATTTATATATCTCCATAATTCTGTGTTACGGTTACAACTGGTATCCGATATGACATGAGTAGGCTTTTGGACATGCGCCATTGCTAAGCACATGCATGTCTGTAGAAGAAAACGACAAAAAACCCAAAAAACAAAAACACAAATTAAGCAAAAAATTTCTGTTGTCAACAGGATATAAACACCACATAATACTCCATAACAGGAATATGGTCAACAAACAAAGAAAAACAAATAAAATGGACTAACAGAATGAAAAAAAAACCACAAATGATGACAGCGCAAAGATATTGAACCGAAAAAAATTCCGCACAACTGTTGAAACAAGACAAAAACACGACAAAACGAAAAGACGAAACAAACACAATAGCTTACATCAAGTCATGCACTCCCATTGCACAAATCTTTCAAAGATGGTATTCGATAGCTACCACATGCACTACGAGAAGAGAAGACCGCGCCATTTCAGAGGCGACACCGCGCTATAAGCCCCAGCGAGCGTCACTCTTACCCTCCCGGCTCACCAAAACAAAACGAAACGTTAAATTTTTTGTTCTGAAGCCAAGTTTATCGTTGCGTGTCCGTTCGCAGGGACGCGGTGAATCTGGTGAGCATCCGCGTCGGGACTGCTCTGCGTGCCAGCGGAGGGTCGGTCCACCCGGCGGCCCAAATCATCAACCATTCTCGCTACACCACGAGTCCCGCCACAGACTTCGATGTCTCTCTTATCAAGGTACGTGGCCAACCTCGTTGTTGTACTTGTTTTATTCTGGAATAGGCCTGGAATATGAACCAGACTAGTCAAACTAGAAGATAAGTACTGCATCAGAGTCAGGGATTAACTAAGGGTCATGTCGTCTGGTCCTCACTATAATACCCACAGTTGTTGTTACACTATGTGAGTCAAATGAACAAAATTTTAAAATTTAATTTTTAATTTGTTAAAGTGAAGGTACCTTAAAACTCTACTCATAAAAAGACACAAAGTTCAAGTTTCACAAATTTATTTTAAAAGCACACAAATACATGTAAGGTTAAGGCATTAAGACTTTGCATAAGCAAAGTCTTTAACACTAAATGGACTGCCTCATCTCAACGAAGTTGTTTCCAACTGGTTCGCTGGTCTCGGGCTCAGGAACAAAGGTATCTGACTAGTCATCTTCTTTGGCAACGACTGCTTCGGTGAGACATGGACAACGATGTCTGCGGCCACGACTGTGACACGACCTTGCCTCTGTGCTTGTTGAAACAGGATCACTGACTGAACTACGACGAGATGTATGTAGTTTGGGTGCCTGCGTAAATGTATTGCAGGTCGCAACAGGTTGCAACATGTTCAAGTGTTTGGTGTTGCATGTGCAGACGAAGCAACTACTTCTTCAATGCTGTCTGGAAGGATCGTTTGTGGTCTCATGTGTTAGACGGAACAGTTTTCAGGTTCGCAGCAATTTAGCAGCTGCTGAGTTGGTTCGTAAGACACTGTAAAGTGCGAAAATCCCCTGTTCTGAGCGCAATTATCACTAGTTTCCATATATATGCGCAGATATCCGTCATCCCAAAGCTGTACTCGACACTGCTGAAGCTAGGTCTTATGCTCACATACAGATTGACAGGATGAAAAGAAACCATCTTCTTGCAGGTCAGACAACAACTGAAGGCACGAACACCTTTTATATAGGTATAATGTTCAAAATTGTCATGTGGCTGCTCGCCATACATTGCATTAAGCTTGTGCAAGGAAGGACAGCCATAGTCGGTCTGCAGGTCTACAATTTTGGAAGCTCCATCGCAAAACTTGCTCAGCCATTTCAAATTCTCAGGTCTGGAGACATAAATTATTACACGTAGATTCTGCAGTAGCAAATCATCTAGAGCGTTTTTACACTTGGTGGTAGGTAATTCCACCTTCGTCCCACAGCATTTTCAATAAATTTTGAGCATTTTCTTTTTCGGTTCAGTTATTTACAGGATTACGGAGGCCGGAACGTGCGGATTTGAGTCCTGCCACTGGAGGTGACTACAATCTCCTTGAGCACGAATATGTTTTGGTTCTGGAAACCTTGCATTTTGCAGTACATTTGAAAGCAAGCAATGCTCGATTAAAAATAAATAATCACATATGCAACAACATTTTTGACACGATTTTCACAAGTTTGTCTCAGCTGTTGTACGATGCAAGTCGATCGTGAAATCTCGCTAACCACAGCAAAATGTGATTGATTTGTGCATAGAAGAAGTTTCTGCAAATGAATAAAAAGTATAAGTATCTTTTTTCAACCAGTACGATATCAGGCTTGGTCAATGACCCTCATCGCTCTATACAGCCTATTCATGAGTAATATCTACTTTCTAGAAGAGTAACACTTGCCCGTGAAATGGAAAATCAAGAGATATCTAAACCAAATACAAGTCATCTCGACGAACTTAAAAATAAGGAAGAATCATTTATCAGTTTGAAGACAGTTGTTAATTACGAGTGCTTACTGCAAAAAAAAAAAGAAGAAATACATACCAGCTCCAGAAGAAGACTTTACAAGTACAGAGCTAATGAACAAAAAAAATTATGGAAAAGCGGGACACCAAGTTAATGCAATGGTCTAGCTGGACCTGAGATCTTTCACTAGTCGGAATACTGAAAACATAATAGGTGTATCCTCGGTGTTAAAGAAATTGACTCTATACCAGGAAATATCATATGTTTAGAAGAGTACAAATCTCATGGGACTCCAGGTCTGTACGAATTGCTCTTTCATAGGCTATTCTCACAAAGATATGCAAGATTAAAAAAAAAGATTACAATAAACTTCTGTAACTAACTCATGGGCATTATGGTGATAACGATCCAAAAAGTTGCATGTTCAAAAATGAAGATAAGTAAAAAATCAATATTCTCACTAATCTCTTCAGTGAACTAGCAGTAAATGGTGACGGATTAAAAAAACTATAAATAAGTAGGTATATTGGGATGACACAAACGAATTGGTCGATCTTCTGAGACTGCTACTGGCTTCGCTTAGTACAGGAAACTTTTAAAACATCAACATTTGTGTCCATATTCGAAGAACTGAGGGAAGCTGGCTACATACAATGAGTCAAACTGGAATAGCTCGAGAACTCAATGCTGCTGCAAGATGGAAATACCTTCGTACTTGTTGATGAAGATTCTTAAATGAAGAAATATACGATCCTACATCAAGTATGGGGGCTCTCCACCTTGCTTTAATTCGTGGGTAGCCGATGCAGAAATCGATAAACACTAGTGTTTTTTTTGTACTTGTAGAAATTATGTAACTTTTTCATTTGTAACTTTTTTTTCTCTCAAACCTATTACTTTTCCTAAATTGTTAGCTAAATAATTACAGATTTTCAAGATGGTAGCCAAGATGGCCGACAAGATGGTGGATGTCAAGGTTATAAATAATACTTTCTTCTATCTGGTAAAAATCAAACTAATATGATGGTAGCACACTCTAGCAGACGAAAACAATATGTCGGATTAAAGATGGTGGCCTCCAGCAGACTAAAACAAGTTGGTTGCCATGAAATTGTACTGGCTCATGTAATATCTGTCTTGGTATTAGTGGTGTAGAATGTCTCTCCGCTATCACCACATGGGGAAGGATTAAATTTTTTTAGGCTCTCACTGGGTTTGTATTCAGTAACTTTTCATATATTTCATCATTAAAATTTAATTAAATATTTTTTTTTAAATATTGCACAATTTTTCCCAAATCCATCATATAAAAAATATTTTCAAGATTGCTGCAGTAACGAATATTATAACAATGACATAATACATATCAAAAATGGCGGTTGCAATGCTAAGTGCAACATGAATGTCATAATTCATAATTGTGGCAAAACAAAATAGCGGAATGTTCTAGAATCCGAAATGTTGGAATACAAAATGGCGGATCTAAAATGGCGTTTGGTGTCAAGGTCAAGGACAAAGTTCAAGGTCAAAGTCATCCAAGATGGCCGCCGTGACATCACAGTAGAATGTGGCGGCCCGGCTCCACGGTGTCACGACCAGGAAACAGAGGCTCGTTAATACTATAATATACTACTAATGATTAATGGAAAAAAACAGTAAAAAGGACTTAACTTTTTTGTATCTAAGATTCTTTCTGGTACATGAATTTCGAAAGATAACATCTGCAGTGTTTAACAAATTGCCTGCATCGTAGGTGAATTATGTATTTAAAGGCTGTGAACACCGTATAAGCTTGAAATGTTTAATCTTCGCAGGTGACCGTTCCGTTCGTGTTCAGCGCCAGTGTGAGGCCCATCTCCCTGGCCAGCGAGGTGCCGGCGGCCGGAAGCAGCGTGGTGACGTCAGGCTGGGGGGCCACCTCGGAGGGGGGAGCCGCTTCCAACCAGCTGCTGCAGGTGCAGGTCGACGTAATCAGCCACGCCGTGTGCAACCAGGCCTACTCGAACAGGATCACCAACACCATGGTGTGCGCCGGGGTGATGCAAGGCGGGAAAGACACCTGCCAGGGTGACTCGGGCGGTCCGCTCGCGCACGGCAGCCAACTGCTGGGAGTCGTGTCATGGGGAGCCGGCTGCGCCCGTCCTGGACTGCCGGGCGTGTACGCCAGCGTGCCGGCCCTCAGAGCCTGGATCAGGGAGAACTCCGGCGTCTGACAACTCCGGGAGTTTTAACATTCGTGTTTCACAACTCCCCGAGTCCGAAACAATGTTTCACGAACATTAAATTCTGTGTTGTGTCTGAAATTCCCCCTGTACGTCAGGAACGAAACTGTAATTTTTTTTTAACAGTAAAACAATTTGGAATATACTTTGCAAAAACTGATTATTTTCTTGAGTATTTAATATTAGTATAATAATTTAGTGGTTTACATGCAAATGATAAACCAATGAAATAACAAACATAAGTACTACGCTTTAATTGGTTACTGTATTCTCCGTTGGAGCTCAATTCGAAGATCTGCCAGTAGCAGTCATCAATTCGCGTAGCGTGAGCTCTCTCTTTATTTCAAAAAATTTCTATGATATATCGCCTACAATCGTAAAAGAAAAATTGAATAAATAGGGAATTAATCATAATTGTTTATCAATTTTCCTATATAAAGTACCTACAGCTTAATAACTTCCATTAGTTGTTTAATAATGTGACCAAGAAGTTTTATAGTAGGTATAGCTAGTAGCAAGGATAAATTTACAAATTCAAATAAACAACTTTTGTTTTATATGTAATGAAACTCTGCTATTATTGGTGATATGATATTATAATTGGTTTAAAACAATACTACCTTCAAAAGATAGTCTGTATTAAATATTGTAAAAGTTTGAATTAATATCTCTGAAAATATTACTTTAAAGAAGAATGCTATAAGCTGACTCACACTTTCGTTTTGTCACTATTGTAATGTTCTATTAATATTTCTGTAAAAAGATATAAATCTGCATTGCTTACCTCTGAGAAGTACTTAATGTGACGTGTTTTTTTAAGTATTTTATGAACGAGCATTGGTTTTTGTTATTTAGTTTCTGCTCTCTCACATTGTAATGGAGCTTCCGTCCCTCAGAATGTCCTAAGATTTTGAAAGAAGCCTCGCCCAGACCATCTGAGGAGACCACCAAACGACATTAATTATAATTTCCTCAAATTTCATAGGCAAACAAATCTTTACTACGAGTCGCTCCACTTCACAACGCCATTCACTTCACAATTGAAAACCACTGCATAAGAGAAAAAAAATCTGTTCATTAAAAGTAAATGAGAATGGACATAAAGCCTCACTTAGCACAACAAAATACTTAAGTTCTGTTAACCAAAAATATATTTATAATAATTTATATTATATAATATATTTTACTCTAATATATTGAGTACTAATCGGCATTCGTACATCCATAATAGAACATTAACTCTGTGACAACATTTTCTTTTATCATGAGATCTTTTAACATTTATATAATACCTAATTCATTATTGAAGTTAATTACAGCATTACAGCCAAATTTTCTTTGGGATACCTTTACCACTATTTTGATTTCAGTTCGCTGTACTCTAAGCCACCTAATAGGGGACATTTTTGGGACCATGACAGTAGATAAAAAAAAATGGTTTTTACCGACATGTAGTTCGCTGACAGTTATTTGGCCGAAAGTAATTTGACCGACAGCCATTTCTACACATTTAGGTCCAATCACTTTCGGTCTACTAATGGCTACCCTATCTTTCAGTGGGAAAAGCGTTATGAAAATTTTGTACTCAATAACGAATGCGTAGTGTAGAACATACTTAGTGGTGCAACTCGTAGGTGTTCAAGAACTTGAAGATGTTAATTTTTTTTGTTAATTACTTCAATCATCACGCAAGATAAATGGTTACTAGTAGATAACGCCAGAGATATCTCAAACAGTGATAAAGTACTTCATTAGAAAATGAGGTAGAAAAAAATTATTCGTTGCTTTTTTGAATAGTATTGATTAATTTTTGACAAGCTATTTTATCTGTGATTTACAAGCTTGATTTTGGTTTAGCATCAAAGCATTACTATGACATGACACGCAAAGTGGTAAATTTTCTTTCCTTTTTGTACTTCAATTAAATAAATTATTTCCTTGGAATTAATAATTTTAACTGAATTGTAAAATTTTATACATAAAAAATTTATCGTTTTGATAACAATCTAATGTAAAGATTTTTGTTTTAATTTTTAGTCTTACTCTCTAAGCTACAATAAAAATTACGCTTAAAAACATTAGACACAAGCCAAAAAGTCTATTACTAAAAGATTAATACACTTTATCATTAATTTTGGTCATAACTTGGCAATTTCCACGTATGTTTACGATAATTGAAACATTCTGCATTTCCACATTTACTCGATCAATCCCAAATATTTTTTCTGACTTAACCAGAGTTTAACAAATATGTGGAGATTAAAAAATAACATTTGAGTATATAAACTGTAACAATTCTTCGGTTAGCAAAAAAAAAAAAAAAAAAAAAAATTACGGCGAAGTCTATTAAGAAAAAAATGTTTTTTTGAAATAATTTTTTTTAAAGTTAGTTAAATGAACCAAAAGGTTGGTTAATCAATATTTTAGCTATTTTTAAATTTAATTATTACAAATCAGTATCATTCCGTACATTCTATATTGATGCAAGCATATCTAATATTAAAATATAATGAAATATTACTTTTAGATAACAATTTAAAGTATTTGTTAAAGAAATATTTTATTAATATTTAATATTTAAATACTTTGATATAATTTCCAAAAAAATAATATATTTCTTGTGCATAATTTTTTGATTACGTCATTAACAAGCCAAACATGCAGTTTTGTAAATCAAAAATAGAAATAATTCAGTTTATTAAGGCCATGTTTTTTTATTCCAACTATATTTATCTTCTTTTGTCTGAAGTATTATTTCAGAGTGTTTAAATCACGCCCAATCTTGCACTTTAGTTTCCTACATTTAAACACTGTAATAAAACATTTTTGACTGCTTTACCTAAAATCTTTTACAAAAATAGGAAACTTACTTCTTAAGGTACGCAAATACATGAATTATGAGAAACATTTTAATTGTATAAATAATACTTTAAACTAATTCAAAGAATACGTGGTCGTGTCAAAATATATTTATGAGAAATTTATTGCGCTTGATAAAACATTTTTATATTGCAACAGTATGAAGGGTGTAAAATAACGCGTTTTTTCAGTGAATCTTAATGAGGTAGGATACAAAAATTTAATTTGGACCCCAAAATTCTTTGAAAGTTATTTAGTACGTATTTCATTCGTGCAGTTACCATCACCAAGAACTCATGTTTTCATTACACGTCGCGAAAGTTCTGAAATATAAATCATTTTGCTGGTCAACGTGACAACTTGTGGTTTCTTTTATATAAGTCATCATTACCATCATCAGTTGATGACACCCACAAGCAATGGCGTATGTAAAAAAACTTTTAAATCAATATTCTCCATTGCAATAGTCATTAAAAAATGTAAAGAAATGTTATTTTAAAAGTATACGAAGCAAAATATTATATTTGTTTAAAACAACTGTGAATATAAATTATTGAGGCTGTAAGCAGCTTTGCTCAATATGTGTTAAGCAACATCATTGTGTTTGTCTTTTTGTCGCTGTGTTGTCCAAAATAACTTTTTGTCTGTATTAAAAGTCCTCGTTACGATCGTCTCGTCGTTGTCAGCCATACTGTGTTAGCTTGTGCTGTGATATTTTTCTGAACAATTCCTTCCACAGAATCTCTGTGCTGTATATGCATTTAACTGTAGACATCGACTGATTTTGACTTATTTTCGGTGTGTTCGCGTATTCATCTGTTTTAACGTTCTTAGATTTCTCTTTTTTATCCATACATTATGTGGCGGCCCTAGACTTTTTTTGGGACTAAAAAATTTGGTTTCGGGGTCTTATCAGTGGCCTTGGAGGCATGGAACAGTCTTCACCCGGAAAATTGGGGAAATAAACTATTTAAAACAACGTTTTTAAAGTCAAACTCAAACTTAAAATTCAGCGAATGTTTTACTTATTTGTATTCATAAATTATATTTTTTTCCTAGCGTTATCCTCGAGTTGTTTTATTAATGCTAAAGATAGAATTCTGATGAAGTTGCGTCAACAAGTGATACAATAAAATTTTTTAAAGTTTATATAATAAGAACTAATGAAAACTCAATCGAAATATAAAAGATACTGGCCATCAGATTTAAATAACACGCTAATAACCATTGAATTATTTTGTCTGGAAATATTACTTCAGAGTATTTTTATCACGCCCAATCTTGTACTATCGTTTCCTACTTTACCACATTGTAGTAAAATTATTTTGACTTACTTTACCTAACCTTTTAAGAAGTCGTTTTGTGATTAACCTTACCATGTTGCAAAAATAAAAAACCTAAACCGTCATTAATGTTCATATATTACACAGAAAACAGATAAAAATAATAATTAAAAGGCATAGCGCGGGGTCCCGGCCCTTTATATTTATGAATCAGCAATGATGTATGTAAAAAAAACACTTTCCAATCAACATTTGTTTATTTCAGCACTTCTCTATTCTCCAAAACGTAGGTAATATAAGCAAAATACGTTAAATTTTTAATATTCATCTCTTAAAACTGATTTTAAAAGTAAAATTAAAGCGTGTTCAAGTATGACTAAAAAATGCCGTGCTACTTCCTAAAGAACTAAAATTAATTAAATGTCACTCTATTTAAAGTGCTTCGTGAACTTTGTTCCGACTGTGGTATCGGTACCCTCCCTAGATATTGAACAAGCGATATGAAACCACGTGACTTTAAAAACTGGTTCAATATAAACACGACAGCCAACACCGAAAATCACACTTCGGCACCATGCTTCGAATTTTGGTCGTCTGTTCTCTACTGGTCTCCATCTATGGTAAGATATTACAGTTTTCTTTAATATATATTTATACAAAGTTTTAAAACGTAAATTTTGTTTCTTAAAAAAACATAGTTTACTTTTATGTATCTTACATACTGAAAATACCTATCAACAAACCATCTCAGGGGAAATGGGTGGAAATGAAATGGATTCAGAAATTAAATGCATAAACTTATTCCCTACAAATGTACGAAAACACTTTGCCATCGGGGATATATGATAGCCAATTATTGCTAACAAATGTAATGAATATATAGTGAAAAAGTTTGATTATTCAAACCAAACAACTGCTGTGACACAAATGGTTCTTTGAGAACACTTTTTTTTCTTTCAAATCTGCTATAAGTAATGAGTTTCACTCTGTAGCCATTGTTTTTAGTCACATTCGACGTAAACTTGTAACTTAAGAACTAATTATTAAAATTCGGTGGACCATTTGGGAAGGTCATATTAGCTGGCTGTAAGAAGCTCTTGTATTTGAAGATTTAGACTTTTACCTGTGGAGTTACTTAAAGCACGTATAAAGTGATAAAAATATGCAGATGAGTTAAACATGGCTATGAATGTTTGCGGCCATTCATAATATTTAAAACACCCTAGTCTGTCTCAGTTACTTCAGAACTCATGATATGTATTTTCACAAAATACCGCGAAACGTTGTGCACAATCTGTAATAATTATATAATACACTTGCGCCAACGTTTTACTGCAGAACTGTTCACTGCATCAGTAATTTAAAGTTACGGTTCCTTAAAAAATAGCATTTCATTAAACTATATACAACTCCAATCAACATCTACTTCTTTTAAAACTATTCCGTCAAATATTTTATCATGATATGAACTTAATTGAAAGGAATTGAATGACATCTTTCAAGCTTAGAAACAGTCAAGGTTATTGTAATAGGACTATTAAATTTCCTTAAAAAACCACAAATAAATGCAATTTATGGTTATAAGTTTTAAGAAATAATGTAGACTGTGACACAAATTATATAAAATTTATTATTTTATAATGCTTTGTTTTGGTTTCATCATCAACAGGGGCGTCCGTTAGGGATGTCTTCCAGCTCGATGGACGTATCATAGGAGGACAGCCAATCGCCATTTCGAATGCTCCTTACCAGGTATTACTACTTACTTTTCACTGTTTCATAATAAAGTATATTATATTTATGTAATATAATGAAGTTTAATTTTCTAGACATAATATAAAATAATTGGATTTAGGACTAATTATTTAATATTTTTATTTTTTATTTATTTGTTATTTAATTCAGATGTAGCAGTCATTAACATAATTAATTATGAAGAATTCTTATAACATCTTATAATTATTTTATTTATAATCTTGTTTTAATATTTATCGAACTGATTATTATTCCGAATGTTATTTGCCATTCGAAATCGTATTTTTTTTATAAATAATCTTGGACGATTTTGTGTGAGGACATTATTTGCTCCTAAGATTATAAAATTTTAATAAATGCTACAAATTTACATATTATAAATTACATAAAAGTAAATATTCTATGTAATTCGATATAAAAATTTATTTTATGTGACAAAAAAGTGATCAAATTAATATAGATCTTTTTATTATTTTTGAAATGCTTAATATATGTGATAAGTTAAACTTTTATATCGTCAAATTAAAACATATATAATGATATTTAATTTTATAAAATAGAGTGTTAGGTTTCCTATTAATGAACTTGTTAGTGTCTCTTTTGGGGAACAAAATTTAGGTACACGATAAGTAAATGAACTGTAAAAATTATTTCCGTCTCGAATATTCTTAAGATATTTTTACTTTAAGGAATATATAATGTAATTTTTAACAAATATTAAAAAAATTAACTACAGTTTACCTCAAGCATAATCTATAAAAAAGGTACAATATTTTTAAAACAATTTAAATAGTTAAACAATGCCAAATTTAAAAAAAAATTAATCATTCCTATGAAGTGGATTAAAAGCTGTTAACATAAATATTCATAGTTTGTTGGTTATAATATAATTTTTGATTAATTTTTTCTAGGCTTCCTATGAACTGAATGGCAGGCAAAAGTGCGGTGCTAGCGTTATAAGCAACACTTATGCTCTATCTGCTGCTCATTGCAGTATAAGGTAAGATTAGTTGTCCTATTATTATAAATTGGTATTTAACATTGTTTCGCTTGAAAAAATTTAAATTGTCATTAGTTACAAGTTTTTTTTTGCTTGTTTACAAATAATAAAATAAATAAAAACGACAAGTGTCAAATTATTTATCATTATTAACTTTCAAAATATTTTAAAGTGACAACTAGTATGCGAAACCAATTGTAAATTTTGGCTGGTTATTTCTGAAGTTCATTACTACCAAATAATAATAAATGAGTAAATTTATACTCCTATACACTAACAATAATGCTATGACGGTATCATTATCAGCATATGATTGTTAGTTAGGAGTTAAAATTTTTTTGAAGAAGATACGATTAAATGTAACAATTTCTGAATTGCATATTTCAAATAAATAAAAATGCACATTTTTTAATGTAGGTTTTTTTAAGAGTTTACAAGTTTTATAACTTAATATGTGTTCAAACACTGATTTTCGCTTCTTAAGGTCATACCCTAGCTTGCACTATATACCAACTAAGCATAACTTCTTGTATTTCCAGAATATAAACATTACATTAAGTGGATACTTCTGCTTATTTGTCTTCAAACTTACTTCAGAATATTAATAAGAATTTTCTACGTTGGTTACAAATGTGAAAATGCAATTACGTTACAACCTGGGCCATTGTTAAATCAATGATCAAAACCCAAATATAAACTATTCCAACTACTATCTGACTAGAACAAGAGGGATGGTATCAATTTCACCGAAAACCACACACAAACCTATATGAAAGAAGTCTTTATTTACCCTTTTGGTAGAGAAGGTGTAAGACTATAATTTCTTAGGGTTTGGCAGTAGTAAAAATTTTAGTATTTGTTAAATTGTTTAATGTTATATGTTATTGAAGTTAAGCTTCTTTAGGCGCGTTATGAAAGAAGAAACAGAGCAAAAGTTTTTACTTTGCGCGCGCAACATGCAACGAAAATTGAAAGGATGAAAAAAGGCTACATGCAAATAAAATTTATATATGTAGTTTTAAATCATATAAATATATTTGTTTACATTGAATACTGGTCCATACAACTAAAAACATTTATTTATTATGAAAATAAGTGATATAAATTGCTATTTATAAAATGTTTCAAGTGTATTTTAAATTATATTTATTTAAGTGAGGTTATGTTCCCGTATATGCATAATTTATTTTCATCATAAATTATTGCATTATTATTTAATTACCTAGTAGTTAAAATCAATAATTAGATTCTACCATCTGCATACTTATTGATTATAATTATCAAATTAAATTTATCTGGATTATTTTACTAAATTAAATAATTATTTTTTTGAGGTGTTTTTATTACAATTGAGTACTGAGTATTTATTTAATTTTTAAAATTTGTTTGAATTTATACTTTAACAACCGTATTTATATCTTACATCACTCTAGTCCTTTTATTAATTTAGATATTATTTCTATTAATTATTTGCATGCAAAATTAATGGAATTTTTTTATTGCTCAAGCAAGTATAACATTTTACGGGCGTATGTAAGTACACGCAAGCATTTTTCTTGTATGTGTTTTCACAGAGACAATGTTCAGTTGGTACGTATCCGCGTCGGGACGGCGCTACGTGGCAGCGGAGGATCCGTCCATCCTGCCGCTCAGATAATCAACCACGCTCGCTACACCACGTCGCCTGCTACAGATTTTGATGTTTCCTTGATCAGGGTATGTACATGAAAATTCAATTTCATTTATTGACGTGACAACGTCTAATAAATCTATGAACGCAGGCTGCACGCACGAAAAAGTGCCCCGTTACGCACGTTGTCCCGTTACGCTGTGTCCCGTAACGCCCATTTTACGCTTGCGCCGCATCTATCTCTCTTCCACTCGATTGGAACAACCATCGATTTGACTTATTGGAGGCACATTAAACTTGAAACACTCCCATTCGTTTCCTACTTTTCCTATCATCGTCCTATCCTTAACAGAACAACACAGATTGGAAGAAGTTAGCAAACATGTATAAAAGTTATAGATAAAAAAAATTTCTTCGTTAAAGTAATAAACATATTTGCAATAATGAGTGCAAATGAAAGTAAATTTATCAATTAAATGGTAGATTTCATTTCACTCCTTTGTATCCACACAAAATAGTGATAATTCAATAAAATTGATTCAATTTTATTCATAAAAGTATGCAATCATTTCATGAATGTTCTGTTATGACTTTGTGACGTTAAACTATCGTCCGTAAACCGACTTTACAGACAATTTTTTTTATGCATTGTTATGACACAATTGATAATATAATTTGGTATGCGGTTTTTAATAGAAGAAATAAAAAAACACACTTTTATATTAAATAAATGCAATAAACGAATTTTATTTGTAAAACCTTATACTTTGATGTTGCTCTTATATTTTAATAAAAAAAATATTGTAATTAATTAGTTCTTCATTATTGTTCTAAACAAAACAGATCGTTTCAAAAATTTTAAATTCATACAAACATATTCGGTTGTCTGACAGTTTTTATGATCGTAAGCTGTGCCGTCTTTATAGGAGCTATAATGTAACAAGCGAAGTATTCTTAAAATGAGTTACGTTAACATGTAGAAAAACAATCTTTGACTAATAAGGGGAGGGCACGACTTAAGAAACTCTTTTTGGAATGAGATACGGTATGTTAGTAATATAACTTTAGGGCGTTCACCCCTTAAAAAAATAAAGTGCCCTGGTCAGTCAATTAGAGAAAATTTTTTTTGAATATTCAAGCACAGTTTATATACTAGTTAAAGCTTTGAATTCTAGCCTAGGAAGTAACATACTTTCTGACCACTCAGTCACTCAGGTTTCGATTCTCGCTGACGTTTTATTTATTTAATAACTAAAAAATTTTAAAACAAATTTACATTAAACAACTAGTTTTAATTTAAATATAAATATATTTACTATTTGGTAAAGAAATTTACAAAGTATTTCAATCTTTAGAATATAAAATAATAATGGGTATAATAATATTAGTAATAAATAACAATTCTTCCAACTATTATCGTTTATATGTAACTAAAATTTTTAAAGTTTTCTATTCGAAACAGATGTTATGTTAAAACCTGTTTTGTCCTGACCTAAGCAGTTGCGTTTCTATACGTTTATATGGTTTATATTAAAAATGATAATGTGATCACTTATTTTGCCTATCTCACTATTTTATATGATTTTACTACATTTAGATTATTCTTATTTCTCTGCGAACTCTCAACTAATGTGTCAGTTTATTCTTGAATAATAAAGAAAATGTACTCCAACAATTTTGTTCATGTAATCATTCATCGTTTAATAATTTTGCCATATGCCAAAAAAAAATTTCAAATTTTTTATGATAATTACTCTTTAGGTTCTTGCTTGTGAAACATAACATATGCATATAATTAAATCTCACTTATTAATTACTTTAAGAACTATTTAGCTATACCTATTATCATTATATATATTAGTATTTATATTTTAAAAATTAAATTATTACTGTAATATATTTACCAAATAGTATATAAGAAATAAAATCTTTTATGTTTAAAACCACACTTGCCACAAGACTGTTGGGCAGAATGAATCTGCGCTTAAATTTCAAAAAACATTTTTTTGGAAGTGGCTGGCCAGTGCGTTGTATTATTCTAAGGTGTGAACACCCTAAAGTTTTACTACTAATATACTAATATACATCCCAAAATAAATTTCCCAAGTCACACCCTCCTCTTGTAAGAGCATTTTCACCTTTGTAACTTAAAACCACAGACTTTTCACTTAAAACACCAATTAATGAAAATAATGTGTGGCCGTGAGGTTTCACGTCCTTATTTGAAATGAAAATAAAGCAAAGTAAGGTATGTTGTTTTAATTAACTACTTTATTTTTAATTATTTATATGGAAAAATTTTCAGAAAACTAAAAAAATCCATTCAAATTAACTATTGAATAAGCATACATGAATGGAATAGTTAATGAAATTTAATTAAATTTTATTTGGTTTTAAAGCTATAAACTTTGTAAATGATTACAAAGACATAAACTATTAATGATAAATACTATAATCTTCTTAAGCATTTTGTTTAATAAAGTATTTTGATTGCATTATAAATAAATGTTCTTTATAAAACACAAAATAAGAAATAAACAAACGAAATAATACTTTTACGATTTACCGGGTTTTTAAAGGATAGCCCAATTGAAGATTTTATTACACACACAGTTTTATTTATTTCCACTATTTAAATTACTATCAAATAATCTAAAAATTACAATTAATCAATTGTACTTAAAACTGCTGCTTCTCCAGTCACTCGTTTCTCACAATCCACACGCCTCGCTGGGCCGCACCACTGGTGCAACTCTCGCCGCAGCACCCCTCATGGTCCTCCGTCGCAGGACTCCGTCACCGCACTCCGCCGCCGCCGTCGCACTTCCCCTTCGCCGAGATCCCACTCGACACCACGCTCGGAACTTCGCTCGGAACTCCACCGCGCCCGCGACACTATCGCCCGGAACTGAACTCTTCGCCCTGGAACCTTCGTCCAGGGACTTCGCCGCTTTATCGCCCGGAAACTCCACCACGGGAAAACTCCCGACTCCACTGAATTCCTGCCCTGGAACCTCCTTCCAAGGACTTCGCTACTCTGCCGCACCCGCGGCACTATCGCCCCGGAAACTCCACCGCGGGAAAGCTCCCGCCTGAACTCTGACTGACCCTGAGGCCGGCGTCCTCGTCTTATATATCATCCCAGGCGCCTTCGCGAATTCACGAGCGTGGCTGGGACCAGTCGCGTCATTCCGCGCCGACCCGACAGCAGAAATCTCTCGAAACAAGTGTCGGTGGCTCGCGTATTTCCGCAGCTGTCATGTTTCCGATGTCAAACTAACAGCGCCGCGCGAGGAGCTGAGGGCTGGAGGGAGGGGAAGCGGTGACCCAGGTGCGCGTGGAAAGTGTCATGTTGTGCGGCCACATGATTCCAGCCAGCTCTGCACCTACACGTATCGCAGCCTAGCTTACGTTCGTAACAATACATACAAGCAAGAAGCTGCACAATATTATTATTCTAAACATATGTTAGTAAAACCATTTCTAAATTTACATTTAAAACTTTTAACAAAATGATTTTATGTATTGAATATAAACATATCTCAACAAAGTTAATTTAAGAATATTGCATTTCAAATACCCCAATACATAATATTTGAAATATAATATAAAAAAGTAAAATTTAACAAAAATAATTTATGTAAAAAATTATATTTTAATTTTAAAATAAATTATTTACACTACAATAATAATGTAAAATAAATCTCACTGTAATTTTAACATATTTCTTTTCCAGTAAGATGTTTGAAAATGAAATCGTAGTTGAAAGACGCTTTTCTTCGTAGGTGACCGTTCCGTTCGTGTTCAGCGCCAGTGTGAGGCCCATCGCCCTGGCCACTGCGGTGCCAGCAGCTGGCAGCAGGGTGGTGACTTCTGGCTGGGGGGCCACCTCGGAGGGGGGCGCCGCTTCCAACCAGCTGCTGCAGGTGCAGGTCGACGTGATCAGCCACGCCGTGTGCAACCAGGCCTACTCGAACAGGATCACAAACACCATGCTGTGCGCCGGGGTGATGCAAGGAGGCAAGGACACCTGCCAAGGCGACTCAGGCGGCCCGCTCGTCCTGGGCAGCCAGCTGCTCGGCGTGGTGTCCTGGGGAGCAGGCTGCGCTCGTCCTGGACTGCCGGGCGTGTACGCCAACGTACCAGCCCTGAGAGCCTGGATCAGGGAGAACTCCGGCGTCTGACATTTCCCTGGATCAGACACAGTTTTTCATAAACACCATCTGTCACTTGTATCAGAATCTTAAATAAAATATTGAGTTTGATACCTATGTGTATGGATACTTATGGGTTTAAAAAATTATTTTGTTTTAAGTTTGAAGTAATGATTAAGGTTTGTTTAGTTGTATTGATGTCGCTGGGGCTGATCCTGTTTGGCGTTGTTAAAGCCCCGGCTTCTCAGTTGGGTGATTGAGGGGGTTCGAGCCTCGTGGCCTGGGGGATCAAGCCTAGTGCAGGTGTGTAGCTCTCCCGCTCGATGAGGACCCTCCCGCTCAGGAACGGTCCTGGAGAGTACCGCAGGTAGGTGCTGTGGAACGAGATGATGAACCTGAGAAGTTTCCTCGCCGTGGTTGCGTCCCGCGTCGGCCAAGGCGTCCGTTCGCGAGCACGCGCCTCCAGCGCATCTGATGACCCCGCTGCCTACCGCGACACTCCCACTATACTGCTTCGGCGGCGCGACTTTCTGGTGATGTGTCGTCTTTGGCGACCTTCGCGAAACTCCTGTGACATGATAATCCAGCTAGCAAATTATCTCTGCCCACACTCCCCTCTTCAACCGTGCGTTTTTCGCTGGCATTCCTACAACTTTTTTATTTTGTTCATTTCCCCCTTTATCAATAAATATCCCCACATGCTCACTGGTGATGCCATCGGGGCAAAAGGGGCAAGTGCAACAATGGTCTAAGAGACTGGGAGAAGCACTTGGAGCGACATCAAATGCCCCCTCCCCCACCAAGGCCGTTTTGGTGATTGACACCTTGGTCACACGTACTGCATAACGAAGCACTCGGACACCTTGGTATCACTGATCAAGGGGCTCGGGGCATGAGTGGGGATCATCTGCTGAGTAAAAGCACCTGGTCATGGTAAGTACTGAAGAGCTGGATAATTACTGAAGGGCTGGAGCCCTACATTGTCGGGTGGAACGGCGAGCTGCCACAGGGATTTCGAGTTCGTCCTGCTCAAGGTCACCACTTGTGGGCTGGGCCCCACCTCCAATTTCATCCTCATCAATAGGAACTATGATAACCCCCTCTGGGCCATCTGAATCACTGAGTAGTTCGGGTGAGTAGTGGGTTCGGCGAGGGTGTACAATATAGACTGTTTCCTCTATGGTGTCCTCGGGAAACTCCACTATCGGTGTCGTATTAGAGGCCATTAAATTAGGGTCGTCAACATCTGGGGCTGGTGTAATGATATGTACCCTGACCTGGAGTAGGAAATCGAATCGTCCTTACCAGTGTAGTGATCTTCCCTGGACCTGGGTGATGGGTCCCTATTAAACAGCCTATCCATCAGCTACTCCAGTTTGTGCAGTGTCATGCCACCTCGCTCAATTTCCTGTGACATAGGGTGGGTTCTTTTGTGTGGGTTCTGGGATCGTATTTGAGGTATTGTTCCTCTGGAAGGTTCTATTCACAGCTTGTTTGGCTTCAAGTGGGGCGGTCTCATTGGATTGGCCCGTATGCCGAAAATGTGTGGGTACTCCCGCTGGGTGGTACTCGGAAGCTTCGGGATTCGAACTCGGCCTTGGATTTTCTCTGACCACTATGTTGGGGACTAGCTCTACTCCCGAAATCTCGGTTGTGCTGTGCTAGTTTATTTCAGGTTGTGCCTCAGGGGAAGTCTCTGCTGGAGTAGACTCAGGAGTTTCGAGGTTGATACCCATGTCACTGTCCCTTAGTAATGTTCTGGTTTGCTTGGGTTCTGGTGGGATCGGCTGATTTCGGTCGGGCTTGGGGCGATCTCCCCTTGGTTCTGTTAGGGGTAGCTC
This sequence comes from Bacillus rossius redtenbacheri, assembly GCF_032445375.1. Classification (NCBI taxonomy): domain Eukaryota; kingdom Metazoa; phylum Arthropoda; class Insecta; order Phasmatodea; family Bacillidae; genus Bacillus; species Bacillus rossius. The sequence goes on along the minus strand of NC_086330.1, from coordinate 21,766,500 downwards.
AGGTGTTGTCGAGTCGTCGACTAGCCGCATAGAATCGAAGTGGACCTTGGCTGTCCTGCCATTGGCCGTCCTCAACATGTAAGTAGTCGTACGTAATCGAGCTATTACCCTCCGAGGTTCAGACCACTTGGGTACTAGGCCTGCACAGAATTTTCGCCCGCCAGCTGACAGATGATGAAGCTTCATGTGGACCATCTGCCCAGGGGCCAGTTGGATAGGTTGAGTGGTGGATTGAGGGGTGTGACGAACTTGAAAATGTGCTTGTAGCCACTGGGCCTCGGCTCACTGGGTCTCTATTGGTGCCGGGTCCTCGGTCCCGATGGCACCCAATTCGCCTGGCAGCGCTTGGTTACGGCCTTGCAGCATCTCTGCCAGGGAGCAGACATTGACCACATTGTTCCTGCGCTAGATACAATATAGGAGAGTGGGGAGGTGGATATCCCACTTGGTATGGTGTTCATCTAGGTGGATTTGTAGTTGAGTCTTAATGTTTTGATTGTGCCTTTCTGTGGTATTTTTCCATGAATGGTAGGTGGGGATGGTGTGATGTTTAACCCCCCACTTCTTACATGATGCCCGCCAGTGATGGCGCATGAATTGTATGCCATTGTCTGTCAAAAGTACTTTGGAAAATCCATACCTTGGGAATACTTCCAGGTCCAACAGGGCGGCTACCATTCCCGCCTTGATGTTCGCCCTTGCAAATGCATATGTCCATCATGTAAATATATCAGTAATTACCATGATGAACAACTCTCCCCTGGTGGTACAAGGATAGGGACCCATTATATCAGGTGCTATGGTGTGGAATGTTGTGTCTGACTGCCTTGGAACCTGCTGTTTCACCCCATCAGGTCTGTGTGCCTTGAACTGCTGGCAGTATTGGCACTTTCTCATGTATTTTTTGACCACTGCAATAATTCCTGTCCAGTGAAAGACCCTGCTGACCTCCTGTGGGGTTTGCTCTGCTTCGGGGTGTCCTGTAAGTTCATGAGCACGAAGGAAATGCAGTACAGTTGGCTGTGCAGCATAGGGCATGTAAATGCGCCATCTGCACCTACCTCTAGCGCCTCGTGTCTGAAGGAGCCCCTCGTATCTGTGCTGGTTCGGGACAAATCGAGCACTAAAATCAGAAAATCGGGCTCGGATACTTGGCTCACTCTGTTGAGCATCGCATATGTGCGCAACTAGGTTGGCCATTTGCCGATAGTGGTGGGTGGTATGGGTGCATTCGGCCCTTACAAGGCACATAGCATGGCAGGTAGTGGTGCTGGCGCCTGAGTAGTAGTGTGGTGGACTGGCTGCAGGAGGTCGTCCCACCCCTGGCTGTTGTGGAAGGTGGTGTCAGGGTCGGGATTTCTGTAAAGTTCGTCAGCCAGCTGGTTTTCTCAGCCAGGGACATGCTCCACTGTGAAAGTGAAATTTTGAGTCATCAGAGCCCATCTCTGCCCACACTCCCCTCTTCAAACGTCCGTTTTTTGCCCGCGTTCCCACAACTCTTTTCTTTCGTTCATTCCCCCCCCCCTCCCCTTTTTATCAACAGTTTTCCCCACACGCGCACTGGTGATGCCATCGTGGCAAAGGGTGGCAATGTGCAACAACGGTCCTAGCGACAGGGAGGAGCACTTGGAGCGGTTCACTATATTTATTTTAATTGTTCATACATTTAACTCTATCTTTAAGTACAAAAATATATGGCACTAGTAGTATATAATAGGGGCGCCGAGCGCAGGTATCAGGTAGTGGATTGAAGATTGTCGGTCCGCCATCTTGGATTGTGACGTCACGGCGGCCATCTTGGATTGTGACGTCACGGCGGCCATCTTGGATAAGCGTAACGTGACACTTTTTCGTGCGTACAGCCACCGTAACGGGACACAGCGTAACGGGACATATCGTAACGGGACATAACGTAACGGGACAAGTAGATCACGGCGGCCATTTTGGATCCGCCATCTTGGATCCGCCATTTTGGATGACGTCATTGTGTTCTAGAAAATTCCGGTGATGTGTTTTCCGCCATATTGGATGATGACGTCACCGTTGCAATTTTTGTTACGGCCGCCATCTTGAAATTTGGACGCCATCTTGAAAATCTTTAATTATTATCCGATTTTAATGAAAAAAATTCCAAAATTCATCAAAAAATTAACTTATTCGAATTCTGATTGATTATATCGATCACCGTCCTCGGTTCGAACCCGACGAGTGCAAAAAAAATTAAAAATGGCGACCGATCCTTCCCTCACAGTGGACGCAGGCAGACTGACTCCCACCACTTTTTTTCAAAGCATATATATCGTCAGCTGGTATGACGACATGTCCGCCATCTTGTCTTCGTCCGCTGGAGATCACCATCTTGTTTTCGTCTGCTAGAGTGTGCTGATACCATGTTAGTATAATTATCTAGTCACCACACCATTGACCTTGACCTTGAAGTTTTACCTTGACCTTGAACTTTGACCTTGACCTTGAAATTTGACCTTGAACCTGAACTTTGACCTTGACCTTGAAATTTGACCTTGACCTTGAAATTTGACCTTGACCTTTAAATTTGACCTTGACATTGAAATTTGACCTTGACCTTGAAATTTGACCTTGACCTTGAAATTTGACCTTGACCTTGAAATTTGACCTTGACCTTGAAATTTGACCTTGACCTTGAAATTTGACCTTGACCTTGAAATTTGACCTTGACCTTGAAATTTGACCTTGACCTTGAAATTTGACCTTGACCTTGAAATTGGACTTTGTCCTTGAAATTTGACTTGGTCCTTGTCGACCATCAAGGATCCGACATTTTATGTTCAGTACATGCTACCAGGAGATACCACCTGCTGGAGTACGCCATCTTGTGTGTGTACTTGTATTATAGAGTACATTTCCATCTGGATAATTTTATTCTAACCCGCTACAGTGCAGTAATCATTTATTACGGAGGTGCCCCCCGCCATCTTGAAATTCGGCCGCCATCTTGAAATCATGTAATAATGTAGCTAGAAAAGCGGGAAAAAATCCAAAATTCATTAAATAAATCACTCATTAACTTACAGATTGATACGATCGATTCCTGTCCTCGGTTCGATACCCGATCGATGCAATAATGTTTAATTTTATGTAAAAAGAAATAATAATTTCAATAAACCATGTTAAACTTTCGAAAAGAGACTCTTAATTCTCTACGACCACCATCCTATCAGACATCAAGACCACCATATTGGAAATGCGTAATATTAATGCTAGAGATCCGGGAAAAAGTTCAGAAATCATTAAATAAATTTCCGATCAATATACTGATTAATTAGATCGACTAAGGTCCTTGGTACGATCTAGGATGATGCAAAAAAATTAAATATAACATCAATTTAACATAATAGTAACAGGTTCGAGGAATTAAACACCGCAAGTTCTTTCACAAACATAATATTTATTACATAATTTCTATTCTACTACAGGATCACTTACGAAAGCCAGCAATCTTATAATCATTTAGTTCCGCAGCGATGTGAAATGACTAATTCTTAGCTCCAATCGGTTTATACTAGACAGAGTCCAGCCAGAACCTTTACAGACATAGTCCACCTCTTCTTGACAGAGTTTCTGGATACCGTTTTTAACAGTTTGCTTCACATCGTTAGAACTGTAATTTACTGCAGCCGATGTCTTGAATGCACACTTCTTCACTTTCTCATCGAACGGATATGGCTTTCCATATATACAGTCCAACCACAAGTTATACTTCAAAGGTCCGTTTGTTGCTACATCATCAGTAAGCTGATTGATTATCTTCTGTCTGATATCGTCAAGAAAATTACAAATGTCCTTCGACTCACCAAACATATTTAGATAATAGTAGTCTTTCAACGTTCCACGAAATGCAGACTGCGCCAAGTAGAAGCCATTATCGTTCACTTGTAATGCTCCGAACACAGTCTTAGGTTTAGTTCCATGTTCAGACGTCATAACAATCGGTTGCTGGGCAGCTGTTTTTTTTTTGTTGTACGCTTTCGTGTCTCCAATCTAAAGCGACGAGTCGAAATGTCGGCAGGTAGTTCAGCAGTAGGAGCACAGACTCCACCTTTACATTTTTTCGCATGATGTCGCAAACTGTCAATTCGAGTAAACCATTTAAGGCACTCATCACATCGAAACTTCATGCGAGAAAGATTCTTCGTGCATTTGCTCCACTCATGTCTTCGTGCATCATGGGAAAATGTAAACGACGTATCACAGTAGCTGCAAGGATACCATGGTGATGAAGACGATCCTTTCAGACCCGATCCAGATACAGGCGTTGCAACAGTAGTACCATTTCCAGGCATTCTCTTATGCACATCGATGCATCGTTGTTGCGCCGAAACCTTTACTTTCTACCGCACAGCAGGACCTTTGCATGCCTTCATGTGCGTTTTCATATTATCTTTTCTGGCAAACTGCTTATGACATTTCTCACAAACAAACATTTTACGATATAGGTTCTTGGCACATTCGCTCCTCTCGTGTCGCCGAGCATTGCTGTTGTTTGAGAACATCTTGTCGCAGTAACAGCACCGATGTTCGCTAGTTGTCAAATCAGCATCCATTGAAGTCTCCATCGAGGTCGTATCGTCGATCGTCGTGGTTTCCTGCACATCCAGCTCAGTAGTCATTAAGCTATCTTCTGCTGGTGGTATCACATCTGTTGAAATCTCCTCCAATGTTGACGTCGTCGTCGTTGCCAACGGGATCTGCTCCACCATTGTCGTCGCTGTCGTCAAGGTTCCCGTAGACGATGGTACAACGTCCATCGAGTTCGGCGTTAAAGTCGATAAAGATGCCATCGAGTTCTCAAGAACAGGTTATTACGCGACTTATGCACCAGATGAAATAATCTAGGTGATCCTTACACCATCGACGACAGTAACAAACTGAGCGACCTGCTGTCTAGGACTCGCTTATATACATGCACCGGATGGAATAATACGCAAGTCAAATCAAGAACCATTTACTATAATACTAGAGTCAAAACAACATTAAAAATAGAAGGACCATCAACGAAAAGGCAGCACATTTGGAAGCACTGACAACGAAAAGGCAGCACATTTGGAAGCACCGACAACGAAAATGCAGCACATTTGGAAGCACCGACAACGAAAAGGCAGCACCGACAACGAAAAGGCAGCACATTTGGAAGCACCGACAAAGAAAAGGCAGCACCGCCAACGAAAAGGAAGCACATTTGGAAGCACCGACAAAGAAAAGGCAGCACCGCCAACGAAAAGGCAGCACCGCCAAAGAAAAGACAGCACATTTGGAAGCACCGACAACGAAAAGGCAGCACCGCCAACGAAAAGGCAGCACATTTGGAAGCACCGTCAACGAAAAGGAAGCACCATCAACGAAAAGGCCGCACCGCCAACGAAAAGGAAGCACATTTGGAAGCACTGACAGAGAAAAGGCAGCACCGTCAACGAAAAGGAAGCACATTTGGAAGCACCGACAAAGAAAAGGCAGCACCGCCAACGAAAAGGAAGCACATTTGGAAGCACCGACAACGAAAAGGCAGCACCATCGACGAAAAAGAAGCACATTAATTTGCCATTGACTCCAATATTCATTGGCTCCATCAGTCATTGACACCTACAGTCTTTTGGTTCCAAAAGTCTTTTGGCTCCAAATATATTAGGCTAGAATTCTTCGAGTCTAAGAGACTATAAGACCACATGGCTACGAGTCTAAAATGATCTAGCTGGTTACGAGTTATACATGGCTTGCGAGGCTACAGAGCTACGAAGTTTCTAGTACACAGGTTTACATGACTGCGAGGATACAGGACTACAAGTCTGCAAGAGTACTTGACTACGAAGGTACTCGTCTACATGACTCCAGTTACCGCATCTGTCTTCGACAGAATTTTCTCTTTTGCTCCAACTGCTCCATCAGCATTATGTTATAAGATTACAAGACCTCTTGCTTACGTAGCTTCAAGTCTACGAGCCTCCAATGCATCATGACTACGAGACTACGAGCCATGAGGTTATGAGTCTATGCGATTGCGAGTCTTCTAGGTTACGTGATCGCGAGGCTATAGGACTACGAAGCTTCCAGAACGCATGGTTACGAGACTGCGAGGCTACAATTCTACGAGGTCCCAAGACATCCTGGCTACACGACTACGAGCCATGAGGTTACGAGACTACGTGACTACGAATCTTCAAGTTTACGAGACTGCGAGGCTACAGAGCTACGAAGCCTCTAGTACACAGGTTTACGTGACTGCGAGAATACAGGACTACCAGTCTGCATGAGTACTTGACTACGAAGCTACTCGTCTACAAGGCTACAATTACAGCATCTGTTTTCGTCAGAATTTTCTCTTTTGCTCCAACTGCACCACCAGCATTATGTTATAAGATTACAAGGCCGCTTGCTTACGTAGCTTCAAGTCTACGAGGATACTTGGATACGTAGCTTCAATTCTACGAGGTCCTAAGACTTCATGACTACGCGACTTCGAGCCATGAGGTTACGAGATTACGTGACTACGAGTCTTCATGTTTACGAGACTGCGAGGCTACAGAGCTACGAAGCCTCTAGAAAACGAGTTTACGTGACTGCGTGGATACAGGAATACAAGTCTGCATGAGTTCTTGACTACGAAGCTACTCGTCTACAAGGCTCCAATTGACACATCTGTCTTCGATGGAATTTTCTCTTTTGCTACATCTACACCATCAGCATTATGTTATAAGATTACAAAGCTACTTGCTTACGTAGCTTCAAGTCTACGAGGCTCCAATACATAATGACTAAGAGACTACGAGCCATGAGGTTACGAGACTATGCGATTGCAAGTCTTCAAGGTTACGTCATCGCGAGGCTATAGGACTACGAAGCTTCCAGAACGCATGGTTACGAGAATGCATTACTAATTGGCCGCATGGCTACGAAACTTTATGTCTCTAACTACTACAATAGCACTATTCAGTGGTGAGAGTTAATTTATTTCATGCAAAGGTACTTGCTGCAAGCAGTTCCGCTTTTCAACATCAGATGACGTCACGTTTTGCTTGCAGGTAAAATAATATTTATTTATTTTATGCGGGATGCGGGTTGTTCACTATCGATCGCATAAGAAGAATGGCATCGATAGTCTTCAAGGAGAAGGAAGTTCGTCCTTCCTACTAGTGCTTCTCAGATTTCTCACGGTCCGCCATCTTGGATTGCGACGTCACGGCTGCCATATTGGATGGGTGTGACTTTGACCTTTGACCGAAACCGCAGGAATGATCGCAAGCACACGGATTAACCATCAAAATATTGATAAGAATAATCAGGAGCACACGGAGAAAACCATCATAATATTGGCAAGAATAATCAGGAGCACACGGAGAAAAACGACACATGTTTTCTTTGATATCATAAAATTACAGAAAAAAAATATTTAAAAATAAAAATAAATTAATAAAAAAAATTAAAATAAAAACAAAAAATACATAAACAGATTCTGCTAGCTTGTAAACTTATCATTGTTGAGCAAAGATAGAGTTCTAGTACAAGCCAGAATCTGTTTATGTATTTTTTGTTTTTATTTTAAATTTTTTTATTAATATATTTTTATTTTTAAATATTTTTTTTCTGTAATTTTATGATATCAAAGAAAACATGTGTCGTTTTTCTCCGTGTGCTCCTGATTATTCTTGCCAATATTATGATGGTTTTCTCCGTGTGCTCCTGATTATTCTTATCAATATTTTGATGGTTAATCCGTGTGCTTGCGATCATTCCTGCGGTTTCGGTCAAAGGTCAAAGTCACACCCATCCAAGATGGCAGCCGTGACGTCGCAATCCAAGATGGCGGACCGTGAGAAATCTGAGAAGCACTAGCAGGAAGGACGAACTTCCTTCTCCTTGAAGACTATCGATACCATTCTTCTTATGCGATCGATAGTGAACAACCCGCATCCCGCATAAAATAAATAAATATTATTCTACCTGCAAGCAAAACGTGACGTCATCTGATGTTGAAAAGCGGAACTGCTTGCAGCAAGTACCTTTGCATGAAATAAATTAACTCTCACCACTGAATAGTGCTATTGTAGTCAGTTAGAGACATAAAGTTTCGTAGCCATGCGGCCAATTAGTCATGCATTCTCGTAACCATGCGTTCTGGAAGCTTCGTAGTCCTATAGCCACGCGATGACGTAACCTTGAAGACTTGCAATCGCATAGTCTCGTAACCTCATGGCTCGTAGTCTCGTAGTCATTATGTATTGGAGCCTCGTAGACTTGAAGCTACGTAAGCAAGTAGCTTTGTAATCTTATAACATAATGCTGATGGTGTAGATGTAGCAAAAGAGAAAATTCCATCGAAGACAGATGTGTCAATTGGAGCCTTGTAGACGAGTAGCTTCGTAGTCAAGAACTCATGCAGACTTGTATTCCTGTATCCACGCAGTCACGTAAACTCGTTTTCTAGAGGCTTCGTAGCTCTGTAGCCTCGCAGTCTCGTAAACATGAAGACTCGTAGTCACGTAATCTCGTAACCACATGGCTCGAAGTCGCGTAGTCATGAAGTCTTAGGACCTCGTAGAATTGAAGCTACGTATCCAAGTATCCTCGTAGACTTGAAGCTACGTAAGCAAGCGGCCTTGTAATCTTATAACATAATGCTGGTGGTGCAGTTGGAGCAAAAGAGAAAATTCTGACGAAAACAGATGCTGTAATTGTAGCCTTGTAGACGAGTAGCTTCGTAGTCAAGTACTCATGCAGACTGGTAGTCCTGTATTCTCGCAGTCACGTAAACCTGTGTACTAGAGGCTTCGTAGCTCTGTAGCCTCGCAGTCTCGTAAACTTGAAGATTCGTAGTCACGTAGTCTCGTAACCTCATGGCTCGTAGTCGCGTAGCCAGGATGTCTTGGGACCTCGTAGAATTGTAGCCTCGCAGTCTCGTAACCATGCGTTCTGGAAGCTTCGTAGTCCTATAGCCTCGCGATCACGTAACCTAGAAGACTCGCAATCGCATAGACTCATAACCTCATGGCTCGTAGTCTCGTAGTCATTATGTATTGGAGCCTCGTAGACTTGAAGCTACGTAAGCAAGAGGTCTTGTAATCTTATAACATAATGCTGATGGAGCAGTTGGAGCAAAAGAGAAAATTCTGTCGAAGACAGATGCGGTAACTGGAGTCATGTAGACGAGTACCTTCGTAGTCAAGTACTCTTGCAGACTTGTAGTCCTGTATCCTCGCAGTCATGTAAACCTGTGTACTAGAAACTTCGTAGCTCTGTAGCCTCGCAAGCCATGTATAACTCGTAACCAGCTAGATCATTTTAGACTCGTAGCCATGTGGTCTTATAGTCTCTTAGACTCGAAGAATTCTAGCCTAATATATTTGGAGCCAAAAGACTTTTGGAACCAAAAGACTGTAGGTGTCAATGACTGATGGAGCCAATGAATATTGGAGTCAATGGCAAATTAATGTGCTTCTTTTTCGTCGATGGTGCTGCCTTTTCGTTGTCGGTGCTTCCAAATGTGCTTCCTTTTCGTTGGCGGTGCTGCCTTTTCTTTGTCGGTGCTTACAAATGTGCTTCCTTTTCGTTGACGGTGCTGCCTTTTCTCTGTCAGTGCTTCCAAATGTGCTTCCTTTTCGTTGGCGGTGCGGCCTTTTCGTTGATGGTGCTTCCTTTTCGTTGACGGTGCTTCCAAATGTGCTGCCTTTTCGTTGGCGGTGCTGCCTTTTCGTTGTCGGTGCTTCCAAATGTGCTGTCTTTTCTTTGGCGGTGCTGCCTTTTCGTTGGCGGTGCTGCCTTTTCTTTGTCGGTGCTTCCAAATGTGCTTCCTTTTCGTTGGCGGTGCTGCCTTTTCTTTGTCGGTGCTTCCAAATGTGCTGCCTTTTCGTTGTCGGTGCTGCCTTTTCGTTGTCGGTGCTTCCAAATGTGCTGCATTTTCGTTGTCGGTGCTTCCAAATGTGCTGCCTTTTCGTTGTCAGTGCTTCCAAATGTGCTGCCTTTTCGTTGATGGTCCTTCTATTTTTAATGTTGTTTTGACTCTAGTATTATAGTAAATGGTTCTTGATTTGACTTGCGTATTATTCCATCCGGTGCATGTATATAAGCGAGTCCTAGACAGCAGGTCGCTAAGTTTGTTACTGTCGTCGATGGTGTAAGGATCACCTAGATTATTTCATCTGGTGCATAAGTCGCGTAATAACCTGTTCTTGAGAACTCGATGGCATCTTTATCGACTTTAACGCCGAACTCGATGGACGTTGTACCATCGTCTACGGGAACCTTGACGACAGCGACGACAATGGTGGAGCAGATCCCGTTGGCAACGACGACGACGTCAACATTGGAGGAGATTTCAACAGATGTGATACCACCAGCAGAAGATAGCTTAATGACTACTGAGCTGGATGTGCAGGAAACCACGACGGTCGACGATACGACCTCGATGGAGACTTCAATGGATGCTGATTTGACAACTAGCGAACATCGGTGCTGTTACTGCGACAAGATGTTCTCAAACAACAGCAATGCTCGGCGACACGAGAGGAGCGAATGTGCCAAGAACCTATATCGTAAAATGTTTGTTTGTGAGAAATGTCATAAGCAGTTTGCCAGAAAAGATAATATGAAAACGCACATGAAGGCATGCAAAGGTCCTGCTGTGCGGTAGAAAGTAAAGGTTTCGGCGCAACAACGATGCATCGATGTGCATAAGAGAATGCCTGGAAATGGTACTACTGTTGCAACGCCTGTATCTGGATCGGGTCTGAACGGATCGTCTTCATCACCATGGTATCCTTGCAGCTACTGTGATACGTCGTTTACATTTTCCCATGATGCACGAAGACATGAGTGGAGCAAATGCACGAAGAATCCTTCTCGCATGAAGTTTCGATGTGATGAGTGCCTTAAATGGTTTACTCGAATTGACAGTTTGCGACATCATGCGAAAAAATGTAAAGGTGGAGTCTGTGCTCCTACTGCTGAACTACCTGCCGACATTTCGACTCGTCGCTTTAGATTGGAGACACGAAAGCGTACAACAAAAAAAAAACAGATGCCCAGCAACCGATTGTTATGACGTCTGAACATGGAACTAAACCTAAGACTGTGTTCGGAGCATTACAAGTGAACGATAATGGCTTCTACTTGGCGCAGTCTGCATTTCGTGGAACGTTGAAAGACTACTATTATCTAAATATGTTTGGTGAGTCGAAGGACATTTGTAATTTTTTTGACGATATCAGACAGAAGATAATCAATCAGCTTACTGATGATGTAGCAACAAACGGACCTTTGAAATATAACTTGTGGTTGGACTGTATATATGGAAAGCCATATCCGTTCGATGAGAAAGTGAAGAAGTGTGCATTCAAGACATCGGCTGCAGTAAATTACAGTTCTAACGATGTGAAGCAAACTGTTAAAAACGGTATCCAGAAACTCTGTCAAGAAGAGGTGGACTATGTCTGTAAAGGTTCTGGCTGGACTCTGTCTAGTATAAACCGATTGGAGCTAAGAATTAGTCATTTCACATCGCTGCGGAACTAAATGATTATAAGATTGCTGGCTTTTGTAAGTGATCCTGTAGTAGAATAGAAATTATGTAATAAATATTATGTTTGTGAAAGAACTTGCGGTGTTTAATTCCTCGAACCTGTTACTATTATGTTAAATTGATGTTATATTTAATTTTTTTGCATCATCCTAGATCGTACCAAGGACCTTAGTCGATCTAATTAATCAGTATATTGATCGGAAATTTATTTAATGATTTCTGAACTTTTTCCCGGATCTCTAGCATTAATATTACGCATTTCCAATATGGTGGTCTTGATGTCTGATAGGATGGTGGTCGTAGAGAATTAAGAGTCTCTTTTCGAAAGTTTAACATGGTTTATTGAAATTATTATTTCTTTTTACATAAAATTAAACAATATTGCATCGATCGGGTATCGAACCGAGGACAGGAATCGATCGTATCAATCTGTAAGTTAATGAGTGATTTATTTAATGAATTTTGGATTTTTTCCCGCTTTTCTAGCTACATTATTACATGATTTCAAGATGGCGGCCGAATTTCAAGATGGCGGGGGGCACCTCCGTAATAAATGATTACTGCACTGTAGCGGGTTAGAATAAAATTATCCAGATGGAAATGTACTCTATAATACAAGTACACACACAAGATGGCGTACTCCAGCAGGTGGTATCTCCTGGTAGCATGTACTGAACATAAAATGTCGGATCCTTGATGGTCGACAAGGACCAAGTCAAATTTCAAGGACAAAGTCCAATTTCAAGGTCAAGGTCAAATTTCAAGGTCAAGGTCAAATTTCAAGGTCAAGGTCAAATTTCAAGGTCAAGGTCAAATTTCAAGGTCAAGGTCAAATTTCAAGGTCAAGGTCAAATTTCAATGTCAAGGTCAAATTTCAAGGTCAATGTCAAATTTCAAGGTCAAGGTCAAAGTTCAGGGTCAAGGTCAAATTTCAAGTTCAAGGTCAAAGTTCAAGGTCAAGGTAAAAGTTCAAGGTCAAGGTCAATGGTGTGGTGACTAGATAATTATACTAACATGGTATCAGCACACTCTAGCGGACGAAAACAAGATGGTGATCTCCAGCGGACGAAGACAAGATGGCGGACATGTCGTCATACCAGCTGACGATATATATGCTTTGAAAAAAAGTGGTGGGAGTCAGTCTGCCTGCGTCCACTGTGAGGGAAGGATCGGTCGCCATTTTTAATTTTTTTTGCACTCGTCGGGTTCGAACCGAGGATGGTGATCGATATAATCAATCAGAATTCGAATAAGTTAATTTTTTGATGAATTTTGGAATTTTTTTCATTAAAATCGGATAATAATTAAAGATTTTCAAGATGGCGTCCAAATTTCAAGATGGCGGCCGTAACAAAAATTGCAACGGTGACGTCATCATCCAATATGGCGGAAAACACATCACCGGAATTTTCTAGAACACAATGACGTCATCCAAAATGGCGGATCCAAGATGGCGGATCCAAAATGGCCGCCGTGATCTACTTGTCCCGTTACGTTATGTCCCGTTACGATATGTCCCGTTACGCTGTGTCCCGTTACGGTGGCTGCACGCACGAAAAAGTGTCATGTTATGCTTATCCAAGATGGCCGCCGTGACGTCACAATCCAAGATGGCCGCCGTGACGTCACAATCCAAGATGGCGGACCGACAATCTTCAATCCACTACCTGATACCTGCGCTCGGCGCCCCTATTATATACTACTGGCACTTAAAATAAAATATGCTAATAGTACATTGAGAATATGCTATCATTGAAAGGTAATTCCAATCTGATGTTCAATGTACACTAAGCATTTTGTTATATAAATATTTAAGTTTAAAGTGTATTGATTTCCCCCTTCACTTTACACAATAACATTCGCCAACTCGGGTGAGTATTCATTTTTATGATTTTTAGTTGGAAAGTTTCTCGGCTTCCATTTTTGTTCTGGAGTCTGCAGTCAGGTTAAGTTTCTGCGAACGCTGTTGATGTCACAGGTAGTTCCCGTGAACAAAATTAAAAAAATAAAAATGTTTTTAGTCATATATATATATCGATCATTGGTTGGATTCCCACTCCATGAGATGTAAATAAAACAAATAAACATAATATTCAATGTAGATATGCGATGTATGTATGTACACTTACCTCTGATAACGTTTAAAACGCAGTTACAGTAGCTTAGACCACTCATTTATACAGCATCATTTACAACAAACAGTATTCAATTCACAAGGATAAAAGATTAAATTTTGTCCCTTTCCAGGGCATGGCAGTACTGCCTCACACAATGGAGGCTATTAAAAAAGCCCACGCGATACCTGAAGGAGGGTTGGAAAACCAGATGGGGGAGGGGGGTGTTAAGATCATGAGAACCTTCCATGGTGTCTGCAGGAGGGGAGGAGAAGAATGCGTAGCTGTAATGGCAAAGGGTGGAGGAGAAAGGTTTATTATCGATTGGGATTCCATATGTGTGTTCTCGGCTAACATTAAATTTCCAAGAAGAGCGTAGATGCTGTAGGCTACGATGCGTCTCTTTGCCTGTCGTTCTGTAAGAAGGCTTGTATATATTTTATTATGTGTTGGTTGCGAGTGGATATGACTCTCGTCATCGATGGAAGAAGATACTCAACATAGGAGTTGCAGACAATGTTCCGGCAGATGAACTAGTGAGACTTTAGTGCACGCAGTTTCAAGGTAATGGTGGAATGTTTCCAATAACATTCTCAGTTATCACGTGAGATTAGTTGTGTTACACATCGTTACGAGGACGTTGCTGCTGTGGAGGATAAATTTTCTGGTAAGATTTGCTTGTGTGCATGTGTGAGCACATTAGTGTGTGCATGCATGCCCATGTGTGCATGCGTGTGCACTATGAGACATCAGTATGCGACGATGTGAGCACAACGATAACGGTGCTGGCCACAGACGACTAGGAGGTGTCCACGACTGTGGAGACGATATTGCCGCAGCACCCAGAGCTGACAACAGTGACTCTGTGCAATCAGGTACTTGTGTTGACCGCACTAAGTCGACGAATACGAGAGCGATGCAGCGACGGCATATCTGTGGACTGTAACTAATGCTATAACTCATGGCATTGGGTCGGCATTAGCTGACATGTTTTTAAACAATTATTTAAAGTGATTGTTTTTTTTATAATAAATAGATTTAAAATTTACCTTTTTTGTATATTACCATTTTTATTTTAAAAATAATCCTTTTGAAGTGAACAATGTGTGTCGTAGCCTACAGATAATGCTGTCTGAGGTGAGGATTCTAAGCCGTTGAAACTGTGTTGTAAAAGCTATCAGATGTGAGTGTACATACATATATCGCAATTTGCATTTATTATTTTGTATTTTTTTTTTGCCAATTTTCATAATACTCTTTAATTTAGGGGGTGTCTAATCTATGATCGGGATATATATGGCTACACATATTTGTTTTTACTTTTTTCCTCAGTGTCTTTAATAACACAGTTTCCTACATTAATAATAATAATAATACAAATAATAATAACATTATATATTTAATAACGCTTATCTTAAACTAAGGCAAGTTGATGTGTGTGTGTAGCACATATGTAAAATTAAACACTTTTTAGGTTTAGTGTTGTATTATTTTATTTCAATTAACTTATTTATGGTTGAATTAATGCGAAACATATATATCACTAGCGCTCCTTGCAGGCTTTGACATGTTTTGCAATGAAAACCTTTTTAACTATGCTAGTTTATTTGTTTCCTTGGCTGACACCGACTCCAAAAATAACAATAATTGTAACTACATTATATTATCGTAATAATTTGATTGACTTTTAAGTAGTCTAATATTTTTCATTTCATTTTACTTAGGAGAACTCTATAAAACATTTTGATAATTGTTTGTTATTCATAGGTATGTGTTGAGTTATATATGAAGTGGGTTGGTACCTACCTACCTTCTTGCGTGGTAAACACATAGATCGTACTACTGGCTCGCTGTAGGAAAGGTTTTGATGGAGATTAAAAACTGACGAAAACTAGCTTCTACTGCGCAGCTTAGGTTCCCCCCTCCCTTCTTTGCGACAGAGAGGGGAGTGACGTAAATTCTCTGTCGCAAAGAAGGGAGGGGGGAACCTAAGCTGCGCAGTAGAAGCTAGTTTTCGTCAGTTTTTAATCTCCATCAAAACCTTTCCTACAGCGAGCTAGCAGTACATACATATTGATGAGTAGAAAAAGTAATTTGATTATTAAGTTGTAGAAGAATACACAATTATTTTTTTACTTTTTAGGGCATATTATTTTGTGTTGGAATTGTTTATTTTGAAGTCGTTTTTTTTTGTTAAAATGTTTGTTTATTACAGAAAAAGGTCAAAGCATTCTATGTCTCTTCTGTATTCAATATAGCTTCCTTTTTGGGAAATAGTAAATACTGTGTTGGAATATCAAGATGCGCTCGGATGAGCCTACACTCAGTCTTCGACATTTTCAGTTACTCAAGAGATGGTCGACCCACACTTCAATATTCTCAGAATAGTCTTGTCCTTCTCGATGCTGTTTGCTGTTATGTGGCAAAAATGACTAACCATAATTGTGTTGTTTCAACATAAATTTTCATAAAAAATATGCATGGTTTATATTATAGGTTTTATTTCATAATTAACTCTTAGTTTTTAAGAACAAAACAATAAAATGCTGATGGTTACATAAACACCACGTGTTTTCTTTCTTCCATAATAAATTTAAGAAACAAATACACACAAACATTTATTTGACATGACTACATGCGCTGAACACCAAGATCTGCTCCGATGGCCTATAAATAGTCAACCAAAATGGCCACCAACATATTTAACTATTATTGGCTTCGAAATTTTTTTTTATCTTTCTGTAAAATGGCTTCCTATATATTTCCTTCGCAATTGACCCAAAACAGCCATCATTGCATTTCATCTCACGAGACATACACCCACACAATGCACCATGAAGGACATTGTTGTCTTTGATATTGGTCCAGATAGCCACCAGCATCCCTCCCTACTACTGTTGTGTGTCTGTAACCCCCATAAATCGTCCAATATACCCACCATTGCAGTTAATGTATGTCTTCGGCTTTATCCAAGATGTGGGCCTAGATGGTCTCCATTTCATTTCATCTCACGAGATATCGACCGTCATATGAATCATGTTGAGAAATTTTTAACATTCTCATGCTCAACTATGCTCGTGGTCATGCTTGCTGTCTGACCAAAAAATCATTCCTGCTCTTGTGGCTCAAATCTGGCCCACCGTAAATTCTTAAGTAAGAATATAAAAATCAATACATCGGTGGCGCTCTTAAACTATAACCAACTATTATGCTGACTATAACCAACATGGATGCTGTGTTAACTTACAATAAATAATCAGAAAAAATCAATACTCGCTCGAGTTGGCGAGAAATAGTGTGGAGGGTGGGGTAAGAAATAAGTAGGGGAGAGTGTTGTACCTTTGGACTGTTGTACCTCTGGACAATTTCATTTTAGCCTAAATGAGAGGGAATTTTAACTTTTTCTCCCTACTCATGTGTAGTGGTACTATTGACAACCTTTTAGTTGGAGGGAAACTTTTATAAGACAATGATACCTGCTGCTATTTGAAGAACTTTGTTTTACACCATTAAAAGTAAGTTTTTTAGTCAGTCTTTGTTTATTTTTGGTAAATTTATTTTTCTTACTAATACTTATAACTAGATACCATTACAATATCTGAAAAGTGCTCTTTTCAGCAATACAATGTATTTAGCTGTTTTCTAACCTCAATCTTGGTTAAGATGCCATTTTATTTAATTAGTGCACGTTTTGTACCTCTGGACATTGCTGATATTGTACCTCAGGACAGTGTCCAGAGGTAGAACAACTTAGCATAAATATTAATTAGGCTGTAATAAAATTAATAAGAGGCATTTAGCTTAAAACATAACAAATCATTTTATATAGCCTATCAAGTGTTTGTTCTTTAAAAATAACATACAACTTAAGGCCATATATAGTGATTTTACATAGATTTAAAAAAAATATAAAAACAAATAATGTAAAAATGGATATTGAAGAATCGCTGTGTTATTTTAAATTATTGCCACTTAGTACTAATACCTAAATTTTGTAGCAGTAAACCCATAAGTTTTTATTATTTTTGCAGCCAAAATATCAAATTATGGCATGAAAATAAGGTAGGTACAATAAAGCAAAACACAATTTTTTTCATAACATTCCGATTATCTTAAGAGTTATTTGCAACAATGTAAATTAAAATTAAGTGTTAATAGTAATGCAATGCCTGAAGAAACAGTCTAACCTTTGAAGTTACTGGGATACACTCACTGAATGAAAATATTTTTGGCGATGAAGAGTATTTACCCCCTAATGTTACGGATAGACCATATGAAATCACTGAAGATGCAAGTTCTGCTGTGCAGCCAGGACCTTCAACAGTGGGAACTTCATTAGCAGCTAATGGCAATCAAGTTGTGGAAGCTGGACAATCCAGAATATCTCCATATGTGATCAGACCATTTCCTAAGGCTTTGCCACACAAGAAAACAGGTGGATGGAAAAAAGGAAAATCTGTGATCATGACAGACACGCCAGAAAAACTGGCAGTTGAAGAAGAAAAATCCAAAACAAAGAACAAGAATAAAACAAACAAACAACAAGAAAAGAAGGCAGAAGTCATACCCATAAAAAAAAGTGAAAAGAAAATTGGCTTATTCAAGTTCGGAAGATGACTTCGGCGTAACTGAACAAGATACAGATTCAGAGAATGAAACATTCAAAAGTCTACTGCAAGACACAGTAAGAGAAGAAGAAATTAATGAAGAAAGGTCATTAGAAGAGAACACAGTGAAAGCAGGAGACTTTGTCTTAGTTAGATTAATGGGAAAGAAAAAGATTTTTTATTGTGGCTGAAATAAGTAATGCCGTTAACAATTCAGAATATCAAGTGAAATATCTAAAGAGAGTAGAGAAAACTAATAAGTGATATAGAGAAAAAAACTCCCCCAACCTATTGCAGTTGGAGGTTCTGAAAGACAAATTTCACTCTTGTCATTCAGTGTTGATTTTAGTTCACTTAATGTACATTAAGTTAGTAAGATATTGTTTAATATTTTGACCTACTAATTGCCTAACATGTGATCTTTGTAAAGATTCCTTACTTTTTTAACTTAACTTACCTGTTAATACCATTAGATTACTTTAAGTAAAATTAGGTTATTCATTTAAAGTTTTTATTCAGGGAATACTAATTGAAAATCCTATGTCCAAAGGTACATGTATATAATGTACCTTTGGACACATTGCACCTTTTTTTGTTTGTCTTAGAAAAAAATAAAATTTTAAGAGATAAGTTTTGGGGAAAAAATATGTTTTAACCTATGAAAACCAACAAATATTTGACTGTAATCGGAATTAAAGTATTGTAAAAACACTTGTAGAAAAAATGTTTTTTCTGAAAATTGTCCATAGGTACAACACTCTCCTACCTTGCGTATATGGTTTCGTTGAGAGAGGGGAGTTATCTCTAAACATGCTGTCATAAAAATAGTTGGAGTTGTATATGGTGAAGGGGTGAAGGGGGTGAGGCAGAAACTAGAGCTGTTGTGATGTAACAAAGGGAGGGGGTGGGAAGTCATAAATACCACTGTTTTTACAGCAATTGGGTTAATTATTTGTTATTACAAACAGTTTTACATTATTATAACAATTTCAAATTTTTACTCTTTTTACAGGATAAATTTAGAAAATAATATGCCAAATTATTTTACAAGAAAAATTATTGTAAACAATTTTATATTGATTTTCTGAAAGACACACTCCCACAAATCCTCGTGCTTCAAGTACAATATTCCAGTAAGTACTTCCATTTGTTGTGTAGTTGTTTGTGCCGTCTAATTTTTTAATTGATGGCAACGAACCTGAACTTGCCACACGGCTGGTTTGTTTTGGATACTCTCACCATACAATAATAGAACTAACTTGGAAATTTCTTACCTAAAATCAGCAAAACATTTACCGATTACATATTTTTATTTATACATATAATTATCTGAGAGC
This sequence comes from Bacillus rossius redtenbacheri, assembly GCF_032445375.1. NCBI lineage: Eukaryota > Metazoa > Arthropoda > Insecta > Phasmatodea > Bacillidae > Bacillus > Bacillus rossius. Next base: position 21,746,894 of record NC_086330.1, on the reverse strand, counting down.
AGAAACATTACATATTTTATCTTTATTTTTGCACTTACCAGAAAGTAAATAACTCCGTTTCTTTCCAATTTACCAATATCTCTTAATTATAATTATTTATTATCATGCTCTGGGCTCATAATCGGTTTCATAAAGTTATTTTCCTGAATTACTCAACCTTCTTTAACATATCAAAAATGTAGTCTTTTTTCAAAACCAAAAAAGAAAAACAACACACAGAGATGACAGTGAAATAAAAAAGGTTGGCGATCATAAAGTTACAAAAATATGTAATTAATCTGAAATAAATAATTATATGTCTTCAGGCTCGTATGGATATTTATTAAAATTTAATACAAATTATTTATTTTTATGAACTAAAATAAAAAATAAAAATATTAAAAAATGCAAAACAAAATTTTTTATGTTATTTTTATGAACTGAATAAAAGCACTCTTGGTGTCACAGTTTTAAAGATGTTAATTGATTTTAATGCTGCTCGTGTTTTCTCTGTATGCATATTGACGCAAAATTTCAAGGGTGTTCTCATGTCTTAATTAAACTTCTATTGTTACTGCGTACAAATGATAATTCCAATACTGTTCTCAAATTGCTATTCATGTATGTCAGCATGGTATAGAGTTTTAATTACTACACGTAGCTTTGTTTAGCGAGAGATATATGTATCGCCTTTCGGAGCTTAGACGCACCATAATAGTATGGCAGTTAGCGGATCGCATTTATTGCAATATCGCGAATGAATGACGATTTCCACTCTGCAGTACCATGAATTCCATCGTGGTTGTCTGTTCTCTAATTTTATACATAAATGGTGAGTTTTTTTCTGATAAAATATTAGATATTATACAAATTTATTTAGTGAACTTCAAAGTAACTATCTTTATCTTTGTTACACAGTATAAAACAAATTCATTATCCGGGTGTGTCTGTTTGTTCACTAAATTCTTCTAAATGACGCAATGGATTTTAATGCGATTTCCACTATAGCTTGGATAACTTCTTACGAAAGGTTTGTGTGTATAATGCATTCATATCACTTTTGAACATAGAAGAGAAAAATTGATGTTTTGTAAAGAAGTCATAAAAAGATGATTTTAGGGCGCTTACATGGCTTTCGCTGACTTATACATGACTGATACATCAAATTAATATACTAAAGAATTGTGGGTCTTAAAATAGCCTTCAGAACAGTTCGCTAAAGCTTTCAGAATTTGTTAAAAAATAATGAGTTATTGCGAATTTATTTTGACTGACATATTATTAATTTCTATCCAATTAAATATTTCAGTTCACTTAGGAATTTGATTTAAATCAAAATAGTTCTTTAAACCATATCATATGCGATCTATTATTTTGATTGCTAGGATTCCTTTAATGTAAACGGAACTACCATTTCAATTCCTATACAACAAAAAAGTAAATTACAAATAAAACGTACAGGGTCAAACATTCAATGTTGCTGAAATAGATTTGAAGTGTGAGTGCTTTTCACATTGAAAGCTTTTGCGTGTTCCTTATACACTTCTGTTTGAGTTTTCTCATGAGAAAAAAAATACTGTCAGCATTGTTTACAAAGAAATCCCTTAGTTATGGGAAGTACGTGTTAATAGATGTATATAATTTTTGAAAACATTTGACACTTAGGAGAACTTGATACTGTTATGACTGCTTACTTATTAAATCTTAATGGCACCACATTAGTAGATAGCATCCGTGTGAAGCCAGTCGCTAGTTTTAGTATAAAAGAGAAGATTATTTTGTTTGTTACTTAGTTTGGTCTTTAATGAGGCCGATAGAGCGCTACGATTTTGAATAAGTATTTTGGTTGTTTTTGACCTAAACTAACACAATAAAGTTATGGTATTTTATTGTGAAAGCAATAACTATTTTATAAGGTGATTTTTCTTTTACGGAAACCTTCCAAGTCGCCTAGAAAATGAAAGGGTGACTTGTGATAAAATTAATTTTTGTAAAGTCTTAAAAATCTTTAAAAAATATCAAGTATTTGGTTATTTAGTTTAACTTATATGTTGATAAAAATATGCTTATAAATTATAGTTTTTATTAGTTTTCAATTGGGAAGAAATCAGATAGGAAACTTTGCCTTTATATATAATTTATTAAAAGAAAATACATTTTCTATGACCTATACATTCACAACCCATGCTTGAGCTAAAACAATCTTTTGAAATATAAATTTAGAGTAAAAAGAAAGTCTTTATGGAAAATTTACTCCAAAGTGGTTGCAAAAAAATATTGTTTTAGTGTAAAAGAAAAGCTAAAATAATTATGATTTGGCTTTATGGAATCAAGTGTCTTGAGTATGATTAATGAAGTAAAAAAATTTGTCTGGCCATAAACACATTCTGATAGTGGTTATCAATATGGTTATTTCATATGGTACTTCTCAATTGTATTAATACTTTCCCACTTTTGGTTGTAATAATTGGTACCACTTAAACTACTTATACTCTATTGATTGTTATTCAATCAGAAGTGGTTTTAATAAACATTGCTAATTTATTTAACTTTAATATACCTACATATATCAAAATAATAAAATTAACATTTTTTATTCTTAGCGATTTCTAAGCAAAACATTACAAGTGCATGTAATTTATTTTTACTTGTGTAAATTGAGAATTCTAAATAATACTAAAATATCTAACTAAAATACACTTGTGGATTTTGTTTCTAAGCTTGATATTTTATTTATTTATTTATCACAGAAAATGTTCTTATCTAACTAAATGCTTGTATCATTCAGACATAGAGATATAATTGATATAACCACAAAAATATTTTTTTGCTCTATCGGATTAGGTTAACATAAAAATAAAAACAGACCCAGATTTTATTTATTTTAATTTATTTTTCTTTCAAATCATGATATTAATAGTTTGGATCTATAGCACTGTTTTGATGTTTGATATATATGTACTAGTCATGTTAAACATTTAGTTTAGCAATAATTACTTTTTTTTCAGTACTTGGAATTTCCCCTAAGAAGAGTTCCCCTATGAAACGTCCCAATGATAAACCTTTCATAATAGGAGGATATGCAGTCGCCATTGAGGATGTCCCTTACCAGGTATCCATATTCAATTACACATATTTATCATTTATGATTATAAGAAATAACAATATATAAACCTATAGTTTTTTTTGTGATGAATCAATTTATTTAGATTTGTACAATCTTTAATTCTTAATTTTTTGGTACTACTTTTTGTTTCAAAAGACATTTAAATTGTTTCAAAAGACATTTAAATGATTTCATCTCCCATATTACTAATAAATATATGTAGTAAAGTAAAAAATTATAGTGAAATAAAAAAAAATATATTTTTCCGGTTTTAATTTATAATTTCCTCTGATAATAAGTAATAATAAATAACTTGCAAAAAAGATCAGTGTAGCATAAAATTTAATTTTTAAAATATATATATAGGTAATTAAAATTTTATATCTTCAGTAACAAAGCTGCATTACAATTATTTTTAGTAATGTAGAAATAAGAAGGAAAACAATTCACAGTTAAAGTCTTGTAAGAAATATGTAATGTAAAACACCACTTGAAAAAAACTGAATCCAAACATTAAGAAATATAATTATGTTTTATTATAAATTATTATAACAACAATAAAAAATATACTTACATATTTAACTATGAACTTTAGTATTGAATATTTAAATTACAAAAGGTCAATTTCTTTTGGGTAAAATCATTAGATGTTTTAAAACATTATAAAAATAAAGACATGGTTGGAAATATCAAATTTTTACTGACTATATAAATCGAAAACTATCGCTTATCAAACATATTAACTCCATGAAATTGTTATTTAATCTAAGTGTATACTAATTCAGTGACACATAAGGGTTCAATGAAATGTTTACAAATATTCGCCACCATTTAAGCAGCTTGTGATAAGATTTTGAGCGGGTGTATTCCGGCTGTTGAACATGCCTGCCAGTTAATGTCACCGTGCTGCCGTCGTTTTTAGTTTGCTAAGTGCGTTCATTCCAGTGCAGTGTTTCCTATAGGATTACATTTTATGTTTTACAGTTTTACACTTGGTAGTCTAGTTAAAAGTACAGGATGTCCACAAAAGAATGTTCTAGTTTCAATGTTATATTTTAACAGTTTAATTTGGACAATTTACAACGAATCATACAGCAAATTGAAGATTAACTAACCTAGTTTTTTTCTTTCAAATGTACAATATGTGCACCTTTATATATTACGACACACATTCAAACTATAGTGCACACTTTGGTTAACACGTCCGGAGTATTGGAAGCAATAGCCTCTTTAATTCTGTGTCTCAGATATGGAAAAAACATAAGGTAGCGGCGGAACGCAGACAATATATTTTATAAAGCCTACAAAAGGAAAAAAAAAACATGGTGTTATGTCAGGTGAACGTGGAGGGCAACGGAAAAGAGGTTTGTAGTCTCGACCATTATGAACAATCCAATAGTCAGGGACTTGTACGTTGAACCACTCTCGTACAAAGAGATTCCAACGGGTAACCCACGTTGAACTGAAACTACAGTTTCACTCTCAGCAAATTGCAGAACACAAAAAGCCCTAGCTCAGAAGTTGCCATTTTGCGTAGGTGGCGCTGCAAGCGAGAAAACAAAATAAGTACTCGCGCATGCGTTTAAACCTAAAACTGTTGGAGTTGCTCTTTAATTGTGACCTTTAAACAAACGTCTACACCGATTACAGGTGATACTATTTCAATTTATAACTGGAACGTTCATTTATAGACATACTGTATGTTGGCGTTCGATTATTCGGCAAAATTTCTAAGCCAGTACGACTGTAGTCCCGTACCTGCCGGATTAAAGACATTTCACAGGAAATTAAATTTACAGTTTTTTTGCTGTTGATTTTTAAGAAAAATAGTTATATTTAGTTTTTTTATTAGCCTATTTGTGTAAGTAAGCTACCAAGCCTCTAAGGATGATGAGGCTTTACTGTTTGACTTTTGGCAATATTCTGGAATTTTCGGCTTTACCAGCTGTACGATTTTGTTGCTTTGGTCATTTTGGATTAAGCAGGCAGCCGACCTTTTTTATTTTTCAGTTAGTGCTACTTCTATCGCTAAAATAACTTTATAGCAAGGCCTTCTGAAGTTTATTTTTATCAAGATTATAAAAAATATTAATGAATTGTTGGATGTACACAACTATATTACAAAACACAAATACTGCATTTCTGATAGTTTACTGACTAATAAGCTGCCTATACATTCACCGAGATGCCGCTAAAATTGGACTGCGTGTATAAAATATTAAAACAAATAAGCTATTTAAATTAAGATATTTAAAACAGTCTTTAATTTTAAATAAATCCAAATATTACTATGATACTGTGACCAAATTATAGTAAACATTATAACGAATTCATTAAATAAAACTGTATTAAGATATTCAATATGTACTAGTTCACTTACATCTTCCAAATAAATAATTATAAAAATTTAATTTAATATAATTAAATAATCTATTCGTTGTGTATCTGTCACATGAAACCAAAGAATAGTATTTTACTGTGAGTTGCGAGGCTCTGTTACGCACTGTGAATATGCTTCTTATTGGTTGGCTCTAAAGTAGACTATTTTAGTCGATGTTTGTTACATAGACTAGTAATTCGTTTCGTTGCAGGCGTAATACATATCTGTGACTTTGGACGGTATAAAGAATACCGAGTAAATTCTATACTAAACGTAAAGTAATTATTTTGCAATATCATAAGAAACAACTGAAATATATTAAAGATGGCTGCCTGTGAGTGTTACCCACTATGGCATGTGACATCAAAAGGGAGAAATATCGGACATGAGAGCGATCGACGTTGAAGGGCCTGAAAGGACTGCCACAGCCTAATATGGTTGGCGAAGGTCCATATCCGAGCAATAGTGCGAGCTGGCAAACACGAACTTGACCGAAATTTCACGAAATGCGAACTTCATCATCACTTGAGGCTAGGTGGGCTCCACATGAGAACTACATCAGACCAAAAGAATCCATTCTAATACTGAAAATGTAATATTTCTAGGCTGCTTATGAGAGAATGGGTATTCTTGAATGTGGTGCAAGTGTAATCAGCCACTCTTACGCTCTGAGTGCTGCCCACTGCAGTGAAAGGTAATTAAATAATAATTTTTTATGTCAAAATAATTGAAATTTATAATTATGTTTAAGGATGGTGAATACATTTCACTGAAAAATGTCGTGAAAGCCTATGAACTATATTATCTTGCAAACATTTTATTCTTTAGAAAAATATTACACATCTAAAGTAGAGCAAAGATTTCAATTATACATACTGTGACAGGGTATCGATTTCGTACTAACTTTAAAACAAAATTAAGTTATTGTTGGTAAAGGTCTACGAGAAAAAAAACTGTTATTGGACCTTTTTTCAAACATAATAATGATAAATTTATTAGTATCAATGAGGTTTGGATGATTTTCAGTCAAAGAAGTAACTTTAGCTTAAGCTATGATGGCGAATAATCTCGTGTGGAGGATTTCACAGATTTACTGGAATTTGTCAAAGCTGTTTTTTTTATAAGGTTTGAACTTTGCTATCGCTGTCTTCTGTGTTTTGAACATGAACACCATTATTGTTTTAATAACTTTTCATCTGCAATTAGAATTAATCACTGACAACAGTGGCTAAAATTTCACAAAGTTTTTCTGAGATTCTTTGAACCACATACAAATAAAAGATCCGAAAGGATTACAAGGAAGTTTAGCTCAGAATATATTTTTCTGTAAGAAAGGAAGTGCAAATAACTATGCCTATAGTTATCTAATTTTATTACGAATACACTTTTTTGTATTAAATCTGAATATATATTTATTGATTACATAATTTCATCTTACTAAAATGTATTTTGCCTTAATTCGTAGCAGTGACTTTGTATTACAATTTGAGTTTTACAGAAAGTGGTTCCAGATAAATTTTTAAGTCAAATTTCGTATTTCAGAAAAAATTTAAAAAAATTTATAATAGTGGTTCTTTTTTAATACTCAAATATTTCCACCCAGTGAATACAAACAGAGTGAATAAAATGCTGAGTAATTACATTTCGTATATTTCCAACAAAAACGAATTCATGGCAAAAAGTTGAAAACAGATTTCACAGATGCCTGTAATTACATTAAACATTGTATAGTTTGTAATGTTCATCAGCATGTCATCCATCACTTGTCCGAAAGTCACATATAAAAATCTTGCTGAAAAAAAATTAATTGAAAAAAAAAAAATATGAAACAACGAAACTGAATAGAACCAAATAATTTAACGACTACGCTTAAAATTAACTTGATAAAATATTTTTTCATGCAGCAATGTCAGTAATGGTTATCAAATTTTCAAACAGTCGAGTGGGCTGCAAGGCCGTGATCACTAGTACGTCACACAAGTGCTTGTCTTCTAAGCGCGTTGTCACTTTTTTTTGGCAAAATTGCGCTGGGATAAAATGTTCTACTTCACTATGTAATAATTTATTGCATTATAAATCTATATATTTTACAACAATGTATAATTATTTATTGATATTTGTTTCGCTAATTACTATGATAACTTTGAATACACAGCTCAGCAATTGGTCTCGTTATTTCATACCAAGCAAGCATTCATCAATTATATTTTACTAATAATAAAGATAGAAAAGATCAATGTGATAGAATGTGTGTATGTATATGTCTTATATAAATGTATATATATAAATTTATGTTTGTTTATTTGCAAGTTTATAAACAGATATACAGTTTTATTAAAGCGTCATGCAAGTTTGTACAGTTGGTGGACATTCAAAACAAGAAGAATCTCACTGTCGAAATGAAAATTTAAAAAAAAGTTGCCTCCATAACACTACCTTTTTCTCTTTTTTAAGGAAAATTTCTATACTCTTTGATGAAATTGTGTACACTTGAAGTTGAAAATAAAATGAATATTACTGTCTCTATCTGACTTAGAAAAAAACCTCAATCACAAATAAATTAAAATTTCCTAATATAAAAATCTTTAACTCTGAAAAATTGAGATTTTTCACAGTGGACGAAGCCTAGGCCACGCCAGGTAGTTCAACCATGTATATAATTAACCCTTGTCTATTGTTTTGCAAAATCTTTAACGGTCACATAAATTGTGTGAATGATATTTTGTTGCTGTATTTTAAGATATTTGAAGTATTTGTGAATATAAAGTTTCAAACTGTTTGGTGCATAAAATAAAAGAAAAGGTGCAATACATAGTGTGCGTGCTTGTGTACATGTATAATTTTTTATGTGGTGTTTTACGTGTATGCAGAGATGTGCCTGCAATCATAACCATCAGAGTGGGGACAGCCATGCGAGCTCAAGGAGGGACAGTACACCAGGCTGTGCTGATTCTCAACCACCCTAGTTTCTCCATGTCCCCCCAAATAGATTTTGATGTCTCGCTGGTAAAGGTACGTATTTTTTTTCTTTTGACATAACTTCCTACTATTTATTCACAAAGTATTGTATATTCCAAATGGTCAGATGTATACAAGCAGTTTATAATCTGTTAACTTAATACAAAAAAACAGTTAAAAGGAAGTACAAGGATGCAAAACAGCTCAGCCGACTTCAAGTATATCACTTTGTAACTTAAACGACAGCTTTGGCTATTGACCAAAACTCGTCGCTGATTAGTCAAGCCCCTTAGCTTATCAGAAGGAAAGTATAACTTATTGGCCAACAGATCCAGTCTTTTAGGCAGTGTTTAGTGACAGGGAAAACACATATAACTACTGTAGGTAACTGTTACATCCGATGTTGACAAATTCTTTTATTTTACACCATAACATGAAAAATAATATTTGAGTTTTGAATAACTGACAATAAAAATATGGAAAATTAGTTAAAATTAGATTTTAAGTGGTTTACAATTTAAGCTTAATAGTTAGGGTAGTATCAATTTACAATTACTTTAAACATAACACAATTACTTATTTTTTTGTTGATCACAAACATTTTAAACAATTTTGTGTAGCAGCTTTTAATTTTATCTCCACAATAATAGCATGAAATTTATGCGTTGTTTAGTTGATGTGCTTTTTCCTTCGGTGATTCACATGCACGCAAAAATTATCTCGTTCTGTAAACAGATGTATAATAAAATGCTTATTTTATTATATTTAAACTAATGACTTTAGACTAAGTACTATAATTTTCAAACTATAATAACTATAATAAAATATAAAAGCTGAATGTCTTCCTTGTGCACAAAAGTTTTTCACAGATGCTAAAATTCTTGGGATTCAAAAGTATACTCAGATCAGAACATTTATTTCAACACTAGCTGTGATACTCGTCGTTGATGGTTTCTATTTCTCTTTCATCGCAAAGTGTTGTAATTAACTCGTACCCGTGTTTATCTATACAGGTATGGAAAAAAAAACTCAACATATAGTAGTGAAAAATAGGTTGTCTGTAAAGTCGGTTTACGGACGATAGTTTAACGTGACAACGTCATAACAAAATATTGATGAAATGATTGCATAATTTCATGAATAAAATTTTTATTGAATTATCACTATTTTGTATGGATACAAAGAAGGAGTGAAACGAAATCTACAATTTAATTGATAAATTTACTTTTATTTGCACTCATTTATTCAAATATGTTAATTACTTTAACGAAGAGATTATTTTTACTTTAACTTTTATACATGTTTGATATTTAACTTCTTCTAATCTGTTAAGGATAGGACGATGATAGGAAAAGTAAGAAACGAATGGGAGTGTTTCAAGTTTAATGTGCCTCGAAACAGTCAAATCGATGGTTGTTCCAATCGAGTGGAATAGAGATAGATGCGGCGCAAGCGTACAATGAGCGTAACGGGACAAAGCGCAACGGGACAATGAGGCATCCTTTTTCGTGCGTGCAGCCGGCGTTCATCGATTTATTAGACGTTGTCACGTCAAAAACCTAATATAAGTTCAGTATATGTTGCTTAATAAATTAGGTAAACTCAATAATAATACAAACGATATGTATATTGAAACATTTAATACACGCAGGAAGCTTTGGACGACCTTTTAAAATAACGCAATTTCAGCTCGCACCACTGTGCGTTATCTTTGCTGATGGAATTTAATGGATATTAACCTGACACAGAATTAAATTAATGACTTTTTCTGTGCCGAAAGACACCTAAAGAAGCAAAGAAAGAACCAGAATCCAGACATTTAATCTTTTAAATTAAATTAGGATGTGTTAGTTTCGGATATAAAATACTTTACTAACCGCCCGAATATCTTCAGAGAAAAAGAATACTATGCCTAATTAAAAAAAAACAAGAACTGAATCTATCAAGTTGATTAAAATAATCAACGATGGTCAATGCTTTATATTCGGTAGAACTGTACGCGTGTTTAGTATAGATTTCAAGTAATGTAATTTCCCGTACAGTCGTACCACAGTGAAATGTCTTAATTCGATGTTCTCTGGTTCGGGGCATTCTGTGATCCGAAACCAATCGAGCCGCTCGCGTTCTGATTTTTTTTATATGTGTATTCCGGCTGTTGACCTTGACCTTGGCCGTCAGAACACACTTCCGCGCGGCCGGCGATTACAGCTAGCTCAGAGTTTACTATTAGAGTCGGCTATCATTTCTGTGTAATTTTTCCTGTTTGCTAGTCCAGAGTGTATCGTTACATTCGGATTTCATTTTTGCGTAGTTTTTCCAGTTAGCTAGCTCAAAGTGTATCGTTACTTTCGGTTTTAATTTCATTGTAGTGATTCTAGTTTGCTACCTCAGAGTGTTTTGTTACTGCCGGTTTTCATTTCATTGTTGTGTTTTCTATTTCTAGCTCAGAATGTATCGTTACTGTCGGTTTACATTTCTGCACAGTTTTCCATCTTCCTAGCTCCGAGTGTATCTTTACTGTCTGATTTCATTTCAGTGTAGTGATTCCAGTTTGCTAGTAGGGGTCATTTCACATGTCACATTTTCTTAAATTTGGGTTTTCTCATTAAAAATTAAAAAAAAGTGTCGCACGACAATCCAACAAAATCGCTAATCCGCAGTCAATGAACAATTAACGTTTCTCCGAGAATCCAGATGATCATGCAATGCATCCTAGATGTTATTGAACATGTAAATATGTCCAGTTCGTAGTTATACTATAGATTAGAGTATGGCAGCGAGGTTCGTTGCACACCGAGAGACAAGTGTATTTGATAAAAAAAAATGATTTATATGGTAGAAAATTTATTTACTTGCTGTAATACAATATTTTTATGGCCCTAACTATATATTACAATTAACAAAATTTATTTTGTACGACTTACAATAATATAGAGTTGAGTTAACTAAACCATTTTGTTGACACAACAAAATCTTTCTTACACAAAACATTTGTATGAATAATCAGTGTAGCTTTGTTTCGTTCATTTAACACACACACACACCAACCCACACACACACCAACCCACACACACACCAACCCACACACACACACACACATGTATATATCCACAAATGGGAAATACAGGTCCTAAAAAAATACCGCAAATTAATTACATTAAGTTTTATTTACTAGCAACTATACCTATGTCGTTAGACGCGGGTCCATGCTAGTCACCGGGTCCCTCTAGTAGCGATATCTTGCTAATCACGGGTTATTGCTAGTGAGGACGGGGGATTCCCCAGAGAGAATTGCGGCCATCTCTGGCTGCCTCGTAACAATATTGTTCCAACAAGTATAAAAATATTGGTTGTCTGTAAAGTCAGTTTACGGACGATAATTTAATGTGACAACGTCATAATAAAACATTGATCAAATGATTGCATACTTTTATCAATAAAATTGAATCATTTTTATTTTAATAATAAAAGAATAAATACTTGATGTTATACTAGTAATCAGATTTTTAAAATGCCGAAATTGTTGTTGTAGTAAGCAATAAAAACCACATTAACTTTTCACTTCACTTTATAAACAGTCGATGAAACAGTTCACGTGTAGATGACCTGTAATTAATTTTAAAAAACTGGCGTTTAGCTATAAAGTTTAAATATATTTATGAACAAGTTTTCATATAAATAAACTGTAATCAAATATCTATCATAAATTATATGAATCATCATAATTCTTTAGTCTATTGTAACATAAACTATTATTACTGCACTCGCCGACAGATGCTAATTTTCTTAATAATAAAAGAAATTATACTTGAAATTATACTAGTAATCAGATTTTTAAAATGCAAGAATAATTAGCCCTTTATTGCCAAAATTGTTGTTGTAATAAGCAATGAAAATCATATTAACTATTCGTTTAAATATAATTATGAACAATTTTTTATATAAATAAACTGTAATCAAATATCTAACATAACCTATTATTACTGCAATCACCGACAGATGCTAGTTTTTTTAAATAATAAAATAATAAATTCTTGAAATTATAGTAGTAATCAGATTTTTAAAATGCAAAAATAATTTACCTTTTTTGCCGAAATTGTTTTTATAATAAGCAATGAAAACCAGAGATTAAAATCGTTCAAGAATATTTTTGTTTTTATGTCTTCCAGTGATCAAAATTATATGCAATTGTGGCCCCGGTCACGAAATTTTTATTTATAATTCATTAATAATAACGCCCCTCACGATAAACAAAGGAAAATATGTATTAAGGAGTGCCTGGTTCCCGCGATAGCGGATAGATTTCGCGATTCATTCGGTTCGCGTCCGTCACCTTAGATGGCAGCACGGTAGGGGAATAATATTATTTCGTTTTTATAACACGATTTTATAACAAATACGCATCCCAAATACACCAAACTTATTTATAAAGTGTTACACCATTTTTTAAAATTTTGTGCAAATGATCCCGGGTGTAATTTGAATTATTATGTGTAACTGTAAAACACCATTGTTCGTTAAAAACCCCAATTAGCACTTTATGGACGCGCTCTTGTCCTGCATGGTTAAAAACCCGCTTGTTAGAGTGTATAGACTACGGCCTGAGACATACTTACGTCCTCCCCTAACCTGGACCACCCCCCTTACACACTAATAATAATTTAGGTTAGGAAAAGAAGACGTGGCATTAAAATGCGGCCATGATGATCTGCGTGCAGGTGTCGGAGCCGTTCGTGTACAGCGACCAGGTGAGGCCCATCCCGCTGACGAGGCGGGAGCCCGCAAGTGGCAGCAGGCTGCTGGTGTCCGGCTGGGGGGTCACGGCCAGCGGGCACACGTCCCGGCAGCTGCTGCAGGTGGCCGTGACAGCGGTGGACCGGGCCGTGTGCCGGCGGGCCTACCGGGGCCGCATCACCCGCACCATGCTGTGCGGCGGGGCGGCGCGCGGCGGGCGGGACTCGTGCCAGGGTGACTCGGGCGGCCCGCTGGCCCACCGCGGCGTGCTGGTGGGCGTGGTCTCCTGGGGCCACGGGTGCGCGCGGCCGGGAGTCCCGGGCGTGTACGCCAACTTGGCGGCGCTGCGGGGCTGGATCGAGGACAGCATGGCTGCCAACTGAAACTCCTCCTTCTCTCCGCACACACACACACAAGCTTCACGGGGATACGCCAACGCTACATCTAGAGACCGGAAAAAATCCCCGCGAATTCATTCCGCGATGGGCTGAAAATACAAATAGTTACACCTCACTGCCGCCTCTGCTAAATTGGCTCGCAACTCACCTGGACGACCCTGGGCCAGTTAGAAACACCCGAACCAAAGCTTTGTCGAATCACCGGCTGCTAACGTTGGGACGTCTCACGAGACAGCAGCCCAATGAGCGGGTGACGTTTGACCGAGTGTGCGTACAACAATGGAGTTCATCCTACAGGGCATTGAAACCCGCGAATTTTTCCGGTCCCTGGCTGTATCAATTGTTATATTTCACTGACTGGATGTAAGCTTTTGGACATGCGCCACTGCTTAGCAATGGCGTATGTCCAAAAGCTTACATCAAGTCATGCACTCACATTGCACAAATCTTTCAAAGATAATACATTTAATTGATATTAACTTACGATAAAGCAGAACAAACAAAAGCTAACATCACGAAAGCTGCAAAGAAGAAGAAATAACGCTCACCACAATAATTTTCCAGCACCATTCGAGCAATTTAAAATCACTTGATTTTAAATTTGTGCTCGAGGTCAAAAGACAATTAATTTTATTGCAGACGATATATTATTTTGCATGTTCCAGCGAGTTCTTGAATTTTTTTTTGGACGCGAAATACCAATAAATTTTGCCTATTCAACCTGTAAGACCATTATTTGGAGTAGTGTCAAAATAACGCTGATATCCATTCTCCTATCATTTTTATATAGCTTGCTCGTGTTAGCATTACATTTTCTGGTTCTAACTGAGATAGTTTCTATTTGTATCTGATTCTGTATTTTCAGACGGTTCATTTGTTCTCGATAAAATCCGGTCGTCTATTTTTTTTTTCAAAATGATCTAGGACAATTTTCTTCAGTAACTCTTCAGAGTTAGCTTCCAAGCATGAGCAGTAAAACAAAAAAATGTAAGGTTTCACCTTACAGTCAAAAATTCAAGAACACAAAATTCGCCATGTATTGCCCATGGGCAAATTGAGCACTTTCTCTATCTTAAGGAAACAGTTTTTAAAATTTCTCTAAAACTTACCACTGGAAACTGTTACACTTGCATGTCTGGTGTACTAGATATTTCAGACTGGTGTAGGTGATTTACTGGAATCTTTGTTGTTACTACTTTCTTGTTCTGTATAAGACTCAAACGGCAAGTTTGAGCTAGTTCTTAACTGCGTACTGCCTGGTTACTTATTTATTGCCGTACTGTAAAGCTTTACTGCAAAAAAGATGTATGGTTTAGATGTTTTAAGAATTTCAACAAGTCTCTCAATTATTTGCTGGCAATTGAAGGCGATACAGTAAGATATCCATACGGAGTAGACATTATGTCATGAAAATTTTTACAATGGCCTAAGTGTGTTAACAAATGAAGATTGCAAAAAAATATAGCTCGATTATCATTATGACTGCTTATGCAATGACAATATATAGGCGAATTCAATGTACTCGTTATTCTATTACAATTCTTTGTGAATTTCCTAGGGTATTTCATAACATGTTTACTTGCAACAGTTCGCATATTTAAATGCAAATCTGAGAAAGTAAATGTGTACCTTCATCTTAAATAATTCTAACTAAAAATATAATTTAAAGTATCCAATAAAACATGTAATTTCCAGTTATTCTTTCAGCTGTTTCATGAGAAAGAGGCTTCATGTCTATGTATCTGGAGAAATGATCAGTAATTGCTAAATAAAACAATTTCGTTCAATAGTTTTTTGTAAAGGACCTATAATGTATACTTACAGCCTCTGATAATGTATTTCAGTTTCAAGTAACTCTAATAATTATAAACCATTTTTCTTGGATAATTGAAATAATTTAAGATACAAAATTTATTGCATATATATTAACTGTTTCTTTATATTGTACAGCATGTATATAATTCATACATAAATCGTTTACCAAACTGCGCACTCTCTGATAGAATGCAAATTTACATCTCCAACAACATGTTGCCACGCAAGCAATACATAAGCACCAATGTCTACTCAAAACTTCAGTGATCTACTACTGTAACTCACAAGTTCTGTCAAGTCACTATCGCTATGTGTGTTACTGGAGACAGAAAATTATGGCTAGCACAATCCCTCAGGTTTCCTGATATCCTTAGCACCTGGATTGTGGTTCGACTGTATCTTGGTCGGGAATTTACGTACATGATTTCATGAATGCCTACAACTAAAACATATTTTAAACTTTTGTGAACACATTTCACATCTTAAGATAGAAGAAAATTCTGGTTTTTGTTTAGTTGCATTACGAAAAAAGTCTTACTCGAAGCCTACTTCCCCTTTCAAACCATTAAGAAAAGTTCCCACAGTACTTTATCTGCTTCAGTCCTAATATATTCAACTATAGTTTATGTTTCACATATGAGAGTTAATTTCTCTGATTTTTAATGTGAAAAACTCTACTGACTCCTGCTCCTTATGTCCGTTAAAAATACGGTTGTGTGTTTACTACCGAAACGATCAACGATTTAAGAGAAGATTCTGGGTTAGTTCAGACGAGTTAGCTTCCCGGCATGCAAAGTTAAATAAAATTATATATATAATATATATACAAAACTTATCCTGACTTTCGAAGATACAAGAACTCTATTTTCTCCAGTTTTTACCAAAGACGAACCATGACAACTGGCATCATATTAAGAAATATTTATAAAAAAATTCTCTGACTTGCTATTTAACACAGGATACTTGCCAAAAAAGTGTAATTCGTGTATTGATTAGCTGATGTACATACATTTCAGACTGGTCTAGACAATTTACTGGGATACTAGCGAACAGAGCATTCTCATGCTCTAGGGATTCAAGTTTCGATACCAAAATATACTTTGCTGCATTCAAGTCCTGTTCCTATATGTAATCTCTTGCTTTAAATGCCAGATTAAATCCCGAGCAAAAACAAGAAGGGGGTTGACCTTACCTTAAAAGACGGGCTGCTGACTTGTAGACACGAGGAGAGTCAAAGAACTATACCGCACAGCGCGTCGTGAGCAAGACCCTGAGAAATGTTGGAGAATAGAAGCGTAACGTTGGTCACGTGGGCAGAGTGGAGATGCAGAGAGCGTTACTGCATTCTGGAGCGTGGCTTGGCGCGAGACGCAGCCACAAACCTGTCGCTACGGCGAAGACATCACATGATACACGTTAGACACGGAAGACTCTTAATGTCTGGCAAGACAATCGCGACTCAAGTCCAGATACACACCAAAAATAAAATACTAAAAAATACTAGTCATGACTACTAAAAAAACAGTTCGGCAAATTGTAGTTAAAGGGAATGTATACAGATTCTTTATTCAAGTAGTTAAATAATACTGGAAAAACCAGATCCGACATTTTTTTTTTACTACGGCTAGACCTCTCGTGGACAGCAAGAACATTAGTAATAGATAAATTTATAATATATTAGTACAAGAAAACTGGGGAAAGTGTTTTCCTGGAACATTTGCCTAGAATGACTTAAGGAAATCATAGTACATCGAAATCAGGATCGTTAAACCTGGATTAGTGGCTGTGTCGTGTGGAAATATGAGTCTAGTGTTTTTTAGCATTGCACTACCATGCTACGTTTCCAAGGGGAGAGGTGGGTACAAATCAAAACTTTTCAAATTAATAAAATATAAAACAACTTGTTTTATGAATAATATATTTATTTTTCCATAGTTGAGCAAAACTTATGTTCTTTAATAATGAGAGATGTGCATTATAACTTACTAAAAACAATAAACATAATAAATGTGACAGCCATTGTAAGAAACAAAAGGTTAAAGCTACTTGAGACACACAGACGTGGAACAAAGCAAGTGGTATTATCTTGACCAACGATAAAAGAACTCTCGAGATAAAATTGAAGATGCATCAGTTTTAGTACTCGAGATCTCAAGGTTGCATACTAGATAATTTTTCTGCGTCTTCCTACATTTTCTTCGTGTCTTGGAAATAAAAAAATTAAAAAAAATTAATGAATGTAACGTATAAATTTTTAACTGTAATAATTTTTTTTTAGATCATTGAATAAATGTTCCCTAATCAAGCCTGCCATGTTTCACCAGTTGTGAGAAGTTTATCATGAATTAATGTGCTAATAACGTGACATACATACATTTAATCAATGGGACTGTCTTTAAACAACATTAAATTCCTTAAATTTGTTTTGAATACATAAGCTTTTAATTACTTACATATATATGTATGTTTGTATTTGTGCCTGTGTGGGTTTTTCCGATTAAAATTTAAGCAAAAAAAAATCAGAAACTGAGTATTAACAAACGTTTGCGGGGAAAGATTGGAAGCAACAAGTCAACTCTCAATAATCCCTAATAATATATGTATATAAATGCATAATAAAGCACTAATAACGAAACCCATGTATGACACATTTCTCCAAATGAGCCTATATTCGAAGAAATCACCACGCACGTCCTGATGTCACCTGTTGGGCCTTCGAAGCAGTATCGTGTTGCTGGATGGACGCGAGCTGCATAAAGGTGCAGGGGCCGCTAAGGACGACACAGTCCCTCACATAACACGCCTCTTCGCCTCTACGCACCAGGAATAGAACTGGCGTGTAGTCTTCCCGCCAGCAAATCGCCTCTAAGGGACTTTAAGAAGAAACCTTGAAAACTTATGGTGGGATATTAATGATAAAAATTTCCTGCGTGTAAATTCTACTTAGAATTTTGTGTACCATATTTCTCAAACTTACGAACGGCTATGAAGAATTATTTTTTACTCCCCAAAAATAAAAACTCTATATTTAAAAATCTCTCCATTCGCGAGACATTCTGTTAAGATTTTTTTTTTTTTATCTCCATGACAATTTTTGACTCCCTAAAAAAATGATAATTATTAAATAAATAAAAATAATTATTTAAAGCACCAGTGTTATTGTAACTAAATGCTTCAACGTAATTTAATATAAAGATACGGTTTGGTTATGAAATATTAAGTTTTAAGTAAGGTTATGAGAAAAAAAACTCCTTAACAAAAGTAAATCCTATAGCGCTAACGAAAAACAAAATTGTGGTTTTTGAAATAGCACAATTAAAAAAAGGAGATTATAATAAAAAACCAATTTTTGCGAAATTAAAATGACTATAAAATTTTTCAAAATTATTCCTTGCACGTAATGACGAATAACCAAAGATTTAACAAATTTTATTAGGATATTAATTTTATCATCATAATTGTACATTGCCAATTTATGCTTCTTTTGATTTTTTTCGTGTGTAGGTATGTACAAAGGACTATGTGCTTTAGTAGACATGTTAAAATATATGTGAAAATAGGCACACATAACATGTAGCATTGGCATAGATTACTGCCTATTATGTAATTGGTGACTTTGCGGTCTCACACAATGGTTCAAAAGCTACAAAATCTCTTTCCGTTCGGTGAGTTTAAATTTTGTAATAATTTATATTCTATGTTGAGATAACTATGCAAATGACAACAAACAATTACACTACACGTAACACACACACAGAAGTAAATTTTTGATCAGTGGGGACAATGCGAGAGACAATACTACTTTATTTGTGTTCAAATTTTTATAACCATATTATGTCTTGTTTGTGCAAAAATATTATTTGTGTGTTATAGATATTTCCCTTACACGTACGTTTGTATGACTAAGTATGCGGAATAAAAGCAGTAATTTTGTTGGGCAAAATTATAGAAATGCAATTTTCACGTCCGAATATTACGTGGTCATAAAACTATTGAACTTTGGTCACCAATGATTAACATTTAGGTACTGAAAAATGCTCTCAACAAGTTTCTCAAGGTAATTAATTGCTCTAGGTCTTAACCAAGACCACTGTTTACACAATCCATTTTCACTTGACTTTAGAAAATTGTTTTATTCTTTATTTTTACGCCAAGCGTTAAGATTATACTGTACTTCGATAGAAAAATACCTAAAGTTCACGAACTATATAACTTTTGGTCCACAGCAATACATATTTTTAATTAATTCACTTGGCGTTATTTTGCCACAGCCATTAACAGGAAGTAGATGGTGGGGCTTACCTTCGAAGCCGAATATGCTTACTAAATAAACACACTCCTGCTTAATGTATCTTCGGATAATTCCTTAATTAAATAATTATTGTTTTTTCAGGCCGGTGCTAAGCCATCTTTAATTGACAGATCCCTAGTTAAACTTTTTTTTATAATCGGATATTACAGTAGCGTCACTTAACTTTCACAACATGGACGCTGGCCTAGGATTAATTTTTTTAAAATAACCGTTGATTTCAAAATGCAACTTAACAATACTGAAGTATGTGACGTCACAAAATACTTAACTTTATAACAATAGAAACACATGTGTGTTGTTGACAATTTTACTTTCAAACAATCACAAATTTATAATAAATAATATTGATAAAGTATTATTTAATATAAATAATTTGTTTTAAAACTACTTGAAATATCAATAAACATCCTTTTACGGCAATGACCACATACTTTCACATTACGCGATTGCAAGGCAATCGTAGAAGTCAAATGTTTTCTTACAACTACGTACATGTGAAGGGTAATGCTTGTTGTAAGGTATAGCTAGATTTTATAGTTAAATAATTCTTGATTAAAATGAAAGATATGGTGCGATTCCTTTTACCTATGGTGCGTTTAAAAGGCTTATGTGAGTGAAGAGTAGTAACGGGCAAGTAAATTAATGTGTTTTGTCGTGTTACACAAAGTCAGGACGTAAATAACGCATTAAGAAATGTTAAAACACACTGTTACAATTCAGTAATTAAAGAATTGAAAGTTTTTTTATATTTAATTATTATATATTTGTAACATTATTTTTATCATATTTTGTTTTTTCTTAGTGCATGAGTAGCATATACTATTAGGTACGAGCTATGGCGAAGGTGCTAGGAGCGAGAGCCGATGTCCGCCATCTTATATTGTGACATCACGGTGGCCATCTTGAATGACCTTGACCTTTGACCTTGACCCAGGTGTCCAACTTGGATTCCACCGTCTTGAAATCTAGCACCCCACTCAATAACGTTGTAATTTTAGTTACGCCTTCCATATTTAATTTTAAAATAATTACGCCATATTGAATTCTTGCTTCATGTCCGCCATCTTCAATACTGATTTCATGTCCGACATCTTGTAGCTGAAAAAAAAACACTTTTTTCGATTCTGACGTCATATCCGCCACTTGTTTTCTCCTTCTGGAGGCCGCCATTTTGCATTTATTCACGGCCAACATATTGGTTTTCTGTTCGGCCGGAGGCCACCATCTTAAATTCCGTCATCTTTGTTTTTTTGTGTTTGATCTTAGAGAGTGCCAGCATCGCACTAAAGGTCGATGTTCGATTACCTACCAGAGCTGTTATGGACTGTGTCGACATAATAAATTTAATTTTTTGTACAAAATACATTTGAAGTACTGTGATTCGAATCTATAACAGCTCTGTCCTCTGGGTTGGAAAACATACGCCTTTAACCGAACAGCCATCGAGACATTTACTAGATAGAGAATTAAATAAGATATATATATATATATTTACATAATTGGACTTGTAAATTTTTTGAATTCGAAGGAATAATACACAAATCGTCTGCTAAATTCCAATTTAATTTACTGATTGGCTCAATCGATTCCTCTAACTGATTAGATCATCGGTCAATAAAAAAAAATTATTTTTGCTCATAAATATTAATTTTATTAATCATCACTGCAAACTAACAATTCTGCTGGCTGAATAACTATGTTATTCGATATTAGTATGCCTACAACGGAGGCTGTATTTGGTGCACGTATTTTTTTAAATAGAGTGCCACCTACAAGCATAGAGGCTAAGTGTCTCCAAACCACGAAGCCAGGTCATGTACAATGTCAGACATATAGGTCAAGCGTCTCAGAACCACGAGGCCAAGCCATGTAAAATGTCAGGCATATAGACCATGCGAATCCGAAACGCGATGCCTTCTTGGACGATATCTTTTATATATTTAATACAAATATGATGTATTATAAACAGACAAGATAAAAATATTTGAACTGCCAGACTTGCAGTATGAATAAACTCCATAACGAGCAGATTTACCATCTAACTTAGCATTTTTTATGCTTACTATAGGACCAAGAATCCCTGAAAAATGATTTACGCTTAAAACAGAACGAAGCGGTGCTGGACCAATAAGTCATCAGTCCTGAATACAGAATTGGAATCATATTTGGAAGTATATTCGACAAATTGGAAGCACATTCGACAAAAAAGAAGTACATTCGACAGAAAGAAAGCACATTTGACAAAAAGAAAGCACGTTCGGAAGAACAATCACAAAAAGGAAGCTGCATTACGAGAACTAAGTTCTAGAAAAAAGAATCAGAGAAATAAATAATTTAAAAATAAATACATTTTATTATAATTTTCAAGCACATGTAAGAAAAACATGTCATTATTGTATTTAGCCAGCTGCCCATTGATAATTTAGTACAGAGGCTGCTTCGTTGATGTGCGAATAATTTATTCTACTAATCGATGCCACAAACAGTCTCAGACGATCAACCAATATGTACAGATCTTTCCATGAAGTGTAATAAATTTCTCCTACTACCGTCATCTTCCTGGAATGCTAATTATTATTAATATTTTTTAATTATCGGAAGTTTTCTGTTGGCAGGGTAAAGGTCAAGGTCAAAGGTTAAGGTCATACAAGGGGGTGGCGTGACGTTACAATCCAAGATGGCGGAAATTGGCTTCACTTCACGCACCGGCACCAGTTCTTGCACCTACTATTATATACTACTTGAATATTTAGTCAAATTAATATTTTACTGACTTTTTGGCTCAGGCATGTGTGAAAAACAACTACACAAAGCAGTAGAAACGCTCTCACAATAAACGAATAATAAAATTAAATCGTTTCTCTATTGACATTAATAAATCTTGGAATAATTCCTTAAAAACATAGTAATAGATAATACTATAAAATATATGAATGCAAATATCACGATGCTACATATTTAAATCAAATTATTTTATTAATGTAAATAGTTGACAGGCAAATGCTCTCTATCCAATGTAGTAGTAGCTACACGACTGCCAACTTATTCAAAAACAATAATATTAAAAGGGAATTAAATTTTCAAATTTATTGTCGTTCTTAAGAATTAACACCCTCTTACAAGAAAATAAAAATGCATACGGGTACTATAAAAAAAGAGTTAAAAATAGTGATTACTACCTATAAATGTTATCAGTGATTGATTAAATTTTCAATGGGCTTTCTGAACACAATAAATATATATTTTTTCATTTATTGTTATCAGTAATTTGAATTCCACTTGAGAAATAATATCATTGTTTAGAAAAGTGGACAAGCTTGTATAAATATCGGTAGATCAAATTTTTAGCTCACATTCACCAAAATGATTTCGGTTTTGGCTGCCTGTTTTCTCCTGGTTTCCGTCCATGGTAAGCTTCTTAATTTAATGTATATGTAAATTGGCTTGTTTAAGCTTTTACAAAAACATTATTAATACTTTTAGTTAGCCTGTAATATCAATTAGAATATAGCGTAATTTTAACACATTTTTACTTAATTTAAAAAAAAAAAAATAACAAATTTATATATTTTTTTCAACCACTCAAGTGGCAATAGAATTGGTTTTCTTACATTTAAGAAATAACATAAAAACGCGCATTAATAATATTTATTAATGCGTGCTAATGGTAATGTATTTAATAGATTTTTTTTGGCAGCTGGAGTGTAGTGGTAGAGTTTATTTAACATGTAACCCTTAATGATAGTTGTAGCTTACATTATTCAAAATTTTAGAAACAAAACTAATCGTTAGGAATATTAAAATATAATAATCAATGCAAACAAATAAAAAATTGAAAATTGATAAATTTCAAGAAAACTCGAACCTAAACTAAAGGACGCTTAACTTGTAGACAACAGTCTAATATTTTAAAGTGAGAATTATAAAAATGAGTGTATTTGAGGAAATTAAAGTATAAAGTTATGTTAGTTGTTTTAAAAATTAAAGACTTACTCTTCTTATAATTAATTCATACTAATATTGAAATAAAGGGTAACCTATTTGTTCTGGGCCTATAAATACCACAGAGGCCAAACCATATCATGTAAAGAGAAAAGTCAAGTTACACAGCGTACTTCCAAAACAAAAGCTAAATCAGTAATGCCAAAAAAGTATCATTTAATGTGTATTTTTTTTCATAAATGATTGTCAAACTTATTTTTGTATTGTATATGAAAATAATATCAAATATTTATTTTTATTTCTGCCTTTCTATTTCCATATTTGTAAGTTATTTAAAATACATACTTTTAGTAAGTATTCTTTAAAACTAAATATATAAAGCCCTTGAAAAACGAATGGAAAAAGCTTACAGCCAATTAAATTCCCTAGTCAGCATTTAGTTGTATATAAATTAAGTAATAGGAAAGCGTCAAATATAAAACAATTCCTATTACCTTATAGTAAACGCGTTCGCAGTAATACTTCATTGGATACCTATAAATAATTAAACTGTTTAATGATATTTTAAATTGTACAATTATATATCCTCGAAATAAACATTGAAATATATTAGTGTAAGCTTAAAAACGAAACTAATTAGCTTATGTTTCTCCAGAAAATTACTTGTAACGAAGTATAAAAAAGGTTTTTCTTGTATAAACGTAATAGCAATTTTATACGTGTCATTAAAATAAATTATTAATAATGGTTTTCTTTGAATAACCATATTAAAAGATTTCAACCAAGTATTAAATATAAAACTTTATCCAGCAGGTTTCCATATTATTTTCCTAATTATTATTGTATGACAAATTGAAAAAGGAATTTTGTTTTTGTTTATAAGTATTATGTCATATGTATTTTTAAATAACTTTGTAAATCGTAGACAGTATCACTCTAATACAACTCTCCACAGTTTGTGGTTTTCATTGAAGGAAATCACTTCACTCATAAATAATAATTAATATTTACGATTAACTATTAAGAGTGATGTAGCCTAAGTGAAAATACAGATAAGTCGTTGATGCCATGTGCAGGTGTTTTAATACAGCTTATTTCTTGGGCATAACTCTACTACTTCGTGACCCTTTATCAATAATTATGTGACCAAAATAATCACCCCCACCCCCCTTTTATTTTCCAATTATGCTATTTTCACATATCTGCAACATTGAAAAATTAATTCTATATCACGCTTTAAAGTGAAATAGTTTGTGCAAATATTTTGGTTATATAATTTGCTTGCGTCGGAATATTTTAAGATTTCTGGAATTGTTTTAAAACTTTCCACGATGACTTAATACCATTACAGGATCTGTAATTTTTGGATTTTTTCATTGTTACATACATCACTTGTGTAATGGAATAACCAATAGAATGATAGCCTCCAAAAATCCAAGGCTAGTTGTATTTTAGCCCGACTAAATATAAATATTTTTTTTCCATGATGACTTGGTTTATTTTAAACAAAAACATGATAAGTTCAAAACACCAGTCGCGTTTATCGATAGAAATTTTACGTAAATACCGAGAACCAAGAAAATCGGTAGAAACTCGTTTAGTTCACTGATCTCCTATCACGGGTATTTGAATTTGATCTCCGGAGACTTCATTCCTGATTGGATGGTATTCAATTAATACTTATATCTTATGAAAGCAATGTTAATTATATTTAATTATTTTTTCCTGTTTCTGACTGCAAATAACGCAAATAATGTACAATAAAACGTCTTAAGTGTAGTGATAATATTTTGTAGACTGAAATTTCCTAGGATTTTCTGAAAATGGTTTACTATATTTGCGTACATGGAACCTAGGAAGGAACTCTGAGATCTCAGGTAATTTTTAATGCATAGTTTGTCATGTTATGGTATCGTCAAGATGTTTTTGTGAATTTCAGGAGCGTCCATCAAGGACGACTACCAGTTGGATGGTCGTATTGTCGGAGGACACGCGATAAATATCAACCAAGCTCCTTATCAGGTATAAAAGATATACTAAAAATACTTTGTATGCATTGTGTAGTTTTTTGATAAGGGATTTATTCAATTTTTGTGCTTAGTATCGCAACGAAAGTGAAGTCATTCTGAAGGTACCACAAAACACTCACAATATTTGTAGGGAAAGAAATCAAGCATAGACTTTAATAAGGAACCATCCTTGCATTAACCTGGAGTGATTTAGGAGAACTTTAGAACACTAAAGTCACGATGCCCCAACCAGTACCTTATTTGTACAATTTAGAATATGGCATGGCAATTAATTTCTAAAAAACTGATTTTCTTAAACCTGAACAACGTTTACGCAGCAAATAGTCTACATGATAACGCCCAGGATTAATATGTTTTTCTTGATGTAGGTACATGGAAAGAGGCCGTAATCGATTATTGTTTTCAAAATTATTTTATATTTCACAAATTTATTAAGATAAAAAAAAGTCTTAATTGTAAGCTGACTAAACAGAACTATCATCTAAACCAATTATTTTTTAGCTCAGAGTTGTTATTCTTTACGATAATGTGTTAGTTGGAGTAATCTATATTCGAGGGTTGTAAATGAAGTAGTGGCTACATAGAAAACGAACGTCACAGTCCTTCAATATGATCACCAGCAGAGTCTTGTACCTTTTTCCGATGTCAGGAAGCCGTAGGATACAGTTGTTGTTTGTTGATGTCAGCGACGGAGAGTCCTACTGCTAGTATTACAGACAACCCGTCGAATGCCTCGAAGTGGTTCTTTCAAATTAGGGAAGAGGTCATGGTCACAAAAGACTCATTTCAGGCGAGTGCGCAGGGTGTTTGTTCCAACACCTCCCAAGATCACTGTCGCAATAGATCATTTATAACTTGTGCAACAAGACAATGGGCTTTGTCATGCAACACAATAGGGAGAATTTCCCACACTAAACGAGGACGTTTTCGCCGAATAGCCAGGTGCAGATGCTGTTTGAGCCAAGCCATGCGTAAGAATGACACCCTCGTAGTTTTATGCCACAGTAGACATAGACTGGGTTCCTGACGAAACTTCTGTGGACATGACGAACCTGATTGACGACATTCATTGGATTGACGCTTTGATTCTGGCTCGTGGCCTCGTCAATGGCGACAATACACTGCAAAAATTGCGTCTCCGTCATTGCGGTATCTGTCGATGGTCCGTACCGGTGCCGTTTCTGTACGTCAGTGAGTCGATGTGGATCCCAGCGAGACGCAGTTTTCCTCGTGTTACGCCTTTCCTTTCAGCGTGTGCCACACCGTTTTATGATTGAACCCAACTTCAGCGGAGATATTTCCCGCGCAGTCCATCGACTCTCTGCGGGAAGGAGACCACTCACGATGTCAACGTGATGTAGAGGCATGGTTGGCCGACCTGTGCGGTGTAAACCCCGCAGTCTCAGTCCGGTGAACACGAAATGCTTTGACCCATCGTGCAACCGCCCTGCACGGTAACGCATTCGCGCCACAGGCCTCAGAAAATCCTTGATAACATTTCGTTGTATTTTTTGACACGGGCCAACTCGTTTTTAACCCACGACCGCTGATCAATTTTTTAAACATGCTTCAGAGCCGTAGAGACGACACTGCAAATACTCCTACTTGATCGGCGTTTGTATGTTTTCTACACATCGACAAAAGCGCCACCTCTCTGATCCGATATCCAGTTTGTGCATACCTGAAGTTCTGCGACTTTTCTGAGCTACGTTTCCACAATTTTATTTACAAGCCTCGTATATACTCTGTATTCAGCCTGAGTTCAGATCGGGCAACGCCGGGTACTACAGCTGTTATAGATATATATTAAAATAGGTTATATGGGCGCATGTTTACTATTCTTGCAATTAAGCTACGTAATGATTTGGAAATGCAGTTTATTTTTAAGGTTAAACATAACCACCGAATAAACCAAAACGAGAAAAAAGCAACTGGCACACGTAATTAAAAAATTGGTAATAAACTGTCTATAAAGGTACGTTATCACTTATGAAATTACAAACATGAATTTGTTTTGTTATGAATGAAACCTTACAAATACTTGACATTTTACTGCGTTTGCCTAATTTACTTAGCTTAATGACGCCTGCAATCTTACAATGCTTTCTTAAACTGAAGGCACACATGATAAGATAGTACAAAATTAAGCAAATGCGCCCGTTTTATTAATGGCAAATAAAGGAGGATTATACACTATTTATGTAATTTATCACACGATGAAGAATATGTTTGCTATAGTATTCACTGATATCAAACAAATATTTTTTCTTATCCCTTTTTCGTAAAAAAAAAGTAATTTTTATTTTTGCCATATAAGTATAATAAAGAAAGCTAGGTTTTGCTTTGAAGCGATGGCTTTATTTTTTCTTTTATTTTTTCAGGCAGCCTACATGCTGAATGGCCGCCTATTATGCGGTGCCAGCGTTATCAGCACTACGTTCGTTCTCTGCGCCGCTCATTGCAGCATCAAGTAAGTGAAAATGAAAATCGACCTGTAGTTTCCCGCCTGAGGCACGATCTACTGTTTTGAGCCAAAGTAGACAGCCTACGCTAAGCTCATAACACGTGAGCCGCGGCAGGCGATGCTTCGCCACGTGAGTTTCTCGGCTCAGTTCTCATAGCCACGGGACTATAGTGTGTCCCACGCTTAGATTGCAGTACAGAGTTAATCATGCCCACTGTTGCTTGATTGATATTCTCCAGATTGATAACATTAAACAACTGCTTGTATGCCATGGTTATTTAATATACATAAGTTTAAGTACTTTTAATAATATTTATACACTTTTTATAAACACAAGTTGTGTCTATTGACATTATTTTTACAGTTATAGTCACACTGAAAGAAAACCAATAAACATATGATAAAACACAATTTTTACATCACACTGTGAAACAATTTTCAGCAGTCGGGCACTACTCTATTGAATTATGTACTATTAATCAACCACCACCAATAAGTTTCAATACAAAATATACACATTAACAAAAACATTTGAAACAATTATGGCATCTATAAGTGACGTCTTCTCAGAAGTAAAACTGTAATATTTTTTAATGATGCTCTTGAAAAAATACTACGAGTGCTTTTATTTTTCAGAAAAAAAAAAACATTTTAATAGTTTTATTAAAAAAATATAAAAGTTTCAGATAATTAAAAAAGTTATCAACCTAAAAATCATGTGTCAAAAACCTTTGTGCTCCATAGAGTATATTTGGCAACAGTTAAGGTAAAATATTTTTTAATTAAAATTATCTATATAATTTGGAAAATATATATTATAGTGACATTTATTTAATATGTATTTAGGCATAAATATAAATTTCCTCTAGTTATATATGCAGATTTAAAATCAGTATTTCCATTATTTAAAACTTACTGTTTGTCTAGACATTGGTGAATAATAATACATATTTAAAAAAACTAGGATCTTAAATAATTAACACATGTTATTTTGTGACTTTTCCAGGCTTAATATTAAATTTTAAAATATGCAAACACTAACAGCCATTCTTCTAAACTAAGTTTTACTGTGTGTATAATGCAAAATAAAAATAAAAAATACAATAAAGTTGAAAAAAATATTACTATTGAATTCTTTTTGGTGATAATAATATGATTTAATTTGCAGCCATTCACCAAGTCAGATATCCATTCGAGTTGGCTCTACATACGCAAGCAGTGGAGGCTCTGTCCACCAGGCGTCTCAGATTATCAACCACGCCAGCTACTCCACTAGTCCAGTGCCGAACTACGACATATCCCTCATCAAGGTATATAGTAAAGTTAATTCATTTTTGACGTGACAACGTCTAATAAATCGATGAACGCCGGCTGCACGCACGGAAAAGTGTTCCGTAACGCACATTTTCCCACTACGCTGTGTCCCGTTACGCTCATTGTATGCTTGCGCCGTATCTCTCTTCCACTCGATTGGAACAACCATCGATTTGACTTTTCAAGCATGTTTTCGTCGTTTGAATTATTAATATTATGTAATTTAACGAACGTCCACCGATTTTCAGCACAATCGGAACGGTTATTTAAAAGTAATGTTTAATTTTCAAATACGTTTTTGTACGAACAATGGTGTTTTACAGTTACACATAATAATACAAATTACACCCGGGATCTTTTGCACAATGTTTTAAAATAATATTGTAAAACATTATAAATAAGTTTGGTGTATTTGGGATGCGTATTTGTTATAAAATCGTATTATAAAATCGAAATAATATTATTCCCCTACGGTGCTGTCATCTACGGTGACGGACGCGAACCGAACGAATCGCGCTATCTAGCTGCTTCCGCAGCAACCAGGCACTCGTTAATACATATTTTCCTTTGTTTATCGCGAGGGGCGTTATTATTAATGAATTATAAATAAAATTGCGTGCCCAGGGCCACAATTGCATATCATTTTGAGCACTGGAAGACATAAATATTTAAATTACTTTCGACGAATTTTAATCTCGGCTCCAGCGCACCACGGGCGTCTGGGTTGGATATTAAAGCCGAAATTCTTTCTTAAACTTAATAATACTTATTTTATTAACTGCAAGGGCATTTTTATTAATTTCTATGTTTAATTTCACGACTTCGTCGTTAAATGTGTAATTGCGAAAAAGCGTAAAACATTCTCGACGATCTTGAAGTTAAATAGCAAAGATGTATAAAAGTTATAGTTAAAATAATCTTTTCGTTAAAGTAATAAACATATTTGAATTAATGAGTGCAAATAACAGTACATTTATAAATTAAATTATAGATTTCATTTCACTCCTTCTTTGTATCCATACAAAATAGTGATAATTCAATAAAATGATTCAATTTTATTCATAAAACTATGCAATCATTTCATCAATGTTTTGTTATGACGTTGTAACGTTAAACTATCGTCCGTGAACCGACTTTACAGACAACCAATTTTTTAT
Organism: Bacillus rossius redtenbacheri; assembly: GCF_032445375.1. Taxonomy (NCBI): domain Eukaryota; kingdom Metazoa; phylum Arthropoda; class Insecta; order Phasmatodea; family Bacillidae; genus Bacillus; species Bacillus rossius. Next base: position 21,716,305 of record NC_086330.1, on the reverse strand, counting down.
TTACAAAAATTAGAAAATTCGACAAAATATTGCTTTTTAAAATCACACAATTAACCAGACTTTTTTTTTAAAGTATTTGGCCATAGACATATTTAAGATGAAAGTTATAGCTGTTGCCTTACTGGCTGATCAAGTGCTCTTAAGGCACGTGCTACAGAGATGGGTTTAGAACAGGTACTGGAGTAAGGAATAGAAATCAATAAAGAAAAAAGATGCTCTTGGAACGAACAGCCGTTGTTCGGGTGCAGCGGTCCCCGCAGTCAAAAGTAAGTGCGAGCGACGACTTCGACGTGACGGGTGAAAGAATGGCTGAAAGGTGGGCCTCGCGCGGAAGAGCAGCAAGATTCGACGGTGGCGTTCATGACGCGGTGCGCAAGTGGGTAGTGGGTGAATATTGTAGCCTGCTACCCCGTATAGGGGCGAGCAGCCCACGTCCGACCCTACCAGGACAGCCAGTTACAATCATTCTGTTTGAACCCAGCTGACTTTGACTTCACCATGGCTAGTCGCGTAGACACGGTAGAGACGCAAAACTAAAATAAACACTTGATTATATGTTGAGTAGATTATTGCAGGGTTCATACCAATTACTTTGTAAGTAAACATTAAAATTTATTCTGACACATAAAAAAGGGATAAATAATAATACACGTAATACTGACAAATAGCATTTTAGACATAAAAATACAATCCTTACGTGATGCCCGGCTGTAGCGTTCCTGTTACCTGCAACACCAAGGCCTTGCCTTCGCATAAGTCTAAGACCGTACTTGAAGGCCGGAAAGGGGGGGGGGAGTCCACACCAAAGCTTGCAAACTGTCCCAAACCAACTTCTTATTCCACCAATAACAAATTAAACTGTAGCGCATGCGGCGCCTCCGGGTACCCGGGGTGTATACTCGGCATAGGTGACACATGTAGCACAGTCAAATTGCAGCAGTCTTCGCTCTTCGGGGCGAGTTCCATTAACAATTGTTACTCACATGAAGTAAATTATCGCTTACGGTAAATGCGTTGCTCTTCCTTCCAAATTATAAAAAATAAATAAATAACCCAGCTGATGCAGGCCGCGGCAACAATGGCACCACATAGCAGTCACCAGGGTTAACAGTTAACAACGACCGTGTGGGTCACGTCCCTACTCCGGTGCACGGAGCTACACCGACACCCCATATTCATTGCTCTCCGCTCCAGTTCAGGAACTACCAGCTGTTCCGTCGTCGGTCAACGCCCGCAAGCCACTGTCTTCCCCAGAGTACAAACAGTTTCTCCCCTGCATACGTCACACACCCGTTACGTCATCCAACTCCCTCCGCTAATTCCGTTCTTTCATAGTGGACAAGTCCATTCAACAGAGGTAAATGACCGCACGGAAAACCAAAGTCTGTGATTAATTTTAGCTGAGACTTTTGAAGATGTAAAAATAAATAAATATGAAAACATTAACTAAAAAAATTATGTAAACATTAAAATTAAACAAAATTAAACATTAAACATAATAACATGAGACAACAGAAATGTCTCAATAGAGTGTTCGAGAACAATTGTACATGAACAAGAACGGAAATTTTTTGTATTAATTACATGTTGATGTGTTATTGGTATATTCGTAAGCGCACGAAATAGGTTCTGAATATTTGATGGTTATGTACCAGTTATACTTATTTTAACAATGTTTGTTTGTAAATTTTTAACAATTATTTTTGACCCTTTTTTTGCCATACCAAAATTGATCTGTAGTTTCATTTTTGAAAAATTATTAAATACATTAAAGCATAGAGTTAGTAGTGACATGCTGCTACAAATGGTTTACCATGTGAAATTATTGACGTTTTGTATTTTTGACGTGATAACGTCTTATAAATCGATGAAAACCGGCTGCACACATGAAAAAGCATGACTCATTGTCACGTTCCGCCTGAACCGAGCTTGCAAGCGAGAGCGCGGAACAAGCGATAAAGAGGCACCATCGGTCTAAGCGTTGTTTTCTTATGACGTTATAACGTAAAATTATCGTCCGTAAACCGACTTTACAGACAACCCCCACTTTTTTTTATTCATTTTAAAGGATCGGCCCCAACTGAAATCATGCCTTCAGTATTGTATTGTAAATGGCTTAATGTGCGGTTTTTTGACTAGACGAATTCAATTTTTTTCTATAATTAATTCGTTGATAAACATATCGTGGGCTTAGTGGAAAAAGTTGGCAAGTCCAATTTCTGGAAAATGACAGCTAGTTCTCTTACCAAGATTTGCTTGCCTAGGATAGCATTATAATGGACTTGCCGAAATAAAGCTAGAAGGAAACTTCCACAATCATTCATTATTTGGACTTTCAAGCGTTTTTTTTTTTGGCGAAGATGTAGCCCTTAAATCTTCATCTGTGAAGTTAACTCATTTTCCCAAAAAAGTGGACTTACCAACTTTTTCCACTAAGCCCACGATATCAGGAGCATTGATGTAATTTTATGCAGGTGTTGAATGAGGGTGGTTGTTCACCCTGCGAGTCCTCTCCTTGCAGGTGGCCACGCCGTTCGTGTTCAGCGCTTCGCTGAGGGCCATCTCCCTGGCCACCGCGGTGCCGGCGGCCGGAAGCGCCGTGGAGACGTCCGGCTGGGGGGCCACCAGGGAGGGGGGAGCCTCCTCCAACCAGCTGCTGGAGGTGCAGGTGAACGTGATCAGCCACGCGCAGTGCAACGTGCCCTACTCCAACCACATAACCAACACCATGCTGTGCGCCGGGGAGATGAACGGCGGCAAGGACACCTGCCAGGGCGACTCTGGCGGCCCGCTCGTGCACAGCGGCCAGCTGGTGGGCGTGGTCTCCTTCGGGATAGGCTGCGCGCGCAGGGGCTACCCGGGCGTGTACGCCAGCGTGCCCTTCTTCAGGTCCTGGATCAAGCAGCACGCCGGCGTGTGATCCTTCCACACTCCACGTTCCGCCAAAGTGCCGCGTATCGCTGTAAATGTCCAATTTACGAAAATAAAAAAAAAATCTAAAACTTTATGATCCTGTAATGTTTAATTGTGTTTTTCCATTTATTTAAATGTTCTTAATCACACCTTAAACAAAAAAAACTATTTCCATAAGCATAGCCACTTAAGTTATATTAAAAATTACATGGGAAATATTGACCTTTCTGTACATGTTACACCACCAAAGCCAAAATTAATTTGCTGATGCCACTAACGAAAGTAATTACCATAAACCAGAACACAAATACTTAAACATAACACAGATTACATTGACACAGAAGAACATTAATATGGTATTATATCATGTTCATATTCATTAAAATTCCAAATAAAATTTCACTTGACGCCAACGACCATAAATAGCAATTCCTCCAAAGGTACCTAATTTTATCGAGTGAATAATGTTCGCAGGCTTTCACGGCCATTGTCTGAAGTAGCTTGGCATCTGGGTTGTAGCCGTGTCCTTGGCAAATAATTCACCGATGTTTCGGTCAACATTACATTCGCCATCATTAGGAGCAGTTAACTACTGAGGTTCTTATGTTAGTAAGAGGTAAGAACCTCAGTAGTTAACTGCTCCCTGATGATGGCGAATGTAATGTTGACCGAAACGTTGGTGAATTATTTGCCAAGGACACGGCTACAACCCAGAAGCCAAGCTACTTTTTATCCAGCGAATTGAATTGATCACTCAACCAACCAGCTGGCTCTCCATATTTGACATCTTATTAAATATTTCGCTCTGCATGATTTACAACACGCAAGTTCTCAAGCCCTTGTGGGCTGGTATGTACGCCCCGGTGGGGCAGCACCGATGGAACAAGGTGTGGCCCCATGTGGCGAGGCCTTTTCATCGAGGAACAGAGGCATCGGAGGAGGCTATGTTGAGATGCCATGGATACTCCTCCCAGCTTCTGCAGCTTCAGCAATCTGGCATGTAGAAGGGCTATGTCGAAAGGCTGAGAAACACATCCCAGCAACAACACCAGAAAACCAGCGGCGTCCTCACTGACATGACCCTCAGCAAGTTACCATCTGACGCCTATCTGAGCATATCACATTCTGCAAACCCCCCCACCGGAAATACCGATCGGTGTCTGCAGATAGCTCTCCAGGCTAGTGCCGTAACCGATCAAAATGCTGCACACGTGTTTACCAGTTTCGATTAGGGGATTCCTGGGTTGTGCTTATAAATCTCCGAGCGACCACTTGACTTCACCAGACTGCCGGATGGAGTCGCCCAACATGGATCAGAATGCCAGTGCGAATCCAACACCACACGGCCTGTAACACCCAGAGCACCTGGATGCGGGCTTTCGACTGCTCGACTCCATATTTGACAATTAGTACCTCAGCGTATTGTGGCCCATTTTTTACATCATAAAATATGCACCATTGACAATTACATTTACATCAGAGAATCACCCACTGTTCTTTCAAAGCAACATTTTCCAGTACACAAGATAACATTTGGTTTACGTTGAAATGTTTGTTGTGTGATCGGGTTTTATGTTGCATTGCAATGCACAGATGGCTTAGACAGCTTAACCTTAAAGATCATAGAGGGCTCCGAATGACTTTGATGCCAGCTCAGAGCTCGCAAGTTTATGTTAAGCAAATGATTTGGGACCTTTATCTCCAGGGCGTGACATGCTAGCGAACATAGGAATTGAGGAATGTAGCTAAAATGTAAACACCGTCTTACTTCCAACATGTTACACATAAATATTTGTTTACTATATGTGCCAAATGGGTCACATCCCATACAAAAACTTTTACATACACAAGACAAAATAATAAATTACAAAAAATACATATAATTCTGGCTTGAACTAGAACTCTATCTTTGCTCATCAATGAGAAGTTCTCAAGCCATAATTTTATGTATTTTTCATATTTTTTTTAATTTTTAATTTTTTTAATTTTTATTTAATTTTATATTATGAAAGAAAATGGGTGGTGGTTTTCTCCGTGTGTTCCCGATTGTCCATGTCTATATTATGATGGTTTTCTCCATGTGCTCCTGATTATTCTTGCCAATATTATGCTGGTTTTCTTCGTGTGCTTGTTATTATTCCTATTAATATTTTGATGGTTTTCTCCATGTGCTTGCGATCATTCCTGCGGTTTCGGTCAGAGGTCAAGGTCACACCCATCCAACATGGCAGCCGTGATGTCACAATCCAATATGGCGGACTGTGAGAAATCTGAGAAGCACTAACAGGAAGAACTAACTTCCTTCTCCTTGGAGACTATCGAAGCCATTCCTTCTTATGCGATCGATAGTAATCATCCCGCATCCCGCATAAAAGAAATAAATATTATTTACCTGCAAGCAACACGTGGCGTCATCTGATGTTGATAAGCGGAACTACTTGCAACATGTACCTTTGAATGAGATAAATTAACTCTCACCACTGAATAGTGCTATTGTAGTCAGTTAGAGACATGAAGTTTCGTAGCCACGCATCTAATTAGTCATGCAGTCTCGTAACCATGTGTTCTGGAAGCTTCGTAGTCCTATAGCCTCGCGATCACGTAACCTTGAATAATTGCAATTGCATAGTCTCGTAACCTCATGGCTTGTAGTCTCGTTGTCATTATGCATTGGAGCCTCGTAGACTTGAAGCTACGTAAGCAAGTAGCCTTGTAATCTGATGATATAATGCTGATGGTGCAGTTGGAGCAAAAGAGAAAATTCCGACGAAGACAGATGCGGCAATTGGAGCCTTGTAGTCGAGTAGCTTCGTAGTCAAGTACTCATGCAGACTTGTAGTTCTCGATCCTTGCAGTCGCATAAACTCGTGTTCTAGAAGCTTCGTAGCTCTGTAGCCTCACAGTCTCGTAAACTTGAAGATTCGTAGTCACGTAGTCTCGTAACATCATGGCTCGTAGACGCGTAGTCATGATGTCTTGGGACCTCGTAGAATTGTAGCTACATAGCCAAGTAGCCTCGTATACTTGTAGCTATGTAAAAAAGTAGTCATGTAATCTAATAACATAATGCTGGAGTAGTTGGAGCCGAGTAGACTTGTATTCTTGTAGCTTCAAAGACATGTAGGCGGTGCTGCCTTTTCGTTGTCGGTGCTTCCAAATGAGCTTCCTTTTTGTTGACGGTGCTTCCAAATGTGCTGCCTTTTCGTTAACGGTGCTTCCTTTTTGTTGACGGTGCTTCCAAATGTGCTGCCTTTTTGTTGTCAGTGCATCCAAATGTGCTGCCTTTTCGTTGACGGTGCTTCTATTTTAATGATGCTTTGACTCTAGTATTATAGTAAATTGTTGTTCTTGATTTGAATAGCGTATTATTCCATCCGGTGCATATATATATAAGCGAGTCCTAGACATCAGGTCGCTCAGTTTGTTACTGACGACGGTTTAAGGACCACCTAGTTTGTTTCATCTGGTGCATAATTCGTGTAAATTACCTGTACTTGCGAACTCGATGGCATCTTTACCGACTTTAACGATGAACTCGATGGATGTTGTATCATCATCTACGGGAACCTTGACGTCAGCGACGACGATGGTGAAGCAGATCCCGTTGGCAACGACGACGACAACATTGGAGGAGACTTCATCAGTCGTGGTACCACGAGAAGAAGAGCGCTTAATGACTACAGAGCTGGCTGTGCAGGAAACCTCGATGAACATCGATTCGACCTCGATGGAGACTTCAATGGATGCTGATAAGACAACAACTAACGAACATCGGTGTTGTTACTGCGTCAAGATTTTCTCAAACAACAGCAATGCTCGACGACACGAGAAGAGCGAATGTGCCAAGAACCTATAACGTAAAATGTTTGTTTGTGAGAAATGTCATAAGCAGTTTGCCAGAAAAGATAATATTAAATCGCACATAAAGACATGCAAAGGACCAGCTGTGCGGCAGAAAGTAAAGTTTTCGGTGCAACAACGATGCATCGATGTGCATAAGAGTATGCCTGGAAATGGTACTACTGTTGCAACGCCAGTATCTGGATCAGGTCTGAGAGGCTCGACTTCAACACCACGGTATCCTTGCAGCTACTGTAATACGTAGTTCGCATTTATCCATGATGCACGAAGACATGAGCAGAGCAGATGCAAAAAGAATCCTTCTCGCATGAAGTTTCGATATGATTTGCACCAACATGTGAAAAAATGTAAAGGCGAAGTCCGTGCGCCTACTGCTGAACTACCTGCCGACATTTCGACTACTCGCTTTAGATTGGAGACACGGAAGCATACAACCAATAAAACAGATGCGCAGCAACCGATTGCTATGATGTCTGAACATGGAACTAAACCTAAGACTGTGTTCGGAGGATTAAAAGTGAACGATAATGGCTTCTACTTGGCGCAGTCTGCATTTCGTGGAACGTTGAAAGACTACTATTATATAAATACTTTTAGTGAGACGAAAGACATTTGTAATTTTCTTGACGATATCAGACAGAACATAATGAATCAGCTTACTCATGATGTAGCAACAAACGGACCTTTAAAGTAAATCTTGTGGTTGGACTGTTTATATGCAAAGTCATATCCGTTTGATGACAAAGTGAAGAAGTGTGCATTCAAGACATCGGCTGCAGTAATTTACAGTTCTGACGATGTGAAGCAAACTGTTAAAAACAGTATCCAGAAACTCTGTCAAGAAGAGGAGGACCATGTTTGCAAAGGTTCTGGTTGGTCTCTGTCTAGTATAAACTGATTGGAGTTAAGAATTATTCATTTCACGCCTATGCAAGACTAAATATTTACAAGATTGCTCGCTTTCGCATGTGATCCTGTAGTAAAATATAGATTATGTAATAAATATTATGTTTGTGAAAGAACTTGAGGTGTTTTATTTTCAAAACCTGACATTATTGTAATATTTTTACATAAAATTAATTTTCTATCGACCAGGGATCGAACCAAGTTTCGAATCAATCATTTCCGTAATGAGTGTTTTTTTGATGAATTTTTGGATTTTTTCCGCATTTCTAGCATTAAAATTACTAATTTTCAAGATGGCGCCCAAATTTCAAGATGGTGGGTGTCACAGTAATAATAAATGATTACTGCACACAAGATGGTGGATTCCAGCAGATGAAAACAAGATGGTTGCAATGACCACTAGCAGGCGGTAGCTCCTGCTAGCATGTACTGAACATAAAATGTCGGATCCATGATGGTCGTCAAGGTCAAAGTCAAAGATCAAGGTAAAGGTCAAATTTCAAGGTCAAAGTTCAAGGGCAAAGTCTAAGGGCAAAGTCCAAGGTCAAGGACAAACTTCAAGGTCAAGGTCAAAGTTCAAGGTCAAATTTCAAGGTCAAGGTCATAGTTCAAGGTCAATGTTAAAGTTCATTGCCAACAGTCGAGGTTAAAGTTATGGAGAACAGAAAATTATACTAACATGATGCCAGCACACTCTAGCAGGCGAAAACAAGATGATGGCCTCCAGCGGACGAAGAGAAGATTTTGGACATGACGTCATACCAGTTGACGTTATTTATACCTTGGTATTGGTCGTAGGTCAGTCTGTAGGTGGCTTCTGTGGAGGAAGGATCTGTTGTTTTTTTTATTTTTTGCTCTTACTGGTTTCGAACCAAGGACAGGAATCGATGTAATTAATCAATATTCTAATAAGTAAATTGTTTGGTGAATTTTGAACTTTTACTCATTAAAATCGGATTATAAATAAATATTTTCAAGATGGCGTCCAAACTTCAAGATGGCGGACATGACATCATACTACCTGATGAATACTTATATGCATGGTAAAAAGTGGTGGGGGTCAGTCTGCCTGCAGCCACAGTGAGGGAAGATCGGTTGCCATTTATATATTTTTTGCCCTCACCAGGTTCAAACCGAGGATGCCAAGCTCCATGCCATAATGTATATTTTTTGTATTTATTATTAAAAAATTTTTAATTGAATTTTTTTTTATAAATATAAAAAAAAATTCATTAAAATCGGATAATAAATAAAAAAGTTAAAGATGGCGACCGTAACGGAAATTGCAACGGTGATGTCATAATTCAAAATTGCGGAAAAACAAAATGCCGTAATGTTCGAGAAAACAAAATGACGTCATCCAAAATGGCGGATCCAATATGACGTATCCAAATGGCCGCCAGGTTCAAGGTCAAGGTCAAAGGTCAAGGTCACACACATCCAAGATGGCCGCCGTGACGTCACAATCCAAGATGACAGATCGACAATCACAATCCACGTGCCGGCACCAGGCACAGTAGCCCCTATTAAATACTACTTATGACGTGAGTGAACTTTTTACTAAAATATTATTGATTAAATTTTTTATTAAGTTAAAATTATTACATGATTTTCTAGATAAATAATTACCAATTTCCAAAATGGTTGATGTCACATCATAATACAAGATTCCGAAATGATTTCTATTAAAAATTGTAATAATTAATTTTTTATAAGTTTTTGGACATACGCCATTGCTAAGCACATGTAGGCTATGTCTGTACAAGAAAACTACAAAAAAAACACAAATGACAACAAAAAACATCAGAACAACATCCAAGAAAAAACTAAATCAGAACTGACGCCACACTGCAGTAAAGCACCCTACATATACGGTCTTCCAAAAATTCATAAACCTGACGCCTCTGCGCCCGATCATCAGTTGTTGTAATTCCCCATGCCAGAAACGATCAAAATATCTCATGAAAATTGTTGAGCCGCAAGCAGGACAGACAGATACTTTTGTCAAAGATGCCAATCATTTTATTTCTGTAGTCCAAACACTGAAAATAGAAAACAACGATACCGTGGAGAGTTTTGATTTCCAAAGCCTCTTCATCAATGTGCCAGTAGCCGAAGCACTCAGCATTGTCAAAGCCTAATTGGAGGCTGATCCAACTCTTAAGGACAGAACTATAATACCAATCCCGTCCATCATGGAAATGATTACCCTCTGTGTCACCACAACATATATCCAGTTCAAGGATATTTTCTACATACAGATCGATGGCATGGCAATGGGCTCTTCTCTTTCACCATTTATGGCCAATATATTTATGGAAAACTTTGAGCAAGAAGCACTTAGCAAAAGTTATAGCCATCCTAAAATCTGGCTCCGTTATGTAGACGACACCTTCACTGTCTGGCAACATGGACTTGAAACTTTGGAGGAATTTGTGAACCACCTTAACTCTCTGAGGCCATCAATAAAGTTCACATATGAAAAAGAAACCAATGGTAGCATTCCTTTCCTGGATGTACTAGTCAGCAGAACAAACAACAGTTTGGAAACCAAAGTATACAGGAAACCTATTCACACAGGCCAATACCTTAAATTTGCATCCAACCATCCCAAAACAACAAAAACTGGCATAATTCACACACTAACCAACCGAGCTGAGATTATTTGTTCTGATGAGAAATCTATTGCGGTTGAACACAATCATATAAAAAAGGAACTCATAGCCAAAGGTTACCCTGCCAACACCATCAAACAGCATATGAAAGCCAACAAAACACTCAAATCCACAGAAACCGAGAAACCGGCAGGAACTCTAGTCATTCCGTATGTTCAAGGGCTTTCAGAAAAAATAAGACGCCTGGGAAACAAATATGGACTCAAAACAGCTTTCCGTTCTAAATCTACTATTAAAAGTATTGTTACCAAGGTGAAACCAGCCACAGAAAAATTACAAACCCACAACTGTGTGTATCAGATCCCCTGTGAATGTGGTCACGTGTACGTAGGTGAAACTGGCAGAGCTCTATCCACCCGAATCAAAGAACACAAAAACAACTGCAAGAAGGGTGAAACCCTAAAATCCAGACTTGCTGAACATACATGGGAAAATAGCCACAAAATTCTCTGGGAAGACTCCACACCACTCATACAGGAACCCGATAAAATAAAAAGGAAAATCAAAGAATCAGCTTTCATTATTAGCAATAAAAATATTTTCAGCCATCAGAGCATTGAATTAAAAAATATGTGGATCCCTTTGATTAAGAGAGAAACATCCTTGCAGCACAAAACAATAGCCAATAATCAACCTACAATAACACACCTGTGTTTCCGTACCATGTGCGTCTCTGCCTGAGGACGGGAGCAGATAGCAGTTCCGGAAACGTCGCTTGTTTCTGTTTTAGAAAACTGTTGTGTTTTGTTTCGTCTTCTCGTTTGGTCGTGTTTTTGTCACATTTTGACTGTTGTCCTGAATTTTTTTGGGTTCAATATGTTTATGCTGTGATTATTTGTGTTTTTTTTTTTTTTTCGTTTCTCGTTGTTTTTTTATTTTTTGGAAAACTGTTGTGTTTGTTTCGTCTTTTCGTTTTACTGTGTTTTTGTCTCGTTTTAACTGTTGTGCTGATTTTTTTTGGGTTCGGTATTTTTGTGCTGTCATCATTTGTGGTTTTTTTTTCGTTCTGTTAGTCCATTTTTCTTTTTTTCTTTGTTTGTTGACCATATTCCTGTTGTGGAATATTTTGTGGCGTTAAATCCTGACAACAGCAATTTTTTGTTTAACCCTTTTCTTGGCAAAACTATAAAATGCAATTTACAAATTATTTTTTACAATTTTTGTTTACAAATGGCCATTAATATGTGATTTTCATTAAACACAAATTAATTACACATTTGGTAAGAATTTAATAAGTTGTATTTTTTGAGATACATTGCTAGAAACAGCACAATTTACATCTATTTTATTATGTATCTTATAATGTACATTGCCACGTACCGCACAGTCACCTAAAACACTTCAAATGATAAAACTGTTAGTTATTTTATTAGTTATGTCACCCATGTCTGGTTCATAAATGACAACAACATGTAACATTTATAAGAAATAAGTATACAACAAGAAAATTTACATAAGCTGATTTTACCAAGCATAACCTAGTTACATAAAACATTTTTGATACACACAAAACTAAATACCTAATTTTTTATATGTAACACCCATACTTGTAAAATATTACATCCCTTAGTCAAAAGTTTCACTGACATGGGAGCACATCATTGTGTATGGTATGGCAGAAAACAATTCCTCTTCTCAGTAAAACAAAATCTGAGATTACACTTTGTACAGTATATGCATCTACCATTCAAATTATGTATAGGAAAGTGACCTACTCCATCATACCGTACTTCATCAATTGGTCTGGGAACTACAGGTCTATGAATCTGCTTGCTAGGTTTTACAAGCTCTTCTGAAGAAGGACGGCCCCGTTTCTTTGTTTTGTGTTGAAGGCCTTGAATTATTGATAAACTAAATTCCTTCAGAGAGAGTGCCTTGGTTTTGTTTCCCCCATCTGTGAGAGCTAATTCCCTTCTGTACCAAAGCCACCCATTATTGACACATATATCTAAAAGCTGAGAGAATATAGACATGTGCCAGCGATGTGTTCTGAACCCTGTTCTATACAGAGCAACCAACATGTCAGAGAGATCAACACCACCCATGTGCATGTTGTAATCTTTTACAATTTTAGGGCAACTTACGTCTATTTTCCGACCCAGTTCTTTACTATAACGTTTTACACTTCCCACTGGATGAGCATCAATGTATGAATTGCCTAATATGAAACTCCTATTATCACACCATTTCACAAGAACTAACCGGTATTCATCATCCACTAGTTGTTGAAAACTCCCTTTACCATCTTTTTTCAAAGCTTTGTCATTCCTCATCAAAATCTCAGCGTGGCTTGCCGAGTGCGACTGCAAACATTCCTACGTTGGTGTTCTTGACCTGCCAAAGTTATTGCAGAAGAACTAGCCTGTCGATGTGTTCCACAAGGTGAATGTGGTAAGTTTTCTGTTGTATCATCCGATATAACTTGTACTTCGTTTGAAGCAGAAGGAATACTTTGATCAATAAAACCAATATTTTGATCATTATGAGTGGAGCCATGAACAAAAGCTTCTAAAATGTCGATTTGGGGTAGGTAAAGTATCATCCATTACAAAATCAAAATTTCGGAGTAGAATTACATCTTGTTCAACTTCTTCTGAATTGTTGACAGGTGAATTGTCGTCATCTTTCTCATCCTCTACCTCTGAATTTACTCCAGGCTTTGGTAATAAGGCCAGCATTACCATCATCTCTCCTCGGGATCTGAGTTGCTCGCCCTTCTAGAACAAAAATTTTATTATTACTTTTTTTATACCTGCATGGTATTTACAACACAACCTTCAATGTGAAAAAAGGCACTTCACTTTAATTACTCTCTGGTAATATAAAAATTTCACCCTGCCTTGATGGCTAACATTTGGTAATATGTTCAACCAATAGGCAGCTCAAACTATATATAACATCTTAATTCATAAAATATTTTTTTAGATAACAAAATTTGAAAGAATAATGTTATTATCACTTGTGCAGTTCTCGGCAATGTGTATATTAGTGCACATCTCATTTATGACAAAACTATATTTACTCTTAGCTTTTCATGGCAATGTATCTCCACAGATACATAAAAAACAAATCAATAAATAATTATTACAATACACCAAGAACTGTTACTAACTATGCAAACATCAAGAACTTTTCTTTACAAAACATCCCTGTAAAAAAAACACTTATTATATGAAAGGAATATATATTAAATTTAAATACTTACACTAAAAACGCTTGCTCTGTTCATGTGGGCAGACATTTTTACCACTTGACTGTTTTGAAGAAGGTTCATGTAGTTGCAACACGACACTACAGATGGCAGCACCGTGTAGATTCAACTTCTAATGTGTATCCTGACATATACAACGCCAAGAGTTGCTATACATATATTATTTATACGAATAAAAATAAAATAATATGTATCTTATAGTACACTTTGCCAAGAAAAGGGTTAATTTGTGTTTTTTGTCATTTGTGTTTTTTTGTAGTTTTCTTCTACAGACATACATGTGCTAAGCAATGGCGTATGTCCAAAAACTTACATAAAGTCATGCACTCTCATTGCACAAATCTTTCAAAGATAATATAAATTTTTATAAATTAAATAAAAATTCCCGATTTACTAGCAAAAAATACGGATTTTCAAGAAGGCGGCCATAGCAAAAACTGTAACGGTTACGTAACAATGCAAAATGGCAGCCATGTCATCCTAATTATCAAGGTCATGACCTCAGTGGCTTATGGCGGCTTTCATATTATGCCTACTATGATAGTTATACAATTATTTTTAACATTTAAAATATTTTTTCATCCCTCCCACTAATATGTGGTTGAATGAAAACATTTCTTTTAGACAAAACGCCCTCCCCCCACCCTTCAACACACCCTTAACACCTATATCTGAAGTTATCATATTATTGTATTGTCATATCCTATTCTTTATATACATGTAAAATTTTAACACTTTAGACGTCGAAAAGTGGGTACAATTTTAAGATAAAGATTTTATTACATAGTCCATTCATACAAACATAGAGGTGAAGCTAATAAAAGCGTGGTAAAAAAATTAAAGCTTTCTTGGTATTGTCATGTCCACCAGTTTGGCCTCGGCTGGTATGATAGCACAAGCCCCAAGTGCGCCACCCATCCTACATAATCTATGGGGAGGAAAGTTAGTTCGCCACCCGCCCCTAGATGGCAGACAAAGGGGAATGTAAATTAAGGAAACTTTGTCTACCTGCCCAGCCTAATTCAGGACAAATATTTAAATACCCAGTGTTGTATCAAGAAGCCTTTAAATTGTACAAGTAAGTGTAAATAGTATTGTAATTCGAATACGTATGCACAGGAAGGGTACAGATGTGCCCTCCCTGATGAATATGTACATACATTGTATATTTACCCTGACTGAGCTAAGCCAGGCAGAAAGCTCTTCCCAGTAATTTCTGGGTAGATGGAGTGCGCTGGTTTCCCTTCAAAGGCATAGAATTGTTCAGGGGAATTTTTGCAAGCTATTTGAAGCAAATCAGTGCACTTTCGGCTTTATACTAACTGATTTCCTTTCAGCGATTTTAGCGAGCTGCCGAGACTTGCTGCTGCAAGTTCCTGAGTCGACCACCAGGAGTGCTCTTGTCGTAGATCTAGCTCTTAGCACCTAGATCCTCTTCTTGTGAGTGCTGTGTGCTACCGAATCGTAGCCTATAGGGGAGGTCGAGGGGGGGATCTGGAATGGATCCCCACCCGACGACGCCGAACCTGGGCGGAGACGATCTCGGTCCGAGGCCTTCGGCCGAAGCCACCATGTTGACCGACCGACCAACGCCGACGAACCCTTATGGACGACCAGCGAAAGCAACTGCATCTTCGCAACCATCGACGACGAAGCTGACCGCGCCTGGTGTGGCGGCCTCTTCCGCGTCGGGGGGGGGGGGGGCTCTGCCTTCGCCCTCGGCACCGGCGGGGGTCCGCCCCCAGAGCGCCAACATCAAGGTCAGCGACTCGAAACACCTCGCCGGCATCGACCTGTCCACTATTCCGACTGCTACCTCGTCTCCTACTCTGTCCGTCTACACCACTACCACCACCACTGCCTCTATCACCTCGCCCATCGTGACTGCCGCTCCCTCCTTACCCGTTCTCGTCGTTGACGCGCCTGTGGACCCCATGGACACCGCCGCTCCAGCTACTTCAGATGACGACTTTGGGTTCGTGAAGCCTCGGAAGACCACCAAGCGGCCTCTCCGCGACGTGCTCTCTTCGGATGACGCCGTCCCAGTGGAAAACCGCTACGGATCCTTATCCTCCTTGCCTGACTCTGACATCGACGACGCCGCATCATCTGCTCCTCCTCTCACCGCCAAGCCTCGTCGTACCCAGCACCCGAAGAGACATAAGACTGTTGCCGCGCCGCCCCAGCCTCAACCTTCTACATCTGTCTCCCCTCCGCAACCTCAGCCATCCACGTCTCAGCGGCCGGCCACCTCTGCTCCGTCTGCACCTAAGCCGCCTCGCATGCCACCCATTGGCATTCGCTCCTCGCCGACCGCTCAACCCTTCCTCCACATCAAACACTTGCAGTCCTTGCTCACCGGTCCACTCACCGCCACCTCCATTAACGATCGTACGTCTTTCTACACTGCTAATCCTCACGACCATCAGTTCCTCTACGACCACCTCAAGAGACATGGCTACCAGCCCTACACCCACCTGCGTCCCGACGAGCGCACCGACCGTGTTGTGGTCAAGCGCCTGCCCTCCTCCACCACCGCGGACGAGGTCAAGGAGGCTCTCCTGGACCTCGGCCTCCCGGTGGGCACCGTCTTGCCGCTCCGCACCTCCGCCGACTCAACAACCCGGCCCTTCCTCGTCTGCACCAACGGACTAGGGGAGGCGACGCGGTTCCTCAAACTGAAGACGCTAGGCTGCTGGGTGGTGACCGTAGAGCGCTACCGGGGCTCTGGGAGGGTACCCCAGTGCTATCGGTGCCAGTCCACCGGACATCCATCGACACGCTGCGAGCGGGACCCCAGGTGTTTCAAATGCGCTGGGCACCACTGGTCGCGAGACTGCACCTCTACGACTAAAAAGTGTGTCAATTGCGACGGGCCGCACTTTGCTACCTCGACGGACTGCCGTGTCATACAGGCATACATCCGACGACACCCGCCGCGACCTGCTGACCCGACGATGACGACCGACGCTCCGCGCCCGTCTGCTCCGCTCCCTTCTGACGTTCGGACTTTCCCGGCCCTGCGGACTCCTGCTTGGCAGGGCCACGACCCGCCTTCCTCCTCTTCCCGGGCACCACCTCTTGCTCACCTCCCCTCATCCTCTTCACAGAGGCCACCCGCCACGTCATCCACTTCCACTCGCCCCGCCGATGCCGACTTAGACGACACTTCGCTGACATCCATGTTGAGGGAACTCATCACGCTCATCCGCCACTACCTGCCACTCATCCGCCAGGTCCTGACAGCGCTTTCCCGTGCCCAGACCCCATCGGAGAAATTTGAGGTGCTCCTCCAAGCCCTCCTCAATTTCTTTGATGAATCACGCCCCACCCCTTAGTATCCTTATCTGGAACACCTTCTCCCTTCCTCCCAAACTCCACGATCTTCTCCACCTTCTCCGGGTGCATTCTCCCGATGTCGTGTTCCTCGCAGAAACCTGGCTCGACCCCCCCACACCCCTCCATATTCCGGGGTACGCCGTTCACCGCGCCGATCGTGATGGTCGGGGCGGAGGAGTGGCGTTACTCGTCCGCGCTACCTTGTCCCACCATCGTCGTCTCGTTCCGTCTTCCCCCGCGGCCGAGGCTGTCGCCGTGCGTTTGCACGGTTTTCCGTACTCCCTGACTTTGGTCTCCCTCTATCTCCCGCCCCAATTCCCCTTCCCTACCGACGACATTGTGGCCCTCGGACGGCTCGACGCCCACGTCGTGCTGGCCGGGGACTACAATGCGACCCATCCTTTTTGGGGCTGCGCTGCCGCGAACCGGCGGGGCAGCTCCCTCCGTCAATTCCTCCGGCGTACTCACCTTTCTCTTCACGCACCACCCACACCGACCTTCTATCCGGCCCAGCGCCATCGCCGCCCCAGTGTCATCGACCTCGCTCTCTCATCACCCCTTCCCGTCATTTCTCACCTTCGCACCATCACCGCCGGTACTTCCGACCTTTTGCCTGTCCTCGGCTCGCTCCACTTCTTTCCTCACACCAACCCTCACCTCCCCCGGTACGACTTCATCCACGCCGACTGGTATGGCTTCCAGGATTCACTCTCCGCTGCTCTGGACCTCACGCTTCCCTTCGCCACTCCTGCTCAAATCGACGACCGAGTCCTCTACTTTTCCGACGCCATCTCAACGGCCGCTTCTTCTCACATTCCGCTCGCGCCTCCGCGCCCTCTCATCGTCCCCTTCCCGCCGTATCTCCGTGACGCCGTGTCCTTGCGCAACCGCTTCCGTGGTCGCTGGCAGGCGAGCCGCTCCCCGCTGCATCGCCGAGTTTACCTGGTGCTCCGGGGGTGGTGCCGCCGGTTGATCGCGGGGTGGAGGGCCCGACTGGAGGCGCGGCGCCTCGGCTCCCTCACCGCTACCTCTGGCTCTCTGTGGTCTTACGTCCGTCGCCTTCGTTCCGTCCCCACCTCCATCCCTCCCCTCACTCTTCCTGTCGGGGTGGCGGAGACGGCTTCGGAGCGGACCGAGGCGGTCGCCGCCTACCTCGCCACCACCTTCGCCTCCGCCCCCCACCCCACCTTGTCGTCGGAGTCCTCGGACGATGATGATGCTCCTTCCCCCTTGTCCCGTCACGTCACTCTCCCCCTCCTCCCTGATGTCCTGCCCTTCCCGCTTGCCACGCCTTCTGAAGTCACCTCTCTGCTCTCCCATCTCAAGTTTCGTTCGGCCCCCGGCTCCGACTCCATTCCCGCCCCCGTTCTGCGCCATCTTCCCCGTAAAGCCACTGTTTTTCTCACTCGCATCATTAACGCCATGTTCATCCTCTGCCATTTTCCGTCTCCTTGGAAACTCGCCATCGTCTCGCCCATCCCCAAGCCCGGCAAGCCTTCATCCTTACCTTCCTCCTACCGTCCTATCTCTCTTCTCCCCATCCTCTCCAAGATCGCAGAGAGAGTCATCCACCGGCGCCTTCTTCTTCAAGTCAACACCCTTCACCTGCTCCCCCATCACCAGTTCGGTTTCCGCCCCCGTCATTCCACCACCCACGCCATTGCTCGTGTGGAACTCCTGGTGGTGCAGGGGTTCGCCAGGCGGCAACACACGGGCATGGTGCTCTTGGACCTGGCCCGTGCATTCGACTCCGTTCCGCATTCCCAACTCATCTCTCGCCTCTCCGCCATCGGTCTTCCGCCGCACCTGGTCCGTCTCCTCTGCTCGTTCCTGGGGGGTCGCTCCTTCCGGGTTCGAGTAGAGGGGACGCTTTCCGCACCCCGGCCCATTCTCGCCGGCGTCCCCCAGGGCGCCATTCTCTCGCCTCTCCTGTTCGCCCTCCACATTTCCGACTTGCAGCCCCCGCCTGGGACCTACCTGGTGCAGTACGCCGACGATACCTGTCTCCTCGCCTCCTCCGTCTCCGAGCGGCTGCTCGGCGACCGCCTTGCCCGCGGACTCACCTCACTCAACGCCCAGTTCCTTGCGCACGGCATTGGCTTGAATCACTCCAAATCACGCTCTATCATTTTCTCCCGTCTTCATCCTCACCAGGACCGCCCCCCCCGCATCTCCACCGTAGTCGTCCCTTGGTCGCCCACCCTCCGCTATCTCGGGGTCACCCTCGATCGTTCGTTCACTTTTCTTCCACACCTGGAATCCGTCCGCACCAAGTCCCGCGCCATCTTGGCCCAGCTGGCCACCGTACTCAGGCCGTCCTCTGCCGTTCCGCTCCCAGTTCGCCTCACCGCATATCGCTCATATGTCATCTCACATTTCATCTACGCCTGCCCGGTCTGGGTTCACTCATCTCGTTCCAACCTTCGACCTGTCACGTGCTCATATTTTCTTGGTGCCCGCCTTCTCCTCGGCCTCCCTCGCGCCACGCTCCGCCAGACACTGTTGGACAGGACGGGACTTCCGCACCTCCACCACCTGCTCTGTCAGACGACCGACACTTTCCTCCGTCGTTGCCGACGTAGCGACAATCCGTACATTCGGCAGCTGGCGGAGCCGCCGCCCGACGCACCGCACCCACGACGTCCGCTTTTCAGTTACGATCACTTACTTAACGAAGGACAGCCGGACGACGTAGGCGCGGCCGGTGGACCAGACAGATGACCCTGGGGCCTCCACGCCGACTGGTAGCACTGTGGGAACCCCATCCTCCTCGGCGCCGCCATGATGATCTTCTCTCCGCTGTTCCGCGCCGGCCCATCAACGGCGCGGCACCATCCGAGCCCTGAGGACCCCCCAGCAGCCGTGAAGAACTCGCCCATCAATAAGTAGCTGAGCATCAAGGACGACCTCGTCGGGGAAGCTCTGCTTTGTTGTTGAATAAAGACTATTGTCACCTTGCAGGCCTTGTGCCCATGTACCAATCTTTTATTGTACCTTGTGCCCTTTTTTATTAAATGATGGATTTTTTGGTGGGTGACTCCCTTCAGTGGGAGTCCCCTTTGTTTAAAAAAAAAAAAAAAAAAAAAACTTAAGCAGTATTATTTAGGCAGCGACCTCTCTGGAGGACCGCTCCTTCATCCGACCGCTCCTGCTCTCCCCCCCTCCCACCGGCCGATCTCTCACTACTCTTGGGCAGCGACCCCTGCTTGGGTACCGCTCCCGCTCCTACCCTCTGCCCGACCTTCCCCTGCTCTTGGGCAGCGACCCCTGTTCGGGGACCGCTCCCGTTCCTCCCCTCTGCCTGGGACAAGACAGTATCAATTTTTTTGGCCTTTATTTGTATCCATTTTAATTAGAGGTGGGTTGGGACAGCAATTTTCGGTATCAGTCCAAACCTGATACTGATACAGTAATGAACCTAGGTACAAGTCTCTGATACTTCTGTATCAGACGGTCCCAGGAGGCAACAAAGCTCCGCGTACGCAGACCGTGCGACCGGAAGGAGAATCTG
Organism: Bacillus rossius redtenbacheri; assembly: GCF_032445375.1. NCBI lineage: Eukaryota > Metazoa > Arthropoda > Insecta > Phasmatodea > Bacillidae > Bacillus > Bacillus rossius. The sequence goes on along the minus strand of NC_086330.1, from coordinate 21,695,889 downwards.
ATACATTATTTATCACGGCGGTAATTCTCTACCTCTGATACTCTCATGACCGCCTGATACAACCAGTATCAATCAGTTCAACATTCACTGCAGTTCGTCCTGGCCGTGTATCACCATGTTGCGGGCTGTCATGCTTTGTAGTTAGTATCATTATAGTGAAATAAGGAATTGATAAGTGCACGAAAAAGACTTCATTTGTGTGGAATTTTTTCACGGAAAATAATGAGTTTGCTAATTGTAATTTGTGTAAACAAAAACTGAGTTATAAATCATCGACTAATCTGAAGAAACATTTGAAACGTAAACATTGATATAGTATGCTCACTAATGTACCTATCTGTTTTTTATTTTTTATTTTTGATAAAATCGTGCATTTTTAATGTATAAAAACACTAGTTACTAATTGTTTTCGAAAAAAGAAAGTCCATATGTTGATTACATCTGTTATTAGTGTCAACTGAGAATTTATTTGCATTTTCATTGCTGTTAGGTGCACAAATATAAATATTATATCTTGTATTAATGTACTTTTTAATATTAAATTTTCATTAGTTTTATTATTGAACGAGACGGTGCACGCACTGCGCACTGAGCGTACTTTGAAGTAGGAGAATAAACAAAACGACTTGTAACCAGGGCTGCCACTCTGATATTCATGAAAAACCTAGATAACCTACAAAAAAACCCAGACACATGGGTAAAAAACCCAGATGCGTCTAAAATGCTATCGTTGAAAATGTTTGCGTACTAATTCAAAAATATAAACATAACTGGTTTTAATATAAAACAATTAATTACCTTACAAGACTGAAAACGGTTAAATACAACCAATACAAGAAAATTACACTACAGCAAAATGGCTGTATAAGTAATTCTTGGACCAGTACATATCATAAAAAAACCTACAAATATATACATGACAAAACAAACACCATCACTGCATCCTTTAAACCGGTAATTGTTTTTATAAAACTGCATCATGTACGTTAGTCTTTATTCAGAGTCTGATTCTACAAGATTGGTTTGAAGGTTAATTGTTGCATTGGTTTTGTGTTCTGCAAGCCTCTTTGAAGAATGTGTCTAATTTAATATTCGACTTAGCTTCTTGAAAACTAGTTTTGTGTTTATATGTATTTTTGTGTGTGAAACACATAGACTTGTTTGCATTTATCAAACAGATATTGCAACAGATACAGTAGCTACTACCTTTATTATTGTTTTAGGTATAAAAATAATTAAAATTATAAAAAAACTAGAATTGTTGGAATTCATTATTTAAAAACCCAGAAACCCAAACACCATTGGAAAAACCCAGATCTGGGTGGAAAAACCCATGAGTGGCAGCCCTGCTTGTAACAATATCGCTTTGCGCCTCTCCTTCAAGGCTTCAACGCCTTCCCCTGCGCTTCCTCCCCTACATTCTTTCCCTTCTTTATCCCTTATTCGTCGTTCCTGCTCCCTCCCCTTTCACAAGCTCCGCCCAAGTGACCGTCATCTGCGATCGGGTACTGCGCTCATTGGCCGTGGTGTTGTTCCAGCTGAATTCTTAACTGATACTAAAGTCTCTGATACTTTTCAAGTGTACTCGTTTGCCGTTCCTGATACAGGCGCGTATCAGTGCCAAAGTATCAGGTTTATACTTTTCGACCCACCTCTAATTTTAATATTACCTTTAACCTTCGTCCAAAACAATTTTCATACAACCAGATATTAGTGGAAGGGATGAAAAATATTGTTTAAAAATAAAATAATATTGCATAATTACCTTAGTAGGCACAATATGAAATTCGTTAAAACATTCAATGCTGCATTGAGTTAAAAAAAAAACATTAAAAAAATTTCGCTGCAAGGAATATAAGAAAATGTTATATCGATAATTTTGAATATTGGCTAACATACAGGCTATGATGTTAAGTACATTATGTTCTTAAAATGTTCCAGGAGTTTATAGAAGTTTTCAGACCTTTGCAGAATAAATAGGTTCAACGAAAAATACCTACGCTTGTAGGCTGTGCCAAAGGGGATTTTTTATTCTTATATGGTTTTGTAATTAATAAAATCTTAAATTCACTTTATTTTAAACTGTCTTTAATTATTTAGTTATAGTTTTTGGGATTAATAACATACTTTCTTAAAATGATGGAAAAGCTATACCCTAGAATTGCGTAGCGACATCATAGGTTATTAGATAGTCATTTAACCATTAAAATAAATCATAACTTTGGCGCGGAATGTACGAAACTTAAAAGAGATTAATTATTAAGTATTTTAAGATAGTGTATGAAAGTATCAGTCAGTCAAAAGAACTCACTATTTAGTATAATTTGGAATAAATTTTTAACAGATTTCCTTCCAAAAATCATATATATTCTTAGAGAGTAGTAAAGTATTTTTTTGCAACACCTATTCACAGTGATGATAAAATTTAATATTATCAAACCTAAATTTTTTTTTCATATAAAACTAGATTTAAATAATGCCGAAATATTTCAATAGATTTTTTATTAATCTCATATTTATTTGCCATTCTATTAAATTTACTTTTTAAAAACCAGTTTATTCTCACAAATATATTTGACCAGTTCATACAGGTAATTTGTAAGCTTACTGGAACTATTTCGGGAGTTGATTCTTTGTAGGTTATCTTTTATTAATTCCAAGTATGAAACTCCCCTTCAAAATATCAGTTTTAAATTTTTATACAAAGAAAACTATCATAAATTGAAATACTAATTGATAATTTGCTTACATATTTAAAAAAATCGATTGAATATATACATTTTTCCTAAACTAACCTCCTCTTTTCGAATATAATAACGGGCAACTACTTCTCATTGCATATATGATTTATGCATTACGATCTATTATAGCATTTGACACTTTTCATTGAGGCATTGGAACTTATGAACAAAAGCTCATAATTTCAAAATAAATTCACCAATTTTTAGCGTTAAATCCGTGTAACATTTTCAGTAGCAATGATTCAATGCCTAGGACGTAGGCAAATACTCCCTGGCCGCAGAGGTAGATACAAGTCACGCAAACCATTGTTCGTCTAAACATTACCGACAGTTACAACTTAACACTCTATTGAAGTTAGTATGCTCTGAACGCATGCGTGTGTTCCGCAATAGTGTAAATATCATTTCGAGGTTCACTTAGGAGGAATCAGCCTAGTTGCAGCAACCTGTGTTTGCCTGATACCTAGCTAAAAGTACCAACAAAGTTACTTAAACCACGTGACTCACCAAAAACCTTTCTGAAATTGAAAATATATATATTTTTTGTTTGTAACTGATGACAATTATTAATCGTATTACAATTGGCCGCATTATTTATTGTGTTTAATAAATTACTTGGTTTGAATTTTTTATTTGATCCAAACTTATTTCAGGAATTTCTTACTTATTTTGCGTCAATAATAAACAAACAAAAAAAAATCGGCAATTTGTAGTTAATGCTGCCCGTGACAACAAGGGCAACGCGCCCATCTAGCTCAACATTTGTATATTTCCCTGCCTGATCGTTAGACCCTTCTTCCACTGCGAGTCCAAGGGCAGCAAATGTGAGACACAATATGCGCGAAGAGTGTTGCCGATAACCGGTTCCTCTCTCAAACTGCTTTCCGAAGGTGTAGCGCAGACATTCTGGTCTAGTTGAACAGAATATTACGTTTTTTTCATGTGGAATGTCGCAGAAAAAAGTTGGCTATTCTCAAAGAAAATACAAGTCTACGTATAAGACCATGTGTATCAGAAGAGCGTCAAGAAAGAAAATCTCTCGTGCTTGGTGGAAGAAAAGAAAGCAACAGCTAGTTCAGTAAGTAAAAATCTTACAGGATTTAATTTCAAAACACGCATTTTGTATTAATTATTATATGTAATTTAAGCAAGGGTATGAAGAGAGTGAATAAGTGAGTGAATAAGTTATTTTGGTATACACGATTCAAGGCCCTAAGACAGCTCGGACTGCCTGAAAATTTAGTTAAACAGCTGTACGTATCTGAAACAACCCATGGCTTGCTTAGGTTCTTACTTCTTGTTTACAGTAAGAGTGGCTTATGAGTGTAGTGTTTTATTTAATAAATAATAAGGGGATGAATTGATTACATAATAAATGCTGTGTCGTCCTTTTACATGATGTAAAGGTTAACTAAAGCAAAATAAAAGTATCCAATTTGATATACCTATATATATTATATATACACCTTTATATACAGACATTCTTAAAGTGTAAAAACAGTTGAAAAGTGATGTTCATTGTAAGACCTTGATAGTAAGTTTTAACAATTCTTCCCGAAATAATTTTATTAAGAGAAACATTTTGCTTGTTATTTTTAAAGGATTTTTGCAATGGGCAGCATGTTACTAATTAAATAACTATTTTTTTACATAGCCATTGCCGTGCATACGCACTGCCTTGAGTTTCTTCAATGCATTTCAGTACGAAGTACTTGAATAATTTCCATCAGTATTTTAAGAGCTCCCATTCATGGCCTTAAACATGGACAGTAATAAGAATTTTAATTCGATAACGTAACCATGTTCACAAAATGTCTGCATCATGAGCCAGTGAGTTGAAATCATGGCAGAGAATACAGGCATATAGTGTATATGTACATATATTTTAAAGATAAAAATATCCAACCATGATACGCTTCATTCACAAAATTTCACAAAAAAATCATTGTATAAAATATAACATGAAAGTTATACTTTACTTTCAGGAACAATTATAATGACATGGCAGCAGCTACACTCTCGCTCATGCCAGGCCAAAATTATACAGACTCGTGTTGTAATGAAAGCTGTATTGTTTGTGATATCTCAAGAAAAATTTATTTCAGGTAACCACAATATTGAGCACTACAAGAAATATTTAGGGGAAGCCATTAAGTGTTTTATTGACATCCACACTGCCAACTTGTTTATGGTGTTACCGTTTTCGGTAACTTTCTTTGCGATTTAGTTGTCGGTTGCTTGTTTTCTTTTAAGAAGCGTTTCTTTGGGTTTGGCATTTAATAATTTAAATATTGTTTTTGTAATTAATAACTTATTTATTGTTTTCGTTATTGTTATTTAATTATTCATAGTTATGTTTATTAGGTTTTCCTTTTTTTAATTAATTAATTGCATTAGGAGAACACTAAGAAAATGAAACCGTTTGCTCAACGGCCGCCTAGTGATGATTTTTTTTTTTTTTTTCCTAACCTAACTAAAACTAAGTGTATTTTGGAGGGGTCCGGGTTAGGGAGGGACCTAGGTGCGTCTCAGGCCGAAGCCTATACGCCTAGTCATGCTGGGATTAGCCATGCAAGGAGAGGGTCGCATGCATCATGTGCTAGGAGGGGATTGGCCAGCTATGGCAGCGATTGGCGCCATGACTAACTCCCCTCACTCTTAAATCTAGACTATAACTAGAGATAGGTTGGGCCCAGGTAAAACCTGCATAGACACAGGGAAAACCCTGGGCACATTCATGCGGGATGCAAATTGGCATGCATTACGTGTAGGAGTTTACAGGAGACAGAGGATGGTCTGGATGAAGTGTTGGACAGAGTAGAAAAGAGTCTACCATGCGGGGGTTGGGAACTTGGACTCGTAGTCCGCTTTGCTTTTTATCCAGGACTGGATTTAGTGACCAGGGACGCAAGCGCCCCTGGTGGTGAGTGGTTGCACTGACCACTCACTCCGCCGCCAGTCAGCACCTAAAAAAACTAAGAAACTAAAACAGAAAAAAGATAAATGACTTACAAACTAGGCATTTCGTTACGAAATATGCAAACACCCAACTCAGGGATGGACGTGCAGTGCTTAAGATAAAACTAAAATAAGAACTAAAAATATATATATTTTTTTTATTTTTTTTTTTTTTAGATTTTTTATTATTATTTTAGAAATATATATTTTTGATGACTATTACTTAGTATCTAGGACTTATTACTAATTTACAAATCTCTAATATCTACTACTATACTACTAGTTAAATATAGAGGAACTGTCGGTGTATAAAGTTACAGGTGAATTAAGTCAAGACCTATTCGCATTCTGGCATTGTTGCAAGCTTGTAATTCAAAATCCCATGTCTTTCAGAAACACAACCGGCACTGGAGGTGAAGCCTGCCAGGCGGGCCATGCCCATCGTACATAGGGAGTCAGCCCTAACACAACAGGCAGTGAACTCCCGGGAGCCGAACCTACACCTGCGTGCTTCGGACCATTTTGAATAAGCAAATTATTCGTTAATGTCTATAATTTAAGTTTCAACTCGCGGGAGACTGATTGGCCGATCGCTCAGCCAGCCACAGCACACTACGGAGGTCTGTGAGCCAAGATTGAATTTGGCATTTTATATTTTCCATGCAACTCTGGATCTTGTTCGCCCAGTGATGAAATATATGGGTTTCTGCTTATGGCACATTTATCATAGAATTTTTGCGCAGTTCGGAAATAATAATGTTTTAAAAGTTCGAGTTTGAGCTCTCTGTGCATAGCCCTTACGGGGCAATACACAGGCGCATCTGTCGCAATACGAATACTCTTATTCTGAATTCTCTGTAGCTTGATTAAGTGAGATTCCGCTGCTGTTGCCCACACCGGCGCTGCATACGTGATTATTGGTTTTATTAGTGCGTTATAAATTATTATTCCGTTTTTAACAGAGCTACCTAAACGTCTGCTCATGACGGGGTAGAGGGTCATGAGCCTAGTGAAAGCTGTTTTTCTTTTCGCCTCTATGTGATCGCGCCATAGTAGTTTCCTATCCATGTGTACGCCTAAATATTTAACCACATTTTTGTGAGGAATTTGCTCATTGAAAAGTGTTAGTCGTGGTCTATCTTCAAGTGGCGGGAGATGTTTTCGCGTAAAAACTATAGCTTCTGATTTAGTAGGGTTTACCTTAATTCGCCATTTTGTGCACCACTGTTCTATTGAATTTAACGCGGTTTGTAATCTGTCTGCTGCGAGTTCTAGAATACTAGATCTGCTAAACAATACCGTATCGTCCGCGTAGCAGCCAAACTGAACTGATCGGTGTGCGGGCTTAGGCATATCGTGGATATAAATATTGAATAAAACCGGCCCCAAGATGCTGCCTTGTGGGACTCCTGCTTTAATTATTTTTAAATCGGACTGTGCTCCTTCTGTCGTGACTCTAAACGATCTATTTTCTAAATACGAGGCCAGTAATTTAATATAACAATCGGGGAAGCCAGTTTTATATAATTTATAAATTAAGCCTTCATGAAGTACTCTATCAAAGGCTTTTTCTATGTCCAAAAACGCTGCGAGATTATAGCTATTCTGATTGAACGCAGTTATAATTTGTTCTGTCATACGGACCAGTTGATGCGTTGTTGAATGCGCGCTGCGAAAACCAAATTGTTCGTCCGGCAGTACGTCATTTTCTTTAATGTGAGTATTTAGTCGCTGTAGAATTATGCATTCAGCTACTTTTGACAATGTACTCAGCAGACTAATGGGCCTATAATTTTGGGGCAGTGTGTTATCTTTTCCGGATTTATGAAAAACTATCACATTCGCTTCTTTCCACTGCGATGGAAAATACTGTAGTTTAAGTATTCCATTTATTAATTGAGCTAGGTATTCCAAAATTTCATCGGGCAGTTTCTTAAGGACTACTGCCTGAATGCCATCGTTTCCCGGTGCCTTACGTGGTTTCATACGCCTGATAGCCTGTTTAACTTCCTGAGATTGAGTTAAGTAAGGTTTTGAGGTTAAAGGCTGATTAAGTTTAATTGTAAGGTCTCTGTATATTCTGGCATTAAATTGCGGGTCACAGGGTTCGATATTAGGTTGAAAGGCTAATTCAAGGGTATTCGCGAAGGCTTGTGCTTTGTCTGTCGGTGTAAAAGCGAACCCAGTGCGTGTTTGTAGCGGAGGTATTTTATCTATCTTATGAAGGAATCGCTTTGTCATACTCCAGGTGCTACCATCTTGCACCTGTAGCTGAGAGACTTTCGTCTCCCATTGGCTGCTCCTCCATAGAGTTATTTCATCGGTAATTATTTTCTGTAATTCATTAATTCTCGCTTTAATGTCGCGCTGCCTACGTCGAGTATATTCGCGCCTTAATCTATTTTTCTGAGAAATTAAATCCCTAATATACACCGGCAGTTCATCTTGCTTAAATCTAACCACCTTTTCTGGGATGCACGAGTTAATTGCAGTTTGAATTTTAACTGTAAGTTCAGTGACTGCTGATTCGATGTTATCTTTTGTTTTGAAGTTGGCAGCATCGGCTGCAGGCAAATTATCGACTAAATACGTCTGAAAGCCTCTCCAGTCAGCTTTCTTGTAGTCTTTAATTTTTCTCGGAGGACTGATGTCAGTGTCCACGTCATCGAATAGTAGATGTACTGGAAAGTGGTCAGACGACATTTCGTGAAAGACTCTGAGTTCGAATCCCGTTTGAACTCTCTTATTTAATGCAATATCTAAAATATCGGGGTTGTGCCTTAGTACTCCGCTATCGTGAGTGGGCTCTGAGGGAGCATGTACTTGATAATTTTTGTTAGACTCGTGTCTTTGCAGCAGTAGGCCATTGGCTGTATTGCTCCGACAGTTCCAGTCTTTATGTTTGGCATTAATATCGCCGACTGCTAGGAATGTGGGAGCTGAGCCATATAAGATGTCCAGCTCGTTTTCAGTTAGTGACCTGCCCGGTGGTGCATACATCGAAATAAGCACAATTTGTTGTTTATTGACTTTAAAAGTAATTGCCACAGCTTCTAATTTATTAAATTCTGGTAAATGAAATTCACTATGTTGTATACTTATGTGGATTAGTAGGGCAACCCCTCCACTTCTGGTATCGCGGTCGCGCCTATAAATAGTGTAATTTAAGATAGTTAGACGATCTGTTGGAAGTAAGCGTGTTTCGTTTATCGCCGCGATTCTAATATTATGTTTAATTAAATGATCGGTAAATTCGATTATTTTATTTCTAATTCCTCGCGCATTCCAGTAAAGGATGGTACTTAATCTACTGTCTACGGGGGTAGTATTAATGGCAGAACCTAAATTAAGGGTGTGCAGCATTAAAGCTGGCCGCTAATGCTGTCACGAAGCCCGTGGTGGCTTTTATTTTGTCCTCTATTGACTTGGACGGATTACACCAAATAGCCATTAAAATGCACATTGGTTCCAGGACGTGTGCCAGGTTAGGGTCCTGTGTAATGGCATCCGATTGGCCTACGAGCTTCAGAAAGTCGCTCGCGTCCATCGCTGGCTTCTCCGCGGGATTTAGCTGCGGTGAAGCAGTTGGCATTACTGTTGGTGAGTCAGTCTGCAACGGGCTGGCTTGTTGTTGCCCAGGCGCGACTTTCTTGGAATCACTGGGGGGAGTGGTGGAGTTGGGTGGCGCCTTAGTACCTGGCTGATCCATCACTTGACCTTGCGCCCGGCCTTTACCGTTTTTGTGCCCCGAATGGTGTTTCTTCGGGGGCCTCTGGGGCAGGGGCTGGCCTCTAGGTCTGGGTGGGTTTGCCAAGACAGGATACTCCAGTTCATGCCTATCGCTCAACACTGAATATTGATTAGGGCTCTGCCATTGCGGGGGGGCGGGGTAGCTCGGGGCTCGCCACGGCTGCCTTGGGGGCTGGGGGCAGTAGCCTGAGGGGCCGGCTTGTTGTGGGGGCGGGCGGACTTGAGCCGCGGCTGTTGCTCGCTTGTTTTCGCGCAATGCGCGTTTGGACTGCAGCTCTCTGTCTTTCCGCTCCTGTTGCGGGAGGTGACGCCAGTTCTCCCTCTTGTAGGCCATGCAGCCTCTGTAATTGGCGCAATGCGGGCCTTCACATCGCGCGCACTTTGCCTTCGTCCTGTCACCTCCCTGGGGGCAAACCTCGGTTTTGTGCCCTTGGCTGCACCATCGGCACACAGGGGAGGCTCTGCAGCCTTTTGCGGGGTGGCCAAACCTCTGACAGTTGCCACATTGGAGGGGGCCTTTGGGGTGTCGATAGTCCTCAACACGAATGCTGAGGCCTCCGAATGACTTCAGGTCGTAAATCCTTTCTGGATTTACGGCCTTCGGGAGCTCTACGACTAACTTATTTATAGGCTGCCTTGTCTGCCTGTTGTACAGAAACCAGAAGTTCTGCACTGGAAGACCCATTGCGGCGAACTCGGCCTGAATGAATTGTTTGTCGGTGCTGCTATGCACTCGACAAAACACAAACTTGTTCGGGATCTCGTCCCGTTGCAGCAGCACAGAGTGTTGCACTCCGGCCTGCTCCAGTGCACGCACTGCCCTGTGGTACTCCTCCACAGTGGCAGTGTGAATCATGAGCTGGTCATGGCCGCGACTGACGCACGACCAGCGCTCCTGCAGTGCTGCATCCAGCACTGTTTTAATGGCCGGGTAGCTGTGGCCAGAATCAACAAATACATACAGGGGTTTCACCTGCATTTTCTTTGCCTGAGGGGCAGGGTTTGGCGGGGCAGGGCTCGAACCTGCGGACGTGTTGGCGGCCGTTTGATTGGCCGAGTTGTTTGCCCTTCTGACGGGCTGCTTGCGAAGTCGCTCGGCCTGCTGCCTTGCGATCGCGGGGTTCGTCAGTGGGGGGCGCAGTCTTTCGTCCTTTCCTCCCGTTTTTTGTTTTTTTGAGACGACTGTTGTAAAGCCGTCGTCGCTAGACATTTCTTGTTCGTCGTCGCTCGGCAGGGGCACATCGATGCACTCCTGCATCACCTGCTCGTCACTTAACTGGTCAGTCATGTCGCTAGTTACACCCTACAACGCACTAACACCCACTGACCACGCACCCGGTATTAAGCCGGGTTGTGGCTAGGCTGTAGGGTTAGCTACAACCCGGGTTGTTTTGCACGCTTACACTTCTTAGAAAAAACCTGGGAATACCACCTGGCCTGTGTGCGAGCAAACAGGCTGTTCCTGGAATCTCGCAGCTCCGCTTGACGCGTCCGTCCTCGGCCAAGGCTCGAAGCGAACTCGCCTAGTGATGTGTGGGTTTGGTTGTTGCGAGTGTAACCGAGCACGGCCGAAGAAGCTCGATGGTTTTGTAGCCGAGTGACGCGCTCAGCCTTGGCGCGCGAGTGTACGGAGCTAATCTTGCGAGCCGGACACGACAGCAGCAGGATGGTTCGGTGTGACCGTCTGGCCCGCGGTGTGGCAGCGGCGCGGAGGCGCGTTGACCACCAGCTGGGGCCCCACTCAACATGCTCAAAGTAAGGAGTCGACGCTCATACTTGTTATGGCCATAATAGGAGAAGCTCGCGGCTGTGAAATACGTTTTGCTGAAGTAGACGGTGACTAGCAACGTAATTTGACTTTACTCAGGACCGGTCAATATATTTTTGGTGGATGAACATTAATATACTTATTACTAGCTAAACCCGGCCACGCTTTGCTGTGGCACAGTTTAATATTATCAGGGGAGTAAAAAAAAAGGATTCTAATAAAGTTAAATTATTTCCAAGATAAAAAAACTATTTCATTAAATCACAATTTTTTTATAAAACATAAGTTTACTCACTTTACAGATGAAATCCAACCAATTCCATTCTTTAATTAAACATTTATAAATGATATCATACACATAAACTGGTCACAGTGACACATTTTGTGCTTAATCATTAATATTTGGCTTATTAGAAAACAAAACAAAAGTGTTAAAAGATTATACATATTTGTGTAAATTATAGTCGTCAAGGCACAATGGTCGAGTAGCCTGATGTGCTTGAACTTCGACAATATGGTACAGCATCGTCGATCGTGGTCACAACTAAGTTGGGTGACCATGTTATATATATATGTTTACTTTTGAAGTTATTTAATGGTAAGGGCCGTTTTTTTGCACGTTTCAAGATTCCTAAAATCAAGCACATTAATATTGATCAATAGAAGTGAAATTTTTTTGAGTTGTAACAATATATAACATTAAAAATTGTTTTGCGAAATTTTTTTGAGTTGTAACAATATATAACATTAAAAATTGTTTTGCAAGAATGAAGTTCCGTTAGGGATATACATATCAACTCAATTCATGCCAAAAAAAAACACTTTATCACGACTCTATCGCTTTAAAAAAATCAAAATAATCATATATAAAAGATAAATTGATGGTTTAGAAATATCGTTGATTGAATTATAAATTAAACACTAAAAATTACTATGTTTGTATATGTAAAATTTCAACACATTGTATCGTCAGACATTTTTATATATCAATATATCATGAAAAGCGGATAAAAACATAGTTCATTTTCATATTCCATTCATACATGCAGGTCAAGTTAACAACCTGATAAATACATATCGTATCGATAAGCCAAACATAACTTTATAACAGTAAACCTATCCTTTAGTAATTATGTTATAAAGTCGTGTCATAAAAACAAATAACTACGACTTACAAAATACGTTAAGATATCGGGTTTAAAATTTGTCATACATGTAGTTAACCTTGAAATGTAGAGATAGCGCTGCGATGGTCTATTATTAGTAGAGAGCACGGACAGAAACTGTTAGCCCGCTTCATTCTTGCGACGCCATGTCCGTGCCAGTCAAGAAACTTTTTTTTCCGACTTTTCCGGTGGATTTTCCCAAACTTTTATTTCATATAAACACTCTTCTGTTAAGATGCAATGTTCTGTAAAAATTTCAATCCAAACCATCGTATACTTTCCGAGTTTTGCGGCCAAATACATACGGAAGCTAAATTTTTATATATATAGATTTCACTCGCTCCCACATAGTCCTAATTTGGATGCAGTGCATGGAGACAGTTCACGTACTTTTGTTTGAATATTACGAGAACTGCAGTATCACCCACGAGCAAACGAGTTTAGGGAAAGTGCGCGCACAGGACTGATAGAAACTTTATCTCTGAAATTTTACTGTATCTTTCAATTATAGATTTTATATATATATATTTGTATACCTTTTGGTAGGATAGCTATGTATGTAATGTATATGTGGGGGGTTGTAATGAGAGTAAATAATGACTGCACTTAATTGTTTTATTTTTTCTATGGAACTCACACATTGCCCGGATAATAAGTGGATAGGTAGCCATTTACTTTTGGTTAAGTTTGGTTGGCCTTGGGGCATGAGTGTGGGGAAAAGTTGCTAATCGCACTGTTGCGGGAGTGAAGCAGCAGGGCGGTTGCAATGGGGTGTGTGCAATATTATGAAAGTGTCTTCCCTAACTTTTGAAGCCAATATGCAATTATTTCTAACAATAATTATATCACAAAAATATTTTGGCAGGGTCAGCTATATTTCAAACATATTATCAGTGTACAAAATATAACGGAGTTAATAAGGGAAATTGTTTTAGAATTACATGTAATTTTTTTTTTTTTGTTCTAGGAATGTACACAAAAAAATTCATCGACCAGCAACAACGGGCAAGACAAAGAAGGAAACATTTACGGTTGCACAGTGCCATGATACAAATGAAAGCGAAAAAATACTTTATACAGCAGAGGACAAAGGAAGGCAAAGGAAGATCAACCAGAGATTACGATTAGAGCATCAGAGCTTGAGGAAAAGAAAATAAGTTTCGTTGCTAGTCTCGTGCGGACCGAAGAAGACTGAAATGATCTACAGAGAACGACTTTGTTGCAATACAGATGGCACTTGTGGAATATAGAGAGGTGGAAGTTACTAACTGCTTCCCATTTCGGCAGGGTTTGTAAAATGAGAGCTACAACATCTTGTAGAAACTTAGTTCATTCAATATTGTATGGAAACTTCAGCACGAAAGGTACACAATATGGTATTTCCAACGAACCTGTAGCCAAGTGTAAAATGGCTAAAGATCATGGAATAGTGGCAAACAGAGTGTGGCTTATTCATAGATTCTGAATATCCCTTTGTACGATAACACCAGTTTTCGTTCAGATTTTGTTTATTTATTATTGTTTAATAAATTGTTATATTTTAATATTTTATTATTGTAATGTCAGAATAATATTATATTGTTGAATAAGTGTATATAAGCTACAGCCACGAACAATAGAAACTCTGATTTATAATTTCGTCAACAATAGGCATTACATCATTTACAGCACTTGATTTGCAATCTATTATGAACTGAATTTATTTGAAATTGTCTTATGTTATTTTGCTATTTAATTGTAATGTCTTATTAATTCATTTATTTTTCTTACTTACCTGTATCTTGCTGCGTACATTTGTACGAAGGCCTCCTGTTATGTTTTTACAGCAGTCAATCAGCGATCTGAATTTAAAAGCTAACAATAAGACTTTTGTACAACAGGGAGATTTTAGATAATAGAAAAAAGAAATGCCTGAGGCATCCTTCCTAAGGCTTAGCCCGATGCCGATGTGTAGAAATTTTTATATTATTTAACTGATTTATTACATGTGGTGATAAATAATAGTGCATCCGATTCTACACGATGCCGGGGCGTGCCGTGAGTAAATGTGGCAGGAAATATCTACGTGTTAATTAATTATTTCCACACTTAGAAGGAAGCTTAATCCTTCGAAATTTTATCTACGATTATATTCATAATGCCACACAACTATTTAGTAACTTCGTTGAAGATATTGATTGAATCTTGAGCTGTGCTATATGCCAAAATAATAGTAATTACTTTTATTATAGCATTGGCTAATTAACATTTGTTTTGAGGACAGAATTTAGCTGGAATAATAGACCAGTGGTCTGCGTGTCTAGTGATCGTTGCTCCCACTGAACTATCTAGCCGTGGTATATTTTAATAGTTCATTTGAGATACAACTGCATAAACGAAAACATTAAACATTTAAAACTGAGTAAATCGTTTCTGGACTATTTTTCATTATAATACAAGCAAAGAACGTTTGAATAATCTATCTCACCATAAATACCGTCAGTTTGATCCAGTTATACATCACCAGGTCTGCCTTAACCACACCAAATAATATCCATATTTTTTTATTTTAACTTCCGTCAATACAAAGCTAATTGCATTTATAAGTGCCTTCTTGTGTATATTTATTATTAGTACAGTGTAAGGGTATATGTATGTGTCATTTCAGTGTTGATGTTATATTAAATGTGTTTTGTGTCTCTTGTGTCCCAAAAATTAAATATATTTTTATTGCAGCTTCACATATTTACTTTATACATTTCCCCAACATTCATACACTATACAATATGATCATTAGTTCTCAGTTTTATTTGTGTTTATGTCAAACTTATGTCAGTTGCATCCTACTTCTGGAAGTTATCTCCTGGGTCTCGTAATATTATCACTATACGACATCAGTAAGTCAGTATTGATACATAAGGAGAAAAACAATGCACCCAATAATAATAATCATAGTAACATAATTCCCAGAGAGAATAACAATACAGAGGAAAAGTGAAACAAGGTGTAATATTGTACTTACACAAGCTGTGTTACCTCTTCTACACACAGACGAAACACTGTTTTCTTTGTAAGAATAATTTTCACCCTTGTAATGCGAGAAGGTGAAACGTTGGTGCAATATGTAGCCATCGACCTGTGAACAGTCTTGTGTACATTCTGTGGTATACAAGGTGCGAAAGGAAAGAGGTACTAAGAATACAATGACTGTAGCACACTCTCCTTACTGATACCTCGCACGACTGTCAACAAGCCCTAAAGAAAACGTCTATGGATATGTTAATTGATCATTTTGATGGGTTTTTTGTCACTAAAAGCAGATGAAACTGATAAAGAAACTATGTACATTTTTTGTTTGCTAGGTTAGTAATGTAATATGTCAATTGAAAATATAATGGTCATTGTTTTTTTTAGTGTTATATGTTGTGTTATGTTATATTAGTTGAGAATGGAAAAATTGTATATTTTATTATTACTCATTATATTCCCAGAGTTATATTGTACATAATGAGACGGAATATCTACGAAAATATTTTTTTTTCTGATATATGTGATATATATATATATTTTGTCCCATGACATGTGATTTGATTAAATTGAAAGTTGAAAATGTTACCAAATATGTATGTATTTTTCGATTATATATGCTATGATAAGTGCTTTGAAGCTATATGTTAAGTGTTGAAAATTTGAAAGTGACATCCAACTTAGAATATTTTTCAGATGTCAACAATGCTTTGTTTACATTAACTCAGACCATGTATGTTTTATTCCAAGTCAATGGTTTGCAAATACTTATGCCTTTATGGTTCATATGTTTTGTATTGGAACTATGTGTGTTATTGAATATTTTTTGTTATTATTAATAATTGATTAGAATATTTGTTTTTGTTATAACTAGTTAAGTATGAGATGTTATTGTTAGGGATTTCTGAAAATACTCCAACCATAGTTACTTAGAATAGGGGCTCAAGTGTAGAAGTGGGTATAGTTCATCTACATGCACATGATAAACTGAGTGATAAAATCTTGGAAACTTTAATTATATCGCGCGAGTGATCAGCGGTGAGAGTGCACATCTGTGGAACGTGTGACTACTGTGTTTAGTTACGTTACTGATAAATTGCACGGACCGTGGTGCCATCGTCTTCCGTCTACTGTATGGGCAGTAGACCTCTGCTTGATTCCACCAATTTAGGCCGGTGAGCCTGGACCTTGCAAGCTGCAGTCTCGTAGTGGTGCAGCAGCAACAATGCTTCCCGGACGCGTGTTGTCTGGATGACTGCATACTCCTCTTCGTCGCGTCACGTGATGTCCACACCAGAGCCTCCGACAGATATGTGGACTCGTTATAACAAGTGACACGGACGACTCCTTGCGTCGCGAACCTAGGCACACAACACTGTGTCGCTATTTGCACGAGCGGCATACCCAGTCTTCATGTCCCGGTGTTACTGCTACCTACCATACAATATACGTCTGATGAGCTGCCCTACTTATTCCCTCGTCGATGCTTTGATAATGTAATTGATACTCCTTCCCAGTAGCAGATGTTCCACGAGTAAGTAGACTCCTCGAACAGCAGCGCAGCGAGCTTCCAACGGTAAAGTGTCGATTTCGTACGCTTCCAAGTGCTACCGGCAGTGCGGCGTTGCCTGTGCGACGTTGCCAGTTCTAGCACTGGGATTTGTTTTGTTTTGGTGATGCAGACTTAATTGAAAAACTAATTTATTATCATAAAGTGTTGTTTAAATGCAGCCTGGAAGCAGCATCTGTAAGGGTACAGAGTATTATCAGGTGTCAAAGTTGGTTATTTTGATTTCTTTGATTCTAGTTGCCATGGTTACTGTAAGTTAGTAAATATTGTTTGTTTACTTGGCGGCAACGTAAATATTTGTGGAGTTATTTGTTTGTTATTTTTTTCAATGATGTTAAGCATTTAATTAATTTTTATTATTTTCTTTAATTTAACTCGTGTTGTCATGTTTTTCTTATAATTTTAATTGGCATGATGTGTTTGGCCGCTGCCTAGCAGCGCGGCCTTCTAAGATCGCGTGAACCCGGAAGTGCCGCTGGCCCGTTGCATCATGGGAATTAAAATATATAGGAAGAAGTAAGTTTTTTGTTTTTAAAGAGATTAAGATTTGGCTGGGACCGAAGCTGGTTTTTGGTTAGTGTGTGAGTCCAGTAATAATGGTGGAGTGTTATTGTAGTTGAAACAATGTGAAGTATATCTTTATTATTGAGTTGTATATATCACGGATTCATACATCTGAGGTACATATGTTTGTACTATTCCGTGTCCAAAATTGATGGTAATAAAATAGTTACAATTACGACGATTTATTCAGCATCAAAAGGTACGCCATTTTATGCTTTAATAATTGTAATCCCAGTGACGCCATCGCTGTATAATTTATTAACGGCGTAATATCGAGTTGTAATCTGGACTTTTTGACTCATTTAAGTGCAATAACTAAAGTAATATTAATTGTAATGGCACTAGTGATTTGTTTCCACGGAAATATCGACAATGTTCAGCACACTGCACACTCAGGTCTAGTGTTCTTGAGTGTAGTATCTCATGAGTCTACCGACTATAGCAGCATTAAAATTTAACCCTGAGATTATTATTATAAAATTTTACAAACTTTTGGTACATGTGCACACTGATTAACGGCCACACTAATTCAGGTATCATATCCCGATTTTTATTAAGGAAGTTGGAGTATTTTCAAGTATTATTATTTTCATGTTATTTTATTAATTTTATTACATGCTTATGGATTTTTCACGTTGTTTGGATTGCATTCAAATAAAATGAGTTCTAATTTCTTACTGATTATTGTATGTCTTACCAACTTGCCTCATTAGTTGTGTGCATATTTATGTTACCCTTTCACTATTTACTCTGTTGTTACACATGATTTTAGAGTAGTGCAGCCTGAGTAAGTTGTCTCCCTATAGAAGTGTGTTCAAGCTATCACTTACCCTGCAAATCGTAATTTTCAGAGTAAGCTTACGGAGTGATAGAACGATATAACACATCTTTCACAGTTAGGTTTTTATACCACTGATATCTTTTTACAACATATATATTGTATTACTGGTAGTTTTTTGTAAGATATTTTGGTACACACACACACATTTACGACTCAAATATATCTTCTTATCAATAGCTTAACATATACAGGGAACTTGCATTGTTAAAATACAAATATAATTAAAGTTTATGTTACACACATACAACATACCTAAGCGAATTTATAATTATGTTTGTTTCAGATTCGACAAGGAATGTCTGCTGCAGGAAAAGGTAAAACCTCAGTTTTCAAAAAGATTTGCGAAGATGGATATTAAGGATCCCTTGTACATAATAACAGCACAACAAGAAGCCTAGAGGGCTTGTGAGGAGCTGTAAATGAATATAGAGTGAACCACAGCTTAATACTTGTATTTTGCACCACTTTAAACTAAATAATATTATTTCAAAAATTAATTAATTTTTCAAAACACACAAAAACTTTTAAAAAAATTTTTGTGCATCCCAATATTTAAAATCGAGCATAACAATTAAAAAAACCAAAGTGAAAACGGTATTCCCGATTCATACTAATTCGCTGATAATGGGAATGTTGAGGTTGTGTTCCAAGCAACTATTACGAAAATTAACTCTCAAGTGATATGTAAAATTTGATGTTTTCAATTGCGAAAGTAACAGTTTAAAGGGAAGTGTGTTTTTATTTCTGTAATTTGAGTTCTCTTTATTTTAATGATTTTTTCCTGAAAGGCTTTCTTACTAACGCACTGAAGGAGGAATTTAAAGAAAAAAGCCTTTTTGATTAATTTTATTGTATAACTTATTCGCAATGTTCAATAACAGCAGGAGCCGCGGAAATCAACTGACAAAGACCCTAGACTCCCACCATGGCGATCCTTGTTCGAACCCCGGTGGGTTCCATCCCCAGACCTTTGCATGTGGGAATCGTGCCAGATGTCGCTAGTCCGTGGGTTTTCTCGCCCTGCATCATAACACGCTTCGATAAAAGTATCCTCAAAACGCAATGTTTTAAATATAATCTTGCAATGAAAAAATTAAGAAAAGTAAAAAAAGTTATTTTAGCTACTGTCAATGAACCAAAAGGCCATTGCCGATAATCCGTCTCGGTTTCAGGAAACGTGAGTCGCCACTTTCTTATCGCTCGCATGTCTGCTCCGCATTCACTCAAGGTTTTGGGGATAGAAGCAAATAGATGACCTGTTTTCTTGAGAGAAAATATTTAAATTATTTAATTTTGATTACTAGTTTTACAGGCTGATTATTATTCAAGTAATGTTCAAGTTGCAAATTACTATATAACATGGTAAGGTGAGTAGTATATTGGGGGCTCCGGCGCCTAGCGCCGGCGCGTGGATTGCGATTGTCGGTCCGCCATCTTGGATTGTGACGTCACGGCGGCCATATGGAATGACCTTGACCTTGACCTTTGACCTTGACCCCGGCGGCCATTTTGGATCCGCCATCTTGGATGACGTCATTTTGTTTTCTCGAACATTCCGACATTTTGTTTTCCGCCATTTTTAATTATGACGTCACCGTTGCCATTTCCGTTACGCCCGCCATCATTAACTTTTTTATTTATTATCCGATTTTAATAAAAAAATAAAAATTTATAAAAAAATAAATAAATAAAATTTTAATAATTTAAAAAAAAATCATATATTTACGACACGGAGCTCGGAGTCCTCGGTTCGAACCCGACGAGGTCAAAAAAAATTAAAAATGGCGACAGTTTCCTTCCTCAATGGTGGCTACAGGCAGACTGACCCCCACCACTTTTTACCATGCTTATATATCATCAGGTAGGATGACGTCATGTCCGCCATCTTGAAAATCCGTAATTGTTATGTTAGAAAATCGGGAAAAAATTTAAAAATCATTAAAAAATTAAATAATCGAATTAATTTACAAAAATCTTTAAAACTACCGTTGCACTTTTCGTTACGGCTGCCATCTTGAAAATCCGTAATTCCAATGCTAGAATTTCGGGAAAAATTCCAAAATTCATACAAAAATTCGCTCATTATGGAAATTATTGATTCCTGACCTTGGTTCGATCCCTGGCCGATACAAAACAACTTTAATTTAAAAAATACCACAAAAGTGACAGGTTTGAGAAAATAAGAAACACCGCATGTACTTTTAAAAATTTTTATTACATAAATTCTAACCTACGACAAGTACAAAAAAAAACACAGACAAAGAAATAAAGTATTGTGGATTTCTCGATTCAAACAGTCTTCTTATTGTATGGACTAAGCACTTTACATGACTTGAAATGTCTATTCAGTCTATCAGGTCGACATATTGGTACACCACAATTTTCACACAAAGCAGAATTATCGACTTCATTAAAAGGACAGTGATATATTTCATGTTGTTTTGCACTTCGAATAGTTGCTAATGTTTTGTTACAAAATATACAGCTTGATTCTGATGAATATACACCCAGTCTATCACAATTCCTGAGGTGTAGTTTTAATCTTCCATAGTGTATAAACTTGCTTAAACACCTGTTGCACTGATATTTAATGCGTTCAGAGTTATTATTACAATTTATTGTGTATTACATAATCACGTAATTTCAAGTTTTTGATCTTGTCACAGTACGTACAGTTGGGTGATGGAACACCGTTGGATGCTCCTTCCTTTATCAATGACACTGGAACTGTTGACAACCATTGTAACACTGCTGACATGTTAACTTCGGAAGCCTTTGAGGTCTGCTCTGCGGAAGATGTTGCACGCGTCGAAATCTCCTGCTGTGCTGAGAGAGCAGGTGCAGCTGTAGACGACATTGTCATCGTAGTCTGCACTGATGATGGTAGACCTTCGATCCAGGTTGATGTTGATACTGGTAATGATGCCATCGAGTTCTCAAGAATAGCTAGATACTGGTCTATTATTTAAGTCTGACTACCCGATCCGTTCATCACCGCAGCCAGAGACGGACTGAAGTTCATATCACCAGGTTCTCACTTATATATTCTCATTAGCTTGTTCAACACATGAGTCAAAACAATAACCATGTTCATTATACTTGCACTTAACTGTCTCGGAGCATTTTATATAATGACGATGTAAACTGTCGAGACTGAAATTAGTTTACCTCTCTTATTGCACCGAAATTGTATTCGTTTCAGTAAATTATTCGGACAACTGCTTCTTTCATGTCTGCGCGCGCTTGAAGTGATAGTAAATGATGCGCCACAGTATTTGCACTGATGTGAAGTACGCTCTTCATTAATTGAAGTCTCCTCTGAAGTCGGTATCGGGATCTCCGCGGCTGTCGACACCGCAGCCATTGAGCTCTCCGCTGTCGTGGTCTCCTCTGCATCCGGTATCGGAATCTCCAACTCCATCATCGTTGCTGTCATCGAGGTCCCTGCTGCTGACGGTAATCAGTCTATCCCGGTCGACATTGGAGAAGTAACTAAATCTCACGAAATTTACTGAAGAGAGCAGGTCCGTACTGCACCGCGGCCAGAGGTAGACTGACGGTCCAGTCGTCTGAACCTCGCTTATATACCCGCGGTCTTCTGTAATACTACATTAGTCAAAATATTGTCTGTATTTAAAATTAATTTTTATTAGGTACCTAAAAATTGTAGAAATAAAAAACAAACACAAGTTCAGGTTTTACACATTTATTTATAAAAAATACACAAATGCATGTTAGGTTAAGGAATTAAGCATTTTCGCAAGCAAAGTCTTTAATGCCGCACGAACTGCCTCTTCGACTCCGGTTCCAACTGGTTCGCCGGTCACGGGATCAGGAACACAGGTTTCCAGCTGGTCATCTTCTGCGACGTCGACAACTCCGACAAGACATGGTCGATGACGTCTGTGACCACGTCTACGCCTGGGCTTAGGCTCAGTGCTAGTTGGGACAGATTCACTGCCTGAACTGTGACGACGAGATGCACACCGTTTGGACGTCTGCGTAGAAGCATCACAGGTCGCAACATGTTGCAACACGTCCATGTTTGGTGTTGCACGTGCAGACGAGGCGACTACCTCAGCGATGCTAGCAGGAAGGATTGTGTGTGGTCTCATGTGATAGACGGCACAGTTTCGAGGTTCGCAACAATCTACCAGCTGCTGAGTCGGTTCGTAGGACACAGGAAAGTGCGCAAACCGCCAATGCTGAGCGCCTCCATCACAGGTTTCTGTATATGTACGTAGATACCCGGAATCCCAGTAGCTGTACTCGACACTGCTGAAGCTAGGTCTTGCACTCACGTACACGCTAGCAGGATGAAACGTAAACATCTTCTTGCGGGTAGAATGACAACTGAAGGCACGTACGTATGTATGCCATTTATATATGCAGGCTCCTACTAACATTGTGTGTGCCATTTCTGCATTAACTGCGAGTTTGTACAGGCACAGACACGTTCAAACTTGTCACGTGGCTGCACGTCGTATATTGCACTAAGCTTGCGCAGGGAAAGACAGCCGTAGTCGGTCTGTAGGTCAACAATTACAACTGCTCCGTCATCACACAGATCTCGTAGTCATTTCCTCTGTTCAGGTCCGGCAACGTATATTGTTTCGTTTTGAACTAGTAAATCTTGCAGCGTGTTTTTCACTTGGTTGTATGGGATTTTACCTTCGTCCCACTTTAGTCCGTGATAATATTTGCATAGCCATTCGTTCGACCGTTTACTTTTTTCGTCAAGTAGTTTCCAAGGATACGGGGGTCGGAAGCTGCGGGTTCGAGTCTTGTCTCCGGAAGTGACGGCAATTTCTTTGAGAACAAAGCCGTTTTGGCTCTCGAAACCTTGCAGGTTGCAGTACATCTTGTCGCTAGCAATGCTCGATCGTAACTGAATTATTATCGCAAACTAAACAGTATTTAAATCAGAATTTTCACTAGTTTGTCTCGACAATTGTACGATGCAAGCCGATCGTGAAGTATCAGACAAAAAGCATAGGTGTTTGGTGGAATATTTCCGCCAGTCGTTATCTCGATCCTACAGTCGATGATGTTTGAATTTAATCGATCATCCTGTTTGGAAACGTCAAACACCATTAACGGAGCCTTGTTCTTGAAACTGTCGGGACTCAGTATCGTTGACTGTCTCCGGTCATAGTAAGCTTGCTGAAACTTGGCATACATTTGATATGCGAGAAGAAATCTTCCACTTTCAAAGTCCATGTTCATATCAACGTACGGATAACTTTCGCTGTTTAAAAATATTTTTACATTACGTAATTGACGGTTATCGAATAAGGAGCGACTTACTCCCGCATTGAGCTGTCTTCCGGTCTGAAGCCCGACGATGATGTATCTTGGTTTTTCCGTAGCGAAGCTGGACTTTACTATCCAATTGATACGCTGACTATGAGGCAAGCCAGGATAAGTTTCCAGGCTTGATCGGAATGGCACATCGAAGTTCTGCCATTTTCCATGTTCTTCAACATCTTGACTCGTTCAACGGTGCTCACTTGGATGTGGGGCAGCATCCACTCGATAGACTGTAGTGTTAGCGTGACATCTTGAGGGTTTTCTGCAGCGGCGACAATTGCATTAATGTGCGTGTTGGCTAGAAGCAGTACGAGCTCTTGTTTCGAATTATGATTATATGCTTTTAGTCCTCAGCGAATCCAAGAAGCATGGACAGAGGAACACAAACTTCGAACTTTCCTTCGGCATAAACCGGAAGCTTATATTCATCCTCGAGAGCCCAACCAGCCATCTTTGCAGCAGTCTGTTCATTTGGCGTGAGCGAAATGTAATTTTTCATAGCAGATGTTATGCCTACATCTCTCGTCTGGTCTACTTCGACGCCATTGAGTACATATGTAATGCGCTCGATGAGGTGAAGAATACCATTGCAGGATATTGACGTTGTTGTTGGATGCGTACCATCCGCTTTTGTCAGCGTGCCTCTTATACGTAGAAATGACTGCGAAGGTAAAGTACAAATATCTTGGTGCTGTACAGCAATGCGTACTTCTGATGGTAGTGCGTACGGTCCGAGCAGGAAAGGCTTGTACTCGTGCAATTCTATTTTCGTAATGCTGTCATCAAAAATGACCGGATCTTCCACGTTGAGGATTTCGTCTTCCAAATTTATTCGGCACTTGTCCAATACTAAGATGATACTTTATGCTGTCAGGTGTTAATGCACCGATGTCTGGTAGAGAACTGATCTTATTCAAGCCAATGTGATTTCTTTTATAACTGTTCGATTTTACGAACTTTATGCCCATCGCTTCAAGTGCAGATGTAATGTAATTTCTTCGTCTTGAAAATTCACCAATCGTTCTCGCTGGTCAACGATTCTGACGACGACTTCGTGTGCGCACTTTACGACGACTGGAACGTAAATGATACTTTGCGGTACTTGGACCAGTTTATATCCTGGCGGGACCATCGGCGAAAACTCGTGCAGCATGTTGCTTAGTCTTCCGTTGAGATACGTTCCACTTGCCAAATTACAGTTTATTCTTATAACATTCACAGGCAAAATGTTTACTGCGCGTGTAGATTCGTACGTTCTTCCTGCATCAAGCACCTTTGATTCGAATCCTAGCATCGAACCTATGGTCCCAGGTTTTGTAAAGTCGACAATTTCACTGCATGTTAGAATGCTTTTTTGAGTGTTTGGATTTCCACGCAGTTGAAAGTCTACATCCTGTGGTAACATATCCCTGATGTAATTTGCAATGTCGTCAATTTCGTAAGATCCAACAGGTAACTGTATTTCATGAGCGGTCCCATCGCTTTTCAGGAAGCAGATCTTGCAATTTTCTTCGTCGATATTCGGTATGGCATTATACATTTGAAAATCTACGAGTCCGATACACCATTATCCGTCTAAATCCAGAGGCGGGAAATGAACCGCCCGAAGCTCAGATGCGTGACCTGTCAAGGTAAGTGTTATCGACATGACTAATAATATATCATTATTGCACAACCTTTAAATAGGAATTGTTTTTGTCAGCTAAATTTTTTTAGTTAAAAAGCGAAGACACAAGTGTCCGCAGTTTGTTTGATTAGGTTTCTGTTCAGTTTCGTAATTGTAGAACAATGTAGTGGTCCGGCCCAGGTACCGCCTAAGTTAAGGCGGAGGTCTCAAATTACCGAAATTGTCGTAGTACTCGACCTTTTTTCCAGACTTTATGTACGCCACCCAGTGCGTTCCGCGACCTGCCGACGTGTCTAAATTAATTATGGCGCGTTTGTTGGTTTTTGGTTTGCTGGGTAAAGTGTCTCGCATAAACACGACAAGGAAATTTGGTATTTTCATTTTGCGTGAGTACTTGATTAAATCTACGTTGGTGAGCGGACGTTTCGGTAGAGAACTTAGGATTTTGGTTTCTTTCTCATGCCTAGACCCGATTTGTGAGGACGTAAGTACAGTCCTGCGCCGTATTTTTTACCAATGGCAATAGCTTCCATGCTTGCATTATGTCGCTGTGCTTCTTTTAACTGCTTGCGCTCATTCTTCGAAGTGTTGACTGCCCGCACTATACCGCTCGTTGCACCGATGAGACCGCCGAGAGCATCCAATGCAGGCAAAAGCAAAGGAAGAAATCCTCCTATAATCTTCTTGTCGAGAATCTGTAATTTTTGCTTGGCTTTTTGTACGCCTGCTCCAGTCTTGCGTTTGGTCTTGCGTGAGTTAGTCTTTGACTTGATGGAGCTGGTTCGACGAGCACCCAGTCATAATTTGGTCTTTGCCTTCATGATTTTAGATACGCCCCAGGCTGCGATTTTCTCTCCTAGTCCCGCGTTCGACGATTCACTTATTTCTTCAGCTTCCTGTGCCAATATCTCGTCGGCCCAGTGTCTGGATTCCAGATACTTGCTAAATGAATATGTAATATCGTGCTGCTTGCACTTTTCGTCGAGAGAATTAATGCCAACGTCACCGCGAGCTAACCGTTTCGCTAGTTTAGTGCCGGGGCCGCAAAATCTGTATCCGGGAATGTGCAGCTTGAATGGCAGATTGTTTATCAGCGAGTTCACGAGTCCTGCACCGCTGTGTTTTTTGTTCTTACCTGTTCGATTCATTGCGCGCAACTGACCAGAAAGTATAAATACGCTTCTTTTATACAAATTTTTGTCAGTACAATGCAAGTCGTCAAGCAAGAAGTTTGTTTGCCCGTGCGCATTACGCAAGACGATGAAACTAGCGGTCGTGAATCACGACATGGATTACTGTTGCCTTCTGCTGTACGATGCATAATGGCGGGACCGTCAAACTGTGGCAAAACATGCGTTCTACTGAGTTTATTAGAGGAGCGAAACGGTCTTCGGTTCGAGAACGTTTACTTGTATTCCAAGTCGTTGCAACAGCCAAAGTACCAGCGCTTGGCCACTGTTCTACGCTCGGTGGAAGGACTGGAGTATTTTCCGTTTAGCGATAATACCGATGTGGTGTCTACCGACGAAGCAAAGACTAATTCCGTGTTTGTTTTCGACGATGTAATGTGCGAGAAGCAGGGCATTATACAAAAGTACTTTTCCATGGGCAGGCACGCCAAGGTAGACTGCGTATACCTGTTTCAGACGTACAGTAGAATACCCAAACATCTCCTACGATAAAATGCGTATGTCCTAATTTTGTTTCGCATGGACGAACTTAATTAACGACACGCCTACGACAACCACGTAAACACTGACATGTCGTTTCAGGAATTTAAAGACATGTGCTCCTTGTGTTGGAAAGACGAACACGGATTCAAAGTCATCGTAAAGGACTGGCCTCTATATAAGGGCAGGTACAGACGAGGCTTCGATCAGTTTATCGTCAAACATGAGTCATAGCATTTCGAAATTCGGTCGTAGCAGTAGACATACTGTATGCCACGACTCTGATATCCGCAAATACATTATACTACTGGCTCAAAAAGTAGAAAGAGTGAAAAACGAAATAATAGAGTATCTCGTTGCCATCGACCAGCGTGTGGAAGCCTCGGATTCTCGCATTCACGACATGATTGAAGTTTCGAATGCACAAAGACGTGACGAATTGAGGACTTTACAAAGTAGTCTGAAAGCATCACTATCGCACTTGACAACTAATTCAGATTTTGCCACACACAAGAAAGAAGTTTCTGCGAATGAATAATAAAGTATAAAAGGAGGACTTGCAGTATGTTTTCAGCCAGTACAATGTCTGACCTGGCCAGTGACCTTCAACGAGCCATACAGTCTGTTCGTGAAAATATCTACTTGCTAGACGAAACAGACTTGCACGTGAGATGGAAAATGAAGAGATATTTAAGCCGATCACTAGTCGCCTCGACGAACTTAAAAACAAGGTAGAACCAGCCATCATTGTGAAGACAGAAGTTGAAGATGAAATGCCAACTGTAAAGAAGAGAAAGTATGAACCAGATCGAGAAGAAGAGGACTTGTCGAGTACAGAGACCATGCACAAGAAAAAAATACCGAGAAAGGGACATTAAGTTAATTCAATGGTCCGGCCATACCAGATATATTTTACGAGTCGGAATAATGACACAACCTACGGAGTGTACAGAAAACATAATAAGTGGTTCCTCGGTGCTAAAGAAATATATTTTCTACCAGGAAATATCGTTCGCATTGAAGAGTTCAAAACGCGCGGGACTCCGGGTCTGTACAAATTGCTGTTTCGCAGGGAGCCTAAAGGATATTCTCACAAAGACTTAGGTACAAGAGTACAAAAAGCTGCTAGAGCTAACCAATGCACATTTTTGCGATAACGATCCAGATAGTGGTGTATATAAAGACGAAGATCATGAAAAAGTCGACATTCTCGCTAATCTCTTCAGTGAACTAACAATACATGGTGAAGGTTTAAAAAAGCTAGAAAGTGGTCAGATATTTGACTATGTATATTGGGACGACCCCAATGAATTAGTTGATCGTCTTAGAATTCTGCATGCTTCGCTTAGTGTAGGAAACTATTCGCACATCAACGAAATAGTCTCCATACTTAAAGAACTACATACAATGAGTCGAACCAGAATCGCTCACGAACTTCATGCTCCTGCTAGACGGAAATACCTTCGTCGCAAAGTCATAGTTCGCGGAATTGATGATTTATTCTAGGCGGACCTTGTTGAGATGATACCGTATTCCCGATTGAATAAAGGTTTCAAGTACATGTTCAGAGTCATCGATGTTTATAGCAAGTTCGCTTGGGCTAGACCTGTCAAATCAAAGACTGCAACTGAAGTAGTCAAGGTCATGGACAGTATTTTGCGTGATGGATGTGTACCTTCGCACCTGCAAACGGACCTCGGGAAAGAATTCTACAATGCAACCTTCAAGGCCTTGATGAAGAAGTATAGCATCAAACACTACTCTACATTTAGTAACGTCAAAGCCTCCGTTGTCGAAAGGTTTAACAGAACTTTGCGTTCCAAGATATGGTGTCAGTTCACGGCTTACGGAAATTACAAGTGGCTTGACATATTGCCGAAACTAATAAGCGAGTATAATTCCACAGTGCATTCTACCACCAAAATGAAGCCAAAGGACGTAAAGGACAATCGCCTGCTTCGAACAGTGTTTTCCAACACGAAGAAGAAAGATCCACGAAAGCTTAAAGCTAACGTCGGGGACATTCTGCGAATCTCCAAGCAGAAAGGTATTTTCGAGAAAGGTTTCACTGCTAACTGGAGTCCCGAACTTTTCCGTGTGACACATGTTCGTGAATCAGAGCCTAGGACCTACTACCTCGAATATTTGGACCACAAACCTATCCGTGGCGGCTTCTATGCCGAAGAGATTCAGCCTACGTTGTATCCCGATACGTACTTGGTGGAGAAGATTATAAAACGAAGAAATGGACGGTCCTATGTCAAGTGGTGGGGCTTTCCAGCTCGCTTTAATTTGTGGGAGGCAGATGCAGACATCGAGAAATCCACAAGACTTTAGTTCTTTGTCTGTGTTTTTTTTGTACTTGTCGTAGGTTAGAATTTATGTAATAAAAATTTTTAAAAGTACTTGCGGTGTTTTTTATTTTCTCAAACCTGTCACTTTTGTGGTATTTTTTAAATTAAAGTTGTTTTGTATCGGCCAGGGATCGAACCAAGGTCAGGAATCAATAATTTCCATAATGAGCGAATTTTTGTATGAATTTTGGAATTTTTCCCGAAATTCTAGCATTGGAATTACGGATTTTCAAGATGGCAGCCGTAACGAAAAGTGCAACGGTAGTTTTAAAGATTTTTGTAAATTAATTCGATTATTTAATCTTTTAATGATTTTTAAATTTTTTCCCGATTTTCTAACATAACAATTACGGATTTTCAAGATGGCGGACATGACGTCATCCTACCTGATGATATATAAGCATGGTAAAAAGTGGTGGGGGTCAGTCTGCCTGTAGCCACCATTGAGGAAGGAAACTGTCGCCATTTTTAATTTTTTTTGACCTCGTCGGGTTCGAACCGAGGACTCCGAGCTCCGTGTCGTAAATATATGATTTTTTTTTTTAAATTATTAAAATTTTATTTATTTATTTTTTTATAAATTTTTATTTATTTATTGAAATCGGATAATAAATAAAAAAGTTAATGATGGCGGGCGTAACGGAAATGGCAACGGTGACGTCATAATTAAAAATGGCGGAAAACAAAATGTCGGAATGTTCGAGAAAACAAAATGACGTCATCCAAGATGGCGGATCCAAGATGGCGGATCCAAAATGGCCGCCGGGGTCAAGGTTAAGGTCAAAGGTCAAGGTCAAGGTCATCCAAGATGGCCGCCGTGACGTCACAATCCAATATAGCGGACCGAAAATTTAAATCCACGCGCCGGCGCCAGGCGCCGGAGCCCCCAATATATACTACTAAGGTGCGAGTCTAAGACATAGCTTTTTGTGGTATTTATGCTGCATTCGTTCACTGCAATCAAGAAAATAATGTTAAAAATGGTTATTTTCCATATTTTTTTTATTCAGAAATTTTAAATATTTCTAAAAATATAAAAAGTCTCAGACAATTATACGACATTATATTACTTATTTCTAAAGTGTTTATAGCTTTAACTTCGTTCTTTCTCCCAAAAAAGATCAACAGCGGTACACATGTTTCTCACTATTTAGCCCACCGTACCCAGCAGCCTTAAAGGGAATGTATACAAATTTTTTATTCAAGTAGTTAAATAATACTGGAAAAACCATATACGACAATTTTTTTACTACGACTAGACCTTTCGTAGACAGCAAGAACATTAGTAATAGATAAATATTTAATATCTCAGTACAAGAAAACTGGTGAAAGTATTTTCCTGGAACATTTGCGTAGAATGACTTAAGGAAATCATAGAACATCGAAATCAGGATCGTTAGACCTGGATTAGTGGCTGTGTCCTGTGGAAATATGAGTCTAGTGTTTTTTAGCATTGCACTACCATGCTACGTTTCCAAGGTACAATAAAAAACTTTTCGAATTAAAAAAAATATAAAACATGTTTTATGAATAGTATGTTTATTTTTCCTTAGTTGAGCAAAACTTATGTACTTAACTGATGAGAGATCTGCGTTATAACTTACTAAAAAAAAAAAAATACTATACATGTGACAGCCATTGTAAGAAACAAAAGGTTAAAGCTACGTGAGACACACAGACGTGGAACAAAGCAAGTGGTATTATCTTGACCAGCGATAAAAGAACTCTCCAGATAAAATTGAAGATGCATCAGTTTTGTTACTCCAGATCACAAGGTTGCCTACTAGATAAATTCTCTGCGAGTTCCTACATTTTCTTCATGTCTTAAAAATAAAAAATAAAAATAAAAATTAATGAATGTAACGTATAAAGTTTTAACTGTAATAATTTGTTTTTATGAGATCATTGAAGAAATGTTCTCCAATTAAGCCTGCCATGTTCCACCGGTTGTGTGAAGTTATCATAAATTAATGTGCTAACAGCGTGACATATATTTAATCTGTGGAACTGTCTTTAAATAGAATAAAACTCCTTAAATTTGTTTTGAGTACATAAGCTTTTATTTACTTGCATAAATGTATGTTTCTATTTGTGCCTGTGTGGGTTTTTCCGATTAAATTGTAAGCGAAAAAAAATCAGAAACTAAGTATTAACAAACGTTTGCGGGGAAAGATTGGAAGCAACAAGTCAACTCTCAATAATCGCTAATAATATATTTTATGAATGCATAATAAAGCACTAATAACGAAACCCATGTATGACACATTTCTCCAAATGAGCCTATATTCGAAGAAATCACCACGCACGGCATGTCACCTGTTGGGCCTTCGAAGCAGTATCGTGCTCCTGGATGGACGCGAGCTACATAAAGGCGCAGGGGCCGCTAAGGGCGACACAGTCCCCCACATAACACACATCTTCGCCTCTACTAACCAGGAATCGAACTGGCGTGTAGTCTTCCCGCCAGCAAATCGCCTCTAAGAAACTTTAAAAAGAAACCTTGAAATCTTATGGTGGGATATTAATGATAAAAATTTCCTGCGTGTATATTCTACTTAGAATTTTGTGCACCATATTTCTCAAACTTACGAATGGCTATGAAGTAAGAATTATTTTTTACTTCCCAAAAATAAAAATTCTATATTTAAAAATCTCTCCATTCGCGAGACATTCGGTTAAGATTTTTTTTTTTTTTTTAGCTCCATGACATTTATTTAACTCCCTAACAAATGATAATTATTAAATAAATTAAAATAATTATTTCAAGCACCATTGTTATTGTAGCTAAATTCTTCAACGTAATTAAATATAAAGATACGGTTTGGTTATGAAATATGAAGTTTTAAGTAAGGTTATGAGAAAAAAAACTCCTTAACAAAAGTAAATTCTCCAGCGCTAACGAAAAACAAAATTGTGGTCTTTGAAATAGCACAATTTAAAAAAAAGAGGATTTATAATAAAAAACTAATTTTTTCGAAATTAAAATGACTAGAAAATTTGTCAAAATTATTCCTTGCACGTAATGACGAATAACCAAAGATTTAACAAATTTTATTAGGATATTAATTTTATCATCATAATTGTAC
Organism: Bacillus rossius redtenbacheri; assembly: GCF_032445375.1. NCBI lineage: Eukaryota > Metazoa > Arthropoda > Insecta > Phasmatodea > Bacillidae > Bacillus > Bacillus rossius. The sequence goes on along the minus strand of NC_086330.1, from coordinate 21,663,478 downwards.
ATTGCCAATTTATGCTTCTTTTGATTTTTTTTGTGTGTAGGTATGTACAAAGGACTATGTGCTTTAGTAGACATGTTAAAATATATGTGCAAACAGGCACACATAACATGTAGCATTGGCATAGTTTACTGCCTATTATGTAATTGGTGACTTTGCGGTCTCACACAATGGTTCAAAAGCTACAAAATCTCTTTCCGTTCGGTGAGTTAAAATTTGTTAATAATTTATATTCTATGTTGAGATAACTATGCAAATGACAACAAACAATTACACTACACGTAACACACACAAGTACATTTTTGATCAGTGGGGACATCGAGAGACAATACTACTTTATTTGTGTTCAAATTTTTATAACCATATTATGTCTTGTTTGTGCAAAAATATTATTTGTGTGTTATAGATATTTCCCTTACACGTACGTTTGTATGACTAAGTATGCGGAATAAAAGCAGTAATTTTGTTGGGCAAAATTATAGAAATGCAATTTTCACGTCCGAATATTACGTGGTCATAAAACTATTGAACTTTGGTCACCAATTATTAACATTTAGGTACTGAAAAATGCTCTCAACAAGTTTCTCAGGGTAATAAATTGCTCGAGGTCTTAACCAAGACCACTGTTTACACAATCCGTTTTCACTTGACTTTCTATTATTGTTTAATTCTTTATTTTTACGCCAAGCGTTAAAATTATACTGTACTTCGATCGAAAAATACTTAAAGTTCACGAACTATATAACTTTTGGTCCACACAAATATATATTTTTAATTAATTCACTTGGCGTTATTTTGCCACAAACATTAACAGGAAGTAGATGGTGTGGCTTACCTTCGAAGCCGAATATGTTTTCTAAATAAACACACTCCTGCTTAATGTATCTTCGGATAATTCCTTAATTAAATAATTAATGCTAAGCCATCTTTAATTGACAGATCCCTAGTTAAACTTTTTTTTATAATCGGATATTACAGTAGCGTCACTTAACTTCCACAACATGGACGCTGGCCTGGGATTAATTTTTTTAAAATAACTGTTGATTTCAAATTGCAACTTAACTATACTGAAGTATGTGACGTCACAACATACTTAATTTTATAACAATAGAAACACATGTGTGTTGTTGACAATTTTACTTTCAAACAATCACAAATTTATAATAAATAATATTGATAAGGTATTATTTTATATAAATAATTTGTTTTAAATCTACTTGAAATATCAATAAACATAATTTTACGGCAATGACCACATACTTTCACATTGCGCGATTGCAAGGCAATCGTAGAAGTCAAATGTTTTCTTACAACTACGTACATGTGAAGGGTAATGCTTGTTGTAAGGTATAGCTAGATTTTTATAGTTAAATAATTCTTGATTAAAATTAAAGACATGGTGCAATTCCTTTTACCTATCGTGCGTTTAAAAGGCTTATGTGAGTGAAGTAAATTAATGTGTTTTGTCGTGTTACACAAAGTCAGGACGTAAATAACGCATAAAGAAATGTTAATACACACTGTTACAATTTAGTAATTAAATAATCGAAAGTATTTTTTATTTAATTAATATAAATTTGTAACATTATTTTTATCATATTTTGTTTTTTCTTAGTGCATGAGTAGCATATACTATTAGGTACGAACCCTGGCGAAGGTGCTAGGAGCGAGAGCCGATGTCCGCCATCTTATATTATGACATCACGGTGGCCATCTAGGATGATATTGACCTTTGACCTTGACCCAGGTGTCCAACTTGGATTCCACCGTCTTGAAATCGAGCACCCCACTCACTAACGTTGCAATTTTAGTTACGCCTTCCATATTTAATTTTAAAATAATTACGCCATCTTTAATTCTGGCTTCATGTCCGCGATCTTGAATACTGATTTCATGTCCGACATCTTGTAGCTGATAACAAAACCACTTTTTTCGATTCTGACGTCATATCCACCACTTGTTTTCTCCTTCTGGAGGCCGCCATCTTGGATTTCTTCACGGCCAACATATTGGTTTTCTGTTCGGCCGGAGGCCATTATCTTAAATTCCGTCATCTTTGTTTTTTGGGTTTGTTCTTAGAGAGTAGCAGCATCGCACTAAAGGTTGATGTTCGATTAACTACCAGAGCTGTTATGGACTGTGTCGACATAATAAATTTTATTTTTGTACAAAATACATTTGAAGTACTGTGATTCGAATATATAACCGCTCTGTTTTCTGGGTTGGAAAACATAAGCCTTTAACCGAACAGCCATCGAGACATTAACTAGACAGAGAATTAAATAATATATATATTTACATTATTGGACTTGTAAATTTTTTGAATTCGAAGGAATAATACACAAATCGTCTGCTTGAGGGTGCTGCCACCATCTTGTTTTCAATATCTGATACCAGGAGCACCAGTGTCACATAGTACACACTTAGTCTGCTAGAGATCACTGCTACCATGTTCTTTTCAGTACTCGATACAAGGATAGCTAGTGTCACGTAGCACACGTGTCGTCTGCTAGAGGGCGCAGCCGCCATATTAGTTAATTTTACTCCCGCTAGAGTGCAGAAGTATTTAACACAATGGCATCCACCATCATGTCAGCCTCCTGAGCTGCCATTTTGTCAATCCATTATATTATCAAAAAAAATTCTGAAAAATTAAAAAAATATATATTATTTAAAAAAAATTGTAATAAATTATTAATTTAAAACACACCACCATAATAGCCTTTTTTGTTCGAACTCAGTGAGAAAAACAAATGGCTATAGACTCTTCCTCCATGGAAGCCATCGACAGTCTGAACTCCCACCACTAATGCCAAGGTAGATATTATGCCTGCCAGTATTACATCAGGTTCGCCATCTTGGAAAACTCCGACATATATCAAAATTTCACTCCTTAATTATTTACTGATTTATTTGATCAATTCCTGTCCTTGGTTCGATACTTGATCGATGCAAAAATTATATAATTTTAGGTAAAACACTCTTATTTAATAAAAAGGGGGAAACATCCTTAAATAGCATCAAATTCCTCATACACCAACCTCCAGTAAGATGCGGATGACATATTGACCGCCATCTTGAAAATCTCTAATTATTTAGCTAGAAATTCGGAAAAAAGTTCCAAAAATCTTTAAAAATTCCTATTTAATTTACTGTTTGGCTCAATCGATTCCTCTAACTGATTAGATCATCGGTCAATACAAAAAAATTATTTGTGCTCATAAATATTAATTTTATTAATCATCACTGCAAACTAAGACTTCTGCTGGCTGAATAACTATGTTATTCGATATTAGTATGCCTACAACGGAGGCTGTATTTGGTGAACGGTGAACGTTTTTTTTTAAATAGAGTGCCACCTACACGCATAGAGGCTAAGTGTCTCCAAACCACGAAGCCAGGTCATGTACAATGTCAGACATATAGGTCAAGCGTCTCAGAACCACGAGGCCAAGCCATGTAAAATGCCAGGCATATAGACCATGCGAATCCGAACCGCGATGGCTTCTTGAACAATACCTTTTATATATTTGAAACAAATATGATGTATTTTAAACAGACAAGATAAGAATATTTGAACTGCCAGACTTGCGGTATGAATAAATTCTATGACGAACAGATTTACCAACTAACTTAGCATGTATTATGCTTACTATAGGACCAAGAATCCCTGAAAAATGATTTACGCTTAAAACAGAACGAAGCGGTGCTGGACCAATAAGTCATCAGTCCTGAATACAGAATTGGAAGCATATTTGTAAGTATATTCGACAAATTGGAAGCACATTTGACCAAAAGGAAGTGCATTCGACAGAAAGAAAGCACATTTGACAAAAATAAAGCACGTTTGGAAGAACAATCACAAAAAGGAAGCTGCATTACGAGAACTTAGTTCTAGAAAAAAGAAACAGAGAAATAAATAATTTAAAAATAAATACATTTTATTAACATTTTCATGCACATGTAAGTAAAACATGTCATTATTGTATTTAGCCAGCTGCCCATTGATAATTTAGTACAGAGGCTGCTTCGTTGATGTGCGAATAATTTATTCTACTAATCGAAGCCACCAACAGTCTCAGACGATCAACCAATATGTACAGATCTTTCCATGAAGTGTAATAAATTTATCCTACTACCGTCATCTTCCTGGAATGCTTATTATTATTAATATTTTTTTAATATCTCTGAAGTTTTCTGTTGCCAGGGTCAAGGTCAAAGGTTTAGGTCATACAAGGGGGCTCCGTGACGTTACAATCAAAGATGGTGGAAATTGGCTTCACTTCATGCACCGGCACCAGTTCTTGCACCTACTATTATAAACTACTTGTATATTTAGTCAAATAAATATTTTACTGACTTTTTGGCTCAGGCATGTGTGAAAAACAACTACACAAAGCAGTAGTAACGCTCTCACAATAAACGAATAATAAAATTAAATCGTTTCTGTATTGACATTAATGAATCTTGGAATAATGTCCTTAAAAACATAGTAATAGATAAGACTATAAAAATATATGAATGCAAATATCACGATGCTACATATTTAAATCAAATTATTTTATTAATGTAAATAGTTGACAGGCAAATGCTCTCTATCCAATGTAATAGTAGCTACACGACTGCCAACTTATTTAAAAACAATAATATTAAAAGGGAATTAAATTTTCAAATTTTTGTCGTTCTTAAGAATTAACACCCTCTTACAAGAAAATAAAAATGCATACGGGTACTATAAAAAAAGAGTTAAAATAGTGATTACTACCTATAAATGTTATCAGTGATTGATTAAATTTTCAATGGGCTTTCTAAACACAATTAATGTATATTTTTTCATTTATTGTTATCAGTAATTTAAATTCCACTTGAGAAATAATATCATTGTTTAGAAAAGTGGACAAGCTTGTATAAATATCGGTACATCAAATTTTTAGCTCACATTCACCAAAATGATTTCGGTTTTGGCTGCCTGTTTTCTCCTGGTTTCCGTCCATGGTAAGCTGCTTAATTTAATGTATACGTAAATTGGCATGTTTAAGCCTTTACAAAAAACATTATTAATTCTTTTAGTTAGCCTGTAATATCAATCAGAATGTAGCGTTATTTAAACATATTTTTACGTAATTTTAAAAGATAAAAAAAAATAAAATATATATATTTTCTTCAACCACTCAAGTGGCAATAGAATTGGTTTTCTTACATTTAAGAAATAACATAAAAACACGCATTAATAATATTTATTAATGCGTGCTAATGGTAATGTATTTAATAGATTTTTTTTGGCAGCTGGAGTGTAGTGGTAGAGTTTATTTAACATGTAACCCTTAATGATAGTTGTAGCTTACATTATTCAAAATTTTAGAAACAAAACTAATCGTTAGGAATATTAAAATATAACAATCAATGCAAACAAATAAAAAATTGAAAATTGATAAATTTCAAGAAAACTCGAACCTAAACTAAAGGACGCTTAACTTGTAGACAACAGTCTAATATTTTAAAGTGAGAATAATAAAAATGAGTGTATTTGAGGAAATTAAAGTATAAAGTTATGTTATTTGTTTTAAAAATTAAAGACTTACTCTTCTTATAATTAATTCATACTAATATTAAAATAAAGGGTAACCTATTTGTTCTGGGCCTATAAATACCAGAGAGGCCAAACCATATCATGTAAAGAGAAAAGTCGAAGTTACACAGCGTACTTCCAAAACAAAAGCTAAATCAGTAATGCCAAAAAAGTATCATTTTATGTGTAATTTTTTTTTCATAAATGATTGTTAAACTTATTTTTGTATTGTATATGAAAATAATATAAATTATTTATTTTTATTTCTGCCTTTCTATTTCCATATTTCTAAGTTATTTAAAATACATACTATTAGTAAGTATTCTTTAAAACTTAATATTTAAACCCCCTGAAAAACGAATGAAAAAAGCTTACAGCCAATAAAATTCCCTAGTCAGCATTTAGTTGTATATAAATTAAGTAATAGGAAAGCGTCTAATATAAAACAATTACTATTACCTTATAGTTAACGCGTTTGCAGTAATACTTCATTGGATACCTATAAATAATTTAAACTGTTTAATTATATTTTAAATTGTACAATTATATATTCTCTAAATAAACATTAAAATATATTAGTGTAAGCTTAAAAACGAAACTAATTACCTTATGTTTCTCCAGAAAATTACTTTTAAAAGTTTTTTTTTGTATAGACGTAATAGCAATTTTATACGTGTCATTAAAATAAATTATTAATAATGGTTTTCTTTGAATAACCATATTTAAAGATATCAACCAAGTATTAAATATAAAACTTTATCCTGCAGGTTTCCATATTATTTTCCTAATTATTATTGTATGACAAATTGAAAAATGAATTTTGTTTTTGTTTATAAGTATTATGTCATATGTATTTTTAAATAACTTTGTAAATAGTTGACAGTATCACTCTAATACAACTCTACACAGTTTGTGGTTTTCATTGAAGGAAATCACTTCACTCATAAATAATAATTAATATTTACGATTAACTATTAAGGGTGATGTAAGTCAAAATACAGGTAAGTCGTTTATGCCATGTGCAGGTGTTTTAATACAGCTTATTTCTTGGGCATAACTCTACTACTTCGTGACCCTTCATAAATAATTACGTGAACAAAATAATCATTCCCCTCCCCTTTTTATTTTCCAATTTTGCTATTTTCACATATCTGCAACATTGAAAAATTAATTATATATCACGCTTTCAAGTGAAATAGTTTGTGCAAACATTTTGGATATATAATTTGCTTGCGTCGGAATATTTTAAGAAAAAGCCATTCTGGAATTGTTTTAAAACTTTCCAGGATGACTTAATACCATTACAGGATCTGTAATTTTTTTTTTTTTCATTGTTACATACATCACTTATGTAATGGAATAACCAATAGAATGATAGCCTCCAAAAATCCAAGGCTAGTAGTATTTTAGCCCGACTAAATATAAATATTTTTTTTCCATGATGACTTGGTTTATTTTAAACAAAAACATGATAAGATTAACACACCAGTCACGTTTATCGATAGAAATTTTACATAAATACCGAGAACCAAGAAAAGCGGTAGAAACTCGTTTAGTTCACTGATCTCCTATCACGGGGATTTGAATATGATCTCCGGAGACTTCATTCCTGATTGGATGGTATTCAATTAATTCTTATATCTTATGAAAACAATTTTAATTATATTTAATTATTTTTTCCTGTTTCTGACTGCAAATAACGCAAATAATGAACAATAAAACGTCTTAAGTGTAGTGATAATTTTTTGTAGACTGAAATTTTCTAGGATTTTCTGAAAATGGTTTACTATATTTGCGTATGTGGAACCTAGGAAGGAACTCTGAGATCTGAGGTAATTTTTAATGCATAGTTTGTCATGTAATAGTATCGTCAAGATGTTTTTGTGAATTTCAGGAGCGTCCATCAAGGACGACTACCAGTTGGATGGTCGTATTGTCGGAGGACACGCGATAAATATCAACCAAGCTCCTTATCAGGTATAAAATATAAACTAAAAATACTTTGTATGCATTGTGTAGTTTTTTGATAAGGTATTTATTCAATTTTTGTGCTTAGTATCGCAACGAAAGTGAAGTCATACTGAAGGTACCACAAAACACTCACAATATTTGTAGTGAAAGTAATCAAGAATAGACTTTAATAAGGAACCATCCTTGCATTTTCCTGGAGTGATTTTGGAGAACTTTAGAACACTAAAGTCACGATGCCCCAACCAGTACCTTATTTGTACAATTTAGAATATGGCATGGTAATTAATTTCTAAAAAACAGATTTTCTTAAACCTGAACAACGCTTACGCAGCAAATAGTCTACATGAGAACTCCCAGGATTAATATGTTTTTCTTGATGTAGGTACATGGAAAGAGGCCGTAATCGGTTATTTTTTTCAAAATTATTTTAATATTTCACAAAAACTATTAAGATAAAAAAAGTCTTAACTGTAAGCTGACTAAACAGAACTATGATCTAAACCAATAATTTTCTTATTTCAGAGTTGTTATGCTTTACGATAATGTGTTACTTGGAGTAATCTATATTCGAGGGTTGTGGCTACATAGAAAACGAACGTCACATTCCTTCAATATGATCACCAGCACAGTCTTGTACTTTTTTCCAATGTCAGGAAGCCGTAGGATACAGTTGTTGTTTGTTGATGTCAGCGACGGAGAGTCATACTGCCAGTATCACAGACGGCCCGTCAGGAATTCGAATGCCTCGAAGTGGTTCTTTCAAATTAGGGAAGAGGTCATGGTCACAAAAGACTCATTTCAGGCGAGTGCGCAGGGTGTTTGTTCCAACACCTCCCAAGATCACTGTCGCAAAATATCAATTATAACTTGTGCAACATGACAATGGGCGTTGTCATGCAACACAATAGGGAGCTTTTCCCACACTAAACGAGGACGTTTGCGCTGTATAGCCGGGTGCAGATGCTGCTTGAGGCAAGGCATGCGTAAGAATGACACCCTCGTAGTCGTATGCCACAGTAGGCATTACCTTCATCTGACTGTGTTCCTGACGAAACTTCTGTGGACATGACGAACCTGAATGACGACATTCATTAGATTGACGCTTTGATTCTAGCTCGTGGGCTCGTGCCCACGTCTCATCAATGGCGACAATACACTGCAAAAATTGCGTCTCCGTCATTGCGGTATCTGTCGATGGTCCGTACCGGTGCCGTTTCTGTACGTCAGTGAGTCGATGTGGATACCAGCGGGACGCAGTTTTGCTCGTGTTACGCCTTTCCTTTCAGCGTGTGCCGCACCGTTTTATGACTGAACCCAACTTCAGCGGAGATATTTCCCGCGCAGTCCATCGACTCTCTGCGGAAAGGAGACCACTCACGATGTCAACGTGATGTTGAGGCATGGTTGGCCGACCTGTGTGGTGTTAACCCCGCAGTCTCAGCCCTGTGAACACGAAATGCTTTGACCCATCGTGCAACCGCCCTGCACGGTAACGCATTCGCGCCACAGGCCTCAGAAAATCCTTGATAACATTTCGATGTATTTTTTGACACGGGCCAACTCGTTTTTAATCCACGACCGCTGATCAATTTTTGAAACATGCTTCAGAGCCGTAGAGACGACACTGCAAATACTGCTTCTACTTGATCGGCGTTTGTATGTTTTCTACACATCGACAAAAGCGCCACCTCTCTGATCCGATATCCAGTTTGTGCATACCTGAAGTTCTGCGACTTTTCTGGGCTACGTTTCCACAATTTTATTTACAAGCCTCGTATATACTCTGTATTCAGCCTGAGTTCAGATCGGGCAACGCCGGGTACTACAGCTGTTATATATATATATATATATATATATATATATATATATATTAAAATATATGGGCGCATGTTTACTATTCTTGAAATTAAGCTACGTAATGATTTGGAAAGTGAGTTTATTTTTAAGGTTTAAACATAACCACCGAATAAACCAAAACGAGAAAAAAGCAACTGGCACACGTAATTAAATTATTGGTAATAAACTGTCTATAAAGGTATGTTATCACTTATGAAATTACAAACATGAATTTGTTTTGTTATGAATGAAACCTTACAAATACCTGACATTTTACTGCGTTTGCCTAATTTACTTAGCTTAACGACGCCTGCAATCTTACAATGCTTTCTTAAACTGAAGGCACACATGGTAAGATAGTACAAAATTAAGCAAATGCGCCCGTTTTATTAATGGCAAATAAAGGAGGATTATACAGTGTTTTATGTAATTTATCACACGATGAAGAATATGTTTGCTATAGTATTCACTGATATCAAACAAATATTTTTTCTTATCCCTTTTTCGTAAAAAAAAAGTAATTTTAATTTTTGCAATATAAGTATAATAAAGAATGCTAGGTTTTACTTTGAAGCGATGGCTTTATTTTTTCTTTTATTTTTTCAGGCAGCCTACATGCTGAATGGCCGCCTAATTTGCGGTGCCAGCGTTATCAGCACTACGTTCGTTCTCTGCGCCGCTCATTGCAGCATCAAGTAAGTGAAAATGAAAATCGACCTGTAGTTTCCCGCCTGAGGCACGATCTACTGTTTTGAGCCGAAGTAGACAGCCTACGCTAAGCTCATAACACGTGAGCCGCGGCAGGCGATTCTTCGCCACGTGAGTTTCTCGGCTCAGTTCTCATAGACACGGGACTATAGTGTGTCCCACGCTTAGATTGCAGTACAGAGTTAATCATGCCCACTGTTGCTTGATTAATATTCAACAGCTTGATAACATTAAACAACTGCTTGTATGCCATGGTATTTAAAATACATAAGTTTTAGTATTTTAAATAATATTTATACACTGTTTATAAACACAAGTTGTGTCTATTGACATTATTTTTACAGTTGTAGTCACACTGAAAGAAAACAAATAAACATATGATAAAACACAATTTTTATATCACACTGGGAAACAATTTTCAGCAGCCGGGCACTACTCTATTGAATTATGTGCTATTAATCAACCACCACCAATAAGTTTCAATACAAAATATACACATTAACAAAAACATTTGAAACAATTATGGCATCTATAAGTGACGTCTTCTCAGAAGTAAAACTGTAATATTTTTTAATGATGCTCTTGAAAAAATACTACGAGTGCTTTTATTTTTCAGAAAAAGAAACATTTTAATAGTTTTATTAAAAAATATAAAAGTTTCAGATAATTAAAAAAGTTATCAACCTAAAAATCATGTGTCAAAAACCTTTGTGCTCCATAGAGTATATTTGGCAACAGTTAAGGTAAAATATTTTTTAATTAAAATTATCTATATAATTTGGAAAATATATATTATTGTGACATTTATTTAATATGTATTTAGGCATAAATATAAATTTCCTCTAGTTATATATGCAGATTTAAAATCAGTATTTCCATTATTTAAAACTTACTGTTTGTCTAGACATTGGTGAATAATAATACATATTTAAAAAAAACTAGGATCTTAAATAATTAACACATGTTATTTTGTGACTTTTCCAGGCTTAATATTAAATTTTAAAATATGCAAACACTAACAGCCATTCTTCTAAACTAAGTTTTACTGTGTGTATAATGCAAAATAAAAATAAAAATAAAAAGTACAATAAAGTTGAAAAAAATATTACTATTGAATTTTTTTTTTGTGATAATAATATGATTTAATTTGCAGCCATTCACCAAGTCAGATATCCATTCGAGTTGGCTCTACATACGCAAGCAGTGGAGGCTCTGTCCACCAGGCGTTTTAGATCATCAACCACGCCAGCTACTCCACTAGTCCAGTGCCGAACTACGACATATCCCTCATCAAGGTATATAGTAAAGTTAATTCATTTTTGACGTGACAACGTCTAATAAATCGATGAACGCCGGCTGCACGCACGGAAAAGTGTTCCGTAACGCACATTTTCCCACTACGCTGTGTCCCGTTACGCTCATTGTATGCTTGCGCCGTATCTCTCTTCCACTCGATTGGAACAACCATCGATTTGACTTTTCAAGCATGTTTTTGTCGTTTGAATTATTAATATTATGTAATTTAACGAACGTCCACCGATTTTCAGCACAATCGGAACGGTTATTTAAAAGTAATGTTTAATTTTCAAATACGTTTTTGTACGAACAATGGTGTTTTACAGTTACACATAATAATACAAATTACACCCGGGATCTTTTGCACAATGTTTTAAAATAATATTGTAAAACATTATAAATAAGTTTGGTGTATTTGGGATGCGTATTTGTTATAAAATCGTATTATAAAATCGAAATAATATTATTCCCCTACGGTGCTGTCATCTACGGTGACGGACGCGAACCGAACGAATCGCGCTATCTAGCTGCTTCCGCGGCAACCAGGCACTCGTTAATACATATTTTCCTTTGTTTATCGCGAGGGGCGTTATTATTAATGAATTATAAATAAAATTGCGTGCCCAGGGCCACAATTGCATATCATTTTGAGCACTGGAAGACATAAATATTTAAATTACTTTCGACGAATTTTAATCTCGGCTCCAGCGCACCACGGGCGTCTGGGTTGGATATTAAAGCCGAAATTCTTTCTTAAACTTAATAATACTTATTTTATTAACTGCAAGGGCATTTTTATTAATTTCTATGTTTAATTTCACGACTTCGTCGTTAAATGTGTAATTGCGAAAAAGCGTAAAACATTCTCGACGATCTTGAAGTTAAATAGCAAAGATGTATAAAAGTTATAGTTAAAATAATCTCTTCGTTAAAGTAATAAACATATTTGAATTAATGAGTGCAAATAAAAGTACATTTATAAATTAAATTATAGATTTCATTTCACTCCTTCTTTGTATCCATACAAAATAGTGATAATTCAATAAAATGATTCAATTTTATTCATAAAACTATGCAATCATTTCATCAATGTTTTGTTATGACGTTGTAACGTTAAACTATCGTCCGTGAACCGACTTTACAGACAACCAATTTTTTATTTACAAAAATTAGAAAATTCGACAAAATATTGCTTTTTAAAATCACACAATTATTCAGACTTTTTTTAAAAGTATTTGGCCATAGACATATTTAAGATGAAAGTTATAGCTGTTGCCTTACTAGCTGATCAAGTGCTCTTAAGGCACGTGCTACAGAGATGGGTTTAGAACAGGCACTGGAGTAAGGAACAGAAATCAATAAAGAAAAAAGATGCTCTTGGAACGAACAGCCGTTGTTCGGGTGCAGCGGTCCCCGCAGTCAAAAGTAAGTGCGAGCGACGACTTCGACGTGACGGGTGAAAGAATGGCTGAAAGGTGGGCCTCGCGCGGAAGAGCAGCAAGATTCGACGGTGGCGTTCATGACGCGGTGCGCAAGTGGGTAGTGGGTGAATATTGTAGCCTGCTACCCCGTATAGGGGCGAGCAGCCCACGTCCGACCCTACCAGGACAGCCAGTTACAATCATTCTGTTTGAACCCAGCTGACTTTGACTTCACCATGGCTAGTCGCGTAGACACGGTAGAGACGCAAAACTAAAATAAACACTTGATTATATGTTGAGTAGATTATTGCAGGGTTCATACCAATTACTTTGTAAGTAAACATTAAAATTTATTCTGACACATAAAAAAGGGATAAATAATAATACACGTAATACTGACAAATAGCATTTTAGACATAAAAATACAATCCTTACGTGATGCCCGGCTGTAGCGTTCCTGTTACCTGCAACACCAAGGCCTTGCCTTCGCATAAGTCTAAGACCGTACTTGAAGGCCGGAAAGGGGGGGGGGGAGTCCACACCAAAGCTTGCAAACTGTCCCAAACCAACTTCTTATTCCACCAATAACAAATTAAACTGTAGCGCATGCGGCGCCTCCGGGTACCCGGGGTGTATACTCGGCATAGGTGACACATGTAGCACAGTCAAATTGCAGCAGTCTTCGCTCTTCGGGGCGAGTTCCATTAACACTTGTTACTCACATGAAGTAAATTATCGCTTACGGTAAATGCGTTGCTCTTCCTTCCAAATTATAAAAAATAAATAAATAACCCAGCTGATGCAGGCCGCGGCAACAATGGCACCACATAGCAGTCACCAGGGTTAACAGTTAACAACGACCGTGTGGGTCACGTCCCTACTCCGGTGCACGGAGCTACACCGACACCCCATATTCATTGCTCTCCGCTCCAGTTCAGGAACTACCAGCTGTTCCGTCGTCGGTCAACGCCCGCAAGCCACTGTCTTCCCCAGAGTACAAACAGTTTCTCCCCTGCATACGTCACACACCCGTGACGTCATCCAACTCCCTCCGCTAATTCCGTTCTTTCATAGTGGACAAGTCCATTCAACAGAGGTAAATGACCGCACGGAAAACCAAAGTCTGTGATTAATTTTAGCTGAGACTTTTGAAGATGTAAAAATAAATAAATATGAAAGCATTAACTAAAAAAATTATGTAAACATTAAAATTAAACAAAATTAAACATTAAACATAATAACATGAGACAACAAAAATGTCTCAATAGAGTGTTCGAGAACAATGGTACCTGAACAAGAACGGAAATTTTTTGTATTAATTACGTGTTGATGTGTTATTGGTATATTCGTAAGCGCACGAAATAGGTTCTGAATATTTGATGGTTATGTACCAGTTATAGTTATTTTAACAATGTTTGTTTGTAAATTTTTAACAATTATTTTTGACCCTTTTTTTGCCATACCAAAATTGATATGTAGTTTCATTTTTGAAAAATTATTAAATACATTAAAGCATAGAGTTAGTAGTGACATGCTGCTACAAATGGTTTACCATGTGAAATTATTGACGTTTTGTATTTTTGACGTGATAACGTCTTATAAATCGATGAAAACCGGCTGCACACATGAAAAAGCATGACTCATTGTCACGTTCCGCCTGAACCGAGCTTGCAAGCGAGAGCGCGGAACAAGCGATAAAGAGGCACCATCGGTCTAAGCGTTGTTTTCTTATGACGTTATAACGTAAAATTATCGTCCGTAAACCGACTTTACAGACAACCCCCACTTTTTTTTATTCATTTTAAAGGATCGGCCCCAACTGAAATCATGCCTTCAGTATTGTATTGTAAATGGCTTAATGTGCGGTTTTTTGACTAGACGAATTCAATTTTTTTCTATAATTAATTCGTTGATAAACATATCGTGGGCTTAGTGGAAAAAGTTGGCAAGTCCAATTTCTGGAAAATGACAGCTAGTTCTCTTACCAAGTTTTGCTTGCCTAGGATAGCGTTATAATGGACTTGCCGAAATAAAGCTAGAAGGAAACTTCCACAATCATTCATTATTTGGACTTTCAAGCGTTTTTTTTTTGGCGAAGATGTAGCCCTTAAATCTTCATCTGTGAAGTTAACTCATTTTCCCAAAAAAGTGGACTTACCAACTTTTTCCACTAAGCCCACGATATCAGGAGCATTGATGTAATTTTATGCAGGTGTTGAATGAGGGTGTTTGTTCACCCTGCGAGTCCTCTCCTTGCAGGTGGCCACGCCGTTCGTGTTCAGCGCTTCGCTGAGGGCCATCTCCCTGGCCACCGCGGTGCCGGCGGCCGGAAGCGCCGTGGAGACGTCCGGCTGGGGGGCCACCAGGGAGGGGGGAGCCTCCTCCAACCAGCTGCTGGAGGTGCAGGTGAACGTGATCAGCCACGCGCAGTGCAACGTGCCCTACTCCAACCACATAACCAACACCATGCTGTGCGCCGGGGAGATGAACGGCGGCAAGGACACCTGCCAGGGCGACTCTGGCGGCCCGCTCGTGCACAGCGGCCAGCTGGTGGGCGTGGTCTCCTTCGGGATAGGCTGCGCGCGCAGGGGCTACCCGGGCGTGTACGCCAGCGTGCCCTTCTTCAGGTCCTGGATCAAGCAGCACGCCGGCGTGTGATCCTTCCACACTCCACGTTCCGCCAAAGTGCCGCGTATCGCTGTAAATGTCCAATTTACGAAAATAAAATAAAAAATCTAAATCTTTATGATCCTGTAATGTTTAATTGTGTTTTTCCATTTATTTAAATGTTCTTAATCACACCTTAAACAAAAAAAAATTATTTCCATAAGCATAGCCACTTAAGTTATATTAAAAATTACATGGGAAATATTGGCCTTTCTGTACACGTTACACCACCAAAGCCAAAATTAATTTGCTGATGCCACTAACGAAAGTAACCACCATAAACCAGAACACAAATACTTAAACATAACACAGATTACATTGACACAGAAGAACATTAATATGGTATTATATCATGTTCATATTCATTAAAATTCCAAATAAAATTTCACTTGACGCCAACGACCATTAATAGCAATTCCTCCAAAGGTACCTAATTTTATCGAGTGAATAATGTTCGCAGGCTTTCACGGCCATTGTCTGAAGTAGCTTGGCTTCTGGGTTGTAGCCGTGTCCTTGGCAAATAATTCACCGACGTTTCGGTCAACATTACATTCGCCATCATCAGAGAGCAGTTAACTACTGAGGTTCTTATGTTAATAAGAGTTAAGAACCTCAGTAGTTAACTGCTCCCTGATGATGGCGAATGTAATGTTGACCGAAACGTCGGTGAATTATTTGCCAAGGACACGGCTACAACCCAGAAGCCAAGCTACTTTTTATCCAGCGAATTGAATTGATCACTCAACCAACCAGCTGGCTCTCAATATTTGACATATTATTAAATCTTTCGCTCTGCATGATTTATAACGCGCAAGTTCTCAAGCCCTTGTGGGTTGGCATGTACTCCCCGGTGGGGCAGCACCAATGTAACAAGGTGCGACCCCATATGGCGAGGCCGTTTCATCAATGCCCAGAGGCATCCGAGGAGGCTATGTTGAGAGGCCATGGCTACCCCTCCCAGATTCTGCAGCATCAGCCATCTGGCGCGTTGAAGGGCTATGTCGAGAGGCTGAGGAACCCATCCCACCAAAAACACCAGCAAATCATCGGTGTCCTCACTAACATACCCCTCAGCAAGTTACTATCTGGCCCTGTCTGAATATATCACATTCTGCAAACCCCCACCGGCAATGCCGATCGGTGTCTGCAGATAGCTCTCCAGGCTAGTGCCGTAACAGATCAAAATGCTTCACACGCGTCCACTAGTTTCGGTTAGGGGATTCCTGGGGTGTGCTCATAAATCTCCGAGCGACCACTTGACTTCACCAGATTGCCGGCCGGAGTCGCCCAACATGGATCAGAATGCTAGTGTGAATCCAACACCACACGGCCTGTAACACCCAGAGCACCTGAATGGGGGCTATCGACTGCTCGACTCCATATTTGACAATTAGTACCTCAGCGTATTGTGACACATTCTTTACATCATAACAGATGCACCATTGACAATTACATTTACATCAGAGAATCACCGACTGTTCTTTCAAAGCAACGTTCTCCAGTACACAAGATAACATTTGGTTTAAGTTGAAATGTTTGTTGGTTGATCGGGTTTTATGTTGCACTGCAAAGCACAGATGGCTGAGACAGCTGAACCTCAAAGATATTAGAGGTCTCCGAATGACTTGGATGCCAGCTCAGAGCTCGTAAGTTTAAGTCAAGCAAAAGAGTTGGGACCCTTATCTCCAGGCGTGACTCGCTAGCGAACATAGGAATTCAGGAATGTAGCTAAAATGTAAACACCATCTTACTTCCAACGTGTTACATATAAAGATTTGTTTACTATATGTGCCAAATGGGTCACATCCCATACGAAAACTTTTACATACTGTACACAAAACAAAATAATAACAACGCATTCATCAAATAATTAAGGTTTACTGCATTAAAGAATTCTGTAACAGCTTCTCTCCCAAGAAAAGGTGACATTAAATAATCTGCGCATTATCTAGTCAAAGTTCACATAAGTCTCATAGGTGGAATTTTGCAAAATTTGCTTCATTTTCTGGATCCAGGCCACACTCGACACACACTTGTAGATAAATTACTCATTGCTTATTGTTCATTGGCTGCAGACGATATATTCCCTCCGACGAGATTGAATTTGATTAATTCACGTGAATTTTGTAATGTTTGTTATTTGTTTCTTGTCATTTAGGGTATGCAATACGACCATGATCCAATAGAAGCTACATTTAAATGCATAATGGTATTACTTCGGGTCAATCTGTAACAAAAATTACGCAAATTTTGCAGGTATGTAGTCATAGTGAAGAGGCTACTTACAAAAGCAGTCGTACGAACACTCTGTAAGGAACTCGCACCTAACGAAGACGATAATGATCTGTGCCACAACTCACGCACGCGTAGGCCACAATAGAAGCTATCCTGAAACACATCGATTATGAGAAACAACGAAATCTCCGTCGTCGAGTTGATAACTGCTATCAGTAGTTGCCAAAAAAACATACGTTTTAAAACACACTCAAAGTTCTTGAGAGAAAGGATTTATTGTATATTGTGCATATTCCTAGTTGTCCCTTAGAGGTTTCTTTCATTACATACTTGTTACATATATTTTCAATATGATATAAAAGTAAAAAAAAATAACCATGCACTTACCTCACGTTTCACGCAATATTCGCCAAAAACATTTCCCATGCAGAGTAAAGAACTCTATAGGTGTACCATTTACGAACGCAGAAGTGATCCAAAAAAACTGGTAACATTTCTCAGCTTCCATAATGTTGCTACTGTTTTGCTGTAGCAAAATTTCAACGCTTGCCTTTGACATCTTTGCTGTGACGTTTACATTTTTTGTATGTATGTTTTTCTTCTCCTATTCGTTTGCTGTACTGGTCGTCATGGCGTTTTTTGAGCGAAAATCCGGTTTACTGAAAACCAGAATTGAGATACATGCGAAATATTTAACATTATATTCATTTGAATAAGTATTAAGATTATTTCTTACTCAAAAAATGATACGTTATAAAATCAGACCTCATTTAAAAGCGATAAAAATAATTTAAAGTTTAATAATACATATTTTCACTACACGAGTCTTTTAAATTCTTCTTACAAAGACAAACTTGCATATTTAATTAGTTTCCTTTCTTTAAGGCAATAAATACTTCAGAGCTTACACCAATGTCAAGTAAAAACCCAGTCCGTATGCGTCCATCCGTTATAAAACAGGTCGCAAATGTTTTCAGTTATGTAAATAGTAACGATGTCGAAAATATTGACTACATTGAACAGTTTTTATTTTAATAATGAATGTCAACTATGTTACAGAACAACATTCGTATGATGTGGAGTCACAGGAAAAACTAAGAAGTCAGTTGGTAAGATTAGGTACATGTTCAATGTCAAATATAGGCCAACGTCAAAGTACTACATGCTATTGACACGATCAAGGTTACCATTTAACGCGAAGATACGTAGAACAATGTGAGTGATCTTATCGAAATTTATGATACTAAGCGTTCTTGAGATAAAAGTAAAGATTTTACAATCGAGGACGCCTGTGAAAATTTAGCTGTCGCAATTTAATTTAATTGCGTGGTAACTGCATCGTAACTTTAAACAAAATAATGAAAGCATCAAATTAACATGAACTAACCCTTTGACGTAAAAATTGGAGTCAAGTAATCATAATTTTTGTTAATGTTTGGTGGCTAACATCCATTTATATTTGGTCGTATTAAAATAATATACATATTTGTATTACTTTGGTTATAAACACACTAAATAAATGTATATATGCGTGTTAGCTATACATATAAGCTGGGAATAGCGAATTTTTCTTATACTTATTAGAAATAAGAATTTTAAGAATTTTTATGGGAAACGATGGCTACCAAAACCACAAACAACAAAGGAATCATATATACGTATATCTAAATGAACAAAAACCTACCAATTAGTAACGACAATAAGACATTTGGTATCCAAATAAACTTATAATTTCTAAACGTCCAAACAGATTGAATACAGGTGAAAAATAAAAAAAAATTCGAATGTTTTAAATTTTTTATCTTTAAAATAATATTAAAATTTTTGAAACACATTATTTCAATTTACAACAGTTTGAAAAAATTCACGAAGGGAAACAGACAACTTTACTTTAAAAACAACAGAATAACTTTAAAAAAAATTATACATATGTATGAATATGTATTATAACACTTTTAATAAAAAATTAGAAAATGATACACTGAAATCTTGGAAATATATTTTTCTAGAATAATGCTTAATTTTAATTTTTTTACAAGAAGAAATATGTTTTTAGACTAGCAAATTGTAGAGTAAAAATTGGTATAAAAACTTTTTTTTTAAAATTTACATGATGCTTATTTTACGCAAAAATGCTTTTATTTCTTGCAAGATTAATTATAATTTCTCCTGTCATTTAAAAAAAGAATTTGACATTTCAGAAGTAGCTCCATTATTAAAATACTAAACAAAATAAACTACTATCACTAAAAAGTAAATAGTATGTTTAAAGAAACTTCCTGTGCTAATTCACAGCTCTATGCTCTGATTCTGAATTAAGTCAACTTTACAATACATTGACAATATTTAAATAATTTATTAAAAACTAATATATTAGAAACATTTAAATTATTATTTTAATATAGTTTATATCAAATTAAATATTTTAAAAGATAAAAAAGCAATTGTTTTAAAATGAGTATGTATTAAAAACCATTTAGTGCAAAAAAAATTATGATTTGTTGATTCATAAATCAAAAGAAAATTGAGGGTTTGCTAATTGAGAGTTTTAATCAAATTGAACTTTTCATTCGTCTCCGGATTTTAAGAATAAAGTGTAATTAATATATGTTAAAAAAAATTTACCCAAATATGGATTAATTAAAAATATATAAAAGAATTAGAGATTTACAATTGTCATTTAAGGTGATGGATTTGAATGTCTTATTTAAACAAATTTATCTCTATTTTCTTAAATACTTGATCAAATATAAATAACTTAATTTCAGTTCAATAAAACGAAATTATTAAATTTTAAAAAAAAGTATTTCAGTCGTATATGTTGGCCAGTCCGGCGCCTGGGTTCTGAGTGTGAAGTCGGCACCAAGATTGGCCATCTTGGATTATGACATCACGGTGGCCATCTTGAAATCAAATTATTATTATTATTTTTTAAATTGACTCAAAATTGCTACAAATATCCCTATTTCAAGGGAAATATTCCTGGTTTAAGGAAAAATTTCCCGTTTTATTCCTTGAAAATTAAAAAATTCGTGATTCGGAATACTTCAAAAGACTTTTGTCTTAAAAAAAACGAAAATTCCTAAAAACATCTTAAATACCCAATCGACAAGACTCCCTAAGCCGCCTAGGCCATGACCTTGACCTTGACTGTAAACTTGAATATCTTTAATTTTTAACCAAAAAATTAAATATATAAAATGCTTAATTCAAACGTTTAGTTACCCAATCGATCCCAGTACTCGGTTCGATTCCAGTTAAAAGTAAACATGTATTTTGTGAATAAATAATTTTAAAAATATTATTTAAATTTTAAATAAAATTTGAATAAAAATTGTTTACGTCACACACGCTGCCTTTGATTCTATAAGTAAAAGTTGCACTTATTGTTACGCGTGCCATCATAAAAATTAGTATTTTTTGTTCTAGAAAATCAGGGAAAATTCTATAATTAATAAAATAATCGAATTAAAAAATTTTCACTAAAGAAGGTTTGTCATTTTGAAACTATTCTGTCACATCTACCATCTTTAAACCCTTAATTATTTACCTAGAAATTGAGAAAAGAAATAATTAAAAATAATTTAAAAAACAATTTCAGTATAATTTTAATTAAAAAACTCACGTCACGGAGCTCGGATACTCGGTTCGAACCCGGTGAGGGCGAAAGTAAAAATGACGATGTATCAATACACCACGGAAGCTACTGACAGACTGACCTCCCACCATTAATGTCAGGATATATATCGCCAGTTACTATGATGCCATCTTGTTTTTATCTGCTGGTGTTCGCCATCTTCTTTTCGTCTGCTATAGGGTGCTACCACCATATTAATTTAATTTCTACCTGTTATAGTACAGTAATTTTTTATTGCCAGGCTGCCCGCCAACTTGTTATTTGACAGCCATCTTGGAAACCTGGAATTTTTAAGCTAAAATTTTGGAAACAAATCTCAAAAATCATTAAAATATATTTTGTGGAAACAATTATTGTTTTGATTGATACCATGCCACGGTATTACCGACACTTTTACAAAATTAAAAATTCGCTATGTGGTATAAAAAATGCAGCAGCCATTGTCAGAAGACAAAGAAAACGTTAACAATGCAGCAGAAAATTTCAGGATATAGAGAAAGAATTTCAAAGCAGCAGCCGTTGCTAGGAGACAAAGGAAACAATAATAATGCTGCATCCATTGCTAGGAGACGGAGTAAGCATTTAAAAAAAGCAGCCGTTGCTAGACGACAAAGGAAACAACGACTATGCAACAGCCGTTGCCAAGAGAAGGAGGAATCATAGACAATGCAGCATCCGTTTCCAGTAGACGGAGGAAGTAATAATAATGCAGCAGCCGTTGCCAGGAGACGTAGGAAGCATTAATAATGCAGTAGCTGTTTCCAGGAGACGGAGGTGGAATTAACAGTGCGGCCGCTATTGTCATGGAGATTAACTATAAAACGTGGTTGAAAATTAAATTTGGAAAATTTAAATTAAAACAATTCGCAATGCCACTTCCCACAATCCCCCTAAGAATCGATGGTAGATCATAGTATATTTACCACCACAACCGCGAGTGGAAGACAATTAGTGTTTGTGGAGAAAACTTAGTATTTACAACAACAACAAAAAAAACGTTTTACACATATATTTTTTGTAGGACTCACGCAGTTAGTCAATAATGCAAGGTGGTGATGATTACAAAGCACACAGAAAAAGTTATTTTTTACTTCGTGATGAAATTCCTTAGATCATCATCACCAATATTAATATTTGAGACTGTAAGAGAAATAACATGTATATTGAAATTATAAACAGCTGATTCGAACTTCTGTAAATTTTTTATACTTGCTACTAACAGGACGTATTCACGCTAAATATTGACGATCATGTCCTGACACAGCCTACCACAATTTTTTTAAAGAAAATTTTAAATGAATATCGGTGAAACTGTGAGGATTAAACAAAACATATACTTACCTCTCTTATCGAGCATGTATATCTGTTTTCATCTCTGGGTTTCGCAGCATTGTATCTTACTTTGAGAAAGTATTTAAAATGTTTTCAATAAAAAAATCATTTAAGTTTGAGTCCATGTATTAATTTACGCATATAATTACAATGGCTGCCCACCTGTGCGTACAACAGAAGCTACGCGGCTTTGAAGCTTGATTAATATCAAAACTGCATCATACGATTTCTGTTCTCCGTATAAAAAATTTGATTGGTTAACACACATTCTCTTACAACACATAAAACAAAAAAAAAGGTTTAAAGTACACAATTATTGTCTTTGCATGTTGTGTAATTTAAACACAAGTGGCTATATGGAGCAATAAATTTAAAAGTTAAGTGGTTATTGCAAAAGGAAGTAATATTGAATAGATAACATCTCCCCCCGAATAAAAAAGGCTTCTTTAAGAATAATTATAATGTTTTCGTTATCTTTCGTTGTTCCCAGAACCCTGAAATCAGTTTGCACAATAATAACGTTGTTTAAGATACCCAGATCAATAAATACCCACGTATCCAATGTTTTCTCACACTTCAGCACAATGTTTCGCATTTTGGCTGCCTTTTGTCTTCTGATTTCCGTCCACGGTAAGCTAATAAAATTATTTTTTTGTTCATCAGATGATTTCGTGAAAAAATAATATTTAGTATTATATACGCAAAATTATATTTATATTAATACTGTTAAAGGAATGTTTTAACTTTGACATTTTGATGGGTTTGGATTATGAAAGATTATTATTAAAAAATAACGATAGTATTAAAATAAGTATTTTATTTTTTATTCATATTTATTAAAGTTTCTAGTTTGTATAAATGTTAAAGATTTTATTTTTTAACTTTTTGGGAAACATTAAATATATTTTAAGCAAAATGAAATAATTTAGACTTTCTATAATTAATGTGAAGATTCACTTTTCATTTTGTTTCTTTGTCTATGTAAAATAAACATTTTTTATGATACACTTAGAGCCTGATAAAAAATTACTACTTTAACCATAAAATATTAGCAACAAAACATTCGTTTCATAGCTTTAAATAAAAACAGTTAAATTAAACAATAATGAAACTAAACTATCATCGAAAATACAAATATTTGCAGTAGGCTTATTATTACTACTATGGCTATTGCAATCCGTGTCACCGCATATTTTTAAACATAAAAACTAAATTATTTGTATAGGAATGGGTTTACTTAACGTAGGCCAGAAAACGTATACTTCAGTTGTTTTTCTTTTCTTTTTTCGTTAAAAATTTTTCTATATGTGATGAAAAATTGTTTTTATAAATATTTATAGACCAGTTAAATTAGAAAATTTAGTATTTATAATAATATAATACTTTTTTTAATAGGTCCAATAATCTTGGAGTGTAGGTACGTCTTACAAACAAACTAACAAACTCGCACAGTCTGTGTATAATATTATAACTTGTAATCTCGCTACAAATTAATGTGTTTATTTCAGGAGCGTCCATAAGGGACGAGTTCCAGCTGGATGGACGTATTATTGGAGGACATGCAATCAGCATCAACCAAGCTCCCTACCAGGTATAAAAACCAAAGTTAAAAAAAGGGGTTTGTCTGTAAAGTCGGTTTACGGAGGATAATTTTACGTGATAACGTCATAAGAAAACATTTATGAAAAATTGCATACTTTTTAATTTTCATATATTATTTACAGTGTTTGCAAATTTAATTTAAATAATTTGTTTAAATGTAATTACGAAAAATTAGTTAAAAAGCCCACCTTAACCTGTTTGATATTATAGAAGATTTTCTCGCACGGTGGTTGGCCGGTTCTTGCACGCTCGGCTCAGATTGAACGTGACAATTTTTCGTGCGTGCAGCCGGCGTTCATCGATTTATAAGACGTTATTACGTTAAAATTTTGAAATAAACCAACGACGGATACAAACGTTACAGTCTAAAAAGGATTAAAATTGATTTTGGAAATCCCCCGACTTAAATGAAGTAAGTAACGAAAGATAAAAATAAAAATAATTTTAAAAAAGGATTGATTTGTTGTAAAGTCTGTCATGTAAACAACTTATTATGACTTTTCTTCGTGATTCCTACCTGTATGTACCTATTTGTTTCTCGTAGAGATATCCGCTGCTATAATATGAAATATAGGTGCAGCGCCATCTAGTGGTGAGATATAGCACAATGGATATCGCGAAAATATTCTCCGTATTCAAATACCTATGTTTACCAGTTTTCATGGCTATCTGTTGAACTGTTTAGAAGTTGGTACGCTACAGCGCCATCTAGCGGTGAGTTACAAAAAAAAAAAACGTTAGCCCAAAAACATTCTCCATGAAAAAAACACTTCGATGTGCCAATTTTTATGGCGATCGGTCAAAATGTGTCGGATTTTATCAACGTCATACATACCAACATCAAAATTTTATATTTAAATGTTTATTACAGTGTCCACTGGCAAGTTATCACCATAACACCTATCTGAGAACCATCGCTGATGATTCACAAACCTTTAACATAGAACCGTATCTAAATCGGTCAAACGGTTTTCGAGATAAATGGCAACATTAGTTTTTTTGCACATACAACCTCTCACCCTAAACGCATACACCTTTTTCCGTTCCTTCGTGGGTGAAAAGAGAACTAAATAGATCGTTTAAGTTAATTAAAAATATTATTTTATTTGAAGAAGTAATTGAAAATTGCTTTACAAGAGTGTATTAAAAAAGAGCAAAGTTATTGATAGACTTGTTTTTCTTAAAAAAAATAAGGGAAAAAAATATCTTCTAGATTTGAGCAATAAGTGAAATTACCATGTTACGTTATGACGGAAAATGTTAAAATATCAAGTATTACTTTTAAACAAATAAATCTTCTGTTCTTTCACATTCTGAAGTTTTGACTCCTTCGCAAATGTAGATGGCATGTAAACCAATTATTAAATTAAGGATATTATATCTGTTAGAAGGTTAAACCAAGATTTAACTGCCTTTTTAATTATTATAACAATTCGTATAACATGAAATTATATTAAATTGATAAATATTTTTAAACTAAAGTAACTAAGTCAGTTTACTCTATGTTTATGTAAGGGAAAATAAGTCCTTTTTTTTAGGGGAGGGGGGAGGGGTTTCGGAATTTTTGTGCTCATAATTTGTGTTTTTTTTTTCATTCTGTTAGTCCATTTTTTTTTTGTTTTTTCTTTGTTTGTTGACCATATTCCTGTTGTGGAATATTGTGTGGCGTTAAATCCTGACAACAGCAATTTTTGCTTATTTTGTGTTTTTGTCATTTGTGTTTTTTTTTTGTAGTTTTCTTCTGCAGAAATACATGTGCTAAGCAATGGCGTATGTCCAAAAGCCTACATCAAGTCTTGCACTCCCATTGCACAAATCTTTCAAAGATAATATCCTTTTTAGTACATACAAATTCTCTGGTGATATGCTGTTTTAGATAGTCTTCAAGAAAGTTTTCAAACCAAAACAAATTGCATAAATTTAACACAAAATAATAACAAAAAAATGAGTTTGGATGAGTTACGCAGTATTTAAATAAAAAAAAAATAACGAAACTTTTTTTACGATAATGTAAAACCACTATCTTAATAAAATCCTCCGTTATTAAATTAATTAGTGTTGAATTTTTCCAGGCAGCCTTTTTGGTGAATGGCCGACAGCTGTGTGGTGCCAGCATTATCAGCCCAACATTCGTTCTTTGCGCTGCTCACTGCAGTGTTAAGTAAGTACTTAGTTATGAAATGATAACAATATGCTTAGAATACGCTATCTGAAAATAAATTAAGTACCTATATATTATTAAATTCCTACATTTTAACATCATATTTGGCATAAACCTTAATGTGTCAGCTAAATTTTATGTAACCTAGAGATTTTCTATGGCTGAAATCTGAAACACGATGTTTGTGTTGGACACTAAAAAGAATTATTTTGTTATATGTCATTCTATAGCTGAAAGAAAGTCTTGAATTGACGATATCACCAGGGCTACAGTAAGTACCTAATACCATTATGAAATGGGGAAAGCTGGGACAAAGTTATTTCCTATGGGACTACGGCTTGGTGGCTTGATAGCCAATCGTGAGGAATCGGCCATGTTCAGGCGTGTCCGCTGCTTGTTCACTATGATCAGGACCTCTTCGGCCATCTTGGATGACTCCACATCCGCTATCTGGGTAATCCACAATTTTGGAATATCTGTAATTATTGAACTATAAATTCGGAAAAAAATAGTAAAATTTTTTAAAAAAATTCGCTCATTAGAAAAAATATATTTATTCTATTGAATTTTACGATGGTCGATGGTGGAGTCATCTAAGATGGCCGTTCAGTTCCTGATCAAACTCAACATGGCCGATTCCTCACGATTGGCAAGTCAACAAGCCATCAATCTATCAAGCCATTATCCCATAAGAAATATAATATTCCCAGCTTTCCCCATTTCATACTACTTATAACCTTTTAAATTAAATTAAATTGTTCCTTTTAGAGATAAGATATTTACATCATCGCTTTGTTTTGTAAAAGATTTCATCTCCTTCCTCACAACCTGTTTACCTGAATAAATCACATTAGCCACAATGTAGACTAAGAAATCACGAATCATCGGTGGTGATAAGGTGTCTCGCTCCTTTACACAACTCAGCTTTTACGCTGCGGTAAGGCACAAAAAATGTTATGTAGGTAACGTTAAGCCTTTCTTATAATTTTTTCTTTATTCTACTCTTCTTATCTTACCAACAATGAGCCCAAATGAAAATATTTATGACACGAGTTTAGAATAGACTAACAATGTTAAATTTAAGTACTTTATAAACTAATACAGATACAAGATTTACGACCGTATAATCTCATGAATCTCAGTTTGTCAATATAAGTCTACTTTAATGTGTCAGATTAAAATGAGTGATTAATACTTTACGGAACGTAACATTATATCTATAAATAATTCTTGTATCGGGTTTCAACTTAAAATAAAACATTTTTAAACGGACATAAATAAAATATCTATACTGTATCTATAACAAAAAATTACCGTTCAATAGTTTTTATCTACCTCAAGGTACAATCAGACTATAATTCAATAAAACGTCTACATAAAAAAATATATAAACATTATGTTTTTACTATTTCGTAAAAAAATACATTAAATTCATTTTAATTTAAGTACGCAAATTTTAGTTTTGAAAATATGAAGATAGAAAATAATATCGTAGTGTTAATTAAAAGGATATTTTTGTTACGCTACTTTGCATTAAGCTCTGATGACATCATCGCATCGAATTACCCTATCAGCTGAATAAAATTTAACTTCAAAAAACAAAAGTGTAAATTATATTTGTAATTTATTATAACTATTACCATGGGGTGAACAACCCTGAACATGTATTCTACCCCAGTATTAACCATGGAAAGATTACATTGAGAAAAGTAGCGGAATTACAAATTCTGTAGTTCGTCTTTCACTCTGCAGTGTTTAAGTGCGTGGGAGAAATTTTTTCAAAAATTTTGTATCCTCAAAATTTTCTGAGATTGAACCCGGGACTATAAAAATATCAACAATAATTATAAACAATTGTGCCACACCGCTGGAAATCAAATAGGAGACGATTTTTAAGTTATGATTTATTAGGCGCGTTATGAACAAATTATTAAGATGAATTTTTACGATTCCCGCGCACTATGCAATGAAATTATCCCAGGATAACAAAGCTTAACACAATTAAAAATTACATACATTAAATACTTTTCCAAATAATTAAAAATATAATTAAAAGTGAATATCAGTGACATAAATTCTGTTTATAAAACTTTACAATTGATAATAATGTTCGCATGATTGTATTTTGAAGTGTTTTTATATAAGTGATGTTATGTTCATGTATGTATAATTTATTTGCATTATGAATTATATATTGCTACATTACTTTTTAATGTTTAACTTAAATTAATAAATAATAATAAAATCATCAGTTTAATAATTTTATTACAAATTCAAATACATTTCAATTATTTTACTAAATTAAATTAAAATTAATTGTGTACACGTGTTTATATTAATATTGAATAAAGAGTATTATATTTTATTTTTTAACTTTATTGAATTTAGTTTTTCTACCGACTGTATTTATAATATGCAGAATTAAAGATAGTATTTTATTACGCAAGAGTGTATATATGCTAACGTACGTACATAAGTAAACGCAACACTTTTTTTAGTGTATGAAAGTAACACTGTGCCAATCTACTCTTCTCTTTCTTTCCGCAGCCGTATTGTAAGACTCGTAAGCATTCGAGTTGGCTCGATCAACCCAAACAGCGGAGGCACCGTGCACCCAGCATCTCAGATCATCAACCATGCTAGCTACGTTTCAGAACCTGTACCAAACTACGACATATCACTTATCAAGGTAAGGTGGCAGGCTTGATTGTAGGATAATTTGACTGCAAAAAAACTTAAATGTGATTCAGTTTATAGTAAAGACATTGTCACAAAAGTAATCCTTGTTTAATAATAAGGTATCAAATTTTAAGATTTAAATTTTTAAAGAAGATATTTGTAGCCCATTCTTAACTTTAATAAATATTTTTTTATCTACCTGCGAATTTGCATTAACCAACTGTTATACAATAATTTTAAGAATGTTTACTTAAAATTTGCTAAATATATATGCTTGAACAAAACATTATTTAATCTATTAAAATTGTGTTAGGAAGAAAATCTGAGCAAGGTAAATATGAATATTTAAAATTTATAACACTTTCATTGAATTATTCATAAAAATTTAAAAAAACTTAAAAAAAGCCAATTAAAAATGTGCTGGCGTTGCATCGATAAGTTAAAATTTTTAATTAATTTAGTATATTCGTTGACGGTTATTATTGTTGCTTAATTCGTTAAAATTATAGTTACAAACCAAATCTGTGCGAACTATAAATTAGCAATTTAAAAATCAAAAAGTAAACTATGATACTAGGTACAACAGTCTCTCCTACTTAAAAAAGAAATAAATTTTTGGTCAATGAAAACAATATTTGTGAATAATTAGGTAAATAATGTGTTAATTATGTTACTCACTTTTGTTTTATTAAGGTAAAAACTAAATTACTGGCTTCTTTAAATGTTTTAAAAATGTCATTCTACTTATGTGGCTGATAACATGGATACCTAAATATTTAAATGATAATAAATGATGGCGTTAAACTCAGTACATGTGATAGAAATGAAATTTCTTTGGCAATTCAAACCTAGACTCGTAAGAATATCGTAAGGGTTTAACGTCAGAGTTAGAGAAAGAAGTAAGACCATTTTCTAAATAAAAATTAATCATCAAAATTGTAACTCACTTCAAATAACTGCTCAGGATATCAATAATTATTTATCCATCAATAATGATTCATTAACAATAAATATTATTCACTGTTGAAATAAATTATTAAAATAATACGTACTTGAAAGCACACCATTTTATGGCAAGTTTGGCTCGTGGCGCGGTGAACAATAATAATCTTAAACCCCGTTGTGTTGCCCTCTGCCCAATCACTCCCTTACTAGATGCCAGCAATACCCTACCGCCGCGACCCGCCTATCCCTGCAGCGTGGCGGGGTTCAACCTGAGCCGCACGCCGTCACGTGGAGCTCAACCAAGGGAACGAGTTCTCTGCACCGTCCGCAACCTGTTCTGCGTTCTTAGCGTCAGAAATAATGTGTTGCCATGGCTGGCCAATCCCCTCCTAGCACATGATGCATGCTTCACCTCCTGCATGCATCATAACCTGCATGCTTAGAGCATATAGGCTTCGGCCTGAGACGCACTTAGAGTCTTCCCTACCCAGACCCTTCCCAAATACACTTAGTAATTAGTTAGGTTAGGAAAAAAATAAGTAATGTTTCACGAAAACTTTTCGCCCAAAAGACGTTTCACTTAAAAGTTTACTTATAACAAAGGAAAATATGTAAAACTGTAAGTTTTATATGTCGTAACATTATAACGCCATCAATCTAAGCAATAAATATTAAAACGTATTTTGGTTTTCGGCAGGTGGCAACGCCGTTCGCGTACAGCGCCAGTGTGAGGCCCATATCCCTGGCCACTGCGGTGCCGGCGGCCGGAAGCGCCGTGGTGACGTCAGGCTGGGGGGCCACCAGGGAGGAGGGAGCCGGCTCCAACCAGCTGCTGGAGGTGCAGGTGAACGTGATCAGCCACGCGCAGTGCAACGTGCCCTACTCCAACCACATCGCCAACACCATGGTGTGCGCCGGGGAGATGAACGGCGGCAAGGACACGTGCCAGGGCGACTCGGGCGGCCCGCTCGTACACAGCGGCCAGCTGGTGGGGGTTGTCTCCTTCGGGTACGGCTGCGCGCGCAAGGGCTACCCGGGGGTCTACGCCAGCGTGCCCTACTTCAGGTCCTGGATCAAGCAGCACGCCGGCGTGTGATCGTCCTACACCGGTGCTCAACAATCACTCTCTGTAAAGTACTTTTGTACATGAATAAATCTGTTTCTAAGTATCTTAAATTTGTACTCTTTCTATTCATGTGCCAATTTTTATCATAAAAGTGTTCTCATTTTTGATGTGACTATGTCTAATAAATCGATGAACGCCGGCTGCACGCACGAAAAAGTGTCCCGTAACGCACATTGTCCCACTATGGATGTCTCACTACGGATGTGTCCTGTTATGCTCATTGTACGCATGCGTGGCATCTCTCTTCCACTCGATTGGAACAACCATCGATTTGACTTTTCAATCATATCTTTGTCGTTTGAATTATTAATGTAATGTAATTTAACGACCGTCCACCGATTTTCAGCACAATCGGTACGGTTATTTAAAAGTAATGTTGAATATTCAAATACATTTTGAACGAACATTGGTGTTTTACAGTTACACATAATAATTGAAATTACACCCGGGATCTTTTGCACAATGTTTTAAAAAATATTGTTACACATTATAAATAACCTTGGAGTATTTGGGATGCGTATTTGTTATAAAATCGTGTTATAAAAACAAAATAATTTTATTCCACCTACCGTCCTGCCATCTACGTTGACGGACGCGAACCGAATGAATCGCGATATCTATCCCCTATCGCGGGAACCAGGCACTCCACATATTTTCCTTTGTTTATTTATTTATTTATTTATTTATTTATTTATTTTCATATCCTTTGACCCCATTTCTGGGGTATGATACATGTCAAGTACATATAGGAAAAAAAAATATATATATATATATATTTATCGCGAGGGGGGTTATTATTAATAAATTATAAATAAAATTTCGTAGCCGGGGCCACAATTGCATATCATTTTGAGCACTGGAAGAAATAAAAACAAAAATATTCTGACGGATTTTAATCTCTCGTTTTCATTGCTTATTACAACAACAATATCGGCAAAAAGGTAAATTATTTTTGGATTTTAAAAATCTGATTACTAGTATAATTTCAAGTATTTATTATGTTATTATTTAAAAAAGTAGCATCTGTCGCAGGTTCAGTAATAATATGTTATGTTAGATATTTGATTACAGTTTACTTATATGAAAACGTGTTCATAATTTTATTTAAACGAAATGTTAATATGGTTTTCATTGATTAGTACAACAACAATTTCGGCAATAAAGGTTGCATTTTAAAAATATTATTACTAGTATCATTTCAAGTATTTATTCTTTTATTATTAAAAAAAGTAACATCTGTCGGCAAGTGCAGTAGAAATAGGTTATGTTACAATTGACTAAAGAATTATGGTGATTCATATAATGTATTATATATATTAGATTACAGTTTATTTATATGAAAACTTTTTCATATATTATATTTAAACTTTATAGCTAAACACCAGTTTTTAAAATTAATTACAAGTCATCTACACGTGAACTGTTTCGTTGACTGTTTATAAAGGGAAGTGAAAAGTTAATGTGGTTTTCATTGCTTATTACAACAACAATTTCGGCAATAAAGGTTAATTATTCTTGCATTTTAAAAATATAATTACTACTATAATTTCAAGTATTTATTCTTTTATTATTAAAAAAAGTTGAATCTGTCGGCGAGTGCAGTAATAATAGGTTATGTTAGATATTTGATTATAGTTTATTTATATGAAAACTGGTTCATAATTATATCTTAACTTTATAGTTAATGCCAGTTTACAAAATTAATTACAAGTCATCTACACGTGAACTGTTTCGTCGACTGTTTATAAAGTGAAGTGAAAAGTTAATGTGGTTTTCATTGCTTATTACAACAACCATTTCGGCAATAAATGTTAATTATTCTTGCATTTTAAAAATCTTATTACTAGTATAATTTCAAGTATGTATTCCTTTATTATTAAAATAATAATGATTAAATTTTATTCTTAAAAGTATGCAATCATTTCATCAATGTTTTGTTATGACGTCACGTTAAACTATCGTCCATCAACCGACTTTACAGACAACCAATTTTTTTTTTGTACCAAGGAAATTAATTTTCATATTGATGAAATAATGCTTGATGGAATACAAAACTAAGGTATGATTCTTAATTAAATGTATTCAGTCAAAACAAAATTTTCTCAATTTTAAAATCTTATCTTATGTGTAGGGACCGGAAAAATTCACGGGTTCAGTAACCTGCAGGATTAACTCCATAGTTCTACGTACACTCGGTCAAATGCTACCTACTCATTGGCAGCTGCCTTGTGAGACGTTCCAGCGTAGCAGCCTGTGATTCGATAAAGCTTTGGTTGGGTGTATCTCATTGGCCCAGAGTCATCCAGGTGAGTTGTGAGCCAATAGCAGAGGCAGCACTGAGGTATATTGATTTGTATTTTAGCCTATCGCGAAATGAATTCGCGAATTTTTCCGGTCTCTACTCATGTGTAGTTATTATAATTTTTGATTTCATAAAATAGCATTATAATTGTTTTACTTAATAAATATGTCAAGAAGATATAATAATCAATATACATAAATCCAGCATACGCACTTGTAGCATACTCATTATTTATTGTTCGCATTAGTGAATGCAACTTATGCATAGCATAAATTTCTTTGATTAATTATTTTCTGACTTGTTTTGCATATAAAGCCAAACGTAAAGTCTAGAATTCATGATACCTTTGATACATAGCTTAGAATAAAAAATTTTAGAAATTACTTTACAAAATTATTGAATCATATTTTGACGTTAATCGTTTTGTGTGATTAAATAAAATTGTTGCGCTTTTAAGATATATTATTAGTAGTATACAAATGTTCCTCCTGAACAGGGTTCAGGGTGTGGATTGTGATTGTCGGTCCGCCATATTGGATTGTTACGTCATGGCGGCCATCTTGGATGATTGTGACTTTGACCTTTGACCCACAAAATTTGCCAAAATTGGGCAAAATTTGCCCAAAATTCCTCAAAAATGGCCAAAATTTCCATTTTTGTGGGAAAAAAATTCCGCCAAAAAATCTCAAAAAATTCCACAATTCAAAAATAAGGATTTCGAAAATCCTCAAAAGTCGTTTTGCCCTATAAAGAACCAGAATTCCTAAAAACCGCTTAAACATCCATGTGTAAAGCCTCCGGTAAGCCATTTCTAGTAATAAGGATACCATGACCGCCATCTTGGATTATGACGTCACCGTTGCAATTTACGTTACGGCCGCCATCCTTAAAATCTTTATTTGTTATACGATTTTAATGGAAAAAATAAAATTTATAAAAAAATTTAATTAATAAAATATAATAAAAATATAATAAAAATTACTTTTACGACACGAAACTCGGAGTCATCGGTTCGAACCCCGTGAGGGCAAAAAAAATAAAAATGGCGACCGATCCTTCTCCCGTGGTGGGTGCAGGCAGACTGACCCCCACCACTTTGTTAATAGCATATATATGGTCAGGTAACATGACGTCATGTTTTCGTTGCTGGAAGCCATCATCATTGTATCGTTGGCTAGAGTGCGCTGTTGCCATGTTAGTTTAATTCTTATCGGCCAGAAAGCAGTAATCATTTATTATTACTGTGACACTAGCCATCTTGTCATTTGGACGCCATCTTGAAAATCCGTAATTTTAATGCTAGAGATACAGAAAAAAGTTCAAAATTCATTAAATAAATTGGCAATAAATATAATGATTGATTAGATGGACAAAGGTCCTTGGTCCGAAACCAGTAAGAGCAAAAAAACAACAACAGATCCTCCACAGAAGTCACCTACAGACTGATCTACCAAGGTACGTATATCGTCAACTGATATGACGTCATGTCCGCCATCTTGTCTTCATCCAATGGAGACCACCATCTTTTTTCCGTCCGCTAGAGTGTGCCGATACCATGTAAGTATAATGTTCTGGTCACCATACCCTTGTCCTCAACTGTTGACCTTGAACTTTGATCTTGAACTTGAAAATTGACTTTGACCTTGACCTCGAAACTTGACCTGGACCTTAAACTTTGACCTTGACCTTGAAATTTGACATAGACCTTGAAATTAGACCTTTGACCTTGACCTTGAAATTTGACATTTTACCTTGACCTTGTCGACCATCATGGATCCAACATCTTGCATTCAGTACATGCTACAAGGAGCTACGACATGCTAGTGGTCATTACCACCATCTTGTTTTCGTCTGCTGGAGGACACCATCTTGTGCATGTAATCGTCTTACCATCATGCTAGTCTAAGTTTTACGCGCTAGAGTGCAGTAAACATTTATTACTACTGAGGTGCCCGCTATCTTGATTATTTGGGTGCCATCTTGAAATCATGTAATTTTTTATCTAAAAATGTGGGAAAAATTCCAAAATTAATTTTAAAAACTGGCAATCATTCAACATATTAATTCAATCCGCTCCTGTCGATGGTTCGATACTCTATCGATGTATGAATGTTTATTTTTATGTAAAAAAATAATAATTTCCATAAACCATGTTCAAAATTCTTAAAGAGACTTTAAATACTCTATTACCATTATCCTATAAGCCATCAATACGGAAATCTTGGAAAATTCGTAATAATTAACCTAGAAATTCAGGTAAAAGTTCAAAATTCATTAAATAAATTTGCAAACAATATACTGATTAATAAGGTCGACTAAGGTCCTTTGCACGATCCTGGACGAAACTAAAAGAAATTTAATTTAAATACCAGAAAAGTTTAAGGATCGAGAAATAAAACACCACACGTTCTTTTGTAAACATAATATTAATTACACAATTTCTATCCTACTACAGGATCACTTGCGAAAGCCAGCAATCTTAAAAACATTTAGCCCTGCATAGACGTGCAACGACTACTTCTTAGCTCCAACAGCTCCAAATGCTCCATCAGATCCAAATGCTCCAAAGGCTCCAAATGCTCCAAAAGCTCCAAATGCTCCAACAGCTTCAAATGCTCCAAATGCTCCAACTGCCTTTTCTTTCAACAGCTCCAATGATATTGGGCTACAATGCTACCAGTCTAAGAGACTACGAGGCTACAAGGCTAAGAGTCTAAGAAGGATCTAGCTGGTTACGAGTTATACATGGCTACGAGACTGCATGACTAAAAGACCGCAAGGCTACGAAACTAGATGTCTATGAAGCTACAAGGATACAAGTCTACTCGGCTCCAACAACTCCAACACGCAATGTACGCAATGTACGTGCAATACATACAATTTAAGCGCAATAAATGTAATGATTACCCAGTACACACAGGAAACGAAAGGATGAAATAATAAACACACAGGAAAAAACGGAACGTACATACAGTACACACAGTACACACAGGAAACGGAACGTACACACAGTACACACAGGAAACGGAACCAACACACAGGAAACGGAATGATATTTACATACAGTAGCGGAAACACAGGCATAGTTGGAAATTAGAATAAAATCAATAAAAACATTAAATTTTTACTTCCAATCTTTAATTTATTTCTCAACATTACACAAATACAATTAAAAGAAGCCATTATTGTATGTAGCCAGCTTCCCTCAGTTCTTTTAGTATGAAGGATATTTCTTTGAAGCACGAATAGTTTCCTGCACAAAGCGAGCCATGTAGAAGTCTTAGCCGGTCAACCAATATGTTTGGATCTTTCCATGATGTGTAATCAATCTCTTCTACCACCATCTTACTTGCTTGTTTATTATAAATACTTTTAATATCACAATCGTCCCAGTGATCATAATAATCATTATCAGATTTATTTATTATAACACGTCTTTTCCATCGTTTCGGTATCAGGACACCGCCACATTCTACGATCTTGTCAGCTTTAGGTGCTTCATCACAGTCTATGCCTTTGTCAACAGCTTCAGAGTCACTCTAACAATCACTGTAGAAGACATCCTCTTCACCCAGTTTACCGTATGAATTCGATATCGATGATGTCGAAGTGTCTCCAGCGTCTTCTTGCTTCCTTTTTAGGAGTTCATCATTTTTACAAAGAATGGAGGATCTACTAAATATAGGCTTGAATGTATTTTCACTTTTCACGGTGTTGATACTTCCATTATTTTCAGTCTTCCCGAAGTCATCAGCATCCTTCAATTTATGTTCTTCGTCACGATCGGGTGAGCTAATACCATCACGCACAGGACAAGGAAAATTATTGTCGTAATGCAGATCACTCTTCTTTAGTTTAGTGGATCCATCGATGTCCTCTATGCCGTAAGTGGGCTTGGCTTTACATGTTCTATCATGTCTGTTTAAGGTGTCAATTCGTGTTATAACCTGCTACACCGATTACAGCTTAACATTTTGCGTAGTGGGTTTTTAGCACAATCATTCCTCTCATGACGTCTAGCATTCCTTCTCATGACAAAATCCTTGCCACAGTATCTACAGCGGATTCCTTCCGATTCAGCTGCAGATAACAAAACCATGATCCATGGTAGCTTCTGTGACTAATCTTAGATACAAACTGACAGTTTTCTAATTGGAACCATTTTTTAAATAT
The DNA here is from genome assembly GCF_032445375.1 of Bacillus rossius redtenbacheri. Classification (NCBI taxonomy): domain Eukaryota; kingdom Metazoa; phylum Arthropoda; class Insecta; order Phasmatodea; family Bacillidae; genus Bacillus; species Bacillus rossius. Next base: position 21,625,821 of record NC_086330.1, on the reverse strand, counting down.
AATTTTTTTAATACTTCATCAGCGAGATTTAAGTTATATAATGCAAAGAAAATTGATGCAAATAGTTCTGCTTGTCAACAACAGGTGTCGACACATTTTTGCTTGCAGGTAAATATTATTTATTTAATGTGGTATGCGGGATGCTCACTAATGATCGCAAAAGAAGGAAGGCTTCGCTAGACATAAAGGAGAAGGAAGTTTGTCTTTCGTGATAGTGTTTCTCTTCCGTCTTATCAGATATTTTTGGACTGAGTAATTTTTTTTTATTTTTTTGAAATCCACCTTATAAAAAAATGTTGTCATTTCTGATTTATACCAGAAATTAACAATTTATTTGCATCACAGGATATAATGAAATAACTCATTAGGTAAAATGTCCTTCATGCGGTGATCAATTTCTCATCTGTAACCATAAGCAGTCGGAGAAAACCATCAGATATCTAGTCAGGAATAATGAGAAGCACTAAAAGAGAACCATCAAAATATTGTCAATAATAATAATCAGGAGCACACGGAGAAAACCACCATTATATTGACAAGAATAATCAGTAGCACACGGAGAAAACCACCATAATATTGACAAGAATAATCAGTAGCACACGGAGAAAACCACCATAATATTGACAAGAATAATCAGTAGCACACGGAGAAAACCACCGTATTATTGACAAGAGTAATCGGAAGCACACGGAGAAAACCGCCTCAAATTTTATTTAATGACATGAAATCAAAGAAAAAATTAATATAAAAATTAAAATAAAAACGAAAAAATACAAAGAATTCTGGCTTGTACTACAACTCTAACGATGCACAACAATGAAATGTTCACAAGCTAGCAGAATCCTTTCTATATTTTCGTTTTTATTTTTATTTTTTTATTTATTTTTTCTTAGATTTCATGTCATTAAAGAAAACTTATGGCGGTTTTCTCCGTGTGCTTCCGATTACTCTTGTCAATGCTATGGTGGTTTTATCCGTGTGCTACTGATTATTCTTGTCAATATTGTGACGTGACTCCGTCAGACGTCCCGCGTACACCTATACACAACACAATAAATAACCTATAACATTGGGGAGGGGGGGGGGGTACTGTAGCTCGTTGGTAGGCATGGTACTCGAGACCAAGTCTTCTCCCTATACAGGAAGTGTAGGGTATAATTTATGTACTGAAAAGAGACATGATTAGTTCATTCAAGCACAGATTTTATTTACTAGGATAACAATAATTAAACAAATATTTAATAAACAAATTAATAATAGATCGGATAACCTATGAATTACTAATAAATAAGTTAACAAATAGATTCACGAATGAATAAATACATTAAATACACATTAAAGTGAAGTCAGCCAGCAAACAATTATCGCTACAACAACATGGCCGTTCTCTCGTCGCCGCAGCTCCGCTGAGGAATAGTATACTTCCCAGTTACCACTACATACATGCTTATAACCAGACGTCGATTTTTCCCAAAACAAAAAAATAATAAATAATAGGGATGGAATAATACTACATTATTTCTTAAAAGATTAAGTACAGGACGAAGATCGTCCAGCCCGAAGCTTAGTCTCCCTATCCATCACAGCCAAACACTTACCCTCTGACTGGAGACGGAGAAAAGTTGTTTCAAACCGACGTGGACCCGGCTTCCAGAGAGGTCCCCAGGCAAAAAGCCTCGGCCCCTCCCTGGAAGGAGGTTTTAACTACGAAATTAGGCCATGCCGGAAAAAAAAAAAAAACGAACACCGGGAAAACTTAGCCACAGGGCAACTGGCTGTCCCCCCTTCCCACAAGTAAAAATGAAAACAAGCGAAGTCGGCTGTTCCTTCTGCGCAGGCGCGAGCGAGTTTCCCCCTCTCCCTCTTGCGCTGCTCGATTGTTTTTTTCAGTCTACGTTTCCAAACTCGGACGCAAGATGGCAACACTAATCAGGACAGAGTCCTCGAAACGAATACACAAAAGCCTCGCGTGGCAGAACAAACAGAACGACAAACAAGAGACTAGCGTAGCGCAGCGGGTTTTTTGGAACAACGTGGTGCAATCCCTCGGCGAGCCCTGGCCAGCGGCCCGCGAGAAAACGCAAACCACGCAGCTTCGCAAAAGCCGCGGTGCCAGTAAACTCTATCGCAGTAACCTATATTCCAATACCCGCGTGTCGAAATCAACCGGGCGAGCCTGGAAACGCGCACGTACACCAACACGTTAACCTAACGAGAAACAAAAGTAAAATAAATTTAAGAAAAAATAGTAATGAAATTTCCAGACCGTGACAATATTATGGTGATTTTCTCCGTGTGCTACTGATTATTCTTGTCAATATAATAATGGTTTTCTCCGTGTGCTCCTGATTATTATTATTGACAATATTTTGATGGTTCTCTTTAAGTGCTTCTCATTATTCCTGACTAGACATCGGATGGTTTTCTCCGACTGCTTCTGGTTATAGATGCGAAATTGATCTCCGCATGAAGGACTTTTTACCTAATGAGTTATTTCATTATATCCTGTGATGCAAATAAATTGTTAATTTCTGGTACTAAATCAGAACTGACAACATTTTTTTATAAGGTGGATTTCAAAAAAATAAAAAACAATACTTAGTCCAAAAATATCTGATAAGATGGAAGAGAAACATTATCACGAAAGACGAACTTCCTTCTCCTTTATGTCTAGCGAAGCCTTCCTTCTTTTGCGATCATTAGTGAGCATCCCGCATACCACATTAAATAAATAATATTTACCTGCAAGCAAAAATGTGTCGACACCTGTTGTTGACAAGCAGAACTATTTGCATCAATTTGCTTTGCATTATATAACTTAACTCTCGCTGATGAAATATAAAAAAAATTATATTTAAAAATGGTTCCAATTGGAAAACTGTCAGTTTGTATCTAACATTAGTCACAGAAGCTCCTATGGATCATGATTTTGTTATCTGCAGCTGAATCGGAAGGAATCTGCTGTAGATACTGTGGCAAGGATTTTGTCATGAGAAGAATGCTAGACGTCATGAGAGGAATGATTGTGCTAAAAACCCACTAGCCCTACGCAAAATTTTAAGCTGTAATCGGTGTAGCAGGTTGTTAACACGAATTGACACCTAAAACAGACATGATAAAACATGTAAAGCCAAGCCCACTTACGGCATAGAGGACATCGATGGATCCATTAGACTAAAGAAGAGTGATCTGCATTACGACAATAATTTTCCTTGTCCTGAACGTGATGGTATTAGCTCACCCGATCGTGACGAAGAACATAAATTGAAGGATGCTGATGGCTTCGGGAAGACTGAAAATAATGGAAGTAACAACACCATGTAAAGTGAGAATACATTCAAGCCTATATTCAGTAGATTATCCATTCTTTGTAAAAATGATGGACTCCTAAAAAGGAAGCAAGGAGACGATGGAGACACTTCGACATCATCGATATCGAATTCATACGGTAAACTGGGTGAAGAGGATGTCTTCTACAGTGATTGTTATAGTGACTCTGAGGCTGTTGACAAAGGCATAGACTGTGATGAAGCACCTAAAGCTGACAAGATCGAATAATGTGGCGGTGTCCTGAGACAGAAACGATGGAAACGATGTGTTATAATAAATAAATCTGATAATGATTATTATGATCATTGGTACTATTGTGATATTAAAAGTATGTATAATAAACAAGCAGGTAATATGGTGGTAGAAGAGATTGATTACACATCATGGAAAGATCCAAACATATTGGTTGACCGGCTAAGACTTCTACATGGCTCGCTTTGTGCAGGAAACTATTCGTGCATCAAAGAAATATCCTTCATACTCAAAGAACTGAGGAAAGCTGGCTACATACAATAATGGCTTCTTTTAATTGTATTTGTGTAATGTTGAGAAATAAATTAAATATTGGAAGTAAAAATGTAATGTTTTATTTATTTTATTCTGATTTCCAACTATGCCTGTGTTTCCGCTACTGTATTTAAATATCATTCCGTTTCCTGTGTGTTCGTTCCGTTTCCTGTGTGTACTATGTGTACGTTCCGTTTCCTGTGTGTACTTGTGTACTGTGTGTACTGTGTGTACGTTCCGTTTCCTGTGGGTACTGTGTGTACGTTCCGTTTCCTGTGTGTACTGTGTGTATGTTCCGTTTCCTGTGTGTACTTTGTGTACGTTCCGTTTTTTTCTGTTTGTGTACTATTTCTTCCTTTCGTTTCCTGTGTGTACTGGGTAATCATTACATTTATTGCGCTTAAATTGCATGTATTGCGCGTACATTGCGTACATTGCGTGTTGGAGTTGTTGGAGCCGAGTAGACTTGTATTCTGGTAGCTTCATAGACATGTAGTTTCGTAGCCATGTATAACTTGTAACCAGCTAGATCCTTTTAGACTCTTAGCCTTGTAGCCTCGTAGTCTCTTAGTCTCGTAGCATTGTAGCCCAATATCATTGGAGCTGTTGAAAGAAAAGGCAGTTGGAATTGTTGGAGCATTTGGAGCTGTTGGAGCATTTGGAGCTTTTGGAGCATTTGGAGCCTTTGGAGCATTTGGATCTGATGGAGCATTTGGAGCTGTTGGAGCTAAGAAGTAGTCGTTGCACGTCTATGCAGGGCTAAATGTTTTTAAGATTGCTGGCTTTCGCAAGTGATCCTGTAGTAAGATAGAAATTGTGTAATAAATATTATGTTTGTAAAAGAATGTGTGGTGTTTTATTTCTCGATCCTTAAACTTTTCTGGTATTTAAATTAAATTTATTTTAGCTTCGTCCAGTATCGTGCGAAGGACCTTAGTCGACCTTATTAATCAGTTTATTGTTTGCAAATTTATTTAATGAATTTTGAACTTTTACCTGAATTTCTAGGTTAATTATTACGAATTTTCCAAGATGTTGGTATTGATGGCTTGTAGGATAATGGTAATACAGTATTTAAAGTCTCTTTAAGAATTTTGAACATGGTTTATGGAAATTATTATTTTTTTACATAAAATTAAACATTCATACATCGATAGAGTATCGAACCATCGACAGGAGCGGATTGAATTAATATGTTGAATGATTGCCAGTTTTTAAAATTAATTTTGGAATTTTTCCCACATTTTTAGCTAAAACATTACATGATTTCAAGATGGCACCCAAATTACAAGATGGCGGGTATCTCAGTAGTAATAAATGTTTACTGCACTCTAGCGCGTAAAACTTAGACTAGCATGATGGTAAGACGATTACATGCACAAGATGGTGTCCTCCAGCAGACGAAAACAAGATGGTGGTAATGACCACTAGCATGTCGTAGCTCCTTGTAGCATGTACTGAATGCAAGATGTTGGATCCATGATGGTCGACAAGGTCAAGGTAAAATGTCAAATTTCAAGGTCAAGGTCAAAGGTCTAAGTCGAATTTCAAGGTCAAGGTCTAAGTTCAAGGTCCAGGTCAAATTTCAAGGTCAAGAAAAAAGTTCAAGGTCAACAGTTGAGGACAAGGGTATGGTGACCAGAACATTATACTAACATGGTATCGGCACACTCTAGCGGACGGAAAAAAGATGGTGGTTTCGAGTGGATGAAGACAAGATGGCGGACATGACGTCATATTAGCTGACGATATACGTACCTTGGTAGATCAGTCTGTAGGTTACTTCTGTGGAGTATCTGTTGTTGTTTTTTTGCTCTTACTGGTTTCGGACCAAGGACCTTAGTCGATCTAATCAATCATTATATTTATTGCCAATTTATTTAATGAATTTTGAACTTTTTCCTGCATCTCTAGCATTAAAATTACGGATTTTCAAGATGGCGTCCAAATGACAAGATGGCGGGTGTCACAGTAATAATAAATTATTACTGCACTCTGGCGGATAAGAATTAAACGAACATGGCGTCAGCGCATTCTAGCCAACTATACAATGATGATGGCTTCCAGCAACGAAGACAAGATAGCGGACATGACGTCATGTTACCTGACGATATATATGCTATTAACAAAGTGGTGGGGGTCAGTCTGCCTGCACCCACCACGGGGGAAGGATCGGTCGCCATTTTTATTTTTTTTGCCCTCACCGGGTTCGAACCGAAGACTCCGAGCTCCGTGTCGTAACAGTAATTTTTTTTAATATATTTATTATATTTTATTAATTGAATTTTTTTATAAATTTTAATTTTTTTCATTTAAATCGGATTACAAATAAAGATTTTAAGGATGGCGGCCGTAACGTAAATTGCAACGGTGACGTCATAATCCAAGATGGCGGTCATGGTATCCTTATTCCTAGAAATGGCTTACCGGAGGCTTTAGACATGGATGCTTAAGCCGTTTTTAGGAATTCGGGTTCTTTCTAGGGCAAAACGACTTTTGAGGATTTTCGAAACCTTATTTTTGAATTGTTAAATTTTTTGAGATTTTTTGGCGGAATTTTTTTTCCACAAAAATGGAAATTTTGGCAATTTTTGAGGAATTTTGGGCAAATTTTGCCCAATTTTGGCAAATTTTGAGTGTCAAAGGTCAAGGTCAAGGTCAAAGATCAAGGTCAGAATCATCCTAGATGGCCGCCGTGACATCACAATCCAAGATGGTGGACCGACAATCACAATCCACACCCTGAACCCTTTTTCAGGAGGAACGTTTGTATACTACTATTATTCTGAAATTTATCGTCATACTTTCCGTCTTAAATAATAATTATATTATATTTGTTACAAGAATAGAAATAACCCAAATATAGCATTGGAAAACATTATTACTACTTACTTAAAAATGGTATTACACAGATTGTACTCTGGGTGTATCGGTGCTAGCGATTTAAAATTGAAATATCTTTCTCAACGGTCTTTTCAAGCATTAAGTTTGCGAGACACTTATGAGATGACTATATAACTGCATTACTTCTTTGAAGACATTCATTATAATCCATGGGTAATAATATCAAAACAACTACTACTCATGTTAAGATATTAATGAACAGAAGACTTATTAAAAGTGTTAAAAGAGTAGAATTGTAAACACAAAAATATCTTAGAAACTTGAAGGGTTTTATCAAAAACATTGCTTTTATACTGGTGTCTTAGACTTGTAATCTGAACACAATACGCATTTGCGAAACTACAGGCAGTTTTTTAATTCATTACTTAATCTTTTATGGTAATACAAATAAAAAATTACTGCAACTGATTTTTAAAAACTAAAATTAAAATCAATAAAAACTGTTATACAACTGACAGAAATATCTGAAACAGGTCAGCAGAATAATTTATTTTACAAGTTTATGTAATGTATTTTTAGAGTTTGCTGACACATTCTATAAAATAATAATTATGCTACAAGCCTGTACGCTGGAATTCCAAAATAACACCACGCTTTTATAACTTATTTAAATAATTACTTAAATATATTTAAATAGACTTTCAGTTATTCAAAATAATATGTATCTAAATTATTAATTCTAAAATGAATGTATTATAAGTGTACTTACTAGCTGATGCGCCAGGGCTTCGCTACAGCAGTATACAAGCAGAAAACTCTCTCAGTACTCACTATACATGCAGTTTTTCGTGGGTACGTTACTGAAACGCCTCAAATTAAAAGTAAAAAAAAATCTAATTTTGAAAATAAGAAATATTGGATTCAACAGTTTGCATTTATACTTAACTGCAATACCTGGTTTTGACCGGGAAATAATATATTATAATCTTATATTTATAGTTAGTGCGTGGTAGGCAGTTTTTTGTTAGTAAAACTGGAAGCCAACATTATTGTTAATTCCAATAGTTTAAAAATTAAGGGCATTTCGGTTAAAATTATAAGTATTCGCTGGTTAAATAGAGCTACCACTTTCTGTTTGCCACTTATTATGTTCGCTTATTCTGCAGACGTTTAACACAGAGTCTAGTACCAGCACATAATTTTGGTGAATTCAGATTTCGGAACGAAATCATTGGCAAGAAGCCTTCGTTTGAGGTAGGGCAACGACATTCCTGGCACTTCTAACTATCTCAAAAATTCGTTAGAGCGCATCAATAATGCATTATTCATTTCCAAGCGACGAAGAATACATCAACAATGCAATAGCCGTTGCCATGGAGACGCAGGAAGCATCAAGAATGCAGCAGCCATTGCCATGGAAATAATTTGGGAAAACATGATAGAAAATAAAATAAAAAAAGAATGACATACATTTCTTCCACGAAGCCATCTTAGAATCCATCGGAGACCAAGGGTGTATTTAACACCACAACGGTAAGTGAAAGACGGTGAACTATTTTGTGAGGAAAACTAAGGATCTACAAAAATATCACTTTGGTTTTATACATATTTACTGATTATTTAAAATATTTTTCAAGGGTACGTTTGTGATAAACGATACCGTTTGTCTGCAATTTGTATGTGATTATATTCATATGTTTATGCGCTACGTTTTTTCAAACTTAAAAATAATATTACATGCATAAAATTTATTTTGATTGAACACCATTATTTCCATTGTTAGAATTACTTTATATAAATTCATTGAAAATAACTCGTCTTCATTTTGCCTACCAGAAAATTTCAAGAGAAGTTAAAAATAATACTTTTTTGTGTAAGTATAAACTCTCTTTACTTTTGAGGTTGAGTTACGTCGAAGAGGTATATTGTGTCGAAGTTTCGCTCTGTATTGCAGTTTTTTTTTTTTCATGCTTTGAGAAATCAAATATACTGAGATTGTTAATGAAATGAAGCATTTCAATCCAAATTTGTGCGCTTGACCAAGGAAGTTATCAGTAATAGATAACTTGTTCACATTTGATAGGCTCAGTCGAGATTTGTTTTGTATAATTTATGTTATCGTGCCTAGTTTTAGAGTCAATTAATTTTATTTGCTCACTAATGGCGTTGTTGTAGATACCCAGAACAATAAATACCCAGGAATATGAAAGTTTATTAAACACTACTTAAGCACGATGTTTAGAACTTTGTTTGCCTGCTATTTGATTTTTTGTGCCAACGGTAAGCTGATTAAACAAATATATTTTCTCAATCATAAATTTTAAGCTATATTCTTTGAATTTTTTATTTTAAAATAATTAAGTAAATTTTGCACGCAATATTTAGGTTTTGCACAGTAACAATTTAATTTTTTAAAATTTTGTAAAAAATTTTTTACATATTACAAAAAAATGTTTCAAACCTATTAAGACATAAATTCTTATTTTAAGTTGTTCAACAATTTAGTACTCATAGGTTAATTTAAGTTAAGGATATTAAATTAATTACACTATAAATTCAGCAGTTGACTAGTTAGAAAATTATTGTTAAAAACTCACCACTCGTTTTTAAACTACTTCTGTGTCAAATTAGCAATTTCATAATGAATCTTAAAGAATACAGTTAAGATAAATTAAAAAACTTTTGTGAAATCACTACCGTAATTTTGTTATTTAAGATATTAATATACACATAAAGCATGTGGATACCATATTAGCCTAAATAAACCATTTATTACAAACAATTTTGTATGAATTAAAAGTGTGTATTTCAGGAGCGTCCGTTCAGCTGGATGAACGTATTATTGGAGGACATGAAATTAGCATAAATGAAGCTCCATACCAGGTAAATTCGCTAAAATCTGTTTGTTTAATTTACTAAAAATTATTACTGCATGAAATATTTTTTTTTTTAGTTTTGCCTTTTTGTATTGATAACAATTAGTTTTTTTACATATGTCTTGACATTTTCATCTACACTTGATAATAATACTTATTTTCTGTAAACAATTTTGAGTACTAATGTACTAGTATTAGGGGAGCAGGGGGGAATGGCGATCACTTAAGCAAAAATCAGTTTTTCAACATAAATAAACATTATTAACGAAGTGAAAAAAATCATACACTTTTGGCACACATTAGACTATATTATTTTATAGTCACCTACTGATTTTTAATAAAACATCAACATTTAAAAAATATTAAGTACATGTACTACATTGATCGCCATTACCCACAGTTTGGGGTAATAGCGATCATGATATGGGGCAATCGTGATCAAAACATCAAATGTTAACTTGTTTTGAAACTGGAATGAAATAAACGATTTACAGCCATTTGGATAACTATGCCTACATTAACAGATATGAATAATATATGAACAGGGCACTAGCATTTACATGGTACAATTGGCCCTAATAAAAAATGCAGCTAATTAGACTACATCCAAATAAGACTAGGTATGCATTAAAAAAAGAAGTAGGTAAGAAGTACCTATATATCGTTAACTGATTCTTTAGAATCATTTTGCATTTTTACGTACACATAAGTCGCAAGTGTAGCCTTCAGGACTCTCCCATCCAGTACAGAGAGAATGAGCCCAAAGCCCACAAACTGTGCACCTATACCACATTTCATTTTCCATACCAAATTCACCAAACAATAAGCATTTTCCCTCATCGCACTCAGAAATATCATCACTTTTAGCGTCGTCATAAAGATCTCTCTTGTCAACATTGTCGCACTCTGAAGATGTATCACTTGAGCAAACTCCATTTCTACGTTCCTTTTGGATCTTCTTGCTGGAGTTTTTCTTGATGTAGTGACCATTTTGTTTTCTTTCGTTGTGCAGATTCGTTAGTTTTTTTTTTCCTTTTTTCGATTTTCTTTTGGGCCTTCAATTCCAAATTCTTCTTTTGTGGTATGGCAGTAAATATCTCTGAATTTTGTTTTCTTCTACCTTTCAAAACAGTGTTCACTGATTGTGCTTTTGCGGGTAGAGGTGAAACACTTTTGAAAGAAACTGTAGGACTGTTCCATGTAGAAGTGGGTGCGGCAATTGGTTCTGTTGTAGGCATTTCATTTGATGGCATGGACTCCTATTGTGAAGAGGAAGCCTGGGGCACGGTAGTTTGGTTTCCACATTCTATTTCAAAAATGAAGTCTTCATTTGTAAATATATTAACATCCAGAGGCATAATCCCTGTGGCTCTAAATCCTGATACACCTTTGGCAATTGTGGCTACATGTGAATAGGCACGATTTAACAGAGCTGCAAAGTCATCAGGCCTAATTATTCTCTGTGCATTCGACTTCATAAAAATATCACATTCTCAGTGGCCCAAAAAATGTGACATCTAGTGGTTGTAAGCGGTGCGAGAAATGGGGTGGAATTGAAACCATGACAATTCCATGGAGTTTCGAAAAGTCATATGCTTCAAGCATCACATGACTGTGATGGTTGTCAAGGATCAACAGAACAGGTTGCTCTGGAGATGATTTCACATGGTCATGAAAGTGTCGAAGCCAGTCCATAAATATGGTTTCATTTGACAAACCATTATTTGAGCATGTGCATATTGCTCCAGGAGGTCCATCTTTTTCCAGAGTGAGGCTCATTCTTTTTCGTGGAAACACAAACAACGGCGGAAGAAAACTACCAGCAGCATTCACTGAACATATGACAGTAATATTTTTCCCCTTTTTCCCAGCTCGTAACTGAACCAATTCTTTTTTGTCCCTTTGGCGCAATTACATTGCCAGGTTCTTGAACAGTCCCCATTCCTGTTTCATCCATGTTAAATAATTGAGGAGGGGAAAACTTATGCTTGGACATTACATCTTCAATGTTATTAAAAAACTTTGACACTTCTTCTCTGTTGAAACCCTTTATTCGCCCCATGCTTGTTGCTTCGTGCTTTCGAACGGAAAGCAATGAGTTTCTTCGCAGGAATCCGTCAAGCCAGTCCCGCCCTGCCATTCTGCTAGCTTTATTTAAATTGTGAGGAAGTCCTTTCTTCTCTGCAAAATCGAACGCCGCTCTTCTCAAATCTTAATATTATATTGCTATTGATATAATCAAATAACGATACATAGCAAAAAAGTATTCAATATGCATTTGTTAGGAGGCTTACTACACTAGCGTTGTTATTTCTCACACACTGCCTCGACCAGCCGTGATTTATTAAGTGCACTAAAAAAAAATAGTAGGCGTCAGACCAATCGTTTCAGGATAATGCTACAAAAAATGTAAATGCTGGCCATTTTTTACAATCATGATTACCAACAGAAGAAAAGACATTGTTTGACAGTGTTTCAGAATATTTTTTTTCTTATTATTTATTCAATATTTTGTATTTTGTAACCATGACTTGACCAACATCTTTGTCCAAAAATGTACTAAAAATAGATCTAATTGAGGCAATAAACTAAATTAAACTATCATGACAACTTGCGGGGAATGGCGATCATACGCGGGGAATGGCGATCACACTGATCTCCATTGCCCCAACATGCCCGCCATCTTATTGGTCGCTACAGAAACGTTAATATTAACTTTTTAAAAATCAATTTGGCATTAAAATAAAGTCAATATAACCAGTAATACGTAAATAATACTATTTAGTGACGATATGTCTATTGTTATTACTTACATTTAAAGCAATTAGTGCAGAAAATTACAAGAAAACAACAAAATAACTTCCACTTTACTTTACACACTGGAGAAAAACATGACTCTGATGTAGGAAGAGCACATAGTTACATTGCGTCAATAAAGATGGCAGCACACGTCGGGATGCGCCCAACATGCGTAGGAACAGAGAAAAGAGGGTGATCGCCATTCCCCACTGATCCACATTACCCCCCGCTCCCCTAATGTTGATTTCAATTTATCACATATATTAAATTTATGACACGTAAGTAAATTTAAATATAATTCAGGAAAATATTAATGACTCTCCATTCTGAAATTAAAAATTAATATAAAAAAATTCTGTATTTACCTTTACCGTAACAAATATTGGTTGATTTGTATATAGATGAAAGCAAATATTATTAGTAACTAAATATTAAAATACTTGTAGAAACATAATTTTTTTATTTAGTAATAAGTTAAAACAAGTAATGTTTTAAAATTGGTGAATAATATTTTTGTGAATACGGTTTTTTGAGGTTAGTTTATTCAATTTTTTTTTTTTGTATTTTCTGTTGTTTGTTTGTCTTTAACTCTAGTTGTTTTGAAACAAATATTAGTTAGCTCTTGAGAAAAATGTTGAGTTTAGATTTTCATTAACATTAAAAACAGGAAAACTTTGGACTGTAGATGAAATTTATATGGCTATTATCAGAAACTTTGTCTTTTAAGGCCAAAATAATATGTTCTCAAGTCAAGGTATGCCAAAATCTCAATTTCATTAAAGCTCCCTAACTCACTAAACTAAATATTGAGCTAGCAACCACATTAAGAAATTCTCATTGCTCTTACACCTAGAAAAAATTAACAATTTTACATGTAATTAATTTGATAAAGGGTTCCACAATGTCTTTCTGAATGAGGATAATTTTGGGAAAAATAATAATTTCAATAAAACTATGTAATTTTTAAAAATTAATAGGCCACAAAAGTATTTAAGCTTATTTAAACTCTTTTATTATTATTTTTTAAATTATCTTTATCTATAAGAATTTACTTCCATAGACTATATACTGTTTATTCTTAAACACACTATTGCGATTTAAAAGACGCAAGGACACTTTTTTTTTCCCAGAAAAAACCGCTGCGAAATTACACATCTTTTTAAATTGCATTACTTATAAAAATATTCTTTTGTGTAATACCAGGAAGGAAAAAAACATGACAAAAGAATTCCTTAAAATATAGAAGGAAGTAACTAAGACAATGGTTTTAAACTGTTTGTTAAACGTATATGGGAAATTTATACTCTCTACTTGTGCGCAAAAAAAAAGGTTTTGTCCCACTATTTGTGTAGATGACCAACATTTAACTAAATCATATGTTTTAATAGTCGGTCTTTTAAATTCTAAAATATGAGAAGTAGAAATAATATACATTATGTAACATTAATGTAAATAAAAATTTGTTGATTTTATTTTTAAATTTATCAAATAATTTTTTTTCAGGCAGGAATATTGCTGAATGGCCAACATATTTGTGGAGCCGTAATCATAAGCTCAGCTTTTGTTCTAAGTGCTGCTCATTGTAGTCTTCAGTAAGTATGGATTTTTTCAATTATTAAAATGAGCTCAGAATATTATCTTTAAGAAAAAAACGTGTATGATACATCAAATTAATACATATATTCAATTTTTCTTAAATTTATATTTACGATAAAAATATAACAGCACCAAGGGCTAGCACGTCATCATATATTATCTATAGCGGTACAAACCACCTTCAGATATTTAAATAGAAATATAATATATTTAAGTAAATTTTTGTGTCGGTTAACTTCAAACGAATTTCACAACACCAAAAGTATATTTGAAGCTACAAAAATGTTTCAAGAGGATAGAGTACTCATAAAATAATATACCTATCATGCCTTGGTCTCCTTCTTAGCTTCATCCTCATTACAATGAAGCCCTGCTAACCAATGGCCAGAATTGGTCATATTAGATAAGTTTTCAAGCAAATATGATGGTTACGAGACCAATCAGAATCTCCACATAAATTATTTTTGAGGCTGCAAGTTGGTATCCAAATTATTCTAGGTCAATTATAACATCTGATATGCGGTCACCTAAGCTTGCTTAAAATATATATTTAACTTAATTTTTTATTTATCAGCTAAACTATTACAACACCTTAAAGCTTATTTAAATATGTATAAAAAGGTCTAAATAAGTTAATTGAATTTCTTCCAAAAGCATTGGCATTAATAAAATCATCGTTTAGTGTTAATATATATCTCACTAAAAATCTACTTTTAAGAGTTTAAATTACTAAAGAGAGTAATTTATTGTAGGATATATTACACACATTGTTCACATTTGTTCATTTTCACTGACATTAATTTGTAGATAAGCTATAGAAGATTGTGCTTCTGCAATATATTAATGGTAGTAAAAATATTCTTGATTAATTTATTAATTCATAATTAAATATTTAAACAATTTGGTCTACTTTGGTTGTTGAAAGTATCTTTGAAATTTGAAAGCACCTACTTCAGAACAAAAATATATATACGTGTTCACTTTATGGTGAAATTAATGTACAAAACTTACGTACGCCCCGCAACGAAAATTTCTACTGAAAATTTATTTTCTTTCTTTAGTAATTGACGTGGTTATGGCCCCTCAAACTAAGCCAGGAAAATGAAGCCTTTTGCTGGTGAAGTCAGAGAAGTGATTTTAATAAGTTATATTCTGTTTGGAGTATAGGTCTAAACATAATAATATGTTTCAATAAATGTTTTGACTTTCTTTTCTGTTTTACAGAAACTTCTGTATACTAAGTATTTTATATAAATTTAGGTTCTTATTGGTATGACTAGGATTTGCGACATTTTAATGAGCCAAAATTAAAATTTCAAACAATTTGCGATATGTAAAAAATTCAAAGCTTGTGTAAAGGAACTGGATTTATTTATAATTCATTTTATGCAGTTTTTTAAATAACAATATTACTTAAATTGTGCAAAAATTACCTGCTTTTACAAAAGTGACAGGGATGATGTTTAATTGTTGAAACAAATACTATAACATATATATTTTTATTTTTTTTTCAGCTGTAATGCATTATATGTATACATCCGAGTTGGCTCATCAAACGCCAACAGCGGAGGCTACGAGCATGGGGCAACTCAGATCATCAACCACGCTAGCTACTATTCAAAGCCTGTACCGAACCACGACATATCACTAATCAGGGTAAAGCAACGTGATATTCTATGAATGTTCATTTGCAAATATAAGTCTCCGGTTTAGTAAATAATAAACATATAACAACCAAAATATAATTATTTCAAGAAAATAAAAGTTAAAAGAAAAGAATTGAATATTTTATAATTTTTTTTTTACTTTTCTATTTATGTATACGGAAAATTAAATATTATTTTGCTAACCTTTCCATGGAATTGAAAAATTTAGGCAATAATAATACTTTTTTCTTTAACAAAAAATATTTTAAAACTCCTTAAATTTTTATTAGATGTTCATTGTATGTTTAAATATTTATATTATTCGTAGAATGACATTTTACACAACTCTAAAAATTAACTTACACGATATTTCATCTATAGTCAAGAGTCCAAGAAATACTGTAGTATAATGCACTTGACATTATAATGAAGAATTAGGTTATTTTCTAGTTAAATTTTATTAATTTCATATTTTGTTCTTACAGAATCTGAAACTATTTCCTATGGCTTTACATTCCAAGTTACAACATTGCATTTATAAGGCCCGTTCATTAATGACACGGAAGCGGAGACATATCATATCACGTAAACGGAGACGGAACTCACGAAACAATGGATTCCTCAACAGCACGCACACAATGCTGAGCTCTTCCGTTTACGTTGCTCCATGGGACCAATGGAAGCCGAGTATTTAATCTGCGGTGGTAGTCATGTTTCCATTATACATGCAAATTCTGCCCGTTTTGTGATCTCGGAACATGAAATATTATTTAAATTAAATTAAAATTTCGTAACTTTTAAATTAATAATTTTTGAAGTGAAAACTTCCTTACCCGCGTTGAGCGATTTTTGGTAGGGGCAAAACTTATGGGTTTGCGTGACCGACATGCTAGTGACGTGTTGCGCCAGTCTGGCGACGTGCACCGGCCTGTGTACATGTATACGCATATATACACTAATAAATTGTATATACCTACTCGACTGTATCATGTGCGTGACGGGCTCTTTTTTTGATGGGTAAAATCTTGTGAGATCGCATCACCGACATGCTGTAATAGCAGTAAGTGAAGTTAATTTGACCACGTGAATACATGACCTAGGTCTGACATCACTGGTAAGTCACAGCTAGGTAATGAATTTTTACGTAATTTTTACATACAACTGTAGTGACTAAAAAAATGATGTAAGGATAAATGATATCATGCTGAAATCGTACTGATATAATACCAAAATCATTTTCTTACATACATTTGACGTAGAAATGATGTCATATTTCACATTTAAAAACAAAGTTTTTAAGTTTTCACTTCTGTCGACAGTCCCCATGACGTGAAGCCTTCTTTTCACAGACGAGAGAGCCAAACGCCCGATCGTGCTTCTTTGGTTGTTTTTCTGTTAATTGTAAATAAACATGGCGGTGTTGATAAAAGGATACTAATGGTCAATTAGGTTAGGGTAGCTACATTATAAATGCCTTAAAACATTGTGGACGATTAATTTGGTTGGGATAGCTACATTAAACATACGGAAAAAAAAGCATAAACTTCATGGAACTTCGGGTTTTGGCTCTCTCGTCTGTGAAAAGAAGGCTTCCCCTCCATGACTGGATATATATATATATATATATATTTTTTTTTGGCAATTTGTTACGTGCATTGTGAATGCAGCATGAAATGTTCTGAGATATCGGTCTCCGTTCCCGCGCCGCCGTTGAACGGGAAGCAAAGAGGACGTATGTATGTTCCTCGTCCGGCAGGTGGGGATACCGTTCGAGTACCTCCCCACGGTGAGGGCAATCTCCTTGGCCAGCGAGGTGCCGGCGGCCGGAAGCAGCGTGGTGACGTCAGGCTGGGGAGCCACCTCGGAGGGGGGAGCCGTGTCCGACCAGCTGCTGCAGGTGCAGGTGGAAGTGGTCGACCAGGCGCAGTGCAACCACAGCTACTCGCACGAGATCAAGGACACCATGGTGTGCGCCGGGGTGTCGGGCGGCGGCAAGGGCACATGCCTCACCGACTCGGGCGGCCCACTCGTGCAGGCCGGCAAACTGGTCGGCATCGTCTCCTTCGGGTTCGGCTGCGCGCGCAAGGGCTACCCGGGCGTGTACGCCAGCGTGCCGTACTTCCGGCACTGGATCAAGATTCACGCCGGGGTCTGATCGCCCCGTCGCGCTCAGTTTGAGGGCCATAACCACGTCAATTATTACTAGAGACCTGAAAAATTCGCGAGTTCATTTCGCAATGGACTGACACAAAAAAAAAAAAGTATACCTTCGTACAGCTTCTGCGATTGGGCCCACATTTCATCAGGGGAACTTCGGGCCAATGGAAAAACCTAAACCAAGAAAGTTCCGAATCATGGAAAAAAATTGGTTAAGACGTCTCACGAATCAGCAGCCAATGAACAGGTGTCATTACCTCGAGTTTGTTAAGTACTGTGGAGTCTATAATAGAGGTCAATGAACCCGCGAATTTTTCTGGTCCCTATGGCAATTACTATGGGAAAAAGAAACTAAATTTTCAGTAGAAATTTTCGTTGCTATCTTTGGACTGACTTGTCTATACAGAGGTGGTGAATGTAAGTTTTGTACATTAATTTCACCATAAAGCGAACACTTAAATATATTTTTTTTTGTTCTGAAGTAGGTGCTTTCAAATTTCAAAGACACTTAAACGACTAAAATAGACCAAATGTTTTAAATATTTAATACTTCGCGAGTTATTCCGGAGGAGTTCTGTATTCACTGTAAATTACTTATATCAAATAATAATAAGAAACTTTACTAAGGAACTCTGTTATATTCTTTCTCTCTTTGAGTTTCAAGGTAAGTTCCTTATAATTTTTAATTAAATTTATATATATGTTATCAAATTTCGATGAATTATTATAACTGGAGTTTGAAAATTTAAATTTATTCTCTGTTTTAAAACACACTAGTATTAAACTATATAGGTATATATAAAAGTGGGGTATTATTTTTTTTTTTTTAGAAAATTTGATATTCTTAGTGAAAACTTCAAATACGAGCTTGATTCCATACAAAAGAAGAATAATTCAGCGATATGTATGATTTCAAGTTAAAAATATATTATGAATTTATATTTTCAAATATTAAAGAAATTATAATTTCGCCATGCCATAAGTTAAAAAAAATCAAGATTTTTCTGCATATTTTTTTATAACTTAATAGTATTATAAATAGTAGCTAATGTTTGTAAGCCTAGAACTTCTATGAAAGGTTATTTTTGTGCAATAAAAAAGATTTGATACTTAATAGCTTGACCTTGAAATATTTCTTGCTCATTTTACCTTAAATTAATAGTAGCTTTGTTAAACGAATTGAAAAAATAGTCAGTCATCTATGTCTAAAGGATTTATTGATATTAACTTCATAAACGTTCAATTAAAGGTCTGATTATTTAGTATAAGTGGTTGACCTTTAAAAATTCTTCGTGAAAACTGTTCAGAAGCATTAAAATTTGGAAAATTTGTGTTTAATTTCTGCATGACTAATCTGTAAAAAAAAATTATGTTTAGTGAAAGAGTCATTGCATGAAAACTGTTACTCACTGTGGTTTAATTCACAGCGAAATATTCTGCAATTTGGTGAGTTATGGAATAGAAATTACAACAAAATATCACCAAATGAACACCAATTTTAAGCATGGTATTATTTTGCCAGAATTGTACTATTCTGCAACATTCAACCCCTAAGAGAATGAAAATTATTTAAATGTCGTTTTAAGATTGATAACTATATCTCCGAATTCAACGAAGCATAATAAAATTAAGTGTGTACCAATAATAAACTTACGAATATCATCCACATTTTAAATTTTTTTTTATGAAATTCAACCCCAAAGGGGTAAAATGTAGTAAACATGGTTTTACGATTAAAAATTATAACTGCGAAACTATTAAGGCGTAAGAATATGAATACTGGGTACTAATAATAAAAATACAAAATACTACCTACCAGAATTTAATCGTTTTGCGTAATTCAACAAGTAAGTATCGAAAATGGAGTAATGACGTTTTCAAGATGAAAAAATATATCACAGAATTAAATCAAACATAATAAAATATATTGGTTGCAATAATAATAATTTGAAAACCATGAACCACCAATTTACTATTTTATTAAATGTAACCACTATGGGTGAAAAACGGCAAAAATTATGTTAAATTAATTTAGGTTGCCGTATTTAATAAACTATTATAAAATCTATTGGTTAGGTACCAATAATAAACATAAGAAAAGTACCAACTATGATTTTACCATTTTGTGAAATTCAACCACTTAGGGGCGAAAAATGGGTACATAACGTTTTAAGATTAATAATTAAAACCCCAAATTTAATTATGGATATTAAAAGATATTAGTTACCAATAATAATAAACATACATTAATAACATCCAAAATTTTATCATTTTGCGAAATTCAACCACTAAGGGGTGAAAAGGGGGGAATATTGCTTTATAATGGATGATTAAACCTCCAAATTACCAATAATAAATATTCAAGTACCATCAACCACAATTTTACCATGTTGCAAAATTCGATCGCTAAGGGGTGTAAGAGGGGTAGGTATGATTTTGAACGAAAATTTACAACTTCAGATTCAATCGGAACTAGAAGTACTTTTTCTTCTTCTTTTAGTTATTTCATTTCGTCTTTTAAGGGTGTGAAAATAGTGTAAGTTTTTGTTCGTCATAATAAATAGACATAAGTTCATAGCAAATAAAGCTGGATGTAAGAATGTAGCATTAATATTTCAAGTAATTAATTACGTAGCGTGTTCATATTATTTTTTATATTCAATTCCAAGGACAGTGAAACGGGGGTATGTTGGTTTATACAGAACTAAATTAAAAATCTAAGTAAATTAAAGTGGAGGTAAGAAACCGAGCAACAATAACGTAGAAATTATGAATTTTTATCATGTTTTAACCTTTATCACTTTTCTATATTCGAACGCAAAAGTGGTGAAAATATTGGCACATACATCTGAAGCTAATCAAGTGGGATGACAGTTATATGGTATAAATTATTAACATTCAAAATCTACAAAATCATTTTTACATCTTGGTGAAGTTCTACTGTTTAAAAGATGAACTATTGTAAATATCGTTTTAACATTAAATATAACTTATTTTGTTCAAATGAAACTTAATTTAACATATTAGAAATTAGAAATAAACATGTCAGTTACCATCTCTTATTCATGTTCTCCAAAATATCACCTCTTAATTTGTTACAGTGTATTAAAAAATAAAATTAACAGTTATGGAATCCTGTAAATCAGAAGTGGCGGAATATATTTAATTTCAATATTAATGTAAGTTTATTATAAATATTTTGGAGTTCACATCTGCTATCAGAATGAGTTAAGTTTTATTTTGTTAACGGATATGGTCATATTTACTTAGTTCTGAAATTTTATATAGGCATTCGTGTGGAGAAAGAGGAGAGGGGTAAAAATATTGATATTTTGTTTACGTAATACTAATCATAATTAGGAATCAACTAATACGTTAGATAAGAAATTTTATATCTGTAATCTACTTTTCAAATAAAGTCGCAATTGTTAAAATATCTTTAAATAATGGAGGTATTTACAAAAAAAGTGAAATTATTTTATTCCTCTAAGTTCAGATTAACCATAATAAATTAAAGTGTTAGTGTGAAAGATAGGCATTATATTTATTAAAGTAGCTAAGTAGGACTCAAGTTTAACCGCTTTTTAATGTCTATCTCATGAAATGAAAATGAGTTAAGTGTTATTTCATACAACTTAAAAATATATCCTCAAACACAAACAGGAATTGTATTATCGGGTACTCATATAAAAGACTACGTGTAACATCATAAACAACATTCTTAAATGGTTTAGTTAGAAATAAAATCATTTCTGCACCTGATTTTTGTGTATATTTCTTTAGTAAAAACTTTTCAAATTAATCATATACTTGTCTTCAATGGTAGGATATTAATCTGTGCTAACGAACCCGTCAGTTATTAATCATTAATTTTGCTACAGCAACAAAAGTAGCTGTGTTTGCAGAATTACGTTTAATAAAACATAAGCCAGACGCTCATAGTTCACATTCTCCAATATTTACAACAAAAGTGTTGTTTACACTGTAAAATGTTTTTCACCTTTTTACAAGGAAAATCCTTGGAAACCCTGTTGCCAAAGGCATCACTCATGAAACTCAAAGGCAGAGCTTTGTAAAATTACATTTTTCACGAAGCCCTGCCATGCAATTTTACTAGTGATATCGTTGGCAACAGGGTTTCCAAATACTATCCTTAAAAAGTAAAAAAAAAATATGGGTGAGGTATTTAATCTCGAGGTAATGAGCAAACATTTGGCTAGTGAGGGAGGCTTCCTTGGAATGAGAGAGGACTGTTTGGATAGGACTAACAAGAGAGTGAGTTACTGTCTAGTCACATTCCAGTGTAATTTAGTTAGTATATGTTTTTGGATAGGCATTGGACAAAGATTTAATGTGACGTATAGCAAGGCAGTAAAACCAAAGTCTTGTGTAAATATTACCGGTTAAATAGAAATACATTATAATTATTGGGCTAACCTTGGAAACCTACATTCCCCACTCGTATCAGCTTAAGCCTTGAACGATAACTTTTTAAGTGCATTTTTATATTTATCTCTTAAAGATAAATATAATGAAAATCTTATCAGAAGGAGTTACTCTTGATTGTTTTATCAAAGGTTATTACCCATCGGCAATGTTTATTGCACAATCAAATAAAAATTCTTCAATATTTTTTAAGTCCCGATTTTCATCTTACCCTTCTCCGAATTTTTTCAGCCTTTTCTGTGCTCTTTTTTCTTAGTAAGAATATGCAGTAAGTTGAAATATATAAACCTCTATATTATTATGAGTTTCACACAAAATTAACATAGGAATATAAATAATTGTTATAAGGTTATTTTTACTTCTTATATTTTCAAGTTATTCATTTTATAATGAGCTTTTTTCACGCTAAAGCTATTATTTTCTGACATAATTAAATCTAATATTTTTTATTCTTTAGGAAAAGGAATTTGGGTTTTTGATTTTCGTGCGTTATTATTTTTAAGTTGTATAATTAGCTAAAAGTAAAACTGTATTGTTTTAAGAACTTCGATATAAAATGACACTGATTTAGGAAGATCTCACATTGCACAAATACAATCAATTATTATAAATCCATTTAAATTTTAAATGACAACAAAATTAAATTTATTTTATAAGAACTAATGTAGTTTACATAGGCCTAAAATCTAATAAGAAGCGTATAATTAAAAAAATATATATATTATTTGGGTTTCACATATACAAAGGAGAAGTTCACAAGCTGAAGGAAGTTATCTTGTATTTTTATTTATTTTACTATTTTTTCATTTTTTTTTATATTTTTGTGGTTCACTAATATTGATTTATAAAAACGTGCGTTATTTTTCTCTATGTGCTCCTGATTATTCCTCACAATATTTTGATGGTTTTCTCCATGTGGTCCTGATTATTCATAACGAAACTTCTGTTGGTTTTCTCCATGTTCTCATAATTATTGGTAATGACCCTTCTACTGATATTCTCCAAGTGTTTCTGGTTATTCCTTTCGATACTTCGGTGGGTTTTCTCCATGTGCTCCTGATTTTTTCTTGGAAAGACTTTTGGTGGTCTCTCAGTGTACTTCAGGTTATCCCTGTTATTTATTTCTGATAAACAAATCGCTAGATTATTTTTTGTAATGAAACAGGCAATTTTATTCAGAGTTTTGCTTACTTAATGAATTCCTGTTACCAAATCAGCACTTTTAAAATATTTAACTTTTTTATTTTTTATAATTAAAACAATAGAGATTCATTACCAGACGATTACTGTATTTTAAAACAACTAAGAAACTCTATCATTCAAGATTTCCTTCTCCTTGATTTCTAGCAACGCTTTCCTTTACTTGCGATCATGAAAGAGAATCCCGCATCCGAAATAAACATATATATATATATATATATATATATATATATATATATATATATATATATACATAAATATAATATTTACCATCACGCAACACTTGGCCATCTGTTGTTGAAAAGCAATACTACTTGCGACAAGTTTCTTGTATGATCTAAATTAACTCTCGTTGATGAAATATAAGAAATTCTATTCAAGGAATTGTTACAATTAAAAACTCTCAGTTTGCATCGGGCATTAGTTGCAATAGCTAACATTAACCCTTGTTCATTGGCTTAAGCTGTATCGAAAGGACATCGTTGTAGATACTGCAGCAAGGAATTTTTCCTGAGAAGGAACGCTAAACGTCACGAGAAGAATGATTGTGTTAAAAAAAAACACCACGCAAAATGTTAAGCTGTGACCGGTGAAGCAGGTTGTTAACACAAATTGATAGCTTAAAAAGGCTCGGCAGAACTTTTAAAGTCGAGCCCACTTACGAGATAAAGGACATCGATAAAACCACTACACTAATGAAGAGTGTGTTGCATGATGTAAATAATGTTCCTTGTCTTGAACGTGATTATGTTCATAGCTCTCCTGATCTCGACAAGGAACATAACTTCGAGGATGCTGGTGGTTCAGGAAGACTGAAACCAATGGAAATATCATCACCGTGAAAATTGAGAATACATTCAAGCCCATCTCAAGTAGATCCTCCATACTTTCGAAAAATGATGGATACTTAAAAAGGAAGCTTTTAGACGATGAAGAAGCTTCGACATCAACGATTTCGAATTATTACAGTAATCCAGGTGAAGACGCTGACATCTATAATGATGGCGACAGTGGCTTTGAAACTGGTGACAAGACCAAACACTGTGATGAAACACCTGAAGCTGGCAATATCGAAGACTGTGATGAAGCTATGAGACTATAACGACGGAAACGATGCGTTAAACTAAATTATTCTGATCAAGCTCATGATGGTCACTGGGATGATGACGATGGTGACTTTGAGGCTGGTGTTAAAGCGGAAGACTTCAGAGATTTAAAAAAAATAATAAACCTGCACGGAAGATGGAAGCAGCAGCAAAAGATATAGCTTACAAGTCATGGGAAGATGCTAACATATTGCTTGATCGTCTGAGATTGTTGGTGGCATCGGTTCGCGGAGGAAACTACTCGCACATCGATGAAGTAGCCTCTACTATTCAAGAACTGAGGGAGGCTGGCTTCATACAATAATCACTTGTTTAACATGCACGTGTTTAATATTGAAAAATAAATCATTTATTTAGATTTAAAATTTTATTGTTTTATTTCTTGCAATCGGATTTCTAACTAAGATTGAGTTTTAGCGACTGCGTGTTCAATGTTTTGCATTGCGTGTTCGGTATGTACTTTGCGTGCCCGGTGTGTGTATTGCGTGTCCGTTGCATGTTCATTGCGTGTGCAGTGTGTACTGTGTGTCCATTGCATGTCAAGTTTGTACCCAGCTCTGAATAATTACTGTTTCAAAACCTCTTCGTCTTTATAAAACATTTTTTTCAGGGATTCTTGGTGTAAACGTAAAACATGTACCTACTGTTGTATGGTATTGATGCTTGTAATTGATTTTAACGTAACGTTTGGTCGGACAGTTCGAAGACTTGGTCTTGACTGTTTGAAATACGTTTTATTACTTATCGACAAAGAAGGCCCTGTGTTTCTGAGACATTTGGACTATAAGCCTGAAATTGTACATGATCTGGCCTTGTGGTTCGGAAACACTTGTACTATACGCCTAACATTGTAATTGACTTGGTTGGAAGGTATTCCAAGTATCGAAAAATTATACCTTCATGCTAGGCACAGCGACAACGTATTTATTTTGTTGGCCAAGTATCTTGCATAGAGTCGTTTTTCGCAGAGAAATATGTTTAATAAACTCCACATGAGGAAATGGGAAAAATAATTTTAAATTTATTTATTTGCTTTAGTAACTCTTATCACTGGTCCAAAATCAAACCAAGGGCGGAAATCTAACGTGTCAATCTTACATTTATAGACGATTTTTTTGATGATTATTATATTTCTTTTCCGAATTGCTAGGTTTATTATTACGATTTTCCAAGTCAGTGGACAATATCTCATCATCGGCTTGCTTGAGGCTGGTAGAATATGAACCTCAATCGCTTTTAGGATTTTTCGCCATCTTTTATTGAATAATTTCCCCCCCAAAAAAAACACCTTTTTTCGTATCGATTAAAGATTGAACCAGGCATTGTAATCGATGGAATCAATCAATTGAATTATTATTTTTTTTAAGAATTTGCAGGGGCGGATCCATGGCTGGGCGACCCGGGCAATCGCCCAGGGCCCCGCGTAAAGTGGGGTCTCGCGTCTGCCCTCACCCTAGAAGCTGTCATGTAAGGTGTACACCTCTAATGTTTATTAAAACCTCTTTTATATGTATTACCCGCAACATGCAGGGGACGAGTGTCAGATAATCGGCGATGCTGATAAGTGTTTGCTCCAGGTTACAGTTATCACAGATACGGCGACAAGGCTTTGCTCTGAGTGTCGTTTTCCTCCGATATATCTCTGGGGAAGAGCGGTGAAAAGTACACACAGTTGTGCTTTTTTTGTTTTATGTTTATATTACTGCTGCCAGTTATCAAAGGAATTGAAAGTATAGGTCGCTATATAAATTAACCCTCATTTACATGTGGCATATATTTGAGTATTTGCACAAAAAAAATTAAAATTTATGTTAGTATTTTTATTTTTCTTCTTTGTATAATTTTATTTTATGTGAAAAAATATCGTATGTATGTAAATGAAAAAAAAGGAAATATTATTTTTTGTTTT
Organism: Bacillus rossius redtenbacheri; assembly: GCF_032445375.1. NCBI lineage: Eukaryota > Metazoa > Arthropoda > Insecta > Phasmatodea > Bacillidae > Bacillus > Bacillus rossius. The sequence goes on along the minus strand of NC_086330.1, from coordinate 21,599,405 downwards.
TGCTTTTGATTTTTTATATATATTTTTTTATAATTTCACTTTTAAAAATAGTCACAGCTTTTATAAACTTATAAAATGACCAGATGTCACCAGAATTAAATTGTATGCATTAATAAAACTAACCCAATTACAATTTACTACGAAAGAAAATTTCTTTACCATCGTCGAAATTTAGGTTCCATGTAGGCTCAAAAGTTTAATTTTCTAATTTGCCGGTAGAGTGATCACAAATCCCCCTTTCCCTAGAGGTATTCCATACTCCAGTATGATAAGATACCCCCCCCCCTCCCTTCTTCCGAGATACAAGGGCCCCGCTGAAATAATTTGTCCAGGGCCCCGCAGAGTCTAGGTCCGCCACTGAATTTTGGTAATCTTACCGAATTTATAGCTCAATAAATGCAGATTTCCAAGATGGCGGCCAAGACGGCCGACTTGATGGCAACCACCCTGGCTATAAATACCACTGCAATATAGAGGATAAAAATTAAACTAACATTGTGGCAGCACACTCTGGCAGACGACGTACATACTATGTGACACGAGCGCTTCTGGTAGCATGTATTAAAAAAATATATGATGGCTCGGTCTCGAACAGGTAAGGATATATTTTATTCCTTCAAATTAAAAAAAAATGCCTAAAAATGTGCTTGTAATTTTTATATACCTTATTTAAATCTCAGTCTGTTAAATGTCTCGATGGCCGTGCGGTTAAAGGCGTATGTTTTCCAACCAAGAGGTTCAAATCACAGAGCTTCCAATGTATTCAGTATAAAAAATTAAATATGTCAATAACGATCATAATAACATTGAAATGTAATGGATACAGAGCGATGCTGGTGCTCTCTAGAAACACACACCAAAAACAAAGATAAGGGAATCCAAGATGGCGGTCCGGCTCCAGAAGAACAGAAAAAAAAATATTATGGCCGCCAGCAGACGAAAACAAGATGCCGACCTTCATCATTCTGAAACAAGATGGCGACCTCCAGAAAATGAAAACTTAATAGCGGAATCCAGGATGGCGTCCAGGGTCAAGGTTTATTGTCAAGGTAAATGTCAAGGTCAAAATCATTCAAAATGACCACCGTGACATCACAAACCAAGATGGTGGACACCGATACCGACACCATGCACCAGAAGCAGAGCCAGTACCTACAAAAAAAATAATACTATGTTAATGTTGAATCAGCTCAATAAGGTTAAGGTTTTTTTGTAGGAAGTATTTAAAGACTGATTTCAGTTGTTTGAAAAAAACCAAATATATAAAACTTTTACTTTGTGTTTTAATATGTGTTTTAAATTGTTTTTGTTTAATATTTGAGTAGGTAATTTCATAGAAGTTTATCTTCTAACTTGTTTGGAAACTTTAGAGTATTAACAGTTTAATAAATTTATTCAATTGGGTAGTATTTTTATATTATCCCTTGTCGAAATTCAGGTCCAAAGCCGTTGTTTTATCGGAGCAGTTTCTATTTGTTGCAAATATTCGGCATATAAAACAGTTATGAAACAATAACCGTATAAATACGTTGCTGGGTTTCTGACAACTGGTTATCGAAGAAAGATAACCTAATTCTCAACTGTGCGGTAGCGCACATCGACCGGTACAGATAACAAATAAAAAAACTGTCTCTTCAACTTTTGTGCTGCCGCTAGATATCGCGATATGTGCTTTTCGTAACTGAAAAACGAGTTCTTGCTGTGCATTTCGTAACTAAAGAACTAGTTCTTGCTATCGATTGTATCGCTTCTCAAACAGCAACAACTATTTTCTAATGATACGATTAATACCGTGCTTTCCCTTCACACAGTTCTCGGTAGTAAAATAATCGTTTAGCAGTTGACATTTTTTAAGATCTTCAAGTAAATAAGCAGTTTTAAGGTTCTTGAAGTAATAGAACAACTTCAAAGTAACGTTTTATAACAGTGTTCTCTGCTCGCGATTGACAGTAATAATTCCCTGCTCGTGATCAACTGAAACAATTCTGGGCTTGTGATCGAAATTTGGACCAATTCCCAGGAAGTGGCAGTTATTCATTATTTCGTAATTGTTTGATTTTGACAGATTAACAGTTTAAGGTTGTTTCATGTGTGCTTCAATAGGCTTATAGCGTATGCACTTTAAATTTAAGCGGAATATGAGCTTAATTATATAAAATATCATTTCTTCAGTCAGTTGAAAATTCTTCGTAATAAAACAAATTATATATAACTACATCTGCCACCGCGAAGATATATTATTTTCTTTTGAATAAAAATAGGAGAACATTTCTATGTCAGTATTATAATCACGCCATAATTTCGACGGCTGTAAAAATATTTAGTCCCTCTTTGCGATTGAACAATGAATGATTGAAAACAGACCTTCGTGTCCATAAATAATAACGTTATCCATCTAAATAACCCTTTGTTCAATCGGTACCGTTACTGCCATAACATGTATTGGAAAATAACGATTTATCTCATCCCTAGCTGCTATCTGCGTCTAATGGTGGCAAGCAACGTTTACGATTCAGGCAGAAAATTCTAGCGGCGGGCACAGAAAGAATGTCTGTAATTAGCGTTCAGGAATTTTGGTATTTAAAAAGCGAATATTTTATTTATCATGGCCGGCATTATTTTAAATAATTATACGTTAAATTTCGTGTCCGAGTTTCGTATTATAAGTTTACTTGGAATAAGGAAAACGTAACACAAGAATTTGCTCTTTACAGAGTTTAGATGTATACACATCACTGGCGAGTTCTAATAGACTCGTTCACACTTATTTTTTGTTGGAAAGGATAGGACAAGGAGAACTTTCGGTTCCTTTTACAAAATTTTCTAATAGTTTGTTAGGTACGTGATATTTTTATTTAACATTTTTTTAGAGCTTAAATTGATGATATTCGGCATATAAAAATGGTGAATAATGTTCTGTAATATTTTTTTATTTGAAATGAAAGTTGTTAACATAAATAATTACCCGTAAATTTTACCAAACAAATATATATATTTTTAATTCCTATGTATTTGACTTTAGCCTTAACAAATAATGTCTGAATGATACATATTCCATAAATTTTAAAAGTTTAAGTAACACAAATATATCTTAAAACCGTTATAAAAAAAATTTCTGTGCTAAAATGTTGTGTCCACATACGTTTTATTTTATTTTGGTAAACAATGTGCTTAAATGAGCGTAATAAAGGTTTTTATAATTTATTTCTGAAAATTTGCAAATATTGTTTTTCAACAACTGTAGTATTTTTATATCCTCTTCATCCACTCGGCATAGCTATGTGACATTTAGAAAAATATAATTGCTAGGAATAAAATACTGAAAAACAAACATTAGTAAAATATTAGAAGTTTAAATTTTTATTTTACGTAAAAACTGAAACATTGTCCCTTAAAACACATTTGAACAAATTAAAATACTATAATTTTCATATAGTAGATATTTTTAGCGTAAAAAATACGTAAGAGTACATACAAGTTAGTCACAAGGTGCAATGAGAAATATTAATTTTATTTTATATATATATTCGATGATGTGAGTAGAAAGGCATAATATAAATTTCTTAAATTTAACACGCAATAAAGTTTGAATATGTCAACCTTACTTGACTTTTCAAGATAAAACCAGTTAGTTAACGTATTTGCTGTCGCAACAAAAACTTCTGCCTTATATAAGATATGACTCCACTTATATTTTTGTCTCTCAAAGAAAGTGTCTTTGTTCTCTATCTTTTAAGGAGCTTCAAGTATCATGAGATAATAAAAAAAATTGTTTGAAGAGCTTAAAACCCTCTTATACAATGCTAGCATAAAAAAGTATTGTATATAGTATTTCGGGTGGGAAAAACAAGTCCAGAAAGGATATCCTAATAGCTTAATATTTTATTTATTAACTTAAATTTTCACAATTCCTTAAGTAATAGTAATTTTACTTTCTGTTCAAAAATTAATCTCACTTTCATCAAGTCCACAATTTACTCTCCCAACAGGGCTCTGCTCAACAATGGCTCTATCTACAGTTCGTCTCTTAACTTACACTACTCTCTCGTCCGCCGCACATACAACACTGTCACGGATTATTCGGTTCCCGATTAACCAATCCTCGCACACGAGTTCCTCGCTTATTGTCCACTATCACTCACAATGGGATCACTCACGCTCTTCACTTCACTGTTGTCATAGCTCAGATTATTCACCAGCCTCGCACCTTCTCCGGTGTCACCACCTGCCTCCGTCACTTACACAATGCTTGCCACAGGCCAGCACCTGTCACTCACACAATGCTCGTCACAGGCCTGCCTTCGTCACTCAAACAATGCTCGCTACAGGCCTGCCTTCATCACTCACACAATGCACGCAACAGTCCTGCCTCCGTTTTAAATAACTGCCAAGTTCTGAGCTGGAAAGTTTTCTTAGCTTTCCGAAGTGTCGCGTCATTATAATCCCCGACTAATCTACCTACATCGTGCCCCAACCGCAGGCTGGCTGGCTAGCTTCGTCGATAGAGTCCTCGTAACAATATGATTTTCTTTACTAGAATAACGGTGTAGAATTCATTATATACGAATGTTTTAGAAAAACTTTAAGATATATGATGTTTAGATTTAGATGAATATTAAACAACTTAAAAATATATTATATCAACTACAAACATTTTTCAATTTTTTTCTAGCGTATTGAAATTCACGTGTACTTATTTAACGGAAATTTTTTCTAAGTTATAGTCTCTTAGGCGCATTAGGAGGAAGTTTTAGTAAACAACGGAAATGCAGTGAAGTGCGTGTGCACCATGAATGAAAGATTAATGTGAAGAAGCCTAATGCTCTAAAACACCAAAACACTGGTTTATCATATTCCAGTTTCTTATTTATTCACTGATCAACGTTGCTGTGTGGATGCACGGTAACCATCTTGTAAAAAGAATAAATCATTGTGAACCTGGTGATATGAAAAAGTGTATTGTAAGAATTATATACAAATAAAAGTATAATGCGCATGCACGCGCACCATTCTGCTATACCCTAATGCCCAATTCTTCCAGGCAGCGGACTGCGCGTGGTGGCATGGACCTGTACATGTTTGCTTTCTTCAACATTGGGAGAAACATCGAGGGTATCGTTGTGCCAAATAAATCTTCGTGGTAGTGAAACTGTACTGGAATACATTTTATGAACTTTAATAATCATAGAAACGAATGAATAATCGTAACGTTAAAAATAATTTTGACGTGACAACGTCTAATAAATCTATGAATTCCGGCTGCACGCACGAAAAATAATCCCGTTACGCACACTGTCCCGTTTCGCTGTGTCCCGTTACGCTCATTGTACGCTTGCGCCGCATATATCTCTCTTCCACTGGATTGGAACAACCATCGATTTGACTTTTTCGAGGCACATTAAAATTTAAACACTCCCATTCGTTTCCTACTTTTCCTATCATCATCCTATCCTTAACAGAATAATACAGATTGGAAGAAGTTAAATAGCAAACATGTATAAAAGTTATAGTTAAAATAATCTCTTCGTTAAAGTAATAAACATATTTGAATTAATGAGTGCAAATAAAAGTAAATTTATCAATTAAATCGTAGATTTCATTTCACTCTTTCTTTGTATCCATACAAAATAGTGATAATTCAATAAAAAATATTCAAATTTATTCATAAAAGTATGCAATCATTTCATCAATGTTTTTTTACGACGTTGTCACGTTAAACTATCGTCCGTAAACCGACTTTACAGACAACCAAATATTTTTCACTTCTTTTCTTTAGCTCAGTAGTTGAATACGTGAAAAAATAAATCCAAAAGTTTGAAGCAAATATTTATTACCTTATTTTTAGTTTTATTATTTATTTTAAATACAATATGTTAAAATTAACATCATTTGTGGATATATGTTTAATATAAATTTATAAAAACATTAAATATATGGCTCAGAAAGTACCTTGGCTCGTTTATTTACACTAGAAAGGCATATAACCTTTATAATTTACCCCCATCCCTTCTCAAACCATTTCAAGTGAGATTTTGGTACATCTTGATGAATTTTTGCATACTGCACATTTAAGATAAGACTAAAATTACTGTCTACATCGAAAAAATTATCCCCCCCCCCCCCCCAAATGTACTAGTACTACAATTTTCTGATTAAGAACATTATATTTTTGTATTCGAGTTACTCTAAATCTCGGGCAATACCGGGTACTTCAGCTCATATTTATATAAGCATCTAATTGACTTTCTATCAATTTTGCTGAAAAATATATTTCTGTGTAAAATGATATGTAATGAAATTTTGATAATTGTTTAGACCTATTTAATTAAAAAAAACATGAAATCATTAATGTATAAAACTACTAATTCGCTCTTTTAAGTACAAGCACCTTTTTTAATATATTAAGTGGTTTCGTTTCACGATATTCATCATCACGTAAAATAGATCTTTGAATATTTGTATAAACTTACATTAAACTGATTCTGTGAAATTCTATTGAAAGCTGATTTAATTACCTTTTTATCAATAAATACACCTATAAAATAGACACTGTATCGCGTTATCTGAATTTCTAATCTTAAGGACAGGTAGGATTCATTTAGTTTATATGTGGCCATATTAAAAAGCCTATGAATTAAATCCAACAGTAGAAAACCTTTGTCTAACATAAAAAATGACATGAAATCTTAGTCTCGTCTCGTTAGTCAATATGAAATAATCTGGGTTCCACAACGAAATCAGTAAGTAAGGACAAAAAAATAGTAGTATAAAACAAGTAGCATGCATAAAATGATAGCATTTGCTACAGAACACGAAATGCAATGGTTAAATAGTCAGAAATCTGAAGAAAACGTTCTTTATAAAAATTTATACTTGCAATCGGTGGGTAAAGAAAATATTTTATACAAGAAACTGTTCGCCACGTAATAAACTACACCAGAATCATTATATTCTAAAATAATTGCTTTTTTATTGACATTGTAATACATTTTCACAGAATTTAGAGTTTCATTCCGTTTTAAAATAAATTAAATAAAAGTCTTACGAAGTGGATGTTGTCTTGAGCTTATTTACTTTAGGAAATAATCTCACACATTGATGGTACTTTCTTTTCTACAAAACAAACTAGTATCAAAATAAAAATTTATACTAATTTTCTTAAAGGGTTGCCTAACCGTGGACTGGTTAGTTCTGCGTGACCAGGTTTTCCGTGACTAAGCCACGATCTTGCCTTCATTTTCTAAGAAATGTTTTCTCCGTTTATATCAATATTATTTTTTACTTATCTTTTTTTGGAACAGTAAATATTCAAATGAACACCCATTCAGACATATGTATGTAAAATGTGTACTACCAAGTTTATATTCCCTTGAATTTAATAAGCGAAAAAAAATTGCATTCAAATTATGTTTCGATACATAACGTTCATTGCTAGATCTGAATTGCTTCGTCAAGATATTCAATGATAAGTTGATTTGTGGACGTATTTATCACATTGGTTTAACGAAAGTTTGTTAAAGGGAAAGAATCTGATTTAGAAATTACTAACCAAACCGTGGTTTGGAATTATTATTTTACAAGAAAATGTTAGCATTTATTTAGCTCTAAAGCATTGTGTATAGAAAAAATGTTAAAACACGTTCGACAATGCTTAACAGAAACCAAAAAATCAAGTGATGTTTATCTGTTTCCATTATCTTTTCCTACATCATTACCATTATTTTATTAAAAATATTAATATTTAAGAAGTGGCATTTTTAGTGTAATCCATCAAAATCTGATTATAATTTAATTAGATTTATGGCAATAATTTTAATTCAGTTGTTCTTCAAAGTTATATAATTTTTTTTTTAATTTACTTGCCTGCAAAATATATTGTCTTAAAAAATAGAAGTGCTTTACCAAATTGACTGTTTTAAAATTGTGTTAGAGATATCTTAGGGGAATCTTTTAAGCATGCTATCGTAGTAAGTTATTTATGAAAACGAAACTTAAAAAAAATTAACGTATAATTATTTGGTCATAAAACATTTTAAAAACGTGGGGATATTGTGATTATGTGCGCATTTTATATAGTACATATCACAGCTGGTACCTACTCTTAATGCAATGTATAAATTAGTTTGAATAGGAGGTAATAGTAAAAATGTGATGTACCAGTCGTTATTGGTTAATTTGTCTACTTGTGAAAGTTATCTTTGGAGATAAGTTAATGAATACCTTGTTGAAACGTGTTGCAATTGACCATGCTATCACATATTGTAATTTACAGAATAAAGAATACTTGTTTCACAACCAAAACATATTGTTCGGTTTTTTCTGAACGAATAAATAACGAAGAGCTGGATTTTAATGTCACATTAGTGAGTTATGTTCCGAATTTTAGCAGCGTATTCCCTTCTGATTTCGGCTTACGGTAAGTTAATTCACCCAGATTTAATAAACTATTTTGGACTTCTCAATGTCATAAATAGTGGACATCTCAGTTTAGGTGTTTTCACGCATGTGTGTATTCAATTTGTTAAAAGTTTTAAACACTGATAAAACAAGCTACAATTTTTATTAGTTTTTCCTTAATGTATTATTATTCTCTCAAAGCTCTAAAAATTTCCATATTACATATAGGCCTATTCTATCACAGGAATTACCAGCGATAGAATCAATTATCTTGCATTTAAGTAGAATTAAAACTGAGTATTTATAAACATTTTTGTCAGTAATTTGTTAGTAAAATTGCCATTTTTTCATATCATACACTTTTCAAATAAAAACTAAATAAAAAATTAGACTATTATTTTTTTCTAGGAAACATACACCAATATATTGCAAAAGTTTATTGTTATGCATGTCAAATAACTCAATGAAAACAATAAAATACATTTTTTAAACCTGTCTGAAAAAAACCACTACAAAAGGCAACACCAATTTTTTTTCAGACTTATATGGCAGGTGATTACGTGCTGCAATAAAAACCCTAGAGGGTACTATTTATTTTACCATATTCATGATATAACAAGAAGTAGCTTTTTTAATATTACAAAAATACTAAGCAGCGCGAAACCAAAATTCATTATGTTGAATGGCACTTCATTTTCTAAGAAAAAAGTGAGCGTGTATGCATACTTATGGACTCACTCTAGAAGTTATATAACATTTTATAATGCACTAAACTATTTGGAAATAAAACGTTACAAATAGTTATCAAAATTCTGTTACATATATATATATATATATATATATATATATATATATATATATATATATATATATATATCGTAACCCAAACAATTCTTATAAAATTTACTTTTACGAATTTAATTTGGAGTTGGGTGGAGGTTTGGAGTAGATATCTTTTTTTTTCAGAATCAAATTTTAAAGTAATTTTCTTCTCAATGTAACTATTAAGTGTGCAAAATTTCATCAAAATGTACCAAAATTCTGCTTAAAGTGGTGGGGATGGAGGATTGCGTGGTTTTCCTAAGTCTCATGAAAACGGTAAATTTCCTAGTTTTTTTTTTTTTTTTTTTTGTAATATAACCAAACGATGTATCAAGAGACCTGTACAGACAGGTATACACTCCGCCAGCAAGGTCAGCGCGTACAGTTTCGTGGGAGGTGGGCGGGTCAAGCTGGAGGGTTGGAGACGTGGATTGGTTGTCTTGGCCGTGCGTCACTTCGACTGGGAGGCGCAGTGGGGAGAATAATACCTTCCACCCCTCCGGCAGTCAAGTCCTGGTCTGTCCTCCGCGCCTGTTATCTCTCTGTCCTTGAGTCTCGTAGTGTCGCCGTGTCGCGTTACCTTCGAGGTACAGTCGTACTGGAAAGGCCCCCACACACGTCAGTCCAAATCATCAGTTCGGACTGTTCAGTCGGAACTTACAGTTTGGAATGAACTGAGGCTCTCTGCACACACGATCAGTCCATGCGCTCAGTTCGGACTGAACAGTCCGAACTGACAGTTTGGACTTTAAACTGATGCTTTCCCCACACACGATCAGTCTTGTGGTTAGGTATTATTTTTAATTTTGTTGTGGTAATCTTGACTTTTGATGTTCCACAAACATTCATGTTCATGCTATAACTCTATAAAATTAGCAAGAAAATCTTTCGACCAGGAAGCCATTTCAGAGGAATAAATCTATTTCACAATAAACACAAACTATATCTCTCCCTTTTCTATGACACAAACCTAGAACTAAAGCAAACAAAGATTACATAAACAAAGACGTCTGCTACGAAGCTCAGCTGTTAATTAAATGGACTGACAGTTTGGACTGACGGAATGTCTATACCCCCACACGGCAGTTCTGACTGTGGGCTTTCGAGCACACAGTCCGATTTGATGGAAAGTTATCAGTCCGTCAGTCCATCAGTTCAAACTGTTCAGTCCAACATCCTTGCACACACACGGCAGTTCTGGCTGTTCAGTTCCGACTGTAAAGTCTAAACTGTCAGTTTGGACTGATCGTGTGTGGCGCCCTTAAGTCAGTACTTGGCGTTATGTTGAGTGCGTTACCCACCACCGCTACCATTCACTCCCGCGAAGTTACCAAGTTCAACACCCGGCCTGGTTGTTCACACCAGGTGTAACTGTTGGCTGGAGTGTTTTTGACGTGAAAACGTCTAATAAATCGATGAACGCCGGCTACACGCACGAAAAAGTGTCCCCTTACGCACATTGTCCCGTTACGCTCATTATACGCTTGCGCCTCATCTATCTCTCTTCCACTCGATTGGAACAACCATCGATTTGACTTTTTCGAGGGACATTAAACTTGAAACACTCCCATTCGTTTCCTATTTTTCCTATCATCGACCTATCCTTAAAAGAAGAACACAGATTGGAATAAGTTAAAAAGCAAATATGTATAAAAGTTATAGTTAAAATAATCTCTTCGTTAAAATAATAAACATATTTGAATTAATGAGTGCAAATAAAAGTAAATTTATCAATTAAATTGTAGATTACATTTCACTCCTACTTTGTATTCATACAAAATAGTGATAATTCAATAAAAATGATTTCATTTTATTCATAAAATTATGCAATCATTTCATCAATGTTTTTCTACGACGTTCTCACGTTAAACTATCGTCCGTAAACCGACTTTACAGACAACCAATTTTTTATTTTTTATGTGGAGACATATTAGCTCTCGATATACGGCATTTGGTAGGAGTAATTTAATGGAAATGAACGGAAATGTGTCACGAAGATGGTTGACCCACGTGTAGACACTTTCATAAATATTAGGGGACATATTAAACGTATTGGTTTGGCAAATAATTCTTTACGATAGTGAAATTACCCTGGAAATATTATTTGGTAAACGAAAATAGTCAAAGTAAAAAGTTATCACAAGTTTTAAAATACCTAAGAAGACTGGCATTACACTTGATATGATTACACATGATTCTTGTTGTTTCCCAAGATGTTTAGTAGCATAGCGGAAGAGAGCGTGCTTGGTAATGGGGAATGGTTCAAATCTCGTCACTAGAAAAAAAAATTGTTTAAGTTTTGTTAAAAAATACAAAATAATGTTGAATCAGATCAATAAAATTAAGATTTGATTGTTTTAATTATTAACAGTCATTTAAGCAAAAACTAAAATAAAAACATATTCATATTAATATTATAATAACGCCATGGAAGTGTGAATTCTAACTTGTGGAGAAACTTTACAAAAATTTATATGTTTAGTAAATTTAACAAGATTGTCGAAAATCAGGTCCAAACTTTTGTGCTGCTAAATACTATCTTGCGTTTGATGGAGGCAAGCAACTTGTACGATTCAGGCAGCTATATTTTTGTAATTTGCATCCAGAAATTTTGAAAAGCGAATATTTAATCACACTCGTCATTATTTTAAAGAATTGTACGTTTTGTTTTGTATATGATTATTGAAATAGGTATAAGTGTATTTGCAAAATAAGAATACATCAATATGTTTGTTACCAAGATTAGATGTTACATATCCTTGGCTGGTATTGAAAGACTAGCTCACTTTTTTTAATACCCTACATAGCTACATTATCACTTCTCACTTAAGCAAGTGTTATTGAAAAACTACAAAAAAACCGTGGAATAGCATCTGATCGGTATTGGGAAGACTGCAAATAACCTCTATAACCCTCTGGCTCTGGGGTAGAGCGCCTGCCTTGTGACTTGTAGGACCCGGGTTCGCTGCTCGGCTCCTCCAAGGCGGATTGCCTCAGGCAGTTGGTGGCATTTGTCTGAAGGAATACAATCCCTTGCACCAAGTCAGGCTACCAAAGAGACGGTGGGGGAAATAAAAAATCTTCCAGGATGGCTTCCAAGTGGGGAGCCCGTTTCTTTTCTATGGTTCCCCATGCGGCGGCCATTCCGGTGGTTTCTCCGGGGTCAAGGAGTTTTGCAAAACTATTTGTTGGTTTTGTATAAATGTATAAATGCAGTACTACGTCTAACCCCAGGTTTTTTTACTCCTTGCAATAATGATTTGTATTATGAAATATTGTTTCAGCCAAATGTTTAACATAAAGAATTTTAAGATTTACAAACAATTTGTACGTATTTTATAGTGTGCCTATTAAGAAATTTATGAAACCACTGTCTTTTTCACCTCTTTTGGTCATGGTAGGTCGTACAAAAAATTATTTCAGACGAAATGTGTTGATTCAAGGTTTTACAATAAATTAGAACGAATTCGATAGTACCTATACATGATACGGAAATTGTTTAAAATTCTACCCTTTTTTCAAATCTCTGCATTCCCAGCGTTTCCCCCAGGAGTTGATTTACGACTCAAATCATCCTTACATTTTTCAGGAGTTGAATGAATGGGCCGTGTAGTCTCATCGCGGTTATTACATCTTTGGTGGAAAACACCGCTGCGATGGAGGGTGTATGGTGTCCTCTGGTGTGGTGGTGATACAGTAGAGTCACAAACTGACGAGAAGCCCTGACACTGTCATCGACAATCGTTTGGTTGTTTTCAATCGTGTGGTTGGTTGTAGTCTCTCGCTAGAGGTAGGTTCTGGGGGTCTTCGAACGAGCGAAAATACCGCAGTGGTTGACAGGAATACTAAACTGTGCGGAACGCGGTAATAGAGGTGCTAAAGACCTCGTCTCTACTCATGTGGACACCATGGTTTCTATGCCCACAATTCTCCCTAAACGTGGGGGGGGGGGGAGACCCCAAAATAACCGGAATCGTAATGTTGCGTATCATGTACTTGAAGGACCAGTTTTCGACCTCTCCTGAGTCAGTCTTCCAAGTGGCGTCACCCGAAAACGACAAGTGTGTTTTCTGTTTAAATTCCGTGTGTGTCCCTTAAGGGGCCTCCCTAGTAGCTTCAGAAGTTAGCGGAACACTATGTTTTTTAAATAATGATGGGACTTTATTGATCGACACTACGAATCTGAAAATTTTTCACCCACGAGAAGATACTACACGAATTGTCTGTATACTTTTACATTTATGTTTTTTTCTATCAAAATATGAAATAAAAAATCACCAACTTGTCCAACTTTGGGGCCATTTTATACTGCTTAGGAAAATGACAGAAAAAAAGTACAAGTCTAGAAAAAAATATAATTTTTTTCTGAAGAAATTCATGTATTTAAAACATATAGTCATCGCTTTGAATTCCGAGATATCTTTTCCGCAATTTCTGCAAATCCTGAAAGTTTTCCACCGTCTCGTGCTGCCGCTCGGCGAAGCCAGCTCGCCGCCCACCGCTCAGGTAGCGTGGTGAGGGACCCCGGCCCGGAGGGGAGGCAGGCTACCTGTGTGTGTGCGTGCGTGCGTGAGAGGGAGACAACCCACAACCGCAAAGGTAAGATAATCCCGTGACCGAAAGAAATTCTCAGAATTGCTTTTAGTGTGCCTCGCCACAGTACCATGTGCTCGACTTACTCTGTGTGTATATTTGTGTATCTCTAAAACATAGCTTTTTTTTAACTACTAATATCCTAAAGTTTACAATACTAGATCATGTATTACGAAATAAAGTATTGAAACTGATCAATCAACACGTTGAAATTTGTCGTACAAACTATTTATTGGTGACTTTACAGTCTCGCTAGCTAATTCGACAAAATTTTTATTTAACTGTTAACATGAACATACACTTCAGTGTTTTCCTTCTATTTTTAATAAATATTCAAAAAACAATTATTGTACTACCCAATATTTCTTTAAATTATTTTAGTTTTCCAAAATGATTTTACACATCTTACAACGCTGAAGAAAAATTTATACTGGTATTAACCAAATGGTTAACTATTTACAAAAGTTTTCATACTTAAAAATGTAGGTTTATATAAAATGTATCTTAAACTAAAAGAAAAATCATATTTTGAAAACTAAATGTTATTTTTCTATGCTTTTTGGTTAGATAGATATCTGATGGTCTTCTCTGTTTTAAAAATGTTCATGGAATGATAAATAAAAAATAAAAACAAGGGAAGATCTATATTAAATAAGCTAGTCAGAAGTATATATATGTTCCTCCTGGCGCAGGAGTCACGAGGAGTATTGAAGATGAGGTCAGTGACCGATCGCTCACATATGTAATTATGGATGGTACGTTATTAATTACAAAATTCAAAAACCATTTGGAAGTTAAAAAGTATAAATAGTGGCAATGTTTAATGAAGCTGATGTAAATTTTCAGATAAACTTATTTCTACAGCTCGATTAATTAATAAGGACAGGAAATACATTTTTTACAGCAATTATACAAAATTATTAAAATTTTACAAACCACAATTAATTTATCCAAAAACCAAAATTAATTAAATATTGCCCATACATTACAACATCCACGAAAGAACCTTGCAAATTATTTTTTTAGATGCATTATTTTGCATTCAAGTTCTTTTTGTTTAATACTTCACCTACTTATAATTGTTACATATTTGGCACATGGTCCGTCACGCCCAATTAAAGGGCCTGAATAAATAGAACGCGTTTCTAATCAAATTTCACGCCTGTTACTTTACCTGCAACCCGGAGCAGTGTGACATAAATTATTGTACACTCGTGACGTTGGCAATCAACTTAAATATTTATGAGTTAAAACAAAACATAACTATAACGGATAATAAAAAAAAAATGTAAAATTTTGAAAGCTTGTTATGTTTTTATATAGTACACAAAGCAGTTAAACCATTAATCATTTGTTGTTGAAAAAAAATCTGTAATCTTTCATGCTTTTTTCCTTGATTTTTATTTCCAGATATTTTCGTTCTAGAAAAAAAATTAAGGTAGCCTTATTCCAAATTTGTTATGATAGACGTTAGTTAACTAAGAATATAAATTCGCTTTACAACCACAGCTTGTACACAAGTCGTAAAAAAACATGGGTTCTACTTACAGGCCGTATTGAACTTAGTAGGTTTATGACAAACACAACATCAATAAACATATGGCTGAGTCTGCTTCCATGTACACTTTTTTTTAAGTTATCACTTTTAAAGCGGGTAAAGTGTACCTATCAAGTAGCTTAGCATTACCCAAAGTGAATGTCGTGCTCCAGAAAATGTTCGAACTATGTAATATTTACATCACTGTTGCGTTACAGACCTGCAACTTTTTTCAGTGCGCGATGTCATTCTTATGTAAAAATATGTCGTGTTTAGCGCAAACGTGTTCGAATGAATCCACACCGAGCTGCCAAAGAATACCTATCGATGTCGGCAACATACATTAGTATACAAACCATCGTTTACAAGTGTATTCATACGTAAGTATATAACTGGCGGCGGGCCATGATGCAGTTGGTTCTTCGCGTACAGTCCACTGACGGGATAAGAAGCGTCAAAGATCTTATATGGCTATTCTGTAAACTTGTATGTAATTTCACTGCCTGCTTTAGACAAACAACATCCATTACTTTCAGCTTTGGCTTGAAAAGAATTACTCCGGCCGGCTTTCTTAATAAGACTTATTTCAGCTCCTCGTGCGACCAGTGTGTATAATTTGTCCGCGGCCTTATGTTTGGGTGAAAGTTATTTGGAAGGGAAGTTGTGTTGGTAATGTTATTGTTCATCATGTATTACATAACAATTCGACTTAGATACGCACATGTGTTTTTAAAATATAGGTATGTTTAATAACTTGCAATACAAAGTACCTATGTGTTGAATTTCATGTATTGAATTTTTTTATTACATGATGTACGAACATAATAATTACAATATTTCATGAGAAATTTTTAACACTTTTTACAAAGCAATCTCTAATTTCTTCCACACCTCATGGTTAACCTTACTATTTTATTTCATGTTTCAGTTGATTTAAACTGTTTGGAATCATAATATGACGGACAATGAAGAATATTAGTTTCAGTAAATTTTATGTGAGGATTTACTTATTACATTAAATATACCTCAATTTTTACCTCAAAGGAAAAAGTTGCATATCATTAAATGATAAATATTTGTTTCCCTTTAATATATTTTATGAACATAACTTATTGTGATAATACCTATTAGTTAAATTGTGTTTTTGCAATGCTCTCCTATTGCAGTAAAATTCTTGGGCAAATTGAATAGCATATAGTCGATCTTTAACATAAGCTTTTAGAATACATAAACGTAATAAATTATGTTCTCGTGATTTTAACAATTAAATATTTCTTCGCATGAAAAAATTAATTAACTAAAAAAAATATTTCAGTAAATTTATACTCAAGGACTAAAAATGTTTATTTTAGTTTTAAGAAATATTGTATGTATGTATACTTTTCTGAAAAAAGTATATTCAAGAAAACAAATTTTCTTCTTTTTTATTTTGATCTTGAACTTACTTGACAAGCAATATTGAACTTCAACTTTATACTTTCGGTATAGCACTTTTCGATTTATTCTTCTTCAAACGGGAATTAAAAGTAATGAATAAATAGTATTTTCCTCTATAATTATTGCAGCCGTATACTGAAAAGTTTAACTTTCCTTTATTTGCATGACGCGGAACTCCTAACTAGACAAAACGTTTGTTATTTATTTTGAACGTTTTATTTATGTTTCCTTTCGAACTTAAATGAAACTCTTAACATTTAATTTCATCAAAAGTTATACAATATAAGTATCAAGTTAAAATATTTTTAAGTGAAGTTGTGGCTATTTTGTTGTTGAAAATGACACTCTGAAGTTTGAATAAAAGTGAGAAATGATAAAAATATATTTGTAGTTAAAAACAGTTAATTCATTTCAAATTCAATCTTTTGTACATGCATATTGCCAAATAAATTCCACAATATATTAAATTCTATGCATTTGAATCTATTCGTAATTTCTGCAGCATTAATTCCTATAAGCAAATACTTATTACATACAATGTACTTTTAGTCCTGTCGTATAGTTATACAAAATTTTTTATCAAAATTATTGTTTCGTCTATGCGGTTATGGTTGAAAAAGAAAAAAAAGTAATTTATATTATTTTTAAATTCGGTTGTTAGTAAGAACACGTATTTAGTGTAATATGACATACATTATTCTGTTTATTAAAACATTACTATCGATAACTCTATTTTAGATTTATCTGTCTATGTTATAAGGATTTCAACTTGATTCTTTTTCTTCGGCTTATGACAGCAGCAAATTTTGTTTTATCGCATATGTAATGTTTTTATGTTTTGCATATTATAATTAATGAGTTAGTATTTGTTAGCGGGTGAGGCTTTTTCACAAATGGACGCGTTCTTGGCGGCTAGCAGGTAGGACGCGTGTATTACGCAGGCTGGATAGGGAAGTACGACTGCGGGCGAGCTCCATGATAGTAGCAACGGGAGAAGTAGCACTCGGCTATTTGTATAGGTTGGGATAGCTGTGCGAATGGTAGAACAGACCACGGGTCTATGGTGAGGAAAAAGGTCCCAATCTCGACATCCCGACGATGAGACCGTTTACGAACTGTCGATGGATCATCAGGAAAGTCAACAACTTGTTCAGAAACTTGAGTTCCTATTTCAAAATTCAGTTTAATACCTGGAGATGACTATATTCGATGTTCTACCAAGCGAAGCAAACTCTTAATTCATTACTAGTTGATGTTTAATATTGTGACGCAAAATAAAATTGTGAATTAGCTTACTTTGCTCATGCCAGGTTTTACAAGTTAGGTCAAAGTTAATTAAATGAATAAAAATTGTGTCCCTTTGCTCCTGGCTACCCGCAAGAAATTATCATGGTGAATAATAGATAATAATTTAAATCGACATGGAATATTATATGATTTTTATGGGATTGTGTTTTGGTAATGGTGTGTGTAACTGTCTTGTGTATTTTATTACATTCACTTCACGTAACGAATTGTCTGAACGTAATGTTATTGTTTGTTTGTTTTAATATTTCGTTTAATTGAACAATAATACATAGTTTGCCGCTTCGAGCGACTACAGAAATGACAATACAATTAGTTTACAGTGTTCCAAACATTTTAGTTTCCTCTACTGTACATGGGGCGAATATGTCTTATGTTATGTTTACTGAAACCATATCATTATACATGCTAAGTGAGATGTTGCGATTGAGTAGAAGCGAAAATATGTCTTAAAACCCTGGTAATGCTATGAATTCCATTCATTAGTTTACTCGGTGATCCGCAGGGTCTGTTGTTATGACTGAATACATGTGCACTTCCTCTATGTAGCGTGGCTTCATTGAGATGAAAGCATAGCTCACGTTGATGAAATACTTATTAATCAAAAAATAAAAATGTTATTTTATGCTTCAATTTCTGTTAGTGTCGTACACAGATTTAAAATGTAATGCAGAGTTCCTTAGTTTTATGTATATTGAAATTTGCTCATGTGTAGAGTAGTTATTAAAAGCATAAAAAACATATATGACGAATTGTTGTGTATTATTTCCATTAGGCGTAACCATGAAAATAGATAAGATTTTATCATTATGTGAAACCTACATTTGAAATGTTGGCGTTTAAATATTTATAAAAGCGTGTGAACACTTAAAGCGCTATTTATCTATTTAGGAAGTAGGTAGTTTCTTTGATTTTAGAAGGGTTTTTTTAGCAAACAACTAAATTAATTCAAAAATTTGAACTACTGCAAGTAAAAAATACTTTATTCAATTTTTATTTTAAAATTAGCCTTATATTCTACCTTGCTTACAATTTATTATCGAAAAGGATTTTTTTGACAGAGATGAATACCGTAAATTAATACACAAAACAAACCTTTTTTTTGTATGATACAATAACAGCTAGTGACAGTGACGAAACCAAAATTATTTTGATAGTTTGTATAGAAAATCCCCAACAGTAGTGGTGATATTTTTAGGGATTTCGTTGTAGATGGGTACTATTTCACAATAAAAAGGAGTTATCGTCAATTATCAAAGCAGCCATATTTCGTATATTCTTTGACAGCCTAACTACAGCACCAAATTACGTACTTGGCTAAAAATTAATTCCAGCTGCATGTGTACATTCCGGGAGGAGGGGAAAATCTCAGGGTGGCCCGAACCTCCCTGAAATAAAAAAAGCCCATCGGAGGGGGCCCGCTTGGATTTGCAAAATCTTCACGTTATCGCGCGGGCCTCATGGGAATCCTACAGATTTTCGCCCGTGATTCCAGCTATACATTTCACTGACACCTTGAGCACAACAGTCAGTGCACACTGAGTTCTTACATACCACCCGCACTTGTCTTCGATAAAATCTGAACTCAGGTGGATTCAGCATGACTGATTAAGCCTGCAGTCTGAATCCACCTGTAGGCCGCTGTTGCAACAGCTAAGGAATTTACACTGCTAGTAAACAGTCTGTATGTAACTCGGAACGGGATTCCAGTTCATTCGTGTATATTTATTCATCATATTATGCAACGTTAAAGTCATTAAAAAATATTTAAAAAAATAAAATGCTAAACATGTAATAAGTGCCAGAAAATAATAATATGCTGTAATATTTAGTGTACCTAAATACGACGTAAACCCTAGAATACAAAGTTGACGATGTGTCGTTGGTGGGATCACTTGTTTGTTCCTGACTTTTTTTTCTCTACAGAATTTTAAAGTGAGTTTGACATGCACTTTTTCTTCAGGAAGTAAGTTAAAAATTTGTTTGTCGTTATTGCGATTTCAAAAGTTGATTTGTGTCTAAGAGTAAAAATATTTAATATTATTTTCATCATTTTATTCCCAGTTTTATTACTCAATCTATTAGTAGGACGTGATTTCTCGTCGCGGTGCGGAAGTCTTTTATGAATGAAAGCATAATGTTCGTGCAAAACCATTCATCACACAAATGTCAGTTCTAAAGTATAATGTTGTAAATTTATTTTTAATTATAATAATTTTTACAATTTTTTTTCTGAAAACACAAGCTAACGCATCAATTTTTGGTGACAATTTTTTGTAATGTATGTAAATCTATTAATTATGTAGAACATAATTAAAAAATAAAAATAAATGTTTTAAACAGAATTGACGATTGTTTGTATTTAATGGATATGGACTGGATCGCAACACTAATTTAATGTTTCAAGTTAATAAACACTGTCAGGAAGCAAGCAAGGCAATATGAGAACATTATCTTTTGGTTGAATGTAGCGAAAGGGAAAAACAGTCACCTTTCTTGCCACGATCTTGTTCGCAGATAACGCAGGTATAAGTAGTAAATGGACTCCACACAATGACAACCCTCCCATTATTCCGCCCCCCTCGCTGAAACGCCCTCTCCCCCCTCCACCGCGGCGCAGGCGACAGGCTCAGGTATATCGCCCCGCCCAACCACTGGCAGTAGCACGTGGCCAGTGGCCCACCGCGCTAAACATTTTTACTAGGGAGGCCCCTTAAGTGCACTCTTGGCAAACAAAAAAATGGCTGATACGATTTTTATTCTGTTTTGTTTTTTTACTCGGCATGAACGCAGTGGAAACTTCACAGCACAACTTTTTTTTCCCGGGTCACGAGTGCACTAAAGACACACACACACAGAACTGCCAGAGAAACCACACTCGTCGTTGCGGACGAGAGTCGTGTTGTCTGCGAGGATATTTTTTCCGGACCACAGCTGCAGGTGCGTAGCCAAGGGGGGTGTTTTGGGTGTCCAAACACCCCCCGAAATATTAAAAAATATATATATTATGTACTTATGACAAAATTTACACTTGTCTGGCTGTTTCAAATGCACTTAGATGAAATTAGAAAAAACCCTTGAGCCGATAACCCTTTATATTCAGCAATGAGTTTTCAACAGTGTCTCGTTAAAAATATCATAAAGTCGGGACACAAATTTATGTTATTTAAATCCAATATTTTAATTACGAAGTGCTTAAATAGCACCAATTTGCACATTAAAATCAAAATTTTTCCGGGGGGAGAGCCCCCGGACCCCCCCCCCCCTAGTACGGGGGCAGGTTGTAAGTAAACACCCCCCGAAAAGAAATCCTGGCTACGCCCTTGAAGCTGTTTATTCTTTTCAACTTCAGTTGCAGTTTGCCATCTGATTCGTGGAGGGGCTGCTCCCATGTAGTGGTGCATGATACTGACAGGGGTTGGTCGAAGACACCCGGTCAAGATCCAGACACAAAGTCATAGTTGCATTAACCTTCTTAATAAGACGTGGGTTCATTCGACCTGGAGCTGAATATCATGTTGTGACGTATCCCCCCAAAAATGTTAATATTTTAATGACACTGATCTTAACTTACTAAATTAAAAATAATATACTGGCCAAAATAAAGAAAACAATTTAATAGGGAAACAAGAAAACAAATCTACATTAACTCTTTTCTACACATATTATTATTCAGGGGTGATGAACTAAATTATATTATTAATGTCAGGACGTATTTAACCAATTTCGAACAAATTTTGACCACCAAAATGGCATCTACCTACTCTTGTAATGACTTTGAAGGCCTACGTTAAAATTTTAACATTGAAAGCGTTGAATAGTTGTATACAATTGTTGTGTGAATTTCAGGAGCGTCCATTAAGGACGACTTCCAGCTGGATGGTCGTATTGTCGGAGGACACGCGATAACTATCAACCAAGCTCCTTATCAGGTACATATGCTTATACGTGCGATGAACGAATAAACATAGGCCTATATGAATATATTTTGATGCACTGTTATTTTAAGCTGGAGTTTATTAAGCGATTTGTCAAGTGTCAACATAGTAAAAAATTAGATACCACCGTTTTTTTTTTGAAAGACTTTGATAAATATAAATACTTTAATGTAAAGTATATAAATGTAATTCCTGCGGCTGGGTTCCAGGGGTAGTGGATATGTCATAAGAAAGAGTTCTGAAGTATTCAGTAAGTAATTTTGTAATTATGTAATTTGAACTATTCCCTAAAACACATTGTGTTATTACAGGTAGGATTTCAAATAAATGGCGCGATAGTGTGTGGCGGTAGCATTTTAAGCCCCACCTTCGTTCTTACTGCTGCTCATTGCACTGAAGGGTGAGTATGTACTTCTTTTTAATTCAAATACTAATGAAGTTATTTTTTTCTATTAATACAAAGCAGTTAAAATTTCTTTATGCTGGTTAGATTATGAAATATTTCACTTATAAAACGTAATCATCTGTACAAATCTACACGAGAATAGATTTTGATGAAGTGGCAAATCCTTTATTCCGCTTTCAAAAGAAAACGTCTTAGCTATCCCACATTTAAACATAATTAAGATGAAGAAACAAAAAAGTTTGCTTATGATTCAGCTTAATGGTTTTAACCACGTTATTAAGATTAGATTATTTCTTAAATTTGGACTTAAAATGTGTAGAATATTTAAAATTTTATTCTTAGTGTAGCATGTCTTTTGGACTTGACTTGTTTCTTAAGAATATTGTGACAAATAAACAATTTTTAGTATACAAAGTTTACTTTAATAATCTAAGTAACTTGCTTTTTGTTTGATTAAAAAAATGTTTACCTACTTATCTACAACTTTCTAATGTTAAAGCCTGAATGAAAAATAATATATATATAATATCCTTTGATGAATGCATCCTTAAATCGGAATTAAAGCTGAAACACCCAAGGTAGTAAAGTACCGATGCCACCATTTCACTCAAGCGCTGAGACATATAATTCATGGATTTCCAACTGTCTCATTTATGGCGATATCTAGTTATACTTTCTCGGCAGATAATTACCAACGCACCGTACAAAAGTTAAAAATTGATCGATTGGCTTCAAAAACTGTGTTACCTGACTTACTTTAAATGCTTACATATATCGGTGTATATACTAGAAAAGTAATTAATTTTATTAAATCCAGTTAATGTGGTTAAAATAACTGTTGTTGCTGGTTTCAAGATTTGAATATTTATCATTTCATTGGTTTTAGTTCAAACCTAGTTGTATAAACTTATTTCAATGTAAGTTCCAAAAATAACTTTACATTTATTTATTTTCGTCTTAAAATGATTGATATTGTACTTTTATTTACTCTGCAAATAAATGTTTATAGGGAAAAATATTTGTATTTATTTAGAAATTAATGTAATTAATTAAAAAGATTATGTTTGGTATTTGAAAAATATTAATAATATAATAAAAATCTAACATATTCCACTAAAACGTTATTGAAATCGTTACTAATATTTCTAAATCACGGTTGACGTTTTGCATTGAAACACCATTATTTTTATATCTACTGTATTGTCCTTTAACTTAAGTAAAATTCAACACAGTCCGTGCACTAAATCATTACATCTGGAGTATGTTAAAATTAATTATCTTTCACAAGTGCCGTAACTGCACTCCATTTGTAGATATTGAAGTAAATTAATTTTTTTAAATGTCTATTTAATTCGTAATGAGTTTATTTGTGTTTATAAATGGAGTGATATTCGGGAAAAACAAAACCTTGCTAATCTTCTTTTATTAAGGGTCGCAAGATCTCGTCGCCATTGTACGAGGTTTCTTGCCTTATGTTTATTCGCTTCAAAAGTGAAAAGTTCCGCCAAAGTTTTGGTCGACTCTGCAGTCGCACTCATTAGGGTTAAGTCTCCTTTAGTTGGGGCTTTATGCTGCTAGAACCCTTAGACCAAGAAACCTCATATCAGTACCTGTTTATTACTTCAAAACTATAAATTCATTTATTGCAGCCATGCTGTGAGTGCTGTGTCTATTCGAGCTGGCTCGAGCTACCGTAGCAGAGGAGGAACCGTCCACGCAGCGTCACAGATCATAAACCACGCAAGCTACACCACAAGACCTCTCACCAATTACGACATAGCTCTTGTCAAGGTAAATATACGAGTCGGTATTAATAAACCAAAAAAAAATATTTTAGTTAAAAATTTCACGAAGAATATTATTTTACAATATATTTGTGACTGTTTATTTTTCTTTTGTCCTACAAGAAAATTTTAATAAACTGTAATTTCACCTTAGGCAAATAATGTGTGGTATTGAAAAAAAATACCTTAATATAATTTTTAGTAAACAAGAAATCCAAAATATTAAGTTACATTACGCTGTTTTTTTTTGGCTGCTTTCTTAAAACATAATATCATAGCGAAGCCTGCTGCGACACTACTTAAATATTAAAATCAAATCAAAGACACAGGTTGAATAAAACCTTGACATTTATAGGAAATTTTAATGAACGTGAGAAGCCACAAACTTCAGAAGGGGTTTCCCGATTGGGCTTTAATAGATCAGGAGTCGGGTGAGACACACGCCTTCAGTGGCCTCCTGGACACGCGTGTCTAAAAACACTAGACCAGTTATGGGACTAAGCAAGGGCGTGTGTACAAAAAAATGTGAATGACACCGATGGATTACAAACTACAGATTAGGCATGCGGAATTCGTGCAAAATCATGTTTTAAATGGAAGACTTACGCGCAAACAAAGTTATCCATGTTGAAGTAACTTGGAGCCCGATAGGTAGGTTTTTGACGTGACAACGTCTAATAAATCGATGAACGCCGGCTGCACGCACGAAAAAGTGTCCCGTTACGCACATTGTTCCGTTACGCTGTGTCTAGTTACGCTCATTGTTCCGTTACGCTGTGTCCCGTTACGCTGTCAGCGAGTGCAGTAATAATAGGTTATGTTACAATTGACTAAAAAATTATGGTGATTCATATAATTGATGATAGATATTTGATTACAGTTTATTTATATGTAAACTTGTTCATAATTATATTTAAACTTTATAGCTAAACGCCAGTTTTTAAAATAAATTACAAGTCATCTACACGTGAACTGTTTAGTCGACTGTTTATAAAGTGAAGTGAAAAGTTAATGTGGTTTTCATTGCTTATTACAACAACAATTTCGGCAATAAAGGTTAATTATTCTTGCATTTTAAAAATCTGGTTACTAGTATAATTTTAAGTATTTATTCTTTTATTATTAAAATAAAAATTATTCAATTTTATTTATAAAATTATGCAATAATTTAATCAATGTTTTGTTATGAAACGTTAAACTATCGTCCGTAAACCAACTTTACAGACAACAAATTTTTTCAATATTGGAAAACCACGATTTCATGATAGCACATAGATAAACGTCGTTTAGTCGTCATGACTTCTCGACGGGTGTGGTCAATATTTCTGAACGAAGTGCATGAACGCCTACAGGGTTAAATTGTTGCATTATGTACGCGAGGGTATGAATCCATAATGAAGAAGTTTACTCGTATGGTTTTGAAGAAACAGTCGTTTTAGTGTTTAACAGCAAGTGAGGTGTTAAAGGCAATGGTAATTCTCAAGTCGCCCAACAGTGCGAGTTAAGAAAAAAAAATGCTGGTAGCGGTGTCATTGATTTAGAGAGCCGGAATGAAAAGGGTGACTCTCTGGTTGATTCCAGAGGGTTTATCGCCTCTAAGCGAAAGTCTATAGCCTGGCGCGCCGTCTTCTGGTCGTGCGTTGGACAACTACCTATGGTATTTAAGCGGTAACCATAAAATATTATGGCGGGAAAATGAAATTAAACGTAAAATGCAATTTTGTTGAGTGCTTCAAAGATGTTTCATGCCTAAAAATTATCACGAAAACTGAAAACACAAGATTTTATACATTTAAACGCTTCTAAAAATACTGCTTAAAAACAGAACTACTCAACCACCCTCAGAGAATATTTTTCCGTAAACGGATCCCACTCTGATGTGTTGAGCATTTTTAAAATTTAGTTTTTTTTTTCTGAAGCACTGTACACGTTACTGCAATAACATTTTGTAATTTTTCCAAAGGATCATCCCTGGAAACTCAGTTGCCAAACGATAACAGTGTTGTAAAAACTGCGAGACAGAGCTTTGTCAAATTGCAAATGGTACCTACAACCTACAAAAGCTCTGCCTTGCAATTTAACAAGTTTCGTCGTTGGCAACTGAGTTTCCAAAGGACTATCCTTGTGAAAGTACAAATAATTTTTGAAGTGAGATTCTTTGGTGCGGGGGGCGGGCGGGGGGGGGGGGGCGGGAGCTACAATTTTCGATAATTCAAATCGCTTGGGGGGTAATAGTGTGACCTACCCAGTAAATATTACAACAGACTATTTTTACAGATGTGGCATATTGTATTATATAGCTACGAACCCTTACATTTATGTTTTATTTTTCCAAGTGATTTTTTGGAATAGTTTTAATTGTTTTTTCCCCTTAATTTATATTATTCATTGAGCTTCCTTAATTTATTGTATTCAATAGTGTGGTCCCAATGTTCAGTGTAAAAGTGTTTTATTTTTTATAATGTGGTGTAATATCACGAGCAAATTGCAAACCGGCCTAGTGCTGAATTTCGTTCGTGTATAAAATAAATGATTAAATAGTTAGAAGAGCAACAGGGTGGTTCAAAGGGCACGTGTGGTTCCAGGTGGCGAAGCCGTTCGCGTACGGCGCGACCGTTAGGCCCGTTGCCCTGGCAACCGCTGTGCCGGCGGCAGGCAGCGCCGTGGTTGCGGCCGGCTGGGGCCAGACCTCCGAGGGCGGCGCAACCTCCGAGCAGCTGCAGCAGGTGCAGACGAGCATCGTGGCGCAGGCCTCGTGCAACGAGGCCTACTTCAACGAGCTGCAGGCGTCGATGCTGTGCGCCGGGGATGCGGGCGGCGGCAAGGACACGTGCAGCCAGGACTCGGGAGGACCCCTGGTACACAGCGGTCAGCAGGTGGGCGTCGTGTCCTTCGGGATGGGCTGCGGGCGCAAGGGCTACCCGGGGGTCTACGCCAGCGTGCCCTACTTCAGGGCTTGGATCAAGCAGCACGCCGGGGTCTGACACCTCTACACTTCCGCACAGAGAAAAAATGTTTTTTTTTTAATCAAACAAATATTTGTTTATGTATATATGGCGAAACAAATATTTACTTGGCGGGACAAAATAGTTTTGTTAGCTTAACCAAGCTCGGTAAGTTACCAAAAAAATGACTCGTTACACCTGACCAAATATAGGACATTTGAGTTGACAAAATATTTTTTTGTTGGGTCAACAGAATCTTCTCCTACTTCAAAATATTTTCTTGAATTGACAAAATATATATTTATTTCGCCATATGCAAACAATTTTTTTTTGCCGGGGCAAACAAACCTTTCTCTCAGTGCGCGTGCGCACCAACACTATTTACACTTTGTGTCGTGTCCGGTACCTCCTGTAATAATGTTGGCAGGCTTTTTCACGGCCGTTGTCTTGAAGTAGCTTGGCTTCTGGTCGTGTATCCGTTTCCATAGGCGAAGAATTCGCCGACGTTTCGGTCGCCATCATCAGGGAGCAGTTACCTACAGTTACCCAGAAACCAATCTATGTACTTCAGTATCTCCTGTGCTTCAAATTATTTGTAAACCACTCCCTGAATAGCTTCATATATGTATAAGCAAAATAAAAAACATCTTTTCCATGACTGAAAAAAATTATTATGCTTGAATAAATATCATTTAAAATGTAAAATCTGAGTATTATTTTTAGAAACAAATTGTATTCCATATACGAAGAAATAATTGGCAAATTGTTTCTAAAGGCATCGTTTGTAAAAGTAGAGAAATTATTTTACTGTGCTATGCCGCTGGAAGAGGCAAGTTTTAATATGTACTTGTCTCAGACTGTAATTCGGTTGAGCTGCGCTCGACTACAGCCAAAGACTGAGATTTGTAGATGTCGCAATAACAACACAAATACACCTTTATTGAGGAATAAATTTTTATTTTTTATTTTTTTAATTCCGTTATAAAGTTTTTAATATTTTTATAATAAAAGCTTTGATATAACCATAATTTTAAATTGTTTCGTAAGTTTTGCAATACAATATACTTTCCTATTTTAAAAGTGCTAACAACTTTGCAATATAAACATTATTCTGTATTTTATTACTCATTCAAGCTAAAGTAATTATTCTTAATTCCCATTATTTCCCACATATATTTTGACAATGAACACTGTTTTGAATTGAGTCTTCACATTTCGCATAAAACGCCATTTTTTTTACAATATCTGCTTGCGTCAACAAACTAATTGCTCGCGGGTGATTGTCACCATTTAATAATATTTATGGACATTGGTTGAGTGAAACACCTGCCACATATGTAAATGTCCATATTAAAAACTAAATTTTAAACCAACTCGTATAACCACATGTAATATAACGCTCCTAATAAAAAATATTAATCGCACTATATTACCTTGAAATAAAAAAACACTATGCAGATACTCTTTTGAGGTCGTGAGATCTGTATTACGTTATTATTCTTGTATTTTATGTTTACATACTTCTATAATAAACTAAGGTGTCAAAATGAATGAAATTTTTTATTTTGAAGAAATGATATGGAGTTTTGTGACCACACCCATTATAAAGTCGACCATGTTCATGGTTCATTATACGTTAGTGCTCAGTTTCGATTATTTTGTTAGCCTTTTCCCACTAAGTTTTAAGATTAACTTGATATTAAAAAACTACGTTTTAACGATATTTTAAGCAATATTGAATCTTTTAAAATAATTACATCATAAGAAAATGGTGTAGGGAAAAATAAAACTACAAAGGTTTGTTTCGGTTTATTATTTTATTATGTACATTACCTCATTTTCATATTCATTTGGGTGTGATATAAGCGGGAATACACATACACTTTAACACGTAAAATTAATTTAGTTTCGCTCACAATGATAGTTACTACAGCGTCCCGCTCTCTGAATAAATCTCTCAACACTTCACTCAGTCACTTTTTATACATTGGAAATCAACAAGAAACACTGCGTAGCAAATTCTTTCGAAACAATGTAATATTTTCTTATTTCACCTTCTAGTTCTTAGCGCTAGTTCCTTTGTCACTTTTGCAGTTCTGAAAATAAGGACTACCAGCCTCATGTAACAACAGTCGATAAACATATAAGTAAAACCAACTCGTATAACCACATGTAGTCTAACGCTTTTATACAAAATATTAATCACACTGATGTTACCTTGAAATAAAAATAAAATGCAGATACTCTTTTCAGGTCTTGATAAATGTATTACGATATTTTATAGCACTGCAACAGTTTCAAAAAAACTGATAAAAGCTTAAATTTCAATTGCGTTAATGACTGTATAACAATTCTTTATTCCTTTAACCCGATGTTCTGCTACAGTGGACATATAAAATATGTTCTTTAATGATTTTAAAAGAGGTCAAAACATTTTACAAAACACAATGGATAAATATTATATTCACAAATTAAATAAACTTATTAAAATTAAATTATTGGAATTATCTAGGAAGTTGATTACATTTTAATATAACGTATAAAAGAGTAAAACACACTATAAAGCGTATTCATTCAATTGAAAGAAAAAATTTAACTATACCAAAAGTAATTATTGTATCATTTTTGTTCATCTGAAAAAATAATGCACTAGGAATACCAATATTTATCTCAATGTATTTCTACATTATAACTTTTTTCGTTTGCATTTTTTGGTATAGCAATTTCAGCTTTTTTTTATCTACTTTTGAGGTCAAATTCCATTATATATAATTCAGGAATATTTATAATATACAT
Source organism: Bacillus rossius redtenbacheri (assembly GCF_032445375.1). Lineage (NCBI taxonomy): Eukaryota > Metazoa > Arthropoda > Insecta > Phasmatodea > Bacillidae > Bacillus > Bacillus rossius. The sequence continues at coordinate 21,569,445 of NC_086330.1, read as the reverse complement.
CAAGGTAAATGAGAGATATGCGTTAAAGTAAAATAATATTAAATAGCAAATAAAATATTGATATTAATATTGTTTTACATTTACATTCCTGAATAATAAGTATAAAATTATACATAAAACATCACATTCTAAAAGACAGGGCAATTTTACATAAAGTAAAATAAATGTACTACATTCATAATGAAATTATGAGATACAACTTTCTATAGCGAAAAATTTTTTCTTGTCAAAATTTGCTTATAGGTTCGCTGAGTAATATTGATATCAAGTCATTTGGTCTGTACTTATATCTGAAAGAGTAATATCTTTGTGCACTGTGTGCAACAACTTGCGTGAGAAAACCTCTAAGTACTATCACACAATATTTAGAGATTTTAACCACAGTTTATGTGATTAATATTACAACGTCTATGTGACAGACACATCTAGGGACTGAAAAAAAAAAGAGCAGCGTCAAGAAATCAGCTGATTCATCAAGTGTAAAGTGATGAGTGACGTCGTTCTTATTGCATTTATCACACGCAATTTTTTAATTTTTTTTTTCACTTTTTTCTCTACTCTACAAGGAAAATAAATAAAAAAAGCCACCAAATGCAGCAACTCAATATTTCTCACATAACTACTAACTGATATCAACTAATACATTTTGCGCCGTTTTAGTCCGCAGATCGTTTCGAACGGCATTGAATTCTAAATTCCAGCAGCGGCACTTGACCTAGATATTCTATTTCACTTTTAAAAACAATTTGTTTAAGCATTGTAAAATCAATTATTTTTGGAATGTTTTATTCACGAGAAGTAACGATAATGTTACATCCAACAGTCTTTTAACTAATCATGTTCGCAGGCTTTCACGGCCATTTTCTGAAGTAGTTTGGCTTTTGGGTTGTAGCCGTGTCCTTGGCGAATAATTAACCGACGTTTCGGTCGACATTGCAGTCCCCATCATCAAGGAGCAGTTACCTACTGTAGGTAACTGATCCCTGATGATGGCGACCACAATGTCAACCGAAACGTCAGTGAATTATTCGCCAAGGACACGACTACAACCAAGTAGCCAAGCTAATTCAGTATTTTAAATAATTTTTTTTTGTTAGTAGAAATATTACACCGGTTCGGGTCCAGCAGTCTTGCGCACAGATGCACTCCAGAATGTCCAGCTCGGTATCACAGAGAGACGGCGCGCGCCGAGAGCGCTCTAGGGTCCGCGCGCCGCGCATCACCTGGGGGTCGCCGCGTTGGCGAGCCGCGGCCGGCGCAGCGCCGCCGCCAGCAAGATGGCCGCCGCGTGGAGCCACAGCGGCGCCTCGAGGCGCGCGGACGCCCCCAGCTCGCCGTGCTGCATGGCGGCCGGGTGCTCGCCTGCGGCACGGGCGGAACCCCATCCAGCGACTGCCCCCAGTCCCCGGGAACCGACACTCAAGTGAAACTTCTTTGGGCGCGATGGGAATTTTAATGCCAACGTTTCCCGCGAAACTTTGTTGTGAAACTTCTCCGACACGGAAAGGAGGTACTTGGCCAAATAGAGATCAAGACAGCACTTTGCTATATACGTTGCTGGGATCGTTTTCGTTCTCCTCTTTGTGCGATGAATCGCCCCCATCAAACAAAATTACTGAGAGAGATAGGTGAACGAAAGAATAAGACAGAGAAAACGAGCATGCGCTTGTTCCAGAAATATATATATATATATATATATATATATATATATATATATATATATACGTATCCTATACAGACAGCTGGGAGTGCCTCGAATTTTATATTTTGCTACCACTGCACTCGCGTTTCTTATTGTTCAACCAGCAGCGTAGAGAGCGCTGTTGGGACAATCCCAGCATTTCTTGCATTGATGGCACTGCATGCTTTGATTTTCATATTCCCTTCAGAGATTTGGCTAGTTCCAAATGGCAGAATTGTTTGAAGAAACAGTTACACGCACAGTTTTTATTATTTTATTTCAAAAAAATGAGTGAGACTTATTGTTAATTAATCGTTATTGATTTATAAATATTTATTGATATCTTGAACAGTTATTTTGAATTGAGTAATAGTTTTGTTAATTCATGTTTATTTAGAAAATTATCTTCTCTCTCTCTCTCGGCAGGTTTACCCCTTACGATATACTTACAAGTTGAGATTTGAATTGCCAAAGAAGTTTCATTTCTATCACGTGTACTGTGTTACATGCTATTTTGTTTCCAACATTTCGCACACCCGGTAAAATAGTGTCGTAACTCAAGAAATGAAAAATAAAAAATGTTGTAGATAACATAATAAGTTACATTATTGTACTGGGTTTTAATTACAAAATTTATATAATAAAATACTAAAGTGTTTGTATTTCAATATTATTTTTACACTAAAGAGACATAGAACAGTTACATTTACATTTTTTTTCAAGTTAAGTCCAAAATGGCATTTTTCGAGCAACGTCACTACTTTTCTAGCTGTGCGAAATTTTTGAAAACTCTAATTCAATAATTTTAATCATATTCGGCAGAAAGGAACCTGGCATCATCACATACAACCATTCAAGTAAATACTGCAGCACATAATGTATTCTGCCCACAAGTATTTTTTGCCTAGCCATAAATGGCGGCATTAAGCTAAATGAGGTTGTTGCTTTTTAGCAGAACATAGTAATAATAGAAAATGAAACATAATTACGTAGCTATATTAGTTTAAAACTAGAATGCTGGTTCTTTTCTGCAGAAAGTGATCATATTTAACAGTTGCTGACGCACCCTTAATACATTTTTTAATTTTTTTTTTTTGTTAGATTCCTGTCGACAGAGGTGTTATTCCAGATGACCACACACAACACAATAACAAGTATATTGAAGAAGTAATTGGCTTTAGTCCAATTTGCTGCAGGAACCTGTCCAGCATTCTCATGGCGTGATTTCGGAAATCGGCCAAGAAACGAAATCTGGAAGGTCGGACAAAGGATTTGAACCCGAGATCTCTGGAATTCGAGCCCAGTGTCGTATCCCTGTGACCCCTCGCTCCGTGGCTTTTATTCTTGGCTTTTGCACAACGTACAATAATTGGTACACAGTTTATCACCAAAACTGTCGAAATAATATTCCGTACGAAATGATGCTCGCTTCTGTTTGCTTATGGTATTAAAACAGGCACGCACTTTTATTGAATGAAATTATGCTGTAAGATAAAATAGATATTTTTAAATACACCTTCCAGTAAAAACACAACCTTGCTGCATTAATTTTATACACACTCTTAGAATCAATAAATGTGTGCGCCATGCAATATACTCATTTACTATAAATTAACTGATAAATTGGCCATAAATTTATTTCCGCAAGGTTTGCGTGCCCGTACAGTAGCTCATGTTTAGTCAATAGTTAAACACTTTAGTTGTTTTATGGAAGTGGCAGCAGGAGATAGGTACTCATCCTACAAATAGAGAAATGGATTTTCTATTAAAGTAAAATAAATTTGTGGCAAAAAATAAATCCCTTTTTATGCTGCTACTACAATATTCTTGCTACATGAAACTAAATGAAAGTTGTCACTGACTGATTTGAGACGATAACGAGAGAACACAAGTGAGTGAATGAAGAAACCCAATCAAAAACTATATCCATTCAGGATTTCAAAAGACAATGTAACAGTTAAACTATCATTTAATATTTATAAATAATCTTTATCAAAGAATAATCAACAAAATAAGGCTATGTGTAACGTAAAACGAAATGAGAACTAGTTTATTTAATACGTAAAGAGTAAAATAAAAACAGCAAAAAAGAAACCGAAAACTAACTCACTCAAAACACAGAGGAACCAACGTAAATAAAATACAACGAAAGCCTTTACGATGTTTTCGTGTTTAGGATCTGTCCCTATATTGAGGCAAGGCGCAATGAGTAACATTTCTATTTAGATTTTTACTTACATCTAAAGTTTCGCCTGAAGATGAGGACAGATCAGTCTTCCTAAAACTATATAAGTTTTGTATTTTCATAAAAATTTTCGAACATCAAAATGGTTTGCAGACCTCGTCTCCTCAATTATTTCTAGACATGTTTATTTTGAGCCCGCCAATCAAGCTACCACTTATACATCGCAGTTAGGCAAGAAGTACAGAGTGCTAGGATGTGCAATGCTTTGTACGAACAATTTTCTTTCTTTAAGTCCAGTTATTTCATTTCCCTTAATCTCAGGAACAAAAGTTTTTAATGCATAAGCAGTAGTGAAATTTTCAAGAAATTATATTTTCTTACAACAAAGGTTTAGACATATTCAATGGTTAATCGTATGAATGGTGAACTCACGTGCAAAATACGACAGTTAAGTATAAATAATTAGTGTATAAATACAATTGAGCATTACAAAATTTAAAATTTTGGTTTCTAAAAGACAATTAAATGAATAATTATGGCGGGGATAATTAAATATGGCTTTCAAAACTGTTCAGAGTACAGCAAATGGTTTGAACACTGAACACAATAAGTAGCTTTGAACTTTATTCTAAGAAATAAACGAAGCATAAAAAGTTAATTTTTTTATGCTTTGTTCTAAGTGATAAACGTAGTATAAAATGTTAAAGTTATTACATTTTAGACCCATTAGTTTTATTACTTTCTAATGTCGAACAATATTAAAATATATTCAACAACGTTCAATAAAACTATTAAATATAATTGTTTCTTTCTTTCGTAAGAGCATTATTATATCCATGAAATAAAACCTGAACTATGATCTTTTTTATATTATAAAAGTTTTATAACTTAAGTGGATTAATTAAACAAGCTTAAGTACCCGGCGTTGCCCGGGCTAAACACATAATAATATAAGGACCATCACTACCGAGTTTCATGTCTGTAGGAAATAAACTTGTAAATGGGAAATTTGGATTTTAAAGTCCCGTTGATTGCACAATCTCGGTGCGTCAAGGCTACGCCAAGGGACGCCAATCTTCAGCTTCATTTTGTGGGAAGGCAGGTAACAACTAGGCAAGACGTGATGGACGCACCAAACGATAGCGCGTTACAAATTACAGGCAACGCAAATTATTAACGAAGTTCTAAACTAATCTTATTAGCGCTTTTATTTCGCTACCAACCGCAAGCCTCACTAAGCGCATGGGTTTCGCCAAGGAGAAAAAAGGGTGTTGTCTGTAAATTCGCTTTACGGACGATAATTTTACGTGATAACTTTATAAGAAAACATTGATGAAAAATTGCATACTTTTTAGTTTTCAAATATTATTTACAGTTTTTGAAAATTTAATTTAAATAATTTGTTTAAATATAATAACGGACAATTGGTTATAGAAATAAATTGAAATAAAATTAATATTAGTAAATTGTTAATTTTAAATGACGAAATTGGACAAATAAATCAAATTTTTTAAATAGATGCTTTTAAAAGCCCGCTTTAACCTGTTTGATATTATAGAAGATTTTCTCGCACGGTGGTTGGCTGGTTCTTCCACGCTCAGGCGGAACGTGACAATGGGTCATGCTTTTACTTGCGTGCAGCCGGCGTTCATAGATTTATAAGACGTTATCACGTCAAAAATAGGAAGTTGTAAGACCTTATCATATGACCATGTGGCGGACACAGAGAAATGAAACAAACACACTGTTTGTGTGTCTATCACCTACCTCGTACGATTTTCTATAATAAAATTCAATATATCGTTTTTGTCATTCCCTTTGGAATGTAATTTCATAATCACATGTACTATATGTCACTCTCCTGCCCATAAACTATCTATATGCAAAAAATCATGTTTCTCTGGTGCTGTGTGAAAGAAGGATAATCAGACAAACATACTTTCGCATTTATAGTATTGTATTAGTAGGGAATAGTCGTGGGTAAAATTTTAGGAATTATATAAAAATAGCTTTCGTTACATATAAATATAGTTTTAATTGAATTTCGTTACATTCGTTATATTACATATAATTTTGAACGAAATCGCAAAAAAAAAGAAACTAAAGTTCTGAAATGTTGTATTTTTGAAACGAATTATAAGTACTTCGTAAACATCTCAGGTGTTCGATTTGTAAAAGTTATGCAAATATATTATTAAAATTTTTTTTTATCTGCAAGTAAAATCTCGTGCAATTATTAAACAACTGGTCTGAGAATGTTTGTGAGCGATTTCAGCAAGTATACTTGTTTAGTTAAAACTTAACACGCATTCATATTATAAACTAGAATTTTAGTTTTCTTTGGTTCCAAACAATGTTATAAAATATCATAATCCTTACTAATTGTTTTAATAATTTAGCACTTACGACGACTAGCAATGAATACCACGTCCATTTAAATTTCGTCCATATAACTTATTTTATTATTTTTTGTAATGTTTTGTTTGGAAAATCTTGTTTTTTAAATTATAACTCTGTTTAATATATTTTTTTTGTTTAAGACTACATTGAAAGAAAATAAGAATTAACTTACAGTTTAAAACAATAATTGTGAAAATAAAATTTAAAAAAATAACAAATAGTTTTTTAATAATCTAAAATCTTTACAAAAGTGATTTTAGTTTACAATTTAAAATGTGCAAATGGTTTGCTGTCATAACAACAAAACAAATAGACTCATTTCATTGTCGCGTGTACCTCACACATATCTGTTTAAATACGCGTGCTGTTTCAAGGGAAGTTATTGACGTCAAGCGTTGCCATGGAAACACTAAGCTCCAATCGGCTTCGCTGAATTACACATATACTATTTCCACGTCTGAGTTCTGGCTTCTCGGTTAAGCACGTTCTGTGCCTAATAAATGTTACATTCGGGTGGGCAAAGGATAACCTTTGCGAGCAACACAAAGGGTTTTGGACAGAAGTCCTGGAATTACTAACAAGTAACACTTAAAAAAAAATTCTCATGGCATTCCTATTGATTAAAATTTATTCCAGCTTTGAAGCTTCACTAACCCAAGATAAAAGGGAAAGTCTATACAGCTAGCTTAAAGTCAGTTTAAAAGTGTTTATTACAAAAGTTGTTTGAATTCGAATTTTATTTTCGTTGTTTTTGTTGGAGTAAAAGCGTTTGAGGCATGTTCCTACATTGCGTGTAAAATGTGTAGCACGGCGTTAGAAAAAAAATGTTTTAATGGGAAGCTTTAAAAATAAAGTTCCAGGTGACTATCTAACGTTAAGAATTTGAGCTTCAGACCACATATTTAAAACAATTATTTCAAATCTTTTTACACCTAGGACACATGTCCCTCATGTAATACGGACAAAGTACTGCTATATATTTAAACCTACTTGAGTCTACTTGATCTGAGACTGTTAAAGCAAGCTTAATACATTGTTTAAAGTTTTCGCTGTAAACTTATAAGGTCACCGCACTATGATAATTTGGGATATTATTAATAAGGTAAAACAAACTTTAATTCTTTTTTACAGTTTTCATGCTATAAAATAAACAAAGGGGCGTATAAGGTATTTCAGTATAACAGTGCTATGTGACCTACGTTTAGGAGAAAACATTTATAAAGAGCCTACAGTTAAAAAAAAATTGAAGTAATTTTTTTTAGTTTTTCAAAACCGTACTAGCAACCTATTGTTAAACCGCCACACAGGTTAAGATTGTTTTGTAACACATTTTTTAATATACTTATAGCTTGAATAAAGTGGTATGTATACTAACGTGAATAGCCTAATATATTAAAATAGTTGTCATTCCTTTATACAAAACAGAAGATAAAAAAAACGCATTTCGTCTTTAATTTAAAAATTGGCACATAAGATAAAACTTACGTCATGATTCAGTTTTAACTATTTTACTTAGAGCCCTACCGGATGGCACATACATACATCATGAAGTAATTCTGGTGATGCTTTATGCTGCTATGTGGCAATGACATTTTGAAAATGAAGGTTTTTAAAGTCGTCAGATTAGAGTTGACTGAGTAAACGAATTAGGGTTTCAAGTACCTTCAATTGAAGATACGAAGAGGGAAAGGAACATTGACCGAATGCATGGGTTGTGAGCTAGGTTGGTGAGGGGGGAGGGTGGTAGCACCCCGAAAAACCTACCGGCTCACGGTAACGTCCGCCAAGTTTCCCATCGGACAAATTTCCTGGGCTCTACCTCGCCGGGATTCAAGCCCACATCGTATTTGTAGGAGGCGAGTGTTCTTTCGATCCAAACTCTGTAAACTTCTCCCGCTAATTATTGTTACCATATATATATATATATATATATATATATATATATATATATATATATACATATATTAATACAATAAGCACTCAAATACATTTGGTACCATTACATAATTCTTTTTATTAATGAGTTAAACTTATTTGAAGTTAAAATAGTTTATTATTGAATTTTTTATATTTTTATGTTTATTATTGAATATTTGTCTGTTTTCTGTTTGTCGGTTTCAGTATCGAGCAAAAACTACTGAACATATTTTGATGAAACGTTTTTGTTTAAATGATTATGGTAAAACTTAACATATTTTATCTCGTTACGATGACATATATATGTGTGTGTGTTTATTTTCAAGTCCAGATTGTTTACTTCAGTAAGGTTGTTAGTATTTTAACGGTAGGGTTTTCTGTTCAGCTCTTTCTTATACATAATCGTTTAAACATAATAACTCTAATGTTCGTGTTGATGACCGAACTGCTAAGTTAATAATACGGTGGGCGTTAATTAATATAATTTGAGGTTAATAATCTAAAAAAATAAATTTCCCATTCCCCCCAGGGAGGTCTATTTTAGCGAACTTAATCTTTTTGGACAACTTATAAAATTGATACGTGTCTTGTGTTTGACGATGACGTTCACATTTGATGAAATGATGTACATACATATTTTTATGGCTGTCAACTGCTCATTCAGGAATAATTAGATTGGAATGTTGGGTTTACAACACCTCTAAGACTACAGTAGGCTGCTAACCCCGTGTGAAGGGGTTTAGATGGATCCTTGAAAGGAAAATTTGTTGGGAGAGGAGAATGAGTAGGGGAAAAGCGCTAGCGAATAGCTTATAGTTCACTAACCCACGATCATTTCTCGACCTTATCCAAAGTTCGCTGATCGCTCGTGTAAAAATAAACATAATTATAATAAATTTGATGCATTTTCACGATTTTAGAACATTAAAAATATTAATAATACAACCTAGCGTTCATTTTAGTTACTGCAGCCTAGACACTAAAAAATACGACCCTCCGGAGTAGAAAAAAAGATAAAATTTTCGAGAGAAATCTTTTACGTTTTGCACATGTCGATAGGAAGTTAGAAGTTTTCGCGTATACAATACTTAGCAAATTTATGATATTTAAAGTCAAAACGAGAACGACCCTCGCCCAATTTTTCTCAGTTGGAGCGAAAAACAATTTTTGATCAAATTAAGTTTAACGCTAATGCCTTACTGATGAGTTACTATTAACTTTGTTTAACTTTGATTATGATTACCATTTCAACGACGTATCCTAGCTAGTTCCTGTCAAGAGTTTGCGGACGTATTATTATTAAAACCAAAATATTCGCAGAAATTTAAGTGAAAATCAGTATAAAAATTGAACATTACAAAATATTTAAATATGTCGTCCTATATGACTCGTAAATAGGCTCGAAATTATAGAAAACGCAGAGTAAAGCTCTTATCGAAAGGAATGTAAAAAGGCTTAAATGTACAGTGCTGAGCGAAAACAATAAACTTGTGATTCATCTATTCCGTAAAAATTATACTACTCTGTGTGACCAGTGTGTTAAAGATATTGATATATTTACTACACATTAATACTAATCACTTTTATTTGCTTTATCGTACCGTTTTCACTATAAATCTACGGCGCGGTCACAAATGCGTTTTTCTGTTTTGTTTTATTTTTGCTAACATGTTGTTATCTTTATAACAGACACCCACTTCTCAGACACTTCCTCCACGACATAACCTATCGTTTCCTTTTACGAGTGTCCGGTTCGAGGTCAGCAAATACAGTGAAAAGTCTTTAATCCAAAACTAAACGGTTCGTCATATTCTATAATCCGGCACCAATCGAACGTCTACCGTTCACCTGTTCAAGGATCGATTCCAGCTGTTAACCTTGGTTGCATTACTGCGCTGCCAGCGTTATCAGTTCGCTCGGAGTTTATCGTTAATGTTTGTTTTCATTTCAGTGCGTTGTTTCCTGTTTGCTAGCGGGTAAAGTTTCCGCAATTATTTAAGGAAGTAAAAACGGTCGCAACGTAATATCAAGGGACTTTTTTAAAACAGTAAATGTCATCTCAATTTTTTTAATTTTATAGAGAAATTAATATAACTTATTTTAAAAAAACATTTTACTCTATAGTAACATTTTTTTTGTATTCGAGTTAATACTGTATACACGTTCGATAATCAAGTAAAATCGCTAAAATAGCAAAGCCGTGGTCCTGTTAGTACCATATTAAAGAAATTTCATTTACGAGTTTTCCTTTGAAGTTGCTTGACTTGATGTAGCCTATTTAGCCGCGTCGAGGACAAAGGTTTCACCGACGTTTGGGTCGAAATTGCAGTCGCCATCTTAAGGGTATTGCAACCTTCGACCTCGACGCGGCTTAATTCCACAAGTTAAGAAAATTCAGACAATGGCCAGGAAAGCCTTCGATATTTATTTTATGGTTTCTTTCTTGGAATGAGGAGTATGGAGATTGGATATATCCGTAAATATAAATGTTTTTGGGACGGGAGCTAGAAGGTGAAGAGTATATGAGGTACAGGAGAGTAGAGTAGATAATGAAGAATAGAGGGGTACAAGTAAAATTTGTAGGGCAGATGAAGTAGAATATAGGATGCAGAGTAGGAACAGAAGAGATAGTAGAGCAGGGGAGCTATGGTAGATAAGGTAAAGTTGAGGAGTAAGTGTACAGAAGTTAGAACAGAGGAGGTACAGTAGTAGAGTTAGTGTAGAGAGGTATTGCATAGTAATTAGATTAAATGAAGTAGAGTATAAGAGGAAGATTAGATGTGGTAGAGCAAAGTAAATATCATAGAGGAGTTAAAGCGTAGCAGTAAGTTTATAGAAAGTACAACATATGAAATAAAGTAATGGAGTTAGTGAGTTGAAGTATTGTATAGTAATTAGATTAGAAGAAGTAGTGGAGGAAGAGTAGATGTAAATCATAGCGTATATAGTAGATGATGTAAAGTAGAGGAGTTAGTTTATATGAGGTAAAACATAGGAGGTAAAGCAAATGATTTAAAGTAGGTCATTAGAGTAGATATGGTAGAGAATATGAGGTACATTTAATGAGTTAGTGTAGATAAGGTAGAGTATAAGATGTAGAGTATGTGAGGTTGAGTGTATGAGGTAGTATAGGAGGTAAAGAAGAGGATGTAAGGTAAGTGTGGTACAGCAAATGAGGTAAAGTAAATGAATTAGTGTAGATGAGGATATGAAGTAAGATAGAGGAAGCAGATAAAATGTGGCAAAGAAGATAAGTTAATGTATATGAGTTAGCATAGACGTAGAGTATGTGAGACTGAGTGCATGAGGTAGCAGATGAGGTAAGGTAGAGGACGCAGAGCAGAGGTGGTAGAGCAGATTAGTTAGCGCAGAGGAGCTAGAGTATGCGAGGTTGAGTGGACGAGGCAGCATAGGGAGTAAGGTAGAGGAGGCAGAGCAGAGGTGGTAGAGGAGCTAGAGTATGCGAAGTTGAGTGGACGAGGCAGCAGAGGGAGTAAGGTAGAGGAGGCAGAGCAGAGGTGGTAGAGGAGCTAGAGTATGCGAGGTTGAGCGGACGAGGCAGCAGAGGGAGTAAGGTAGAGGAGGCAGAGCAGAGGTGGTAGAGGAGCTAGAGTATGCGAGGTTGAGCGGACGAGGCAGCAGAGGGAGTAAGGTAGAGGAGGCAGAGCAGAGGTGGTAGAGGAGCTAGAGTATGCGAGGTTGAGCGGACGAGGCAGCAGAGGGAGTAAGGTAGAGGAGGCAGAGCAGAGGTGGTAGAGGAGCTAGAGTATGCGAGGTTGAGCGGACGAGGCAGCAGAGGGAGTAAGGTAGAGGAGGCAGAGCAGAGGTGGTAGAGGAGCTAGAGTATGCGAGGTTGAGCGGACGAGGCAGCAGAGGGAGTAAGGTAGAGGAGGCAGAGCAGAGGTGGTAGAGGAGCTAGAGTATGCGAGGTTGAGCGGACGAGGCAGCAGAGGGAGTAAGGTAGAGGAGGCAGAGCAGAGGTGGTAGAGGAGCTAGAGTATGCGAGGTTGAGCGGACGAGGCAGCAGAGGGAGTAAGGTAGAGGAGGCAGAGCAGAGGTGGTAGAGGAGCTAGAGTATGCGAGGTTGAGCGGACGAGGCAGCAGAGGGAGTAAGGTAGAGGAGGCAGAGCAGAGGTGGTAGAGGAGCTAGAGTATGCGAGGTTGAGCGGACGAGGCAGCAGAGGGAGTAAGGTAGAGGAGGCAGAGCAGAGGTGGTAGAGGAGCTAGAGTATGCGAAGTTGAGTGGACGAGGCAGCAGAGGGAGTAAGGTAGAGGAGGCAGAGCAGAGGTGGTAGAGGAGCTAGAGTACGCGAGGTTGAGCGGACGAGGCAGCAGAGGGAGTAAGGTAGAGGAGGCAGAGCAGAGGTGGTAGAGGAGCTAGAGTATGCGAGGTTGAGCGGACGAGGCAGCAGAGGGAGTAAGGTAGAGGAGGCAGAGCAGAGGTGGTAGAGGAGCTAGAGTATGCGAGGTTGAGCGGACGAGGCAGCAGAGGGAGTAAGGTAGAGGAGGCAGAGCAGAGGTGGTAGAGGAGCTAGAGTATGCGAGGTTGAGCGGACGAGGCAGCAGAGCGGGAGAAGCAGAGGAGACCCACCGTTGAGCACGTGCACCCACACGCTGGCCGGGTTGGCGTTGGAAGGTACGCAGGTGTAGTTCCCGGAGTCGCCGAGCGCCGCCTTGGTGACCAGCAGCTTGCTGGTGGTGCCCGCCTCGGTCTTCTCCGTCTCGAGGCTGATGCCGCCGCGCGGCGAGTCGAAGTCCAGCACGCCGCCGCCGTGGTACCACAGCACGGAGCTGGGCGGCGACGAGTGCACGTTCAACGAGCACGTCAGGCTGATGGTGCTGCCCTTCTTCACGTACACCTCGTCGGGCCCCCAGATGCTGGCCTGCGCCGCTGCCGTGAGGGAACACACATGAGTCCCGCGAGCCATGGAGGTCAGGAGCTAGGAAATCTCAGGAAAGGGCATTTTGTAACTTGTTTCGACCTCTCCGCCGCCATATTGTGACGCCCAAAACATTGCGGGAAGAGTTTTCCAAAACGTGAATGAATTAATATCTCCTTCGTTAAACAATCACGTTGAACGTCCTTTAAATCTTTTTTCACGATGCAAACGCTACACTTCAGCCAATGTTTTGGGCGTTCAAACAACATGAGCCGAAAAAAAAGGCTTCGCGGCTACCACGTACTCATGCAGACTTTTGGCCATCCCATGGTTTGTGAGATCTTTGCCATGTAAACAATTAAGGTCAAAATGAAAACGTTACCATTTCTTATCTGGAGAGACTTCTTTGTTTAAGAACACTTACTCGTGATTACATTTTTACGATTCTTCCTAGCGGGTTCCTTTCAAGCTATCGTATCATATTATAACATTAGCTTTTAAACAGATAAGGAATGTTTGGGTTACCAAGATGACTTCAACTTGAGAAAACTAATACCTCAATGTTTATAGCGACGGTTTCTGGCATATGTTTCACGGCAAACGAGTGTGCCTTGTGGCCGCAGCAAAAATACAGTTAATTTAAAATGCATAATACTATAGTATTTCTTTTTTGTTCATTTTGGCAGGTTACATTAATCATGTAAACGCAAATAATCTTGCAGAATTAGTAGTTAAATTTGCTTCAATTTTTACAGCTAGCCTGCAAATATTGTAAAGAGAATGTATGAGACTTGCGGACACAATTTTGAAAATGCACATGATTCATTATGTTCAGGTAATCGTAATTCCCCTTTTTGTACGGACTCTAAAGAAGAAGCTAAGCAGCGTTAAGTTTAGGTGTGCCGAAAGGTAGGCAGTAAGCGACGCTCGTGCGCATAGCGGGAATGCCTAAATTCCAGGCGTTAAAACCGTGTTCATGTTAAAGAGGACTAAAAGAGCAGAGAAGGGGCGTCTCCGAAAATTGGCTCGCAAACAATTTTTTTTCTTCTTTCCAAAAGTCTATCGCTCCAAAGAAGCTTGTCACAACGTGTCGGAAGCATAATGGACAGGCTGACGAGATCTTCTGAGTTGGGACCCGTGAGCTGCTGTCATCTCTGAATGGGCGTGGCGTGAACTGAGACCATTAGCAGTGACGAGGAGGGAGAGACTGGGTGAACATTAAAGGAGAGACTTGAGTTAAGTACCCCCTTGCTGTCAATGTGCACTGGGGCTCCACGGACTGCGGAATTCTACCAGACGTGAATACACACTCGGCGATTGGGACGAATTTAACCTTTTTTTCCCATAGCAATTACGTTTGATCAAAGTTCAGTCGTTGTAAAATCCTCTCATTAAGATTTTTTATCACTTTTCTTTAATTAATTGTTTTTTTAACGTTCTTCAACTGAAAGAAATACTAAATAAAATTGTGCACGTGGAGTTCACGCATGAAAAAAGTGAAACCTCTTTCTTTTTAGGAAAAGATAGCGATAAATTGTTTTCATTTTCGATCAAACTATCCACTTTAAAATGTTTATTAATTATAACTATATTGCATGAACCAAGATTTTGTAGTCACACGAATAAATAAATTGTAGATCAATAAAATAAAATGACAGCGTCAATCGTCAGCCGTTACGAAAACTGAGGAGTAGACAAACACAAGCAGCGTTACGAGGATTCTGTAGCATCCATTCTGCGTCATTTCTATCTCTCTCCTGCCGTCTCCTCTTCCGGCTCTTACAACTCGCATATACACAAATAACCTATTAGCCCCCCCCCCCCCCCAACTACGTTGTGTCTTCCCATTCAACCGCTAGCGCATGCGTTGCATGCGTTAGAATAACGTCGCCACTGACGCACTCTCCTTATCTACCGGTACCCCCACCACGTACCTAACTATTCCTCTGTCATACGATCGGAATTTTCGTAACGCTCGAAAATTGTTGCCCCCTCAGTAAAGACGTTTCACTTCGTAACTATTTTAAACAAAATAAAATGATTTTCTTTAACATTTTTGTGTTGCAAAATGTAAAATTAAATTTTTATTAATATTTTTTGGAGGCCTACTCGTTTAAACATCTTATTGGATAACTGAATATCAAACATTGAAACATGTGTCTATCGTAACTCTTCAAACTTAAAATTTCTTAACTGTACGAAAAGAACTTTATCCTGTACACATCCTGATGTTATAGTGTATTAGGTGAATTTTACACCACGCTGTGGGGAATTATTTTGCGCTAAAATAAAAGGAAGCATACATGTACAAAGAAAAAAAAAAGTTTACCAGATAAAAGATTAACATAAGAATATATAAAGTTACGTGTTGCTCACTCGAACCTCAATCCATTATTTTGTTATTGTTTGTGAAATACTAACGCTGGTAGGATAGTTTGAGATCCTTCTGTGAATACTAATTAATGGTTACTTTTATTATTTTTGGGATTGTGTATTTACCGTTAAAAGAAGTGTTTTAAAATAAATTACAGATACCTATAATGCTTTATTCTGATTGAAAACGTGAAAAGTGCAATGCTCTAAAACATAGTTTTTTTTCATATGAAACAGTTTTTATTTAAAAATTACTTTAAGATTTATACATTATAATTATAATTTACTAGCTGAATTATCTTACGTTAAAGGCTTGGACTTGCTTTTCACCGCAAAGGTTTTTTTTTTTGTAATCCCTCTATATATATCGAATTCGCTATCAATTTAACTATCAGCATTTTTTTCACCATATTGTTAAATATTTTAACAGAAAAATTTCCAACACAAGTATGCTTATTAGTAAAGATTATTTATAAATGTGTTCTCTATGAAAAATGAAAATTGTGTTAAATAGCACAAAATGATGGATAGCTATGTAATCAATGTAGATAAAACAGTTTAAGCTAGGAACTATAAATTTGATTGCTTAAGTTTGACGTGGAATAAACAAGAAAAGATTCCATAACAAAATGAGTCGGTAATAAACCATCTTTGAGATCGGAACTATATTTCGACAGTGGTGAAAATTGTAATAAAATAATCAAATGATGACTGAAAAATTTCATATATATTCTACGAATTTTTAATGAGTAATTCTACGAAAGTCACTAAGTAATTTTAACATTTTAGTTCATGAATTGTAATAATTCTTATAAAATGTAAATCGACATGTGATTGTGCAAAATAACCCTTGGTTCACGGTAAAATATGATCTAGAAGACTATTCCACTAGTGCAATAAACGAAACCCAGCTACAAAGCCAAGATTAGCTGTGTGACTTAGAAACAGATCTTCAACTTCAAGACATCCAAGTACATCATTTAAGAAGGAGTCCACTCCACGTACCGAAGGAAGAAAGCGACTTCGCCGGATTATTCCCGGATTCAACCTGCAGTCGTATCCATGGTTAGACCGTTTCGCTGAATCCCTGGACCAAGATTATGTTCGTGGTTCGTGACGTGTGTTAGTTTCTGCGTGTAGCCGACAGATACGACGAGTCTTCTTTAGAAACATGAAGTGTTTCTGGTAGATATCACAGTCTCCAAAAAAGGTATTGTCTGTTTTTGCAAATATCTTATTACACTAATTACACTATTGTTCTTGATGTCGGGCCTTAAGGTAATGCCATGTTAGTTAAACTCATACCATCGTTTTTTGTTAACATCTTGTTTGAACGCAATCGTTTTGATGATAATCGTTGCCAAATGACATAATTAACTATTTAACTTGACAAGATTAGTGATTTACATTTAGCTTCACACACTGTTATTCATATCCTTTAACTGAATTACTTTAACGAAGCGTTGAGTTAAGCCTGAGCATACACATATAATTTCATATAATTTATATTGAATTAAAATTTCTTAATAAGTAAACATTTGAGGTTAAAATTTCAATAATATTTGGTTGAGATGGTGTTTGATATTGATAGAATTTTTGCAACAGTTAGTATCATTGAAATCCTAAGGTGAACTGCATTAAGTTTAAAGGTAAATTCGTTTATAAACATATTCGTAATTCTTTGATGACCCATTGATTTTATAAGTAAAGAATAAATCATATTTGATTTATTTGAGACATTCCTTGTAAGTTGTTTATTCATGACTCGCATTCCGAGTATATTGAAACTTGGTGTACTATTTTATTTTATCACTTCATTAGGTACACACACCATAGTTTTAAACAATTTCTATATATTTTCATTGTTCAAGTAAAAAATGGTAGTTAAAGTTTCTAACACTTTAATTCTAAACGAATTAAACTTTGAGATAGTAAAACTATAATATATAAAAGACAACTAAAAAATTAAATCATTAAAAATATTATAATTTTTGAAATGAAAACCATACAAGAGATATATGCAGTAGGTATGTACAAACACATACACTTGCTCCCCACACGCACGTTATTGCGGCTCGTGTCACCTTTAGTTATTTTTGGAATATAATTTATGAGATATTTCTTAGAACCTTTGTTTTTTACGGAAAAAAAGAAAAGTACCATGTAATTTTATTCAATATAAGAACTAATTCTATTAAAAAATTAATAAAAACCTTGTTGTTAGTCGAGCAACCAATATATAAAATTTCAGAGTGTCGCACAACATCAGGGGGTGTTAATGCCGTGTATGGAATATGCGTTTTACCGATTAGTTGCCTTCCGAGCACCAATTTGTAAAACCAAAACAGAATATTGTCCCCATTCAGTCACCTTGGCTAGCGAATTTTGGAAAAAACGGAAAACCTACTACTTAAATATTTTTATATTTGTAATTGATTCTCAGTTTTTATCTTCTCATTTAGTAGTTGTTTTTAAATAAAATTTTCTTTAAAAGTTATATGTACCAGATTTTTCACCAACTTAGGGTTTTTAATTTTATAAATAGCAAAGAAAAGTTTTAAGTTATAGTGTGTTAAATATTGTTGCCATATATATTAATATAAGCTTGATTAAATACGTATATATTATTTTTGAGAGTAAAACAAATATTTCCTCTCTTTACTCCCTTAACTTTCTGATCTTTTGAATTTGCTTGTATTGCTTCCATTTTAACACTTTTAATGTTGAATATTAAAATGTTTATAAAAGAAATAACGTTTTTATCAAGTTAAACTTGCTGTGTTTAGGAACTGACCCTTTATTATGTTCAGTGCTATATAGTGTTTTTATGGAACAAAAAATAACCCACTTTTAATTCTTTAGTTGTGTATTTTATGAAATGATATGTTGTTATTTGTAGTTTTTGTTTATCATATTTAACATCTTATTTTTTGGCTTGAATTGTTGCATATATATATTTTATTATAATGCTTTATTTTTCTATTAGCATTTACTAAACTGGAGAATTTATAAAAAAAATTGAAAATAAGTTCGCATATTTTGTATGCTTATTATTCAGATTTGATATTGCGTAAAGGCTGACTTGGAGTGGGGATGTCCATGGTTTTTAATTGACCTAGTTGAGGATGACGTAAGAAACAAGAACAACTGTGACTGAATGCCACATAAAATTAATTTTTTTAAACTTATAAATTGTTCATACGTCGTAAAACAATATCAAATAATGTTTTTTTTTTTCATTTACACACATCTAGTTGGTTCATGCTGTAATCTATTTTACACCATGCAAAACAGCGTGCAAAAATAAAGCATTAAACTAAAAAAAACTAAAATAATGTCTAATAATTTGCAATATTACAACACTACTAATGGCTCTCAGTATCTTTAGAAATAAAAGTCTTTAAATAATTTATATATTTTAAAATTTCTTGCTCAAAGGTATTAACAAATGAAATA
This sequence comes from Bacillus rossius redtenbacheri, assembly GCF_032445375.1. Lineage (NCBI taxonomy): Eukaryota > Metazoa > Arthropoda > Insecta > Phasmatodea > Bacillidae > Bacillus > Bacillus rossius. The sequence continues at coordinate 21,550,553 of NC_086330.1, read as the reverse complement.
ACGTAAAATCTGTCATTGGAATTACTAACATTTGTAATATTATTTTTGTTTTTCGACGCATGCCTTGCTTCTTCACTGTGAAATTAAAAAAATGTTTGGCATTAGCAGAAAAAACTTATTGTAAAACATAATTAAAAGTTTCAAAACATTATTCCTTCTTGTCTTAAGTGAGTGTGTAAAAAATAATTTACAAGGTATATGTTTAAATAAAAAGTTCATAGAATGTTTAAAAACTTAAATTTTTACTAAGTTTGTACTACAAAAAGTTTAATTTCTATCTAAATTTATGACAAGTTATTAAAATAAACTTTTTTCGACAAGTTTAAGAAAACATTTAAATCAAAAATAATTTTAATTAATTTTGAAAACTTCTCCTATCGCGAATGCATCCTCAAACATTGAATGCAACATTTAATTAAATACCGTATCGCATTAAAAGTTAAAAAGGTTAATATCGGCTTAAAACATAAACTATTTTTTAATGTTTGGGAAAAATTTACCTATTTTTAGCCAAAAACTTTAGTCAAATTTATCTTCGTTTTTCATTTAAAGTAAAAATTCTCTGCATGGAGTTATTTTCTTTATTTTTTATGTTTCTTGTTAAATTAAAATCACATCTTGTACATGGAGATTCTTTGAATCTCCTTTGTTTACATAAAAATATTCCTGAAATGTGTAAATTTACTTTCAAGACACCGAATTCTTGTTCTGATGATTCCATGTCACTGTTAAAAAAGAATAATTATGGTTAATACATTAACAGTATGAGATTAAACGTCAAGTTCAAATCAAATTTAAAGCACTCACTTCAAAGATATTTACATAAAAATATGTATATACAATCTTAATAAATATGAAAATGCTACGTTTATTTAAACGTAAGGACCGTTGAAGTTTATATTTAAACATCATAAATAATTCCCAATATTAACTGTGAAGAACAGAGAAATAAAATTAATTAATTAATAAATAAAAAGGCGAAATAAAGACGTAGAATAAACCAAAACATAGAGAAAGAGGATTTTTTTTAATATTCTCCACCTTGCTTGGTGTTGCTGGATGAAGCCCTGGTCCCAAGTGTTGTGTCTAGGATTTCAGAGGGCTTTTCTGGAAAAGGGAAAGAACAGAGACAAAACTAAGGGTGAGAATAGTAAGAGAAAGAGACAGAAATAGAGTAATATATTATAAAATAATAATTGGTCCCATTTACGTTGAAAACCACCACCATAATATTTGAATCATCATAAAAAGAATTGAGTGCTGATTATTCTGAATTTTTACTATGTAAAAAATTTCACTTAAATAATTTATTTTAATTATTTTGTATTAAAATTATTAAGTGTTATAAATATATATTATGAAACATACATTCAATAAAACTAACTATATAAATTGACCTTAAGCAATTTCTAAAATTTTGTTTATCCAACAATTTTTATGGACTTATTATTTTTTTAAATGAAATAATTTTCGGATAGTTTAACTTGCTCAAAAATCGAAAATTGAATCTCAATTATTCATGAAAAGCTGTGTACTGGAAGAATTTTTTTTTAACTTTAGTAACATATTAGTTGCTTCATTAAAAATATGTTAATACCACACAGAAACCTTTTTGTAAGATTGGCTTATATTTATTAATAGTGTTACATTATATACCTCCCATAGTCAGTCTCGAAATTAAAACAGATAATATTTTGACTTGATGTAAGTTTTTGGACATACGCCATTGCTAAGAACTTTTTCTGTTGAAGAAAAACTAAAAACTAACACCTGTGTTATATATAACACCTGTGTTTCCGTACCATGTGCGTCTCTGCCTGAGGACGGGAGCAGATAGCAGTTCCCGAAACGTTGCTTGATTCTGTTTTGGTAAAACTATTGTGTTCGTTTCGTCTTTTCGTTTTGTCGTGTTTTTGTCTCGTTTCAACTGTTGTGCTGAATTTTTTGGGTTCAATATTTCTGTGTCGTCATCATTTGTGGGTTTCTTTTCGTTCTCTTAGTACATTTTTCTTTGTTTTTCTTTGTTTGTTGACCATATTCCTGTTACGGAATATTTTGTGGTGTTTATATCCTTGTTGACAACAGCAATTTTTTGCTTAATTTTGTGTTTTTTGTCCTTTTTTGGGTATTTTTATTTATTTTTTAGTTTTTAGTTTTTCTTAAACAGAATAAGTTATTAGCAATGGCGTATGTCCAAAAACGTACATCAAGTCATGCACTCCCATTGCACAAATCTTTCAAAGATAAGATAATATTTTCCTATTTTTCAGTTAACACGAAGCAAGGGTTATATTTAATATACAGTTTCGTACTCAAACTATATATAACAAATGATTAGCAAATAAAGCCTATTGCTTCAGCAGAAATTATTAACTAAATATTTTTTTTAATGTTATCAACGTCATTACAATTCTACCATCCTTATAAGTATTTGGGGTGAAATCTAGAAAGAAATTTAAACTGTATATGTCTAACTGAATTATACTTTGTGCCGAGTTCATAATTCTACAAGAAAAAGAAGAAAAATGATAACTATTTCTGCGAGGGAAAAACAAACCAGAAAAGGAAATTTATACTTACAGATTGTAAGAATCGAAATCTTGTCTCTAAATTTTATAAGATTTGTATGATAACAATAAATGACGCACATCTACAGTACCCTGAATATTGTGGTACGATTAAGATATTATGAATTGGCAGAACGAACTATAGTAAAGACACATTTTAAATAACCTAGATTTGAATTTTCACACGAGTGCGTAGTCTCAAGGCCACTGACACATAAGCGGTAGTAGGCACGACAGTTGTTCATTACTTTACGAATAACACTTGAAAGTGACTTTAGAGTTTTTGATTTAATACAATTTTTTTGGACATACGCCATTGTAGTTTGGCACTGTATGCCATGGAAAAAATTCAAGAATGCAAAATAGGGAAAGAAAAAAAAATGAAAACACAAACCCTAATCAGCGAAACTGTTTTGTCATGTGAAACCTACTTCTGTGTTCGTCGGTGCTGTCGTCGTTGTGTTGTATATAATACCTGTTTAGTTTCATCGTTGTGTCCATTTTTTCGACGTCAGCCCATTTAGGCATGTTTTCCGTGGGTATATGTTTTAATTTTTTTTTGTATTATTGAATTTTTTGCATGACAAACAGTGCAAAATTGCAATGCCATGTGTACAAATAATTGTATTAAATAAAAATTTACCATTATATCAATCTCATAAAAAACGCATTAAGAATTTTTGTTTTCAAAAACTATCACTCCAAAATTTATCAACTAAGTGATTTATTATGGGTCCGAAGTTGTAATCTACGTGTATCAGCTTTGACGGTTAGTGTCACGAACTGAGGCCACTCTAAGGAGCAGTTGTTGGAACATTCGAAAGGGGAAACGTTTGCACTCGCAGAAAGTTACCGACATTATCTAACACTTTCCTCAATCAATGGCAAAATCTATTTCAGTATTATATCCAAATGGAAAATATTACTGATAGTTATGGCTACATGCCTGAATGCCAATTACACGAATCACGAAATGAAAATAAAAATCATTTTAACCATAGGAAATCTTTCCTCTCAGTTAAGACGGAAATTTCAATTTTGCATAGAGACTGAAGTAAACAAAGGAATTCACGGAAAAATTTTTAGGCCTTCATTATTTGACTCTTATAGATATATGTAATGTGCTTTTTAAAAGCGCTTGAATCAGAAATGCAAAACAAATTTCTTAAAAATTCTATGGAATCGAAAATATATGTATATATAGTTAAATTAATATACAGGCTATAGGTTATGCATCAATATACGCTTACGCAAGATCAGATACATTGATTTGAAATCTTTGGTAAGCTGAAAGTATAACATTACTTTTCTGTTTTTCAAAACATAGTATGATGCTAAGGGTTTATAATTAACAAGAGGTTTTTGTAAAGGAAAATTGTATACGACAATGATGTAATGAGGGTTTATAATTAACAAGAGGTTTTTGTAAAGGATAATTGTATACGAAAATGATGTAATCTCTAACAGACTCGAAAATTTAATACAACTCAGGCACAATTTGTAACCCAATACGAAGTATTATCTGAACACAGGGAGACTTAGGCAATTCAATATCTGCACGCGAAAATAATTGCTTAACTATACCACACATATCAAATGATAAATGCTACCAGGATATTTCAAGCATTGAATTCAGTACACCGTGTTGAAAGATCAGGCAGTTAGTTGCGTAGCTACCGAAGCTCCCACTCTCTTCCACTGTGCACACAAAGTCACCACCGAGTTAATCAAGCAGATCATTCCACCCGACAGCGAATGTGAGATACCTACGCCACGCACAATTAATTGTTGGACAAAAGCATGGAGCGTTCAGTCTGCTGAACGGCAGATGCTTTGATTAACAAGGATTTAAATATGCTACCAACACGTTAAAAGTGAAGTATCTATCACATCACTAAAAACCTGGGCTTAGTCAATACGTGTTAAACATCACGTAAGCAGATCTTTCTGCTTTTTAATATTAGATCGTTCTCTCTCTAAAACATTAATCTTTAAGATCAAAACCCTTATTTTAAACGACCAATTATTAACAGTAAAAAAACGTCTCCTTGTTTATATAAAACTAAAATAATAACAATAAAAGTTTTATTTTCAACATAATTTTTTTTTGTTTATATACATATTGTGCAATCCCCACACATTCATGTTCAAATTTCAAGCATTAAGTCAATAATCAAATATTTAAAAAGAGTAAACAAAAAAAGGTGACATTTAGGATGGCCAGACAAAATTTTGATACTAAAGCACTTCTACACGAGATAATCTGCAATCTGAGAGGTAACTTGTGTGTCATTTGATTTTATTCTATATCTTGTACTGCCACACATACGGACGTATATGTTTTATTCATGTCAGTTGTGGTTCTATTAATTACGTAACCCTGATGTTGGAAAAATAGAGTAGTCATGAATGTGTATTATGAGCTAACAGGTAAGTAACAAATGACCTCTTTACTACTGAAGTACTTTAACATAGTGGAAATAGAGCGAAAACACTCGTTTTGATGTCAAAAGGTTGCGCTGTCCAATAACAAAATCACCGCATTATCAGATTCATCTATATGTTAGTACACTGCTTGAGATTTGTTACGAAGGCAAATTATACATTTTCCATGAGAGAGTACTCATATTTATCAAAAGATCGAGATGCGCCTTGATTGACATGAAGAAACTGCAGGGGGTGAAAAGTAACTGGGACAGCCCAATCAGGTCAGCAAAACAACATCCTGAGCCTCTTCATGTAGTTTATATTTAAAGTTCGTATTTTTAAAACTTGCACAGTGGATTCAAGTCGTACGTTTTGAAGAAAAGCCATCTTCAAAATGACGCTCAAATGTTCCCACATGATGCAAGTCTCAGAAAATAAGGAACGCCTATACTGATCATTGGGACACAGTGTGTAATTGTAACAAACAAAAAAACTACCAAGTTCCTTACAATTCACTGAACTCTACGCTTATCAAATTAATTGCCACTGTGACCACCAAAGTTGAGAGGTATCCCAAAGTTGGCAAAATATTTGTAGTCTCCAGTGAACAATGATTATTTTCTTAATCTGTCTCTCGTACATGAACCGGAATAGAGTGAGGACATTATTAACACATAAGACATTAGTTATGATGGAAAATTGACTGAACATACTCTAACTTTATGTGCATAGTTCATGATGGCAAAAAATACATATTTATAATTAACAACAAAACTTTGCTGTTATTGTAACTGAATACTGGAAATAACCTTAACGTAAAACGTTATACATTACGGACTTTTGTCTAATTGTTAAATTTTATAAAGTTATTAATGAATATTTGAAATATTTATTGAAACACTCATTGTTTACTAATTACTGATACTAATTTAATGTTTTAATAGAATGGTTTCAAATAAATTGTCATGATTCTTTAACCTCAAATAATTTATGGAATCGTTAAAATCAATAGAATCCATCTGACATCATTTTTTGTTTCCCCTGGAAAATATATTTTTTTTCATTATATCAATAAAATAAAGCCCTTCAATTGTAATTATTTTTTTTATAAATTAATAAGGTTGAAAACAATATTATTTTATAAAAAATAACAATAAAAAACAAATTAAATATTCTTCAACAATACTTGCAAATGATGAAAACTAATTATAGCGATACACACAATTTTAGGACCTTCGCAAAATTTTGAAACAAATGGTTTTTTGTACAACATTAAACGATAAGAAAGTTCAAGGATATTTTACAAACAAAACTTCACATAACAAATGTTGTTTAAGTTAATATGAATGAATTGTCGAACATTAGAACGGATTTTATGTTACAATCAGATACTTATCTTTAAGACAAGAAAGATAATCCCGCAATGACGTAGAGTCCAAAATTTTTGCACTTAAAAGTCATAGCGAGTGCTGGCTGTTTGAAATAATCATTTTATATTTTCTTCAAAGCTTACCTATTAATAATTTACTGGTAAACGCAAGTTTAACTCGCACGTAGGCGTCACAGCATCCAACGTTTGATAAACAATGCATTGTGTGACCATTATTGGTGAAAGATTAGTTTAATATACTGTGTGGTTCTTATACTGCCTGTGAACCCTCAAATTATTTACTTTGGAGACGTAGTGAGATGAATATTAGTGGTTATACCGGAAGGTGTCTTGAATATAAACATTAGTTCTGATCTCCAGGGCAACCGTTGTAATTCACCTAAGTTGGTTTAATTTTTTTTTCAGTCATAAATTTTAAAATTTAATTTTTAGGAAGTGTGCTTGTGCATTGTTCAAATAATCTTTGTTCTTAATCTTTATTATTCACTCTATTTTATTTTTCGTAGCACTTTGCAGTCTCGCTTTGATCGTGATGTAGGAGTACCGCGACGGCATCGGCAGTGAGAAATGGTACCGTGGCACATCCGTTCCGCGGTACCTAGAGGGTCGGGCCCGCGAGAAGATTGCTGGGCAACACCTGGAGGAAAAAAAAACTTTCCTACCAACTCATGTGCGGTAATTTCCTTTGGTGTTTCCACCACTCCGCGGGCAGCACGTATCTGCGTGTTGATCTTAGCCAGCGTGTCGCTGGCGCGGTTCAAATGAACGAAACACATGCAACCACTTAATAACATCTCTTTTACATTCGCCACACAATTGCATTAAGCGGGGAACGAAGACCTTGACACGAAAACGATGAACTATATGAAAAAAAAAACTTTTTTATACATATTTTTTTTAGGAAATCTTTCATGTCATGTTACTAAAGACAAAAAAGGATATTTTTGTAAATATTTGTTTTTACAGAAATGTCTACGAATTAATTTAATTTTTTAAAATAAATTTTAATTTGAGGAAAATATTAAAAGAGTCCTTATGAGTTTCGTTTTTTTACAGAGCTCATTTTAAACGGGTAAACATAGTGAGAACGATGAAGGATCTGAGAAAAAAAATCGATCATGCGTAATCGCAATGAGACATCAAAGCGTGTGCATTAACTGATCTTGGAAATACATTTATAGCAGTAATAAATATAATTAAATTACATTTCAAACGTACCTTATCCCAAATACGAGACGAAAGAATTTCCACTGTGCAAACATAAATATTTTATTAAGATTCCACTTAGGCTGAAACATTTTATTAAATTTGAAATTTTCACTGACTCTCAAATTTTTTGTGACACATTCAGACGATCTAAATTTACACCCGCTCCTAACAAGGACTCAAACCCAGAGGCCCAACGAACCGAAGGCCCACGTGCATCCATGCGACACGGAAGTAGTCACTTTTTGCATCTTACTTGTTTCCATAAGTTTCATGAGTAAGTGACTTAAACCTTGCTCCAAATGTTATGTAATCCTGTCTGTAGAAAGTGAAAAGTTGAAGGCCTAAATTTTTCCTCGATATGTTCGATTAAGGCTTCATAAAAATAAAGTTTTTTTCAGGTGATAATGCTTGTGACAAAAGTGAATTTAAGTTTATACCTGACTATATTTACACTCACACAAATAACATAAAAACTAATTTGAATGATGGACCTAACAAATAAAATTTTTGGAAAACAATTTCTTTTGTAACGTAATATTTCACAAGAATCATTATTCCGATACACAGCTTTATTCCCTTCCAACATTTTCACTTATTATTCACCCTATATATTACCCAAATAGATGAAAATAAATGAAATATTTTTCTTGAAAAAATTGACGACTTCTTAGTTCTGTTGACACACTAAAATAATTCGGTGTAAAAATAATTATTGTATTCTTATTCAATTTAATTTATTGAAAAATGATTAATAATTCAAATATTGATTTAATATAAGGTACACTTATCTCTCTTCAGTTTTGAATACTATACTTCTGCAGTATAAGTGGTTAAATGATTGGTGTTTTTTTCCGAATATTTGTTGTCATATGTCGACACAATTTGATATTTGTATTCAACCTGTATTTTTATTGTGTCTAAATTAAAATTAAGGAATTTGTGTAATTGCGTTTGCAGGGGATATTATAGGTTATACGTTTGGTGAAGTGTCTACTATTTCTTCATAGAAAAATTTCCCTGCCGCCTTTGTATTTTGACGGTTTTTTTAATCATTCATTACATGTATATATATAAGCTGTCTTATATTTATAAAAATGTTAGGTACATTCATTTTTTTATCGTTTGAAGTAGTGTAAAATGTAATCACTCAAGTCAAAATTATGAAATTTTATGTTTACAAAAACTTTTCATTTTATTTTACAAGACATATCAAGGACATTATTTTAAGAAAGTTGTTTGTATTCGAATGGGATAATTACAATCAAACCTGGTAGCTAGATTTTGGTTGCAAAAAAGATAACTTTACTATTTTGTTTAAATGAAGGAATTATTTTAGAGGTGGTATAAAAAGCGAACTTTTGTCGTCCCCAGTCAATATAGACATAATTTGAAATTTTTGATTCAGCTGAATTTAAATGCAGAAACTGCAATAAAATATGTTTAGTTTTATAAGAGAGCTCATGTTGTTAAAAATATTTTGGAATATAATTATTACAATATTTAATCAAATTTAGTAAATAAATATATAATTTAAGGTAATATGTGTGACTAAGAATAACTTAAAAGCATCACATTAAAAGAAATTGCTCGTTCATATAAATTTACTTTTTAAGAATTATTTTCGAAACACTTCATCGCAAAGTTTAATTTCTCAGAATTTTGTAAAACTTAATTATTAGAAAACAAACTAACATCGACAGAAATTAACTCTGCAAAGTGAAATTTCCGGGAGATAAAATTTACTTCTTAACCCTCAAGTAGAAATAAATATTGGAACTCAATGAAGTGAGATATGCTTAGGTACGATACTTGGTTAGTTAGAGGAGCTTCTATTCCAAACTGCCTTTTTTACACCATTAAGCAATGAGTCACTTGAATATACTTAATTATTTACTCTTTTTCTGAGAGGATGCCTACCTAATGAAACCTAACAGTTGATAGGAATATTACATGTCTCCTCTTTAGAACAACAGCTGCAAATTCATTAAAATTTGTGGTAATTAATAGTTATTTCCATATAACATTTATTACGATTTTTTTTGACAGTTTATAAGTTATTCATTATGGAATCAGAAACTAATAAAGGTTAAAATCAAAGTTATTAATATATAGGTTTCATTTATCTGTCAATTAATTTTACTTGTAGAAATTTTTATATTTTATCACGAGTTAGTGTCGACATAAATTAGTTTATTAGATTATACAAATATATATTACGAAATATAAATGTAAAACTTTAACAAAATGTAAAATAGATTAATTATCAATTATTTCTTCTCATGGTAAAATATTTTAAAGGCGCATTATATTCAACAAACATAAAAATGTTTTTATTTTTAATGTTTATGCAAATTTATATTTAGTGAAACAGAAAATCTAAAAAATACAACTGAATGTTTATACTTAGATGGTAATACACCAAGCCTCGTAAAAGTAATACATTACCAAAATACCTTTTATCAGTTTATAATTATTGCGTAGTACACTGTTAAAATATAATGCAAAAAAAATAGTCATTTTAATTTTGTAAAATTCCTTAAATTAAATTAATAGACTTTTCTTTAGGATTTTTTAATGAAATGAAAAAATAAGCTATACATTCAGAATCTAGCAGTAATATACATACTTCATGTGCAGTAATAAGTGAAGAAACATCCCTTCTAAAAAAATTCACGACAGAGCTCTCATCTATAATATGTTTTGTTGTTCTATTTTCGTAGAAATGTCGAATCGGCAACAGGGCTCGATGTGAAAACAATGGTAGAATGAAACTCTAAGACTGAGCATTCTTCTTATTTCTCGATGAGAAATGTACGCGCGAGATGGCAAATGGCGTGAGAAAGCAGCAGGGGGAAAAAGACGAATAATGAGAGAGACTAGGAAGCGCTTCTACGACAAAGTACGAGACAGCATAGCGGACAGATAAGAATGAAAACCCAGGATTAAAATTAAGGAAAGAAAATGGTAATGCAATCAGCTCCCCATAACAAATGAGCTTACTTGAGATTATTTTCTTTGGGCGGACAAAAACGAGGGAGTAGGCAACGAAGAAGAAGCAGGACAAAAACAGAACAAAGACTTAAGTAAAGCGTAGATATCAATGTTGATGGGAGCAGGAAAGTTGTGGGGAAACAACGGGAATAAGAAAATATCAAAGAGGCAGAAACCCTTTGATTGCAAGGCAGCATTTTTCATTAAAATTGGCATTTCAATTTACTGCAAAAAAACATTATGTCTTTAATATTCACTGCATATTTAGCGATTATATTTTTTATTCATTTTCTTAAAATAAATGTGATTTTTGTCCATGCCATAAACCAGTAATTTTTCTCAAATATAATATTTTATTCCCAGTTTTTTTAAGGTATTTAAATTTAAAAAAAAAAGATTGTTTGTTATGAACCAACATGTGTCATTAAATATTTTCTCTCAGGAGGAAATCTGATGAATACTATCATCACGGAAAATAAAATATCATATTAGAATAATTGTTTTGTAGTGGTCCAAACAAGGATTATTTTTTTAAAACACAGATTTTTTTTAAAATTTAATTCGATTCCAAATTTGATATTAATTATGCATCCATGATCAATGTGGTCCTTAAAGTGACAACAATTTCACTTTTATGTTAAGAATTTACCAGAAATTACCTAAACATTTATGCCGACTCCCTAAGAGGTAACTGAAAAAATTGCAGATACTTATCTAAAAAAAAACTAATATAATAATTAACGTTTGTACTTGCAATCCACCAATAATAAGTTGGTTTACATATGAGTTTTGAAACGTGTGGGAAAGTTACAGAATGTTACATTGTAAGTGGTGTAAGGTCTAAGGCTCGCCTCCCATCAGAGTGATCCGGGTTAAATTCCTAGTCGAACCTGGATTTCCCACGAGTCGTGACCCGCGTGGCTGACGCTACTGGAAGCGGGCGGGTTTTCTCGGAGTGCTCCAGTTTCTCCCCGCCCACCACTCCGTCACAGCCTCTCGGGGACACAGAGGAATTATCTTTGAAAAATTTGTGCAATGGGAGTGCATGACTTGATGTAAGATTTTGGACATACGCCATTGCTAAGAATTTTTTCTGTAGAAGAAAACTAAACATTTTTTTTTTCGTTCTTTTAGTCCATTTTTGTTTTTTCTTTGTTTTTTGACCATAGTCCTGTTATGGATTATTATGTGGTGTTTATATCCCGTTGCCAACAGCAATGTTTTGCTTAATTTGTGTTGTTGTCTTTTGGTTACTTTTTAGTTTTCTTCTACAGAAAAAGTGCTTAGTAATGGCGTATGTCCAAAAGCTCACGTCAAGTCACACAGAGGAATCCTCCGAGGCGACAGCTCCGGGTCGCGATGCTGCGAGCCTTCTGGAGCTTCTGAAGCTGTGATGACGTCAGCGCGACGGATGCGAAGCCACAAGGACGACGCGAATGAAAGTATTTTTTTTCTTCCCTAACTAGCCACGTTTGACACATCTGTGGTGTAAGACCCCTTGGAAAACAGCCTGAACAACATTTCCCGGCAAAAAAATTTATCTTTTTTTTTTTAAATTATGTTTTCATTTTTTTTTTTCATAATATTAGTAATACTATTTATATTCGTGTATCTTTTAAGGTTATATTTCGTAAGCTTTCTTTGAAACATTAGAAATTTTTTTCTTTATTCGGGTATGTTTTTTTTTTTTCGTTCGAATAAATGTAACATTTAAACCAAACAGGATTCTCTCGAATATGCCGATAAAACAATTTTTGTTAACATTGATAAATGTTGCATGTTTGGAATGTACGAAACAGCAATAAAAAACACACACATATATATAGCGTGTCTCAAAATTCGCGCAAGAAGTAATTGCGAACTGTAGCTGCCAAAACATAATTATTTTTAAAAACATAGCTCAACAATAAATTAAAAAAAGCGTTGTTATTTCTTGATGAGCACACTCTCTGTCTCATTCATTCGTACATCTATCTCTCAAAGGTTCTATTTTATTTTATTTTCGGCGGAGGACGAATCATCGCACATAGAGGAGAACGAAAAACGAGCACAGCCACGTACATGGCATAGAGCTCTCTTTATAATCTCTTCGGTCAAGTACCTATTCTACGTCCCCTCGCGCCAGAAAAAAGGTTTTCACAGCAACGCTTAACGAAAAACGATATTTTAGAGTTCGGTCCTCGGAAATTTTCACTGTCATCGCGCCCAGGTCAGGTGTTCGCGAAACGACGCGATATTTCGCTCCTGTCGCGTCGCCTCCGTCGCGCTGCTCCCTGAAGGACTGGACTTCGAGGAAGCGGGGAGGGTCGGGCGTCCAGCGGAGGAGCGATTGGTCGAGGAGTTTGCGGAAGAGATGGATGGAGGAGGGGAGGGCGGATCGGGCACGCACCTTCGACGTTCAGCATGACGGCCATGTTGATCTTGGGCTCGGTGTTGACCTGGCACTCGTAGATGCCGGCGTCGCGGTGCTGCACGTACTCGACGCGCAGGTTCCACTCGTCGGAGCCCTCCGGGTGGATGACGCCGAAGCGGCCGTCGCCCGTGTACGTGAAGATGTTGGACGTCAGGATGTGGATGTCGCGCTTCCGGATCCACGACACCTGCGGGACCAACACGCGCGCAGTCCGAATACAGCGTGTCCACGAAAGAATGTCCCACTTACAATGCGGGTAGTTACCACAACGCCGAAATACCATCACGCCGAATGTCAAAATTGACCACAACGCCGACAGCTAGAAAACTGCTGTGTACCACAACGCCGAAATAACAACTGAATGAATTTGTGTGTGTTTTTAAATGTACCTTAACGCCGAAATACCACAATCAAAACCTAACTTTACCTAACCTAACCTAGCGTAATATAACCTAACCTAACCTATTCTAACCTAACATAGTCTAACCTGACCTAGTCTAACCTAGCCCAACCTTTGTGGCAGTCCTGCAATGACATTTTTCGGCCTTAGTGTATTTCGGCGTTGTGGTAATTCAGCGTTGTGGTACACAGCAGTTTTCTAGCTGTCGGCGTTGTGGTCAATTAGGCATTTCGGCGTTGTGGTATTTCGGCGTTGTGGTGCGTCCCATTACAATACTTAACAGTACCAACTGTAAGCGTCGTAGAATGTTGGGTCAAAGCAGTACTCGAAACAGTATTAAATATGCGCATGCGCGAATACTGTTTATTTATTTGATTGTTTTTTTTCTAGCTTGCAGCGTGAAAGAATGGCTCATCCTCCAATTAGTACAGACTGAACCTGTAAACGTAATTTGGCAACAGGATGGAGACTTTCTCTTTGGAATCTCTTTGTACGAGAGTCAAAGTCCCTGACCGTTGGATTGGTCGTAATGGTCTGGACGACAGAGCTCTTCTTTTTTTTCGCTGGCTTCCATGTTTACCTGACGTAAAGCCATGCGATTTTTTTTCCTTTGTGGTTTTATAAAAGATCGTGTCTACTTTCCACCAGATTTTAGACACAGAATTTATGAGGATATTGAATCAATTACACCGGACGTGTTAACCAAAGTGTGGGAAGAATTGGGCTTTAATTCGGATGTGTGCCGTATAACTAAAGATGCACATATTGAACATTTGTAAAAAAAAAATGTAAGTTTACTTTCAATTCTATGTAAGATTCGTTGAAAATTGTCTGAATTAAAATGTTGTACTTTGAAACTGGAACATTATTTAATGTTCAGTTCCTTATTGCCTACCCATTTGAATTTTAACATTAAATATATTCAATAAACAGAAAGTAATTTACTGTGCTAGTGATGAAAAGCTGTATAAATACTTAAATTTAAAATTATTTTGAAAACATGTACGTATAAAAATGAGATACATTGTTTCCGGAAGCAGTCGTTTTGTTTAACATATACAATTGTATTTTAACTTAAAAAATTAAATTAAAGTAAGCAGTTGAATGTGTTTGTGATGCGAGTCTGTACTCTAACGAAGGAATATAAAATTTTGAAATTATGAATCATAAAACTTTGATATAAAACTGGATACGCAATAAGGAAAATTACTTTAAAACAAACAATCATTTTTATTTGCAGTTTTGGGAATGCTTGTTCAGTGAAATTGGTTTTAATTTGTCGTTTTAATGTCCAGTCACATAAAATTATGAAGTGAAACTTCTTAAGAGCAGGTAAGTTTTGTGAAGGCGATAAATCACCAGGCCGTTACGGAAATTGCAACGCTAAGGAGTGGAGCCCTCGATAGAGAAGAGAAGGAAGACACATTGTGGGCGAGCGTCATTAAGACGCTACAGATTCGCTAGAAACACAAAGTGCTAATTATTCAAATTCTATTCATTTAGATTGTGAAATTTTGTTTAGCTATTTCTTTAAATGGCGTATATTTTTTAGCATGTTAACGTTATCATAATAAAATTGGTTTCTTCTTTCAAATTAATTATTTTGCCACTGAAATTTATATTTAAAGTGTAAAGTTTCACGAAGAAAGTATTTGGGAAGATGTTTATAAAATTTCTACACATATAAAAATCTGAATTTTACGATAAATTCCTGTGAAATGTATGCCTTTCAGTAGTTCAGTAACAAACAGGCCTAAATCACAATAGGTCATATGTACATGAGAGTAAATAAACTGCTTTATTCTTCCAAATAATGCTGTTTTTTCCCACCATTATTCCATTCCGTGTAGCCGACAATAAGAAACTTATGTTTAATTTATTCTTCTATATGGGGGACGCTTCCCAACGACAACGTTTAGGTACATAACTTAGTGACTGGACACACGCTAGTCTGGCTCAGATAAGCTTTGTACTTAAGCACTAGTAGCTCTAGCTGAATGTTTAGAAATGTTTTTCAGTAAGTGAGAAGTTATGGTTCAAAAGAAAATTAAATTTTCGACATAATCAACATTTAAAAAAAATGGGAAAATTGAGATATAAGCTCGTTTGACTCAGAGGTACAGATATAAAACGACTGTTTTTATAAAAAGTTATGTATATTTATTTTAGTTCTTTCGTATAACAAACAAACAAAATTGGTTGCCACTTGTGTTTAGACACTCAGTTTGTGTACAATGAAAAATAATATGAGGCTATGACAGCATATGATTGACTAAAACATGTTTATCGTTAAACTACATATGTTTCTCTGTGTGTAGTTATTTAACGAGTCATTTACATTTATTTTGCTGCAGGATAGTCGCGAAATAGTAATAAATTATACTAAATGTCCATTAAAGACATTAATATCGAAACAAGATTATTTGCTCGCCGTGGAAATGAAATAACCGCATGCATGTTTTGTAGCTTTTAACCCAGTGAATAATTAAGTGGTTATCCACGCTTTGAAATTATCAATCTATTTTTCACTTTAAATTAATTTGGAGACTGCATTAAAATTTAATTTATTGCTACCAAAAAAATAAACTGGTCTTGTGCGGTTAAATCTCTTGAAGATGAGTTTCAAAACATTTATTTGAATAGAAACTTATTTTAATGATAAACATCCGATTGAAAAAAAAATCTTTGAAATAAAAATATTTAATAATATCATGTAAAAACTAACCAACTTATCTTTTTTTTACCATAAATTTTTTTCCAGCTCAATTATTAGAGTAAGTTTCAATATAAGTGCGGAATCATGTAAACAATATGATATTCTTTAGATAATAAAGAAAATTTTACACAATCAAATTTTACGTTTGTATTTATTATTCACGGGGATATTAAGTGAAACTAAAACCATTCCTGCATGAACACATTCATTTAAACAGCACAGGAGACACACGCAAAAAAACACAAAACCATATTAACATACACACATAGCCTACAGGAAGGTGACCTCACTCGTATTTTGTTCCTTCGGTAAATGTAGGCTAAAAAGAAGTGGCACCTATGGAACAAGAGAGAGACTTTAATCATACTTTATTTTTGCTTAAATAATCTGTGACATAACCTGATTAATAATCTCGAAATGCTTGCATATTAAATATTTTTCCAGCCAATGATAATTCAGACAAAACATACATACGGAAAAATTTAAAAAAAAATATATTTTTTTTCGGAACAGTCAAGACTGCGCCGCGAAGTTTAGGATGAGGTGATCGAATGGGATATATAGGCCTACTTAAAAAATCATGGTATTGACCAGAGAGCGAAAAAAGACATATATATATATATTTGGTTCGTATTTCCCCCCCCCCCCTCCTGGTTTGTTTTGCGTCCGCCTGTGAGAGCCAATCAGCGGACGGGACTTCAGCCACGCCGACGCGGTGATTTGCGGCGGCGCCCGCGCGGTTTCCGCGACTACGTGATCGCCGGGGGGGGGGGGGGGGAAGTTTGGGGCGCTGGATCTAATGGGGATCGTACCCGATGGCCCATCCGAGCAAAACTTGCACCACGCATCGTTGACCCACCCCTTCCTTACCACGCCTCTTACTTCCTTCACCACTGGTCCCCCTCCGCTGAGAAGCTGATTGCAGCCGGGTGGGTGACGAAAACTTGGTCGCCCCCCTCCAGGGCGCATGCGTCCCTGCTTATACGAAACCCATATGCGGCTACAATCCCAATGCAGACCTAGTGTCAAAATGTTAAAGGATTAAATTTAAAAAATTAAATATTTTTACATATATATGTTTTAGTACTTATCTAAAAACGTTTAAAGACATATCAACTTCTATCATAAGATAGAACAATTGTATATTTTATTGACTTGGATGAAGGCTAAAACTGAAATTCTTCATATTCCAATATAATAGCTTTCAGAAAACATAAACTAAAAAAAAAAAATATTTGTCTGTAAAGTCGGTTTACGGACGATAGTTTAACGTGACAACGTCATGACAAAACATTGATGAAATGATTGCATACTTTTATAAATAAAATTGAATCATTTTTATTTTAATAATAAAAGAATAAATACTTGAAATTATACAAGTAATCAGATTTTTAAAACGCAGGAATAATTAACCTTTATTGCCGAAATTGTTGTTGTAATAAGCAAGAAAACCACATTAACTTTTCACTTCACTTTATAAACAGTCGACGAAATAGTTCTGGTGTAGATAGATGACTTGTAATTAATTTTAAAAACTGGCGTTTAGCTATAAATTTTAAATATAATACTATGAACAAGTTTTCATATAAATAAATTGTAATCAAATATCTATCATCAATTATATGAATCACCATAATTTTTTAGTCAATTGTAACATAACCTATTATTACTGCACTCGCCGACAGCGTAACGGAACACAGCGTAATGGAACAATGAGCGTAACTGGACACAGCGTAACGGAACAATGTGCGTAACGGAACAATGTGCGTAACGGAACAATGTGCGTAACGGAACAATGTGCGTAACGGAACAATTTGCGTAATGGAACAATGTGCGTAACGGGACACTTTTTCGTGCGTGCAACCGGCGTTCATCGATTTATTAGACGTTGTCACGTCAAAAATATTTTCTGATACTTATACAGCCTCAAGTGGGGACTCCACCCTACCCTGCACAGCGTGGATTGTATTATAGAACAGTCTGCTTTGTGCCTGCTGACGGGAACAGATCGTAGTTTCCGGAACTTCGCAACTGCTTTGTCTTGGTAAGCCTTCTGTGTTCCTCTCTGCTGTCATCGTTGTGTTTGCAGAATACCTGTTTTTTTTTCTTCGTCGCTGGGTTTGCATGTGCGTAACTGCATTGTCGGTGTTTAGTTTAGATCGTTTATTTTTAACGTAGAGTTCCTCTGTCTGTCACTATGATCTCTGAAGTTATTATATGTCTGTATTTACTGAGGTTTTTTCCCGCAAAATTCTTGTCGGTGTCAGTCCGCTATATTCATCAGTGTTGTGGTATTGTTCTGATGTATTCCTTTCACGGAATTCTCTGTGCTTTCTTTGCATTTAAAATTTTGTCTTGTTTTCTGTGTGTTTGTGTCTTCATCTTTCTATTTCAAACTAGCAGTGGAGTATGTTCAAAATAATAATGTTCGCAGGGTTTCACGGTCATTGTCTGAAATATCTTGGCTTTTGGGTTGTAGCCGCGTCCTTGGCGAATAATTCACCGATGTTTCGGTCGACTTTGCAGTCGCCATCATCAGGGTAGGTAACTGCACTCTGATGATGGCGAATGCAATGTCGACCGAAACATTGGTGAATTATTCGCCAAGGACGCGGCTACAACCCTGAAGCCAAGCTAAGTATGTCCAAAATAATGAGTTAAATTAATTTTCCCCATTGCAAGAATAATTCAAAGAACGTAAACACACAAATAAACTTGTAGGTGTATGAACATCCTTAAAAGTATCATATGAGAAATTTAAAATGGGTGATAATGTGCAACCTATATCTGCCAAGCACAATAAATTAAAGGGTTTGTTTTTTTCAGTTTTTGCATCTTTTTTCCTACTCAATAGATTAAACATCAAAGACATAGCAGTTATATACTGTATACATGATTCGTTAATAGGAATGCGATATTAAATCTCCAAAACGCATTTTAAACGGATTGATTTGTAGAATCAAATATTCACAACCTAATTTCGGAAATAACTTTGTCGTAATAAATGTCAACCACAATAATATTAAATTCTCTAAATGTTTTATTATCAAATTTATATTAATGAACTATCAGTGTTCGTATCTATCTATATAGTTATGAGATCTGAAAAAAAAACTATTTGTCGATACTGAAGCTTCAGAAGCATCCTCAATAACAGTTTTAAAGTAATGATTAAAAAAACAATTTTAAAGTTTTTTTTAACAATTTATAAAAATTTAGTGCATGTGTTTAATTGTGCGCAAGGGCTTCGTAGTCATATTTAGACGCTTGGCCTTGTAAATTGATTATTAGCAAACTCTATCCCTTGTATAAGTTTTAAAAAAATGTAATAAAACTTACTTTCTTAATACGTTACTTCAAATATTGCCAAAATTAAGTTGATTTCTCCTGGAAAACGTTTAGAATTCCTCCAAAATGATTTTCAATCAGTCATATTCAAATTTAAATGATTTACTCTAGGTTCCAAACTTTTACATTTAGAACTAATGTTCTGATAAGCCCTTAGTCAGCAGCGTTTAAAGTCACATTTTGAACTTGTCCAAGAGTGTTACTTTTGTACACCTTTGAACATCGCAAAGTTATTCTCGGAATATTTTAAAGGGATTGTAAAGAACATCTAGCAATCGTAAGTCTGAAACGTCCACGCAAATATTAGCAATAACTTAAAAAGTGATCTGCAGTTATTACATAGCTTGTAAGGTTTCCAATAGTATTAGACTCGTAATTTTCTCTCCTCTTATGGCAAACTTATGCATCTAAAATGTTTCCAGTCTTTTTCTGGCTCCTTTAGTTCCTAAGAAGGTTTTGGTCCCACCCACCCTCACCCCTTCCCACCAAGGCCACCAATCCCCTTCCCACACGACGGTCCAGACTTCAAGCGGTTCGGAGCACACAATAACATTTGAGGTTTCGTTGTCTTAAAACTGTAATTTTTTTTCCTCGTTTTTGACGTGACAACGTCTAATAAATCGATGAACGCCGGCTGCACGCACGAAAAAGGATGACTCATTGTCCCGTTACGCACATTGTCCCGTTACGCTCATTTTACGCTTACGCCGCATCTATCTCTCTTCCACTCGATTGGAACAACCATAGATTTGACTTTTTCGAGGCACATTAAACTTGAAACACTCCCGTTCGTTTCCTATTTTTCCTATCATCGTCCTATCCTTAACAGCATAACACAGATTGAAAGAAGTTAAATAGCAAACATGTATAAAAGTTATAGTTAAAACAATATCTTCGTTTAAGTAATAAACATATTTGAATAATGAGTGCAAATAAAAGTAAATGTATCAATTAAATTGTAGATTTCATTTCACTCCTTCTTTGTATCCATACAAAATAGTGATAATTCAATAAAATTGATTCAATTTTATTCATAAAAGTATGCAATCATTTGATCAATGTTTTGTTATGACGTTGTTACATTAAACTATCATCCGTAAACTGACTTTATAGACAACCAATTTTTAAACTGTACTTTTAACAAGAGGAAAATGATGGCAAAATTATGTTTTGTCAGTATAACTTTTAAACAAGTCCTCCTGGTCATTCGGAGACGAGAGTTGTGACGGCGACAGCAGTTTCGCCCCGAAACGTAACCCGTCAACGTAACCCTAGACCGACAACGTACGGGAAACGGGGGGAAAAAAACGCCTCGGCAGTGACACGCATCACATCATTCACATAAAGCGTTCACATTTTCGATCCGCAATTTATTTAAAAGGATTTTTTTTCCTCTAGCACGTTAATCCTTAGAAGTTTTACGGGCCCGCTTCGTCAGGGGTGTATCCGTGTCAGTGAGGCGGGATGATAAGTGCGACGCTCGCTGGTGTTTCTAGCGCGGTGTCGCCTCTAAGCGCAAGGCTCTGAACTGGCGCGCAGTCTTCTCGTCGTGCATGGGAACAACTTTGAAATTTGAGTGGTAACCATAACGTTATGTAAGATAAGCTAAAGGTGAAATACGCCCCAAATTATTTCCAATACACGAGTTTTATCCCTTTTCACTCTCCAAAAAACACATTCTAAAAACTAATTACGAATACTGATCTACTCACCCGCCCTCAGCACATTCTTAAAATAACTTTTAAATTGTGTTGTTTCTTCCGAAGCTCTGCACACCGTACGTATGCCCTGATTGGTGGGTTAATTTACCCGCTTAGCTTGTGTACTTCCTACTATATCCCAGGGATACTTTATATCTGCGGAGGACATTGTGACTGTAGGTAGAGTTGCTACCCGTGGTTATATTGAATCATAACCCGTGAGCTTGTTCGGGTGAAAGGTAGATATATGTTCTGTGCTACAGGGGAAAATTATCTCATCTCCTTCGATACCAAAGGAAAGTGCCGTCTCACTCAAAGCGTCTCATAAAAAAATCCTGTTTAATCCGCTCAAACCTGCCTTTTTACAAACGACAAAATATAGTAATCAAACTTTGTGACGGTAAAAATGATATGGAATAAAATTGATTACTGTTTTAATTGCCTTCAGAATTAGTTTATCTTAACCTTATAATTATGTTTAGCTAAACCTTCAGTTAACTCTAAAGTTAGTAAATATGTAAGAAAATACTATTAAAGTACGGAATTTAGTGTAGTTTTAATATAAATATACTTTTTTTACTGAGTTTACTACTCTAATTCTCTACAAAAATATTAATACAGGTTGTTTAGAAGTGTTTCGTGAAGTTATTTTTCGTGTAAATTGAGATAGGGTTTATATCTGCCACATATAGCCTAGCTTATAAATAAAAACGAGTATTTTGTCAAATATAAAACTATTGAAATTAAAATACTAATACAAGTTTTTACTATTCAGTTTTATTCATTTTCATAACAAACTATAAAAAAATACTTTTCTGAAAAAAAATACACGGAAAATCCTTGGAAACCAAATTAAATCGTAAGAAGTTCTGCCTTACAGTTTTACCAGTGATGTCGTTGGCAAATGACTTTCCAAAAAATATGTTATCGTACCATAATTTTTTTGAGTGATAGTTTTCCTCCATCAAAATAATATAAGTTCTTATTGCATACAATATTTTTGTTGTAATCCTATGTCATGAGAATCAGATGAAATTTTACCGTGTTATATGGCCTAGTGTGCAGAAATTATCATATATTTTGATAACGGTACCGAACACGCACAGTTTCAGCGTACAACGTAAGTAAAGACGTTTCAGCGGCAATGATATAGTGCATGAGACACAGACGATGTTTCATGCATGCAGTGGTATGGCAATAATTAACACTCGGCGTACTACTCCCGACAGCCACAACTAAATGCTGACTTCACACGTGTGTTTCATAGCTGCAGTTTTATTCGTAGAAAGAAGACAGTATTTGCCTGAGAGCTTGTTAAATGTACAAATGAAGTATCGAGACACACTAAGTACTATGTGTATAAGTTACTGTTTGAACTATGCCTAGATGTGCTCCTTTACTTAATATAAAATATACTGAAGTAAGTCAAGCAGTCATATGATTCCTAATTATAATTGTTATTACCAAGAAACTGTATTTAGTTTACTAGAATTAAAATATTTTTAATCACGTTTAGAAATGTTCAGTACAAAAAATAATAATAATTCCAAGTTTACTTCTTAAAGCTATAAAGCTAACAGCGAACGACATGTCTGTGTTAGCCAAGTTCCAATGTAACATGTTAAATTCCACAGAAAATATTTTTGGAAGTTAAAGTAGATGATTAATCAAATTTCGGAAACATTACATGTAATTTTTAACCCGGTGACTATGGTTTTTTATATTTATTTTAAGAAGCTTACTTGCTTTCGTACCAATAAACTATTATTGACTGGATGACCCAATTTATCAAGACTGAAAAAATTTCAACTATGCAGAAATCTGTACTCACACATAAAGAAGGACATTTTGAGTTTGTAAACGTGGAAAATGTTTTCAATAAGAGGTTCGGTAAAAGTGTCTACATAAAAAAACTTTTAAATCATTTAAACATTTTTTCTCTTGTTTATAAAGAATATACTTATACTTCTACTTATACATAATGATTTTTTAACGCGTGATATAAACGTTTATGTATAATAAATTCAAGCAGATTACTTTTCCATTCATATTTAATTTCACTTCCATCAATTTGTACTGAAAACTCATTTTCAAAACACCTGTCAGACATTTTACAAAGAAAAATCATTGTTGAGAATTATCAGAACAAACGTCTCCTGAAATAAATCAACGATGGCTTCAAGCGGTGAAGTATGAAGTATTGAGCGTTTGATTAGGCTCGAGATTTCACGTCCACAGTAAGTGATTACTGCCCTGAAGATGGCGACTCCAATGCCGACCGAAATGTCGGTGAAATCTTCGCCTTCGACGCGTCTGGAATATGGAAGCCGAGCAACTTAATTGTACTTTTTTTTTGACGTGATAACGTCTTATAAATTGACGAACGCCGGCTGCACGCACGAAAAAGCATGACTCATTGTCACGTTCCGCCTGAGCCGAGCGTGCAAGAACCGGCCGACAACCGTGGGAGAAAAATCTTCTATAATATCAAACAGGTTAAGGCGGGCTTTTGAACTAATCGTTCGTCATTATATTCTTAAAAAAAAAAATATTTAATTTCAATTTGCAAAAACGTGTAAATAATATTTGAAAATTAAAAAGTAATTATGCAATTTTTCATCAATGTTTTCTTATGACGTTATCACGTGAAATTATCGTCCGTAAACCGACTTTACAGACAACCCCCTTTTTTTCTTCCTCCTTAATTAATTCTCGCGGAGGGAGGGGTTAAAATCAATACTTTACAAAGAATGAAAGTATAATGTAATCATCGCTGACGCGACGGGGTGAAAGTTGAGAGCGGCCGCAGGGACGAGCAAGTTAGCTTCGTCGCCGCCCGCCGCGCCGCTGGGCGAGGAGTCATTAAGGCGCGCCGCGTGGCCACGTTTTAATATCGCGGCGCCGAAGGTGTTAAACGTCAGGGACGAGTTGCGTGCCGAGCGGAGGAGAGAGAGAGAGAGAGAGAGAGAGAGAGAGAGAGAGAGTTCTAGGAAGCGGGTTGGAGGAAGAGAGAGAAAAAAAAAAGCCACGGTGGTAATGGTCGGAGCGGGCAGAAGGGTTGGGTGCCTCTAAAACGTATCTCTGCTTGCATTGTGGCCTCGGAAAATCCCCGACCTTCCACCGAAAACCTCCCTTTCCCCTCCCGGCCGATCCAGATAAGATTTATCGCGCGGAGAGGCAAACAGGGTGTGCTAGCGCCTGGCTCACGTGCGGCGTTTATTACCTAAACAGGACGGTTGGGTGAGAGGGAGGGTGGAACTCTGGAAAGGGGGGTGGGGGATAGGCGATTTGCGGTCTGCGAAGGAGGTGGGGAGAGCTGAGGTTCTTTTTTTTTTTTAGAGGAGGGATAGCTTAAAGCGTGTTGGTTGCCGATGAAGAGGCGTGATTTAACACTCAGCGACAAGAGAGTTAGTGGTGTGGATGGAGCCAGGGGGGGGGGGGGGGTCGTGACCGTGGAGAGAAACAATAGAGGGCGGGTGAAGATAAGGTTGGGGGGGCGAGATCCCACGAGGATGGTCAGCCCCGCACGTTTATGCTTTAAGGTAGGCGCCGGAGACCTCTGGGGCTGTTATGTATCCGGTCCGCCTCGTTAGCCACGGTCCGTGGATGGTTGGAGGGGGGAAGGGGGGGGGGGGTAGGGCACCTCGAGATACTGCCCCCGTAGGCGGGTTCGCGGACGGAATTAAAAACGCTTCCGTTTAAAAACCGAGTGTCTATTTACGGCCGGCGAAATTAAACCCCCATCTTTTCTTCACCGCGCGTGTGCCCGCTTGCGGGGGAATTCGGGTTACGTACTGCGGCGGGGAATTGGACGTGCTGCCCCCCGGAGTTTATCTGCGAGGATGATTTCGAACCCTTTGCCAACACACGAAAATAAAATATAGGATTACTGCAGCTCCAAACACACACAAACAAAAAGGGGAAAAAAAAAAAAACTTCCTAGATTTTCCTGGATACAATAATTTTCAGTTTCAAATATTTTAGACCTATGCATTCACTTGGAAACATGAACTGTCCAAATAAAATGCATCATTTGCTTTTTTTCAACGAGTACCTTTTATGACTGTTATATTTAAAAAACTATATTAGTGTTACTTTAACCGTGTTAGTAATTTGTAACACTTAAAAAAAAAAAAAAAAAAAAAAAACTGTTTTATTTAAAAGTGTGTAATACGAATATTTTTAAAGGGTCATTTACTTATAAAGATACAAAAATTCACACAATATAACCTTTCAATTTAAAGAGAATCTGTAAACACCAGTCAGTTTGGAGTATTTTTTATTTTTTATTATCACCCAGTAATTTAATGATCCAGCAAGGGATAAAGACTTGTAAATAGTGCGATTAATTGTAATTCTCTCCGTAATCTTCAACGTGCTTTGAGAGAGCCTCCATGCCATTTCACTAGGTTGTGAGAATATTTGATATCGACACATAATTGTGGAGACTCACGCTAGATATAAAATTTTATCAAACATTCAGCTTAAAAAACTGCAATTAATTTTCATAACTGGTGGTACACTATCATTTTAACGAACAGGTAGTTTAGCAAAAACTATTTATATTAAATTAAAAATATATAACTTCCACGCTTTTTATGCTATGAAGTTCTGTCAAACCTAAAAAAAAAAAAAAAAAAAACTAATCATGGAGACTGTCAACAGAAGTGAAAACTTAAAACTTTGTTTTTAAATGTGTAATATGACATCATTTCTACGTCAAATGTACGTAATAAAATGATATTGGTATTATATCAGTACGATGTCCGCATGCTATCATTTATCCTTACATCATTTTTTAGTCACAACAGATGTCAGTGTTATGTAAAAATTACCAGTGATGTCAGACCTAGGTCATGTATTCAAGTGGTCAAATTAACTTCACTTACTGCTACTATAGCATGTCGGTGACGCGAACCTATAAGTTTTGCCCCTACCAAAAATCGTTCAACGCGGCTTATGAAGTTTTCACTTCAAAAGTTATCTAAATTTCAAGCTAAATATTTATGTAAATAAGTATTATTGGATAATTAAATATGTTTATAGCATTGTATGCGTCAACAAGGGAAAGAATTTGTCAAGCAAATAACGCTAGATAAACAACAAGCTTTTTGGTGTACAATAACAAGTGTCCCTGAAATAAGATTAAAATCACTTAAAATAAAAAAGCAACTTTATATGTAAGCAACACCAAAGTATGATCAATATTTCCGAAAGTTTTCTTACGATAGAAATAAAGCTATTTTTTTATCAAATATAAAGCCTTTTAATACACAAAAAATCTTTAAAATCATTATTAAGGTTAAGACTTGATATTACATGGATTATTAATTATTTATTTCATTATCTTTTATTATTATATTTATTTAATTTCAAGGGTTTTTCCTGCAAATCTAATACGATTGCTCTTTGGAATTGTTTGTTTCGTAACAAATTTTGTCACCAGATATTTACTGCAAATTATGTTCGTGATAATATTGATTCAAATTGCATGACTCTACCATCGCTAAGAAAATTGACAAAATTAGTGACGTAAGATAAAATGCAGGAGAGATATTGAGAATGGATTTTCAGGACTATCCCATCATATTAAATATGATCATAGAATGGCATAAACTATGTACATGACTACATAATACTGAGCCTTAATTCCTTTACTTTATTTAATTGGCCAATGTTTACCTTTTTAAAGAAAATAACGCTAATGCGCACAAGAAAGCGAGGGAGAAGAGCACGAAAACATAAATGGGTGCCTGGCCACTACGCGCGTTATAAGTGAAACTTCACAATTCAATAATCCACTCGCTCTATGAAACAAATTATCCAATAAAGGAGCGTGTAGTTTATCGCGAAATAG
This sequence comes from Bacillus rossius redtenbacheri, assembly GCF_032445375.1. Taxonomy (NCBI): domain Eukaryota; kingdom Metazoa; phylum Arthropoda; class Insecta; order Phasmatodea; family Bacillidae; genus Bacillus; species Bacillus rossius. The sequence goes on along the minus strand of NC_086330.1, from coordinate 21,523,535 downwards.
TCTGATCGCTCGTTCGACTGCAGTAAGGTATGCCCGCGCTAGCGATTGCTCCCTTGTGATTGGCGAGCCGTTTGCAAAATAAGCTATTTAATTGGCCTAGTTGGCTCGGCCATTCAGGACGTGTTATCTTCCGCACTGGACGGCTTTGATTGGTGTGCTGACAGTAAAGAAACCCACCCAACCATGAAACGCAGACGATAATAAAAAGGTTTTTAACACGCAGATGGACTGGAAATCTTTTCGCGAAAAGTGCATGGCCTTTTTCAATAATTCATTTAAACGAATAAACCTAAACAGTAAATAATGCGGACAGGAAGTTCACAATATTGTAAACCAAGATGGCGACGATAAACCTGCAAAGAGTCTTACGGCTGTCTGAATCGGTTGTCCCACCAACTCTCACCGCCGTCGATAGCCCCACTCGCTTTGCACTTGTCGTTACGCTCGGACAAGTCAGCGTACACACCCCAACAGTTGAAAAAGAATGTCTTGTTCAAAGAGACCTGCTATTCGTGTAGTCACCTGTGGTAAACAGTGGCCAGAAAAATTCATCTGGTTGCACGGCGGCTGTCAGGTGGCTGAGTAAAGTGTTTTGAGGGGTTCCAGCGTGATGTGGGAGATCTGGGTAGGCGCCAGCAGAGCTAACAAAGTCAAAGACAAAGTCAGCAAACTGTCTGGTTGCTGGGTGAAGCAGGGGGCTAAGATGATGATTATGCTGGGTTGCCCTAGCCTAGTCATAGCTGAAGCTCTAACACCTTCCTAATCAAAGGGGGCATTATCCCTTGACATCTTCGTCTCAATATTACTTGTTATGGAATGTTAAAAATTGATCTGCAAGCCGACTCCCGATCTAACCTAAAGAGCTCATATTGGGAGGACATGATTTTCAAAAGATCTATGAACTGCGCTCTCCTGGGCTCAGTACCTACTTCCTTAAGGACAGAATCTGAGTTTACTCCGTATGGTGGATCTTTTACATGGCAGGTGTGAGCTTTAACACCCCTCCTTACCATGGGTCGCACGGGACCTGGAATATTTACGTTATTCAGACGCGACACAGTTCTGAAGGCCAACGGCTGCGCACAGAGGTTGAGGAACCCATCCCAACATGCTACGCCACCGGAGAACCTCCAGCCGCCGAATACCCCAGGACACCAACAGTGCAAGCCCCCCACTATGGGCCTGGTGAGTACCGTCACGGCCCATACCTCTCACATCACTGGGACCCCTCGGTCACCCAGATGCTCGTGATCCAGCCGAGGATACCCACCTCTACTAGCTTTATCGGGAGGACAGGTGGAGGGTTCTGACCATAGGTTGAAACACAGATGTATGTCACAGCAAAGTGGGGGCGGACTTGCCCCGCTGAGGTTTCCTCAAAGAGCCCAGACCACGTGGTGTAGATCACGCACTTGGTCTGTGGTAACTCGGAGCTTTACGAGCAAGCCCCGGGATCCCCCAGTCATCTGAAACGGGTGGACGCGTGAGCTCCGGTACTAGCCTGGATAGCTAACAGAGGCTGGACAGGTACCTCAGTTGGATCACGTATACTCTCTGGGTGTTCCGAGATGTGAGAGGTTCTGGATGGGCGCCTCTACTGCCTGCGGGAAGGGCATAGCAAGCAGGGAAGCCATTGGTTGCTGATTGGCCTAGGTTTTTGGTGGTGCCGATGATGGGATGTGGATAGCGTTAGCAGCCTCTCGACATAGCTCTTCACCGACGCCTCCAGGCCGCGATGAAACGGCCATCCGATTCCCTCGCCACTTCCCGTCGGACTCTGCCCCGCATGGGGAGTACCTATATGCCGGCCCGCAAGGGCTTTAATTGCTTGTATGTCACACGAAACCTCTACGAATAAGCAAACACGTAGAGAATAAGCAAAAAATCACCCGATGCAGAATGTTTAATGCACAGATATCACTCCGTTAAAGGTTATTCATCTTGAATTTACAAAGAACGCTGGTTAAAAATTATCCCGATATCTTCGTTAATTTACAGCTATCTTCGTGAATTTTCTGACAGAGAAGTTCACGTATTTTGAACGCAAGTCCAAAAGAATATTCTTGGTATAGTAACAAAACATTCAAAACTATATAAAACATAAAGCAAACAAAAAAGAAAGTATGTTTAAGTAGTTTACAGTAAGAACAATCTCGTTTTTTTTCCAAGTTTGTATTCACCTTTGATGAGATAGAAACATTTAACTCGGAAGTCAAAATACGGCGTAGTTTCCACGAAGATTCAGTTATTTGAAATCACGAAAAACTCTTTCTTTATTTGAGTTAAATTCTTCGTTGGATAGTCCTTAAATTTACTGTAATTTCTAGCAGCGTATATATGATACCGTACTGGAAATTAGTCAGAAAAATAGCAAAGCAAATATTTGTTGACTAAGGTAGTTTTAATATATTTATTAACTTTCCTTGTTGCAACTGTCTCGTCGCTGACTGTGCTGCAGCCTTCCTCGGAATTCTCTGAGCCGACTATGCATTTCACTTATTACATCAGTTGATTTTGCCCTGTTTCTCTGGGATCTTGCGTAGTCATCCTTCTCTTTCTCTTTCGTTTTTCAGGTTCTTAATGACGTGGAATATAACCATAAATGGCGTATTTCCACAATTTCAATTTTAATCTGTCATCATTGCTGCAAGAAACATTCAAAGATCGAATAGAAACGAGAAGTTGACCAAAAAAAAAGGGGTGAGGCTGTGTCATAGACCCGGCCGTGTGTTGTATGTGAATACGTGTAGGAACCAGGTAATATTATCTATAAAAAATATAAAATATGCAGTTTTTTTATTTTAACACCATATATATTTACTGTAAATATTTAACACTAATCTTTTATACATCCAATCGATAGATTTTGAAGAGAGCTGACGGTTGACACTCAAACGAACGCCGTACCTTCTCGGCGTCAAATGTTATACTAAATTGAAATCTCGAAAACGCAGCAAAATGACCTCAAAATGGCGGCGCTTCCCCCTCCACCGCGCGTGATGCGCCACAGTCGTCACTTAGAGTAACGAATTCTTTGAACCTTTAGCTATCCACTAGTGTAATTAAATTTTGGATGGAGATGATAGATATGTAGCTGCAACACCAAACTGTATCTCCCAATTTTGTTATCATTCGTTTTTGACGTGATAACGTCTTATAAATCGATGAACGCCGGCTGCACGCACGAAAAATTGTCATGTTCCGCCTGAGCCGAGCGTGCAATAACCTGCCAACCACTGTGCGAGAAAAAATTCTATAATATCAAACCGGTTAAGGCGGGCTTTGTAACTAATTGTTCGTGATTATATTAAATCAAATTATTTAAATTAAATTTGCAAAAAATTTGTAAAAAAAAATATTTGAAAATTAAAAAAGTATGCAAAATTTCATCAATGTTTTCTTATGACATTATCACGTAAAATTATCGTCCGTAAACCGACTTTACAGAAAACCCCCTTTTTTTTAATTGCCTCCCACTATGGAAGCAATTTTAAAGACGTACTATAGAGACCTGCAAAATTCGCGGATTCATTCGGTGATAGGCTAGAATTCAAACACATATACCTCTTAGATAATTTTGCTATTGGCTTACTGTTCATATGGACGAATCTGAACCAGTTATAAACCCTCAACCAAAGAAGGATCGAATCACAGACAAACCAGCTGAGACGACTTACACGACGGCAGCCAATAAACTTGCGTTATTTGCCCGAGTGTACAGGGGTATGTGCAGTCTATCCTGAAGGCCATCGAAACCGCGAAATTTGTAGGTCTCTGCGGTATTAACGTCAAAAATGGGGGGGGGGGGTGGGAGGGAACAAGGAAAGGTGAATTAAAACCAATTTCATTCGTCATGGAGTATAGTTTTGGGTGTGGGCGTGTTGGCTCGGGGAATTCCCGGCGCCCGGGGCTGTTAGCTGCACGCGCGTGAAATCTGCGCCGCGGGTCGCATAACGATCATGACGTTACGTGCGGCCGTAAAATTAGTGTTGGGGGGGAAGAGGGGTATGTATGGGTGTGCCACGCGTATTAAGGTCGTGGGAATATTAACGTGTTCTTCGAGCTGCGAGGTTGCGCGCGAATACGTGCCACGTATAACGTACTGCACGCAGTTGTGGTTGTAATAGCTACACCTTTTTATGGGCGGTACTTCACCAGGAAGTATTGCGTATTTTCTTTTTTTTATAAAACCAGATGCTCATTTCCTTACTACTAATGCCCTGGGAATATGTTTCCCCCCACAAGTAATTAGTACAAAGCGCATAATTTTAAGAAGCGAATTAGTGTTAAAATATGAAACCGATGTTTCACGCGTGTTTACCAAATTATAGGAATCTAATGAAAATTTAAAAACGTCAAAAAAAAATTTTTTTTAGTCAATATTTCACATTATACTTTTTTTTCGATTTTTCGCTACATAATTGTCTAAAAACTATAATACTTTCAATTATATTAATTCTAAAACAAACGCGATTGTACTATTCCAAAGAGATTTAGGCTTCTTGGCCGATAACAGTTCAAGCGTTACAAAATGTTTCCAAAATTTTAATTGTTAATAATTTTGTAAATAGTTGATTTAACTAATTGCCTATTTTTTACGAACTAGTTATTCAATCCCTTCCTCCCTAAAATATTTAAATTATAATCATTTTTATAACATTCAAATATTAATTGATATTCTTACTACAAGGTTGTTTTCAAACCTGGATATTTATTGTAAATTCTGTTAGAGAAGAAGATTTCGTTGAATTTGACGATTCGTAATATATATATATATATATATATATATATATATATATATATATATATACACCAACACTTATTTTTGCCTTAAACCTAGTTAGAATTTATAGCGAGTGGCCTTAAATTAAAAACGTTTACTAACTTGAACCCAAAACGCCCAAGTAAACTAGGATCTATACTAATAGATAGAGACATGCAAAATTCGCGGATTCATTTCGCGATAGGCTAGCATCAAAACAACTATACCTTCGTACCGCTTCTGCGATTAGCCCACATTTTATCCGGGGAACTGTGGGCCAATGGGAAACACTAAACCAAGAAAGTGCCAAATTACGGACATCCTAGTTGAGACGTCTCACAATGAACAGGTGTCATTTCCGCGAGTATTTAAAGGACTGTGGAGTCTATCCTAGAGGTCAATGAATCCGCGAATTTTGCAGGTCTCCACTAATAGAGCTGTAAAATAGTACATCATAACCATCAAAACACCCGTACTTTGAATATTCTGCTTCCCAGCCTACACAATTCATATTTTAAGCTATTCAGTTATAATATGAAACAGCAACAAACATATACGCAATACTGTAGCAAGAGGTTTTTCTTTTGATTGCGTGTATGCTATAAAGTTAAAGACACTCTAGTTAGTTGTATAAATACTAATTCTAAAAGTTTGTATAATACCTAGCAGGTACTGGCTTTGAAAAATCTTTAAACATGCCATAGCGTTGAACTTATTTACAAGGGGGCGGGGGGAAATGTTTTTTTCCCATCCAGTTGAAGATAAAAAAAGTTTTGAGATAGTTTCAAGATTTCCATCATCACAAATCTTTATCCTCAGCGTGGCGAACTCAAACGGCACCTTTTGCACACGTTACGTCCAAGAACCGAATTGGCGCCTGGTTCTATATCGTCTAAGGGCGCGCGTCACCTGCCCCATTTCTCACCGATAACGCCGAACCGTTCCGATGGGACATTCGTAAAAAAAAAGTAAAGCATTTAAAAGGTAACTTCCACCCGCCCTCGCTCGTGCTGCACGCGAACAGAACACGCGAGGTCGCAGGGTGGCGAGACGACCCTCGCTATCAGCCCTTAAGGCCCCTGCCCACCCGGGCACACACACACGGTGTGCAGAGCTTCAGGGAAAACAACGCGATTTTTAAACACCTCAAGATATCTGAGTGGGATCTGCTTACAAAAAGCATTTAAGAGTTCGCTGAGAGCCTAAAAGTACTTTTGATTTTGGATTAAATTTTTTGAACTGTATTTTCAGAAGAGTTGAAATGTGTAAAACGCATGTTTTCAGAGTAATTTTTGGGCGCAAAACAACCGGTACACATACATGAGAGCACTTAAGGGACTTGCATTACGCCTTTATCTTTATTTCTCGGCCATATAATGTTACGGTCACCGTTAAAAATCATAGTTATCCTGTGACGACGAGAAGACTGCACGTCAGTTCAGAGCCTTGGACTTAGAGGCGACACCGCGCTAGAAATACCAGCGAGCGTCGCGCTTATCATCCCGCCTCACTAACACACATACAATCATTCATAGACGCTCTCTCCCGCGGAGGAAATCCAGTTCTGTGTACAAACGAGGCTTCGTGCAAGATCCTTTGCAAAAAATCATAGCGAATGTTACCAATGAAAATGTAGGGGCGTTGTAAGAAATTACCACAGAAGATATATTTCACATGAATTTGTATTTTTTCAGGGGAATAAAATGTTACGAATTCTTCAACTAAACTCAGACTTCTTGTTTGATAAGATAACACAGGCCAAGAAAAAAAATATTGATTTTTTTTTGGTGCCTAGGTTTTTCTGAACTGATTTTAGCTATATGTATTTGGGGCGCTGAATCTAAATATGAAATTAGTTTTTTTTTCTACCGGCTCTACGTTTTGAGAATAAGTGTAAAAAAAAAAGAAGTAAAATCCTACTTGACTCAAGCCACTTCGTCACTGGGATACCCCAGGCTAGGAATCCCCACTTCGTACTGGGATACCCCAGGATGGGAATACTCACTTCGTACTGGGATACCCCAGGATGGGAATCCCCACTTCGTACTGGGATACCCTAGGATGGGAATCCCCACTTCGTACTGGGATACCCCAGGATGGGAATCCCCACTTCGTACTGGGATACCCCAGGATGGGAATCCCCACTTCGTACTGGGATACCCCAGGATGGGAATCCCCACTTCGTACTGGGATACCCCAGGATGGGAATCCCCACTTCGTACTGGGATACCCCAGGATGGGAATCCCCACTTCGTACTGGGATACCCCAGGATGGGAATCCCCACTTCGTACTGGGATACCCTAGGATGGGAATCCCCACTTCGTACTGGGATACCCCAGGATGGGAATCCCCACTTCGTACTGGGATACCCCAGGATGGGAATCCCCACTTCGTACTGGGATACCCTAGGATGGGAATCCCCACTTCGTACTGGGATACCCCAGGATGGGAATCCCCACTTCGTACTGGGATACCCCAGGATGGGAATCCCCACTTCGTACTGGGATACCCTAGGATGGGAATCCCCACTTCGTACTGGGATACCCCAGGATGGGAATCCCCACTTCGTACTGGGATACCCTAGGATGGGGAATCCCCACTTGGTACTGGGATACCCTGGGATGGGAATCCCCACTTCGTACTGGGATACCCTAGGATGGGAATCCCCACTTCGTACTGGGATACCCTAGGATGGGAATCCCCACTTCGTACTGGGATACCCCAGGATGGGAATCCCCACTTCGTACTGGGATACCCCAGGATGGGAATCCCCACTTCGTACTGGGATACCCCAGGATGGGAATCCCCACTTCGTACTGGGATACCCCAGGATGGGAATCCCCACTTCGTACTGGGATACCCCAGGATGGGAATCCCATCCTTCATTTCAACACTTCAATAAATTTTAGGTCAGTTTGTGTGTCTTAGCCATGCAGAATGGATCGAAGTTGATAAAAAATTAGTTAGGGAGAAGAAGTTGTGTAAATCATCCTGATGTGTGTTAGACAAGTGTGGCCTAAGAGAGAAGGCATGGTCGTTGGAGAAAAAAATAGTTTATTAACGATCCCTTAGTTGGAGGAGAGAAAATCATCTTTCCTCCAGTGAATATCAAGCTGGGCCTTATGAAGCAGTTCGTAACGGCTCTTGATAAGGACGGATCATGCTTGGAATTTATAAGGGAAAAATGCCTCACTTGAGTAAGGAAAAAATTAAAGCAGAAATATTTAACGGCCCAGAAATAAGAAAATTTATTTAGGAAATCGTGAACTCCATGAATGAGGCTGGGCGATAATTCTGGACTTTAATTGTTTTAGTTAACAGAAATTTTCTGGGCCAACGAAAAGCAGAAAATCATGTAAAACTGGTAAACGATATGCTTAAGAATTTAAAATACCTTGGGTGCAACATGATTATTAGGGTGCATTGTTTACACAGGCACCCGAACCGTTTTCCTAAAAATTAAGAGACAGCAGTGAGGAGCAAGGTGAAAGATTTAATCACGATAGTACAATTATGGAGGACTGCTATACAGGAAAATGGGATACGCACATAATGGCAGATTATTGCTGGAGTTTAAAAACGGACTTTTCCAAGAAATATCCAAAAATGTTCACGAAAAAGTAGCTTCCGAAGTTATGAGTGACTAGTTGATTCCATCAATGACATGGTAATATATTTGTATATATAATATTAGTATAAACTAATATCTGCATTATATAATGATTTTTGTATAATATAATGATATTTGTACAATATAAAATATATTTGTAAAATATAATATTATTTGTGTAGTTTAATAACAATTTCATGTATAATTTCTAAATTTTATTCGTGGATTTAACCTAAAATAACGTAAAAAGTACATTTCACTAAAACGTTATATCTTAGAAATTTTACTTCCTAGAAAAAAAACTAATTCCATATTTGAATTCAGGGCACTATATTCATATGAAATCAGCTACAAATACCTCGGAAACAAAACTATTGTTGGCCTGTGCAATAATGGAAAATGTTCTCTTACGAGTAAAACGAATGGTTGTATTTATTTTTAATAATGAAAGTATCATTTATTAAAAAAATATTTTGCTTATATGTAAAGAATACTTAGTTTTATTTCTGGTGATATGTTTATTTTTTATTTTTTTGCGGGTGAAGTGAAATAGATAGTGAAACTGTCATTTTGGCAATATATATAATTACGTTATTAAAATACGCCAATACAACTAAAAAAATTTTCATTATTTTTTAACATTTCAATAAATTATCCACAGGAAAAAAACTTAAGAGATTTTTTCGTAACAAAATGTATATTAACCTTATTGTTTTAAATTGAAGTATGGAAAAAATTATTACAAAAATATAAAGCTGATTTCACGTTTTACCCAGAATTTTCTTCCTTTACCTCTACCAACCAATTTAAAACACCCCATATTATATATATGTATATATATATATATATATATATATATATATATATATATATAGAGAGAGAGAGAGAGAGAGAGAGAGAGAGAGATAGCGAGAGCGAGAAAGAAAGAGCCAAGAACTACCAACTAATATTGCGTTAAAAATGAAGTTTTTTTAATGAATGCTTAAAAATAACGGAAGATAACACACAAAAACCAAATATGTCCAGGCCAGGCATCTGATTTAGTGTATTTTATCCTTAAATTATTTTTTTATGAAATGTGTTTGTTGGAATATAGTTTCTAAACTAATTTTACTCTTAAAATAAATTAAATATTGTTCTCGACTTGAGTTATTCCTTACCCCCTCCCAAACCACATTTTAAAACCACATAGTACCTAGCGTTATTTATTCACCGCAGACCTTCACAGCATCGTCTAAGTGATTGAAACATTAACTACATTATGGTACCTTTGGGACCTCTGAATATGTGTTATAAGCAAGCCAACAATTTTATCGTACCCAATGAAAACGTCTTTGTACTCTTCTCTCTTACACAATCGCCCTCTCTCTCTTTCTCTCGCTCTTGCTCACGAACAACGGTGATTTTTTTCAGTTAATCCCAAGGGTAGCTACTTTATCATCCTTGGAACAGTTAGCTACTTAATAAAACACATGTCGCAGCATGTAGAGGAGAGATTTAATTTTTCTCTTTGCAAGCTGAAGGAATATGTGCCATATTTGCCAACTCTACAATGCTCTCCAGGTTTTTTTTAACTTTGAATTAACGAATTTTTATTGAAACACACAAAAAGAGTGAAAATTTTTAATTAAACAATCAGTTTGTTTTCTCTGCTGTTTATCAGGGATTCTAAGTCAACTTAAAATTGAAAATGGAATAAAATACCTATTGAAAAATATGTAAGAATTTTTCTTATGTAAAGTCTTAAAACCTATCTTAGCTAGCAATTTGCAGCAATGAGAAGTAATTTCATAAAATCTCTTGCGCTGTTAGTAATTAATTAGATTATAGTGAAATTAAATTATTTTTATTTTTGACACTGCCAGTGTTTAATTTTGGTATGATGTCATTATACAGACAAAATGTTTGTATTATTTCTAAAAAAAAATTTTATGTTACTAATAATGTTTTGTTAGAAAAAACACTCCTTTTCTAAATTAAAAAAAATTAACACCCATAACTTGATAAATTATGTGTTACAAAGGAATATTTTCAATCCAAAAATGTTAATTATTTTGATAAATTTATTTATATGGTTAAACCACCTAAATTATTACATGTTTTTTTTAATGAATATGGTCATTCCTCATGTTTTTACTAAAATTGGATCCAACGGAGGACCATATTTACGGTTTGTCTAAAAGAAAAAAAAAAGTTCAAAAATTCATGTTTTTAGTGGTATTTTCCCATCTTACAGGTAATATAGTATTTTAAAATTATTTTTTATTCCCTACTATACTGTATTAACGCATATTGATGAATTACGTGTTACAAAGGAATATTTACAATCCAAAAATGTTAATTATTTTGATAATTTATTTATATGGTTTAAACCACCTAAATGTTTAATGCTCGTCTTTTTAACAAAGAGATTATATTAAATATTTAGTTTATTACCCACGACTTCGAACGCGCAATTTTATAATATTGCTGATATATTACCATTGAAAGAAAAAAATGTGATTAAATCCAAACATTTTACTAAAGATATAGACACAAAAATTGTGCTTTAAATAAAACAAATATAATTCTTAATGTAATTATGCGTATGCCTATTTCATTTTTAGTAAATATTAATATTTAATTTTTAACTTCTGTTTTAGTGTGTTCAAGGAAATATTATTACACCCTTTCAAAGCCACTTCAAGACTTTGGAAGAGGCACATTGTTTGAGAAAATCATTAAAATCTTTAATATATTTTTTTAATTATTGTAAAACAAGTGAAATCATTTAATCTCAAATAGCACATAACATTATTGTAATAAGATATTTTGTAGGTTAAAGGGTACCCTTAATTGAGAGTGAGTGGATCGAAGATAAATAATATAACAAACAGTTCATAATATAGAGATTTAAGGTGATTGAAAGGCTACGAGTATTTTACAAATTACAATATTTCCCTGAATGTATTCCTGATATCCATAAAATATTTCAACTAAAATAACTGAAGTGAGGATCAACATGAGGTATACCTGAACACGAACAACAGTTTTGCTGTTGTGCTCACCCACTTTGTGTTGAATCTTAATGTTTCACCCGTAGGTACTTGGGTTCGCCCAGTGTCATTGTTTCTGTGTTTCGCTTTCTATTTATGTAATTTTATGGTCAATATTTAGAAATGTATTGTTGTGCTTCTCAGTCGTTAATTTATGCGTTTTGTTTGAAAGTATCTAAACGATTTGTGGATTGATAAATTTACTCTAAGCTTTCTGTAGAAGTACAAGTTTATTTGCGTTTGATTTAGTCATTTAAAAATTATCTTAAATACAAATATCTCTGTTGAGTAATGCGCCTGTATATGTATCTGAATGGGGTAATAGTTTGACATTTTATTTGGTCTATTTAAAAAAAAATTGAATTTGGTAAAACAAAATTAATCTAAGTATAAACAAAAATTATGCTGTTTAATGTATTGGTTATATGAATATTTTGTTCGTACTACAAAATATTGTGTAGTGACAGTTAAAGACTTATTGAATATAGTTAAATAATTTCAAGTTTTGAAGTGATGACGCATTTTAAACTTTGTGTGTTTTTAAAAGTAATGATAGTTCTAGTTACAGCTGTAATGTTTAAAATTTAAACACGAAACGTAGTTATATTTTTTTTTCTCTCTCTAGCGTACAACACACAAAAATGAAATGCAATATCAATAAACCAAATAAACCGAAATTCATCTTTTTTTCCCGCAAAAGTAAAATAAAAAAATCACTTTAATAAACTTGTTATATTGAATTAAAAATTAGATTGTCAATAATGATTTAATAGATTTCAAAAATTTTTAGTTTTTAAATAATATCAACTCCCGTTACAAATAAAAAGGTGCAATTTTGGAGAACGTTGAATAAGAGTAGGTAGCTTAAGGTATGTTTATCATTTACAGTATCTTAAATTAGATATTATTACATATCTTCACAATACTTCGCAATAAAAAAGAAGAAATTCAGCAAATTGTAGAGTTGGTAGATTTTGCTTGTTCATGAATTATACGGCATAACTTACTTTCAGCTCTATTAGCTTTAGAGATACGACTTATATAGTAAAAAAATTGACCTCACATTCACCCATTTCCATAATTTTTTTTTGATTATTTAATCCAATGTACAGACGTTCAAACCTCTAACAGTTTTATTGTTATTATAGATGTTTATATAAGGCTGTCAGTACTACAGAAAATAGAATACCAGTCATCATCAGCTTCGCCCAACAGAGCAGTGAAAGTTGTGATTCGAATCGAATAGACGTACTTTAATTACACTGAGCAATTTCAGCTCCAGCAAGTAAATTTGCAAGCGACTAACTGCAGCTGCAATCTCTCTCCCCCCCCCCCCCCCTGTAATTGAAACTATGATGGACGATTGGCCAATTAATTGCTCGGCGTTGTGTGGGTGAGGGTTAAATTTCGAAAAAAAAATTGTTCGACAACAGGCTCAGACTGGTCTAGGAACGTGTACTTAATGTGATAACGAAAAAAAAAATAATGGCCTTTAAAATATTAAATTATGTTACGGTATACCATCTCATTGATAACAATATTATTAGTGAAGAATACAATCATTTATGTAGTGCTAGAATACCGGAGAAGGAATAGTTATCTGCGTTATATTTAGACCCCATTCAAGATTTATCTTTGCTTAAACAAAAATTAATTGGTGAATTCAATTGACATTTTAAAAAAAGGCTCCGAAAAAAATACTACTTTACTCACACCTAGCAGTTTAGTTGCTAATTTGACGGCCCACTTACTAAGAGATATAAGATATTTCTAAGAACGGAATTAACATATTAATCAACTAAAACTAAATTTACCCTCATTTTGCGACGTGTGAACTGTTTATAAGGCACTTTAAATAAATATTTAAGAGAATAATAGCAGATTTAAATTTAATAGAGGTTAATATGGCTCAAAATGAAATATTTCGGCAGGGTTCGCTTTGAATGTTTACGCACAAAGCTCGTGACGATGATACATACGAATATAATAAATAGGCTCAAAACTAGTTTGCTACTCACGTGGTGTTAGTAAACTCTAGTCATATAGTTTGTTTGAAACGAACCTATGAAACTCTTGGTATAAGGGTGACGTCCAATTCAGTATGGTCATTTAGAGTCCATTTTGCAGTGTTTTGAGCGGTGTATTTTTTTTTGTTAAATTCAATTTAGCGTGCATGCAGTTTAGCGCAGAACCAGAGATTTTTTATTTTTTTGACAGTGCGCGATATCGGAAACAGGAGAACCGAGACAAAATAACATGATACGGGGTAATATGAACCAGTTTCCTAAGAGAAAAAAACTCTTTAAGACTCTGAAAGGAAAAAAAAACCGTATCACTATGGTAGGAGGAGAGTTTTCACGGGCCTAACTACTTGTAATTATTTTCCGTTAAATAATGTTTAATTTTTTTAATAGTTTAGGTGAAATAATTAAGCTTTATAAATCAATATTTCAAAGTTTATTTGTGATAAAAAAAACCTAAAATGGTTTGAAAAAAAAAGTTATATTATTACGAGGCATTTGTTAATAACTGTTGAGAATTGTTTTACTATTATGGATCATTTAAAAAATGAGTATGACTAAAGAGCGCAAATTGGCTTTAAAATATTTTTTTAAATTATGAAAATCTTAATTTTCTTAGACTGATTGTGGTACTAACGTTCATTCATCATCGCATTACAATCGAACAAGTGCTTACTTGAAAACCATTCTGCTATAATCAGCTGTGGTATATGTCGTACGAGGAACACGGGGTTCGAGCAGCACATGGCAACGGGAAAATAGTTCCGCATCTTATTATCTGCGTAGCTTAACACGAAAAGGATTAAACACTCAGCGTGACACATCGAAATCGACATCCCGAAGAGTCAGCAAACCTCGAGTCGAGATTTTCGAAATCGACATCTCGAAGTCGACTCATCGAGGTCGACACCAAATGCCAAGGGAAAATGTGTTAGTTGTGATAATTGTTGTTGGTGTTTGAAGCAATTTAACATTTTTTTGACGTGACAACGTCTAATAAATAGATGAACGCCGGCTGCACGCACAAAAAAAGTGTCCCGTTACGCACATTGTTCCGTTACGCTGTGTCCCGTTACGCTCATTGTACGCTTGCGCAGCATCTATCTCTCTTCCACTCGATTGGAACAACCATCGATTTAACATTTTCAAGGCACAATTAAACTTGAAACACTCCCATTCGTTTCCTACTTTTCCTATCATCGTCCTATCCTTAACAGAATAACACAGATTGGAAGAAGTTAAATAGCAAACATGTATACAAGTTATAGTTAAAATAATATCTTCGTTAAAGTAATAAACATATTTGAATTAATGAGAGCAAATAAAAGTAAATTTATCAATTAAATTGTACATTTCATTTCACTCCTTTGTATCCATACAAAATAGTGATAAATCAATAAAAATGATTCAATTTTATTCATAAAAGTATGCAATCATTTCATCAATGTTTTGTTATGACGTTGTCACGTTAAACTATCGTCCGTAAACCGAATTTACAGACAAACAAATTATTTTTTTTTGACAAGTGGATGACGTAAATCTGTATTGAAAGGAACGTCGTGTATGGAGACCGTGCCCCATGTCGAGATGGGGACCGTCGACGACCGACTCCGGGCTCCGGAACAGAGTGTTCCGGGGGCCGCGGCGGGGCGGGGCGCAGCCCTGGGACGCGACCCGGGCCGCTATTGATCGGACACCACCCCGCGCGCACACACACACGCGCCCGCCTCGGGTGGCCGTGCGAGAGAGACAGAGACACTCCTGCTGCCTCTCTCGCCACCGACCGCGTCCAGAGATCACTGTTCAAACAACAATTTTCTGAAACATACTTACATATTTTTTATAACTTTTTAAGAAAGACGAGACTCCTACGAGTAGTTTTTTTTTTTAAATTCAAATACTAAGCTACAGCATTGTGGCTCTCAAGGCAAAAAACATTTGTAAAAAAAAATTGTGTTACAGCTTGTAGTTTTGATTTGAGAAATCAAAATTACCTAAATTTCAAACAAAAAAAGAAAAAAAAATGAAGTGTCCATATTTTTTCTTACATGGGAAATATTTACAACAACAAAAAAACGAGATTTTTAATTAATAAAACCAGTCTTGATCATTAACTAAGTAATTTTTTCATGTAAATACAGCTTTCATAAGTAAAAATAAAAACACATGTGCTGCCAGTGGTTGTAAACTGTAGTTGTTTAATAGATAATTATTAAACTGTAGTGAAGGCTCGTGTAGATTTTACATTTTTTATGCTAATAATATTTTTTTAACTTAATAACTAAATACTATTTAAATGTAAAACAATATATTTATATCTTTGCACATTATTTCTAATTTTTATATAGGCGTTAAATAAGTCATTAATGCAAAACTATGTATATATATAAATGTGATATATGACGTCATAATCCATTTTGTCACTTTAACTATATATATACCTATATATATAAATATATATATATATATATATATATATATATATATATATATATATATATATATATATATATATATATATATATATAGCTCCAAGGTTGGGTTTTTGTGTGTGTTTTTGTAAGTATACACGTGTGGAACTAACATCTACACGATTGAATTAGGAAAGAATTTAATATATATATATATATATATATATGTTTACAATATTTAAAACACGTCTTCAGCAGTCTCTACGAGTGCTCCAAGCTGAGTGTGGTAGCGGTTCACAAACTGGCTGGTCGCGAGAGGAGTCGCGTACACGCGTGTGGAGCAGGACTTAGGGCGGGCAGCGCGAGGAAAGATGATTACCATCAATCAGCGCGGAGCATCCGATTCACGAGTGGCCCCGTCTGCAACAGATGACCGACCGCGACGTGCGGGTATGTTTGTGTTCCGCCGCGCTCTTAGTCGCGTCTGCTTCCCTGCGCCCCACGTGCGCCCATGTGCGCTCCGGAGCGCAAACTACAATCATTAGCGTAGTCAAATAATACCTGCGTGCGTACAGTCATCGAAACATTTATTATGTTTTATAAAAAAACAATTGGTTGTCTGTAAAGTCGGTTTACGGACGATAGTTTAACGTGACAACGTCATAACAAAACATTTATGAAATTATTGCATACTTTTATTAATAAAATTTAATCATTCTTATTGAATTATCACTATTTTGTATGGATACAAAGAATGAGTGAAATTAAATCTACAATTTAATTGATAAATTTACTTTCATATGCACTCATTATATCAAATATGTTTATAACTTTAACGAAGAGATTATTTTAACTATAACTTTAGTACATGTTTGCTATTTAACTTCTTCCAATCTGTGTTATTCTGTTAAGGATAGGGCTATGATAGAAAAAGTAGGAAAAGAATGGGAGTGTTTCAAGTTTAATGTGCCTCGAAAAAGTCAAATCGATGGTTGTTCCAATCCAGTGGAAGAGAAATAGATGCGGAGCAAGCATACAATGAGCGTAACGGGACAACATCCGTAACGGGACAATGAGTCATCCTTTTTCGTGCATGCAGCCGGCGTTTATAGATTTATTAGACGTTGTCACGTCAAGAAGAATTAATTGTTTACATAGGTACAACCAAATGTAACGAAATGTATTGGAAACTAACGTATCAAACTAAATGATTGTTAACATGATAATCGAACAGAAATGTACCCAAATTAAGAGAATTAAATAAAATCCAGTGAAACTACATGAAATATAATCGTGATAAACTAAATAATACGATTTGAATTAAAACAAATTCAATGAATCGATCGTTTGAATTGTAACGAAATAAATCAAATGTAATCATTACAGAAAAATACATAAATTTCGGGTAAAAGTTAAAAACAAATCTGTATTTTTACTCATTGCTCTATAGAAAAATTTAAACGCCTAAGAACAAACGTGATTAACAAATAAATATTCCATCAGTTACCTGCTTAAGTTTGGATTAGCAAAATTTTCACTTAAATTTCGAACAAGGTTAAAAAAAATGAAGTGGCAATAAAGTTTTTTATATAGGAATATTTTACCAAAAAATATTGTTTTCAATTACTATTGATTCAATTACTATTGATTCAATTACTTATTGATATTTTAACTACGTCAGTAATATTAATAATAATATTTAAATAGTGTATCCTACTTCCTTTTTTTTGTCTTGAAAATTTAGGTTTTTTAATTTAAAAATACTTTTTATTGTTTACTTTTTGTGAAAATAACTATTTAACTTTAAAAGAAATAACGCCATATTTTGTAATCATAAACGGTTGTTTCTCACTTGTTAGGCGATTTTTTTATCAAGGTATTTATCATAACCTATATATAAATAGAACCAAAATAATTATATTAATATTTGCATAATCTTTTAATTTTCATCACCAGTCCCAAAAATACCTGGTAAATTTTTATGTAACGATATATAATTTTTCACGTCTATGCTGGTCAACATAACAAGAATGCTTTCAAAGAATGGTTTTCTAATGACTATGAAACATGCAGCAAAATTTAACTTTCTTTTGTTATTATAAAAGCAAACTTCGTCCGCAATAAAGAAGACAAAATATAATTTAATTTTAAAAAATCATTCATACAAACAAGTCACTGTTGAGACTATCGGTATCTATAAAATATGTGTCTTTCCAATTCTGACGAATTGTTATTGAAGGTGGTTTTTAGAGTTAACTGAAGTTGGAGAATTTTAACTTGATGAGAGTTAAAGAGAAAATTAGAAATTAATAAATCTAAAATTCTTTAAAAATAATAAAAATATTTGTCTCATTTTAGGAAGAGATATGTATTTATAAATGATGGTTCGTTAAGTACAATATCTGACTACTACGAGTAAACTGATATTATTTCATGTTGAAAGTCATTTATCAGAATAATATTGTAGGTTTTTTTATTTAAAATGCTCCTTTTGACGTATATATTTTATGTAGTAGTTCTATATTTATGACTTTGGCTCGGGGAGATTTTACAGGTCTTAATGGAATGAAGCCTGAGACTATGTTATTACACACATACGAAGTGGTTATAATTTTCTGTACGACCGGTTGATAATTATATCATTAGAATGAACGTTGCTACCGGTAACACATGCCAATATAACAGCGAGGCAGTGAATTATATTTATATTAATATTTTAATCAAACACAAACCATCCCATTAAAATTATTAGAAAAAAATTAGTGCGTGTTCTTATGTACGCGCGTTAGAAGTTTTACTTAATTGGCGTAGTAAAAAAATAAATTTAATTTTGCATGCAAATAATAGATATAAATAAAATATTAAAAGGACTTAGGTGATATTATAAATACGTTTGGTAAATTATAAATTCGATCTAACAAAAAAATTTAAAATAAATACTATGTATTCAATATTAATACAAACGTGTGTTTAAAATTAATATTAATTTAAGTAAAATAATTGAGATAAAATTTTGATTATTAATTAATTCAATAAAATGCAAAATGTTTATTCTAACTGATTGATTTTTAATAACTTTAAAAACAATGTAATAAATTATACACACGAAATACGTCACTCATGTAAATACAATTGAAACGTTTATAAATAAACTCAATATATATAACCTAATATTCACAATAAATAAATGTTTTTAAATATATGAATCCGTACTCAATATCAATTAGTAAAGAATAAGATTTTTAAAGTACATATATAATTTTTTTCTGAAGTATTTTTTTTATCCTGTGAAAATTTCGTTGCATCGTTCAAATTCACGCTCATAAATTGATCATAAAACGCCTAAAGGAGAAACTCTTCAAAAAAATTGTATTTCACAATTTCTTTTAAAAGTGTTATATTTTTTCAACAAATGTTGACCAGTTGTGTTTGCGAGACAATGTTATAATTGTTCGAGCAAGCGAACCCGCCTGAAAGCACGATTTACCGACGTGGAGATTCGCAGGAAGAGGAAGCAATCGGGGAAACCCCAGCATCAGCGAATGGCGGCCGAACACGGACAACGTTACCCTGCTGTCCCCCCCCCCCCCCCTAGGGCCCGGCGTGTGTACGGCTCAGTTGTTTGCCAGCAGGCGCGGCGATAGGGCCTGTTTGCCCAGCGCTGTTCCGAGGAAGGGCGAGGTGAATGATACGCTGCCTGGCGGTGAAGGCCTGGCTTCCACACACATCCAGTTGTTTGGCCCTAGTGTAAGCTTGCCGCTTCGGTATCTGACGTGACTCCGGAACAGCTTTGCGATGGCATGTATGTACCTACTCCATTCATTTTTTTGTGACGTTGGTAAATCTTTTCACATTTACATGCATCTTTGTTTTTAACCTTTATGTATATTATAATACATACAATTTTTTTATTACAATCGATATGTGAGAAATAAAAGTATATATTTTAAAGAATTGTTTTCAATTAATAACATGTCCAGGTAATTTAAGAGCTATGTCGTGTTATCAGTCAAATGTGTGGTAGGCCTGCACAACGTGACGATATTTTTTATAAAGAATCGTTGTGGTTAAAATAAAAAAAAAAGACAGTAAATGCTGAAAAGTATACCAGACAAAAAATATTTACTGGCATAAAAATTATATTTTTATTTTTTAATATTTTTATTGGAAGACACCGAGTAGCAGCGTGAAGTGACAGACAGTTATTGATAACAAAAATCCTATTTTTCACTTTGTCCTTGAACGCAATATCTAGTGATACGCTGTTCGTATGAGATAAAGGACATTTCCTATGGTTAAAAAAATAAGACTAAGGTTTTGCGTAGGATACATTTTAAATATTTGTACCTGGTTTATAGTATACATATTTAACTACTATTCGGCTACTGGGTTGAGGAAAAAATTGTATCATTGATGGTTTGGCCGACGTTTCAACGTGTCTGTTGCAGCCATCTTCAGGGCCGATTGACTAGTGAAGGCCTGGTGTTCGGGCACAGTAAGTATTTATATAGAGCCTTTCACAACCGAGCTGTGATTGGTTCCAGAGGGTGGCCCTGATTGGTGGAATAGCGATTATTCTCCTCAACTAAATGTTGAGACATTAGTTTACTTTATGTAAAGTTGTGCCATAGGGTTTAATAATTTTTTACTAGCTCTACATCGTTGATTAAATTTCCCGATGAGTATTTACACTCGGAAAAATATGTCATGTTTGTGGAAAAAAAACTAAAAGGTAACTGCTGAAAAGAACGTAGACGGTAATGAAGGATGGTCTGTTATTTTTTCCTTCCTTTTGTCTTACCGGAGCGAATAAAGAGAGAGAAGGACAGAACAACAAAAAGAATGCACAAGAAAAAGAAACAAATTACTACTGATATGAAAACCCCGTGAGCAGGAAGGAAGGATAAAAAAAAAGCACAGTCCTTCGATTATTAAAATTCTGAGACTCTCATTAATTTCCCTTTGCTTTGCCACCAAGGTTGGGGGGGGGGGGGGAATGTGTGCTGCTAGCAGTTGCGTCGTCGTGAAAATACTTCCCGTTCGGTCCCCCATCTCTTCCCTAAACTTCCAGTGTCTTCAATTCCACGGTTCGCGTTTCCCTCTGAGGGCGTTCTTCCCGCGCTCTTCATCACTCGCTGCTTCTGGCCGCGCGTCATCCCACGGCCGCGTGAGTTCAAAAAGAAGAAGGAAATGAGAGCAACAGTTTTGCGCCGCGGTGATGAAGAAGAATCACTGGAGGGGCGGACAAGAAGAGGGAGGGGTTGAGGAGAGGGGAACGCATGTTCTCCAATTCACGTTCCGACGCACCTGAATGGACGAGGAAGGGACAAAAGGAAGAGGGGCGCAGAGCGAAGGGTGGGCGTCCACAAAAAAGCCAGAGTGTCGGTTCGCGACTCGCGACACGGCTGTTGCAGTCCGGGCGAAAAGGAAAATCAGGTCGCGCCTTAAGGCCCCTGCCCACCCGGGGCACACACACACGGTGCGAAGAGCTTCAGGAAAAAACCAATGCACTTTCCAAACTACTCAAGATATCAGAGCGGGGTCTGCTTACGAAAAGCATTTAAGAGTTCGCTGAGGACCGAAAAGTACTTTTGATTTGGGATTAAGTTTCTAAAATGAATTTTTATAGGAGTTAAAACGGCTAAAACGCGTGTTTTCAAAAAGCAATTTTCAGGCTTAAAACAACCGGTACAGATTCTTGAAAGCACTTAAGGGACTTGCATTTCACCTTTATCTTCTTTTCTCAAACATATAATGTTACGGTCACCGCTCAAATTTCACAGTTGACCTGTGACTACGAGAAGACTGCGCGGCAGTTCAGTGCATTGCGCTTAGAGGCTATACCGCGCTAGAAGCACCAGCGAGCGCCGCGCTTATCATCCCGCCTCACTGACACAGATACACCCCTGATGAGGCGGGCCCTTTAAGGCCTTCGCCGCAGATGCTGACGAGGTTCCGATCTCGCTGCGTGGCTCCGAACGAGTGTGAGACAAGATCAGAAAGATCTGTGTCCGAGACAACTTTCTCCCCAACATGATGGGATTACGTTCTTGGCTGATTATTGTGGTGGTTTGCTTATTTTCACTGTATGTCACAGAAAAGCCAGACTAATGGACAAGAAAGATGAATACACAAACACGCAGGAAAACAAGACAAAATCAGCCGATGTCAATTGTAAATTTAAGAGAAACCTCAAAGAATTACATGGAATAAATAACAGTACAAATTAACATAGAGGACTGAAAGTGGCGAGACAGTTGCAATTACAACAGAAGGAAAAAAAAACAGACAAACGACCTAGGGAAACCCTGCGACAAATAGACGATCAGCTTCGATTACAGAAAAAAAAACATAACCAGGACAGCACAACGACAACACAGCGATGAAAAGGCGAATCCAGTGATGTAACTGTACAGATATTCTGTACACCACGACAGCACTCACGAAGACAAAAGACTTCACAAGAAAAACATTTGTGACGTTTTGGGAACTAACAACGTTTATCCATTAAAATGTTTGAAATCATGATTGGATTAATTTTTGAACTTCAACTTTGCTTAATCGTCTTTGCTTGAGAACCTTATTAATGAATGCGGTATATTACATATTATAGCGACTGAAAGTCGATGGATTTTAGCTAGTACAAATTTCAGTAACGTGTTATTTTTGTCAGTGGTTTTACACATGGCAAAAGAATACAGAATAATTATGCAGTGTACATAGTCCGCATTACAAATAATAAATAATAATTACATAAAAACTCATTTCAAATAGTAAATAACGAATAATAAAAATAAAGTGAAATTATTATTTTCTTCTAAAGTGCATTATAAATTTTGTACATCCAATAAACTATTGATGTTAACCATTGTTTGCAATAAATAAGTCTTATTTTATGTTAAAGACTAATAAAACACATTTTTTTTTTAAAACAATGTGAGGATAAAGTAAAATATCTATGTTTGTTCACTTTAATTTTTAAGTAGCTGCGATGGCTCCTCCTATTCCACTCATGGGTGTCGAGTGAGCTATTGACCTCACTGTTGACGTGAAGTCAACCAAATACACTGCAGACTAATACCGGACAGCTCCGAAATTTCTGTGTGAAAACCTGTCGTCGTTGTCACGTCATAGAGATTGCAGACGGTTTGCCCAGCATGAACCATGGAGGTATTAGTCTACTTATTACTTCTTACCTCCATGGTATGAACAATTTATGTTAATGTTTAATATATGTTATAAAAAATTGGTTGTCTGTAAAGTCGGTTTACGGACGATAGTTTAACGTGACAACGTCATAACAAAACATTGATGAAATGATTGATCCAGAAGAATAGGAAATATCATATTCGGCTTGAGACTGAACCGTAATAGGTTTTTGCAACCAAACCATTTAGGCATTAAAAATATTATATTCTTTGAGGAAGAATTGTTTTTTTAATTTTTCAATCTTTTGAATGATAAAATCTACCTCTGCATACTTTTATGAATAAAATTGAATCATTTTTATTGAATTATCACTATTTTGTATGGATACAAAGGAGTGAAATTAAATGTGCAATTGAATTAATAAATTCACTTTTATTTTCATTCATTAATTCAAATATATTTATTACTTTTGAAATGTTGCGTGGGCCGTATTTATTTTTACAAGTACAAAAAAAACTTCGCAGCTGCCGGGTTTCGAAATGACAATCTATAGTTTAATAGCTAGGTACGCTAACGACACGCCCACGAGGCCATACTAGCGTGATATAGTTTCAAATGTCATATATACGTATATATTTATAAAAACTTTGTTCACGGTAGGGGTATAATATTAACACGAATTTATAACAAATACGCATCCCAAATACACCAAACATTTATAATGTGTTACAATATTTTTTAAAACATTATGCAAAAGATCCCGGGTGTAATTTGTATTATTATGTGTAACTGTAAAACGCCATTGTTGGTTCAAAACGTATTTGAATTTTCAACATTACTTTTAAAAAACCGTACCGACTGTGCTGAAAATCGGTGGACGATCGTTAAATTACATAATATTAATAATTCAAACGACGAAAATATGATTGAAAAGTCAAATCGATGGTTGTTCCAATCGAGTGGAAGAGAGATGCCACGCATGCGTACAATGAGCATGAAGAGAAATGCCACGCATGCGTACAATGAGCAAACAGAACACATCCGTAGTGGGACATCCGTATTGGGACACTTTTTCGTGCGTGCAACCGGCGTTCATCGATTTATTAGACGTTGTCACGTCAAAAGAAACACATTTACTTGCGAAAGTTTTAAGATCACCGCTCATGGACACCAATAAAGTGATTTAAAGCAGTTTTTTTTTGACAAACGTCATTGCAGATTTGCTTTTCCGAAAAGAAATATATATATGATCATAAAAAAAAACATAGAGTAAAGCAAGACTGAATCAGCTGATGTAATTTTTTTTCGCAAATTTTCCATGAGAAACAGTGCAAAACTGCAATGGGGTATGTTAAAAAAAAACTGCATGAAATCTAAATTCCCCAGTGCATGAATGATTTCAAGAACGTACCGATGTAGTGCCGTGTCGAACGTCAGCTCTGGAGATTACTGAAGGAATGGTCGACGCTCCGAAAGACTATCGAGGAACGGGTTGTTATCTGGGGGAAGCCTTCTTTTCACAGGCGAGAGAGCCAAACGCCCGATCGTGCAACTTCGTTTTTTTTTTTTTGGTACATTGTAACTCATGATAACTAATGGTCAATTAGGTTAGGTTAGCTAAATTATAAATACTTTAAAACATTGTGGACGGTCGATTCGGATAGGATAGCTACATTAAAGATACTGTGAAATCAAAAATTAAAAAAAGCGAGCATGAAAATCGGGGAACTTCGGGTGTGGCTCTCTCTCGTCTGTGAAATGAAGGCTTCATGTTTTCTGCCGACGGAGCTGCGCCGAGGGATCCAGACATCGACCAGCTCGCGCCGCGGCCTGGACCGAGCCGGATGCCGCCGTCCGTACCCGCAAGTTCGCCCCTTAAGCCCCTCGCCGATAAAATTACGTCGCGCGGAAGGGAAAACTCTCCCGGGACGGCGATATTTTAATTAAAAACCCGCCGGCACCAAACGATACCTGAAAACCAATTTCGGGCCCATGACGGCCAAGGGCCCTCCCGTCCCACCACCTCCCCCCCTCTTGAGGTGAAGGCACTTCGACCTTCAGCTTTCGCAAGCCCCGTTCCGTGACGGTCGTAGGTACCTTAATTGCGGTTTGGCGACTCGCAACAACACTGTAAACTTTCGTTTGTAAACGTAACACCGACACCAAATGTGATATTTACAGACGTTTGAAATATTTGTACATTCACTTGAAAACAGCTGTGTATCTGCCAAAATAACCTGATTAGCTTTCCAGTTTCAACTGCGCACAAAATGAGTTATGCAACAACAAAATATTCATTCTCAAATTGTTGCAATTTCTGTTATATTTTCCATGGTTTCAAAAAACTCTATTTCATATCCGCGAGAAAAAAATACATAGCCGTTAATTGTACAATTTACAATATCTTCCTAGAAGTAATAAAAACTATTTCTTGGCAACTGGTTTTCCAAAAGTATCTTTTGTAGAAGTATGGAATTTTTTTTCCTTGCGAATCATTACAATAATCAAAAGTAGTCTTAAATGCACGTGGCATGTAGCAAATAATTAAATTAAATATTTCTTCCAAAGGTTAATATTTTTAAGTTATATTTCTTTAGGCGTGTTATGAAAAAATGATAAGAGTAAATTTTTAAGATGCGCGCGGACCAAGCAATGAAATTTTTAAAGAATGGAAAAAGAAAGTTGTATTAAATAAAAATTATATATATGCTTTTAAATCTCATACTTAAGTGATAAATATTGAATAGTGGGCAATAAAAATAACATTTCTTTATTGCGAATATTGGTGATAGAAATTTTGTTTACAATTTTTTCGAACTCTATTTATATAAGTGAAGTTGTGTTCGCGATTGTATCATTTATTTACATTATAAATTATTACAATATATAATAATAAACAATTATAATTAGTAAATTTCAATAAACGTGAAGCGTATTTATGGTTTTTAATTATCAATTAAAATTTATCTCGATTATATTAGGTAACAAATAAATAATAAATTTTATACCTGTGTTTATATTAATATTAAATAGTGAGCATTTATTTTTATTTGTTAAATTTTATTGAAATTAAACTTAACGAACCATATTCATAGCATCACTCCATTCCTTTTAATATTTTATTTCTATTAACTTCTAATTCAAATTTAAGGATATTTTTTTTACTACAAGTAAGTGTAACTTCTAACGTGCGTCCATTAGTACACGCAACCATTTTTTTTCTATTTAAATCTGGTAAGAAGTGTTAGAAGTTTTTGAAATCATAAATTTTTTTCCAGACGCATTGACAGTGACATTGTAGTATGCGACGGAGATGCAACGAAGAGCGCGCACCAAGTTACGAAAGTTTAACAGCGTGAAGTCCAATGCTGATGCGCTGAAACATCGTAAAACTGATCAGGCTCCAGATTCTCCTTTTAGTAGCCATGTGTGTGTGTGTGTGTGTGTAGGGGGGGAGGAAATCGGAATATAACGTAGAGTTCCATGAAATTTCCGTACACGACTGTTGCGCCACTCAGCTAGCTACCTTCCCGATCGCGGGTTCGGGCAGATTAAGGGCATGAGCTCCGTCGAGCGTTGAATGAGTGCGAGTTCCAGGACCGCCGCACAATCGCCTTAAACCCAGCCGCGCAGCCGCCTTAACCCCAGCCGCGCAGCGAACCGCAAACATCCGGGGCGCACCCTGGCATAGGCGAGCAACATGGCTCGTCGGGCGAAATGCTTAAGGGAAAGCAACCTTTCGCTGGATTCCCCCTGCGCGCACAAGAGATCGAATTTAAAAAAAAAAATAATATCTCATCTACGGGGCGAAAGCAGTTCGCCCGCGAATCACGTGGAAGTTACGGGGGAAACGCTTTCAGGCGAGAAAATGATCTGTTTTACCATTAGGAGGTGTTAACTACAACAATTTTTTTTGAGCCAATTTCATACAGAAGTCTCACAATGAAGGTAAAACCACTGTTTTTTAAGTGTTAATTAAAAAAATAGCTCTGACGTTTAAAACACTCTCATGTGTGTTAGACAAATCAATATTTAACGTAATGAAAATGTAATTTTTAATTTGACATAAGATAATCAAGTACAAGTTTAAAAATTATTTATTTTTTATGCAGTTATTTAAAAACAATACATTATTCAAAGTAAAAAATAGTATTTAACCTGACGATAAAATTTTTTTTATGAAATCACATTCACACATTTTCATTTTACCTTTCTAGTTAAATTTTTTTTAAAAATCTCTGGAACCAGCAATATGCGTTTAATTGTAATATATATAGGTACTTGACTTCTTAAAATAGCACCCACGTAAGTTTCTATATTTTCAAATAAAATATTTATTTAAGTATCCCTTACGTTTACGAGATATCGTACCATACAAGGGAACGGTTAAAATAACTATTTAAAACAAGCCAAATATGAAAAAACTATTGTATCTGTGTTTATTTAGAAATTTTAATTTTGTAATTACACGACTTTACACATTGTTAGGTATACAATGTGAGTTATACAATCGTTTGGTATGAGCACTTACAATTAAATGTTTTTAAAGATTATTTGATTAAATATTTTTATTATTTCCCAAAAAAATATTCTGTTACTCAATTGTAACTTTATAAGTAATACATAGAATTATATTACAAAACTTTTGTTTTTCCCTTTATAATTATACAATATAATTTCCTCCTAAGTTAAGTCGTTAGTGGTAAGGTGTAAAAGATTCGACCGTCAATTTGAAATTGAATGGTTAAATTATAAATTATTCCTCAATATTTTCCAATGACATAAAGAGAAAAATATATTGTATGTTAGTAAGTATATATATTTTTTGTATAGCACTTTTCATAAAGGGAAGATTTTTTCAAACAGATTTTTTCAGAGAATTATTCTGACTAAACATCCTAAAAGCTGATTCAATACGTCACTTATGAATACATATTTGATAGAACCATTTGCTATTTAAAACTTTACTATTTTGAAATGTTTTCTTAAGGAATGGGGTTGATTAAAAATATTGTTTCATAAATGCAAAACCAGGTTATTTTACGAAGAGAAATAAACATTTAAAACTTTGTAAGCTGTGTTTAATATTTTTATTAGCGATATAGACAAGAAACTTTTCTTGATCGTTTAAAATTTGCGTCATTGGCAAAGACAAAGGTTGCAATTAAAAAAAATATATATTTTTTTTTATGCTACACAATTTTCTTAAATAGCTATCTAAAACGCATGATTGTATTACGCTTTAATACTATTAGGTAGATCATGTTTTTTCTAATTAAATGTAAATTTAATAATTTTTTATTGAATACAAATTACTTTCTATGGTGCACCACACCTTACCACCCTTCATAAATTTTTAGGTTATGAACAGAGGCAGGCGGATGCTGAAAGCTCGTGGACCAAGGCTCATGAAGTGTTTTGGTGTGCGGAGAGGTTAGTTAGAGTATCAACAGGGCTGACTGGTCATGCATACTCACAATACACCATAAGAGTATTACTCAATGATTTAAATAAAAAAAAGGAAAATTTCAGATAAATTATTTATTTATATAAATTATTTTAAATTACACCTTGACTCTAATATTAATTGGATTTTTAATTCTTTCGTTAACATAATACTGATTTTATTATATTTAAGTTTTATCTTATCTGGGGCCCCTTTAAAAAAAAAAATTTCTTACAATTATTACATGATGAATTTCTTACAAAACATTTTTTTTTGTTTATCAAAATATCTTTAGTCCATGTTACATTGTTTCGTTGTTTGAAAATTATATATTAATTAAAACGTTGCGTTGGTTAAAATAAATAAATTTCATTAAAATAGAAGAGAAGACAAGTTTGACGAGAAGTCCGATGAGGTTAAGTCCACGAAATTTTCACATAGGTAGTGTTGATAAAAAAAAGGTTAGTAATTCATGCCAAAAATAATAAAATAGCCGTCGGCTTTCCTGAATTATGTGCGGTCACTTCATTATGCTTCCGGGCTGCCGAGGACAGGCCCCAACACAACAGCACAAGTTGGTTCAAGTTTACCGCATGGCCGGTATCGTGGAACCACTAATTAACATAAAAATAACAAAGAATATTAACACGCCCGGTGGTACAAACATTTCCCTACGTTCTTAAGAAATAAAACAACAAAACTTACCACTTAGTGCGGTTGAAGATGCTTAATGCATCTTAAAAGCTTAAAATCACACAATAAAGAATTTTGAAGTTACTACAACATGGCGTCAAGGTGCTGGAAAAGACCGTTTGTGGTCTGTAAGTGCAAGACGAAGAAGGACATTGAACATGGCACTCGTAGAGAGTACTTTTTTTAAAACAACAAAAGATCGATTATTCCTGGAGCATTAATTCTATTACAAAAAAAGATTGACTTATAATTTCTTAAATATACCTTCACATATTTACTATAATAATTAAATTGTAAACACATTATTCATAATAGATTCAAAAAAATACATTGACACAATAAAAAAAAACTTGATGTGTTCAAACATTTAAATTACACATAATTATAATTATTACAACTTCGTTCAGAATTAACTTTTAAATATTTAAATAACACATTACCATTAACAAATACCAATATAGAATACTGAAAACGTGTGGAAACCAGTTCGCCCAAAAAAAAAGAAAAATAATTATAAATAAATAAGTTGAGCAAGTGCCACCAACATTACAATGGCACATACTCCCCCCCTCAAAGCAGACGCTACCGGGAGACAACAACAAGACTACACCATATATCCCATAAAAATTAAAACTACATCCTTGACCACAAAAACCCATTACATACCTATCAGAATTTAAAAAAAATATTACAAACTACTCCACATTGGAGGATGAAGCTACGGGTATTAGGATGGTTCTAGAAGGAATGGGGGGTGAGGGATTAGAAGGGGTGGTCGAGATGGACCTAAACTTTAACCATAGAGTAATACATAGGATAAAAATGCAAAGGAAAACGAAGACTGACAAAATTAAAGCAATGACATTAAAATGAGAATTAGTTTTAACATACTGGTGAGGACGTAAAAGCTTAACAATGTCGTGGAATGGAGCACCACTAGGCTGAGAAATCAAAAGTTTGTTAATATCTTCCACAATTGAAGAATTGAAGGATACATTTGGTTACTTGGAAAATGTCAGCTGACTTAAATTGACATTAAATTTAGGTACATGTACAATGGGTAGAGACATATTAAACGTTAGAGAGGAACTGACTGAACCAAAGAATTTAAAGAAAGGACTAACAATGTCACCACGTACGGCGAACAAGTGGTAAAGACGGAGTTAGTGGTAGAAACGAATAACCACGAATATGTTTTTGTCAACCAGATTATGGTAGACCTTGATTTTGCTGTGCGAAAGGTATGAGTAAAAGTACTCTTCTTGTTCCTAGGAATTTTTTGAAGAACAACAGAATCAATTTCCTGCCTGGTGTCAAGAAACAGCGTTGGAACAACAGTCAGAGATTTATCCAGTTGATACTGTTTCCACCTTGACACTACTTAGGCGAGCGTACGATGACCACATACCTCCGAGAAACCAAACTCGAAGCTAAAGTGGGAATTAAACCCGACGACGAAGACGAAGAAGACGAATACGAAGAAGACGAATAAGAAGACGAATGAATGAATAATTGTTTCTGATCTGTAGGCTACAAAACTTTCCTTGAGTTGATGAATGACAACGAAGACGAAGAAGAATACGAAGACGAATGATTGATTTCAAGAGCTGCTTTCACTGAGAATGACATTGTTGACCTGAATTACCTTATTTAAATCTGATTCTAAGTCCTTGTTTGCATGTTCCAACTGAAGCAAATTGAAATTCAATACGATAGAATAAAAATTGTCTGAAAACAGAAGATCATCTTCTTTTTCAAAGAGAACACCAGTATGAGTTGTTGTTACCGTAATGTTAGCTGAAGTTAAGGTGAAGACACAGAGAAGAATACCAAGTGGTCCAAACATGGCGTACAGACATCAATCAACGGAGTGGACCAAGAGAGCGGACCGCTGCACTAAAACATAAAACATAAAGAACAAGTGCGGATAGCATTGCATTAGGACAAAAAAAATTCTAACATCCTCCTCTACCAATGATTCAAAATAGAAACCTACAAACAAATGAATACTTGAACATAACACTTCAAACTAGGAAAACCCTACAACCAAACTTATTCCCCAAAACTAACATACAAACAATTAAGACTTGTCGCGACAACTTAAAACTAGGTACCATGGTTTTTTATATTTTTATATTTTATGTGCACATACATGTTATTACATTACTTTTACTTTTCTTTACTCAACTTTATTCATTTTCTTGTGTATTTATGTATATTATGTATATATAGATATAGATATATAGATATAGGCCTATATTGATTTATTAAAAAAAAAATTCTTGGGACTCAAAGACTAGGATTGGTGGGTGATCAGGCCACGATCGACTGAGCCAAAGGCCCAAATGAAACCGGGGTGCAAATTCCCCTAACTTACTGAAGACGACGAATGATATTTCTTTAAATGAGAAATGTGGGCTCTGGTAACATAGGATCCAGTGTCTGGATCGCACAAACTTGCCGTAACTGGGGTTAGAAAACGCTGTATCTGGTAAGGACCTGACCAGCGAAACGATAACTTTGCCATTCTTTTATCTACTTTTTTACTGATTGGGTGTGCTCTGCACAAGACGAGATCACCTCGTCGAAAAGGATTATCAATTCTGTTCCTGTTATATTTGACTCTATATCTCTCATGAGAGCGCTTGAGATTTCTAAGGGCGGCTGCCTAAACTTCCTTTATGTTTTTTGGGTCATCTGGTAACAATTCATTTAAAGACCAAAGATTTGCTAATGGATTATTAGGAGTGAAAGTGAACATCAAATTATATGGTGTAGACTTATGTGATTCATGGCGTGAGTAATTAAAAGCCATCTGAAGCCAAACTAAATGTTTGTCCCAACTATTCTGATCTTCGGCATGAAAAGCGATTAACGCTGATCGGAGGTTTCGATTAAACCTTTCCGCAAGCGAAGGTGGCGGATAGTACGGAGACAGACAAATGTGACGTATACCATGGGTGAAACACATATTCTTAAATACTTTAGAAGTGAATTGAGATCCGTTGTCTGAAACAATTGAAACAGGTATACCAAAATTTTGAAAGATATTGGTTTGAAGAGCTTGTATTGTTGAGGGTGCATCAGCTTTCTTTAACGGGATCAACCAAACAAATTTTGAAAATGCATCTACACAAACTAGCAACATATTATTTCCTTTTTTACTTCTTGGTAATGGTCCCACAAAATCAATGAATAATTTCTGCATTGGTTTATCCGAAACTTCTGAAGACAACAAACCTAAATGTGTATTTTGAGCTGGCTTACTAAGGGCACAAAGTTGGCATTGCTTAACTCTCTCTGCAATTTCACCATACATGCCTTTCCAAACAAATTTTCTTCTGATAGCATCAATTGTTTTATAGGTACCCAAATGTGCACCAATGGGTGATGAATGAAAATACTGGAAAACAACAGGTTTCAAGACTTGAGGTAACACAATACGTTTCTGATGATTTCGAATTCTAGAATATAAGACACCATTAGATAAAAAATAAGGTTTTTGGGGTATACCAGATTTTAAATTCTGAACAATCTTCCGTAATTCTTGATCCTCTTCTTGATGCAATTGAATGTTTTTGAATGTTAAAGGAAAATCTGTTAGAAGAACTTTACATTTGTTTTCCTCCAATGAGGGATTATGTTGTGTCTTATCAAACATACGTGAAAGAGCATCTGCAACAACATTTTGAGATCCTCGGATATGTTGAACCTTAAATTTTAGTGAAGAAATCCTCATTACCCAACGACCAATTTTGCCTAACTGGCGGGGATGTGCAAGAAGCCATGATAATGCCTGATTGTCCGTTTCTAAAAGAAATTCAGCATGTTCTAGATAGGGCCTAAACTTGTCAATACCGAAAACTACCGCCAAACATTCTAATTCATAAATCGATGATTTCTGTTCCTGCTGAGTGAGGGTTCTAGATGCGAAGGCTATGGGTTGTCTAACACCGTCAAATTCCTGGGCCAAAACGGCTCCTATTGCTGAACCAGATGCGTCTGTTTGCAAAATGAAAGTTTTAGAAAAATCCGCCATACGAAGAACTGGTGGACTTATTATGTCTTGTTTTAATGATTCAAAAGCCTTTTGTTGGTCATTACCCCATTCAAACTTTGTGTTTTTTTTACGTAGCTTATTAAGTGGAATTGCTTTTTCTGCTAGGTTAGGAATGAATTTACCAAAAAATTGTATCATACCAATAAAACGTACAACACCTTTTACATCTCGTGGAGGAGGAAAGTCTCTAATAGCTTTTGTTCGTTCAGGATCAATGGATATTCCACATGAAGAAATTTTATGTCCTAAAAATGAGATTTCTTGTACTGCAAACTTAACTTTCTGTGGATTAACAGTCAGACCAGCTTTTTCAAGTCGAGACAGAACTTCCTTTATGTGTTGGAGATGGTCATCAAAATTTTCAGAGTAGATGACAAGATCATTTAGATAATTGTATACGAACTTGAATTTAACATCATGAAAAATTTGGTCGAGTAAACGGGTGAGAACTTGTGCGCCTGTTGCAAGACCAAAGGGCACACGAGTGAACTGATATAGGTTCCACGGTACACAGAAACTTGTAATAGGTTTAGATTCATGTTTTAGAGGTATTTGGTGATAAGCTGAATTTAAGTCTATAGTAGTGAAGAATTTGGCCTTGGAAAACCAGTGAAAGGCTGAATGCAAATCTGGCAATAGAACTGATTCAATTTCGATTTTTTGATTCACACGGCGGAAATCAACTACCATGCGTTGTTTACCATTGGGTTTTGGTACTAAAAATGCAGGACTTGCATACTGAGATGTGGATTGTTCAATTACTCCTTTATCTAACAATTGTTGTACCTCTTTTCTTAGAAGATTCATTTGGGGTGGTGCTAAACGATAAGGATGACTTTTAACGTATCCATTGTCATGGAGTTTAATTTCATACTCGAGAAGATTTGTAAGTCCTAAATCAGAAGTGAGAACTTTAGGAAATTTTTCACACAAATTTTTGATTGCATTACGTTGATGCTCAGGTATATGACTCAAAGAATCAGAATTTTCATCAGAACTTTGTTTAACACTAATTTCAGCAAGGCTATTATCCAACTGGGATACACCTGCAAAAGGCACTTTGAGGTTAGGTTGAAATTTGAAAAAAATATGTTTCTCCTGCATATCAAGAATAAGACCGGATTTTGTCATGAAGTCAGCGCCGAGGATGAAGTCTAAACCAACATTTTTCGAAACTAAACAAGGGAACATCCACGTGAAATGTGCTATTTTCAACTTTATGACAGCACAACAAACGATAGGCAAAATTTCATTAGATGCAGTGTAACACTTAAATTGACCATTATCAATAGATTTAACAAGATTAGCTTCTTTCAGTTTATTCAACAATTGATAAGAGATAATAGACCGTGTGGAACCTGAATCCACAAGAGCTTGTTCTAAAAATGTACCAAAAGAAACACTGACACGAGGAACTGGAACAACATTGGATCCTACTAAATTAGGTGAACTAGAATGATTAACCTGATCTGGAACTTTTCTCCTTTTTATCGGTGTACCAAAATACTTTCGAAAACAACGTGCTACTTTCATCTGCTGAAAAATGTGAGCATTATATTGAGAATTTTTGGGTTGGCCTAGTTTGCAGGGGGAACCGCTCACCTTGAATCCCTGCTCCAGGCGTTTTTTTATTGCAAAAATCTACAATTACTAACAACATGATTATTTCTTTTACAATTTGTGCAAAACAAGTTCTGAGGTGAACCTCTTGAGTTTGCTGGCAACTGAGCTCTGTTATGTAAATTCACATTACTGTTAGGGTAGTATCGGTTAGGTTGTGTGGTGTTGCATGTATTAGTGAAATGTCTAGCTGGTTTGTAACCTGA
This sequence comes from Bacillus rossius redtenbacheri, assembly GCF_032445375.1. Lineage (NCBI taxonomy): Eukaryota > Metazoa > Arthropoda > Insecta > Phasmatodea > Bacillidae > Bacillus > Bacillus rossius. The sequence continues at coordinate 21,488,521 of NC_086330.1, read as the reverse complement.
AAAATGGGGAGATTGCATATCTCTGTTTCTGTCAGCAAATCTTATGTTCTGTGAGTGAATACACATCCTGTCAAGTTCAGCGAAAGAGCATGGCTTATTCAAAAAGACTAAACGTGATCTTTCTTCAGGGGAAAGTCCATCAAGGATATTGTTTACTATTTCCTGTTCAGTGACTTTAAGACGAAAAATAGCCGCGGCTTCCTTAACATCATTAACATAAACAGAAAGGGTTTCACCAGGCTTCTGTAGACGACTGAAGTGTTTTTGTTGAAGTTGTGTGAGCAATCGTGATGGAATGAAGAATGTAAGAATGTCATCATGATAACTATCAAACGAAAGATTTTGAGAAATAGCCGCTCGAGTTCTTTCGGCCAAGGGACCCAACGTAAAAGGGTAAATTACCTCCAAAAGTTGTGTTTCGTGCACACAATGACTCTGTCGCAACCTGACAATGTTTTTTAGAAAATTTAACAGGGGTGGAACATTAAGACCGTCTGTGACTGGTAGTTCCTTCAACATATTTTCAATAGGGTGTGTAATCTTGCCAAAAACATTAGGATGAGAAAAGCTACCTGTTGTCATTACCGGTTGTGACGTTCCAGGTGCTGTACAAAATACTACACGAGAATTAGAGCTCGTGGGTGGTAATGATGTAGTGTTGGTTAGGTTCGTGAAATCCACAACTTGATTAGTGGTCCTGGGAACAGGATCCAAATTCAACATGGAAGGCCCTGGGATGGGTTTGTAAGGAAGGTTTTCATTATTGGGAGTGGGCAATGCTAAACCCGCGAATTGGTCACAAACTTGTGCCATAGTGGCTGAAGGGGTAAGATCTCGCAAGAGTGAAAATTCTGTTTCTGACTTGTTTACAATATCTAACAGTCTCTTAACCTCAATTATAACATTTTGTAAGGAGGCAACTTGGACCTCAGACAATACAGAGGCATGAACCTCTAAAAGCAATTGAACACGTCTGTGCAAATGAGATAAACGATTTCTGACTCTGGGCAAGGTAAGGGCAAAGTTTTCATCATCAGTCAAATTAGTGACTATCTCCTGTAAAACTAGAATTTTACTCGAGCACACATTGAATTCATGATTGGGGTCAATACTCTTTAAATTGTCTTGAACAATAGGTACATCATTATTAATTGCTGTGCGAAGTTTCTTACGCAAAACAGCTGCTGTGGTTTCTTGGTGCTGAACACCACGCAACTGACACTCAAATGTCAACTCATCCTTTAAAAGGAATTCTGGTACTACTGTCAAAGGCATGATAAAAAAAATACAAAATATAAACAAACAACAAAATAAAACAAATTAACCCGAAACTGTTGTCACCTCCAAAATAGCACCGCTGTTGAGGTAGGGGCACATGCAAGACAAAATCTACACATGCACAAATGCACATCAAAACAACTTCAGAACCACAGGCTCTGCTACCATTACTGCACCACACCTTACCTCCCTTCATAAATTTTTAGGTTATGAACAGAGGCAGGCGGATGCTGAAAGCTCGTGGACCAAGGCTCATGAAGTGTTTTGGTGTGCGGAGAGGTTAGTTAGAGTATCAACAGGGCTGACTGGTCATGCATACTCACAATACACCATAAGAGTATTACTCAATGATTTAAATAAAAAAAAGGAAAATTTAAGATAAATAATTTATTTATATAAATTATTTTAAATTACACCTTGACACTAATATCAATTGGATTTTTAATTCTTTCGTTAACATAATACTGATTTTATTATATTTAAGTTTTATCTTATCTGGGGCCCCTTTAAAAAAAATTTTTCTTACAATTATTACATGATGAATTTCTTACAAAACATTTTTTTTTTGTTTATCAAAATATCTTTAGTCCATGTTACATTGTTTCGTTGTTTGAAAATTATATATTAATTAAAACGTTGCGTTGGTTCAAATAAATTTCATTAAAATAGAAGAGAAGACAAGTTTGACGAGAAGTCCGATGAGGTTAAGTCCACGAAATTTTCACATAGGTAGTGTTGATAAAAAAAAGGTTAGTAATTCATGCCAAAAATAATAAAATAGCCGTCGGCTTTCCTGAATTAGGTGCGGTCACATTATATTGCTTCCGGGCTGCCGAGGACAGGCCCCAACACCACAGCACAAGTTGGTTCAAGTTTACCGCATGGCCGGTATCGTGGAACCACTAATTAACATAAAAATAACAAAGAATATTAACACGCCCGGTGCTACAAACATTTCCCTACGTTCTTAAGAAATAAAACAACAAAATTTACCACTTAGTGCGGTTGAAGATGCTTAATGCATCTTAAAAGCTTAAAATCACACAATAAAGAATTTTGAAGTTACTACAACATGGCGTCAAGGTGCTGGAAAAGACTGTTTGTGGTCTGTAAGTGCAAGACGAAGAAGGACATTGAACATGGCACTCGTAGAGAGTACTTTTTTTAAAACAACAAAAGATCGATTATTCCTGGAGCATTAATTATATTACAAAAAAAAGATTGACTTATAATTTCTTAAATATACCTTCACATATTTACTATAATAATTAAATTGTAAACACATTATTCATAATAGATTCAAAAAAATACATTGACACAATAAAAAAAACTTGATGTGTTCAAACATTTAAATTACACATAATTATAATTATTACAACTTCGTTCAGAATTAACTTTTAAATATTTAAATAACACATTACTATTAACAAATACCAATATAGAATACTGAAAACGTGTGGAAACCAGTTCGCCCAAAAAAAAGAAAAATAATTATAAATAAGTTGAGCAAGTGCCACCAACATTACAATGGCACAATGGTAGTCATGGAATGATTTCCGTCAATGCTAAGAAAGAAGTTTTGAAGTAATTGATGAAAAAATTAAATTGAATATGAAGAAAATGTTTCGTGGACAAATTTTTTTGAGACTCTACTTAAAATTTGTACATCTTGAATACGGGGAGTTTAATGATACGCGTGTCCGAAAGAACAATAAGGAACAATGCAAAATTCTCTTATTTTTTTTGAGCCCGTGTCCAAGCGAGAGAAGGGAAGATAGAGAGAGTACGGGAGGGGAAGGGGGGTACGAGAGGTAGACAAAACAAGTCTGGACAGTATCTTCCCTTAGTCTCCCCCGCATTACCTAGTAGCCACCAGACACCCACCCCGCACACACTGGGCCTCCTTCAGCGGCGTTGAATTACGCTAATTAGTAATTAGCAAACTTAATTAGACGCAATGCGGAAAGCGTTTATTATACCCCTACCCCACCCCCCTGGCACAGGACGTGTGGCTGGCTTGAAACAGGAGACACAGCTAATTTACGCGGAATAGGACACTCCAGACATCCAAGCCTGCTGTGCGGCAAAGCCCAGATGGCGTGGAAACACTGTAAATATTCGGACAATAAACGCCCACTGCAGGCTACTTTTTAAGGGAACTCTCCAGTCTTTTAAAATTGCTTCCAGATACAAAACCAATTTTCAATGTTTCATTTAATTTTTTAAAATTATAATCTCCGGAAACGCTTAGTTCAAGTGATTGGTAATTAATTGCTGTTGTATGAAAGAGTAAATCTCGAAAAACTAATTTTCACAATACAAAATATTTTGGCTGCAATTAAAAAGCTTATTTTTTGCGATTCTAAATATTTTATCATTCTATTTTTAAATATTTATTTTGGGAAGAGCAGTTGTTAATTTCAATTCAGTGGCTGTAATTTTAATTGGTGATAAAATATTTTTAATTTCTATTTTATTGCCTGATTTTGACTTGAATTGTAGCAGAATTTCCTAAATTAAACATTTTTTACATTGATTTGGAGTGGTATTTAATTGTACGTAATTGAGATAAAAAGAACAATTTTTGAGACACTTTACATCTTACGTAATTAATTAGTGAAAGCTTAAAATTAAAGTTGTTAAAATAAATATGTTTTTAATCAGGGCATCTTTTAAACGGTAAGAAATTAATAAAAAGTAAAAATAAAAGGTATGTCTGTTGGCAAACAGCAACTCACTTAAGGATGCATTTGTCCAACATCTTGTCAGCGAGGCAGTCAAAACTGAAGCTAATATAAAAATATAAATAAGTATGAAACAATGACGAGTCGACTCCATTAAATGCAATAACTATCTCACTGCCCAGTATAATAATGGTTTAAAAGTAATGGCAAACGATTATCAAATATTAAGCACTTTGCTAACGACAAATGCATATATTTAAAACAAAGGGAACATATCGCAGGCCTGGAAAAGTCGAGAAATATTATGATATATTCTCTATTGTCTTACTTGTAGGTTTTTTCTGTGGTTTTATCTATGATATAATGAAGTTTTTAACTTTTTGTACTGCTACTGTTAGGTTATTTTTCTTATTTTGTCCAATTTCTTAAAAACTCCTTTATATCGTCGTTAATGTTTAATTTTTTGGTTTCTATTTTTATTACAAGAATTCGTAATTCCTTAATATGCATCTTGTGATGCACCTAGTATTTTTCTATGTCACTATTTTCCCTATGTCTAAACGAGCGATAGTTTCCGCTGATTAATAGGAATGTGTTTTTTTATGTTCTCTGGTTATTCAAATATGTTATTCACTATTTTAATGTATGACCCAAGTTAATCAGTAAAAACATCAATAAAGATTAGGAAAAACAATAAGTTGTTTTGTTAAATATTGAAATCATGAATTAATAAGTGTAATTTTATGAATTTATATATATGTGTAACAAGAGATAGTTAAATTTATTATATACCCATACACTGTTATTTAAAAGAAACAGAGCAATTTTTTGTTAGTTAAAGCAAAACTAATATCGGTAGTCAAACAAATATGTAATGGTGTGATTGAAAATCATAACGTTTACTTTTTTTATGTCATAACAAGACTAATAAAGTGAGTAAAGTTATATTTTAACTATTTTCCGAATCATATACGATACTCTTACAAACTTGGCCATTAAAGATGCATTATAATCTTCTAAAAATGGTTAAGCGTTTATAAAAAGAAAATAAAATCCTCTCTTTCCACTAAGTCCTAATCTGAGATTGAAATGCGCTTTTGAAAATAATTTTAAAAAATATAATTCTTTCCAATGTTTGAAATACCTCAAATCAATATCCAGTAATAGTAAACGAACGAGTGAACAAAATATACCATCGTCAGTTTGCGCAACGCGTTATTGTTCATTTTCTCGCCAACGAAGGTGTGAAATTGAGTTAAATTTTGAAGAGACTCCAATCACAGTTCGGCGATGCTAACAGTATCAATCTGGACTTGACTAGTTTTTGCAACGGATCAATGTCAACATAGCACATGACGCGACGTATGTGAGACGTCAGCAAGAATTAAAAGGTATCTAACCAGAATCCAAATCGGTGCGCGGCTTTTCTTTCTTTTTTTTTTTTTTTTTAAAATGAACAGTACCTACTGCACTCAAAGGAATTCTCCTCCGAAGGCTGGCTTCAAGGGAACCGGTTGGATGGAACGCCCTTGAATAAATTAATACTGGAAATGGATTCGAGGCGCTCCCGGGCGCAGGTACTACCCGCACACATATATCTGGCCGCAAGTAATAAGGCGACTTAAATTAATCAGAGGGCGCAGCCAGTGCGGGCGGGATTTGGCCCCGAAGAAGCCCTCGCTGATCCCAGGAGGGTGGGGGGTGGGATGATAATCGCGGTTAAAGATGGGTTCGTTGGGGGGTGGGATCCCAAGGGTGCGACGGGAGACTTCCTGTAGATCCCTCTATTTCCTCTATCTCTCTCTCTCTCTCTCTCTCTGTCTCTCTCTCTCTCTCTGTTTCTCTCTGTCTCTCTCTGTCTCTCTCTGTCTCTCTCTCTCTCTCTCTCCATCTCTCCCTGTTGAGAGACAGGAAGCTGCGACTAAAAGAGCTTCGGGGGGGTGCTAACGAACGTTATGCAAGCGAGAAAAAGGGGGAGGGTAGGAGGGCCAAGTTATCGGTTTTGGCTCGCCCTCTCACGTTTCGGGGTGCATTAATTGCTGGTACGGCTTCCGCCTTTCGCCCTATACCTGCGCTTCTCTTCCCCCCTCCCCCTTCTTCACTCGCCGAATCTCCTAAATTACCTGCACCCACCCACCCCACACAAACCCGACCCTCTCATGGACCCTGGTGCAAGGGTTCTCAACCCCCTTATCCCTTTTCAAACTCCCCCCCTCCCTCAAATCGTTTTCCTCGCACCTACGTGCTCACCCCAAATTCCATCCCCTTTCGGCTCGCCAATAAAATGCTAATGCCGCGTGATCCTTTTTCCCTCCGTTAACCATCACATTTCCCTCCCCGCTCGCCATTCCGCGGGCAGCACGAGGCTGGTCGGTGCTGAAAACAGTCCCGTCCACCTGGGGACGATTCCGTTCATGTGTCTTCCATGAATATTCGTCCCTGCTGTGTCGCGCGGTGTGCATGCCTGCGGGCCAAGCTGCGCTCTTGGCAGCCGACTTCTTTTCTTCCCAAGTGACTGTACCAACACCGTTTGGTCACATGTTCCCGATGATACAATTTTAGGGAGCCGTTCTCTCGCAATGACTCCTGCATAATTGCAGACCTCAAGGAAATTCATGCAGTAAGGCCATACAATTTTATGTATGTTTGTACACATTAATTTTTTTTTTTAAATTACGGTGTTTGTTCTCTAATCCCTGCAAGACTAAGAAACGCAGTAGTACAAAATTTGCTGTAAGATTACTTGACCCAAGTTTCTCGACAGAAAGTGTCATCACGGTTGTGACAACAGCGCAGCAGAAAAGCTAATTTTGTACGAAAAGCATTCATCAGAATATTTTTTTTTGTACGCAGTTACATCTTAAATTAGAATTAATATTTTTAACATAGTATATCAAATTTGATTTTTAAAAACTCAGTAACGATTGTAATTTATATAGTTTAAGTCGATCTAATGACATACTAACCTATAACGATAACTTTATTTTGTTTTATGGGATTTTCGTGCTTTAACATTTGGACCATAAAAACTTTTGCAAATTTTTAACTATAAGATTCAATATCATCTTAATACTATATCAAATTAAAATATTAAAATATAAGGAATTCGAAATAATTTAACATCATCTTCGTATAAAAAAGCTTTGCTGCATGTTATCCCCAAAATTATTTAAATAAATCTATGCAGCTTTGCCTAATATTTTTTCTATGGATTGAATAAATATTTTTGCGTGATCCAGTAAAACTGGATATTTAATTAGGCCTTAATTTAAATAAAATATTTATTGGAGCGTGCTTTTGTTGATAAGTTCAGTAAAATGGTAATATATATTTTTATTTAAAGGAATAGTAGTCACAATTTAAGTTGGTATTTAGGAAAAATTTAAGAGGTATAGCTAACTTTTCTCTTAAATCTAGTATATTTTGTGGCATACAGTTGGTTTCTAATGAAAGTTAAAAAAACACTCTAGTGACACTGCTAAACATTCCAAGAGAGATAAATTCATAAACTCGAATTAGGCGCTAAATAAGGTTTCTTTTCAGTTAAGTGACAAAATATTTACTTACACAGTTAAAAATTGTAACAATTTGTGTATATGGATGTGGCTATTTTTCAAACCATCCAGCTCTAAGTGAATATTTGTTCTTTAGAGTTTTGCAACCTATAAACACCATTTGGCAAATACAATTACTGGACATCAATTTATGGTCTTTAAATAAGAGATGTATTTTCATGAATCACTTTACGATTTTTGTTAACGTTTCATAACATTGGTGCAACATTACAATACAGGGCAAACATATGTATTGTGTAGCGAAGTTTTTTGTTGCAAGTATTTATTTTATGGATTTTAAATGTTAAATTCATTATATAAATAATCCAGTGTAAATGAGGGAATGTTTATACATCAAACTGATTCGCTGAGCAAGAAGGACTACAACATTTATATTAATTTTCTTCTATCAAAAAAAATTCCTTAGCAGTTATTTAAAGCCAACATATTATATTACTAGCTTCAAACTCATAACATATTCTAAACTCAAATATAATGGCGATATGAAGTTTCCTTCTGTTCGGAAATTAATTAATTTTTAAATAATTGAATGTTGGATTTCTGACATTTCCTAATCGTACGGTTGGAAAAACAACATTAACTGAGAAATGTATAACTTAACACACTGACTGTGTTCTACCGCAAAAAAAAAAGGCGGTCGATACCCAATTAAGGCAGCGTATGCAGACAGACCTCGTCTGTACAAGGTCACTCACTCTAAACGCTGAACGGCATGGTGCAAAGAGAAGTAACTTCGTGGGGAGTAAAAACTACAAAGTGCCTAGTAGTTGCAGCAGCCTAAATTTTACATTGATCGTCAGGTTATAAAGCTAAGCAACATTTTCCATACGTAGTTAGAAATTTAGTTACGCAAACTAGTAAAGTTTAAAACAATACAACATTTGTAATAAATTTTCCTTCAGTCTCAGCAAAACGTTATAGAAGAGATTATTTAAATGATTTAAAAAACTTTATACAATATTTTTTTTTTCTCGTATTACAAGAAAAAGGCTCTGGTATTTTGCCTTTTTTAAGATGTAATGTTTAACAACTTTGAATTCATTACACACCTTAGTTAAAATGAAGGCAATTATTTTTATTGTATCTAAATAACAATGCGGTGTAGCTGTTTTAACATTTAAATTATTTATAAAATTGTAAAGAACGAGATTAATTAAATAATTTAATTGTCTTGTAAACTATTATGCATTGAAACTTAATTTTTTTAGGAACAAATTTAAAAAAAAATTCTTTCATAAATTATTAAAATGCTTAATATTTTTGTATCTAAATTTCATAAAATATTTTTTGTGCATAATGTTTTATTAAGGCACCATTTAAAAAACTTACAAATGTATATTAAAAACGATTTTTAAAAGTTTAATCATATAATACTCGTTATTTGTCGATTTAAAGTTTCTGTCAAATCTGTACATTTTCCTTCTTAAAACTGTAAAATATAATTTTAAAACTGATATAGAATATTTAAATACAGAAAATACAGCAATAGGTTCGATATAGTGGCAGTCTTGTATGTTTTGGTCAGGTTAAACACATTAGGACTAAATAAAGAGTGTGTTTATTCCCTCTACCACAGTTTTTTGAGGTACAGAAATACTAGCACAAACCTGTCCCATTTTATGAATATATTCATCATGTTACAAACAGAAAACCATGTTATTTATGTAAGTCTTCAAAATCCTTTGATCTATGTCAATACTAATTGATTCTACAGAATCTCTCAGCATTCGTTCGTAATCAAAATTATATCAAGAGATTTTTAAATTTTTTTAACTTACAGATTTATCAATATAAGAAAGAATTGTTAACGGTTCATCTAATAAATATCGTGGTATTTCTGGTATTCCACAGGGCGAAACATATTATCCGCTTCTCTTGTTTAACAATATATGTTTTATTTCATTCTTAGGTCTTATACGCTGATAATCTTAAACTGTTTACGTCCATTTCAAATAAAACTGGTCATTTAGAACTGCGTTCTATTATAAAATGGCGTGACATGAATTATATAATTATATAATTATATTATTATATAATTATTATAAACTGTGGAAAAACATTGTATAACACATTCACAAGAAAAACGATCACACCATTACATAATTATTTAGTCAATGACACAGAAATTAAACGCGTTATCGAAATTTGTGACCTTTTAGTATTTATTGACTCAAAAACGTTTCTCCCATCAACATTTTCAGCGTCTGATTTGCAAAAAATCTCGTTCACTGGGCCTATTTAAGTTTATATTTGAATTTGCAACAGCTTATGATACGTATTATGTCTTTATTAAATATCAAAAATAGAATATGAATCTAGTTTATAACTCAAACACCTTAACCAAGAAAGTTTTTTTGAAAGATTAAAAATTAAAGATTTCAAGATTATTTTGAAAGATTTTACACAAATAATACAAATTGAACAATCATAAGATGTTACATTTACATAATACTTACTCCCTAAAAGAAATATGTGCGGCCTTATGAGCTACTTTCTTTTAAGTGTGATTTTTTTTTCATTTTATGATTTTTTTTAGGGTAAGTGAGTTTACGTTACTGAAAGTTCCACCCTACTGCCATAGAAACAACGGAATATTCACACATCCAAGGTTATATAACATATAACGCGGTGTATTTTCAATACTAATAATTTTATTAATCGTTTTATACCTTTATTAAACCTCATAAACACGTCCATGGTATTATTACATGTAATGCGGTGTATTTTCAATACTAATAATTTTGTAAATCGTTTGATCTCTTTATTAAACCTGATAAACTTCGTGCCTGCATACTATGGAGAATTTATGTGGGCTAGCACTAAAATAAATAAAATACATATATAAAGATCAGCAAACATTTATAACTAGTGTCTTATTTGTGTGTTTTTTGGTGTTTAAACATTTCATTAAAAGTTATATAAACCAGTATTTATAAACATTTAATAAATATTATTGTTTCTGAAAGATGTATTAATCCTTACATTGTAGGAAAATGTAATTTAGATCTAAGGTGACATGACATGTAATACGGTTTTGAAGGAACGTCTAGAATTTTAATGATTAAAGTGGAAGTAAGTTACGAAGTTCAGTCTTAAAATATATTGTTGGGTGGGGGTCTATAAGTTATAAAAAACATTTTGCTGGTGCACTCCCCGTTTTATTAAAATGAAATTTCATATAGCTGGGTTCACATCAAGTTTTGGGCAACAGGTGTGTCAATAAAGGCGAAGAAAGAACACAAGGAAAATGAATATTTAAGACCAGGAAGGTAAGTAATATTGGCCTTTCAATAATGTAAGGATTTCATAAAGCGTATTAAAACCGAGTTCTCATATTAATTTTACTATCAGATTTCCGTACATTTTCAGGTGAACTTTTACATTTGGAACAGATTTGTATAGCTATTATGACTGCACAAAAAATGTATATTTAAAAACGAATTTGCATTAGATTAATCAACTAAATAGTAAATTTGGAAAATATATCTGAGAAAACATTCAGCTATAGGCCCTATATAAATGTAATTACATAAAAAATATATTATTTAATTATTTAAATAATTTCTTGAAATATTCCTTAAGATAAAAAATTTTAAAAATGTGCTCACTTGTGTACAAAGCTTAGTATTTATGTAAATTACAAATGTATTGATAAATAATGCAATAGAATTTCTGTCAGTTAAATAAATTATCTGTATAATTCAAAACGTTTAATGACTATAAACTTGAAAAAAAAGTTTGATATTTAGCTGAAATACAATATTAGTAAAAAATAAATAAAACTCTTAGAGTAAAACCATATGAAAAATGATTGTCATTTAATTTTGTTATTAATTTAAATTATTTAAATATGTGTAGCTTTATATCTTCAAATAAAGCTACGGAGTACAAATTTTCAAGTCAGTAACTGAAATAAATTTTTTGTAAAGTTTTAATATCTTACTTGAAACTCTGCTGTTATTCAAGCCAACGACCAGCCTCAATATCAAATGACGTGCCTCGATTCTGATTACTTTTTGAAAACACTTTCAGATTAAGTTTTGATGATGTGTGCAGCAAGAAAGATACTTCTTCTATTCCTAAGTAAACGTGAAACATTTTGCTGCGGTTCTGTGTGGTCATTCAATATTGAGCGTATTAAGTCAGTCAGTAAGCTTTAAAACACAAAATAAATTACTAAAATATTTACACGTATGTTACCCACAAAGTGCTTATTTTATATATTACTTATAAAATCCCCTTAAAAAATCCCAAAACTGTATTTTCTGTATAAAAACTCTTTAGTTAATTTTCTAGCTAACTTTACAACTGGAAAATACAATTTACATAATTTTTGTCTGCGGATTACGAAACATGCTGTATATACTTACGGTCATAATGAATAAGAATATTCAGTAATATGTTTGTCAGACAGCATGTTTTAAAATAGGCAGACAAGAAGTACGGATAAGGTATTTGCCAGTAAAGTTTCATAACAAATTAACCAAACATTTTTATTCAGGAACATTTTAAAAAACACTAATGGGTAAGACACGTGGGAAATTTAAATTTTTTTTCCTTCTACAGTGTTTACTAACGATATTAAAAAAAAACTGTTCATAATTGAATACTTATAAATATTTCAGAAAGGATAGTAAATCTTGGATACGTATGGACACGTATTTGCTTCACTGCAATTTTTCTGTGCAAGAGAGATCAGCAATGGAACAGGCCATAATCTTTAAGCAGCTCTAGACGCTGCTGTTCCGATCCGAAGTGACAAAGTACGCGGGGTCACTCCTGCGGAATAAAACATCGAGTGTTGATAAGGCGGCGGGCAAGTGGGCCCTTCAAGTATCCGAGTGTGCTCTCTCTCCCTCCCTCTCTCTCTCTCTCTCTCTCTTCATCTCTGACGAACCGTTGAGATCCACGGCCCAGCAAGTGCTCAGCGAGGGGTGAGAAATGAAACTCAGACGACAGGCGCAGTGGTTCCTACGTCCCCTGTATTAATAGCTTCCTTTTTTATTTTCAAATTCCACTCTTTATACGCATTTTTCTCCCCTCTTATCCGAGCTCCTCTCTCTCGACCACTCTCTCTCTCCCGCTCTGTCCCTCTCTCTACCCAACCACCCTCGTTCAACACTTCTTTTAGTCGGCATTCAGTGACCCCACCACATTTTCTCTCTTCCCTTCCCCACCGGTCGTACGTTCGGGCGTAACTGCTGCCGACGCAAACGGTGGATGATATTTTCCGATCAGTCGGGACGTTTCTCAGCGCGCAAAGGAGTGATGATACCTGACGTTACCTCTTTCCGAGATGAGATGTGCTCGAAGCCTCCATCCCTTTTTCGCAGGATTTCTTTCTTCTTCGAGCTCCCATCCGCTGTACTTAACTTGGCTGTCGAACACACAGTCAGGCCTAAATGTTAGTCAGCGAGTCAAAAACTATACTCGCATTTGATTATCACTTAAAAAAGCTGTACCTTGTATGTGCGCCTCAGAAAAATATCTGCGATAAAATTTAAATATTTAAAAAAAATGAAACTTAACATTTTTTTTTCATAATAAACTTTGTCTATTAATAAAGTAATTAATTATTTAATGATAATACTATCCAAATTTTACGAGTGTTGCACAAACTTTACTAATAGTTAAAACAATACGCACTGTGTGTTTGTTTTTTGATATTTAAGTATGTACATTTCGCCTGAATGCTTTCTAAAGATCGACTCGCAAAAAACATTTCCTTAATGCAACTATGACAAGAGATGGAAACAAAACCCATGAACCCCTAATTAAAAGTTACTTGCGCTTAAAAATATGCTTTCAAGTCTGGCAAGTATTGCATTACACAAACAACTGGGTTGTCACATTCGCATCCAGTAAATTAAATTGATTTTCATTACAATACGATGAAAATCCTTATTTCAATCCGTAAAGCACCAAACAAAATAAATTTTTCCTAAATATCTCATTAAATTAAAATATATATATATATATTTCGAAGACAAAAATGTATATAATTAAAACCGAAAATAGCTAGGATTATTGAATTGAAACTTCTTTCTGCGCGGTGGAAGTAAGATTTCAAGGCCGAATTTTAATGAACGTTTTCGTGCAACATTGTTGTCAAACGTTTCTGAAGCAAAAAGAACTGATAATAGGTAGCGGACGGTGCAGAGAACTCGTCGGGCCTCGTTCCCTTGAGCGGGCTCCACGTATTGGCATGCGGCTCAGGTTGAACCCTGCCAACCTGCAGGGATAGGCGGGTCACGGCGGTAGGGACCCGCCTGTGGCTGACGCAATCCGACTTGCTAGCATCTAGTAGGGGAGTGTTTGGACAGAGGGCAACACAATAAGGTTTCAGCATATTGTTGTGCACCGCGCTACGGGCCATATTTACAAGAAAATGGTGTATTTTGAAGTAAGTTTTATTGTATTATTGTAATTACTTGTGTAAATCGGTATTGTTAAACAGTGTTTCATGAGTATTGTTTTAGCTGTGTATTTAATATATTACTTTTGTTGCTATAATGCTTTTCATGCTTTACACGCTTTAGTTTGACAGGGTTATTATATGTCAAGAATTATTATTTTATTGGCTTAATCACACACCGTATTATAATCATGAGCCGACGAACGTGTAAGTATGTTAATTTCATATAATAATATGCTAGTTTAAAAAATGTTTAAACAATTCTCATGTGTATTTAAAAATTGTTTTTTGTGTTTATTTTAATAGAATTTATGTAAAATGCAAGAAATTAGTATTACTAAATACTTAAAGAAAATGGTTGTCTGTAAAGTCGGTTTACGGACGATAGTTTAAAGTGACAACGTCATAGCAAAACATTGATGAAATGATTGCATACTTTTATGAATAAAATTAAAACTTTTTTATTGAATTATCACGATTTTGTATGGATACAAAGAAGGAGTGAAATGAAATCTACAATTTCATTGATAAATTTACTTTTATTTGAACTCATCAATTCAAATATTTTTATTACTTTAACGAAGAGATTATTTTAACTCTAACTTTTATACATGTTTGCTATTTAACGTCTTCCAATCTGTGTTATTCTGTTAAGGATAGGACGATGATAGGAAAAGTAGGAAACGAATGGGAGTATTTCAAGGATGATGTGAAGGAAAATGGCTTACCCAACACCAAGATGCAGTCAAAAATAATATATTTGCGCCACGGACTCCGCAGCAATGCTAAGAGGAACGGCTTAGCAAAGAGCAATGAAAATGTTAAATTGAAATGCATGAAAACCGAATTACGCCACGGACTCGGTCACAATGCTAGGAGGTTCAGGTTATCAAAGAGCAATATAAAATGAGCGTAACGAGACACAGTGAAACGGGACACTGTGCTTAACGGGACACTTTTTCGTGCGTGCAGCCGGCGTTCATCGATTTATTAGACGTCACGTCAAAAGAACTGAAATCCAATAAACTCCACGCTGTGATTTTTAGAATTTTTTTTATTTCTCTCTTTCTCTCTCTCTCTTTGCTGTTTTACCCCTTACGAGTCGAGTTTTAAATCACCAAAAAATGTTCACTTCTATCACGTGTACTGAGATGAACGCGTTGTTTTTTGCTATTTGTGTACTCAAGAAATGGGTTCCACC
Source organism: Bacillus rossius redtenbacheri (assembly GCF_032445375.1). Taxonomy (NCBI): domain Eukaryota; kingdom Metazoa; phylum Arthropoda; class Insecta; order Phasmatodea; family Bacillidae; genus Bacillus; species Bacillus rossius. The sequence continues at coordinate 21,473,368 of NC_086330.1, read as the reverse complement.
TAAACACTAGCAGAAGAACATTAAAAAGATAACTTTCAGGGACGGCTCTAACGGGATAGTCTTCTGGCACGATGCTTGGAAGTGTTTCCCTGCTCGGTTATCATCGACCTGTCAGCGCAAGGCGGCGGCTTGCTTATATCCTCGACTCCTGCCGCGCGCACATCCACGTTCGCTCGCACAAAGCAGGGGCAGATAGACGCCTGACGAGGCTGCAACCCGTCGCGCACACCCGCCGCGCTTGTTGTCGTCCCAGACTCTCGCAGGCGTCTTTCTCGCGACGGACGCAAAGGAAACGCTTTGTGCAAGACCCAGATATATTGTAGTTATTTTTTATTACAAAAAACATGACAAACCTTACGGGTCGGAATCTTACACAATTCAAGAGAAGGAACTATGGTTTCGAGGAAATGAAAGACAGTATGAAATTTAAAGTAGATGTAAAAAACTTTCTTTTCCTTGTAATCTGCAGGAGATTAAATTCAGGAAGATAAGGCAAATAATATCTAAAGTTAATGGTTGGTTAAGTTATATGAGCTAAATATTTTTTTTATTCCTAATTATTATAAATGTTACTAAGCTAACTTAACCAACCTTTCCCTTTAGTTACTATTGGCATTATTTACCAGAAGCCCTTACTCTGCAAAATAACCATTTTCCCTGATAATACTATCTGTAAAAGCACAGCTTGAAAACAAAAACTTTGTTCGTCAATATGCGCATATTTTGCCTGAGGTGCCGAAAAAAGTGTCATATTTGTAAAATAAACTTATTTAAATGACGATAAGTTTTAAAAGTTACGTGTTGATATGGTAAAAAAATTAATTTACAAGGCTTACGTTTCGTCTGCTCAGGGATCATAAGAGACCGTGAGGGTAAATGTAATGAGAACGGGTTAATAACGTAATGTAAAAGCAAGCGAGCAGTAAGGAGCCTAGTGTAATGTGTACGCAGCGACAATTGATGTATTGGTATCGTCCACAAACAAACATATAGTAGTATTCCTGTACTGTGATAAACAAGGGATATGGCTAAAAGTACACTACTTTTTCAGATAAAATCCAGTGTTTATTAAAGACTTAAAATAAAAATAAAAAAGAGTATATGGAAACACACATAACATCGGACCATAACAACACAACTTAGTACATGAAACACTTGGTCGTACGTAATATTGGTTAACACCAAAGAAACAGGTATGTTATGAAAAGGTATTAAATTATTACGTTTCAATTAATCTTCTTTCAGTACATTACGGTCCCATCCTGTACACATACTTTAACGTAATTCTTACTTGGAACAAACACTGAAATTACGTGGGTTCGTTGATCATAAAAGAAATGTTCTTATTTCACTGAATTTAATTGTTCACTTGAAAAAAATATTCTCTTGTTTGACTGCATTCGGCTTTAAATCTCAGGGCAGTTTCGCACGGAATCCGTTACAGGATCTGTAGTTTGCCACGAAATATATTTCTTAGTAAAAGTTTTAATTTTATGCGATCCATATAACTCTCATAGTTTTTCAATAGGAAATTGCACGTACAACACGAAAATACACACTACATGCTGTTCATAATCCCCATGTTGTCACTTTGTCTTGCTAGAGTATAAGGCTTACTTTAGGAGCTGGAAATATTTTCTCAGTTTTCACACTCCTAAGATATCACCCTCAAACTTTATTACTTACACTTCCAGGCTGTTAAAACACCGTTTTATAAAAACGGATGACTAACTTTCTGCACCAATAGGCTAGATAATACTTAGCGTCACTTTTTTCCTCCAATATGGACGGTGGCGTTTTTTGAACTTTTTTCATCTACACCGTTAAATCAAGCTTAGCGTTTCAATGATAAATCGATGAGGTCATTATTAAAATAAATTACAATGCAAACATACATTAATTGTGAGACAAATATTGTTATTAAAATCATAAATTTAAAAAGGATGGCTTATGACATACTTAAATTTTATATAAATTGTTTATATAATGTTAACACCAAAAGTAAACAAGCTCCGAAAATGACCATACTTAAGTTGTTTAGCAAATCAACAATAATGTCTCTGTTCATACTTATGGTAGTAGTTCAGGTTTTAAGCACTTAAATACTTTATTATTATTTCAGAAAATGTAAGTGGTGGCAGTTATGCCCTATTTTCGGTCGTTTGTGTGCGACCATACCGCACACTAGAAATAAATCTTTTCGAGACATTTTGAATAAGTTTTTTTGGTAAGACTTTAGATAGCGCAAGATAAACATTCATTTAGTCAGCAGATAAAGCGTGAATATTTAAAAAATATATTATTAGATAGTTGACAAATATTTATTTTAATTTATATATTAAAAATATTTAAAAAAATACAATTCTAGTTAAAACAGTTTTTAAAATGGCAATTTTTTCTAACAGCCATGACATTCTGACGTGATAACGTCTTACAAAGCGATGAACGCCAGGCTTTTTTTTATTTTCAAACATAGGAAATAGGGAATTACAAATGTATAATAACATAGAATTTAAACGTAAACACAAAAGCTTATTCTGAAGGTATAAATTAACTTATCCTTTTAAATTATAATTAATTAAAAACAATGTGTTACACTGTATTCTACAAGCAAACGTTAAAAATAATACATTATTTTGATTATAAATAAAATAAATTATAAAATTATTGTAATTTAATAGAAAATTGCTTTGAAAATGTATAATATATAATTGAATATTTTTGATCTATTTAAACAGGCTACTTATTTGACCAAACATTCCTTATAAATCATGTTCAGAGAGGAGTAGGGGTCAAAAACTGTTAAAAATGTTCATATTTTAATTATGAAGAAGTATCACAAAATATCTATAGATTTTTGAGAATTAGCGAATATCTCGTAAATTTACGGATGTACAGTTTACATTTTAAAACACGAACTCAAAAAGAGTCATATTGAGCTATAATCAAAATATTAAAAAATATATGTAATATTTAACAAAACAATCTTTTATCTTCCATTTGTATGTTAATCCGGTTTACCAGAAAGGACAGAACTTGAAATTGGAAATAAGTCAAGATTTTACTTCAGCTTAGTAATCAAGGACTACATAGATATTTTTTAGACGGGAATTCTCTTTGAAAATTACCTAAATTAAATTGTTATTTGCAACAGTACACTCATAAAGCGAGATTAAAAGTTTTGTTAAAATTAATTGATGAGCAATGATTTAATATTTCATTAGTTTTATGCCCATTGTAATATTTGTAAGTGCCGTCGTCTTACGCCTGTATGTGTAACCGTGTAGAATTTAACTATACTACCTTTGATACAAACATATATTGCTTTACATTTTCTATACCAGGCAATGCGTAGACACAACTTGAATATTTACTTTAATGTTAAAATAAGATATATGTAGTTCTTACACGTTTATAAAGACATAAAATATGAACTAAAGACAATTTTCTCATTTTCGTGGTAATTTGGAAAGAAGGAAAAAATTGTCAAGTTACGGACAGCTTAATTCTCTAGCGGTCTCTCAGTCAGGAATAAGGCGTTTCTAACTCACTTATCAATACCACGGGAACAAAAACTATCATTTGGATCCTCCGTTCAAACTTTTCTTTATCTAGACCTCCCTGTATTTTTTCGCCTCCCTCGTGACATTTCAAATCTTTTTTCTCGGATCAGCACAACATGTCGTTATCTCTCCTTCGTGCTTCGCAAGAAAAAAATTTCCATTCGGTACGGTAAGGCAAACAATAATTCAAGAATCGGATTAAACCTCGGAATTTTTTTGTTTGTTAGAATAATAGGATTCTTTATCTACTAGACATATCAACCCACCTTCTTTTTATTTTGGGACATGGTATCTAGTTGAAAATCATTTGGCGCAAGAATGAACGGGGCTGAGGTATTATTTGTACAGACGAACTGAAATTATATTTTAACAAAGTGAAACTGAAAAGGTTAGGCCCTATAAAATCACAATATTTTTAACCTACATTTATTAAAACCTAAAAGAATGTGATGGAAGAACTAGTAATAATATAACATTTCTTCTTTCCTAAATGAAAATTTCCCACGGGAATAAACTTTCTGGGCTATAAAAAAATATATGTTACTATAAAATAACGAATTTAATTTTTCCATGCATGCTTGCTTCCTAATTTGCTAGGAAATGTCTTCCCATGAAAAAAAACATTAACTCGGAATACATGACATCATGAAAATTTATAATCCAAGCTTTCAGTTTTCAGACCAATAGGATAGATTTTATAGGTTTGTGAACTTCGAGGAGAGTGATGCAGTTACTCACAGTTCCCACTGTCGTGGCCAAGCGGATAATTTTATTCATTAATTATGTAATTTTTCCTTTATGCCGAAGATGCCAAAGTCAATATCAATATTACTTTTAATGATTCTTGCGGATTGATTTGAAACAATTTTAGGTAAACGCGCCATTAGAACCATTGTTTGTTTGTTGACAATATCATTGTCTCTGCGGACTTGATCGTTATGATAACTGCATTCACTTACGTCGAGTTCGTCACCATTTTTTTGTAAGAAGTTTAAATAATTTAAATGTTGCGGCTCGCTGCACTGTAAAAGTTTTTTGCAAATGGAACTGAAAAATTTATGTCAAATCACGGATATTTGTACGTTTGTAAATTCACATGAAATTAACTGTATCGTTACAAAAAATGTTCGAATTATGTAATACTGGATTGAGATTCTTGTCCTGGCATTTATGCTTTGTGTTGTCCTAGTACCTACATTAGTTAAAGTTATATGCAAACCGTTTTCGAAATAGCTTTACAGTATTAATTGCGCAAGTTAATAAGCATAATAAAACGAAGTACAATTTTTGAATACTCGATTATATTTGTTATGATTTAAAAAAAAATCTTGTATAAAACATCAACGTAAATCTTAAATTATGCGCCAATTTTCGTAAGTTCGACAAGAAATATTCAGTATTGTTTTCAAAATAGTATTTCATATTGAAAATAGAACAAAAAAACCAGATACAGTATATTTATTGTCCTATTAAAAACCATTTATTGGAATCTGGTTTGCAAAGGAATCGTTTGTAAATGTAAAAGAAAATTTTCTCTGTGGAGCCAAGACGTTTATAAGCTAAATTCTCCGATGATGGTCAAATAGACTCTTCTTCACCTGCGTAGGTGACAGATATAGCTAACTGCAAGGTCAGTAAGTACCAGTGCTTTTCCGAGAGGTGGTTGTTGAATTTGTGTGTTATAAAAGTAAGGAGAACAGATTGAAAAAATAATTAAGATTTATTTTGACTTGATACTTAATCACCTAAGAGCACTGAAATATTTTTCCAAAACTAAGCTGGCACAAAAAAAGTTTAAACAAGATGTCATCAATAGTCTAACAAAATCAGAACCCTCGTTTGTTATGAATTAAAATACGAAAATCACCTGGAATCAGCCGTAGTAATTTTTAAGTTAAAATGTATTTATATAAAATAGCAAACTTTTTTTTTCATTTTAATACTTCCTGCCTGAATCGGGAAACCACCTATACGGACAATATTATGATAATGTATTCTCTTGTCAGTCATAAGAGCAAAGATGTGTTTATCAAAAATGTGTAGATCATCTTTACAGATTCTCCTACCTTTAGTAACCTCGTGGTAGTCTCCAAAAACTCTTAACGACAATAACACGAATAATTACAAATAAATGAGTCGAATACTCCGGCTGTTTTGTAGGAGTGATTTCGTAAATGGTCGCATGGAACGGAAAAGTGTAACCATTTTGCTGCCGTCAGTGGTGAATGGCACAAACCAAAGTTCACAAACACAAACGTAACTTTATAGTATTATCATGTTGATGAATTTTATCAAGATGCTAGGATTTTACAAAAAATTCTTTTCGAAAATCAGGTTCCAATCCGAGGTAAAGTATTTTTTTTTTAAGTCTTTTTGCTTTTATCGGAGACGTTTAATTATATACATAGTTGAAAATTTCGGTCAGCTAAACAAATGATTTTACATATCGTTGACGTAGTTGCCCCGGCAACGAATTAAAGCGGCGGCTGAAGAATATACGTGTGATTGACGTAATAAATAAAGTTGAAAACATAATGTTCGTATATTTATCCCACTCAGCATTATTTTTAAAAAAGTCTACGTTAAAATTCGTGTCCGAGTTTCGTATTATTATTGTAATTGCAACACGAGAACACATTAATTGGCTGTTTAACGAGGATGGATGTTACATATCTCTGGCGAGTACTGGAAGACTCGCTGAAATTTTTTTTTCTTGTTTTAATTGTCAATGAATAACCCATTTGAGCTTACAGAAAACCGCAACAGTGGGTCATAAGTAGAGACCTGAAAAATTCGCGGGTTCATTACGTGCTATGCTAAAATTCAAATAATTATACCTTAGTGCTGTTTCTGCCATTGGTCCACTGTTAATCTGGAGGACTGATGGCCAATTAGAGACCCTCACTCATAGAAGTGTCGAATCACAGGCCACCCCGTCGTGACGACTCACAAGTCAGCAGCCAATGAAGAGTTGGCATTTGCCCGAGTGTGTAAAGGATATTGGAGTATATCCTAAAGGTCATTGAACCCACGAATTTTTCCGGTCTCTAGTCATAAGTAAATCACTCGGAACTACTGACACTGGAGTATTCTTAAATTTTTAAGTAGAGCCTTCAAAACTGTCCTACGCCAGGGGCTTTGTCTGTTAGGTGATTTTTTCTCAAGGAGAGCGATGAAAAAGAAATCTTAAGAGACCAGCATCAAAAGCAGCGTCGAGTAAATCACACTTTCTAATGAAATATCGGCGACATAGCTCGTTTCTCCACGGCGGGCTCGCAACACGCCCTCGGAACTTGGCGCGCGGCTCGCAAACGCCCGGAGGGTGATTTGCACGGGTAACGGTGCTAACTGCATGACCCTTTTAACGCTCGACGTTAGCGTGATGCGTACAGGTGCAGGCATTTTCCGCGAGAAGATCTGAAAACTTATTAGTCTGCATCAAGGTATACCCGCACATGTGGTTTCTTCCTTATGTGATTGGCGGCCGTCTGCGGGAGAAGTCGTTGCCTTGTTTTAACGAGTCACTCAGGACGTGTTTACTTCCAAACTGAATAACTGTGATTGGTGTTGTTACAATCGACGAATCACAGACGTTGCTACAGTGTTTTAACTTTGATCTAGTCTAAAACTCTACAATATTAGGTGTATCGGCTTCGGCCTCAGACGTTCTTAAGAGTCTTCCCTGCCTATAAACCTCCAAACAACACAAAGTTTTAATTTACGTTAGAAATAAATAAAAAAAGACTAAATCAATATGGATGTCTTGTGTGTCAGTCGGATGCGTATGCGAGTGTTTCGAACTAAGTAATGGGTAGTAGGACAAATTTTTTACCATGCTATATTATCCTCAGTTATAGCAACGATTAATGGTATTAGATTTCACTTTGGAGTGATTGAGTGTTTTGAAACATTTAACGTAAAGTAAGATGGCCAGATTTAATAACGACGCTATTCGTTTTATAAATTCTTGTTTAAAACTTTAAAATTTTTACCGGTCCTAGGTATAAAATATTGTAGTTAAAGGTGAAAAACCTTGCCTACATCATAATTTTTGAATGGATAAACACAAACTTTTTACACACGGGTGTATTTTAGTTACGCTAGATGTTGGATTTTGGTAAGAAATTTGTCTTTAAAAATAATACATTTCTAATGACTAGTTCAAAGATTCCAAGCGAAAGAATGGTTTAATTATAATTATAGATTATTTCGTCGGCCACTGTGTAAGTTATTAAAGTTTAATCTCAACTTGAGCAGGAAACTTTAATATTGAGACGGACTGGCTATAACGTAATATCGCCGTTAAACTTACAATAAATATAGTTACGTGCAATAAACTCTGGTATCAAATTATTAGACGACTGAAATTTTCAAACGGCGAATTTCAAGTTACGATAGTTTTGATCAATTCAAATAACAAACAATTTAAAACAAATTACATGCTACTGAGACACTGGTAAGTGTTCGCTACGATATGTTTTGCTCTATAACGTAGTTAATGATCTCAATTTGCGTAGAAGTCGCGTGTTTTCCAAGTCCTTTTCCATCCAAAACGTCCAATTTCGCTCGCCTTGTTATGCATTCACGCAAAACTTGCGCATTTCCTTAGGCTGTTTTCCGGGCGGAACGTTGGAAATTAGATGTCGTTTCCAAGTAGAGGAAATATCCCTGGCACCGGAGGGTGGTTTAAAAGATAGGGGAGAAGGGGAGGAGGGAAAGCGTGGAAAAGGATGGAAAAAGGGAAAGGGGGGGAAGTCTGCAAAACCGGCAGAGAAAGGAGAAGTTCCTGTGTGTACAATTACTTAAAGGCACGCCAGGCTGTGACGTCAGAAGAGCAGCGCCTCATACCCCTCTTCCGCCGAAAACTCTTCGGAGGACGGAATCTCTTACTGCGCGGTGTCACGCCAGCAGGTATGAATATCACGGCAGGAAGAGGACGGTCGTCGTCTACCCCCAACCACCCCCACCCCCCCCCCTCAAACCCTTCTACCACTTTCTTGTTTGAATTATTCCCGGCGGTTCTCGGTCACAGCGAGACTCGCAGAGACGAGGCATGCTTGTGTCTCGGCTGGTGTTGCAGACCGCTGTGCGAAGTGTGTCGCGTTTCTGTGCCGAACTCGGACTTCCTAGGCATTACATGTAATTTAATGATTTTTTCCTGTAAATTTCGTAACGATACATAATTAAAATCATGCTCGGATCCAAAAAGCCGTGATAGTTAATAATGAGGTTCTGCAGTTACTCGCCAGAAAAAAACCTCATAGGCTTTGAATGAGTCTAAAACCTAAGACATTTAAGCTTACAGTAAAAAAATCCAATTATTTTGCCTTATGTCTAGTTTGCAAAAATTTTTTTTTAAATATGACATGTTATCTTTTCCACAGTTAATTTTTTTTATTACAAAAATTTATTTATTTTTAGTTCATAACAAAATCATATAGGTATGCATAACACTAATATTTTATTCAAGTTTTGTACCAACAAAGACATTCAAAAAACTAATTTTTTCCTTACGTGTCTAAATACGATAAAATTATCAGTTTGTCCACTATTTATTCCGATTAAACTTTTATTTGTGTGTGATTACTAAGATAGTCATAATTATTAAAACTTAAATGATACTATACCGCTATTAGATGGGTACTATTTCAGTAAATAATTTGCGCCAAAAATTATACGTTCATTCTACAGAAAACCGTAATTATTGTGTTTATCAGTCATTTACATAGCATTATAAATGGTGAAAAATAAAAGCTAGTACAAAAATGAAATCTGTCTGAAAATAGAGGAACCAATGAAATGTTAAAATCTCACAGATTCACGTAAGAGAATATTAATTTTAAAGTTATTTTAAAAGAAATTTTACTTTTTAGAATGATTATCAAATCCAAGTTTTAATCCACAGGCAGCAGCAAAGAAAAGAACCGTTTTAATTTTTTTTTTACTGGAAGAACAGTTTCTTTAAATCTCATAAATAAAAATGAAGTCCAAGACACGTCGCATAATTTATGCGTCAAATACGAATTTCAAATTACAAAAAAATTTAAGGTTCTTTTTTTAATTAGCATATTCGTAAAATTGTTTACTTATTATTCGAAAGTTTTCAAAAAGATATTTATTCAGTTGATATTTTAAGTGTATTTGATTAATTTCTAATAATACAACATTTTAGACAATATACCACGCATACTTAATCTAAAGTAAATCTTTTCGGAAAAGTTTTTGAAAGCTGAAAGATTGGCACTGCTCCTCGACCGTGCAAAAAAATGTAAATTAAGGAAAAAGTGGCAGAAATGTAACTCTTTTATCTCGAAAAGGAGATGCGATCAGAGTTTCTTTTTCTTTCACTCCTGGCACTGTTTTGTTGATTGTGCGATATTTGAATTGAATCTTTTTCTTTCTTTTTTTATCCCTCTTTCACCCTTCTGAAGAAGTCTTCTCACCTCTTCCCCGCACTGGACTATTTATTCCACCCTAGCTGCCTCGTTTCCTCGCACTATTCACACCCAGTAAGCAGTTTTCACCACGTATTCTTTCTCCCTCTCACGTTCTCCCCACATGCATCCACCCCCAGAAATGTAACAAAAAGCCTTCTCTTTCGTTCTCCACAAGCCAGGGAAAAGAGGATGAATAGACAGTAAGCCCTTGGGGATGAAAGGAATCGAACAGTGTGAAGACACACAACTATTTCACCGCCAAATAGCTGTCGGACTTAGCAGGTCCTTCAAAGAACAGATACAAAATACAAAAACGGCTACAGTTATGAAGTTTCCTTATAATTAAAGCTTCTGTTATTTTTTTAATGGTGGTGACTAATGTGTTTGACATACAATATACGTAAAAATGTAATTTTTTCAACGAATATCTGAAAAAAAAACTTTATTTTTTATTGCTGCTGTTTTTTAGTATTATTATATGCAGTAATTTTTCTATTTATGTTTACTTGCCCTTGTAGGTAACAATAATGTAAAATATTGAAGTGATAGTTTTATCATGGATGATTATTGAAAAAAACATCTGGCCTCCTGGAAACCAAGCTGATTAGAAAAATAAATAACATCCAAATGCCATAAAATCATCGAACTGTATGATTACTTTCAAATTTACTTAAATTTTATATTATTTCATTTAAGTCATTTTTGCTCAAGGTCACGTATTCCATTCATAAACGTTTACTTCAAATTTTTATAATTTATAAAATTTGAGAATTTGAATTTTTCACATTTTTAAGTGAATGATTTTAGCAAGGTTGATTTTGAAATGAAGATATGTTCGTAAAACAAAAACATAAATTTAAATAGACATAATCTGTTGTGAAAATATTTAGAAACATTCCAAATTGCCACGTTTCAAAAAAAAATGCAATGCAACTAGTTGAAAAACGTATTTTATTTTTAGTTCAGTTCAGTACTTCTAAACGTTTTATAAGCCTATCATGGGTAAATATTTTTTAGAAGCAGTCAAATTTATCGCTCTTTAAGTGCTAAAGACATGGTTCCTACAGCACAAAAATAAGTAATATTGGGGTAGGACAATAAGAATTACAGTGTCAACATATTTTTATTGTGTAAACTCATAACCTAACATAACCTTTTCTTTTTGCATCAAAATAGAATTTGTCTTCTTAAATTTTTATACTTTTTTGTCTTTGCTTTGCAATGATAACAATTTCAATAAAATATGAGGGTGTTAGGCAGAAATTACTTTATCACAATTGAAAATTTATTCCAATAATTATTTGACAATATTTTAGTTGCAGTAAGCAATAGTTTTGCGCTGTGAATGTATCCTAAAATATTTGAACCTAAGAATGTGCAGGAAACGTTGAAATGTGTTTTACTTAAACAGTTCCTAATTTTAGTCCGTTTTAATCTTAAACTGAAAACAATTTGTGACCAAAAAATTTCTTCTAGGCATTTAGCCTCCATGAAGGCTGCGGAATTGGTTTTACGTAATTTATTTAAGTGGTCTGACATTGTCGCGTCGTGGTGCAACTCTTTCGTAGCTCCACGCTGGCCACGAGAGCGGCGCTTCAGAGTGGCGTAATATTTATCCAATTTCCAAAATACCGCATAATAAAATTCATTGCAAGCACAAAAAAAGTATTTTAAAAGTTATGATAAAATCACGGGAGAAACGAAATAAGTTTGGCCAAAGAAAAAATGTATAATAGAAAAATAAATTTAAAATGTTTAAAAAATAACTAAGGGGCCGTTCATTAATTACATAAGGATGATTTTGGCCATTTTTGACCTCCCCATCCCTATGTAAGGCTACATAAGCTATCTCGGACACCCTCTCCCCCATCTTACATAATATTAATACTTAGTTTTTCCTAGAAAGCGTTAATTAAGTAAATGCCTTTGGAAAAGGTTAAGTTACACTAAAAGAATGTTATTAAAGATCGCAGGCATTCGCGGCCATTGTCTGAAGATTCACAAAAAGTGTTATTATTTGATATAAATCAAAGACTTTTTTTTTAAAAAAAAATATAGTACTTGGGAATTATTTAAAGGTAAGATTTGATGCGTTTTGGCGCGTCTTGGGTTATTGATTCTTTAACTTTTGTGTTACCAAAAATTAATTCCGTGCCGGCGAATTTTGACTCGAAGTAAAATAATACGTAAGAATGGATTTAACCCTCCCTGCCATCCGAGGTAAGGTTTTATTTAACACCCCTCTTTCTCTCGGGACCCTTATAAATTGAACAGCCTCTTAAATAAAACTAATAAAATTTAAAGGCACATAGTTATCAAATAAGGAGAATAGTCACTAGATCAACTGACGTTTCGTAAAATGGATTGTTTCTTAAGAATTTTAAAATGGTACAAAAAAAAAACCAATGTTAAACTCAAAACAGGAGTAGGTGGTGGTACCCGCCACAGCAGCCTATATCATAGATATAGGTATAGTAGTGTGTTTATAAAATAATGTCCCAATTACAAATTTAAGTAGTATCAACTGTAAGCGTTATAGGGAGTTGGTTCAAGGTCACAATTAAAGAGTAACTCAAACAGTTTCAGATAAGCGCATGCGCGAGAACTGCTTTGTTGTTTTCTCGCTTGCAGCGCCACCTACGCAAAATGGCGACTACTGAGCGTAAAGATTTTTGTGTTCTGCAATTTGCTAAGAGTGAATCTGTCATTTCAGTTTAAACTTTAATTGTCAAAGTCCCTGACCGCTGGCTTGGTCATAATGTTCGGGACAACAGAGCTCATTTTCGCTGGTCTCCACGTTCACCTGGCATAACGCCATGCGATATTTTCATTTGGGGCTTTGCAAAAGATCATGTCTACGTTCCGCCGCTACGTAATGATTTTCCAGAGTTGAGACACAGAATTGAAGATTAAAGAGGCTATTTCTTCAATTACTCCGGGCGAGTTAACCAAAGTGTCAAAAGAATTGGGCTTAAAGTTGAATGTGCGCTTTTTTTTTTTTTTTTACTAAAGGTGCACATATTGAAAATTTTTAAGACAAAAAAAATATAGGTTAGTTGACCTTCGATTTGATGTATGATTGGTAGAGACCTGTAAAATTCGCGGATTCATTTCGCGATAGGACAGAGTCCAAATACTTTTGACATTATTTTGCTTCAGTGATTGGGCCACAGTTTATCTGAAGGACTCTGGGCCAATGAAAAATCTTTAACCGAAGAATTAGCGAATAACGATCATTCCAGTCAACAGGTGTTACGAGTTGGCAACCGATCAGCAGATGTAATTTGCACGAGTGCATAGAGGATCATGGAGTCTGTCTTCTAGGGATTTGAAATCGCGAATTTTACAGGTCTCTAGTGATTGGTTGTAAATAGTCTAAACGAAGCTGTCATGCTATAACATTGAAACTCGGAGAGCTTGGTTTTTCTAGCAATTATTTTTAGATGAAATCACGGTTGGGAAAACGGGAGAACCACGAGAAAAAAAAAACGTCAGCAAACGTTCCGCGCATATGGAAAAATTCCCGTGATCAAACACCCCGCGGGCACTGATTGGCGCGTCGCTTCGAGTCTTAAGGGGGTGCCTCCCATTTCAGGTCAAGATTTTATATTTACAGTAAGTTCAGATAAACTTGTAGACGTTTTCAATTGTTTAACTATCACGAAATTAATAATATATACAGCGCATACTTTTTGCCTGATTAGCTACCAAAGTTACATTTTTAACATTTTTGGGTTGTACAAATAAGGAGAATTTAATTTATTACGGAACTTATAATTTTTTTGGTTTAACTGCAATGCCTCTGGCTACTTCAAGAAATGGTTTGAAATTCTTTCAGGAAATATTAATTAATTTTACCTGGCATTTCAAAATTCTCAAATTTGTTACGATTTTGACAGACAAGAAACATGAAATGAAATTTTTTGATAGAAATGCGAACCATATCATGAAGTAGCCAGTGGCATTGCAGTTAAACCTAAAAAGTTTCAGTTTTGCAATAAATTAAATTCTCCTTATTTGTACAACCCAAAAATGTTAAAAATGTAACTTTGGCAGCTAATTATGCAAAAAGTATGCGCTGCATATATTTTTCATTTCGTGAAAGTTAAACTATTGAAAAAATCTTAAATTTGATCAGTGATTTATATAAATATAAAATTATGACCTGAAATCGGAGGCACCCCCTTAAGCCGCACCCTCGGACGGGGGAGACCCTACGGGGATGACGCAGTCTCGTCGTGAATGAGACCGGTAACGAACCGAGAGCCACCCCTTCTTCCCCTCTACCCCTCTCCTTAGTCTCCTCTTCTCGACGTGATGAGCGGACCGGCGTCATTGTCATGGACTCCGCGGAAGTCTTGCCTCTGGGAGGTGGTGCTGGAGGGTTGGGGGGAAAAAGAGAAGGGTGTGACGAAGGAACAATGGGAAGGGGAAAGAGGGAATTACGGTCCCGCTCGCAAGGGTTGAGGTATCGCGGGAAGTGGCTGAGGAGTGTTGCGCGGAAGGGGGTAGAGAGAAAGAAGAAGATAAAAGGGACCCTACCAGCGCGCCCAACGCGGGGCGCATTGAGAGGCAAGCCTGATCGCCGAGTATCGGGCGGACGTCAAACGAGGACCTGTGAGGGGGAACGATGTATCGGAACACGAGCCCCTTTGGGTGCTGAAGCCATCAAGCATTAACTGGTGCCTTTCCTCGAATCACAATTTTTTTTTTCGGTGTTTCTTTTCCTCTCAGTAAGATATCAACTAATGAAACAAAAAAATTAATAATGTTTTTGAAGAAATAAATTGTATTTCCATGTTGTTAAGTAGAACAAAACGTGGTCAGCGCCTTAACTACATCACATGTAATAGATAAGGTGACGTAAAGAAATTTGTTTGGAAATCCCAATTACTTTTTTTTCCCCCGCAGGTTGTCTTTCATTAGGGGCTTAACAATATTCTCATCTCATTGCAACAAAAAAAAAATCTGTACTTTCACAAAAAAATCCTGAAATAGTTTGTTATACTAAAAGTAAGATATTGTAATTTTTGTTAATTTGGTATTTTTTGCACGCAAGAAATGAGATAATGCTCATTATTTCTTATAAAAATTAGCTCATAAATTTTATAATTTTAAATCGATTTTTATTCAGAATAATTTATTTTCAAAATATGACATAAATACTCTTTCATTCCATAAATCATATTTATTTTGTTTTATTGTGCTTATTAATGCGTGAAGTTAATACCGGAAAGTTGTTCAGGGAACGGTTAAAAAAAACCTTTAAATATGGAGTTACCGAGACAACACAAAGCATAAATGCTCAGGTCAGGTAAGAGTCCAAACCCAGTATATCCACAAACAATCTTTTGTAGCGATACAATTTATTGTTTTCATGTAAATTTACAAATTTTCAAATATCTGTAAATTTACATAAATATTTCTGTTCCATTTACAAAATAAAATCCTTTTAACGACCACGATATCGACGAGGCTTTTGAGATCTAGTTAATTCATTAGTTCATGATGCAATTCGCAACATTTTTTGAGGACAAGTTGTTCACTTTAGCCGCTCGATAATAAGCCGTTGCTTGCTTGGTTATGAGCGGGGACCCTAGGGTAGCGCCGCGGTGGTGTCACCCGAGACGCGCAGTGTGACGAAAGCGGCAGTGAACGACTGTCCAGCGCAGTGTGACGATAGCGGCAGTGAACGACTATCCAGCGCAGTGTGACGATAGCGGCAGTGAACGACTGTCCAGCGCAGTGTGACGATAGCGGCAGTGAACGACTGTCCAGCGCAGTGTGACGATAGCGGCAGTGAACGACTATCCAGCGCAGTGTGACGATAGCGGCAGTGAACGACTGTCCAGCGCAGTGTGACGATAGCGGCAGTGAACGACTGTCCAGCGCAGTGTGACGATAGCGGCAGTGAACGACTATCCAGCGCAGTGTGACGATAGCGGCAGTGAACGACTGTCCAGCGCAGTGTGACGATAGCGGCAGTGAACGACTATCCAGCGCAGTGTGACGATAGCGGCAGTGAACGACTGTCCAGCGCAGTGTGACGATAGCGGTAGTGAACGCCTGTCCAGTGCAGTGTGACGATAGCGGCAGTGAACGCCTGTCCAGTGCAGTGTGACGATAGCCGCAGTGAACGCCTGTCCAGTGCAGTGTGACGATAGCGGCAGTGAACGACTGTCCAGCGCAGTGTGACGATAGCGGCAGTGAACGACTATCCAGCGCAGTGTGACGATAGCGGCAGTGAACGACTATCCAGCGCAGTGTGACGATAGCGGCAGTGAACGACTGTCCAGCGCAGTGTGACGATAGCGGCAGTGAACGACTGTCCAGTGCAGTGTGACGATAGCGGCAGTGAACGCCTGTCCAGTGCAGTGTGACGATAGCCGCAGTGAACGACTGTTCAGCGCAGGGTGACGATAGTGGCAGTGAGCAACTTCCCAGCGCAGTGTGACGATAGCGGCAGTGAACGACTATCCAGCGCAGTGTGACGATAGCGGCAGTGAACGACTGTCCAGCGCAGTGTGACGATAGCGGCAGTGAACGACTGTCCAGCGCAGTGTGACGATAGCGGCAGTGAACGACTATCCAGCGCAGTGTGACGATAGCGGCAGTGAACGACTGTCCAGCGCAGTGTGACGATAGCGGCAGTGAACGACTATCCAGCGCAGTGTGACGATAGCGGCAGTGAACGACTGTCCAGCGCAGTGTGACGATAGCGGCAGTGAACGACTGTCCAGTGCAGTGTGACGATAGCGGCAGTGAACGCCTGTCCAGTGCAGTGTGACGATAGCCGCAGTGAACGCCTGTCCAGTGCAGTGTGACGATAGCGGCAGTGAACGACTGTCCAGCGCAGTGTGACGATAGCGGCAGTGAACGACTATCCAGCGCAGTGTGACGATAGCGGCAGTGAACGACTATCCAGCGCAGTGTGACGATAGCGGCAGTGAACGACTGTCCAGCGCAGTGTGACGATAGCGGCAGTGAACGACTGTCCAGTGCAGTGTGACGATAGCGGCAGTGAACGCCTGTCCAGTGCAGTGTGACGATAGCCGCAGTGAACGACTGTTCAGCGCAGGGTGACGATAGTGGCAGTGAGCAACTTCCCAGCGCAGTGTGACGATAGCGGCAGTGAACGACTGTCCAGCGCAGTGTGACGATAGCGGCAGTGAACGACTGTCCAGCGCAGTGTGACGATAGCGGCAGTGAACGACTGTCCAGCGCAGTGTGACGATAGCGGCAGTGAACGACTATCCAGCGCAGTGTGACGATAGCGGCAGTGAACGACTATCCAGCGCAGTGTGACGATAGCGGCAGTGAACGACTGTCCAGCGCAGTGTGCCGATAGCGGCAGTGAACGACTGTCCAGTGCAGTGTGACGATAGCGGCAGTGAACGCCTGTCCAGTGCAGTGTGACGATAGCCGCAGTGAACGACAGTTCAGCGCAGGGTGACGATAGTGGCAGTGTGCAACTTCCCAGCGCAGTGTGACGATAGCGGCAGTGAACGACTGTCCAGCGCAGTGTGACGATAGCGGCAGTGAACGACTATCCAGCGCAGTGTGACGATAGCAGCAGTGAACGACTATCCAGCGCAGTGTGACGATAGCGGCAGTCAACGACTGTCCAGCGCAGTGTCACGATAGCGGCAGTGAACGACTGTCCAGCGCAGTGTGACGATAGCTGCAGTGAACGCCTGTCCAGTGCAGTGTGACGATAGCGGCAGTGAACGACTGTCCAGCGCAGTGTGACGATAGCGGCAGTGAACGCCTGTCCAGTGCAGTGTGACGATAGCGGCAGTGAACGACTGTTCAGCGCAGGGTGACGATAGTGCCAGTGAGCAACTGCCCAGCGCAGGGTGACGATAGCGGCAGTGAACGACTGTCCAGCGCAGTGTGACGATAGCGGCAGTGAACGACTGTCCAGCGCAGTGTGACGATAGCGGCAGTGAACGCCTGTCCAGTGCAGTGTGACGATAGCGGCAGTGAACGACTGTTCAGCGCAGGGTGACAATAGTGGCAGTGAGCCACTGCCCAGCGCAGTGTGACGATAGCGGCAGTGAACGACTGTCCAGCGCAGTGTGATAATAGCGGCAGTGAACGACTGTCCAGCGCAGTGTGACGATAGCGGCAGTGAACGCCTGTCCAGCGCAGTGTGACGATAGTGGCAGTGAACGACAATCCAGCGCAGTGTGACGATAGTGGCAGTAAAAGACTGTCCAGCGCAGTGTGACGATAGCGGCAGTGAACGACTGTCCAGCGCAGAGTGACGATAGC
Source organism: Bacillus rossius redtenbacheri (assembly GCF_032445375.1). Classification (NCBI taxonomy): domain Eukaryota; kingdom Metazoa; phylum Arthropoda; class Insecta; order Phasmatodea; family Bacillidae; genus Bacillus; species Bacillus rossius. The sequence goes on along the minus strand of NC_086330.1, from coordinate 21,455,094 downwards.
GGCAGTGAACGCCTGTCCAGAGCAGTGTGACGATAGCGGCAGTGAACGCCTGTCCAGTGCAGTGTGACGATAGCGGCAGTGAACGCCTGTCCAGTGCAGTGTGACGATAGCGGCAGTGAACGACTGTCCAGCGCAGTGTGATGATAGCGGCAGTGAACGACTGTCCAGCGCAGTGTGACGATAGCGGCAGTGAACGACTGTCCAGCGCAGTGTGATGATAGCGGCAGTGAACGACTGTTCAGCGCAGGGTGACGATAGTGGCAGTGAGCAACTGCCCAGCGCAGGGTGACGATAGCGGCAGTGAATGACTGTCCAGCGCAGTGTGACGATAGCGGCAGTGAACGACTGTCCAGCGCAGTGTGACGATAGCGGCAGTGAACGCCTGTCCAGTGCAGTGTGACGATAGCGGCAGTGAACGACTGTTCAGCGCAGGGTGACAATAGTGGCAGTGAGCCACTGCCCAGCGCAGTGTGACGATAGCGGCAGTGAACGACTGTCCAGCGCAGTGTGATAATAGCGGCAGTGAACGACTGTCCAGCGCAGTGTGACGATAGCGGCAGTGAACGCCTGTCCAGCGCAGTGTGACGATAGTGGCAGTGAACGACAATCCAGCGCAGTGTGACGATAGTGGCAGTAAAAGACTGTCCAGCGCAGTGTGACGATAGCGGCAGTGAACGACTGTCCAGCGCAGTGTGACGATAGCGGCAGTGAACGCCTGTCCAGTGCAGTGTGACGATAGCGGCAGTGAACGACTGTCCAGCGCAGTGTGATGATAGCGGCAGTGAACGACTGTCCAGCGCAGTGTGACGATAGCGGCAGTGAACGACTGTCCAGCGCAGTGTGATGATAGCGGCAGTGAACGACTGTCCAGCGCAGTGTGATGATAGCGGCAGTGAACGACTGTCCAGCGCAGTGTGATGATAGCGGCAGTGAACGCCTGTCCAGTGCAGTGTGACGATAGCGGCAGTGAACGCCTGTTCAAAGCAGTGTGACGATAGCGGCAGTGAACGCCTGTCCAGCGCATTGTGACGATAGCGGCAGTGAACGACTGTCCAGGGCAGTGTGACGATAGCGGCATTGAACGCCTGTCCAGTGCAGTGTGACGATAGCGGCAGTGAACGACTGTCCAGCGCAGTGTGACGATAGCGGCAATGAACGCCTGTCCAGAGCAGTGTGACGATAGCGGCAGTGAACGCCTGTCCAGTGCAGTGTGACGATAGCGGCAGTGAACGCCTGTCCAGTGCAGTGTGACGATAGCGGCAGTGAACGACTGTCCAGCGCAGTGTGACGATAGCGGCAGTGAACGACTGTTCAGCGCAGGGTGACGATAGTGGCAGTGAGCGACTGCCCAGCGCAGTGTGACGATAGCGGCAGTGAACGACTGTCCAGCGTAGTGTGATGATAGCGGCAGTGAACGACTGTCCAGCGCAGTGTGCCGATAGCGGCAGTGAACGCCTGTCCAGCGCAGTGTGACGATAGCGGCAGTGAACCACTATCCAGCGCAGAGTGACGATAGTGGCAGTGAAAGACTGTCCAACGCAGTGTGACGATAGCGGCAGTGAACGACTGCCCAGTGCAGTGTGACGATAGCGGCAGTTAACGACTGTCCAGCGCAGTGTGATGATAGCGGCAGTGAACGATTGTCCAGCGCAGTGTGACGATAGCGGCAGTGAACAACTGCCCAGCGCAGTGTGACGATAGCGGCAGTGAACAACTGCCCAGCGCAGGGTGACGATAGCGGCAGTGAACAACTGCCCAGCGAAGGGTGACGATAGCGGCAGTGAACAACTGCCCAGCGCAGGGTGACGATAGCGGCAGTGAACAACTGCCCAGCGCAGGGTGACGACAGCGGCAGTGAACAACTTCCCTGGCGCAGGGTGACGATAGCGGCAGTGAACAACTGCCCAGCGCAGGGTGACGATAGCGGCAGTGAACAACTGCCCAGCGCAGGGTGACGGAGATGAGTCCCAGTTCTTCAAGAGGATAGAAAAGGTTGCATCGTTCACTAATGACAAGATAATCACAACCACTAAACAGAATCTGAACCACTTTACAGAATTCGATGGGGTTGGTTTTGTTGGCTAAATATGTTAATTGCAGAGACCTGTATGCACATAAATAATCAATACTCACAAAGTATATGATTTAAAAAATTACAGACTGTGTTTCATTAAATATGGGTTTGAAAAAAAAAAACAAATATGAGTAAAATGTCTGTAATATTATTATAATCGCATAAGAAAAAATTTAATACGAGCCAAATCTTGTAAAGAAGTATATGTCAAAGATTTTCTTTTACATTTGTATGATACAGATGGATCCAGTTCCCCTAGGAAAGTGTGACTCCAGTTTCTCCGAACACTATTTACCAGAATTTTTTTTTTAAATAGCGTACACATAAACCTGTTTTAGCTTAGAGTACCCAACACTCTAATCTATCTTTTGTATCCAGGTCTGAGTTTTGCGTTATTCACTCATAAAAATGCTAAGAGAGGCAACGGGAAGCCATAGACGAATTTTTTTTTTTCCTTTGAAAACTTTGGCGTGTCGATGTTTTCATCTCCACGTCTTTTCCGCGCGGTTAAGACATAACATTGTGCGTGACACCAATCAATATCATGTACAAAATTTTAGTATTTTTATGGTTTACTACGAACCTTTTTTTAAAGTTAAATTATAATCAGAAGCCTAAACTTTATGGAGGCAAAGCAAATCTCTAATGACACATTATAGGTGGCTGCAACTACATTAGACTTGATACAGAACAAACCTTCAAATTATACATAAATCTTATTAACTGATTAATAAAGATGGCATGCTTTGGTGGCCATTGTAGAACGTTTCTTGGCTTGTGGGATGTAAACGATGGGTTGCTACCCTGATGACGGTGGCTGCAAAGTCGACCGAAACGTCGGTGAAACCTGCAGTCTCTGTGTAGCTAAATCCCACCAGCCAAGAAATTTCGTATTAATAATAGCCTACCGCCTGTGTCGACGCGTATTTTTCTTTTTCCTTACGAACAGTTTAGGGATGTTATTTAATATTTATTTCTCCTTCGGAAGAAATATCTTTGTCTCCGTTATCGTGCTTCGAATAGAGCCATCAGTTCCAAAAGGCTCTCCGCTGCGAACGGGGTGGCTGGAGAGGATATCGGAAGAAGGCCTCTGGTCTAGGTTTGTAAATTGGACACAGTTACTGGACGTCCTTCCATTTTCTGACCCCATCCCGTATTTTCCAACGCTCTCTCTCCCCCTTCCCCCTGCCACCGCTCCAGCAACCGACCACCAGGACGAAGACAAATGCGCGCAGTTCTGAAACTGCGTCTCTATGACGGGGGGAGTGGGGGGTGGGGGAGGAGACGAATGGGCCAAAATGTTCGCGGGACGCCGTGCCCATGCAAATTTTCTGTCGGCCATTCGGGAGAGGGAAGGAAAGTAGGAGAATAGGAACCGAGGAAAAAAAAAGAGGAAAGGAAAGGGTGCGACAGATTCGGATTTCGTTTCGGGAGAGTCCTGTGAACGACTGAATAAAACATGGTGGCCGGGCTGTCTCTTGTAAGTTACATACGAAGTAACAAAGGGAGGAAAAAAAAAAGACTATGGTTCGATTTCCGCCAACAATTTCGCGCTCCACAAAGATGTTTGCACGTCGCGGGGCAAAGAAGAGGTCAAAACCACAATTTCATATATATAAATATTTTATTTTGCGTTATACATAAATACTATTTACTATTAATAATATATATTAGTAATAATCTAAAATTTATAAAAGTATTATAACCGTGAGTTAGACGTAGACGAATATTATTAATTTGGTTAGTGATCATTAAAATCTACTTTTTTCTTCAATTAAAATTTTTATCTAAGATTTTAGATGAAGAATTCACAGCTAAAGGAATATATATTGTATGTGTGTGTATATATATATATATATATATGTGTGTGTGTGTGTGTGTTTGTGTGTGTGTTCATTCGACTTTTGTTTGGCGCAGTTAAGACGTGTATGCCTTCTTTCACACTGAACCATGAGACACAAATAACATGTAATTATTAATTATATCTAGAGACAAACATGAAATTACATACTAACATAATACAAATCCTAGTCACTACTGATTAATAATCAACCAATTTATTATTCAAGTTTATTACTAACATAAACCATATAAAATATTAAATTATTACTAAACAATTAAATACTATTCTATACCTTGATAAACCTTAAATGTGTGTGTTCACATACACAAAAACTTATGTTTCGGAATACATGAAACTGATTAAAATTTAGTATAAGAAATAAAATGCACATTTACATTTTAAGTATAAAAACATTTTTTTTTTGTTTTGAATTAAATTATTTCCTGAAAAGCCAAACAATCATTATCAGAGCATTTTACCTGGTAGCGAATATGAACAACATTTTTTAGTTTTGTAGATGTATGAGTATGAATAATAAAATCATTTTCTAATATATATGTGTTTGTGTTTGGATAAACGTAATTTCACCCTTAAATAATTTTGTTTGAATCTATTTTTACCTCGAAGATTGAAAATTTGTTGGTATAACTAGTTTTAGGATATAATTGGTTCTTTTACAGTTAACAGACGTTCTAAAAAAAAAAAAAAAAAGCATTTTAGTTACTAAAAACAATGCTTTACGAAACAAAAAAAATGGTACGTTTTCTGCCTTCAGACCGACTCCATGAAACAGTCCTTGCTTTCCTTTGCTAAGATAATTTTTCCCCCCTTCTCATAGTTTATACATCTGAAATTCAGCATCCGCTTCAAATTATTCAACTTGTCTAACCCCGCATATTTTACCTTGAAATTATTCCTCTACTTGTAAAATTATTTAACTACAGACGCTAAAAATAGTTAAAACTGATAGTTTAATTTCTTATAAAGTTAATACTTACATACCGGAAAATATTTAATCAAGGCTCTACAAGGAGACAGTTATAAGATTAGATGACACACGAAAAAAAATTAATAAATAAAAAATTTTATGTTATTGTAACTTTTTAACGAACCTAATAACTGACATTCCCACTCTGTGATAAATGTATTTTCTTTATTTAGTCTTTGTTTGTTCCCGAGATATTGTTCAGAATTTAATGTTATTAAACTTTATTATTCAACAAATAGTTTTTGTATGTGTTTATAAATATTTAATACTATTTTAAAATTACTATAGAATTTAGCTGATATTTTGAGCAAAAAATACCTTTACCAATTTATATAGTAATTATAAGGAATTACAAAATTTCTAATATTTTTTTCCAGGTCCAGCTGTTTTCCAGTTTCTGGGAATCGCCCACAGGAAAGTTCTGCCGAGTCTCCGGAAGAGAGCGCCGTGCGCCACTTCAAGAGGCAGCCGTCTCTTTAGCCCTGGGGTGATTAATCACCGCGGTGAAACAAGGTGGCGCTTGTGAGTGCGGTGACAGGCGTCTCTCTTTCCGCTCAGCTGGCCGCTGCTCGGTAGTTGGTCCTCTCCCGCAGATTCATTTACCAGTCCTCAATTTTCGTCGCGGAATTGTGTTACCACATTTCCAAGTCTTTTAAAGACTGGTTTTTCGTTAATATGGAAAGGACTTCTTTTTTCTCTTTCAAAAAAATCATTTAATCCCATCAGTAGGGGCATGCATTTTTGACATGAATTTCCGACAGGAATATGAATGTCTTTAATCTCTGGTTGGGTGTCACTTCGGCTGAGGATTCGACACCGTTTAAACTCGTAATCTATGAGAGCTACGTATTTGAAGAAAAAATTTATGTTAGTAGAGCAGACTTTGCTCGTGGTCGTTATGCAGACTGACTCACCCGGTTAACATTTGCAATGATGACGTAACTAGCGTTAGTGGGGAGCGTAGAATTGAAACCAGTGGGAGCTGTTACTCCGAAAATAATATATCGATTTGCGTGATTTGAACTTCAAGTTGCTCATTAGTGAGCACTTAGTGGAGCTAACTGAGTGTAATAAATATTAATTTAATAACTTTGTTTTTAGAGCCATTAATCACAAAATGTTGGAGAAGAAAATGCGATATCTTCCGAGCAGAAGCATTTTAAAATGCATAAAAGTGTCGTAGGTATCTAATGAGGCAAAAAGTAGCCGAGAGAAATGAGTCAGTGGGGCAAAACCAGCTCCCGAACGAGGCGCGAATTTTTGCGCTCAAGCGAGCCTCAGCTGTCCACCTCGCGAGAAGCGACGAGAATGCAGAACATTGCTTGGTAATGGACGTGGATATTCTCTCTGATGATTCTGATGATGACATGGAATCATTTGAGCCAGTGGTTGTGAACGATGGGCCGAGTTCGTCGCGGTTTGGTGTCGTGGCCGCCCGACCGTCATGTAGGACGTCGCTCGTCAAACTCACGTCAAGAAACAAAGCAACATCAATTTCGTTATATTATTTTAATGATTTCATTCCCGTTCAGCACGATGGAAATTCATGAAACAAACCCCTGGTGGCTGTATTCAGAAATACATCTTATCGCTCATTAGACTGCAATAAAGTATGTCTGCGCTAGCAAATGTTTACTTGCGATTGGCTGCCTTCTGCAAGAGAAGTCAGTGCCCTATTTGGCTAGGCCAGTCCGCACTGTATTAGTATGATTGGTGTGCTGACAGCAGTCGTTTACCTGAAGAAAAATAAAGCCCATCCAACCACGAAACACAGGTAATGCTAGATAGTTTTGACAATACCTGGTATGTAAATCTCTTCGCAAAAAAAAAAGAGTAGACCTACTCATTAGGATTGGAGAAATTTGTACAGGAATTTCATGCTATTAGTGTATTTTATTAGTCTGTTGTTGTGTTCCTTTTTTTTATTCTCTCGTTCAAATGAAATATTTAATCTTTTGCTTTGTCATTCCAGTGGGTTATTGAAATGTGATTTTTCACCTCTAACGTGCATGGCGGTCCCGCTCTATTTTATTTTATTTTTTAAGTGAAACTTCTTTGCTGAGGGGACTACAATTTTCGAGAGTTACGAAAATGCTGATGCTGGGTACGTGGTGTGAGAACCGTGAGAGGAGAGGAATAATCATATACGTGGTGGGAAAACTAGGTAGAAATGACGCAGCATACTTGCACACTTGCATGCTTAAACACTTGCATACTTTACACATTAAAATATCATACTCGCACTCTTGCATGCTTAAACACTTGCATACTTGCAAACAATAAAAATGTCATACTTGCACACTTGCATACTTGCAAAATCACATGCTATCACACTTGCATACTTGCACACTTGCTCACTTACATGCTTCCACACTCGCATACTTTAACACTTTCATACTTACATACTTACACAATTGCATAATTTTATACTTTATACTTTCACACTTTCATACTTGTAAATTGCATACTTTCACACTTGCATACTAGCACAATAGCATAATTTAGTGCTCGCATTCTTGCATATATTTTTTATGTCACCTCAGCCAAAGAGAATTTAGTTTCTATATAGGCTACACCTAATAAAACAATAAGCGAGAAGTTTCACTTCTGCCGCGCTTGGAATCCTCGCACACACCTTTTTATTCCCCTCTCTGTTCCCTGCAAGAGGAAGGACTTTGTGGGAGGAGCAGATCAAGCCCCAGCTCGCGAGGTGAGGCGCGTCTGACGGAGGGCTTTAGCCATGCTGATCTCTCTTCGCCTCGCCAGGAGCTTCTGGGCGGGCCTCCCCACCCCACGAGGCCCTGCCAGGCCGGCTCCAGCCTTCAAACCTGTCGGGACGGTAACCTCCGCTACCAACATCTCTTCTAACCTCATCACACTGATTCTGCAAACGCGAAAGTTCGTGTCCGCGAGCGTAAACACCAATTTAAAAAAAAGTGGGGGTTGTCTGTAAATTCGGTCTACGGACGATAATTTTACGTGGTAACGTCATAAGAAAACATTGATGAAAAATTTCATACTTTTTTAATTTTCAAATATTATTTACAGTTTTTTTTTTTTTTTTGCAAATTTAATTTAAATATTTTTGTTTGAATATAATCACGAACAACTAGTTAAAAAGCCCACCTTCACCTGTTTGATATTATGGAAGATTTTCTCGCACGATGGTTGGCCGGTACTTGCACGCTCGGCTCAGGCGGAACGTGAGAACAATGAGACATGCTTTTTCGTGCGTGCAGCTGGCGTTTAATCGATTTATAAGACGTTATCACACGTCAAAAATAAATCTTCCTGTACTTTTTACAAAAAGACTCCTTTGGAAACCAGTTGCCAAGAAATAGTTTTGTAAAACCACAACAACGATATTGTAACTTTGTACAACACCGGGCTATGGTTATTTTTCCATGTATCAAATACTTTTTTTTTCGTGATAACACTGAGTATTTGTTACGAAAATTGACGCATAATTTTAAATTTTACTTGATGTTTCATTAAAAGATTATTTTTCTTAAAAACATGGAAATATTCAATATATTGAATTAATTTTGTTTTATAATGCTTGTTATACTGAAAACGATTCATGGTACGTATGAAAATAACTTTAACTCTACTGTAAAAACGCAAAGACTTAATAAACAGTGGTATAATCCGAACCCAGTATTACTGAAAACATTATTTTGTAGTGACACAGTTGCTTATTTTCATTCAAATTTACAAATATCTGTAATTTTACATGAATATTTATGTTCCATTTACAAAGAAAATCTACAGTTAATGTTTGTTACCACTCAGTTCCTTAATGGCTGAACGGATTACCATTAAATTTGGTTTATAGTTACTTTAGGTCCTGGAATAACACATAGGTTACTTTTAATCCCAGGAAAATATATAAATGTGATATTTCTGGTTTAAATTTCGCCATTGCATTTTTGATGCCTTCTGCGTCTCCATGGAAACGGATATTTCATTGTGATTTTTTTTTACCATAGGAGGCATTACAGTGGCATGCCCAGAGTAAGGGCATTTTTAATCAGCAGTGCAAAAGTGTTTCGCTTGTAGACTGCCGTCTCAAATCACGGGATCTTCAACTAGTAAAGAATATTTACTACCTTTTTTTATAGAGTAATTTGTCGTAAAGTAAAAATGAAATGTGTTCCCTGAGAAATGATAAAAAAAGTGGTATTTTCATGGTAATGTGGAAATAGTAGAAGATAATCCTCGGTGAAATATCGATACGTATTAAATTGAAGTAGAGATTTTTTTTTTGTTTGTGTGCACATTATTAATCCTGCGCCAGACTTTTCTATTCCCGACTACTAACAGAACATAAATAAGCTGCATAAATTAGAAAGTCCTGCAGCAAGTAAATTTATGGGCTTCCACTAGTTCTTACACTCATCATTTTGCGTGTGAAGAAATTCGTCCATTACTAGCTGTAATGATTTAGACAACGTAACTATTAGTTACGTTTTCAAGCGTTTGCATTGATAAATAAAATAAAACTATGTACGCAAAAACTTACGCCACGTGGAGGTTTTGATTAAACTCAATTTACTCCTCCACCCACCTCCAAAACCTAAAGGGGTTTGGGTTAAAATTTCCTTTCCTTTTCCACTTGCGTATATCCCGCTCTCAGCAAGAGGCAAGTGTTTTTGTCGCTCCGGGCTAACTGATGAAAGCTCCACACCAGATGTTCTCTGTAGGTTACCGCGACGATTGGAACAAAGGAGAGAGAAAAAAAAGAAAGAGAGACAGAGCAGAGTTCAACTGCTGACGGAAGGTCGGTAGGCGCTGAAGAACGTTTCAAACAGTTTGGAGGACACATTTACGACATCGTTTGTTTTGCGACACCAGCTCTGGAAAGAAGAGTCTGGTGTGCGAGACCCCCCCCCCCCCCTCTTTACGTCTTTCGCACGCTCCCTTAGGTTACGTCCTTTTTTTATTTCTCTATTCCCCTTCTCCTTATTCTTCTCGTAGACTTCCCACGAGTGATAACCTCCCTTAAGCGCGCTTTGCAAAGTGCGCCCGCCTTTCTGTTGCTGCTTTCCAAGAGTAGTCGCAGTCCCACCAAGAGACACAGCTTCTTGGATCTTTGCCGTTGCTTCCAGATTCTTCCTTTTTCTTCTCTTTTCTTCCAGTTCACAGAGCGCTCGCCTTTGCCACAGGCGTCACCAACGAGCACGCGTCAAATTGGAGAACCCTCCCAAAATAACGAGAGTAGTATACGAATGTATGTTCTGGAACATGGCTTCTGGCTGTGGTGCCTGTGGTGACACCCGCCATCTTGGATTGTGACGTCACGGCGGCCATCTTGGATGACCTTGACCTTGACCTTTGACCTTGACCTTTAATTTGATCCTCAAAAATCGCCAAAATCCACCAAAATTGGGCAAAATTTGCCCAAAATTCCTCAAAATTCGCCAAAATTTCCATTTTTGTGAAAAAAAATTCCGCCAAAAAATCTCAAAAAATTCCACAAATTAAAAATTTCTCTTTTCGAGGGAAAAATTTCCCGTTTCGAGGGAAAAATTCCCGTTTTTAGTCCTTAAAAATCCCAGCGGCTGAAAATTCCTAAAACTGGCTTAAGCATCCTTAACTCAAGCCTCAGTTAAGCCATTTATAGGATTATGACGTCACCGTTGCATTTTACGTTACGCCCGCCATCTTTAACTTTTTTATTTATTATTCGATTTTAATGAAATTTTTTTAAAAATTATAAAAAAATTAAATTAATAAAATTTTAATATATTTTTTTTTAAAAATTGTACTTTTTAGACACGGAGTTCGGAGTCCTCGGTTCGAACCCGACGAGGGCAAAAAAAATTAAAAATGGCGACCGATCCTTCCTTCCAAAATTCATTAAATAAATCACTCATTAATTTACATATTGATTCGATCGATTCACGTCCTCGGTTCGATACCCGATCGATGCAATAATGTTTAATTTTATGAAAAAATAATAATTTCAATAAACCTTGTTAAACTTTCGTAAAGAGACTTTAAATCCTCTACTACCATCATCCTATCAGACGTCAAGACTACCATATTGGAAATTCGTAATTTTAATGCTAGAGATTCGGGAAAAAGTTCAAAATTCATTAAATAAATTTGTAATCAATATACTGATTGATTGGATCGACTAAGGTCCGTGGTTCGATCCCTTGTCGATACAAAACAACATTAATATTTTAAAAAAGTACCACTAAAGTGTAAGGTTTGAGAAAATAAAAAACACCGCAAGTTCTTTTAAAAAAACTTTTATTTCATACATACTACACTACTACAAGAACAAAAAAAAAAAACACTGACAAATTACTAAAGTTTTGTGGATTTCTCGATTCAAACAGTCTTCTTATTGTACGGACTAAGCCTTTTACATGACTTTAAATGTCTATACGATCCGTTCATCACCACAGCCAGAGACGGACTGAAGTTCATATCACTTATATAGTCTCATTAGACGGTACAACACATGAGTCGAAACAATAACCATGTTCATTATACGTCTCGGAGCATTTTTTATAATGACGATGTAAGCTATCGAGACGTGAAATTAGTTTATTACATTTTATACACTGAAATTGTATTCTTTGATCATTATTAGAACAACCGCTCCTTTCATGTCTGCGCGCATTTGAAGTTCTAGTAAATGATGCGTCACAATATTTGCACTGATGCGATGCACGCTCTTCATGAATTGAAGTCTGGAATGCAGATGGTGAAACTTCAGCTGATGGTGGAACAGCACATATCGAAGTCTCCTCCAGCGTTGTCAGAGGCGTTGCCAACGGGATCTGCTCCAACATCGTCGGCGCCGACGTCATGGTTCTCGTAGTCGATGGTACATCCTCCATCGAGTACGACGTTAAAGTCGGTAAAGATGCCATCGAAGTCTCAAGAACAGGCAATTACGCGACTTATACACCAGAAGAAACAAACTAGGTGATCCGTACACCGTCAACGGCAGTAACAAACTAAGCGTCCTGCTGTATAGGACTCGTTTATATACATTAACCGGTTTGAATAATACGCTAGTCAAATCAAGAACAATTTACTAAAATACTAGAGTCAAAACAACATTAAAAAATAGAAGCACCATCAACAAAAAAGGAAGCACATTTGGAAGCACCTTCAAAAAAGGAAAAACAATAGGAAACACCGACAACGAAAAGGCAGCACATTTGGAAGCACCAACTACGAAAAGGCAGCACATTTGGAAGCACCGACAACGAAAAGGCAGCACATTTGACAGCACCGACAACGAAAAGGCAGCACATTTGGAAGCACCGACTACGAAAAGGTAGCACATTTGACAGCACCGACAACGAAAAGGCAGCACATTTGGAAGCACCAACTACGAAAAGGCAGCACATTTGGAAGCACCGACAACGAAAAGGCAGCACATTTGGAAGCACCGACTACGAAAAGGCAGCACATTTGGCAGCACCGACAACGAAAAGTCAGCACATTTGGAAGCACCGACTACGAAAAGGCAGCACATTTGTAAGCACCGACTACGAAAAGGCAGCACATTTGTAAGCATCGACTACGAACAGACAGCACATTTGACAGCACCGACAACGAAAAGGCAGCACATTTGGAAGCACCGACTACGAAAAGGCAGCACATTTGACAGCACCGACAACGAAAAGGCAGCACATTTGGAAGCACCAACTACGAAAAGGCAGCACATTTGGAAGCACCGACAACGAAAAGGCAGCACATTTGACAGCACCGACAACGAAAAGGCAGCACATTTGGAAGCACCGACTACGAAAAGGCAGCACATTTGACAGCACCGACAACGAAAAGGCAGCACATTTGGAAGCACCAACTACGAAAAGGCAGCACATTTGGAAGCACCTACAACGAAAAGGCAGCACATTTGGAAGCACCGACTACGAAAAGGCAGCACATTTGGCAGCACCGACAACGAAAAGTCAGCACATTTGGAAGCACCGACTACGAAAAGGCAGCACATTCTTAAGCACCGACTACGAAAAGGCAGCACATTCTTAAGCACCGACTACGAAAAGGCAGCACATTTGGAAGCACCGAAAACGAAAAGGCAGCACATTTGGTAGCACCGACAACGAAAAGGCAGCACATTTGGAAGCACCGACAACGAAAAGGCAGCTCATTTTGGATGCACTATCATAAAGGCAGCACATTTTGGAAGCACCATCGAATAAGGAAGCACATTTGGAAGCTCCATCAACAAAAAAAAAAAACAAAAAAAAAGGCAAAAAGGATGCAAAATTTACGAGATCTAAGTCTTAGTTAGAAATCAGAATACAAGAAATAAAAACATTAAATTCTTATAATTTAAATTATTTCTTTTATTTCTTTACATTATACAAATGCAAGTAAAACAAGCCATTATTGTATGTAGCCAGCTTCCCTCAGTTCCTTGAGTATGAAGGATATTTCTTTGATGCACGAATAGTTTCCTGCACAAAGCGAACCATGTAGAAGTCTTAACCGGTCAACCAATATGTTTGGATCTTTCCATGATGTGTAATCATTCTCTTCTATCACCATCTTCCTTGCACCTTTATAATAAATATTATGGTCTCTGGTGTCTTCCGTTTTACCACCAACCTCAGGGTAACTTTCATGTTTGAGACGGTGATCATCACAAGCTTGATCAGATTTATTTAATATATCACGTCGTATCCAACGTTTCGGTCTCAGGACACCGCCACATTCTTCGATCTTGGCAGCTTTAGGTGCTTCATCATAGGCTATGTCTTTGTCAGCAGCCTCAGAGTCACTGTAACAATCACCGTAGAAGGAATCGTCTTCACCCAATTTACCATAATAATTCGATGTTGATGATGTTGAAGTGTCTTCATCGTCTTCATGCTTCCTTTTTAGGAGTCCATCATTTTTACAAAGTAGGAAAGAACTACTTGAATTCGGCTGGAATATATTCTCACTTTTCACGTTAAGGATTCTTCCATTGTCTTCATTCTTCCGTAAATCATCATCCTCCTTCAATTTTAGTTCTTTGTCGAGATCGGAAGAGCCAAGAAAATTATTGTCGTAATGCAGATCACTCTTCCTTAGGCTAGTAGATTCATCGTTGTCCTCTAGCTTGTACGCAGGCTTGGCGCTACAAGTTCTGCCATGTCTTTTTAGGCTCTCTCTCCGCGTAAACGACTTGCTACATCGAACACAACTTATCATATTGCGCAGTTGATTTTTAACACAGTCATTCTTCTCGTGTTGTCTTTTATTCTTTCTCAAGATAAACTCTTTACTGCAAAACTTACACCTATGTTCTTTCGATACAGCGTCAGATCCCAAATCGGAATTCATATTAGTTACTGAGACTAATGTCAGATGCAAACTAAGATTTTTAAATTAGATATATTACTTAAATATAATTTTTTAATTATTTCATCAGCGATAATTAATATATCTCATGCAAAAGTACTTTATGCATGTAGTTCTGCTTTTCAACAACAGATGTCGACACATGTTGCTTGCAGGTAAATAATATTTAGTTCTTTTATGCGGGATGCCTGATGCTCACTAACGATCGCAAAAGAAGGATGGCTTCGATAGACTCCAAGGAAAAGGAAGTTGTCTTGCATGTTGGTGCTCCACAGATGTCTCATGGCGTAATATTAATTTGACTGAGTAATGATATTTGTCAATTCCACCTGATAAAAAAAATTGCAAGTTTTGATTTAGTAGCAGAAATTATCGAATTAAATGTAACTCCAATTAAAATGACATGTCTCATTAGACAAAAAAAAAATCCATGCAGAGAGCGGTTCCTCAGAATAGTCAGAAACACTTGAAGAAACCACAGGAATGATTGCAAGAACACGGGAAAAACCATCAAAATATTGACAAGAATAATCAGGAGCACACGGAGAAAACCATCATAATATTGGCAAGAATAATCAGGAGCACACGGAGAAAACCATCATAATATTGACCAGATTAATCAGAAGTACTCGGAGAAAACCACCACATGTTTTCCTTGATATCATAAAATTACAGGAAAAAATATTTAAAAATAAAAATAAATTTAAAAAAAAAATATAAAAAATGCATAAACAGTTTCTGATAGCTTGTAAACTTATCATTGTTGAGCAAAGATAGAGTTCTTGTACAAGCCAGAAATTTATGCATTTTTTATTTTTTTTTTTTAATTTATTTTTATTTTTAAATATTTTTTCCTGTAATTTTATGATATCAAGGAAAACATGTGGTGGTTTTCTCCGAGTACTTCTGATTAATCTGGTCAATATTATTATGGTTTTCTCCGTGTGCTCCTGATTATTCTTGCCAATATTATGATGGTTTTCTCCGTGTGCTCCTGATTATTCTTGTCAATATTTTGATGGTTTTTCCCGTGTTCTTGCAATCATTCCTGTTGTTTCTTCATGTGTTTCTGACTATTCTGAGGAACCGCTCTCTGCATGGATTTTTTTTTTGTCTAATGAGACATGTCATTTTAATTGGAGTTACATTTAATTCGATAATTTCTGCTACTAAATCAAAACTTGCAATTTTTTTTATCAGGTGTAATTGACAAATATCATTACTCAGTCAAATTAATATTACGCCATGAGACATCTGTGGAGCACCAACATGCAAGAGAACTTCCTTTTCCTTGGAGTCTATCGAAGCCATCCTTCTTTTGCGATCGTTAGTGAGCATCAGGCATCCCGCATAAAAGAACTAAATATTATTTACCTGCAAGCAACATGTGTCGACATCTGTTGTTGAAAAGCAGAACTACATGCATAAAGTACTTTTGCATGAGATATATTAATTATCGCTGATGAAATAATTAAAAAATTATATTTAAGTAATATATCTAATTTAAAAATCTTAGTTTGCATCTGACATTAGTCTCAGTAACTAATATGAATTCCGATTTGGGATCTGACGCTGTATCGAAAGAACATAGGTGTAAGTTTTGCAGTAAAGAGTTTATCTTGAGAAAGAATAAAAGACAACACGAGAAGAATGACTGTGTTAAAAATCCACTGCGCAATATGATAAGTTGTGTTCGATGTAGCAAGTCGTTTACGCGGAGAGAGAGCCTAAAAAGACATGGCAGAACTTGTAGCGCCAAGCCTGCGTACAAGCTAGAGGACAACGATGAATCTACTAGCCTAAGGAAGAGTGATCTGCATTACGACAATAATTTTCTTGGCTCTTCCGATCTCGACAAAGAACTAAAATTGAAGGAGGATGATGATTTACGGAAGAATGAAGACAATGGAAGAATCCTTAACGTGAAAAGTGAGAATATATTCCAGCCGAATTCAAGTAGTTCTTTCCTACTTTGTAAAAATGATGGACTCCTAAAAAGGAAGCATGAAGACGATGAAGACACTTCAACATCATCAACATCGAATTATTATGGTAAATTGGGTGAAGACGATTCCTTCTACGGTGATTGTTACAGTGACTCTGAGGCTGCTGACAAAGACATAGCCTATGATGAAGCACCTAAAGCTGCCAAGATCGAAGAATGTGGCAGTGTCCTGAGACCGAAACGTTGGATACGACGTGATATATTAAATAAATCTGATCAAGCTTGTGATGATCACCGTCTCAAACATGAAAGTTACCCTGAGGTTGGTGGTAAAACGGAAGACACCAGAGACCATAATATTTATTATAAAGGTGCAAGGAAGATGGTGATAGAAGAGAATGATTACACATCATGGAAAGATCCAAACATATTGGTTGACCGGTTAAGACTTCTACATGGTTCGCTTTGTGCAGGAAACTATTCGTGCATCAAAGAAATATCCTTCATACTCAAGGAACTGAGGGAAGCTGGCTACATACAATAATGGCTTGTTTTACTTGCATTTGTATAATGTAAAGAAATAAAAGAAATAATTTAAATTATAAGAATTTAATGTTTTTATTTCTTGTATTCTGATTTCTAACTAAGACTTAGATCTCGTAAATTTTGCATCCTTTTTGCCTTTTTTTTTTTTTTTTTTTTTTTTTGTTGATGGAGCTTCCAAATGTGCTTCCTTATTCGATGGTGCTTCCAAAATGTGCTGCCTTTATGATAGTGCATCCAAAATGAGCTGCCTTTTCGTTGTCGGTGCTTCCAAATGTGCTGCCTTTTCGTTGTCGGTGCTACCAAATGTGCTGCCTTTTCGTTTTCGGTGCTTCCAAATGTGCTGCCTTTTCGTTGTCGGTGCTTAAGAATGTGCTGCCTTTTCGTAGTCGGTGCTTAAGAATGTGCTGCCTTTTCGTAGTCGGTGCTTCCAAATGTGCTGACTTTTCGTTGTCGGTGCTGCCAAATGTGCTGCCTTTTCGTAGTCGGTGCTTCCAAATGTGCTGCCTTTTCGTTGTCGGTGCTTCCAAATGTGCTGCCTTTTCGTAGTTGGTGCTTCCAAATGTGCTGCCTTTTCGTTGTCGGTGCTGTCAAATGTGCTGCCTTTTCGTAGTCGGTGCTTCCAAATGTGCTGCCTTTTCGTTGTCGGTGCTGTCAAATGTGCTGCCTTTTCGTTGTCGGTGCTTCCAAATGTGCTGCCTTTTCGTAGTTGGTGCTTCCAAATGTGCTGCCTTTTCATTGTCGGTGCTGTCAAATGTGCTGCCTTTTCGTAGTCGGTGCTTCCAAATGTGCTGCCTTTTCGTTGTCGGTGCTGTCAAATGTGCTGTCTGTTCGTAGTCGATGCTTACAAATGTGCTGCCTTTTCGTAGTCGGTGCTTACAAATGTGCTGCCTTTTCGTAGTCGGTGCTTCCAAATGTGCTGACTTTTCGTTGTCGGTGCTGCCAAATGTGCTGCCTTTTCGTAGTCGGTGCTTCCAAATGTGCTGCCTTTTCGTTGTCGGTGCTTCCAAATGTGCTGCCTTTTCGTTGTCGGTGCTTCCAAATGTGCTGCCTTTTCGTAGTTGGTGCTTCCAAATGTGCTGCCTTTTCGTTGTCGGTGCTGTCAAATGTGCTGCCTTTTCGTAGTCGGTGCTTCCAAATGTGCTGCCTTTTCGTTTTTCGGTGCTGTCAAATGTGCTGCCTTTTCGTTGTCGGTGCTTCCAAATGTGCTGCCTTTTCGTAGTTGGTGCTTCCAAATGTGCTGCCTTTTCGTTGTCGGTGTTTCCTATTGTTTTTCCTTTTTTGAAGGTGCTTCCAAATGTGCTTCCTTTTTTGTTGATGGTGCTTCTATTTTTTAATGTTGTTTTGACTCTAGTATTTTAGTAAATTGTTCTTGATTTGACTAGCGTATTATTCAAACCGGTTAATGTATATAAACGAGTCCTATACAGCAGGACGCTTAGTTTGTTACTGCCGTTGACGGTGTACGGATCACCTAGTTTGTTTCTTCTGGTGTATAAGTCGCGTAATTGCCTGTTCTTGAGACTTCGATGGCATCTTTACCGACTTTAACGTCGTACTCGATGGAGGATGTACCATCGACTACGAGAACCATGACGTCGGCGCCGACGATGTTGGAGCAGATCCCGTTGGCAACGCCTCTGACAACGCTGGAGGAGACTTCGATATGTGCTGTTCCACCATCAGCTGAAGTTTCACCATCTGCATTCCAGACTTCAATTCATGAAGAGCGTGCATCGCATCAGTGCAAATATTGTGACGCATCATTTACTAGAACTTCAAATGCGCGCAGACATGAAAGGAGCGGTTGTTCTAATAATGATCAAAGAATACAATTTCAGTGTATAAAATGTAATAAACTAATTTCACGTCTCGATAGCTTACATCGTCATTATAAAAAATGCTCCGAGACGTATAATGAACATGGTTATTGTTTCGACTCATGTGTTGTACCGTCTAATGAGACTATATAAGTGATATGAACTTCAGTCCGTCTCTGGCTGTGGTGATGAACGGATCGTATAGACATTTAAAGTCATGTAAAAGGCTTAGTCCGTACAATAAGAAGACTGTTTGAATCGAGAAATCCACAAAACTTTAGTAATTTGTCAGTGTTTTTTTTTGTTCTTGTAGTAGTGTAGTATGTATGAAATAAAAGTTTTTTTAAAAGAACTTGCGGTGTTTTTTATTTTCTCAAACCTTACACTTTAGTGGTACTTTTTTAAAATATTAATGTTGTTTTGTATCGACAAGGGATCGAACCACGGACCTTAGTCGATCCAATCAATCAGTATATTGATTACAAATTTATTTAATGAATTTTGAACTTTTTCCCGAATCTCTAGCATTAAAATTACGAATTTCCAATATGGTAGTCTTGACGTCTGATAGGATGATGGTAGTAGAGGATTTAAAGTCTCTTTACGAAAGTTTAACATGGTTTATTGAAATTATTATTTTTTCATAAAATTAAACATTATTTCATCGATCGGGTATCGAACCGAGGACGTGAATCGATCGAATCAATATGTAAATTAATGAGTGATTTATTTAATGAATTTTGGAAGGAAGGATCGGTCGCCATTTTTAATTTTTTTTGCCCTCGTCGGGTTCGAACCGAGGACTCCGAACTCCGTGTCTAAAAAGTACAATTTTTAAAAAAAATATATTAAAATTTTATTAATTTAATTTTTTTATAATTTTTAAAAAAATTTCATTAAAATCGAATAATAAATAAAAAAGTTAAAGATGGCGGGCGTAACGGAAAATGCAACGGTGACGTCATAATCCTATAAATGGCTTAACTGAGGCTTGAGTTAAGGATGCTTAAGCCAGTTTTAGGAATTTTCAGCCGCTGGGATTTTTAAGGACTAAAAACGGGAATTTTTCCCTCGAAACGGGAAATTTTTCCCTCGAAAAGAGAAATTTTTAATTTGTGGAATTTTTTGAGATTTTTTGGCGGAATTTTTTTTCACAAAAATGGAAATTTTGGCGAATTTTGAGGAATTTTGGGCAAATTTTGCCCAATTTTGGCGGATTTTGGCGATTTTTGAGGATCAAATTAAAGGTCAAGGTCAAAGGTCAAGGTCAAGGTCATCCAAGATGGCCGCCGTGACGTCACAATCCAAGATGGCGGGTGTCACCACAGGCACCACAGCCAGAAGCCATGTTCCAGAACATACATTCGTATACTACTAACGAGTCCTAGCTACCCCGCCTCAAATTCTTCTCGCTATTTTTTTATATTATATATTATTTAGAACAATTAATAACATCACTCTCATGGTGTGTGCTTTACATGCTACCCATGGGTGAAGACACATGGACACATTGAAAATCACAAATAGCTAGACACCGGAAAAAAAAATTCGCAGATTCAGTTCGCGATTATGCTAAAATGCAAATAATTATACTTTTTTGCTGCTTCTGCTATTGGTTATCAGTTAAT
This sequence comes from Bacillus rossius redtenbacheri, assembly GCF_032445375.1. Lineage (NCBI taxonomy): Eukaryota > Metazoa > Arthropoda > Insecta > Phasmatodea > Bacillidae > Bacillus > Bacillus rossius. Next base: position 21,434,914 of record NC_086330.1, on the reverse strand, counting down.
CAAGAGGACTGTGAACTAATGAGAGAGCCTCAGTCACGAGATACCCAGTTCAGACGCCTCGCAAGTCCACAGTCAATGAAGAACAATTGACGTTTGTCCGAGTGTGCAGATCGCGGAGTCTATCCTAAAGATCATTGAACCCGCGAATTTTTCCAGTACCTACCAATAGATTTAAATACGGCTTACAAAAATTTTGTTTTTCTGTGTTTGTGTGTCAGTTACTACGAATACCAATGTATTCACAAAAAAATATTTTTTCTTGAATACGAAAATATTCTTAGTTTTGCAAGTGTGAATACGAAATCAGTTGTATTTGTATTTTCAAGTGAACATTCGTATTCGCATATTATAAAATTCGAAACATGAATAAAATTTTCATATTCGCGAATTTTTATTCTAAAAGCAGATAAATATTACAAAAAAAAATATATTATATACTGTTAAATCTTAGGCAAAAAGAAATTTCACACATATGTGACATAACAATGTTAGCATAAACCAAAATATTATTTTAAAATATATATAAACTAGCTGCCCGATCCGGCTTCGCACGGTTGGGGGAAATAAGACCAAATCTCTTATTTACAGTTATAATAAATGAAATAAAATGAAAATTAATTAATTTTGACAAAAATTTAATACAATGCTTTGTAATGTACCGAAGAAAAAACGAATAGCACCGATGGTTTCCCGACTCTCGAGCACGCAACGTTGTCATGGAGACGAAGTGCCCACTGTTTCCCGGGCTAAAACACCAATCAACATTGATGATCAGTTTATTATTAATAATAAATTTTTAAGACCATTGATCGAAATAAAAACTACCCTATCTCTCAAGTTGGAAAAAATTACACATAAATGCCCATTTTCATCGAAATCAGTTGACTTGGTGAAGGGGACCTTTTTAGAAATCAGATGTAGTTAGTAATTGTCTTCTTAATTTGAATAATTTATATCACTTTCAAATCCCGACCGACTTTGTTCTACCAGTGTATAGTTATTTACCTGTATATATCTAAAAATTGGTGGTCTGTATTTAATGAGTGATGAGGACTACACTAACAATGAAAAAGTCGTTGCCATGGAGACGAATGAAGCATCAACAATGCTACAGCCGTTGCCGTGGTGATTTTCTGCCAACTCATACATACATCACATTAGAAAACTCTAAAATTATAAGATTAAGACCATTAATCGAAATAAAAACTATCCTATCTCTCAAGTTGGAAAATATTACACCTAAATGCCAATTTTCATCGAAATCGGTTAAGTGGTTTAGGAGTCCATTGAGGACAAACATTGTGACACGAGATTTATATATATTAAGATATATGATAAAAAAATTAAAAACCTTATGCTTTTAAAAACAAAATACAAACCATTTTACAGTTTAACTGTTAAAAAACACAGTTTAAAAATACAAAAAAATATCATTAAAACATTTACCTGTGTATAAAAAAGCAATGGAGTAAAATCAAAGCCAGGTTTTATCTCACCATCGAATCAAACGTCGGTTGGCTTTAATGCATTCTTTAAACAAACAAAAAATATGTGAGTGAACCTTTCAGTACTCGCCAGTGGTGTTTAAACATCTAACCTTCGTAATGAGCAAATTCATGTTTTCTCATGTTGTTCATGTTGCACATAGCCTTATAATACGAAATTCGAACACCAAATTTAACGTAGAATTCTTAAAAATATTTCGGAGCGGCTAAAATATAATGATAAATAAATACATTTGCTTTCCAAAAACCAAAATTTCTGGATACGAATCACACATATTCTTTCTGCGCCAACATCTAGAATTTTCTGCCTGATTCGTAAACGTTGCTTGCCACAATTAAACGCAGATAGCAGGTAGGGATGAGAGAAATAGTTATTTTCCAATACCAGTTAAGGCAGTTACGGTTTCGATTGAGTAACTGGCTGTAATTATATATAATTTGATCCAAGCACCTTATTTATTTTCATTATTACGAAGAAATTTCTCCTGGCTGAATGAATGACATATTTTCTATAATTAAGCTCATATACCGCTTAACTTTGAAGTGCAGACGCCATAGCCAATTATTAAAATACTGCCCATCTTGCTAAAAAAAAAAATTCATTAAACAGTTATTCCTCAAAGTTTCCGCACACGTTAGAAGTTATACTTACATTTAATTATTAAAATATTAAACCGAATAATTGCAAAACACATATTATAACACTAAGTATATGTTTGTATATTTTTGTTTTTGCTTAAAAGACTGAAATCAATCTATAAATACTTCCTACAAACAAACATCAACTGTATTGAGCTGATTCAACATTAGTATATTTTAATGTTATTCAAAAGGTAAAAACAAAAATCCAGAACGAGATTCAAGGGTGATTTCTACCGCGTGCGCTACTTAGCCTCTTAACAATCTGGAAAGAGAATTAATATATTATATATATGTTGTAAGACGAGTTTTTTTAAGTATTTTAAAACTTGAGATTAATTGAATCTGTGACTATTTTAGTTCACCAAATATATTCCAGGTGTAGTTTCACTGTCATAAAGATTCATTTAAAAGGCAAGCACCTTTCGTTTGACCCCCAATTATTACGAAAGTGAAAATATACGGGTATATGTTGCTACACGTGGGTCCGCCATCTTTGTGACACATTTGCATTAATCGACTTCCGTTCCATATTCACGAAACTACCACTACTAAATGACGTAAACCGGGAGCTAAGATGTTTACACATTAAAAATTCACCCAAGTTTACGATCACTTATTCGTTCTGTTTGCTTCGGAAAAGATTCTATGAATTCTTTTGTTTACCAAAAAAAATATATAGCTTAAATTTCCAATACAAACATCTATAATACAATATTTCAAAACAAATCGCACCACGTTAAGATTTTTTTTGAAGTTATACTTCTAATGCAACTTCCAACAAGGTTGCGTTAAACGTTTAACACTACCATGGAGAATTATTTGCATGCAATTAAAAACTATTTTTTAATGATGCCAAAGAAGTATAACTTCTCACGCACGTATCTTACTTAGTAAACGCATCCATTTTTGAAGTTATTCTTCTAATGCGACTTCCAAAAAGGTTGCGTTAAACGTTTAACCCTACCATGGAGAATAACGCTACCATGGAGAATTATTTTCATGCAATTAAAAACTATTTTTAATGATGCCAAAGAAGTATAACTTCTCACGCGCGTACCTAAGTACACGCACCCGTATTTGTTTTGTCTTTCATACATAATATGGCAATGTACTCACTGGAAGAGTGATTAAGAACTAATGCAACTTCCAACAAGGTTTCGTTAAACGTTTAACGCTACCATGGAGATTATTTTCACGCAATTAAAAACTATTTTTTAATGATGCCAAAGGAGTATAACTTCTCACGCGCGTACCTAAGTACACGCACCCGTATTTGTTTTGTCTTTCATACATAATATGGCAATGTACTCACTGGAAGAGTGATTAAGAACTAATGCAACTTCCAACAAGGTTTCGTTAAACGTTTAACGCTACCATGGAGATTATTTTCATGCAATTAAAAACTATTTTTTAATGATGCCAAAGAAGTATAACTTCTCACGCGCGTACCTAAGTACACGCACCCGTATTTGTTTTGTCTTTCATACATAATATGGCAATGTAATCACTGGAAGAGTGATTAAGAACGGTCCTTCAGCCGATTAAAACTTATTAAATGCGTGAACGTTAGATGTTCCTCCTGCACACAGACAGCGTCACGCGAAGAGGGGACAAGAAGAATCCGAGGGTGGAATAAATAAATGAAACGCACGGAGGGATTATACGGATCCAGGGCGCCGCGAACAAAATGATGTCCTCGAGGACTAATTTACAGCTAAATGCACCCGGAGGGGATTGGAGGCAGGCGAGGATAACCGGCGTGAAGAACGACGAGAGGAGAGGAAATGGCGCGAGAAGAAACACTATTTTATTTTCAGCGAAAGAGCTCTAGCGGCAGAATTCCGAGGGAGTCCAAGAAATGGGAGAAACCCATCTCGAAGACCGGGAGAAGCGTAGAGGTGTCTCATTTTCCGCACAACGCTTTCTAGACGCTCGTAGTTGATGCCATGGTGATAAAAACAAATTATATGAAACATTTACTGCCTAAGAAATATTTATTCTTCGTATTTCATAACACACAAGCCTTAACTTAAAGGAGACTAAATAAAAAAAAAAAAATCTGGCGTCAGAACACAAGGTAGCATCAATTTTGCAATATTTTCAGTGTTTCCAGTTTTCAGAAAAAAGAGAGTAAAAATGTGTACTTTAAAACGTTCTGGTTTTTGTTTGTTTTAACAGCACCTTATCATAGGCTCATAGGAAAAAATTAATATTTGGTATATTTTTGTATATACCGATATATTTGTAAGTATAAAAAACAGTAAATAATTTTTTTTTCGATCCAGGCAAAATATTTATGTGTATTAGAAATTCTTACTAATATTATAAATGTGAATGTGAGTTTGTTTGTTTGTTTGTTTGTTACGCTTTCACGCGGAAACTACTCAACCGATCATCATTAAATGTTGTGCGCATATTTTCAATTGTATATTTAAGGACATAGAACACTTTTTATAAAATAAAACAATGTTCTTTCCGAAGTGCAAAAAAAAAGACATTTGTATGTATGATCGTCCGACTGAGAGTAATTTGAATGAAATTAAACGTTATCTGGCGTTTCAATAAGTAAATTAAATAATTCGCCAATCTAATACTTTAATACCGGCGGTCAATACACTATTCAATTTTACTTTTCTGTCACCACCAAGCAATACGTAAACTAATTTTTTTTTAATTTTTAAGCTTAGGTTTCTGCTTTTGTTCTTCGGCGATGGTTATTTGGACTTTGATGCTGAAGGTTATATTTTACTTTCAAGAGAATTTTGTAAATTTGATTAATGATCCGTGTTTGTGCGCAAAAGTAATATTGGCACCAAAAAATTATATCGTTAATAAAATCAAAACTTATATTTTAAAAGAGGTGCAAAGGGAAATGAAGGAGTATATGTCAATAGATACAAACATGAAAAGAGAACAAAGCACTTAGTATCCTACGGAGTTTTTAAATTCACTTGAACCTTAGGGTGTACCCTCACATGAACTTCAAATGAAACTAAATTTACAAGTTATGCTCCTCGACTATGTAATGGAACGAAGCTTTGGATCACCCAATTGGGGCAGAATATACTTGGTGCCACTATTTTAACAGGTGTCGGTAAAGGGAAAAGTGTTATCATACCTCGAATTCCAATTAGGTATCCTCACTGATCTACCGTTCCAATTCAAAAGGGTTCAGTTTCCCGTCAGGTGTTATTTTTGCTGTAACCATCAACAAAGCGCAAGGGAAAACATTGCAGGTAGCAGGGGTGCGTATGGAAAAGCCATGATTTTCCCATAGCCAACTCTATGTAGCCTGTTCGCGTGTGCCCAATGCCCAAAATCTACACATATTTTAACCGGACAGATAAACATATAAAATAGTATACAGGAGCATCTTAGAATAATACTCTAATTTAAGCTCTTTTAAAGAAAAATTTATTTACTATACGTTTATATTTAAACTTTTTAAAATGCTGGTATTTAAAATTTATTTACTTTTTATAATAGTGAAACATATTTCAAAAAAGACATGTTTTCAATTTTTTAAGCTAAATTGTATGTTAGAATTTTTAAATACTGATGATTCCAGTCGCGCAATAAAATATAGCAATTACCATATTATTTTAGTTTCTTTGCAACTGTCTTTGATACTCTTTAAAAGGCATCAACGCGAGCGAAGCCGCGGGTAAAAGCTAGTACATAATACAAATAAATAAAATAATAAATATTTTTATTCAATAAAAATATTTATTATTTTATTTTATTTTTTGTGCAGGAACATGTATATTAAAGTGGCACATATTTCCAAAGAAATGCATATGCTGAAAGAGTTTAGAAACCACTATTTTTTTTATTGGCAGTAGTTATAAGACAAGACTAGCTCTCAACAAAATATTAAAGGATTCAAAATATCTGAAATGACCTCGCAGTCATTATAAAAAATAAAAAAATAATAATAATTTTTACATGTCTTCTTATTTTAATTTTAAAAGGCGTAGTTTATTCCATTTAAATTACAAATTTATATATATATATATATATATATATATATAATTTTGTGCCTACTTGTTGAAGTTTAAAAAAAATGAGAAACGGCGTTTTGAATTTTTTAAAAGCTTTATTTTAAAACCGAAATACCTATTTTTTTTGTAGAAATATCACTGATTCCGGCAAAAACTCGTTATGTACTTTTTTTATTATTCGCCTCGCTGATAACGCGCAGGCTTTGTGCACATTACGGAGAGGATTCGCAGGCCAATCTAAGCAAACGGGCCGTAATTTTTCCCGCGCGGGATCAAATGTAATTAGCCGTTGACGGCCGCGATGATACGCGCCCTGACCCCTGGGATGATGTCGTTCCTCCCCTCTCAACCCCTCCTCACTCAACTCCTGCGTGACGTAATTAGTTTCGCAGGTCACGTGGCTGCAGCAACTCGCTCAGAGCTCTCTCTCTCTCTCACTCTCTCTCTCTCTCTCACACTCTCTCTCGGAGCACGGGGTTTTTACGGCACGTACCTACTGGGTTACCTGTGTCGGCGCGGTATTCTGTACGACTGCGTGACGTTGTGTTAACATCACAGGTTTTCTTGCGGACACATCATCATATATATATATGTATATATATATATATATATATATATATATATATATATATATATCAATGAAAGACATTTTGAATTCTTAATTTTCTTGCAGTTAAGATAATTTCTGATTTAAATAAGATATTGTTATTATTATTTCATTGATAATGAATTAATTTATAATTGACAAATTTAGTTATTAAATTTTTTTAAAGTGTTTTTTGTCATGTGTTTGTTTGTGTTGTCCCATTTTATTGTTGTGTTATTATTGTATTTTGCGTATGTTGTTGTTATTTTTTGTAATATTAGTTAAGTGCCCACCTGTTAAAGGCTCTGACTGTTGGTAGGCACTCAAATAATAATAATAAATAAATAAAATTATTACAATAATAACTTTAAAACTTATTTTTAGCAAAAACCACGCAGTTAATCCACATAAATTTTGTGTCATTATAAAGATATACCTATATTTTTTATTTCAAAAAAGTTGGAAATAAAAAAATATAACTTTTTTATTTCTTTATTATAGTTATTGAATACTCGTCAGTCTGTTCATTTTTGTTCGACAGTATAATGGAAAAAAAAACTACTGAACTGATTTTGTTAAAACGTTTTCTGTTAAAAAGCTTACGATTAGACTTAAAAAAAACTTTTCTATATTTTATCTGGATACGGTGACGGTAGCCGCAGATAAAACAATAAACCCACATTTTGTCACAAACAAGTGCAACCAATATAAGGTGAGCTCCAGTTTATACCAACACTCACTTCCACCAATACTACACATACATATTTATTCTAAAAAATCAATAACTATTTAACTATTAATGATAACTTTTATTACATGATGTCATACGATTAAATAAAAAGAAACACTGTGCGATTATTCGCATGGGGACCGGTACTAGTTATTACATAATGCAATATTTTGTTTAATTTCAAAAGGACACTCTTTAATAAGTAAAAACTTCATTATTATTACGATTCAATTTCTGAATATCTTTCCAAATTTTGTCTTCCCCAAATTTCTTGTTACTTATTGAAATTTATAATATGCCGAAATGAATAACATTAAATTAGTTTCTTGCAAAGTTTTAATAAGGTTCGTAAAATAAATATATATTCAATGAAAATAAATAAAAAAATAAAATTCACCAAATTTTTTGTACGAAACGGTAAGAAAATATATCAGATTTAAATCACAATCATAATTAGTTCTATAAACAATTATCAATTAAAATTATATAATTATAATTAACCCGATTTAAAACATATCATCTGGAAAAAATAGATTTAATTTGAAGTTGCTCCAAAACATACAAAAATACTAAAGTAGAAAGTAACTTCTAACTAACTGGGGTCTTCCAGCTCCCATCTTGCATTACTCTTACATAAAAAAAATCACTGTTATATGTGTATGGTTTCACATATATATTTTAATGAACTATTTATAACACGAAGGAAATCACAAAGCCTTAAAACAGTTCTCCCGATCCATAATATGTTTTTACATACTCGTACAAAAAATTGACAGAACTTCTCTATAATTTTTTTATACTCTACATTTTCAACTTGCCAACTAAACATGAATATCGTCGAAATATTTTATTTCAACGTGCGCCCGCCATACCTATTCGAGTCGATTAACTTTTAAGCGAAAAAGTTACTTAAAATAGTTTTATAAAATTAAGACGAAATATTCAACATATGCTAATGGCTGTATGACATGTGAATGCTAGTTCATTATTCGCCCAAGTTCGTAACCGCATTGCAACACGGCAAACTCGAATCAACCAATCCCACGAGTTTTCCCGGTAACGAAAAACAGCCGCAAGTTCGAGGTAAACCTATTATTCATTGACCCCCAGTACAGACACCAGGATGATTTGCGTTTTTTATCATGACATATCTTTTGTAATTTTAAAAGTATAAGGTAGATTTGATAAAGAAAACTATCGTATAATTTTAGTTGTATTTTTTTAATATTTTTTTTAATATATGTGTTTTACCTCGTCGAGGTGATCGTAACTAAAATTAAATCGATCTAACTTTTGTTAGTTAAGCGGAATTTAAAATAATTTACATTGTGACAATGAATGAAAGCTGACAATTTTTTTTTTTCGTCTGAAAAGTAACAACAAAAAGCGGCGAACCTGCTGGAGCTATCGTTGAACCTAGGATGTCCTCAGGACTGATCGGGGATAAGTGTTAAGTGGGCTTTGCACAACACAGCGGTGAGTGACGTAGCTTCAGCGACGAGTGTGAACCAAGGTGTGAACTGCAGCTGATTTAAGCGACTCGTTTAAATATTAGATTATATATTTATTTTTTTTACCATCGAACTTGACTAAGCAGATAAGGTGAAGGACAAGCCCCGCTTGCAGATATTCGTTTTGACGGGGAACATTTGACCATTTAAAATATAGATTAAAACGAACAATATATGATTCTTTTTAATATTTTTTTATTTTAGGTATTGAATCTTTGCGGGTGAATCAAGATTGTACTACATGGAAGTAAAGCTGCTCGATATGATTCAGAATCTCCAGAAAAAAAAAGAACCAAATATTAATTCAAAACTTGTTACAATTAGTGAAAATATTATTTTATAGTAATATTGTAAATGTTCGTTAATTTTTTTTGCTTGTGCGACATACTGTAGGCCATATTTGTATGTAAGTTTTTTTTTGTGTGTAGAATTTTTTTTTGCTTGCATGGAGAAATTGTGAATGTGTTCGAAGCCGAATGAACGAAACGAATACTTGTTGTCTCCGCCAGGCTGGTAGAGAAATGGAACGCTTTCATGCACCTTTCACGACTAAACAATTCCACTACAAGCTTCTGCACGAAAATAAAATTAAAAAAATCTGAGGGTATACTGTATAGGTTACACAACTGGGGACATTCTGAATTGTTTAAGGTAGCGGACAGGGACCTTAATTTAAAGGTAATGTAAGTCTACACGATGACTAGCTGATGTACCCGTGCTTCTGCTACGGAAGGCTACAGATATAACACTCTGACACTGCTCAGTATGCATGAGTAATGCGAAACATCCATAGTGCTTTTATAGTGACTCTATGTACTTATGTTAGCTAATATAAATCTTTTTAACTTAGAAATGCTGTGCTTGTTAAGTTTATCACTGCTCCTCCAGCGTCACTGTCCGTCCTCGTCATGGTTCTTCTTTGTGGGTACGCCACTGCCCTTCCTTGTGGGTACGCTACTGCCCTTCCTTGTGGGTACGCTACTGCCCTTCCTTGTGCGTACGCTACTGCCACGCACTGTCGCTTCTGCACCCCGAATATATAAAAAAAATTGAAGTTTTTAATCCAACTCTTTAAAAAGTTATATTTCCATTGAGAAAATCGGGAATAATTATATCATCAAATAACGAGTCTTTTAATTATTAAAGGACTTAAAGTTTTAAGTATATTTAGCTACTATCTAATTGCGAGGTTCCTAAGACGCCCAAATATGACTATAACAAATACTTCAATTCAATATACACAAAAATTTTACTAAAAATTCATTTAATTTTAATACCGCGCAAATGAAAATTAGTTTTAAAATATTCTGTGGCAAATGAAAATGAAATATAAAAAAAATGTTTTAATGCAGAACCTCATGAAAAACTTCATTACATGTTAATTGTCTCTGGTCATTCAATAATCTTCCTTGCTGTAGATTCGATTCAATTAACACCACGATGGCAAACATATTGGCAGTGCGATATGTATAAGGTGCTCAATTGAATAGAGTTTGCAACGACATTAGCATGCTACAATTCAAATGTGCTATAACATCTATTTTCGATCAATTAAATTCTATCATTAGCACTGGAAAATCGTCACAACAGTAGTTAGTAGATTCATATTTGCAAGTGGTGGCCAACAACTTGAATGATACTAAACAGATATACGCGGACAAAACGTGGAAAACCAAGCCTCACCTCGCTACTTCATCACTGACTAGCGGCCCGTCCCGTCAGGTGGACATGATTTTTTAAATATTTTTACCTTTTATTTCTATTTTTTGTTTCATTTCTATATTTTTTTTAAACACAGTATCACATTATCTATGTATACTTACAATCCGAATTTGTTCATCTTTTTTTTTACTAAAGTAACTTTTTTAATCTTAAGGGAGACATATTACTTAGTATTTTTTTATTTAAATTTTTACAACATTTTACATTTTTATCTGATCCTACCTAATTAAATTTCCTAAGTTTTTTATATATTTACATTTTATTAATATTTTTTGTTTTTCTTTATTTTTTTTTGTTTTGCGTTAGGTGTGTGTGTATTTATTTTAAAGATTTTTTCTAAGTCATTGTAATTTTTACATTTCTGTATTTAGATTTTTATTTTAAAGTTTTATTTAATTATATTGGTTCTTACTTTTATTTTACAAAACTTTTATATTTCATAGATGTGCCCGCCCCTCTCCCGCACCACAGCAATGCCTGGCTAGCCACGAAACAGCGCGGTGGCGCCTTTTCTGTATCTGTGACTTTTTAAATTCTAATATCTTTTGAATGGAATACATAATTTGAAAAATTCAAAAAGTAATCTACAGGTATTGAAACAATTTTGAATACAAAATAATTTATTTGGATAAGGATTAATTAAAAGGTATGAATAACATGCACAACGCGACAGCGTTTATTTTTTCTATTTCTATGACTTATTACATACGTAATATCTATTGATTGGAATAGCAGATTTGAACAATTCAAAAAGTAATCTACATGACTTGAAACAGTTTTGAAAACAATATGATTTATTTGGATAAGGATTTAAACAGAAGTATGAACAACATGGTCTAATTTTGGTCGGTATTTCTATCAACTTTTAAAATGTAAAAAGTGGTTATTGTGACATAACGATAATAGTTGGACATATAGTATCGCCAATTTTTTTGTAGTTATTGATATGTTATTTTATATTGTAGAACATACTTTTGTTCTATCGTTAATAGTTTCCGCAGCTCATGCGACGTAAGATGTATTATGGCATTCTTTTACTCCTTGGGTTACGTTACTAAAGTTTTAGTAAGGATTCCTTATCTTTTCGAGCAATAAATATAGCCTATGTTACTCAGGGTGAATGTAGCTTTCTAATGGTTAAAAAATTTTTGAAATCGGCACAGTAGTTTTTGAGTTTATTCATTACAAACATACACACAAAAATACAAATCTTTACTCTTTATAATATAAGTGTAGATAAAAGGCTGAAATTATCGAACTCGTCAAAATATGAGGTTATGTCCCCATGCGTATTATCTTTGCGCCACGGACTCAGCAGAAATTCTAGGAATAACATGTTAGCAAAGAGCAATGAAAACAGAATTCACATTGCGTTACAGAATCAGTGATGAGCGTATTATGTTATAGAATTTTTGGATTAATCATTTGACTTTGATAGAGAAAGTATTAAAGTTTAGATTGTTTTATTCTGAACCTTAATCCGACATTATACGAATTTCTTGAAAAAACATATAATCTTTTTTTTTTAAATGGATTTAAATTTTAATATATTTTACCTAATCATATTCTGAAATAAATTTTTTTTCTTAATAACCCAATGCCTTAAGTGCTGCACGTCTCCTTGTTAACCTGTTCTAAACAAAGTAATTTTGAATGAATCATAAAAATATATATTTTGTAATCAAAATTCGAGCTAAACCGTCTATTTACATATTAGCCACGTTTACGGCTATGTACCTACAAAACTTGAATTCAAGAAAAGTATGATTTGAATGAATCATAAAAAAAAATTTGATCAAAATTCAATCAAAAATATATATATATTTTTTATATTAGCCACGTTCAGACTATGTACCTACCTAAAAAAAAAAAGGTTGAATTTAAGAAAAGTCTGATTCCATATAACTGGTTAACAGGAACAATGAAAAAAATATTCAAATCATTTGTGAGCCAACGTTCGTAAATTTCAACACTTCGATCTTTATATTCAATTAAAATTCCCACTGCTCCCATTTGATCGTTACGAGCACCAGCCTACAGGTCAAGGCAATTACGCTTTAATTGTGTTATTTCTCTGCGCAGCTACTGGGTGCTAACTTTAAGGCTTAATTGGAAATCTGACACTGCCCATTGTGTATCGATTCCCCTCATTGTATTTATTACGTCACAGAATCTCATAAATAGGATACGGTCTATTGAGCAGGGACTTCAGTTTTCTATTGAATTTGCCACGTGGAAAGTTACAAATTATTTTTTATAAACTACCGGTACGTCTCAATTATTGGAAATACTGTGACTCAGTGGCAAAACTCAAATGTATCGAGCTAAAAAATTTGATTTGATTTTGATTGAAATTTACTTTTAATTTAAAAAACTGAACAATCGAATCCCATTATATTTTTTAATCGTCCTCGTTATCCATACAGCATAATTTCCCCAAAAACTTTAAACCTTACAAAATTTTTAAAATCTCTTTTTCGGAATCTCGAAAGCTTATAATGGGTATTTTCTTTACCATAATTACCCAGAAATAAAAAGCTATTCAGAAGTTTTCAGTGATTATTTTTTTCGGTAGGGTGTATTTTTAACTTGTCCAAGTGATCGTAACTCAAACGAATTGTTGATAATGTTCAGGTCCAAGACATTTCAAAAACTCTAAACCCGTGAAAATATAGAGATCTTGCAAAATTATTTATTATTATTTTTTTTTTAAATTCTGGTCGCAAAGTTGCTCGAGCGATCAGCAGACTTCGGAAAATTTCGAGGTCAAATCGAGGGTCAATGAATCGTAGTTTTTCCGAAAGGCGTGGGATTTTGAATTTAAAGTTGAAATAATAACAATAAAAAAACCATAATACAGATGCAGTCTTCACCCGCCTATAAATTTAATATGCTGGCAAATCTACCACTACATTTAAATGTTAGATTTTAAGATTATAGCATAACAAATAATCTAATAGCCTTAAGAACCTTTATATATAAATACAAAACAAAAAATAAATAAAAATTAAAAAAGTTAAAATAAGTCATAAGTTATATTATACATAACATATATTTAGGCATGTACGTCCGGCCCATGCAGAGCGCACACATGGTGAAACATGTGTCTTATGTTATATATAGGGCAACCTGGGGCAGAATGGGGAAGCGGGGCATAACGGGGTACCACGATTTTATCGTCAATAACGTGCCACCACCTGTTATGTGTAGACGGAACTTAAACTCCAAAGTGAAACACAGCGTCACAGCGTATCCGGAGCCATCTTGTTGTTTGCAGTTCGTTAGAAGTGGCAGTATGCTGTTTCAGACTGCGTGTTTTGCAATGTTTACGTGATATTCCAGCCAAGGTAACTAAATATAGTTAACTTTTTAAAATTTATACTTATACCAATTAAAAAGTGCATGTCTTTAGCGACAATTTATGAATGCCATCTAATGTTTTAGACAAGTACATTTTTAGCTAGAAGGTTGTAACCAAAAATGTTTCTCAAGGGGCAAAACGGGGTACCTTCTACCCCATTTTGCCCCATGTTTTTTTTAACTAAATACTGAAATGACAATTTGTGATATTCTGCATAGAATTTATTCTAAAAAATCTACTTATATAAAATCAGTATCTCTGAAATTCTAAGGCATCCTGAAATTTCTCTTTGAAAACCTGAAGCTACATCGGCGGCATGTGCAATGGGCTTCAATAAAGTAGCAGTATCGTAGTTTTTTTGATCTTTTAACAGAGGTTGTTGACAAATATGGCCTCAATGCAGATAAAATTTATAATTTTGATGAGATAGGAATCACTGTTAATCCCAAAGGTCATTCTCGAATTATTTCTCAGAGGGGTAGACGGCAGGTTGGTACTGTGACTTCAGCTGAAAGAGGGGAAACTGTAACAGCAGAAATTTGTTTTTCGGCTGTTGGTGTTTATATACCACCTATGCTAATCTTTCCAAGGAAAAGGATGCAACAAGAGTTTCAAACAACACTACCTCCTGGATCATGGTCTGAGGTTGAAGATAAAGGATGGATCACAAAGGAATCATTTATTTCATGGTTTAATAAATTTGTTATCTTTTCTAGAGCATCCAAACAATCACCAGTGCTTCTCTTGCTTGATGGGCATGCATCTCATACTAAAAACCTTCAACTAATTGATACAGCCCGGGAAAATGGTGTTATTTTATTGTGGTTTCCTCCTCACTGTTCCCATCGTCTACAACCACTAGATGATCATTCATGAAGCCCCTCAGCAAGTATTACGAAGATGAAGTGAGGAAATGGTTGCGTTCTCATCCTGGACGCATAGTTAAGTTATTTCAGCTTGCATCTCTGTTTGGATCAGCTTACTTGCAGGCTGAAACTATGTTGACTGCCATCAATGGTTTTCGGAAAACAAGGATCTGGCCTGTTGATAGGAATGTGTTCACTGAAGTAGATTTTCTTCCTGCAGATCCCACTGACATAGGTTTACTAGCTGATGGTCCTAGCAGTGTACTACCTCTGCAAATTCCTCCCACAGATGACCCTCAAGAAGGGTGCTCTAACTCGGCAGATGCAGAACTCCAAACAACAACTTCAACGCCCTTGCCTGAAACATCCTTTCAAAGTAGAGCTACTCTCTTCACTTTTCCAAATTGTTCTCCTGAAAATGTTCTACCTGTCCCCAAATGAGCACAAGGCGGAAAGAGGAAAACACTTAAAAGGGGAACAACAGCAATTCTTACTGCATCTGCCTATAAGGCAGAATTACTAGTCATTCATAATAAAAAGACCAAAAAATTTACACGAACAGCACAGAAAAGCTCAATTTAGATGAGAGAAAAAATAAAAGAAAGAAAAACATAAAAACTCCTCTCCTCAAGTGCTCAATAAGTGAGAGTGAAGAAAGTCAAGATGACGATGCGGAGTGCCTGTACTGCAATGACTTTTATTCTAAGTCAAATGAAGGATGCATAAGTTTTTCAAGATGTTTAAAGTGGGCTCACAATTTGTGTGCTGGTAATGACAGTGATGATGACGAAGTGGTTCACATCTGTGAACCCTGTGCACTCTAACTGCCATAAATTTATGTCTTTTCATTTAACATTATTGTATGCTCTTATTTAATGCTTAAATTAAATATATATTAAACTTATTAATCTTATTAATTTTATTTAGAAAATTCAAACTATTGGTTTCCAAATTACCCCATTATGCCCCATACTAGGGGCAAAATGGGGCAAAATGCACTTTCTTATTTAAATGATGATTATTAAAATCAATAGTAATTTTTAATTTTCAATTTATGATTTAGTTATTCTTCATAGACTAAAGTATCATTTTTACATCAAATTTATCAATTTGTAACATTTCTAACTACTTTTATTACCTTACAACCATTAGATACCCCATTTTGCCCCAGGTTCCCCTACTTATAGTCTGTAAGTTGTATAATATTTCATTTTCTTTAGTTTTAGGTGCAGTCTGGAGCCAGAGTGAGTGGCTAGTGCAGCCACTCACCACCAGGGGCGCTTCCGTCCGTGGTCATAAATCCAGTCCTGGATTAAAATATAATGCTGACCACGAGTCCAATTGCCCCAACACTCTTACGGTAGTTCCTTTTTCTGCTCTGGCCAATCTCTTCATCCAGACCATCCTCTTGTCTCATGTATTTTACCCGCACTTTAATTAATGCATGCGAATTTTCACCCCACATGACAGCGCCCAGGTTTTTTCCCTGCGTCCGTGCAGGTTTTACCTGGATTCCCAACCTAAATCTACTTATGGTCTATAAACAGAAGAAGGGGGGAGTTAGTCATGTGATCAATCGCTGCCATGGCTGGCATGTCCCCTCCTAGCACACGATGCATGCGACCCTCTCCCTGCATGACTAATCCCAGCATGACCAGGCGTATAGGCTTCACCTAGGTCCCTCCCTAACCTGGGCCACTCCCAAAAATACATTGAGTTATGGTTGTCTGTAAAGTCGGTTTACGGACGATAGTTTAACGTGACAACGTCATAACAAAACATTGATGAGATGATTTCATACATTTATGAATAAAATTGGATCATTTTTATTTTATCACTATTTTGTATGGATACAAAGAAGGAGTGAAATGAAATCTACAATTTAATTGATGAATTTACTTTTATTTGTACTCATTAATTCAAATATGTTTATTACTTTAACGAGGAGATTATTTTAACCATATCTTTTATACATGTTTGCTATTTAACTTCTTCCTATCTGTGTTATTCTGTTAAGGATAGGACGATGATAGGAAAAGTAGGAAACGAATGGGAGTGTTTCAAGTTTAATGTGCCTTGAAAAAGTCAAATCGATGGTTGTTGCAATCGAGTGGAAGAGAGACATTTGCGCCACGGACTCTGCAGCAATGCTAGGAGGAACGGGTTAGCAAAGAGCAATGAAAATGTTACATTGAAAAGCGTGAAAACGAGAATTACGCCACGGACTCGGTCGCAATGCTAGGAGGTTCAGGTTAGCAAAGAGCAATATATATAAAATGAGCGTGACGGGACACAGCGAAACGGGAAAATGTGCGTAACGGTACACTTTTTTCGTGCGTGCAGCCGGCGTTCATCGATTTATTAGACGTTGTCACGTCAGTAAGAGTCCCCCTCCTTGTGCCATGCTCGGTGACACGAGATGAATACCTGCGGTATCTGCCCCGCGGAGACTGCATGCTCGCCGCTGCAGCGGGGAGGAAAGCTATACGTACGTACGCCTGGTCTCGGGGTCTGACCCTGACGGCAGCCGCGCCATGCGTCATTGTCTGGAGCCCCGGGTAACAGCGGCGCGTGTCATCACGAGGCCCTAATTAGCCGCGGGCCCGTTCCGTCGCGATCATCCGTCTGCTTCGCCGCGTGTGTTAATTTAACAACGCGCTCGTTCGACGTGTCCGCGATCATTTTGGCGCTGCCCGCTCGCCGTTGCTATACACGCCTTTTTTCATCCGACCGAGAGCGATGCCCATTACTGTTTTTATTTTAACGGTCCCACCAGGCTCAATGCTTAGTGTTAGGTATCCCATATAAAAAAATTGATCAGCGAGTCTTTCAGTAGATACTAGCCAGTGATGATTGAACATCTAATCTCAGGAACGGACAAAACTCATGTATCATGATGTAAGTACACTTACAATACGAAACTTGAACTTTAAACTACAATTATTAACAATAGTGCCGAGCGTGATAAATACGTACAAATTTTGGTTTCAAACTACATTTATTGACGCGAATCACACGTAGTTTCCGCACCCGCCGCTAGAATAAGCAACCGGAGCAGCTACGACGACTATCGAATCATTCGATTTACAGACCGAAATTTTAAACTATACAATGAAACAGCTTCGATAAGAGTGAAAAAGTTTTGACATAAATACTAAAATCTGGCTTTGAACCCTGTTTTTCGACATGGAATTCTACAGAAATACTGCCCATCCTGATAAAATTGGTTAAACAGTTAATATCATAAAGTTTACCTTTGTCGTTGTGAACTTTGGTTCACGCCATCCGCCACAGATGGCAGCACGCCGTGCTTGTTAAACATTTCCGTTCCAAGATTTTCGTCGAATTCACAAAATTACTCCCAACAAATGCCATATACCGAGTGCTAAGATGTTACACATCAATAATTTTTGTGTAGCCGTTTACTAGCATTAGAAGTGAAATCTCGCTCTAAAAATAATTGTCATGAACGATAAAACTAAACTACAAAGTAAAAAATGAAGGTTCACAATGGATGTTCACAACTACAGCAAATATCGCCACTAAAACTCTGTAAATAGTCATACAGTGGCACGACTCTCTACTTTATTCGTAACTTCCCTCCAAAACCACTCTCCTATAAACCAGTGCACATTTCGTTACTCCCTGATAATTCATCATTTCGACGTAAATGTCACGCTGTGACAAGCTCTTTCACAATTATAAATATTTATTTGAAAACCTCTAAACGTCAAATTGATTTTGCCGTAAAAATAACTTTAAATGTTATTTCCAGTCTTCAACCGAAAAAATAAATGTATGTCAAAGTTTAGTGATGCTTAAAACCTCATTTGAAGTTTGACTATTTATTATTTCCACCTTTACAAGCTGCAACATCAATTCTTACAAGAATTTAAGAAATTAATTAATACAATTGAAGATTGAATATTGAAGATTTATAAATTTTTTCCAGCGCTGTTTTGTTGGTGTTTGTTTTTTATTTATTTCATTTCAAGAGAAAGCTTTGGCCATATTAATGTGTAATCTGGCTTGGAAAAGTATTTTCTTACAAAAACTTTATGAATATTTACATTAAAATCTAAAAATGGGAAAGTAAAGAATGTTTCAAAAGTCTTTATACCAAATTTAAGGTTATGTATGGCATACATAAAGGCTTTAAAAAAAAAATAGAACACGATGTTGCAAGCGTAAAATGCGACTACTAGCGAAAGGGCTGGAAACTGTCATCGCAGCATGACCACAGCGTAAATGGAGGGAAAAAAGTGAGGTGAAACCGTAGTGGTTCGCAATTGCCTTCCGCGAAAGGACAGCAGAACACCCAGGCCTCGCCCCGGCAAAAGTTAGGAGAAGAATTTTCAACTTAGTGCGGGACCAAACAGCGTGACTTGAAACTTTCAACCAAGAAATAATTTATGTGGTGAGACCCATTCCATATTTATAAATATCATAAAGTTTTGGAGACTGCTTCTCACATATCCAGTGTGTACTATAAATTTATGAATTTAAATTTAATAAATATTTGTTTAATTACGACAATAATTTAGTATTTGTGTAGGAGTTGGTACGTACATTATGTATTAATTGAAATTGATTATAAAGAGAGGGAATAATGAGCATATATATTTTTTCTCTTGTCTTATCCTACGCTACAACGTTTAAAGTTTATTGTTTCATAAATTTGACAACCAAATCGTTATTTTATACCAATAACGTTTTACATAATCTTTAAAGATTTTCGAAAAAAAAAATTAAGGGATTTGTTAAACCTAACACATAGAATAAATAAATAACAGTCCAAAAAGATTACAATTCTTAGTTTAAAGAAACTTTTTTTCATAAAAGTGCATAAAGGTTTTTGTAATTTCAAGGATTAAATAGTTGTTTTCATAAAAAATTTAATCACTCTTAATGGGTTTTATGTGAACAAAGTTACGCGTAAATTTGTTCACGGCTACTTAATAATATTGAACTTGGTTACTGCTAGTTCAATTATATATAAACTGAACACAGACGATGACTTAGAAGTCTACTACTATTCCTCTCGTCGCTTTCAAATATAATCCCAGATATCCTTTCTGAAAAGGACTCAGATATGATTCCGAAGTGAGGTTCTCTTATTATTTCCTCGGTAATGGAGCAGAAGAACAGCGCGGCTTCGAGCAGACTGGAGGATGAAAGGAACAAGGGGAAGACAATCTCAAGGTAAATTTAAGGACATGAGAAGGAAATTCAACCCGGTATATACTTTCGTGCTGTGACGAGCTCCCACCGGATCAAAAGAGAGAACGTGTATCAAGAGACCATTATTTCCGGAAATATTTCGCGGCTTTTAAGAATATTAAACTAAACTAACAACAACAAAGATAATGAAAATGACTTTTTCCGAAGTTCTACACGTCTTTCTGGGCCTAAAATTTGTTAAGATGTTCAGGCGTTTGTATAATTATTATTTGATAGTATTTGGAAGCCAGATGTTTTTTATTACAGTATTTATGTTTATTATGCATAAGGTATTGGTTAATTCGAGTTTAAAATGGTTTTTAACTATGAGCCACCTTCGAATAAAGGGTATATTTGTTATGTTATTAAGTTTCATTCTATACGCTGCACGTAGGCTTGTGTTAGAAATATGTAAATACTTAACTGAAAAACCGTTAAAAATGAATGATTTTTAAAAAAAATGTAAGAGTTCGAACAATTATTCAGTGAATTTCAACTGCGATACATGTTGCAGGTTGCACAATAAAAGACGGTAAAAAAAATTATTTTCTAAAAATTCTCTTAACAACATGGGCAGGAATTGGGAACTAATTTCAGTGATACAAGTAAAATTTAAAAAATCAAAATTACCACCTTGGAATTGTTTGGATTGTGAAGACTTCATTGGTCTTTGACCATAATGTGGGCGTTTTATTGATCCATGTTAACATTTTAGTTAATCCAAGAGCATCTGGTAACACAAAATAACCGTTTCTGGGCAATAATTTTGATATGGTGGGATATTAGTGAGCAGAGCATATATAGTCTACATAAATCTGGCGGTATTATCGGGTTATAGTGTCAAGTAATTCTACTTGAAAGACAACACGCGCAGTAGGAATGTAGATATTTTATAAAGGTTTTACAAAGAAATGTCAAGATCAAATGCGAAATTTTAAAAATACTCCGTGGTTCTAGCAAAATTATTTAAAGCTTATAATCGATTATTTTTTAATAAGTAATAATTATTGTTTAGCATAAGACGTAACATAGTTATATTCTTAAATAAGATTTATTACTCAAATTTTTGTAGCATATTTAATTAGTAAATAAGAAAACATAGTACATAATTTATAACAAGAAAATCTGTATATAAGTTACACAGGCATGTGTAATTAAGAAATAAAAGTTCGTTTTCACCCAAAATTTATTTTGTTGTATGTTGTACACTTACATAATTTCATCAGAATAAGAAACTATATGGTTTAAACCAACGTCATAGTGTGTCTCTTCGAGCAAAGGACCACCATTAACAAACAAACTAATGTTTCCCTAAAAAATCTTTCAACACTTCATTAAGTTAACCACCAAATTATGGTCGTGAATATTACAACAGAGTGATACTAAACTCATTATTAGAACTATGTATCGTGTGCGCACTAGCTTTGACGATAATATTTAAAGTTTTTGATGTGTAACATCTTAGCTCTCGGTATCGGAGCTTGGTAGGAGTAAATTTGTGAATGGAACGGAAGTCGCTTGGAACAGAAATGTGTAACCACGGTGCTACAATCTGTGGCTGATGGCGCAAACAAAAGTTAAAAAAGACAAATGGAAACTTAAAAAAAAAAAATTGATTGTCTGTAAAGTCGGTTTACGGACGATAGTTTAACGTGACGTCATAACAAAACATTGATGAAATGATTGCATACTTTTATGTATAAAATTGAATAATTTTTATTGAATTAGCACTATTTTGTATGGATACAAAGAAGGAGGGAAATGAAATCTACAATTTAATTGATAAAATTACTTTATTTGCACTCATTAATTCAAATATGTTTATTACTTTAACGAAGAGATTATTTTAACAATAACTTTTATACATGTTTGCTATTTAACTTCTTCCAATCTGTGTTATTCTGTTAAGGATAAGACGATGATAGGAAAAGTGGGAAACTAATGGGAATGTTTCAAGTTTAATGTGCCTCGAAAAAGTCAAATCGATGGTTATTCCAATCGAGTGGAAGAGAGATAGATGCGGCGCAAGCGTAGAATGAGCGTAACGGGACACAGCGTAACGGGACAATGAGTCATCCTTTTTCGAGCGTGCAGCCGGCGTTCATAGATTTATTAGACGTTGTCACGTCAAAAATTCCATGCCGGGGTAAATTTATCAATTCATTTTGAATACTATCTGAGGCGTTTCATTATATAGTTTAAACTTTCGGTCCGATAGTCAAATAATTGAATGTTGGACGTAGCTGCCCGGCAAAGAATTCTAGCGGCAAGTGCGGAAACTTCAAGTGATTCGTGTCAAAAAAAATTTAGTTGAAATCTAAATTTGCGTATATTTACCATAATAAGCATTATTTTTTTTTAAATTTCACGTTCATATAGGTGTCTGAGTTTCGTATTATAAGTGAATTTCTAAAATGAGAAGACATGAATTTGCTCGTTACCGAGGTCAGACGTTACACATCACTGGCTAGTACTGAGAGATTTGCTCACGTTTTTCTTTTCTTTTGTATCTCCGTTAAAACTACGGTGGCGTTCAGTGATGCGATAAAAATAGCTACGTCGTCGCGGCTGTGGTCTCAAACGTGCCGGAATAAAAAAGGTTTCACTGTGCAACGACCAGCTCAGACGAGAAAAAAAGGTACCAACATGTAGTGAGGATAAAACTTTTTTTTTTTTTTTTTTTTTCACGAAGTGCACTCCAGCCAGCCTCAAGTATACGGTCAGCTGGCTTTCGTTGGACTACATTGTCCGCGAGGGTGCTCTCTTCAGTTCGCGTTGGTTGGCAATCCTTTGCCGGGGTCAACTCGTGTGACCTTGGGCGACTGATGTGTAACCTGCATCTGCTCGCGTGAGCGATGCAGAGATTTCATTAACTGGGCGGAAAATGGCGATAATACATCTTCTGATATCTTGCCGGGTAATTTACGAGGACAGACATTTATAAGCGTGAATTATGGCGAGAAAAACAAACTCGTCGATTATAAGAAAAACATTTACGGCTTTTGGGGATTATTATTTTTTCTTGAACTTTTTGAATGTTTATACCGAATTTACTTTTCTTAGTTCCAGGTTTATATTTTTGCGATGCAGGCTTTTATCCTCCATATTTATAAAACCATTACGTAAGGGATTAATTATGATTTATGTACGGATATTATTTTTGGCTATGTTTTTGTTATAATTAAAAAAAACAGCTGCTTATCGGTATTAAAGATATAAATATGCTGGCGATGTGATTTTATTACTTATACGTAAATTGATTAATGTTTTCAAGTAATTCTGTTAATTGAATCAATTTAATTTGGTATAAATATAAATATATATGTTTGTGTGTAAATTATATGATATAATAGCGCGAAAACAAGGTCTCATTATGTGCCTTGTATGAAAAGGTAGTGTTGGGCTTAAGTCTCAAAGTATCCGTAGTTTGGTTTCACTATTGTTAAGTGTCTTGTTATGGATTAGACTGTCTGTACAGGTGCTATGTGTTAAACCCAAGACTTTGATTCCCCCTAGCAAAAAAGAAAGCAGAATTGTCAGTCGTTTTTTTTAACCATTACTTGGAAGTCGACAGACACGGTCGTGTTTCGGATGAAAAATGTATATATATATTTTTTTTCTGCATTTAAATATCAGTGCACGCTCATGTTACCAGAAATTTACTTCGTCTAAAGTAGGATCATGTTACACGTTGTCTGATGTTTGTTAACACAGGAGAATTTTAACAACACGAATATTGTGTTCGTCTAATGCGTTATGTTCTCTAACTAAAAGTTTATTTTGTAGCGCAAAAAAAAAAAATATTGGCATTTACACGATAAGGTGTCTCGAATCACGTTAAGAAATGATACCACCGTTAAAAAAATATATATATTGGAAGGTACAGTTTCTCCGATTTCATGCTTGGAGCTGCACAAACGGATCGCGAGAAACAGAAAGAATCATTTTTCAAAGGTGTGATGTGAAGACCCGGGCGACTGAAAATCGCCACAGCACGAGCGATGCCCTCCGAAATATACGCGTGCGCGACTTAGAAGTTTTCAAGTCGCTGCGATGAATCATGTAAGCCCGCGCATGCGATATCGGGCCACGCACGGCCGTCGTTGAACTTTCAGTCCGGCTATCGACCGAGGGAACATCTCACGCGCGTTATAAGTTATACTTACTTACTTACTTGGTGTAATAAAAAGCAATTTAAATTTTGCAAGCAAATAACTAATATATAGAGACCTATAAATTCACGGTTTCGATGGCCTTCAGGATAGACTCCACATACCCCTGTACACTCGGGAAAATAACGCAAGTTCATTGGCTGTCGACTTGTAAGTCGTCTCAGCTGGTTTGTCTGTGATTCAATCCTTCTTTGGTTGAGGGTTTATAACTGGTTGAGATTCGTCCAGATGAACAGTAAGCCAATAGCAGAATTATCTAAGAGGTATATGTGTTTGAATTCTAGTCTATCACCGAATGAATCCGCGAATTTTGCAGGTCTCTACAAATATAAATAAAATAATCAAAGAACAGGAGTGAAATTATAAACACGGTTAGTTAAGTTTTAATTTAAAGTTATTTAAACAAACAACTCTATATTCAATAATAATATAAACACGTGTATAAAATTATTGATATACTTTAGGAAAACAATCGAAATGAATTTGAATCAATAATGAAATAAATGAACTGAATGTTTATTATAATTTTATTTGTTGAATAATACTGTAATAATTTACAATGTTAAAAATAGAAAAACAAAAACACAACCTCATATAAATACATTTGAAAAGTTTATAAACGAAATGTATATCACTAATATTCATAATAAATAAATATTTTTAATGATATGGACCAGTATTCATTATCAGTCATTAAAGTATATGATTTAAAGGCAGTTATAAAAATTTATTTGTGTGCAGCTTTTTTTCATCCTGTCAATTTTTGTTGCACGCGCATCGTAAAAATTGACTCTCGTCGTTTTTTTAACGTGCGTAAAGAAGGATAAATTGAAAATTTTCACCATAACATTACGAGAAAAAAAACATTGGTTAGTAATTTTCCATGGATTTCGGGGATTTATCTCTATCCTCATAAATTTACAAATACTACTTAACATAGCAAATGAATTAAAAATCATTATTTTGATGTAATAACGAAACATTCAAAAAGAAAAGAAACACTTATTTCTTCCTCGTTTGTGTTTATCCTGTTCATACCGAAAACACAACTCGGAAGTTGAAATATGGCTAGTTTAAACGAAGATCCAGTTATGTGAAACTACAAAGAATTCTTCATTTATTTGAGGTAATTTCCTTGTTTAAACGGTTCGTTAATTTACTGTAATATTGTGATGGGCTTGATATTAAAACTGTATGGGAGTAGTTTAGAATCAAAAAATAAAAACACCAGATGATACCAAACCTAACTCGGGTGGGGAGATTTAAATCACACAAGAGCAGATGGGATATTTCTTTGGGGGAAAAAAGATGTAACTCAACATCAACTTCTACTGGTAGAGCCTCTAGAAGCTGGGAGAGGAATTTTAACGATTACTTTTATAATCCCTGCAGGAACCGGCTACTTTTCTCCCCGCAGGTAGATATCTAGAAGTACGACTATTTACTTATCCTAAGGATTCAAACCGTAATGAAAAATTATTTATTGCATTTATATTTGATTTGCAGCAAAACAAACTTTCAACTACAATTATTATCATTAATTTAGTTTAATTGTCTACGTAAAACTTAGATAAATATTTTAGCAACATATTAAACTTGTGGATACAGAACTCGGTTTCTATCAAAACTGGAACTTAACACTACATTAAATTAAATCTGTGGTAGTACCACACTGAAGAAACTAGGGTATATGAATATATGCTAGCTCTCTCTCCCACTCTCTATAAATATACTAGAAGTTTATTCATGTTCTAATACATAGACACTTGATTTTTGTATTTGAATTATTAAAATAAATAATAATAATTGTATTGGAACTGCCCATAGAAAAAACACAGGCTGGTAAACTTAGTCTGCAGAATTGAAAAAAAAAACAATTTTAAAAACACCAGATGTGTATTGTTGTTTCAGAAATAAATATATTTTAATATATAGTGTTACAGATTACTACTGTGTGTTGGTTTAAAACTGTGACCTGTCGGCAAAACATTTAAATGGAATTAACACACAAACAAAAAAACACATTGACAAGGTCTCGGGGAACTTATAATAACATTGAATGGACCACACTTGTTTATTAAAAAACCTTCAACATAATAAGAAGAGTTAAATTAACATATTGTAGTTAAATAATTATCATGGAAATTTTATTTTGGGAGAGTTCAAAATTGTCATTTACAAAAAGGTAAATAAAAATATTAATATTAGAGTTCACTAATACAGAAAACATTAGTAAGTAATGAAAATATATTAGACGTTCAGAATTTTAGTCCAAACATGTTTAAACGTTTCCTCGGCGAAAAATGTTTAAAATCACGAACCCAGGGTTTCTAGGCTCACAAATATTTTACTTGTACTACAGTTAAGCTCAAGGCATTTATTTATTACCGGTACCAATTATTTAAAAGTTACATTTGGCTAGAATTTATTTAAAAACTCAATCCGGCATTAATACTTGTGACAATTGTGTGCTTGCAATAAAATTAGTTATTGAAGAAGTTTGATCACAATTTAGTCAACTGTCACTATGACTATAAAAATGTCTGTTTATTACTCTTGAAGTTGCAGCATTTAATCTATAAATAAAATTTTTAATGTTCATCACACAGTGCAAATAATCTTTTATTATCACTTAGCCCGCTATACAAAAATTGTTTACACTGTCACACTGCTGGATCACTGTAAATCACATTTGTTACGCAGTTTCGCACTGCATAACTGTGAAGACTACCAGACAGCGCCCCTGCCCTTCTGATGGATACCAACCGCAGCACAGGGGCGCGCCACCTTTGATTCCTGCGCGCCGGCCGGCAATGCTTCGGGGCCGCTCGGGCCGCTTCGACTCCGCCCGGCTTCGTGCCAGCAGTTCGAGCCGGTTTACTGGCTCGTCTGCCCACTTCTGTTTTAACTGTGGCTGCCTGGGCAGCTGTGGCTGGGCCGACGAGTTAAGTCGCCCGCCCCTGGGGGCGCATGCGCCCCTGGTTAATAATAACCCAGCAGTTCCCAACCTTTAAATGCGGGCCGCAAGGCCCAAGCTCCCAACTCCAGCATGGTTGATTTTTCAGCCCGTCCAACTCTTCTTACCTGGACCCTACTTCCCTCTTGTCCAGTAGTTACCTGCTTGCTTAAGGCTGTTGGATGGTCGGGCGCTGGCATCTTGCCAGTATAGGAAAATTAATGTTAACTAAATTACATTTTATGTAGGCACTAAATAAGATAAAAAGGTGAAATAAAAACCAAAACGCAGATAATGCAGATATACACTTGCGTTAATACCCAATTTTTTAATAACATTTTCACATATTTTTTAAATGACTTGTTCATTTTTCAATACTCTATTGTAAACAGGCTGCCCGTTTTATATATAAAATGAATATTAAGGCATATTCTGCAAATTATTTAAATCAAAAAAGTTTCAGACCGCATGTCTCTATCTGTAATAGGAAAGCTATAATATTATATTTGTTGTATTGAAATAATTTGGCAGGGGCAAATATCTCAGATGAGCGATGGCTAGCTGGGTGAGGGGGGCAGGAAGGGAGGCAAGCTATCATGTAGCTGCCTTGGTGACTGGAGGGGGGGTGGTACTAATCCCTTCCTGGAGCTGTTTACAGTTTGTAGGTCGTGACTCACCACGGCATCGAAACTCTGGTATATTTTCCCCCCTTCGTTCTTGACAAGTTGACTTGACTCAGTTTGAATCCTAGACCCTAAAACAGATTTCGCGAACTGGTATACCATATCACCTCAGTGTGGGCCACCAAATTGAAAGTGTATATTACCATGTTACTGACGATGCAAATAAATTTATGTAATTTACTATGTGTGCAATTTGTGTGACACTGATTATAAACCAGTTATAATGAATAGCCAAAGTTATTACAACTTCAGCATAACATTCGTTAACTGCTTTATTTACACATCGCGGACTTAAAATGGATTGAAAACATGTATCATTAATAATATATATGGTAAACAAAATGTTAAATATCTGAAAACAAATTATATAGTCATATCTTTTAACTAGGGACCGATAAAGTAGGATATTTTTTCCAAACTTAATCATAGTAAGTAGTATTCATTAAAATACCTCTATCGAATTCGTATACTTATTTAGAAATGAAATATTTATTATATTTAGCAGATTAAGTGTGATTACGCGTGCAATCTCGGCGAGTGAGCATACATACAAATAAAAAAATTGCTTACAAACCGTTAGTACATTGGGCCTGCGTGTTATCTGACAACATATACATAACTGTTATTGTAGGGTCAGTGAGAAAACTATTTTGCAATGTTTGAATGGGTTCACCTTAATTGCGCAAAGCAAGTATTGTTGGTAAATCAGCCAGAAAACTACGCAATTATTTATTACGCTCAGTTGCGTTCATATTTAAAAAAAGGAGGAAAAAAGTATACCAATACGGAATTAAACATTAAACGTATATGTTTCATTGCTCCAGTTGTCTGTATATTATAAATATATATATTAATATACGATAACTTACATTGCTGTAAATATTTTGCAGCATTGCGAAGAGTGTAGAATTATAGTGTACAGTAAAATGTAGGACCGGGACCATATGTGCGTCGCATCGTTCTTTATTTCGGCAATATAATTTTACGCTACTGAATACACACATGCCTACATTATATACATACATTAGCATAATATATCTGAGGACATAGAACAAGTTATAGTTATATAATTTATATGCGAGTTATATTTGAATTAATGTTGCATTTACTTCACGAAACTAATCACAAACATTATTATTATTAAAATAAGTGAATATCTAATCAGACAAAAGTTATTAAACTATACAAATAATACGTTCTTTGAATGTTTGATGCAATGGTAAATCTTGATTCAGTGAATCTTTTGGACATACGCCATACAAATAATAAAACAACTCACTTAAACTTTAATTTATATTTCTTAATCTAAAAATAATAGTGCTTACCCAATTTATAGTAGGCCAATATATAGATGAAATTATTATATTTGAATTCTTTTGGTTAATCACAATTAACAGCCATTATTCTGATAAATTGCAAGTCCCGTGTATGTTTCAGTTGCACTCATAACACAATTCATCTTCATATTAAAAAATATGGATTATTTTACAGGTTTACTGATCGACGAAGTCAGAATAAGTAGAGAATTTTGGTTCAGTAAAATGCTTCCAAAACTTCAGACATTTTACAAGGAGTGTCTTCTGCCTGAAATAATAGATTCGCGGAGAGCTCGAGGGCTGAGCATCAAAGATCAGCCATACATTCAAGATGCAAAGAAGAAACTGCAGCTTGACAAACATAAAACAAGAACAAAAAGTATTTGATGTGATTTGGGAGGTAGTGTGTAGCTTATATGCGTGTACTTTATGTACAGATATGTAGGCCTATTGTAGATATTGTAGGTATGTTTGTTTTTGAATGCCTAAAAAAGGTTATCAACCGATAAAGTAACTAATAACGCAATTTAAAAGCCTGCGTGTTTCTCTCTCACACTCCTTTTTACATCGCACATTCTCTGATCAGCTTCTGTAAAAAAATTTTTTTGTGAAAATCAATTTTCAACATGTTTTTGTGGCTTGTTGCTGAATTAATAATAACTACACAATAACGTAATGACTTCTAAATCACATATAAAAAATAATAATTTATTTGCTTATATAAATTATAAGTAGATTTCTTCAGGCTTTGCCGACTTCGGAATAACGATTACTAGGTACAAAGATTTGTCTTAGGTCGTGCAAGTGTTTCAGATTATGCCTGTGGTAAGAGAAAGGATTTATGTTTCTTGCAGGAATGAACAGTAATTTTTTTTAACAGAAAAATTAATGAAAAAAATTATTAAAAATTACTTTAGTACACTCTATAATTCGTTGGCATATTTAATTTTGTTTCGAAGGCATAAGAATTTCACCGAAAGGGAAATTTACTAGCGAAGAAGTTTCTTGCTCATTATGGTGACCTTCGAAACAGTTTTGAAGTATGCTCGTATAATAAATGTGTGTATCTACAATATCAGTATAAATGCAAATTTAATAGAATTACATAATTATATTTATTTATATATTTGTGTAATTATAATAATGATAAAAGGTTAAAATAATATTGCAAAGATTATATGTATGCTGCATACTGTACACTTTATTCAGCTTGCAAATTATTTTTTTTTACTCTCCTGAACCATACAATGATAACACAGTTGCCCATATTTATTAATTTTTTTTTAAAATGCACCGTGCTATTGCATAATCGCAATTCCGTCCGTATAAAATTTTAGGTCAGCTCATATCTGAATAAATTATTGTATTAAATATTTAAAACTTTTTTTCACGAGACAAAAAAAAATCCTCACTTAATTAGTGTATTTTCACTAATTTAATACACTCATTATTGGATTAACAGAAGTCTCATTTGTCACGTAAAGTTAGAAAACAATGTTTTTCCAAATTGAAATAGCAAATTATAACATGAATAATGCCGTTTTAATAGTAGGATATTGATATGTAGCTCGCTCGTCGTAAGTCTTCAAGAAAGTTAGTGCGTCTCTGCCCATTTGTATCCTTCCCCACGTTCAAGTACACATATACAACAAGATGTAACCAAACCAACTACGTTGTCATTAACTTGACTGTGGATTAAAGGAAGGCTTCATTGTTCAATGTCTTCACTTCAAATTCAAATCGAAATTTCGGAAGTTAATTGCCTATAATGTGCAATAAAACGTAAACGACATCAACTATTCAAGTATATATATTTGGGGACTAGTTAAGTACTGATCTTTACTTTTATTCTTAAACGACACTTACACACGCTTATTATTTACAGTTAGGCTTACGAAAAATATCTGGATGACCAGTTATGAAAAAATATAGTAAATAATATAACATTTACAGCACATTACGTACGTGCTCATCTTAATTGACGTTTGGTGGGAGTTTGTACGAAGTAGAGTTTGGTTCAGGTACAGAAAATTAAGGATCTTTTAGTCATCTCTGCTAGTGTCAGAAGGATCATTACAGTGCTGAAATACGTTTCGCTGTAGAAGACTCGCCAGCTTGCGGAGGGTGGGGTCATGGGTTCGAGTGTCTCGTGCGACATGCATGAGCGTGGTGGGAGTGTTTAATGTCAGGTTGATGTTGTTTGATTACTAAGCCATCCTCATTCCCTCTACAAAGTCAGCCTACGGACTAAACAAATAGGGGAAGTGTTTGAATATTTATTTACACACACGATTATTTCACCAGTAATAACTTATAAAAATCCAGTGGTGGAATATTAACTCACGCTTTACATACCACGTGGCAATTTCAGCCTTTGTGGTATATCTGCTTCTGGTTTAGATATTTTTTCAGGCTAATGATGTATAATTCCGCTAAACGTTAACAATAGTATTGCCATGCAGGAAATGCCATGTGACTACCACAAGAAAATGCTTTCAATCGGAAGATGCAAAATACGCATCAAAGTAGATCTAAGCCAGAAGTAGATCTAACAAAAATGTTGAAGTTACATTGCGGCACCTATAAACAACTGTAATACCACAGTCGTGCGACATATTTACAATTAAAGTCAAATAAATATCAAAATTTTTTTCAATAATTTCTTGTTGTGTATTACACCAAATATTACATAATTATATGTGGTAATTTAGTATTGACATACTTAAATGCCACATTAATTACTTTTAATCTCACAGATGCTGGAAATTTGACATGTATTGCATTTTTTTTTTAAATTACAAGTACAGTATTATACTGATCACGGAAGCGCCTTAGATAGAGAACTGCAGTATGATTGGTCAAATGCGAACGATGCTAAAAAACCAGACAGGAAATTAGGTGATAAATCCATACCACCTGCGTGGCATAAAAACTGATAAAGTGGATATCACACAACTTAGTAAGACATATGGAATTTATTATGCCACAAAGCAAAAAAACGTAGGTATATCTTACTCGAGGCAACTACATTATGCATATAAATCGAATGGCTACCGAAAGAAAAACACCACTAATTTAATAAACTTTTCATGTAGGCAATTTTATTTAGGTTTGGCATAAACGAAAAAACTGCTAATTAAAAAGTTCAATTAGCGTGCCTTAAAAACGACGCTTTTATTATAAGCAACTGTGATGCATTTATAAATTAGAATACAAATGTGTACTCCACGTGACTGAAAGCTTCCTGACTACGCACAGGGATCAAGCCTTGATTCTGCGTTCAAACAATAACTTGTTTTTGTCAGAGATATACACGGAGGCATACTCAGTAATTCTAGAAATATCGAAGGTGAATTGTAGATACGCGTAGATATAGGCCCTACATAAATTAATACATGTATGCGTTGCCTTCCATTACTATTTATGATTTCTTTTACTGCAACATCGGCAGGCAGACTATGTAGGGTCTAAATGTTGCTGCGCGAACTTTCGGTGTTATTTTGAAAAGACCTTCTAGTTTCAAATGATGTCGCACATAGAATGTGTACGACGCCTTTTACAGGCATGTTCAACGGAGATGTACATGAAACAAGCAAGAGAAAATAAACACATATGGCACTGTGAAAACTTAATTATATGTACCACTTTGCAGAGTTCGCAATATCAAAGTATTTATTTTTAAATTCTGTGTAGCATTTTGATATCTATAACTTATTGAATTAAATTATTGAATTCACAAATTCCACCATTTGTTTTTCCTGAGCTCCCCATAACACCTCGACTCGCCCCAGGACAAGCAGCATGAGATGCTTCCTTTCCTCTTTTCAAACAAGGGATTACGATAATCCCCATTAGTGAAGCACCCAACTGTGTTGACGAGGGTCGGAAAGGTGTGTCATTAGCCTGGAGGGACAAAGGTGGATTGTACGGCCAAATTCGCCTGAAAATTCAGAAGATGCTACTTGTCATACATCCGTGCATTTAGATAGGCAATTTTTCATATTTTACTGGAGTTCTTGGCAACCAGTCAACGGCCTTAATGCATGATATTTGATTCCCGCATGAACCGGCCTAGGGTTTTCCCTGTGTCTATGCAGGTTTTACCTGGGTCACATTAGCTAGCTTTTAAGCTAGGCGACCAATGGGGCGTCAGTCACGGCCAATCGCAGCCATGGCTGGCCAGTAAACCCCAATAAGCACACGATGCACGCGCCCTTCTCCCGCATGGTAAAAAACCCACATGGTAGAGTGTATAGGCTTCGGACTGTGACACACCTAGGACCTCCCCTAACCTGGACCCTCCCCTACACACTTAGAATTAACTTAGGCTAGTAAAAAAAAATCGGAACTACCAACATGACGTACTTCCGCCGCGGGTATCCAGACTGTTCCTCGGTCGGGGCCCGGCGGACTATAAATACGGGCCCAGCCAACAGTCAGTCTCTGACTCGCCCGGCTGCGTGAACTTGCGGTGACCACGACCCGCACCAATGACCTCCGTCACGCTGCCCGCGGACGTGCCGACCACTTCAGTAGGAACATACGGTAAGGGATCGTCCATTAATCACGTAAGGCTCGAAAGGGGGGGGGGGGTGTCGGGAAAAATCACGAAATATCACAAGAAGGGAAGGGGGGGGGGTGTACAGAGATATCACCTGTATTTATTTTTTCGCGTGATTTCTACTAAACCGAAAAGCGACGCGTGACCTTGACTCGCCGTAGCCAGGCAACAATATCCCCGCCCGCCGCAACATGAACCACCCGGCTCGGCTTGCCAGTCGCTAGTAAGACTGTGATTTTGGCCCCGAATACATGCTGTGCTTAATTTTCCAGAATTAAATTAGATTATACCTATATTTAAAGATAATATTCTGTAATTTTTAAAAATAGTTTGTACCAAAAAAATACACGTGATTTATTGGGGGGGGGGGGTTGTCTGAAACCTCACCAAAAATCACTAGGGGGGAGGGGGGGGTTAAAAATTTGCTAAAAAAACATCACGTGATTAATGGACGATCCCTAAGAGACGCCGTCAGAAACTAAGTCCGTCAGAAACCCAGTCCGTGAGGGACTCTGAAATTATTTGCAACCTAGTAGAAAAAAATACAAGTCCGCGAGGGACTTGGAATAATATCAAGCAAAAGTAGTTTGGAATTAGAATATTTTCGCAGAGTGAGGAAACTGAAGTTTTGCCTCGTCTGTAGAATAAAGGGAATTGTCTCGTGAAGGTCACGAGGCATGGAAGTGTTTTAACTGGAGCTGGTGGTAATACGGCAGTAGGGCAGTGTGGCAAGTGACGGAGGAGAGGTCGAGGTCAATTCGCAATAACGTAAATTATACCAACCAGCATTACGTTGATGATCAGCGTGACGACTGACACATCCGTAACCAACGTATCCTTTACGTACCTGGATTCGACTGAACATTACTCTAACTTCCTGAACAGTGCAGGTGAATGTAACGACCAGTACACAGCTACTTCGCGGAGGCGTATAACTACTGACGGGGCAAGTCCACTAGACGTCGCCAACTCCATGGCAGTTGCTGGTCCAGAACCACCCTGCCCAATCAACTGATATAAAGGGGACGCTCCCAGCGGGGTTGTCTGCTGAGTTCTCCAGGAGGCAGCTACCTACCAAGGCGAGTAAATAAAAGAATACTCGCCGCAATATTGGCGGGGCACCACTAAAACGAGTACCACTTTCACTAGTCAGGAGAGATGTGAATAGAATTCGCTGCCTCTAACAAATATGTGTGTGTGAGAGAACAAACAGTTTAGTGTAATAATTTGTAATATGGGTCTATAATATGTAAGACCGAGACTTAACCAAGAAAACTGTTGATAACTTTAAAGAATTGTTTACTTTTATCATATCACCGTGAGAGTGTATGTATTCAGAATTTATAAACTGTGTAACCAAGTTACAGGCAATAATTAATCTGTGCTATAAGTAATTTCATTTCAGTTGTATTTGATTAAATTCTTTAGCTTGTTTTATTTTATAATGGTGAATTTATATTGTTTGGTATGTTAATTCAAGGCTAGTAAAGATGATTAACGTAATTTTGAATGTGCCAAAAACCGGATTTGTAAGAAGCCTAATAATTTGACGTTCGTAAAATGTAAATTGCTGTTTGCTTTGGAAAAGGGCACTAATTAAATTTGCGTAATTTGTATAAGTGATCCAATGTTGTTAATCTTGTTAATCTGTTCACAGACACCTTGGACACCTCTCATTGTGATAGTCATCAAAGTAATAACTCAGAAGTTTGTCAAGGCTGATCAATCGTGTAATGAAGGGTGTGATGTTGTTACAAATTTGTCAATAAAAAAAAAACTTCTATTTCAGGAACTTTTGAACCATCTCTGAGATTCCTAACCTTGTCCTCCTGCCCTTCCGGACAGGAGGTAACACATGAATATCCATTTAGTTAGTTTTAGGAATTAAATATGGCTGCCCCACATTTTAACTAAGCGGGCCAGAAAAAAAACCCAATTACGTTAAATATTATTCACGTTTCCTTCCGTTAAAAAGAGGGTTAGTTGATAAATAATTAAAAGTAGGATCGGTAAACTCGAACGTCAATAAACACTAGAAAAACAAATAGGTCCCAAACACATGCCAAATACTCTAAAATGCTTCATGATATTTTAAAACGTAAAGAAAAATATAAACGCAATCCTGAATTGTGGTAACGTAAATAAATAATCTTGTTTGCAACTAACGTTATCCTAAAAAAAAACATGGTGACATCACAGATGCCACAAATCTCGTTTCGTGGAAATTTTTTTTTCTTAATGCAGACCGGACGCAATGCTCATAAACTCATACCCAATTACAAATAATTTTCTGTACTGCTGTTGTGTCACAATTTCACCACACAACTTAATTAAAAGTTGGAGAAAAAAAGAGGTGAAACTTCTTTGGCAATTCATACCTCGACTCGTATATCGTAAGGGTTAAAACGGCAGAAAGAAAGAAATAAGAGAAGAAAAACTATTTCCTAAAATTAACACAGCACGAGGTTTTTTGGGTTTCATTTCTTTTCAAGTATTTAAGAATCCTAACCTTTTTACATTTATTAGAAATTTGTTTGAAATAAAAATAATTAATAAACAAGAATGAACAAAATTATTACTCATTAAAAAATAACTCCAATAATTATTGATCAAATCATTAATGAATAATTAACAATAAATATTACTCACAGTTGACATACTCACACCATATAAAATAACTCTGCCTGTTACTGTTTCTTCAAACAGTCCTGCCATTTGAAACACGTCAAATCTCTGAACTAAAATAGAAATTCATAACAGGTAGCGCTATCTATAAGGGAAAAGCAGGGACTATCTCAAAAACGCTCACTATGCTGCTGAATGTACAAGGAGGAACACGAGCGCGCTGGTAGCAAATATACAATTCAAGGCACTCACAGATTATTTTATATAGGATACCTATATCTATTTAATGAAACAAGCGCATGCGAACACTCTCTGTCTTATTCTTTTGTTCATCTATCTCTCTCAGTTTTACTATTTTT
Organism: Bacillus rossius redtenbacheri; assembly: GCF_032445375.1. Taxonomy (NCBI): domain Eukaryota; kingdom Metazoa; phylum Arthropoda; class Insecta; order Phasmatodea; family Bacillidae; genus Bacillus; species Bacillus rossius. The sequence goes on along the minus strand of NC_086330.1, from coordinate 21,398,098 downwards.
GGTGGGGGACGAATCATCTACAAAGAGGAGAAACGAAAACGAGCCAATTAACGTATATAGCATAGTGCTCTCTTAACATCTCTTTGACGAGTACCAATTCTCTGTCATTTTCGCGTCAGAAACGTTTCACAACAATGTTTCACGAAATCGTTGTATTAAAATTCGGCCTTGAAATTTTTACTCTCATCGCGCCCAAATAAATTTCACTTAAAAAAATGACCTTCAAACTGTTGTAAATGTACGTTACATAACTTATCTTCGTTGGTTAGTTCTCTTTTGAATGGAAGTAAGTTCGAACGCCAACTGAACTGTGTGGCGCGTACATAAGTAGGAAGAAACATGGCCGCGTGGAATGTCAAAGTTTGTCTCTGCTGAAGGGTCCCCACCATTAGTACACGCTGCTAATTACCAAGGAGACGGTCTCTGCTGGAGTCTGCGAGGCCGGGAGATGTGGAATCATTCTTTCCCTCCCCCGCCCCCAGAATAGCGTCCCCCCCCCCCCTTATTCATCTTACGATCCACATGCAGACGTCTTCGGGAACGACGCTCGCGACATCTGGTGCCAAGTTTCGGAATTAATGAGGCGGTCGTGAAGTGTCCCCCCCCCCCCCCCAATTCCTTTTACTGTCGGTGGGTGATTTGGAACGCTACGCAAGTTCGTTTTTACGTAGCTTTTTAATGCATTTTACGAATACTGAAAAAAAAAGTGTGGTGTTTGCACGTTCTCATTTACATGGCAAAAAGTTGCGTGACAGTAAGTAATTTCTTAACGTACCTTCTGGCTTCATTTTCTCTTAAGCGACTGCACGCACGTTTTGTTTTATGAACCTGACGATTAGTAGTTTATTCAGTCTTCCAGCAAATGTATACGTTAAATGTAAAATTAAAATCAGTTTTGATTTTTCTTTTAACGAAAAACACGTGATCACAATATTATTAAGTAAAATAAAGAAGATGAATAAGTATTGTGAAAAGTTTTTAAGTGGTAAATATTCTGTAAGGAAATGCGCATTTATTGTATTAATTTGTGCAAGGGTTTATTCCGTCGTTGCTCCAATCTTAACTCATCACCTTTCATCGTCTGTGATAAATGGACGTAAAATCCTCAATTCAATTATTCATTTAATCTTTTATAGTCCCACTATGACCAGTGTATTGGTAGAGCCATTTAATTGATTTACACATATTCACCCCATTTTTAAAAAATAACATTTATTGGTATAAGCCATTCCCGGTTTATACTGGTTTCCATAAACAAACTTCAAGAATGGATAGCATAAATTATATACATAAACACACGTAGAACAACCCAAAATCAGTTAATGTAAAATGTCACAAGACATGAAAGCACAAATAATTTCGCAAAACCAATTTATTAAGGAAAAAATAAAAAAATATTACAGCATAGGTGAACACAGTTACCTGACAACAAATATACAGTTGTAAAAAGTAAAGTAAATATAGGAATACCACACGGACATAACAGTGACGAGCAGGTTTTTGATGTTGTGTTTTAATGGTTCTTTTTGTCTTGTCGTTTTCAACCCACTGTGTTCGTCTGTGATGCTATTTTTTCTGACATAATTCATTCCATTGAATTTTCTGTGCTGTCTAGGTATGTAAAACTTATTATTAGCTGAAACAGAGTTGTTCTCCATGTGTTTATGTATCAATTACTAGTTGTTGAATCTTGACGTTTTTCTATGAAAACCAGTATTGAAAAGCAATATTGTATTTTTGTAAAATTATTTTTAATTAATTTTTGTATATTCAAAGAACTCTTTGACCGCAGGCTGTGGCTAATTTAGGACGCGGTTACGCGAGATTATAAACTATTCCAGGTAAACATTTAAAAATTTTGCGTGCGGTTAAACACAGTCTGAAAATTTACGTTTGAGGCCATTTCTCATTCAACCTAAACATGTTGGAAAAGTAGTTCAGAACGACGTCTCTTCTACATAGGCCTCTGATTGGCTGTTGAGTGTTGAGAGTATAAAGCAGTCATTTGCGAAAACCGCAAGATCATAAATGTTCGTGGCACAAGTTCGTGTAATATTTTAACGATTGCAAAAAAAATTAATAGGTTAATGTTTTATTGTTTTAAATTTGATGATGACTGTATTCACAAGATGATCGGTTATGGAGTTGAACATATTTTATACCAACTGACGTTCAGCAGTACGCTTTCGCGTTTATAAACATTTTCACTTAAACCTGTTCAATTGAAGTAGTTTGGTATTCCGTGTATTTGCTCCCTAAGGCCCTGGCACAGTGTCAAATATTTTCCTCCAATATATTTTATTATACCATTGGAGGGGTGGAATAAGATGGAAAAGGGCTTCCAATATTCTATATAAAATATATTTGGACAGACAACCTCAAATATGTTTTTAATCATGCAACACAATAAAAGATCATTTTTGGTCAGAAGTATCTGAAACATTCCAATTTAAGTTTATATTTTGGAATAAAATAAAACATCATCCTCCTGGATCAATTTTATTAACTTGTTGAGCAATTTTTGTATCTTGAATTGTTTTGAAAATAAATAAAATCTACAATTATATTTTTACATAAATAAATGTTAAGTAATTTTTAATTAATGAAATTTTAGTTCATTTTAGGTAGATTTCAAAGATATACTAACTATTGTAGCCGTTACTATGGTGCGACCTTCCGGAAAAATTTATACAATAGTTTTTCGTTTCATGGTCCCCAAAACTAACGTCAACTCAAAAGTGTGTATATTTATGTATGTGTGTGTAAATATATTTAAAAAAAAAACAATTATTTGACATGATGACTGCTTCAATTTTTCACAAATAACTTTCTAACTGATATATAAAATCATGTAGGGAAAAATTTCGGTCTAATTCGTTAATATGCAATATCCGAGCGAAGAGGTAGAAATAGGTAAGCTTTTAGAAATATAAAACTGAATAATCGCTGTAACTCCCATGATATGGAGAATATCACATCCGTTTGAAAGTATTATAACTCGCCACAGAAATACCGAAATCTTTTGTCTGAATAAATTTTTGATACGACTAAACATAACTGCAAGGTGTGAAAAAACAGAGGTTTGAGGACAAAAAAAATCATATCTCTCTTAATTGACACAACATAGAATATGTGCAAATTGTTTATCTTAAAATTTAAATCTAAAACTTTTGTATAAAAAATGTTTGATTAAACGGGTAAAATTAAAAAAAAGCTTACCTCCTTCGGTCTGAAGACTATCGATTCCGTTCCAATCGTTTTTAAATCTTATAAAATTAATTTAAAACTTTTGTCTGAAACAATTTTTGATAAGACGATAATTGTTATGGTGGGTTAAAAAAATTAAAATTTATAATTTACATATTTATATATTCTGTACTATGTACAATATTAAATACTTTCTGTTTTATTGTAAAACCTTAAATTATTATCTACAACTTTTGTCTGAATATTTATTTTTGGATATGACCAACCATTACTGCAAGAGGTGGAAAATACAAGGGTTGGAGAGGGAAAAAATCATTACTCCCTTCGTAGGCACACTATAAAATCCGTTCGTACTATCAAAACTTTTGTCCGAAATAGTTTTTTATACAACTAACCATTGCTGCAAGGGGTGGATAAAGAGGGTTAAAATTACAAAAAGAAAAATAATTAGTCCCTTAGTAGGGTTACTATTAAATCCATTCACATTGTTTGTAAATGTTATAATTTTTATCTAAAATTTTGTCTGAAACAATTTTTGATAATTCAAACCATTACTGCAGACGGTTGAAAAACCTGAGAAAATAAATAAAAGTTCCCTACCATGTACACTATTGAAATAATGTTTATTTTTGTTCAACTTGTTAAACATTTTGTGTAAGGTAAATTTTACCTAACAAACCATTACTTCAAGTGGTAGAAATAAGGGGAGAAACACCAAAAAATTAAATTTTTCAAAACATACAATCAAATCCGTAATAATTTATTGTAAAACTCCTAAACTTTATGGATAACCTTTGGCTGAAATAATTATTGAAGAAACAAAAAATTACCGTAAAAACCAGAGTTAAAATAAAAACATTCTTAGTATCAATTTCGTCATAATTTATTTTTAAACATATTAATATTACCTTAAACCTTTGTCCAAAATAAATTAATAGGACCACATATTAGTGCAAGGAATGAAAAATAGTTTTGAAGGTCAAAAATAATTACATAACTGCCTCAGTAGGGAGAATATTAATTTCGTTAATACATTCATGCTGGATGCAATGAGTTAAAATATTAAAAATATTTTTGCTGCATGGAATATGTGAAAATATTTAATCGATTTTTTGAATATTGGTGAGCAAAGAGAATGTTATGCACATTAAGTTTTAAAAATGTTTCCGGAATTTGTAGAAGTTTTCAAAACATTTACAGAATAAATAGGAACTTTAAAATCTATCTACGCCTGTAGACTGTGCCGAAAGGAATTTTTGTTCAAATATTATTTTCGCACATGACAGACATTGTTATAGTTATTTCTGGCGGGAACGGGTATCAGCTCAGTTTTCGCTACACACGATTATGATTCGCCCATTGCATCCAACTTCAAAGCTATTTTATAACCCGTCCTATAAACAACATAATTGATGGAAATTCAGTTCATCAAACTTGTCAAACAAATTTGACTGAGCTAGTGACGTTTTTCGGTGACGTCAAAACACCTCAATTTTTTTTGACACAGCATATTGGAAGGTGTTGGAAGCTAAAGTTTGACAGTGTGGGATGGCCGTTAGTGTTGAATCCGAGTTGGCGCGGAGGTGACTTTCCTTTATCGGAGCTGGTCCAGTCAATGATCTCGTGTCTAAAAGTCTGAAAGTTCAACATTGTTTTTTCTGTATGCACGTACAGTCACCGATTACACTACCATCTGTGAACCTACAAATGAGTTATCCTGATTGAATGTGCGTGATGATGGGATGTATTGAAAAAAATAATCGATTTTCAACGGTATTTTTTGGCTCGAATGGAGGAACTTGATAAATATCAGTCTCTCATAGTTAGAGTATTAATAATAATAATTGCCTCACCGATTATACTGCTATCTATGAACCTACAAATGAATTATCGAGATTGAAAGTGCGTGATGATGGGATGTATAAAAAAATCGATTTCAGCGGGATTTTTAAAATCTCGATTGGAGGTACTTGATAAATATCAATATCAGTTTCACATAATAAAATATTAATAATAATAATCACAATTAAACCCTCAAGACTTTTTTATTGCCATGATGCTTGATACAATTTTAGAACGCTGAAAAAAAATTTTTGGGTTAAAAACAGTTCTTCTTTACATTATGGGCTATATTATCCTTGCTAATTATAATTTCTTCAGTTTCAAGGGATACAGGTTCAAATCCTTAAAATAATGCAACAAGCAACCTCTAGTTCAACTCTGAAGCACACAATGAATCATCAAAAATAAGCAGTTTCTTCTATTCTGTAATAGAGACAGAATCGTTAAGAGTGTTACGAAAAACATCGAAAAACAAATTTAAATGTCTTGTCAATACGGGAATAAGAAACAAGAAATTCTACAACCACACCAGTATAACTTTTTTATGATATTCTTTTCTAGTGATATTTAAGATGTAACCAAATATCATAATTTCAACGTTTGTTCATTTTCAATCAGGTACACAAGTGTAGAAAAAGCGTAACAACCATAAAGTGATCAAGACATGCCCTCCAAAGCCAGGAAGTTAAAGACTTAAAACCTTGCGATAAATTCCCAGATTAAATTAAAATTTTAACCAAAACAATCATTATAAAAATTACGTGGTAGCAAGTACGCAATCTTTTAAAAGATTTAAAGTAACAAGACACGTATTTATAGCGGCCGTCTAAAAAACCTCGTAACAGCTGACAATATTATACAATAGACAATAGTTTGTGGCCAACAATACAACCACGTGCAAAAGAAAAAGATCCAACGTATGCAAAAATACAATGATAATCATAAAAAAATTATAAAATTTATAAAACTTAAGGTGCAGCGCACATATGCAATATGCTCCTCAATAAGTAACAAAACAATACTTAAAAAGTACACAAAATAATTACACCAACATAAAAACCAAGGGCATAAAACAATTTACCAATGGCTTAAAATCTTGCTAGATAACAAGCAATGCAAGCCTCACGGGGTCGAACATGGCAGGCGGTACAGTCGACTGGCCACCTGTACAAGCTTACAAAAAAATTGGTTGTCTGTAGTCGGTTTACGGACGATAGTTTAACGTGACAACGTCATGACAAAACATTGATGAAATGATTGCATACTTCTATGAATAAAATTTAATAATTTTTATTGAATTATCACTATTTTGTATGGATACAAAGAAGGAGTGAAATGAAATATACAATTTAATTGATAAATTTACTTTTATTTGCACTCATTAATTCAAATATGTTTATTAATTTAACGAACAGATTATTTTAACCATAACTTTTATTCATGTTTGCTATTTAACTTCTTCCAATCTGTGTTATTCTGTTAAGGATAGGACAATGATAGGAAAAGAAGAAAATTAATGGGAGTGTTTCAAGTTGAATGTGCCTCTAAAAAGTCAAATCGATGGTTGTTCAAATCAAGTGGAAGAGAGATTGATGCGGCGCAAGCGTACAATGAGCGTAACGGGACACAACGTAACGGGAAAATGTGCGTAACGTGACAATGTGTCATCCTTTTTAGTGAGTGCAGCCGGCAATCATCGATTTATTAGACGTTGTTACGTCAAAAACTCAAAATTTATGAGGCTGAGTCCTCTCACAGAGAAACAGCAAGGGCAAGAAACCAGAACGCAAGAATATACGTGGCTACAATTAGAAATTAATACCAAGCCACAGCAAAATCGCGAAAGACGATCAAAGCTGCAAACGTGGCCCGCTTCGACGGTAAATGGCACGCTACACAAGGGAATATTACGTACGGTGCAGTGTAGCAACAAATTTATGCACCAAAATAAAGTTTATCCAAAACATTAATTTAAAAGGTGGCAGCTGAAAACAAAAGTTTATAATACCGGAGAATAATTGACCGTTTACGTTACGTTGGTAGACATAGATACCGTCTGTCGCCAAATCTACTCACAGAAACACCAACTTACGTAATATCTCGCCGGGCCTTCACGTTGCACCAATACTAAGTCCAAGTACGTAAATTTACTTTAAGATGCGAAACTATACCCTAATTCATTGACTGAACCAAATGAAATGACCCGGAGCCTAGAGCGCGCAGCGCATGCTCAAGAACCCTGGAGGTATGAGTAGGAGGAGATGACGTCACAAGGTAAAAGGAATGAGAAGGGGGGAGGAAGGTGAAGACCACGCCGTGGCGTCTTGTAGCAAATGTGGTTAATTCAGTTAAATTTACTTTGCAAACGATTAGGTGTTAACATATTACTGTAAAAAAACAATTTTAATAATTAATAATAAATAATTTTTTTATGTTTTACTACTATTTATTATTTAATTCATACCATTTTATCCTGTCACAAACATTTCAAATATAATTAAATAATATGTATTGACGCTCTCTGTGAATTTACAAAAGAACGAGCAAGCTACGGTATCGCTATCTGTCGTGTCGATTTCAAACACTACTCGGGTACATTGGGTCCAGTGTCGTGAGGGAAGCCTAAGATGCACAAAAAGTTCTGCCATTCCCGATTACACCCGAAAAATTCACCTTCGGCCAACCTCGGGTTTATTTATATATATTTATATTTCTCTGTTTATTTTAATGTAAGTAGCTATACTAACATAACTAACCGGTCCATAGTGTTTTAAAGTGTTTTAATGTAGCTAACCTAACCGACCACTTTTAATACTAGAATTCATTATTCCTGCGCAAAAATAAAACAAATCCCGAAGTTGGCCGAAGGTGAATTGTTAGGGTGTAGTCGGGAATGGCAGAACTTTATGTGCATCTTAGGTCTCCCGTGTCGTGACGGGGGCCGCGTGTGCGTCGTGGGCCCGAGTGGCGCCTGGGGGGTGTGTGTGGTGTGGTGTGGGTGGTGGAGTGTGACGTGGCCACTCCTGGAGGACCTCGTTAGGCCCGGGTCGCGACCTCCGGAGGGTCCTCTCCTGCGCAGGACTCCTCGGCGCGGCCGACAAGCTTGGAGAACCCGGCGACGCCCGCCGTCGACCGAACGGCGAGACGCTTGCATCCGGCCACCACGGACTGTAGAACTTCGGCGCGGTTTTTCAAACCAGAATAACCCAAAACATAAATTAATATCGCCTACAAAGATTCTCCGTGGAAAAAATTGGTTGTCTGTAAAGTAGGTTTACGGACGATAGTTTAACGTGACAACGACATAACAAAACATTGATGAAATGATTGCATACTCTTATTAATAAAATTGAATCATTTTTATTGAATTATCACTATTTTGTATGGATACAAAGGAGAAGTGAAATGAAATCTACAATTTAATTGATGAATTTACTTTTATTTGCACTCATTAATTCAAATATGTTTATTACTTTAACGAAAAGATTATTTTAACTATAACTTTAATACATGTTTGCTATTTAACTTCTTCCAATCTGTGTTATTCTGTTAAGAATAGGACGATGATAGGAAAAGTAGGAAGTGAATGGGAGTGTTTCAAGTTTAATGTGCCACGAAAAAGTCAAATCGACGGTTCTTCCAATCGAGTGGAAGAGAGATAGATTTGGCGCATGCGTACAATAAGCGTAACGGGACAATGAGTCATCCTTTTTTCGTGCGTGCAGCCAGCTTTCATCGATTTATTAGACGTTGTCACGTCAAAAAAAACAGTAGGACTGCATAAGAGATTTCTCCCCGTTTGGGTTTGTTGGCCCAGCCCTCTTATCCTGAGCCCTACCGGCCTGGAGCCCTCACGGGCGTGACTACGGATACGCCGTATACGCGAAACAGGAGAGGTGTTAGAGCTCCGGCTATGTACAGAGGCTGAGGCTACCTATCCCAGCATAGAAACCACCTTCCCCCTCCCCCCTCACCCCGGCCAAACTCAGATAACCAGACAGTTGGCTGCGTCCTAAGCCCTTACACGTTATCAGCACTGCTGGCGCCTACCCCGTTCCACCACATCACACTGGGACCCCTCAATCACCCAGTGAAGTGTTGGTCTAAATGAGTTAGGAATTGTCAGGTTGACAAGATGCTGTGACGTAGTTGAAGCAAGTTTCTACCCTCGCTATCGCCACGTTGTTACACCTAAAACATGCTGAAACGGTGCTTTATGACGGTAAATAAGCATGAATTAGAATCTCCCTCGTTAAAAACGGTTACTACCATTGAAAAGGTAATCTAAAACTTTTTTAACAGTACATGCACTACTTTTCAGCCAATGTTTCAGGCTTATAACCAACATGGAACACCATTAACTTAATAAAAATTAATTCACACAGTTACTATGTAGACTTGCTGACATGGTCACCCCATGGTTAGTCTTCTTCAAAACATCATTACAGAAACGTACACATGAAATGTGAAATGCAACCCTCCAGAAAAAAATAATTTAAACGCGTGTGTTCGTTTGGTGCCGGATTACAGAATGTGCTGAACCGTGGAATGCTTGAATGTGGGGCCAAGTTTGTGCAGCTTCGGAATTTATTATTAAGTTTTGCTGTCCTTGAAGAAGAAGGTTACTTAGGTTATATATGTTACATAAATATACTTCTTGCCAATTTTTCTTCTTGGAATGTAGAAATTTGCAAACTTAGGCCATCGTTACTAAATTTAAAGTTTCTTAGGTTTAATAATTCACATAAATATTGCGTGAATAGGTTGTAAATATTTAAGTTCTCACTTAATTAATATATATTTTTATAAATACTTGAGTGTAGCTTTAGATTACGCTCAGGTTTTCGTAACTGAACTGAAAGGTTAGTAGATGTTAGGTCAGAGTTGTTTGAAATATTCAAAACACGCAAAAATGTATATAATACTGCTTTTTTTCCTCCCAAAGGTTTCACGAGTGAATCGCGAATTTTGGAAATGTTTTGAACTTATGGCAGTAAGTGTTACGTAAAATTTTCCGTCGCTGCTTGAATGGAAACGTCCAAAGTGCGATTTCTTCTGCTTTCTCGAGAAACTCTGCAAACGTCCTTGAAATTATCCAAAGTATTTGACACTGCTGCAAATAAGTGAGTTACGATTTTAATTATCCTCAAACTGTTTTTTCCATAATGTGTGAATCATTGCAGTTTATTTCTGGGTTTAACGTTTACTAATTCGTCAGTGAATATTTTAAATCTTATTTACGGTTCTCTTGTGGAACCCAAATGTTTTACTGTCATGTAAGAGCTGATTTTTTAATTGTTTTTATTTAAATTGTTTTTATATCTTTCCGAAATAATGCATAGGCCTACTCGTTTACGTACTAGGAATCGAGTACACCAAAAGCATTCCCAAAGTTTCAAATATTGGTTTTATGTTTACTATTTTGTCAGAAAATTTATTCTTTTAGAGAAAAGTTAATTTCGTTGTTCAGATCTATTATAACGGTTGAAAAGAATTTTTTTTGTTTCGTCACATTTATCACAGCTTAAAATCAGTGTTTATTTAGCAAGCTACAATTACATATCGTGCTGTTTCTTTTAACGTGAAACGGAATATAGAGAAGCTGTATTAAGTATTACATAATAAATAAAATACGTGATTCTTAAGGTGACGATAAAACATAAGATTGTAAACTATTTCTGAATATTGAGGGTAAAAGTGTGAAGAAGATGGACGCCATAACTGAAAATACATATTAAACATCAAAAGCACATCCAAATGGATTAATGGACAGACTAAGACCATTGATTGCTTCTCTAAATGCAAAAGACTATTTTTACTCAGATGAGATAGCCTCCATACTTGAAGTCTTAAGAGAAGCGGGATTTACAGAATAAAAACTGCAATTTGTTTTGATCTTATGTATATTTTTTAGAAAGATAAATAAAACAATTTAAGATGAAATAGATATGACTTATTTAAAAGCATTCTTAAAAACCTTAATTAAAAATTTTGGTGCTCAATGCGTCCATGGATTATATAAAAGATAAGCATACATTATTCTTTGAGTTAAGATAATATTTTACAATTTGAACTCGATTTTGCAAAAGTCAAAGTTCGAAAACAGGAGATTGAAACATATCCTATCGTAACCTGTTAATCATATCCTATCGTATTCTGCCAAACTTACGACTGTGGAATTAATGTTGCTTTTAGGACTTTTTAACATACCTATATAACTAAAAAGTAATTCGGCCTAAATTTTTTTTGCAACAGCCAAAAATCAAAGCAAGGACATGAATCGATCGATTCAATAACTATATTAAGGGTTACATTTTAAAATTATTTTTAAGAATTTTTTTCCTTATTTTAGTTTAATGACTGCTGATTTTCAAATATGGCAGCCTAAATTGCCCACAAGATGGCAGATGCTACGACAATCTGGTGATTGACTTTAACACCAGTCTAGTGATTAAAATATAAACCAATATGGCGGTAGCACACTCTAGCAGACAAAAACAAGATGGCCGTCAAATCATATTGGTTGTATTTTATATACTAATATTCCCTGCAGTTAGCTGTTAAGATTTTAGTCTGCTTGTAGCTCCGTCAATGAAGGATCCGTTGGGAATTTTTTAACCTTATCAGCCCCTCGCCATGAGGTTTAACCGAGCATTCAAAGTACCATGGATTGCGTTTAACTATTTATTTTTTAATAATATTAAAATTAATTATTTTTTAAATTTATTTTTTAAAATATTTTGATAATAATCACTGATTTCCAAGATTGCGGGAAAGACATCGTAATTCAAAATGGCGGATTACAAAATGGCGGACGTAACGTTATAATCAAAGATGATGGTATCCAAAATGGCGGAAAGTTCCTAAATGGCGTCCATGACATTATCCAAATTGTTATTGTTAAGGGGGTTTCCTCCCATTTCAGGTAATGATTTTATATTTATATTAATCACTGATCAACTTTTAGACTTTTTCAATTGTTTAACTTTCACGAAATGAAAAATATATACAGCTCATACTTTTTGCATAATTAGGTACCAAAGTTACATTTTTAACGTTTTTGGGTTGTACAAATAAGGAGAATTTAATTTATTGAAGAACTGAAACTTTTTAGGTTTAACTGCAATGCAACTGGCTACTTCATGATATGGCTTTGAATTTTTATCACAAAAACTCATTTTATGTTTCTTGGCTGTCAAAATAATAACAAAATTGAGAATTTTGAAATACCAGGTAAAATTAATTAATATTTTCTGAAAGAAATTCAAACCATTTCTTGAAGTAGCCAGTGGCATTGCAGTTAAACCTAAAAAGTTTCAGTTCTGTAATGAATTAAATTCTCCTTTTTTGTACAACCCAAAAAAGTTAATAATGTAACTATGGCACCCAGTTGTGCAAAAAGTAGGCGCTGTTTATATTTTCATTTCATGAAAGTTAAAAAATTGAAAAAGTCTACAAGTGTATCTGTAATTACTGTAAATATAAAATATTGACCTGAAATGGGAGGCACCCCCTTAATATCTCAGAGGCTTGAGTTTCAAAAATTTTTAAGGAATGTAAGCCTGTTTCAGAATATTTAATCCTTTCAAAGGCAAACATGTTTTGAGAAATTTGAGGTTTAAGATTTTTGAAATTTGAATGGAAAATTTCCTTTACAAAATATAATATTTTTTATTTTTCAAATTAATTTATATTGTTTGGTGGAATTTTGTCCTTAAAAAAATTAACATTTTGAGTCATTTTGGGGAACTGTAGTGTCAATAGTGGCCAATTTTTTTTTAAAAGTTTAGAAATTATGACAAATTTCGAAGGTTAACGTTTAATGTCAAGGTCATCCAAGGTGGCCGCAGTGACGTCACAATTCAAGAGGGTGGTCGGCTCCACAAGCTCCACCTGGGAATCCTGTGCTTGGATCGGCGATTATTTACTACTGACATTTACTATCTTTTTATACGTTTAGAATTTGAAATTGAAAAAAAATTATGAGCTTTTATATTTTATTTTACACAACCCATTTCCTCCGGATGATCTTTGGAGATATAATCTTTTTTGGAAACTTAACTTACGCCATTTAAATTCAACTATAGTTAGAATTTCGCAAATATTTAAACGATATATATTAATTTAGTTAATGGGCTACCATTAATACAAATACATTATGAACCTACGGAATAATATTTCGTAATAATTTAACAAATTATCGGTCCAACCGAAGGAAAACTGACAGTAAATTTAATTTCCTGGGCTCTATATCACTTATCACGAAATCAAAACCACTTATTAAAAGTATTTTGTGTCAAACACATAACTGTCCTATATATTTATAATTAGTGTGCCTTAAGAGTTAGTTTTTTTTTGGCAAGACATATTTTATTATTTCTTACATCAAGTTGCTTAGAGATTTTCCTTACTTTAAATAGGTTAAAACTTATCTGAAAACAAAAAGTTTGAGCATTTAACTGGTAAAGATTAGAGATGTAAATCATCGGAAACTTTTCCCGAAAAACTTAAACACGTTTCAAATAATTTACAACACTTTTCCTGTGCCTTGCAATAACTTACATCCAGGACACGTAAATTTGCAAATCATTGGTTTTGCGTAGAGGAAAAAAAAAGGAATGAATAGAGAAGGAAAGAAAAAAACTCTGCAAAAGTAAGAATGAAGAGTCCCGTGAAGAAACAGAAATGAACAGGGCGAGCGAATCAGCGGCGTGCTAGTGTGACTAAATTTCTCCCAGAAACCTAAATAACAGAAAGAGAGGCGTAAAGAGAAAAAAAATATTGGTTGGACTTTTTTTTCTCTCCCGCGAGGACTCCACTCCAACTCCAGCGAAATGGCTTCAGTTTGGTCATGTCGGGTGCTAAAGGAAGGGCGAAATTCGCTGCCTCTCGGGATTGATGAAGAAATTGCAACAAGAAAGGACGAAGAAAATTTTTTTTTTCCCAACCCGTTTTCCTTTGTGACCGAAATTGCAGATGGTGATTCTCGTGTCCTACGTTTCTCTCTTTCTTCATTTTCCTTAAAATTCCCCAGCAAACTTTTCGCACCGTGGTTCTCGTCTGCCTTGGTGCCACACCTCCTCCCCCCCCCCCCCCCTTCACCCCGCGAAGCACCTTTTCGGAAATTTTTGTCTCTTACTCTGAATTCTCCTCCTGAATTTCCCTTACGAACCAACACTTTACATTACTACGTAAATGTGTAGTGAATGTTCACTGAAATCGTTTAACTACGCCAAAGTTGAAAAGCGAAGAAGAAATAAGTATCTATTACTTAAAAAATTTAACTCACTCACTTATTCTCAAAATAATTTCTTGCGTTATTTGTTTGGTTATTAATTGATTTATTTTCTATTTTAATTAACACTGAAACTTATGGAGGGAAAATTTTGGATTAGACTAAAACTATAAAATATTTTTTGCTCTGACTCTTTTGGATTTTATTTTACTTAAAACACAAGACAATTTTTCCAATTAAAATGAGTACAATTTTTCTAACGGAAATATATTATATCTTAGGTATAGCCTGACTTTGATTTGAAATTATTTAATTTATAAATGCCTAAGTTTTAAGTTATTTTAACGTATTGATACTTTTTTATACTTGGGAACAAACATAACGATATGTAATATTATTTAAATTTTATTTTTGTACCTTTGAAAACTCATGGAAACGAAAATTATTTACATGCAAAACGTTTTGGAATGAAAAGATTCAAATTCGAGTTTAAATCTTTATAACCACATTTAATTAGAAAATATTAAATCCTATTTACTTCAAACATTCTTTTTGATCTACAATGATCAAGGTAATTTCAATCATTTTCATGACACTAAAACATAACGTATTGTAAAGATATATCTGGTTCTGCAGTCATTTCCGGCTGAAAGTCAGATATGAACAATCATCGGATGTAGATGGTTTTTAAGAAAAAGCATATTACACGTCCAATTGTGTGATAATTTTACACACTACTGATATAATTACATGTTTTACAAGAAAAAACAGAAAAAATAAACCTGCAGTTACAGAATTGTTCCGACGTTAAATTCAGCACTTACAAAATTCAGTTCTTAGATGTTTTTTTTAATAAACTTTTGATCGTCGGGGCAACTAATTAGCTGTTGTGGAGTCTGTAGAAACAAAAAAAAAAAAGTAGACTACGTTCACGCTCAAAATTTGCAGTTCTTGTTTGCAGATTGAGGCGTTTATTTTTCTCTCTGTAGGACGTCAGATATGGAATGTCCGATAAACGAAAACTGAATAAACCAGATTTCTGTAAGTACGAAATTTCGATCTTGACAAGTTTTTCAAAAATGGCCAAATTTTAAGTTGTGTTTACATAGATTCGTGTTTTTATTTTCTATGTAAAGCTAAATTTAAAAAAAAACCAGGTTTACTACGAGTCTAAAAAGATTTGTTTCTTGGCTCTTACTAACCAAGCAACGTTTTATTTCGAACTATCGGCAGATATTTTGGGCTTAATAAAGGTTTGACAGATTCCTGTTCCTTCAAAATACTACATTCGATTTATAACGGCACCATAATAGTTAATCTAACTTTGTCCAGTTGTTTTAAAGACAATATCGTTTTATTATTTAAATTGGTTTTAATGTATTGTAATATGTTGTCTACTATGCTTCGTTGAAGCATTTCTATAATTTAAATTTCTCTCTTATTGTTGGATCCAACAACAATTCTAAGATTATTCGGCCACTTGAATAGTATGCATTCTAACGTTTCTAGAAAAAATATTTTTTTAAGTTTAATACTATTTTTGTAACTGGATTCATAACTTCTTGTTCATCATATCTACGCCCGAATAATTCAATAATAATAGTTTAAAACTTAGATATTCTTTATAAATAATGCATGATAATTATTTATTAAAAACATTTTCCTAATATTTGATTAAATTTTGTTTGCAAAAGTTCTGGGATTAATTTTCAATATGTGTCTCAGCGAAGGAAATGAGAGATACAGACAAAACAAAAATTACCTTTGAATAACAAGTACCTAACTGAAAATAAAATATTCAAAATTTTAACTTATTTGTGAAAGAACAGCAGATAGATAACTGTATTTTAGGGAAATTTTTATAGGTATTCATGAATATTTGCATCTCGCACATTTTATATCTTCTACAAACCAGAAAAAAGTACACTTGAGGTATCTTCGAAAGCGAGATGATAACATTTGGGTGGAAAAATAAATTTTACAATGCAAGAAATTTAAGAGGAGATCTGTAACTGGTTTATTGAACAAAACATAATAAAGATAATAAAGTATTAGTCTTTATTTTTTCGAGAGACTATTGTAAATCTAAACCAGAATGACTGTATTGGGATTCGAAGCCACGCGATCCTATGTTCAGGGCAACTTATTATTGTTGTTTCACATCACTTGACTGCACACATATAGCGGAGACTTGACACAGTGATAAACCGTGACCAATTCAAAGTCAAAATATAAATTAATATACGTGGTGTTGCCACGCGGATTGGGTTTTAAATCATTTTGTAGGTAATATTTCAGTTATTTACATCAACATCATGTCCATGTTCTTCATAAAATTTACTAAGATTTTAATTTGTTTTATAAGTCAATTCGTACTTATGTATACAAAAGTAATATTCTAGTTTTGATTAAATTTAGTGCTTGCTTTTGAAGATTCTAATAAAACTATAGCTACCAATATATTTGTAATAACAAAAATGAAATTATTATTATTAAATTCTTGAAAAACAAATATATAAATAGATTTTAATTAATAGAACTCGAAAATCAACACGAAACCCTCTCCTTTAGACAGTTTTCGCTGTGTATGGCTTATTTTTCTCGCACATCCACGGATGCTAACATTCTAAATCTCTAAAACTTGACATAAAAAAGAGGATTTGCGTGCAGAAAATTCTCAATCACACGCAGCGGTTGGTAACTCCAGTTTAATCTTCGTAAATGATACATACACTCGCTCTAACCAGACGTGAAACCACGGGATTACTGTTAACGATAACGAATGCACCGCTAGACGATTCAGCATTTTCTACCTCTGGCAGGATTGCTAAAATGTCAACTTGAAATACGGAACCAAAAATGGTAACGCGAAGTAAGAAAAATGTATCAATTTAGACACCCAGTTTTTTTAATTTTTATTTCAATAAGTGTAAGTATTAAAATTTATGCCTTACCCATACTTTATTTTTTAGTTAGTAACGTGTCAATAAACGGTACTGCATAATAAATCTGCGCAAATCATTTGAACACAAAAATTCATATTTAAGGATAAATAATACACATAAATGATTAAAATTGTTAAACGTTTAATCTGCATAGTGATAGGCTTTTGATTTTTTCCAATCATGAAAAAATAACCTCATTAGATGGTAGAGGAAACAATTATTTTTTCGCGTTTCAAGAATTTTACCAACACAAAAATTCAAATAATATAAATATCATAAATATAAATAATACAAATATCAATGAAAATATTTTAAATTATATATAGAACCGTTACTCTTTTATAATCTACTTTTAAAGGTAGTTTTACTCTTTTAATGTAAGTTGATCTGAAATAATGATTTCAAATTAATATAAGTACTTAAAAAGATACATAATTACTTTTAATTTTGCTACAATTTATTTTGAACTCATGTTATAAAAAACAAGTTTTATTTAATTTTGTTTACAAAGTTACGTAATTTAAGTAGGTAAACGTATAAACACATAACTAAACGATAATATTATAGTAACATAAGGAGAGATGATAGTTGTTTTTAGTGACGGCACATTTAGACTTTCTTTGCACGGTTTTTGTAAGTTTATTAAGTCTTTGCGTGGCTTTAACATAAAGCTTCCAAATTTTGTATTTGTAAGGTCCGTTTAAATATAGGCACGAGATCTTCACGATTGATTAAAATTTATATTGTTAATGGTGTGCAAATTTTAGTATGGCTTTGAAATAAACAAAATTCACTCAAAAGGCAATTAAAAGTTAATGTAAACTTCATGTAAAAAATAACTTTTTGAAATTTTTTTTCTAAATGTGTTTTTCATGGAGTTAAAAAGGGATAAGTGCGATTCAATCAAAGTTTAAAGGGATACGCAATTTTTATTTAAAATATCAATAATTATAAATTACAATTTTTGTTTAATTTTCATTTTTCAATTAGACCTTAATAAAGACATGATATATTATTGTTTTTGTTACTTTACTTAAGTACTATTTAATTTGTGACATACTTAACTTACAATGCTACAAGATGAGCAATATTATGAACTATGCAAGAGGGAAACCGTTAGAAGTTATCTATAGTTTTACAATATACCAGTTCACCAGCTCAAAATTAAAACTCTTAAACCAACCCTTGGAAGGAGATCATATGTTTTCAAATTTTTCGGGGTAAACCAGTTTCCAACGCTTGCCCGGACGTGAATTTTAACTCACTCTGTATTAGCATTCTAGGATGGTTGTTGTTTCATACAGATTATAGGTTTACGATTTAATGCTTTTTTGATTCAGGTGTGGACTTACCTCATCCAAAAAAGGTTTTCGAGGACAGGTGGCTACGTGCACAGCATAAAACAGCTTTTCCTTTAGGTATTATCCTATCATCAAATGGTATACCACTGAAAACAAATATGAAAAGTCTATAGCAATAACATACAACAAAACCTTTAGAAAGAGCGTTACATTTAATTCAAGAAAGACTAGAGTCTCCTTGGTGACTTCACTATCTAGTTAGCTCTGAGTACTCGTTTATGTCGCTAGTTTTACTTGGCGAGTATCCACTTCTGAACTAAACCCCTCGTGGCTTGAATGTTTGCTGAAACACTCGTCACTGGTTAGGCGAGTCTCACTGTAATTGGTTCATCGAACTGTAGGTTTTTGCAACTGGCGTTAATAATGATGACACGTGTGTTCATCTAAACTGATCTGGGCTCGTGAACAGTACAAAACAATTGTAATACGGGCAACATGGGAAACTGGTAAGTAATTACGCGAGACAGTCGATGCCAGCGAACCTTGCGGAAGAGCAACTACGTTCTCCAGCGCGTGAAGATAGTTTACGGTAGTGGCATCTAGAGGCGTAGAAAGCAACTAAGTGAACTGTCTCCCGCTTTTCCCAATATTGTCCTACTACGACACTCGATGGTACTCCACCACCGGTGAGGGTCGGCGGACAAAATGGCGGCCACTCGCCTTGCGTGATCGATAGGGGCATGCAGATTTTGCGATTCGAGACTAGATGAAAGTTAAAACACTTTATCATCATCTTATAACAGAGTATTGCCGTCTGGGATTATATAAAGAGTAGTTTTAATCAATATATATAACTTACAACATATAATTTTTTTTTTCTATAAGCTTCAAGATAATCTGTATCATCGTCTGTGTTTCGTGATTGGGCGAGTTTCTCCCAGGTACATATCGATTGTAACAACAGCAATCACAGTGATTCAGTGCGGAAGCAAACGCGTCCTGAGTGGCTCGGTCAAATAAGGCAAACGACAACTCTCGCAGACGGCCGCCAATCACAAAGAAGAAACCACAGGTGCGGGTATACCTTGTTTCAGTCTGATATAGGCACTCGGATCTTTTCGCGAAAAATGCCTGCCCCTAGTGATCGAAGATGAGCGAAGTAACAATCATGGCGGATGGTCCTAGGCGTGATCGGCAAAATCACGTCGCAGCGGACGTCCAGGTTGTATGTTCACGCGTCGAGTCCCTCTGGTAACTAGTTGACCCCAAAACCCGTCGCCGACGTTAGTTCTTCCGGGTGTCTCTCGGTTCCCCCCGGGTCGTCGAGGCATCCGGACGAAGAGGGGTTTGGGTTTAACCTACCAGAACACGCGGATACTCTCCCTTTTCCTTCCCTCCACCCACCAACCCCCTGAGGGCGCGCGGGCGGTCGTCTTCGGACTCCGCGCCCGACGCCGCGAGCTGCCAATTAACGCCCGCGAGACAGGGCGTCCTCGCGCGGACCAGACCCGCGTCAGCAGCAGAGCGCTAACGAGGTGGTTAAAACTTCCCCATCCCCCCCCCCCCACCATCAACCACCTAGCGGCCCGCGAATTAATTTCGACGTTCCGAGCTCGGTGTCATCGTCCCTCAGTCCCTTACCACGCCACACTCCCCCCTTCGCAATCATTTTGTCTCTTCGTGGGACACGACTGTATTCGGCGCTCCCGCGTTGTTAAAAGTTACCACGCGTCCCTTTCTTGCATTTTTTTTCTTTTTGGATGTTTGCCACTTGAAAAGTCCATTTGGCCGTCATCTTAACGCGGCAGCGCGGCAGGTATTTAGCAAAACACGTGACTTTGTGCGACGAATACATTTTTGAACATTTTGAACCACTGCAAAAAAAAAAAAAACCTTCATTTAATGCCACGTCAGAAACATTTTTTAAATTTAAAAATTGTTTATCTACACATCCATACATACGCATCGTGCGTTTTAAGCGTAGGCTACTAACTTGGCGTGATAAAAAAATTACTTTAATTTTGTAGGCAAATATTTAATAAAAATAATATTATAAAGGGACATATTATAAACACGATGATATTAATTCAGTACTTAATATTAATATTATCACGCGTTGAAAGTAATTAACTTATTTAATATAGTAAAATAAACGAGATAATTTGTTTCATTAATTATTTAATCTATAAATCTGCTTAGTTTGTATCCTAATTATTAATTAAATAATCTTTTTAATTAATAATTTATTATGCAAATAAATTATACATACATGAACATAGCATCACTTATATAAATACACGTAAAATTTTTGAAACACAGTTTCTATAACAAATATTCAAGATAAATATTTTTTTTTGTGTTATATGGGCCATAGTATTCACTATCAATCACTAAAGTATGTGACTTAAAATCAGATATAGAATTTTTATTTTTATGTAGTCTTTTTCATCTTGTGAAAATTTCGATTCAAGGTGCGCGCGCATCGTAAAAATCCCCTCTCATCATTTTTACACAATGCACCTAAAGTAGTATATTAAATAAATTTAGTAACGCACTTAAAAAAAATATTTTGACATATTGATGTACTGGAGAAAGTGGTAACCGTCTACCTCGATACAAATTTTGCTAACAAAGATTCACGTATTGCCTGGCATGTTTAAGCATACTAGAATTGCTTTAAATAGTATTACGCACAATATGATGACAATTTGAATAAATTTGCAGCCAAACTATCCATAGACATTAATAAATTTAATAAATTGTTGAAATTTTTTGATGAACCGTAACAATAAAGAAAAATATGTTTTAGCTGAGTCATGTCAATTAATATATTCTTCTAAATGCTTACACCGGTATTTACTGGTAATGTTGAAGAACTGTTATAATGAAATACTAACTTACAAAAAAACTAACTTAATTAGAACATATTTCATTTATATTGTATTTAATGCATTGTAAAGAATAATGGGTAAATTGAATAATGTGTAAAAGTAGCGTTTTTCGATTTAATACAATTTCTTGAACATACGCCATTACAGTTTTGAACTGTATGCCATAAAACATGTTTGTCTCATGACAAACCGTAAAAAAATGCAATGACAATTGTCCCAAAAAACTGTATTAAATCAAAATTCCCTATCCACGTTGCAAATTTCATCGAGGTTTTAATTTAATTTTTTGTAAAGATTCTTCTTTTAAGTATTAAAAGTATCTGCCTCTTGATTCTTTCACTTCCAAAATTACGCAATTATTTTCGCCCAAAGGCTTAAGTGGGCATGGGTAAACAAGGCCTTCTCTTAATGAAGACGTGTTCCGAGGACGACACTTCCAATCCCGGCAAGAAGTTCACCGGAACATTTAATGAAATGGAATTTGTATCAGCCCCGTAACGAGGAAGAAAGACAGCTGCAAGGGGAGGGGTTATGAGATAGTCCTTGCGCTACCTTGGTGTCCACTGCTTTGTCGACATGAGGGGTGCAACCCTGAGTCTCTTTGGACATGTCGCGGATGTTTTAGATTACGCCAGAGCTACAGACTTTTCGACGTGCAACGTCTAGGCTCTCGGCATTTGGTGGGAGTAATTTCGTGGATGCGACGGAAATAAAAGGAACGGAAATGTGTAACAACCACTGTGCTGCCATCTGTGGCGGATGGCGCAAACAAAATTTGACGAATACAAAGAAAAAACTTTATGTTACTAAATTTTTAAGGACTTTTAACAAGATGAACAGTATTGTAATAAAAATCCTTGTCAAAATTCAGGTCGAAAGACGGGGGTTCAGTATTTTTTTTCCGCTTTTATCAGAGCCCTTTTTTATACCTATGTAGTTGATAATTTCGCTCTGCAAATCAAATGATTCGATAGTTGACGTAGCTGCTTCGGTAGAAAATTCTACTGGAAGGGTGAGGAAACTACTTGTGATTCGCAACCAGAAATGTAGTTGAAAATAAAATTTGCGTATATTTATCACGCACGGCATTATTTTAAATCATTCAACGTTGTTTGTTTTCCAAGGCCCGAGTTTTGTATTATAGGTGTACCTATTTGCCACATAAGAACACATGAATTTGCTCTTTTACGAGGTTAGATGTTACACGTTTCTGGTGAGTACTGAAATGCTTACTTTTTTTTCATAAAAAATTTCACAACAGAGACTTTGTAAACAATTTTATATTTTTTACACACCTGCGAAAACTCTGGAAATGGCTAAGAATTTCTTAACACTACTAAATAGGTAACGTTAACATTTAAAATTACAAATACTTATTTGTCAGAATTGTTCCACATATAGCAAATAACATGTCCCTTACACACGAAGTCCAAAATTCACTACATTACACAACATGCAATGCTTATGTAATGAAAAATCTAAAGAAAAAGTACTAAATAAATATCAATGACACAAGGAAAACTAAAAATCCAACATGGCTTGAACAGCCAAGGCTTAAGGAAACGTTCTTGGCTAATTTGGTTGTGAACTTCATTTTTAGTACACATCCAGGCTTCTTGCATTCCATAAATGTGTCAGTAAACATTACGCAGTTTTAATTTCAGGTCCTTTTGAGGTATGTGTTAGTCTTGAAGTACACTGGACTGGTAAGATCTTAAGAATACTGGTAAAGTTCTAGCGTCGTGAAGTATAATTTTACTATGTGTTGTCTCCATATCAATTTTAATTGGTTTCTTTATATTTTATACTAATTATTAAATTTTTAAAAAGGAGAGATTTAGCATATTAAACAATTTTTCTCATGCTCAGGCATCTTCAGAGTTGATTATTTTAAGAAATATATTTTAACTTGAAATTGGGCACTTCAATAGAACGAATTTCGATTTTTAACTTTTCGTTCTTTGTATACCTGTTAGGGCACAAACTTTACTATCATCCTTGGTAAGTATAATCATAGGGTTGTCTTTGACAGAACTTAGAGATAAAATACTGAGTGTTTACTTCATAAATGATAAATGCATACGAATGTATTAAGCTCAATGTTTTTTTTTTTTAGTGTTTGTGCGCTAAGTTTTGCTCGTCGAAACGTGTGACAAAATACGGCATATTCGCACGTCAGGTACTAAACTTTGAGCAGTTTGCCAAATCTCAATATATTAATACGCGCTTCCACATCTCGAGAACTCTTTCTGAATAAGAAGGCGCATGAAATTTTATGCACACGGACTGATTTATAGTCGCACATCCTCTGGAAGAAAGTATATATTACTTTTTCTTTTTTCCTTCGCCTTCCTTCTATCCTCGCCAGGCTCTTTTCTTCTCGTATACACAGGGAAAATTATGGCTGCAACGGGGGAAACGGCATCGTGAGGGAAGAGTGTGCAACGGGGGAGGGGGGGGGGAAAGGGGTGTTGCGCGGAGTTTCGAGAGGAAAAAGCGAGAGACTTAAACGCACGTGAGGGAAATTATCGTCCCTGCACGGCTTCTTTGGAGGTTGGCATAAACGTGCACGCGCGCACTTCTCTTTCTCTCTCTCTCTATCTCTCTCTCTCGATCTCTCCCACACGCCACGAGGAAACGGATTCAATAGACACGTAGTTCAGACCCCATTTCCGCGAAGCCGCCGGGAACAAACGCTAGCTATATATATATACGAGACGACGTGGTGCGGAAGGGCAGAGGGAGGTTGCTTGTTATTTCCCGCCGCAACGGAAGCTGCTTCGCCATGCGAGGAGCATGGTGGAGTGTGTGTGCCTGCGGCCCCTGGAATAGTCTTGCCAACGACGCTGATGCGAGATCGAAGAAGAAGCTAACACAACACCGCCGAAGAAGGCGTTGAGTTTTGAGCGGCTTTGGGTTTCCAGATATTCCACAAACCAAGCATAAAATATGAAGGGAGCTATAATTAGGCCACTTATATTTTATCTTCTATTTTTGTTATTTGTTACTATGTGAGAAGCATTCACTCCTAACATTACCTAAAAAAAAACCGTAATTATAACGATGAACGATCATTATGGATGATATTTTATTTAATATTCAAGCCCTGCGTAGATTTATCAACTATCTAACTTGCTTTATAAGTGATTTGCCTATGGTTTTGAAGATATGCGTAGTAACCAAAAGAAAGAAAGACTTTAAATTATGAAATTTACCATTGAGCGAACATTTGTTATTTAACTAATTTATTAAAGTCATTCCTATATGCTTGAGAAAATGCCTCAAAACATTTTAAAACACATTGCATTTATTTACAAAAAAAAATGGTTAAGTGCATTAATTTAATAACATTTTTATTTTTATTTTTAAGTGATTTTTTTAGACTCACAGTGATTGGTATTGATGATTGCTATAGTAAATTTAATAAGTAATTGGCGCCGTCGCTCTTCCCCTTCGCCGAGATCACACTCGACGCCTCGCTCGGAACTTCGCTCGAAACTCCGCCGCGCCCGCGACACTATCGCCCGGAACTGAACTCTTCGCCCTGGAACCTTCGTCCAGGGACTTCGCCACTCTATCGCCCGGAAACTCCGCCGCGGGAAAACTCCCGACTTCACTCTGAACTCCACTCACTCCTTGCCCTGACGTCCTCGGGCATATATATAGGCCCCGGCGCAATTCCAGAACTCATGAGAGCGGCCGTTCGAGCCGTCCCGACGGCAGAAATCTCTCGAAAACACGTGTCGGCTGCTCGCGTAACTTCGCAGCTGTCAGGTTTCAGTTGTGTCAAAGGCAGGGCGCCGCGCATGGAGTGGTGGTCTAGAGGGAGGGGAAGCGGCGCTCCTTGTAATCTACCGCGCGTCTCATGTTGCGGCGGCTGCCAGCTCTGCACCTGCACGTGTTGTGACCTTGTTCACGTTCGTAACATTATTATAGCATCACTTTTTTAAGTCAGGGTAAATTTTAAGGGTCATCGCTTTACCTTAAAAATAAAGTTAAATTTCATATGTTGTGTTTTTGTGCAAAACATACGTTTCTCTATTTACCCTGATAATATCGTTTCAAACATTTTAACGGTTTCTGAAATATTACTGTTTATTGGTTACACTAGGTATATCTCACGTAGTGACTCTATCACCATCATTGTGCTTAGCAAAGCCGAGACTGCTTGACACGAGGGATTGGCCTGATTGTTGTCACCGTCCTGCTGTTTACTTGACACTAGCTGCAACTTCATTTGTGGTTCTCCAGATCCTTAGGAATACAGCGTAGCCGAGGCTGGGTTCAAAAAGACAGGTATGTTTAATGTCAATACGTTTCGGCCATGGCCAAAAATGTTTACAACCCTAATTGGTTTTCCACCCTTATTGGAGACAAAACTGTTTTCCACCCTAGTTGTTTTTTCGCCCTAATTAGGTACAATTAGGGTGGAAAACAGTATTTACACCGGCTGTAACGCACTGGCATTAAACAACCCTGTCTCTTTGAAAACGGTCTCGGCTACGCTATGTTAATAAGGATCTCTGGGGAACCACAGCATCAAGTCAAAGTTAGTTTGCAGTAAACAGTATTTGTGCTATGAGTTTTTAACTAATATATTTGATGGTGAATGTGAAGTTATTATTAATGGCCACTTTAAAAATTAACTTATTTTTTAAATGTTAATCTTCAAGCAGTTGGACAACTATAATACTGGTTAAGTCAAAACTACATACAGTTCTACACGTAACTCTATAAGAAGAAATTTTTATTGAGTACACGTGCCTATGAAATCAACTAAATAGTATAAATAATCATTGAGACTGCAAGTAAGAATATTTTCTTTGAAGACTTCCTGACTTTCTACTAATAATTCGTTTTATCATATCCTAAGGAATGAAGGAGAGCATTACAATTAGACATATATAATAGTTCAAGGACCATTTCGAAGGACGCCCCGAAGAGACTGAAGAAAACTTAATTATTTGTATTACGTCATATTTTCTGTATTTGTCTTTTATTTAGACGA
The DNA here is from genome assembly GCF_032445375.1 of Bacillus rossius redtenbacheri. Taxonomy (NCBI): domain Eukaryota; kingdom Metazoa; phylum Arthropoda; class Insecta; order Phasmatodea; family Bacillidae; genus Bacillus; species Bacillus rossius. The sequence goes on along the minus strand of NC_086330.1, from coordinate 21,371,669 downwards.
AGTGAAATTTGTGTATGTAGCATTTGATGGTAGTTTGTAAAAATTTCTATAGCCACACAAATTATTTTAATTTAATTTAGTCTATTAATTTAAAAAAAATTTAATAATTAATTTTATTTGCATGAAACTAATTACAATTAAGATTTAAATGCTTTTGTCAGGACGTTAATTATTCCAGAGGTACTTAACGAGATTGACTTTTTGGCCATACGACTGCTTGTTTTATAATACTTAACACAAATATGGCCTTGAAACTATTTCGCCCAACTGTTATTACAATACAAGGTAGGCTGTAATTTAATGAATTGCCACTGTCAAGAGTATGTAAAATTAGTCATTAATTATCGATCCCCAGAAAATTTAGAGCTCCTATTTAGATTCGCCAAATTATCTACTAATAAATGAAAGGAAAAATTGTCTTAGCTCGCGGTAGGACTTATTTAAACATAGGTTTCATAAAATTTTACTACGTATTTTGTTTTTAGTTATTTATAAACGTATTATGTGTAACTTCCAAAATTGTTTTAGCTAATCTTCATGCAGCTATAATTAAGTACGAAAACATGTTTCAAAAATGATTTCCCATGAATAAATAAGCAGAAAGTTTTTGAATGTCAGAATTTACCGGCAAATTTATTGAAATATTACTTTCTGTGTGATTTTATGCTTGCATTTTTTATAGCATTGAAAGAAAGTCTAGCAGATTCTTTACAGTACCATTGCTTTACGACTTGAAAGTTATAAAAGGAATACCTGCACACATGTAGGCCTAAGTCAACCTTCGCTTTAAAACACGTTGTTACGAGAGCCGAAAATTGATCAGTGTGTTTTTGAGATTGTTGACAAAGCGAGTCCGAATTGAAATGAAGTTGCTAGAAATATGTTAGCTAATTAACCATCGTCTTTTGTTGAATAAAGCAGTTAAGATGAAAGTATTGAGAGGGATGTTTTTATTGAAATGGAAACATTTTGTTCAAATTCTAGCTCATAATTTAAAAACAATAAGAACACCAACTTTAGCTTTATATTGCTATAAAGAAAGCATGTGCTTTTATATTACGAGAAAAATTAAAGACTCTAAGACACTCACTAGTTTAAATATCCAGTCGTAAATCACTACATATGTTTAACATCACAGGAATTGCTTTTTTACAGTTTATCGTGTCTCCACTGATTTTTTTTACTTCAATCAGAAACGAACTGTGTCCATATGGAATATGTTTCATGTGTTATGTGAACCCGGGTTTTTGAACCCGGGTACACTACAGATCAATTTTTGAATAGGCAGTGGTAATTCTTGACACAATAAAAATTTGTTGTGTTTAACACCTCATTTTAACATTATTTTTGGGTTTGAAATGAGACAAAGAAACCACGTCTTGCTGCGGCCACGAGGTCGGACATGGAAATAGTTTGTATTTTTTAGTTCGCACTTTTGAAATTGACTCGGCGTCGGTGTGGTTGTACAGTCTGTACCGTTTAACTTGTCTAAAATTGACAGTTCTACGTATCGCATTGCTTCTGTTGCTATATCAAAATAGTTACCACTTATAAATAGAGACCGGAAAAAATTCGCGGTTTCATTTCGCGATAGGCTAGAAACCAAATGTGTTTTACTTTTTGCTCCATCAGTGATTGGATTACAGGTTGTCTGAAGAACTCTCAGCCAATGAATAATCCTCAACGAAATAAATATCGAATCAAAAGCATTTTAGTTAATAGGTGTCACGAGTCAGTAGCCAATGAGCAGGTGTAATTTGCCCGAATGCATAGAGGATCTTGGAGTCTATCCTGTAGGTCACTGAATTCGCGAATTTTTCCGGTCCCTACTTATAAACTCTCGAGAACTTTCAAATGTGAGACAAGTTATGTGACACATGCGTTGTTTTCGTCTGCCGGACACATCACACATTGCCGCACGCACGCACAATCTGCTCAACAGTCCATCGCTAACGCGGAAGGGCGAAAGCTGCCGCACCGCTAAAAAAAAAAAAAAAAAAATCAAAAATAAAAAGTCGAGTAAAACTATCGTAAAAACATTTCCGCCTACAAGCGCGCGCTAGCTCGAGGGGCGAAGCGCGGGGAGTGGGAGGGGGGTCGTCGCGAGGGGAAAATGACGTCGATTCCCGTCGCAAGAAGCGAGGACGTCTCCGTTAGGCGAGAGATTTGTTACGCGCGCGCGCGCGAGCTCTGAGTAATGGCGCCACACATCATCTGGCGCCAGCCGGGTGCCCCCTCGCAACTCCTCTTACCCTTTCTTTCTCTCTCGCGTTTTGCCAAAACAGCACCCTCTCCCTTTTCTCTTTCCTCCAACTCTCCCCCCCCCTTCCCCCGAGAGTTGCAATACCTAGCCTATATGCTAGCTCCTCTAACTGCCGGAACAGATGGCTCGAACAAACGTTGATACGGACCAATTAGACGCACGCGAATCCTGTAGGGAGAAGAGGGTGGGGGTTTGGAGGGGGTAGGGGGCTCACCAACGGCGTGCGTGTGTGTGTGTGTTCCTGTGCGCCGGAGCCGTGATGAAAGATACCGTTCCACCGACGGAGTAAGTGAAGAGAGACGGAGACGTCATTCCATGTTGGCGGAAGTTCCTTATTGGATGGTCCCTTCTTGGGGGGTGGTGGGTGGTCTGTCGATCCCTGTATGTGAACCAACCTCAGTCAACAATACCTGGGAACAAAACCATTGGATAATATGTATATAAAAGAAAGCATTTTTATATTTTTATATGCTGCATGCCGATGCCAATCACTTTCATGCTAACGTTAAGTTGTCTGTTCATTCCTTTGGTAAAGATCAATTATATTTCCAGGTTTTCGAAACAGATATTTCACGGAAAAAACGGCAACATTAGTTTTTTTTTTACCTCGTTCTTTTGTTAAAAGTTAAAAATTATAAAAGTGTTAAAAATTATTAACATCGGCCACACAATCATAATTAATTGCGTGATTGTTATTTGAAATATTTTTACGTATGTATGTCCTTAAAAAAATGATAAATTTGTTGTAAATCTAATTAGTGTTATCTAATGAAATATTTGTAATTGCTAAATAAAGTTCATTTTTGTTGTAGGTAAACAATTATATCAACTCGAAGACAAAGCCTACCGTTACATCGTACGGGTGGATGCATTACTGTGAGGTTACAATTAGCAGCGGGATTAACTTCAGTAAAGATTTTCGTAGTCCATATCTAATGTCAGCAGCCCTCTGGTGCCAGCCGTTAGGAACCTGGGGAGTTGCTCCAGATGTTTCTCGTACAAGCTGTAAGGCCATTGAACAGAAACACGGAATTCAAATAAATCAACATTTCATTTACTTCCCACCTCGGAAAGATTCACTCTCAAACTTACATCTATTGAGGGCATTACCCTCAAAATACCTTTACACAAGAACGGGCTCTAAACTAATCGCCCTCAAACTCCTACATGGATTGTAATATATAATTTTTATTAATTAAATTTCTTACTTACTGAATGGACAACTGGATTCAGTAATTTTGGTAAGCATACTGGCATAAACAACAGTCATAATAACCCCAATTTGTACGATTCTAGCTGACTAATAAGTTGTAAAATCACAAACGAATATGTGAAGATGTGAACTAAATATAATATTACAACTCGATATAAGGTTAGACTTATTGAATTATGAATGGAAAAAAATTCATGACTAACAATTTGTAAATCTTTGCAAATTTTGTATTTGCTATAATTTTTAAAATTGTAGTTTTTAAAGTATAATATTTAGTTAAATAGTATTTCTTGGATGCGTTATGATGTGAAAAATATTATTAAGTTTTATAATTTCAAAAAAGAGAGGTTATAATCCTAAAAATATTTTATATTTTATAAATGGTAAGCAGGTTTTCAAAGAAATAACACGAAACAACGATACTATTAATGGTCACAGCCGTGATTTGATTCAACTTACCTATCATCTGGCGATGAAGATAATTACGATGAAAATGATTGAGAACACGGCAATCCGCATTTTGGGGCGTTGCACAAACACACACCTGCAGAAAAATTTTCGCTAAAGACCAGCATTAAAATTTCATAATCGTTCGCAAGGTTTTCCGTGGAAATATGATCCCGACTTATTAACTGCATCGTGTTCCACAAATTCATCCACGAACAACACGAATAACAGACCATAACGTAATCTCGAACTAGCAGTGACGGTGGTGGCCGGCAAAATTGCGCTGGGCTCACGGGAGAGCGGAAGTATTTTTACAAGTGTGAAATATTGGTCCGGTAAGGCTAGCCCAATTAATTAACAAGCGTGTTATTTATTTCCTCAATTTTACATTATCATTTAAGTTTACTATTTAACTGTCTGTCCACAAAGAAATCACACTGTCAATAAGACTAAAACACCGGCTCGCACTACTCAACTCGTACACTCCACGACACTGTCCCCGATGCACCAACCTTCGTTGATGAAGCCCGCTCGTCACCTGCTATCGCTCCTCTTCTCTCACGGGCCATCCAACCCATTTACACATCTCTCAGCCCCGCCCTGCAAAGGTCTCCTATCCCTTCCAAGTGTCACGTCATCAGAATCCCTGACATAGAACTCGAAGTTCCAAGAACGATGGCGTCCTAGTTACGCCACGTCACGCATACGGGGCTCTGGAAACATGCCGAACCCTCTAGAAATAGAGAGGCAACGCGCTACTCGGATTATCGTAGCGGGATGGGTGCTACCTACATCGTGCCTTTCCTACAGACCTGCACGCCGGCGCCGTCTAGCTGGCTAGCATACTCAAATGCAGTTAGAATTTACTTCTGGATTGCGTGCGCGGCTTTCTAGAAGTTTTAGGGCTGGAAGGTGCGACTGATACTTTTTATAGCTTCGTAAGCTATAGCAATCAACTTTTTTTACCTCTATTAAAGTAGAGTTTCCGAATTTGTAAGTTCTGGTGTTTAAAGAACATTTAAAATTGACTTTGCGATTTGGAAAAGATAATTGATTGCGCTATGTTTGCATTCTGCAACATATTTGAGACGGACAAAAGTGTAAAGGCGTTCGGTCGTGTTTCTTTTGTGAATTATCTGCGTGTTAAGAGTAGGCTACCATTATTTTTGCTGCACATTGACAGTAAATACTTTTGGGCTTGACTTAACAAGAAATAGCTCTCCTGGTTCAAGGAGAAATTTAACCAGTAAGCAATTATTATTTCCAGACGTCATGATGAACTCTTTCGTAGCCAACGAGGTGTTCGAATAAATAGGTTTTGGCTCCAAGTAGAAAATTTAAATTTTTGTCGATTTTTTTTTTTTTTTTTTTTTTGTAATTTAGTGAGGTTGTGCTTTTTTTGTTAATTATGTAGGTAAGATTTATACACGCAAAAAAAACATTTGGACGTGTAGAACTCATTTCAGACATTTTTATGGTTCTTTATATCTTTACATTTTTCATTAGTAATTATTGTATTTATATTTTGTGTTGTAATTATTGGTAATTTAGTTAAATATTTTGGCAGCTTGCTTCAAGCGCTGTATAACTATAAAATGTAATGTTTAAATCAGCCTAGCTAATAAGGATTTTTTGAGAAATTTTATGATTCTTAACATGCTGCAGAACATTGTTTTTTCTAGCCTTAGATTGCATTTATACCTAAGTTAAAGACATGCTGTTGTTGGTTTTGTAGTAACTTTGCAATACAGTATTAAATGTTGGTATATAATTCTTTAAGTCTTCCTTATCAGATGCCTTACATTGTTCAAGTTTATTTGATTCTGCTCATATTTTGGTTTTGGCAACTACGACTCCAAATCCTGGCTCGGGACGATATTAAAGATTAAGGGTGAATATTTTATTGTTTTGAAATTGACGCTGACGGTATTTCTCTAACAAATAAACACTTGCTCAATTTGTTTCGAAGCCTATTTTGCTGAATACGTATTCTTAATTGTTTCGTCAGCTGTTTCTGTCTTGTAAAATGACACAAATAATTAAATAATAAATAATCTATATTCTTTTTCCATCTCTCCTTACATTACTGTACCAACTAGTTGAACCCCCCCCCCCCCCCGTCACTCCTGTTACAAAATAAACGGATCCACAACACATTCACAGTAGACAAATCGGTTTTGGAGTTGAACACACTTTATACCAAACGTGTAACCGTGCACTTTCGCGTTTGTAAAAGTTTTACCGAAAAACTTGTTCACCTGAAGTTTGTTCAACGTTCAGTGTAACCGCGTCCTAAATTATTAGAACACGCGCGCGTTAGAGGCAGTTTCTGCCGGCAAATGATTTCTCCTGGACTGTACCTCGCCCTGCGCCCAATACACAGCAGCAGGCGCTGCAGCATGACTGCCTACATCAGTCTAGTCCACGGATAAGTGCAGTGATAAGGTTTTTTTTAATCCGGTGTGGTTCAGCATAATCTGTAATGCGGCGACAACTGTGACGGTAGCGTTCAAGATGTGTAACATGGGAAACCTAAGATGTACATCAAGCTCTGTCCCTGCCCGAATATTCGCCTTCGGCCAACCTCGGGATTTGTTTTATTTTTGCGCAGGAAAAATGAATTCAAATATTAAAAGTGGTCGGTTAGGTAACGGTTAGTTAGTTTAGTATAGCTACATTAAAATAAACAGAGAAATATAAATACATATAAATAAACCCGTGGTTGGCCTAAGGTGAATATTCGGGCGTGTTCGGGCAGGGACAGAACTTGATGTACATCTTAGGCTTCCCGTGCAACATCCTATCTCTCTTTTTTTACGGAACTTGGTAGGAATGATTTCGTTAATGGAATGGAAGTTGCACGGGACGACAACAGTGCTGCCATCTGTGGCGAATAGGGTGAACCAAATTTGACAAAGCTAAAGGGTAATTTTTATAACATTAACTGATTAATGAATTAAAAAAATATATATATGGGTTGTATTTTAATAAAATATCTTGTCGATAATCCGGTAAAAAGCAGGTGTTCAGTAGTTTTTCAAATTTTTCGCTTTTATCGGAACAGTTTCATTATATAGTTTGAAATTTCACTGTGCGAAACGAATGATTCGATAGCCGACGTAGCTATTCCGGCAGTGAATTCAAGTTTGATTTGCGTCCAAAAATGTATTTGGAAACACTATTTGCGTCTATTTATCACGATCATCATTATTTTAAATGGTTATAGATTAAATTTCGTGTCCAAGTCTCTTATTATAAATGCATTTGTAACGTGAGGACACAGGAAATTTACTCGTTACCGAGTTTAGATGTTTCACATCACTGGCGAGTACTGAAAGACTCGAACACACTTCTTTTTCAGGTTAGATTTCGGTTCATGATTTAGGCCGTATGGGCTTGTGGTTCTCCTAATATTGTTATTACCGGTTTTCGTTTCAGTACATTGTTTCCTGTTTTCTAGCGGATTACGTTTCACATTTTCTCATTTGGAATCACCGCTAAAACTATATTGACGTTCCATATTCATCAAAATGGCTAGTCCGGCATAACCGAGTTCTCGGAAGTGCCGGATCAAAGAGTTTTTCACTTTATCACGCTAGACGACAGAAGGTACAAAAACCGACACAGCGACTGGAGCGACGGTAGGACATAGATAGAAGCAGAGTGACCACAGGAATCCGAAGACGAGCATGCGTCATCACATTACGACCACAGTTTGAAATCTTAACCAATATCCTTTAAGGGAAAAAAAGTCAGTCACGATTTTCATAATAGGTCCACGTAATTAATTAAGAAAAAGATAGCTAATTGCATTCTGAAACACGCGATATTTTATATGAAGCAGACAATTCAACTAGTCAGTAATTTTTGATAATTTTTGTTTCAAAATTGTAAGCCTGGGTTTTGCAGCGGCATTCTTTAAGCCTACGTACCTATAACGCATTATTAACGAGTGTGTTTATGAATTTATTTGATAATTTGTTAGGAAATGGGTTAATGTGTCTGCATGTGTGTGTGTGTGTGTTGGACAGGCACAAGAGATCGTCGCATAGTGTGGTGACTACCGCTGCAGCTGAACATAGAAGATCATATAAGTGGTGGGCGTTGAATTTGTCCAATATATATTCTCTGTAATGTATTCGCTCGTCAAGGATCTTTTGTGTCGTTGCATCTCAGCCGATACTCACCGCTACCAAAATAATTCTATCACGCAGTAAAGTTCACAACATTTTTAGGAGCATAACAAGAAACCTAAAAAAGTTTGTTAATATATCATCTCTTGCTATTTTAAAAAATACATAGTTACACTGCAAGATATTAAAGTAAATTAACGTACTTTACAACGAATAATTCTCCTAAAATAAACCAAGAGTAATCCATATTTACAGATAAATGGATCTTGTAGAACCTTCGCCGCATTTCAACTTCCGGATTCTGTTTTTAGGTAGAAATATGGTAAACGCACTCGTCGAATAAATGAGTGTGTTTCTGCATAAATACCAAACCATATTCGAAGGTTTTTTTTAATGTACTGATTTTGTTCTTGTGGACTCATTTCCGAAGTAAGTGAACTTCGTACGGGTAGATTTACGAAGTTAATGAGAGGTTTGTGAAGATCCTGGGATAATTTGTAACCAGCTTTCTTTATAAAATTACGGTGGAAATTGTTAACAGTTAAGTTACTGTAAAAAAAGATTTAACTTCATCTGTTGTGCGAAACGTGAAACTCCAGATCAGAGACTTCCTGTGCCTAACCCGAGCTGCAGTGTGCAAAAACCACTGCCGGGCTGGCATGGTCGCGATAATGCTATTCTGTTTCTTTTTTTACCCACCGAGCGAGAGGGTGTGTGTCTGCCAACCCAACAACGAGCAGATGAAGTGAGACAGAAGAAGGATCGCGTGGGGGAATCGAGTTAGAGAGAGCTCAGAGACAGTTGTGAAAACAAAAGAGAGAGAGAGAAACTGAGAAGCAAGGAGGAAGCACGTCCATTAACCCCCGTCCCAAAGAGAAAAGAGAATGGGCATGAACAAGGAATACCTACCTCTTCCAGCCCTCTTCCTACCCCTCACCCAGAAATTAATCCCTTAAGGTCTTGCTCCTCACGCTTGTATTTTCTCAAGAATGGCCCATCATAACCTCTTCGGCTGCTCGTAACCCAACGTTCCATCCGCCCCTGGTGGCAAGAGCTGAGATCTGCGCAGTTCGCACGCACATTTCTTACGTTTCAATTACATTCTCCTCCCTACCCCCCGCCAACCCTTCTCTTACCATAATCCCTTCTTCTACCATTTCCCAAACCCTACCCCCAGTCCACGTCCCAGCCAATAAGATAACGTCTCCGTCGCCCTCGTTGATGCTGAGATAGTGCCAGACTCATTTCTCTAATCGAAAGTCGATATTAACATAATCGATTGCAGTAAATGTTCCGCTCTCTTCTTCTTTATTTCTCTCTCTCTCTCTCTCTGTCAGCTCTTGCGAATGTATTCCCACGAACCTGTGGATTTAACTCCCTCCCCTTACCCTTCCCTTTTATTACTTCCGATTTTCCGAGATCTCTTCTATATATAAGCCGTTTCTGCATAAACCAACGATTTCTCAGTCTTAGACTGGGTCTCTGTTTTTTCTAAAACTGTGCAGCTCTACTGGCGTGCATGGAGGATATTTCTAGAACGTAATAAAACACTGCCTACATGAGATCATATCACAATAGCTACTGGAAAAAATGGTTTATAGTGACCCAATACGGAGAATTTGTTACCATTCAAAATCCTAAATCTCTTTTTTGAATGGAATTTACGACAAAATTATCAAACCATTGTTTTATAACTACATGGTAAACAATAAATTACCAAAAGAGCTGCAATTTTTCTAAAAAAAATTTAAACAAAGAAATAATTTTATTGTATTTAATAACTTAAATCAACAAGGTTGATTTTTATGGTTCTTAATATGTTTTAATATTAAACGAAATTTCGATAAGAATCATCTATGCAATCAATTTTAACAGACTTATCTCAAATTTTGGTTAACCCAAAATTTAACATTCGTAAGGTAGCAAATATTAAGCTTTATTTTCTGTTATATATAATAACATCTCATTTGTCTTTACATTAAAACGTTGAAAAAATATACATATATTCCTTATTCTACACACACTAATAAGTTTCTCTCTTTAATGTAACGATTCCCGTGTGGTTTTAAAATATTCATACTGCCGAAAAAACAGTTCTAACTTGCAACAACATAAATTGAGAACGCAGTTGGTTTTGATAAACATTTTGTTATAATAAAATAATATTTGATGAGCAAAGGAATTAAAGTATGAAGACATAACGCAATTGTTATTTTTTGTTTGCAAGTAGGTACATAAAAAAACAATTGAATAAATTACTCTTCAAAATGAAAATAACCAAGGTTTTGTTTTTTGTAAATGTTTTCAAAAACCATTAAACGCGTAAATAAAGTGAGCTAGTCTTTCAATACTCACCGGTAATGTGTATCATCTTAACCTCGGTAACGAGCGATTCTGAAAATCTTATACATAACAAAAAATGTTCGTGTGTTCGTCTTCTACGTGCTCGCGCACAGTTCATCATCCGATTGGGTTGAAACTTTGAGCACTTGATCTTCTAATCAAGGGGAAGGTCACTCACTGTCCACGTTTATTCTTGGTGAAAATTTCTCCATTCCATCGTCGCACTACAGACCAACCACGAGAGAATGCGGGCTATAAATAATGTATTTCACTCGGCACGAGACAAAGAGTGCGCGTCGGATGCAATAAGCGAGCCATCGATATCGATATTGGACTATGCGAGCGCATTATATATGCAGTAAACCAAATATGAATGTGCTGCGGATAAACGCTATAAGATTGAGAACGTCTTTGAAAGAAACTTTACACATCACCAACATCGTATTTCTGTTAATTAAATAAGTAACCAGTAATACCCTAACAAATAATGGGTTTCAACTATAAAATACATGGTTTTATACGGGAAAAGTAGTTTATGGGCAACATATTAAACTGGAAAAAAAAGAAATAAAAATAAAAATCTAAAATAACATCTTATTATTGATGGGAACAGAACATTTGACCGTATTGGAAAGAAAATCGTTGTAATGGTAATTAACGTACTGTCTAGGTGAGATTCTGATTAAACCAATCCTTGAAGCAGATATTAATTATTATTGATAACATTTCGTTATCACATTGATAACTCATCGTTCCTCCGATCTCAATGAAATTTTGCGTGCTTTACCTTGGTAAACCATGGATGAATTAGTTTGTAGAGTGGTTGTCAGTTCTGCACTTGAAGTCAACTGGTTAGCAATTTGGTAGAAAAAAAATAGTAGCTGTATAAAGGCTTATATGCTATAAATTTGTTTAACAGCTTGAAAATAACTCGCTATGAATAATGGTAAATATACTATCATGTAGTGAGTATTGTTAAGAAACATTATACCAACACATCAGCAAGTAATTAGGGTTAAACTTCATAATAACCAAAAATTAAGAAGGAAAAAAGGAGTTAGAGGTCGTTCCCATTTTGACGTCAGATATTAAAATGGCAGAGATTGTATACATCAACTCCCTTACTTCTTACCTCCATATTTAAAGCACGAGGAAGGTCACTGTTAAGGTGAGATTTCGATAATACCAACCCATAAAGCACAAATTAAACTGGCGCGCGAGTAGTATCGGATAATAAATACCTGTAAGTACTTTAAGTGAGTTCCTATTTTCTATGGTCTGACTAATAATGGTGGCGTGATATTAGAGTTAGAGATAAAGATATAGAGAGAAAAAAGGGAATTAGAGAGGCAGAGAGTGACGAAGTGAGATAGAGAGAGTGATAGGGAAATACAGAGTGATGGAGAAATATATAGATATAGAGATATACAGAGAAGTATAGGGCTATAGATATATATCGATTGATATATAATACATATTTATTAAGAGAATATACATTTATATAGAGGAGATAGATGTATAAGAATATAAAAATAAAGGGTTCTATATATAGAGAATTATACAGCTATATTTATGTAGAGATAGACAGATATATAGAAATATATGAAGATACATATAAAAGTATAGACATATACGGATATATAGTAAGATATGGAGATAAATAGATAGAGATAAGAAATTTGAAAGATATGGAGTGTTATGGAGTGATGAATATAAGAAAATAAAGAATTATTATGAGATATATAGAGTTACAGTGGGATAAAAAGAGATAGATATAGATAGATACTTTGTATGTGTTAACAAATTAAAAAGAAGTACAAATATATGACGAAGTGGCATTGCAACTCATGCCAGGTATTAGCTAGTAAACTTACAGTATGAAGCTCGGATAGTAAATTTAACTTAGAAATATTGAACATAATGCCGAGCCTGATAAATATACGAAAAGTATTCATTTTAGGAGAAAACTGTAAAAATTTTACCCTTTTCAAAACCTTAATATAATTCTCTTAAAAAATACAGTAATAACATCACCCAACCTAACCCAACCCATCCCAACCTAGGTTCGTTTAGGCTAATTTTTAATTATTTCCTACAATTTTTCTTGAAGTCGTTGCATTTGATGCGCTTCGGATGGTGTCCGAACATTTACGATGCAGTTCGTGCGCACGGTGCAGGCAAATGTGTAATCAGTGTTAGCTTTATTCTGGTATTCAGTTCCGTGCGGTAATATACTAAAATATACCCCTACGGTCGGGGGAAAAAGATCGTTGAAAATGGAGAAATTATATCGAAAGTACAGAAGTTTTAAGGCAAAAAATTAGGAAGTAAATAAGAAATAAGTAATAAATACGAGCCAAATAATGCCAGAGTCAAAGAGAAAAAAGAAATTGACTCGCGTAAAAAAATAGAATAAAGGAAGGATAGGTTTTAATGCAGGTTACCATGTAAATCTTTATAACATACACAAAACAGCGTCGTTGATAACAATATACTAGCTAAAACACTTCAACACGCAATGATTATAGATAATAAATTAATCGCGACACATGAAAACAATAAACGCGCACTTTCAGAATATCCTCAGGTAAAAACTACATGTAGGCTATACAGATGAATCACGGGGGTCCGTCAATTTTTTTGTTGAGATTTTTGAGTCTTCTACGCAGACGTAACACCGTTGTTACGCATTTCCGTTCATTCGACTACCGTATCATTCGTGAAATTACTCTTACCAAATGTCGGATACCGAGAGCCATTATGTTTGCACGTAAAAAATGTTTTATACACTTTGGGCAAGTTGTGGGTATTTTTGACGTGACAACCTCCAATAAATCGATGAATACCGGCTGTACGCACGAAAAAAGATGACTCATTGTCCCGTTTCGCATATTGTCCCGTTACGCTTTGTCTCGTTATGCTCATTTACGCTTGCACCACATCTATCTCTCTTCCACTCTATTGGAGCAACCATAGATTTGACTTTTTCGAGGCACATTTAACTTGAAACACTCCCATTCGTTTCCTACTTTTCCTACCATCGTCCTATCCTTAACAGAATAACACAGATTGGAAGAAGTAAAATAGCAAACATGTTCAAAAGTTATAGTTAAAATAATCTGTTCGTTAAAGTAATAAACATATTTGAATTAATGAGAGCAAATAAAAGTAAATTTATCAATTAAATTGTAGATTTCATTTCGCTCCTTCTTTGTATCCATACAGTAAAATTGATTCAATTTTATTCATAAAAGTATGCAATCATTTTATCAATGTTTTGTCATGACGTTGTCACGTTACACTATCGCCCGTAAACCGACTTTACAGACAACCAATTTTTTTCTTGAATTATTAGATCACTTCTCTTATGAAATATGCTGTGAGTTAATTTCGTAAACCAGCTTCACAAAGAAATTATTTCTCACTTTTTATAAATAAGTGCTTTTCAATTTCCGCTACACCGGGAATTATTATTAATTGACACATTAATATACTGATTTCGAATAGGTATGTTTGCTATGATGTTCGCAACAACCAGTTTCGAGAGTAAAATCTTAACTGGTTTAAAACAAATTAATTTAATAACCTCCATCTCTGTAGAGCGTCGTCCATCCATTAGGAAGGAAAGGGAGCAATGAACCTTATATTTTACCCTGAGTGGTACTTGAAGGGTTTTCTCCCATTGATGCTCGTGAGAAGTACGCACGTGGCATAGAAGCGCTGGAGAGAGAGATAGAGAAAGAGAGAGAAAGAGAGATAGAGAAAAGAAAAAACTCCGGCCGTTTCAAGAACTTAGACACTTTTCACGACAGGGAGAAATTAACGGCCACAGTTGTTCCAGGATTTCTATTCCACGCATTTCACTTGTTTCGTTTTAGGTATTTCTTCTTTTCCACCCCTCTCCACGTTTTAGAGTTCTCGCAGCGCCTACTCTTGGCTGGGCGACGACCTGTGACGTAAAGCACACCAGAGACTTAATACCGGACAGCTCCAGGGTTTATGTGTGAAATCCTGGCTTTGTTGTCACATGAGCCCGATAGATGGTAGACAGTAAGCCCAGTATGAACCATGGAGGTAATAGTCTACTTATTACCTCCGTGGAATGAACATTGTATCCGTTTAATACTCATGTTTACTAACATTATGAAAAAAAAATACATTTACTGTTTGAAAAATGTTTAAAAAAATATTTTTAAAGATTTAAAGGGAACATTTTACCTCCAGTGGTCTAAATTCCTTTGAAAGAAGTTTATCATATTCGACACCAGAGAATACACCATATAATTAACTATTTATCTACAAAATCTACTGTAGTCACACCTCTTGCTTCTAGGATTTTTTCACTCTCTCGCCTGCGTTGTTCGTATACAGCTGTCCGGTATTAGTCTCAGTGGGTTAGGTGTTAGAGTGACGTACAGGTGGAGATGTGTTATGTTTTATGTTTATCTCGGGCGGTGCAAAACAGGAACTGTTTTCGTGCGCCTTTTAGGAGGGTGAGGGGGGGAGGCGAGTTACTCTCCCAGAGGACTCCAAACCGAGGGAGGGAAAAACGAATGGAACCTTTCCCGGTGTACGACGTCAGATAAGAGAAATGAAGCTTGTTTGCAAGTTTGACTCCCGGGTTGTCGGGTCGCGTAAGCGACGCCTCTGGTTCCCGCAGCAAAAATAAGAGGGAGGACATTTAGAAAGCCATGTTTGTTTTGGTCGACAGAGTTTCATGTCACGCGGTTATTGACATTGGTATAAAAAAAATGGATGAGGAAGGGGTAGCTGCAGACAGAATGCTCTTTTATTTGTCTTAGGCCATAACATTTGCTATTTGCTGAAGAAAATAATAAAACCGTAATTTTGTTGAATCAGGTCAATAATTTTAAGGTTTTGGTTTATAGGAAGTATTTACATACTGATTTCAGTCGTTTAAGCAAGAACAAATAAACAAACACTAACTTATTGCTATAAAATGTGTTTGAAAAGGTTTGGTTTATATTTTAATATTAACACAAATAAATATAAATGGTAACATGTGCGAAATATTTCAAGATTTAACTGTTTCTTAAATTTTAACAATATGGACAGTATTCTCATAAAACTCCTTGTCGAAAATCAGGTCCAAAGCCAGGGGTTTTATCAGAGCCATTTCTTATGTTTTAAAATTTACGATTGCTTCGTGCTGCTAAACGATATCTGCGTTTGATGGTGGTAAGTATCGTTTACTATTCAGTCATCGATTTATAGCGGTTGGCGCAGAAAGTATGTGTGTCATTCGCATGCAGACAATTTTTTTTGCTATTTGAAAAGTGACTATTTTATTTATATGTTTATTTATCACGCTCGGAATTACTTTAAAATAATTAAACTTTAAAGTTCGTATCCGAGTTTCGTATTATAAGTTTATTTGCAACATGAACATCATGAGAACGCGTGATTTCGCTCGTTAACCGAGGTTACACGTACAGACATCACTGGCAAGCACTGAAAGTGCAACTCACATTTGTTTTCTCAAGACCGCATCGTGCAAGTAGGAGGCGAGTGATCTTGCTACACAACCCTTGAGCATTACCTTCCCCCACCTTCATGTCACCAGAAGTTAAACCAAAAGATAGAGAGACGGAACTGAAGAGTTTGCGTCGTTCCGTCGTAAAACCAACAATGAATGTTGAAGTTGAAGAAAGTAAGCAAAATAATTTTTAAAGCTACGGAATACAATGTTTTTTTGTAAATAAATAAGAAATTATAATGAATAGTATATAATTGGAAACTTAAAATGTTTTTTTATTGTGTGGCTAAAATATATAAATTATCAAGAGATTTTTTTATTAAGGGATTTTTTATGGTAGTTATGACTTTTCTATCGTCTCAAATTACACGCTGACAAAGGATGACTAAATTTCTTGGTAAGTATTCAAACAAGCGCAAACAATCGTCTTTTTAATGGAATATTAAATATATTCATGCTTTCGGCAGCTTTTACTTTCGCCTTGGAGTTAATTGTATTTACTTTCAAGGATCGTTTTTTTTTCTTTCTTTGTGCTCGGAAGTAATAGTTTCTGTATGTTTTGTTTCAGCTTACCTTATTAATGATTTAAAACGAAGAAAACTTTATTTCTCAGTTTACTTGGTCATTCGCGAAATAAAAAGTTCGTTAAACTTAAATAATACTGATTTTTATGTGAAGGAGAAAATTAAAGCGGAAATATATTGAAACAATTTTAACAAATAAGTTTCACCTTAACCGAGGTGGAGTCTTTAAAACAGTTGAGGCTAAAAAACAAGGCTAACGATCAATGGACCAGCTGATAAATGAGTCCGGTATGTAGACTGAAAGAGTATTGGGTAACAACAGGAATACAAAAGTAAATGTCACCGACTTACTGTTAAGTATTCAAAGTTTTAAACAGCCGTGTGGGAGATGGCTGTTCAAACCACTGCGCAGTTGTGGCTCATAACATAAACACATATATTTAATAAAGTTAATCTACTGTAAACTTCAAAAAATTCCCTCAGGTAGGTCATTTTCGCGAAATGTCAGACACTAAATCAGAAACACCTGACATGTCGGCAACACGCACTGCAATCGATACGCAATTGTTCAGGTACACCCAGGCGGGACCGTAGGAAACAAATACAAGCACAACAGTTTCAAGGAACACCCAAACACCCTCCTTTGTATATGACCATTTTTTTATGCGTAGCATCTTAGCCATCGGAATAAGGAATTTAATATGAGCAACTTTGTGAATGGAACGGAAATGTGTAACCACAGTGCTGCCATCCGTGGCGGATGGAGCGACCCAAAGTTCACCAAGCCAGAGGAACACATTATATTTTTAACTACTTAATGAATTTTAACAAGATAGGCGTTGTTCTAACGAAATTCCTTGTCGAAAATCAGGTTCACAGCCAAGGATTAGTAATTTTTTTCAAGTCTATTTCGCTTTTATACGAGCCGTTACATTATATAGTGTTACGAACACAAAAGTACCGCGATACGTGCCATGTTCGGAGCTGGCTGGCGGTCCCGTACTCCTACTGACGTCACGCGCCGTCCATTGACGTAATGCGTGCCTGGTCGGATTACAAGGGTCCTCGCCACCCCCCCCCCTCCCCTTCTCGGCCCACGCACCAGCCCGCCTCGGACTATTGTCACCTTGTAGCAAGGTTCAAAAGATGCTAACTGCTATTATTTTTGTAGTAGCAAACCACGGTCTGATTACCATCTTTGCCTTGCTGGGTGGATCTTAAGGTTTCACTAGTTTATTAAAAATGAACAAAAACAAGGTGTGATTCCGTCTGAAAATATAATTACTCCATACTGAGGAAACTTATAACAGATACAAGAGAATATTAACGTACAATATTAATTACATTCGTAAACAACTCTCAGGTATATTAAAAAAAAAATTATTGGCCGGCCGTACATGGAATCATCAAAAGTTTCATTTACTAGAAATACATAAACCAATGGACAAAAATACAAAATATGTTTAAACGATCCCAGGATATATACTTAAAGTCCAGAAATTATGTTTATCTAATTAACTGCATCTGACGACGTAATTTAAAGAAAGTTCAGAAAAGGGTCAAAAGATACAGAAGCACCGGGAATCGGGGCTTCGTTTCCCGGAGCTCACGCGGGAACATGATGCCAGGGCGCTTGTGTCCTGTGGTGGAAGGGAGATGAAAATGCCAATTCGGCGTCCGGCTCTCGGACCCTGTCTGGAACAGTCCAAATCAAAACTGATCAGAACTTGTACCCAGACAGTATACGGGGCAGAAAATGCCCGGAAAAGTTAAGGGGAGGTTGGGGAAAGTCGTGGATCGTCACTCACCAGACAGGGGAGTTGGCTTCTGTTTACAGATGCGTCGCCAGCCAGGAAATGGATCCCGCGAATACGCGGCTGGGCGCGGTCGTTTTCATCATTTCAAAAAAAATTAAAACAAAAATAACTATTACATTTTGTACTACGCAGACTGACTAAACTACTTGAAAAAAGATTATAGGGATAGCATCCCTGATTTAGGCGACTACATAGTCGGTTGCGGCCGGATGGAAGTCTTGCAGTGTCTCGTCGACTCGCCGATAATCAAACGGTCCGTCTGCAGTCGCGGCGCGAAGTGTCTCGTGGAGAACCGCGTCTCGTAATTAAAAGTAAATCTTGAATCAAAAGTGGAGGGGAAGGACAGGGACGTCCGGACCGAAAGGTTCCGAAGTTCCCCGAGTGGGCATCATAAAAAAACTCTGACTGATGTCTCGAGGTTGGTAACACTGGCCGACTTTAGCGCTACCTGTTGAGAGGTGTCTGAAATAAAAAAATCGACTCGCCCAAGGCGTCCGCTTAAACCAAGGGTTAAAGGGGCAGTCAGGTGCTACACTCTACCTACCGGGTAATTTGGCTGGGCGGTTAGCGAGTTCGCCGCTAGATATCGTGGGCGGTCCATTTTGGCACACACATGATTTATGCGAGTTGTCCTTGACGCTGGCAAACACTTGGCGGGGTAAACGGCAGGGCAATGCTCCGAAGGTGAATTCTCAGAACTGTGAGGAGGAGGGTGGAGTAAGGGGGGGCATAAAACGCAACGACGCTGGGAACAAGCATCCATGACGTGCTCTTTGAGGAGAGAACCTAATACGTATTCGTGACGGTAAAGGCTATGGTCACCTCGTCTCTGAGAAATGGTGACAGCTCGTCCAGAGCTGCTGTATGCAGTTTTAGTCATGAAGTGAAGTAACGTTACAGGCCTGGGACGTGCCTGTAAGCGAGGGAAATTTTAAGCTGGCTGCCAGAAAAGTATTAGATCTGCAAAATATCAGATACGTCTCTGGGAAAGGTGCTTCAGACTACTGGCACAAAGTTTAACTAAGGGGGGTACACCAGCCTAACAAAGTGTAAATCATCCTTTAAAAACCAAATTATAGAGCAAATAAAATTTCCAAAAATAATTTAAAATTGTAGTAAAATTTAAAAAAAAAGTGTCGAAATTCCTAATTTCCGGAACAACCTTTAGCGGCCTGTAATTCCGGGCTTATAGAGGCCACCGCTAGGAGTAGCGTGAATAAGCGTCGCTGTTCTGGGTATTTCGGTCGTCGGGTCGTCCCGAGATGACGCGACACGTCATAGCCGTTCTCGTCCCTTCGAGAAGGACGCCAGGGGTATATAAGCGACGAAGCCGGCCTCCACGGAGTTTCCGAAAGTTCGGAGAGTTCTGCGAGTGGAGGGAAGTGCGACATCGGCGAAGAGGGTGAGAGACCCCTCGAGAGTGGTGCGACGAGGAGCGACGGGACCGTGAGAGTGCGACGGAGTGGTGCGAGGCTGTGTGTGTGAGGACTGGCGCGAGGTAAGGGGCGAATCACGGTCGAGCCTAGCTCAGGTGTGGAGTGCGATCTGTGGAACATGACAAACATTGAGTGACTTGCGAATAAACATTTTTAAGTGCAAGTGATTGGGGATCATACCATTATTGATTATTTCTGTAAATACACATTAGTAATTAATAAAACTGCAATAAAACTTAATTGGGCCATCCCTTAAGAACCCAGTTCCCCCACTTTATACTCATAAAAATAGTTAAAAATTTAGCTCTGTAAATTGAAAATTCAAAAGTCGGCGTAGTTTGCATTGCAACAAATTCTAGCGAAGGGTGCGGTGACTTCGTGTGATTCGAGACAAGAAAAACAAATTATCGTTCATATTTATTACGCTCGGCATTGTTATTTAAAAATACAACTTTAAATTTCGTGTCACAGTTTCGTATTACAAGTATATTTTCAACATGAAAACACAAAATCTTGCTCGTTAGCGAGGTTAAATGTCGTTCTCAAAAACTAGCTCACATATTGTTTTCCTAACCTAAAAAATTTATGTGCGTTAGTAGTTTACTGGGACATGTTCTCTTTGGATTTCGTTTCGTTGTTATTTGAGAAATATTTATCATTTCGTGTGGAGCTTCATAAAATCCATATCGTTTGCACCGCTGTTTAATTATCAGGATCTCGTCCAGCGTATGCACAATGCTGCTCATAGTATACGAGCAATACTTGACCCGAGCATCAGGCAATGGTAGCGTCGATGCTGTGTTCCTGCTGAACCGAGTGTAAATGCCATCGAGCAGTTCTTGTAAATACAGATAGTGGTGCACTTTCGTACTACTTGTTCCTAATACGTCATGTTCTACGTTTGACACAAAAGTACACAGCGTTGTTTATTCGTTTTCCCAAAGCATTAAATTTCTGCCCCATTGCCCTCATTACACATCACGTGTAGTGAGTGTTGCCCACTACTCATGCAATTCAAATGTAGCATCAGATACATAACTTAATAAAAAGTGTGATATCTATATTTTATTATAATTTTTTTCCCGCGTAAAATGACACTACCCAAGCTTTTTTCCACGTTTTTTCGGTAAAATATTATTGTGTTAAAAAATAGTGTAATAGACAAAGAACATCTAATGAAACGTAAAGATTGTGTTACACTCAAATAATTTATTTTTAATTAAATTTTAAATTCATATTTTTGAATAAAAAAATGGACACAAATGAAATTGTGCCTTTTATACAGAAACTAAAACAAATTTATCTCAAGGAATGGTTGTAAGCATTCGCAGGATTTTTTTTTTTTAATCGCGTCTTTAGCGCCTTTTTCCGGAGTTGAGCCGGGTTTCGGTAGCTGATCCAGCTCAGGTTCCACCTTATATTCCACTACGCATCTTCTGAGTTAGAACGTCTATTTTAAGTAAGAATGTTAAAAGCTAACTTGCATATATGCCTGAAGATGCGGTTGAAAGGCTAGCACAACGCAGCAGCTGCTCATGTATCCAGGAAGACGAGACTCGTGTAAACATGTATGTAAGTACGTTGAGGCTGCGGCAAACAGAGCGGAGGAGAGGTCGTCCAAGTTTACTTCAAGCCGTGAGCAGCGCGCAGAGGGGGTTGGAAGTGCCGGTAAGTTCCACAGAGAGAAGAGAGAGAGAGAGAGAGAGAGAGAGAGAGGCATGAGGGGGAGAAAGCATTACTTCCGCGGCCTCTCTTCGTTCCTCCGCCTTGGAGGGTCCTCTGGTGCGCTCGACCGAACCACCCTCCTCGGACGAGACATCCTGGAGGCAACGGCCGCAGCAGGGGCAGTTAGTCGCCGAAGAAGCACGTATCGGGGTGATGGCCCGCTCCGCCTCCTCGACAACCGACGACGACCAACCCCGCCGTGATTGAAAGCTATCCTCCCCCTCTCCCCTTCGGACGGCATCCACCCGGAGGGCGAGGTCTCCCAGGGGGACCCTCATCCCCGCCGGCGGAGACGCACTCCGTCGACGTCACGCTCGCCGTCAACAGCTCCGCCGAGGACCACGTCTTCCACGACTCCCCATCGGTGCGAGCGGCTGGAACTGCCCACTGGGATCCACCGGGAGGACGTAACGGACACGACCGAGGGGGAAACACCCGTGGGGCACGGAACTCCCCTTCCAGGGTTTCAAATTTAAAAAAAAAATCACAAGAGAACATACCAAAAGAGAAAACTACAGCAACTTGGCTACATTGTTAAACAAAAATTGGTTGTCTGTAAAGTCGGTTCACGGACGATAGTTTAACGTGACAACGTCATAACAAAACATTGATGAAATGATTGCATACTCATATGAATAAAATTGAATCATTTTTTATTGAATTATCACTCTTTTGTATGGATACAAAGAAGGAGTAAAATGAAGTATACAATTTAATTGATAAATGTACTTTTATTTGCACTCATTAATTCAAATATGTTTATTACTTTAATGAAGAGATTATTTTATACATGTTTGCTATTTAACTTCTTCCAATCTGTGTTATTCCGTTAAGGATAGGACGACGATAGGAAAAGTAGGAAACGAATGGGAGTGTTTCAAGTTTAATGAGCCTCGAAAAAGTCAAATTGATGGTTGTTCCAATCCGAGTGGAAGAGAGATAGATGCGGCGCAAGCGTACAATGAGCGTTACGGGACACAGCCTAACGGGTCAATGTGCGTTATGGGACACTTTTTCGTGCGTGCAACCGGCGTTCATCGACTTATTAGACGCTGTCATGTCAAAAATGACAGAAAAATTACGAATTTTTAAAAGAATAATTCACCTCAAATAAACTTAGAGTGCATCGCAATTTCAGATACTTATAGCTATCTTCTTAGAAAGTACACAGTGTTTCAACTTCTGAGTTCTGTTTTTTTTTTTCTTTTTGGCACAAACAGGGAAACGCTTTTCAAGTGTTCTACGTAAATTTAAGGTGAAAATTTTTAACAAAGTACATAGCGTTATAAAGAGATAATTTTATAAGGATGATTAGAATCATTTGCGGGCTACAATAAAGATTTTCTTTCCGATAGAAGCTCGAGGCAGGAAACCTGTTTACAGGTAGTCTTTATTTGATGATCGTGAGCAATGTCTTTCATACAAAATTGACATGTGTGTTTCAGTCATTTAATAACATTAATATTTAAGTATATAGAGATTGTTTTAACAGAATCATTATACAATTCAAGTAATAAAAAATTATTAAAACAATTAATTAGCAACCAAAGTACAAAATTATCAGTCTTCTTTTTCCAAGCAAAATCTATACTCAAATTTGTATGTGTAAACGTTGGATTTATAAAAGTCTTCTAATCCTTTAGATTTTAGTATGTCATCAATTAACTTTTAAGTTCAATCATGGAAAAAAAACTCATAAAAATGTTATAATGCTTACACTGGTTCCTCTCCTTCACAAATTCTGGCTACGGCTTGGACGTCCGATTCCAAATATCGGTGGTTCTAACGATCAATTCCGACCTCCAGGGCGCACTTCGATGCATGCCGACTTCCTGTGCGAAGGTTTCTGGCTTCAGGTAAGGAATTGGTGTACATCAAGTCAATAAAGGGATGATGGTTGGCTCCTTTGGTAATAAAAAATAAAAATTTTACATAAAAAGGTTTAAATAAAAAAGTCGTTGGATCACTTGCCTCCCACACATGATACACGAGACATGATACATGAGACATGAGTCATGAGACTAGAGTCATAATATATGGAACGTGAGTCATAAAACATGAGATACTAGACTTGAGACATCATGATACATGAGACATGAGATATCATGAAACATGAGAATGATACATGAGATGTCACGAGAAATGATATATTAAATGTGAGACATGAAACATGAGACGTGATGCGGACTCGAAGTCCCTGTGTATTTTCAACCTTGTTGTTTCTGCGGAAAGAAAGTGTTTAGGTCGTTGCCGTGAGTGATTAAGTATTTTTGGGTCGCTCTCGTTTCCCCCTCAATTCCCTCCGTCAGTTATTTATCCTCCATTTTCATCACCTTAACCCGCTTCGTCACCAGTGACCTTTTTGTAAACGAGACGGTAAAACCTAGTTTGTTTATTTATTTTAAGTTTGGCTCTACCCACCGAGTAGTATGTTCTTTTCTTCTACTTTTGTATCACGTAAACATTTGTTGGTACACCGGGTCTGCTCGGATTTTTGTCCGGTCAGCTCAGCGTAACTCACGTCGCGCCATTCTCTTGCGTGGGCCCGATCAATATCTGCCTGAGGCCGTGTTAAGTGGTCACACGGACAAGTGGTCCTTCGAACAAAAGGAGCTCGGAGAAGTGGTCGTTCGGAGAAGTGGATATTCGGACAAATGGTATACACCCGTGTTACAATTGCCACTTTTCGTTTATGTGATTTTCACGTAACCCAACTTTGTCGATAAAATATATATTTTATTTTCGTGATATGCTGTTGGGTTCTGTCAGCTCCCAAGCTTACAAATTACAAAATACAAACTACCGAATCACGGCCACGTAATGTATCCTTGTATGACTGCATCATACAAATATAAATGAATTTGTTAACTCAAGAAATCCCCCCCCCCTTGGCTGCCAATGTAGCTACATGGAGCAACAATAGATAATGATCTGCTAATATTCTTTACTTAGAAAATGGCCTTCTTCACTCAAAATTAATGTATGCTATATTGTAAACTTTAAATCAGCATGTGGTCAAATATGCTGAGAGAAGACGAACTACCTATATGTATTATTTCAAATAGAATATTATATCTCACCGTAGGTTTATTAAAATTTGTATTCAAAGTTTGTGTTTCAGTTAAAACTCTCAGTATGCATATCACGTTAGTTAAGAAGCAAATTGGGATTCCGGATCGTTGCCTTAAGCGGTATCGAAAATTCATCGGAACTGGCTACAATTGTACTCAGGCTACAAACGGGTCGAGGCAAACAGGGCACGTTGCAATTGACGTACGCGACAAACGCCAAGCTCTGGGAAAATTGAATATGAATCAAGCCGGGTATGTGGTTGAAGCCAAACACTTGGCAAAACGGGCATGGGATAGCTGGGCCCGACGTTGGCTGGGCTCGAGGCAAGTGGGGCATGAGGTTAGCAGTGCATGAGTCAAGAAAGGCAGATGATCAGATAGGTTCGATGCAGGCCAAGTCAGGCACGAGGCAAGCAAGGCATGTGGTCAAAGCCAAACGCTTGGAAAAACTGGCATGATATACTTGGAAATGAAGTTGGCTGTGCACGAGGCAGGCAGGGCATGAGGTAAGCAGTGCATGAGGCAAGCAAGGTGCAAGGAAAGATAGGTTAGATTCACGCCGGGTATAGGTCGAGACAGGCAGGATGCAATGCAAGCACAT
Organism: Bacillus rossius redtenbacheri; assembly: GCF_032445375.1. Lineage (NCBI taxonomy): Eukaryota > Metazoa > Arthropoda > Insecta > Phasmatodea > Bacillidae > Bacillus > Bacillus rossius. The sequence goes on along the minus strand of NC_086330.1, from coordinate 21,346,599 downwards.
GGTCCAAGCCAAGCCAGAGACAAACTAGGCACTTGAGGAATGTACAGCCAAATGTGCGTCTACTCTGCTGGACGTGTGTCCTTTTCGATGAATTTGCATCGAAATGTTTGTACTTTTTGATGAATTTGCATACAAATAGGCGCTCTTTGATGAATTTCCGGCTATTTTATTTGGCGACATTTCTTCCAAAATGTGCGTCCCTTTTTTTTAGTATGCAACCTTCTGGATGAATTGGCGCCCTTTTTAATACTAGTGCGCCCAAAATATGGAACTATTTGGTTGAAAAATCTTATTTTTTGATTTTTTATTGTCATATACACGTGTCCATTTTGCTTAATGTACGTTTTAGATGAACATTATTTAAAATTAGCCAAATGAGGACTGAAAATTTAAATTTTATGTTTTTCTTTGTTCTGCAGTAAGCATTTATCCTTTGTGGTTGCGGTACAGTCTGGATCATGTAACTTGTCTTGAGTGGTTAACTATGTATTCTGTTTGATCTTTTAAGATACGGAAAAATGTAAATGGCTTTTTTTTTGGCCCCGTTGAAAGGCTCCGAATAAATGTTTACCAAACAACAATTTTATTGTATTTTATTTTATTTGTTGCAGTACGAAGATTTTGTGAATGCGTTAGTAGAGTAGAATAATTTTTTTCTGACACATAAGTAGGAGTAAATGGTTGGTGACGGGTGTAGAACTTTCTAGAACACAGAATGATCTATTCAGAAAGGCGTTGGTGTCAAGACCAAAAATCAGTGTCAATTTACCCACTGTATTTGCACCTTATAAGGATTTTGCGCCTCTCTGAATTTATTTCATGACTTTTCAGAATCAATTTTTTTAAATCATAATATTAAAAAAAACATTTTGGACGAATATATGACAATTTTGGTGAAATATTAAGATTTTATATACTGCTAATGAAAGGGAATTTTTGATGTCATCTAATACGACAGTTGTGGCGTCAAACAATTACGTGGACCTCGATACTTATGCATCACAGAAACTATTATATTCTTCTCACGTTCAGTATTTTTCTGCACAATCGTCTATTCTAATGACCTTACAGAACAGTTTTGGTACCAGGTTATGGTTGTTCCGATCATCGAAAAAGAGATCGCAAGTTATCGTTTGTGGCATGGTTTATGCCACAAAAATTTCAGCTCATCGAACAGGTCGTGATGCCGAAAATTTGTAATACATTATTAGCAAGCATACTAACTCTTATGCGATGTTGCATCGTGCTGTTTGTTGATCACAGTAAAACCAGCTGTATCACTTTCAACTAAAGCCCTTGCTTTAATAATAAACACTAAAATCTGGGTAAAGGTCTTAAAAAAACTTTTTTTTTATCGTACAGAAATTAAACATTCTTCTGTATGTAGGTTCCTTGCTATTTAACTTACAAATTAATAAGCTATAATGTAAATTTAATTATAAATAAAATGTTCATCGTTATCCCGCCTCAAAAATTTGCTAAGCCGCTATACTAAGTATATGTTTGTATAGGGTTGAGTGGTTTGGAATCGTGGCGAAAGTGCCAGGAAAGAGAAGGGTTTGAAGTTTTGATGGCGTAAGTAGTCTTGAACAGCAAAACGCATTGCCGGCGTTCATAATGTTCCTTTCCTCGTTCTTACGAGCGGCTCCACCACCCTCCCCTGAACCAGCCGTGGCTACTCCTCCTGAAGGAAGTTACTCTATTAACGATGCCGGCAGCAACGAGCCCAGCATTTTCACCTGCTGCCCGCCCCTTGTCGCGCTGAATGCGAAATCAGGCCCCCTCCTCCCCCCCCCCCCCTCACGGGCTGTGGAAGGTGAGCTTAAAGGGTGAGATTCAGCTCTGCGCGCTTGCGGATGCCTCCCTTCCACGACAACTTCCCGCTATTTCGGTGGAAACTCGGGTGTGACGCAAAACTTGGGTGAGTGTGCAGAAAGAGATAGAAGGGAAAGAGCATGCAATACTATTGGGAAAATTCTTTTTTTTTTTTTTTTCCCCTCCTTCCTCTATCGGAAGTTCTACCAAGTATTTTTTTTTCTTTCCATCCTCCGTTCTCACTCGCCCTCAGTTCCGGGTCTCTCTCTCTTTCTCTTTCTCTCCTACCGTCCCTTTTCATCATCTTTGCCCCAACCCTCTCCACGATCCAACGAAAGATTTTTTTTTTTTTTTACTTCCTTACTTCGCGATCGTATCTCCGATTTCAGGCTGCAAGGGCGAGCAGATACTGTTGTTGAAATATTTACTTGCTGGGGGAAATGTTTAATGGTTGTTACGTGACACCGGGAGGAAATAAATAGCTTCGTGTTGTGTGCTAGAAAATAGTGCCTTTACTTTCGGCGTATAACTTTTGCACAACTCCGTAATGGCGAAGACTTTTTTTCTGCTCTTTCTTGTAGTTGAAGACTTGGATATTTATTTCAAAACAAACTGCAAATGATGCATTCAGCATTCACACTTTGAATTATATTTTTTATCCCCTAAAGGTATTTTGGGGCCTGATTGTGTGAATAAGAGACAAAAAAACCTTCCGTTGTCTTTGTTAAGGGTGGTATAATTATATAAATTGTTCAAAAACGAATCATTAAATTTTATTATGTCATCTGCAATCGCATAAGTTATTTAACAATAGTAAAGAGACTAACTGGAAAGCTGAAATTAAGTTTTACTTTTAGAAGCAAACTCTGGAGTACAGTTTTCAACGCTGAAACTATGCTGAGAGATGATCCAGTACAGTTGTCAACCTGAAACTACTCTGAGAGATGATCCAGTACAGTTGTCAACGCTGAAAATACGCTGAGAGATGATCCAGTACAGTTGTCAACGCTGAAACTACGCTGAGAGATGATCCAGTACAGTTGTCAACGCTGAAACTACGCTGAGAGATGATCCAGTACAGTTGCTAACGCTGAAACTACTCTGAGAGATGATCCAGTACAGTTGTCAACGCTGAAACTACGCTGAGAGATGATCCAGTACAGTTGTAAACGCTGAAACTACGCTGAGAGATGATCTAGTACAGTTGCTAACGCTGAAACTACTCTGAGAGATGATCCAGTACAGTTGTCAACGCTGAAACTACGCTGAGAGATGATCCAAGTCTAAAGACTCCGATATAAGCTTTGGCAAGTTACTCAAAAATAAAATTTTTAATTTAAGACAGAAGTCTTTGAGAAATAGAAAAATAGGCACACATGATGGAAGATAAACCCACTACTTTCTTTCCCAAAATGCGTTGTTTTAACTTGGTTTCTTTCGTAAAAAAGTCAACACGCATCAAATAAAATTTGAATACAATTGTAATTAATGTTAATGACAATTATAATTGGAACATTTATATTTTGCACGTTAATAAACATGCTATGTTAAAAAGACAAAAAATTTTATCGTGTTTTTTAAAGGCAAAATCACATCGTCACGCGAAAATAAAACTTATTTAATGAACTATTAAATTAATAGCTTTTTATCATTAAACGGATTAGCTTAAAATATAAAATGGTTCTTAGTGAAGTGTTAAGAGGGTAATGCATAACCATTGCCGAGAATTTTTTTTTGTGTTTCGTGTTATTACAAATACAAAAACATATTTTTTTTTCCTTTTAAAAATACAATATTTTTTAACGGACGGTTGAAGGATTTACTTTAAAATGGCTCGTTTGGAACGGATGCAGTTTTCCATCTAACATTCATTCGCTGTGAGCGTCGACAAGGCGCAGGGGCAGTCACTTTTTGCGACATATTTTAACATGTAATCGCCATATTTTTCACACGGGAAAACAATAAGTGGCTATCCCAAGAGTCAACACCGTGGATGCTTCGTATTTTTTTTTTCCGCTCCGGATGTACAGACGATAAACATTATGTACTCGCAAGCTTTGAAAAAAAAAACGTATAAAAAAGTATTTTTTTTTTGGTTGACAGTTTTCCATCTAAATAATATGTAATGTCTACATGCGATTTTGATATATATATATATATATATATATATATATACACACACACACACACACACACATAAAAACACATGGTCAAGGTCAAGGCCAAAGCTCATCTCCAGAAGCTTGTTGGAGGTTTGTCGATGGAGAATTTAAGTCTCTACTAGGAAGTTTAAGGAATAAAACTGTAAATTTTTCCCTCTAAACGGAAATTTTCCCCTCGACATAGGGAAATTTCAAGAAATATTGAGGAATTTTGAGTTATTTTTGAGGAAATTTTACACCAATATTATAGCCATCGTGACGTCACAATCCAAGATGGCAGACACCGGCACCTGTATCTCACCCTGGACGCTGGCGTCGGAGCCCTATTCGCATACTACTTAGTATATAAATACTTATAAACGCCTCTTCACGATGCACAAAACCCGGGTAACGCCTTTGTTCTTCAGCTAGTTGTAAAAAAAGGATAAAAAAAAGAAGAAGTCAATATTTTCTAGAAAAAAAATTGCGACACAATATAAGGACATATATTCGTTATATATTTTCTAAAGGTGTCATAAATAATTTTTTTACTTAAACTTTAAATTAAATTAATTTTTATTATTAAATAAGTTAAAATTATAATTAAGAAAAAAAATAATTTTTTACCTATTAATTTAATGATTCAAACCACAGAAAAACTAATTTTTTTTTACATATAAATAAATAATTTTACCTAACACTGCATAGTAGGAAGAAAAAAGTTTAGTGAATAATTAAATTGTGTAAAAAAACTTTTAGCAAGTATCAGACAACTAACTTTAAAAATCCGAAATTTTTGTCATATCGGATAAAGCTATATAACACATATGACACACTTTTATTTCTGTGACTGTTTATCGATAATCCTCGGGAATCTGGATGTTTCGATGCATCAGCAAAAAGAGACGCGCGCGCGAGAGAATATTGTCAAGTGAAGCAGCGGCAATTTCGGGTGCGGCTGGGAAGGGGGAAGGGAGGGGCAGTTCGGAGGGGAACAGATACACAGAGATGATTTTTTTGTCATCTGACCATTTCCAAACCATCTCCGTAGACCGGTTTCATTTTGCAGCTGGGTCCGGGGCCCTGTTTTGGGAAAAGGGAAAGGGGTAGGAACAGCGAGAGCGAAAAAAAAATATATATGTCAGCAAAACTGTTAAAAATATAAAATCCTCTTTTTCATCCGTCCCACGGCGCCAGTATTGCGGATCTGTTAGAATAAAAATAATTCTCTCTCCCCCTATCCCTCTTTATCTCTTTAATTCACGGTATCACATTGCTATGAGCTTCACCCAAAGTCAAAATAATATATATATATTTTGTTTTTCTGTTAAATATTAAAATTTATCATTTTTATTTCCAAAGTTACATTCTGCAAAGCTTGCGCCACATCCAAAGACTTGTTTATACAAATAACACCGGCGAATTAAAAGAAACGTCGAAAGTATAATTTTTTTTTTCAGAAGTTATTAATGAAAGTAATATTTACGTGGTGGTACAGTGTCTGTTAGATGTTACATTGGAATCGAAAATATGTAGGGGTAATATGTTCGGTCATGATTTCAGATTACACATTTTAACTGAACTAAGCCAAGATATCGTAATTCCAAAGATAAATAAGTAACAGCAAATAAAGTATTTTTTTTGTTTAACTGTCTTTCCTCCTGGTGTTAAAATATGGATATAAATAAATATGTATATTTTGTATACTTGATGGGGTACAATGCAATCCTTTTTAGTACTGCCCTTATTACCTCAATAGCTAATAAATTGGCAGAATACCCTGAGCATCGAAATAATGGTGGGTGATATCTCTGCTAGCTAAAACTCTCAGATTATTTCGGTGCTTCCCAAAACACATTACACAATTTTGGTACTTGATTTAAGAAGAATGTTTTTAAATATAAATTTGCTTTCAGCCGTTTGGTTCAAAATTATGTATTCTAATTGGCCCGTTCGCTCGGGCGCCACGGTGCCAGGCGTCACAATCACAAATTCACACTCAATTCATGACGAAAATTATCAGCAAATTTAAATTTTTATAAAATAAATATTGCTGTTTTTTTTAAATTTGAAAACACATCAAAAATTCGTTTAAAGCTTTCTACAACGTCCACTCGACGTCATAAAGTGTATTGATTTTAGAGCGTGTGTTTGTAAATTCAGTACAATACTGAAGCTTTTCCTAGCCTAAACAGTTCAGAGAAGTAAATAAACAAAATGATTCTACATGTGATTTTACAGACACACACACACATTTATTATTTTTTTTAGCCGAGCTGTTAACAATTTCAGATACCATAATCCGTGCTTTTCGGATGACCAATTAGTAAGCAACTAACTACATGGACAAGTCACCATTACATTTGGATTGTACAGGTATGAGTAACAGCTATTTTTAGACTCCTTATTTATGAATTTATATTTATTACATACATATAGATATATATTTGCAATATATTATTACATGGTTTTTCCGGTAATAAAATAAAATTGAAAAACCATTAAAACAAAGACGTTTGTATCGAAGTAAATAATTAAGTCATGCGCAAACATATTTATATGATATTTATAGGAGAATATTAAAAAATCATAATAAAAATATGTTTTATTTATAAATAGGTTTAATAAACTTAAAATTTTTGCTTTTCCTAAGTTTTATAGAGTTTCTACGTAATTTAAGGCTGGGATAATTAAAAAGATAAATCATTTGAGTAGCTGATGTAGGTGTAATATTTCAGGGAAAGTCAATTTCAATAATTATTTTTGTGATTCTGTGTTTTCTATTAAAATATTTGTAAAATACTAAAAAAATAGATAATATATAATTATGTTTTTGTGCTTCTCATAAAAAATAGAGACATATATAAAACGTTTAGAACCTAACAACTACGAATTTAGTGTTACCAAATTTGTCTAGGACCAAAAGTACCAAATAATGGGAAAAAGTTATCCGCCACCCCATTGCAGAATTGTGAAAATTGTCGCATAAAACCTCGTCAGTCTGCAATTACGCCAATTTAATCTTGCGAGTCTCAGCGAATCACGTTGAAACGTATTGTTCTAGGGAAACATCCTTTAAGCAAACAGAGGGCGCTAAACGCTGGCTCGGGTGGACTCTTGTTTGTTCAAGCCCGTGGCTTCGCTGAATAAGCGCTCAGTTAAAATTAGAGATCCGCACCTCGCACGGGAGCAAACGGACAAAGCAAGCTCCATTTTGGTGTAGAATATGTAAAGAATTAAAAATAAATTATTACAAAAATATAGTATGTGGAACATCTTGGATGGTATATTTGTACTTTTTTGAACAAATATAAGAACAGGTGTAACAACCAGTGCTGGTATAACTACTATACTACTCTAATATGAACAAAAAATTTAAGGGGAACTTTGCTTCTATTTTTTTCAAATTATTACAAAATACTTCACATGAAGTAATAAGAAACAAAAGCATCCAAATAATTAAAATAAATTTTGATATATTTTGTGTTTGTTGATTTATATATTTATTTCCTTTTTGAATTTTTGTCAGTTTGTCTAAAATTTATGAGTCATTGAACATATCTTACTCCTTGGTATAGGCCTACATTGATTAATGAACACAAGTATTCAGTTAACACGTTGTATTTTTAAAGTTGTGACTATCGGTTTTTCAATGATGAAGATTTAAACTTAAATATTACATGTCGTTACACCTCATAATAATGGGTTTTAATTGCAATCATTAGGTTGATCATCAGTCAATTTTCTGTGATTTTTGCTAACAATTATTTTGTTACTTCTGCACTTAATGTTAACTTTCATTTCACCAAAATTAATTTTAAAAATATTTTTTTAAACAACAAATTAGACACTACGTTTTAAACATAAAGCTATTTGCATTGAGATTTCAATTTCAAACTTGACGAATTTATAAGTATTTAACGCAGTAATGTTTCCAAATGTTTACAAAAATATTAATTTAATCATGGTTTTGTTTCTTATCACATTACATAAAGTATTTCGTAAAAAGTTGAAAAATTCTAGTATAGTTTTTCTTAAAATTTATGTTTATATTAGAATGGTACCTATACTAGTTATACCAACACTGGTTTAGCTGCATGTTTGATACAGCCAACCATTGCGGTGGATAAAGAGGGGTTAAAATACAAATGAATTCTTAATTCCCTTAGTAGTCTTAACTTCAAATCCGTTCAAATTTGTTGTAAATCTTATATTTGTCATGTAAAACTTTAGTTTGAAACAATCAACTATTACTGCAAGGAATTGAAAAAAAAAACTGGTTTTGGAATAAGAAAATAAATAAAATTTCCCTATCATGTTCTCTGTCAAATTAATGTTTATAATTGTGTATTGTTTTTTATTGATGAAAACTTTTGCTTTAAGCAAATTTTAAGTAACAAACCATTACTGCAAGGATTAGAAATAAGGGGAGAAAGACCAAAAAGTCAATATTTTAGACACACTATCCAATAAGTTATAATTTATTGTAAAACTCCTAAACTTTATCTATAACCTTTGGACGAAACAATTATTTATGAAAAAAAACAATTACCGTAAATACAGGGGTTGAAATTTAAAATAATCTGAGTATCAAATTCGTCGGACATCTTAATAATACTTTAAACCTTAGTCCAAAAATTTTTGTATGACCACGTATTTGTGCAAGGGATGTAAAATAGTGTTTGAAGGAAAAAAATAATTGCATAACAACCTTAGTAGGCGTAAAATGAAATTCGTTAAGACATTCAATTCGGTATGCATTGAGTTAAAATCATTGAAACTATTTGGCTGCATGGACTATAAGAAAATGTTTAATAGATCTTTTTTCAATATTGGTGAACATATAGGATGTTATATGCATTATGTTTTTAAAATGTTCCATGAGGTTAAAAAAGTTTCCAAAACATTTCTAGAAGAAAAAGGTACTGCGAAATCTACCTATGCCTGTGGTCTCTGCCAAAAAATATTTTTTTTTTTGCGTTTTATTGCAATGTACCTTTCTTTTATTACGTTAAATAATTAATTCACTACTTACTCAAGCTGTGTTATGTTTTATTGCCAAAATACAAGATAAGAATTAAAATTAAACAGCATGCATTGTCCCGTAAATATACTTATGTTGTCAAAGAAATAACACATTTTAAAATAAAAATGGCTAAAAATCGTATGAAATATTTTTAAACTATACCATGAGAAAATGTGGTTTCATATTTCTGATGTGTATAAATTATTTAATTTTTAAAACATATTTGCTTTTAAAATAAGTTGAAGTTATGTTGTATCCTTACTCCTAGTGGGTCTCACGTTGTTAGTCAGTTTATATTGTGCAGTTACGAGCTTATCTGCTGTTGCTATTTACTTGTATTGACACATAGATAGGTTTACACATGTATTCATAGATAGGGACACAGTTGATAATTAGTTTATTATAATATTATAAAAACACAATGGTAACTTTAATTATTTATTAATAAAATTCATAATATCTCAGGTTTATATTTCAAGTAAAAATAGTATTGCTTTCAAAATTTTAACAATTATTGGCACTACAGAACACATATATATATATATATATGTAAAAATGTCTCGGCTAGATCAAAAATAATTTAAGTCGGTAGAGTTTTGATGCTCTCTCTCTCCCAGACCACTGGGTAATCAAGGTTGTGTGTTAAATTAGTGTCGAATTATATTTACGTAGTTAATATTACAATATTTCAGTTTCTCAATGTGTTTCTTGGAATTAGGCCACAAAATAACTAAACATGGCTGTGATACGTGTTTGGTATCTCACGAAATAGAGTAACAGACACAGTCATATCTTACTCACGTATTTATACACTCCTAGAATCTTTATCCTTTTGGATAAAGGCCTATTAATATTCACTGACACTTAAACAATCCGTTTATTTCATCCTTTCGTGCTGATGCCTATTTCTAATTATCTATTCTTCAGGATACATTTTCGACGACGTCATATACGTGTCCATTCATTGATAGGCCATTACATTCTCTTTTAAAACCTTCTTAATTTAAGTAATTTAACAATGCGTGCCACATTTAAAATACGGCTCCTGATTGGCCGAGAACTAATGATAGTTACAAATATTTTAAATACAATACATCAATTCCGCGCACAACAATAGCGCGGAACACAAAATCTCACATAACATACAAAATAAAAACATGCAGTAATAAAATTTTACATTAATAAACACGGTGTCAAATTAGCAATTTACCGTTTAAATTTCAATTGCTCCTAGAGGGGTCCTTGCAATTGCTAGTTCTCAAACGTTCGTTTTAGTCGTAGCGTTTCAATTACATAGTTAGACATATCAAATCCAAAGAGTTTTCAAATAATAAAATATATACATGGAACGAAGAAAATATAAATTTAAAAAAAATATTAGCTTAATCTGGGCTGGAAATATACATAGTTGCAGTACAATGTTATGGCTTATAAATTATTTTTGTTTACTTGATTACTTCATTAGTTGACCTTGGAGAAAAAAAAAGCATTTTTTATTTAGGTTATCACTTTAATTAGCTTAGCACTTTTATCAGCACCCTAAGCGAAATGTTACAGAATTTTAAATCAGAACATTATAACTTTAATCTTAATTCTTTGGAAATTCTTAAACGGTAAACATTTACTTAGTATTAACATTAATTTACTTGGTAATGGGCGGGGGAGTGATTCGGCATTATATTAAGTGCATGGAAGTTAGGTAAATGAAACAAAGGCGGGAGCAAATTTTAGTGCTTTCAAATGTATTTGCATTACAGAGGTGGATATAGCAGGTAGATAGATTTATTCTGGTCATTAAGTCTGAGTGATGAACCAATCACTAATGTCAAGCCATATTAATGATAAAAATAGCCAGTAATGTCAATGGATTTAAAGCGATTTACTGTGTAAATTTCTTTATATAGAAGAACGAAGTCAGCTTATATTCATTCATGTTAAATAATCTTATTTGAAGTTACACTTATTTATGCGAGTTATTTAAATAATGATAAAGGGGAATTTTTACGATGCGCGCGCACGATACAACGAAATTTTCCCACGATTGAAAAAAGGCTACATACAAAAACAAGGTTACATACAAATTAAAATTAAATATTCGCTTTGAAACCTTATACTTTAGTGAATAATGCTGAATAATGTTGTAATATAAAAAAATTTTATTGTGAATATTATTGACATAAATTATTTTTGTAAACTTTTCCAAGTGTATTTAAAAAAGAGTGTTTTTTTTATATAATTGAGGTTATGTTCCCGTATGCATACTTTGTTTGTGAAGAGGTGGCCACTAATTATTTTAGCTACAACACATAATTTAATTAGGTACACCTTTTCAGAAACAATACATTACTATTCATCCTAAAATATTCACATTAAGTGAAAACATTTTATTATATTTATAACAAGCGTAAGTTACGTAACATCAGCATGAGCACATAGAGCTAACAATAATTTATTACTGTGTATTCAAAAAATAAACCTTAAATAAACTTCTTACGAGATTGAGAAGTATATAATAATATGTTATAAGAAATATATATATATTTAAACTGACGACGTTTACTCTTTATCTTCTTGCTGGTTGTTGGTAGTCAACATTAGATTTTTTTAAAGCTGCTACAATACTTATAGTAGCTAAAGCTGATATGTTGTTAATGGAACAGTACCGACATTAGGTCTCTTAGTAAAATTAAAATTAAAGAAAAATATATTTCAAAAGAAAGAGTGCACAGATCTTGATATCGGATGGATACCATAATGATCGATATATTTTGATAAACTACACAGCATGCTAAACGTTAAGAAAAACGCCAGTTTTATAATACGTAATTATATTAAAGCCAGACATGTTACGTTGACACGTTTTCGTTTATTTGGCCAGACGCAATTAATAAAGTTCAAGTGGTTAAGATAACGATAAAGAATTGTCCATGAACTGATAAACTCTCAGTAAAGAATTATAACAAACATGTAAAAATTTATTAATGCTAGTATAAAGTACATGAAAGTCACAAGTAGTTACTTTAAATTTGTACGAAATATATAATAAAATTTATTTTTTTAATATATGAATCAATAATATTTAAATTACGATTAAAATTGCATAATTTCACTGTCAACACTATAAATTTACCAGCGCAAATATTGGTAGCTAACCCGTCGAAATAAAATTTAATAAAGTATTTTTTAAACTATTAATTTTAACATGTGACACCATTTAACACTAATTATATATGATTCACAAACAATATTGCTGTTATATAAGTATTATTTATTATTAGAATAATTAATATACTTTAATATATATTTTATGAACTGCTGAAATACTAAATTTTTTCGTGAATTTAAAACATATTTTGCATATTTTTCGCACGATTATATTTACTTTAAAGGATTTGCATTTAAAACAAATCATTTAACACACTTACCATATAATGTACAAAATAGTTCATAAATAATGTTAACTTAGAGTAAGAAAATAATATTGATTATTCATATTATGACCATTAAACTTAAATTAAACGGCAAATGTAACTGGATGTAGGTTCATAGCGTCTATCTTGTATCGATGTTTCTCACAGATCTACCATTCCTTTCATCGAGCACTCAGTAACATCACCGGCAACTCTTCGTCTTGTCGAACAGGTAGTACCACAGTTTGAATATGTCGCTGTAACTCACGTAGTGTATGGCTATCCTCCTTTTCACGTCGCAGGGATCGACGACGCGCAGGGTGTGCTCGAAGAAGGTCCTCTCCTCCCACATCTCGTAGAAGAGGGTGTAGAACCGGGCCACGTCCACCTTCCGGGCCCGGATCCGCTCGGCGGCGAAGCCCGTCAAGAAGACGTCCTCCATCCGGAAGAAGTCCATCCGGAGCGCCGCGCGGAACAGCGGTCCCACGAGGTCCCCGGTCAGCAGGTAGGACGCGCCCTGCATGTAGTCCGGGTACACGTCGCCCGGGTACACCTCGACGGGTACGTCGAACTTGTGGCCCGGGTACCGGACCGGGCCGGTACCGCGGTTCACCATCCCGTACACGCTCCTGCTTGCCGAGGAAACCTCCTTCTGCCGCACGAAGTCCACGAGCAACGGCACGTTGAGGAAAACGTCGTCGTCCGCCTTCAGCACGAACCTGGCGCGCGGGCAGGATCTGCGCGCCCACTCGCACATGGAGATTGTCTTCAAGGTCAGGTTCTCGTAGGCGTCGACCACGTTCGAGACGACCACGTCGCCGAAGAAGTCCGACTCGGCGCGGACCCGCTCGGACAACGATCCGTTCAGCGACCTGCCGAGGAAGAAGACCACGGCGACGTTTTCCATCCTGTCGAAGTGCTTCCACGTGTACCTGACCGCCGTGCGCATGTCGAGCTGGGACGCGGCCGAGTGCACCACGATCAGCAACTCCGGAGCGGAGCTGCCCCCCTCGCCGCATACCTTCGGGTTGTCGATCTCGAACCCGCCTTCGTACATCGAGTGGATCGGCGGCCCGTTGTACTCCACCGAGAGCGGGGCTAAATCTTCCGGTTGGTCCTCGATTGAATCGTTCGCTGCCGCGGGCTCCACACCGGGAGTGCTCGTCCGATCCGACGAAACTGGAAATCCGTACAACTCGGGAAATTTTGTGGTTTTAATTTTGCACGAAACCAACTGCACGAAGAACCAAACGCACAGACAAGTTAATACGATCAAACTGATTTTTTTCGTTCTTACGTTCATTTTTTTTCCCGGACAAAGTGGCAAAGCAGAATCGTACAACACCGGAAGTTTCGAACTTTATTTGTGAAAAGAAAGCGTTTATTTACAGTGAACGAGCTAAGGAACACGCAAGACGTAATATATGTGTTTTTAACTGCACTAACGCCGTATTTTTATCTTGATACTTCTTGCTGTAGCTGTCTGACCACTTAATTATCTTCAGTAGGACTACGTTTGAAAACGATGTATTGAAATATATGATAAGAATTATCGAAAAGATTACCGATAGTGTGGTTAAAAAATTTTTGTATTGGCTGTGTACTATCTACCAACGAATCGTTTTGAGAGATATTCAAACAGTTACAAATCTTAAACCAGTAACCTATTTTCTGCTAATAAGGGCCACTAAATTCAAGACGGAAGTTTTCTTATTCATAATATTAACTTTAAAAAATTCAGAAAATATTTCTTTTACGATTTCAGGTTGGTACAAATGTCTTAATTCCGTACCTTCTAGTTAAACAATCTTTACTAATAATTAAACTGTGGGTGAAAGAAACGTCTGTATAATCCACGAATTTATGAAGAAAAAAAAAACTAAAAAATGCTATTTGCAATATTTGGAACCAAAAATTTTTCTTTAATGTTCTTTTTTGCCTGATGGGTTTGGCTGTATAATACAGCATAACTCAAAAACTAGTCGAAGGATTGGGTAATTTTTTTATTATTATAGTTTTTAGTTAATTTAAACAATAGGAATTAAAATTTCTAAATGTAACCCCTAAATGGATGAAAAGTATGTAACATCGTTTTTAAAAATGTATTCATCTCCGAATATAATTAAACACGAGAAAATATTTGGGTATAAATAATAATCATACCAAGGAATAATTAATCCTTTAACTAAATTACACCCCTTAATGGTGTAAAAGGGTTGAGTTTAATCTTAGAAGTAAAATGCATACTTTCGAATCCACAAGAACTAAATGTAAAAAATCTAACACTGAAATACATGCATATAGAGTTACTGATTTTTTTTTAATGTCAAATATTTGAAAGGTAAAGAGGGGGGAAATGGACCTTAAGTATTTTTTTTTTACAAAATTGCATTTCCGATAATAGTAAAGCAAGGCAATATTATATAAATAATATAATAATATAATATAATTAAAAATTTTTTTTTTACAATTTTGCATTTATCAGCTCTAATGAGTGTAAAAGAGATAGGTTCTGTTTTAAAAAGAAAAATGCATACTTCTCAACCTACTAGAACTATATGTAACACCCAACAACATGCATAGAGAGTTACGTACTGTTTTTTTTTCTTCCTTCACAATCGGCTCTCTTAAGGGGACGAAAAAAATATATAAGTGTTGTTTCATCAACAAAATCGCATCTACGAAAAAGCAAATAAAGCGGGAGATAAGAAACTAAGCATGAAAACATATTTAATAAGCTACCTTACTTACTTTGTCTCCCTAGGGATTCGAGTTCACCGCAAACGCAAAAAAAAAGAAAGGTTTTTTTTGTGTGTGGCAAGTGATATTAACAGGGAACCCAGCTGAGAAAGTTTTCATGGTGTTACACCCTCAGTTCAATGATATCGTCGAGTTGTTCGCCACAAAATTTTCTTCTCTTGAAACAACGGGATGAATTACAGCGCTTCAGCTTTGTTGAAACAGCGCGGGAGGTTGAATTCGGAGGGCAACATGTTGTTTTTTCTTCCGCCCGTGTGGGAGGGAGGGCCGGGAATACAGGGAGAGAGAGAGAGACTGTGCAGATACGACGAGCACACATCAGGGACGTCTGGGGTCGAAAGGGCTAGACAAGAAATTACTTGCGTTGGATCACTGAAATGTTTGGGTGGTGGAGGGGGGTGGGGAGAGAGAGTCCTGCAATAAATCAACAAAGTTTCCTCCCTTCCTCTCGAAGAATCCTTACCTTCCGTTCTTGTATCCGCCCGCGGAGTAGATTGTTCGCGTATTATTGAAGGAAGCGAACGATGCCCGCCAACTCCACCCCCCTCCCACCCGAAAACCCTACCACCCACCAAAAGCTGCTCACTCTTCCATACATAACTCCGTCCCGGTCCGTTTTCGAGACACCGTCGCGTGAGCACACCCCGCAGAAGTCGCGAGTTTTCGGGGAAAAATGTCCGGCGCGGGGAGGGGTGAGAAGTCGACGCGAGAAGAACCATCAAAAGAGGGGGAGTTTTTCCGCAGCAGCGCTTACGGCCCCCGGAGATCAACTTCCCGAACGGTTCAATTTGCCGCGCGGAACAAGTTTATTGTTGTTGCGAGGCGGCTTGCGATTGGGAGGGGAAAAGAACGAATTCAAAAAAAAAATCAGCGATCGAGCGAAGATGCAAGATGTCGTGGTTGTCGCCGTCTTGAATTTGATAGTTTTTGTATTAAATTGAAATGAGCATTTAATTTAACTTCTGCAAAAACACAAAGCAAATTTTAACGTTATTATTTGGTTTTTTTCAGTCCAAATGAAAATTTATACATTATTTTTAAAATATTAGCTTTCTAACCTCACCCCAAGTTGGATATTTTACTATCTCATAATTTGTATTCTTTGCGAGATATTAATTTCAATATATTACAATTGCTATCGTTTCAAATTTCGTTCCAATGATATCAATCAAATGATTGTTTTTATTAAAATTATACTCAAGTAATTCTAATTATAATCACTTGCATCGGTTTTTACCACTATGAGATAAAGCTTAACAAATGTTATGTGTGAGGAAACAGAAAAACCGTAAAAGATAAAATATCAGGAATTGCACTACAACAACGAAATTAAGTAACTAATACTTCGTGTTGGACCAAGACTTAAGCGGCTACATAGTAAAAGATCTCTTGTAGAAATGCTGTTCGCTTCGTTCCTGTTAAAAAAAATCTGACTTTCCAAGAAGATAACGACGTACAACACAGGTTTTGACGTGACAACGTCTAATAAATCGATTAACGCCAGCTGCACGCACGAAAAAGTGTCCCGTTACGCACATTGTCCCGTTTTGCTGTGTCCCGTTACGCTCATTTTATATTGCTCTTTGCTAACCTGAACCTCCTAGCATTGCGACAGAGTCCGTGGCGTGATTCTGTTTTCATGCATTTCAATGTAACATTTTCATTGCTCTTTGCTAACCCGTTCCTCCTAGCATTGCTGCAGAGTCCGTAGCGCAAATATATTATTTTTGACTGCATCTTGGTGTTGGGTAAGCCATTTTCCTTCACATCATCCTTGATTCACTCCCATTCGTTTCCTACTTTTCCTATCATCGTCCTATCCTTAACAGAATAACACAGATTGGAAGAAGTTAAATAGCAAACATGTATAAAAGTTATAGTTAAAATAATCTCTTCGTTAAAGTAATAAACATATTAAAATTAATGAGTGCAAATAAAAGTTAATTTATCAATTAAATTGTAGATTTCAATTAACTCATTTTTTCTATCCATACAAAATAGTGATAATTAAAAAAAAAATTAATTTTATTTATAAAATATGCAATCATTTCATCAGTGTTTTGTTATGACTTTGTCACGTTAAACTATCGTCCGTAAACCGACTTTGCTGACAACCAATTTTTTTCCTCATTTAACCTAAAGAACTTGTTTTTTTCTCTCTATGTAAACATCTTAGCTCTTAGTATACGGCATTTGATAGGGGTGATTTCTTGAATGGAACGGAGGTCGAATGAACGGAAATTGTAACCACGTTGCTGACATCTGGAAGTATCAGGAATCTCGTAAAGATGGCGGACCTGCGTGAAAATCGCAGAATTTACACCACGCATATGTAATAAAATTATAAATTTACAATAGTACAACTAGCCTTTAATAGTTTATGTACTAATTTCAAGTCATAAAATAATTAATGAAAACTTATACAATACGTTCGAATCCTGGCATTACAACCCTTAATTAACATTTAAATGTAGAAGACATAGCGCAGTGTTTTTCAGGTACTGTAGAGACACAACTAATTGTTATCCTACATATATTCGACGCCATGAAAAATAAAATAATTTCGGGATGAAATTTTTATTGATAAATTTTAAATGCTGAACCAGTTCAATAATGTTAAGGTTTGTTTGTTGGAAGTATTAACAGACAGATTTCTGTAATTTATGCAACAAAAAAAAAACATTAATTTTTTTAAAATATATTTTTAAAAATGTTTTAGGTTAATATTTTAATAATAACTACTACCGTACCTAAGTATTCACACTCCTTTTTTTTTTTTTTAATTTATGTACTTGTGGATGACACCGGTTCATAGTTCGCGGGTCGTCCCTTCCCTCTTCAATCTTTCCCTCACAAAAAGACTTCAAACCCATTTGTAATATAAAGAGAGAGCCACATTGGTACGACAAGGCATAGATGATATTTTGTTACTTATTTCTCAAATACCTATAAATTTGGTGTTAAATTGAGTGCACTAGCACTTCACAACTGAATGAAGGAAATAACTAATAATTATAATTTGCCGGATGCTGCTACCATAATGAATCAACTTGGACTTTCCTGTATACTTAAACAAGGTTCCGGAGCTAATTCAGTTGTTTGTCAAACTATGAAAGAAAAAATTATAATTTAAAAAACTAAAGAACACGCTAGTCGGGTGTCTCGGGGAAAATGAGAAACGAAAACCTTGGCACCCAACTAATAAAGCAACTAACTAACAAACTATGTAAACCATACCTGGATGTAAATTTTAAACTACTTATAACTACTGTTGTATTGATTTGAAACTTTGAAAGTATATGTAAGCCAGGTGAACCTCGTCGCCAAGACAAATCAAACGAGCTCAAACTCGTAGGGTTCACTGTTAGCCTTTGAAGATTTCCACTAGCCACCTCCTGGCTCCATCATCGCATCGGTTCGATGCTACCATAGTATGGCATTGTCACCCGTATTACATTCACTTTGCAAAGTTTCGAATCGATTCGACAGTTAGACGTAGTTTTAAATCGACTTCCAAGATTTGTTTACATCGTTCGTTAGTTAATTACATGTGAAGCTAACAAAAGCGTGCTAAAAAGAAGTCATTTTTCTGGCTGTGGCAACCTATTCCCCCCCCCCTCCCCAAATAAACTAGAAAGCTGGGTTGTATTTATTCCCTACTAACCCAGTCGTGATTGAAATCTACCGAACAGTGAATCAAGTCATGTACATATCTTCCACGTGCTTCTCGCACGCATACACTACCCTTAACATCGATGTATTACAAAATACTAAGATCAACAAATAACAACTATCGGGATCAAAAATTAACCTAGGCTAATATTAAATTAATGATACATGTCTAACTATGATTTCAGTATTATATATTTCTATCGAATAGCGAAATATTTTATTTTAAAATTATATTATTTGTTGGTATTCTTATGGATTATTTTTTTAAATTTTGATTTTAAAACACAATAATTTTAGCTTGTGAACTTCAGCGAGGTTCGTGTAGTTTACTACTTGCTTGCCAATAAAATTATTCCACACAACTTTCATGAAAGAGATTCTACACGAGATTAAATTTACATTTTATTTATAATTATAAATGTGTAAATGTAATTATAAATATTGTCCAAATAATACCATGCCACCAGCTGTTATCTCTGGATAATAGAGACAACAAAGCATTCCAAAACTTTGGGAACATCACCCATTTTCAAAATGCAAATAGTAAATATCAATATTAATAAGGTACGATAATGTTCTATATATTATGTTACGCCTAGAAGACTTAATCAATAACAAAGAATAATTAATTATTTTTTCGGTATTTTTTTTAATGGCGTTTTTACAACTGTACCTATATGAACGAAATTAAACACGTTTGTGTTAAAATTTATGTTTTTTCAAAATGGATAATGTGCACCAACGAAATGCATGTCAAACGTTTATTTTTATTATTTTAAAACACAGCTGTGAATGTGAATTAAAAGGACTCTGCTCACTCTAAAGAACTATCCCACAGCAATTGCTGGAAGTATTACGATGAAACACATTATTCCGACCTTACGGCCGGCGTTCTCGCGTTTCCCTCCCACACATGCGCCCTAATAGGGTAGGGTATGGGAGAAGCATTCCAGTTCTCTTAATTAGACAATAATTATGATAAAACAATGGACTACAACGGGATCCGAACACGAGTGTCTTCACGTTGCGCCGCGTCGCTCAAGTCGTGTCAAAAGCGGGATAAAATAATGAGGAACAGTTTTGCGAGAGAGATAGAAAGAGAAAGAGAAGCCTGCATATTTCAACAAGCGGAAAAGGAAAACGAGATGCGAAGGGGTGGGATCTCTTTTTTTTTTTCCGGTGCGTGCGCTGACCTTCTGGAAAGGTGGTCGGAAACCCCCTTAGGGGCGATGGTAGACGCGGGTCTGAAGGGGGGGGGGGGGGGAGAGAAAAGTGGGTTCAGCAGCGCCGCTGCGTTTGCACAACTCCGTTACGCTGCGACCCGCCGTACAAAAAAAAAATTCCGGTGGAGTGTAAATACGTTAAATCAACATCGGGCACCTCGCACGTGACTAGCTGTCTTCTCTCCCAGGAGTAATCCCAACCTTCGTAAAAATTTTTTTTAATTCCTTGAGATCCCCCCGGGGTTTAATCTCGCACGCGGGTTGAACACGTGTTTTGGTAGAGTTCACGCAGCACAGCGTCTGCAGGTACGATACATAATTGGCATATTCCTTGCTGCGGATCCCTTCACAAACATCCTCATGCAAGCCGTGGACGTCACACTTGGGTCGAACACGACTTTATGTATGTGGCGTTTAAAAAATCATGCCAGATATGTAGGCGCATGCAGATTTCGCGAAAAGATTTCGAGACTAGATGAAAGTTAAAACTCTGTAACACCGCCTGTGTTTCGTGATTGGGTGAGTTACTCCCAGGTACATATCAATTGTAACAACACCAATCACAGTGATTCATTGCGGAAGTAAACGTGTCCTGGGTGGCTCTGTCAAACAAGGCAACGACTTCTCTTGCAGACGACTGCCAATCACAAGGAAGAAACCACAGGTGCAGGTATACCTTGTTGCAGTCTAATAAGTGCTCAGATTTTTTCGTGAAAAATGCCGGTTCCTACAGAAAGGTTATTTTTAAAAAGATATTTTAATTTTACTAACCATAAAATCTTTCTAAAAAAGGTCTTAAACATTGGTTTCCATTACGAATTCATTCAGTCGTCTTCCGCTTACAATCATATATGAGTACCATCCTTGAATACATATATTGATATTTTAATGTGTATCATTATACTGCCATGGAATATACTTACTTTTACACGTTTTATATCTCAGAGGGTGTTTGTAATAAACTTATTAAAATTGTGGGTAAACATTAATTCATTTATTCACTAGAAAATTACAGACATTTTTGTAATATTATTTATCATAACTTTGGCCTAATTATTTACGTCAAAACGTAGAATTGCCTAATTAACAAATAATATTATATGTTTCATTTTTTTTTAATTTTCACTTTTATTAATTTGCTCAAAAATTATATATATATATATATCTTCAACAAACTATACAAAAGATACATTACAATCACATTTAAACTATTGAAAAGAAAAATATTTAGTAATATATGCTGTTAAGAAAACATATGGTCACTTTTGTTTAAAATGCCATTGGAATCAATTAGGTGATGAGCTGGTTGATATATACGAAACACAAACAAACAAATATGTATAAAACAGAACATTCAATCATTTTTAAAATTCTTCTGAAAAGGACAAAATAAGATTTAATATTTAAAAAAAATGGTTTGTAACACTGTAGAAAATTAAAATAAAGTAGAATTATTTGTTCGTGAACCTTGCTTGGTAAAATATAATAAAAAAATGAATTTGTTGAGAATCAATAATTCTATATAAAAATCATATTAAATATACAGAAACATGGTACTTAATAATTATACTACTACTTTTTTATTTAATTAAATATTCATCGCAGAAATTTATGTCACATTGGCTATGAGTGAGTGCAACATTTAACGTTCGATTTCACGTTTCCCACCAAAATAATCGCAGTTAAATTCCTGCCAGGGCCATACTCAGATATTGCAGCTTCTACATTTTAAGATCGTCTTTAAAGGTCCGTTTGAAAACCAAGACATATAAATAGTGTCTTAATTTAAAGTTCTGAAATCCATAAAATACTACTATTTTCAGGAACAATTAAATAAAGATTAATTTGGTTTTTTTTGAAAGTAGCAATTAAAGTGTCAAGTGGATCAATAGAGAATATTTACTGTGCAATACACTCAGTTCAGGTTATTTGTTTCGACAAGTTATCTGTATTTATAATGTAAAAAATTCTGAGTGGCACGAACTTCTTAACCATAAGTTATTGATCATGCTGATGGAGTGAATTTTTATGTGTGCACAAGTCCAGCCATAAGTATGTGGGGAAAAAAACCGTGTAAATCTGTGAATTTTTTTCAAATGTAATGTCATCTAGATAAAAGTACACTTTTTTTTTGTACTTTGGCAGGAATAGATTGTTGCAAAAACAAATCTCGTCAACTTTTAATTACTTACTATGTTCTTTTTATAATGTTGAAAAATTTCCGTATCCGAACCGTGGTGTGTGGGTGGAAGGTATCCAGGGATCGATGGGTACTTCGCGAGAGCCGCCAATCGAAGGCAAGAACAGTTATCCACGGGGCCTAATTACCGACACGGAGCCAATCCTATTTCGCCAGGTAATTAAGGGGGTGATCGCCTCGCGGGAGACACTCCGCTCGACGCCCGCAAACCTAACCGTTAAGGCTTAATGCGATCAAACTGCCGGAAACTAATATCTCTGCAAGAGCGGCTCCTGTAACTTCTCCCGGTGCACCTGATAGTTTTTTTCTTCTTCTCCCACTGCGATACTTCGTGACGTGTAGAGTCCTCCAGCACAACTCCATCAGTTGTATTTGACAGTAAGAAACCGTCGAGATCGTAACCCTTATAAGGATAACTTAAGACAAATCTATTAAGTAGATGGAGCTTCACAAACGTTACTTTATCCTAAATAAAACTTCAAGTGGAAACAAGATTTAATTGTGGGTTCAAATAATAAATCTTCATGCAATATGAACAAAAAATTAAATATTCACAAAAAAGTTATTTTATTTTTAGACTTAAAAAAAATATGTAAAGAAATTAAGGTTAAAATATTTATGTAAAATAAATAATTTTGACATAAAGCTGTTAAATAAATATGTTATTTGTTTTCTTCAAAACCTCTGTAAAATAGGAAAAATAAAATTATTTTAAGGAGCTGAAAATTATAAGTTTGAACATCCATAATACTGGCTAAATCATGGAATGATAGACTGTAATTTATCTACGGTATGGTAATGAAGGTTTTTTTTATGTGTTTAAACTTTAATTTCCCAAAAATATGTTTTGAAAATAATATTATAATATAAATTAAAAATTCACTATTTAACCGAAATATATTGTTCTAACCATGTATGAGTTCCCCAGTTTGTTTTTTATTTCGACAAAATTCGTTTTTTTACTTATATATTTAAGCAAAAAGGTGTTATTTATATATTTTTCAGTGTGACCACCATAAAAACGTTTTCCACAAAGAAATTTCGTAGGAACAAATGTGCAAGGATATATAGTTTAAGCGTAACACATTTATTTTGTACCTATATTTTAAACACATTTTTGTGTTGGACTTGAATATTACAGTGCAACATGGTGTTCACCATATTTTGGAAGCTACGATTCGGTCTTCATTTGTATATGAGATATTGTATTCTATAACACATACGTTAAATCATACTATTTAGTTTTCAGATTCACACAAAAATATTCTGCTAACAAGTTTAAAAATATTTTTTCCTTCTAAAATATTATAATTATTTTTAAAGTGTAATTTTTTATTTCGCTGGTTCATTATTTCAATAACTCACAAAAAAATCTTAAATTGTAGCGATAGGTTTGTCATAACAACCAAATAAAACTTGCAAAATAATTATTTTTTTCAAAATTATTAATTTGATATATTTTATAGTAATATGTCAGCTTTATATTGCAAGCTCTATTCTTTGCATGGTGATGCACATAGGCTAAAGACAACGAGAACTCACAGTGGGCTCTTATTTAAGTATTTTATTTTCATTTTATTTTGAGGACTTAATTATGTATGTCGAAAGTTAGGACATATAACAAAACAAATGTTGGCAAAGTGTAGAATGATAATAACAAGAACGAACTTACACAAAAAATTACCAATTATAAGATTTGGACAAACAAAATAAAAAAACATACTAGCAGTTTTATTACTTTTTAAAATGTTCAAAATATTTTTATGTAAACACCAATGCAAATTAAAATATACTAAACTGCGTTCTTACATCTACCTAATTAAATAAAGCATGTACTATAAGAGTAAATGTAGTTACAACACATCGATTAAGCGTCGCGGTTCTGGTGAAACTCATAAAGGGCTAGGGATGGCAACGATATATCGATACTCCTGAAATATCAATATTTACGTAAAAATATCGATAATTTGGTATCTATATTTTAGAAAAGATAATCTTTTGATATCGATTTTTTGTTCTGATAATATCGAATTTGAATAAAATAATATTTTACAAGTAAAAAATAATTTAAAATATCAAAATATTTTGCCTGAAAAATTAAAACATGGTGGACAGAAGCTTTGGAATAAAAATTGTTATGTTTTTACCCGTAGTCGGTTTTCTCTTACCAGAAAAATCAGATACAAATAGGTAAATTTACAATCAATATTATACTTATTATACTTATTCGTTTTATACATGTTTGCTGGCTTTTTTTTGCTCATAACATCTTCAAAAATAAAAAGCAATAACAATCCATTCAAAATTAATTTATAAAAATTTAGCAATAAAAAATATAAGAAACAGAAGAAAAATATGTTATTGATTAGTAAAAAAATATTAAAAGGTATATGTATTCACTTTTTCTAGAAAGAGCTAAACTTGTACTAACATAATCGATACCTGAATGTAAAATAAAATTAAATAATGATTTTATAATAACTAATGCAAGGGTAAAAGTTTGTTTGAAACATTTCTTTTTCCAGGGGCGATATTTTATCGGCGTCGATGTAATTCGAGCGATGTATCGAAAGATCGATAACAATATAAATCGAGCGATGTATCGAAAGATCGAAATTGATATAATTCAAGCGAAGTATCGAAAGATCGGTATCGATATTATTTTAGCGATGTATCGAAAGATATATATCGATATAATCCGAGCTATGTATCGAAATATCGATATCGATATAATTCGATCGATATATCAAAATACCGATGGATCGATGTGTTTAACGAATTTTTCGTAAAACTCACCGTGCGGTCGCCCAGGTGCTTCACCCGGCAGTTGAGCACGGCCGACTGGCCCACGATGGCCGTCACGTTGCGCGGCGACACGTCGTCGAAGTAGGGCTGCTCCAGGCGCCGCGACGCGTCCAGGAACGGCGCCGACTTAGTGCGGCTCAGCGTCTCCCCGCCGCCGGCGCGCTGCTGCTGCGAGGCTCCCGCCCCCGCCGCCCCCGCCGCAGCCGCCGCCGGACCTGGTGGACAGCGAGCACGCGCGAACGTCCTGAAAGGGTCACCCACACAGGCGATGTGCAAACACACTGGCTCTCGGTTTACGGCATTTCGCGGGAGTAACTTCGTGGCTGCGACAGAAGTCAAGTGTAACAAACACATCTGTGACGGATGGCGCAAGACAAAGTTCACAAACTCGAAAAAAAATTAAATTTTAAACGGATTAATGAATTTTAACAAAATGGACAGTGATTTAGTTAAAATTTACTTGTCGAAAATCAGGTCCAAAACAAACCGAGTTTTTTTGAAGTCTTTGTCGCTTCTATCGGAGCCGTTACAATATACATATTTAACAAATTTGGTCTACTTATCAAATGATTCAATATTCGACGTTCAAAAATATAGTTTGAAAAATAATTTCGTATATTATTCACGCTCGGTGTTATCTGAAAGAATTCTTCGTTAGGTTTCGAGTCCGAGGCCCGAGTCTCGTTTTATACAGTAAGTGTATTTGCAACATGGGAACACGTGGACTTGTTTGTTAGCGAGATTAGATGTTAAACATCACTGGTGAGAACTCAAAGACTATCTCACATTTTTTTTTTGTAAATGGTACTAAAATAATAAGGTAAAATTTATGAATCTGTACAACTTTATCTTTACAAAAAAAATATTTGCAATAAAAAATTAATTCTAATTCTTTGTGCTTTGTGTAGATCAAGTACCTGCATGAGTTGAAGTTATTTCAAACCGTTCCTTGAATGCCTTCAGCATTAACTCGGCACATTAATACGCATTAAAAAATAAAATCAAATCTCAATATAAAATTCAATTCTTTTTTTTGATACCTATTTTAAAATATTTTTGTCTGTATTAAACATCAAACAAAACTTTAAACTGTCCCCCATTTTTTCGTATGTTCAAATAGAAATATTAATTTTTGATTCCAACAATAAAGTGTTTTGTAAGTGCAAAATAGACTGTAGCAAAATTATGTACAAATCTTAATATATATATAAATCCAATGTCCTGATGTTTGTTTCCAGTGAACTCTTCACCAAGTCAACCGATTTCTATGAAAATTGGCATTTATGTGTTATTTTTTCCAACTTGAGAGATAAGATAGTTTTTATTTCGATTAATGGTCTTAATAATTTAAATTCTATACTAATATTATAAAGCCGAAGAGTTTGTTTGTTTGTTTGTTTGTTTGAAAGCGCTAATCTCAGGAACCACTGGTCCGATTTGAAAAATTATTTCAGTGTTGGATAGTACATTTATCTAGGAAGGCTATAGGCTATATTATATTATCAATAACATTAGGGATCCTTACTAAAAGTCCAATTTAGAATCAAATACGTTGGAGGGGGTTAGATACAACATGCAGTTCACGTACGAAGTGTGTGTTGACAATGCCTCAGGCACTAGATGTTTATTTCCTATTGGCTATTAACATTGTTGCCACGCACTAGATGCCTTATCATTCTTAATTTTCCCATACAAGTAAAAAAACACCCGTATGATATTAACAACGAAGCTATCAGTACCCTCATAAGAGTTCAATTTGTATTTAAATACTTTTTATCACTTTAAATCGCAAACCTAAACTATTGTTATTTTTACTCTCACTGTGTTTAAATTGTTTTTTTTTCTTTTACTAGAATCATTTTTATTATTTTTAATTAAGTATCATTTTTCGGACCATAACTAATTTTCCTCTCCCATTACAATTCTGACAAGGACTTGTGTGTGTGTGTATGTGTGTCTATATATATATATATATATACTGTACATACGAAATACCACTCACTGACTTACTCATCACGAGATCTCTAAAACTATACACCCGATTGACTTTAAATTTAGCATAGTTACTCATTTTGTGATGTAGACGCTCACTAAGAACGGATTCTGCGGAAATCCTATCCCAAGGGGAGTTTCGGGGGCGTAATATATCACAATTTCCAGTTTTTGGTAGGAAATCACTATGGCAATGGCTGTTGCTTTGTTGATGCTTCATTCGTCTCTATGGCAACGACTATTTCATTGTTAGTGCAGTCCTTATCACCGTTGAAATTTTGCGGGTACTTTAAATATCAATAATTGCCCTTTTTTTCAAGTATATTATATTTTACAGACTTGAAACTTCACAGTAATGTTCCTTATGTTACGCAGGATGACATTTTCTGAAAATTAGATCCCATGGGTGGTTAAAACCAGTCAACTTTGTCTGCATGAGAACAGGATTTTGCATTGTTCATGCCTTCTGCATCTCCATGGCAACGGGCATCGCGCGGCAGTGGCGTACCCACAAGGAGGGGCATGTATAATGAGCGGCGCAAAAGTGATCTGCCTGTAGACTGCCGTAGGGAAGTACGGTTACATCAGTTGTACGTTGCGTGCACGAGTCGGGAAACCATTGGTGCTATTCATTTTCTCTCCGGTACATTATACAGCATTGTAATGAATTTTCACTGAATTCTTTTTTTTTACCATTACTGTAAATGGGAGATGTGGCTTAATTTTTTTCCATTAGTATAGCCGTGTGAAGCCGGGTCGGGCAGCTAGTTAATAATAAACTGATTATCAATGTTGATTGGTGTTATTAATAGTAAGTTTCATAAGTCTGAAACAGATGGCGCCTTAAATCAATTTTTTTAAAGACATAAATATCTCATAGATGGCGCTACGTTTCAATTTAAATTTTATTTTTCTCCATGTTGTGCACATTTTCGTTGATCAATGTACTACGAAACCTCGCATTTTTTGTATTATTTTTGATTTTATTCTCACGTGTTTACAATTATTTTTATCTATCTTCAGCTGTCAATCTACAGATATAATAATAAAACAAATAATATTAGCTAGAGAATCAGAGTTCATCAAATTTGTAAGTATTAATTAATTCTACGTTTCCTGCAAATTTAAACTCTGAGTTTATAAAAATTACAAAAATATCTATGTATTAAGTGCTTGCTTTTTATTTTCTCATTTTTATTGAATTTTTACTAACTAAATTATTATTTTCAGTAAAATGCCACCAAAACAATCGAATCTCAACAATGTCCGGACCAAAAATATTGTAGCCTACACCGAATGGCGCTTCATTAAACTTTAACTGTGATTTATTATAGTTAGAACAAATCAGAGTGTTTATTAATAAAATAAACTGTGATTTATTATAAGTAAAGGTAATAAGAGTTTTTAATAATAAAATAGAATTAAAACGTTATGTTATCTGTGTTAAATTTTATATTTTAAATCCTTCCTAAATCACTCAGCCACAGCAACGCGTGGCCGGGTCTGATAGTTTACTATAATTTTTGTGTAGAATTACAAGCTATTTCTTTATAACTGGTTTGCAAATAATAACTTGTAAAAGTACCAAAAAAAGTCATTTACGTCTGAGATTATTAGTTTTGTCCAATCCCATGTTTCAATAATGAAATATTGTTTTTCTGAAAGAAATACTACAACCAAAAGCAGCCAGTAAATTTGAATTGAAACATAAACAGTTCTAGTTTTATAATCCATTTCATTCTCATTATTCATACTGCACAAGAAAATTAAAAATTAAAATTTGACAGCTAATTATGCATGAAGTATGCCATACATATTTGTGTGTGTAGGTGTGTGTGTGCGTGTGTGAAAGTTAAACCACTCCAAATGTCGGCAAGTTTAACCACGTGGAACGTAAATATAAAGTGATGACCTGGAACGGGACATACGCCCTTGAAAAGTGTAAAAGGGAAGAGAAGAAGGATGGAACCGAGTAAAAGAGGAGGGATGGGAAGAGACAAAGGAAGATGGCAGATGGAGGCTTGCAGTGGGATCAGCAGTTGATGGTTATGATTAATGATTATTTTACCAGCAAGTTTGTCAGTATTTCCCAACTGTAAAAACGAATTAGATGAATACTTTTAAGTAACTAAAACCCCCTCAGATAGTTAAAAAATATATTAAAAATTTAAATATAGCTTGAATCGGTATAAATAGCAGTACATATATGGCAACAAACCTTTTTCCAAAAACCGAAATTACTATTCCTTTACAGACCTCAGTTACTTATAACCAAATAATTTTCAGTTTAAAAGCAACAAAATCTCATTGTAAAAATATTTTTAAAATTTTTGTAAAATAACCATTTCAAATTTGGTGTTTTAACAAGTTTTCATTACTCATAATTACAGTTACCCACAAATCCAGTTGCATCATTTGAAAGAAAGTTAAACTGCCTTTCAGAAAATGATTGACTTAATCTTCGTAGCCAGCTAAAGATTGCCAATATATAAGTATTAAAACGTTTTTATGTTCCAAGAATTTAAATATTTTAAAAACTTTCTACATTAACAGAATTAAAAAATTACCCATAAAGTGTATTAAAATATTACCTTCACAAATAAAAATATATTTGTATCCACATTTCTAGAAATCAGTAATCAATTCTAATCCTTGTAAAACATAGTTTTCATATCTTGATAAACTAATGTTTGATTAATATATATTTTTGTGAAACGTAACGAGTAGTAGGTGTTTAAAGATAAAAATCAACTAAATAAAAATCTTTGCACAATTTATAATTTTAAAAATTTTAATATTTTTACATTGGGTAAATTTTTTACTGGCTCAAAAAATTAAACTAATGATTTGCTGACAGGAAATTTTAACAATTTTTCGAATGTAGCACTCTTATTGGTTGTAGCCTCAGTACATACGCAATTTTTAGTTTTTTTTATATTGTATTTAGACAACTCCTTAACAAGAGATTTTTGTAAATATTTTTCTAAGTAAATGTTTTGTAGTTTTTTAAGTGTTCAATTGACTTTCAAATGTTTTGTTAACATTATGTAGCCTGTAGTGCAAATTCATTGTCAAATATATAAGAAAATAATGGTAATATCACTCAATAAACCTTCATGATGGGTGACAGCTAAACCTAAAGCTTTTACCTAGCTAGGGGTGAGGTTATGTTTGTAAGGCAGAAAGATAAGTGCGATAATCGCTTGCGTTTCTGATACGGTATCGCCTCTAAGCGCAATGCTTGGACCTGGGGCGCAAACTTCTCGTCGCGCAGTGAGCAATTATGAGACTTTCTGAGATAACCCAATGGTTTATTGCGAATAATAAACTTAATAAAACTCTAACACAGACTGATTGACAGAAAACGCACACCTTAAACCAGTGTACCAAGAAATTTGAAATTTGATGTAAATATACCTTGAGAGCCCCTAGGTGTTCACTAAGAAGGAAATTTTTGAAATTTCATCTTTAAGGAAGTGAAAAGGTGTGGTAAAATTTGTATGAAGCGAAATACCACTCAATGACTCACTCATCACGAAATCTCAGGAACTATGAGGCCTACAGACTTGAAATTTTCACGTGTATTCTTTTTGCTACGAAGACATCAGCTAAGAAATAATGTTACGAAAATCAGCACAAAAGGAGGGTTGCGACGGCCTTAAAGCTCAAAATATTCCTATATTCCAATGCTATTGCATGGTTAATGTCTTCTGGTTCTTCTGGTGACAACTTTACATTTCAACACTCACTCAGACATTAATCAGCTACCAATGCAGGTTGCGAGGGCGTTAGAAAATAAAAATTTCCGTTTTTTTAAGTATGCGTCCTAAAGACTTGGAATTCAGCAGTGATATTCTTTATATTACATAGCCATAAACTGAGAACGAGGTATACCGAAATTAAACTACCAAGGGTGATTTAGCCCGGGCAACGCCTTAGCTAGTAGAATATAAAAAGTTATAATACAAGTTACTTTGGTGCCTATAAGTATTATTAATTTTTAACCAGGTGGGTACTTGAATTGAACACTCTTAATTTTATATTACCAACAATATTTCAATGCTGACACTACCATATATGCAATACGCACTATCTTAAAAGGCCTTAAAAAAGAGAGAGAGAGAGAGAGATTATAACACAGTTCAGGGACGTAAATATTTTGGGTTCGGCAGACATTTATCCCAGACGAAATAAATGTTATTTTTTATTTTTCATCAACGCCGACGTGGTTGCCGCTAAACCCCGACCCGGGGGGGAGAACGTTTGGACAAACATTCCCGCCGTCAGACGCAGCGAATAATCCAACTGCAACACGCCGACGGTAATTCCCAGCACACGTCGTCAAAGCGCGGTCGTAGGACGAGAGAGAGAGAGATAGAGATAGAGGAGAGGGTTAAAGTTGTCAGCTCTGCGTTTGGCGTGAGCGAGAGAGAGAGAGAGATAGAGAGAGAGAAGGTGTACCTTGACTGATGCCCGGCGTGATGACCCGACTGAAAGGTGCGCGCCCCGTGACGGCTGGCGCGCGTGACGTTGTCGGGGGTGGTTTGGGTGTGCAGGGGTGCGTCAGTAGGCGGGTGGGCGAATGGCGTCGAGGGGTGAAATATCTGTCAGCGGCACGTCAGCTCGCTGGGGTGGAGGCCGCGGTGCCCGCCGGCGCATGCGCGCAGCAGGTGGCGTCAACGGCTACCCCCTAAACCCCCTCCAACCATGGGCGGGATGACCTGCGACTGCCGTTAACGCAACTCGCGGAGAGTGTTGGCGTGGCGCTAAAGCAATACGGACTCGCGATTACTAGAGACCGGGAAAATTCGCGATTTAAATGACCTGTGGGATAGACTCCATGATCCTCTATGCATGCGGGAAAAAAACATCTGCTCATTGGCTACTGACTCGTGATACCTGTAAACTGGGACGCTAGTGATTCGATACTTCTTTTGTTAAAAGTTTTTCATTGGCGCGAGTGTCATTCAGATAAACTGTTGCCCAATCACTTATGCGGTAAGAAGGCAGACGTTTTTGGATTCTAGCCTATCGCGAAAGGAATCCGCGAATTTTTCCGGTCTCTAGCGATTACTAGAGACCGGAAAAATTCGCGGATTCATTCGGCGATAGGCTAGAAGTCAAATACATATACATACCTTTTAGATGATTTTGCTATTGGCTTACTGTTCATCTGGACGAATCTCAACCAATTATAAAACCTCAACCAAAGAAGGATCGAATCACAGACAAACCAGCTGAGACGACTCACAAGTCAGCAGCTAATGAACTGGCGTTATTTGCCCAAGTGTACAGGGGAATGTGCAGTCTATCCTGAAGGCTATTGAAACCGCGAATTTTTCCGGTCCCTAGCGATTACCCGGGCTCGAAACCCTCTACATTCTTAAGATCCCTATCACCCTTTGGAATTATAGTCTCTATCTACATTTGGCAACACTATTTCCAAGGTCGTGTCGCTTCCAATTTTCTAAAACCAATAACTTGTGGCTGGATAACCTTAAGCAGGTTTTTATTTTGTAACGTACTTAAAAGTTTACTTCTGAACTGAAGCGACCAAAAATTTTTATGCATAAACATATATCAAACTAAAAAGATTTCATGACTGTGATAAAAAAAATGTAACTTACTTTTCTTTTTTTAAAATTGAAATCTTAAGAATATACTTTCCAGAAATAAATTAATGCTCTACGTTGGTGAAACTTTCATACATGATGCTGTCTTGTATCAGATAATATTTACTGCGCATAAGACATTAATAATAACATTATTTTACCTTTACACGCTATTTAATTCTCTATCCCCCTTGACCATGACTTCCAGAAACCAATCTATTATAATTTCTATGATGGTGTCTTACTGAGGGGTCATAACCTATTTATGTGTACTTCAGCCATTGTTTTAGTCAGTTATAGTCATCGACTCTCATGACCTAAAGCCCAACATAAGAAATGTGGGCAGATTACTCGCCTTCCGCTAAAGCGATTCCAATTTATTTCCGGGTGGGGTTAAATCCTGGAGTTTCGTATGTGGGCTATGATTCGGAAGATACCGTTAACGGGAGTGTTTCAAGAGGTATTTTACCAAATTAAATTTATTTCGTCACTTCCACAACATTTTTTTTTACCTCCTAAATTCTCGAATGATCTGTTTATCGCTGATTCGTTAAATATTAGTTATTTAGTGCTAATACATAACATTCGGCGAAGTTCGGAGTTTTGGTCCCGTTTAGTGCACATAACAACTACTGTGACTTCGATGTACAAAACTTGGTCTTTATTGGGTTCAGAGATGCAAAGCAAGACTCGGGGGATTTCATTCACTTGTGTAACCTTTGAGGCTCACGAACCGGCAGGGATGTGGGCACACTATGCGAACGATACAACAAGATTTCGAGAGTGTTGCAATGGCTGGGTTTTCTATGGAAAACCTCCGGTCTTCGAGTTCACCGCAACTCAACCAAGCATCATCTCTGCAGAAAATTTCCCATAAAAATTTCTACTCGACAAGTTTATGCTCAAAAGGAGTCACAGTTAAAAAAAAATCAAAAAATGAAACCAAAATTATTTTGGCCCCTGAACAAACCTTTTATTTTCATGAGGGCTCATTTCCAAAGACAATGAATAGAAAATTCAAGCGGCATGAATTTAATCCAAGACTCTTTCCTAATATAATTTAGCCTGAATAATATTTGAGAAGTTCATCTGAAATAGTTGCAAGGATTCGCCGTTTTTTTTAACATTCTGTAACAGGACGAGTCGCTGACGTCCTAACATGCAGCCTTGAAACCTTTAAAGGGCTTATAGCGCTCAATTTATAGAGTAAGGAAACGGTTGTTCATACTTATTTTCTCTGTGCGTTTGTGGCCCCCAGGCCACATTTATGTAATTTATTTATTTTACTTATTATCGATTTTATGAATTATTTCCTTTTTTAAATGATTTCTGTTTCTTAAATTTTATTTATTGTTATTCTGGTTAATTATTTAATTATTGTGATTTTTTCTTTTATAGTTTTATTCTGATTTGGTGTCTTTCTAGTGTTATTGTTGTTCTATATATTTACTTATCGATTGTGTTTTCATGGCCGGCTACTGGGAGCGCGGATGCGATGCATCGATGACGTCATGAGCGGTCGTGTGCCGGCGGAGGCGGACGGAACTGTGCGCCGCGGTCGGTTGGTTTTGGAGAGTCGCCGCGACCAGACGTGTGTTGCGAGGCAGGGGATACGGCTTTTCGACTCTGCACCGGCCAGTCCTCACCGGGGCCTACTGCGATCGTGCCTTGCCTGACCGAGAGGTGTCTTCAGCGGCAAGATATTCGCAAGCTACGCTAAGGTAAAGAGGCGACACTTAGCTTTGGCAGTAGCGGGTTGTGGATCAAGATTTGTTATTCAAAAGAAGCATAGTTTTGTGAGGCGGACTTTTTTTTATGAACTGCGTATAACGGTGCAAGCGTATGCATTAGACTTTGCCGTTGTATAAAATGGATCAATGCTCCTTGGCTGGACTATGATAAGGTGGAGTGTAGAATTTGATGTTATGCCCTGAAGAGATTTTTTTTTTTTAAATTACGTCTACCTGCGAGATATGCCCTCTGAAGTAAAAAAACAGTTTTACTGTAACCGCCTCTTTGCGATTGAGTGACTTTTTTGCCTGGCGCACTTGACTGAACTAATGCTACGTATTTTCTGAAGGTCACGCGCATCAGCTGTTTGATTCTTGGAAAGCAAGACCTGCAGATATTAATGATCGTGCACGTAAATAAACCCGGCTCCCAGTAGGACTCTTTTTGGAACCTTTATAATTAATTTTATTTATTTTTATAGTATTTTTTATTGTATTTGTATTTTCAGATTATATAGGTATTTTGGATGTTTTGAAGATGGAAATTATAATAAAATGTTGATTGTTGAAATGAGCCAAAGTCTTGCTATATATTTTTGTAGTATTTACGGTTTTTTTCTTAGCTCGACCGCCCGGATGCAACTTTGTGTGAATTACCTTTTTTCGTTTTTGGTATTGATAGTTACCCAGGGTGAGTCGGGGACGGGACCTCCCTTCCAATTTGACCGGAAGGTGGGTTTCACGTTAATGATAGAGAATCGATAAAATTGATTACGTACAAATTAAAAACTTCTTGAGAAAACATTGCAAAGAAACTGTGTGAAAATTAATTTTTGACACGCCAAAAAAAAAATTTTAACGTCGAAATAATTCCAACATCTTACATGATTATCTTCTTTTATTTAATGGTGCATCAGTAAAGATAGCGTCTATTTATTCTAAAAATACGTTATTTACTCGTCTTAGACTAAAGATATTGACAGTAAAGTTTATTACTTACACTGTGGTCATAATCACTAAACATGTCATGGGTTGGATACCAAACCTCTGTATTAATCGTTTTTATGCACAACATGGTTGGCGTTCACTTCAATCCCCTATGAAAAAAACTATGTTACATTAAACCCTATACCTTGTCTTTATCTTCAATAGAATTTACCTTGATGACTGTCAGCTACCAGTATTTAAATAAACACGCAAATAAAATAAAATAAATTTAATTTGTCTCACAATATCAAATTTAACATTTAATTTGGACGAAATACTTGTTTATTGCTGCAGATAATTCGTTTAAATATTGCACTTGAGTATGCAGTTAACTGTACAGCATACAAAATAAAAATTTCTCGTTTATTTTAAACTTATTATAATTACTTTTTAGACATCTGGTCAATCAATTTGACTTGAAAATGTTTGTTTCAGGTAACTACAATATGTTATTGGATGAAATAATAATGAAATAAATTTTATATCATAGAATTTTAAATATCTATGAGATTTAAGCAATGGATAAAGTATTGAATCCCGTAGGTATTATATTTTTACATTAGTTCAATGCATAAATAAAGGTTATAAGATAGGTTAAACATAGGCTTGATTAACATTAAACTATCATGCTGGTAATGAATTGAGATATGAAATATATATATATATATATATATATATATATATATATATTGTACCACTTTATTGTTAACATGAGGTTTTTACTAGCCCAAAATAGTACAAAATAATATTTATATATGTTATGCAATTACAGATGCCTCTAACATAAGCCACTAATTAATGTTTACGATTTACTCAATCGACATGTCTGAGAAAAAATGTTGAGTTAATACTTAACATCATTGTGCGCAGTCACATTTCTAAGATTACATTAAATAAATTGAGTCCGAAACTAAATTATTAAAAATACATGAAAAATAATGGTATCGCCAATTGACCGGATTTAATCGTATTTAAAAAAAAAAAAACATAATCTCACGCTCATGTTAGTAAAGGTCACTCCCGCAAAACGATATATATATGTATGTATTTTACTGTTTGAGATATTTTTTGCTGACAATGCAGATGCTGGATGATTTAATGCAGAAAGTACGTTTCGTAGCGAAACATGAAGTTGGTAGGTATCTGCAGGTAGTCGAAAAATATTCGATATTCGTGAATAATTTGATATTCGAAATTCTTTAACAAACTGATTGTATTCGACATTTTAAAGTATATATATATATATATATATATATAATTTTATACCAATAGATATCCTTACACCATTTCTGACTCATTCACAAAATTATTATGATTTAAAATTATAAACAAAACTGAATTTTGTATACAATAATCAGTTACATAAACAAAACTATTTTTTCGCGTAAAATTTCACTGGTTCGAGAAAATGCATTACAATGTGTTTTAAAATTTTCCTTTTTTGTTATGGTTCCTTAATTTTTTTTATTTTATGTCAATTTTTCTTGGACTACTGTGTTAAGTGTGGAAAAAATACCACCCTATGTTAATATTCGATTATAAAAATATTCGATACTCTCTTATATTGTGATATTCTATTCTAATGAAGAAAATAAAACGTATTCGCAGACGAAAATAGCTCGCAGCGTGTCCGCAACGGGTAAAGCAACGCGGTGTGCTGTGTCGATGAAAGCTCAACTATCTCCGTTCTCGTAAACACTGCGTCGCTCCGCATACCACATTAGCTAATTAGATGGGTAATCAATGCGTTAAAATCTGGGGGTGGGGGTCGTGCATCTCCATTACGGCCCATGCGGCTAAAGTGCTCCCGGGTAGTTAATATCTCACCTGGTCCCTCTTGCCTTTGTGCGCAGAGCCGCCGCTGGGACGGCTGGCGAGTAAACATTCGCCGGGTGCGCTGGCCGGACTCACGAACCTTTGCCGTAGCATTAACGAACCACTCCCACTCATAATACTGTTACGATTTACCGCGGGTTCGTAAAGGATAACCCAATTAAAGATTTAATTACACTACACAGTTTTATTTATTGCCAGTACTTATGTAACTTACAAAAATCTTCTAAAATGGAAAATAATTAATTACACTTAAAGAAAGGTATATTCCCCAGTCACTCTTTCCACACCTCTGGCGCAACTCTTGCCGCAGCACCCCTCGTGGGTCTCCGCCGCGGGACTCTGTCGCCACAATCCGCCGCCACCGACGCACTTCCCCTTCGCCGAGGATACGCTCGACTCCTCGCTCGCAACGTCGCTCGGGACTCCGCCGCGCCCGCGACTCTATCGCCCGGAAACTCCGCCGCGGGAAAACTCCCGACTCCACTGAACTTACTCACTCCCTGCCCTGGAACCTTCGTCCAAGGACTTTGCCACTCTGCCGCACCCGCGGCACTATCGCCCCGGAAGCTCCGCCGCGGGAAGGCTCCCGCCTGAACTCTCTCTCTCTGAACTCCACTGACTCCTTGCCCTGACGTCCTCGGGCATATATATAGGCCCCGGCGCAATTCCAGAACTCACGAGTGCGGCCGGGGCCAGTCGCGTCATTCCGTGCCGTCCCGACGGCAGAAATCTCTCGAAAAAACGTGTTGGCGGCTCGCGTAACTCCACAGCTGTCAGGTTTTAGTTACGTGTCAAAGACAGGGTGCCGCGCGGGGAGTTAGGGGAAGGAGGGGGGAAAGCGACAATCCTTGTTATCTTCCAGGCGCACGCGGCGCATATCATGTGGCGGCAGTCGCCAGCCAGCTCTGCACCTGCACGTGTCTCGGCCTTGCTCACGTTCGTAACAATAGTTACAAGATTTGTAGCAGGTATAGTTACCACCATTACAGATTTTACCTGTTCGTTGCATACTTTATATGGTTCAAGTAGGCTTACGTCTACCTACGAGGAATTTTTTAGATTATATCTATAAAAATAATTACCAATCTTATTTAACTACTTCTACTCATCTAATCGTTTTAATTTATTATGTTTCAAATATTTATTTTAACTGGCAAAGTTTACCACCCGAAATTTTTACTAACCGTAGAAAGAAAACAAATAAGGTAAAACAAAATAAAAAAAACCTTTACCGATGATATAAATCCACATTTCGAAGTCTATAAGTGAGATAAGAAATAAAAAAAATACAAGAAATTAATGAATAAATTTTTGTTTTAGCATTAAAGATAAAAGTCAGGTAACATAAATATATCAAAA
Organism: Bacillus rossius redtenbacheri; assembly: GCF_032445375.1. Classification (NCBI taxonomy): domain Eukaryota; kingdom Metazoa; phylum Arthropoda; class Insecta; order Phasmatodea; family Bacillidae; genus Bacillus; species Bacillus rossius. The sequence continues at coordinate 21,308,031 of NC_086330.1, read as the reverse complement.
TTAATTATTTGTATGTAAATATCAATAAAAATTTATATAAAAAAGGCAAATTAAACTTTCAGAATCAATTCACCATTTAAATTTAATCGTGTCCTGTTGATTGATTCAATTTTTTTAATGTAAGTATTGTGTGCATACGAATTTTATAACCACTTGCACTTTGCGGGATGTTTTGGACAACCAGCTGGCCTCGTGTTTGGAAAGTTTAACACCCCTCGGGCGAGGGGCCTAGCTTCGCGTCGTTGGACTGGACGCGACGCCCGGGTAACCTCCCTCCCCTCCTCTACCCTCTTGCGTGTGGCGTGACGTCAGTCGGTGAGTTGGTGAGAGGGGGTGGGAGATGTCCGTGGGTCCAGGGAGGCTGGGCGGGCCTAGATAAGGCCGCTGAGCACCCACCATCCACCTTGTCTTCCCGAGCATTCCACATTCCTCTTCCTTCAGACTTTTTTTTTCCTTCCTTCCTTTTATTTGTTTTATCTCTCCCCGCCGGTCCTCCTTTCGCCACGCCGTTCACCGACAAATTGAAATAGCCGTCTGCCCGCCGCGCCAGTGGCCTGGCCTCGATAGCGCGTCCACGCTTGACCTCTCCTCTCGTTCTCCTGCGTTTAATTCTCTTCCCCCTTCTTCTTCCCTCCTCCTTCCTCTTCGGCGGCGACGCCACGTATCGGCGGTCGCAAACACAACCCCTCCCTCCCCCCCCCCCCCAGTTTTCTGCCGGACGTCGAACTGTACGGGCAGACCGCTTTCGCCGTCGTCGTCTTCGCTTTCGCTCGCCGGAAAATTGCATCCATAAATGTAACAAGACCAATGTGGCCAGGGAAAAGAAAAAAAGACTACAGAAGCTTTATAAATACGAGCTAACCGCATACGTCGCAGTCTCGTAATCTTGATGCCTATAGCGACCGAAACGGGAAAAATGTACGTGAAAGCCGAGAACACTAGATGAAACACTCCGAAAGCTTTAACGATTTCAAACTTGAAAAAGCTTCTTTTTTTTTTTGACGTGAAAACCTCTAATAAATCGATGAACGCCGGCTGCACGCACGAAATAGTGTCCCGTTTCGCACATTGTCCCGTTACGCTGTGTCCCGTTATGCTCATTGTACGCTTGCGCCGTATCTATCTCTCTTCCACTCGATTGGAACAATCTTCGATTTGACTTTTTCGAGGCACATTAAACTTGAAACACTCCCATTCGTTTCCTACTTTTCCTATTATCGTCCTATCCTTAAGGCTGTTGGATGGTCGGGCGCTGGCATCTTCCCAGTATAGGAAAACCAATGTTAACTTAAGTACGTTTTATGTAGGAACTAAATAAGATAAAAAGGTGAAATGAAAACCAAAACACAGATAATGCCGGTATACACTTGCGTTAATACCCACTTTTTTAATAATATTTTCACATAGTTTTTAAATGACTTGTTCCTTTTTCAATACTCTATTGTAAACAGGCTGCCCGTTTTATATAGAAAATGAATATTAAGGCATATTATGCAAATTATTTAGATCAAAAAAGTTTCAGACCGCATGTCTCTATCTGTAATAGGAAAGCTATAATGTTATATTTGCTGTATTTAAATAATTTGGCAGGGGAAAATATCTCAGATGAGCGATGGCTAGATGGATGAGGGTGGCAGGAAGGGAGGCAAGCTGTCAGGTAGCTGCCTTGGAGCCGGGAGGGGGGGGGGGGGTGGTACTAATGCCTTCCTGGAGCTGTTTACAGTTTGCAGGTCGTGACTCACCACGGCATCGACACTCTGGTATATTTTCCCCCCTTCGTTCTTGACAAATACTCAGTTTGAATACTAGACCCTAAAACAGATTTTGCGAACTGGTATACCATATCACCTCAGCGTGGGCCACCGAATTATAAGTGTACATTACCATGTTACTGACGATGCAAATAAAATTATGTAATTTACTATAGACTTTGTGTGCAATTTGTGTGCCACTTATTATAAACCAGTTATAATGAATAGCCAAAGTTATTACAACTTTAGCAAAACATTCGTTAACTGCTTTATCTACACGTCGCGGACTTAAATATGATTGAAAACATGTATCAATAATATTATATGGTAAACAATATGTAATATATCTGGAAAAAATTATATAGTCATAGCTTTTAACTAGGGACTGGTAAAGTAAGTTTTTTTCCAAACTTAAACATAGTAAGTAGTGTTCATTAAAATATCTACATTTAATTCGTTTACTTATTTAGAAATGAAATATTTATTATATTTAGCAGATTAAGTGTGATTACGCACGCAATTTCGGCGATTGAGCGTACAGACAAATAAAAAAAATTGCTTACAAACCGTTAATACATTGGGCCTGCGTGTTATCTGACAACATATACATAACTGTTATTGTAGGGTTAGTGAGAAAACTATTTTGCAATGTTTGAATGATTTCACCTTAATTGCGCAAAGCAAGGATTGTAGGTAAATCAGCCAGAAAACTACGTAATTATTTATTACGCTCAGATTATGTATGTGGTAAGAGAAAGGATTTATGTTTCTTGCAGAAATGAACAGTAATGTTTTTAACAAAAAATTAATGAAAAAAATTTAAAAATTACTTTTACACACTTTGTTATACGTTGGCGTATTTAATTTTGTTTCGAAGCCATAAGAATTTTACCGAAAGGGATATTTACTTACGAAGAAATTTCTTGCTCATTATGGTGACCTTCGAAACCGTTTTGAAATATGCTCGTATTATAAATGTGTGTACAATATCAGTATAAGTGCAAATTTATTAGAATTACATAATTATATATATTTATATATTTGTGTAATTATAATCATGATAAAAGGTTAAAATAATATTGCAAAGATTATATGTATGCTGCATACTGTACATTTCATTCAGCTTGTAAATTATTTTTTTACTCTACTGAACCATAAAATGATAATTCAGTTACCCATATTTATTATTTGTGGTTTTGAAATGCACCGTGCTATTGCATAATCGCAATTCTGTCCGTATAAAATTTTAGGGCAGCTAATTTCTGAATAAATTATTGTATTAAATATTTAAAACTGTTTTTCACGAGACAAAAAAAAATCCTCACTTAATTTGTGTATTTTCACTAATTTAATACACTCATTATTTGATTAACAGAAGTCTCATTTGTTACGTAAAATTAGAAAACGATGTTTTTCCATATTCAAATAGCAAATTATAACATGAACAATGCCGTTTTAATAGTAGGATATTGATATGTAGCTCGCTCGTCGTAAGTCTTCAAGAAAGTTAGTGCGTCCCTGCCCATTTGTATCCTTCCCCACGTTCAAGTACACAGATACAACAACAAGATGTAACCAAACCAACTACGTTGTCATTAACTTGACTGTGGATTTAAGGAAGGCTTCATTGTTCAATGTCTTCACTTTAAATTCAAATCGAACTTTCGGAAGTTAATTGCCTATAATGTGCAATAAAACATAAACAACTTCAACTATTCAAGTATTATACATGTATATATATTTGGGGTCTATTTAAGTACTGATCTTTACTTTTATTCTTAAACGATACTTACACACGCTTAATATTTACGGATAGGCTTACGAAAAATATCTGGATGACCAGTTATGAAAAAATATAATAAAAATATAACATTTACAGCCCAGTACGTACGTGCTCATCTAAGTTGACGTTTGGTGGGAGTTTGTACGAAGTAGAGTTTGGTTCAGGTACAGAAAATTATGGATCTTTTAGTCATCTCTGCTAGTGTCAGAAGGATCATTACAGTGCTGAAATTCGTTTCGCTGTAGAAGACTCACCAGCTTGCGGAGGGTGGGGTCATGGGTTCGAGTTTCTCGTGAGACATGCATGAGCGTGGTGGGAGTGTTTAATGTCAGGTTGATGTTTGATTACTAAGCCATCCTCATTCCCTCTACAAAGTCAGCCTACGGACTAAACAAATAGGGGAAGTGTTTGAATATTTATTTACACACACGATTATTTCACCAGTAATAACTTATAAAAATCCAGTGGTGGAATATTCACTCATTCTTTACATGCCACATGGCAAATTCAGATTTTGTGGTATATCTGCTTCTGGTTTAGATATTTTTTCAGGCTAATGATGTATAATTCCGCCAAACGTTAACAATAGTATTGCCGTGCAGGAAATTCCATATGACTACCACAAGAAAATGTTTTCATATTATCTTTGAAAGATTTGTGCAATGTGCAATGTGTATATTTAAGTAAGCTAAAAACTGTTACTTACGAGATTTAATATAAGTCGATTTAAAACAAACTAATTTTATATGTGGAACACGTATGTTTAGATATTTAAAATTTTGATATCCCATGACTACTTTCACTGGGGAAAAAATGGCCTAAAAATTATACTCGCTTAACGTTAATGAAAGTAGGAATTTGTTAAATATTGTTTCACTATGCATTTGTAACAGTTACACATTTTTTTATGATTAGTTCATAATTACCACTCAGACGTTTGGCCAATATTCTGAAAACAATTTTACGTGGAAGAAAATTAGGTGACATGATATAGATTTAATGAATTAGAATTTTTCAGAGTGCTGGTCTTATCACACACCATCTATTTGTTTAGTCACCGTCAAAAGTTTAATATTTATTCACCGAAAGGATTACATGTAAATACACTAACTCATTCTCCATTTGGCTTCGTTCATTAGCGTGTGCTCCAAAAAATTAGTAAAATCCATTTGAAATCTTTGTACAGATCTTTTTTACAAACAAAATATGATAAAACGTGTTTGATGTTTCTCCTTTGCATGCTCACACGAATTATATCACAGAGGAGAATGAACACAATCAGCTAAAAGGACTCACACGCAGAATTCTTTGATATCAAGGTGTAAATTTTAGTTGTAATGAGAACGTTATGTCAACTCGGTTTTTTATACAATACTGGCGACCCGTCCCGGCCACGCACGGGTGCGAATTACTGTGACGTCATGTAGATTCAGTAAGTAAGTACTTGTAAGTAACAAGTTCTCTTGTGTGTCCAGAGTTGTCAAAAAAAGTTATATACCTTCTAAAAGCACGTGCTTACAATATCTAAAGAAACGATTTTATGGTTTTATTTTCAGCTGAATTTCGTTTTAAAAACAGAATAATTCAGTGTTTTTTTTTTCCTTCATTTTTTTTAAATTGTAGATTTGTGAACAAATACGAATTTAAATGTTCTTTGATACTAATTTATCCAAAACAGCGTCCTTTTGACTGATAGGCACATGATTTTTTTTTTCAATATAATAATTTGTAGTAAGCATGTCTAACTTCTCGGAACAAATGAAACTGATCTTCAAGTATTTCCGTTTTTGAAAAAATGTTCTGTGGTTATGACATAGAAATGAGTAACTGATAACAGCTGCAAGATTAAAACGTAAAATGTTTCAATCTTTCGTTAATAAATGTTGGTAAATAATGCCAAATAAATTACTTTCATTATGTAGCTCTGCATAAACCTCGCCGTTATGCCGCATCCGAAATATTGCGGGGATTGAGCTTGGGCACATACTAATGATGATTTATCAGTATGAATACACATTCCGGACGTTAATCAGTCGTTTACATAAAAAAATGTTCTTTGAAACGGTTCCCGCAAACTTAATATTTAAAATATTTTTTATTAGTCGTTCAAGTTAAATTTTGATTGAAAATGCTGATTTATTTCATGATTTTGATTGCATTTCGGTGCTTTAAGGTGTATTGACATGATTTTCGTTGTAATTTAGGTTTAATCGCAATTCACCACATAATCTTATCGCCACCAATATCTAAAGAAATTCGTAAACACTGTTGAAAGCTTTTATCTCATGAGACAACACTAACAGATTTTGTTTAAAAGTCACACATGAAGGGGCTACATATAACTGTCCATGTGAAAAGCACTCAACTCTCAAATATATTCCTTTTTAAAACCCACAATTCTGCAGTAGATTAATTTGATGTAGGTATCATTCATTTATAAGTCATAATAAGCCATGTAAATGCCCTAAAAATGTCTTTTTACTACTTGATTACAAAACATTGATATTTATTGAATATTTTTATATTAAATATGAATTTTTCATGCATAAAAACCTTCCGAAATAAATAATCCAAATTATAATGAAAACCCCATCAATATCCATTGGCTATTTTAGAAGAAGTAATTGCACAAATAGATGTGGATAGCGACTTTGTTTTATACTATTTAAAGATACCGACATACAATCAATCAAAAGAGCTCTCGTTCTTGATGAAAAAATTATTGATAATTATGTGCGAAAAGTAAAACCTCAATAAATCGCATATTTTTATATGCAAATAGTTTACCTAGTTAATGTACTAAAATGTACTCCTAAAATCCTATAAAATATTTCGGCCAACTTAAAAATTGCGTCCTAATAATCAAAAGTTTTATTATTATTAACATTCTATTGACGTTGTTTTCTAAATAAAATAGTTTGTTTAACTGAACCCTGGTGATAATTTATTTGAACATTTATAATAAGTAGTTTTAGAGTATTGACAGAAAAACATCAAGTCTTTCTGAAGCTGATTAAAAAGAAAATGTGATCTTCTGTTCGTTTAATTCATCATCATAACTGTAACGATTTCTTTAGGGTCTACATAATTATATTCAAAATATATTTAACAAACCAATCCCGTCTAAGGTAAACAATGGCGTCAAACAGATATCGTGGCCGTAGGTTGTTCAGGGGCTGTTGAGCCATGATCTATTACTCGGTTCTCCACATTAACCTGATTTATAATTACTTTTGTTTGCTCGAGTATCAACACTTCCTCTATATATATATATATATTTTTTTTTTTCTGTAAACATAAACCGACATCAGAAAAGAAACAAGAATTTCAGTTCCATAAAATCACTGGTTATATTCATTAATAAATTTTGATTTGTAAATAAAACTCAGAAATAATATTTATAAATCAATTGCTGCATGTATGAAAGATCATCACTTGAGAATTTCTCTATATATATGTTGTTTTTTTTTTGTGTTCGTAATTGACAATACAATGTTTGTATGAAAGAAAACAAATTCCGCATCAAATTTGTCAATATATAATCTGTGGTTATCATATATTTGGGGCATTCAAAACCGTAACAGGTTTTCATAGCATAACATAGCCGTTAAAAATAACAAATTATAACACTAAATTGATTTCAGTTGGTAATAGATCGAAATCACGCAGCTGTTATTACCCGATCAATCACCAAACGATCGCCACGACATTACAGCACGAGTATTCAAGCAGAAACTCAAGTCGCTTAAGGACTTCATTGTCCATGAATCGAAAAAAAGCTCCAAACGTTATCCACGTGCTTTGTTGGCTGACATAATCTCAGGCAATGACGGTTACCCCTTGTACCGGCATCGCTCTGCAGATGATAACGGCAGAACGTTGAAAGTCAAACGTAAGGACATTGTAGTCGACAACATCTGAATTGCTCTGTATTCACCACTGCTTTTTAAAACATCCAAAGCTCATTGCAATGTTGAGTACTGAAATTCAGTTAAGTCCATCAAGTACGTTTGCGAGTATACGTCACTAAAGGAAGCGACACGGCTGTATTGGGTGTTTCAGCTCCTGATGCCAAACGATGGAAGTTTCGCAATATCAGATGGGAAGGTATGTCAGCAGCACTGAGGTGGTTTGGAGAATACTTCCATTTTCGATGCACGAAGTTCATCCCACTGTGGCCCATTCAGCTGTGAACCTGGAGAATGAACTATTTTATTTCACGACAGCAAACGCAGCGCAGAGAGCTGAACGACCACCAGCGAAAACGCTGACAATCTGCTTCGTAACATTGGTAAGTGAAATGATCCATTTGCAAGGACACTGATTTTACCTTTACTCGGAGATGCAGAGATATTTCACATGGAATTCATCATGAAAAAAATTTTCCAGCGTCAGAAACACGGAAAGCCCGTTCCTGGATACATGAATGTAGCTATATTCAAACGATGCATTGGATCGCAATTATTACACATTTAATCTGAGCATTGACGAATGTTTTTACCTGCGTTCGTTGTTTTTTGATGTTCGTGGACCGAATTCATTTGAATTTTTAAGAACTGTTAATGGTGAATAAATTATGCGCAACATATCGTGAAGCCTGTCAGTGTTTACATTAATTTATTCGAGGATGACATTCATTGCGATCGCACACTCGATGAACATGAATTTTAATGGTTGTCGTACATTTCCTTGCGAGTACGGTGTGTTTCATATCGTTTTATGAAAATCGGTTAAATAAATAGTTTCAAGACACCTTAACCCAAAATAGAATTAAAATAAAATTAATTGCGTTTATTTTTAAATTATAGGCTCCATAAGTACTAGAATTATAAATAGCTGACAGGATTTTATTTCATCTTTTAAATTGAATTAAAGTTAATCATTATATTTTAATTCCGGAAGCCTTTTTTCGGACGAGCGACAACGTGAACAAAATTCTCATGAGTGCCGTTTCACATATTTATGAAAACCAACAGTTGGTAACATTTAAAACTTTTTTTTATTACTGTTTACATGTTAAGTACTAAGGAACGAAAAATATGTATTTGAACTGCAGGACAATCAAGAAAAAAATTTTAAATAAGGCTATTAGTAGAAACAAAACAACCTTAAGATGGTCGAGTTTGGAAAACATTAGTTTTATGCGAGGTACCATCATCATATAAATATTATTTCATTTAGCTTTTTTATGCCCTTTTAAAATTTTCTTTCGGTGATCAATTAAAAATGCACAAATTTTTCGTGTGTGAAATAATTAATAATAATTAGGGACCGGAAAAATTCGCGGGTTCAATGACCTCTAGGATGAACTCCATAGTTCTACGTACACTCGGTCAAATGTCACCCACTCATTGGCTGCTGTCTTGTGAGACGTCCCATCGTAGCAGCCTGTGATTCGATAAAGCTTTGGTCCGGTGTTTCTCATTGGCCCAGAGTGATCCAGGTGAGTTGTGAGCCAATAGCAGAGGCGGCACTGAGGTATAACTATTTGTATTTTAGCCTATCGCGAAATGAATTAGTGAATTTTTGCGGTCTCTAATAATGATATATATTACAGTTAAAGTCTCCAGACAGGAACAATAGGGCTGTCCCTCGTGCAGAGCAGCTGCTCCTAAAGTTGCGGCCGCACAGGGCGCTGTGCTCATTATGTTCGCGATGTTCCCTACGTAATTAAAATATAGCCAGCTGCATCTCAGCTGTCATTGGCCACACAAAGCTGTGTCGCTATGTTGGCAACGTCGACAGGTGTTTGGTTCTCGGCTTTTTTTTTCTAAAAGTCGCTGACTTCGCGCATGCGCAGATAAACCAAAACATATGTTTTAGCTCGGAATTGTGCTGTGCTTCTGCGTTTTCTTTAAATTAGTATCACGTCGACGAAAATTTTACTAAAGAAATACGAAAAATATCATTTTTTTAATAAATCGATGGAAGAATATAGAAGGCAGGATATGCAGGACAATGGCTGGAATTTTAATTTAGGGGAATGTTATAAAACTCAGTTGTAATTATTCTGAAATTTGGTTTCGTCTTCATGCAACTGATTCATTAAATGATGCGATTGTCCAATTAAGTTTATTTTTAGATTGTTATCATGAACACATTTAATTTTACTTTTACATATTGCGTGATCAAGCAGAAATTTATCTTCGTGGAAATCATCCCTTGAATCACACGGCATGCGTCTCTCCAACATCGCGAACTAGATAGACTATACTGTGTGGCCACCTGGCTCAGCGAACATATCGCAAATCACGAACATAGCGTAGCTTTCTGTGTGGCCTCGGCTTATGAGAGTCAGCTCCATTCCATCCATGTAGATCCTGCCTTAGGCGGGAAAACTACTCGCAGATTTTCTTTTTATTCATAATAGTTAAAGTTGTGATTTTCCAAATGTTTTAAGAGTTATTCGTTTTAAGAAACGAAGCTAAATATTTTGGGAACTAATTTAGTGTGTAAATAATTATCACTTTTATATTTGGGATCAATAAAATAAGCCGCAGAGGCAATCTTTGTGAAATAATGTCTGCTTTACAATAACGATTCCATCTGAAAACACACGCAAGTTTTGTAACGTAAACATGTAGTGCATTTTTTTAGAATCGTGATCCTGTTTATAATACGACACCTGACTGTTGTCGGGAACATATTTTTTCAGAAATACGTCTGATTGGAGCAATGCTGTTGGAGGAACTGCAAGCTGACACTTCAGTTATAGTAACGTCACTTTAAATCTTGAGAATAAATGCCGTGTGTGGGAAAGGCGACAATAGAGTCTGCCCGTGACGTTAAAAGGGTTGTCAAGTCAAAAGAACGAATTTATAAAAATAATTTATGTTGTTGGTATATCAAGATTACATACTTATATAGCTCAGTTTTTTTTCCTCTCTTGCACATGAAAGCATTATTTCTTCTACAAAAAATATTTGAGATACAGAAAATTTAAAAAAATGTCCAAATGATATTGCATTCCTTGAAGTACAAGACCAAATAACGTTTATGAATAAATATACTAAAATGAATATATGAAAGGTGTCCCTACAACAAATTAAAATGTAATAAAATTCATGGTTTTTTTTGTGGCCGAATGGGCAATTTCTTGTAAAATCTTATTTTTACCAATAAAAAATAATTTTTAATACTTAGTGAACCACTGAGTAATTTTATTCATGCGTTGGCCACAGTTTTTCAGTTAGTTTATAATAAGGCAATTGGACAGTTAGAATTTGTACATAGTTATTTTCAGCAATTTGCTTTTAAAAGAGTGACTAAAATTTTCTTTGCTTTGACCTCATATAATTTCTTTCAGCTCGCTTCTTTGTAAGCTCGTCTGTGTTCACGACGTCTCGGGACTGAGTTACAATTCGCGCCGCATGGGTGCGCTGACTGAGCGTACACGAGAAGCTTACGATTCACAAATCCTTTCGTTCAAGCCAGAATACTTGCTTACTTTTAATTACGGAATTATTAACGATATCGGTGTTTGAACAATCCACAAAAAACCAGTGGCATGCAAGTCATAAGATAGGATATGATTTTCATGTAAGAAAAGATAGGTTTTCTAATGAGTGTAAATGGCCCATAAGAATAATAATTTTTACTTTCTTTCTTCATAATTAATTTAAAATCTGAAAGCATCTGAAATTCCTCTTCAATTCTCGGGTGAAGTCCGTTAAGCATGTTGATGGGCAAAGCGTGGTTTAGCACAAAATAAATAATTTAAAATGAAATGTAGAATAATGGCTGTTTGTTATTCACACAAAAGTTCTAACATAAGTTTGGTAATGCGGTAAAAGTAATTATTTCTCATTTTACTGTCTGTAAAAAAAAGAAGGCTTTCGGATCGAAAAATGTTAAATTCAAGGAGTGTTAGTCGAACCAAACTTGAAATAAATCAAATGAACTATCGTTATCTCTAAAGCAACATACTAAACCTTCTTGTCATTTGAATAAAGAAATACTTCTTGTACTATGTTGAAATAATCAACATGTTGCTTAAAGCATAGACGGATTAATATTTTTAGGTTTGTAACACAGCAAATATCGTTGCTAAGCTCATGCTAAGCATCAAGTTAGTAGTCGAGTAGTTCAAAGCCGTGCACTGACTTTGAGCAACAATTATCGTAAGCAAGTCTTAGCATTATTGTGCAAAGTAAACTACAAAATTAACTATTACACATACATAACATCAGATTTAAAAAAAATATCTTTGAAATAATCATAGTTTTCTCAGAGTACAAAGAAAAATTTACCCAGTAGTTTATCAACTTGAAATAATGGAAACGTTCCTATGTCATCATAAATTATTTAACATATATATGATTAAAATGCTATTATTTAAAAAAAAATTTGTTGCTAAAAGTCAAAGTTTAGCTAGGGAATTCAACATTTTTTTGTAGAGAATTTAACTACGTCAAGGATAAATTCTTCCCATCTAAATGTCAGTAGCGACGTTTTAAAAACAATATCCATTTACTATAATTTCCCTTAAATATAGACTGATTCACATTTATACTCTAAACTATAAATTATTTTGCTGAATTTTTGTTCTTTAAAAAAAAACGAGATAACAGTGGTTTATAATGGGCCAAATGAATGAACTGGTAAAATGGAAACCTCCGTAAGCGCTATAATTGACGTAGGCATAATTCGAGGGTGGCAAGGGGTGGCAGTAGCCACTCCAAAATTGTCCGACCCAGTATTTAGCCACGCCATTTTGAAGTAAAAAAAAAAATAATTAAAAAAATAAATAAAAATAAATAAATAAAATTAATTAACAATAAATATTTTAGGCTAAATATAGAATGTAAGAATATTGTTATTTCTGGTGAAAATATTATGTTAAAATGTAACAAAAAAAAACATTTTAATGTTAGTTTTTTTGACGTGACAACGTCTAATAAATCGATGGACGCCGGCTTAACTCACGAAAAAGTGTCCCGTTACACACATTGTCCCTTTACGCTGTGTCATGTTACGCTCATTGTACGCTTGCGCTGCATCTATCTCTCTTCCTCTTGATAGGAACAACCATCGATTTTACTTTTTCGAGGCATATTAAACTTGAAACACTCCCATTCGTTTCCTACTTTTCCTATCATCGTCCTATCCTTAACAGAATAACACAGATTGGAACAAGTTAAATAGCAAACATGCATAAAGGTATAATTAAAATAATCTCTTCGTTAAAGAAATAAACATATTTGAATTAATGAGTGCAAATAAAAGTAAATTTATCAATTTAATTGTAGATTTCATTTCACTCCATCTTTGTATCCAAATAAAATAGTGATAATTCAATAAAAAATGATTCAATTTTATTCATAAAAGTATGCAAACATTTCATCAATGTTTTGTTATGACGTTGTCACGTTAAACTATCGTCCGTAAACCGACTTTACAGACAACCAATTTTTTTAAAATATTTTTCCCGGGGAAGGAACTTCGAAACCCCTTACACGTGGGGGCATGCCATACTCCCCAGAACTCTGGTACGCCTTGCCACCCCAGTTAAAAATCTGAAATTACGCCCCTGATCGTTAACGGGCATAGCCTCGCATCTGGGGCGCTTGTGAAATGACTATATGGTTGTAGAAGGCCCGTGGATTGTCGTCAGTGTTAGGGAATACCAGGACAAGCCCCGTAAGAAGGAAATCCCGATAAAAATCACGCCTACCGCCTACTCACAGTACGAATCACAAAATCGCACTTAAAGTGACCTGGATTTTTGTAGAAAACAACAGATTCCGACTTCTTGATCCATCGATAACTGGTTGAACATTCACGTGGAATAGAGGTGGGCGACATATTTAAGGTAAAAAAAAAAATATATGTAACGGGGCAGTGTTATGGAAATTCTTCTGAATGTAACGCTGTAACAGAATTACATAAAATATTGATTGTTTTTGCTTGCGCCAGACAAATTATGCGTTACATCAATTCGTAAAATGGATCAGATAAACTGACAATAATTAAAATCATTGCCTTAATGCGACATTGCCACTCTAGCTGGGTGATGCAAATGTTTTTACTTCAAAGTAAAAATATTTTTTTATAGTGATGGCTCAAATCTTAATGTTATCGAATCCAAATCTTGAATGCGAATCCCAAGGAGTACCTTTAATGCACCTCTCGAATCGTGATCCACATCTCAAGAGACAAAAATTAAATAGATACAGAAATCTTGAAAATATTATCTATTTCATTGAATCATTAAACCCTTTAAATGATTGGTTCCCAAATAATGTTTCCAGAATCAATACAAAATGGTATTTTTTTAATATAATATATATAAAAAAATTGCGTGCATAATTTTTGGCAAATGGTAACAGGATAGGTATGAAGGAAAAAAAGTTATAAATTTATTAAACTGAAGAGTTTGTCAGTGTTAAATTTTTTAATTTAATTTATTTCCTCTAAAAGTAAATTTTCGATTTTTTTCTTTGAATATCAAATCCTACGAATTCTAGGGATTTGATGGTATTTTAGGATTTGATTGGCCCATCCATAGTTTTTTATAAGGTTTCGAAACCGGGAGAAAATAATTCTACAAGACGTTAAAGCTGTGCCTTAAGTGCCACACGCGGTGTGCAAAGCTTCAGGAAAAACAACGCGAGTTCAAAACTACTCGAGATATCCGAGTGGGGTCTGTTTACGAAAAGCATTTAAGAGTTCGCTAAGGGCCGAAAAGTACTTTTGATTTCGGATGAAGTTTTGAAACGGTATTTTTAGAAGAGTTAAAATAGCTAAAACGCGTGTTTTCAGAGTAATTTTTAGGCGTAAAAAAACCAGAACAGATTCTTGAAAACACTTAAGGGGCTTGCATTACACCTTTATCTTCATTTCTCTGCCATAAAATGTTATGGTCACCGCTCAAATTTCACAGTTATCCTGTGACTACGAGAAGACTGCCCGCCAGTTCAGAGCCTTGCGCTCAGAGGCTATACCGTGCTAGAAGCACCAGCGAGCGTCGCGCTTATCATCCCGCCTCACTAACACACATACACCCCTGATGAGGCGGGCCCCTTAAGCCCTTGTGTATAGCAGACCGTGGTCGGATCCTATCAGAGCGAACAGGTGCTTCTGAACGGGGAAATCGCATGTCGCCAGCCCCGCGGCGCCCTGGAGGGACACTGTGCGATACTCGTCGTCCCACGCGCAGGATGATGGGGGGGGGGGGGGGGCGAACACGGGGGCGTGGCTGCCGCGACGACACCCAATCGAAGCCATGCATTACTAACGCGCTCGCGCTACCACCTCGTCCTTGCAGGAGCCGGCTTAAGGGGGGTGGCCTACCTCGAAATCCACCCGCTTAACTCGAGAGCGCGAGAATTGCGCCATGGGGACTTGGATACTTCAAAAGATATATATATATATATTAACGTTTCAGAGGTATTTATGAAGAAATATGTAGAAACTTTAACTACACAGGCAAAGTTGCATGCATCAGATACCCATCCGATGATAAGGGGGGTGGGGGGAAACTCATAGTGAGTGACAATGCACAAACATACAGAAAGAAAAAATTGGTTGTCTGTAAAGTCGGTTTACGGACGATAGTTTAACGTGACAACGTCATAACAAAACATTGATGAAATGATTGCATACTTTTATTAATAAAATTTAATCATTCTTATTGAATTATCACTATTTTGTATGGATACAAAGAAGGAGTCAAATGAAATCTATAATTTTATTGATAAATTTACTTTTATTTGTACCCATTAATTCAAATATATTTATCACTTTAACGAAGAAATTATTTTAACTATAAATTTTATACATGTTTGCTATTTAACTTCTTCCAATCTGTGTTATTATGTTAAGGATAGTACAATGATAGGAAAAGTAGGAAACGAATGGGAGTGTTTCAAGTTTAATGTGCCTCTAAAAAGTCAAATCGATAGTTGTTCCAATCGAGTGGAACAGAGATAGATGCGGCGCAAGCGTACAATGAGCGCAACGGGACACAGCGTAACGGGACAATGTGCGCAACGGGACACTTTTTCGTGCGTGCAGCCGGCGTTCATCGTTTTATTAGACGTTATCACGTCAAAAAAAGAAGGAAAAACTCTAATGTGTAAGGGGACATCAGGTGAGGAAGCGTTTTAAATAAACATCAGCATTTGCGCTGAGTGATGTCGGGAACCTAACAAAATCTAAAGCAGAGAGTTTGTAATGGAATACGAACGGAGAATATTAAGACTGCGTCATCTGCTATCCGTAAGTAGTCATATCCACAAATTTTTTTGACGTGACAAATGATTCAATTTTATTCATAAAAGTATGCAATCATTTCATCAATGTTTTGTTATGACGTTGTCAATTTAAACTATCGTTCGTAAACCGCCTTTACAGACAACCAGTTTTATTTGTTTCGACCTCGCTGTCTAATATATTTTACTTGATTTTTTGTTTGTTAATAATCCTAAATGTAATCTTTAAAAGATTTGTGCAATGGGAGTGCATGACTTGATGTAAGTTTTTGGACATACGCCATTGCTATCTTAGCAATGGCGTATGTCCAAAAACTTACATCAAGTAATCCTAAATGTAACTGCAATTTCTAACAGTTTAAAGCTCCTGTCTTTACATACTCTCTCTCTCTCTCTCTCTCTCTCTCTCTAATATCTTTCATATCACAAGTATCAGTGTAGGGAAACATTGGCATGTGTCCTGATTAAATTTTTTTTTTTTGTTTAAGATGGTTCGAATTGCGTTTAATCTATCATTCACATGTTTCGCACCTACCATATTATTCTCCTTCGCCTAGTAGTAAAGTTTTAAAAATACATTTATTCTAGGTGTATACAAAACTGTTTGGTTCCACGAATAATGATTTGGGAATAGTTTTGCGGGGTTATTGCAGATTTATGTTCGTAAAATAGACTTAAATATTTAAATTTTTAGAACAGAAATGATGATGGGTTTCGATTTATGTCTCTGCGTTGAATCCCGGAAGGGTCTGCTACTTGTTCGACGTCCTTGCGGTCTGTCCTGTTGATGGGTGTCACAGGGTGAAACGAGTCAGCCGTCGGACGGCACTTCAGGCCTCTCATGAATCAAACACTGTAAAGAAGTGTATCGGACGGCTGTTGGGACGCTGTTGCCCGGAAGGCGCGCGTGCGAACCCGCGCAGATGTCGCGGTGTTTGACGGCGAGGGTGCCGGCTGACACCAGGCACGGAATAATTCATGGAGGGCGTCGAAGAGCCTAGCAGCCCCCGCTTTCCCCCCGCAAGGCAGCCGCCACGCCCTTTCTCACCGACCGCTCGAGGCTAAAGCTGTCGGCGCTTCGCCGTCGACTCAAGAGGTCGAGCCCGCGGAACACATGTGGGCAGATTCTCGAACCGCCTCTTCTACACCCACCCGTGGACGAGAGGGGATGAAGGGGAAAGGAAACAAATCCGCGGGTTATTTTATTCTGGACGATACCGCACAGCTTTCCTCCCTGGTGGCTTTTTTTTCTCAAAACGAAAGACATTTACTGTTTGACTTGATGTAAGCTTTTGAACATACGCCATTGCTAAGCACATGTATGTCTGTAGAAGAAAACTACAAAAAACCAAAAGACAAAAAAGCAACAAATTAAGAAAAAATTGCTGTTGTCAACAGAATATATACACCACATAATATTCCATAACAGGAATATGGTCAAAAAACAAAGAGAAAAATGGACTAAGAGAACTAAAAAAAACACAAATGATGTCTTAGTCCATTTTTCTTTGTTTTTCTTTGTTTGTTGACCATATTCCTGTTATGGAATATAATGTGGTGTATATATCCTGTTGAAAACATCAATTTTTGCTTAATTTGTGATTTTTGTCTCTTGGTTTTTTGTAGTTTTCTTCTACAGACATACATGTGCTTAGCAATGGCGTATGTCCAAAAGCTTACATCAAGTCATGCTCTCCCATCGCACAAATCTTTCAAGGATAATAGTTACTGTTTACTCTTTCCTTTTATTCAGTGCTGTCTTTTGTCAACGTACTTAAAAATTTAATTAAAACAAATCTGGTAATATTTTTACGCAGTTGGTCACTGTATGTTTAAATATTTTTTTAGTAATTACCTTAACGTTTGTTCCTTTATTTGTGTAGTTAAATTGTGTAAAAAAGCCATTTTTAAAGTATTTTAAAAATGTAATAAATAATTTAAGATATTTATGTTTATACTGGTCGACATTCTACTGGACTGGGAATGGTTTGGTTAGCATGCCGCTATGAGGGACTGCATTCGGTGTTTAGTGCGATAGGGAATGAGCTAGCATAGTGTGCAAGAATTGCTTTAAGGATAAAATCAAGTTAAAAAAGGGAGAATTCGTAAATAATTTTTTCATAGGATTTCGCTTTGGGATATATATGTATATATATAAGTTTTAAATGATTTTGTTCTAAAACATCTCACGTTTTTAACTCTGCTTTTATTTTATCTAGTTTCCGCAGTACTTCTATTGGGATTTTTGTTTCATTTTCAGTTTGGTTGATGCTTTCATAAATTAAGAAATTACTTTATTTGGTTGGATAACACGGTCTGGTATTGCACTTGCGCTACGCAAAGCTAGTTATAAACGAGGTAACCATTGCACGGTACAAGGGATTCTTGTTTTAAAAATCCAACGTAGGTTTTTTTTGTTTATTATTTTCTATTGAAAGTTTAATAGTATATTTTTATAAGCACCTCTATATCCAGATCTCCGTCTCAACTGCATGAGTGTTAAAACACTCATATTGTAGGTAAATATATAAAAACAAATGTTACAAAACACAAGAACGACATTTCCATAGCAATAATCAGTCTCACGCAAAAAAAAGTGTAATTATTAATAAAAAAATTTAATTTCATTTTAAGTCCTTACCGACAAGAATTTTTCTGGGTTTGGTGATGATACCATAAAAACACAGCTGATTCGGATTTTATTCATTAAAAGACCAAACCTTGGTATTTTCCGAACACTGTAAAAAAAAGTACATCTTACAAGGAAAATCCTTGGAAACTTATTTGCCAATGAGATAACTTGTAAAACTGCAAGGCAGAGAGAGCTTTGTTAAACTTCAAATGGTACAATGCACTGCTTTACAATTTTACAAGTTATATCGTTGGCAACCGAGTTTCCCAGGACTAACCTTGTAAAGTTACCAAAAAAAAAACACTTTAAAGATTAATCTAATTTTGATGTTTATAACGAGTCATTGACTTAAAAGCACAGTAATTTTTTTCAGAAATACGTTACATATTTTAGTTTATTTTTGACAAATCAGGCGGATGTATAAAGGTTAGGTGCAAATAAATAGTTTTATAATAATTGGGTGAAAATGTTAAATATAATTCAAGATATTCTTGTATATTATTGTTAAAAAAACAAACATAGGAATTTAAAAAAAATTAACACAGAAAAATCGCAAATCCTGTTTTTTTTTTTTTTTGGTAATTATTCGTTAATGTGTAATTTTATATTGATTTACTTACTGAAGCACCCGGTGGTTAACGGGCTTCACATATCGTGACGATATTGCATATTTTTATATCTTATGATATTGTCAGAAAGTAAATAAAGCTGAGGTACCCGATTGAGGGTTGGGAAAGTATTTTTTTGAAATATCATATGGAGAGTAGATATAATTGAGATAGAAAACAAACAACCAGACTTTTTTGTTGTTGTAAATTTTGAACCTTTTATTGCGAAGCTTGAGAGTTCATAATGTTTTTTTATTGTTTTCCCACTTGGAGAGTAAACAAACCGACCATCCAGTGTCCCGACTCTTTAGTGACGCCCCCGTAAGCCCCAAGGGAGCGTCGCAAACCGCGAACAACTGCCGGGAATTACCTGGTATGGTGTATCGCCATCCGACATATCAGAAAAATTGGTTACGGCACACAGTTCACCAAACCTCTCGGCATTCAACACGGGTATAAAAAAATCAGGGCTTAAATTAAACAGCGAAAGAAAGGAATTTGCTTGAGAAAGCACAACTTTTGCGGCAAGTACGACAAAACATTATTTATTAATCTGAACCTCTGAAATCAAACTATTACAAGCATTAAAAGAATATAAGCATTCGCCGGTACATATTAACTAAATCGGGCCCGATGCTATAAACTATATATATATATATATATATATATATATATATATATATATATATATATTCATACCCAGCACATGATAAGGAAATATAAAAATACCCTAAACTTAACATCAGTTACAATAGACACCTTATAGTGATTTAAAATCTCTGATAAACCAAGTTCAAGCCAGTCAACACCTTCCCTGTTACGCGACGTGCTCAAGTGTTCGGGGGACGGGTACCCTTAAAACGTTCAACGCGAGTCTCTACCATTTGAATTTCATCATAAGTTTCAATTATTTACTTCACGTGTCCATATCATAAAGTTGTCAAATGTAGCTGGGGAAAAACAGACCTCCGACGTAAAATAACACTCTCAGGCTTGACGTAATTATTTCTGCCACCAATCTCTTGCAGCATAACCCCGTTGCACAAGGGGAATCACAAGGAAAGTCACTCACGTATCGGCGCGTCGTCTCCGTTGGATTAGCGAATCCTCGCTAAACCCCACTGGTCCTCAGCCCAGTCGGTGCTGACGGCTATACTAGCCGGAAGGAGCCTCGTTCCGCCGCGATAGTACCGCGACTCTCTTCTTGACGAGCTTTACAGCTACTCTTGCACTCAGATACCAACGAGTTATTTTGCTGCCCAAGCCGGCCCCACACTCGCAAAAATCATTTTTTTGCGAGGCCGCTTGCGCGGACCACCTCACACTCCGGCCCGTAGTCCAGAACAGCTGATCGCCTGCCTCCCCTCCCCTCCTTCAAAAAAAGGGAGGGGAAAAAGTCTGTCTCCCTCGCGCGCATGCGCGCTGTGCTCGTGATTTGTTTCATTTTACCCCGATCACCACTGGTCCAACTTTGCTATGTCGCATTAATAATTAAAATAGTTTTATACAAATGCAAATATATAACTACATTATAAATATAACTAATAAACACAATTATTTAATGATATTCTCACTAACTGTTACCAGGTGCTCCCGGGCGACACTAGCGCTGAAAAACGTTACCAATATTTCAAACATACCGCCGTACGGATAACACCAATACTCAAATAAACTATACTAAAAGAAAAATATAATATAAACTTCTTTTTAATTTCCTTGTAAAACGGTACCCCGAGAAAGGGGTACATTAGCGAGACACGTGTAGCTGTCTCGTGTAGAAGAAAAGGCGTTGCCACGTTAAATCCTGCCATACAAAGTGACTGCCCCGGTGCATTGTTGATACAAACTAACGCAAGTTGGAGATGGGAAACTGCACTCGCTAGAAATTGAAGCTATGCAAGCATTAACAGGAAAATAGACATTGCCAGGAGGCCAAAAATGTATCAACAATGCGATATAGAATTTTTTTTTTCTAGAAGTTCAAAAATTCAAAAAGGGTATGTGAAAGGGAGATGTATTTTATTTTCCGATATCTTACGAATACAGTAGTGACCTCCCTTTTTTCTTTAAGGTCAAGTCTAAACAATCTTATCAATGTTGGAGTATCACTATAGATTCGTGTAAGAAATAAACAAACAAAAGGAAAATCTTCTGTGTATTTAGAAAAAATGAATGATAGCTTTAAAATATAATTTTACGCTAAAAAATATCGCTATATATATATACATACAAACTGTTTCATGCTCTTTGTTGACTCTAGGTTTGCAAAATGAATTGGCCTAGTTTCTCAAAATAATTAAATTAACACTATATAGAAAAAAATGTTTTACAAACTTTCAATTATTTTTCAAATAAGTATTTATTTTTGAAGAAAATAATACAAAAATTAAAGAGAGAAAAAAATATTTAAGGATACTACGCCCGTAATACCGTCCGCCGTAAAAGGCATTTGCCCTACAATCTAGTGAGCTTCCTCGATAAGAAGCAACGTGCCACGGGCGGTAAATCAACTTACAGGGAGGGGAGAAGAGAATACGATGTGCATAAACGACTGGCCCAGGGCGCAACCGAAGAAGGAAGGCGGTTAAGGTTATCATGTTCTTCACGAGGATGTTGGCGGGGATGGAGGGGGGGGGGGGAGGAGGATCGTTGTCTTGAAGCTGTTCGTAATGTGCCTCCACCCTGTGCCTCTCTCTCTCTCTCTCTCTCTCTCTCTCTCTCTCTGGCGGGAGTGGACTTGGCCTTTCTGGCTGCGGGCTGGAGAGCGGGTACCCGGGCTCTGCCTGCTCTAGGGTATCCACGGCTGATTGGAGGGTGATTGTCGTTCGAGGTGTCGGAACTGTTGCCGGTTCTAGTATCCGAGACATGAACCATCAAGTCCGCGGAAAGGGTGTGTGATGCGAATATATAGCCTCTCCACACCAAGTGGCAACCCTCTGCCTTCACGTGGCACCGCTGTTGAGGTTGTTGTGGCTATGTTGGGACTGCTCACCCCGACCTCTGGTCATAGCACCTCTTTGCTGAAGAGGGCGCTGCCGGGCCTAACTCTGCCGCATAGTATGTATGAGACCGGAAATGGTGAAAGGGCTGAATCTGCGGGCAACAGCAGATGCGATAGAAACCTTTCCGTGGGGTTAACCGGCCAAGCCTCGGTGCATCGGTCCCAAAGGGCCCCATAGTGAATGGATCAGGCCCCATGGAAATGGAGTTCGACTGGGTATGGTGGTTGCGGTGTCGGGCGACCGGGCCTAAAAACGGGCTGTAAACTGCACGGCGAGGTATCCCCTTTAGCCTTGTAGTCGGTAGATGTACTGAGGTAACCCCCAGGTGCTTCCTGCCCGTGCACTGTGACTGCCATTTTCCAGCTGGGGTTGATGGCGGCCGTCGCCAGAGGGGTGCAGTTGCATCCGGGCCTTAATCGGCTGTAAACCCGCCGGGCCGAGGTACGGCGGGTCGGAGGGTTTTCCGAGGCGACGAGGACACCTCGTGGCTGCACTCTGAAGCGCGGTGGTCTGGTCAAACTACTGGCGAACAGTCTGCCGACGAGACCAAAAGTTGGCTGTAGCACTGGAAAGACCTGGATGACTAATGGGTAGCAGTCTGCTAAGCATGTCCGGTGACTGTGGGGCTCGCTGGACTGTGGAAGCACCTGTCTTGAACCCTTACCTGCATGTAGCTCCATGTGGGGATTTTGGTCTACAGGTCCCTAAGAAGCCACTATGTATGTAGTGGTGGAGGGGACATGTTTTCCTGGATCTGGAAGTTTCAGTGGAAAAGAGCTCTGTATTCTTCAGATCAGTAAGCAGACTCCCAATCTACCCTTAAAGGGCGCACATTTGGGAGGGGAGGTAGGCGGGTGCGTTGGCCTTCGGGCCCTCGAAAACATGTCTCTCTCTCTCTCTCTCTCTCTCTCTTCCACGTCGGCGGTAGCTGCCTGCAGGCCAACAGCAGCTTCGTACTCCGGGTCGGTCTTCGAACCGGGACTGAGAAGTACCCCCACCCCCACCTCTAACCCCTCCACCAGGGGGCGCAGAGAGGCCCGCCCCTATCGGCGAGGACAACAAACACGGACTCCCAGCCACCCCGGGTCCTCGTCTTCACACCTTGTCGCCCCTCTCCCCCCTCCTCACACTAGGGGAGAGTTACCAAACTGACGGCACCGCCGACACTGGTGGTGCCGGGAGAAGTTAGTCCTGTAGAGGGGATAGAGGGCGATAGAGTGGAGCGGACGGGGAAACCACCCTCCCGCGAGCTATACGGCGTTTCCCCGCTTCGGTGTTCCAAAACTTCCGCAAATCGCCCCTCCACCCCCGAAAACCTTCTGCACCTCCCCGACCCCACGTGATTCAGAAGGGAAACTGCGGATTCGTGCGACAATGGGATACGTTCGGTCCCTATCTCTATGGTGCAATTGTTTTTTTTTTTCCTGTGATTCCTGAAAAATTAAATTTTCCCGTTTTTGTTTTTGTGATTGGTGACCGAAAAAAATAATTATTATAGTGACATTGTGATCAAGGGTGGTTTAGTATGCACGCTATCACTTTCGATGCGAGGGATTCTGTGTTAAAATTTTGGGCGTGAATTTTAATCATTCTCATGTTTAAACATAAGTGACTTTATGTAAATAACTATATTGCATCGACCAAAAATATTTAACGAAGGGAATGATTGACTCCTTTCTATAAAAAAATTCTAAAAAGATTTTTATGGTTTTGTTCGTGTTACTACGATCGTGTGTCCGATTACATCTACGCGTAAACGTCAAATTTAACTAGAATATTTAATTGATGATTATAATTATGTTTGCCTACTATAATTAAAATGCAAAGTATTATTTTGGTGATTTAATATGACGATTGAATATTTTATTTATATTCCAATAACGGTGATACCAGTTAGCGGCGCAGTGGAGGAAGCCTCATTAATCTAAAACATTTTCTCGGAAAGATGACAGTTGAATGGTTTACTGTCGCCTGTCGCAAGATAGACGTGGAGGTCATCACAACTCCCAGAGCCGTACTCGGGAATGAAATTTTTTTCCAATGGGAAAATACTCGACCCGCCCTTATCCGAACCCTAAAGATTTAATCCACCAATCAGGAGACCTGCTTACTACGCCATATCAGACAGATATTTTAATATTTCCAATAATACAATTGTCCAAAGAGTAACATAATTATTACATACATTAATAACGTATTTATGTATAACATGTGAAACAATTCATGACTTTAACAGAAGATAAAATGAATTTTGTTTATGTTATTGTACATTTTTCACGTAGGCTTATAACATTTTTTTTTCCTTCTGCTATGTTGGGCTTTCTTTTTCTTTGTAGAGTAAACTAAAAATGCTTTCAGTCATGTATCAGTTAACGCTGTACTTTCTACATGCATGCGAATATATTTATATTTAGTATATCATACATTTTCCTGATTTATAGAAATAGTAGGTACTTTCGATGCAATTGTAACATTAAGAAAAAATTATATATTATAATAATGACTAATACATTTTGTAATAATAATTGCATATAAAGAAATTTTTTGGTAACGAAAAGTTTGTCGAAGGACTTTTGTGAGGATTTAAAAAAAAACTATACGTACGGCCTGCATTAAATAAACGTCTAAATGCGCCTTTTACAGAACTCGCTATGGGCACGCCACACCGTTTCCGAATGGGGCTATCGAGCCCCAAGGCTCTGGCAATTTACAGCGCTCAGGTTGATGCAGGTATTTTATTTTTAACTTTGTAATCACTACGTGAGCCGTCCCGTCCGAGGAATGGGTTGTTAAGCTCGCTGCAGGGCCTCTTGTGTCCCCCCTCCCCTCACCAAACCGCTCCAGCGGCGCGTGACCGGACTGCCAATGCTCGCTCCGGGGCCGTGACGTGCAGTTTAAGCGCCACCCAGATACCCCGCGGTCCCGTGCCCGAGATACGTCAGGGAAAGAATTCGTACAAATCTCTAATTTGGTATGTAAATGGGCAGCCTCCCCCTCCCCCCCCCCCCCCCCAACTTCACAAACCCGCCGACTGACTACCGTAGTCACGCGACGAGGCAGTAAAGGACACAAAAAAAAAATTATATACTTTTATGAAAACAAGACAAGGAAATAAAAAGTTGGGTGCTATGAAATACAACTTCCTGGGTCGTGATGAGCTTTATAAAAATGTCTCGTACTACACATAATATTTATTTTTTTTCGTTCAAAAATTAATGTATCCACGTTTAAAATATAAAAAATTTATCACTACATTAATAATTATTTGCAACTTACAAAATATAATATTTATAACATTACAGATTTTTCTGACTTTTTTTTTTTGGAAAAAAAATTCTTTGCCTTAAGAAAATTAGTATCCAAAATTATTGATTTTGCTTGTTTTATATGATAACCAATGAACAACTGCAATAAATATTTCCTATGGTATAACTCAAATATATAGCTTATACGATTTTTTTACTAACAGTGTCTTGTTTCTTACATTTTACATATTATAAAGATAAAATTTTTAAAATAATATATAAATTAAAAACTTTTTCAGTTAAATATGTAATCTGTTTGGTGTATGACATTTAATAATTTCATAATTATGTATTTATATCACTACTTTTTGTTTTAACATGGTGTGTACTTGATGTCAATTAGATGTACAATATAAAGTTCATTACTATTAAATTTAACTTAACAACTTATTTTTTTTTCATTTTCAAGCAGCCTTTCTTTATAAGCGATGAAGTTATAATGAGCTAGCGTGCCAGAACAAAGTTTTCTGAGATTAAATGAGCTAAGAAATTAAGACATAACAGTTGAGTAAGACTTTATTTAAATGATTCTTGTGATGGAGTAGATTTAATTTAAATAATTTCATGGACACACGCCATTGCTATGTGGCCATAAAAAAAATATTTTAAGAATGGTCATCAATGATTTATAACATATAGACACGGAGAACAAGTCAATAACAACTGATCTAAAATGCTGCATGCCTATAGTGCACAGAGGACTCGGTGTAATGAACTAAGTTACTTATTTGTCCATTATTGAAGGTTATTATACAGCCAGTGTAAAACCAGCAATGGCGTATGTTCATACAGTTATTTTCAATCTGTTCTGTAATACGTTTACCTGCAAGCAGCAACCAAGCTTCAGTGTGAGGAACAGAATCGTTCCTTTACAGAACATTCTAAACAGTTAAATAGTTCCGTGTGTACCAAACTAGCTTTCTTGTTACGCCTATAATCATATTTATTTATGTCATTGTATCGCTTGCGCTTTGGCTTCTTACATGACAACCTTTGCATAACTAACCGGTGGCTACTTAGCTTCCAACACAAACATAATTGCATTTGTCAATAAATAAAAATAAACTATATTTAAGAAACAAAATTTCAAAAAGTACTAATAAGTTTATAATAATTTCTACTAGCCCCTTAAAGGTTCATAACCTCATAAAGATATCAATCCCATTCAGATTGTCCAGAAATAATTGGGATAGTTGATTTTTAACACCTATGAATTAACTTGTAAGATTAAAAAAAAACGTGGGGCACGTGTGCTGGATAATAGTAAGGAGTGTAGAGAGTAGCTGTCGTTGAGAAAACTCAAACAATTATCTATTGCTAGGGACCGGAAAAATTCGCGGATTCAATGACCTCTAGGATAGCCTCCATTATCCTCTGCATTTCTCAAGTAAACACGCGTGTTCTTTGGGTACTAAATTGTAAGGCGTCTCCACTGGGTAGCTTGTGATTCGACGCTTCTTTGGTCGATAGTCTCTCATTGGCCCAGAGAGTTCCAGTTAAACATCGAACCAATATCAGAACCAGCAGAAATGTACACAAGTTTGAATTTTAGCCTATCACGAAATTAATCCGCGAATTTTTCCGGTCTCTATCTATTGCAGTTAAATAAAATTGTAAGTGAACTAGTCATGTATATATCAACTGTCTATTGCATTCGCCCTATGTTTCTCGTAGTAAAGTTAGAATTTAATTCATAGGTGATAAAAATCAACAATTACTAATTTTTATGACAATCTGTATCTGTATGGGGTTATAAATCTCAACGGGGCTAGGAGAAATGAATTTTTTACTGTTTGGTCGGTTTTAAAAACGTTTCTTTTTTCAATATTTTCTTATTTGATTATAATAATATGTGTTTTAGTATTTTATGGGTGGAATTTTGTAATTTATTCAATTTCATTTTTACTATCGTTTAAGTATTCTAATTTTATTACTAACCCCATACAGATTATAATGAATAATTGTGGTTGCGAATTTTAATATATATAAAAATACTTTAAACTAAAACTTAAAACTAAAAATGAGGGTTGCTTTTGCAATAGATAATAGTAGGGAAACAAGCCGTGACGGAAGCAACAAACGACAGTGCGTGTCAAATTCAGTGCAACGCCATCGATTGACGAAGTTCTAAACTAAACTGTTATCAGCGCCGTTAGTTCGCTAGTAATAGTGAGCTTTGCTAAGAGGGCGGGTCTCGACAAGGAGAAGGATAGGGAGTTGCCTGAACTATATGACCGTGTGGCGGACATTTCTCCTAGCGCTGTATACGTGATATAGGCACCGCCTGCAAGTACTGCGTTATGCAATACTGTACTGTTCTGCTCGTAGCCTAATGACACGAATCCAAGGGCTTTGTTATACAAAACAAATTTGTATCGAACAAACCAAAAAAAACTGAAAAAAAAATAGCGATTTAATATTGCATTGTCATCCTGTTTTGAGCTACCTACGTATAAGTTTTAAATATCTTGCTCATCGGGAAGTTAGTTTAAAATCGAATGCAAACATACCCATTTGCAAAAAGACGGACGAATTAAATTTCTTTAACGAAAAAGGTTAGACGGTTTAGAAACCAGTTATTAGAAAATTTGTATTCCAAATCTTATCTTGCTAGCCAATCTCTTGATTCTTTGATATACATAAAATTTAAAAAAAAAAAAAAAAGGGGGGGGGGGTGTCTGTAAAGTCGATTTACGGACGATAATTTTACGTGATAACGTCATAAGAAAACATTGATGAAAAA
This sequence comes from Bacillus rossius redtenbacheri, assembly GCF_032445375.1. Classification (NCBI taxonomy): domain Eukaryota; kingdom Metazoa; phylum Arthropoda; class Insecta; order Phasmatodea; family Bacillidae; genus Bacillus; species Bacillus rossius. Next base: position 21,279,995 of record NC_086330.1, on the reverse strand, counting down.
TTGCATTAAATTTAATTTTCAAATATTATTTACAGTGTTTGGCAAGTTTAATTTAAATAATTTGTTGAAATATAATCACGAACAATTAGTTAATAAGCCCGCTTCAACTTGTCTGATATTATAGAAGATTTTCTCGCACGGTGGTTGGCCGGTTCTTGCACGCTCGGCTCAGGCGGAACGTGACAATTTTTCGTGCGTGCAGCCGGCGTTCATCTATTTATAATACGTTAACACGTTAAATATAAAAAGCAGATGTTTCTCTAGCCCGCCAGGCTTCTTCTCGACGCGATCAATCACCTAAACCCTGCATTAGCCAGCGACGGCCGAGCGGAGGGATTAGTTAATGGGAGTGAATAGGGGCGGAGGGAGGGGAGAGGTAAAGAATGTGCTTACTTTCCTCTCCGCAGATAAAGCAGCACAGTCGCTTTCGCGTGGTAAGCGCGTCGCGTCGCAGCGCCCCTGGAGGGTTTGCGAAAGGGTGAGTTTTTGGGTATGGGAGGGGGCGGCAGAGACGCGCTAATTCTGTTGTCCTTGTTATCCGGCGCCCACGAGAGAGCTATTGTTAATTAATTTACCGCGCGAATTAGAGACGTGGAGGGGAAGGGGGTATGGGGGGTAGGGTACCAGCACAGAGTGTAATGTTTCTCACTCCGGGCGATTACGCGCTGCTAATAGATTCTTCCTCCTCCGAACCCACTTAGGAGGAGCCGAGGGAGGGCGTCTCTGACCCCCTCTTCGCCCACAAAGCCGAGCCACGCGTTGACTGGTAAGGAGCGGCTGGAACTGGTCTCTGGGGCAGCGCAGAAGGCAACCGTCGCCTGCACATTTGAACCTCACACTTTCCCCCACCGCCCACACGAACCACGCCTCCAACGACTTAACATGCCGTCTCCCAACCTAATATCACGACGGGGGGGGGGGGGAGCCGCTGACAGACGCTCGCCGCGCCGAGAATCGGCAATGCCGCGTTTAAAGTAACGACGTTACTCCGAGAGGCGCCGACGGGAGTCCTCGGATTCCATCCAGTTGCCTTCTGTGCCTTCCTGCGCCCTCTGCGACTCTCTCAGCCCGTCGTCGCGCGCAGACTGCCGTCACCCGGGGGCTGGGAACCATCCCCGCACGACGGGGCCTAGCGCCGTCTTGTCTCTGGCCGCCGGCGGGAGCATTCCCTTCTCCTACAGGGACAGAGAAGCCTTCATTTCACAAACGAGAGAGCCACACGCGAAGTTCCCCGAAGTTCATGCTCGCATTTTTTTTTTGTTTCCGTACCACAACAGGTGATATTTATTTGGGATGTAGCTCACTCATACGTCATACGCCGTTCTATCTCATTGTATAAACCGGTGTGGCATTAAAATTTTGCGGTCGATTAGGATAGGTTAGCTACATTATAAATACTTTAAAACATTGTGGATGTTCAGTTGTATTAGGTAAGTATAGCTACATTAAAAATACCGTAAAATCATTTTATGGTTGCTTAGCAAATAACTTTTTAATATGTAACTATCCAGCGCTAGGGAACCGTTTACATGATTTCACAGTATCTTCAATGTAGCTATCCTAACCAAATCAACCGTCCACAATTATTTTAAAGTATTTATAATGTAGCTAACCTAACCTAATTTGACCATTAGTTGTCATGATTTGTTCAAATTAAACATTCACGGACACACGGCAAACGAAAAATATGGCAGCGTACAAATAAATCTATGGTGTTATGGAAGAGAGGGTTAAGTCAAAAACATCAAATTTTAACAGAGGTGGAAGAAAGTCAAGGATGATTTGAAGGATATGCACTTTGACACTTTATATGGTTTGTAGTTTTGTGTTGTCTGTATAAGATATCAATAGTTAATAATATAACGACTAATATTTGATCGTGAAAATAATATTAGACTTTATTCCACCTCTCTTAAAATTTGATGTTTTTGACGTAACCCTCTCTTCCATAACACCACAGAAAAACCGTTGCCTTGTTTACGGTCTTTACTTTTATCAACACCGCCATATTTTTTTACGATGAACCAAAAAAAAACCGAAGATGCACGATCGGGTGTTTGACTCTCTCGTCTGTGAAAAGAAGTCTTCTCCGTTAGGGACAGGCCTACAGTGGGTTACAGGTTCTCTGGGGGGTGTGACAGACCGGGGTGGTCGTCACAGGGCTCTGGAATACAGCCGACCATCTGGTCAGCGGTCCGGGAGTGGTCAGACGGCGTCGATGTTCAGGCGCCCTCTCGTCATGACCGGGTCTCCAACCAAACTTCCCGAGTGCGATGAAACGGCGAATGAGTGGCCCGCGCACAATAGAGATCCCAGGGCAAAAAAAAACGCAATGCGTAGGAGCGCTGGAAGAACAAAAAAAATTATAGGCGTTGTGAGTGTGATAAGTCAATTTAAAAACGAAAATTGAAATTATTTTTCACCTTTATGTCCAAAAAAATATACTTACACTTGAACATCTGTTCTAATTTTTTTTTACCGCCGTTGTGAAGTAAAATTTGATCTAGGGACTTGGCGTCAGTCATACGAATCTAATGGAATAATGGCTACTAGGCTGATTCTACAATACTTCAGATTACTAGATACACAATCTTCATAGCACTCTTGAAACTGGCGCTATTCAACACACAGCCCAGCTAAAATTATTTAGCTAAATTCCAGCTCACTATTCAAGTACGAATAGAGACTTGATGGCCTAATTAACTACTGAGATTAAATGGATTCTGGGACACGCACATATCCTGTGTGCTTGACCCTATGGCGTCAGGCTGGAATAAACGTCTTTCGAATATTCCCAGCTCACCTTTTCACGAATCAGTTCAAAAGTTCTGTTCACAAGCGACGAGACCTACAAGCCAAAACGTAAACAAAAACACTGCAAAAGACAATATGCCTTATTTTAAAATAAACCATATTATCAATGCTTTACATTATATAAAATTTCAAAGGTCCAAAAAATGCTAATCGAGCGTTTTATTCAAAGACATTACGTAACTAGAGCAGTGATGGGTTGATGGTAGTCAATTGAGCTACTGTACTGACTTTTAAGGTCAAAGGAAAAACTCAGTTAAATATGCAGCAAATATGATCATGCAAAATATGTTGCAAAAATAAAAAATGTATTAACATCAAAAAACTTTTTGTATTCAGTAAGCACGAATTTACCTTCACAATACACAGCAGGGGCACTGTACGAAGTGAGTAATATTTTAAAAACGTGAAAGACAATTACACTTTCTCTATTAAACGATTTTTTGTATGTATGTGGCCAATATTTATTGCTGAACTTTAAATATAAATATTTGAGATTTAACTATTTATTATTTACATAATTTTTTGGTAGAATACAGAACATGTTTTCGCAACAAGAACCATGTTTAAATTTAACTTTACTAACGTCTTCAAGATTCTGTGATTTACCATGAAATATACACTTCATATTTTTATTTAATATTTTTAAAATGATATTTAATGGTATAGGTTCCATAGAAAAACTTTGTGATTGAAAGGTGGTAGAAATATTTAAAATACAGGATTTTAATCATATTATATGCGTAAAAACTTTAAAAAACATTTAACGTTTAAGATGTATCAAATCAGTGCCTATCTCAGGCACCAACTGTTTATCTTTATGTAACAAATGTTGTGTATGCACAATATTGTATAGTCCATTTAGGTTGCATAAAATTGTAAAAATTAAAAGCGAACAATAATGAAAGTTAATAATAAATGTAACCACGATGAGAGCACAGAAGAACGAAGAAAAATAACCCACCAAAATCGGACAACGCAAAGTAACCAACATCACGATGCAAGAGTCACACAGAACTTGACAGTAAGAAAAAGGGGTTTTCAAACGGTTCGCTACATTTTTATGTATAAACTAGCTGACCCGGCAGACTTCGTACTGCCTAATTAAATTGCAATAAAGTCCTGTCAAAATGATTTGTAATGTGACATTTTTTTGTTCCTACATATTTTATAGTCGGGGCAAAAAATTATCCTGAACAGAACCGTCACCCTGGTGATAGGGTGTTGTGAATAAGAAATATAATTAAATAAAACATATAAATAAAAAGATAAATAAAAAAATAAGTAATCTCTTTATTGTTAATCATGTGAAACATAATAATTTTTATTTTCATTGTAGTGCATGATTAGATCGGTAATTAGCTTGGTTTGTAGCATTTCGGGTTATTCTACCTAAATTGATTCGTCTTATAGGAGGCATATCTATATTATATATTATTTTGTCACATGCAATAATTAGCGATCATAGGTAAATAAACACTGCACAAAACACTATATAGGTAAGAATTTGTTTCGTGTATAAGTTGACAAAAGCAAACTCATTAGGGTAGGTAACCTAAAATCCAAGAAAAAAAACACTGACATTGACAGTTTGTTGTTGTTTCAACTTTTTTTTAAATTTGATATGACTTGGAGTCAAATCCTTCAAGCCGTTTTTAAAATAGGGAAATGAAATAATAAAAACTTAAACTCATGAAATACTTTTGGTAACGCTGGTTTTGTTTGACTGATGTAATGACTTGAAAACTGATGCATTTTAAAGTAAAACAAATGAAATAATATCGCGAAGTCGACCAAATTGAACTATTCGATTTCGGTTTATTTTTTTTTTGTTTATCTATGCTCCAACGCACACTGTTTTGATAGATATGATTGAACTTTGTACAGAGGTAATAAAGTGCAAATTGACCCTTTGACGTTAGGAACATACCTACATTGTTTAAACAACAATGAGTGCTCGTTTTAGTTAGAAAACGTTTGTATGGTAAAAAGATAAGGGCTGGTTTTAGGGTTTTTCCGGCAATTATTCGAATTTTTCTCGCCGTAAAAATCATCTTTGAACTTCAACGAACATTTAAAAAAAATTGGCCAAATTGGTCCAGGCGTTGTTGAGTTATGCGCTTACCAACACATTTTGCGATTCATTTTTATATTATAGATGCCTAAATGTCCTTGTCAGAGAGAGGCGACATTGTTACAATCTGCTGAAGTGGAAATTTCTTGCGCGTCATTAAAAGTTTTTAGCTTGGCAAGCCGAAAATGCATTTATTAAACTATAATACCTTCTTATTGGAATTCCAGTCAGTTATAATATTTTCTTGCAATGAATACAAAAAAATATTTGAAACAAGTAAATAATTATTGTGTACACACATAGGTAACTACTATCATGTTATACAATTCGTTTTGCTTAGGTTAATTTTATAATTAACCTTTGATGATTTTTTAATTTGGCTAAGATCTACCAAAAATAAAACATATATCTAAGGAATTTTTAAGAACAGAAGATTTCCTAACATTTTACATATTCAATAAACCCAATTTTCTTAATATAAGGACATTTACAATTATTAATTTATTTTCTTAAATATAACAACAAATAATTTGGCTGTTCACAGTTTTCAATGAAGGGAATAATAACATTCTTTATCCTTAATATTAAGGAAAAGAAAATTGGTTGAGTTAAAATTAATTTGTTTTTAGTTAATGAATTGATATATTCTTTTAACATAAAACATCAAATGAACTATAAACTAGTTCAGTTCGTACAGCGGGTTTTTAATTTTTATTGTGGTGAGTATCCTTTTGTTGTGGTAATATTTTAACCTACTAAATTTTAGCTATACTCATAAATACTTATTTTTTTTATACTTATAAATACGTAATAGTTATAAACTTATAACTGAAAGCCAGAATTATTTATTAAAACGTAAGTTAATTTAACTCAAACTTATAGACTCAGATAGTGATTGAAATACATGAAAATATCCATATCTGAGCATCATAAAATAGCATACAATATTTAAAACATAATTATAATTTACTTTATTATTAATAAGTAACCAATAACATCATTTATTTTTTTGCATATACTTATAGAAAATTATATGCGTCACAATATTATTTACCTTTTCTAAACCAAAAAATATTATATAGTTTTTTTAAATCCATTGATAAACAGCAAAAGCATTTATAAACATGCAAAGGAAAAGTTTTCCAGCATGTTTTTTTTTATTAAATACCGCATTAATATCACTAAATAATCACTCACAGTACATATACGAGACTTAAAAAAACCACGTGTTATATACGTTTACAAAAATCTATCATACTTTATATAATTAAATTTACGTGCTAGCAGCAAAAATACATTTAGGAAAGATATTTATACTTTTTTATTGCTAAGTGATATTTGAATGACTGTAAAATAGATTTTCCTACTTTTTTTTTACGTTTGATGGTTTCTTTGTTTAAGTTTCCCTGAAGTAGATTATACTATTTTTCTAAGCAATAGCTTAGGAATACAATGTGCATCTGTCAATCACACGTAAACATAACATAAATGTCATTTATTTAACCAAAAAACTATTAAATAAATACATTTAAAAATATATTTTAAAAATCCTTCACTGAAAAAGAAGTACCGCATGGTTTCAACGTGGAATTGGCAGTCGATAACAAATTTACTAACCACGTAAAAGAGGCACGAAAATTGTTTTCGTTTCCAGCCTTCATTTTGTAGGCTTCTCGGTCAAAAAATATTCTTCTTTGAAGAAAGCAATTAGCTTGGCTGGCATGGGAAATATTCAATTTATGTCTGGGGACTGCTTCATTATTACGTCTGCTATTCCAATTTCACCTGGAGAAAATTAAATGGGGTAGATGAAAGTAAAAGAGTAGTTGAAATTCCCAACGATTTTACGTTGTTATCAAAATGCCATTTGACAGCGGTTTTCGAGTTCACAAACGAATACTTAAAAGTGGATGTATCTTGCGTCTTTAGCTCGGGTGTTTTCTTCAAAAAACAGAAACTAAAACGAATATAGACTGTTTCTAAGATATATCAGTAAAATTATTTACTATACATTTGTTATCAAGCCCGTTAACTGAGTGGGTTCTCTTAAACCTCGAAATAATAGAGTACGCGCTATGTACATGCACACATTTATTCTTCATAAATAAACAGAAGGTATAGTAAATCACATAAAATATAAAAAAGAAACGTTTTCTTTACAAATTTCTTATCGTTTCCGACTGTTTCTATTTGCTTCTGCATCAGGATATGTCCAAAGCGATACCGTAACAAATATTGCAACATTAACGTATCTGTTACACTATCACAATATAATAAATTATATCCCTGCACTTTACTTTACTTCTGTGCAGCCAAATCATTTGCAAGTTTAATATCAAGACTATGCAGTAACAGCTTATAATTTTCAAATATATCTGCACAGCAATGACATTATCATATAACCAAAAAAAAAGAAACAGAATCCAGCTAGAAAATTTATAAAGAAGCACAAAGGAAGCTATCGAAGCAAACAACGACAATATTGTACAAGTAAAACTTTACCAAGTACAATTAAGACATTTTACACTGCTTAATTATGTAAAAACTTTAAATAAAATATCCTAGTAACATTTAAGCTAAGTATTTTTTACTGTTACGAACACGTAGCTTCATACAAATAGTAAAGGTTGTTGAAGACCGACCTGAAGTTTGCAGACAAACTTTGAGACTCTGAGACTGATAAATTATATATAAAGGGCAAATAAAAATATCATTACTTGCCACGGTCTCATAATATGGCCAGGAAATGTAAGAATTGTTTGAATTTAATCAGAGATGTATAGAAGCCTATTTTGGTTGAACATTGAATAAAACAGTAGGATCCAAATCCCTTTGAATTCCTATTGGTGCTCTTAAATTCGACATCTTTTTATTTTTACTTAATGAGCGTAACCTTTAGCAATTACAGTCACCAAGTAGCCTAAATTATTATATATAACCTAAGCACTAAATAAAAATGTATTTATTCTAATGAGCTGGTAGCAGTGTCGCCAGACAAGAACATTTAGAACTTCGCGCGTTGCATCTAGGAGCTTGCCCGGCCCGTAAGACACATCCCTTCCTCTTTCCCCCTCCTATTGATTCCCTCTCGAGCCTGCGCACTGGGCTATGCGAGTTTTGCTTATGACAACGGCAAGTATCGAACATACCAAAGTGGTACAAAATAGTATGTAGTTTATTATTTTTTATGATTCTTACCCAATGTGTACATCTAACGTTTTTAATTTTGTTGGTACGAATTTTTTTTAATAAATCCAAATCCATCCCATTTTCACCCCCTTGAAGGACAAATTTCGATATGTGGAATAAAAAACAATATTTAACTCTACATGCACTTTGTTATTTCTTAGTTTCTTACAGATTCAGAAATATACACGTTTTTAAAACAATACTTACCCTTTTAACAACTTTTATTTATTATTATTCGCAAAATCGTTAAATTTTGGTAGGTTGGTTTATAATATTTATTATTGATACCAAATATTTTCTAATGTTTGATTAATTTTGGAGTTTTATTAAAATACTACAAAATCATTTACCCCTTTTTCATTCACTAAAAGTTCAAATTTAGAAAAACTGAAAACTATTTGGCTTATCTATATTTGTGTTGTTCATCTTCAGTTTCTTACCTTTAGAACTAGTTGATTTGGAAGAAAACATTTTTATAATAATAAAAAAAATACACTATGTAGCTATACATGTATTTTGTTTTTTCTTGGTTTCGTACATATAGTTCTAATATTCGGAAGCATGCAATTTTGATTCAAAATCCTTACTTACTTATTACATTTTAAATTACCTAGGAGTTAAATTTTACAAAATATCATGTTTGGTAGTTTTGATATGTTCATTATTAATAGATAAAATATTTCCTCATGCTTGATTAGCTTTGATAAAATAATTCATTATACAAAGACACTATATATATATTATCTTTAAAAGATTTGTGCAATGGGAGTGCATGACTTGATGTAAGTTTTTGGACATACACCATTGCTTAGCAATGGCGTATGTCCAAAAACTTACATCAAGTCACTATATATATATATATATATCTTTTTAACCTCCTAAGGGGTAGAATTCTGTAATTATACATAACCAAGTGTTTAAGTTATCTAAAGAACTTGCATTGAAAATATTTCTCAAAATCTGTCTAATAGTTTTCAGTACTTTTTTCAATAAAAAAAATGAATGAAAAAAAATACAGTAAGTAGCTACACGTGCATGTTGTTCTTTCTTAGTTTCATAACTCTAGTTTTAATATATTTGGAAGTATCTATGCTTTTTATTTTTTTAAAACCTTACTTAACCTTTTTTAATAAACTTTGGGTTAGAAGTTTGCAAATTGGTTCAATTTTAAATGGTATTTTTGGTGTGTTTATTATTGATATCCAGTATAATTCCTTTTGTTTAATATGCTAAGGAGCTATAATTAACAATCTGAAAACCATATTTACCTCTTTTTGACTCACTGATGGGTGAAAATCTGTAATTTAATAAAGCCTAGTGTTTGAGTGAATAATGGTGTCATCAAAACTAGTCTAGTATTATTAGATTTGATGCTGGAACAAACAGAAAATCAAACAAACATTCAGAAAAATAAAGAAAAATATTTCAAGACTATATTTTTGTGTACTGATTAATGTTAATAGCCATTACCAATAGCTTTTTTTTTCTTTAATTTCATCCAAATTAAAGATATCTTTTTTTATCTTGAACAGTTTTATTATTACTATAGATTACATTATTTCAATACAACGATACTATGCTAACATCATTCCGAATTTGTTTAAAACAAAATTGCGGTATTTATGTATCTTTTTTTAACTAATGATAATAATAATTTGGTGTGTTACCAAAGAAAATCCAGGCAATTTTTTTAAAATAAGGATTTCAAAACGTACATAAATCTATAATTATTTCCTGTTAAAAGGTTTTTTTGGTGCTCTCTCCGTTGCTATTTCTGTTCCGTGGACTACTGTGATGGCCACTACAACCGCACACACCACAAATAACCGCATAATGAATTCGTGTTCCCGTGAACTCGCTCTCGGCTTCACGGATGGACGCCTCTCACATGTCGGCGACTTGACGAATGTCAAACGCGGACGACATCGCCAGCAACTCTGGGGCGGATCCCTCAAGCGCGACACATCAGTCAAGTTTTGCTATGTTCGGAACCTCTCTTACCGCTGGCTGGTAAAACGACGAATCAAACATCAAGCGGGATCAACGTCAAGTTCCAAGTATTTCCAGGTAGTTTGCAATCTAAATGTAGTTTAACAGTCACGTGTTTATTTTTGTAAGTGAAATTTTTTTTTCCAGTAACTAAATTTCAGTTAATGTACTATTGAATACGGTTTTATTATGCCATAAAAAAGAATTTATGAGAACAATGAATAATTCAACTAAATTTTGTTCAAGTTTTTTTCAAGAGACCCTCAGATAAAAGTGATTGGCAACATTTTCATTAGGCCAAAAGGTACATAATTTTACTTTGGTATTTGCACCTAATCAAATATTTATGTTTTTTTTGTCATTCAATGCCATAATGAAATCTAAATAATTGTACATGATTTAATTGTGTCAGTAATATTCCTACGTAGTAGGTATACAAATGTATTTACTGGCGCAGAGTCCGGGGTTGAGGAAAGGGGTAAACGAACAACTGCTCTGAATTTACGGCTGCCATCTTGGATGACCTTGACCTTAAAAAAGACTCAAAATTCCTCAGAATTACTCAAAACAATCCCCTAATTTGAGGAAAAAATTTCCCGTTTTAAGGAAAATTTTTGCATTTCTGTTTCTACTTTTTTTTGCATCGTCCAGGGATTGAACCAAGGATAGATATCGATCGAATCATTCATTATTTTAATAAGAGATATTTTTTTTATAAATTTTGGAATTATTCCCGAAATTATAGCTTAATAATTACAGATTTCCAAGATGGCGGCCAAGAGGGCGGAAAATATGGCGGGAATTTAATAAATAATAACTGCACTCTAGCGGGTAAAAATTAAATTAACATGGCCGTAGCACCATCTAGCAGAAGAAAAAAATGGGTGTGTGTACTTATGTACGCGCGTGAGAAATTATACTTCTTTGGCATCATTAAAAATAGTTTTTAATTGGATGCAAATAATTAATTATAATAAAATAATAAAAGGGTGGGAAAAAATAGTAAACACAGTCAATAAAGTTCAGTTTAAATTTGAAAAATTAAATTAATCAAATTTAGTGAATAATAAATATATATGACATAATTTGTACTAAATATTTTATAATTCTTATTTCGAAATATTTATTATTCATAATTTAATATTTTAAAAGAAAATAAATAAATAAATTTAATAATAAATTAAAACAATTTAATTCAAGTTTATTCATTTTTTAAGTATTTATTATTTTCTAAATTTAATATTCACGTTTCATTTTTATCAAAAAGTTTTCATTAAATTTGTTCATTTATTTTTATAAATATTTATTATATATTCAATTTAATAATAAATATTAAAAATTAATATTTTAATTTCATGTTCGATTTAAATTTCAATCACTAATTTTTTATTAAATGTTTTATTAAATTTATTTCATTACTTTGTAAATATTAAATAACAAATAATAAATATTTAACATTAATAATTTAATAATATTTAGTATTAATTATATTATATATATTTATTAATTTTTATCAATAAATAATACATACGGATAGTTAAACTCAATTATATTGGAGCACTTGAAAAAGTATATAAGCAAAATTTTTTACTAATATTTACGAATGGTAAATAATATTAATCAAAATATTCAATTTAAATCACGTCTGAATATAATTTATTGGCACATATATAATTCGCACTTGTATAAAACTAAAACACGTGTTGTGAATGTAGAAACTAGAAACATGTGGATAAATATTATAAATATGAAAACAGTGATCAGAGGCGATGAGCGTGCCAACATGCGCGACTAATAGAAGTTCTATTTCTATTTTGTTGGTAGCTATTTTTCGAGACTTAATGAGTGGTATAACGGGCAGCTTCAATATGTTAATTTTGTGTTAAAGTGATGCGCGCGCATCTTAAAATTTCACTCTCATCATTTTTTAATAACGCGCCTAAAGAAGTATGACTTCAAAAATATGTCGGATCGAAGATGGCATCCTCCAGTATATGAAAACAAGATGGACGCTCTGACGTTGTACTGTCAGATGTAATATCTGTATTGGCATTTATGGTGGGAGATCAGTCTGGCGATGGCCTCTGTGGAGGAACGATCCGACGCCATTTTTTTTTGCTCTCACCGTGTTTGAACCGAGGACTCCATTGCATAGGTACGTTTTTAATATAAATTTTATTAAGTAAAATATTTATGAATTTTATTTTTTTTCTTCGAATTTCTAGCATAAAATTGCGTCTTTCCAAGGCGGCGGCCGTGATGACACTATGCAAATGGTAGAAATTGATTAATTAATTTTTATGAATTTTAAATTTTTTCCGAATTTAAAGCATAAAAATAAAGGATTTGCAAGATGGCGACCGTAACAAAAAAAGCAACGGTGACGGCCGAGGTCATAGTCAAAGCTCCCCTCCAGAGCCTTATTGGAGGTTTGCCCATGGGGAATTTAAGCCTAAATGGGGACAATTCAAGCTTCTGGCATTTTCGAGGAATAAAATGGGATATTTTCCCTTAAAACGGGAATTTGTCCTCGAAACATAAAATTTTTTGAGAAATCATGAGTCTTTTCAAAGTCAATTTCGTGGTCATCCAAGATGGCCACCGTGATGTCAGGGCGGTCGGTCATTGACCCCATTCTCATCCCTGGACCCTTCGCCAATAAATACTTCTACCTTAACCTCGTGGGAAAGGCCCACAAGGAAACGAGTCTTGTAGCTTTGAGTTTGAAACTTGAAACTGCTGCGAAAGACATTTCCCCTGTGAAGGAATTAAAAAGCGTTTCTGTTCCTAGGACGTGCTTAAAGTTTGTAGTTAGTCCACACACTACGTGCAGATGTTTTCGCTCTTTGCAAAAATCTAACTTTTAAACTCTTCTCATTTAATATTCCCCACCCAACAGTAGGGCATACGTGACACACATACTGATGTGGTTGCAGGTACGCGCTTAGAAAAGTTTTTAAAATAATTTTTTTTATAGAATCTCTGAATTTTTCATAAATAAACAATAATTTCTTGGCTTTTGAGACTTTTACGAAATTGTTTCGGGTGAAAAATAATTAATTATAACTATAAATTTACAACACGTAAATATACAAATATACATTAATAGTGTTAACATAATACTTTATTGCACAAAACAAATTTCGTTTTCTTTTATGATTTCTTCAAATACTAATAGAATATTAAGTGTTCTTAAAGTTTTTCATCAATTAAAAACTGTTTTAGCCAGATTTACATTATTGCATGGAAATGCGTACATGCTAAGAAACTTCGACAGTTACATTTGACATTTACTGCATTGCTCTGAACAACTAAATAAAAGACGACGATTTTAATCGAGAAAGAATAATAAAGTACCTAGTATAGAGATTTAAATTTCCCTACGGAAACAGCTACTTATGTAGCAAAATCAATCAGTTAAAAAAATTAAAGCGTTACAAACTAATGTGCATAAAGTTCAGTTTCAATGCAGTTATTGATCAGTTTATTGTTACGTTTATTTTATTATTTAACGTTCTTCAATTAAATAATGGGGAACATTTTGCTTTTGGCTTTAATGGAATAGGATTACTCTTCATTTGTGATAAAAAATAATGGGTGAACCCAAAATATGGAATACGATTACTCTTCATTTGTGATAAAAAATAATGGGTGAACACAAAAATTTTATTAACTGATAGTGAACAAAATAATTTTACGTGTACTGAATTTTTTTTTTACAGTCGAATATTGAATAATATGAAATCAAATCTAAACACCCTACATTTAATATTTCGACTGCATCCTTTAGTTTTCAGAAAAATATTAAAAGCTAATGCAGCGTTAGCATGATTTAAAAAAAAATTGGAACATATATTCAAAACCTTGACTTTTCTAAAAAAAAAATTAGTTATTACATTTAAAGTATTTTTAAATTTACGATTTATAGAAATCTAAATTTAACAGAATTTAAATTAAAAGTAAGCACACTGACGTACTTGGTTTTTTTATAAGTCCACGGAATTAAAAATATTCTGCTGCATGATGACGTAAACAGGTCCGCTGTGCTGACGATTTCAACTTGTGAGTATAACAGAACGCGCATGCACATTTTACTCCAATCTGTTAGATTTATGTGGCAAGTTGTGCTCTCATTTCGTTGCACATTATCATTTCACTCTCAACGCGTATGAAGGAGTATAACTTCATAAAGCACATACATGTAAATGTGACAATGAAATATTTTGGAAAATTAAAAAAATATTTAATTTAATAATTTTACCTTCTTGAAAATAAGAGTTCAAAGTCTATCAATTATATTGGAAAGTTCTGACCATCTATTCCAAACAAATATTCTCACATATTACGTCATTTTTGTGTTTAATGGTGGCAGAAAATGCCTAGGTATCGTGCTCAAGTACAAAACAAATTCGTTTCGTTTACTAAGATGTTCGGAGCCAAATTTAACAGAGTTCATGTCGCTTTAAGCCTAAATGGGTTATAATATCAAACTCATCTTTGCATTGCCGTTTCTTCAAACCAATTAAAATTATACGTAGGCCCCCTATGAGATAAAAACCAGAAAATCACTATTTTTGCATATTAAAATTTATTTCATATAAAAGTTAATTACTGAAATCATAATTGTTAACACGGTTGGATTAACAATAACCTTTTATATCATATTATTACAATAAACAATGACCTTTGCAATACAATTCTACAGAAACTAATTTTCTTTAATTATCATAAAACATGGTTGAAGACAAAAAATAATAATATTTTGCATACAAATAAGTGGGTGATGTAATCATAACACGCTTTGAGTACACAAACTGATTTAAATTTTAACTTAAAGTCTTGTTGACATCGAAGTCATTAAAAAATGGAATTCTTTTAAGTCTTAAATGTTGATTACAGGTTTTTGAAGCTGAACTTGTATCGTCTTCGTTTCAGCGCAGGTACAAATTAAGCTGTCAGAAATTCATTAACGAAGAAACTCATTGAAAGGGAATGAGAAAGAAAAACGAAGAAATGCAGAACGGAAGGAATTGAGATAGTAATTCTCCTTAAAGTTTTTTACTTTACTTAAGTACAGGATACTAATAGAAAATCTGACAATGTTTTGAAATGAGCAATCAGGCACTTAGTATCTACTTTTTATAATAAAATAAATAAATATTGTTTTGTTTTTAAAATGGTAATTTCAAAAACACAGATAAAAAACCATTTGCAATTTTGAAGTGAAACATCTTTGGGTGCAATGGGAATAAATTTCAAGTCCGAATTTTAATACAACGTTTTCGAGAACAATTTTAAAATTATTTCCTAGCCTAAGTTAATATAAAGTATGTTTAGAAGGGGTCCGGGTTAGTTGAGGACCCAAGAGAGTAGCAGGCCGAAGCCTATACGCCTTATGATTCTGTGTTTAAATTAAACCATGCGGGAAGAGGCCACGTGTGTCATGTGATACTGAGGCTTATTGGTCAGCCATGGCAGTGATCTGCGCAATGATTAACACCCCTTCTACATCCAAGCCGAAAGCTAGATAATATGGCCCAGGTAAAACCAGCATGGACACGGGGAAAACTCTGGGACGGGTCATGCGGGAATCAATTAGCATGCATGAAAAGCAAGCAAGAACACTACTGGAATAGGGAAAGAAGGTCCATGTGAGAATATTTGGGCGGGGGGCAGAAAGATTCAACCATGCAGGTGTTGGGCGCTTGGGCCTTGCGGCCCGCATTAGTTGTTGGTTGGGCACTCATGGGTTTTGTTTGCCGGGGACGCATGCTTTGGCTACTTGTTGCAGTCAACACTTGTAAACTGGTGTGATTATCATGACGGTTATAGTCACCCGCGTGAAATAATTTGTTTTGTTTTTTTTTTTCCTCGCGGCGCTTACAGACCAGAGCTTGCTGGTAAATTTGTGGTTACAAAAAGTTATAGAAGGCCTGGAGGATGTCGTTTGTGCCTTATCACTCTTAAATTGGGATAAACAGTTTAAAATTAGAATTATAACAAAAATGAAAAATCCAAGATGCAAGGTAAAAATAAATTTTATTTCACAAATGGTAGCCTCCTAAAATAGATTCAACAAAGTTTGTTTGTAATTCGTTTATTGTATAGTATTAGAGTTATTTATATTCTACATAACACAGTTTAGTCACTTAAATATAAAGAGAGTATAAGAATATAAAATAGGAACAAATTCCGAGACGTGAAAGGGGATGTGAAACATTACTGTTTAAATAATCTGTGCAAAAGTTTGGGTACAGTGCGATAAAAAGTTCACCGAGGAGAAGCCGTTGAAATTTATACGCCTGCTATTAATTTAACGGTTAAGAAAATGGAACTAGTGTAGATACCAGCGAAGCCTTGGAAAACGCGGAAGCTTTAAGGTCAGAAGCTATTCACGACTAGCGAACCAAAAACCGTGGCATTTGGCGTAATGCATCGCTCAACGTTGCATAAATACGTTTTGTGTGTTTAGGTCTTTGATTTGAACTACGCGTTTGGAGTTTGAAGACAAATATTGGTCATGCCTTTCTCATTATTGCATTGTTTGCTTTATAATATTACATTGTCTGATTGGTACACATGTTACATACTGTTTGAATTAATTTTGTTGTTTTACTCTAGAACTCTTTATGTTACTTATAATGTTCACGGAGATTTGTCCTTTTTTATTTTATGTTTACAATGGTTAAAATTCAATTTCTCGACAGTGCAGTTTGAAAAGAAATTCTGAAAATCCCTTTTGGCAAAGGCTACAGGCGTATGTAGATTTCTAAGTACCTATTTATTCTGGAAATATTTTTAAGAAAACTTATATAAACTTCTCGAACATTTTATGAACTTAATAGACATAATATATTTATGTTATCCAATATTACAAAACAACAGATTAAGTATTTTCCCATTTTCCATGCAACAAATATAAAACGTTTATTTTTAACTCGGTGAATCCAGGATTCAATTGTTTACAACGCAGCATTGTATATCTTAAAACGAATTTTTTATTATATGCCATGTAAGGTAATTCAAAAACTATTTTTTCTCCCATGCACTAATAACGGGTTGGATAAAAATTTTCTTTGCACCAAGGTTTAAGATAATATTAAGATGTTTTAATATAAATCCAAACAAAATTGATATAAATAAAGTTTGTAATTTTTTTTAAATTTCAACTCTTGTTTTTATGGTAATAATTTGTTTAATCAAAAACTTTCAGCCAAAGTTTCATGAAGTTTAGGATGAATACAATCAATTATAACGGTTATATTTATTCAACCCCGTACAGCCTTGTTAGGTCATATAAAAATTAATTCAGACAAAAGTTGTAAATAATAATTCTAGGTTTTACAATAAATTAGATCGAATTTGATAGTGTACATGATACGGAAATTATGAATTTTTAAAAATTCTAACCTTGTTTTTTTCAACCCCCTGTTGCAGACAGAAGTCTAGAACAAAAATTATATGATTTACAAACTTTTTAAACGGCTTCGTTTGTGTCCTTACTAGATAATATTTATAAGCTTTACAAATAATTTGAGCGGATTTTATAGTATGCATATTAAGTAAGGTATTGCCAAAAAATTTTTGTCTTCAAACTCTGTTATTTTCTACCCTTTGCAATAATGGTTGGTGAAATAAAAAATAATTTCGGACGAAAGTTTTAATTAATATGTTTAGGTTTTAAAATTAATATAAATGGATTTAAAAGTATAAATGAAAGTATTTTATGATTTTTTTTTAATTTTTACACTTTTTTAAAAAAAAATTTAAACAATGGTTTGTCTAATCCAAAAAATGTTTGAGACTGAAGTTTTATGTTAAATGAATAAGATTTACAAACTGTTTGAATGGATTTGGTAGTGTAGGCCTGCCTACTAAGAAAGTTATGATTTCTTTTTAAAATTTTCGTCTCATTTTTTCAACCCTTTGCAGCAATGATTCGTCTAATCAAATATTGTTTCAAAAAAAAGTTTTAGATTAAAAATTATAAGATTTAGAAACATTTAAACGGAATTTATAGTGAACTTACTAAGGGATTTATGATGTTTTTTAATATATCCATTATTTTTCAACCCTTTGCAGAAAAAATTTGTTGAATAAAAATTGTTTTTAACAATAGTTTCAAATAAAAATTATGAGATTTATGAATAATTGTCAAGAATTCTATGTTTCTACAACACAGGATATTTTTTTTTGTCCTCATAGCCATTGTTTTTTCAACTTATTGCAACTATGGTTGGTCGTATCTCAAATTTATTCAGACAAAAGATTTTGGTATTAATCCTAGGAGTTCAAACATAGGTGCTATTTTCCATATTGTGGGAGTTACAGCAATTTTTCTATATTTCAAAAAATACTTCCTCATTTCTTTCCCTTTAGTCGGATATTGACCATTGACCGATATTTTATATATCAGTTTGGAAGTGATTTGTGAAAAATAGCGACAGTTATCGTGTCCACAAAAAAGTGATATATATCTATATAGATATATAAATATATTTATAAACTTTTGAGTGGACGATGGTTTTGGGGTCTATGGACCATGAAACGAAAAACTATATCCAAAATTTTTGAAAGTCGCATGATGGTACCGGTTACGATAGGTAGTATTTCTTTGAAATCTACCTAAAAAACAACAGAACTTATTGTCAAGTCTTTTTGACGTAAATATTTATTATTAATTAACGTAAATCATATTGCAAAAAATACTGCTGCAAACTTAGGGTTATTTTTTATGTTAACATATTTTCTCTTGGTCCACGGCAATTGGTTGCACTAATTTCGCTAATGCGACGGAAGTCAAGGAACGGAAACGTGTAACCACGGTGCTGCCATCTGTGGCGGATAGAGCGAACCAAAGTTAACAAAAGGTGAAAGGAAACTTTAAAGAATTTATTGTTTGATGAATTTTTAAAAGATGGGCAGCATTAAATAAAATTTTCTTGTCTAAAATCAGTGGCAAAGCCGAGGTTTAGCATTTATTTTAAAACAATTTTATGCTTTTGTCATAGCGTTTTCATTCTAAAGTTTAAAATTCAGGTTTGCAAACCGAATGATTTCGACAGTCGACGTAGCTGTTGCGGCAGCGAATTCCAGCGGCGCGAGCGGAAACTACGTGTGGTTCGTTTCCAGAAATGTTGTTCGAAAACACGAATAGCACTGATTGGAATAAGTTAAGTAGCAAACATGTATAAAAGTTATAGTTAAAATAATCTCTTCGTTAAAGTAATAAACATATTTGAATTAATGAGTGCAAATAAAAGTAAATTTATCAATTAAATTGTAGATTTTATTTCACTCCTTCTTTGTATCCATACATAATAGTGATAATTCAATAAAAATGATTCAATTTTATTCATAAAAGTATGCAATAAATTCATCAATGTTTTGTTATGACGTTGTCACGTTAAACTATCGTCCGTAAACCGACTTTACATACAACCAATTTTTTTTTTTACTCTAGAACTCTTTATATTACTTATAATGTTCACGGAGATTTGTCATTTTTATTTTATGTTTACATTGGTTAAAATTCAATTTCTCGATAGTGCAGTTTGAAAAGAAATTCTGAAAATCCTTTTTTTTTTTTTTTTTTTTTAAATTCCGTCGGCCCGATTATCACACGCATCCCTTCCCATGTCCGACTCACTCACTGCTCCCTTGGGCTGAGTGTGTTTTCAGGTAGGCTTGCGTCCGTACGGCTCGGGGATTAGTTCCGGCTGCACACACCCTGTATAGCTGGAGCCAGCGGCGCGCTGTCTCACGGGCATCAGGGCTGCACTCTGGTGGTGCGTGCGAGAACTTCTCCCGCGCCCGGACTCACCGCTGTTGCCTGGGGGGGGGGGGGAGATATATGTGAGCGAATCCCTCAAGTACTGGCCGGTGATGCGCAACATCTAATCTGTGTAATATCGGTAGCGAGCAAATTCGTTCGCGTGTTTCTCAACACTTACACAACACGGAACTCGGCCACGAAAATTTAACGTAGACTTCTTTCAAATAATACCGAGCGTGATGAAACACACACGCAAATTGTGTTTTCGACTAAAGTTTCTGGACGCGAATAACGCGTGGTTTTGGCTTATAATATGCACCTATATAATTCGTTGCCGGATTTGCAGAGCGAAAGAATATGCTATAAAATGTCACGGCACCGATAACATCAAGAAAAAAATGATAAATAAATGACAAAATCCTGGCTTTCGACCAGATTTTTCACCAGGAATTTTATCAAAATACTTTTCATCTTGTTGATATGCATTAATCATTTAATACTTTATAGTAATTAAAAAGTTTTTCCTTTTTATCCGCTACAGATGGCAGCAAAGTGGTTGTTACACTTTTCCGTTTCTTTACTTCCGTCGCATTATATAAAAATATTCCTACAAAATGCCGAGTATCAAGAGCTAATATGTATGGACATCAAAATA
Source organism: Bacillus rossius redtenbacheri (assembly GCF_032445375.1). Classification (NCBI taxonomy): domain Eukaryota; kingdom Metazoa; phylum Arthropoda; class Insecta; order Phasmatodea; family Bacillidae; genus Bacillus; species Bacillus rossius. The sequence goes on along the minus strand of NC_086330.1, from coordinate 21,259,502 downwards.
ATATATATATTTATATTTATCCCAAATTCAATTGTGTTCTTTAAATGATTAGTCTGTACAGTATCAGTATTTTATTTTTTCTATATTTCTCATTTTCTCAATTAAATATTGCTTGAGACTACAAGATATACCTAAACGGCGTTTCGAAATGTGATTAGAAGAAATAAATTGATGATTTGAATGGAAACACTTCAAAACAAACAATTAAATAATTAGGAATCATAGAAATAAAATGTTTTGGTGTTTTAAAATAATCTATGAGCTAGAATTAAAAAAAAAAAACACCTGTGCATAAATGATTTTATATTTATAAATGGACAGTTTTTTAAAAGTTTTTTGTCCATTGTTACGTGTATATACACAACCGTCCACATAAGACCATTTACCATTTAAATTTTTTATTATAATTAAAAACATAACTCTTTTCTTACTTTCGTCTATTTCCGAAACATTTATAGTGTTTTATGAGACAAAAAACTAACGTCACAAATCTCTGAGGGAATTCATCTCTGTTCTTATAAAAGTAGCAATGAGATTGAAGAAAGGTTTTTTATGTGTTGAATATTAAAAAAGTCTCATAATTTAATTTTTTAAAAATTCATTCCCATAAAATACAACTCAAGAATTGCTGTTAAATTCAGGCTTTTGCAAGGCTTGGGACACTTTTTTCTTAAAAATTTTAATTGTGTTCGTTTGATGTTCCGTGGATCCATCGAAATTTATCTAAGCGAGTCTAGTCACACGTCGTCAAACGTAAGTTCACCTTTTTTTTTTTTTTAGAATTTCGAAAGCGAGTCATAAAGCCGGGCCGGTTTTTAGTTAAAACTGTTCGCCAGCGGTTTTCCCCGAAACACGCTTCGCAAACAGAAAAGTATCACGGGCCTGGCTGAGAGACGTTTACTACCCCGAGAAGGATCCTGCCTTCTCGAGGGAGTTTCTCCGGAGGGGGCGGAGCGGGAAAAAAACACACACACACACATATATATGTATATATATTTTTATATATATATATATATACACCCACCACCTTCGCCACGTCACAGTGGCTGCCAACCCCTGCGAAGCGAAAGGGGAAAAAAAGGTGGGGGGAGGGTTTAGAACTCTTCTAATTTCGCGCCACGAACACAAAGTTCGCCCACAACAACATTCGTTAAACCCCCCTCCCGCAACATCCCCCCCCCTCCCCCTGCAGTGGTCCCAGCCAGCTGGACAGCCGCTCTCGCGTCAGACGAACTGTGCTCCTCGGAGCGTGAGAGGGCATCTCCCCAAGGGACGGGTCCAGGCTGCTGCAGCTGAGAGAGAGAGACAGACGCTGCGAGGGCGGAATAAAAAAAAATTTCTGTGTTTAAATAAACCTCTGGGCTGCTAAGAAGTTCGTTTATCCGGGCTGAGGCGCTGAAAAAAATTTTTCCACTAAAAATTATTAATTTTTGTCGTATATTATATCATCATATTTAATCTTTAGCTGTTGATAAAGAATTTTGAGTGTGGGAGACTTACTTGTTCTGAAATATTTTGTGTTTTTAAAATAATATTTTTTTATATTTCCTTTATTTAAGAATATATGATTTATTATGCTCATCTACAGTCCACCACAAGCTAATTTACTTTAGTACAGATGCGTTAGGTTAAAATATGGAAAACGAATTATGATTCTTATCCTAAATGCCATACTACAAATTGACAGATTCTTAGAAATTTAAGATTTAAAAAAAAAAAAAGTTATGATTTTAGTTGTTTACAGCAAACAAAATATTTTAAGTTGTATTTTATTTCACTGAAATTATTAGCATTTATATTTTAATTCGTTTTGGTAGCTTAGCTTGAAAGTTTATTGCTTCGAAGTCATCTTAAACCAAACGAAATTCAAACCTCACAAATAATTTGAGACTTAGCCTTACATTCAAATATGTTACAGACATCATAATAAAAAAAAATTGTTTTCTCAACTATTGTAGCCTACATAACCTAACATTGTGTTATTTCTTAGTCGGCAAACAGCCAAGAGAGAGAGAGAGAGACAACGAGAAGATACACAAACTCAGGGAGAGACAGGAGCGGAAACGCTGGAGTGTTACACCCGGAACCCGAGTAGCCCATCTCGATGTCGATGTTCCGCACTGGTTTCTTCAGACGCCACAATGGGGAACACCATCGGGTGCGATGGTTTTTCTCGTTTGGCACGTTTACATCGCGTGGTTTGTTCCCCCAGTGTGAAACCAACCAGGCTCCTGGATGTTCGCCATTCTCGAGTCCAGGAAGTCTCGTTGCATCGCCAGCCCGTGTCACACGCACCCACTGCTGTTAGGGGGCGTCCATTAATTACGTGAGGCGTTTAGTGGTTGGTCGAGCCAAACCACACCCAATGTCAAGTTGGGGAAAAGTGAGAAAAGGGGTCTCATCAAATATCATTAGAGACCCGTGAATTTCGCGGATTCAATTACCTCCAGGATAGACTCCAATATCCTCTACACACTCGGGCAAATGCCAACTGTTCATTGTCTGTTTACTTGTGAGTCGTCTCGACTGGGTGGCCTGTGATTCAACACTTCTATGAGTGAGGGTCTCTGATTGGACCTCAGTCCTCCAGATTAACAGAGAACCAATGACAGAAGCAGCACGAAGGTATAATTTTTTGAATTTTAGTATAACACGAAATAAATCCGCGAAATTCACGGGTCTCTAAATATCATGTATTTTTTAACGTAGATAATTCTTTAAAATTGCTTTCATATTGGGAGGCAATTAAAAAAAAACGAATAACAAAATCGGGGGATTTAGTTTGGTGTTGCAGCTACATACCTATCATCTCCTTCCAAAATTTTAATTACACCACTGGATAGCTAAAGGATCAAAGAATTCTTTATGCTAAGTGAGGACTGTGACGCATCGCACGCGGTTGGAAGGGGAAGCGCAGCCATTTTGAGGTCATTTTGCTGCGTTTCGTGATTATAACTTTTGACTCGGAGAAGCAACGACGTTCGTTTGAGTTTCAATCGTCAGCTTTTCTCAGAATATATCGATTGCATATTTAAATCATTAGTGTAAAATAGTTACAGTGAATATATATGGTATTAAAATTAAATATAGCGCATTTTATATTTTGTATAGAAAATATTACCTGTTACGTACACGTATTCACGTACAACACACGGCCGTGTCCATGACACAGCCACACCCCCATTTTTTACTTCAAGAAACAGTGTAAAATTGCGAGAAAACTGGGTTAAATTAAGCGAAACATGTTTCTCCATGAAACACAAACACAAATAATTGACATTCCAGATAGTTAAAGAAGTCTAAATTAAATAGTACTTTACTTACTACAGTTTTTCGATTCCTGAAATCTCAGTATAATAACGTTATTGAAAATTTAAGTTTGTGTTTTGCTTCGGTGTTTTGCTATTGCGAGGATTTATTGTGCTCACCATTACGCTTGGTACGTTCCCCAATGTTCACAAAAGCTTGTGAATACAGACGAAGAGCACTTCAACCTGTTAAACTTCCGAGGCATGGTGCGTGCGCAGACAAATACATACTAAAATTTCTCCATGATTGTGTGTAAAGAATTATAATGTAAAGAGAAATATATATATATATATATATATATATATACACTGGCGACTGACTGATAGGTACATACGAAAACACAAAGCGTGTTTTAAAAAATTTAGTTAAATTATAAATAACATTTATATTTAAATTAAAAAAATAATAGTTACAAAAATAAATATTTTTACAAAACTCCTCGACCCCGGAGAAACCCCCGGATGGCCACCGCATGCGGAGCCCCAGAAAAGAAACGGACTCCCCATTTGGAAGCCATCCTGAAAGGTTTATTTGTTTCCACCCACCGTCTCTTTGGTAGCCTGACTTGTTGCAAGGGATTGTATTCCTATCAGACAAATGCCACCATCTGCCTGAGGCAATCCGAATTGGAGGAGCCGAGCCGCGAACCCGGGTCCTACAAGTCACAAGTCAGGCGCTCTATCCCAGAGCCAGAGGTTTGAGCGGCTACCTGCAGTCTTCTTTACACTGACAATAAATTATTCTACTGGTTTACTGTTGTTTAGTTTGTTATTAACACTTGTTTACTTCCGGCAGATGATTTGGGAAGCAATCATTAACCTTTGTAGGGCATTAAAAAACATGTGAGCGAGTGTTAGAAGTCTCACACTTTGTTCTCATTTTCCAAATACACTTATAATACGAAACTCGGACACCAAATTTAACGCATAATTCTCTGAAAAATTGTTTTGAACTAAATGTCTGGACGTTAATCACGTGTCGTTTCCGCACCCGCCGCTAGAATTCGCTGCCGGAGCAGCTACATTTACTTATCGAATTATTACATTGCATTACATTTGCAGAGTGTAATGAAACGGTTAAAATAAAATACTGAACCCCGTCTATGGACTTGTCCACATTGATAAAATGGCAGAACCGTGGTTACATGTTCCATTCATTAAATTACACCTACCAAATACCGTAAGCCAAGAGCTAAGATGTTACATAAAAAAAGCTTAGTATTCATCTCAAACAGTTTTTATTACAAATTCAAGGACAACTTAACATTTCAAGAAAGCGGGTTGCGATTACAGCAGCGATTCTACTTAGTATCATTAAACGGAAGGTGAATTGTAGAGACCTAAAATATATGGCAACTAAAACAACGTAAAAAAAAAACTACCAAAGTATTTGATAGATAAGGGCTTGTACTTTATAAATATAAAAAAAATTATTTACATAAAAACTACAAGAAACTGCTTTATCAAAAGGTATAAGATTTATTTTTATGAATAATTATGTTACAAATGCTATGAACTATTGCAAGAATTACGTGTCGTATTTCGTCTTCTGCCATGAACATTCCAGCCATATATTTATAAATTTTAATTAAACGTTTTTGTGATTACTTGCGTTTTGTACAGAAATTGTTTCGTTAGAAAAAAATGTGTGCCCATACATGATATCTCTTTAATTTCTTTTTACATTTTCTTCCTGCTAAAACATGTTCGAGATGATAATTAAAGGAAAGGTTTTATAAAGTGTGCTTGATCTGTCTCGTTTTGGACTATGCGAGCGCACTCTATGCAGTAATCAACTTAACCATATATAAAAACCACCACTTAAAGCAAAAATTAAGATGGCGCGTAAGTAGTATCGGATGATTACCAATAAGTACTTTTTGTCACATCTTTTCGTTTCGTCGTGTTTTTGTTTCGTTTCAACCGTTGTGCTGAATTTTTTTGGGTTCAATATTTCTGTGTCGTCATCATTTGTGTTTTTTTTTCTTTCTCTTAGTACATTTTTCTTTGTCGTTCTTTGTTTGTTGACCATATTCCTGTTACGGAATATTTTGTGGTGTTTATATTCTTGTTGACAACAGCAATTTTTTGCTTGATTTTGTGTTTATTGTCTTTTTTTGGGTATTTTTATTTATTTATTTCTTTATTTTTTATTTTTTAGTTTCTCTTCAACAGAAAAAGTTTTTGCAATGGCGTATTTCCAAAAACTTACATCAAGTCAATATATATAGATATAGGGAGAATGAGAGATATAGAGTGTTATGGAGTGATGAATATAAATAAATTAAGTCATTAAGATATTTAGAGTTACAGCGAAAGAAAGAGAGAGATGGATATAAATGTTTTTTTTATGTATGTACAATCTTATAAAAATTACAAAACATTATCGCAAAAGAGGCATTGAAATGCGTGCTATGCATTAGGTATTTACATTTAAATTTCTTAAGAATATGTGCAAAATTTATAAAGAAACGTTACTGTTTATTTACGAGCATAAATTAAGCTGAAAATAAGTGTTTTGTATGTCAATACAGTTTGAAAAAAAAAATATATGCTTTTACAAAATTGTGTTTCGAATCTATTTTGTAAAGAACTTTTCTTTTGTAAATAAAGTTAAATATGTTAAATTTTAGAACATAATTCTGTAGAATATATATAAAATTGACTTTGCTGAAAAATAATTAGTATAATAGAAGTTTGCTTTTTCTGAAAATAAAAATATCATAAATAAGTTTCAAATATACAAAATTATCCTTGTTTATTACACACAATAGTATGGAATCTAGTTCCACATATACATGTTTATATAAATAGACATTTCGCTATTTGAAAATATTGAGAATCCTGATATATTCAATTCACAAGAATCCTTATATTTACAAAAATGTGTATATTATACTGTTTATAATAAGAAGAATTGGCATGGAAACAAAATTTAACAATGTGTTTTTGTATTCTTTTTGGGTTTCTGTAACGAAGATACGTCATACTGTTTAAATAATTGGAGGAGACATGATTTTTTTTGTTGAATATATCTATATGGCAATTTTCTTGAATATAATGCATGAGTATACACTTTTACAAGAAAGTTTATATTTCTGAATCATTCTTTTGTCAATATCACCATTGCAGTTAATTGTTTATTTTTTGCTTTTTGTCAAAACTTTACTTGGACTACCTAAAAAAAATAGATCTCATTCTTCTGTGTCTCTCCTTCATACGGTCAAGGTTTTATTACGAAATATATTTTTTTCTTTCTAGTTTTACTCCAAAAACAGCCATACAAACTTTTTAAGAATAAGATATCTTTTTTCTAAAGTAGCACATCTAAGGCAGTTTAGATTTTACACCAACATCCGTAGTATATTTTAATATTTGTACATTTTTGCTGTAACAGAAAATCCAGGGTGTCATCATTTGTTTGTAAAAAAAATCTTTTTTTTTTCCAATTTCTTCAGGTCCATGATTGAGTTGCCCTGCACATTTTTCATTTCATATCTGAACGAGGTTTTGAGAGGATTATCCGCGAGTTTGTGAGTGAACCGTAATAAATTATATACTTAGGCCTACATGCTTGACTGGCGATCTCAAAACACGTCTCATATTTTCTGAATCTCTCTTTTTGTGACCACAATCAGGAGTGCTACTTCAGATTTTTAAAATTAATGGTCATCTAGAATTAGGAAATGCCTGTATCTTTAGTGTTCATTTGAACTTTGTACAGCGGTGATTTGAAGGCGGATATATGAGGTGGCTGCCCCGCAGGATGAAGTGATTCAGCTGAGATCTGCAATGAGATCGTCAATTCGAGACTGACGACTTCTCGTCAGTAAGTGAACGCGTGCCTTGTTGACTCTGTCCTCTTCGCTTTGCGGTTTCAGTTGTCACTCAGTTCCGGGGGAAAACTGCAGGTAGTCCTGCCCGTGAAGGTTGTTAATTGGTGGTGGGGGGAAAGAGAGAAGGCATTAGGGACAGTACAGTCACGCCTAGAACATTATAGCCAGGCATTTACTAGTCTTGCTAGCAGACGATCTGGTCTTAAATACCTAGGAAGTTCAATCTGTTTCTCCATAAAACGTAACAAGCATAATAAAAAGTTAGGGAAAAGTTTTTTTACTGAATCAGTTAAGTTTCCTCCACTCTAAAAAAAATTACCTTACGTCTGTTACGAAAATGACAGAAAAAATAATCCTAGTCACTCTTAGATGTTTTCTGAAACCAAAATTATTTTCAAAGCCAAACTTATTTGTTCTGTTAAAGGAAGTCAATGTTCATTCATAGCTTGATCTACATTATTGTAACAACTCTGTAACTTTAACTAAGTTTAAAACAATCAGCAAATTATTCCAACATCAACAGAGAGCGCTTTAAGAGTTAAGGAAATTATTTAATTTTTATTTAAAAAACTGTTAAATTTTCCTGTGAAATTTCTCACGAATTTGAGAATTTTGATAGGCTAAGAAAAATTAAGTAAAATGTTATAAAGAAAAATCGTAAAATAAATATTAGCATTGGTTTTAAAATTAAGAAATTTTAGCTATGCAGTTCTCTGTGCTTATTTTAATAGCCTGTAAAATTTTTAAATTTGTGAGCTAATTAGGAAAATTAAGTATATCATCTTGTGATAGTTAAATCATTCGGAGAGTCTACAATTTAAACAGCTTTTAACGTTAAATGGGGTGCCCACTTAGAAGCCTAGTTCTCCCAACCCATGTTAACCGATAATAATGTTTACCATAGATCTGATGGACATTTTTGATCAAACAAATAATTCAAGGAAGATTTTGAAAAAAAAAATTCACAGGATAAAACATTGATTTATATTGAAACCTAGCCTTGAAAAGGATTTGACACACGATCTGAGATTTTCCTTTCTTTTTTGCTGTAATTTTAATTTTGAACGATGTATCCCAATTTTTAGCATGACGAGGCATAAATCATATCTCCCAGACCTTCTATAACTTGTTAGAACCCCATATTCCCTAACAGGCTCATGTCTGTAATCATCGTGGGAAAAATAAAATTATTATTTCACGCGGGTGACTGACAACTATCACGATGATCTCACCAGTTCACGAGTGCTGACTTCCACAAGTAGCCGAAGCTTAGTCCTGTGTCATGTCAAGACCAAGATCTAGCACGGAGGCTTTTACTGCAAGCGGCATAGGGATGTTTGACATTTCAAAATGGCGAGGCTGTCAAAATCGTAAAAATTTTTAGAATTTTGATATGCTAGGTAAAATAAATTTAATTTTTTCTGAAAGAAATTCAAACCATTTCTTGAAGTAGCGAGTGGCATTGCAGTTATACCTAAAAAAGTTTCAGATCTGCAATAAATTAAATTCTCCTTATTTGTACAACCCAAACACGTTAAAAATGTAACTTTGGCAGCTAATTATGTGAAAAGTATGCGCTGTATGTACTTCTTCATTTCGTGAAAGTTAAAAAATTGAAAACGTCTACAAGTTTTTCTGTAATTACTGTTAATATAAAAAAAGGGTGTTATCTGTAAAGTCGGTTTACGGACGATAATTTTACGTGATAACGTCATAAGAAAACATTGATGAAAAATTGCATACTTTTTTATTTTCAAATATTAATTACAGTTTATGCAAAATTTAATTTAAATAATTAGTTTAAATATAATCACGAACAATTAGTTAAAAAAACAGCCCACCTCAACCTGTTTGATATTATAGAAGATTTTCTCGCGCGGGTGGTTGGCTGGTTCTTGCACGCTCGGCTCAGGCGGATCGTGGCAACTTTTCGTGCGTGCAGCCGGCGTTCATCGATTTATGAGACGTTATAACGTCAAAAAATCTTGACCTGAAATGATAGGCACCCCCGACGGAACGGTAAGCGTGTTTCAGGTCGACTGTAGGACCGAACCAGCGACGCTCGCTCGGGTGAACGAGGGGCGGAGCGACCAATGCTTCTTAACACGAACTAATTTTGCATTGTACAAATATAAGCTACATTGGATGCTCTAACAATTATAATATAACTACTACTACATTTAATGATTATAGTAATAATAATAATAATAGAACCAAAAGAAGTAGTTACTTACGTGTACACTACTCAAATTTCTCGCTTATTATTTTTCCACGCATTCTCTCGCCTAGACGCAACATGATAATACACATGTGACGTATCGTATAGCACACGCTACTCCCTCACTGCTTCAATTAATAGTTCTTCGTTCATTTCCATTACCATTTCTAAGCACTACTTTTACCAGACTAGCCGGTCGGGCCAGCCGGCGGAACGGAAATTACTCTTTGCCAACGATTCTAGATGGTGCCGCGCCGAGCCGAGCCGGGCCTATCCGATTCAGTGGGTTTCGTGCTTTACGCGGCGGTGGTCACCGGCGGTCGCACGCGGCGTGTCCGGTGTCACCTGCGCCCGCGAACCGCCCTCGGTAATTGCCTCAATTAATCACGGGTCTGGGATCCGATTATCCCGAGTTCTATTACGCGGATTAGACGGCGCGCGCAAACCAGGCAGTTCGCGCCCCTCCTACCGGCGTCGACGACGACGGCTGTCCGCGCCCGACCACGTGATGTTCCTGTCACGTCGTCACCTCGTACACTTGTTAGCAGTGTGTACTCGCTCTGTACAGTGCTGCTAGTGGGGAAGCCTTCTTTTTACAGACGAGAGAGCCACACCCGAAGTTCCCCGAAGTTCATGCTCGCTATATTTTTTCCGTACCACAACAGGCGTATTTATTTGGGGGGGGGGGTCCATTCTTAAAATAAGCAAGAAGTAATTTTAAGAATTAGTCAGTAAATGAAGATAAAACGATAGGCCTATCTGTTTTTTTTTAGTCAAAAGAAGCATATGATAGGTTAGCTACATTATAAATACTTTAAAACATTGTGGATGGTTGGTTATATTAGGTAAGTATAGCTACATTAAAAATACTGTAAAATAATTTTATGGTTGCTTAGCAAATAACTTTTTAATATGTAGCTATCTAGCCCTAGGAAACAGTTTACATGATTTCACAGTATCTTTAATGTAGCTATCCTAACCAAATCAACCGTCCACAATGTTTTAAGGTATTTATAATGTAGCTAACCTAACCTAATTGACCATTAGTTATCATGAGTAGTATATTTATTTATAATGAACAAAAAAAACCGAAGATGCACGATCGGGCGTTTGGCTCTCTCGTCTGTTGAAAGAAGGCTTGCCAACGTGAGTATTCGGTTATGTCGAGAAGGACGAGTGAATCGTAGGCTTCCCATGCACTCGCTCTGTCCAGTGCTACTGGCGCTGTCCTGGTGTCAGCGGGCGCTCTTACCACGTATACACCGTAGTGCAGAAAGGTTTCTTTGACTCAACCTTCGTGATGCTGCTAATCAATTTTTTTTAATGAAACTGGAACGTCGTGATTGGTTAATTAAAAGTTGAAATGAGAATTTTAGACAATTTTTTTTTTTGTTTTCTGTTTTAAATTCTAAGGAGACCTGACTTAAAAACACAAGCTTTAATTGAAGTGTTTTTTTCCAACGAATTTTTATATAATTTAGTATTGAAAATGGTTGCTCTTAGGAACAAAGTAAGCAAATTCATGGAATGTTTGTTCTTCTACATATCTCCTGTAAATAATAATTGGTGTTAATTAATAATATTTAATTTTTTTTTATCAGAATGACCATAACTGTAATATTTCTGTCAGCAAGAACTAATATATGGCATGAGAAAATAAAAAAATAAAAACATTAAGACTTAAAGGAAATAATTAACGATGTTATACAAATTATAATTGTTAATTTTAATAAGTCTAGCAAAATAGGGCCACATTTATTTTATACTGCAATCCAAGCGCTTATAAGAAATTAGTTTCTATGCCATTAACGCCCTAGAAATAATGCACAGATCCGTTTTATTTAAAGGTACGTATTCTAAGTTTTAAAAGAAAAATAATTGTGTCATTAAAAATATTTTGTTTGCATCCTTGAATATTTAATGGCTATAAAACTATATAATTATAGCGTATCGAACTTATCGCCTTAATTGTGAACATATATAAAATTATTATAATGGTTGGTAACACTGTTGTACTGTTGGCAATTGTATGTTGTTCGCACAAGTATAGGCATACTTTCAAGTTTTTTGTTATATACCATAATAATTCTGATTGATTTCGTTTCTGAAATCGAAAATGGGCTGGAAATGTGGTTGGGTGGGAATCATAAACAAAAAACTTTCCGAAATGAGAGACAATTGAGAAAGTGACTACACAATGAAAGACAAATATTCAATGATACTACTGCCCTGCAAGGCTGCTAAAATCATTTTTCAGCATGTAGATATAAAATGTATTTTGACATAAAGAAATCACAAAACATTTAATAAAACTATATTATTTATTGGCATTAGTATGTATGATATAGGCACTATAACATATTAAGAAGGTTTTTTCCTTACGTATTATATGATAGGGTTTTTTTACCCGCCTCTATTGATTGAGTTTCGTGGGTCTAAAGAGACCTACTACCCACCCAACATCAAGGAAATAGATTATCCAAAAGGAACTTTCACCAACATGGGAGTGACGTCTCTGTCTATCTTTAATTACTTTCTGATAAACACCACGAGATTCCTGGCCTTCCTTCATAGGATGCGCCTCACACAAACGAAACCTTCTTTGCGGTTTCTTATAGCTTGATCTCCGTAGAAACTGCGCGGTGTTCAATTTTCCCAGCCCAGTTTTCCGTTGTAAACACGGCAAACATGCCATGCACGTCGGGTAAAATTAGTGTTTAATTTAATATTTTTTTTTACTTTAGACTTCATATATTTATAAAGTTTTGTTGAAACTCAGAAATGTTTCATGTCAGCTTATTTAAACGTAAGATAATTCAGAAGTTATCAGTGTATTTAAAATATTACAAATGTTTACCTAAATATATGGATGATTTCTGTTGGTTGTAACTTAAAGTTGAAACGCTAATTTCGAGCAAAATAAGGTTATTTTTAACACATATAATTTACAACATAATAGTATATTATCCGGATAGTTCATTCATCATTTCCTACATTTTTAATAGAAATTTTACTCTTAATATGGTTTGATAGTAAAATTATAGACCACATTTTAAGAATGCTGCTTGCATGTTCCAGTATTTGAGATTTAGAGTGACTGAATTAATTGCAGTAGCAAATTTATTTCGTCATAATTTTGCTCCTATGCTTAAATGCAACCTGATGTTTCAATGTAAATTTGGTTAACTCTCAAGAAAAATGCGTGATTTTTTTATTGTTTTATTGTTTACTTTCAATGGTGGTTTTATCTAAACAACGTGTATTTTTGAAATTACAACAGAAAATTAATTGTTTAAAGCAATTTAAAATAATTTTTATGGCCAGAAGGTTTCGTGTTAAAAATAATAATATATTTGCAATGCATGCAGTTATTTTTGAGTCAATTTTGTTTTGATATACTTTAAAATGTTTCTCTAATAGTTCTTTGTGGGAAAGTGTAGAAGAACTATTACTCAATATTATGTGTCTTTGATTGAATATTTAAGACAACCCAAAACTCTATATTATTTTACTCACAGGAACCTAATATTTAATAAACGGTACGAGTTAAATTAATATATTATTAAAATAGTAACATTATTTCATAAAATTAAATTGTATTTGTTACTTTACATAAACATTAGCATTTATATCAGTAACAACAACATCTCTATGCAAAACTAAAAAATAATTTTTTTTACAAATTTATAAATTTAAAGGACTTTTAGATTGTTCAGAATTTGAATGGTTCTATTTTTATTTTGTATTTTAATAATAAAAATTATTTTGTTGTATTTTATGCGGCTTCCAACTAATTTTTTTTTTTTCACAGTTATTTGTTGCTAGGATTCGGGTAGCCCAGATCAAATGAGCAACATTTTATTTTTCAAGTGTATTGAAGAGTAGCACCACTTGAATCATACTACATGGGACAACTCGGGAAGGCGACAGTTACGTGTAACTTGGCAGTTGAACTAACAGATCCTCACTCACGGGAGAGCTCTCAAACGCAATCGAGCAGGAATACTTAATGATCGTCGGAGACGCCCCGTTCACAGGCCTCCATTAACGGGAGCAAGGATTCCGAGACTATCATCTCAAAGGTCTGGGAGGAGGATGTTTTTTTTTTCTTCCGAGAGGCTGCTGCGAAGCGAGATCCGTTTTGCACTCGGAACTTCGTGCAACTTACAATTTAATCGGATTGCCTCGCGGAGAAAGGGGAGGATCGCTTTAATTGAAGGCAAGGACGATAAAACCCTTGTGGGGAAGGGAGACACTCACCCCTACGTTGTTTCGCTGAGATAGCCCATTGAAGAGACCCGTCGTGCGAAACGCCTCGAAATTGGCGGTAAACGAAAAAAAAAAATTGCGGACAGGAAGCCTGGAACTTCAGTTGTTCCTCTGAATGGCAAGGGGGTGGGGGTTACGACCTAGTCGGGTAAGCCGGAGACGGCGAAGATAAGATAATCCAATATCCCGGAAAATTTTACAGAAATTTTTTTTTCCGATAGTAAAAAATACGTTGTTAAAAGAACCCAATAACACGAACGAAAAGTTTAAACGTGATTGCGTTTAACTTAAAATCCAACCATGAAACGTATCACGATAAAAAAAATTTTTTGTGAGCTATTCTTTCAGAACTAACCCGAGATGTGTAACACCTAACATCGGAAACGAACCAATTCATATGTCCTCGTGTTGAAAATACACTTGTAATACGAAACTTGGACACCGGACACGAAATTTAAGGTGGGATTCTTTAAAATAATCCCGAAGGCAATAGATGTATACGCTAATTACGACTTCAACTACATTTATTGATGCCAATCACACATAGTTTTTGCAACCGCCGCTGTAATTCCTTACCAGAGAAGCTATGTCGACTATTGAATCATTTTATTAGCAAACCTACTACGTTAGAAGTGAAAAAATACTTTTAAAAAACCAAACCCTTGCTTTGAGCCTGATTTACGACAAGGAATTTTATTAAAATTCTGCCCACATTATTAAAATTCATTAATCTGTTAATAGTATAAAGTTTCCCATTAACTTTTGTGATCTATGGTTCGCGCATCCGCCACGGATTGGCAGCACTGTATTTACACATTTCCGTTCTGTGTGACTTCCATTCCATTCACGAAATTACTTTCTACTAAATGCCGCAAACAAGAGATGTTTCACGTAGAAATTAATGCGGGATTTTGGATGGAATTTGTGCCACGGTCATGCGCTGAGGCTGCAAATAATGGTTCTTACAAGTTTTAAGTGGAGTCTCCTGACGTACTATATTTTGCGCGAAGGTGGGGCCTGGCATTCATCTACGAGCCTGATGCCTCAGTTGTTTGACCCTCAAATGTCTGAATTTTTGTCTGAAATGAGTTCAGTATTTATTCAAAAATGTTAGTAACCAGCAGCATAGCAACCAGGTGATTATAAAAACAAAAAAAAAATACAAGTTTTATTGTTATAAAGAAATGATGGACCGTTTATTAGAAGTACATTCCGCTATTAGGTTACTTAAAACATTTCATACTACAGACAATCATTGCACGCACCTCATCAAAAAGTCAATCCGTATAATGTATGATTAAAACTAATATGGATCAAGTTTAAAAAAAATTGAGACCATTAAGAAATACAAACAGTCCATGTCAAGGCCATTCTCGTAGAACAGTTTGACATTGAGTTACGCAAAACTGAGATCTTGAATGTCTTGTAAACAGACCAGATCGAGGTTATCGAGTTGAAAAGTTTGATATTGAGTTACGCAAGATTGAGATCTTGAATGTCTTGCGGAGGTGGCGTAGCCAAGCGGTGGAACCGAGCGGCGGCCGCAGAACTAGTACTCGAGAGCCGCGTGTGCTGCAAACCACCCTTCAACATATGCACTTCAGCGAGAAGTTTCAATTTTCGGCAGCAGGGTGTGCTGTGCTCGTTTTCATTTTTATTTCGTCGTTGGCTTCTCGAAACTCCCTCCGTGGAAACTTGGTACTTGCTGGCCACTAAAACGGCAGTGAGTCGTTTTTCCTAAAAACGGTTCATCCTAATAATTCGGATAAACGACTTTACAACAAACGTCATAAACATAAAAAAAAAACTTTGTGACAAACATAGGTACCTACATGTTAAATAAATTTTTTTAAAAGTTTTTTTACGGACAAACCATTCTAATAAAAACATTATGACAAGCGAAGTGTATGCCACAAAACCCGTTTCATTTATCCTTATCGGTTGTCACTGCTTCTTCCTTGCCTTAAGGAGAATAAGCTTGGAATCTGTGCCATTCGAGATGTTCCAATCCGACCCGTTCGACAGTTTCGCTCCACTGTCAAATGCTTCACTTTAATGTGTATTCTATTAGGGGATCTGGAGTGAAAAATCTGTAAAAACGTAGCAAGTGAATACTGATTGTTGACTAACAGATCAGCGGTGCAGAAACTGGAGGTACACTCGTGTTCTCTTCTGACATTAAATTTTCTGTTCTTGGAATTAGTCTCAAAAGCATTGCTATTCCTTAATATCGTAACGTATTTTACTGATGAGCTTTGAATAGGTGTATTTTCCAGAAAGACAGCAAAAGTATTAGTAATAAAATCAACGATGTTAAAAAAATGTATTTTTTTAATACAAAGACAGCTAATTTCAAAATCACATATTAATGCATACATATAATTTAGTTTTAATGGAAAATTGTTCACCAATTTTCAAATAAAAAATTAATCTAGCTTTATTTTATGATAAAAACCATAAAGTGTCGTATACCGCACTGTACACCTCATTACCATTAGATCACTAACAATAAAAATAATATTTTTTACTTTATATTTTTGTATTTAAGAAACTTAAATATAATAAAAATATAATCAAAATAATGTAATTCTTACTATTTATTATTTTGCTATATATAAATATGTAACATGATTTATAACCAATAATTCAACTGGCCCATTGATGATTTACAAAAAATTACATTTCAATATTTATTAATGTAATAAGGAGAAATAATATATTCAATAATAATTATTTGTGTTTATTTAATACTTTTATTTTAGAAACAAAAATAAAATGCATTTAAATTATAAGTTTAAATTAAATTTTAATTAATTCACAAAAAGAGATAAATGCTAATTGGGCAAAAAAGGTTCATATGAAAACTTTATTTGAAAAGAAGATTATCATAGGTTTGAAAATAAAAGTATTTTTTATATTGTATGAAAATGGTTTGAACAAGTATTTAATATTAAATTGCACTTAATGATTCTAGGACCATTTAGATCGTGTGAAATATGTTGCTACACTTTTTTTACGCTCGAAGTCTCTTCATATCTGCAATGTCGTCACCTTCCCGAAGATCAATCCCATAATGTACATAAGTAATATTTTTTTTGTTAGCAGCATTTGACATTTTCAAATAACAGCTTCATGTAACATGAGTATGTAGAAACTATGTGTCAGGTTTTCTAATCGCTCTAATATGATTTTTATATTCCTAAGAATAGTATTGTTATAATACTTAATATAATTTAGAAATTCTTACATTACACATAGCTTTGTAAAATAATAATTATTTGCATTCAATGTAAATTTTTGTGTTTTTTGTTGCCTGAAAACTTTCTGTTTTTTTAAATATATATTACAAAGAAAATAATTTTTCATTTCTTGCAGTGATCCTAGCTGTAAAATTATTTGCATTTGACGTAGATTGTTGTTCATTTATGTCGCTTGTTATCCGAAAACCTTATGTGTTAAGTTTTAATGCTAACATGACGATAATCACGTTGAAAATTAATTTATTTTCATGCATATCAATTTAACCACATCTTGCTTTACATAGTTGCAAAACGTGTATCAATTACTTGACTGCTGCTTTACATATGTTTCCGCCAGTTATGACAGGAAAGTAATATTCTCTTATATCAATGTTGCTTTTTCTCATTCAAGATCAAAAATTGTACTAGATTAAAAAATAATTTGAGTATTTTATATTAAATTTATATATATGTGAACTACGTTTATTATTATTGAACAGAACCAACTTAAAACTGGTTGTAGTAAATGGTAGGCATAACATAACTCCTAATAATGGTTTTTGAAACAAATGAACCTCTTTTTTTAATTCCCCAACATTAAGAATACAATAAAAGTTTTTATTATTCACCAAAACAGTTACATTACTTTGTTTCACACTTGATGTATGATCTTATCAGCATTTCTGTTTGTTACTATTAATTAATATAAACAAAAACGTTTATACATTACACATGATAAAATTTGTAACGTTAGAGTTAATAATAATAACCACAAAATATATCACAAAATAATTGAATACATTAAAAATTCTATGAAAATGAAAATTTTTAAATTCTTAAAAATGCAACATTTTTTATTTCATAGGTATCACTCTCTTAACAATCTCTGAAGGCTCTTGAAATAATAGTTATTAATAAATATTTTTTTATAACTTTATTGCAAAAAGTTTGTGTGAAGTTTGATGTTTACAGTAATGTAATCATAGAACGCCTTAAAATAATATTATTTCTAAGAAAAATTTCCACGGGAGTCACCTCTGTCATTTGTAATTCAAATTATAAGAACTGACTTTATTTTCATAAATAATTCCAAATTCTAGATTCTTTCTACCGTCGCCGAATCGTGAAGTTTCTCTTCTAAACAAACGACTTTAATTTTACGGCCATCTTAAAAAATGAGAAAGAGGAGCGTCGTTGGGAAGCATTTATAATGTGGCTAATTTACTGACACTATAACTCTGATTTAATGCTTTTCGTCCTGCGTCTACTCTCGCCTTTAATTACTGACATTCTCACTCCCCACCGCATTTTATCCTTTAAGCTTCTTCCTTATCAGGTGGCCCGCAAACACCAAGTTTCCAGACCCTAAAAAGCTTTTTCCCCTGCACAGAACAAGAAAAAAGAAAGAAATAAAATTCACAATGTCTCGGATTAAAAATATCCGTAATTTATGGGTATTTAGAGACTGAAATTTTACCGGCCACCTTAAAGGTAATTTCAGGAGATAGCAATTTGCTTTACATTTTCCTTTGTTTTCCCTTTCTTTCCTGCAAAATTAATCGTGAACTAAAAAAAAAAATTACAGATATATGTTCTACGACGGCTATGAGTATTATATAAAGATGCGAATAACAAACAGATTTTGATATAATTCATTAGGAAGCACGAATCTGAAGATAAAACTTGTATTTACTTAATCTAAAAGTGAACTTTAAATGGTTGACGGCAACATTTTGATAAGCTTTATGTTGCCTATTTGAAAATACATTTTTTTAATGAAATCGTGTCTAGGTGTAGAAGACTATCTTCTGAAAACTTTTCATTTTAAGCCTCAAATTCTGAAAAACAATTAATTAGTAATGTGCTTTATGAAATAAATACCTTTCAAAAGGCTTTATTTTTGTCTTTGAGCAAAAGTTGAATGGTATCTATGTTAACAGTGTGCTGAAACAACAGCACAGCTAAGGCGGCCTTCGTCTATTTACAAACTATTTTAAACAATACTTTTATAATTGGAGCATCAAAAGTATTTGGCCCAATAAACAAACTATTGCTCCATATCAATCATACTCTATGACATTACAGTGTATGCGAATTAAGAAAAATATTTTAAAAAATTATAAAATAAATATTGCACCCCTAGGGTATTTACGCTCAATATGTATTTTCTAAATGGGTTCACCAACACGCCCTCTACAAATCACTCTGTATACAAGCTTCCAATGTAAAAAAAAAGTATACATTTTGAAACTACGTGTTCCTGCTGTACTCTGCTGCAATGAAAAAAGCGAGAATGTAACCCCACTGTCGCCGATTGATTTCAGAAGTTTGTTAGAGCGGAAGGTCTGTGTTTTCTAGTTTCAAAGGTGAATAGCCTATGCATTAAATGAAAGAGCTTAGGTCGACCTAGTATACATCCTCCATGGCACAAGGTCACGCAAGACTAAACTAACTCTTAAAAGTGATAGGGTATTAGTTTCAAAACATAACGATGTGTAGGTACTTTATAGATGCAATGCTAACCTAATGGATATTTAATTTCAAGACGGCATTCAGTGAAAAAATAGGAATGAAAGGGTGTAAAAATTCAATGAACGCTAACACACCCTGTTGTGAAAACAAAGAAGTAGCCTCTCGGTTGTCATTTCCTGCGTTGTTTACAAAATAAATTTTCACACTCAATTTTAAAGTAATTATCAAATTTTTACACATTCAAGTTGATCATTTGACAGAAATCATTCGATCGATTAGTTGGCTCACAGAAAAAAAATAGACAAACAAAAATTGCATCTCCCCTCCCCATACAAATTTAGCGCCACAAAACCCTCAAAGAACATAAGGCTGCATGAAAGGACATAAGCGACCCTTCCTTTCATGAAAGTTTGCATCGGCGATTATTTAAGGATTCTTGCAATTATTTGTAAGGTCATCAAGGTTTTTTGACATCATTTAAGACGCACTTATCAAGGATAATTTAGCCTGAATGGTCCTTTAAGAAAGATTTCGGAAGCAGCCCAGTGTTTATGTTTTTTTTTCCAAGCCAACATTATCTCACACTGCCCCCTTTCCATTTAACTCTAATAAAAAAAAATTGTGAAGACAGGAAAACGCAAGGCCGTTGTACTGAAGAAGGAGACTGAGCTAATTCATTTTGTTGTAGTCTGTTGTGATCCTCTGGAGAAACACAGATTCGCCTGGCCTTCCACTCCGTCTTTGTGCTCCTGGCTTCATCCGCGGAATGGCAGTCCTTCACTGTCTCGGTTCATCCCCTGAAGCACCTCCCCCACCCCCCTTCCCCACACTTTTAGATTAATTATCACAACCTTTTTGCCGCCACAATTCCATCTAAAGTCTTCACAAACGACATTTTTTTTTTCACCCCTGAAGTACAGCTCAGTGTAGAAGAGAAAAGTTTTGTGAAGTTGATGGCATGATAAAATGTGGACGACAAACTTACATATTTCACGAGAACGCGTTTGGCCACCGTCCGTTTCCTTGGCTGCCTTAAGACAATTAATTTACTAAATTAAAAACTACGCCTACGCAAACGGTATGTGAGATTATCGATGTCCAAAACTTATAACAATATGTGGTTTACATATTTTCCTTTTTGTTCATTTATTTGTGTATGCTCTAAAAAAATTATTCGCACTTATTAATTAAGACTGGTTCTCATATTTTAACAAATATTATAACGTAATTATTGTTATAAAAATAGTAAAACTGTTTGAGATTAAATGTTTGCTTGTTACAAAAATTACGAGAGAAAATATTGTAGACGACTATTTACATTACTTCGAATACATATTTATAGTTATTTAAATTTTTGTCTCTTGGTATGTTTGTTCCGGCATCACCTAGAACCACTAAACGGATTTTGTTTTAATTTTGTTTAATAATACAACTAACATAAACACAAATCTAAGGAATATTACCAAATCCTACCTCTAAGAACTGAGCCGGCAGTAAATAGGTTTTTTAAATAATTTATTATATCGTTGATGATTATCGATCAGTTGTTAAAAAAACTGTGCGCGAATATTTAACATGAGTTGCGAAGCATGTTTTTACAATTTTTTTTTCAAAATTATACCGAAATGTGGGTAAAAAAGATGTGAATTTGGTTTAACAATAGAAAGTAACATCTCAAAAACAAATAAATCAGACGGTAAGAAACTGAACACAAATAACTACTTATGATTATTGACGAATGTTTTACTATTTTTCGGAAATACATAGATGGGTCAGTTTGTTTTAATAATAAAGTGTTGTTTATCCAAAGCTAAAAAAAACTGGAAAGAAAATACAATAAAATACAAGTAAATAAAATCTACTAAGTCTTTTTTTGCTAATTGCATAAATTTTACCACTTAGGCTTTGAATGTGATTTTAATAAGGTTTTATTGTAAAATATATACTTTTACAATAAAACTCAATTTAAGATATTAATAATGACTAAATATACGATGTTTTATTTGCCATAATCGAAATTTCACCTCTAACGTGGTTAAGCATTAAGAAAAAATTGATATATTACACTTAAAGCAACTTAAAACTGGATTATATTAGTTTATTTATTCAACGGATTTCACCGTAATTACTAAGTCTATGTAAATTTTCACCTTAGGTCAATACATATTTTTAATTAAAAAATTTATTAAGCCTGTTTTTTTAACTTTCCATCCCTGTGGAGAAAAAAAGGATAGGAGACAAGTTTTGTGAGTTTTGTTTAATAAATAATAGGATAAAACCAATACAGTAAAGTATAAAATAAAAAAAAATATATACATTATTGAACATATAAAATAAATATGCAATCATTCAGAACCCTTTAACACGTATATCCTTAATAAGATAAAGTAACATGTAGGTACTCAAAGGTAACATATAATATTCTGTCAGCAAACATGGGATATTGAACAGTAAAATTCTACATGATGATATTAATTTCTATTCTTTATCAATGTTGTGTTATTCACGCAGATTTATGTAGAAATTAGTTTTTTTAATAGTTACTACATAAAAGATAAAAAGTAACTAATAGTTTAAATCAATAATATACATATTATAATAAACACTAACTCTAGTAAAATGTGTGTTAAAATCAACCGAAAGATACCACGCACAAATCTTAAATATTTGCAATTAAATTTTAAGTTTTAATATTCTCAACAATCCAATCTATTTTAGAACCTTTTGAGAATCTCTTCACCCAACAATCGCATTTCACACTCCAACTATATCCGTCGCATTAAGTATCTCATTCCTGAAAATAACATTAAAACATTTACTGTTCACTTTATTGTTAACAATTTTTATTGAATTTTTACCATCAGAAATTTCAGAAATAATCTTTTATAAGTCTATTTCAGAAGCTGGAGCAGTAAAAATCGCACACCCTCGTCTATATGTGAACTTTTATCTATTTTTTCAAGCCTACTCTGGATTTATGCCCCGCTGCCAGGCCATGGCGAAATAATTTCTACCCTTCATCTTCCAGGATATAAAAACTTATCATCATAAAACTTAGTCAGGGAGCGACTCTCCTCTTTCCTAATGGTCACACGAGCTGCCAACACCTCCTCGTCCTCCCCTCCCACTCGAGACGCAACCAATCCCAGCGCGCTTCAGGAGGCAGTCGGCGAGTCAATATAGGGTAAGGAAATAGGCCACCCAGCTGCAAGAATCGGCACCGCTGTGCGGTGGGTTACGAGCCAGTGCCACTAACAGGTGCAACGGAAACATTCCGCGTTCCAGTTGCCACTTGAAGAGGCAGTCAGCGAGTCAATATAGGGTAAGGAAATACGCCGCCCGGCTGTAAACCTCAGCGCCCAGCTGGTGCCAAGAACAGACTGACGGAGAGCATTCCACGTTCCAATTGCCACTTTAGGAGGTAGTTGGCGAGTCAATATAGTGTAAGGAAATGTGTCCCCCAGTTGAAAGACTCGGCACCAATGTGCGGGGGTATCGCCCAGTTGGCGCCAAGAACAGGCTCACGGACAACATTCCACGTTCCAGTTGCCACTTCAGGAGGTAATTGGCGTGTCAATATAGTGTAAGGAAACATCCCTCCGGCTGCAATACTCAGCACCAATGTGCGGGGCTGTCACCCAGCTGGCACCAAGAACAGGCTCACGGAGAGCATCCCACGTTCCCGTTGCAGCTTCAGGAAGCAGTCGGCGAGTCAAACTAGGGTAAGGAAATTTGTCCCCCCCCCCCCTCCTTTTCCGGCTGCAAGACTCGGCACCGCTGTGCGGCGGGTCACAGAGCTGGCGCCACGAACAGGCGATCGAGAGTGTCCCGCGTTCCAGTTGCTGCGTAGTTTCGCGCGACGCGCAGATCGCGAGAGGTCCTGTGTTCTCCGCACCAACTTCCGCTCCGGGAACAGTCGTTACGGAAATCTCGTTGCTATAAAGTCTGTCCGCTCAGGCGACGCACGGCCCTACAGCGAAGTTGCAGTTCCCTCGCTTGCTGTTAAATGACAACCGACCTGCTAACTAGAAGGTTCGAAGCCACCACATGCGCTGCGTTATTTGACGTCATGATAAGTGGAATGAGATGTCTCGTCCTCTACGGCGTTCGATGGCACTGACTTTCAGTCGGAATACCCCGGAAATGTCGCCAGACTGTCTTCACGCTCGTACACACACACACACACACACAATGTAGATATTTTTTTTAATTTCATTGTCATTATAATCATTTAAGAGCTCTCTTATAATTTCTAACATTACACTTTCCTTGCGTTTGTTGATATGACACATGTTTTCAACATACCTTCTCAATTATTATCACTACCTTGAATTTTTACAACCTTTTTTATACTTATTGAAATGCGTTAAAAACATTATCAATGAAAAACAAAAAATGCAAAGGAATGTATCGTGTTAAGTTTCAGGAACACCATTATAAAAATTTTACCCGTAGGTTTGTTTGTAACATGGTTAAGCATTGTTTTAGAAAGGAAGAGATAAAATATTACGATGTGCGCTTGATCAGTAAATAAAACATTTGTTATAATAAATTTAGATTATATATATATATAGTTGATCTTTATAATCTGGATTTTACACCTAAGAAAGTTTAAAACTGGATAATATTAGTTTATTTATTTGACGGACATCACTATAATAATAAGTTCGTAATTATCAATTTTCACCTAAGTTCAATATACAGTTTACCTACATCAAAAGATTTAAAAAGATTTTCTTTGTTTCATTTCCATCCCTGCAAGGATAAAAAAGAGAAGGGAAAGGTTTTGCGACCAAATAAAAAAAATAAATAAAAGTTGTGTGGGACAATTGAATATATATATACATATATATTCACTGGTAAGACCGAGACTTAACGTGTGGAACAGGACGCCGAAGAGCTAATGTTTTCCAGCGAATCAGAACGAAGCTGCTTTCAGGTGGATAGTACTCACAAGGAGTAACTTCCCTGCGGGACTGCTTGGTTGGATTTGGGTGAAAACCCAAACTCCCACTAGCTTTCAGGTGCTGAAACTTGGTTTATATGGTTTTACTTCGTAAGGCTACATACAGAGGATTATGATATAGTTTCCCAATTTTTTTTAGGTTCTATGATTAAGTATGTGTTATCGCCTATTATAATATTGTTACGATTTACAGGGTTCGTAAAGGATAGCCAAATTATATATTTTATTACACACACAGTTTTATTTATTGCCACTATTTAATTTACTAGCAAATAATCTAAAAATTCTAATTAATCAATTGTACTTAAAAATGTTGCTTCCTCAGTCACTCGCTTTTACACACCGCACACCTCGCTGGGCCGCACCTCTGGCGCAACTCTCGCCGCGGCACCCCTCGCGGACCTCCGCCGCGGGACTCCGTCCCCGCACTCCGCCGCCGCCGTCGCACTTCCCCTTCGCCGAGATCCCACTCGACGCCTCGCTCGGAACTTCGCTCGGAACTCCGCCGCGCCCGCGACACTATCGCCCGGAACTGAACTCTTCACCCTGGAACCTTCGTCCAGGGACTTCGTCGCTCTATCGCCCGGAAACTCCGCCGCGGGAAAGCTCCCGACTTCACTGAACTCACTCACTCTCTGCCCTGGAACCTTCGTCCAAGGACTTCGCCACTCTGCCGCACCCGCGGCACTATCGCCCCGGAAGCTCCAGCGCGGGAGAACTCCCGACTGAACTCTGACTCAGCTCTCCACTGCTCTCGGAGGCCGGCGTCCCGGGCTTATGTATCACAGGCGCCGTTTCTCGAATTCACCAGCGTGGCTGGGGCCAGTCGCGTCATCCCGCGCCGACCCGACGGCAGAAATCTCTCGAAACACGTGTCGGCGGCTCGCGTAACTCCGCAGCTGTGAGGTGTCAGGTGTCTTAGCTATCAGCGCCGCGCGGGGAGCGGTTGGGAAGGAGGGGGGAAAGCGACAATCCTTGTAATCTCCCAGGCGCGCACGGCGCATCTCATCTTGCGGCGGCCGCCAGCCAGCTCTGCACCTGCACTGTCGCGGCCTTGCTCACGGTCGTAACAATATTGTTTAATAATGTAACATTGTTTCAATATTTGTAATTGATTTTGTATACCACAAAATGTTTCATTAAATGATTATAAAATCCATGCACGAACCGAAAGCATTAGATAACACAGTTGACTTTTTTCGAGTACCTTTTTTAATTTCTGTTTGTTGTAAAACAATCACTATTTAGCCTATCATTTATATGTAAAACACTAAAAATAGGATTTTCTTATAATCATTAAAAAATATATGATTTTAATTTTTTTAAAGTTCTCTTTTTAAAATTATAATTGATGTCAAGCGATTATAGAATATTATGACAAACGCTAAGTACAAACGTTTCATTATAAACGATATACTACATATGTATTTGCATGATCTCAGTTCGTTATAAGGTTAAAACACAAAATATCCCTAAGGTCTTAATGTAGTCTTAAAAACTCTGAAATAATAAGAAAACTATTCATAACCAAACAAATTTAGCTATGGTATGACTTTAGATTTAATAATGACAAAAAACAAAAGAATTATACATTAAAAATTATCCAGAAAACCATCCCCTTAATGCGACAAAACCTATGAAATTTATAGTATACTACGTAACTAGGGTACTGAAATGGTACTCACGAAATTAAGTATTTCCGAGATAGTGTAATCGAACCCGTGACCCTCGCCACGCAAGGGTGACGTGTAGACTAACACGGCCTCTAAGGACACAATGGGAAACCATGGTTCACGCAGCAGATGTCTAATCGCATCCAGGTGCATGGCCCTGAAATTGATTACGTTATTATCGTTGTATTATCACAACTATGTGTCTCTGGGTTCTTTATGTCGCGTTTCTACTTTCGATATTATGTACTTAAAGTACTGTGACAAACATATTTCAGCAATTTTAACACTCCAAAACATTTACAATTGAGTGATGTGTTGCGAGTTTGATAAAGCAAAGTGTTCATCCCCGTTCTGGAAATCATTCCAAATATAAGAGGATTGACGAATACAATAACAGCATTATCTTAATAACGCAATGCATTGAAAAATGTTTCACACATTCGGTAAAGCGTTGGTTCAGATGAAACTGCACAAGTTGATCCTGATTTATAGTTTTACTTATATAGGCCTTGTTATTGTACCTTCAAAATGGAAACTTATATAATTTCTTACTTTATTAACGCGTTAAAAAATAAATTGGTTGTCTGTAAAGTCGGTTAACGGACGATAGTTTAACGTGACAAAGTCATAACAAAACATCTATGAAATGATTGCATATTTTTATGAATAAAATTGAAACTTTTTAATCGAATTATCACTATTTTGTATGGACACAAAGAAGGAGTGAAATGAAATCTACAATACAATCGATAAATTTACTTTGATTTGCACTCATTAATTCAAATATGTTTATTATTTTAACGAACAGTTTATTTACACTATAAGTTTTATACATGTTTGCTATTTCACTTCTTCTTATCTGTGTTATTCTGTTAAGGATAAGACGATGATAGGAAAAGTAGGAAACGAATGGGAGTGTTTCAAGTTTAATGTGCCTCGAAAAAGTCAAATCGATGGTTGTTCCAATCGAGTGGAAGAGAGATAGATGCGGCGCAAGCGTACAAAAGAGCGTAACGGGACACATCGTAACGGGACAATGTGCGTAACGGGACACATTTTAGTGCGTGCAGCCGGCGATCATCGATTAATTAGACGTTGTCACGTCAAAAAATAATAACCATGTAAAGTAGTGGACCAAGGGGCTTAACTACCTCCCCCCAGCAGCAAAATTATTTTTTGAAAACTGGAATAATATCAGTGCAGAGAGTATGTTACTGTGTGAGAAGCCACGTCACCCACAGCCATTACTTTAGGGCTATATGCTAAAGTTTAATTGTCAATAGTAATGTAGGTTTCTTTGGATATGTGTTAAAATTTCCTGTTTTTTATTCCTTTTTTTAAATAATTTACCCTCCTCCCCCTTGTAAAACATTTCACTATCCTCCCCTGACTATGTGAGATATTAAAATACTTTCATGATTTTCAAATTTTTTAATGTCGCTTACTTTAACCTGAAAACATTTAAGTAAGTTACCAATCACTTGGATGTGCAAAATCGTATCCTTCCGGGGGAAAAAAAACAGATAACGATTTTCTGTGAGGATTTCACTTATGTGATTGATGTACGATTTAACCAAACATTAATTTCAAACAACAGCTATATATGTATATATATATATATATATATATATATATATATATTTATATATATATAATTATTTGAGTGCCTACCAACAGTCAAAGCCTTTAACAGGCGGGCACTTAACAAATATTACATAAATAAATAACAATAACATACACAAAACACAATTATAAACACAACAATAAAAATGGTACAACACAAACATAAACACATGGCAAAAGGCACTTAAAAAAATTATAATAACTAAAATTATCAATTTTAAATTAATTCTTATCAATCAAACAACAATAATACATTATTTACATCAGAAGTTATCTTAACTGCAAGAAAATTAAGAATTCAAAATGTCTTTCATTGAGATTTTTGCCCTTTGGAATGGGTCTAAATCTTTCAAAATATCATTAGAATTATCAGTACACCGTTTTGATAGCTCATATTTATATATGTATGTATGTGTGTGCATATATATATATATATATATATATATATATATATATATATATATATATATATATACACATACATATGCGAGGATGCACGAACGCGGGCGTTGTTTCGGGCGCCTGACTGTGGCTCGGTGAACGGCGCGGACCACGCGACGGATGGCCGAAACTCGGCACCCGCGATAACGCGTCCGCACCTGGTCTCGCCCCCCCCCCCCCCCCCCCTTGTCAAGTGACCGCGCTAATTCACCGGCTCCCCGGAGAGCCCCTAGACCCTGGGGGCTCTTCCTGGGAGGGAGGGGGTGGGTAGACCCGCCAAGTCACCGCCGCCAGCGCACTAGCGAAAATACGCTTCCTCATCCTCACATCAAACCGCTTTTGCGACACGTTTGTCACACCAAAATAACCAAACAACATATTCTCGTATAACGATAAACACCTTTCTGTTAAATAATACTCCAAGTTAAGTTTTTGTTACAATGGTCAAAAAAATTTGTATAATGTATTCAATAAAATTTGAATCTTTGGAATCCCTATGTGAAAAGCTTGAATAAATATGTATTAAATAACAAATTAAGATAGCGAGGAATAAAAATGTTTTAACTGTTCGAAAGCTTAATTTTTTTTTAAATTTTTTTTAGAAATGAGATATAAGTTGTTGATTTATAGTAATAGTTAAAATAAGTTACATTATAAAATTTATTTATTTATTTTTGCTTGCGTTTCATTACAAGTGGCTAAATTGTTACATGTCATTTCTACCGAGAAACGATTGTGAACACCCGAATATATTCGAGATGGTCTGGTACATAATAAGACGGAATAAGTTGTGTATCGATATGATTTAGAAATTTTAAATAAACCCACGTAAATAACAAGCAGTGTTGTACTGCAGTCTGTTCGTGTGTATTTATTAAGACGGAAGGAAAAAGTGCGTCAGTGGGTATGATTGAATTGTAAAAAACACATTTCACACGGAAACTATCTAGCAATAAGTTACGTTGTTTAAAGCTGTTCAGCTGTCCTATTTCATGACAGATAACCCACGCTCCTGATAGGTAGTCTACTCTTCTCTCGCTGTCGCACTAGCGCCTTGGTAGCTCACAACCCGCAACTCACTTCCACCGAGACTTCAGCCGCCAACAAGGGGAAATCGCAGCTTTGTGTAGTTTGAGTGGATGGAATGGATAGGTCTTAAAGCTCGGTCTTACACTCCATTGGGATCATTACTATATCTTGGCATTCTTTTTCTGTAAATTTACTAGTTTAGTTGACTTTTATTTGTTGTTTAATATCAAAATCTCTCAACAGAAATTTACTCTTTGTTATCGAACATGTATACTATTGTACCCAAAGGTTTAAATGAACACCTGCGTGACCTTCCACAGCTATAAAATAGAAGTTCATAAACTTACGGTGAGGATAGAATATGAGGAAAAAAATATGAGAGAGGTATGATGATACATTTTCAGTAAAAGCCCTAAGACAATAGTAATGACTTGGGCCACGCTCTTTTCGCGAAAAGATTTCCGAACTAGCTGTTATTATTAAAAAACTTTGTAGCATTTTCTATGTTTCGTGGTTTTCTGGGTTTATTTCAGGTGCATGTCTTCTGTCAGCAATCCAATCATAGCCATCCGATGTGGAAGCAAAACGCTTCCTGAATGGCAAGGGAAAAGAAAAACAGGGCAATGACTTCTCTTGAAGGCGGGGAAACAATCTTTATAGCAGTCCAATAAGCAATCAGATTATTTCGTCAAGAAATCATGCACTTGGTATTGATAAGAAATTGAAATCACACGCTCGGCATGTGAGCACTAGAGTTGTGGGGAGACGATGAAATGTGACGGTATTCCAACGGAAGAAACGCGTGTAGGGAGGAAACTGGAGTAACCTGAGAAAACCCATCACGCGTCTCCAACGAAAATTGCAAGGTTCCAGAATCCAAGAAGGAGGCCATAACGAAAAGTGCAACGATGACGTCATACACATCCGAGATGGCGTGTATAACGAAAAACGAAACATTAGTGAGCGGGGCGCTCAATTTCAAGAAGGTGGATCCAATATGGCGTTCGAGGTAAAGGTCAAGGTCAAAAGTCAAGATCAGGGTCATCTAAGAGGGCCGCTGTGACGTTAGGGTGGTCAGTCATTAATTCCATCCACAATCCACAACCAGTAACCAGTCCCAGTACCGTCATTTACATACTACTAAAGTCATTTATCAGTTGTATACAATTTGTCAGAAAACGAACTCGAAAAATATAGGGAATATATAAATGGTTTTTAAAGTTAAATAAACAGAAACAACTTTTAACTTCTTTAAAATCGTAAAAAAAAAAATATTAACTCTTTTGAAAATCATGTTCGTTCTTCACATTTTGGTATTATGGCGATAACTATTACACATTTTACTGTATTTCATTGGACAGCTTTTTAATAAAATTAAATTATGAACGTTTAAAAAAATTCGCCTTCTCGTTTATAAAAATAATATTCCTATATACCATTTTTGCTTGCCAATGTTTTTACACTTAGTCAGTATCTGCAGAAAATCTGAACCAAAGTCGAAGTATGTTCTCAGGCTTTACACGTGGGTTGATCTTCAACAAGAACTAGCAGCCTTTCAGTCGAGAAAATCCAACAGTGTAAATCCCTGTTACGTAAATTGATAGACAAATCAGCTACACAATTATAATCATTGCTTGACCTTTACAAACAATGAATAACAATAAATATTTACGAACATAGCAATAGGATTTCTAGAAATAAGATTTGTACAGTCATAAATCTCAACATAAAATATATAAGTAATAAGCTTTCTTACTAGTTATTTAGAAATTTTCCACCAGTTGAGTTATTTTCGTTTTGTTTTCGTAACATAAAAAAATTAATAAAGATCATAAACACCGCTAAATGCATCAAGAGTGCACTTACATAAGAGCTGCGTAGCCGAAACACCATCCAATGATTCTTTGCTAATTTTGCCATAGTTTTCGGTGTTCTAAACTAAAATATCATTTAAAGCCACGATTAAAAGGTCATTACCTCCATTATGGATGGGTTGAGAACAGCTGTGGCATAAATATGTTTGACCTTAATTTCCATTTTTGTAATTTCTCACAAATTTTTATTGACAAAACTTCCCTACAACTTTATTATTGGCAAACAACATTAATATAAGGATTAATATACGTTTGACAGCTAAAGAGTTTACGGTTAAACAATGTACTTTTGTAAAAAGGCCACAAAAGTACTTTCTGTTGCCTTCGCATACGAAAACAGGTTTCGCCCTGATTAAACGTGTGCCCAACATCAGGCGGAAATAGAAATATTTAAAATATATTCTGTGTGAAATATAGGATTTCTTATCAAGTGATGTGCCCAAATTTCACTAAAGTTATCATCACACAGCGGATATTAAAATAATATCATTTTTACCATCGTAAATAAAAATCATAATGAATTTCCGTGCCGACATGTGAACACCGCAAGCGGTTTTGTGAAAGCATTTTTTTTTTCACATTAAATATTTATTTTATGCAAAAAATAGTATTCAGTTTATAAGAGGCAACTAATCTACATTATGTTATTTCGTCATAATAAAGATTACATAAATCACATCTTATCCAAACAGAAAAAAATTTATAGGATTATCAATCCCAAAGATAATAACTTTAACGCATATCCACCCATATTTTAGTTTTCCTGAAATTATTTTGACTAAATTAAGTTTGTGAGCTTTTAATTTATTAAAAAAGGCATCGCATAAACCAGTAAACGTTTTATAGCTTTAAAATTTCAATAAAGGATCAAGGCAACATAAGTGTAATTAAATAACATTTAAACTTTAAAATTATTGATTAAACAAAAATTTCAACCTTGATAACAATTAAAATGCTAGGAAAAAAACTGCTGGTAGTAAAACTGAACAGAAACTTTTACCGAATCTGGTATGAAAATTTCTTTTTTTATTGTCTGAAAAGCAATTTTTGCCTTATCCACAAAATGGCCTTTAAAAAATGACGTTACGACACTATTTTTTACAATATCAATGCGATAGTGACCAACCAAACAAATAAATGAACGTTTTTTTGCAAAAATTTTTAGTGAGTCAATATTTTTGCATAGAAAACGTGCTATTGTTTTACTGACAAAGTATTTTCTATTCAGCGCGGGCAGTAGTAGTTTCAGTTGAATACAGGATTATAGCGGTACATCGCTCTCGTGTTTGCAAACCCACTGCCACGCGCAAATCAATCAGCAGATGACGGATGTGCACATCTGCAAAAAAAATAAACGCGTGTCATGCCACGCTGCGAGTGATTGTAAAATCGCGTTATGACATCGTTAATTGAACCTGTAATGACGTTATTATTGTTGTTTTAATCAAACTGCTTACACGGCAATCACTGCTCGTTGTGGGATACGCGGAGTGGTTACTTAATTTCCACTGCAGATTGATGCAAATGAATATTATATGTGTGGTTAATTAACGAGCGGACTACACGGGTTACGGTTGTATGTTTGTAATACCCACAAACCCTGGAACGCATGTTTAATTAATTATTAATAGAATCCTTGCTAGTTTATTGAAAGTAAAATTAGATCTTTTAATTATATTTTCATCACACGTCCCAGAGGTATTAGTTGATAACCTATTAACTTATTTTTTTAACATAGTAACTGAATTACAACTTTAGCCATTTATTTATCACTATTCAAGAAATATTGCGTGTACCTGTTTACGCGTTAGGAAATTTGACCCCAAATGTAAATATTTCCTTAAAGTTGTGTATAACAAAAGTTATGCAATATTTTTTGTTTATTTTAATGTTTTAAGATAATGCGTTTTGTTTACTCGCTTTATAAATAAAATCAACACTAAATTATTTAGAAAACAAAAACGTAAAAAAAATTAAGCTCGAAAGGTTTAAAGAATAATACAAAGCAACTAGTGAACAGGAAATCACTGAAAGAGCACAGAAACTCGACTCTGTTGCTTGTCCGGTGGCAAAATGTTTACCGTCGGAACAATCTGAAAGCTGGAAAAGCTTCAGCCATCTCTCTTCCTTGCTACTCTCTCTTTCTCTCTTTCTCACGTGCACACAACAAACACACGACGTGGGAATGGGAAAGAAAGAGAGCGATAAAAAGGGAGGGGGGAGGGGAAGAACAGCGAAAGGTAGAGAAATTTTCGTCTCTTCCACCTCCCCTCCTTTTTTTTATTCGTAAACCCTCTCCCGATGTGTTTGCAAGCTTCCAACTGAATTCATTTTCACTTCCTTCCGCCCGGTCCCAAATCTCTCTCTCTCTCCCCCCCCCCCTTTTCACAATGGTGCTTCCACAACGGGCAATGTTTATACCAAAGCTGAAAACACCGGCGCACAACTATTCCGAAACAAGCCCCCAGGGGCGAATACCACAGAACCCGGCCGTAGGGCACAAGGGAGTGACCGAGAGAGTGAGAGAGACAGATACTGCTGCCGAAAAGTGAATGTTTAATCGGTTCTGGAAGAGAGAGGAAAAAAAAACACCCACGCACAGGAATAGTCCCGAGGAAATCGAGAAAGTGAAAATCAGGCACGCTGGAAATAACAGCATGCAGGAAGGGCTACCATAAGATAAAAAAAAATTGGAAGCTTTGTGTGGGCTTGGTTTTTTTTATTTAATGTTTTATTCTTCAATCCGTATTATTTCATACACCGTAGTCTTTGAAATTATTATTTTTGGTCACAACACTTGTAACGCTCTTACGTAATAGCGTTGAATTTTTTTTTTCCCACTGTCATCACTTTATTTGAACGGGATTAGTGTTTAAAATGTCTTCCTTCGTGGCGATGTTTTTTTTTTTCTATTAGACGCCAAGCTCACGTCTCGCCGCGGGGTATTGAAAGAAAAACAAAGGAGAGAGAGAGTTAAAAAAAAAACTTTTGTTGATATAGAATTACCGGGGAGTTTGGACGTGCAGTGTCCCGAATCCGATCTCCGCGAAGAAAACGCAGTAATTCACGAAATTGGTCACTAATTCAATTTTTCGGCAGACGGCTGAAGTAAAAAAAAAAAAAAAAAATAGGCCCGTTGGGGAGGGTTTTCGGAGGGAGGGGGGGAGGGATGGTATGTTCGGCGAACGAGGTCGTGAAGTTGTGGAAGCAATGTTGGCATCGTCGCTGCCGTAGGTGCAGCGAGAGGTCGATTCCACTCGATTATGGCTCGACGAAGAGGCAGGAAGGGAAAAGGGGGTGTAGCAAGAATTGGCCGGGAGTGGGGAGTGAGGGGGGTAAAGCTGGGAAGTGGTACGGCAGTTTTACAACTTCCCCCCTCCCTTTCCCCTTTCTCGAAACCCCCTTCAACGTCCCTTCGAATTTTCCCCGCGCTGCGCGCTTGTCAACGCGAGAGAATTATGAAGTGCTCCTCTGGCCATAAATTCATAGCCGCCTTAACAAGGGAGAAAAACAAGGTTTGGAAGGGGGGGGGTGGCTGGGCCGCAACAACCCCTTCCCAGCCCCCAACTCCCTAAAGCTAAAATACATCCATGTATAGTCGACGGAGCAGCCAGGCCCGTGGGTACACGAGACCGAAATAATTGCCCTGATTAGAGTTAAAAATCGGTCGTCCTCTCTTGCGGAAGCGCGGGTGGAAAAAAAGTGAAAAAAAAAGCTTTTCATTTCTAGGGGGGAAAAAAGTGGGGGAAAGTCTGCATAATGAGTCAGGAAATGTGTCGCGTAAAACCTCTTCTGACGCGAACCGTGTCCGACAGGATAAAAGCTTCTCTTTCATAATTACTGCTTCCTGGAAATTTTCGAAGTGGTTCAGATAAGTCCGTTTCTGCAAACGACAAAAAACAATTGAATCATTTCACCCAATCCATGTTGTAACTAACAATTTAATTATTAATTTAATCTGAGTTAAAGTTGGTAGTGCGTTGCATATTTTATCCTGAATGCAATGGTAAACGGTTCTTCTTCCTGGAAATACTATTTGGTAATATGAAGAACATTTCAAATAACTTTTTTAGTAGAGCAACGTTGTAACTGCAAGGAAAGTAGCTTATAAAAAAGTTTAAATAGAGGTAAAAGTCGGTAAGTCATCTTGCTTATTAGAAATATATCAAACGAATTGCATTGAAATATATGAGTTTCCCGTGTATTTAAAAACAAAAAAAAAGCAACATTTTCCACGGAAAACTACCACATATTGGGGTAAGTAGAACAAAGTTATAAGTGATACTGATACACATTATGCTTAAAGTGTATTGACTGATTGTTCAGTACTGAAATTACCGATATTAAATATTTATATCATATCATTTACGATATTCTAATACAATATTATGATTATAGGGCAAATTTATTTCAAAATATTGGCACAATAATAATCTTAGTTATGTATGTAGCCATTGTCACATTAGTATTCGTTTTACCCGATTTACTATTCTTGATCACAAAAATTTGGCCTAAACAGACGGAAAATATTTAAAATTAGATTATATATGCTAAATTCATATATTATTTATATAAATTTTACAGAATTTGATGCTTAATGCTTTTTGTTTCTTTAGTAAAGTTTTTCAGTGTACGTTTTTGTGCGGAAAAGTACATGAAAATAGTAAAAAAGGAATCATAAACATAAATTGGCTCTTATGAATATTTCAGCTATTCCCGTTTTAAATGTAATATCTTTACCAATCAAAAGTGCAAAAAATCTGTTGGACACGTGTCAGCATATTCCTGATGAAAATAATCATTTGTTGAAATCTAAGTATACTATGTAAATAATATTTTTCACCGGGGTAGGTGGTATTTTTTGTAGTCTTCAATAAAAACAATGACCTGACTTTAAAACTTATAGAGCAACGACAAATATTTATCATAAAAAATCAGACCCTAGATTTCTGCAGGATTTTCATATTACGGTACCTATTCTTTACTTTTTTTGAAGTAACTGCTTTGTTCTATTTGTTAAAATATAATTTTTTTATATACTATTGTAAGTTTATTTAAGAACAAAAACGTTGTAATTAAACACATTCAACGTTGTTGCTGCAATATGTTTTTAATATTTGCAATTCATCGGGTGTAAATTAACCATAATGTGGTTAGTTGTTGAAACTTTTAAAAGTCATAGTGTAATCATTGTGTTACTCTGCGTGTCCAATTTAAGTTCAGAAATATTAATGGTAAAGCGCCAAACAGTTTTTTTGTTGTTCTCCTGTAAAATTTAATTTATGTTGGATACAACATTTTTAGGCTGAATGATACAGTTTTTTTTGTGTGTGACTGTTAGCGTACCATAAATATACCAAAATAAACCACTTGAGCTTTTTTATATTTGTTAAATTATTTTATTAACTTTTAACGCTCCTTATTATATTCATATTGGCTAATCAGAAGACGTCTTACAAATAGTACCTAACATAATCATACACACTTGAAAGCCATACGCAACCTTCTCTTACCTGGGATTCGAACACAGAAACCTTTGTGAATGCCCCGCAATAAAATTGGTTCTCAAACTTAAGCCATACGAAAGGGGTGCTTCATAATCGTTGATCAAGTTTTATGTTATTAAAATGTTTCTTGCAAAGAAGAATTTTGATATTTTTTAATATGCTGGTTTGGACTGGGTGACATTTTAATTCTTCAAGATAGGACAGTTTCCTATTCTTTAAGTTTCTTATGGCAACCAGTGAAAAACAGCAATAGCAAATACCCATAAAATTTTTAAGAACTACTAATCAAGTTAAGTTTTTATAACAAAAAAATATTTCATAAATGCGTCTGTTGGTGGTAAAAAGTCCAAAGTGTTCCAAAATAATTAATTAACTTTAAATGAAGCAAAACTTTTTCTTTGTTGAATATCAAGAGGCTACTAATTACTTTAATTTTAAATTAGATCTTTCCGCCAATAACAGCTGAATTTCCAATTTTAGCAACATCCTGGAGATGTTCAAGCGGAAAGGGGAACTGCCGATTTCTTCATCGACTTTATAACTTCATACCTTATTACATAAGTATTAAACATAGATTAGATAAAGACGGCATAACTGAAGTTTTCATACTTTATGCGTTAGAAAAACAGCCTACCTCTCTAGAAACACTAAGACGCAGCTTTTTTTTTGGGTTTTGAAGCCTCGATGGCAGTAATCGCGGAGGCTTTACATCCATGCAAGGAGAGGCAACACTGCTAAACAAAATTTTATTTTAATTTTTGCAGAACGCTGGTTACAAATTGCCCAGTGATCTACTTAAATTTATCGTTATCTTCGTAAATTTGCGGGTGCTAATTTGTTCAATTTGAACACGAATTCATGAAAATAATATAGATAATAACAAAACTTCTTTAAAAAATTGGTTGTATGTAAAGTCGGTTTACGGACGATAGTTTAACGTGACAACGTCATAACCAAACATTGATGAAATGATTGCATACTTTTATGAATAAAATTGAATCATTTTTATTTTAATAATAAAAAAATTAATACTTGAAATATACTAGTAATCAGATTTTTAAAATGCAAGAATAATTAACCTTTATTGCCGAAATTGTTGTTGTAATAAGCAATGAAAACCACATTAACGTTTTAGTTCACTTTATAAACAGTCGAGTGGAAGATAGATAGATGCGGCGCAAGCGTACAATGAGCTTAACGGTACACAGCGTAACGGAACAATGTTGCTTAACGGGACAAGGCGTAACGGAACAATGTGCGTAACGGGACACTTTTTCGTGCGTGCAGCCGGAGTTCATCGATTTATTAGACGTTGTCACGTCAAAAAAGTTTTAAGACTTCTGCAAAAATACTATTACTTCTTCTGCGTGTTTTACCCTAAAAACCGAACTCTGAAATCTAAATCCGTCGTAGTTTATACGGAGATCCAGTAGTCTGAAATTATGAACGGTTCATTTATTTGCGGTAAATTCTTCATGCACAAGTCCGTACGTAAATTAACTGTAATTACTAAGAGAGCACTTTTCGATCCCACCTTCGGCAAAACGTTATTAGACCAAAATCAAGGAAGAGCCTCGGACAACGTTGGCATGCACATTTAAGCGTTTATTCGCCCTTCTGTGCATGGCAGCATGCTGAAGTGCAGTACTTCAACGTGCTGCGTGAAACTCAAAAGCGTATCGCTGTTACCGCTATAACCTTATCGCTTGAAAGAGAATAGTCGATAACATCATACCGGAAACACTTAATTGAAATGTTTCAAGCTAGAGTGTGGTAGAAATGCAAATATTGGCGGTAAAATGAGCTAAAAATTAATGTGAATCATAGTTAAATATATTCAAGGATATGCCCAACGTATGTTGGAAATCTTGAACTTGACGTAGTACTTTATTATGTTAAAGTCTAAGGCCATTCCTGAATTCACATGAACTGTATACACTGCAGTCCAGCTTATCTTAACAAATTAAGACCACTGTTCCTAATGAATTTGACAGTTATATAAAGTGTAAGACAGCAATTGCTTGAGTTTCATTTGGTGTCCTTAAAATGAATAACTGTCATGATCTGATTACAAATTGTTTATGTTAACTAGGGTTTACATTAACTAAGGTTGAGTCTCTTTTAGTTGCACATTCTCGGAAGCCCTGATTAGGATTCATTATTAATATCCCTCTGCATATGGCAAATTCAGTATTTCTTTGGACGTAAACGTCAGTTCCGAAAGATATGCTACGTTTACTTTGAAACATATCTTATTCTTTTATTATTACACTGAAAAAATATATATTACTGGCCAGCCATTTTAACTGGGTACTTCTTTAAGAATTAGCAGTTATTCTATAAAAATTATTCCACCTTGACGTGATTTAAACACGGCTATGAATGTTTTCACGTTTTATAAATTTGATTTCGATGGACCTAATTGTTACTGAACTTTGGAAGGAACATTATAAGTGACTGTTATACCACGCCCTTATAATGACCCATACGCTATATTTCACAGTCTTCTGCATACTAAGGCATGCTTATTTTTTATGATGTCTCGATTGGGATAGATTCGATCCAGTAATCCTTCCACTGATGGCTTATTATTGGCTGTCAGTCTCCCAGATGAACGGTGGCATAAATCATAGAATCAGCTCTAAGGTAAACAAATGGTTTTAATTTTTTAGTTCCTTGCAAAATAAACCGCCAGCTTATGCTGTCCAAATCGCAAGTGAAGTATGCAGGGTTGGAAGTAAATAAATCAGATTACTTTTTCACGTACTTGCAGGTAAAAAAGTCGTCATTCTTAAAAACGTTTCGTGTGTTATATTCTATTATCGTAAGAAATTTAAACTCTCGCTAATTGTCATTTACATTATACTACGATAAATTAAAATAAATTAAAAATTACATAAATCTAAAAATGTTCCAAAAGAAATTATCTACTAATTTTAACTTATGAAACCAACATAAAACGTTCATTAAGTTATCACGAATTATTGAGTTACTAATGAACAGCAAACATATTGTAATTTTAGTTCAAATGTTTTACTACGATTGAAATATTTTCATGAAATATAAAATGATTTCAACATAAAATATAATAGTTTTAGTAGAGACAAATTATGTACAATTTCGTGTAATACACCACTAGAACACGTAAAGTACGTATACGGTAACAAAATAATACAACTGCGTACTAGAGTCAAACATAGTGAACTTTCGTTGAAAATCTGTTAAAAGTGCCGCTCTTTATTTCAAGAGATTATTTCAGTTGTTGAAGCTCCATGATTTGGCGGTGATTTTCACTGAGTTCGCAGTAAAATTAAAAATTGAAAGCACGAATTCTCAACGAATCTCACTGATTTACAAGTTGGAAAGATGTCATACAAATAATAACTGAAGGGGAAAGTGGATAGAGTTGTTTAAAAAAATATCAAAATGCAATCACTTAA
This sequence comes from Bacillus rossius redtenbacheri, assembly GCF_032445375.1. NCBI lineage: Eukaryota > Metazoa > Arthropoda > Insecta > Phasmatodea > Bacillidae > Bacillus > Bacillus rossius. The sequence continues at coordinate 21,219,607 of NC_086330.1, read as the reverse complement.
ATATCCTACCTGTGTAATTGACAATGACTATATATCCCTACAGAAACTATCTAATAAATATTTGTATTTTACCCTAGATGCATTGCTCAGGAAATGTATTTTTGGTATTTCCAGGAAAATTTTTTCCACATAAATTGTTTATGAACTTAATATGCAAATTTGTTTATTTTATTCATAGTAAGTAATGTTTCCTGATAACATAAATTCTTTGTTTTTTGTTTATATTTTATTATATTTCTGACGTTATATGTCAAAAATATATTTCGGGGGCACTATTTTGAGAATCGAATTCCAGATTTGTACTTGAGAAAATGTGGATCGGACTCAAATATTTATTCGTTAATAAACACAGTTGCAACATATACTATTAATCCTTCAGATATATCATTAAATCTTGACAAACTTATTCAAACAGACGGTTCAATTTTTATATTTTACACAAAACAACATTTTTTTTTCTTATATATATTTTTATTGGAATCTTTTTCCTCTAATGTATAAATAAACTTTTTTATAAGATCTGAGTATTTGAATGGTTCAGCCATAATTATCAATCTTTTTGTCTTTAGCGCGAAATTTGTTAAATAACATCTTCATCCTCCAACGCCTTCATTTTTCAGTTATCGTTAATTTACTTATTACATGGTGCCGTATAGAAAGGCGAGGCAGAGTTCGGGAGTAAATAATGACAACGTCCGGATACGGAATAAGTAATGAAGTCCTCGCCTTGAATAACAAAGGAGCCACCCTGCCGTGAGCGGGAACCAACTTTACTTAAGGCTTTGTTTGTCGAAAAGTCACAAACTGATATACATTTATGTGTTTCAATTTTAAAAAACATAGTTATTAGCATGAGGGAGAATTATTTAATTTTGTGATTTTTTTTTCTGTTTTGAAACTTTACAATAAAATTAATGTACTAATAAAAATAGCTCAGCTTCTAAAACGACAGGTCACTAGTTGTTTTAAAATATCAAGTTTGCAAGTATTTTGTAGCAGTAGCACAGTATTTGTATACCAATTGATCAAACAAGTGACTGAATTCATATCTTTAAAAAAAACCTCTCCTATCTTTATTTTAACTTAAACTATCAACAATATCGCCTTAAATTGACTAATAAGACTCATTACAAAGTATTCAGGAATATTAGAAAAGTTACGGTTTGATTATACTTTATTTTATCTTTTTTACATTAAATCATGAGAAGTATAGTGTTATTTTATCAAAATATATATTTAAAAAAACGCTCATTCGGCATCAAAAACTCTATTTTTTTCTTCAAATTTCAAGTAGCCTACACAATTTGCTTCGTTTTATGTTCCGTAAAAAAAATGCGCACGTATAATTCAATGAAATCACACTTCATATATGTGTAAAATTTAAGATACCATTTTTCTAGTAAAATTATCTTTATTTTGCCCCATTTCATCCTAATTTGTATCCTATCTGTAACAATTTTTGAAAAGAAAACTAAATGACAGAGTAAAATTTCTTTACAATATAAAAAAAATACTTAATTTTCTGAATGACAAGTTTTCCATGGATAAAAATGGCAAGTAAAAAGTAAAAGGTTTGCAGTGATAAGTTGCTACAAGTTTCATTGTGCCATGTGGTATACAAAGAGCGTAAAGGCGAGGGAAACATCTCGGAACAGTAAAACGCTGAAAGAAGATCGGTATGGATTTTATATTTAAGTCTGCCATAAACCAATAGAACGACTAGAGATAAAGAAGTCCACCCCCCCCCCCCTTCCCCCATCTCCATCCCTTTTCTGAACTTGTACTGATAATTTAACTTCTCTAGCAATCTAGAGGAAACTCTAAAGGCACTGCTTTATCTGCTCAGTAATTTTAGTTACTAAGTTTTACTAACGCTCAGGGTCCATCCTTCTGAATGACCCCATTTGATGATAAATGTTTTGCCGAATCTAGCAAAAAATAAAATTTTATGATTAATTTCAACAAATATCTCACCTGGCTCTGATTTTGGCGTAAGAGTAATTTGACGTGAATTGATACGTTTTGTAAAAATGATGCCGCACTTTTAAAAGTGGAGTGTAGCGAAATTTGCATGGATTTTGAAACGTTATAATTCAGTATAACCATAAAAGAATGTCTGGGTTATAAATTTTAATAGTATCAAATGTAAGCGTTGTAGAGGGTTGGTTCAAGGACACAATCAAAGAGTGACTCAAGCAGTTTTAGATAAGCACATGCGCGAGTATTACTTTGTTTTTTTTTCTCTCTCTTGCAAGACCACCTGCGCAAAACGGCGATTCATGAGCGTAAAGAGTTTTGTGTTATGCATTTTACTAAGAGTGAATCTGTAACTTCAGTTCAACGTGCGTTTCGTTTAAAGTTGAAGTTTGATCCCCCATGTGGCAAAAACATCCGCCGATGATATAGGCAATTCGAAACGACAGAGATCTTTTTCGCTTACCTCCACGTTCACCTGACATAACGCCATGCGATTTTTTTTTCCTTTGGGACTTTATAAAAGATCGTGTCTACGTTCCGCCACTACCTAATGATTTGCCAGAGTTGAGGCACAGAATTGAAGAGGTTATTGCTTCCATTACTCTGGACTTGTTAACGAAAGTGTGGGAATAACTGGACTTAAGTTTGGATGTGTTCCTTGTAACTAAAGGTGCTTACATTGAACATTTATAAGAAAAACTAGGTTAATTCACCTTAAATTTTATGTATGTTTTGTTTTAAATAGTCTATATTAAACTGTTATAATATACCATTGAATCTGGGACACTCTTTTATGGACATTCTATATATAAAACAGGTTTATTGGGTAAAGGTTTAAGTATACACCATTATAAAGTTTTTTTGTATATTTACAGGTCACTAAGAATAATAGGAAAGTTTTCGACTGATCTATTCCGGGTGAATCATCTGCTTTGAGAGCAGATTTTGGACACACGCAAAAAAATTTAATTTTGTGCAGAAAATAGTGATAAATTCTTAACCACGATTAAAAACGTTTTTTTTATTTACGCTACAAGTGTGAGACGAAATTACGAAGATAACTGCAAAATAACTACAATGTAGGGTCATATGGCGAATTTTTACAATCTGAATTGCAAGAAACGACGATTAGAATATATAACAGCTTGTGACGGTTCCAAAAAGGTGCCAAACGGACCAGGTTCTGCACGGAGTGGAAGAAAGCTAAGAAGGCAGATGTCGCCAGTCCTAGAAGTATGAGTGTAGGCATCACCGATAGTGTTCAGCCGTTGCGTAGTATTAATTGAGAATGTATCAGATAAATACTTTGATTCGTTGAGATATTTTGATACAATGCAATTCTTGGACATACTGCATTGTAGTTTTCTACTGTTTATCATTGAAAAAGATCAAGAATTAAAAAAATGTCAATATAAACCCGTAGAGCAAAAGCCTAACGTCGAACAGATGGACAGAACAATGATCCCAAACAGGTGTTTTGAACAACACAACGACGACAGCACAAGAATTCCGTCGAAGGAATTTAGTCATGAAAAAATAACAGCACACAGACGAACACAGTGGGCTAATCATGACGAGAGAGTTTCAACAATAATAGGAAAATTTAGGCAGACAACAAACATGGACATCGCAGCGAACATACAAATACAACGATAAAAATAAATAGGTATGATGGACAACACAGTGAAGACAGCACCGACGAACACAATCCTATGTCTCGTCTGTGCTGCAAAATGTTTCATGACTAAATTCCTTCCACGAAATTCTTAAGCTGTATGATCGTTTAAGTTTGTATGTGTTCGTCCGTGCTATTGTAGTTGTATTGTCCATAATACATTTAAAGGCTCATTGTTTTGTTGTCCGTATAACATTTTAAGGTTCATTGTTGTGTCCACCTGTTCTACATCAGCTGATTTGGGCTTGTTCTCTGAATTTTAATTTTAATTTCTTATTTTGCATTCTTAATATTTTCTATGACAAACATTGAAAAACTACAATGGCGTATGATCAATAAATGTTATTTAATCAATAATTTTTTATATTAATTTTATAAACAATTGTTGCTTGTAACTACTGTCTTTTTTTAACTTTCCATTAAAACGATATTTTTACGTTAAAAACGGAAACTCAGGGAATGTTTTAGGAATTATTTTAATTTTTAAGGGAATATTACAGCTTTAAATCTAGTGCAAGGGTACACTCAAAACCGCATCTCCTTTTTAAAAATATGAATGGACTTGAAATGAGAGCTCGCCTAATATTGGTTCCACTTGCTTGTAAAAATGTGTGGTTTTATTCTAATATCTCTGGCTCTCATCATTGTAGCGAGGATAAAATATGCAACAGTATTTAAGCCTAATGAAAAGCTTTGAAACAAATAACTTTTCATAAAAAATAGTCCAGTAGTTTTTGCGTGATCATTGATCAAACAAACAGACAAACACACTTGTTTACAGTTTTATATTAGTATAGATATAATAGATATGGTGTTTCAACTTGTTTCTCGAAAGTAATTTTGACAAAATAGAAGCATATCTAAATACCCTAAATCTCTCCCGAAGTTTGAAGTAATTAACTTCATCTTAGACCCAATCATCTGATTTTCATTTTTCATGGTTTCCCGAATTCAAGCATTGAAAATTCTGTAATAATTATTTGAAAACGGTTATGATCACTTCATTCACCAAACTGATGCGTGTTTTTTTCTGTGTGTCCGTTACTCATTTCCACGTTATAGATGAAATGTGAAACCAAATAGAAAATTTTCCTTATCCCAAAGGTTATACAGGAGCCTTGTATAATTTAGTCAATAAAGTCGTTGTTCTTATAACTGCAGCAGGCTTATAATAATTACTATGGTCATTGCAAGTAAAATTTCCTTTTACATGTTTTTTTTTCTATTTGTTTGTTTGTCTTTGAGATAACAATAATTCTTTATAACTTTTTTTTAAAATAGTACTAAATTCGTTAAAAAATTTCTGTCATAATGTTAATGAAAATAGGTTTGCTTTTGCTACTAATATAACTGTGAAAAAAAATTGTTGGCAGAAAAATTATCTTGACGCGGCTCATATTCAAAAAAATCTTTCGTTGTGGCAAAGAAAGATATGTTAAAGTAGAAAAAAATAATTTTTAAGTTTCTTTTAAAGCGATTACTGGGGACTATATGCACAGGACATTTGTGAGTGGTTGGTGTAAGGCTTCAAAAGTATTTTAACAATTCGAATATATGTGCTGGACGACTGTGTTAAGATTGCGACTACGATAACGTACCGTGGAAAGAGGGTACAAGAAGCTTAGCTGTCGGCTGTTTGGCAAAGGAAGTGGAATCGGCGATCTTCTTTTTCGCGTCGCTGCGAGAGCACAGGCCTTACATACAGTATCAGCTCCTTTTTCCTTCCACCTTCTCCTCCTCCCACCCCTCCTCCCATAAAGCTTTCCAATCCTTCCTTGGCCAACAAATACTATTCAGAGACCGGGAGGACATCTGTATTCATTGAGGGAGTCCGGTTTCTCCCGCATTTTTCTGCAGCATACTCCCGTTCGCTGAAGAGGATTTCCGTTCCGTGGCCAGAAGCATACACGAACAACCTGGGGCTTTGTCCGATGTTCACTTTAGTACTGAATTTCTGTGGCCAAATTTCAATACGATTTTGAGGGATTTTTCTATTTGATAACAGTTAAATTAATAAACATTTATTTGGGAGGACATTAAATCATTTTTACGATGAATTATAATTATTTTCAAACTTTTACAAGGATTTTCTAATATTTTTTTAGTAGACTGAATATGTAATTATAAGTAATATTTAAAAATAAATTACTTATGGTTGCCCACATCAACTAACTTCGTCTGGAATAGCTTTTGTCTAAAAATCACGGAAAATAACAATGACCTCAATTTTTTTTTCATATTTACTTAAAGTGATTGATTTCTGACAATGTCTCACAAGCAATCCATAACACATAGTTAAATTTGATGCTGTCTTGTAATGTAATTTTGTGTATCCCTAATGATAACATTGTCAATAAGATGAAAAAACGAAATCCTGCCTACCTTTATTATATAGGTAAAACGCTATCACATAAACAAATCCCAGTGACAAAAGAAAAAAAACTGCTTCCAACAGAACGCAAAGAAATGGATTTAATCTAAAAAAAAAATTAGTAGGGAGGAAGTAGTGAATAAAGTCCAAAAACAATATATTCATGTAAGTTTAGTAGGCTTTAATCTTATAAATGACAATACCTTTCATCATAGTTAGAATGTGAAATCCTGCATGACTGTAATTCTAAGCCCAGGAAGTTAAAGAATGTGTAAAAATATTTAAATCCCTTCATTAAATTATTCAGAACTTAGTCCATTTCAATTGAGATGGATAGTTATAGCATTGCAATTGCACATAAAACATGACTGATACTAAATATAACGCGCGGAAAAGCCATTTAGAAAGGTAAATGTTTGCCTCAACATTTGTTTAGTAAAAAGAAGTTTTGTTCTTGCTGGTTTTACTGATTGAATAATTTATTTTATTTCTCACGAAACTAAACCAGTTATTTTCAGGATGCCGCGTTATTCGCAGGCACGTTTATTATTGCATTATTAATCCTTTAGAATGTTTGTTGAAATCACTTTAGGCAAAAGTAACATTTTTACACTGTAAATTCAATTGTTCAGTGTGTTCTTTGCAACATTTTTTTTTTACAGTCACTAATAACGAACTATGGAATAGTTACCCTCAAGAAACAAGGGACTGTTTTTCTGTCCCTGAAATTAACAAATCAAAATTTTAGAACATATTTCACACATTCTAAAATCCGATATTGTTACCCTCCACTTGCTCTCCCAAATCTCTGACGATTCCAAATTGTTTCTTGCGAAAATATTTATCATTATTATTATTATTATTATTATTATTATTATTATTATTATTATTATTCTATTTGATAATTTTTGGCGTGCATGTGGGACTAGTTTAATTAATTTTTCCTTTTTAAAATAATTTATATTGGTGAATATATTATTTATTAAGGACCACACAATACAATGCACGTTGTATAACTTGAAATATCTGCGTCTTTTGCGTTATTTTTCATGCAATAATTATATATTAGTGTCGTATTTTAAATAATAGTTTTATGTTTAATAAAAAGTGTTCATACATACTTAGTATTTTCTTAATATTTAAGGTTAAGAAAATAATTTTCTGTCTTAACTTGGACATTGTAAATCATAGGAAGTAAATAATTGAATATATATAGTAGATATATATACATATATATACGAACCCTCAATAAAATATTATAAGAAATTTTAATAACATAATAACACGTACAAAAGATTTTAAAAATTCAATCTCCTCTAAACTATGATTTCCACCTATGGATGATAAATCCTGATTATAACATAGCTGCCTGCTGTTTTTCACGTAGATTCTCAGCCTTTTCTAATTACTCCAAAGAAATGGGTACTTTTCATATATGCTAATTACTGGACACCATTTAAATAACTATTTTTGCCTACAACTAGAAATTTTATTTAGCCTGAATAACATTTTAGAAAATATAATTAAAAAATTTTGTACTTTGAGACAAATGTAAACTTCCATATGATTATTAATGGTTTAAGTGTGGACACAAGGTAGGAAAAAAAATAACGTTTATTTTATTTTATTCAAAAAGGTTTACAGAAAATCAAAACATCTGTGAAAAAATAAAATTGAATGTATGAGTCTCTAAATGTATTTTCATAGACCCGCAAATTCGGCTGCGCTTAGCTGCTGACAAATCCAACGGTTACCCAGAAGCCAGTCCTTGAGATTCAAGCGCGCAGTGAATTGTGACATGACGAAATCACGAAGAGTGGAAGAGGAGACGAAAGGGGCGGGTAACGTAAACCTTTCATAGCTGCCGATAAAAAAAAAATTTGAAATGGTGAAGAAAAAAAATCCGCGTTAGTTCTGCACCATTTCCAGACCTTTTTTTTTCCTTCACCGCCTTGCCCTCCTGACCCACCGCGATTTTTAACGCGTTCCTCACCTCCCTTTAAATTTTTTTTGACGTGACATCGTTTAATAAATCGATGAACTCCTGCTGCACGCACGAAAAAGTATCCCGTAACGCACATTGTTCCGTTACGCTGTGTCCCGTTACGCTCATTGTACGCTTGCGCCGCATCTATCTCTCTTCCACTCGACTGTTTATAAAGTGAAGTGAAAAGTTAATGTGGTTTTCATTGCTTATTACAACAACAATTTCGGCAATAAAGGATAATTATTCTTGCATTTTAAAAATCTGATTACTAGTATAATTTCAAGTATTTATTCATTTATTATTAACATGAAAATGATTAAATTTTATTCGTAACAAGGATATATTTTAGAAAGCCAATTAAAAAAAAAATTCTCACTGTTTGAGCCTAGGCCCATACAAAAAGAACCGCATTTTCTCAACATCGGTTTCTATAAAAAAAACTTATTTTTTAAAATTCATTAAACACTACCTACCTCTGCTTTGTGATACTACTATTGTTTAAATGAGTATTTTTGATCGAATACTCTCAATTCTGGGGAGCCATAGTTTTAAAATAAAGTGTTATGATATTTTTAATTCACTTTTGTTAGTTTATTGTTAAGAACTGGAAAAATTCGCGGTTGAAATGACCTCTAGGATAGACTCCAAGATTCTCTACATACTCTGGCAAATGCTATACATGCCCATTGGCTACTGACTTGTGAGGCCCGTCAACTGGAATGCTTCCGGTTCGAGACTTCTTTGGTTAAAGGTATTTCACTGGTTCATAGTCCTTCAGAAAAAAACTGTGAACCAATCAATCGAGCAATATGAAGTTGCATGTGTTTGGATTCTAGCATCACGGGAAATGAATCCGCGAATTTTCCCGGTCTCTATTTATTGTCATTTGAGCAACCGTATTGCACACAACTAAGCATTTTCTCATTTCGTGTTGATGTCGCTGGGGCCTGATCCCGTTTGTGGTGGTTGAAGTCCCGGCTGCTCAGATGGGCGGTAGAGGGGGGTTCGAGCCTCGTGGCCTGGGGGATCAAAGCCTAGCGCAGGTGTGTCACTGTCCCGCTGGGTGTCACTGTCCCGGAGAGTACCGCAGGTTCCATTTCGCGGATTCATTTGGTGATAGGCTAGAATTCAAACACACATACCTCTTAAATAATTTTGCTTTTGGCTTACTGTTCATATGGACGAATCTCAACCTGTTATAAACCCTCAACCAAAGAAGGATAGAATCACAGACAAACCAGCTGAGACGACTTGCAAGTCGGCAGCCAATGAACGCGTTATTTGCCCGAGTGTACAGGGGTATGTGCAGTCGATTCTGAAGGCCATCGAAACCGCGAATTTTGCAGGTCTCTAGCAATAAGGTAATGAAATTAAGTGCAACTAAGTTAATTTATCACATTAATTAGAGCAATTAACAGAGGCAACTTATTCTTACATATAATAATACAAGGTGTAGGCCCACTTAGGCAGGAGGTAACGACCGCAAGGTCATGTACTCCATATCAAACTGCAAAGGTCCCTCGGGAGCCAATCAGCACGTTGGTTCTCGGGGGACCCAGGCAAACAGAGTTCACACTCACACTCACACTCACTGCCACCACTCCTGCGGCAGCTGCGCGCTTCTGGTGATGTGAAAGCTTTGGCTACTCGCGCGATACTGCCGCTACACGATAATGCCGCCCGCAAGATCATCTCTCCCCCCCATCACTTGCCTTTCCTCCGTGTGCGTATTTTGCCTGCGTTCCCACAAACTCTTTACTTTCATTCATTTCCCCCCTTTATCGGCACTTTTCCACACACGTGTACATTGGGGCAAAGAGGTGGCAATGTGCAACAACGGTCTAAGCGACTTGGGAGGAGTACTTGGGGCGACGTCATTATTATGTAACTTGCCATTAAAACCCGTGCTATATTAGCGCTAATTATCGTCTGCAGTATTTCCAACGTGTCGTATGTGCGCAGAACAATAAATAGAGACCAGAAAAACTCGCGGATTCATTTCGCGAAATGCTACAATTTAAATAATTACACGTTAGTGCTGCTTCTGCCATTGGTTCACTGTTAATCTGGAGTAATAAGGGCCAATTAAAGACCCTCACTCATAGAAGTGTTGAATCACAGGCTGCCCAGTCGAGACGACTCACAAGTCAACAGCCAATGAACAGTTGGCATTTGCCCGAGTGTGTAGATGATAGTGGAGTCTATCCTGGAGGTCACTGAACCCGCGAATTTTTCCGGTCTCTAACAATAAATAAAAATGTCCTTGAGTCGGGCAGGCCTGTACACTACTGAGGCCTTGGTCTGAATGCAGCTACGTGGCCTGTGACGTCTGACGCTGGTGGTACAGTTGCGTTGAGTGGATCCGTCTGAACGGAGCTAGCGAACTAGAGCTTCCGAGGCCAGACAGGTCACACAGCACCATCTGTATCTGACCTCATTAACCATGTTCGCCAATGAGAAGCATGACGAGTACAAACAAACAGTAAACTCTCGCAAAAATAATTATGTAGTTGTTCGGTAAAATAATACACGTGTTGTGCTCATCGTGGGATTCGGCGGATGGATACTACTCCTGCAAGTAGTCATCTGGCAACACTGTCCGTTGGTTAGAGCAGTGGACTTCAAGATGGCGCCGCGGTAAGCTGCTTGGTAACTTTGTCGGTGATCTGGCACAGTTTTTAGGTATATACACAAGAGTAGTTCTTAACAAACATTTTGACTCTAGGTTTCTACCATTTAGTCTTGGAAACCATTTGGTTGAATTATTTTTTCCTTTAAGTTGCTTTGAAACGGAAAACGAAGTAGGCTACAAGAAAATTTGAATAAAAATTTTTAACGTGTGAAAGCATGATATTTCTTAGACTAAATGATGTCTGGCACTGGCCAAAAATACGTGATTTTTGCTAATGACTAAATGTACACACTTTTCTCTCATGGCTTGGTAATTTTACTCAAGGTAAACCTCTCGCTGCAGTAACTGCACCGGTGATCTTTAGTTACCACTGCAGGCAACGATTCAGAATCCATATCAGATTCTGCAACTTATACCAAATGCAAACTGAGATTTTCAAATTGAAACAAATACTCAAAGAGGATTTTTAATATTCCATTAGTAAGGTTAATTTTACTTTTGAAAAATACCATGTTTCCAAGTGTTCCGCTTCTTAACAAAAGAACTCGCCACATGTTGTTCGAATTATATATAAATTAATATATATTTTTTTAAATAAAAAAATAAACGGAAGCTTACTTACGCATGTAATTAGTTTGATCTTAAGTTTTATAATGCCTGCGATTTTTCATCGGTTAAAAAATTCAATTTCTTAAGCAAGTTTTAAAGTACCTACTATACATAAATATTGTCCAAATCCTTTTATTCATCCAATTTAATTTTTTTTCAAATCTCTTTCAAATAGATTTAAATGTGTAGTGCAATTACTTTCTAAGTGTTCCACGTGCAAAACTACAAACTGGAAACAGCATTGGCTCTACTCTACATGTTACATGATAGCTAACTTAGAAGTAACATATATAACTTTTTATTGTTCAGGGTTTCAATACTTAACATTGAAATAATTAATTGTATATATTATTTAAATTTGAAATTCCTCTCTCGAACCCGACACATTCCTTCACATGCTTTTCAAGATCCTGCTTCAGCGCGAGGAAGAACAAAGAGCGAGAGAAGCGCGGTAATAAGAAGGAAACGGACTACAAAACAAAAAAGCATTGCCACCTTGTTCCTTTGTTCCTTCAGTGCTTCGATGCTCTTGGCGTTCAAGAGAGAGAGCTGCGCCCATAAATCATCTTCATCTCCGGCTATGCCGTCTTCTGCTCGAGCATCGAATCCCGTGGGGCATCGTGAAGGCTAGCGGCGGGGGGAAAAAATAAAAAAAAACCTATAAATGCCAAAGAAAATGGAAACTAACAACAAAACATGGTGTTGAAAGACAGAAGAAATTGAAAAAAAAAAAAAAATGATGTTCACAAAAGCTAACGAGCAAAGGGGAAAAAATATATATATTTTTTTTGCGAACCTTTAGAGAAGCAGTGCTTGTCAACATCTTTAACACTAATTCTTTCACGGCAAACCAATTTAAAAAAAGGGGGGTGGGGGACCCGTCAGATTATTTCGATGAAAAAAATATGGCGCGCTGCAAAATTATTTAACACGATTTTTAAGTTTACAGCTACTGAAGTCATTGACACGTATCCAAGTGCGACAAACACAAAATAATCTACGTTTAATTTTATTGCACATTTTTATTTCCTAATTGTATGTATCTTAGAGTGAATGAATACTATGCAAGTTCATGCGCAAATAATACTTTAATTTAAAAGTATTTGTTAAATCTTGTTTGTGTTTTGAAGATTTTATTTCAGCTACGCTCTCTTTATTATCACCTATGAGCGTATTATTTTATACATATAATAATACATACACGTGATTTTTACGTTGCTGACCATTTTTAGAAAAGAAAAAAATTAATAACAATTTTTTTAAATAATTTCTGAAATCGATAGTTAAAAAATAAAGAAATCTGGTTAGATTACAAAAAAAAATATATCCATGAATTTTTAATAGAGTACCTAATAGCTTATTTAATTTTAATAGAAATAATGCCCTTGGAAACTATTAGTAATGGTAACAATAAGCTCATATTACTATATTTTTCAAATAGGTCTTAAAAGTATGCTTTAAAACTGTATAATCCTTAACTTCTTACACAATATCAAGAAAGTTCAATTAAGGCACGTAAATTTTTCGTGTATTTAATATGTAGACTTAAAACTAAAGGGTAAATAACCCTACATTGTTGACGTTATTCACTGTCGCAAAGAAGTTTATTTATATATATATATATATATATATATATATATATATAACTCACTAGGAAAACTTCATCGCAGTTCAGGATAGTTGTTGACATTATAAAAAAAATTCATCGCACGAGTGAGATAAAGCTTGCGAATGCGTTGGTATGTATCGAGTAAATAGGGGATTTTAAAAACAATTTGGCCACAAAAAACTGTTTTTTTTTTAATTATTTTTTCTTCAAAATATACAAATAAACTTTTTTTTCTGCAGGAAAAAAAAATTTAATTGGAATAACGCATGGGCTCTATTCGTCAGGCAGAACATTTTCCGGAACAATAAAAAATCTTTCCCCCGGCCGACAGCGACGGAAACACAGGGTTCATCCGAGGGATTTGCTGTAGTTTGTGGTGAGAGTGTTTTTTTTTGTGTTTGGGGTGGATTGGGGGGTGGGGGGTGGTGTAAGGGTTGGAATGGGGCAGAACGTTGATGCGAAGTGATCGTAACCTGCACGCGGCCAGATCAAAAAACAAAAAACAAAAAAAAATAAAAAATAATAAAAATAAAAAAAACACCCCTGATCGGCGACGCCGTAAAATTGAAAGCCTTCGCCGATTCTTACTCAATCGCTCTTCCGGGGGCCTGCACGCGCTTCGCAATCACCGTGTGGCTTCGCCCCCTTGCGTCCCACCGGCCCCTGGCGGCCACAGCCGAGCATTGCCGAGGAGTTACGAGCCCGTGAAATAAAAACACAAACCCCTCCCCCCACACCCCTCCCTCGTTTCAAACCCCTTCCCACCACCCACCCACCTCGAAACCGACCAACAACCCAACGAACACGAGATTCACAATGAAGTTCCCGGATGACAAGGGAACATAACTATCAATTCTTATTGGACCGCGAAACGAAAACGCAGACGGAAATGACGTTCGCGAACGATTTAAAAAAATATATATATATGTTTTGGGGAAAAAAAATTACGAACGCGTGAAAAAGGGAACACGTGTGTGGAAACGAAACAATTGAAGGTTTATGTTATTTCCCCCCCCCCCCCCCCCCGGCGATGAGTTAAATTGTCCTGCTCCGGAATCAGGATTTACAAGGACGAGAGGAACAACGTTCCGCAGATTTTTTTGTTAACGACACAGAATGCAAATGGCGGCGTGGAAAGATGGCCACATGGGCCGCTTCTACAAACAGCTCTTTCTTAAAAAGCAAGCTTTTCAAAACTACAAAAAAAAATTTGAAACCAATTCATGCCTGTAGATTAATAGTTTCTAGAACATGCTGCTATCAAATTTTGCTTCATTGCAGCGAATCTTTACTGTAAAAAACATATCGAATATTATTATATTTTATTTATAGTTTTAAATAATATTTTGTAGACGATGTATTATTATGATTCCCTTTTCCAGTTATAATTATGTCTGCTTAAAAATCATGAGTTTATCTTTTGTTGAATTCAGAAAATAACTATTAATCTTGTTATTTAAAACAATTAGACACATTCATTATACTTCTATAAAGTTGTATAAAATGTATTTAAATTTTATAATTAGTATTTTCCGACGAACGTATTATCAATTTAATTGTTATTTTAAGCTAAATACTGTAATCTTAGAAAAATACATTTCAATCGTAATCTAATGCTCTTCTGTAAAAACAAGGGATTAAAGTGGTTGAAATATATATAATTTTAATAAAATAATTTTTTTAAAGCCAATCACAATAAGTGTTTATATTATTAATTGTTTCTAGTTTTTGTATTTGTTTATTGAGATGTATTCTATTTCATCTCGCTTATTTAATTTCCATATATGTATTTTAAAACGGCTAAGGTTATTCATTTGATCTTGGGTTGGTTATTTTATATACAAGTTTATCTTACTAGTTTTAATTCACAACCGCAACCAGTCAAGTCACTACACTCAATCTTGAACCACGAGAGAGAGAGTGTAATTTTGGCAAGCCTCTCATATCATTTTTTTTTATAAAATAACATCTCTCTAGGTAGTCCCATCAGATGCCACACAGAATTGGAAGATTCCCAGTTACCCTTTTTTTCTCTATTCAAATAACTGTTCAACTGAATCCGCGAAAGACACCATTCACCTGATCTGTCCGAGAAAATGGCGACCTGCCGTCCCCCCATCCCTCTGTCGCTTTTCCGACAGCTGATCGTTGGATTCGAGTTTGTTTTCATTTTCTGTTACTGTTGCAACTTTCTCGTCGTCGTTAGCGCACTGTATCCGTGTTTGCTGTAATATTTTTCCCCCACTTATTCCTACCAATGAACTTTTTGTGCTTTCTATGTTTTTTTTAACCTTTGACATTGAATGAATTTGGCTTCTTTTTTTTTCTGTGTGTTTGCAAATTCATTCTCCGAAAAACCGACGAAACCATCGGAACTCGCTCGGAACTCCCGCGGAGGCCGGAGTTGCTGCTTATATACCCGCAGCGTCCTTCTCGAAGGAACGAGAGCGACTGTGGCGTGTCCCGTCATCCCGGGGCCGACCCGACGCCCGAAACATCAAGATTGGCGATGCTTATTCACGCCACTCCACGCGGCGGCTTTTGTAAGCCATGAATTCCCAGGCTACTAAATGTGATACCGCCCGAGGCGTGACGTTACGAGGGGAGTCGGGCAGGGGAGGGGGTAGCGAGGTCCCTTGTAATCCGGCCAGGCACGCGTGGCATGCCTCACGTCAATGGACGGCGTGTGACGTCAGTGGCCGTGCGGTGCCGCCAGCCAGCTCGAAACCTGGCGCGCGTTGCGGTCCAGTCTACTTTTCTAACAATATATATGTTACTGGCGGACACATAACAGCACACAACGTGAAGGAAAACAAGACCCAAGTGTATAAAAAAATCGGTAAGCTTTCTATTACAATTAAATATTTAAGAAAAACATTTCTTGCCAATAATGGTAGAAAATCAATTTTTTTTTAAGCCAGTAAATGAATTCCAAGTTAGGATATTTAACATGTGTCCGCGTATGCATACACATATATACATACATTATATGTAAATTTGTGTTTACCTGTGTGCGCGCTTGCTACGTATTCATGATTTTCTAATAGGTAAGACGTACGCCTACATATTTCCAACAGTGATATTTAAAAGTTGTTACTTTTTTGTTTAAATATAATGGAAATAGCTTTTTTTTTTTTTTTTTTTCATCGGTTGGATGAGTAGCGTAGTTTTGACAGAACTTACAACTTGAGAGACTGGATTAGCTCTGAAAGCATGGAAAACGAGAAATCTCTAATAACATATGAGCGAGTATTTCAGTACTCGCCAGTGATGTGTAAACCTCTAACCTCGGTAGCGAGCAAACTCATGTGTTCATGCTACAAAAAACTTTATAATACAAAATTCGGACGCATAATTTAACGTAGAATAATTTAAAATAATGCCGCATGTGATAAATAAGATAATTGAGTTTCAAATACCAAAATTACTGGATGCGAATTACACATATTTCCCAACTGGGCCAGCTGTGAAAGAAACACACGGGAATTTCGAACTATTAGAAACGACTCCGATCGAACCCCGGCTTTTGACCTGATTTTCAACAAGGGATTTTGTTAAAAATATTTGCACTTCTTGATGAAATTCACCTAAATAGTTAATGCTGTAAAGTTTTTTTCCGCGTGCTATGAAGACATACTTCTGTGGTATGGTTACAATATTAAACTGAAACATTTTAAAACACATGTCATAATACTAAGAATATGTTTGTATATTAGTTTTTGTTTATAAAACTGTAAAAAAAAAGTTTGTAAATACTTCCTACAAACAAATATTATCTTAATTGAACATATTCTACATTATTATATTTAAAATAAAAGTTTTTTTTTTTTTTCAGTGAAGAAATTCGAACCATCCCCCTCGAGGTTATCATGCACTCACTCTACCGTTGTGCTTCTAGCCCTCTTGGGAATTCAGCAGAAGAATATGTATTACAATTTATTATTGTATGCCAATTTTATTAGAGATTAATTTTTACTATGACTATTTTAGTTTACCAAATATATTATAGGGTAGTTTCACTATTATAAAAGGTTATTTGGCAAATATTGTCCCCCAATATTTATGCAAGTACTGACTTACAGTTAACGACTGTACCTCGAAGGTAACGCGACACGGCGACGCAACGAGACTCAAGGACAGAGAGATAACAGGCGCGGAGGACAGACCAGGACTTGAATGCCGGAGGGGTGGAAGGTATTCCCCCCCCACTGCGCCTCCCAGTCGAAGTGACGCACGGCCAGAAGACAACCAATCCACGTGTCCAACCCTCCAGCTGGACCCGCCCACCTCCCACGACAGTGTAGGCACTGAACCTGCTGGCGGAGTGGATACCTATCTGTACAGGCCTCGTAAGTCCAAGAATTCTGACGAATTAATATTTGTTTATTATATTTAAGGCATAAATGTAAGTGTGTTTTTTTTTGTAAGATATAAACTGGAAACCTACTCGACTGATTTAAATATTTAAGTTACTCTTATACAACTAAATTATTCTAGACGGATAAACGCTAAATGTTTACTGTTTCATAAATTGTTTTTGTTATTAAAACAACACTTAATGCAAATTAAACAGAATTATTACTACTAAACTGGCACCTTTTTTTATTTTGCCTTAAGCCGATTAAATCCTTACAGACACAACAAAAAAAATACAGGCTGGCAATGCATCACACGTGATTTCGAAATATGATTATTTCGCCATGCATTCTAATAACATATCTCGCACGGAAACAAAATTTTCATATCATTATCCAATCATTCTGTAATTATATTTTGCTATCATATAGATACAGAAGTGAAGACATATATATATATATATATTTAGATGACATACGAAGAAATTTGTGAATTGAAAAACATACTGTGTTAAAAAAATTTTTATCCTACGCCTATGCGAAGCCGGGCACCAAAATTAATATAACACATAATTTTTTATGCACATATTTTTTCTACGTTTCCTCTCTTCATACAAGGTATTTTCTGACGCAAAGAACATCCTGATATGAAATTCTAATCGTGGTGGGCGAGGCTGCAGCCAGTCCCGTGTGACGTGTTCCAAGAGAAACCGAGGAAGAGGGCGTGCTGAGGACAAAAGCCTGGACGAGTTAGAACACGTGCTCAAAGCCCTCAAAGACGTACCTACTACGTGGGCCGAGGAATTCTTTCCGCCTGCGCGCGCGTGCGATCCACGACGCTGAGTATTCAAAAGCTCACGCGAGAGAGAGTTAAAAATAAAAGAAATAAATACAGCAGGCCACTATTTTATTTTATGGCGTAGCTGTTGATGACGAGGATAAGGTGTTTGGGGGTGGGGAGGGGGTGTTCGCGAGTGATCGATGAAGTGTGCCTCCGCACTTTCTGGCTCATCGCCATCTTTGGATCCCCGGGGACCTTTGAAGCTCTTGCGAATGTAGAGTGAGTGAGAGAGAGAGAGAGAGAGAGAGAGAGCATAAATGCAGCCAATCCACCCCAATCCATCCATCCCTCCCTTCCGGTCCTTTAACACCCCCGTAGCTTCTCCCCCGCGAGAGCAATAAGCAAATACAGCTTGCGGCAAGCCAATGCCTGGCCGCCAGACGCACTCGGCGGCATCCATCCCCGTGATTAAGGCGCCTCGCCGCGCTAATGGAGAGTAAACATGCGAGCACTCCTCTCAGCTAGTCAACACCTTCCACCCTCTCTCTCTCTCGCCTACGCCACACTCAGTGACGCGGTCATCCGCTGAGCCGGGCAGGTTTGCTTATCCACCGCCGCGGTGAAATTATTCCCACCAACGGGCAAAAAAAAACATCCGGGTAGCCTGAATCAAATACATATATCTTTACAATATGCGGGAGGAATGAATTTTTGGGGAAAGGATTAAATTTTTTCCGAATCGTTCTTCATTCAAACGTCATTGTGTGTACTGATAATTTAGTACAGTAAGGGCGTGTTCAATCGCAACTATCAAGTTATTTTATTTTTATTTTAATAACTTAATAAATCTACATTTGATTTCAAATGTTCAGTAGACCACCAAATATAAGTTTAAATTCTCTACAACTACTATTTTGCAAAGTTATTTTTAATAATTTGAAACATTTTGTAATATTTTCATAGCAAAATTAGTGCACAAACACATCGTATTATTTCTTAGCTGCTGTGAGGAGTATTATCCCCAGTCACGTGATTGTTGTAAAATTTTATTTCGTATCCCCATTTGTTTTTGAATGATACAAAAATGTATATTGTATGTATTTTATACAAAACTCTTTTCGATTTCCCCCAGTAGGTACCTTTTTTTTAATGGTAGGTTTACAATATATATCCCAACATTCACCTTTTTGTTAGAATCGCATCCGAACGGGACCTCCAAAGACTATGATTTTGAAAGAACCCGTAAGTCATCCAAAGATATGATAGTTGTCTGAGTACAATTCCTAGGTAACCCATGTTAAGCACACACATTACATACGCATGATCTTAGTTCATCTTTGTGTTGTTGTGTCTGGTCTAGAACATTATAAATTTGATAATTCCAATAAAATCATTGATATAATTTGAAACATTATAGCTGTTTCTGACTTAATTGGCTGTTGTAACGCGTTATGAAAAACTCACAGAATAAATATAGTGAGTTTATTATTTCTTGCTTAAAACAACATTGTTAAAGGTTTAGTTATATTATGTTAAGGTTGTTTACCAAAGTATAACAATTTCTGGTTATAAACATTTAAATAGCTTCAGTTCTGAAAGAAAACCACTTTTACTTATTATAGTTCTACTACACATGGTGGTCGATTGAGAGAAAAACATGATTATGAAAAAAAAGGCTTTTAATTCCTCTAAAGCATTAAACCGTCTTATTTTATCACAATTCGCAGACGTTATATCAAAACATTATAGCAATATAACATAAAAAAATTCAATTCGGAGTCAATGCTTTTAGCATGATATTTAATTAACGATTTTACATCATTCTAACATGAACTAAGAAAAAATAATTAGAGATAATCTACACAGTAGTAATAAAAATAATATGTTGTTTAGTAAAATAATATTTAGGTTTATTTTAAGAGTTTTAAAAATCAGGCATGACTTACCAAAATAGAGCTGAAAAAAATTCGTAACATAAAGTAACTATTTAATGCATTTAAAAACAATAAAATTAGCGCAAAAATGAAATATTATTTTTAAAAAAAACACAAAGCCTATGTGTACTACTAACAATTTAATGGTTAGAAAATGACGTATCGTAGGGTTTAGATATCCGGTATTAGAAATTCAACTAAAACAACTTATTCATCAGGATTTGATAACAAGAAATATGATGATAAAATCATTACATTTGTATATAGTTATATTTATAAATATTATGTATATAAAATTAATAATGAATATTTGAGTAAATATTCAGATGATGTTAACTTATAAGGAAAATAAAAAACGTCGGTCCGGAAATGATTGTGTTTGTCCCGGTTATGTGAAATGTAAAATCGGTGACGTGAGCTCGATGGACACAAAAACCAACCCTAGACAAGCCTCATTAGCTGCGCAACTTGCTGACACCGCATTCCGCGTAAATGGGATCCAGCGCATTTCTTGATACGCGGCTACGACTCTAGCGATAAACACGGACTCCTCAAGGTGTCCTGCTTACGTATCCAAAGTTCTGAATTGAGTGTTAAGGTTATATATGTGTGTGTATATATTCACTTCTTGTTGTTACACCTAATAAATAACCCTTCAGTGCTGGTAATTTGGTTTGTTTATTTTGAAGCGCTGCGGTGGATGAGTCACGCTCATGCGGCTGGCTCCAAATCGCTCCCTCCTGTACGGCTCGTGCCTCCTACGAAGCCGAGTCGAGTCAGACCTCATTAGCCCGCCATGATTACGGCAAGTATTTGCCCAAGGAGGGTGGGAGGGGCCGTACGCAGCTACCCCGCGGAGTGTTTGCCCTGGGGAAACAGTAAGAACAGAGGCATCTGCAACCAGGGGAACGAGCGCCCGTTGTCCCGACGCAACTGCCGCTGCGGTGCGTAACTTCGGGGCGTAGTACACTAAACTACAAAGATTTCATACATTCGTGTTTTTCTCACGAATACTGAAATGAACTTTAGGCTTGAACACCAATCAAATATCATTTAAATAAGTGTTTATTAAACTGTTTTCAGACACTAAAAAACCAATTCATATTTAAAACTTTGGCATAAACCAAGAACACAAAATCATGTAATAAACAGTTTTGCTGTGAGCCCTTTGTATTAATATATTTACTTTGCAGTATATCACTCGTAAATCAATTCAAAAGAAGTTTTATTGACAATGATGGCTCAAATAGCTTTTTTAAATGTTTACTAACAGAAATGTATTATTTATTACATTTGAACATCAATATAAGCGGTAACAACATAAAAAATTAAGCCTATTCGTACCATAGAAATCTCATGATTGTAACATCACGTATCGTCTAGTTTAGATGTCTGGATTTATAAATTAAAATAAACCATTGTTAAGCAGGATTTTATGAAAAGAAACATTTTATTCACATTAGAACACTCGTATACATTTATATTTATAAATTACGTATTTAAACTTTATTCAGTGTTATAATAAGGGGTTAAAAATCAGTGAACGTAGGTCCGGATATAATTATTTTTATCGCCAGAGTAGTAACTTTATCAATGAGTTACACTGCATCACTGTTATTAATATTAATTCAAATTTTTTTATTTATTAATGAATGCTATTTTTCTACGTAAAGAATAAACATAGATTGAAGACAAAAGTTTTATTAAAAATTGTATGAGATACGATTATGAGCTCTCAGTTAATGCTAAGTTTGAAATATAAAATGGCCTTTACAGATCTTAAAATTATAAACAAGGTTTTTTGTTATAAAAGTATTTCATAAACCAGTTTATATAGTTAATTGGTTGATCTCATTTTAACCACAACCAAAAATACTCAATTTTACATGCAACATTATTTAAGAATCTACCCTCACCTCCTCGTTTGCTCAACTCTGTCGTGGAAGATATTGTCTTGGATAAAGACACCGCCGAATTAGTTTCATCAAATATACAATTCAACAAACTGGCAGATAAACTAGATTATACAATATATGACAAGTATTTTTTTTTTAAATATTGAAACAGCAAAAATGTTCCCATACTTATAATTTCAGGTACTAAACCGTTTCTAAAATAATAATTTCTATGTTATAAAGCTTAAATGGACATTCGCACAAAATTATTAATCATTAAAACAGCTAAAATCATTACACAAAATTATTTAATTATAATTTGTGACAGTCGGAGACACAACAGTACGTATAAAGCACTTGTCAAATTTCTTTCTTAGGGACTTAAGTAAAGTTAACGTTCTCAAAGAGTAAATCTGAAATTTTGAGAAATAAAGGCTCTGGATTTGCTTAAGCCTACTAATTCTTTTAAAACTGATCATTAATAAATTTTTTGCTAAATGAAACTGGCAGAAAATAACAAGAAACTAGCTTTAAAAAAAAGACATAATGTACATTGTGGCCCCCGGGCCACATTTATGTTTTTTTTTTGCTGCTATTGATTTTACGCTTTATTCCCATTTTAAAGAATTCTTTTAAATTTTGTAAAATCTTAGTTACTGTATTTTTGGTTATTTAATTATTGTGATTATTTTCTTTTATAGTTATATTTTGGTTTGGATTCGTTCTAATTTTATTGCTAATCAATATATATATCGATTGTGTTTCTATGGCCGGCTACTGGGAGCGCGAGTTCGATTCGGCGATGACGTCATGAGCGCCCGAGTGCCGGCGGGCCCGGACTGAACTGTGCGCCGAGGGCTGTTGGTTTTTGGAGTCGCCGCGACCAGACGTGTGTCGCGAGGCAAGCTGAACGGCTTTTCGACTCTGCACCGGCCAGCCCGTGCCGGGGCCTGCTGAGATGGGGCCTTGCCTTGCCCAGAGGCGTCTTCAGCGGCGAGATATTCAAAATTTACGCTAAGGTAAAGAGGCGACACATAGCTTTGGCTGTAGCGGGTTGTGGATGAAGAATATATTATTAAAAAGAAGCATAACTTTGCAAGTTGAACTTATTTACGAACCACGTATTACAGTGGAAGCTTACTGATTAGACCCTCCCATTTGTTAAAATGGGTCAACGCTACTTTGCTTGACTTTGATCAATGTGGAGTGCATCAAAAGTTTTGTAGGAATTCACGTCATTACCTCAAGAGATTTATAATTTAAATTTTGTTTACCTGCGTGTTTTGCCCTCGGAACTAAAACATTTTCACTGAAGCCTCCTCGCCCAGACTAAGTGATATTTTCCATGGCACATTTGACTGAGCTATATAAATGCATTTTCTGAAGGTCATGGTTATCAGCTGTTCCATTCTAAGAAGCAAGACGTGCAAGTTTTGATGGACGTGCGAGTGTATAAATCCGGCTCCCAGTAGGACATTTTTTTTGGATCTTTCATAATTAATACTTTTTATTTTTATAGTATTTTTATGGTATTAGTATTATCGGATTTTTAGGATAGAGTCTTTTTATATTGTAATATATCTAAATAGGTTGAGGTAATCGCCATGCGAAATTGTTTAATATATTTTTTTGTTTATGAATGCTACGAAAGATGTTGCCGATATTAAATTTTTGGATAGTCTTAATCTGCTTGGTGTTTTTAATGAGCCAAAGTCTTGCTGTGTTCGTTTGTCATTACTCTCCCTTTCATAGCTTGACCGCCCGGGTGCAACTTTGTGTGAATTACCTTTTTTCGTTTTTGGTATTGATAGTTACCCAGGGTGAGTCGGGGACGGGACCCCCCTTCCAATTTGATCGGAAGGCGGGTTTCAACATTAATTATAAACAAATGCTTACATGTATTTTACATTATCATTACTTTGATTGCCTTATTGGCTAAGGAAACGGGAACAGTAAAAAATAA
The DNA here is from genome assembly GCF_032445375.1 of Bacillus rossius redtenbacheri. Lineage (NCBI taxonomy): Eukaryota > Metazoa > Arthropoda > Insecta > Phasmatodea > Bacillidae > Bacillus > Bacillus rossius. Next base: position 21,195,819 of record NC_086330.1, on the reverse strand, counting down.
CTAATGTTAAGTGGCTGAAATGCCGTGGCATTGTATTACAGCCTAATACACAATTTGGTATATGAATTAAAATAATTTTGAAATATGTCAAACAAACACCATAAACATTTGCAAATGTTATTGATAGGTTGATGGTTACAGACTAATAACTTTGCGGTTATTTTCAAACAGTTTGAGAATATGATTGTTTATATATAGTTTATGGAATAAAAATTTAAATAAATATATTTCTTATTTTGTAATAACTGAAATATTTTTTATATATTTTAAATAATAAGAATGATATTATACTTCTTTTAGTGCTATATATACTTACGTATCGAAACGAAAACAGACGGATCCGTAAGTGTTTAGCATCATTTACTTGTGGACCAATTTTAGAATGGCTAAATAAGTAAGCTATGGTTTAACAATTGTAATGTAAATTCATATTAATATAATCAATACAGAAGTTAAGACTACAATATAATTATGTCTCCTATTCTACAAAGATAATACCTGCCCCAACTCTACCAACATGAATTCGGTAACGTGAATTTTACTGAGAAATCTAAGGTTATAACTTTTTTAAGTAATAATGTGGTTAAACAAAGACGTCTCTATAACAATTACTTTTCGGTTAAAAGTTAGTATTGTATTAAATTCGTAATGAATTTAAATACATATACATATTTTTTTACGAGGACTCTAGAGACGAGGCTGGCCAGCCAGCCCACGCGAATGCCAGCGGGTGTGGCGCGATGCAGATACCACCCATTCTTATATTACCGTTACACACTTGATCCGATTAGCAGTGGTGCCTCGCTACCCCTCTCCCTTTCCCCTGCGCTTTTACATAGAGCCCAGAGATTCTCTACGGCTCTCGAGGGTCCGGCACGTTCCCAATGCCCCGTCGTGCGTGAAGTGGCATAACTAGAACGCCATTGTTCTGGGAACTTCGGGTGTCACGTCGACCATGACGATGCGACACTTCGAAGGGGTGCGAGACCATTCCAGAAGGGTAGCTGAGGGGTGTATAATAACGGCGACACCAGTCTCCGAGGCGGTGAAGCGAAGAGGGTGAGTGACCTCCATGGTGAGCGAAGGCAGTCAACGAGCGACGGGCTTCGTGTGCGAAGACTGGTGCATCGGGGACCGAAGGATCCAGGATTGCGTTGTGTAACATGGACGATTAGTGCGAGGCAGCGTTTTGGGACAAAAGATGAACGGTAAGAAGTAGAAAGAGCCATTGTTGAGCCGAGCTCCGGTGGGGAGCGTAAATCGTGGACTTAGTGAAAAAATAGTTAAATTGTGGACAAACGTTTAAAGTGTTGTATTTCACTTAATAGCGTAACTATTAGCTAAGAAATAAAACTCTAATTAAATAATTGGGCTATACTTTGCGGACCTGTTTTCCCACTCGTATCAATATTGAAAATTTATTGTCACTACAGGGTCAGACGCCATGTTCTTAAACTTATTGGGTAAACTATTAAAGCTTGATTTTACGAAAAATCAATTATAATGATAAAATTCACGAAATGTGTTAATTGCTTTCCATCCATCTTAGGCAAATCATTTTAAGAATATAAATAGGCAAATCATTTTAAGAATATAAATCCTTGTGCGTAATAAATACTCATCCCATTAAAACTAAAGTTATTCATTTTACAATAATTAAGTTAAACAGGCCAGACCTTAAATAAAAGCAGATGTTTCTCTAACATTAAAAACGCTTTGATTTTAAAGAACTGATGGTATCTAAACATGCAATAATCAACTAAAATATTTTCAACAAACAAAATAAATCCGAAGCTGTCTTTCGATGTCATATGGGTGTCTTGAAATATATTAGATCAAAATATTTTTCTGGCCATTTATTTCCAAGCAAACTTTAAAATGTTATCATTCCTGTCATGTTAAGTGTTTGAAACATTCAACTATTTTTCCCTTGGCTTTATAGTTTTCAGAAATATAAACATTTACATAAAAATAAATAATTATTTTTTTCCAAGAACATATCAAGCTCATTTTTTTTTTCTTTTTTAAGCCAGATATCTCATTACAGTTTCATCAACATGCATTCCTATTTTATAATTTTTTATTTATATACCATCATGGTGCAGCGAAGAATTTTGTAATATATGAATATTTTGACAAACTAACATGTGAAAGTACAGGAAAAATTTTAAATAGCGTAGGTCTTCAAATAATTAGGTAATTATTTAAAAAGTCATCAAATTTCTACTACGCAATCTTTCTTGAAAAATTCTCTATGTGAATTTACCTGCTAAAGTACACAGAAGATATAACGATTTGCAAAAGAAAAAAAAATAAATTAAAATGATGACATAGAAGTGAATTAATACAGAATAAATAGCATACGCATGAAATTTCTCGAATATCCAAATGTATCAAATATTTAATGTCACGCCTTGGTGGAATAATGTTTGAGCGACTACGTGAAGAGGATAGCAGAGGCCAGGCACCTGTTGTGTTGGTCCGCAGTGCTGTTCTATCGGCCAGTGAAGTCAGGTTATCGCGAGTGTATCTCTTCGGGCGTCATCAAGACGCTTCCTCCTGTGCGTGCGGAAGGCAATCTCCCAGCGAGAACAAGAACTGCAACTACAGCTAACGAGAGCGCAGGACCCGCCGTGAAGACTGCTTTCCTGGATGGTGATGGTCTAAAATCCCTTTCCACCATTCCCCCCCCCCCTGGGGTCTATAGCCGAGCTGAGCGTTGTTGAAGGTGGGCCCCGAAACACAACAGGCGGAAACTCTACCCCCTTTTCGCACGAAGGGAGGCGGGAAGTGGGAACTCCCTTCCGCGACGGTCGTTATTGTGCGGGCTCTGTATCTGCGCGCCGCGGCGGTCGCCTCCGCACGGGAGATACCTGGGGGCGCGCCGTTTTACAACCCGCCGCGGGCAAACACTTGCGTTTTACGCTCACTGTTATTATTACAACCGCCCGCGCTGCGCAACTTACAACTGCATAGATCGTCCAAGATATCGCGCACCTTCGTGTGGATTCCCCCGAATCCTGTTGAAAAAATTAACATTTTCATTTCTACCAAAGCTTGGTAAACATTTATATACATATATTTAATAAAGCATTAAAGCCTATTTTAGAGGCTACCGAATTGAATTTTAATATGATAATTGGTAGGGAAAGAAATGTTTCTTTCCCCCTATTGGAAGAAGGTTTTTTTTTGACATGTTTTTACACATGGCACTTCAATTTTCTTTATTTTATCGAAAAATAAAGAGATTTTGAGGGGAATGAAAGTGTTATAATGAAGGAATAGTCACTTCACACTGCAATAATTATTTTTATATTATTTTACAACATTAAAATAAATTTTTTGAATGGAAGGTTATTTCCTCACTCATGCAATTTCCCAAATATTTTCTTAGTAATGGATTTATAATTTTATATCTTGAATAGAAGTAACAAGTCTATTGCGGAAATAATTTTTAAATAAAACTTTTGTAATAAGTTTCAACTTTTTTTCACTCTTTCCGTAGTATTTGCTGATTCCTGGCTTGTCTCTACAATTGTAGTTCACAAAAGCCAAGTTCCCATTCGCTGGGTCAAGAACAACGAAATAAAGCGTGTAATAAAACATACTATTATATGAATTCCGTGTATCAAGTCTAAAAAAATTTTACCAATCCCTGATATTGATCACTTTATCTAATGATACGTTAAACAACTCTTGAAAAACATATAATTAATTACAATTACAAATTGCCATTTATATCATGATTTTAATTTGTTTTTATCAAAAATTTAGTTAATTTATTAATTGTCATATGTGCTTAAGTTAAAAAAAATTATTAACAAAGATGTACTTTGTATTAGGGTCTCATAAACCAAAATATGTAGGCATTTTAGGGAATCATTTTTGAAACGCAGTTGAGTTCATTTTTATTTTTAAGTGCATAATGAAGAATTCATGTACATTATTGTAACAAAATGACATTGAACTAACGTAAACATGTTTCAGAATATTTTAGTATGTGTAGGCCCTGCAACTGTAGTCTTTATCAACCTACATGTTTGACAGCAAAATTGGATTGTTTTAGTGTTGTTTCGTTGTTTTATTTGCTGTGTCATGTTTATACACCAGTGTTGTATTTGATACTTTATTGCGATTTACCTATTCGAAACTTAAAATTGTTCATTGTGCAAATTTCAACAGGCATCAAACGATAATATTTGTTGGCAGAATAAGTGAAACCTTGCAATTTATTAATATTTAATGCCTTTTAACGTTTTTACAAAAAAATTAAGTTCATAATAGAAAAATAGTAATAAAATATCACATACAACACGGTTGTATAAACATGACGTTTTGTTAAAAATATTAATTTAAAATCATCCGGCATTAATACTTTCACAGTAATTATTTTAATGTTGAAAATATAAAATTGGTAAGTGGTTTTTAAACAGCTGAACATTTGTTTCATACTGTGGATAGTAACAAACTTAAATTAATATTTTAGCAAAGTATTTTAATGTATGTTTCGAAGACGTTACAGGGCTTTATTTCTGCTTGCGTTAGTAGTCACATGGTTCCCCGCCATGTCACCGACTACTACCTCAGGCTTCTTTATGTGCCTTATATGTTCCTGTTTAAAATATTCCAGCATTCCGCATTTTACTTTCACAGGCTCTTCTAGAATCTGCACCTTAGTCATCCATTGTTGTGTTAGTTATCGAAAATTATCCAAACTGCCAGGCTTAAGAAGGACATTTTTGGTGAATGTCATCAAATATACCAAAGTTTTACATATATGAATTACTTTAAAAAATATACCAATTTTTTTCACCAAAATATTACTAAATTTATAATTAATTGTATTTCTAAGTATTGTTTTGCATTAATTAATAAATAAATTACATATTAAGTTATCTAACTATTAGAATATTTCGTTTGTAAATTTATGTTTTATAGAGGAAATAAAGACAAGCAAAACTTTATACTAGCATGAAAATACATTGTTTAATTAAGTTATTCTTCAAAAATATCGCATTGAGCTAAATAAAGTGAGAAGCAACTTAGTCAAATCATTAAAGACGTGAGTTTTATGTATAATATTGTCTACATTTTAAGAAAATAAATTTTTCTCTTGGTCGTTACGGTATGACTGCTCAGTATCTTCATCATGCACACGTAAGTTATATCTGTTGTAATATTTATATTGAATTTATACTTCAATTACCAGATTAAGAATTTAAACTCTAGCCTACGGTGCATTAATGCCATAGAAAATCGAAACCATTTCAGAATGATTGTATTTTGGCACATGCTTGTACTTTCGCAGCCTGACCGCACTGATGTCACTGTCATTTACGAAAAATCATTAAACAAAGAAATATGAAAACATGCGAAAATTTTTTAAAAATTGGTTTCCTAAAAAACGCCGTGCCTGGTGAATGTAAGAAATTAGTTTTCGTTAGTATTGGTACTTTCTCTGTGCCAATAAATGATTTGGTGTTCTTCCAGCAGCAATAAAGAATGAGTATAATATCTTACTATCTCTTTGAAAGTTAGAATTCAATACTCTTAACAGCGTCGTGTCGTGGTTGGTAACCATAATGTCATGGGGATTAGAGGGTGAGCAGGTGGCGAGAGTGAAATTTATTGCTGATACATTAATTTACGCCTCTACCTCCCAGGACTGCTTCGGTTGGCCTTTCCACATATTAAGATATATCGTTCTGAAAGCCTTTCCTAAATTATTACTTGCTGTATCTCGTTTAAGAAAGTGCTCGATTTCAAACACAAACAATTTCGATGTAACTTTCGTGACAATTTTTTTATCATATTACGTGTCTAATTTTTTTTGTATAAATTTTACATGAAACTGGCCAAAGAAATATTTTAAATAACAGTAGTAGATGAAAATAATACGAGTGAAAATTTGTGCAAAAAATTAAACTCCTAATAAATGCAACTGATGTTTTAATAACAGTCCTATTTTCTTGAATGCAAAGAATTTATTCTTACTAATACTTTAAGAAAAAAATTAAAGTTCTCTGACTATCCTTCGATTATAAATGATCTCTAATTCAATTTTAAAAAGAAAATAGAAAAATTTAAAGTTATTTTTTTAAAGTCCTATAATGAGAATTAAAAATGTCATAATTTATAAACCAATTTTAAAATGTATTGTCAAGATTTGTTTACAAATGCAAAGTTTAGATTTGTTTAAAGCATCAATGATCATTTTAAGAAAAATTGAACTATTATATCATTGTTCCTTTTCAAATGATTTAGATAACATGACTTCAGTAGACTAAACCATTTTTCGCTGGTACATCACAAACGATTTTATTATTAATTATTTTAACTTCATTTAAAAATATCAACTAGATTTCAAAATCTTTATAATATGTTTTTCCCAACAAAACACTTATAACATGATCTGACTACTTGTGTCGAGCTTACACATAAATTCACGAACAGTTTCAGTTTCTTATCTAAATTGTGCATAAAACTGCATATATGTTTTGAAAAATGTTACAATTTCTTTAAAAAAAATAATTGTTTTAAATTCACTAAGTTTTTATCAGTGTAATTACAAAGCGTTTTTAGAAGGTTATTAATATAATTGTTTATTTTAAGCATTACATACTGTGCAAATATGCAAATCATTCATTCTCTTCGCTGTATAATGTCCATTAACAAATTGATTTTTGAATTTTAAAAATAATTAAAAAATTTAAAACACTTTGCATAAACCATTTAACCACATTATGTTTTTCAAAATGATGTCCAAAATGCATATAAAGACTAAAAGATTACGTAGTTCGATTCCGAAAAACACTGACAAAATTTGTAGGGTTTAGGCATACTTTGAAACGAAATTGGACAAATACATTTGGTACTTATTTTCGTAAAGTGGTTATTATGGTAGTTTAACGCACTTTAACTTATATCGTAAAATTATTTTTTTAAAGAAATATAATAACTTCTTGCATTTACGCAACGAATTGCTGAAAAATGTTATAACGGACACATTAAACTTGAGAAAACATGCTAAAAAGAACATTACCCATAATTAGGTTTAATAATAGGCTATGTGAGTTGCCACCATTATTCAAGTGTAATTCTATAAGTGAAAGCTGAAGTCAATTATTTTTGGAACATTTTTTATCAGTATCCTACGTGTAAGTGAGCATAAGAGACCGTCTTGACGAAACACTTTTGGGTAAGCCGTTTTCACAACCTGTGCGTGATTTTATGGTGTTCGGTTAGAAATAAACATATAAGGGTCTGAGTGGTTTTGGAAAAGAAAACATAAACATTTTGATATAATTTTTGTAGGTTTTATTGATAGTCTGCTAAAATGTAGTTTAGAACCAAATTATCGCTGGAAATTATACTGAGAAAGGAGATAAAATTCTTCACGGAATGAATATCTTCTCTTTTGAATGCACGCGCGAAAAAAAGGAAAAAAGAAAAAAGACTTTTAATACCGTCTTTTGTTTTTGTTTGCCATAGTACGCAATTTACGAATTGGCTCACAAGAAGTCATTGGAAGCATTAGACGATATATTGAAAGACTAGAGAAATAATGTGGTTTAATTTGGTGGAGCATTGGTGTGACTTCAACAAACGCTTCTAGTTATACCTCGCTCAACACCAGTTGATAAATTAAATGCCGGTTTGAAATTTTCAACATTGTGGAACACAGTAAAAAAAATTTCATTTAACCAAAAATATGAGAGTTCAGCTTCAAACCGATCCAAAAGCTGACATATTTTCAAGACAATTACTTCAGATCGGTAATGGTAACCTACAAATACAGAAAAAGGAAAAATCACTTTTCGTTTTCATGTTTTCAATATCGTGAATTTAAAAGAAGAATTAGTAGAAAAGGTTTTTGAAAGATCGAAAACAATCATTGAAATCACGCATGGTTAATTAAAAGAGCCAATCTAGCGGCTAAAAATGTCGACGTAAACGAAATTAACAATATCATTTTAAAAAGAATCGCAGGTGAAACAGAGACATACAAATACAGTGACTCCGTGATAAACCAAAGTAAAGTTATTATTTTTCCAACGGAATTTCTTAATTCACTCTATGTTACTGGATTACCGTCATAAATTCTGAATTTGAAAATTTGCGTGCTAATTATATTACTCCGAAACATCAATTAGCCATAGTTATGCAATGCCACACGATTAGTAGTTAAAAAATTTATGAACAATCTAATTGAAGCATCAATTCTGATTGAATCTCATAAAGGTGAAGTACTACTTCCACGAATAACACTCATTCCGACCGACATAGCGTTGGGAGTTAAAAACGGCTTCAATTTCCAATACGGCTTGCGTTTGCTGTGACTATCAATAAAGCGCAAGGGTAATCTTTGCAAGTGTACGGTTTGAATTTAGAAAACGAATGCTTCTCTCAAAGCAATTATACGTCGCATGCTCAAGATTCATTAAACCATCTGATATTTATGTTTATGCAGAAAACGGACAAACACAAAATGTATTCGATCCAATAGTTTTTAAATTAAAAAAAAGAATATAATGTGGACATTTTTTTCTTCCATTCCTTTTAGTCCACAGCATAGCCACAGCAACACAAGCAGTGTATCTTATTGAATTATGTGTTTCTTAGGTGAATCTATGTTCACTAGAATACTATGATTTACTTTCCTATTAATTTAATTTTAGACTGGGGTAGAGTGAAGCGTGGACTGGTTTAGCTAGTTAATTAATATGTTAGTGTCAACGAACCTATTTATGGTTTTCTATGAACGATTCATTACAGCTTAGTGTTGTACAATTACTTGCAAAAATAACTGTCTTCCTCATTTTATATGTGGTATATTATTATTGCCAACCATATTTGAAAGGTGATAAGTTTAATGTTATTAGAAATATTTTTCACAGATTGTTGCTTAACTGCAAGCAGTTTGTTAGTACTTATATTAAATTATTTTCTTGAAATTGATTTCAAGTGCGGGTAGCTCCTTCATAAATCAATTCACGGAAAGAAAAGCAAAAAATGTTTTTTTTTTTTAATTTCACATAAGTAATAATATGCTGGGGTGTGATAATAGATTTTCAGAAATATTTTTTTTGTAATTACCAATCTCTAAATATCACCATTTTTAATACAAATTCAAAATTATTTGCAGTTTTTAACTCTAAAGTACATAACTTACTAATGCTTGAAATGTCTGAAATTTCTTATTACCCAACATAGCTGTTTATAGATACCCAGAAAAATATACTATTTTAAATATATATATATATATTTTTTTTTTGAGAAATTAAATGAATTATTTAAATTGGGAATAAATACAAAAATTTTTTGCTCAACAGATTTGAGTAAATTTACTCCACGCGCACGTAGTTCTCATATATATATATATATATATATATATATATATATATATTTGACCAGTGAACAAGTTTTCCTAGCTCTGACGAAGGGATGTACGTCATATGTACGTTTCGATTGAACTTGGTGTTTTTGAGCGCGGTCAACGCATACCTGTGCGAGACTACGTTCCTTTTAATGGCCAATGGACATCGTTATTCAGGCACCTCCGTTCCCAATCCCCCATAATGGTAACGTGGGAGCGAACGGGATGGGTTGGATCGCAAAAAAAAAAAAAAAATGTAGAGTGTTTGCTAGAGATGGGTTAAGCGTATATGCAGTCGTTTTACAACCGGGACAAGGGATGTGGAAGCTCAAAACACATTCGCATGTCACGTTCACTCTGCCGTTATTAACTGCTGAATGTATATATATATATATTTTTTTTTTTTCCCCATCGCCCGTAATTTTTTTTTTTTAATCCCTCTTCTGGAAAATCATATTTGCTTTCTCTTTCACACCCTCCGCGCTCTGTGATCTGCCATGAGTGACGCTGCGTGTCACGTGCGATATATTATTCTTATTGAGTGTCCGCACCGGGTGCCGCTTCGCACTGCATTTCCCGCGTTCCGTTTTCAAAATCCCGCCTCGCGCACTGGCGTGCGTGACGTCACTATGAGCGGACGGCGTGATCCGTGCGACTGTATGTGTCCCTCTTTGTGGACGCCTCTTCAAACGACGTCAGCTAAAGCGAATCAGTTATTAAAAGGAGTTCGCAAAGTGGCCCACAGTTCAGTACGTGGAAGTCGAAAAAAAAAAAAAAAATTATTTGTAAATTCATTTACGAAAATATTAAAATCGACGTATAAAGTACATGCCAGTTAAAAAAGAATTATTTTACAGTGTTTATTCAAACATTTTAATATATTTTCCTTTTAATGGCTTTATTTAATAAGGTTTCAAATAAAACAAAGTAATCAAGAGGAATTTTGTCTGAATAACTCTCATACAAAATAAAACATATTTATATCTTTGTTAAACAAATACATTTTCTTGGTCAATACAAGAAGCTAAAATAAATAGCATCACTTAAAACATCCTGGAACGATTGCTGGAATATAAACGGTCAATATTTTTGTTCTATTTATATCAAGTGTTTTGTCAGTCACTAAGCTTATTGAATGCTATTAAAAATACAAATAAATTAGTATGTCTTACCAACATACTATCGATATTTATTGATCTAAGTGAAATTGCGACCTTGTTTTACATAGGTACTTTTCAAGTATGCTTTATACATGTTGGCATAAAATGTAAAATTATAAAAACATTTTTTTAAAACTAAATTAGTTTGCCAAAATTATATATATATTAATGTTTAAACGAAATATTTTACAATTTTAACATATATCGGTACAATATTAAGTTTATCGTAGTTTTGTAGACTTAAGTATTTTCTCTCTAAATATTTTTTTTAAAGAAGACAAAATATAAAAAAAAATATGTTTAATATTGGGAATTTATATATATACTAAAATTTTTACAATTTATATCCCGAAAATATAGTTGCAAGTTTGTTACATTTTCTATAGGTTTACAAATCATTCACCAGATAGCAGTGGGTATTAAATTTTAAACTTTGTTGTATAAAGTTTATTTACACATTCATTTTCAACCCCTTCTCCGTAGCACACTTTCATTTCATGACATATCCCAGGTGAGGTTGAAAAATGCAGACTACATCATTCCCGCCATGGAACACCCAGCTTAGAAGTCTCACTGGGAGGATAAGAATGTTGTGTGTGTGGTTGCAGGGGAGGAGATGCGGCTGAACTCTTATATGGCTCCCTCATACGCCATTAGTATCATCATTTTCTGCGTTAAATAATAAATTACTTTAACTTTTTTTATAGAGTAAAAGCTTATTAAGTAGTTTTATATATGTTTTAGAGGTGTAATGTCACCGGAATCAGTAGTGCCAACCCGTTTACGATATTACTACGTTAGGAATAGTTTTTTTTTAATTTTTCGTGTTTTATTTTTCCTTGATCTGCAGTTTCGTATTTGTACTGGAAACACGAGAGTGCATAGGCTTAAATTTTCTACTCTTAAAAAGTTAATTTTATTTTCCAAATAAATAAATAAATGTTCTCACTACTTCACGAGCATTCGCGAGAACTTTTAACGTTCTAAAAAAAAAAAAAAAAAAAAAACATCTCGTTCCCCGTTAAGTGTTAAGTGCGTAAGTTTCCCGCGCTTTTTTTTCGCGATACCACGATTTGTGCAGTAAGTCACAAAAAAAAATAAAGTTTGTCGCAGGGGAGCTTGATGGGGGGGGGGGGGAGGAGGGTGGTTTGTAAGAAAACACGGACTAAACATTTTCAATTTATTACTGATACCAGGTCCCGCGAGCCTCTCTGCTCGCAGCCACGGCAGCCGGCGGCGATAAATACGCGTGGAAAAGGGGGTGTGGACGATGCCAGAAGGGAAAGAAAGGAAAGGAAGTGGCGAGTTGGGAGAAGGCGGTGCTAGAACAAAAGGCTGGGGGTTTGGGGTGGGGGGATGGGAGGGAAGGAGTAGGAACGAGGTATCTGGAAGGGAAAAGTCTTGGCGCGCTGTAAGGGAGGGCTAGCCGTGGGTGTATGCGGAAGGAAGCCCTCTGCGCAGGGCTGCCAACCGATCCTGACACATTGCATCGGGGAAACAGCCGGCTGCCACACCTGGGATCTCAGCCAGAAGGATGTGCTGTTTCCCCGCGCTGAGATTGTTTGCGGTTCGTGTTGCTAGAAGAGGAGGTGTGGGGAGAAATCTTCTTAGCGGCTGCTGCGCATACACCCAGACCTTCGTGTCTTTCCCAGCCATATATAAAAAAAGTTGTTCTTTGAAACATAAAAACTTGAAAAAAATCCAAACAAGTTTGATCAAAATGATACACCAAAAAAAAAAAAAGATAATAACGTTCACTTTCTTTTTTTATTACCTGTCAACATGAATATTAACATGCTATACAATATTTGTTTGTAACTACTATACGTATAGCTTGAAATGCAATTATTTTTTTGAAACATCTTTTATTTAAATTATAACGTTTAATAGTCGTCACCAACCATCATTATACATATTAAACAACAGTTTATGTACATATTTATCACAAATTTTAATAAATATGTCAGTTATGGTTATTTATTTTACTATTGTAAATGTCTGAATAAAAAAATTAATATTTGTAATTTAATTTTTATTTTGTAGGTATAGCGATTTTGTAAATATGTTATGTGTTGAATTATTAAGTGTTGTCTATTATTGTGTACATATTAGTCTTATCCATGTTTCTGTAGTAATCCTTGTCTATTTTTGTGTTTTTTTATGTATTTGTGTTTTTCTCAGCTTTATTTACCTCTTTTTGTGTCAACGTTAATGTATTAGTTCTCTGAATTGCTGGTGTGTATAAGCCAAATATTTCTTACTTTACCCTATCTCTCGATTTATCTTTTGTAAATGTACAATACAACGTATTTTTAGTAGATTGTAATAGATTTAAGGCGAGAAAATTCATAAACAACTTTTTTATATTTTATCTTTAAAAATATTGTGTTCTTTATCTTATAGTGAAATTATTTTGGAATGTCTTCGTAGAAGATCTATACTTTCCTTTACAGAAACTATTCGCAAGGCATTAGACTCCTCAAAAGGGATTTATTTGTTATGAAATGCCTTCGATGTATCATAAACAATGTATAAAACCATTTGTTGCTAAATAAAAATAATAACGGCTTTATAAAATAAAGCTCAAATTATTTCAAGACATGTAAAAGATACTTTTCATATACATTATGTGTATATTTTCTATTTAAGGATATATATTCTCCACTTAGTGTATAAATTCACGTTTTATATATATTTAAGAGATCTGAAAAATTTGCTAAATTTAATTGTGATTATTTAAACCAAATAAAATTGATATCTGGCGTTCTTTCTTTTGTATTTTTATGCTTATGGTCATTGGTGGTATAAACAACTCATGTGTTTGCACACAGAAAATATTGTCATTCAAACGCCAATATTACAATGTTTTAAATGAGCCAACACTTTTTCCAGCACGATAAACATACCTTCTTTAAAAATTGTAATTGTTTAGCCTTCTAACTGGCAAATTATTATATGCAGTAAAAAAAACTTCTGGCCACTGCAATATATTTTTTCAACAAAATAATTTTGCTGTCAAACATTCAAGGTGGTTTTGGTAAAGTGACAATAACGCCACAAAGTAAAACAATTATATTATATAGCTGTTTATTACTTTTTTTTAGAATTACGTTATCCTAATCAATTCAAAGGGATTGTGTACTTTTTGATTTTAATTCATCTGACAATTACAATTGCATTTCAAGGAAAATAAAAAAATAACGTGTAATTTGCGTGAATAAATCTCATATGAGGTAGGATAATTCGTTCTAACTTTTAAATTATTTGTTTCTTAAACCCCAGCTTGTACACTTTCCTCTAGAAGAAGACTTGTAAACAAACGCGTGCAGCATTTTATCCGAGGCTTGAAACGCGCGAAGGAATGAAATAGCAGTCGTAAACTTCAACCGCCATGATTGCCACGCGAAGAGAGTCTGCATGGAGGGGGGGGGGGTGTTTTGGCTGTGCATAACGAGGTATATCTTGTTCCGATCTGCGTCCCACGAGGAATATGCCGACATGTCAGGCGAGCGAGGAATCTGTCCTGCGCCCCGTCAACAACCCGAAGTAGAAAGAGGCTTTCCACTCTCCGGGGGAGAATATATATTTTTTTTTATTCGGGAAAATATTCTTTCGCTCACAGCACAGAAGTGCTTCCACTAGAAGAAGAAGAAGAAGAATAAAAAGTTAAATAAAAGTTGTGAGCAGAGATTTAAACGGAAAACTCGACGAAATATCGTGACGCACATTCGCTACATTTAGCGAACTTCATCCATTATAAAAAAAAAAAAAGAAGAAGTGAATTTCACTCATAGTTCTTCATTCTGTAAACATTTTATTTAAAAAAAAAAGAATAAATTAATTCAATGACATCTGAATAGCAAATTAAATTTGTCGTTCTAAAATAATCAGTCATGACAATAATAATCTTGCTTCGACAATTTAAATTGCAGTGATTTCTAAAAAAAATATTTTATGTACAAGCAGCATTACTATTTGATGGGTTAAATTTCGGCCATACCAATGATAAATTTTTTTTACTTTCAGTTAAATATGTTATTTTTCAGTTTTTCCATATTTCTGAAAATATTATTCAAACTCAGTGTAAATTATTTACAAGTAACCCTATAACATACCTACATGTAAGCAAAATTTTAACATTTAAACTATTAATCTTTTGCAATATCCAAACTGTGATCGTAATATTGGAGGTCAGTTTGGTATTAATTGTCAACTACGTGTCTCATGGTGTATGAAGTAGGTACAAGACGAGGTTATAAAATTTAAGAACATTTTGCACATCTGAGTTACAATGATCTAAGTGTTAACTGCTAGCTGGATCGATTAAAAAGAATAGTTACTTTTTTCAGACCATAGGTTTAATACTTTATTTTAATGATTATTTTAATGGGTATGATTGATTTAAATCATTATTTTAGACAAATGCTATTGCTGTTTGTCATACAGTGCAAACAAGCAATGGCTTTGTCAAAAATAATTAAGTTAATCATAGGTTTAATATTAATGATTATGACAAATATGCATGTCTGGCAAAGTACTGTTTTTAAAATAAACGCATATGACACTGTAATATCAGCGGATTTTGAAATTTCTACGTAATTTTAAAATATAGTAAATAATGAAATTAAAGGAACAGATCTACGTAGTTCCATTTAACTAGGTCTTCCTAGAAACTGCGTTGTATTCCGGCTCTCAAAAACTGTTCTGTGTTTTCCACATGGTAAACACACACGTGAAAGGAAGTTGAGTGTTTTGTAGAGTTAACATAATTTTTATAGATTTTGTTTGTACACCGAGATGTATGTAGATGGCTTGTGCTCCAATTAAGTACACTGAGCGAGCGTAAATTTTCGAAGCCGTGCGTTATTTCGCGATGATGCCTGAGTATTTATTTGGTAACCAAGAGTTATTCCTTAATTTAAGGCGAAATAAGTTAACAGCAGGGTATAAGCGAATTGTTATCTGATTTTGGTTGCATGTGTAAAAGGCAATAATCGGTCTACACCATTGCAATTTTAAAATATTTGACCTTAAATTTACGAAGAGTGCTGGTTATAAATTATCCAGGGATCTTCGTAAATAATTTACGGCTATCTTTGCAAATGTACGGACAATGAGTTCACTTACTTTGGACATGAATCCAAAAGAATATTCTCGGTATATCGACAAAACAAAAAATGGTTACGTCTACAGCAAAAACACTCTTCTTTTGTCCACGTGTGTGTGTTAGTTTCTTAAGAACCAAAAATACAACCCGAAATTCGAAAAATGGCGTAGTTACGTAGATGATTCAGTTACCTATATAAATAAACATGTGAATGTTCGTTCGTTCAAAATCTTAAATCTCACATAATTCTTCACTGATTGCTTTTAAATTTTGACACAAAATTTGAATCCGAATACATGTACGCGGGTGTTATTTTATATACCTATGTAAAACCTGTGACATGTAAAAAGATAGATAAAAAATATAGAGAGGTAAAAAAATTCATTCTTAATATTTTAATTGATATAGAGTATCAAGAGGAGAGAGATAGAGATATACATAGAGGGATATTAATATATAGATATATAGATAGAGATGAAGAGATATATGTAACTAGAGATTAAGAAAGACAGTTATATATGATTTGTAGGTACATGTGTACCTACTTGAACAAATTACAAACATATTGATTGAAGCATTGCAAAGCAGTAGTTAGTTTCAGAAAAAAACGGAAAACTCTTCGTTTATTTTTGACGTGACAACGTCTAATAAATCGATGAACGCCGGCTTCACGCACGAAAAAGGATGACTCTTTGTCCCATTACGCTTATTGTACGCTTGCGCAGCATCTATCTCTCTTCCACTCGATTGGAACAACCATCGATTTGACTTTTTCGAGTCACATTAAACTTCAAACACTCCCATTCGTTTCCTACTTTTCCTATCATCGTCCTATCCTTAACAGAATAACACAGACTGGAAGAAGTTAAATAGCAAACATGTATAAAAGTTACAGTTAAAATAATCTCTTCGTTAAAGTAATAAACAAATTTGAACTAACGAGTGCAAATAAAAGTAAAATTTATCAATTAAATTGTAGATTTCATTTCACTTCTTCTTTGTATCCATACAAAATAGTGATAATTCAATAAAAATGATTCAATTTTATTCATAAAAGAATGCAATCATTTCATCAATGTTTTTTTATGACGTTGTCACGTTAAACTATCGTCCGTGAACCGACTTTACAGACAACCAATTTTTTTTTTTAATAAGTCCGTGAGTTTATCGTTATGTCTGACGGGCGACGATGCACCTGACTCGGGCTTCGGCCGGGCGACAGAGCGACGAGGGGGGGGGGGGGGCGGGGGGGAGTGTCTGTGTTGGTCGGAGTGGATGAGGCCCGCCTGCGAGAACACGTGTCTGTTGACTCGCGAACAATCCCGCCGGGACCCTCGGGCTGGTGTTTGCTCCGCGTGGCGCAGAACGCACGGTCGCCGCCGCTCCAATTATTGCTCCGTTAATATTGATGCCTGCCGGAGCCCGACATACCGGGGTCTACCGTCGTTGGCGAGGTAGTTGCGTGACAGGGGGAAACTCGCCGGACCGCAGAAGCGACGGCAGCGCCGCGGAGTCGCTAGCGCCAACCACACGGGCCGGGCTTCATTACTCAGGGAGGAGAAACCACCCTGCCCTCCCTCTACCCCTCCTCCAACAAGTCTTCCTTTGTCGCGCAAGCCTACGGTCTGCACTTCCCGACCGCCGCTTGAGCCACGGGGAAGTTGCTCCCGGGGAATTCCCCCCCGCTTTTCTAACCAGCCATATCAAAGGAAGGCGGAATTCCTCCATTACTCCCTGTGCTTGGGAGCTTCCTTCCCCGGGCCGCAGCTGTTGTTATGATCAACCACCCCGCGCTGGCTTTGCCTGATTGAAGTTAGCTGTTATCCCTGCGAGCGCGGCTCTGCGGGTTTGCTTGTGGTGACCTCAAATATTCTCTGGTCGCTCTCCCGCATCAAGCGAAGATATTTTGACTGTTGACTAAATCAAACAGATAAAATTTTCATTTCATAGATATTAATATGCAAGTATTCAAAATTAACACTAATATGGCTCGAAAAATAAGTTGTAACAAGTGAACAAATGACGCAGAACTAAATTATTTTTTGTAACAATGTTTAACGTTTAAAAAAAAACATTTTTGTTGTCAGTTTTATGAGTAAAGTCTTCCTTTAAGTCGGTATTACCAATGTGGGCAACGTATCTTAGGGAGCTTGAATTTCTTTCTCTATTGGAATTATTTATTTTCTTTGTTTTCTTTTTTAAAAATATTTATTTTGGCTTATATTAGCCTGAATGTGTATCGTTTGTATTTTGTACAGATACATTTTATTATGGAATAATCTTTACGTAAAAGATATACAATTGGTAACAAGTTAAACTTGCTGCAAGCAATAGTTTTGAACAAATTATTGAGCTTATTAAACTGCACGCCCAATAGCAAATATATACCAATTATAGGATGTTATGACGTGCTTGAGGTGCCCATTAAAAAATGATGAATATAACAAACATAATATTCACGACATTTTTATTAAAAATTCAAGATATTTTAATATTATACTAATGAAAATTATTTCTGATAACAATGAAATGTAAAAAAATGCAAAAATTATGTTAATATATTAAGTGCATCAGTGCAATTAACTCATAATTTTATCAATAAGAAATTAAGACCCAGCAAAAGAAGAATATAATATAAAAATTCAAAAAGGGTGTAACTACAAAAAATAAAACCTGACAAAAAACGTTTGGACATGCAAAATTATATCATATACATAAAATAAATATAAACCAACGGTTTTTTTAATAAATTATAATGTTCAAAAATAAAAATAAAATTTCGAAAGAGCATAGATACAGAATTCAAAATATCATCACAAGATTCCCAGTGAAGTAAAAACTTACATTCTAAATGGGTAAATTTTTCACAGCTTTTCGCTAAGAGCTAAACATACTCAGATATAAGCGTTTTTAGTAATTATAAGCATAGTTATTCGTAAGGCGCCTAAGGACCCATTGGGAAAATGATGAATATACCAAACAATTCAATTTAACACTTATGTACCTGTATTTCAAATGTTAGTATACAGTTACATTCCCATTAAATATTTTATAAACATCTCTATGGAGTAGGCTTATATTTGTGCTTCATTATATGCTTGTCTCCAAGGTATGCATATATCTTTGGTGGTACAGAGTCAGAGAGTCAGTGATTAGCGTAACTATATATATAGGAATATTTCTCATAAATTATTATTTTCTTTAATTGGAATTATTATTTTTTAATCTCTTGAAGACAAATATAAAGAAAATTTTGGTGAGTCAATAAAACATGTAGCTTCACTTAACGCCTCATTTACTCTAAAGAATGAATGATAAAACCATTTGATGAAAATCGATGGTAAATGTAACCCCATATTTGATTTTAGAAAGAAACTTCGCCAAACGTACGCCTGGTATGTGAATATATAACGTACTTGAAATATTACACTTTACGACATAACACCACAGTGTGAAAACCACTTTAAAATAAATTGCTTCCCATTTCTTGGGTGGCTTGCTAGTTCTTAGTGAACTTTTGCGTCAAAACGGATACAGCGAACCATAGTTCAAAGCCAAAATTTGCAACACTTAAAATTTATCTCAGGTCCTTTCCTGAAAACCAATTATTTCGAGCCCACAATTATCATCAGCGACTCCCGGAGGGCCTGAGAGGTGACGTCCACTGTCGTCCGGTGAGAGTAAGGGGGGGGGGGGGAAGGGTCCGTTGTTGTTTGCCCTCGCGATGAATAGCCGGGTCAAATATCCGAGTGTCTGTTGGCGCAGTCAGAAGGAGTGAGATAGGACCACCAGGTGCTGTTGACATGACCCGCTTGGTCGAGGATGTCTGCAGTTAGCTTCTGGTCATGGCGGAATGTAGGCTGTTAGGAGACGGGAGGTTTAATCCCCTTCGGGTCAGCAGCTGTCGGAGTGAACTGTTTGGACCCGTGTCTTCTGAGTCCTTGTAGTCCTCGCCTGTCGTCAGAAACACGACTCCAAGAATGTCTTAAGCCACTGTGCCACGATGTGAACTTTCATGGAAGGTCTTCCACGGCAGCTGATATGGATGGTTCTTGTGGAAGAGCACTGGCCGTTATCGTGGAAGTTTTGGTAATCGGTTATGTCCGAATTTCTCTGAATGGTTACGTACAACATGAAATTTTGATCCAATCAGAATTAAATGGTAGTGTGCCTCTAGTGTTGAAACGGTAATTTATTTTAGATGGATTGATTTTTTTGTTATCGGATGTGGTCTATTGGAGCAGCTAGCCTAGTAGTTTATTAAATTAATTAGAAATTTAATTCGCAGTCACAGAATATTAAAACGTAGTTCATATAGTTTTATATGTATAGGCTAGAACAAAGGTATTCAACAGCATTTAAATTAAAATTACAGCATGACTGACATTCCAACCTTTAAATTTATATGTTTGTGAGATTTGGTAATTTTTTTCACAGTAAAATGTTTTACATGAAAAGTGTGAATATTTTCAATTCTTAGAAATGGGATATTGTGTTATGTGTTGTTGCAAGTACTATTATATCATTTATGTACAGTCCAACTAGTTGTTCACACGAAATATTATAAACATGTTTTAGGTTTTTTAATTACAATATAACTAATAGTAGGTTATATATGCAATTTTTTATAAAACATGTTTGCTACGGGATTGAAATTCATTTGAGATGACTCCAAATATAAATCAATTTGGGCCAACACAATTATTACTAAATATAAATAAAAGTTTATCCTTTTTCCACATCCCCACTATCCTGTATTCTTTCGCTACAGTCTGGGTAATATTCTTAAAAATACTCACCAATAAATCGCACACTAGTATAAATAAATAAAAATTGCGGCAGAGTTCAAAGAAATATTATTTGCAAGAAAGAAGATTATTTCTCTAAAAGCTACTACTTTACGAATTTACCCATTAAGACTATTTTCTTCCCCTTGTTTGACCAAGGATTTGTTTCATAACAAAGGTACCATTTTGTTAAGTACTAAAGTGATTACAAAAACAATGTACAAATTATTAACAGACTTTTTGAATCAACAAACACTACACAAAATTTATGTTTACATAGAGAACAGAATTTTGTAATACGTGTAAGAGTTTAACAAGCATAAGCTGTAGGCTGAAAAGGGTGTTTTAAAAACGAGCAGAGTTTTTATAAATACTGAAATACGTAAAACTGCGTGTTTAGTAAATATCTACTGTATGTCATCGTATACACAAAAGTACCTACTTATTTCCACAATAAATGATGTCCATTTGTTTATTATAGAGGATAGGAAATATCGTGCCACTGGTTATTCCATAGAAACGTCCGTACCTGCTGCATTGATGCTTGGCTATCAGTTTTACTGGAAGCTTCTTGCGTAACCTGTATGAAACCTTTAACCGTGGCATAAGGGATTTATATAGTCCAGGAAAAGAATATCAAAAATGCCAAAACCTTTAAAAGATTTTTTCCAGAGCTGAATTAATGCTAAATCTTAGAGTCTACCATGCTAAATAATAGCACAGTAAAAGTTTTCCACTGTAGACCTTGTGCGTCACAAACAAAACATGCAGTTAAGTCCTACATGACAATGTTCTACAAGCATCTTTTGAAATGTTTCCCATTAACGTAGATTTCACCGTACAAGCTCGGCAAAACCACTACAATAATCTAAACATCTTAATCTACCTAACAGTATAACGAACATTTCAAAGTTTTACAAAGAACAAAAACTATTAATAATAATAGATAAATGGGGATGGTTGACTTTTTGGTAATGAGAGCGACCAGCAAGATAAACATAAAAACGGTTGCTGAGTCGACTAGTGTATGTTCTATATGATGTCATTTTTCTAATATTAATTTTTTTTTAACTTTTCTTATGAAATTACATTGCAAATGGTTATATAATGTGTCTATTTTAAGAGCAAAATATGTTATTACTATATATGTATATATATATATATATATATATATATATATATATATATATAGGTTTATAAAACGTGTCTTGGTATCTTTTAATATTGAGTGGTTGAATTTTAATTTTATAAAGGAGTGGTTTGGCTTTTGGGTTCTAGCCGCGTCGAAGGCGAAAATATAACCGACGTTTCGGTCGAATTTGCCGTCGCCATCATCAGGGAGTAGTTACCTACTAGGTTATCCAGTTTTTCCAAACATAATTAATCCTGAAATAGTGGTATTTATAGGTTAACGTCAAAAAATAGTTTTAATCATTTCAAGGATAGTAGTAAAAATCGTAGTCACGGCTAAAATTTACGCGTAAATGTGAAATTGTCTATTAAACATTAAAGTTTTTGGTTTTTGAGTAAAAATATAGACTCAGAACACCTCACACCAAAAGTTTTGTATATTATTCTAAACGGAGCATTATGAGGTCAACAATGTGATAAAAAAATGAACTGCGCTCATATATTCAAGCATTTCCTATTATTATTACTTTATTTATCATCATGATAAATTAATTTTTTTTTAAATTTTAACTATGAATACTGGAAATAAATGTTGGCATTCTGTTTGTAAATATGTATTTGAAACCAAAAATTTGCAAGCAGAATTTTTTTCCCCCCCATATGAATATTCAAAATAATTAGAAATCGGTAAACTCGCAGCAAACTGTGCTTTCAATTACTTGCTCAAACCTGCAACAGTAGTTAGTTGCGCGCCGTCCAATCAGCTGGACGCAGCGACGCCGTGTTAAAGTTTAATCGAACGGCGCGGGGGTTGATGGTGTTACACAGCTCCAGGGTTTGGTTTTGTGTGTGTGCTCGCCGTTAATTCAATTATCTGCAGCGCGCGCGCGGCCGTAGGCGACAAATAGGTTGAAAGGGATCGATTTCCAGAGGGCAACGGCGAGCATACCGCCGGTTTCCTGCATTAGTGCAACCTGCGTGTCGCTGCAGTGAGAGGGAAATCTCCCCCCCCCCTCACCCTAAAGTCAGTTCCCCGGGGCGACTGACGGTCAATTTCTACCTAGTTTTCCTTTAAATGCTCTCTAGTCTCCAAAACCGTCGTCAGATCCAAAGATTATAGGCAGCACACATTTGAGAGACCGGAAAATTTTGCGGGTTCAACGACCTCCAGGATAGACTCCACTATACTCTACACTCTCGGACAAATGTCAACTGCTCATTGGATGTTGACTTGTGAGTCGTCTCGACTGGGCGGCCTGTGATTCGACGCTTCTACGAGTGAGGATCTCTAATTGGCCCTCGTTACTCCAGATTAACAGTGAACCAAAGGCAGAAGCAGCACTCAGGTATAATTATTTGAAGTTAAGCATTTCACGAAATGAATCCGCGAATTTTTCAGGTCTCTACTGACATTAATCACTCTCTTGTTACCTCGGTCGAGCTGCTTAAAGGAGGAAATCGATGACGATTCATTGATGTGTCAACGTCCTTACTCTAGGTGCACGGCATTTAGTGGGAGTAATTTCGTGCATGAAACGGAAGTTGGTTGGAACGGAAATGTGTAAACACGGTGCTGCCATCTGTGCAAGTCTCGGAAAACTCTAAAATATGGCGGACCCACGTGATTTCAGGTTAATTTTGTTTTCATATTCATATTGGACAGCAACTTTTAATTTGAAAAATACTTAAAAGATAGCACCGCGTTTACAATGCTTTAGAGAACAAACAAAAAGTTTAAATATCTTTGATGCCATGTTTATTCCAACACAGTTTTACTGGTTAATAAATAATATGTGTTTTTGAATTTGCGATAGTACCTATCTTTTTATAACTATTCAAGTTAACAAAATTATTCCAGAATAGATTCAATACCATAAAGTTAACTTTGGCTCACCAATGTGCTTAATTAATCCCCCGATGTTTACGAAAGTTAACATGTAGGGGTGCATGTTGCGACAAGCGTATCCGCCATTCTGAGGACTTCGGATCGTGGCTATAGCAGTTGCATGCATGCACATTGGACTCTCTTTACGTGCAATTTAGGGCTTATTTTATTGCATTTCTGGAGCATACTTAAATTTCACCCTCGACGAACCAAAACATGTACAACCTCAGAGACGCAGGCAATGATAATTCCTACGTAGGGAAAAATGTCACAGGTTCAGCGTTGATGCATTTACATGCGACGCGTCCGATACTCCTGTTGTTAGGCTAACCCTGATAAATCAGTGGTACCATATTATTTTTTTAAAACATAATTATCTCACGTTTAAGTAAGGGGAAATTTATTTTACGTTTTTCCTTTATATACTTTTCGTTTGTTGATTACGCTCGGTATTATTTAGATGATTTCTAAGTGAAATTTTGTGTCGGAGTGTCGAATATTATAAGTTTATATGCAACATGAGAACACGTGAATTTGCTTTTACCGAGGTTAGATTTTTACGCATTACTGGCGAGAACTGAAAGTCTCTCTATCACTATTTTTTTAAGTGTAACATCTTAGCTCTCGGCATAGGGCATTTTGTGGGAGTAGTTTCGTGAATGCGACGGAAGTGTGTAACAGGAAGTAGGGAGAAGCGTGCGGCAGTCGGTGCTTGTGTGGCGTATCAGCGAGCGAACATTCCCGTGGCGTTTGAAGAGAGAGGGAGAAAGTGAGAGAGAGAGAGAGTGGAGACAGCTGATTACCGTTCTTTATGGAAACGTGTAAGTTCTTAATTCAAGAAGTCTTTATGGGGATGCATCTGTCTCAAAAATATTTGAAAGTTAGTGTTGTTGTAGATATGGCCGTGTGAAAAGCTGGAGGAACTGGCTGACACAAACGAAGATTTTTTTGGGCCAATTTTAAGATGTCCATTTTGTAAATCTTAAAAGGAAAAAAAAGGTATTATTATTGTTCTCATAAAAGTACTGTAAAATGACGTACAAACCCTCATACAATTTTCCTTCGTGTTTTTTTTTGCATCATTCAAAACGCAGCAATGGAAAAGTGCTTGCTTTGGTATGCTTTCATGTTCCCGAATAATAAACAAGTGAAATACCTTAAAAATGTTTTCGTACTAGTTTTAAATTTATTTTTTTCTCTAAGCTAAAATAGTACAAATTGTTTTTATCAGTTTCCCGTGAATTCGTTTACATCTAACACACAAAACGTTTTGTTCATTTTTTAACTACTACTGCATTTCATTTCACTGAACTATGTTTTGTCTTGAAAGTTTAAACTGAATTTCATTTCAATTCCAATTCGTTTTGTTTTACTCGTAAAAAACCATTTGCTAATTGCGTTTCACTTCACCCGGCGCCCGGTAAACATTATCCCGGGTCGAGCTCTAACAAACATCAGGCTGCCGGGTAGGTTTTTGTTGCGTCGTCTGCGAGCGGAAGCTACGGAAAGCTCATGGCGTGTGTGTATCTGTCTGTGTATGTCTGTGTGTGTCTGTGTAAGTCTGTGTGTGTGGGCTGTACGTAGCAGCACAGTGCGGTCAGTCGGCCCACGACTGTAGGTGGTTGGGAAAAAAAAATTGTCGAACACGCAAATTGTGAATTCACCCGAATAAATAAATAAATAAATACTCGGCGAAAACTTGCGACGGCTCGTTCAGCTCTGTAAAGTTCACGAAACGTTATCCAATGTTTTTTTTAAACCAAACCTCTCCATTAGTTCCTTTACTCCCCATTTTCCTGGGCAAACATGTGTACTTTCTATGTTTGGAGTGTTATTTCAACTTATTAATTGTAGGCGAAGTAAAAAATCACAGAACAATTTGAAAATCATTGGAATGTAAACATAAAAAAAAAAACTTTAAAAATTAGTTGAACCACCTTCCATTTTTTCAACAACCAGTTTAAAATTAAATGTATATCAGTGTTAATGACACATCCATTAATAATTATAAACTATTAATTAAGAACTTTTAATTTTAATTTCAAAAAATTTCCAAGTCTATTTGTCACTCTCTAAAATAGAAGGGCACAATATATCCAGGTACAAAATTTAATTACAATGCTTCACGTGGTTTTCAAAACTATGTTCACTAGTAAATATACCAGACTGCTCGCTTGTATAGTAGCTGTCTTGCATTAAGTAAATTGTTGTGTATTTTACTAACCATGGTATGTAGAAAGGGGCACCTACTTTGCTTATTCAGATTTAGGAATGAACTATTCTCCATTAACCGAAACGCCTTGAACACTTGAACCACGAAAGCTACATAATACCTCGTAAAAGCCCGCTGTATTATATACAAAAATATTGTGGCATGTTTAATGTTAATGGTAGCGTTTAAAAACGTGATAACGTCTTATAAATCGATGAAAGCCGGCTGCACGCACGAAAAATAGTCACGTTCTGCCTGAGCCGAGCGTGCAAGAACCAGCCAACCACGGTGCGAGAAAATCTTTTATAATATCAAACAGGTTAAGGCTGACATTTAACTAATTGTTCGTGATTATATTTAAACAAATTATTAAAATTAAATTTGCAGAAACTGTAAATAATATTTAAAAATTAAATAGTATTCAATTTTTCATCAATGTTTTCTTATGACGTTATCACGTAAAATTATAGTCCGTAAACTGACTTTACAGACAACCCCTTTTTTTTCTAAGAAGAATGGTTGCGAAACACAATGACAGCATTGAAATAATACTTGCTTGTTAAAAAGTAAATAGTCGAGAAAACATTAATGAAACAGCGAACGTAAAAAAAAGAAAAATAAGGGCTAGTGAAAAAGGGGAACAGACTTCTCATGGCTGGATGATCGATGTTCCAATTGCAGGAACCCAGGGTTGCACTTCTTGACTCCTGCGAGAGAGCGAGTGGTTATTCCGCGCAGTTTGTTCGCTTTCCTACTTTGTGGCAATTTTCAGGCGCACCAACAATAAAAACAAAAAAAACGGGGGCGTGGAAGCAGCATCCGCCATAAATATGAGGCAGAAGTAACGAGGAACTCCCGGAAAGTATTTTGTATTACTTCAACGTAGAAAATATCGGCGGCAAAGATGGTGGCCGGGATGGCAAAAAAAAAAAAAAACAGTAGAAGTCTGGAGAGATGGAGAGAGAGGAAAGGAGAAAGAAACAAAAAAAAATAACAGAAAGTTCATCCTCTTGTCTCTAGCGTTCGCGCTGCAAGCCCCTTTAAATCTTCGTCAGCGCGTGAGAAGACTTCGTAGGGTCGAGCCTTTGGAGGCGAGGTGGTTGCGTCTCCCAGGGGCGGCGCAGAGATTCCTAGCGGCCGACAACACGCAGTTTCCTCCCCCCTCAACCCTCAAGGGATCCAGCTGTCGACGACCAACCCTCCGCCTATCAGCAAGCATCCGTCTTCTCGACGAGTTGAAAAATAGCGGAATATGCGCGCCCGGGATAAATAAACGGGCAGATCTGGCTTTGATTCACGAAAGGAAAAAAATAATTGGTTGTCTGTAAAGTCGGTTTACGAATGATAGTTTAACGTGACAACGTCA
Organism: Bacillus rossius redtenbacheri; assembly: GCF_032445375.1. Classification (NCBI taxonomy): domain Eukaryota; kingdom Metazoa; phylum Arthropoda; class Insecta; order Phasmatodea; family Bacillidae; genus Bacillus; species Bacillus rossius. The sequence continues at coordinate 21,168,795 of NC_086330.1, read as the reverse complement.
TAACAAAACATTGATGAAATGATTGCATATTTTATGAATAAAATTGAATCATTTTTATTGAATAATCACTATTTTGTATGGATACAAAGAAGGAGTGAAATGAAATCTACAATTTAATTGATAAATTTACTTTTATTTGCACTCATTAATTCAAATATGTTTATTACTTTAACTAAGAGATTATTTTAACTATAACTTTTATACATGTTTGCTATTTAACTTCTTCCAATCTGTGTTATTCTGTAAAGGATAGGACGATGATAGGAAAAGTAGGAAACGAATGGGAGTGTTTCAAGTTTAATGTGCCTCGAAAAAGTCAAATCGATGGTTGTTCGAATCGAGTGGAAGAGAGATAGATGCGGCGCAAGCGTACAATGAGCGTAACGGGACAATGTGCGTAACGGGGCAATGTGCGTAACGGGGCAATGTGCGTAACGGGACACTTTTTCGTGCGTGCAGCCGGCGTTGCCCGATTTATTAGACGTCACGTCAAAAAGAAACCTCGTGGTGCAGGACACGGATTAATTTTCATGCTCTTCTTAAGCTTTCGTGTAATCGTAGGGTGGGGGAAATAATCCATGTCCAGGTTTGAAGTACACAGTTTGGTAAGTTGTGACCCTCTTTTGGTACACTTCGAACGATTTTTGGCCTCTGTAAACGGTAACATCTAGCCAAACTGATTGTTCTAATTTTTTTTTTTTTTTCGAAAATACATATAGCTCCTACAGAAATATTTGGCAGACATAAATATATTTTGTTAAGTTCTTTACTGACACTCGTATTTCCGGAAACCTACACTATCTTTATGGCTTAAGTTACGATGCTTATAAATGTGTAATTGTTTCTTAAAACCTCCTTGTAAACATGTAAAAAATATTTAATATTTGAATAATATATTTTATACAAGTTAATTATTAGGTTAAAATTTCATGTTGGTTTTTATTTTTTTTTAATTTTTATCTCAAACTTTTGTCTGAAACAATTTTTGATAATACAAAACATTACTGAAAGTGGTTGAAAAAACCTGGGGTTGAAATCTATATATATAAAAATTTAGCTTCCGTATGTATTTGGCCGCAAAACTCGGAAAGTATACGATGGTTTGGATTGAAATTTTTACAGAACATTGCATCTTAACAGAAGAGTGTTTATATGAAATAAAAGTTTGGGAAAATCCACCGGAAAAGTCGGAAAAAAAAGTTTCTATAACTAAATATCATGGTCACCCAACTTAGTTGTGACCACGCTCGACGATGCTGTACCATATTGTCGAAGTTCAAGCACATCAGGCTACTCGACCATTGTGCCTTGACGACTATAATTTACACAAATATGTATATATATATATATTTCAAGAAAGAATAAAAAACTTTATTTAATTTGAAAGTATATTCTATCGACTCTATTGATAAAAATACGTTTAAATTAAAAAATATTCAAATTTTTGGAGCACAGTAAAAAAAATGCATTTAACCACGAATATGCGAGTTAAACTTCAGAACGATCCAACAGCAGTCATATTTTCAAGACAATTAATTGAAGTTGGTAACGGCACTGTACCTACAAATCCAGAAACAGGAAAAATCAGCTTATCATCTGATTTATGCAACATCGTAGATTCAAAAGAGGAATTAGTAGACAAGGTATTCCAAAACATCGAAACAAAATTCAAAAATCATGCATGGTTGAGCGAAAGAGCCATTCTAGCGGCTAAAAATGTTGACGTACACGATATGAACAATAGTATTATAAACAGAATCGAAGGTGAAACAATGACATACAAATCTATTGATTCAGTAGTGCACCAAAATGAAGCAGTGAACTTTCCAACGGAATTTCTCAATTCACTCGATGTTCCAGGATTACCACCACATATTTTGAATTTGAAAATTGGTGTGCCAATTATATTGCTTCGAAATATCTGTCAGCCTAAATTATGTAATGGTACACGATTAGTAGTTAAAAAATTAATGGATAATCTTATTGAAGCAACAATTTTGATTGGACTTCATAAAGGTGAAGACGTATTACTTCCACGAATGCCACTTATTCCGACAGATATGGCGTTCGAGTTCAAACGACTTCAATTTCCAATACGCCTTGCGTTCGCTATGACCATCAATAAAGCACAAGGACAATCTTTGCAAGTGTGCGGTTTGAATTTAGAAAATGAATGCTTCTCTCATGGACAGTTATATGTCGGGTGCTCCAGAGTCGGTAAACCATCTGATCTATATGTTTATGCAAAAAATGGGAAAACAAGGAATGTAGTCCTTCCATTAGCTTTACAATAAAAATATTTAAGCTAAACACATTTTTATTTCTTCTATTACATTCCACAGCCATGCACAGTAAAATATTAAATTAAACAATGAATTAATATTAAACTGTGCCACAGCAAAGCGTGGCCGGGTTTAGCTAGTAAGATAATAAATAATACTTCCGTACAGTGTACTTTATCAAATTAATGTTTTTTTGTTAAACTTTTAAAATATGGTTGAAAACGTTTGTCGAAAGTTAATTTTATGTAGCAAACCATTATTGAAAGGGGTGGAAAAACAAATGTGTTATTTTTTTTATTAGATATACTATCAAATTCAAAATAATTTATTCTTAAACGTCTCATTTTTTCTAAAACTTTGGGCTTAAACTATTTTCGATTAAATGAACTACTACCGTAAAAAACAGCGGTTGAATCTGAAAAAAAAACCTTCCTTAGTATCCAAATTTGTCGGAATTAATTTTAACAATATTAATAAAACCTTAAATCATTGTCGAAAAATATTTTTTACGTCCACGTATTAGTGAAAGGGATGAAAAATAGTTTTTGAAGGTCATAAATAATTGGATACATACCATAGTAGTAATAACATGAAATTCGTTAATACATTCAATGTTGGATGCATTGAGTTAAAAACATTCAAAATATTTTCGTTTCATGGAATATAAGAAAATGTTTACTCGGTCTTTTTTTTTAAATTGGCAGACATATATGATGTTATTTACATTGAGTTCTTAAAATGTTCCATGAGTGTATAGAAGTTTCCAAAAAAAAATTTCAGAAGAAATAGGTACTTCGATTTTTACCTACGCCTGTGGTCTGTGCCGAAATTTTTTTTAGTTAGTTTCTAATCCATTTAGAAATGAATTTGAGAAATACTTATTTATTTACTAACCAACACTTTTTACGTATGGTAAATTTAACGCTTGGTTTACCCTTAATTAAATATTTATTAATTTTACAAATAAAAATCAAACATTAAGGGAAAACTGTATATGTGAACAGTTATAAGACAAACTATTTAGTTACATAAAATAACTAAATTAAAATTTGTATTATTCAAAAACAGTAAAAAATAAATATTTTTCAGTGTAGACATATTACTGCTGAAATTATTTCTTACTGGAAATAAACTGGACACCAATAGAAAAATGGAAAACAAAAAAAAAACATTTATTTATCATTTCAAGAAAAGCAGAGATTACGTAGATATCAAAAATAACTTTTTGTCACTTAACGAAAAAATAAGTAATTTTGAAACTTTCAAACACTAAAAATTAACAAAAAAATTTTTTTAACAATTTTTTCATCATGATGCGTTCACCGTAATTTGTGTTCAGATTTTCTGAAAGGCGATTATAAAATTTAAATTATTTCTCTCTGAGGCTCAAGTCGACAATAATGGCCTTATTCTCGACCCAGTAACTTTAGCATACGAAGGAGCTATCTATTTACATCAAACACTATAAGCTAATGGTAGTGAGATTCACGAATAATATTTTCGTTGAAGTATACACATTTTAAAGTAAATTGCCTAAAAAAAATTGTTTACTCAATTTTTCATTCTCTTTAACTCTTTAAATTCTTTTTTTTTTTTTTTAGCAGGGATATACAAATTTCGGCATGTTATAAAGATATATAATATAAATGTGCTAATTATTGATTACATGTAAATAAATCTTATGTGTCTGTGACGTTGCGTTTATTTCTTTTCTTCAGAAACCTGATTCATAGACATTTTCTAAGTTATAAAAAAAAATAGCGAATGCAGGTAACATTGAAATTATTTATCGGAATGGTTTTCATTGATTTAACTTTATTCTTTATTCAGCTCCAGTTGCTTTCAACCACCTTTACCTTTTTTAAGATAATAGAATCACCCTCAAAATATATTCATAAATAATTTATAAGCATACTATATTTGACTATCAAAACAACTGCAAAATAAATCACAGTGTGTGCGCGACCTGTATACTTGGAAGTATGAATAAAAATATTTAATATTTAAATTTTTCAAAAATTAAAAAAGCAAAACATGCTGTAATGTGCACATCGTAAATATTAAATTTACATTAAAATGTAACAATCATACATTTTTAATTTTATTTGAATGCAAGTATTATGTGCGATTGTAAAATGTCAATTTATTTTGCGTTTTTACTTATTATTGTTGGAATCAAGAATGTCTGCACTAAAGTAAATAGCAAAAAAAATCTAGATTTTTTTTTTACTTACCCTAATATACAGACTGTGTATTTTGGAGATTACGGTCCGACTTATGCACGACATAACACAGACACGAGTGTGAGATTACTTCGGTGAAAGAACTGACATTTTCCCAACTCCCTCTGACGGTCCTGTACTTCATTCCGGAAGGGAAGTTTCTTAAAAGGGAAGATAAATAGGGGGAACTTTTTTAAAGGACAATGGCGGAGTGATATTTGTCCGGAATGGGCACTTCGTGCACTCCCGCGGTGACGCGAGGCGGGTGAAGTAAGGCGAGGTGAAAACCCGCGCGACAGGTGAAATGGGAAAGCGTGGCTAGGCGAGAGAAGAAGGAAGGGGTAAAAAAAAAAAGACCCGGACCTAGAACGGGCGAAGGAAAATTCCCTCCCTGGAGAAATTCCCGCGTAGTTGTGAAATGAGAGAAGGTGAAAAATGGCGGAGCGATAAGGAAAAGTATAGAACATACCAGCGAGATAAATGGTTTCTTATATCATGTTCCCAGAGGCCAGGAAAATGGCGAAGAGAAGGTCACACAAACGCAGTCACTTCCCCCGACAATAAATACAAGTTTTCCCGAGGCCTGCCAAGACTTCGCTCCACATCGACAAAGATAAAAGAAAAGAAAGAAACCTTATGTTGTGTTAATGTGAAATGTAAACTCATGAGGAACCACACCTATTCAAACGCACAATAAGAAATAGCATTAATTTCTTACGCTTATTTCAGTAACAGTAATTGTATTATTAGTAAGTATTCAGGAAAATATCATGCAAAGATGTGAAGTAGGAAGACGATAAGGTCCTATACAACTGTTCGCATTCAACTACTGAGGGAGTTTTTTTTGCATATGTTATATTTTGATTGAAACATTTTTTTTTTTCGTTTTAATCCATGGCTTTTGCTTACGCTAATTTTTTTAAGCTGCTGAAATGTATCTTTCCTATAAACAATTCAAAATTCGTCTTAAAAGTTAATGTTTAAAAATATGCTATTATAATAATTCCTATTTTAAGGTAGTTTGTTTGGAGTGTTAAATTAACACACAACAACATGGTCCAGTAGAAATATAAACATAAGCTGGAAAATTTTTAACTAATAAAATCCAATATTTTTTCTTCGATTTGCAAGCAACAGAGGTTGGCTTTATCACAATAATCTTAACCCGTTCATGCAATGAGAATTTTATATGAGAAGGTAGGGACAGGAAATGTGTAATAAAAAAATGGAAATTGTACTTTACCGCAATTATATTATTCCTTTTATTTACGTGTTTTTAGTTCAAGACAAAACATTTTATATTTTTTCTATAAATTATTTTAAAGAAGTAAATAAAAGTGTCAGCACTATTTTTGCAACACTCAGAGGGATGGAAGTTGGCGAACATTTCTAAGGTTCTTATAATTACAGTACATAACAACTGTTACTTATGGAAACACTTTCAGCTGTCTGGTATTTTATATTTCCTATACTCAATTAGGCCACGTTCAGCTGCTCTGATCCAGTACTTCTCTCACAGTGAGTGGTATCAACAAGGAAGCTCATACACACTTCGAATAAAACTAACGAAATTGTGCGTAATAAAACAAGTACAGAGTTATTATTTTCCCATAGTAAGTTATGATTACAATTTACGCGGTTTTGGCTTTCAGGAACAGTAAACTTCTCTTACTTGCTCACTTCAACGTGATGAGAACATTTGTTATGATTAGGGGTAGGTATTTTTCCCGAATAAACAAATCTGGACACTCACTAGACTACAATAAGGTATGTCCAGTGTAAGTGGTTTCTTCCTTAACATTGGTGGCCGTCTGTACGAGAAGCCCAGTCACTAAGGACGCGTTTGCTTCCACTCAGAACTGTCGTGGTTTGTGTTTGGGCCGTAAACATGTCTACCTGAAAGAAACTCAACGAATCACGAAACACAGATGATGCTACAGTGGTTTAGCTAACATCTAGTCTCGAAATCAATTCGCGGAAACTGCATGTCTCTAGTTATGGTTTGTTCAATATGTGGAATATTTTTACCATGAAGCATAGAGGATTCCAACAGACTGCATGTGCTTCCGGTTAGAAAAATAAACATATAGATTTTAATACCAGCCAAGGAATTCAAACTGGTAAAATAATTGTGTAATCATACTTGAAAAATTTAAATAAATTTAATATCTAAATAAACCATTAAATTTTTCTCTCAGCAGTTTGAGACAAAAATTTATCATTATCTGAATAAGGAGTCTAAGCAGCTTTTCCTAGGGAACCATATCAGCATTTGCGTTGAGTGATTTTGGTAAATGATGAGAAACCAATCCCGGAAATCTGGAATAGAATTCAAGCTTTAACGTCAAGCTGAATATTTATTGCTGAGTGGTTCGTTTCCGAAATGTTTAAATGAAATATCTAACTTGATAAGAGAGTTATTATTTCATCTTGTTTTTATTTAATATTTATTCTCAAACTGAGTTTATATAATGGTAATGAAATGTAAGTTTTAAGAAATTATTATTATTTACATAAAATTTAATAATAATTAAGTGCCTAGAAATATAGCTCGAAAAATTATTTATATTTTCTTATGGATACTTTTAAGTTTTCAAATTTTTATTTTCTTTTTTAAGTTTTGAATTTATTAACCAATTGTTTTTAAAATATTTTCAATAGTTTTATTTATCATGCGATGTCATTAGCTATTTTCATATAATCTATTTTAATAAATATCAATGATTTAGTTTCGATTCAACCTAATAATGTGTGACTAACTGAGGCGTAGTTTATGTAGTCAAAACCATTATTTTTAAGTCAAGAAAATCGTAGATTATTAAGTGAAGGCCATAGAGATCTTAAATATCAACAAAAAAAATCAAATAACTTTGCGTGGTACTTTAGTGCTTTTCAATAATTTATTAAATCATATTCATGCATCCTAGAAAAAAAACAGTAAAGTTATCTCAATTAAATGATAAAATTTATGTTAATTGTTAAAGTGTTCTTCTGGTGAAATTTATTGTTTAATTATTTAATAAATTGTTACTTTTAGCATGTACATTAGAACAAGTACTGCAAGGAAAAATATTTTATTGCAGAATAGCATTATACATTACAAGTAGGGGCAAGCATTTTTCGCGAATAAATCTGAACGCCTACTAGACTACAACAAGTTATACTCACACCAGCGGTTTCTTCCTTGTGATAGGCGGACGTCTGCGAGAGAAGTCGTTGCCTTGTTTTACCGAGCCACTCAGGACGTGTTTGCTTTCGCACTGACTCACTGTGATTGGTGTAGTAACAATCGATATTGACCTGAAAGAAACTCGCCCAATCACGAGAGACAGACAATGCTACAGTGTTTTTTACTTTCAGCTAGTGTTGTAATCTTTTCGCGAAATATGCATGCCCATAATTACAAGGCATATGTGTAAGTTTTGTGGAGGTTGTTCTAGAAAAAAAAGAGGACACAGTCACGTAATTAGTCTCGTGAACACAAACTTGCGGGTGCACAGACACACTCGACCACACGCGCAGAGCTAAACCCATTTCTCGTTTCCGCTTCCAGGAACGGTAAAGATCTTGCTGCGCGTTTTCTCTATTACCTAAGTATTCTTTTTAAACCTCTACTTATCTTCAAGAGTAAGCCGCTAAGGGGGATAGTAATTCTATGGCCACAAGAGTAATCCTTTCCTAATGACTGAAGCTTATTTGGACACCAGGAGAAATCTCAGCTGCACCAGTTTAGTTAGTTAATTGGGTGGTTTAAATGTAAGACTGGTCAACATTTTGGCTACAGCTTGGATTATTTTGTTCAAATTGCCACACTTTGTAGACAAAATAAGGTGTGGTAGCAAGAACGTATAAATAATATATAGAACATTTAATAATTAGTTTTTAATTATTATTTTTTTAGGAATCTGATGAATCTATCGAAAGATAAACTTAAGAGTAAAACTAAGTTCGAACTTTTGAACAGTGATTAATACACGTGGAACTAAGTAATTATAGAAATAAATAATGATTTCATAGAGAGAGAAACAAAGAAATTACCGAGGAAAATTTTTCATTGGAGATATAGTGTAACTGTGAATATTTATATTATAAATCAAGAAACTATATTTCCTTCAAAATTTTTGTGCTGGAAAACTTCAGCAACATTTTCATGTAAGTATTAAAGTTTTCATTTTATTAAGGCATAACTATAAGAGAAAAACTTCTGGTTAATTAAGTAACAATTACGACATATCATGGTGGGTTTATTTTCAATGGCGTTATTGTCATGCCGAAGATCTTTACCAAAGAAACTTTAACACTTTTAGGACGATTTCATAACAAAATTGCAACTGTTGCCAAAATAACTGAAAATATCTGGGTATTATACCTGCGTATAGCTACTACTAATTCATGATAGGATTGACCCTTGCAGGTAATAGTATTTCTTGCAAATTAAGAACATTTTTAAAAGATTATAATCTTAGTATCCGAATTTATTGAGAATATTACTTAAAAGCTGCATCATTAGAAATATTAACGAATATTAACGAAATAAGTCAATATATGCAATGATCCAAAGAAATCCAGCATTATTTAATGTAAACAACGACATCTTTCATCCAATCCAACACTAGCCTATATTGGCTTAGAAAGACACTATTTTAATTTGCTCAAAATCTTTAAATTTTTTTGCTTTCATTTTTGAACATTCTAAATAATTTAGTTACTATATTGATTGGTCAATTTCATCAGTATAGTAACAGAACCTGTGGTATAAATGATTTATCATATGACATAATTTCAGTTCTTATTTCAATTACCTTCTCCCCAATAAGCTATTCGTGAATATTTTCAAACTCTATTGCTTTGTTACTAATTTTGAAATTATTTATAATTAAAGATTTTCTCAGTTGTTGAATTTGAACTAAAGGATTGATAGAATTTTCTTCATTTCTGATACACAACATGGTCTTAGCTTTCAACTTACCAATGTTATTTATAGGTTACAAGTCATAGATTCGGGAGTTTTTTTCTTATGTCTACATTTTTACGACAGTGGGGAATTGTGGCTGTAATTTAATTTTCCTTTGATGCTGAAAAGCAAAGAATGCTATTCAAGAAAGGAAAGAATATACTAGCAAACAGCAAAGCGAATTTGCGAATACGCTCTCGTTGTTTACTTCGAAATTCAATACCCGCTGCATAAAATCCATTAGTTGGGATGCTGCAGCAAAATTCCCGAATAATACAAAAGTCACATTTTGTTCATTTAGCTAAAGTATTTGCATTAAGATACCAAATTACCATGTTTTAAATCGAGTCAATTAGTAAAAATGTAATGTTCAACTATAGGCATCCAAGTTGACCATGTAAAAGTTACCATATTTAAAATGTTCAAATGATGTATGGAAACTATAAATTTTAACGTCTGTCCATATTTAAGATCATGAATTTTTTTCATGTCATAAATTATCAAGCAATGAAATATAAATAAAAAAGTACAAAACATGTTTATATATATGAATGGTTTACAAAGATGTTCTTACACTTAGTAAACTGAAAATAAGTGGAATTGAAAATTAAAATTAAAATATACGCCTTAAACAAATAAACATACGCTTCTGCAAAACAACAAAATATTTCCAAATTTATACAATTATTATTGTGTAAAATTATTTTGTAAGGTTTAATTATAGTTTACAATGACTAAATAACTAAGAAATTAGTTTTAAGTCTATTTAACATTAAAATGGTATAAATTTAATTCGTTTAAGAAGATATCAAAAGCCATAGACCATTTTGTGAGAGTAGGTAACCCTTAAGATATCATGTTTATTTTACCAAGTTCCAAGTTTAGTTTCTAGAGAACATCTTATTCTTTCCATTTAAAATGCAAATATTTTAGCGACGTTCATTATCAGTATATGTGACATAAATAAAGTATGTAAGACAATTTAGATATGTTTTGCCTTTATTAAATAAAACTTTTTAGAAAAAAGGTGTTCACATTTGTTTACGCCAGCAGTATCCAAACTACGGCCCGCGAGCAAACACCGGCAGCGAGAATTGTACGCCAGTCAGGATGGCGACACCCAGTGCAGCGCAGTCGACGGGTAAGCTGTCTGCCAGGCGTTGGTGCCAGCTCGGCTTATATATCAAGCCGCGAGGCGTCTACCCCTGGCACAACGGCAACACGCAGTGCAGCGCAGTCGACGGGTAAGCTGTCTCCCAGGCGATGGTGTCAGCTCGACTTATATAACAAGCAGCGAGGCGTCTACCCCTGGCACGACGGCAACACGCAGTGCAGCGCAGTCGACGGGTAAGCTGTCTGCCAGGCAATGGTGTCAGTTCGGCTTATATAACAAGCAGCGAGGCGTCTACCCCTGGCACGACGGCAACACGCAGTGCAGCGCAGTCTACGGGTAAGCTGTCTCCCAGGCGATGGTGTCAGCTCGACTTATATAACAAGCAGCAAGGCGTCTACCCCTGGCACGACGGCAACACGCAGTGCAGCGCAGTCGACGGGTAAGCTGTCTGCCAGGCGATGGTGTCAGCTCGACTTATATAACAAGCAGCGAGGCGTCTACCCCTGACACGACGGCAACACGCAGTGCAGCGCAGTCGACGGGTAAGCTGTCTCCCAGGCGATGGTGTCAGCTCGACTTATATAACAAGCAGCGAGGCGTCTACCCCTGGCACGACGGCAACACGCAGTGCAGCGCAGTCGACGGGTAAGCTGTCTGCCAGGCAATGGTGTCAGTTCGGCTTATATAACAAGCAGCGAGGCGTCTACCCCTGGTACGACGGCAACACGCAGTGCAGCGCAGTCGACGGGTAAGCTGACTGCCAGGCGATGTCGTCATCTCGGTTCAAATAACAGTGAGGCGTCTACCCTGGCCCGCGAGCACCACCAATCAGGCCCGCCATAGTTTTACAGTACGTTGTTATGTTAAGCTAGCTGGCTCTTAGTCCTTGGGACTTAGTGGAGTCAGTGTGGCCCTTAAGCTAAATAATTTGGAGACGCCTGGTTTACACTGTCAATAATCAAACTGTCACTAATATTTCTCGTTAAGTTCTGAAAACATATCATGTACATGGAACTTAATACCGAATTTTGAATCAATGAAACGAAAACGCAACTTAATGTTATGCTAAAATCTGTGTAATAGCACACTAAAAATTGTCATTGCGCTACAATTTCACTTAAATTTTTTACTGTACTGTATGTACATAAATTATTCCGTTGCAGTCTTAATAATATCAAAAATAATTTTCTGAGAATTGTTTTGCCATTTGAATTTTTTTTTTACAAGTTTAAAATTTGCCTTACATTAATTATGCAGATAATTAAAGGTTTTAAAATTTTTTAGTTACAAACGAAACTAAAAAAAAAACTTAATCACTTAAATTTACAATGTATTGTAAATATTTTTTTTCCAAAATTTGCCTAGCCAGAAGATGTTACTGTATTGTAAAAATAAATTAACACATTCACTTTGTGCTGCCTGTGACTGAAGATGTATAGGTTATAGTGTTTTAAGCATATTTATTACTATGCAGGTGTTGAAGATCATAATCATTTAAAAAACCATTATATAAGGAAAGAGAGAACATGAAAGCTTTATTTACGTAAACTTACATTGCTATAGGTACTAATGGCAGATGTGCAATAGGCAGGTATAAAGCTAATTTTATAACTACAGTGATCATTTTAATTAAATAATTAAAAATTATAATATGACAACCACGTAATGAGAATATTTTTTTCTTGATTTGTTGTTTCATTTTGTTTAGTCAAAAATAGAGCTAAGTAAAACTAAAGAAATTTTATTTCCGGGACTTTTTTGATTCGTATTGTTCAACCGATTAATGAGAAAGTAAGAACTAATAAAATAGTTGATATTTAACATTTTACTACAGACGATCTCAGAAAATTCAGTGGTTTTCAGAAGTTCATGTTTAATTCTAATCAGTTAATTTAATTCCGATTATTTTCTTTTTTCAAACAACAGACCCAGTAACGGGAGTTCATCGACAAAAAAGAACACCGGGAACCGAGATATTTTTTTTATCGTTCTTTCTGGTGTGTATGGGTCGAAACGGGCATATTTACAACGGCGCAGCCCCATTCAATTCTAACGGGGCGGTTTGCCTGACATGATTTCTCTTCGCGAAGCATGCTGGGATATATGGTGGGCAGGGCCCCTGCAGGTTTACCACGACGGGGCTTTATGGGGTCGTTATAATATTTTTTACTGCGCGCACGTTTCGTGAAACACAGCGGCGCTGGATAGAAAAAGGGCTCGGCGAGATTGGGGTGGGTTTGAGAAGGGATTGCGTGAAGGGAGGGGGAGGGGGGTGAAAATTGTGCCGCCGGTGGGACGGGCCATTGAATTGTGAATACGACACCAGGAAATTTAAAACTCGGTGTTACGTCTTCGGAAATAACGACGGACTGCCTTTAGCTATGTGTTTTTCTCTCGCTCCCTCTTCCTAGACGAAAAATTTCAATAATTTAAGGGAAGGGTTTTTATGTATATTTTTAAACTGGAAATGCCTATAAAGAAACCGATTGTAAATAACATGTGCCAAAAAAAGTGTTTAAAAAGTTTTCTTTACATAATCAAAGTAAATAAATTTTATATTTAATTCATAACGAAACAATTATGTTTCTTATTTGCATAAAATTAAATCTTAGCGTCAGGAGAATGCTTCTTATAACGTACGCAAAGATTTTATATAAGTGACAATTAAATATATGGATTATATAACATATACAACTAAAATTTCTGGTATTTAAATGTTCTTCAATAAACATTAATAAAATGTATAAATATCACAGTTTTTTCTCCCAAAATAGGGAATTGTTAAAGGAATTTTGAGGAATTTGACACAATATGGCCACCGTCACGTTACAGTCCTAGATGGTGGACATGGGCTCTGCCTCCAAACCCAGAACCCAGGTACCGGACCGATTAACATATAGTATTTATTCACTTATACGAAAATTACAAAAATTTTTCAACGTACGTGCCTTCAAAATGGTATCAATATGTATCTCAAATTATTCACTTAAATGCCAATTATTTGATATTTACTAGTTATTGTCCGGCTGGTATAGACGCAGGGTGACATGAGCCTTAAAAGCCCTGTACTTTTGGGGAGGAAAATAATATTAACTTAAAATTATCGTGCTTGAGTAACGTGACGTTTTTTAAATGACATAACGACTTCGATATATCAGTGTGATTCAGTAATTTTACCACGGTATTATTAGCTTAACCTGTATGTAAAAATGAATGGACTATGAAATGAAATATTTACATTCAATTTTTACCCACTTTTCAACGTCTGAATGTGTTAAAATTTTGCCTATATATATAGATATATATAACCTCTGAAAATACAATACATATATTAATAACTTTAGACCGTAATGTTATGGGGCGGTGGGAGGGTGAGAGGGTCAGAACCATTAATTTCGAGCTATGTAATAATCAGGCTTTTTGTGTATCCATGAAGTCGGGGCAAGGTGGGAATTTTCCCTGGGGTCAACTTACACGAAAATTTTAATTTTTAATGCTTTTTCTATTTGAAGTGTTTCCGATCCAAAAGGTCGTGTTATGGTGGAAAATATGCCCGGGATTTGACTTTCTTCTCACCCTCCCCACCCCCCGGGGGGGAGGGGGGGGTGCGGCGTAATGAAGGTAAATTTCGAATATATATTATTTTTGATTTAAGATTGTTTCCGAGGTCGGGTTATGGTGTAAAATGTGCCCGGATTTCATTAATAGCAATATCGGTAATATCTGAAATTATCTGGCCACTCTTCCGGCGTGATCAAGTGTATGATACGGACATTCCATATCAGTCCGTGTTCATTTCGGCACAGATGGTGTTGTATAATTAAACTAATAGCCATTAAGTTTGCAGCGAAATACAGCTATGGTCCTGCTTAAAGGCAACTTTTTCCACTGGGCATCTACCGTGCATAAAATGCAAGGCTGCACTGTAGATTATGCAGTTGTTTATTAAGGGATCGCGTCTCTTTGCTGCCGGACAGGCTTATTTATGTAGCTCTTAGTCGCATAAAGTCACTGGATGGTCTCCAAGCAGAATAACTTGATTGCTCTTAGACAGCAAGAAAGGTGATACGTAATGTTGACGCATTAGCTGAAATGACTAGAATAAGTGAACAATAATGACTAATTTGAAGTTCATTGTTTCTAATAAATACTTTAATCACTAATATATAATATTTTTAATTTGTTTCAATTACTCATATTCAAATTTTTTTTTATTTGAGACTAAACCCAAGAAAATAACCTTATAGTTAAAAAAAAACCTAAAGAAAACACTTATTCGTTAACTTAAGTACCTACTTAATAATGCTTTTACCATTTTATACCCCAAACAGTGAAACGCAGGTAAGTTCGATGCAGGTAAGAAACTCATTAAGCATAACGTACATTATGTGATTTAATACCTTTTTATAACTTTACCATTTTTTTTAATTCTAACGCGAAATGGGTGAAAAATCGGTCTTTTTATTATAATAATAATATATCTGAAGCTTATCAAGTGGATTGTAAGTTATGCGGTATGATTTATAAAAATGCAATATCTTCCAACTTTTTTTTACTACTTGCAGAAATTCTACTTCTTAAGGAGTAAATGTTGTAAATATGATATTAACGTAAAAAATTATATCTTCTGCTCAAATAAAACGTATTTTAATATATCGACGATTATTAATAAACATGCCTTAAATACCTGCGCTTATTTAACGTTCTCTGAAATATCAACCCTTAAGTTGTAACATGGGTTTATTTTATTAAAAAATAATAAAGTTAAGAAATCCACTAATATTTATTCATAGGCAACATTTAAATTCAAAATAAATTAAAGTTTATTAAATTATTTTGATGTTTACATCTGCTGTAACCAAAACAGGATGAGTTTGGTTTTACTTATTTATCGAATAATGCCATATTTACATAGTTCTAAATTTTTAAAAAGTCATCCCCGTGGAAGAAAAGAAGAAGGTAAAATAAATATGCGAATTTTGTTTTATGTAATATCAATAATAACTAAGAATCAGCTAATACGTGGGAAAATAAATTTGGTATATGTACCCCAAATCTGAAATAAAGATGCGTTTGTTCAAAATATCTTAAAATAAGGTATCGGTGATAAGGTGAAATTGTTTAATTTTTCTAACATTTCTCTAACTATAATACATAAAATTGTAGGTGTTAACAAAGGCATAAACTTAATTCATTGTTTAATTTTTATAAGCATTTCTCTAACTATAATACATAAAATTGTAAGTGTAAACCAAGGCATAAACTTAATTAAAATGAAATAGGTCCACGTTTCACCATTTTTTTAAATTTAAATGGAAAGTAAATATTATAAAATAAGGTACTTTACTAAAAATAAAAGACTTTTGTATAGCCACTTGATAAAATGTCATTCTTAAACGGTTTTCTTATGAATTAAATATTTTATACATTCTGATAATTTAATGAATTTATTTATTTTGTAAAAATATTGGCTTTTATTATATTTATACTTTTCTTTACATGGAAAAAATATCAGCAATAACGTGAAATTGCATGCGCGAAACCGCGCATTCATAGCTACAGTTCTAAAAGAAAAAAAACGTGAAAGTGTTATAAAATAAAAAAAATATCAGTGCATCTTATCAGACATTAACAATAACTAAATATTTTTTAAAAATATTGATTAAAAAAGGTTTCTATGAGACTCCCACACAGATAAATAAAATTAATGCGACTGCAAAACGTTCATTTTTTGTATATTCGAATAACACATCGAAAAATAATTCTCGGTTACTACAAATGTTTGAGATACCGCATGTTGGTAAGGTGTTTCGGCGCGTCTGCTTAGCAACACGGGCGTTGGAAAAATATCCCCTACATGGGCGTGGTTGTTAGATAACAGGATAAGATTGGCTGCACGTTGTTCCTTCCTGAGATTTCCAACCAATTTAAGTGGGATGGATTGATGCCAATAAGTTCTCCTTTAAGCTCCTGTGTATTCGGCCCTGAAGGTGCTAGCCTAATACTTGGCTCGTACTATCTCGATTGATTTTGATGCTGAAACCTCATGATTTTAATATGATTATTTCAATCAATCGTTCAGTACTTGTCAATGATTCTTAGCTTTTTTAAAAAATTAGCGATGTACATTATAAACCAACTTTTTAGAAGTAAATTAAGCTTTTGTTTCAATCGCTTTAATATTATAACATTAAAATTGGTTGACGTAAATCTTGATGATATAAGGTGTTGCTTGAATACATTTTTAGTTAAAACCTCAGTTTATTATTTCAAAATTGTATAGATTTTTTTTTACTTACTTAACACGGTTAACCTGCGACTTCGTCGAAGGAGCAAAGGACTTTGAAAGGATCCACGGGGGTTAAGATATCAGTATTCTCGCATAGCCAAGGTGATCTGAGTTCGATTTCCCGCTGAGTGAAACACGGAATTTTCATCAAGTGTTATAAGTGGAGGGCGTATTTCCTTAAGTTCCTCACCTCCCTCATTCATTCAGTAAGTGACACAATATCATCTTGATAATACCTCATTATTAGAGACCTTCAAAATTCGCGGTTTCGATGGCCTTCAGGATAGACTGCACATTCTCCTGTACACTGGGCAAATAACGCAAGTTCATTGGTTGTTGACTTGTAAGTCGTCTCAGCTGGTTTGTCTGTGATTCGATCCTTCTTTGCTTGAGGGTTTATAATTGGTTGAGTTTCGCCAAGATTAACAGTAAGCCAATAGCAAAATTATCTAAGAGGTATATGTGTTTGAATTCTAGCATATCACCAAATGAATCCGCGAATTTTGCAGGTCTTTACTCATTATATATAAAGACCCACGTATTATACGAATTCGACTGCGTTTTTCCTACTGGAATGTACATATCGGGGTAGTGTCTTAAATTAGTTTGTTCTAAAATTTAGTTTTTTTACGGATGATATTTCATAAGTTCATAATGTAACGATATTTAATTATTTCCAAATTGTTTTTTTTCTCTCTCTACTAAACAGGTGTTTATTCATGGTTTCTATGAACCTAAAGACAGATTTCTATGTCAAAAGTAGTATGAACTGAAAGAATGAAATCATGTTGCATACCAAATAGAACTAAACATTAAAAGGGGAACAGTTTTCCGTTTTCAAACGCAACGTAAGACTCTTTACTTATATAGCTTATCCGCGCAAGCACTGCCGTTGTCTTGCGTGCGCGCGTAACTTATTGCATTTCCGTTTCGAAAGCTAAAAACGGTCTGACTTAAGGTCAAACTGGTTTCTGACCTCTAGGCCGAGGTTGGTCACCAAAACCATTTACCTTTCCCCGAACATTTTTCTTTGTCAATGAAGTTCGTTTTTCTTCTGTTCGGCACCGCTACCGACACCACAGTTTCAAATTTCTCTCTTACATCACGCAACACTTACGCAATTCTATGAACACAGCTAATACTTGCGTAAGGAGTTCCTAAATATATTAAACATTCTTAACAATCGTGGTATGTCAAGCCGAGATAAAATATTCAACAGAAAAGTGTAAATTTTGATTTTTCTCAATGTCAGCAGTATTACTAAATTATTTTATTTATTTTTTGTTATAAATTAAATTTTTTTAACAAAATATGGCAACAGACAATGTTACGGGGTGTACTGCCTGTCATGTTTTAATTTTTCGTTAACGATTTTTCAAGGCACGTTATTTATAATATATAAAAGTTTATCGTATACCAATGCAATCGAACATTCAAACCAATCGACTGTTGTATTTTATAATATGATCCAAATACTTGACTTTTATAAAGGGAAAAAATATTTGTCCATATACATAACTTAATTACATCACAACGTAAGAATAACTTCAATTTTGTAGTTAAAAAAACAAGCAAATGTTTAAGTTGTCAGCAGCTTCCCATCCTATTAAAACATTAGTCACACTTACTATAATATATTTTGTTATATTGGATTAAAACTCGTGAAGTAAATTAATTCATTACAGAAGGGGGAAAAAACTTATGCATTTATGAAATAAATGTGTGTATGTATGTTGTAAATATGTTTTTATTTATATTTACGTGGCCTTTGACAAAATAATGCGTAAAAGTGTGCCATTTTTCAGGGGTGATTCAACGTTTGAGGTACAAAGCCAGAATAACATATCCCCAAAACTAATAAAACCAAAAATTATAACATGTATTTTTTTTGTACTTAGACAAGAGAATGAACTTTTAAAGACTTATTGCAAAGAGTGGAGGTATATAAATTTAAAAAAAAAATGTATTGTGTTATATATTCTCGTTGTTCACATGATAGATCAAAACTTTTATGCAAACCATTATTGGACTTCCATTGCTTATCAACTTACTCCCCGCACTTAGAACATTACTACATAAGAATTTATCATTTTAATTTTATAACTGGCATTTTAGTGAGCAAAACCACTCAGCAGGTATTTGTTGGCATGAACGTGTAAATCCCACCCATTCGCTCAAATTAATCTATGTAGTCGGAGTTTGAAGTCTCCAGCAAATCACCTGATCAAGACAACTGTCGGGTAACAAGATTTTGCAATGTTCTAAAATAGACAAGAAAAATATTTTTTTCTGACATATTATAATAATTACAGTGTATAAAATATTAGTAAAAAATAGTTTTGCGGAAGCGTATTCCATTTATCAGATGTATAGGAGGCGTGTTAATTTATAGTTTCATAGTTTCGCATCAGCCCCAAAGACTTTCATGTTGATTATATATATAAATATATATATATATATATAACCCGTTTGTATGTTATGTGTTGCTCGGTAATCAATTTACTGGTGACGGCCATTAGTATACACTATTCACACAGCCGGGAACGCAACCAGGTCAACTCATATTTCTTCATCCAGAAAACCAGCCCGTCAATTATTGGAAATACGAACAATGGATCTCTTTTTTTTCAGCTTTTCATGACGTTCATTGAAGTTCATTTTCCAAATAATTTTTTTACATTCTCTCACACGTTTTACTTTTTTTCATCCACCCTTCTGCTGACAGACAATGGATACGGTGTAAATAAAAATGTATTCCATAATTACTCAAAAATTTGAAAATTGATTCCAACAGGCACACGCATAATGTGCCCAGCAATAAAGAACTCAACGAGAAAAAATTTTATCATCACAGTATTTTGAATATTGTTCATGAATGACAACTACGTATATATTTCAAGTAAAATTTCAGCATCTCTTTTCTATTTCCTCATAACTGTTTTTTATGTCAGATATATTTGCAGCCAATATATGTTTGGCTTAACTAAATTATTTTAAGTGATTTTAAATTCTTAGAAGATTTTGCCAATGTGTTTCTCTTTGTATTGCAAACAAAATGATCTTTTAGTCAAAACTAACACGGACAGTTGCACAAATCTTTATAAAAATCTAAAATCTTGTATTGGATGAATGACTCCTTTGAAATTTTAAGGTAAAGATGCAGGTAAACAGTTGCTAATGCAAATCCACACAAAAATTTATATATCTTTGTGAATTCTAGCTGGAATGTCTTCATGAAAAGTTCTACCTATATTGTGATGAATGCAGAAGTACTCAGTCATTACAATTTATATAACTATTATTGGAACAATGTAAATAAAAGATTTATTGCTTTTCCACTCAAGGTGTCCGGGTTGTTATGACTTTTTTTGTGAATTAGTTATGGACTTTATGTATAGGTGGATATAAAAAAAATTTTCGATTCAAAAATATAACTATTACCTACTTTATTATTTCATAGCAATTTATAGCTCAACCTAAAGTCTAATTGTTTGCTAAAGAAAAAAAGAATGTTTTATGTTTAGAACATATTTAAAAATATTATGTACTCTAAGTAAGTAGATTTATACAGCATATATACTATTGAGCCAAATAAAAACAGTTTTTTTTTTGTCATGAAGGAATACATCCAACTAAATAAGTTATGTTTAATAGCTGTGCTTTTAAAGCAAATATATTTGAGAATTTTAGTATTCTTGTTTTCTGTAACATAAATATGATCTCATTATTTTTGTTGATTGAAAAATGTATTTGTAAAAATAAGTTTGAAAGTAAAGGAGTCGATTAATACTGCAGCATTAACATTTCTAAATCGTTCAAGGTTCTGCATAAAAAAATGTCGGGAAAAGGAATAATGGCGAAACCCATGAAATTTCAGATGTGGTAACTTCGAAACGGTTATATTTCTGGTTGCGGCTATTAATATATTAGCTTATTTGAAGGGTATATTTTTTTTCTCGTGATAATATTCACACAAGGAGTCCCACACATGACGTCAAGCCAAAAACAGTTTCTGGAATAGTAAATAACGGTTCTGAACCAAAAACCCAAAATTTTTTTAAAAAAATGTCATTAATTTTATAGCTACAGGCTTTTTTTATTAAATTTTAAAATTCACAACTTGCCACAGATTATTAAACTCTAACAAAAAATGTTTGCTACGCAATAATTAATTACCCTACTATTGACAGCAGTTCAAAATAAAATCACACTTACTATACTTTTAGGGAAAACTAAATTTGGAAGACTTAAGCAGCAAAAAAAATTTAATCGAGTAAATTTGACTGGTCATACAATAAAAAAATTACTGTGCTAACTGAAAATATGGCTAATAAAAGCAAATAACTTGCTAAACTAGCAAATCAATATTTTAAAAATGTGAATTGTCAAAAAAAATTACCCGATTAAAAAGTTTTTCCGCATAAGCCGTGGAAAAAAAAAGTTTCCCTCAAATGTATAACATGTTTAACTATATTTTTTATTATTGTTATCAGTAATACGATTATTTATGCTTGCAAAGCCAAAATGTTTAGCCACAGTAACTAATAATTTGTTTCAGGGTGGGGATTTAAAATCTTTTGAAAAAAAATATTCCTAAAACTCGAAAACTACAACTTTTTTTTTTATTCACAGCGGTCATTAATTGGCCTATCAGCTGTTATCAGTTTGACGGGGAGTTATGGGATGCATATTAAACGCAGTTCAAACGAAACGTTAAGAAGGCTGAGGAGAAGTTCGAAATACACCTCGTAAAACAGTTCGGAAGTTAATCTATTTAGGCCATCAACACAGGAGGCGGATAATCAATTAACTGCGACATGTCCGAAGTGCGACCGGCCGATACAAGCAGGCCAAACCCTCTTCAACCGGACACCGCTTGCCACGGGGGTGTCGGGACTCAAACCGGACGATGAACCCCCCCCCCCCCCTCCCTCTCCAACGAGCGGGCGGCGAGATGAATCACCCTCTGCCGATCGACCTGCGAACTACTCTTGCCAACCCAAACACGAGCATAATAAATTTTCCTCGACCCCTCCCCTTGCAGTCCTTCTCCACCCCGGGGAACTCTTTATGCCCTCACGCCTTCTGCTGTCCCGGGGGGCTTGAGGGATGTGGGGAGGGGGGGGGGAAGTGGGCGGGGCCCCGCTGACTGGTGACCTGCTGGGGGTCGCGACCCCCCCCCCCCCAGCAGGCTGGCTGCATCAGGGTGCGGACCAGAGGGAGCGTCGGAGCCGATACGTGCCGAGTTTTTCTAAATACCTGCGCGTCTGAAGGCCTCGCCCTCCGACGACAAAGAGGCCTCGCGCCGGCCCGCCATTGTCCGATGGGTCGACGTCTCGCTCGAGTGGCTGGAAATTGCTTTTTTCGCGCGATGGTTGGGTTTTCCTTTTTTTTTTTAAAAAAAAAAGTAGCCCACTATTAAATAACCTTCCCCTTCCCCCCTCCCCAACACCCCTTTTTTCAAGAACATCTTTTAACTTTCGCCCTCTTTTCGGTGACCTCTCTGCGATCGATACCGTCGTCCCGGGCCTAGTTTGTGAGAGAGAGGAGAGAGGTCAGGTAGGAGTGGTGATGGGGGGGGGGGGGATGTCTCTCTCTGACGTTTTAATGATGCGAGATCAAAAGGTTCGCTCTCAGGGAACTGCGCTCGTTAATTACCCCTCGGAATAACAGCTGGGTAAAACGCCTAGAAAAATTCTATTGGAAACTGGGCATTTGTGTTTGTGCGCGCTCGATCACAAAAGTGATTTCACGCGGCCCGTTCCTGAAAAGCCGTCGCGAATCATAAATCAGGGGAAGGGAGGGGAATAACTGCCGAAAGCTAATATGTGATAAAGCAAACACTAAAAAAAAAAAAGCATTTCAAATTGAAATTGAAAACTTTTAATGGTAGAACTTCGCACAAGGTGGTACCATTTTCGCACATATCGCTTAGACAAAATTACCTTATGAATATCTTAAAATGTTTAAGTAATTATTAAAACTGTCGAATCTTTTACTACTTTGAAGAATAATTATCGTTGTCACAACACGTTTAACGGTGTTTAAAATATATATTAAAATATCATACTTATTTTAGGCATTTGATCAAGAGAATGAGCAAAAATTTAAGTAGGCCTACTCAATATTTGTTTGGACTCAGTACCTGTGTCCTTGGATTGTTACTATAGTTATGAACTGTAAAAGACTACACATAAAGAAGAAAAATATTTTCGGTATGAAGGGTGATGAAATTGGATAATATTAATATTTATTTATAATAATGAAGTTCATAGAATTACGGATTTGAAGTATTGAAATAGCTATGAAAATACAATCAATAAGTTTATTTGAGTACAGAACATTTGCACTTACTCACTTTGCATTGTCATGCACGAAAAAATTAAGTATTTGTTGATTTTTAAAATTATTCTCAAATAAAAATTTATTTCGGTCTTCACTGGAATAGAAAAACGTTTTCTCTGCGAAATCACTTGTGCTTATATAGCATTCATTAAGGAACTTCATTAGTTACATGAACATTTTATCTGTCAAACCAAGTATTATATTATTTTTTATAATGCTTAACAGTGAGCGTTTTAAATCTGCAGCGCAACCTTCTGCACTGAATTTCATTTAAAATAAAATAACCACATGCATAGTATAAAGAGTTTGGAAATTGACACAAATGGTTTATATATTTACTTAATTCAATTACTTATTTTTGCATGATTTCTCCTATTTGTAAAATATTTCATTCATCTTTTCCCCAGAGCTTGTAAAAGTTCATACGTAAAGCCTATCCCTAAAACCCGGAAGCCTGCCTCTAAGTCTGACAACAGTCCCACTACTATACTCCCTGTCCTCTCTAAGGTACTTAGTATTAGAGCAGTTAGATCTAATCTGTATTATAATTATCTCCATAAAGAACGTCAGTCGGGTTTTAGTGCTGCTGACACAAAAACGTTACTGTTTTATATTTATAGATTTTAGCCAAGCTGTGAATATGTTAACCACAAAATTTTGTTGGCTGTACTTTACGAGGAATGCAGTAAGTTGGTTTAAGTCGTACCATTCTTCTAGACGTCAAAGTGCCATTGCTGGTAATACGACATCATTAACAGCCTTGAATCATGTTCCATTACTTGCTAGTAATTTGTTTGTTTATTTAGTTTAAGTAGATAAATAAATAACATATAAAAATTCAAAATTATAGTAGAATTTTGGCTTAAGGTTTACGGGGGCTGAAAATTAGAAGAAAAAATAGTCAAACACGATTTCTTAAAATGGTTTGGATAAACTTGTTTAATATATTTTGTCAAATAATGAACATTTAACTTATTTTTCTACAATGAATTGTTTTTATCAAACCTCAATCATCAGTTATATTTTTTATTGTTTTAAGATACAGTTTTAAAAATAACATTAATGTTGAGGTGAAGAATAATTTTGGCTAAGAATAATTTTTACTTGGATAACACTGCATTGAAAGTAATTCAACGTTTGTATGATTATGTGGGCTCATTATATTATTGCGATGAAGAGTGTAGTTTACAAATCTTGCACACTAAAATTTAGGCAATCTTTAAGCAGCAAAAAAATTACTTTTGGTTGTTTTGCGAATATAATATTTATTACACGTTGATCAAATTTGATAAAAAATTCATAGCTAATCAGTATTGATTTATAACACGCAACTTTATTTAAAAACTTCGGAGCTGCAGTTTGCATGTTTATTATAAAACACTTGAAGCATGATTTTAAATTTTTATTCCATGAAGTTAGGTGTAATATGTAGGTATAGATTATTACTTGTTGTTTTATAAACATTTGTAACTTAATCATTAAACAAACCTATCACAAATTTGACAATATATGTTATTTTTTACACAGATACGAGATTTGTGTTCAGACTTTTGTTCTTAACAAAGCCAACAATATCATCTTAAAACTAATACGCAGGATTATTAACCATTGAAATAAGACCTATATTTACAACTAAGGAAATTAATCCTACATAGTTTCTGCATAATTAGTATGTTCTACTCAAAACCATAATCACGTTTATTTCAGTGAAACACAAGAACAATTAAAATTCACGCATGGGTTAAAATGAAACGTAGCGTTCGCTGGAAAAAAATTGTGAAATAATCCTTATTTGAAAACAATAAATTTCAGAAGGGGAGGGGAAAGCACATTCAATCAAAAAGACTCGCAAATCCGGTGAAAAAACATGCCAAAGTTGCAAAGGCTAAATTAATGAAAAATATTACGCTTCAGATAGTGATGCAATAAAGAAGGAAACCAAACACTATTCTATCCACTCCCCCACGAAACCGCTCAAAACTCGATGGCAAATTTCCTTCAGCAATAAAATCTGCGCATTGTAGCATCCGGCGTGCAGGGACTATCGCTGAATAGCACTCCAATTTCGCTTTGCAAAATATGACAGCTGTGGAGACAATAAAAGTAATTTCACCCGTCAGCTGAATGAGGGATGAAATAAAACTGGAGTTTATTTCCACCGTAAAACAACTTTGTTATCGAAAACTGTCCTTGCGAAAGAGTCATTTCCGGGAAACAAAGGAAGAAGCTTCCCACTAAGCCTCAAAGAAAACAATTAATATGAAATAGCGCGCGTACTTCAAAAATATTGAACAAATCTAATGCCTATTTTATTAACTTATCCTAATGTGAAAAAAATTGTGACGAAATTAAAAATGATTTCAATTGCTATTATGTAGTAAATGCTGAACTTTTTTAAAAATATTTTATTATTTTTACCCCAGGATATTTTGTATCAATTACTACCAACTACAAATTTCCCGCTTAACATGGTATTTGAAGGATTTCTCTAAATATTGTTAAAATTGTTACAATTGTACAATTAGCCCTACCACTTGTGATAATATGCAATGCCCCCTTATATAATATAATATCATCCTGAAATCTGAGGGGTATATATGTTTATATACACACATAAATACATACATAAACACATACCTCTGATTATAGCCTGCCAGCGCTCTTGTTATGGATTTCAGTGTATTTCAAATACGCACCTGTGTAAAAAAATTAACCAATTTGCAACATTGTTTTTCCACGCGAAAAGAAAACGATAAATTTATTTTTCCCCGCAGGCCAAGTCGTAAAACATTTCGCATTTTGTTAACATAATATTTCAAATTTAACTTACTTTTAGAAATAATAGCTTACGATTTCTATTAAATGATCATGTAGCAAATATTGTTTTCTTTAATGAACACCAATAAAATGCAAACGTTTTTGTCTATTGTACATTCATGCATTGCGAAAATGCTGCGATCCAGCTCTCTGATTTGCGTGAAGCAGCAAAGATACAATTTTTTTTTCCATTTTGCTTCATTGCATCTGTGTCAACTATTAAGAAAATCAGCACTTTTAATATAACTGATCATATTATGATCACAGTTAATGCCAAAAGCAATCATACCTGTATGTTTCTGTTACCAAGCTTTTGTCTAAAAATCTGTGGTTTTGTTCATTTATTTCTAATTAGTACCACTTATTTCATATTAACAAAGTATTAACAACATTAATCTTGCGAGCAGAAATGTTTAACTTTATTTTTACTAGCTAAATATTTGTCACTCATTGTTTACCACGAACGTTGTCACAATAGAAAGTAAGAAATAGTAGCAATATGATTTGGTGTAGGGCTATGTTTTTAGAGTACACCTGTATCTCATGACATTATAACACAAATAATTCAGATTTTACCCTCCTTTAGTCTTCTCGTGTTTGTTATTTGTAAAACTAATTAATCGCTCCTTTAATATAAAACATGCTTTTTACCCCCTTCAGATACTCATAAAAAAAGTGTTGTGCATGTTGTTTTCGTTCCCCGAAAAATTTACAGCGTATTGTGCTATTGTGTTGTCTGAACGTCAAATCAGAGACTTTGATTTACACAGCTAAGTGAATAACCTGCATTACAATGTTTTCAAAAGCAATGAATTCAATCCTCATACTGTCAATCATTCTTCAAATTCTGTTCATTTTTTATCTGGCATGTGTGTGTGAAAATGAATTGATTTGCACTTGGCGAACACTAAATTTTCATTTTTTTAATTTTTTTTTTTTGAGTCAGCAAGCAAGTAAAAAGTTGTTCGTTGGCTAAGCATTTGTATTAACAAATTGTAGTTGAAAATATAGCACAATAAATGTACGTAAAAATTTGTTTTGGCTTTCACAATGTTATAACTTTTATTTCCAATTTGGTCAGTATCCAATAAATTTTCTATCCCTACCTGCTAGTGAGATGGGATTTCTTGACATCTAAAAGACTCAAATAAGGAAAATCACCACATTAGCTTTTATTTCATTTGTCCTTAAGTTAAATGCTACGGTACAATTTTAACTCCAGTTCCAAGCGTTTCGTACTTGTAAATCCAATTTAGTACGTATTTGGTGTATTAATAACAAACACGGTATTTTATTTATAACACGTGTAGTTAGCTGCGAAATTTTTAAGTATAAATATATTATTTCTTTCAACATACTAGAATAATTTAATTTTTTGTCCCTTTATTTTAAATACAAAAATAAATACTTCCATACCAACAAGAAGGCATGTTAAATGATACACTAATATGTCAGTTGATCCAATATTTTAAACTGGAATTTATAACGTGCCTAAGACGGCCGTTTAAAAATGATGCATAAAACAAACACTTTAACCTGTGCTATTAACCGATAATATTAGCAGCAAGATATTAAGTGATCAGAGAATAATAATATATGAAAATTCAAAAGGGTTGTATCTACAAAATAGCGTAGCTGCCGAAAAACACTTACGGGTATACAACCATATATTCATAAAATATAAAAATAACAACTGTTTTTATTATGAAATCAAAGAGGTATAAGTAAATGAAAAAAATACATAAAATAATATTTTCGAAAGGCCATAAGTACAAAATTCAAAACGTCATCAAATATTCCCAATGACTCAAACTTTAATTTACAATGAGGTAAAATATTTCACAGTTTTTCATTTAGAGAAAAAACTTTCTGCGATATCAGAACTTTTAGTAATTATTAGCATAGTTATTCTTAAGGCTCCTAAGGCACCCATTGAAAAAAATGAAGAATATAACAACCACATTAATTTACTAACTAAGGCGCTTTCCACCTTTGTAGCTGTAATTAAAATGTTAGTCTAATGTTACACTTCCATTTCTTATTTGATACACATCTCTATGGAGTAGTCTAATAATTGTACTTGATGATACGCTTGTCTCGAAGGAAAACATATTTCTTTGGCGTTACAGAGTGATGAGCGTAGCTATATATAGAATTAATATAAATCCGTGTACAAATTAATTATTAAATTTAGTTAAATAACCGAGATAAAATCTAATTATTAAATAAAATCAATCAACAAACTGAATTTAAATAAAATTAAATAATTTGTAATACAAATAAATAATACTTGCAGGAACATTAACTCACTTATTTAATACACTGGAAATTACACTTAAAAAAATATTATAAACACAATTTATATCACTAATATTCACATTAAATACATGGTTTTCTTTAAATTATAATGACCGGTATTCAATATCATTCAATAAAATTGGGATATGATTTAAAAACACATATTATTTTTGTATGTAGTCTTTTTTCATCTCATCAATTATTCGTTGCATACTGCGCCCTAATCGTATAAATTCACAATCATTTTTTTAAAATTTGCCTAAATAAATATAACATAACCTCACTTATGTATAATTTGTATGTAGCCTGTTTTCATCCTGTCAATATTTTTGCATGGTGCGCATGCAAAATAAAAATTCACGCTCATCATGTTTTCCATAACGCGCCCAAAGAAGTGTAACTTCAAAAAAAATTTCATTAAAATTGAATTTAATATTTTATTTCTTGCATAATTTTAGTTAGCTGTAAGGCACCTAAGGCACCCATTGAAAAATTATTAATACAACAAAAACTTTAATTTAATACACGACAAAATTATTAAAAGTTCAATTAATTTTAACATATTTTAATATATTGCAAACACATTAATAGATTAAGGTGATTCAATAATATTCCATGCATTTGATTGATTTAATATACATTTTCACTTGACTTGCAACTCTTAATCGTGACATAGCCAAATACAGTTGGTCGTGTGAATATATATTGAACAATAAAATATGTATTTCATATTTCATTGCATATAAAGGTGATATCAACAAAAAAGGAAACACCATACATCTACCTAATGACATTGATCATTCAAACACAGAACCACATAAGGGAATATAATGGGCATACATATGGAAAGATAATCGTCATGTATATGTGAGGATAATGGTCAAACACATAATCATTCACACACAGAATTATACAAATCAACTAACACATAGAATCATAAACTGGAGATACTTGACTCAACGATGATGTGAAGGAAAATGGCTTAACAAACACCAAGATGTAGTCAAAATATTATCTTGTTGCCACGGACACGGCAGGAATGCTAGGAGGATTAGGTTAGCAAAGAGCAATGAAAATTATATAGTCTATAGCAATACGCATTCATTAAGTTAGTGATAAGCGTTACTATATATAGGATCATTGGTGAAAACATTTCAAGTATAATTTATATTTATATCACTACATGATTACATGCCAAACGTTGGTTCTCTATCCAACAAAAAAAAAGTAATATGTCATAAGGAAAATATATAAATATAATACATCTTTACTCCAATAGTAATTAACGGATCATTGTAAACGTTCTTACTCTCCACCTTAAGACTCTTCTGTTTCTACAGATTGAATTATTGACTTTTCTTTCTTTGCTTTTCCGTTTTTTACTTCTTCCTTATTTACCCCCCCCCCTCCTTTTTCAACATACTATACCTCATCTACCGTTCCTCTTTCTGGAACTCAAAAGTTAACAATAGAATGAAATTAAATAACTTTTGAACAACAAAGTCCGTGACCTAAGAATGTATATTCTCTCAATTCGAACAGAGAGCGAAATGGGGGGGGGGGGGGGGGCGGGTGAGGATTTTGTAAGGTTGTTGGGAGGGGGAAGGAGGTTGAAGCACCCAGCGGTTCTAGCGTTGCAAGTCTGCTCACAGCCGTTGCTAACTTAATAAGAATATAAATTGAATTTTAATGTTCTTTCTTCGCGTAACTTTAAAGTTAATTTGCTTTCTTCTTCGCATTAAGATTTGGTGCAGCTAACTTTTTCCTGGCTGTACGATTTTATTTTACGGTAATACGTCTCATATGTCAGCCTTTTTTTATTGCAAATTAGCAGGAAAAAAAGCTTTCTACCTTTGTTCTTAACTTTTGAATAAAGCAAATTATTTTCCCTTCTTTTGCACTATGCCAACCATTTTGCGAAATACTTGTCCTTGTTATAGAAAAAAAACAGATGAGCAGAACGACTAAAACTGTGAATTATTAAACAAAGATGTAGCATTAACTTCATAAAAGAAATTAAAAAGCATGTCTTAAAAAGTAAGGCATTAAACTTGTCATTTTAATCGACAAAAACTTAATAACAGTGCTCGATCGTAAATAGATCTATATATAATATCATTACATTACGATCAAATTAATTCAAATTTAGCAAAACTATTTAGCTTTGAATATGTATCACTCTATCAAAGTCAAACAGAATTTAAAAAAAAGAAAACCTCCATTAGCCCGTAAATCTATAAAAATAATTTTATGTGCTCAGAAATACTCTCGTGCATTATTTGCTAAATTGGTTTTAAGGAATTTGAGAGCGACTCAAATTATATATTTGAGCCAAATATTGCCTATTACTTTATTTGAAATGTCTTACAGGGCTTGGAATAAGTTTTTCCACAGGCTTATATCGATGCTAAACTTTATGCGTCACTTACATTCTCATGATTTATTTAAAGCTGTTCTCTAAATAAAAAAAAAAAGAATTGAAAGGGTGTCATTTTCATTTATGGAGTTGTTAGACGATATCAAAGATACAACTACCAGACATAATGCAAGCGTTTGTATTTAAGCAAATGTAACTCGCTTAAAACCTAGGGTTATGATCCATAGTCTCATCAAAGAGAGTAGGTTAAAAATAAAAACAATATAATAAGGATCTTGTTTTGAGTAATAACTTTTTTTCAAATATTTTAAAATCTTCATCTTGCAGCAAATTATTAGTTTACTACACTAAAATCTTTCATATTATAATGTTTTTATTATTTTAGTAACGGTTATTCAATAAATAAGACTTAAAAAAAACTAAAAAGGCTATACTATGGGAAAAAATTGTTTGCACGGCTAATAAGGCAAAATGTTTTAATCTGTTAACTATAACTAATCGTTCTGTAAAAAGCTCACTACAATAGTTTTGGCTTTGTTTGATGATAATATATTTAAATAATTAAAAGTTGGTTGTTACACGTTACTTGATTTACAGAATTTTCGTAAATTAGTTTTGATTCATCCCAAGGAAAAAAAATATCTTCACCATTGATAGAAATGTTATACCCGTTTTATGTCCATGTATTTATACATTATCATATGTTGAACTAAATATGTACATTTATAAAGTATTAATAATTGCAGCCTCTTCCTTTTATGAGAAAATAATATCTACTTGATTTTTAGGAAAATATATTACGCATTCACACACTGCAAAACTATTAATGCAAACATCCAAAAGAATTGAAATTGTGGTATTAACATAACCTCCTGCAACGAAAATAACTATTTTTAATATTATATCCATACATTTCTAGGAGTTGAATTTGTTAACTCTACCGTGAAAATTATAACACAAAAATTCTCAACAATTCGCTAACTGCTTATATTTATCAAAAACACTATTAAATTTCATTAACATTTTTTCAAATTTTTATTTGTAACCGAAAATACACCATGTCACTAACTTTTTTCCCTTTATTAAAATATTATTTTTTGTAAACTACTTCAACTTCTTAAATGGACTTAAACCGTCCGTGTTATTTGAAATTTCACAGACTAACCATTACAAAACTTTAAGCAAACAAATTCGCTCAAAACTTTAATCCCGCTCAATTTCTCGACGCGACGTAAATAATTTAAATTTGATATGACTAAGTAGCATAATCATGTATAAAGTTTTTAATCGCTTAAGAGCTTTTACAGATAGGAAGTAAAAATTCTTAATTTTTTAAATAATGATCTTTTAAACTGATGAAAAACTTAAATAAAATTTGTGTTTACATTTATTTAATTATATTAAATTAAATCCTTGGTATTTCAATAAATCTTTATATTGTGATTGGAAGAAAACCTATATTTACTTTTTCCTAGAAAAAAATACACTTGAAAATATATTTTAAATCGTCCAACTTAAAGTAAACATTTTCTCAATGTATTTTGCTAAAAGTCACATGAGGAAATTAGTTTTTCAAACTTGTTTTTAGTTTTATGTCGAAAAGAGCGTAATGAATTGTTATTGGTCAACATCTATTTAGAACTATTCTCATTAATCTGGCTTTATTTAACTAATTAAACTTTTTCAGAATAACATATATTTTATCTTTAATGTTCACTTAATACTTTCAGCAAAATCAATTTTATTCCCAATGTACCTCGAAAGAATATTTATAAATTCTTCAGACTAAAAAAAAAGTCAAATACTTAATAAGTAATGTAAAACGTTTTAAACAAGTATATAAATATTATAAACAAAATATTAAATGCACTGATAAGTATATTTCTTGGGCCTTTAAAAAATTAAGTTGTAAGGGAAATAAATTCAAAAGCGTTTTCGTGGTATAAAAGTGTGTCTTTTACAATGTATCAACAAAGATGTATTTAAACACATGATTTATATTTTATTATTAGTAAACTTCTAACATTGCGAGCATCTCCCAAGGTTACGCAATCTTGGAACTTTGAATTCTTGAATGTTAAGTTTAAAACATTTTGAACTTTACCTCCACTTTATCATGGTGACGTTTCGCCGGTAGCTCTAATTTACTTTATGGTAATTTTTTGTTGCACGTTTCCTGTTTCCTCTCAGTCTACATCCCAAGCGCATTTTCTTCTCCCTCAACGAATGTGTTTATTGTTTGTTTTTTTTACTCGCTTTCCTTCTTCCTTTGCCAAAAAGACTCCACGAACGCAAAGAAAATGGATTGTTCTCTCAAGAAGCATTGTTACAGCTCCGACGTCACGCCAGGCTTTATGTGTCTGAGGAAAATTATGCTTACATAGCGCAAAGTACTTGAATTTCTGCTCTCTTTTTTTAAGCGAAGACAAAGGAAAAGCATGCTTCAGCTTCTTACATATATAACACGTATGTGTAGCCTGAGCATGCATGCATATGTGGCACATGTATAGACAAAAATGAATTAAATAAACAGTTTTTAAATCAAATGCACTATTCTTTCTTGAAAAAAATATAACTTAGGGAAATTACTGACAGTCAAATAATAACTCATAATAATATACAATTCATAAACTTCCCTTGAACAAAAAAAGCGCGCGTAACTCAGTAAATGTGATAAAAGTGATACTTCTTTGGCAATTCAAACCTAACTCCTAAGTATTTCGTATGGGGTAAAACGGTAAAGTGTGTGTGTGTGAGAGAGAGAGAGAGAGAGAGAGAGAGAGAGAGAGAGAAACCAAATGTCTAAATAAACATGAATTAATAAAAATTTTACTGACTTCAAAATAAATTCTCAGGATAACAATAGTTACTGATCAATCAATAAAGATTAATTAACAAAAAAAATTACTCACCGTGGAAATAATCACACCATAAATGGTTATATTAAGGATTTTCACGACCCCTACTATAGCATGAAAACAAGTCTAACTACAATTTATATATGTTTTAAAAAGTAAATAAACTTATATTAATTTTACTCTCGGCCACCAATATAATTTACTAGGACACTCAGCAAAACCATTTATACAATTTAAGAGAACGCATCGCTAGGTTTTTTTTGGATTAATTTTTTTTTCTAATATTCAATAACCAAACATTTTGGATTTATTATAAATTTGATTGAAATTGAAACAAAGAAATAAACATGAATTTAAAAAAAAGAATTGATTTTGACCAACCACTTAGCTATAATCTCAACCATTTTCTGTTCACGTTAATGAAAACGAAAATGTTGAATTTTTTGGTATAAATTACAAGAACTAATGCAACTAAGTAAAATTACCAAAACGTTTAAATGACTTCTTACATTTTTAATTTCTAAGCCATAAGAAATATTTTCGTTATTGTTACGTAAATAACGTAACTTTGTGTTCCAAAAGTCTTTAATAATTTTTTATGCTTTACAATATTAATAATATTTATTTCAATGTTTTGTTTGCTGCAATGAAAGAAAGTATCCTCTTTTGTTAAAAATCTTGATGTAGTTAATTAAAAAAAGCAGGAAACAGCAATTAATTTATGTTTTTATTACCAATTCACCTCCATAAGAACATTCGTCAGTTAGATTTTTAAAATTTTTTTTAAACATTGAACAAATTTCTTTATCCCTTTTATGCTTCACGAAATATTGTTTTACAAAAGAAAATCAATCATTAGCTTTTAATTTTTCAACGCTACTCACTTCAGAGCGATAACGAAAGAATTAAAAATATTCTTGTAGCAAATTCTTTCAAGTCTAATAACATTTCTAGGATAATAATAACTCGTGTTCATAATAATGATTATCACACCACCAACTCAATAGAGCATCGCAAACACTTTTTCGGCACGTTAACCCCAACTAGAAATTGAGGTTATTCTTCTATTTGCTGTTTATTGAAATTCTTTGCTTGCAAAATTGTGACGTTATTTTTAACAAGTATCGTTGAAATCGTAAAATAAAATTTCCAAGTTGCTTGCTTTGTGTGCAAAACTATTTCATACTATCGCAATTAGGTAAAAAAGTTTATTTTATTATACTTCTTTCGGAATGTTATGAAATAATTATGCGAGAGATATTTTACGATGATTTCATATAATGCAATATTCATACAAATAAATATTAAGTATCCATGTCCTTTTAAATCTCATAATTTAGTGACTGATTTTGAATAATGGTCCATATAATAAAAAACATTTATTTATTGTGATTATTAGTAATGAAATTTGTGTTTACAAACAAATTCAAGTGTATTTTTATAAGTTAGTTTATGTTCCAAATGTATTTATATTATAAAATTTAAATTAATATTTTATGCTTAAAAAATAATACATTATAATAAAAAATCGTCATTTTAATTGATTTTCATAATAAATTAAATTTAATCTCGAATATTCTATTAAATTAAATAAAAAAATTTCATACATAAGTTTTACTATCATTTGATAATAAGTATTTATTTAATGTTTTAATTCTTATTGAACTAATACTGTAAGAACCGTATTTATAATATCACTCCAGTTCTTTCATTATTTTATTCATATTAATTATTTTCATGCAAAATTAGATTATTTTTATCACGCCAATCAAATATAACTCCTAACGCGCGTACATAAGTGTTATTGTAATTTGTTTCCTTGAGGTTTCATTAACGACGTATTAAGGAGGCAAATGCCAAGTGGTTCCCTCCCTCGCCCAAGACAGTAATTAGCAGCAGGTGTGCCGGGGGCAATTATCGAACTGCAGCGACCATCTCCCTCCTGAAGGGGGTAATGCCGGCTCGTGATTGTCTCTCATTATGTCCCGGGCGGACGAGGCGTAAGACCAGCGGGGCCTTAATCACCCAGCTATCTTCGAGGCGGGCAGATTTACAGCGTAATTATTCTTGTTTTTTTAATTCTGCCGGGCTTTAACTGCCCTTTAAATTCCTCGACCGGCGTGATGTAGTGTCGCATTCGCGGGAGTAAAGGGCATGGGAGCCACGTTCTCTTTTTTTTTTTTTTTGGGCGTTATTGCTGGAACAGTAAGTCACCGTCCTCCCCAGTATAGAAACTAATCCGTTCGAAATATTCACCTTAAATTTACCAAGGGAATTAGGTGCGGGTGATCCAATGATATTCGTATATTTGCGGGTGCTGATCTGACTTACTTAGAACATGGTCACAAAAGGAATTAGAGAGTACAAAAAAATAAAGGGGAAAATAGTGTGAGAGTCTTTCACTACTCGAAAGAGATATGGTAACATCTAAACTCGTTAAGGGGCAAATTCACGTGTTATTGACCAAACGGCTGAATGTACCTACATACATATGAGATGTTGAAATAAACCTTTTACATATTCATTTATTAGCTAATGTCCGGGATGCGTTGCACAGTTTCTTTCAATTTTTTTGGTAATAAACACATACAAAGCAACTCTTTCTCATTCCCTCTCTTTCTAACTCTTTTTTATCTCTTTCTCTATGAATTTCTTATCTGTAATTCTTATCGGTAATACGACACTCTGACACCAAATGTAACTAAGAATTATTTGAAATGCTGGAGAGCATGATAGATATAACGCAAATAGTGTTTTCAACTACATTTTTCGACACGTAGTTACCGCACCCGCCCCTACAAATCGTTGCCGCAGCAGTTACGTTGACTATCGAATCTTTCGATTTGCATAGCGAAATGTTAAACTATATAACGAAACGGCTACGAGAACAGCGAGAGAGACTGAAAAAAAATACTGAACACCGGCTTTGGATCCTATTTATGACACAGAATTTTATTACAATACTGCCATTAATGTTAAAATTCATTGAACAGTTAATGCTTTAAAGTTTATCTTTGGCTTTGTGAACTTTGGTTCACGCCATCCGCCACAGATGGCAGCACCGTGGTTACACATTTACGTTCCATGTGACTTCCATTCCATTCACGAAATTACTCCTACCAAATGTCGCATACAGAGAACTTATGTGTTACAATTCAAAAAATAAATTGGTAAGTCTACGGCAAAGAGAATATCTTAATCATTCGAACAACATGTTAACGAAGTTTTCGACGGAACACGGAATTCGGAAGTGAATCTTCTACAAAAGTTAGCAGCCTGAAATACGAAGAACAATTCGTTTATTCATCATTAAAATGTCATTAAATTTACAGTAATTTAAAACGGTGGAGAAAATTAATGCATGAAACCGAAACATATTTATGTCACCGAACTTTTTTTTTAGTCCACTTCAGTAGCCCACTTTTACCGTGAAATTAGGAAGGGCTTCGATTCTGAAAAATATTACTCTGAATTCCTACTTTTAATTAAACTTCTTTTTCACTCAAAAAAAAAACCATTAAAAATCCGGTAATATTTCAGTAGGTCTATCTAATTTTCCTACAATGGGAGTTAAAATTTTTATTAAATACTAAGTTTCGGCTAGGCTTTATCTCCTTAAGCTTTCTCGTGGATGCTAAACTACTCGGACTACATTTTATGAAGCGTTACTTGTGAAACGGACAGTTGGTGTGTTTGTGATGAGCTGGATGAGACCACGAGGTAGGCAAGACAGCTCAGCGCTCCATTGGAGGACCCCCTCCCCCGGACATGTAGCGTCCGTCCCTCTGCAGTGATCCGAGTAGGGAGGGGGTTCGGCACGTTCCCAGAGCCCCTTCATGCGTGAAGTGTCATAACTGGAACGCCATTGTTCTCGTAGCTTCGAGCGTTAAGTCGGGGATTCTGACGACGCGACTGTTCGGAGGGCTACGAGACCTTTGCAGGACAGGGCTTCGCAGATACAGGAGACGACTCTGGCCTCCGGCGGGGGAGTGACAGGGACTGGCGGCGACATCGGCGAGTGGTCGCGAGAGTGGTTGAGAGCAGTGAAGTGAAGAGGGGCGTGTGGAACCCTTTGGCGAGCGATAGCGGGTGACGATTGACGGGCTTAGGGTGTAAGATTCTGATCGTTGCAGACCGAAGCATCCAGGTCGGGTGTTGTGTGTGTGCGGCGGAAGAGTGAGTGGTGCGAGGCAGTGTGATGTGACAGAGGTGTGCGGTAAGAGACCCTCAGCAGAGGGAGTCACAACATAGTGATAAATTTGAGAATTTTTTTAAATTTAATTAATAAATTAAATATTATCAACATAATAAAACTAAAATTAATTAAGCTATTCTATCCGTACATGTTTCTCTACTTTTAACAATACATACATAAAATTTTGAATAGACTATGATTTTGGCAGTCCAGGGATCTTAAAAAAAATCTTTATAGAAATTTTTCGGACATCACTCACGGTAACGACTTTAATGGGTAATAATTCTTTAATATATTTACAAACTAAAGTATCCAAATTGAATGGTTTAAGAAAACAGTTAAATTTATTAATTTAATACCCCGTGAACGACATGTGCCATATATATAAATATAAATATAAATTAAGCTTCTGTTTATTGTGCTCAACAAACTTGTTAAGTAGTCAATCGATTAACTTTAAATTTTTTCACAGCGTTGCATTTCAATATGCGAGTGTTTTTATAGTAAAAATTTCCAAAAACGAGAAAACAAAATCAAAAATTTTCCAGAATTTCCGAAATTTTCAATGTAACAAGCGTGAGTTTTTATATTATTGTGTTCAGTCTGAAATAAACATAAACGAGTCTGAACGTTTTTATAAACGAAATATGTATACATGTTTCAATTGAAATTATATTAATTTTATTCATATTTTGCTAATATGTAGTTTAGAACCTATTGATCTCTGGAAAGTATAGCGAGAAAATAGATTAGACTCTTCACGGATTGAATATATTCTCTTTTAATGCATGCACGAAAGAAAAAAAGGCTTTTCCTACCGTATTTTATTTTCACATGCCATAGTACGCGATTTACGAGCTGGTTCACAAGAAGTCATTGGAAGCGTTGAACGATACATTGAAAGACTTGAGAAAAAATCAGGTCCAATTTGGTGGAGTATTGGTGTTAATATTCGGTGAATTCAGGCAAACGCTTCCAGTTATACCTCGCTCAACACCAGGTGGTGAAATGAATGCCGGTTTAAAATATTTATCTTTTTTGATCACAGTAAAAAAAAAATTACAATAAATATGACAGTTCAGCTTCAAACCGATCCAACACCTGACATATTTTCAAGAAAGATACTTGAGGTAGGTAACAGCACTGTACCTACAAATACAGAAACAGGAATTATCACCTTCTCATTTAGTTTTCGCAATATCGCGAATTCAGAAGAAGAAAAGTAGACAAGGTTATCCAAAGCATCGGATCAAATTATCTAAATCACGCATGGTTAAACGAAAGACCCATTCTAGCGCCTAAAAATGTCGACGTATACGATATTAACAACATCATTCTAAAAAGAATCGCAGGTGAAACACTGACATACTACATATCCATTGATTCTGCGATAAACCAAAGTGAAGTAATGAATTATTCCAACGGATTTTTCAACTCAGTCGTTGTTAGCGGATAACCGTCACACATTCTAAACGTGAAAATTGGAGTGCCAATTTTACTACTCCGAAACATCAACTAGCCGAAGTTATGCAATGGCACACGTTTACAAGTTAAAAAAAAAAGAACAATCTAATTGAAGCAACAATTCTGATTTGACCTCATAAAGGTAAAGATGTACTACTTACACAAATACCACTCATTCCGACCAACATAGCTTTGGAGTTCAAACGGCTTCTATATTTAACACGCCTTGCGTTTGCTATGACTGTCAATAAAGCGCAGGGGCTATTTTTGCAAGTGTGCGGTTTGTATTTAGAAAAATAATGGGTTCTCTCGGGGCAATTATACGTCGCATGCTCAAGATTCGCTAAACAATCTGATCTTCATTTTTATGCAGAAAATTGACAAACAAAACATGTAGTCCATCCACTAGCTTTAAAATAAAATTTAAAAAAATTTATGTTAGTTTTTTTTTCTTTCATTTCACAGCACAGCCACATCAACGCAAATTAGGGTATTTTATTGAATGATGTGTTTTCTCGGTGAACACTTTGACTTACTTTCCCATTCATTTCACATCAGACTGAGCCACAGCGAAGCGTGGCTGGCTTAAGCTAGTAGTTACATAAAATTTTTTAAAATGTTCATCTGAAAAACCTCCATGCCGCAATGTGTTCGGTCTCGCGAGAGCACATCCCGTTCACGCTCGACCGGTCGTGGGTTCGAAACCCACCACGTCCCGTTGTTGCGCGTATATTTTTTATCCATTGCGTGGGTTTCCGTTCCCTAATCCCCTGTTATTTTTTTTTAAACTGATGACCAATAACAGTACTAACATGAAAATAAAAAATAATAATAATGTAGATAACGTGAAAACGTTACGACAAACGCCAAGCTAAATCTTTTTTTCCCCGTTCGGCCGTTTAATTGCTCGGTGACACCGCTATGGAAACACGCGAATAAATGAGCGCGTTTTTTTTCTCTCCTCTCCCCCCATCCCACCACCCCACCCCCCCCCCCCTCGACGGTCACGTGATCGGCGCGGCCATCTGTAACGCCGCGCTCCGCGGGGGATTGTGCGCCCGCGGTGTCCCTGATGATGGGGGGGGGGAGGCGGTGTTTGCGGTGCGTGCCTGCACTCGCCGCGCGCGCAAGGGGGTGCAGTCCGCCAGGAGAGGTCCCAGAAGCATTACCCCCCCACTCACCCCCCCCCCCCCCCACGGACAGACCGCGGACTCACCGCGGACTCACCTACGGGTCCGCAGGTCAGCCGCAACCGACTGCGGTGCGGTGACCTCCCCTCGTGTATAATTTCCATTTTGTGATTTCGCGTGCGCGTGTTGGGGGTTGTTCACCTGGACGCGGCCTCCGTGTACTTTATGGTTGCGTCAGTGCGCCTGCTGCTAAAATTACGTTTCTCCTTTTTTTTTTAAACCGATTACAATCTGCATGTAGTTCGGTTTGTTTGGGAATAGTGTTCCCGTAGCCTCGTTGCTCCGGCAAAAATATCCTGCGTTGAACTACGGCCGGGTCGCCATTGGAGAATAACACTTGAAAACCTTTACACCCGAGTGCACAAGTTTCATTTCAATCGTGCCTTGTATTAAAAAAAAAACTTACGTTTTTAGTATGGTTTCAAAAGATAAACAAATCTTTTTAAATATTATTTTTAAAAAAAAAATGTAGCTCTGCAAAAAAAAATTGTTTTATTTTGTTGGCTCAATCAACTGATCAGCCATGCACTAGTAACAAACTCACGGCAACGAAACTGTTACAACGCATTTCAAGATTTAAATCGTCTAACACAAAATAAAGTTTGTCGTAACACAAATAACTTAACTTAATCATGTAACTCAGGAAACAACATTAATTTAAATGACAGACAACCGAACTGCCCAACGGCTTCCACCTCCAAAAAAAAACACCTACAATAAAATTATTATGCAATAAAACCATGAAACGAAGAACAACATGGGGTTGAAATGTCACGCAACAGAAACTCATAGTGTAAAATAATAATTAAACTGCTTGCAGAACTTCCAGCACTACATGATTACGTTTATAGTAAAAAGTTGATTGTATTTTGGGTTTAAACATGTGCTTGAAATTGTATAAATCATATTGGAAAAAAAAAATATCAATTGTAATACATATTTACCAAGAGTGTATTGAGTTGCACATTATTATCTTTCTTAATGATGTAAAAATTAAAAAGAAAAAAATTGCAAGTAATATTAAAAAAAACTTATTTAAAAACAAACAAATTGTAATTTTTACAATTCATTTATGATGTACCATAGTATTTTAAATATCAAGAAACTAAGTAAAGTTGTAATGAGAAAATTTTTGTTACTTTTAAAGTTGTTAATTTATTTTGAAATGACTCACTTATGAACAAAATATTCATTCATAAACAGAGTTTTCTTATGTTCATAGCAAAATATTTGGTACCTGTATACACACAGAAATGGCTATAAATACGTAGAGAGTTTACGGTAATATTTCGTTGACGCCTTCGTAAGGAGTGTAATAGAAAAATAAAATAACAATAAATAATAAAGTTTTCTTTTTGATATGGATATACTTATTTATAGCATGCATTGTAGTGAAAAATCTATATTTTTTTATCGATAAAAGATAAAAACTGTGAAAAATTCCACGGTGTGACATGCCCTACCTTCCCCCGACCGCGTGCAAGCTTTGTCGCGCCTCGTTCAATCACATCCGCGTGATGGCTGCGTATTTATCTCGGCAGCGTGAACTTGCAGATTTACTTGTCGCGGGCAGTCAGTGATTCATGTTCCCCTGATAAAACCTTTATTAACGGAATGACGCCCGGATTTTTATTTTTTTTTTCGTTTAGGGGCTATGCGAGCTGCGTTTTGCGTGCCATTTCCTCGACAGGGGAGACGAAATATTACGTTTGCTGATAAAGAGGTGTGTATCGTGTTCGGTAACTGTTTATTATAAACTAGCTTAGAGCCCGCGGCTTTCAGAGTATTTCTAAAATCTCACCCACTTAAAGAAAAGTATGTGATTAATGTGAAAAATTTTTACTAAATAGCCACAATAAATTTGTCAGTTACGTGAAAGATATATTTCATTACAAAACGATAAAAAACG
Organism: Bacillus rossius redtenbacheri; assembly: GCF_032445375.1. Lineage (NCBI taxonomy): Eukaryota > Metazoa > Arthropoda > Insecta > Phasmatodea > Bacillidae > Bacillus > Bacillus rossius. The sequence continues at coordinate 21,126,481 of NC_086330.1, read as the reverse complement.
ATAATTTTTAAAGTGGGCATGCGTAGGTCCTTTTAATAACCTAACACTTTTAATAAATGCCTGTAAAGCAAATCTTATAATCCAACATAAATCATTTGCTGGTTGTTGGATATATTTCTGCGGTGTACAATTTTCTTTCAGTTTTTATGATATCGAAAAAAATAACATTCACATTTCTTCCTGAGCAGCTCTTGAAACTAAAAATTAATATATTATTAAGAGCTCCCGTCAAATTTTAGTTCATTATGAGGACAATCTAATAGAAATAGATCACATAAAGGTTAGTAAAATTAATTTCTCAATAAAATTTAAGGATTAAAGAGCTAACTAATAAAAAGCCTGAGGTTTGACATTGTTAAATAGTATAATAGTAGTTTATTTAAAGCTGCAACGAAAAGTACATTTTGTAATCACATATGATAAGCTAAATAAAAAAAATATTTTTGGTTATGTTTTAAAAAACAAAATTATATCATTACCCCTCACCAAATAACTGCGGGAAGTTTCGGTTGGATTCGGCGAGTAGATTTACTGTTTGCGTGACAAGAAATGTCTTATGATTGGGCATCGGGAAATGCATTAAGGGAACGAAGATAAGATCGCGCTATTTGGACTTCAGATGCCGTGTTTTGCTGGGGGACCCACAAACCTTACCTGGATATGAACTGAAACTTTTGCTGTGATGCACAGTCATAAACTTAAAATGGTCACATTGCTATTTATCTGGTGACGGGTTTACGCTTTATGCGCACGCAAAATTTAACCTGCATTCATCCTTAAAGCAGTTCAAACTTTACGAAGCGAACGACTCTGAGCTGCTGTGTGGCGGAAAAGAAAGGTAGGACCATTCAGCGGTGACGCCCCACGAGTTCGCCTGTCCTAAACTATTCGTGACTTGGGGAATGCCCGGGTGAAGCTCGGTTGACGCGAATGCCTCAGTGAGAAGGTTCCGCCTTTCGTTTGTTCCCGCCACGGCTTAGTATTGAAAGTAAACGGTTCACAGCGTAATGAAATAATCATGACCATTCCACTCAAGGGTAAAGTTTCTTTTCACTGTTGCAACCATGAAGATACGAACTACCGGAAGATGGCATGACGTGATCTAGTTGAAGTCACTTTTTACCTCACTGTATTCACACAAATTCATGTAAAAATACAGATATTTGAAATTTATACATTTACATGAGAACAACTGTATCTCTACAAAATAGTGTTTGCAGTACTCAAATTTAATCAAATTCATCCCGTAAATAAGTTGAATATGTGATGAGTGTTTGTATGGAAGTTTGCCATTTTTGAAGTTAGAAAAATGGAAACTGGTGTTTAGGCTTCTGTTTATAAATAAAATTCAGTTGTATCAGCGGTTTTGGTAATTCATCAAAAATTAGGATCAAATAATACTTTCTCAGTTGTAAGCATGGTAATTTTCCATTCTGCGCTCTTTCTTCGCAATTGAACAGTAAACAGGAACGGTAAAAATTCAGAAGGTGTTACGGGGTAGGTACAGTTGGGAACTGATGTTCCAAATTTACTTGTCTTGAGATTTAAAACCTACATAACCATTTTTTTTATATTTGTAATCATTAACAACATACATTTTTCTTAAACTTTCCAATCGTTGCGATTAACTAAACAAATAACTTAGCTGTGACAGATCAATTTAATTTTTTTTGAAGGGGGGGGATGTGATTGTTTGAGTTACTTACACTACAGTATTGTGGTAAATGGTTTGTTTTAATCTGAATATAAATCGAAATAACATTTTTTATAAGCTTTTCATGGATACGAAATAAAATAGTAAATCATGAAGCACTGCAGAACGGCGATGATAAAGCTGTTTAGCGGGATGTAGCAGGCTGGATTAAATAAAGCAAAAAAAAAAAAAAAAAAGGTACAACGAGAGAGAGAGAGAGGAAGGTCAGAATTAAAAATGTTTCTGTTACAAATAGCAGTAAAAAAATTTAAGACATTAAAAAAAAGGGGGTGTATGTAAACTCTTCTCTTCTTTCCTGAGTACGTCACTGAGAGTCGGTAAGTTGTCGGTGAATCTCAGTGTTTTTTTTTTTTTTTTTTTTTAAACCCGCGAAGAGCACACGTGACCCGCCAGCTGCCGCCGAAAAACCGCGCGCGCCGGCCGCCATCGTTGTTGCCCTCGCATGAAAATTTAAACCGGTCGGGAACGAGGGCGCAAACCGTGGCCCCTCCCCCCCCCCCCCCCTCAACCAGGGTGGGCACACGACCCCGTCGCGCGATAACCTGGCGCGCTCTGGGTAATTATTCGGCGCCCGGTCCTCGCCCGGCCGTTAATAATAACTCGCGGTGCTGACAACGGCTGTGCATTACCATATAAATAGGAGGCGGGTCGGCACTGCGCGTGCGCGAAAACACTCCCTCTCCCTTCTCGCGCCCTCCTTCTCCTCTTCCTCTTCCCCTCACATGCTTTGCTTCCCTCATCCTTTCCTGCTACCTCCTTGGCGAAAATTATCCTCGGTGGCGCGGCGTCGGGCGGAGTAGGGGAGGGGTGAAGTCCCCGAGGGGAGAAACGAGGTTGCGTCGACGCGCCCAGACCGCCGAGAGTGTGGCAGTCGGGACGTGAACAAAAGCAACAACAACAAAAAAAATAGCCATCCTCACGAGGAGATAAAAAAAAAAAATCTCTATTTCATCTTGGAGCAGTGGAACAAAGTCTCCTCCCCAGATAACGGATTAGCATGCAACACGATTGTAATGATGATGACGATGCGAGCTTGAATCGTATCTTAGGTAATCCAACACTGAGATGTCTTCTTAATGGCGTAGTTCGCTAGTTTTTATTCTTCTATTTTTGTTAGTTTTTTTCTTCTTAATATTTAAAAAAAAATGTATTTCACAAAATAAATGCGTGAAATTGCTTGGAAATAGACGTATAAATTCAATATTTTTTTTAATTATTATAATTATCATGAATAATAAGATAGTATTTAAAAACTATCACGAACTGCGAACCGATTATTATGTTACATACCATTTTAATTAAATAGTGTTTTTTTTTATTTGTGGAATATTTTCTAAATATTCATATAAATGGTTACAACAAAAGCGTCATACAGGATGTACTTTTTAAATTATTTACTTCATGTTTTTATGTTCTGAGTTTACGCTACGAATTTTAGCACAAATTGGTCTTTGAGGTTCATACAATTATTAAATAAACAGATTTTTAAATATAACTATTAAATATATTTGTTACAGGTATTTGCAAGCAATAATTCTTAGTGATAGTATAATTTCAATTTCAATCATGAACAAAACACAAAATTAAAAAAGAGATCAAATTTATCATACAATCCCCTTAAAGTCAATGATTTTTATTGAGTAAGTTTAGTCTTAAATTCCTTACGGTTATACTTTAGGAAACTGTCCACTTGTGCCGTAGAACAGTAAGCATAGGTTTCGATGAACACATATTATTAATAAAGTATTTTAAAAAAAACATGTTTGAACAGTTTGCAAAAAGGATGATTATTTGCATTTCTTTAGAAATTTCTTTAGTTCTGTTCTTGTGTTTTAATTCGGAATTGTATCTTTACGGTAAGAAATTAGCTAGAAGAAATTTTTTCCTTGACAAAATTTTGGAGTGAAAATTTTGGTACCAAAAACTGAAAATCCCCAAAAAAAAGTTTTAATTTTTTATTTCTTTCTTTAAAAAAAATTGGAGTCACCTCTCAGAATCCCCAGTTTCTCTCTGCTTGGCAGATACAACGTGTGCCGTTTCAAATAGTTGTGATTTGCTACAATATCGTAAAATATATCCCATTTGTGTACATTATTTAGCCCTGGGAACACAAATATTTGTGTTTTAAGTTAGTTTTAAGCGATTAAATACACATAGTAAGCGGTTGAGCTCATTTTGTGGTGAACCAATTAAAAAACAACAGTACGCCTAAGGTAAAAAAATTTTTAAGACAGTTTTAAAAAATATATTACCTCTTTTGCCCAAATTTTTAATGACAGCTTTATTCAATACCTCTTGACCATTCACTTATTAATACACAAGACACTTAAATTAAGACAATTAAATATGACTACCAGGAATATTAACTTTGGCAGTTTTTTTTTTGCTCGGGTGATCTCAACGTCTTGCAAGACATGACTTCATTTCTCGTTATCTGCACCGCGAGAAAGTCCATAAAAAACGATTTCACTGACGTAAAAACCCAAAAGCAATTTAGCTTGCGCCTGCAACTCACCGTAGCGCAGTTCAGGAGGTAGTCAGTAGTTACGCCACCTTGGAGGGTCAGTTGCCGACAAGCTCGGATTTTTTTTCCCAGGAGGTGGGATCAATGAAAGGGAGTTTTAAGGTATGTTTTGCTGCGGGATCTCTCAGTGAGATCTGTGAACGGTGGTAACGTGTAGGTGTTTTTTTATATTTATTTTAAAAATACATAAACTTAAAACTTTTATTTTAGTTGGTTTGATTTTAATTTGATGGAATTGAGTATCCTGAGCTCTTAAAAACAATATGCTAATGAAATTGTACACAGTATGTTTTACTTTCTACCTGCAATATATTTCTGTACTTCGGAGAAATGAGACACCATGGCCCAAGGACCAAATTTTCCACGAGAGCAGTTAGAACAGTGCTCATGTACTCAACCTTTTTTTATCCCAAAAAATCTGCAATTTTGACACATCGTATATCTTAGTGTTGTATTCCACCAGAAGGAACGTCAAACTTTTGTCAAGTTTACGGTCGAATGTGCCCTTTTCTACAAAAGTGGACACAGTGTCTTATGCCTGCGAGGTCCATATTAATTTTACAGCTGTCGATTGCTTTCGTCAAGCCGATTGGCTTAGTTGTGTGCGCTCCCGCTTGTAGCGCTACCTACAGTTGCAGTTGTCGACACATAAGTTACTGGTGTATGCACTTACACCATACAGTGAATATGTAGGTAGATCGTGGGCGAGGCTCTTTAATAGTGACCTTTTTGTGGCCAACATACTCAATGCCAACAAAGTAGTGACATAGTCGGAACTGTGTCAATCATATCTAAGAATGTGAACTGAAAAGTAAACACATATTATACCAATGTGTTTTTATTTTGTTAGTATATTTATTTTGCATATAATTTTATAGATATATATATTTATTATTTTAATTTATTTTTATAATGTTTATATAATATATTGAAACACATTAAAGGATACTTATATAATTTATTTATTGATAATTTATTAAATTAATGTTAATTAATCAATTTTTAAGATTTTATTTTTCCTATTGTTGGAAGTAACTTAACAATATAAATAATACTCTCCAGCATGTTGAGAGGGTTTAAAATAGCGTTTTTAATATGGTCAAGACTTGAGCACAATTTTTAATGAAACTTAATACATAAAAAATGTTGTTAAATGAGTAAAGATTATTTTTTTAAAACATATTTTAAAGAAAATTTTTTCAAATATGCAATTATTTAAAAAACGAAATTTTTCCATGTTTCGTGAAACTAGTAATAGAAATAATTTCATGTGGGCGATTTTTTTAAGGTCGCTATGTAATAGGAGGAAATTAAAATTAGTTTTACTTTATTTATACATAATTTATTTGAAATGTACAAAACAATGGCGAATTGTAATTTCATAATACAAAATTATTTTCAGAAACGTGAAATCTTGAAAGCTCCATGTACTTCAGTTGTCATAGGAGGATGTGATTTCATCTCAGGTCTTGGAGAACCAAGCATAAAGGATGAAGAGAAACTCCCTGGGGAAATCATGTTACGTTACTGAAACAACCATGAGCTTTTGTTGAAAAATACGTATTACGTTTTTAATGCAATGTTGTTTCAGTAGACTATCTCTGGGTCATTAAAGCTTGCTGATAATCATCAGAAGCTTGTAGTTATTAGCCAAGAGTTTTCAAAGTCTTGCATAAAAGTGATGATATGAGAAGAAAATAACTAAAAAATTAAAAACTTAAAAATCGGGGAACAGATTTTTTGATATTTCTTATTGTAAGAATTGAAAAAATAAATACTTTAAGATAAACAATTAATAATGACGTTCTTTCGTTGTATATTTAGAGCATTTTATATTTTTAAGAAGCTACTCAGTGTATTAAAAGATTGTTTTAAAAGAAACAAATCTAAAAAAAGTTTTGGTTTAACACAGTACTACTCAAAGCACAAGATTATTATACAGCTAACCTGATATTAATTGTCAATTAACATGTATATTCTCATACAAACATTCATAATTGTCAGGACAGGCGTTAGTTTACCAAAAAATAAACTGGAACGTATCACCCCACACTATGATTTATATATTATTGTATTAGTTTAGCTAAGAGGAAAATAAATTGAAACATGGTAGTGACACTTAATAATAAGTTAAATTTTATTCTCTGAAAACGTATATACGTTCACGATAGCATATTAAAATGAAGTTTAAATACGTGGTAAGTAAGAATTTTTGACTAAAAATAATATAAGTATTTTGTAATAATTTAAGGCAAAGACACAAACGTTTTGAATTTTTTTTCAACAAATAAGGGTGGAAACCATGGAGATAAAAATGTGATCCCATAAGTTAAAAATTGTTAATGACGTTTGTATTTAATTCATTTTTGTAATTCTAATATTGTTGCGTAACATATGGTCCAGAGCTTTTCGATCCATCGGAACATAAAACAGATATTAAAAACATTTTCAAAGTATCAACGTTACTTGGTTAAATAAATTTGTAAACAGGATAAACTAAAAAATATTCCTTTCAGCACAACCTACTGTTCAAAGTAGATCCCGAAGGTATATATATTTTTTAAATTATGAAAAACCTCTAAAACATTTATAAAATTTATATATATTATCTAATAATTAAAACATCTTTATAAAATATTTTTGTATTATCCATACAACAGAAATTTTTTGTTTACTTTTTTAAGAATGTAATCATTTCGTGAATTTCTAAAATATTATCGAAAATAATGAAATGGCTATAAGCTTAAATTTGGCCTAGTTAGATAGGTTCTTTAGTGTGCTGCTAGTGAAAACTTTAAGAAGATATATTCATTTTTTCCCACAAGCTATGTTTTAAATCAATGTATCCGCCCCTTGAGCTAAGGGTTGCCTTTAAAAAAAAAACATTCTCCCGACAAAATATTTTGCTACTTATTTATACTGAGCCTACTAGTGGAGTTAAAAACTGTTTGTCGTTCAGCCCCTATTTTCTCTTTCCCATACAGAATCTAAAAATGTTTTAGATAAACATCTATGATAATAATATGGTTTACATAAAAATTAAAGTGAATTTTAAGCTAAAGGAGTTACGAATTTTTTTCTTTCAAAGACTTAACGGACTTTAGAAATATTTATATATCTTCTGTATTAAATACTCTTTTATAATATATAAGATTTAGATAGCAATAATATGAAGTAATTCAATAAATCCAAACGAATTATTTAATGTGTATACTGATGTGTATGTTTGTTTTGGTATTTAAATTCCCTTTTGCAATAATGAATGGTCTTATAATATATAATTATATATAATAAATTACAATATATTTCTCATAAGGTTTACCTTAAGAGCCTACCAAAAGAACTTAAATGGCTTATTTTCTAAATTTTAAACATCTTACAATAATAATTGGTGTCATGGTACACATTAAAAAAAAAACAAAGGTATTTGTTATTGCTCTTACTAGGCATAAGAACAACAAACGAAAGCGATATTTTCCATATAAAATTATTTACATTGAATTTACTATTTTCAAAGATCTTGTCAGATTTTGCCCATTAACGAAATTGAATGATATGTTTCATATCATCATTTATTGCATCGGACTAGAAGAGATTTGTGCAAAAATATGACTCTTGCAGTGTCCATAAAATATGTGAAAATATGTACGTATAAACTTTTGAGATGATCTTTGGTTTTTGTATCTAAGGACTATTAACCTGCAAAAGGTAGGTAGACGTTCTTTGTAATATACGTAAAAAGGATTATTTGTACTCTTGTTCTTAGTTTTGTGACGTTGCTTACAGATAATTGAATTCCCAAACAAAAATGTTTCAGTCAACAAGACAAAACGCTCGAATCAAACGCGCCAACCACTGAAATGAAAACCGCCAAATGTTTCAAATCCCTCACGAACACTCGGTGAAGCAAGGGTTGAAGGGGGAACTTAATATCGCAGTCGTTCGTTCCACGTCAACCAAATTTAATTCCCAGTACCCGTGCGACAGACGGGTAAGAGCTGCCCGGTTCGAATTTGGTATTTAGAAGGGCTTTGAATGGGCCGGGGGGGGGGGGGGGGAGATACTCGTCAGTTTCGAGCCTGTTTTAAATTGCTTCGCAACCTTTATTCCCCGCACTAATGAACAACTGCTGCTTTTAAAAGACTCGCGGCTGGGGGGTGGGGCCGCAACACGGTGGAGATAAAAAGGCAGAGAGAGGTAGAGAGAGAGAGAGAGAAGGCGAATGGTGGGTCGAGGTGAGAGCTCAGGAATCCCGCGTATACCTTTGCTGTGACGTCACGGGAAACAGCGGGCCGCTGGGTGGGTAGCCTACAGCTCACAGGGATAAGAGCCACACCCTTAATGTTCAGATGTTTTAACGGAAAAGGGGGGAGGGGGAAGGTCTGTAAAGTCTGTTTACGGACGATAATTTTAAGTAATAACGTCATAAGAAAACATTTATGAAAAATTGCATCTTTTAATTTTCAAATATTATTTACGGTTTTTGCAAATTTAATTTAAAAAATTCGTTTAAATATAATCACGAACAATTAGTTATAGAAATAAACTGAAATCAAATCAATGTCAATAAATTGTTAATTTTAAATGACGTAATTCGACAAATAAATCAAATTTTTTAAATTGCTGGTTTTTAAAAGCCCGTCTCAACCTGTTTGATATTATAGAAGATTTTCTCGCACGGTGGTTGGCCGGTTCTTTCACGCGTGCAGCCAGCGTTCATCGATTTATAAGACGTTATCACGTCAAAACACAATATAACGAGGTTTTTTCATATTTCACGGCCATACAGTGTTTTAAATAACGCTAACCTAACCTAAACAACATCTCATTTTAGTAACTATAACCTAAACTATCCTAACCTATCCTTCCAAGAAATAAATAATGTATATTATTTACAGGGGGTGGTGATTTCCAAATGATTTTGTGGTAATTGTGTGAAGCCGTATTTTTTTTCTTCACCAAATTGTTGCCTCGTATTTGTTAGACACCCGAAACTTTGGCGGAAGTCAGTGTTTGGCACTTTGAAAACAGTTTATATACGAATTTTTTTTTATTTAAACGCATATGTGTTAAATGATGGAGAGTCTAAGTTACACTTAAGAGCCATCATCAGACGTGGTCGTGTGGTAATGTTACGGGCGGGACAATATGGCGGTGGCGAGGTTAAAAAGTGGCTTCAAAAGTCACAGCACAGTCATGCCGTTTCCAGTTAGTTCCTAAGTCCGCGATTTTATGCTACACCGACCGAACCTAACCTAACATTTTACTTCGGTGAACTTCGGAACTGTTCGGGTTGGCGGTTGCGGCTCTCATCGCTGTGAGCTGTAAGCTATCCGCCGCCCGTGCAGACAGAGGAACGGTAGGCGGGAGGTGCGAGCTGATATGCGCTGATACTGAATGTGATTATGAACGCGAGTGACGCTACGATGTGGTCGAGTTGGAGGGGGAAAAAAATGATACGGAAAAGGCGAGAGCATTCAGATCACTTTCAAGTTGAGGACACTAAGGTAGCTGGCTAACATTCATATCATGAAGTCATACCCGAATAAAAAGAAACTAATTATATCGTAGCAGTAACTAAGTTAGTTAAAAAATTACGTATCCCTACAAGCTGCTTAAAAATTTACAAGCAGGGCGATAATGAAAAGGTTTTTGATGTGTAACATCTTAGCTCTCGGTATTCGGCATTTGGTAGGAGTAATTTCGTGAATGGAACGGAAGTCACGTGGGACGAAAAGTGAAACCACGGTGCTGCCATCTGTGGTGGATGACGCGAACCGAAGTTCATAAAGCGCAACCGAAATTTTGAAGTATTAACGGTTTGATGATTTTGTTGTTAATATGAGCAGTATTTTAATAAAATTCCTTGTCGAAAATCAGGTCCAAACCCAGAATTTGTTATTTTTACAAGTTATTTTCGGTTATATCGTATTCGATATGGTTTAAATTTAGCTGTTTCCGAAGGAAATTCCAGATGCTGGTACGCAAACTCTGTGTGATTTGTGTCCAGAAGTGGAGTTTAAAACACAATTTGCGTATATTTATCACGCTCAGCATTATTTCAAAAATATTCTACGTTAAATTTCGTGTCCAAGGCCCAAGTTTCGTATATCAATGTATTTGCTACATGAGAACTCATAAATTTGCTTGTTAGCAAATGTTAAATGAAACATATCTCTGGCGAGTACTGAAAGTCACGTTCATAATTTATTTTTTTGTAAGTAGGCCAATCTTTGTGTAGTTTCATCACACATTCTTAGCGTGGTTGAAATATCTAAGATTTTAGTCAATTGTGAAACCCACAGGACAGTTGCGTGTTATGTTTCATGACGAAATTCGCAACGTAAAGTAATCAGTTTTTCTGTATTTACAAATTGTTAAATTGGCTTTATCAACAAATAATTTTTCTAGAGGGACAAAAATAATGTTCATAGAAACTACATTACACTTCAGAAAACACTACATAGATAAATTATTTGTACGTTTTACAAGTAAAGTTCTTTAAAAATAGTTGTCACAGTATTTTTTTTTCATATATGTTTCAAGAAAAACCATTGCAGAATTTCTATTCCACTACTTTGGGATATAGAAAATAAAACCTGCAACTTAATGTTTAGCAAAATTCGGGAGATCATGTTGTTTATGTGAATTCATAAATATGATTATAAATTACACAAATATATTGTACATAGTTTCCCACTTTTATAACTATATTCCAAATAATTCAAAATGTTTTCAAGGAATTTTTAAATAAAACTAAATTTTTTACATTGTCATTTTTTTATATTTACACATATAAGTTAATTTTTGAGGCATTTTTACAAAAAACCTATTTATTTAATTTTATAATCTGTGTCACGTATTCTGTCTCAAAACTGGAACAGTTATTAAGGGTTTTACCAGCGGTACCCATTCCACAAAAATTATCACTTTCAGGGTAACACATTATGTTTATTTACACCAGTAGAAGTTGTTTACAAAAAAGCGCCAGAGGTATACGTAGAATATGCATTGCAGTCACCGCCATCAGGGAAACAGTCTCCTACTCAGAGTCTTGGCAATCCCCCTGTTTTTAAATACTGATTGGCGCAAAGCTGCGGCCAATCAGGAAACAGAAACCTCTGAGGCGAAAGTTTTGAAAGGCAAGGGGACTGCCAAGACTCGGCAGGAAATTGTTACCCTGATAATGGTGACTGCAGTGTCGACAGAAAGGTTCGTGAACTCTTAACTTTTCATACGGGAAAAAAAAATCATAAGCCTAGTAACTAGAGACCCGGAAAATTCGCGGGTTCAATGACCTCCAGGATAGACTCCAATATCCTCTACACACTCGGGCAAATGCCAACTGTTCATTGGCTACTGACTTATGAGTCGTCTCGACTGGGTGGCCTGTGATTCGACACTTCTATGAGTGAGGGTCTCTAATTGGCCATCAGTCCTCCAGATCAACAGTGAACCAATGACAGAAGCCGCACTTAAGTATAATTATTTGAATTTTAGCATAACACGAAATGAACCCGAGAATTTTCCGGGTCTCTACTAGTAACCTATTTGGTGGAAGAATTTATTTTTCCGCGTAATAATATGATAATTCATTAGATTTCTATAAGTAGAGACCGGAAAAATTGGCGAATTCATTTTTCGATAGGCTAAAATACAAATAGTTATACCTCAATGCAGCCTCTGTTATTGGCTCACAACTCACCTAGATGACTCTGGGCCAATGAGAAACACCCAACCAAAGCTGTATCGAATCACATGCTGCTACGTTGGGACGTCTCACAAGACAGCAGCCAATGAGTGGGTCACATTTGACTGAGTGTAAGTAGAACAATGGAGTTCATCTTACAGTTAATTGAACCCGCGAATTTTTCCGGTCCCTAGCTATAAGCTATAAGTAGAGACCTGCAAAATTCGCGGATTCATTCGGTGATATGCTAGAATTAAAACACATATACCTCTTAGATAATTTTGCTATTGACTTACTGTTCATCTGGACGAATATCAACCAGTTATAAACAGACAAAACAGCTGAGACGACTTACAAGTCGGCAGCCAATGAACTTGCGTTATTTGCCCGAGTGTACAGGGGTATGTGCAGTCTTTCCAGAAGGCCATCGAAACCGCGGACTTTGCAGGTCTCTAGCTTATGCGTCACATTAGTTCCGACCTCCACAGCAGACCGAGGAAGCGGACTACTCGGTGCCTCGCACGGCCAATGGGGCTTCTCTGACGGGGTCACGTGACGGCAGCGTTCAGCGCGGGAAAACAAGCTGTTGCCACAGTCGCCTTCTACCCGGCCATTTGCGGCTCTCGTTCCAGGCTAATCTGCTGGAGTGGTCGATAATCTAATTTCACTTCGACTTCGCGAATTAGGCTTATTGACATGTTTGCGCCCGCCAGAAGTTTTGTGGAATACGCAGAGAGCAATAATTTGATTAGTTTTAAGCTCACGCGAACCGGAAAAAAACATTTCACTAACTCCCATTACCCATTTTTAAATTTTTTTCAAACGAATAATTTTATTATAATTTAGCTTTGAGGAATTTATTCACGCCTTGTAAACTTATTCAACCGTTGAGGTACATTTTCTATAAAAAAAACCATAACATAATGCGAATAAAATTAAAAATTCTTTTATTAAATGGCAAACAGCTAAATTTTATTTTTAAACTGGTAAAATTTAGTGATTGAACTAAAAATTTAAAAAAAAATTAAAAACTGTGCACCATATGCTACTGTAAAATGTGTGGCGAGCGAATTGAACATTTAATGGAAGTTAAGATGAACTTCGCTATAGCTGTCCTAAAAGTTAAAATGATTTTAGGTTTTATACATTGTTGCACGTCGAATAAAATTACAAATACCACTTGCCGTACCAAGCTGTTGACTGAAAAAAGTGATATGAACAACAATACTGCAGTTTCTTATAATTTATATCTAATGTAGTTTAGTATACTTTATAATCATTTTTATATCAGTTAGAACTACTGGTATTGTCATTAAAATGGAATATTTGTTTAAAACGAAAAATTTTTCATCTAGGTAACCATTAATTTTAAAAAGCCATTAAAAGCCAATGTTATAGATATTTTCACTTTTACTATTTTAAATGCGCATCCAACTTAAATGGACCGTTCAATATAATAAGAACCTGTTAAAAAAAATTACGGGGCATGTTTAACATTTTCTGATGGCAACTCCCTTGCGAAAATAACAAACTGGTTCTAATACTTTAATGGGAGGTGTATTAGTACACAGGTTCGGAAATTTCGGGGCGTAAATTTAATGGTTGGCAAGAAAATCTTGACGCGAATTTTTGTTTGTTTGTTATGTAACATATATCCGGAAACGCAAACCTACACAGTTACGCGCACGAACAGTAGTGCAGAGATTTTAATTTAGTCATTTAGTCGCTACTACTGTCGTTGAGAGAACGAGCTATCGCATTTTTTTGTGGGCACCGGCTGATGTGGGCTGCAGTGCACCATAGTTTATATTTTTCATTTATTGTACATTATTTTATTTTTGACACTTGATATCTAGATTTGGATATGAAGGGTATATTAGAGGTACTCTCTGGGATTGAAAATTAAGATTTGAATTCAAGATAATTGATATATGACCCATCACTAGAAAATATTCTAGTTTTCAGTAATTCATCATTTGCTTGAACTAGAATCCAGACGTTAAAGAAAGTTGAGAGTGGACATGCAAGTATTGAGTTATTCAGTTGCCAAGCAAGCAGTAAGGGAAGTGTGACGTGTGTTGTGGGTTCAGAAGCGGGTTGCTGTGTTGCAGATCTGCATGGCGGGTTCGTGGTAGCAAACATGTTTCACCTTCAGCATTGATCTTCTAAGTGCTCAACGTGCCCCCTCCCCTCCCCCAGGCCCAAACGCAAGCACTTCAATGACGAAGTATATTGTGAGCACTAGTGGCACATCGTGCAGAAGTTCGCATACCGCCGTTATGCGTTGTAAAGTTTCCAAAACTCTCAACCAGGGTCACGTGTTACACTCGTGATAAAAAAAATTAAAATCTCTGAAAAACTCTGGTTACATACAAATCATCCAGGGATCTTCGCAAATTGTATCGTTAGCTTCTTAAATTTACGGGTATGGCAGTTACTTACTTAGAACATGAACACTCATGAATAGGTAATCTTAGTATATAAGCAAAAATCCATAAATTGCTTTAGAGACGACTGCAAAAAAAAAACAACATTTGTTCCTTCTACGTGCGTATTTACCCTGTTTAAACTGACAAATAGAATTCAGAATTTTCAATACGGCGTAGATTCTACGTTTTACTGGTTATCTTAAGTGGCGTAGGTATCTTCGTTTATTTGAGGTGAATTATTCGTTCAAAAAAATAATGAATCTACTGTAATTTATAACAGTGCATAGATGTGGCTTCAAATGTGGCACTCTTGTAATAAGTGTTAGATCAGACAACTACGTGCCGAAAATGTTCAGTTCTGAACTACGTTCAGGAAATGTGCAGATGACCATCGGTCGTGTTGAGTTTTAAAGAAAGTGATAATCGGCATGCATTTTCCCGCCTGCGGCAGCACTGCTTGGTTGAAATAGGGCTGAAACTCATGAGGTATGGAGAAGTGACGAGATACGGCAACGTTTCCAAATTGAGAAAATCTGGGTGCAACCCCGCCGGGAGTCGAACCCCGGTCGCCTTGGTGGGAGGCTAGTGTTCTAACCATCCGACCACTTTTTTTTTTAACAAAAAGATGGGTGGCACACAGGCAAGTCTTGACAGTCACCAGTGTGCCAATCATCTCCCCCACTTAATGTTGTATTGTTATGTCACCCCGAGTCATTGCGAAATTGTAGTTGTGATTGTTGGTGTATTAAGACAACAAAAATTACAACCATGTCTTACCCGGAATTCGAACCGAGAGCCCCCGCACCGTAGCCCGGTGAATTATCGACTGCGCCACGGAGGCCGACTTACCAATCGACCACCGCGCTTCTTGTTGAAAAAAAAAATATATATATATATAATAACCTCTAAACAACGATCCACTGTGCTGCACACCAGACTGCTATTGCGTCAGACTAGCTACAAACGTCTGCGCCTGGCTCGTCACACGGCCTACCACGGAGCACCTGAACCTGTTACGTCACTGCGCTGAGATCACAAGACCTGTCAGACACTGTAGTGGCGCCTCGATGCACGCAAAAAACAAAATTTCTAAATATACTTATCGCAATTGTATATATATATCTATATAGAGAGAGACGTATTCTCACAAAGGGTAACGGGGTATGGGATAACCAATGGTGTGTACATGCCAATATACAAAACACTTTAATGCACACGTATATTATCAAAGTATACACACTGGCACCAAATGCAAATGAATTAATTGATTGATTAAACATCGAAGAATATTCGTGCCTTGTGGATCTCTGGTTGACGACTTCACAATGTTGTGTTTCAGTGAATGTTGACCGCTAACATAAAAACATTAGGCATCAACACTTAGTAAAAACAATCTATAACAACCACGGAGTAAACACAAGTTAATAAAAGACAAAACTGTGGGGGTTTAAATGCTCCTGAATCTCCTCCTCATTTAAACTAAAGAAAATTTAGGCCGTTATTTCTAACGTTGTATTATGAAGGTCCAATTATCTAGGTCCAATTATCTCACCACTTAAAAAGGAGAAGCTTTTCACTAATTGTGTAATATCAGCAAGTCAGCTAAAATTTCGCCAGATATTAATTTCACGTCAAAATTACAACGCAGAGAATGTTATATAGTGCACCCCGATGTTTTTTATCGTTAAATCGTTTACTTCAATGAGGGTCGCGGTTTCGGTCGAAAATCTCGGCAGACTTCATTTTATGGGCGCCAGGTTTTGCCTAAAGGGTTCGCACCTTGCTCTATTCTTGAATAATCAGTCACTTTGGTGCTCTATGCATAACCATGTGACATCCAGCCTAACATGTACTTTCACCTGCACAGAAATATATACATATATATGTATATGTATATATATATACCAGGTTACTTCCAGCATTTAAGAACCCTGTGTTTGGTATGGGAAAAATTATAAAATATTGGCCTTGTACACCTTTAAGTTTAAATTTAAATAAAGTTTTATATTTTGCAGGGTGATTATTTGTAAATTATTTATGTGTTTATTCGAAACAAACTATGTAAATGTGTTATATTTTATAAAAAATAAAATTTTTGGGGCAATTTTACAAGTATATATAGGAATAAGTTAACTTGTATACTAAACGTACTTAATGATTTATTTTGGAAAACATCTTTATTAATAATGGAAAATGTAAATAAAATGTTAGAGCATTTCCTTTTTGACATAGCTTAACTTTGCTAAGCAATCACATATTTGTGTTACTTTAGATAGGAAATAAATATCTCTGTATTCATATAGTTTCTGTAAAGAACAAACTTTGCAAGATAATAATAATAATAATAATTAGGTCTATCTATATCTGCTATAATTCAATATATGTGATAGAGCGAACAAATAAATATTCAAATGAAAATTTAATTTTTTAAATCTTTTAGTAGCCTCCATAATCTTCTTTCGCTGTTGCAAACATGTTTATCAGTTATATTCACTAATTTATTTGTTAAATATTCTGTATCTCCTTCAGCCGCAAGGGTTCAATCTGCATATTGTAACATACGGCAAACCTTTAGTTTTTTATTACTAAACATGTGAACACTGTGATGGATTACACAATACGTGCAATTTGGGGGCATGCTTAGAGTTTTGATAAAAAGTGTTATGTAAATAGATTTTACATTTAATGATCTTTAAAATATATTAAAATTGTATCCATTTTCTCTTAATATTCTTTTTAAAAAAGTTATTTTGAAATGTAGTATAGTATAATTCTTTAACTTAATGAGATTTAAAATAAACTTAGTTATAACTCTTTTTTATTTACCTTCAGATGCTGGCTGGAATTGCGTACATTCTGGTATCGACATATGCCGTTTTGCCTTTATCATTTATATCATACTGTATTCTGTGGGCACAACGACTGGGAATGATTTGTGGCCTTCATGCGCACGTACCGCCATCTCTCGTCGGCGGTCTACGCCGACAACGCCAACTTTTCTCTCTGCTTCCAGAGGCCCATTACAGAAAGAGCTCACAACTGCAATTAGTTGCACTTGTCCCAAGTTTGCCACCAGTTGGGCGCGCAACCTCCCACTAACGCTCACAAATTACTCTCACTATACTCACAACCCCGCCTCTCTCCAAACCCCCCCCCCCCTTCACTTCCCAGCTAAACCCACGCCCCGATCCCATGTCGCCATGCCAACATCCGGAACCCCACACCTAAAGTCTTCTCCCCTCTCCCTTCCCAGCGTCGTCTTCCAGATCTTTTACTCGATCGATTAGCTTAAAAGCCTTTCAGCACTGGCCGACATATTGGATTAACGGTAAAGGACATCTTTGGATAAGGTTCCAGGACGAAAGTCTTCCCCCCGCCATCCCCACCACCCCATCTCTTTCTCTCTTTCTTTCCGACGAAAAGGCGGAGTGGGAAAAGCCGTATCCACTCTTCCCCGTGCCGGGCCGGCGAGAATCGATACCAAAACTTCCCCTGAGGGAAGAGGAGCCAGCGGTGACCGCCTTTCACGGGAAGGATCATTTTCTCGCCGAACGTCTTTCGTTAAGCAACAGCTCCGCGTGGGGGGGAGGGGGGGAGAACATATTTCCCCCCGGAGTTATGTGGGCTTCCGCGAACACCTGAGAACCGCCGTAGAAGTGTAAACACTCTCCGCGTTACAGAACTTAGAACTTTCACGTATCTAAAAAGTGTTTAAGATCTATTCGGCGTTAAACATTTTTTTATCGTGTGCAAATATTGGAAATGTTTATTTATTTATTCGTTTGTATATATATAAATATCTTTATTTGGAGATTAATAATATTTATCAGAACGCCAGTTAACAATTCTTCGTGATTTATTACAATACAAAAAAAACATAATTCAACACTAAAAGTATTAAATCAACATACTACGAAACACAACTAAAAAAAAGAAATAATATTTATGAAAATTAATATAAATATGAAAGTAATGTAAAGGCTGTAATATGAAAACTATGACAGTATTATTCTTAAACTACCATTCTTATAATTTAATAAATATAAAGATATTTTGTTGGTGATATTCGACTTAGAACGGTTCACATTTCCCAGGGCGATGCCACCTGGAAATATCACTTTTAAAATTTTATTGCATTCGCAAATGTATATTTCATGATGTGCGTTATATAATAAAACATTAATTAATTGCCAAACGTTTTATGTAACTCAGATAAAATACTTAATATTTTATAATACTTTTTTTTATTCGACCTTCCTTTTAACTAACCCAATAATGATTTCATATTTGTAACAAAATATTTTTGATAAAAATAAAATAGAAAAAAATAAGGAACATGTAATAAAACTGAGTTTACAAATAGCATCTCGACGTGCCTGTAGGTATCGTGGAAACTAGTAGCACAGAAATAAGATTCGGACTTATAGTTCGCTGCAAGAAGAACTTCAATTTTCAAAGGGTAACACTAAGCCCAAAACTGCCAGTGAAATATCGCCACACTAACCACACTATTTCAAATCACAATATAGATGGCAAGAAAGTCTAATAACGTCTCATAAATCGTGTGATATATTGCACAAATTTGCTTCGGCTTCTTAGTCAAAAATTTAGGTATTTAAATAAAATACCAATTCTGTCCCAATGAATTTTTCGTCAAATTACTTGCGTGTAACTTTGTCAGCTCACGTAGCTGACAAGCCAAATGTATAATAAAATTCCTATCTATTTCAGTACCTTCAGTTTTAACAATGCAGAAGAGCCTAGATACAATCATTCCATGCAGTTAATGAATTTTTTTATATCGTTCTCATATTGCTTGTATGTATTTAATACTGTCATCGCAGATAATCACACCCTTTTTTAACACACTTTTACTAACTTAACATGTAATAGAGCATTCCTTACAATTTCTACCCACTTTTCGACTTCCGAATGTGTTGAAATTTTTTATACAATTAAAGAACCTATGACAACACAATATTTTTAAAACTTAAGACCATTTTGTTAAGGAGTAATCGGTGGAGGGAGAGTGTCAGAGGGTTGAAAAAACCACTAAGTTAAAGCTATGGGTAATAACCACGTTTTTTGTATATCCATGAGGTCGGAGCGTGATGAGAAATTTGCTCCGGGTCGACTGTGTACCTGTTCGGATGACGAAGAGTTGGGGGTGAGGAGGGGAGGGAGGTTGGAGTGTTAAAAACCCAAAATTTCTAAAATTTTAATATTCAATGCTTTTTCGATTTGGAGTGTTTACGTTCCAAAAGGTCGGGTTATGGTGGAAAATGCGTCCGGAGAAGGACGGTACACTTTTAGTTATACAGAGATGTTTATTATTTGGCTGTTGGACAAATAGTTTAAATATATATAAATTTTTAGTAAATTCAACGATAAAAGTGTGTTTTTTTCCACTTTTTAAAACTTCAACTTTTTATATGTAACAGCATGGCCTACGTTGAATTAATCAATTTTTATTTTCACAAATTTTTAACCTTACAACTTTCAATTTTTTTACATATGAAAATTTTATTTTCTTTCTTTGTTTTAAAGAATAGTCCTGTTTCTTTAAGATTTTACTTAAATTTAAATCTCTATTTAGCGTTTTCTAGATTTTCTGTAAATTATTCGCACAATGGAGATGAGAATCCTTTAATTTACAAGTGTGAACTGCTGAGAGAAATTTAATACGCTAAAAAGTATGTCACTGCATGTTTCATGGCTCATCACAGATTGTTACTCTTTGGGGCTTTTTCTGGAATTTCTTATTTGTCACTTGTATATGGAGGTCAAGTCAATATTAAAAATAATGAACATTTTGTGTATTCTCATTACGTATTTTTATTATCCTGAAGAATACTCGGGAAACTGCAATTAAAATTGTGTACTTAATCGAGTATACTTTTAATATCTTCCTTGTTTTGCTCTAATACTCCCTTTCTTTTCCGACACTGTCAGTTACGTAGAGGACTCATTAGTCTGAAGTAAAATAAACATAAAAAAAATTCTCGTGGTTTAATCTTTGTTACATTTTATCAGAAAAGTTCTTTCTGAATACTCATGAAGGTACTTTTTTATTAATAAACGTGGGTGATCTGGTGAATAAAACAATTTTTGCGTAGTCGGAAAAATTGGTTTTTGAAAGAAATTTTTGTTACGCCTCCTTTACGCAATATATTTTATTGAGAAAATACCTTATGCATGTATTAAAAAGTAAAAAATTATTTGTACGTATCCAAATTATTTGTAGGAACATTTTCAGGCGCAAGCTGTACTATAATGTTTATGGAAAAAAAAATTAATATCGCCGTTTGTAATAAAAGACATTTGTTTCTCGGAGAACGCGAGAGAAAGCGGTCCATAAAAATGAACGCGAGCAGACAGGTTGTAATAGGCAAATAACACGGTTCCTTTTGAGTTTCACGAAGATGGATTTGAGAGACGAGGATAATCGAAGAAAATGACGCAAAAAGCACGATAAAAAACTTTGGGGGTGGTATTGGATTGGGGGGGGGGGGGAAGAGAAAAACGGACGGAATGAGGGGAACACAACACGGATGAAAAATTGAGCAAATGAGGTCTCTTTTAAGTCGACAAACTGCGTCAAAACACGTCACCGGGGGTTTTGCTTGACTGCGCTGACGAGCCGGAAGCTCGAAATTAGATTTTCACATCACGGGTCACGGTCGGGATACTTCCTAATTCATTATAACGGGTCAGTGAGGGCCGTGTTTACAAAACTCTCGCCTGCACATAGAAAAACACATTTTTTTCTGTGTAGCGACAGCTAAAAATAATATTGTAATTGGCTTTTTTTTATTATAAACAAAATAAATAAATATTCACGTTTTTTTCCGTATTCAACCAATGTTACGACGAAAAAACATTTTTATTAATTTTGATTTATAAAAATTTTTCCACATGCTTACGAACTTTTTCGAATCCTTGGCAGTAGCCACAGAAAAGAGAAAAACAATAAACACATAAATCACAGCAAACACAGCCATAATTATAGCAACAAATGAAAATAAAAAACCAAATCAATTACGCGTAATAAACAAGAACTAATGACAAGAAAACAAAACAAACTGACAAAACAGAAAAATTATACTCGAACTGCAAAGCAGGCAGCAACAACGAGCAGATAAATTAAAAATGACAAACTTGTTTAACAATGTTTAGACAAAATACAAAGATAAATTACAAACATATGTTTAATTATTATAATTAAAACAATGATGCTTAGTTGTAAAATACTCTCTTATCTAAAAAAAAACATGTTCAATAATAATAATGTAACAAAATATTTTCTAAGGAAGATGTAATACTATTTGTAACCACATGATTTTATGGTTAATCACTCACATAATTAAATATAAACGTCCTACAATAACAATCGTAACACTTATTTTTAGAAGTGAACAATGTGTCAAACTGATAGAAATTTGAACAGGTTTGTTCTTACACTACTTGGTGTGGATAAAAAAAACTAGGATTACGTTCGAGATGAAGTGTTGTAAACACGTGTATCTGAACAACTCTACGAACATTTTGTTATGTAAAGAAAAAAACTGATTATCTTTTTAGCGCAACAGGATGGCATAACTGATGTAACAAGCTTGAAGAGGAAAAAGAAAAATTTTATACTTAAAATGTTTTACTGATGCTTCGTTTAGTGAAACTTATAATTCAAACTGATGCTTTAATAGCTTTTGATAAAACAACTTGAAATTTTCCCTCCTCAACTGGGTTTGTGTGATTATCAATATGTCTCAGTCCTATATGGCCAAATTCTAGGTATGAATTTCACAGTTTAAAGCAACAAAAAAACTTTTAATTTTTTCGTAAGATCCTTTATTTAAAGATTGTTCTTCCACATTTCATTTCCTTATTGAAAAAAAAAAACCTTAAGATTTCCTGTCAGACATTCTTGTTTTCATAACTCATATTTTAAAAATTAGCCAATATCATTTAAACCATTCAAAATTTTAAAAATATTTAAATGTTAATTTTTTTGTACATTTTCTTAACATTTAAAAACCACAAACTGTTACATTTCACAAAACTTATACATTTAATGGACTATTTAAATTGCCATATGAAGGTAAATTAGTTAAGTTATTAAATCATTATTGTGTTCGAAAACTTGGTTCAAATATAAATTTTTTTACAAACAGCATATATGTAGGCTATCTGGTAACTGACTTATAAATGCTATGAAATTTTGAAAAAAAAATAATACAATAACAAAGCCGACAGAGGCAAATATTTTTAAGGATTTTACCTTAATCGAAACTATTTACATGAAAGTGCAATCATCTAACCTTAGCGACAAAGTTCAGTCTTCCTCTCAGCAATGTCCGGTGTTCGCGTCTCTGCACCAGCAGCGACTGTACCACGACTGCGGAGCTGCGGCTCGAACGGATCATTCAGGTCGCGTTCCGTTACCTGCACGAAGGCACGAGCGCGCCCACCAGCAGTCTGTCGTTCGGTAACACCGTGCGTTTGATCCCGAAAGAGTAACTGGATTTCTACCGCACGCTTTGTTTGGCCGCTTTGTTCTTAAAAATGAAGGCCGTAATCTTTTCAGAATACTTAAGTTTGGGTTACGTCAAACAATCTTCATTACGCGATGGTATTCATTCTTTCATCTCTATGGTCAACTAAAAGTATGATATCTCATTTTTATCGACTGGCTAAAATAAACATTTCACAATTTGCTTACTCACTGGCCAATATTTTTTTTTTTTCGTTTCCGCTAACCGTGTGCGCTGAATAAGTTTCTTTTTTTATGAAAGTAAAATATCTCTATTTTAAGTTGTAATTTTGAGCGATATATTTTTGTCATATGCGTGGATTTTAAAACGTTAGCAAATGCCTTTTGTATAACTTAAGAAAATATTTTATTATATACCAAAGTAAAGTTATATTTTTTTTTCATTCAAAGGATAAAATATTATTGTGTGAATTTCCTTAATCTCTTTATTTTTTAAAAACTTTTTAATAACCTTATAAGTTTCATCAATACGATGTTTTCCCGTTTAAATTAAATCAATGAAATTCGTAAAACGACTTCCCGTTTACCTTCAAAGTCACATCCTACCCTCTCTTTTTATATGTATTTTTATTGACACTGTATTGACATCAAAAGTAAAATAAACCATTTTTATTCTACATTTTTAATGCACTCAAATTACCTTTATTTTAAAAATCTCAGTATTTAAAATATTAAAAAAAAATTCGAAAATTGCTTGGTCAATCAAACGCAAAGTTTAATTTTTTTTATTATTTTTTAAGTAAGAAGGAATCAAGCATTATTAGCAAATTCGTGCCTAGGTATACCTCTACTGACCACACTGAAAATATTATAAATCCCCTTGTTGCAGCTCCAACCAAGCAAGTGTAACATTTTGTGAGCGCTGTGCATCTCAGGCTGTGTGTGTGTGTGTGTGTGTGCAGATTTGGGGGTGGCAGGAAGTTTCCTCATTTTAATCTGCAGATTAGAAAGGTCTTAGCTGCTTCTTCCGTCCCCTTATCCATACATCAGGCTTGGACGCGGGCGACGCGTTCATGCGTGGCTGCAGAAGGCGCTTTAAGCCCACAAATGAGAATTTAAAAAAAAAAGAAGAAGAAGGTCTGCGAAACGTGACGTCAGCGGGTGTGTTAGGGAGAAGGGGTAAAGAGGAGGGGCTGTATGGGTAGGGGGTTAGGGAATGCAGGATCGCTATCGCCGACAGCGGACGGGAGTGAGCGCCTCGCGGTTCAGAGGCCTGGACAGCGGCCAGATAAGCGCGGTCCAGCCCCCCACGCGGCGGCGGCGATGATGATGTCGTCGCTGGGCTGTCCCCCTCTCTGCGGAGCCGCGGGCGAGACCAGCGTGCGACGAGTGCGCGTGTCGAGCCATGTCGAGTTGTGTTCCCCTGTCGCCACGTCCCCTCGTGGCGCCAGTCCTTGGGATTGTGGCAGGGAGGGGGAGAGGGGGACATTTCTTACACCTTTATTTCCCCTCAATGAAAAAAATTGGTTGCGGACGATAGTTTAACGTGAAAACGTCATAACAAAACATTGATGAAATGATTGCATACTTTTATGAATAAAATTGAATCATTTTTATTGAATTATCACTATTTTGTATGGATACAAAGAAGATTGAAATGAAATATACAATTTAATTGATAAATTTACTTTTATTTGCACTCATTAACTCAAATATGTTTATTACTTTAACGAAGAGAATATTTTAACTATAACGTTTATACATGTTTGCTATTTAACTTCTTCCAATCTGTGTTATTCTGTTAAGGATAGGGCGATGAAAGGAAAAGTAGTAAACGAATGGGATTGTTTCAAGTTTAATGTGCCTCGAAAAAGTCAAATCGATGGTTGTTCCAATGGAGTGGAAGAGAGATAGATGCGGCGCAAGCGTACAAAGAGCGTAACGGGACACAGCGTAACGGGACAATGTGCGTAATGGGACACAGCGTAACGGGACACATCGTAAAGGGACAAAGTGCGTAACGGGACACTTTTTCGTGCGTGCAGCCGGCGTTCATCGATTTATTAGATGTCACGTCAAAAACTTTCTTTGCCGTGACGGCAAGCCAATTTTTAAAGGGGACGTTCTTTGCAACCGGAATTGGTGAATCTAGACGATCAATTATCAGAGCGGGACAAAATAATGCGATACTCAGGATTGGGGTGCTCGATGGTGGAGAAGGGCAAACGTTAGTGGATAGACGGCACAAAGTTGCATTTTTTCGTTACGCTGGAAACAACAAAGAGTTTTCTCTTCGAACATTAAATTAAAATCGATTACAATTATAAAAAATGGTATATATATTGTTTAATTTGTTTAGTAAGTCATTGATAACATAAAAAATCAAATGTCCCTTTTTTATGAGAAGTTTCACTCCTAGAACTCGTAGTGACTAAGCATGCCATATAACATTTTTTTTAATGTTGATTTAAGTTTCGCTATGTTAAAGATACGAATTCTAATTAGTATTGATGCTGCAACGAACATTTGGACTTTGACTCCTGAATGTTCTAATATAACACAAAGGCACAAATATTTTTCTTTGTTGTAGATTCATGATTTTTTTTTCAAATGTTTCTATGTATTTAGATATTGCTGAATCCAATTATAAAGTCAGTTTTCTCGTGATTGCTCTATATTTCGTGCAATTCAATTTTCTTTATTTTTGCAGATTTGGGATTTTACGCTGAAGTAAGAGGACATTTACTAATAGATTCAGCATTAATACAAGGTAATTAATGGTTTACGAATCTAATTATGTAAATATTAACACAATATATAAATGTAAAATTAGTAATATTTATTGTAATAAACATAAAAATATCGCACTAAAATGGTTTTCTCTTTTCAGACTTGATAATGATTTCTTCAAGTCGATATACGGGTTTCAATAGCCCTGATGCCTTCAGTTATATATGGGGCTGTTACACACTTAAAATTCAAAGACGTAATATTCCATAATTTGTCAGACGTGCGTACGAAACCTATTTTGAAGTTCCACTAGACGACGATGACAAGGAAATGGGCTCCAAAACTTGTGTGTCATAGCTGTGAGGAAACGCTTCGTGACGGGACGAAAGGAAAACGAAAATGCACGAACTTCGTTGTTCCCATGGTTCGGCGCGAACCGAATGACCACGTCAGCCATTGCTATTTATGGCTGACCAATACTAAGGCTGTCGGCGAGAAAACCCGGCATGGTAATTTATAGCCCAGTATTCCTTCAGCAATACGACCTGTCCCGCCCTCTCTCAATCTCCCGGTTACAGTTTTCAATGTTTTTTTTTTCATTTGAGGATGAATAAAGTGAACATAGTCATTGACCGGCTTTTGATAAGATGCATGGGGAAATGGGTGCAGAATCTAATGGATTCTATTCTGATGTCAGGCAGTCTTTAACCCCCAAGCAGCTTAGGCAATCTGAATGAAAGACTTGGTGCACGATCTGGAACTCTCCAAGAAAGCAGCTGTATTAGCTTTCATGCTGCAAGAAAAAGAACTTACTTCAACTTTCAGCTAAAATTTCATATTTCAAAAAGCGGGAACAAATTTTTATTAAAATTCTTTTCTTTAAACAAACATTTGTCAACTGTCACGATATCAAAAAGCTTTTTTCGTCTGTTAAGTTTTTCATCTTACAGTTCAACAGAATGGCGCCTCTTTCTTGATAGCTCCAAGCGCGGTCTGAAATGTTTTCTACTGTACAATGGGAATATTTATGGAGCAGTTAAAATTAGATATTCAGTTAATCTGAGAGATGAATACAATGGCATAAAATCAATGATCCGCTTACTCAATTTTAATGACCATCACTGGATCATTTATGTGGATCTTAAAATGGTAAACGTCCTCTTTGCACAACAGAAAGATTTCATAAAATATCCTTGCTACCAGCGCATTTGGGATAGCCGTGCTCGGAAGAAACCCTGGAAATAAAATGAGTGGCCAGAACTTAGAGCTATGGAAGTAGGGATGCCAAATATTGTAAATGAACCTATTGTCAGCCATAACAGAACCATCTTTCTCCCAATTCACATCAAGCTTTGCTCGATGAAGCAAGTTGCAAAGGTATTGAATTCTAAAAGTGGTTGTTATCAACACATTTTTCCCCCCCTGTTTCTCATGGTCTGTCATTCGAGAAAATAAAAGGTGTGTTTGGTGGATCTCGAATTAGGGCCCTTGCGTGGCGAGGAATTTTCTCATGAAGATAGATGAAAAAAGAAAACGCAGGAGGGATGTCTTTGGTAGCAGTTATGAAGAATTCCTTGGTAAAGAAAAAAGGCAGAAAAATATGAAGTTTTGGTTCAGAGGATGTTTATGGCTTTTCGGATGCGGCATGAGCATTAAAAGATGCAATTATTGAATCAAATCTTGATAAATTCCCAGAAAACCTGGGGGCTGTTAGCGACGAGCAAAGGGAACGCTTCCATAGAAACCTGAAGACTAACCAAAGAGCGTTATTACGGGAGATGGGACATTAATATGATGGCAGACTACTGCTGGAGAATCAAACGAGATTTTCCCGAGCAAGGCCACAAACGAAAGAGCTGCAAGCGCACATTCTTGCTTGATTAAAACCTGAAGCTATTTTATATAATATCTGTGCTCAAAATAAGAGCTTTAATTATTTGGCATTTCAAAACAGAATGTATATTTTTATGCCATTGCAAGCATTTTTTTGTATAAGGGACAAATTTAATCATCACGATGGTGTTCAAGATATTATCCAAATTTTGTACTTTTAAATTAATATTAAATGTTTTGAACATCTTTTATTATTGTGAAAAAGATTTTAAAAATATTCAACATGAAAACTTACATAAAAAAATAACTTCAGATATGAAATCAGCACTCCCAAAATAGATGAGAACACGTATTTTTAGCATAACAAAATTTTTTTGGCTCTCTTTTGTACTTATCAAAATAAACAATAGTACATTATTAGCTAGTCTGGTGCTCCATATGTGTTTGTTTCAATTTTTTAAGGTAAGGCCAAATATTACGTACATATTCTTAGAGGCTTGAATTTGATTTTTCGAGAAGTGTTAAGCCTTTTTTAGGACTTTTCAAGACTCTGATATTTTTGAGGACTTAAATGGTCCATTTTCCCTCAAAACGGGAATTCTACAATTGAAATAGAGAAATTTTGAGACTTTTTGAGGAAATAAGTCGTTTTGGGAACTTCTGAGGAAATGTTGGCAACCGTGACGTCACAAATCCAAGACGGCGGTCAGTCATTGACCTGCACCTCGCAAATCAGTCTTTAGCCTGCCCGAGACCCGTAATTTAAACTCTATGTACTCGGTTGGAAAATTTTTTAATTCTTATAAACAAAACTTTGTTAGAGTGTTGCTAAAATATTTTAATATCTTTTCTCTATCTGAGGACAGGCCAATAGTTTCTTATAAAAAGAGTTCAATTTATGGTTTCATTTTGGGCTTAAAGATTTATCTCCTGGTACTTCATACTTCTTCTTTGTTGAAATAGTTTACCACAACCTGGGTTCTTCTTTGTCTAAAATTTTCGTTAAACTTGGCTTCACTTATTTAACTTACTAGCTAAACCTGGACATGCTTCGCTGTGTCTCAGTCTGATATGAAATGAATAGGAAAGTAAATAAAAGTATTCTAGCGAACATAGTGTTAAGAATAAATAGAAATGTTGGACGATCGTTGTCACGATCAACATTTAGATATTACTCCTACAGTTTCATATAAAATTTCACACTTTATTTGATGGTTGGGCGCCGTACTACTTTTGCATATTAACTGATTAGAACAATAAAATAAATTTCAAAAGATGAATTTATTATTATTAACTTAAATTCATGAACATAATAACTTTACAAATGGTATGGTAAATGATAATTATGTGTTTAGAATTTGATCCTATATTACGGACACCTTCAGTATTAAAAATGCAATATATTCTCACCTTCCGCTCGGATTTCTGCTCATTCTCAAAAGTTAGTTACAATAGAAAACGAATGATATATTTACTTCAATAACTTATATGACTCGACTGTGTGTGATTGTAGAATTAAGTTCAACTTTAATCTATGTCAAATGCACTATTCAAAGGCCAAAACTCTAAAGCAAATAAGTCCTTGAAGTTATTTTACAGCAAATTACAAACACAACTTTAATATGGTCTCCATGGCTAAACTTTGCAAATTAAATCTGGGTTCATGGTGGAATGCAAACAATTATTACACACCCAGAATAATAACTTAACTATATTTAATGATGAACAATCAACTAAAAGATTTATGTTATTCTTATCAACCTACCCATATCTGAGCTATTTTGTCTCTAGAAAACGTAACTGAATTATAGCTGTTACCAATACACATTACACGTTTTAAATAGGTATAACTTTTTCATAGAAATGAATGTCATTCGTATTCCCAAGCCGTGGATCACAAGATGTTCTGGCGTATCTGTTATGATTAACCTATTTAGCCCCTCCGAAGTCTACCAACGGTTCTGTAATCCTCAGTAGCCGAATTTAGTTCGTCACTGATGAATTTATCTTCTGGACCAAGACTGCTACACTCTATTGGGTCTGGAACTAGAACTATGCCCGGGGAACGGCGGTAGAACTACTTCCTTCAGTTTGCCTTTCTTTAAGCATAAGTCTTGCAGACAGTCGTCTCTTGAAAAGCTTGACGATTGTTTCCTTGATGTGGAACAACTTCTATCAGTGTTATTCAGTGTTAGCCTGAGTTGACTCCAGTCTTTTAAATTCTCAATGCTTATTAATCAGTTGTTACTTAACACTGATATCGTAGAATTATCGTATAAGAGTAGTGGAATAATATGAGTCTCCTTTGACGAAAATTATGTGCAGTTCTTACTTTTTGAACTTTCAGAAGCACCAAAAATTAATTGCTTCTTAATATAATTCTTACAAAATTATAATTTTGTCATTTGGAATCAATCTATTCTTACAAATCTTCAAGAATTTTACAACCATACGACGTACCTTGGCTGAAATTGTGAAGGTTACTAAAATGTAAAAAAATTACTTAATAATTTCAAGTCTCACTTGTAAATGCTTTTAGCCTAAACGAGGCGTTAAATCCAACTAACTGTCTAAAAGAAAATTTGCAGTACAAAATACTTATTAGAAGTTCCAAACAAACATGAGGACGTCACTTACGTACTGCCATATTTGTCTTAAAAAAGAAATACATTGATTACTTTGAATCTAAGTTTGCTGGTTCTTGATTGCAAAGACGGCAAACATTTGAGACACTAAAGAAAAAAAATCGAAAATTTTACTTTAATAAAACTATAACAATAATTGCATCGAGAAATATTCGAAATTCTAATATTCTTACACTAGTTATGTTTCTGGCGTCGAAATTCTACCCTCTATAATAGATTCACTGAAGAAGCACATAATTAAATTTAATACCCTGTTTTACGTTGCTGTGGCTATGTTGTGGAACGAAAGGAAAGAAATAAAACTTTTTTTCACATAAAATAATAATTATTTTAAAGCTAGTGGATGGACTGCATTTTTGTTTGTATTCTGCATAAAAAAGGATCAGATTGTGAATCTTGAGTGTTGCTACGTTTAATTGCTTTGAGAGAAGCATTCGTTTTCTAAATTCAAACCGCACACTTGCAAAGATTGCCCTTGCGCTTTAATTATAGTCACAGCAAACGCAAAATGTTTTGGATATTGGAGCCGTTTAAACTCCAACGCTATGTCGGTCGGAATGAGTGTTAATCGTGGAAGTAGTACGCCTTCACCTTTATGAGGTTCAATCAGAATTGTTGCTTCAATTAGGTTGTTCATAAATTTTTAACTACTAATCTTGTGGCATTGCATAACTTTGGTTCATTGATGTTACGGAGTAATAAAATTGGCACTAAAATTTTCCAATTCTGAATTTATTACGGTAATCCGGTAACATTGAATGAATTAAGAAATTCCATTGGAAAATGTATTTGTATGTCACTGTTTCACCTGCGATTCTTTTTAGAATGATATTTATCATTTTTTTTACGTCGACATCTCTAGCCGCTAGAATGTCTCTTCCGCTTAACCATGCGTGATTTTCATAATATGTTACGATGCCTTGGAAAACATTGTCTAGTAGTTCTTCATTTGAATTCAAGATATTGCAAAAATTAGGTGGGAAAGTGATATTTCCTGTTTCTGGATTTGTAGGTACAGTAACGTTACCGACCTCGAGTATTTGTCTTGAAAATATGTCAGCTGTTGGATCGGCTTGAAGATTAACTTTCATATTTGTTGTGAAATGTTTTTTTTATTGTGTACCAATAAGTTAAATATATTTTAAACAGGCATTTAATACATCAACTGGTTTTGAGCGAGGTATAAATGTAAGCGTTTGCCTGAAGTTACAGGCTATTAACACCAATGCTCCACCAAATTGAACCTGATTATTTCTCAAGTCATTCAATGTATCGTAAAATGCTTCCAATGAATGCTTGTGAGCCAACTCGTTAAACGCGTGTTATGGCAAGCGAAAACAAAATATGGCGGTAATAGTTTTCTTTTCGCGCGCGCATTCTAAAAAGAATATATTCATTCCGTGGAGGGTCTAATCACTTTTCTCGCTAGAAATACCAGAGATAATTAGATTCTAAGCTACATATAAACAGAATGTGAATAAAACGTATAAACAGCTTTTTAAAAACGTATATATATATATATATTACAAAAACACGTTTTTTTCTAACTGAACACCATAATATCAAAACTCAAGCTTCTTTGAAAATAACGGAATTTCAAAAACATTTTTTGATATTTTTTTTTGGAAAGTTTTTCTATAAAAACACTTGCGTATTAAAATGCAACGTTATTTCAAAATTTCAAGTCGACTACTTTACGAGTTTTGCGAACACAAACATACGGAGGATATATTGTTTATGGAATTCCTTATTTTTAAAATGTACCAACCACCTAGATTGATTCTGCAGTATTGCCTGTAACATGTTTGTTAGCTCACTGACAATTTCTGGACTTTTCATAATTCACTCAGTCCGTCCATTATCCACATCATTGTTATCCTAAACCCCATTTAAAATTCCTCGCGTATTATGAAAATATTTATTTTCTTGATGAAAGCTGATTTGGTAATGACTTTGCTGGTCTTTATATCCTAGAAGCTTCGACTTTCCTTTAAAAGTAAGAACTAAGTGTTCCACAGTATTCCATTGTTTGTTTCCATCTTTGTTGTTTAGAGTATCGCCTCAAGTTTTTAATCTTCAGAACATACTCCTTACTTGTTAACTTCCACTTTTTCATCAATTTCTGCTCTTCTACCTCTATTTTAACAAGCACTTACAAGTTCGGATTATTTTTTTAATTTTGTCTAATTTTGAAGTTTTTTAATTGATAGCTATGAAGTCTTTCATCGTACAATTTAAATGAATACGGGCTGTTATTATTTTTTCTACACAATTATAATTTACACTTGGCTACTTATTTGTTGTTTTTGTTTTTCAACTGAATTCACGTTAATGTTGACAACGGTTTCATTCAACCTCATACATGACTAAATGTTCTGAACACCAAGTTTGTTTCGAAGAGGTTGAGATCCCACTATTATTTTATCACATTTATTTCATATCATCATAAACAATTGTTTTTACTCATATGTATAGGCCTATACATTTAAGTAGGTTTGTGGGAACCAACCGGTTAAATAAAACAAAACTTTTTTTTTGTTACACAGATGTGACGCTTTGTGTAATGCAGCGCTGTTTTACACAAAACAATTTCTGTACCTCAAAAAAAGTTTGTGAGACTGGAATAAAGATATTCAATCTTGGTACGACACTTGGCTATGATATTTTTGCATATGTGAAATAGGTTTTTCGAGATAAAACTGAGTATTTATAACTAAAATTGACGTATAATTATTTATTTTAATTTATGTTTCATTCATGCATTATTTTTTAAACCATGGAGAAAAATTTTCGAATATTAAATAATAATACTTTATTTTGCGTTATTATGCTTATTTATATGCGGAGTTAATACTGGAAAGCTACATTAAGGTTTAACTATTGGAGGTTCTGGGACAACACAAAGCAAAAATGTTCGGGTAAGAATCAGAATCCAGTATTACTGAGAACACTGTTTTGTAGTGATACAGTTGTTTTCATGTAACAGTACAAATATTCTAATTTCTGTAATATTTTCGTTCCATTTACAAAAATAAGGGGGTTGTCTGTAAAGTCGGTTTACGGACGATAATTTTACGTGATAACGTCATAACAACACATTGATGAAAAATTGCATACTTTTTAATGTCAAATATTATTTACAGTTTTTGCAAATTAAATTTGAATAATTTGTTTAAATATTATCACGAACAATTAGTTAAAAAGTCCGCCTTAACCTGTTTGATATTATAGAAGATTTTCCCGCACGATGGTTGGCCGGTTCTTGCACGCTCGGCTCAGGCGGAACGTGACAATTTTTCGTGCGTGCAGCCGGCGTTCATCGATTTATAAGACGTGATCACGTCAAAAAATTTATATTGAAGTGACTGAAGACTTGGAACGAAGTAATTTTGCTCAACTGAGTATTTGAAGGAATCCTGGTTGACGAATGACAGCGAGCGCATGTGGGAGGCGGGAAGCCTAAGATGTACATCAAGTTCTGTCCCTGCCCGAACACACCCGAATATTCACCTTCGGCCAAACTCGGGTTTTATATTTCTCTGTTTATTTTAATGTAGCTACACTAACCTAACTAACCATCCATAGTGTTTTAAAGTGTTTTAATGTAGCTAACCTAACCGACCACTTATAATATTTGAATTCATTTTTCCTGCGCAAAAATAAAACAAATCCCGAGTTTGGCCGAAGGTGAATATTCGGGCGTGTTCGGGCAGGGACAGAACTTGATGTACATCTTAGACGTCTCGTGGGAGGCACGCAGCACTCCAACTTGTTTCGTCGGTGGTAAAAGTGGAGAGCGAGCTATCCGAACTGCTTGCCGCTCCGCCGCCGCTGCGCCAGTATATCCGACAACACGTGACGAGCGCTTCGTGCGACGAGCGAAGACGTTAATTGCTCGCCGCTTGACGACGGTAATTTATCTTTCCCCCTTCTTCCCCATTTTGCCGGCGGACAGGTGGAACTCGGGGGGGAAGACGGTAAAGGGTTATGAGTTATGACCCGGTCGTGTTTATTGCCCTTGTGAACGGCGGAGGAGGTATCTCCTGTGTTTATTCAGCCGAGCCAGGGGGCTTCATAAACTACTCGCCACTGCAACTGTCAATCAAACTCTTTTTGAGTTAAGTGTTTCTCAAATTTTATGCTGTGCGGCCCTCAAAGTAATTTTATTTTGTACATTTTACTATGTAAAAGGGTTACGTGTGCATGCTCCGTGTGGACGTAGACACAAGTAGTGAATACATGGTACTAGGGTGTGAAATGTGGAGCAGGGTCAATGACCGACCGCCATCTTAAATGCCCATGACATTAAAATGAAACAAAATACGATGCCTAAGATGTAATTCGACACCCTGATTAAAATTTTACCTAAAAACTAAAACAAAATTATTAAAATTTATTTATACTTATTTTAAATAATACAAATGTATTTCGTTCGCCATGAACTTTGTAGGTACTAGGTTCAACCCCGGCCGAAGCAATTAAATTAAATTTTAATAAAAAAAATCCAGAATTATAAAAATCTCAGAACAAAATTACTAAAATACATAAATGCAAACCACCTTATGTCATGCACCCTGGAGTCCTCCGTTAGATTTTCGAATAATGTACTTTCAAAAATATAGATTCAGACTTTCAAAAACAAATTCACTGACAACTTTTAAAGCATATATTATTTCCAAAACAATCGTTTCACCCACTCATCTTGGATTCCAACATCTTGAATTATCGTATCGTCTGCTAGAGTGCACTACCATCGTTTCATTTGTTCTCCGCTAGAGTGCAGTAGTTTCAATCTTCGTAATTTCAGCTATTGTTTCGTCCACCATCTTGTCGACCATCTTGGCCGCATCTTGAACAAATGCATTTATTAACCCAGAAATTCGAAAAAAT
The DNA here is from genome assembly GCF_032445375.1 of Bacillus rossius redtenbacheri. Lineage (NCBI taxonomy): Eukaryota > Metazoa > Arthropoda > Insecta > Phasmatodea > Bacillidae > Bacillus > Bacillus rossius. Next base: position 21,091,535 of record NC_086330.1, on the reverse strand, counting down.
ATTCTAAAATTAAAAAAGTACAAAATAATATATTGTTTTACTCGTTCTATTACCATCCTTGGTTCTATCATTGGTTGATGCAAAAAAAATTATTTAAGAACGAAATTATTGATTTTATTAAATATGACCTCAATTTAAAATTTTACAGTAAAATTCAAAGTCCCAAGTTTAAAAAATAAAACAATATTTTTTTACGACCATTTTTGATTAGGTACATAAATTCTACCCTACTACATGTACAATTAGTAAAGTCTTTAGCAATCCTAGAGTTTTTCAGTATTTTAAATTATTCTCAGTTTTTTACAAGCAAGTATTTTACATTTCTAAAATGTCTTTTCAGGGCACTGCCACATGGCAATTGATTGCCACATTTGCCACACAGCTGAGAGTTCTCTATTTATTTAAAAGGGCAGTGATGTATTTCATGATTCCATGCATTCTTCATAGAAGATACAGTTTGGTCCAGTTGAATAAATAAAGAGGCCTTTTTTTATTAAATAACTTTATCAATTTAAAAAAAACTTGAAACTGTATTGAATATCTCATCTGTTCATTCAGGTTTCCGTAATGACAATATCTACCAGGAAAAAAAAACTAACCCCATCGAATTCTATCAAGTAGTTTTGAAACAATTTTTTTCGTCGTTCATGCACAACGCCATCTTTTCTATCCTCTTGACCCAAGCGGGCTGAGACGCCCAATCAGGCACGCTCTAGTCTGGTCGATGACAGGGAGGGCGTGGTTTCATATTTCAGATTCTGTCTGGAGCAGTAACTGGATGAATAAGGGCTTGAAGTCTCGAGGACAACAAGGTCATTAGAGACAAGGCGAGGTGGCGAGGTGAAAATGGGACATTCATTGAATTATTGGGCGAGTGAAATCGTCCCCCGGATCTCTTAACGTTGGATGCGAGTGATCTGCGCAATCGGCACCTCTAGAGCAGAAACAACTAGTAACTTGTTGACTAACTTTTCATATATGTCGTCTCCTTCTAAGCCCGCCTATGAAGGTGGGATGAATAGCTTGTGTTTACAATTCCACTTTTTAAAATCAGGTGTTTTGGAATAACCAAAGCGTACAGAACAGTCACTGAGTCCAGAAGAAGTAGGGAACTGAAAACAATATGTATTATGGATAGAGCTACGATTATTAATATGTATCATCTTATTTCTCTTTATTCGGCATTTCGTAGGAGTAATTACGTGAATGGAACGGAAATCGCATGGAACGGAAATGTATAACCACGCTGCTGCCATCTGTGGCTGATGGCGCGAACCAAAGTTCACAAAGCCAAAGGGAAACGTTATATTATTAACTGTTTGATGAATTTTAACAAGATGGTCAGTATAACAATAACATTATTTGTATAAAATCATTTCAAAAGCAGGGGTTTAGTATTTTTACAAGTCTTTTTTCGCTTTTATCAGAGCAGTTTCATTACATAGTTTAAAATTTCTGTATGCTGTAACAATTTTTCAATAGCTTACGAAGCTGTTCTGGCAGCGAACTTTAGCGGCGGGTGTGGAAACCACGTGTGATTATCATCAACAAATGTAGTTGATAACGCAATTGTCGTATATTTATCACTCTCGGCATTATTTTAAGGAATTGTAATTTAAATTTCTGGTCCTAGTTTCGTATTATAAACGTATTTTCAAAATAAGAACACTATTATTAGCTCGTTACCGAGGTTAGATGCTACACATCTCTGGCTTTTTTTTTTGACGTGACAACGTCTAATAAATCGATGGACGCCGGCTGCACGCACGAAAAAGTATCACGTTACGCTCATTGTTCCGTTACGCTGTGTTCCGTTACGCTGTCGGCGAGTGCAGTAATAATAGGTTATGTTACAATTGACTAAAAAATTATGGTGATTCATATAAGTGATGATAGATATATGATTACAGTTTATTTATATGAAAACTTGTTCATAATTGTATTTAAACTTTATAGCTAAACGCCAGTTTTTAAAATTAATTACAAATCATCTACACGTGAACGTGAACTGTGAAAAGTTAATGTTGTTTTCATTGCTTATTACAACAACAATTTCGACAATAAATGTTAATTATTCTTGCATTTTAAAAATCTGATTACTGGTATAATTTCAAGTATTTATTCTTTTATTATTAAAATAAAAAAAATGATTCAATTTTATTCATAAAAGTATGCAATCATTTCATCAATGTTTCGTTGTTATGACGTTGTCACGTTAAACTATCGTCCGTAAACCGACTTTTCAGACAACCGATTTTTTTTTTGAATCCTTGGAATACCAGCCGCGGTCTCATCGTCTACGGCGGGACGCTTGCAGCTGCTTCTGTATAGGCTGGCAACTTGTTCCAAGCAGAAACCTCACATGTTAATACGTTCCCCGCGCGCACCGTGTCGGGTTGAACGACGCCGGGACATGAACACGGGAGGGGAGTGGTTTCCCTACAGCTCGCGTGAGCTCGGAATCAGGGTCGCCAGCGCGTGTGACCTCCACGCCCGAGCGTGACCACTCTCGGCGGTCGGTATTTACTCCTGCGATGCGGCGCGATAGCTTCGCTGCTTCGCGTCGGCACGGCCGCGTGTTTACCCCTGCGTGCCTGCTCACTTCCTGATACATGCGTGATGATGCTTCAAAATAATTTTAAAAAATATCACACACATCCACCACAAACATGTATGCGCACTCTGAATTCCACGATTCAGTAGCACCTACTTAACAGTTAATATTACCTTCACCCCAGCCCACTTCAATACGCATTTTTCTTTGGTAACATTAATCATCCATAAATAACTAAATGTATTTTGATATATATTTACACAACAAATTTATAATTTAATGAATAGCGAGTTTAAAGAATTTTAAGTGGGTCAAAATTGTTGTAATTTTTTTTCTTCGTATTTGTAGAAGATATAAAATCAGATTTTTTACCAGGATAAGTTATTTTTTTTAATTCATAACCCTAAGCAGGCAGCAATGACAGACCACCACGTACTAATTATTAAAGGTAATCTCTAAAGCATGGGTAACATCTAAGGATACCCAATTTATACTTTAAGTTTAAAATATTGCATTAAATATTTGATAGTTTGAGTTTTATTCCAATTATTGTTTTTTTCCACACTTGAGGCATTCAAACAGATACTTCATTAAATTTGAATTTGTTTGAGATGAATAAAATAAGCATTCAGGATAGTTTATGCTCTAGGTATCCTAATACTGCCTAGATACCCGAATGCCACTTTCATTGACCTAAGATATGCCTACAGTACTTGGAGAAATTATGAGACGTGAATAATGAAGCAAGAGTTTCTTAAAGTTGCGTATTTTCTCTCTTTTAATACTGACAAAACGTATAATTTGTCGTAAAACATATTGATAACCACTTATCATCTATGAAAAGTCATGTATTTAAATCGTGCGTATATACTGTGGCTTTGATACATCATGTATATAGAAATATGTGTGTAAAATGGAATTTCCCGTGATACAAAAAACTTAAGCGCAACTTCATTTTGCTGACAGTGTCGTCAATTAACAGTCAGGTATTGTTATCGCACCGTCGTTTTAAGTCGTTCCGTCAAGAATGGTGAGTACATTTCGCGGTCTAAACAGTCACTTTTTACTCCAAACGGCGTATTTTTGACAGCTACGATGGTTATTCTAAAAAGCAAAGAACATTTATATCGCTAGATATTTTTTATTTAAGATAATGAAACAAAACTAATTGTGAAACACACATGACGATGTTGCTATTTTGCGAAGTAGTCGCCTTATTAAATTTAATCATTTCTCATAGCGTATCACCAGCCTTTCTATGCCATCTGCATATTCAGCTACCGCCAAATTGTTGAACCAGTCAATAATGTCCTGTTTCATTGTCACTTCCATTGTGTATTTAAAAAAAAACTTAATTTTAGAAACAAAGTTCGTCAGTCACAATTGAATGTCGACCCGAACGTTTTTCATCATGATTATTCGTTCGCCATCGCCAACCATTAAGCATAAAGCACCATTTTAAAACTGAGGATTTCATTCATTCATCAATTTTTCCAGAATCCTCGGTAGTACGTCTGTAGATTTAGATATAGCTGAATTTTTCGCATTTAAAAATCGTGTTACACTAATAATCTCATTATTGGCAGGATCTTCGATCTTGTCACATACTTCTAAGTGACGCCATTAACAGTACACCACCGCTGTGGCTCGCTGTTGGAGTCTGTCGAAGGAGCGGGCTAGAGCTTGAGACTTGGGGGGGGGGGGGGAGAGATACTAAGCATTTCCTCGCATCGAAACGTGTGTCGCCTCAGGAATGCCTCAATATGATTGTGACTGGCTGCTACAAAATAATTGCTGTGTAAAAAAACCTGAATTAAATTTTAAATTAATTTATGGAAAAAAAAGTTATAATAATATTGACAAGATGGACTGTGTTTTTGGCCTTTGGAAATCTCTCGATGTGTGATCTCTGTTTTGCCGTGAAATCTGTTGAACCCAACACGGCTGTCGCTCACCCTTAACGACGCTGGTATTACGTTCTTTCACGAAAGGTTTAGTTGGGGTCCTGTAAAGACTCGTGCAGTTTATTCGGGAGGTAAACAAAACGGCAGACAGCCTTTGAGGCTCGATCTCACATTACAATGATAACGTGTGTTGGCGCAGATGCACAGGAACCGTCTACCCGTGACTCGTTCCAAGCTCGCCCCCGGGTGTCTTGTGTCCGGCGCGTGACTCGCTACAAGCTCGCCTTGTGTCCAGTGCATGACTCGCTACAAACTCGCCTTGCGTCCGGCGTGTGACTCGCTACACGCTCGCCTTGTGTCCGACGCGTGACTCGCTACAAGCTCGCCTTGTGTCCGGCGCGTGACTCGCTACAAACTCGCCTTGCGTCCGGCGTGTGACTCGCTACACGCTCGCCTTGTGTCCGGCGCGTGACTCGCTACAAGCTCGCCTTGTGTCCGGCGCGTGACTCACTACAAGCTCGCCTTGTGTCCGGCGCGTGACTCGCTACAAGCTCGCCTTGTGTCCGGCGCGTGACTCGCTACAAGCTCGCCTTGCGTCTGGCGCGTGACTCGATACAAGCTCGCCTTGTGTCCGGCGCGTTACTTGCTACAAGCTCGCCTTGCATCCGGCGCGTGACCCGCTAAAAGCTCGCCTTGCGTCCGGCGCGTGACTCGTTACAAGCTCGTCTTGTGTCCAGCGCATGACTCGCTACAAACTCGCCTTGCGTCCGGCGTGTGACTCGCTACACGCTCGCCTTGTGTCCGACGCGTGACTCGCTACAAGCTCGCCTTGTGTCCGGCGCGTGACTCGCTACAAACTCGCCTTGCGTCCGGCGTGTGACTCGCTACACGCTCGCCTTGTGTCCGGCGCGTGACTCGCTACAAGCTCGCCTTGTGTCCGGCGCGTGACTCACTACAAGCTCGCCTTGTGTCCGGCGCGTGACTCGCTACAAGCTCGCCTTGTGTCCGGCGCGTGACTCGCTACAAGCTCGCCTTGCGTCTGGCGCGTGACTCGATACAAGCTCGCCTTGTGTCCGGCGCGTTACTTGCTACAAGCTCGCCTTGCATCCGGCGCGTGACCCGCTAAAAGCTCGCCTTGCGTCCGGCGCGTGACTCGTTACAAGCTCGTCTTGTGTCCGGCGCATGACTCACTACAAGCTCGCCTTGTGTCCGGCGCGTTACTTGCTACAAGCTCGCCTTGCATCCGGCGCGTGACCCGCTAAAAGCTCGCCTTGCGTCCGGCGCGTGACTCGTTACAAGCTCGTCTTGTGTCAAGCGCATGACTCGCTACAAGCTCGCATTGCGTCCGGCGCGTGACTCGCTACCAGCTCGCCTTGTGTCCGGCGCGTGACTCGCTACAAGCTCGCCTTGTGTCCGGCGCGTGACTCGCTACAAGCTCGCCTTGCATCCGGCGCGTGACCCGCTAAAAGCTCGCCTTGCGTCCGGCGCGTGACTCGTTACAAGCTCGTCTTGTGTCCGGCGCATGACTCACTACAAGCTCGCCTTGTGTCCGGCGCGTTACTTGCTACAAGCTCGCCTTGCATCCGGCGCGTGACCCGCTAAAAGCTCGCCTTGAGTCCGGCGCGTGACTCGTTACAAGCTCGTCTTGTGTCCGGCGCATGACTCGCTACAAGCTCGCATTGCGTCCGGCGCGTGACTCGCTACAAGCTCGCCTTGTGTCCGGCGCGTGACTCGCTACAAGCTCGCCTTGTGTCCGGCGCGTGACTCGCTACAAGCTCGCCTTGTATCCGGCGCGTGACTCGCTACAAGCTCGCCTCGTTTCCGGCGCGTGACTCGCTACAAGATCTCCCCCCGTCGCTGCGCGACACGAGAGCCGACCCCTGGGTGTTAACGAGAGCCGGGCTGGTTTCTAGAGCTTGCCGTTTGTTGTTGGTTTACAAACCTACCACACCTCCCCTCCCATCACTCTGCAAGCCACTCTCCCCCAGCGGCAACAACTCACTACAACTCTCGGGTGCCCCGCGTTAATCATCAAGTTGGTGAGAACTGTCGCTACAACCCCGTCCGCCCCCAGGTGGCAGGTTGTATCGTTCCACCTGTTCACGCCTCCCCCCCACCCTTCGACCCTTCCGCAACTCCTCCAACACCTTGCGCATTTCGCGAGCTGGAGGACTGTACACTCCAGTCTGTAAGGCGGGGTTGTCGGGTAGACACCGGTTTGGACTGGGACTTTGCTTAGACTGATTGTTTCGAACCACCACAGTTCAAAATTTTCTATACCTAAGACATCGTATGTAAAGTAAAAATTCATGTCGATGATCTCTTGGTATTACATTTAAGCACACCATAACCTACAAACCACATATTACCTATAGAAAAATGAGTTAATTTATATTTAAATGCCTTTCAAATATATTAATAAGCTTAAACGTAAAAAATAAGAACAGAATAATGCCATATTGTTTTCAAGAGTTTTTGTGTCATAAAATTTTTTTTATTGGCTAGTGGAAGTTTGCCTTCGCTAAAGGAAATTTCAAAATTTAAAAGATTCATAAATTACTGAAAATATTGTCTAATTGAAAGTTTTGCTACAGTTGTGGTCATTTCCAAAAATGAACTTACGAGTTAAATGCTTCACTGGAGAAGTTTACTGCAGCCGGTCATAGCTAGTCATTCAGTTACGTTACATAATATGCTTTAAAGAAGCCACATTTTAAAAGTTAAAAAGTTTTCATGGGCAAAAAAAAACCAGAATGGTATTATATATCCTATCTTTCCTTCTTATAAAGGACTAAAAAAAATTGGTTGTCTGTAAATTCGGTTTACGGACGATAGTTTAACGTGTCAACGTCATAACAAAACATTGATGAAATGATTGCATACTTTTATGAATAAAATTGAATCATTTTTATTGATTTATCACTATTTTGAATGGATAAAAAGGAGTGAAATGAAACCTACAATTTAATTAATAAATTTACTTTTATTTGCACTCATTAATTCAAATATGTTTACTACTTAAACGAAGAGATTATTATAACTATAAATTTTATACATGTTTTATATTGAACTTCTTCCAATCTGTGTTATTCTGTTAAGGATAGGACGATGACAGGAAAGGTAGGAAACGAATGGGAGTGTTTCAAGTTTAATATGCCTCGAAAAAGTCAAATTAATGGTTGTTCCAATCGAGTGGAAGAGAGATAAATGCGGCGCAAGCGTACAATGAGCGTAAAGGGCAAATTGTGCGTAACGGGACAATTTGCGTAACGGGACAATGAGTCATCCTTTTTCGTGAGTGCAGCCGGCGTTCATAGAATTATTAGACGTTGTCACGTCAAAAATTATGAGTTATGCTTTAACGCACTACAGGTTGTCTGCATTTTGTCTCGAAACCTGAAACGCACGACTCTTCTTCTGTGCGCGTCTCACGTGGTTTGCGAAGTTGCGCGCTCGGCGGGGAAGTTTTTTTTTAAGTCCGCGCGGAACGAAATAAGAGACCTCCGGGTCACGGCACACGATCTCTCCTTGACCGCGCGAAACCTCAACACTCGTCCCTTCATGACGCTCGGACTCCGAGGCGGAATTAAATTTTAACCCCTCCTTCCCCCATCTTCCGACCCACAACATCGTTTCTGTTCTCGCTCTGCTCCAGAAGTAGATGTCATGGGTCCAGTGTTTCCCTTTCCAGGGACCCTGGACTCTTTCGACGCACGTGAGGAAGAGTTTTCGGAACAAAGTTTATCTCCTTTAGGCCACGTCTAACGTCCTTTTTTTTATCCACCTCTCTGAACTATTACCGTTTCGGTCACGAGCCTATGTCAGGATTCAACCGAGTGGTTCAAGTGAAAATGTCTGAAATAATTAAGCCTGAGACCTCGTATACTTGCTTGCTTCCAATCCGCGCACTCCACCTTCCCTTGGGGGGAACTTTAACAACGTCAACCTGACGTGTAATTTCCGTTTCATGCGCCGTCAACGCTACAACTCTAAAACTAACTCTCGTTATCGTTTACGAGACGTAGACGTAGGGTCTAGGCCGCTTGCTTCCATTAAAATTTCACTACTGTCTTGAACTCTCACAGCCTGCTCTCTGCACGTTTAATCACACTGAAGCTATTTTATTCATATGGCATTATTTTTAATACATCATTATACTTCGAATAGTGTTGAGACACTTTTGGTGTCTCATGTTATGTTTAATGTTTAAATATGTTTAATTTTAATGTTAACGAAATTTTTTTAGTTAATGATTTCATATTTATTTTTATTTATGTCTTCAAAAGTCTCAGTTAAAATTAATCAAAGACTATGGTTTTCCGTGCGGCCATTTACCTCTGTTGAATGGACTTGTCCACGTATGAAAGAGGGGGAATTAGCGGAGGGAGGTGGATGACGTCACGGGAGTGTGACGTATGGAGGGACAGACCGTTTTGGACTCTGGGGGGAGATAGAGGCTTGCGGGCATTGACCGACTACGGAACAGCTGATAGTTCCATGAATATGGGGTGTCGGTGTTGCTCCGTGCACGGGAGTAGGGACGCGACCCACACGGTCGTTGTAAGCTGTTAGCCGTGGAGAGTGCTACGCGGAGCCGTCACTGCCGCGGCCTGGATCAGCTGATTTTTTTATTTTTTTTTATATAATTTGGAAGGAACGGCAACGTGTTTACCGCAAGTGATCTAAAACTTCTCGTGAGTCGCGATTGTTAATGCACCTCGTCCCGAAGTGCGAAGATTGCTGCTGTTTGACTGTGCTACATGTGTCACCTACGCCGAGTCTACACCCCGGGTACCCAGAGGCGCCGGGCGCGCTACAGTGTTGGTATATTTCTACTACACGGCGTGAATTATTCTAAGTAAAACTTTAATTTGTTATTGATTGGTGGAAGAAGAAGAAGTGGGTTTGGACGGTAGGCAAGCTTTGGTGTGGACTCTCTCCCCCCCCCCCCCCACCACCGTTCTTCAAGTACGGACATAGACTTATGCGAAGGCAAAGCCTTGGTGTTGTAGGTAACGTTAGTAGTATAGGATAGGGCATCCTGCGCCAGGCTTCAGGCTGTGGATTGAGGATTGTCAGTCCGCCATCTTGGATTGTGACGTCACGGCGGCCATTTTTGACTCAAAATTCCTCAAAATTCCTCAAAATTGACTCAAAATGACTCAAAAATTCCCGTTTTAAGAAAAAATTTCCCGTTTTCGAGGGAAAAATTCCCGTTTCGAGGGAAAATTTCCCGTTTTATTCCGTAAAAATCCCAGCAGCTAGAAATTCCTGATAGAGGCTTAAGCATCCTTAACTCAAGCCTCAGTTAAGCCTCTTTTAGGATTATGACGTCACCGTTGCAATTTTCGTTACGCCCGCCATCTTGAAAATCCGTAATTTTTATGTTAGAAAATCGGGAAAAAATTTAAAAATCATTAAAAAAATCATTTGATCGAACTAAAAAAAAATATTAAAAACCACTGTTGCAGTTATCGTTACGGTAGCCATCTTGGATTATATAAATGTTGCATATTTCTTTACACCCGCCATCTTGGTTGAGTACCATGCCATTCTTACACTTTACGTTACGACCACCATATTGGATCCTATTAATGTTGCAATTATCGTTATGGTCGCCATCTTGAAATTTAGTCGCCATCTTGTAATTTAGACGTCATCTTGTAATTTAGACGCCATCTTGGAAATCCGTAATTTTTATGTTAGAAAATCGGGAAAAATTCCAAAATTCATCAAAAAAATTAACTTTTTAGAATTCTGATTGATTATATCGATTCCCGTCCTTGGTTCGAAACCGGTGAGGGCAAAAAAATATCACATCAAATCCTTCCTCCACAGAAGCCACCTACAGACTGACCTACCACCACCAATAACAAGGTATTTACCATCAGCTGGTATGACGTCATGTCCGCCATCTTGTCCGCCATCTTGTCTTTGTCTGCTGGAGGCCGCCATCTTGGTTTCGTCTGCTAGAGTGTGCTGACGACATGTTAGTATAATGTTCTGTTCACCATAACTTTGACCTCTTATATTGACATTGTACTTTGTCATTGACCTTGAACTTTGACCTTGACCTTAAACTTAGACCTTGAACTTTGACCTTGACCTTGAAATTTGACCTTGACCTTGAAATTTGACCTTGACCTTGAAATTTGACCTTGACCTTGAAATTCGACTTTGTCCTTTTAATTTGTCTTTGTCCTTGTCGTCCATCATGGATCCGTCATTTTATGTTTAGTACATGCTAGCGGTCATTGCCCTTCATCATGTTTTCGTCTGCTGCTGGACACCATCTTGTGTGTACTTGTATTATAGAGTACATTTCCATCATGATAGTTTTATTCTAACCTGTTACAGTGCAGTAATCATTTATTATTACCGAGGTGCCCGCCATCTTGAAATTTGGCCGCCATCTTGAAATCATGTAATTATTTAGCTAGAAATGCGGGGAAAATACCAAAAGTCTCCGAGGAAATCAATTATTAATTTTCATATTGAATCGATGGATCCCTGTCCACGGTTCGATTCTTGACCAGTGACAGTTGTAACTTATTATGAAATAAATTTTAGATTCTGTTTTCCATTACCTTTCACGGAGTTTATTAATCATTCACTCTACGAAAAACAACTCAAGTCAATATACCTGACCAACGAATTAATACAGTACCGATTAGCCTATTATGAAAGTCTAATTTTTCAATAATCTGAAAAACATATAAGCTGTTCATGTACAAAGCCATACATATAGATCAATTGTCTTCAGTCCATGAGACCGAGTCACGTCATTATCAGACGTATAGGCTAGTCATTTCAGGTCCGCATGAACTTCGTCGTTAGCTAATTATATTCAATTAATCCCTCGTGACATTTTTTATACTTACTAAAGGACCAAGTGACCTTGAAAAATATTTTAGTAACACCAAGAGGTTTTTAAACTAGTAAATATTCAATCACTACATATTGTACTACGCACAATCAAAAAAAAAACAGGAAGCACCATCATCGAAAAGGCAGCACCATCAATGAAAAGCCAGCACATTTGGAAGCACCGACCACGAAAAGGAAGCACCATCAACGAAAAGGCAGCACCGCCAACGAAAAGGAAGCACATTTGGAAGCACCGACAACGAAAAGGCAGCACCGGCATCGAAAAGGAAGCACATTTGGAAGCACCGACAACGAAAAGGCAGCACCGGCAACGAAAAGGAAGCACATTTGGAAGCACCGACAACGAAAAGGCAGCCCCGGCATCGAAAAGGAAGCACATTTGGAAGTACCGACAACGAAAAGGCAGCATCGGCATCGAAAAGGAAGCACATTTGGAAGCACCGACAACGTAAAGGCAGCACCGGCATCGAAAAGGAAGCACATTTGGAAGCACCGACAACGTAAAGGCAGCACCGGCATCGAAAAGGAAGCACATTTGGAAGCACCGACAACGAAAAGGCAGCACCGACAACGAAAAGGAAGCACATTTGGAAGCACCGACAACGAAAAGGCAGCACCGCCAACGAAAAGGAAGCACATTTGGATGCACCAACAACGAAAAGGCAGCACCGCCAACGAAAAGGCAGCACCGCCATCGAAAAAGCAGCTCATTTGGAAGCACCGACAACTATAAGGCAGCACCGCCAACGAAAAAGCAGCACATTTGGAAGCACCGACAACGAAAAGGCAGCACCATCGACGAAAAGGAAGCACATTTGGAAGCACAAGTTACGAGAACTTAGTCTTAGTTAGAAATCTGAATACAAGAAATAAAAACATTAAATTTTTATAATTCAAATTTTTTATTTCTGTACATTATACAAATACAAGTAAAACAAGCCATTATTGTATGTAGCCAGCTTTCCTCAGTTCTTTGAGTATGAAGGATATTTCTTTGATGCACGAATAGTTTCCTGCACAAAGCGAGCCATGTAGAAGTCTTAGCCGGTCAACCAATATGTTTGGATCTTTCCATGATGTGTAATCAATCTCTTCTACCACAATTTTACTTGCTTGTTTATTATAAATATTATGATCTCTGGTGTATTCCGTTTTAACACCAACCTCAGGGTAACTTTCATTATCGAGATAGTGAACATCACATGCTTGATCAGATTTATTTAATATATCTCGACGTTTCCATCGTTTCGGTCTCAGGACACCGACACAGTCTTCGATCTTGCCTGCTTTAGCTGCTTCATCAGAGTCTATGTCTTTGTCAACTGCCTCAGAGTCGCTGTAGCAATTACCGTAGAAGGCATCATCTTCACCCAGATTACCGTAAGAATTCGATGCCGATGATGTCGAAGTGTCTTCATCGTCTTCATGCTTCCTTTTTAGGAGTCCATCATTTTTACAGAGTAGGAAAGATCTACTTGAATTCGGCTGGAATGTATTCTCACTTTTCACGTTAAGGATTCTTCCATTGTCTTCATTCTTCCATAAATCATCATCATCATCCGTCAATTTAAGTTTTTTGTCGAGATTGGAAGAGCCGCGAACATAATCTCTCCCAAGACAAGGAAAATTATTGTCGTAATGAAAATCGCTCTTCCTTAGCCTAGTAGAGCCATCGTTGTCCTCTAGCTTGTACGCAGGCTTGGCGTTACAAGTTCTGTCATGTCTTTTTAAGCTCTCTCCGCGTAAACGACTTGCTACATCTAACACAACTTATCATATTACGTAGTGGATTTTTAACACAGTCATTCTTCTCGTGTTGTCTTCCATTCTTTCTCAAGATAAATTCTTTGCTGCAAAACTTACACCTGTGTCCTTTCAATACAGCAACAGTCACCGAATCAGGATTCATATTAGTTACTGAGACTATTGTCAGATGCAAACTGAGTGAATTAAATTAGATACATTACTTAAATAGAATTTTCTAAATATTTCACCAGCAAGAATTAAGTTACCTCATACAAATGAAATTGTTTCATGTGGTTTCGATTATTAGCATGAGATGTTGCCACGTGTTGTGTTGAGTCATAATTTATCTAGTTCTTTTATGTGGTATGCGGGATGCTCACTAACGTTCGCAAAACAAGGATGGCTTCGCTAGACATCAAGGAGAAGGAAGTTTATCTTTCATGTTAATGCTTCTCAGCTGTCTCAAAGCATATTATTTGTCTGAGTAAAGTTATTATTTTTTAAATCCACCTGATAAAAATATTGTATGTTCTGTTTTATTGACAGAATTTCACTGATTAAATGTAACTCTGAATAAAAATGTCATGACTCAGTAAGTAAAAAATTCTTCATGCAGAGATAGATCTCTCACAAATAATCAGGAGCACTCGGTGAAAACCATCAGATGTCTAGCCAGGAATAATCAGAAACACTTGGAGAAAGCCATCAATATAATATCAAGATTAATCAGAAGCACTCGGAGAAATCCATCAGATGTCTAGTTAGGTATAATCAGAAGCACACGGAGTAAACCGCCATAATATTGTCAAGAATAATCGGAAGCTCACGGAGAATACCACCATAATATTGTCAAGAATAATCAGGAGCACACGGAGAAAACCACCATAATATTGACAAGAATAATCGGAAGCACACGGAGAAAACCACCACAAGTTTTCTTTGATATCATAAAAATACAGAAAAAAAAAATTAATAAATAACATAAAAAAAATTAATAAAAAAATTTAAATGACAAAATAAAATACAAAAATACATAAACAGATTCTGCTAGCTTGTGAACTTCTCATTGTTAAGCAAAGATATAGTTCTAGTACAAGCCAGAATTTTATGTATTTTTGTATTTTATTTTGTCATTTAAATTTTTTTATTAATTTTTTTTATGTTATTTATTAATTTTTTTTTCTGTATTTTTATATCAAAGAAAACTTGTGGTGGTTTTCTCCGTGTGCTTCCGATTATTCTTGTCAATATTATGGTGGTTTTCTCCGTGTGCTTCTGATTATTATTGTTAATATTATGGTGGTTTTATCCGTGTGCTCCTGATTATTCTTGACAATATTATGGTGGTATTCTCCGTGAGCTTCCGATTATTCTTGACAATATTATGGCGGTTTACTCCGTGTGCTTCTGATTATACCTAACTAGACATCTGATGGATTTCTCCGAGTGCTTCTGATTAATCTTGATATTATATTGATGGCTTTCTCCAAGTGTTTCTGATTATTCCTGGCTAGACATCTGATGGTTTTCACCGAGTGCTCCTGATTATTTGTGAGAGATCTATCTCTGCATGAAGAATTTTTTACTTACTGAGTCATGACATTTTTATTCAGAGTTACATTTAATCAGTGAAATTCTGTCAATAAAACAGAACATACAATATTTTTATCAGGTGGATTTAAAAAATAATAACTTTACTCAGACAAATAATATGCTTTGAGACAGCTGAGAAGCATTAACATGAAAGATAAACTTCCTTCTCCTTGATGTCTAGCGAAGCCATCCTTGTTTTGCGAACGTTAGTGAGCATCCCGCATACCACATAAAAGAACTAGATAAATTATGACTCAACACAACACGTGGCAACATCTCATGCTAATAATCGAAACCACATGAAACAATTTCATTTGTATGAGGTAACTTAATTCTTGCTGGTGAAATATTTAGAAAATTCTATTTAAGTAATGTATCTAATTTAATTCACTCAGTTTGCATCTGACAATAGTCTCAGTAACTAATATGAATCCTGATTCGGTGACTGTTGCTGTATTGAAAGGACACAGGTGTAAGTTTTGCAGCAAAGAATTTATCTTGAGAAAGAATGGAAGACAACACGAGAAGAATGACTGTGTTAAAAATCCACTACGTAATATGATAAGTTGTGTTAGATGTAGCAAGTCGTTTACGCGGAGAGAGAGCTTAAAAAGACATGACAGAACTTGTAACGCCAAGCCTGCGTACAAGCTAGAGGACAACGATGGCTCTACTAGGCTAAGGAAGAGCGATTTGCATTACGACAATAATTTTCCTTGTCTTGGGAGAGATTATGTTCGCGGCTCTTCCAATCTCGACAAAAAACTTAAATTGACGGATGATGATGATGATTTATGGAAGAATGAAGACAATGGAAGAATCCTTAACGTGAAAAGTGAGAATACATTCCAGCCGAATTCAAGTAGATCTTTCCTACTCTGTAAAAATGATGGACTCCTAAAAAGGAAGCATGAAGACGATGAAGACACTTCGACATCATCGGCATCGAATTCTTACGGTAATCTGGGTGAAGATGATGCCTTCTACGGTAATTGCTACAGCGACTCTGAGGCAGTTGACAAAGACATAGACTCTGATGAAGCAGCTAAAGCAGGCAAGATCGAAGACTGTGTCGGTGTCCTGAGACCGAAACGATGGAAACGTCGAGATATATTAAATAAATCTGATCAAGCATGTGATGTTCACTATCTCGATAATGAAAGTTACCCCGAGGTTGGTGTTAAAACGGAATACACCAGAGATCATAATATTTATAATAAACAAGCAAGTAAAATTGTGGTAGAAGAGATTGATTACACATCATGGAAAGATCCAAACATATTGGTTGACCGGCTAAGACTTCTACATGGCTCGCTTTGTGCAGGAAACTATTCGTGCATCAAAGAAATATCCTTCATACTCAAGGAACTGAGGAAAGCTGGCTACATACAATAATGGCTTGTTTTACTTGTATTTGTATAATGTACAGAAATAAAAAATTTGAATTATAAAAATTTAATGTTTTTATTTCTTGTATTCAGATTTCTAACTAAGACTAAGTTCTCGTAACTTGTGCTTCCAAATGTGCTTCCTTTTCGTTGATGGTGCTGCCTTTTCGTTGTCGGTGCTTCCAAATGTGCTGCTTTTTCGTTGGCGGTGCTGCCTTATAGTTGTCGGTGCTTCCAAATGAGCTGCTTTTTCGATGGCGGTGCTGCCTTTTCGTTGGCGGTGCTGCCTTTTCGTTGTTGGTGCATCCAAATGTGCTTCCTTTTCGTTGGCGGTGCTGCCTTTTCGTTGTCGGTGCTTCCAAATGTGCTTCCTTTTTGATGCCGGTGCTGCCTTTTCGTTGTCGGTGCTTCCAAATGTGCTTCCTTTTTGATGCCGGTGCTGCCTTTTCGTTGTCGGTGTTTCCAAATGTGCTTCCTTTTCGATGCCGGTGCTGCCTTTACGTTGTCGGTGCTTCCAAATGTGCTTCCTTTTCGATGCCGGTGCTGCCTTTACGTTGTCGGTGCTTCCAAATGTGCTTCCTTTTCGATGCCGGTGCTGCCTTTACGTTGTCGGTGCTTCCAAATGTGCTTCCTTTTCGATGCCGGTGCTGCCTTTTCGTTGTCGGTGCTTCCAAATGTGCTTCCTTTTCGATGCCGGTGCTGCCTTTTCGTTGTCGGTGCTTCCAAATGTGCTTCCTTTTCGTTGCCGGTGCTGCCTTTTCGTTGTCGGTGCTTCCAAATGTGCTTCCTTTTCGATGCCGGTGCTGCCTTTTCGTTGTCGGTGCTTCCAAATGTGCTGGCTTTTCATTGATGGTGCTGCCTTTTCGATGATGGTGCTTCCTTTTCGTTGTCGGTGCTTCCAAATGTGCTGGCTTTTCATTGATGGTGCTGCCTTTTCGATGATGGTGCTTCCTGTTTTTTTTTGATTGTGCGTAGTACAATATGTAGTGATTGAATATTTACTAGTTTAAAAACCTCTTGGTGTTACTAAAATATTTTTCAAGGTCACTTGGTCCTTTAGGAAGTATAAAAAATGTCACGAGGGATTAATTGAATATAATTAGCTAACGACGAAGTTCATGCGGACCTGAAATGACTAGCCTATACGTCTGATAATGACGTGACTCGGTCTCATGGACTGAAGACAATTGATCTATATGTATGGCTTTGTACATGAACAGCTTATATGTTTTTCAGATTATTGAAAAATTAGACTTTCATAATAGGCTAATCGGTACTGTATTAATTCGTTGGTCAGGTATATTGACTTGAGTTGTTTTTCGTAGAGTGAATGATTAATAAACTCCGTGAAAGGTAATGGAAAACAGAATCTAAAATTTATTTCATAATTAGTTACAACTGTCACTGGTCAAGAATCGAACCGTTGACAGGGATCCATCGATTCAATATGAAAATTAATAATTGATTTCCTCGGAGACTTTTGGTATTTTCCCCTGCATTTCTAGCTAAATAATTACATGATTTCAAGATGGCGGCCAAATTTCAAGATGGCGGGCACCTCGGTAATAATAAATGATTACTGCACTGTAACAGGTTAGAATAAAACTATCATGATGGAAATGTACTCTATAATACAAGTACACACAAGATGGTGTCCAGCAGCAGACGAAAACATGATGAAGGGCAATGACCGCTAGCATGTACTAAACATAAAATGACGGATCCATGATGGACGACAAGGACAAAGACAAATTACAAGGACAAAGTCGAATTTCAAGGTCAAGGTCAAATTTAAAGGTCAAGGTCAAATTTCAAGGTCAAGGTCAAATTTCAAGGTCAAGGTCAAATTTCAAGGTCAAGATCAAAGTTCAAGGTCAAAGTTTAAGGTCAAGGTCAAAGTTTAAGGTCAAGGTCAAAGTTCAAGGTCAATGACAAAGTACAATGTCAATATAAGAGGTCAAAGTTATGGTGAACAGAACATTATACTAACATGTCGTCAGCACACTCTAGCAGACGAAACCAAGATGGCGGCCTCCAGCAGACAAAGACAAGATGGCGGACATGACGTCATACCAGCTGATGGTAAATACCTTGTTATTGGTGGTGGTAGGTCAGTCTGTAGAAGGCTTCTGTGGAGGAAGGATCTGATGTGATATTTTTTTTGCCCTCACCGGTTTCGAACCAAGGACGGGAATTGATATAATCAATCAGAATTCTAAAAAGTTAATTTTTTTTGATGAATTTTGGAATTTTTCCCGATTTTCTAACATAAAAATTACGGATTTCCAAGATGGCGTCTAAATTACAAGATGACGTCTAAATTACAAGATGGCGACTAAATTTCAAGATGGCGACCATAACGATAATTGCAACATTAATAGGATCCAATATGGTGGTCGTAACGTAAAGTGTAAGAATGGCATGGTACTCAACCAAGATGGCGGGTGTAAAGAAATATGCAACATTTATATAATCCAAGATGGCTACCGTATCGATAACTGCAACAGTGGTTTTTAATATTTTTTTTTAGTTCGATCAAATGATTTTTTTAATGATTTTTAAATTTTTTCCCGATTTTCTAACATAAAAATTGCGGATTTTCAAGATGGCGGGCGTAACGAAAATTGCAACGGTGACGTCATAATCCTAAAAGAGGCTTAACTGAGGCTTGAGTTAAGGATGCTTAAGCCTCTATCAGGAATTTCTAGCTGCTGGGATTTTTACGGAATAAAACGGGAAATTTTCCCTCGAAACGGGAATTTTTCCCTCGAAAACGGGAAATTTTTTCTTAAAACGGGAATTTTTGAGTCATTTTGAGTCAATTTTGAGGAATTTTGAGGAATTTTGAGTCAAAAATGGCCGCCGTGACGTCACAATCCAAGATGGCGGACTGACAATCCTCAATCCACAGCCTGAAGCCTGGCGCAGGATGCCCTATTCTATACTACTAACGTTATCGCTACGACCGGGCGTCACGTAAGGATTGTAATTTTTACGTCCTTTTTTTATGTATTTTATTCCGTGTATTATAATTTATCCTTTTTTTATGTGTCAGAATAAATTTATGAACCCTGCAATAATCTACTCAACATATAATCAAGTGTTTAATTTTAGTTTTGCGTCTCTACCGTGTCTACGCGACTAGCCATGGTGAAGTCAAAGTGAGCTGGGTTCAAACAGAATGATTGTAACTGGCGGTCCTGGTAGGGACGGCCGTGGGTTGCTCGCCCCGGCACGGGGTAGCAGGCTTCAGTGTTAAACATCGTGCCTACGTTTCTAGTGTATTTGTGCTGTACAAAGTAAACACACATGGTTTTCTTTTGTATAACAATTAAGATATTAATTATTATTATCCTTCTTATGTGAATTCAGTGTTTCATATTTTCTTTCCCCAACTAAAAAAAAATAAACATTGAAGAGGCTGACATTTTGATTGCATTGATATGTTCTTATTCATATATTTGTACACTTAGAAATGTTTTTTATATATGTATATATATATATTGTTGTTGTTGTTGTTGTTGTGATAAATTACTATCAAGAAAACAAGAGCCAAATGTTAACTGATATTTGTTTAAAAATAAATAACTATTATAAATATCGTGTGGAAATTAAATCAGGTTGAAGAAGGGGTACCACCGTCAAGTAATTTGATATAAAAATAGGCTTTTCTTGTAACATAAAAAATTTTTCTTTTAAAAGTAAATATTGAATTTTGATGGAGCTAAATTGTGAAAAGTAAAATTATTCAGGTTTGCTAAAACTTTAATGTTTTATCGTTTGCTCTGTTAGCATATTTGTAAAGACTTATTATTTATAACGTTTGCAATGTGGTGCAACGGCCAAATATTAAATTATATTATCTTATCGTGTTAAATAATGTTATGTTCACTTCATACATTTTTATTCTATTTTTTTTAATGGCACAGGTACCTAGCAACCCATTTGTTTAGTCCTTTTATTAAAAACTTTTTTCAATTTTGAAATTATTTAATTATTTTTTGCAGATTTAGTGAGAAATCAAGTGTAATAAGTCAAGTTAATACCTCCTCCAATTACTTTTATGCCATTTATTGCTGGATGGAGTAAACTAATTAGTCTATTACCATACAGGCCATTACTATATGTTCATTAATATCTGGGTTTAAGTTGTTTTGTGGAGTCAATGTTTTAAACTTAAGAAGACTGTCTTTTTTATTTACAAAAAAATATGTATTAAGTAAAGCAAATTAAATTTTTAAAAATTTTACATAATAAAAAATAAAATTAATTGTTTGTTCTTTACTAATTTTATTTTGCTTATCACGTTGCGGTGTGTATTCATGTCACGATATATGCACATTATTACTACTGGGTTTCAGATTGAACCACTCCATATACAATGCTTCAGTTGTTTTAATTGTGTAGTCACGTACCTCACAGTAATAAGCTGTAGAAATAATGAGATCTCAATTTTCAATATGCTTAGTCAAAATAAATTAAAATTACTAAAGTTAGTAAACCGTGTAGTAAAATAGTAAAACTTTGATTCTATGTTTGGCAATTTTTTTGATGTAGGAGTGCATGACGAATGTTTTCTTAGACAAAAAAAAATACTTCGTTATTATAATATGTCCCTTTACAAGCACATTTCATTCTAAAAGTCAGAAAAAGGCTATGAATCTATTTCACAAAGCATTTACGTTGGAGATTGGTTGTGAGCTATCCAAAATATTAAATGCATAAATTTTGTGATTTTAATCGTAACATAATGTTGAATAAATAAATATATATATAGATTTTAATCTAGTAAATTATCAAAGAGAAATGATTTGTCGAGTGTTGAATAATTTTATTACTTTGCAGAGAATATTTTCTACTGTTATGAAATATAATTTGTTAGCACTCAAAAAGCATATAAGTAAGTTCACCTTCAGTATAAATTTAATTATATTAACGTTAACTTTAAAAAAATGGTGCTTTACTAAGATTATCTGCGGCCACACTAATTTTAGGGGAAATTAAGTGCAGGTTTCATTTAACACCAACTTGCATATGCACAGGGGTTGCCTTATCCAGGGATTTTAAAAAAACAACAAATACGTCAATATGGCTGGCTGCAAGTCTCGCGTTTCTTGCGGTAATTACACGGGGGGGGGGGGGGGGGGAGTTTCTGTGCGGCAAGCCGTTCATCACAGGCATTTGTGATAAGCCGGTCGAACAAGTTCGGGGAAAGCGGGTAGGCGAGGCAGCTCAAGGTTGTCAATGGCTGGTACGGAGTTGGCGCGCGAGTTGCAAACTGCTGACCTCTTTGCTCGGCCTCCCACGCCCTCCCTGGAGTCTTATCCAGCGCGCCGGCAGTTAATCTGGCTCCAGGTTCGCGAGCACGAAGCGTTATGGCAGGCGGAGCATAGAATTTGCCGTCAATTACAGGACCTAGCAGAAGAGGAAGGGGGTAAAAAAAGGGGGGCCTATAATGACCTCGTTTCGTAATCAATAACGGAGCCACGGGAAGGGCTGAAAGATAGGAAAGGGGATGAGAGAGAAAAAAAAACTCTTTATCATGGGGAAACTTTCAATGGCGGCTCGTGAATAGCGTTTTCTGGGCGTTGTCATATTTGCATGGGTCATTTTCGCGTCCCGAACCGACGTGCGATCGAACTTCGGGATGTCATTGTCTCCACGCCGATTCAATGCAGTGAAGTTGATTTCACGCGAACGATTTTTCATTTCTTTTTTTTCAAAAGTAAGTAGAATTGTGTCTGCTTTCCAAACCATGCCTCACCACATTCCATTTCCGAATTCGGCAAGTTAATACAGGCTTGGTTGTCACTTTGCGCTTAAATCTTATCACGCGTTAGGTTTGCATTCTTGAGCTTGCTGGCACCCAGTCAAATTATACTCTTACACCACGCAACGGTCACGATGATTTTTTAATATTTTTTTTCCTGGCTCTTTATGGCTATATGTGACATAACCGAGTGTTATGTTTTTCTTTCTTCAATTCAGCCCACAGACTATGACATTAATCTATTTCTCGAATAAACGTTTCATGTGGTTTTTTTTTTCTGTGAAATATTGCTTGTCCACTCGAAGCAGCAAAGATAAATGTTTAGTGCATATTTTTTCCCCGTACTGTAAAAACAAGCTATATTTGCAGATTCGCAGAAGAGTCTAAGAGTTCTAAAGCTTAGAAGTTAAATGATACTCTTAACGTGAAAACATCGCGTGATGCGTTGGCATTGTTGAGCACTAGTCTTAAAAATCACACGGAAACATGTTGTAAATTGTAAAAATTTAATTCATAGTTTCTCAACTTAGTATATTTTCAGTATCCACATAATCCTCACTGAGTAGTGCAGACAAACTTGTATTAAAGTAATTACTACAAAAATGTGATATTACACAAAACATGTTAAACCAAAATCTATAAAACTCCAAAAAATTTTTAACTGCACTTCAATTGCTAATTATTTTTGTTTGTGCTGTCAAAAAATGTAACACTTAAAAGGAATCAATAAGATGGATGAAGATGGATTCATGTATATATATATTTATATAACTAGTTAATTTTTCCTAAGAGTAACAGCGAGCTACTTAAGTTCTAGTAAAAACGTATTAAATATAATTTGTTTAAAGTAAGTGTATTAAATAATTCAAAGAAATGCCATAATTTGATAAAACCTTCTAACGAATTCACACCGCCTTTGCGAAATGTAACTTCTTGGATGTCTGTGGCTGCGCCTGAATTATATGGTTTCCCGCACAGCAATTCAGCTCTGCAGGTTGCATCCGTCCCGCGCACGTATTGCCAGGCGTACGACTTTCGAAACGATCATGCCTCGGCAGTGTTCGTAGGGTCGGTCGGAATGACGTCACCAGGAGCCGCTCCAATTGGCTACGGTCACTGATGACGTAAGCGCATGGCAGGTTTTTTGGACACCGGACTGGATGACAGTTGAAGCTGCGCAGAGGGTAAGATGAACATGTGCTGTTCTATCCGGCTACGGTGTAAGATTGGGAGCTTTAAAGAAGTTTTCAAAGATGAACAGAAGCATTCTGTGCAATTGAAGGATCTCGTAGGAAACGTCATCATTACATGCGTATACAAACTACAATCAAAACCGGCAAAGAAGCATGGCCTTGTGAGGGCTCGCGAGGATTTTGTAATGCCCGTCCAGCACAATCACAATGATTTCAGGATGCTCTGAGCTCTTCCACGCTTCTGTAGGGCTTCGGACATGTTTGCAGATGATCATGTGATCTCTGCTACATAACCCAGGGTGCGCTACAGCTCCAACACCATTCTAAACATGGTCACTGGTCGATGACTCATTTAAGTGCATATAAATATAACCAGTTTTTTAATATAAAAATAATACATATTACATGGATATTAACTAAATTTGTTATATAGTAATTACATATGATAATAAGTTTTTGTTAATATATGGATATGTACTTTGTCTTAAATAAATTATTTTTTTAAAATTTTATATTTATTAATAAAAACTAAAAAGTATGGACAAATTTTTGAAATCAATTTTTTTTATGCTAATTGTGTACCTATATTTAAATTCCTGTATCCCTTTATTAGATAAAAGAATTTGCACATTTTTACAATTTTGGAAAAGTTTAAATTTTCATTTTACAAATAATATTTTGAAAAAAATTATTCATCGATGCATATAAATACAAAAACCCTACTGCTTTTATATGTTATTTATTTGAAAATAATTTTCAGACATTTTAAAAAAATTTATTATAACTCTAAATTCCTCACTGAATTTCTTATTTTCTCCTACATTTTAACATGTATGAGTATGTAATTTTACTTAATCTATCATAGGTAAATCTTCTATTTAATGCTAATTATTCTAATGATTTTACATTTGAAAACGAGATGTATGTTAAACTAATAGAAGTTCCTTCTTTTTTAATATATACAACAGCTTTTTCTAAAGTTAAACCTTGCGACATATGATTTGTAATTGTGAAAGCTAACTGTAATGATAATTGTTTTCTGGAACATAAAGTATTTCCAATTTTACATCATTATGCTCTGTTAATTACGTCATTTGTAACATATGGTATTACTAACAGTTTGATTCATAAAACATTACACATCTTTATGTCCTTTTAATTCTAAAATTTTCAACATATAGCGTTAGGAATATAATAACAGCTAGTTAATGAAGTATAAGACAAATGGTGTTAGTAGTGTAATAACATTCTAGTTAATAAAGTATTGCAAATCGCTGTTTCATTATTTTAAATATTTGTTTACAAAAATAGTAATAAATAACATATCTAGGCATGACTTTAAATAACTATGTTAAATTTAAAAACTAGAGATGTAATAGTTAGTACTTAGTGTACCCCAAAAATGTACGAGTTGTGGGATAGTGATAGAGCTCGCTTTGCTCACTCTAATAAAGGTAAATAGAGGAAGTATTTAGCCTTGACCCATGATAATCAAAACACCAAAATTTTCCTCAAAGAGATTTCGTGATATCATATATCATCAAATAAGGATGGCTGTAAAATATTAAAACCAGTGTTTTACTAAATGCGAGTAATTTTTTTTCCAATGTGCTTTTTGTTATGTTGGTATTAAAAAATGAGAAAATTTATTTGAAAACGTCTATAACTAGGTTTTATACTTTTGTGGCAGCTCGCCGAAGGAAAAAAGAAGATATCTTAATATATATTTGCATATGGTGTAGGTTAAATACTTCTTTAGTGTAGTATGAACTAGATATTTGAACTAGTTGAGCATTTGGAAATTGTTTGCAGTGTGGACGTGAAATACCTGAAAAAGTGCTAGACGAAAGTAAAAAATAACCAGTTTAAATTCAGTCTTGACACATATACGTTCAATTATACTTAATTTTATAGTGCTGAACATTGAACATTTATTTGGATACATTTTCTCGTCAGTTAGGTACTCATACGTTAGTAAAAATTGGTTTGAAAATAGTTTTAAAGTGATAAAAGACCACATATAGCGACTTACTTGAATAGTATAAGGTAATGTTATGTTACAAGGTTATTTTTCAAACTGAAGGTTCAAAAACTGCGCACAAAAAATAAGTAAAAAATAATTTTTTTCAGTGATTGTGTTTCTGAAAACAGTGCTAATATAATAATATTGTTGCCCTAAAATATATAAAATAGCTTCTTAGCTGGGTGTGATGTTAAGTTTTAGTTTTTTTAATATTTCAAAATTTATAATGGGTTTTATTCGAATCAACTGTGGGAATTTTGCCGTTTCATCATCCTAGTACAATCAACTTTCGAACACATTCGTAAAAAAATTGAAGCGTTATTTATTTTTACATAATCGAACGAATGTTTTTTTCACAGAAAAACCCAATGGACCAACGGTAGGTTATGCCATTACTGCCAGGCACAGCAGAACGAGATGATAATGTAAAACTGGTAGATTGCCAAGTCTGCAGCCATGCCAACCGCTTCAAAATCAATAACTGTGACCCACCTACGCGACATGAAAATGCATTTCGGAGTGACAAAAATTTTCTAGTATTCAAACGAAACATCGCTTCTTAAAGCCTGTCAGGCAATGCTCGATTTATTTCTAGGCCTTTTTCCGATTTATTGTTTTAAAGTCTCATTGAAAAAAGATTTCTACAGTTCCAAAATTGTAAAAATGATCTTTCGGACTGAAATAATATATCTTATGTAAATTAACGAATACGGTTAACAAAATCCAACCATAGAAAAATTGATCCAACACTTTAATTTCATATTTTAATAGATCTTAAATATTTGCATGAACGTGCCAAAACTGTGATAATTTTAATTATTTGCAAACAAAACACTTTCATAAATATCATATCATACTGTACGAACGATTTTTAATTTAAAGTTTTGATAATCTTTAACTTTCAGTGACATTTGTACAAGATTTTTCCTTCAGTTATCAGTTCGTATTTAAAAAATAAAAATAAATCATAAATATAACAAATATTGACACATTTACCGTTACTTTGAGACTGAGATGATTTGGTTAGAATCTCTTTGGAAAAATTAATTGTTTAAACCATGCACGCGTTAATTGGGAACATAAGCCATGCTTTTGGGACTTTTGACTTTAAAGACAAACACTATACTAAAAAGAGTTATGATTTTTTTGTCCGCCAACCCTTGTTTTTTCTACCCCTTGTAGTAATGGTTGTTCATATAAAATTTATTTAAGACAAAAGTTGTAGATAATAATTTATGGTTTTACAATAATAAAGAATAGATTTAACCGTGTACATGAAATAAAAATTAAATATACTTTTTAACTCTACCCCTTTATTTTTTCAACCCCCTGCAACCCCATATTATTAAAATTGTTCTAAACAGACGTTTTAGGTAAAATTTATAAGATTTACAAACAATTTGAATTTATTTGATAGTGTAGGTACTAAGGTACCCTATGAATTTTTTATTTTATTTTAACCCTTATTTGTTTAACCCCTAGCAGCAATTGTTCGTCTAAACAAAATTTGTTTCAGATAAAAGTTTTAGATAAAAATTATAAAATTAATACATAATCTGCAAAATTCTATGTAATGGCTATGAATAGAGCAATGATTATTTTTTGTCCGCCAATTATTGCTTTTTAAACTCCTTGCAGTTATGGTTGGTCGAATCAAAAACATATTCAGACAAAATATTTTGCCATTACTCCTAAGAGTTATAAAACGTTCAAACGGATGTGATATTTTCCATATTACTGAAGTTAAAACGATTTTAAAAAAAAAAACCTTCCCCATTTCTACCCCTTTGGTCGGATATTGACAATGAAGGAATTCGACTGAGATATTCCATTACTAGAGTTTATGTATCAGTTTGGAAGTGATTTGAGAAAAAATACAGCAGTAAACTAGTAAACTGTCCCAAAATTGTGATTAAATGTATATTTGACGATGGTTTTGGGGTCTATGGACTATAAAACGATAAACTATATAAAATATAAAAAAAAATTCCAGAAGTTGCACCATAGTAACTGCTACAATAGTTAGCATTTCTTTGAAATTTATCTAAAATTAGTCTGCCCTTTCCAGATGGTACGCACTCTCCGTTGTAAAATCAATCACATGCGTGAATGAGCGTGTAGACGACCGCTGAAATTTCAATGATGCATACTGGATTGAGAGAGAGAGAGAGTGAAAAGGAAAGGGGGTGGGGGTTTCAACGGCATATATTATTCCATTATCGCCTCGTGTTCCAGACCGGACCCCGCCATCACAATCGTGTCAAAGTTAGTGACAGAGTGCCACTCTGCCAAGCACGTGGTACGCGAGCGAGAGAGAGAGAGAGAGAGAGAGAGAGAGGGAAAGAGACAGAGAGAGTGGGGGGTTAAGCTCTCCGGGGCAGGCAGCTGACGCGAATGTGTTGACGACGGTGAAACGCGCGCGTGGGGGAAGGCTTTGGAACGGTGTCATAGTAATAAGATGCGCGGGTCCGCATTCCACGCCCCGAACCCCCGCCGCGGACATTCTAGCACCGTCGCGAGGGCTTAAACGCTCCCCCCGCCCCCCACGACATGTTTATTCATGGCGCGCGGGCCCCGTGCACCTGCGGGAGGGGGGAGGCGGGTGGACGAACTAAAGCCCGACTTAGTCCCGGCGGAGGGGGGGTTTGTGGGTTGCGGAGAGAGCTGAGTGTGTGCTCGGGAGTGCCTCTCGGCGGCTCTCGGCGTCGCGAAGCCGGGGCTCAAAGCAGACGCCCGCCCGGAGAAAAGCCACTCGCTCGCGTCTCTCCGCCCTACCTGTGCAATCAGCCGGGGACGCACCTCAACGCCGAACGTATAATAACGCCGAATGCCAAATTGACTACAAAGCCGACCCCTAGAAAACTGCTGTGTACCACAACGCCGAATTACCACAACGCCGAAATACATTAACGCCGAAAAATTTCATTACAGGACTGCCACAAAGGTTAGGTTAGGTAAGGTTAGGTTAGGTTAGGCTAGGTTAGGCTAGCCCAGGTTAGGTACACAAATTCATTCAGTTGTTTTTAATTTTGCTCCTGTGCCCCCCCCCCCCCTCCCTACAGCAATATATTTCGGCGTTACTGTATTTCGGCGTTGTGGTACACAGCAGTTTTCTAGCTGTCGGCGTTGCGGTAAATTTGTCATTTGGCTTTATGGTATTCGGCGTTATTGTACGTTCGGCGTTGTGGTAACTATCCCAATCAGCCAACAAGAGTTCACAGTTACTTAGTCGTGGAAAAATGAGTTCCTACAGTGTTGGAGGTATTGCTTATTATTGTATGATATACCATGTAGGCTACCTCCTCTCTCATGAAAGAAGTTGCATTATGGAAAGATTGTCCCGACCACGACCCGAACCGCTGAACTCCCTGCCAGTTGCTTCCATTTGGGCTGGGCACATTGTCGGTCTCCGCTGTGCGTGGCTGGTCACACGGCGGTCAACTACGTCATCCGCATGAGCATCAAACATCGCCATCATCGGCATGCCGCGTGTGCAATCTCGTGTGTATGCGTGTGACCACGGCGCTGCGTCATGCGCGGAAGTCTCGGTGACCTCGAGCAGATAGCGTGATTCATTCGTTTACACATAAATTTATAAAAATCGTGGTCATCCTTCAAAGTACTAACCATGCTTGATGGTGCTTAACTATGCTGATAGTCTAAACTGAAGCACACACCTTTACCCACTAGTCATGACAACAGAATATGCAATACGTATATATATGTATGTGTATAAGGTAAAGGCACCTATTATGGGACCCCTTTTAAATAAAATTCATATATTTTTATTAAGCGAACATAAATTAACATTTAACGTATGATAAATCACTTGATATGTTTAACTATAAAATGCAATACATACATATTGTTTTAAAATAATAAATTTATGTCCTCTGCAAAAAACGGATGACACTGCACTTTTCCAAAGGAAAAAAAAGGTTTCCTAATATGGGACACATTATTTCTTTATCCTCTTTTGGCAATGAGGACACACAAAGTGACTGTCAGTGGCACCACAATGTTCATGAGCCCAACGACAGCAGACAGTACACTGTATCCACTGTTCGCCATGTTTGTCATCTGAAAATATGCATCCACAGAAGAGGCATTCAGCATAGTTGTCTTCTTCACCAGAGCTATCTGATAAGATGTCGAAATCATCATCCGACTCGTCGATGCTGGATTGTTCCATTAATCTTCTTGTACAACATCGTGATCTTGACTTTTGTGTGTTGGCAGAAGGTTTTTGTCAGGGTTTTATGACATTTCCCTGCAGCTTCTTTTTTTTATTTTTTGCTGTTGTAGCTCTTTCCAAACTCTTCAGGAGATCGAATTTGTAAGGCGATGAGGTTATTACAGATGCTTTGCCACATCTTCGGCTTTATAAATTTGCTGAAAGACTAGGAAGTGGCTTAATGTCTTTAGGAGAGATAGGTGTGATGTCCATAGTTTGAGCAGGACTACCATCAGAAGGGCCTGTGCCAGAAAAATGTGGGCGATCCATAGGCAGAACAGGGTGAGAATTAGATGGTCCTGCACCAGTTGATGTGTCATTCGAAGTGGCGATGATAGTTGCACTGGTATGAACATCTCTATCAGGAATTTCGTGACAACTGTGAATTACAAAGTCACAATCACGAAACGCATCACTGTTGAATGGGTAAAATCCTGTTTAGCGGAATGCATTGACTGCTATTTCCATTGTTGCAGCTCGTTGATATGCTGCACTGAACAACTTTGCAACCAAGAGTGGTGTTACAATACGGTTAGGGTTGTTTCTTAAAGAAGCCTGTATTTCTGAGGCTAATAGGTTTTCAGTGGTTTCATGAAGCCTACATCCAGTGGCTGCATTTTGTGTGAACTGTGAGGAGGGATACAAATGATTGATACGTGGTTCTCTCTAGCCAATCGTATCACATTAACATTTCTGGTGTGTGAGTAGTGGCCATCGAGAACAAGAATAACAGGGTCTTCAAGTGGTGGCTTTGTATATTCAAAAAATTATCAAACCACTTTGTGAACAAATCCCCCTGAATCCATCCAGAAGGGTGGCATCCCCAAATATAACCAGCTGGTGACCCATCCATGAGTTCTATTTTCATATTATTTCTTGGCCACACTATCATTGGAGGGACAAAAGAACCAACTGCATTCATGCAAGTAACGACTGTTATGAGTGACCCTCTCTCAGCTGATGTCAGTGCAGCTACTTCTCGTTTTCCTTTCAGTGATATTACTTTCTCAACTCTGTGCTGTACCACAGTTACCCCAGTCTCGTCAACATTGTACAACCTGTAAGGACGGCCTTTAATTTTGTCAAATTCAGTTACATAGAGCTCAAAAAATGTTTTCACATTTTCAGGACTGAAACCTTTTACTCTGGCGTGATAAATGTTTTGGGGAACTCTTAATGACAACTGTGGATGACGCTTTAAGAAAGACCTCATTCACTTCTTACCAGCTGATTTATTTTTTCTGAGAATGGGTGTTTGATACCATTAGCAATGGCTAGTTGGAATGCCATCCTTTTAATATCACATTTCCTCAACCCATAAAACCTTTTATCCATCTCAATGCAGTACGGTACGAGTTCATTTTCTAGATTACAGCTTAATGTAGGCCTTCTTCCTAATGGCACATTTACCAAATCATCAGTACGCAATTCAGTATTTTTCATATACCTTTCCACTGTGCTTTTTGGTACCCCAAAATGTTTCGCTGCTGACTTGTAACCCATAGTACCTGTTTGTACAGCTTTGACAGCTAGGATCATCTGCTCCTTGTCCATTTCTTCCTTTTCGGATTTCGGCTAGGATCCCTCTAAAAGCAAAACATTAATATGAAAGGTAATAATAAAGTTCAATTCAATGTCATTTTAAGCAAAGAAAACTGTTAATCTATGCCTATGAATTAATATCCTAAGTCCAGCATTACTTATGAAATATGTCATTACAGTTTGTTAATAACGAGAATTATATTGCTATACATTAGATATGAAGCAATTTAATTACATTATAACATAATAAATCATCATTGTGTTGTAACAAGGCGATAGTTAAATGATACTCTCATGTTTAAATGTATAACACTTTATTTAGCAGGAAGCTCTTAATATGAGACCCGGTTCCTAATATGAGATAGTATCCCATAAAAGGGTACTCTGTAGGTCTCATAATAGGAGCCATCAATACGCAACAAAAGTCTTTGTGTTGCAGATACAAAAAGTGCACGAAACACAATCTCACTAGCATGCACATAACCACTCATCTATATAGAAATCAGCATGTATGAATGTTATAACAAGTAACCTTACCTTGATTTATATGTAAGCCGTTTCTGTTATCTCGGTGGAAAACTCGATAGCTCGTAAAACACAAAATCGGTAACCACGCTTATCTGCACATTCGCTCGCTAATGAAAACAATACACACGCAAGAAAACGTTCCCTACACCGAGTTAGTGTATTGTCCGCTAGAGTTCAGGAGCTCCCGGCTGAGAAAGTGTAGGGTCTCATATTAGGAAAGGTCTCATAATAGGTGCTTTTACCTTATATATGTATATATATATAAATATACAATTTTACAAGACCTTAATTTTTTTCTTATTTCAAGTCACCCTGCCTGAATCAGCGAATGGACTGCATCCTAACTGTTCCAAAACTACCCGAAGCGCCTGAAAGGCACTGACTTTGAGAGAAATTGTAGGAAATATAAAAAAATTAGCCTTACATAACCTGGGTTTGTTAAACCGAATAATAGGTTGGAAAAAAATTAATTATCTAATTTGCCGGACTTTATTAATAAATATCTTAATATTAACTTCAAAATTTGTCTAAAAATATTTATACGACTATGTATTGGTACAGCTCCTGGAAAATTATATTAACTTAATGAAGCCGACATAACATAATTGAGGGTAGTCAAAAATTCAAAAAAGATCGATTTAAAACACGATTTTTCATAATATGGGTAGTAGTCATCCAATTATTTTTTGTGTCCGAATTTCATATTATAAGTTCAATTGCAACAAGGTAACACATTAACCTCCTCGTTACCGGGGTTATATGTTTACACTCCTCTGGCAAGTACTGAAAGACTCGCGCATATTTTTGAATACACGTGTTAAAATTTTTTTTTCGAATAAGTACTGTTTTGAAACTCCGCCGCTGCAGCGCTACGGTCGGCATTCCGCGCTCGCGGGCTGCGTACACAATCTTGTCGGAAATTCACAGGCGCCATTACGGAAATATTCAACCGTGTTAACGTTTGTTCGTGAATATTTAAAATGCTTCCTCCTACTGTTAAATACGACCTGTGATTCTTTTCCTTGGTGCTAAAGGCGTGAAAGCGGCTGAAATTCGTAGTTAGATCAGTGAAGTTTGGAGAAATATTATGGCCGATGGAATGAAACGGAAATGTGTTAGAGATTTTAAAGATGGCCGCATGATTGTTCATGACGAGCAACGTAGTGGGCGACTTTCTGTCATTACTGAAGTTTTGATGTAGAAAGTTGACGAAATCGTTGACGATGATGAGGTCAAAACGGCAGTGCTGCAGTGGTTGCTTAATCAGGCGGCAGACCTATGTGATAATGGGATTCAAAAGCTGGTTGTACGATATAATAAGTGCTTTAATATTAGTGGAAGTTATTTACGAAAGTATATTAAAGAACAGGCTTTTTTAATATAAAGGTAAAATTGTTAATAAAAGTCTATTTTAATTTTAAAGCGGTCCTTACTTAAAAACCACACCTCGTATATTTATTTTCCAATTATGCTACGCTGTTTTACCGAGAAAAGAAAAATAATTAATTTTCTGGGAAATTTTTTTTTGAAGGCTTGTTTCTGAAACCAAGCAGCTGTTATGAGTGAATAAAACTTACATTTGATCATAATTAAAATGCTAAAATAAGATTTACGAGGCTGGATACCAGGTGGTCACACAAAAATTAAAATTTCAAATATCAGTGCTTACAGTTGATTAATTTCCCAATTTTTAAAATAGTAAATACTATAGCATTTGGCAGACCTCTTCATCTACAACATATAATTTACACTAGTTAAAATAGTTTGGATTATCATGTTTCGGTGTTGTTGTGGTGTATTTTTGTGTGTTTAGTTAAACTGTCGCTATTTTAGTAGTCAAGAATAATATAATTAATTGTTCACCTACCATTTTATTTCTGTTCGAGCATATTTATTAAATAACATTTAAATTAATTTTTAGATATTTATCTGAAAATACAATTTTTTTTTTGTTTTGTGATGATAATAATGAAACAACTTTGTTAACTCCTAATGGGAAAAAAAGTTACTTATAACCATTATGTTTCAGTGATGCTATTATGATAAAAGAATTTTTTTTTTCCAAAATATAAAAAAATAAAAACACGTTTCCACATTTTTTTTACGTTTTAATCTTCGTACCTACGTGTGCCCACAAATTACTAGCGGTTTATTTTTTTTTCATCAACGCGCACACGAGAAGAACCGGATGAAAAAAAAAATTGGCCGATACTTAACGGGGAGGTGATCGATGTGTTACGTCATCCCGGGGCTCGGCTCCCGCGCGCGCGGGGGATTGAATTGCGCGCGCTACGCGTGTAAGGCCCCTGCGCACGCAACGAGACCAGTCCCGCCACTGTGCAAGGGTGGGCGGGGGAGGGGGCATCAAAGCTGCCCTGCGCGCGCGCAGCGCTAAACGTCTGTGACGCGTTCCGTCACTCTCTCTGCCCCCCCTGCCCCCTTTTTCTCTTTGTCAGCGCGAGCGTCCATAAACAACCCTTTATGAATTACGGCCGTTTAATTGAGTTTCGCGCGCGGGAAGCTCTGGATCGGCGGCCTCTACTGTGCGCACTGGCCTTAACAAAGCACGCCCCTTAATCTCCGCGCCAGATTAAATTTTCAGCAACGCTTACATGAGTTTAAAATGGGGGGGGGGGGGGTTGTGGGGGTAGGGGGTGGAGGGGTTTTATGATCCCGAGTGCCCGACATAAATTGTTGACGCTTTGCAT
Source organism: Bacillus rossius redtenbacheri (assembly GCF_032445375.1). Taxonomy (NCBI): domain Eukaryota; kingdom Metazoa; phylum Arthropoda; class Insecta; order Phasmatodea; family Bacillidae; genus Bacillus; species Bacillus rossius. The sequence goes on along the minus strand of NC_086330.1, from coordinate 21,057,464 downwards.
TTTTATTGCTGGCGCTCGCCAGCGGAACTAATAACCCGTCCGAAGATAAAACTGTTTTCATTCCGAAAGTGACCGCTGTTATCGGAACGCCAACTTTTAAAATACGCCGCAATTACGGTGGCAAATCATGCAGCTTATAATGCAATGTACGAAAAAAAAAAAAAATACTTCCCCTCAACCTCCACCGAAGGTAAAACGGAATCATTCGGCTAACGCAAGATAATCGTTCGAAATTAAGGTCATGATTTATGTAACTTTGGGAAAATTATTTAGTAAAACTTTGGGAGATGTCTGAAAACGTTTTTACACATTGGTACACTTTGGACATGACAAAAAAGAGAAATCAAATTTTTTAATCGTAACGAAAAAAATTAAATCATGAATCTTTTAGGTTTTGATATTATACTATTTAAGCAAAGCAATGTAAAATTAAATCATTTAAAAATTCAATTACCAATTATATGCTTATTCTATGAAAGAAAAATATTTTCCTGTGTAAAAAAGAAAGCTATATTATTTGGTTTTGAGCTATAATAGTTCAATTTAACCCAAGCACCCGTACGTTGGATCAAACCCTTATAAACATATCAATAATATCAACAAAATAATAACCTTTAAAATGCATAATATAAAAATATATATTTAACTAAAAATAATTAAAACATTGAATTTTTTATCATTTCGTTTACCAGCAGATTTACCTATTAAAATAAGTACCAATATTATTTTCCCAATTATTATGTTTTCTGCAATAACACATTTTGAATAAAAATAATAGGTAAATATGTTTTTTTTTCGTATAACTATTTATTTAATTAATTACAAATGGTTCTTATTTCCTTTTACAAATTTGCATTTCTCTTATGTGTCTCAGTGTCCATAGGGTGTCAAAGATTTAGTCACCTTACCCGTAAGATTATTTCTTTAACGACTATCCTAAACACGATGTCATAGAATTTTCGTGATGCAAACAAAGTGCAACTATACATGAGAATTATCTCCTCATTTGAAAAAAATTAAAAAGCGTTTTCTTACACAAAAAAAAAGTAAACTTATGATAGTTTAAATTTGTTTCCTCTAGGACTTTCCGCCAAATGTTTGTACGGATATCTGAAACGTGGTTAATTTTCTGTAAGCAAGCAATTAAAATTGAGCTTTCACAACTTATCCCTAGAAATTTTTTGTAATTTTAAGATGAAAATGTTTATAAGAAATAAGATTTTAACGTATTTTTAAATATAGCTTATGTCTAATTAGCCACAAAAAAGAACCACTACCAAAACATTATAATATATATTTATTTTGATCCCAAAATTAACCTAGATATAATTTGTGTGGAATTCCTAAGTATTTGCTTTGAGAACAAATTTAACTGACAAAATTATTATTTTTTTTTAACGTTTATGTGAAGCGTGGGAAAAGGGAAAAAGTTACATGTTAGCTGCGCTGATGAGGTTTATTATTCCCTTAGTAAACCTAGGTTAAGTTGGTGATAACTTATCAAGAAAATGTCAACGGCAATAGCCGGAGAAAGAAAGCGAGCTAGCAGGAATCCCCAATTTTTCAATGGAGCGTCAACAACTCTGTCATATCTCTGTCTCTCCCCCCCCCCCTAGGCTCGTGAAAAAAAAACATCTCCCATTCGCCTGATTTCTGAAAAGAGAAGCGAGAGGCACTCTCCTGTTGTTCCCCGAGCACGATTGCACACGCCGGTAGGAGTGACGTCGCAGGGTCCAGAGTGAAAAATGAAGCGCGTGATTGCGACGGAAATGGCGAAAGCCGAACTGGAAGAAGAAAAAAAAAAATTTTCGTCCTTCCCCTCGATTAAATGGCGTAACCGACGATTTAATGGGCACGCTTGTTCAACGTCACGTATAGGAAAAATAAAAATCCACCTCTCAATAAACACAACTTACAAGTGACAACTGACTCTTTCACTGGCGATGGTCATCTTTTTTTAAGTTCATTCTGCTGTGTTCCCGCAAATAGTTTTCGCCTCGTTCCTACATTAATTAATTGAAGGCTTCGACCCCCCTGCAACGGCAAAACTCCATCGCGTTACAATTCCACCCGAACGCCTGCTCGGTTCCGCCACCGGAAACTTCGTTAGCACGGGACATGGTAACGACCGTAACGTATACATATATATTTTATACGTCCCGCGCTGTCTCGTGGTTGCTTTGCCGATACAAAACACTCTACCCGGGACAGCAGTAAATTGCCTGTTTTTTTTATGTTATACCCAAATGTTGTTCATCGAAAACCACGCTGTGTGTGGAAGTTACGCTAACACGCTTACTATACTACTCCGGCAACGAATTGTATTTGCAACATGAGAACATATAAATTTTCTTGTTACCGAGGTTAGATTTTACACATCTCTGGCGAGTATACTGAAAGACTAGACTACTGCTTTTTGACTTTTCCGAAAGTGACTTAACTTCTCCGAATGAGCCACTGTCCTCGACCACTCAGCGATCGGCCCATCCACCACCCGCTATGGAAATCCCGGTTTCTTTTTTTTCGCAAGTGGGAAAAATTTCGCGCATTAACGTCAGACAATAGTTTTCCTCCGGGTACTTGCGTTCCTCCCGTGAAATGTATTTCTTACGGGAAATCCTACGATGTACATTCTGTATTGCACAGACCCGAACAAGTCCGAATATCTACCTTCGGCCAACGTCGGCATTAAAATGATTTGACATATTTTTAATGTAGCTATACTAACCTAACATAACCAACCATCCACAATTTTGTAAAGTAATAAACAAAAAAAAACTGACGAAGTTGGCCGAAGGTAGATATCCGGTCTTGTTCGGGTCTGTGCAATACAGAATGTACATAATGGGCTCTTCATTTCTTACAGGACTACGGCTTGGTGGCTTGTCGGCTCACCAATCGTGAGGATTCGGCAATTTTCGGGCGTGTCCGCCTCTCGTTGCCTTTGATCGGGAACTTGTCGGCCATGATTGGACACTTTTGTCTTTTTCCATCCTAAATGTTTTGCCCGTGTTTCATTGGTTCCAAACTAGAGTTTGCTTGTGTCGCCTGAGAAGCACTATACTTATGCCGGACGTCATAATATATATATATACATATATATGTATTTGGTTTTGGCTACTAATACTGTAAAAATAACTCTATGTTTGCCCTTTAGGTGGTTCCTTAAAATTATTACATTAGTTAAATTGTCTTGGAGGTGTGAGGACTCTAACACACGCTAGAATTTACACCTCATCGCCTGCACACCTCGTACGTCTATGAAGACCTCAATGTCTGTGAGACATTCAGCCATTAATAAAATCCTATTGCCCCTTAATATTCTAGCGTTTCACTTTGTTTATGTGACAAGCAAAAACTTAAAATGCAGCATAAACTTCTCTCGTAGAAAGTCATAAGTTTTTACTACAAAATATTTATAGAAAAATTCATAATAACACAAACATGTTAGAGTTCGAAATATTTCCCCGATAGAATTGACCATAAATTAATAAATCGATCCTCAGTACCCATTCATGTGGTAGTTGAAGCAATAATAGTAATAGACGCAATTTTACAATAACTAGTGTTAATTTTATGAAAACAAAAAGAACTGCGATTAATAACCAACCACAGCGAGAATTAAAAAATAAAATGCATGCTTTAACTGCAGTTGTAATTTGCTACGAAGTTCCGGTGATAAAATGGAATATTTAAAAACCAACCATACACTGTAACGTTCTCTACGTTAGAGTTCTCAGCTTTCTTTTTATCATCTTCCTGAAAGCTCACTTTAAGAGAAAAAAATAAATACTATTCTTCATCAAAAGCATAAAAACTTTGCCACTGTAAATAGCAAGCCTATCTGGCTCTGCAAAACTGTGAAACCCAGGGTGTCGTTATCACATCAGAGCAAATTAGCAGACGAGTAAATTGTGTACGCTCAGCGTCCTAACTTTTTAACGAGAAGAAATTTTCATTATCTTGTGTAGTCTGTGCGTTTTTACCGTGTTTTTTTTAAAGCTCAATCTATTTTTATTTTTCAGAAAACCGCGCAAGGAAAAAGGAAATGAATTTTCATTTAATTATGACTGAAAAGAGTATTATATTTTTGAAAGTAAAATTATATTTAAAAAATTTATATATTTTTTTAGTTTGTGTTTAATTCTAGAAACTTTTTCGTACATTGTTTTCGTATTTAAAAAATTAATATAATTTAATTTATTTAATCAATTTCAATAAAATGTATATTGTTAAGGATAGTTACAAATCAATGTATGTTGCGGCTCCAAACAGATGGAATAGCAGTAACTACTATATCTAATTTTGCATAATATACTGTTTGATTTGTATTTAAAATATATAAGGTTAAGAAAAGAAAACAAGTAGGTATGTAAGACAAAAAATACCTCATAAAAATGTTTTGAACTTTACAAACCTTCCTTATAGCTGCTTTAAAATGCTCCATCAGGCAATAAACTCACTCAGTAAAAAAATTACCCTAAAGAAACATGACAAATTTTTTTAAGGATAAAACTTGCCTTTACCAAACAAGTGGCCTTTTGTAACACAATTCAACGTTTTTGATGTGTAATATTTTAGGTTTTGGTAAACCGAATTTGGTAGGAGTAATTTCGTGAATGAAACGGAAGTCGCATGGAACGAAAAAGTGTAACAACCACCGATATAGCATGAATAATATTTTACGTTCTTTTGTTCACGCCATTCGCTATAGTTTATTCTCCCAATATAGCCGTTATGACCTTTTCATAAACACTGACCTGCTTTTAGCAAAAGCGACGTTCAAATATTTAAATAATTTATTGTTATAAATATTTTAATTTATTCGCATTATGAGACAATGCGCTTTTTATTGAAAAGTTTTAAATTATTTTAGTAAGAAATATACAAACATATTCTGCTAAAATATAAATAAGCAAATGTTCTGGGTGATTCGTTTGACAGTTTCACTTAATTTAACAATATTTATAATTTCTTAGTACCTCTCTTGATACAGGTAATTCACTCATGAAATTTTTTCTGGGCGAATTACTCTCTTGTTGAACACACATTTATTTCCACCTCGTGAACGTATCAGTTACTCTTCAGTTAACTTTCCAATTCGCTGTCACTTCGAAATGTTGGCAGTCTGCAGTGCGATCCTCCTTCTCTCCTATTTCCCGATCCTTCGTTATTTCCAGTTTAATATTTTTTTTTTGTACTCTCTCGGTGAAGTGGGCCTGCGTCATTAAAATAAAGCGGTGACCATATCATCTGCGCATTTTCCTTTTCCAACAAACTGTAATTACACATCTGTATTTTTTTTCATACCCATGTTAACAACCTCGCCTATAGCCCTTTCATAATTCTTGGAGCGCAACTAAATAGAAAAAAGCGTTTAATAGCTTGCAGTGACGCTATAGCTCAGCAAGACGTACTCAGACCCCTTTTCCGTCATGATGAACGTTCACCTGTATTAAAAAACCATTTCAAGAATTGGTAACACAAAATCGAAAAAAAAAGACATTAGTGGTTAAATACCGAAATACCTATGTTATTAATGGCCGAACTCTGAAGAAAGGAAAAGAATGCAAGATTTGTAAAAAAAAAAAAAAACCAATTTGATGAATACTCGTTCAGGAAATATTTCACTATTTATTTTTTTCCCAATCTTCTCGCTACCGTGTCCTTTAAAAGCGACATTTATTTCAAATAAATTTCATATAAACTGAGGCTACATCAAACCCATTTGCTCCATTAAAAAAAAGTTAGATTAATTGTCCGACAAAAATTTTGATATTATTTTAATTATTCGCCAACATCAATTCAATATGTTTAATTATTTTAAAGATTTAGTTTTATATTCTTGCAGGTGGTTAAAATCTATTTCATAATATCATAATTTTTTATAGTTTTAGCCATTAAAATTCACCATTGATTTATTTTCAACCGCAGGCTATCATTAATTGACATGATATAGTGTTATATAAACAAACATGTTTATGTGAAGCATTAACGGTCAAACTCTTCGTTTTTATGATATTATTCATTAATTAACAAAAATTGTGTTTTCCTCAAACCCTAAAACTCAAATAATAGGCTTTTTTTTTTAAGAAAACCTAATTTTTATCGATTTGTTAATGATATTCCAAAATTAAAGAGTTTTATGACAATTTTTTATTCGCAAATGTAAGTCATAAAATTAAATGGTCTTTGTTAATAAAAATTGAAAATAAAAATGGCATTTAAGTTTCTAAAAACCATCAAAAAAAGGCTTTATAAAATTAAAAACGTGAGCAAAAACTCGATGATAATAAAAATTTAATAATTTAGGATACTCTTCTCTTAAGGATCTATCACACTGTCAGTTAAAAGTTTGGTTTCCAGTTGTATTTGAGAAAATAGGTTTGAGGAGTAATATTTTTGAGATATGACTTCCAATTTTCTCAATTAAATAAAGTTGGACAGATATATTTAAACATGTTTTTAATCGGGTTTAACTATCAAAGTTCCTCACTGGACTGAGCAAGCACATACGTTTCTATTTTACTCTTATTTAAAAGTTGAAGTAGTACTTCACAGTGCTGGATGTAAAATTTGAACTTATTGATTTTCGTGCATATATTTACTTATAAAATTGAATTCAATAATAAGTGTTCTGCGATCTATAAAAATTAGAGTTACTTCATTTTCTTTTCACAGATCAATACATTTAACAGCATATTCACATTAATTAAATGTTTTGTGATAAAACCTCTTTGATTTCCAATGTGTTCATCGTTATTTTAAAACTACCTTGAGACAGAAACGCTAGCCAATTCCGTTTTCGCTGGTCACAATCCTGAATGGCTGAATTCTTCAAACATGCAATAAATTTAATAACCAGTTCTATATACAAAAATTGATAGGGAACTCAAGTTATTCAACTTGTCTAACACACTTGACTGCGTTAGTGACTTTTCCAGTGACGTCATAACACACCAACTATATTTGATCAACTTTATTGGAAGGTGTTAGCAGCGAAATTTGGTCAAGTGCCAGGGCTTTTAATAGAAACTCGTTTTTAAAATTTCCTGGAACACTCTGTCCCAACGAAATTCTGAAAAAAGAAAATAATAATAATAGCTCTGGCCAACGGAAATTGCATCACGTTATGACCACGCCAGTAGGTAGATTCGCAGACAAATCCGCTAGCTTCATCGCTTTGTGTTTGATTTTATGTTCTGATGACTAAGTTTGTTAATCATGAATAATTCCAGTCGTACTTCATCTCGAAATAGTAGAGAATAAAAATTTTATTTTGGGTAAAATTTATTTTTTAAATAAGCAGATTAACTGAACACATAAATAGTCACAATTTTTTTTTCTGTGGTTTTCCTGGCAATACAAATTTTCAAACATGTTTATTTAAAATAAAAGAAAAAAAAATGTGATCTACTTGAAATTAAAATATTGTTGTTTAAATTTTTTGTATTAGTAAGATTCTTATTTTCCGTTTGTAAATATTTTTCACAAAAAAGAAATACTTTAATAGGCTTTCAGAACAACATACAATTGTTCATACAAGTATTAACTTTCAAGTTTTTGTGGATTTCTCATTCAGGAAAAAATAGTGATCTATAAAAATGTTTTATCTGTCTAAACTCATAAACAATTTTCGTTAGGAAAAAAATTATTGTAAAATTAGGTGAAGCCTTCCGTGAAATTTTAAATTGTTTTGGATGTTTCGTCTGAAAAAGTGTTTTTTTTTTTTATAGGGAGTGTGATGGGAAGCTGCGGGATTGATTTTCCCTCCGGTAAGCGCGCGCGAGTCCGAGCGTCCCTAGCCCTTCAGCCCCTGGGCTCGTTGAAGAGCGCGCGGGATAAACCTCCCGCGACAAAGCGAGCTCACCAGACTACCCCTTTGTGGTCCGATACGCCGTCAGCCCTCACCCCTTCACTCCTCACCCGCACGCACGCCATTCAGTAGTTTTTTCCTCTCTCTCTCTGTCTGTCTCTCGTGTGTTGGTAATCACAAATCTCGGTCCCGTTGAGTTGATTAGTAACCCGTCGGGCTCGAATCTCGTTACCCTCACCCACCCCCACCACTCCTTTTTCTAACTCCACACTCTCCCCTAAATCATGTGGTACCTTCCCCCCCCCTCCCCCCTGGGAGTCACAATGCCTTTTCATGCCGTTTAGCGTCACCGGAACTCCCCTCGACGAATTATCTATCACGCGAGCCACAAAGAGAGATTTTTTTTTATTTCCCACTTTCCCCACCCCCTCACCCTTTTCCAACCCCCGAAATTTCCTTCTAGTCCTTCGGGAAAAACGTCGCGCATGCGCGGGTGCGGATCTCCTTTCGAGGGGGCGTTCGCTTTGTAGATCGTCAAAATTGTCGCCCCCCGAATCACAAAAGACTTAGCACCCCCACCCCAACCCCCTCCACACACTCTTCCATCCCCCTTTACTTTTTTTTTTTTTTTTCAATAGCGAACAATTCTCCGCGAGACATGTTCCCGATCACAACTCGTTTCCGCTCTGTCACTTCAGAATAATAACAAAAAAAAATTGTTGCTAAATTCTAAACCTCGTTCCCATCCCCCCTTCTAAAAAAAAAGCACACATTACTCACGCACACCACTTTGTGTCACTCCCGATTATCCCCCTACGTGTCATTCATTATCGAGACGCACTACCCCTCTCCCTCGGGAACATGGGTCCAAACCTGTCATAAACTCTCTGGTGGGGGGGGGGGGAAATGGGTCTAGACGTTTCGTCAAATAATTCCCAAATCCCCCCCCCCCCCTTCCGCGATACTCAGGGTTAAACGGATTTTTTGATGTTTACTCGGCGCAGGGACATCACATTGTCTTGAGTACTTTCAAATCAAATAGCGATAAAAATTGTTAACAGTGATAAGCTTTAATACGCGAGAACCACCACTCGTCTTTTAAGTGACATAAATGTATACATTTCTAAAAAAAATTATAATTTGTTATTAACAAATAACTACAAAAACATGAAATTATACAGACTATGATTCAATAATGTTTTCGTTAAACTAGTAACGTTAAGCAGTTTTATTTTTAAGCTTAGTTCCAACAAATAATAAGATTTCATTTCTTTTTACATTCGTCTGAACCATTTTATTTGTTTCCATTTGAGTTCACCAAATATTGAACTTTTTAGTTTATTACTTTTAGGCAAAGGCATTAAATATTTATGTATTTTTTTTCTAAATCTCTCACTTATTGTTCAAATTGTTTAACTACTTACAGATTACTGATAATCTTTTTCTTGTTAGCAAATATAATTTATAATGAGAACAAATAGTCGCAAAACAAATTTGGGATTACGACTTCGGGAATATTTATAAGTGAAGCTATATAATTGTACAGACTAATTATTTAACCCGCAGCTTATTTAGAAATAAAGTAATAGAAGGTATTAAAAATCTTCCAAAAAGCCTATCGGCTAAACTATTTTAATTTATATGGATCGTTTTCAATTTAAATTAATATTATTTCAAAGTACAAAATTGATTTTTAAGGAATTTGTTTTTACTTGTTTTTATAATGTAATATGCGAAGTACGTTAATTCCTTAAAAGTATTTTTAGGTTATTTTTTATTATATAATTGTATATTTATTCAAACTATGTCTAAACATACTGAAAACATTTCTAGGTAACTTGTCTCAGCACACTGTATTTACATGATTGTTGGAGGCATATGTTGTCACGGATTTCAGTATGCAATCTCCAGTAACTATAACATCACAAGCGCTTCTCGTTACACGTAAATTTGTATTTCAATGCACCCAATTATACAGTAAATATCTTCTATTTCTGTGCATATATAACTACATCAGCTCTGAATTTGTAATGATATAGTAAAATAACATAGATATTAAAAAAAAGTTATTTTCAAGATTCACTTACTTGGATATATTTATCAGCATTATGTCTTTTCTAATAACTGCGTGATATTTTTACCTGAAACAAAAAAAGAAATACATATAACACTGATTAAATTACGTATTTCTTCTAAATTAACAGAACGCTTCACAATCCATAAGAAGAATAACTGAAATTATTTATTTATTGTTATTTGCGGTCCTTTTATTTCATTTCAATACTAGCGTGAATTGATTTTTCACAGTTACTTAAAAATAATTAAGCCATGCAGTTTGTTTAGGTAATATTGAGCTGGCCAGATTCTCTAGCGGCATTTCTCAGAAAGTTATCATTTTAAATTTTATCTGAGGAGTTAAACACAATTTCAATAAGTAAAAATAAAAACCCACTTTTTGAAAGTTACCAAGCATTAAGTTATTACACGTATTTCTTAATAGTTACCATTGTTCAAACTAAACTTGTCTTATTCAGTTAATTTATTTTTTAAAAAATAAATTCAACATTTAAATACTACTTTTAACGCCAAAGCGATTAGTGGTTAAATTGTAAGCCGGGTCAACACTGATTTTTCGTAAATGGGCAAAAGTGGTAACATTGCTGTGGACAAGTGTTTTTTTTTTTTTTTCAGGGTGTTCCCGTTTCCACCACCAAGCATTTCGTAATACTCAGTTCTCATTTCACCCACTCTCATCCATCTCAAATGACCTCTATGTGAACGAAAGGATAATTTATAACTTATTTATCAACGGTTATTTTGTAAAAATTATGTGCTTCAACTAGCATAGTTACAATTGAAATAAGTTTTCTTTCTATGAAAAATCAATATGCCTAATTTTCCTTGAAAATTGTTTCGTGAAAGTTACAGACATGTTAACCAAACAATCACTTAAAATTATTATTCGTAGATGTAGTTCCATAAAACTGGATCTTCGTAGAAACAAAATACGCCAGATGTTCACTTCCACGTTCTGTGTTTCGTTGTGAACAGCGTGAACATCCACGAGGAAGCAATAAATATGTTATTGCTGCACACTTAACAATTATTTGAAGATCTTTTGATCATTCTTCAAGATGATTCTAGTAAGTGTATATTCAAAGCAGGTAAAATTTTCCCACTGTATTTACGAAAGTGTTAAGAAAATGACATCGCGGGATAAAACTTTTTAGATTTATTTTTATTATGGTTTTAAAAAAGTTTTTATCTCGCTGTTCAAGAAATTTTCTGCTTTCACAGTGCTTGGAGACACCTGGGCAAACGTAATTGGCACACGCTTCAATTTTTGCTTCAATAGCGGAGTGAAATGCGTAAAGGAATTTCACAAACGCACACATTCCACAAGCCAAAAAATAAAGAAATAAAGTATTTGCATAAAAGTTATGTACTACTAATCAACTGGGAGTTAATTTAACTTGTGGTTTTTTGTAGGACCGACAGATTCATGAAGTGTAAATTGCAGTATTTTCGTCGTAGGATTGTGATAGTGCTGAACTCTTGAAACTCCAGTGGGTTTTGAACCAGTCCAACACGTCAGCCTTGATGAATTTAGAAAAGTCAGAACGTGGAATGAGGTTCAGTTGGACGCTTTATATTGTACACGAGAATAAATACTTTATCCACCCGCCCCCCCCCCCCCTTCATAGGCATTTTGAGGACTTATGCTTTGCGTCCTCGCCTATTCCGTGACCACGCTGAAAGCGCGTGATTGAACCCGGTAGAGGTTTAAAACAAAGGAGCGAAGCAGAGAGAGAGAGAGAGAGAGAGAGAGATATAGAGAAAGTGATGGACAATCGGGCTGCGCTTTATTTCCCCCCACATGTCGTCATTTCTCTTTGGAACAGAACGCCAGCGGCGAAACCGTCCTCTCCCCACCACCCTTGCGCGGCGAACGACAGCGGTATTCGCAGCCAATCGGTGAGTACCCGCAGAGTGGTACTGTGGTGGGGGGGGGGGAGGTATCCGAAAATGTCTGTCAGGACGGCGTCACGGGTGCCTGAGCGCAGGGCTGTGTCACCGGCGCCCCGAACCAACCCCATAACCCCTTCGCGCGTCCACCAATCACGGAGAGAGAGCCAGTCCGGCGGCCGGAGCGGAGGTATGCCGGCCGTAACAGCTGACAGCCCGCTGGCGTCCCGTCGACGCCTGCTAGTTGGACGAGGAGCGACTGGAATGCGGCGCAGGGCGATCCCTCCCGAGGTCCTCCCAACGGCGACCCCGGCCAACCTCGCGCCTCACCTGGAGTACCAACTGCAGCGGACCTCGACGTGCACTCGCGCCAGTTACTTTTCATGGCAAAAAATGACGATGCCTAAACTCCCCGCCAGATCCGCCTTTTACCGCCTCTTTTTTTTCCGTTAAATCACACACGAAAAATTTTCGAGTCCCAGACCCCTAGGATAGGCCTCGATCACCGGGAGATGACGCTTAGTCTCGTGGTATACAAATTATCAGAGTCCCAGACACCTACGAGAGGCCTCGATCACCGGGAGATGACACTTAGTCTCGGGGTATACAAATCATCAGAGTCCCAGATCTGTTCGATCGCCGGGAGATGACACTTAGTCTCGGGGTATACAATTCATCAGAGTCCCAGACCTCTAGGAGAGGCCTCGATCGCCGGGAGATGACACTTTGTCTCGGGGTATCCAAATAATCTGAGTCTCAGACCCCTAGGAGAGACCTTGATCGCCGGGAAATGACACTTCGTCTCGGGGTATACAAATTTTCAAAGTACCAGACCCCTAGGAGAGGCCTCGATCGCCGGGAGATGACACTTTGTCTCGGGGTATACAAATTGTCTGAGTCCCAGACCCGCATAGGAGAGGCCTTGATCGCCGGGAGATGACACTTTGTCTCGGGGTATACAAATTATCAGAGTCCCAGATCCCTAGGAGAGGCCTTGATCGCCGGGAGATGACACTTTGTCTCGGGGTATACAAATTATCAGAGTCCCAGATCCCTAGGAGAGGCCTTGATCGCCGGGAGATGACACTTTGTCTCGGGGTATACAAATTATCAGAGTCCCAGATCCCTAGGAGAGGCCTTGATCGCCGGGAGATGACACTTTGTCTCGGGGTATACAAATTATCAGAGTCCCAGATCCCTAGGAGAGGCCTTGATCGCCGGGAGATGACACTTTGTCTCGGGGTATACAAATTATCAGAGTCCCAGATCCCTAGGAGAGGCCTTGATCGCCGGGAGATGACACTTTGTCTCGGGGTATACAAATTATCAGAGTCCCAGATCCCTAGGAGAGGCCTCGATCACCGGGAGATGACACTTTGTCTCGGGGTATACAAATTATCAGAGTCCCAGATCCCTAGGAGAGGCCTCGATCACCGGGAGATGACACTTTGTCTCGGGGTATACAAATCATCAGAGTCCCAGACCCATAGGAGAGGCCTTCCTTGATCGCCAAAACATCCGTAAAGTTACCAGCGATAAACATTTTTTCAGTTCTGAACGATAATTCTCTACATACATAATATTGATTTTTATAAATTTGCTAGATGCCCAGTAATCCTCAATTATATTAAGACAAAACATTTTGATCAGGGATGATTTTGGCTGATTTTTGTCATTGTAGAAAAGTTAAATGATATTGCTCCTTTTTTTAAGTGTTATGTAGCACAAAGTTTTGAAAGAAACTTAACATGGTACTTATGTTTCATTACGAGACTTACTCAATTTAACACCTTCCTGCAAATGTCTTCCGTTCTCTTCTTTCACGACAAATTTTATAGTTTCTTTAGCAATATAAAGACGCATATTTAGAGAGTGACAGTCAACTTATAAATCAACATTTAACAATGTTTAGTACATTATTTTTAGCCAGGTTGTTTGCAAAAAAACGTTATAGTATTAAACACTATCGTAGATTTATGCATGCACATAGAACAAATAATTTTAGTTATCTTACTTTCTACGCGCAGTTTTGAATTTTTCATTTAAAATACGGCTATAATTTATTTAATGACCAATAGCAGAAATCATTAAACAAATAATTTGTTACAAAAATTAATTTGTCCTTTTAGTTATATATGTAGTAATAAAAATAAAATTTGTAGAAGAACGCAACATATGTTATATGTTTTTGGGGTACATTAATAATATATCACAAAAATAATATTTCATGTACCCACATATACGAATACCAGTAGCACTAAATAGAAGGTCACAAATATATTTGTTTGTTAATAAATACGTACTTTGAATATTAGGTACTTTTTAATTATCTGAGCTAATAAAAAATACTGTAGGCTATAAATACGCTCATCACTGACTCACTGACTGACTCTGTAACGCTGTATGAATTCTGTTCTCACGCATACAGTGTAACTTTTTCATTCCTCTTTGGTAAGCTGTTCCTCCTAGCATCGCTGCCGAGTCCGTGGTGCAAAGATAATATGCATGGGGCATAGCGTCATATTTTGACGAGGCCGACAGTTTCAGACATTTTCAGTGATAAAGTAGCGAGCCGTGGGCTTACATTGCGATGTTATGGCTGCGTATATCTGTTTAGTATAATTGAAATAAGTGGCCTCCACTTGGAAAAATGAGTCTACCAACGACTGCTGTGTCAATTTTTCCACCGCTAATTAGAGGATCAATTTGATCGCGAATAGATATTACAGCACATTTCAATTGTAACATGCAAATGATGTTTCGAACTGTATTCAATAGAACAACTTCACGCGAATCGCACTGCCAATGTTATTGTCATCCTGCAGAATCCACAGCAAGAAAGATTATTAAATGACCAGAGAAAACACACAATGTATTTCTTCTTTGCAAAAAAAAAACATTTTTTTAACGTTTTAATCATTTCACATATATTTATGGAAAAAAATTATTTTGCACAATATAAGAATAAATTTGATAGTATATCAGTATTTATAGTATATTAAATTAAAGTATTTTCTATATTCATCATTATTCAATGGGCGCCGTGGGCGACTTACAAATCACTAGTAGGAAAATATAAACTAAACGATAGGTTTTACGTAACATTGTATTGCACAGGATGTTTTTACTACCGAATACGTGCTCGCGTATTTCAGACATTATGGGGGATCGAACAAATGTTCCATGACAATCCACAAGAGCATTAAGTGTAAGCGATCAATGTAACCGACGACCCCAATAAAGTGGAACCGAATGGATCAAAACAGACGGGCAGTGAATGATAACGTAGGTAACGTAAAAGTGAAAATAAAGTTTGCTCGACGAGTCGTATATAGCATGTATGGAGGGCCTACACGTTGTTTTGAGTTTTGCACTCGACTGTGTATGGTTAGGAGGTAATTGGGACCATACCAACTCCGGTAACGACAAAGGGTGGAGTGGTTGGTTACATTGGGTGAAAAAAACGGAATGACAACATCATCACTAGAATGTGGGATAATGTTTATCATAACAGTTACCAAGCTGAATACGGTACACTTGCATATTCATGGAAAAAAATTACAGCAGAAAAAAAATGAATACCTATATGCATACATACAAACAAACAACGCGCAAAATTATTAAAACGTGTAATGGTAAATAGCATTTTCCCATTCCATTCTCTACTTGACAAACTGTTTAAATACTTTCTCTTAAGTCAATTTCTGTAAATTTAAACTTGAAATATAATTTGGTTCAAATACTAAAATTTTTACGTAGTAATCTCAACACGTTGTATATTAACATATAAATAATATATCCCATTCAAATACTTGCGTTAATTTAACTCCAGTATGTTTGATAATGGCTCTCTCTGTGGTAGCCATAAAAAGAGCAAAAGAGAAATTCAAAAAGTAAAATTACCATTACTACTAGTTTTTTTATATTAAACATCATAATTTTACGTCTATCAAAACCTACTTAACCCACGTCAAGTTTGTATATTTACTTATATATACATGTATAGCAAATGTCAGCACTTAATGAAGTGATGATTTAAGATACATTTTTGACAAAAGCTATTGATGGTTACAAAGTGTGTGTTATCAGAAACCTTAAAAAACGCTATTAAAATATAAAATGTATAAGCACACGAAAACTGGCCAAAAACAGCCGATGTCAAAAAATAAATAACATAGACACCGTGGGAGGAAGAAATCAAAATATTATTGCAGCACAGAAAGATTGTGAGCTCACAATCTATAATCACTGTTTGTACCTGAGGACGGGAAAATATCTCATAAAAGGAGGCCGTTAACTTCTGTCACCGATTTTGACGTCCCTTTGTACTAGTACCGTCCTTTCCAACAGCAATCTACCCTGTCAAGTAGAAAACCCAACTCTCAATTATTGTTCGTGAGAAGAAGCTGATCTAAAACCAGGCACAACTTATACACCCGTAACGTTTCGCTTAGAATATGCTAGCGTAGCCAAGCGGTTAGATCATCCAACTACAATGCTTGCTTGGGTTGGAACCCACTGTAGTGTGTTTTTTTTTTTTAATACAAACATTCAACTGCTACGGTGTAGGTATTATGAAATAAGCAAAAATTCTGTTATTAAATGCACTTTCAAAATTTATTTTTCAAAGACATATGTACCAATGCATGACAATATTTACACATCGTTGTTACTGTAGTTTTCTACAGATATGGTGCACACTTGCGGGTCATACCTACCATTAAAATGCGTAAAACGCATGTCCCGTCCGCATCACGCGCAGTGACTCGTGATTATATAAGATTTGCAGCATAGCCTATCAAGCGTATTTCAACACTTGAGTAAACTTAGGAGCGCTCAATTGGTGGAGAACTAATGTATCTATTTTGAAGGCAACTTCGCGTGGTGCTATTTCCCAATGTTCTTGTAAACTAGTTTTAAGTAACGTACAAGAAAAAAAAATTACAATACGTAAATTAAAAGTAAATAATTGTCTACGTATTGTATTTTCAATAAATGTACACGAATTTTTACAATGTAGGTGAAAAAGGATTAAGTATTAAATTTTTTTCCAAAGTGTGATCATTTCAGATTAGCCAGCGTGGTCGTTAGGTGCTCCAACCATTTTTTTTATGAGTGGCACACTGCCACGTTTGAAAGTCACCAGTATGCCTACCATCTCCTTCCATCCATTAATGTTGTAATTCTTTTATTTTTGCATATTACCAGGTACTTATGCAATTTTAGTTGTTTTAATTTTTGTTTTTGATTTGAATGAGAAATCGCTAAAGAAACGATTAGGACGACACAACTTACATCCATATATTAACCCGGGATTCGAACTCAGAGCCCTAGCACTGAAACCTGGTGCATTACCGACTACGCTACGGAGGCCGACACCACTGCAACGTTATGAGAATGTTATGTTTTTCCTTTCGCGACCGGCTATTTCTCGAGAGCATTTCAGAGTTGGGTTTTCTCCTTGACAGGGTAAATTGCTACTGTGAAGAACTTCACAATCGCAAAGAAACGTCAAAATCGGTGACCGAAGTTCGCGCCCTTCCATTTGTCAGTTCCTCAAAGGTCGCAACTGTTGTGTATTAAGAAGCTTAATTTGTTTGTCTGTGGTGTCTTCGTCGTATTGTCAGAATATCAGCTTTATTTTGTATTTGGGTTGTAATGTGTGTCGTATTTTTCGTTGTGCTGTCCATGTTATCTGTTTGTATTGTCATTGGGTTCAATTATTTGACACTGTGTTGTTAAAAGTTGTTGTTTAATTATATTAACTTTTCTTATCGTAACTTTCTGCCCATTGTCAACTCACTGTGTCTTTCTGTGGTGTATTTTTTTTTCTTATTTATTCCATGTAATTTTCTGTACTGTATATTATTTTTAATATTTTAACCTCGGCTGATTTTTACTTACTTTCTGTGTGTTTGCAAAATAACCTTTTTTGTCCGTAATTGAGGTTTCTTATGACATGTTGTGTAACCAGAAATATAGTATGTCCAAATTTATAAATCTTAAATCAATCTTCCCCATAGCAAAACCCATTTAATGATCGTCAAATAAGTGATATAATTCGGGAACTGCATTAAAAAAGTGTTACGATAAATAGTATTATATATACAGTTTATATCATTTTAAAACATTATCTAAAACCTCTTGCACGATAATTTTCTTTTAAATATAGAATATTACTCCAGTTAATTTTAGTGTCGCGATAGAATAGTTATATTAATAAAAGGAAGAGTTATAATAATTTTGTGGCTTAGCAAACGTTGCCAATATTTCATATAGTGCTTGAGTAATTTTGGTAAGTCATCCAAATGATGCTTTTTTGAGGCATACTAACTCACTTAACATTGCGAACGAGCCTTCATAGTTTTCTTGAATAGTCCGTTATAAAGCTTTGTCGTGTAAAGAATATTTTGAAATAGCGTTCATTTAAGAAAGTCCGTAATGGACTGGCATCTCTTGGCAGCATTCTCAAATGGATGACTTAGTCTTGTGACGTATCTCTGGGTATTTTACGCAAAAACTCGGTGACATAAGTTACTCCAGAGAAGAAGTAAATCCGAGTGCCATTTTCCACGAGGAATTCCTCGTGTCATCACATATCCCGGTGGGAAAGAATAAACCCCTAGAATTTCCAGCTTCCCTCCCCCCCTGTACCATAAAAACTGCCGCGAAGTCCCGCAATCTTCTGCCTTTCAGCGGTCTCCGCAAGTGGAGAGGAAGTAGCTGTGAAGTAGTGAGTGCTTCCAACTGTCTGCATCTTTCAGAAATGGTTAAAAAAAAATTCTAAGATTGGCTTATAAAATAAAGTCGATTGCTTTAAGAAGTTTATTTTTTGTGTGATTATCATTATTTTATTTTTGCCATTTTATTTGTTCCATAATGTTCGGAGGCTTTCACGGCCACTGTCTGAAGTAGCTTGGCTTCTGGGTTGTATCCGCGTCCTTGGCGAGTAATTCACAGAAGTTTCGGTCGACATTGCAGTTGCCATCATCAGGGAGAAGTTACCTACTCAACTGTAAGGTATCTGCTCCCTGATGATGGCGACATCAATTACGACCGAAACGTCGGTAAATTATTCGCCAAGGACGCGGCTACAACTCAGAAGCCAAGCTAATTATTTTTTCCATGTACGTTTCTGCAAACAAATATTCATTGTCTTCAGTTTTCCTACAGTTATGTGTTTTTGTCTGTTGGAGTTTATCCTGACCATCTTGTATCTGCCCAATTTTTTACATAAAATATATTCAAAAATATATGTAGCTTACTATTTGTAATGACATAAATAATAGCTTCCGAAACTTTTCTATGCCGTTATCGTCTGGTAATATTGAACATGCATTATAGTGTTCCACTGTTTATTTCAAGTGAGCGGCTGCAGCTAACGTAATAGTGACATTGAACCATTAATGCTGAATAAAAAAGGGTACAATGGTTTGTTATGTTGTGTTTCGAAATAATTTTAATTAATTTCAAACCTTTCATCCAACCTTAGGTCATTTATTGTAAATTAAATTGAACCATGGAGATAAATATAATTGCTGCTATTCAGAACAATTCTTAAACTTCTTAAAGGTTTTCTTTCAGTCGAGAGTATTTAAAAATATAAAACTACTTGCCAATGTAAGTTGTCAGGTGAAACATTGAAGACATTCTTAATTTAAGTACAACTTAGTTCAACTAATGTCAGAAGTTTATTCCAAAAATATAAATAATATCTGTAAAGTGAATAGTGGGGATGTATTTAAAATAAACGTCAAAACTATGGGTTCATATGTATAGGAGTACCAAAATAATTGAGATACAATGGACTCCTGATGTGTGGAATGCTATTTTGGCAAGGTACACACGGTCTATGGTTTGTTGTCATCTGTACACACTATCACCCATATGGCAACACACGTAACATGTATCCAGACTTTATTTGTGCGCTTGGTTAACGAGCCCGACTCGGATATGCTTGACCAAAAGAGATTCTTACATACTTATAAATTGGCTTGTAAATTACAGTGTCCGAAATGAGTTTATCCAAGCAAGATGCAGCAGCAGTAATCGTTCATAACGAATATGGTGTGCTTGCAAGGACAATAATATATTTGTGTGTATTTAAATATATGTGTATGTGTGTATATGCATATACAATTGCACTAGAGATCAGGTTTCACATTTCTTTTGTAATTTTTTTTTTTCAATCTGATTCCAAATCGAAATCTGTTTTATTAATCAGCTAGCCAGTGGTTTCATCTAGCAACTTTAAAAAAATTATAAAATGCAGTTTTTTGTCTAATAAAATAATATTCACTTGATCAGAACTTGTAAGATTATATTAATTTTCTGAGGAGTAATACACAAGCTCACTCAATAAGTAAAACTGCACGCTAGAAGAAAGTTACCTGACTTCAAGGCATTTCATTTGGTTCTTAGAAGTTACTTTTTTTATATACAGAGTTTAAGTCTTACATAAATAATTGCATTATTTAAAATTTTAAAAATTCAAAATTAAAATGTTAAGTCTCCACCATAGCAACGAAGTCTTGGACGGGCATCCGGGTTTTCCGCGAATGGGGAAACATGGTGGACGTTGCTGTGGAACCAGTTAGCAGAAACCTGGCGGGTAGCCGCCATGACGTTTAACGCAGCAATTTCATTAACACGTTTTATTTTTAACTCCCTTTCTTGTTGTTCTGTTTGTTTGTCGGTTTGGTACCAATTTTGCAATCGATTTTAAACTAACTTCTCGATGAGCTAGAGACTTGAAACTTTAAACATAGCCCAGAACTGGATGACAATGCACACACAAGACTTAAAAGCAAAATATATATATATTATTTAATTTAAAAATTGTAATAAAACACGTTTTTAAAGCGGACTAAAGGAATAAAACAATTACTCCTAGGCCCATGCAGATTTATAACACCATACAGATTCCTAAAGCCACACAGATTATCCCGAAAATTTGTGTTTGTGAATTTTTATTACTTATGAAAATACTTGTAAGATTTATAACGAAAAACTTGGAGTGCATGCAATAGATAATACAAAATTGTGTAGGGAGCAGCTGTCGTTGAGTAAACTTACACAACAGTTCATATAATTTGCTGTGCAATGAAATAGTGACTTATGTGAACTATTCATGCTTCAATTATATATGGCATGCGCCACACGTTTTTCGTTTTAAATCTAGGAGGGAGTTAAGATAATTAGTTTATACTTTTAATCCACATAAAAAAAAACATGGTAGATGAAAAAATGGGTGTGTGTACTGTGTGTACGCATGCTAGAAGTTATATTTGCTTGTTGTCATACAATATAACTTTAATTTTGCATGAAAATAAAATAATATTATAAATACGGTTAGTAGAGTATAAATTAAATATTTTTTAATAAATACTCAAAATTCAATATTAATATAAACACGTTTATAAAATTTTATTTTGTAAAACAAAATAGATTAATTTTAATAATTAAATATACTGAATGTATATTCTTATCTATTTTTCATAATTATTTATTAAGTAAACATTTTTAATTATTATTAATTAATAAAGGAAATAAATTATACATACGGGAACATAACCTCACTTGTATAAATGCACTTGAAAAAGTTTATGAACACTGTTTCTTTCACTAACGTTCACAATAAATAAATGTTTTTGATCACATGGACCGGTATTAAATAAGATCACTATAGTATAACATTTAAAAGCACATATATATATATATTTTTTATTTGTATTTATCCTTTTCTCATCGTGCCAAATTGTCTTTGCAGCTTGCGCGAGAGTCGTCATATATATATTTTTTCATAACGTGCCTAAATAAGTGCGACTTAGAGAAAATGTTTTATTGTAATAATAGTACAGACTGGAAAAATTCGCGGGTTCAATGACCTCTAGGATAGACTTCACGATCCTCTATGAACTAGAACAAATTGCACCTGCTCATTGGATAATGACTCGGTAACACGTGTTACCTGGGATGCTTGTGATTTGATACTTCTTTTGTTGAATGTTTTTCACTGGCTTAGAGTCCTTCAGGTAAACGGTGGTCCAATCACTGATTCATAATGAAGGTGAACGAGTTTGGAGTCCCAGCCTACCGCGAAAGGAATCCGCGAATTTTTCCTGTCTCTAAACATTAGTGCGCTTCGCGCGCCCGTCCCGGCCACACCCTGCGGAGCGCGGGAACACGTGACCTCCGCAGCGTGTGACATCGGCGCGCATCCTGGCGGCTCGTCGCAGGTGCTTCCGTGTCCTATCAGAGGGCGCGCCGCTCGGTCGACCCGCTTGCGACACCTGCGCCTCGGAGGCACAACGCACTATGTCACACACAACCATCTCCATATTGATAGGGACCGGACAAATTCACGGGTTTTAATGACCTCTAGGATGAACTCCATACTTCTACGTACATACACTCGGTCAAATGCCACCCACTCATTGGCTGCTGTCTTGTGAGGCGTCCCAACGTAGCAGCCTGTGATTTGATAAAGCTTTGGTTGGTTGTTTCTCATTGGCCCAGAATCATCCAGGTGAGTTGTGAGCCAATATCAGAGGCATCACTGAGGTATTACTATTTGTATTTTAGCCTGTCGCGAAATGAATTCGCGAAGTTTTCCTGTCTGTACATATTGATATTTTCCACGAGAGCATTTAAAGGAATTTTTTAAATACTGCCTCACTTGCGTACCCAAAAATTTGAGAACGTTCAGCATATCGTAGATCGTAGTGTTATATGCCACTAGAAAGAACGTCAAAAGGTGGTCATGTTGATGGCTTAAAGTGCTTTTTTTTCCCAACAGTGGACATAGTGTATTATACCTCCAAGTTTCAGAATATGCCTTGTTATTTGTAGTTGGGGTAATTTGCCTGGTAAATATATTTCGTAGTAACAATGTGTTGAAATTTATTTTTAATTGCATGTGGCCAGACGAAAAAACCGATGACTCCAAAGATAACGATATGTGTTTTTGTTTATATTTTTATAAAAATATTTCGTTTTTTATTAAATTGCTTTCGGTGTGTTCTAACAGAAACGACGACTATGGACTTGATAGCGTCTGAAAATATGTTTTAAATTTAAATATAATTTTTTGCTTTATTTTTTTCACTATAGATTTTATTTTTAGGTTTGAAGACACACACGTGATCGAGGTCTCATGTCTAAAATGTGGTAATTAGTGTCATTCGATGTCAAGGTCAAAGGTCAAGGTCCAGACCCACGGCCCGCAAGGTTGCACGGGCGTATCCTGATCAAGTAGAGTAAAGTGTTATTTATTTATTTATTTTTTTTTGGAATTCAAACCCTTTCATGGGGGAAGAAGTTCCGTGGGGCCATACAATAATAAGTAATAACCAAACGAAAGAACGTCATTTTAAATAATATGTTTTCCGTCAATAGATTTGTTAAACCATAATTAAGTGCACAGTTGCAAAAAAAAAGTCATTCTTCTACTTTTACGAAGGTCCTTGGATAGTTTGAAAGCAGCGTTATTAGTAAATTTAATATGAAATTTTTTTAACAGTGTAGGAGTTGCGTTGATACGAAAGACAAGTCGATGATGTGAAGACCGACAATATTGGGCATCAAATATTCACAGTAGTAATGGTAGCTTTTTCAATAGCCAAAACACCACCAAGTTGCAATTTATACTTTGTTTTTTAGTGTTAAGGTGAATATCCTGGTATGTTTTACGTAGCACGATCTAAACTCCCAAGCATAATGCAAAGATGTTATAGTAGTATAGGGATGGCGGAACTGGCACTGGGTTCTGGGTGTGGATTGATGATTGTCGGTCCGCCATATTGGATTGTGACGTCACGGCGGCCATCTTGGATGGTTGTGACCTTGACCTATGACCTTGACCTTGACATTTGACCTTCAAAATGTGTCAAAATCCGCCAAAATTGGGCAAAATTTGCCCAAAATTCCTCAAAATTCGCCAAAATTTCCATTTCTGTGAAAAAAAATTCCGCCAAAAAATCTCAAAAAATTCCACAATTCAAAAATTCCCGTTTTCGAGAGAAAAATTCCCGTTTCGAGGGAAAATTTCCCGTTTTTAGTCCTTAAAAATCCCAGCGGCTAGAAATGTCCATATGTAGGCTTAAGCATCCATGTCTACAGCCTACGATAAGCCTCTGACGTCATCATGGATTATGACGTCACCGTTGCAATTTTCGTTACGGCCGCCATCTTTAACTTTCTTATTTATTATCCGATTTTAATAAAAAAAATTTAAAATTAATAAAAAAATTAACTTAATAAAATTTTTATAAAAAATATTTAAAAAACAAACATTTACGACACGGAGTTCGAAGTCCTCGGTTCGAACCCGACGAGTGCAAAAAAAATTAAAAATGGCGACCGATCCTTCCCCCGTGGTGGGTGCTAGCAGACTGACTCCCACCACTTTTTTTCAAAGCATATATATCGTCACCTAGTATGACGTCATGTCCGCCATCTTGTCTTCGATGCTGGAAGCCATCATCATTGTATCGTCGGCGAGAGTGCGCTGACGTCATGTTAGTTTAGTTCTTATCCGCTAGAGTACAGTAATCATTTATTACTATGACACCCGCCATCTTGAAATTCGGCCGCCATCTTGAAAATCCGTAATTATTTAGCTAGAAATTCGGGAAAAGTTCCAATATTCATTAAATAAATCACTCATTAATTTACATATTGATTCGATCGATTCCTGTCCTCGGTTCGATACCCGATCGATGCAAATAATCTTAATTTTTATGTAAAAATACCTAAAAAATGACAGGTTCGAAAATAAAAACACTGCAAGTTCTTTTACAAACATAATATTTATTACATAATTTCTATTTTACTACAGGATCACCTGCGAAGGTTAGCAATCTTACAAACATTTAGGTCCGCATAGGCGTGAAATGACTAATTCTTAGCTCCAATCGGTTTATACAAGACAGAGTCCAACCAGATCCTTTACAGACATAGTCCTCCTCTTCTTGACAGAGTTTCTGGATACCTTGTTTAACAGTTTGCTTGACATCGTTAAAACTGTAAATTACTGCAGCCGATGTCTTGAATGCACACTTCTTCACTTTGTCATCGAACGGATAAGGCTTTCCATATATACAGTCCAACCACAAGTTATATTTCAAAGGTCCGTTTGTTGCTACGTCATCAGTAAGCTGATTGATTATGTCCTGTCTGATATCATCAAGAAAATTACAAATGTCCTTTGACTCACTTAACGTACTTGGATAATAGTAGTCTTTCAATGTTCCACGAAATGCAGACTGCGCCAAGTAGAAGCCATTATCGTTCACTTGTAATGCTCCGATCACAGTCTTATGTTTATTTTCATGTTCAGATGCCACAGCAATCGGTTGCTGCACATCAGTTTTTTTACTTGTACGCTCACGAGTCACCAATCTAAACTCAGGAGTCGTAATTGCTGCAGGTAGTTCAGCAGTAGGCGCACGGACTTCACCTTTACAGTTTATCGAATGTCGGCGCAAATTATCAATTCGAGTAAACCATTTATGACACTCGTCACAGCGAAACTTCATGCGAGAAGGATTCTTCGTACATTTACTCCTCTCATGTCTCCGTACATCATGTGCAAATGCAAACGTCATGTCGCAGTAGCCACAAGGATGCCTAGTTGAAGACAAACCCGAGCCAGATGTCGCTGTTACTGCAACTGAATCATTTCCAGGCATACTCTTATGCACATCAATGCATCGTTGTTGTATAGAAACCTTTACTTTCTGCCGCACTGCAGGTCCTTTACATGTCTCCAAGTGATGCTTCAAAT
Organism: Bacillus rossius redtenbacheri; assembly: GCF_032445375.1. NCBI lineage: Eukaryota > Metazoa > Arthropoda > Insecta > Phasmatodea > Bacillidae > Bacillus > Bacillus rossius. The sequence continues at coordinate 21,031,896 of NC_086330.1, read as the reverse complement.
TAGCATTTCTTGTAAATTGCTTGCGACACTTAATACAACCAAACATTTTACGATAAGGGTTCTTGGCACATTCTCTCTTCTCGTGTCGACGAGCATTACTGATGTTTGAGAAAATCTTGTCACAGTAACGACATCGATGTTCGTTAGTTGTTGACGATTCGCCATCCATTGAAGTCTCCATCGAGGACGAAACAGCGTTCGTCGAGGTTTCCTGTACAGTCAGCACTACCGGCATTGAAGTCTCTTCTGCTGGTGGTATCACATCTGTTGAAATCTCCTCCAATGTTGACGTCATCGTTGCCAACGGGATCTGCTCCTTCTCCGTCGTAACTGTCGTCAAGGCTCCCGTAGACGATGGTACAACCTAGGAGTTCAACGTAAAAGTCGGTAAAGATGCCATCGAGTTCGCAAGAACAGGTAATTACGCGATTTATGCACCAGATTAAACAAACTAGGTGATCCTTACACCGCCGACGTCAGTAACAAAACTGAGCGTCCTGCTGTCTAGGACTCGCTTATATACATGCACCGTATGGAATAATACGCTAGTCAAATCAAGAACAATTTATTATAATACTAGAGTCAAAACAACATTAAAATTAGAAGCTCCATCAACAAAAAGGAAGCACATTCTGGAAGCACCGACAACGAAAAGGCAGCACATTTGGAAGCACCGACAACGAAAAGGCAGCACATTTGGAAGCACCGACAACGAAAAGGCAACACATTTGGAAGCACCGACAACGAAAAGGAAGCACATTCTGGAAGCACCGACAACAAAAAGGCAGCACATTTGGAAGCACCGACAACGAAAAGGCAACACATTTGGAAGCACCGACAACGAAAAGGCAGCACATTTGGAAGCACCGACAACGAAAAGGCAGCACATTTGGAAGCACCGACAACGAAAAGGCAGCACATTTGGAAGCACCGACAACGAAAAGGCAGCACATTTGGAAGCACCGACAACGAAAAGACAGCACATTTGGAAGCACCGACAACGAAAAGACAGCACATTTGGAAGCACCGACAACGAAAAGGCAGCACATTTGGAAGCACCGACAACGAAAAGGCAGCACATTTGGAAGCACCGACAACGAAAAGGCAGCACATTTGGAAGCACCGACAACGAAAATGCAGCACATTTGGAAGCACCGACAACGAAAAGGCAGCACATTTGGAAGCACAATCGAATAATGAAGCACATTTTGGAAGCACCATCGAATAAGGAATCACACTTGGAAGCTCCATCGAATAAGGAAGCACACTTGGAAGCTCCATCAACAAAAAAAAAGGCAAAAAAAAAGGAAGCACAGTAATTTACAGTTTTAACGATGTCAAGCAAACTGTTAAACAAGGTATCCAGAAACTCTGTCAAGAAGAGGAGGACTATGTCTGTAAAGGATCTGGTTGGACTCTGTCTTGTATAAACCGATTGGAGCTAAGAATTAGTCATTTCACGCCTATGCGGACCTAAATGTTTGTAAGATTGCTAACCTTCGCAGGTGATCCTGTAGTAAAATAGAAATTATGTAATAAATATTATGTTTGTAAAAGAACTTGCAGTGTTTTTATTTTCGAACCTGTCATTTTTTAGGTATTTTTACATAAAAATTAAGATTATTTGCATCGATCGGGTATCGAACCGAGGACAGGAATCGATCGAATCAATATGTAAATTAATGAGTGATTTATTTAATGAATATTGGAACTTTTCCCGAATTTCTAGCTAAATAATTACGGATTTTCAAGATGGCGGCCGAATTTCAAGATGGCGGGTGTCATAGTAATAAATGATTACTGTACTCTAGCGGATAAGAACTAAACTAACATGACGTCAGCGCACTCTCGCCGACGATACAATGATGATGGCTTCCAGCATCGAAGACAAGATGGCGGACATGACGTCATACTAGGTGACGATATATATGCTTTGAAAAAAAGTGGTGGGAGTCAGTCTGCTAGCACCCACCACGGGGGAAGGATCGGTCGCCATTTTTAATTTTTTTTGCACTCGTCGGGTTCGAACCGAGGACTTCGAACTCCGTGTCGTAAATGTTTGTTTTTTAAATATTTTTTATAAAAATTTTATTAAGTTAATTTTTTTATTAATTTTAAATTTTTTTTATTAAAATCGGATAATAAATAAGAAAGTTAAAGATGGCGGCCGTAACGAAAATTGCAACGGTGACGTCATAATCCATGATGACGTCAGAGGCTTATCGTAGGCTGTAGACATGGATGCTTAAGCCTACATATGGACATTTCTAGCCGCTGGGATTTTTAAGGACTAAAAACGGGAAATTTTCCCTCGAAACGGGAATTTTTCTCTCGAAAACGGGAATTTTTGAATTGTGGAATTTTTTGAGATTTTTTGGCGGAATTTTTTTTCACAGAAATGGAAATTTTGGCGAATTTTGAGGAATTTTGGGCAAATTTTGCCCAATTTTGGCGGATTTTGACACATTTTGAAGGTCAAATGTCAAGGTCAAGGTCATAGGTCAAGGTCACAACCATCCAAGATGGCCGCCGTGACGTCACAATCCAATATGGCGGACCGACAATCATCAATCCACACCCAGAACCCAGTGCCAGTTCCGCCATCCCTATACTACTATAACATCTTTGCATTATGCTTGGGAGTTTAGATCGTGCTACGTAAAACATACCAGGATATTCACCTTAACACTAAAAAACAAAGTATAAATTGCAACTTGGTGGTGTTTTGGCTATTGAAAAAGCTACCATTACTACTGTGAATATTTGATGCCCAATATTGTCGGTCTTCACATCATCGACTTGTCTTTCGTATCAACGCAACTCCTACACTGTTAAAAAAATTTCATATTAAATTTACTAATAACGCTGCTTTCAAACTATCCAAGGACCTTCGTAAAAGTAGAAGAATGACTTTTTTTTTGCAACTGTGCACTTAATTATGGTTTAACAAATCTATTGACGGAAAACATATTATTTAAAATGACGTTCTTTCGTTTGGTTATTACTTATTATTGTATGGCCCCACGGAACTTCTTCCCCCATGAAAGGGTTTGAATTCCAAAAAAAAATAAATAAATAAATAACACTTTACTCTACTTGATCAGGATACGCCCGTGCAACCTTGCGGGCCGTGGGTCTGGACCTTGACCTTTGACCTTGACATCGAATGACACTAATTACCACATTTTAGACATGAGACCTCGATCACGTGTGTGTCTTCAAACCTAAAAATAAAATCTATAGTGAAAAAAATAAAGCAAAAAATTATATTTAAATTTAAAACATATTTTCAGACGCTATCAAGTCCATAGTCGTCGTTTCTGTTAGAACACACCGAAAGCAATTTAATAAAAAACGAAATATTTTTATAAAAATATAAACAAAAACACATATCGTTATCTTTGGAGTCATCGGTTTTTTCGTCTGGCCACATGCAATTAAAAATAAATTTCAACACATTGTTACTACGAAATATATTTACCAGGCAAATTACCCCAACTACAAATAACAAGGCATATTCTGAAACTTGGAGGTATAATACACTATGTCCACTGTTGGGAAAAAAAAGCACTTTAAGCCATCAACATGACCACCTTTTGACGTTCTTTCTAGTGGCATATAACACTACGATCTACGATATGCTGAACGTTCTCAAATTTTTGGGTACGCAAGTGAGGCAGTATTTAAAAAATTCCTTTAAATGCTCTCGTGGAAAATATCAATATGTACAGACAGGAAAACTTCGCGAATTCATTTCGCGACAGGCTAAAATACAAATAGTAATACCTCAGTGATGCCTCTGATATTGGCTCACAACTCACCTGGATGATTCTGGGCCAATGAGAAACAACCAACCAAAGCTTTATCAAATCACAGGCTGCTACGTTGGGACGCCTCACAAGACAGCAGCCAATGAGTGGGTGGCATTTGACCGAGTGTATGTACGTAGAAGTATGGAGTTCATCCTAGAGGTCATTAAAACCCGTGAATTTGTCCGGTCCCTATCAATATGGAGATGGTTGTGTGTGACATAGTGCGTTGTGCCTCCGAGGCGCAGGTGTCGCAAGCGGGTCGACCGAGCGGCGCGCCCTCTGATAGGACACGGAAGCACCTGCGACGAGCCGCCAGGATGCGCGCCGATGTCACACGCTGCGGAGGTCACGTGTTCCCGCGCTCCGCAGGGTGTGGCCGGGACGGGCGCGCGAAGCGCACTAATGTTTAGAGACAGGAAAAATTCGCGGATTCCTTTCGCGGTAGGCTGGGACTCCAAACTCGTTCACCTTCATTATGAATCAGTGATTGGACCACCGTTTACCTGAAGGACTCTAAGCCAGTGAAAAACATTCAACAAAAGAAGTATCAAATCACAAGCATCCCAGGTAACACGTGTTACCGAGTCATTATCCAATGAGCAGGTGCAATTTGTTCTAGTTCATAGAGGATCGTGAAGTCTATCCTAGAGGTCATTGAACCCGCGAATTTTTCCAGTCTGTACTATTATTACAATAAAACATTTTCTCTAAGTCGCACTTATTTAGGCACGTTATGAAAAAATATATATATGACGACTCTCGCGCAAGCTGCAAAGACAATTTGGCACGATGAGAAAAGGATAAATACAAATAAAAAATATATATATATATGTGCTTTTAAATGTTATACTATAGTGATCTTATTTAATACCGGTCCATGTGATCAAAAACATTTATTTATTGTGAACGTTAGTGAAAGAAACAGTGTTCATAAACTTTTTCAAGTGCATTTATACAAGTGAGGTTATGTTCCCGTATGTATAATTTATTTCCTTTATTAATTAATAATAATTAAAAATGTTTACTTAATAAATAATTATGAAAAATAGATAAGAATATACATTCAGTATATTTAATTATTAAAATTAATCTATTTTGTTTTACAAAATAAAATTTTATAAACGTGTTTATATTAATATTGAATTTTGAGTATTTATTAAAAAATATTTAATTTATACTCTACTAACCGTATTTATAATATTATTTTATTTTCATGCAAAATTAAAGTTATATTGTATGACAACAAGCAAATATAACTTCTAGCATGCGTACACACAGTACACACACCCATTTTTTCATCTACCATGTTTTTTTTTATGTGGATTAAAAGTATAAACTAATTATCTTAACTCCCTCCTAGATTTAAAACGAAAAACGTGTGGCGCATGCCATATATAATTGAAGCATGAATAGTTCACATAAGTCACTATTTCATTGCACAGCAAATTATATGAACTGTTGTGTAAGCATAGCGCGGACAACCCCCCATCCATCAACTTCCACTGCAGCCGCGTCTTGTTTATTATTTATGATTCGGCTGCGGTGCAGACGTGTACACTGTTCCCCTCTCTGCCCCGCTCCTGACCGACCCAGCCCTGGTCCTGAAGGCACCCCCCTCCTAGAACTCGGACCATGCTCCGTCCCCTCATCAACCATCCTCTTTACCACTTCCTTTCGTCTACACCCAGATTTCCGTGCTACATCCGACAGCCAAAAACCCTCCTCCCTTTACCCTACCTCACACCATCCACGAGCATGATAAATTTCCTCCTCGCAAATATCAATAAATGTTCCCATCCGGCTTGGAGATTGAAATTCAAATAGGAACTCTTCTGCCGTGCCAAGAAGTATTAATGCTGCAAAAATAAGAAGAAAAAATTGGAAAAAGATTTACTTCCGTGCTTAAATTCTTTTAAATATTACCTCATTTATACGATTCTATTTAGGGAATCCTTCTTTTAAATATAATTAAAACCCTAACCAATGTAGAAAAAAAATTATATATTATTATTTCATTATAAAAAAAGATAAAATTTTATTTCTAATGTTTCTCTACCCAGCGTTTAATAGAAGCAGATATTATTCTTCTCCTGAAGTGGCATATTTGTTATTTTTTACATGAAATTACCCATGCTTTAATAAGATGTAACGTTAACTGTAAGAATAAAACTGATTTTTATGGAGTGGGGGCAGTTGGGGTTTACCACTAATATCACCTAATACTGATGTAATTGCAGGATTTTTTGCTTAAATAATTAAAATTGGGTTACAATGATTTTGGGTGAAGGTATAGCAGAATGTCTGTTCGTAAAAGTCGTTAATATGTAAATGACTGCTTCATAAAAGCAGAAAGTGAATTGCAATCACCCATTTAAAAATAAAAGTTTTTAAATGGGGCTTTTAGATACCTGCTCATGGTAGTCTTAGAATCATACTATTTGATAATAATAGTTTGCGTTTCTAAGCTCACGCTAAGGAAAAATATTTACCAGATAATTTTGATGTAGTAATTCTTATTGAGACACTTCGTTGCTGATTGGATTGGTAGTACTAAAATGGATATTAAAATTCCGTTCGTTTGGAAAAACATTAATTTAATTTTTTTTCTTTTATTGACTGTCAAATACAGCAGCACTAAATTGAACACTGTTTAAAAACAGCAGAAAATCTACGTAAAAAACACATACAAATGAAAATTCAATATCATTTAGTGAAAGTCATCTAATTCATACGCAATATCTACAGATGTAGTTTCAACCACTCGTTTCGGATATGTAATTATTTAAACAAACCCGTCTTGAATTTATTTTAAATTACAGGTTAAAATATTGTAATAATATCAGTTTTTAATTTATATTGTATGCAACATTAGATAAAATAAAAATGCTACTTTTTTGAAACCTTCGTGCATAATATTACTTTTTTTTTATCTTAGTAAAAAAGCAAAAAATTACATAATCCTAAAAATAGTTAATGATGATTTTATCAAATCTGCTGAATAAAGAGTTTCAAGAGACCCAAATAAATTAAAATACACTCAAATCCAAAAAATTGTTGCTAATATTTTAGATTTTAAGAATATTTATTTGGTTACAGAGGTGTTTAAAGTAGGATATTATGTTTTTGTTCTTCCAACTACTGATTCATGGTTGGTGTTTCGAAGTTTTTACCGCTATATTGGATTATGACGTCACAACGGCCATGTTGGTGTCAAACCTTTCTCAGTATTTCTCAAAAATGACTCAAAAATCATCAAAATGACTCAATATTTTCCAATTTCGAGGGAAACAATACCATTTCGAAGGGAAATTTTCCCATATTCCCCTCAAAAACAATCGGGTCAATTTTATCTGTACAAGGACAACTACCTTTAAAGGAGGGCATTTTCCTTAAAGTGTGGCAATTTTCCTCATATGCCCTATCAGAGGACTTTGACCGTCAACTCTAAAGTCTTTAAAATTTGACCAAAAAATCGGGAAGAATTCCAAAATATATATATAAATATAAATTATTTCTAACATTTAAATACCGCATCGATCGTGGTCGTAAGTTCAATCCCCAGAGGAAAAACTTGTAATTTAACTAAACATATGTGAGCGAGTCTTTCAGTACTTGCCAATGATGTGGAAACATCTTAACTCGGTAACGAGCAAATTCACGTACTCTCAATTTTTTCATGATGTAAATAACTTATAACACGACATTGGGAACGAAATTCGACGTAGAACTCTTTAAAATATTGCCGAGCGTGGAGATTAAAAATAAAAAATAAAATATTTGCTTTTCAAATACCAAAATTACTGGATGCGAAAAAACATACATAATTTCTGTGCCCACCGTTGGAATGAGCTGCCAAAATCATAAACGTTGCTTTGCCACCATTAAACGCAGATAACAGCTAAGGCTGAGCGAAATGGTTGTTTCCCCATACCACTTAAGGCAGTTATAGTTCCAATTAAATAACTGGTTATTTAAATGGTAAACGTTATCAGTTATTGGGCATTAATGTCACTTTTTACTCATTCACTATTCCAATTGCAAAGAGCGATTTTAAAAAGCTTTAAAATTATGGCGCAATTTTAACACTGGATTTGTAATTTATACTTTTCTTCATTCAAGAGAAAATAATATGTTGTCACGGTTGCAGATGTAACTATTTATTAATTGATCCAACTACCTTATTTATTTTAATATTTATTAAACTTTCTACTTCCTAAATGAATGACACAATTTATATTGAAGCATATGCTTCTTGCGTCGCTGTACAGCTGAGCGATTCCTTCCCCTCCCTTCGTCGATTCCCTCCCCCCCCCCCCCCCCCTCTCAGCTTACTTTCGCTGGTTGGATTTCCCCTCCGCATCGCCACTCCTTCACCTGTAGTGTGTTATTCCGCCGCAGCTCCAGCGCCCTCTATATTGTGCTTATAAGGGCCTGCGATCTCTTGTACTGGTCAGTATCAGCGATGACGGTAACTTGTATACAGTAACGTTAAATTTCTTGCACGATGTGGCCGTGGCTTTTTTACACACATTTTTTTCGCCCTTGTAAAGTTAACTGTAATCAGCCACGATGCTTGTTCGAGCGGTTTGGGCTGTAGTATGGGCATTTCTCTTTTGTGTCTCGCTATACTGCCAGTTTTCTTACGTGGTTTGATTCTTTGTAATGATAAATTTATTAACTTCTGTACTTTTTGTTTAGGCCGCACCGATATTGGCCACCTTGTTTTGTTGTGGGGCTTTAATTAGTTTCATTTTTCTTGCTTGTTTTGTCTTTGCCTTTTAACACCACACGCGCCATTTGCTGCGCGAGCCAATATCGAGATTGGGCTTGTGTAATCTTTCCCCTGGCCGCACCGAACCTCCACGTTTAGGGCTATATTGTTCGTTTCAATTCTGTCTAAATTGTTTTGTTTGTTTGAATCATTTTTTATATGGTCTGCGCAGCCCGCCGGGGTTTTATACTCCTTTAATACTGTTGTATTTTAATAATCTTCTATTTTACTGCAACATATTGTATACTCCCAGTATTTGTTTTCATGCTGCGTTTATTGAGGTACCACATCATAATGGTTCACGTTATATTTGTAACATTCTTGCGGACTTGTTGCGATTGTTTTATTGCGTCTTAATAGAGCACGGTTTGTTCACATACATTCTTATGCATGTATCAAGCATTTATACTCATGATTGTTATCAATAAAAAACAAGTTAACGAATGTATTTAGTCCTGTTCTATAACAAAAATTACACCTCTCTGAATAATTACACTTTTTGCTTAAATAGCTTGCAGTCTGGTCGAACCCGTGAGTCCACCGGGCTGCAATATGATTTGACTTAATTTCCGCTTAATTTTGACGTACAGACGCTAAAGCATATTTTAAAAATAATGCCCATCTTGCTAAAATTCAATTCACAATTAATAATACTATTATAGTACCACTCTCGTTTGAATTTGTACTTCTAGAGCATTACTAAAATTATAACCTGGAAAAAAAAATTTAAAATCTATTATAACAATAAATACATGATTCTATATTGATTTTGTCTCGAACGACTGAAATCAGTCTGTAAAAACTTCCTACAAAGAAACTTAAACATTTTTGAGCTGATAAAACATTATTTTTATATAATATTATTATATTATATTATATTATTATTAAAAAGGAAAAAAATAATTCTGTAGCGAGATTTGAACCATTTGACTTGATTTAAAAAAAAAGTGCCCCCTCTACCGCTGTACTACTATGCCTCTCGGGAATTAATAAGGAGAATATGTATTATAATCTTTATAATTACATTTTTCTTATGTATTTTGAAACTTGTGATTTATTTCATTATGACTATTATAGTTTACCAAATATATTCCAGGCAATTTTCACAATCGCAAAGTTTCATTTGGCACACCAATACTTTTATTATGTACCTTGATGTTTACTACAGTGTAATTCAATAAACGGGCTTATTTTGATACACGTGGGTCCACCATCTTTGTGTCACGTTTCTGTTCACAGACTTCCAATCCATTATCACGAAATTACTCCTACCGCGTGCCACAAACCGAGATCTGAGATGTGTACACATGAAAAAAAAAAAAAAAATGAAAAATTCATAAAACTATGTGATTACAATTTTAACCAAATTTAAATAATGTTGCACTTACGCCATGAAGCTTGGAGTCCTCTGTTCGAAACCCGACGAGGTCATTCAATTAAAAATGGTGAAGGTCCATTCCTCATTGATGTCCTCATTCAGACTGACCCCTATTTGGTCTCAGCGCACCGGAAATAGTATGTTGTGGTGCACGTTGGATCGATATCAACGCTGCTTCCTGCAGATCTGTTATACTGTTAGAGTCATTGCTCCTACGGGTCTCGACCTTAAATTTCGGGGCAGAATGCCACACTAGCTGTTCCGCAGTAGGTGAACGAACCTCACCTTAACAGTTTTCCATGTGCCTTCTCAAATTGTCACTACGAGCATTGAATAATATATATTACATTATAATATATAAAATATATTGAATATTATACATATTATATACATTCAATGCTACGAGTAAATCATGCATGACACATATCACAGCTAATAGACACTTGCGTGATTGGTTCTTCACACATTCTTTTTTCTCGGGTCTTCGTGCACTACGAAGGAACGCAAATGTCTATTCACAGAAGTTACAGAGATATCTATTATTTTTGTTCATCAGCAATGCACCAACGCGAGTCTTCTGTAATGGTTGTCTCTACCGTTTGACAGGGGAATCACTTTGTTTGCAGGCTACGAGATTTTTTTTCTTTTAAATTATCAATTCTCGCATTTCCCGCAGCTTAATTTCATGTGAGGCTAATTATCAGCACATTTCCCTTGTCTCATGTCACCGGAAATTACTGCCATTCGAGGAAATCATGTTTCAGTAACGGCTTCGATGCTCGGTAGATGTAGGCAAATCTCCAGGAGTTAAAGTCTCCAAGGTCGATTGAAACGCGGAGGGAAAACTTCAGTCGTCTAAGTCTTTTCTGCTCGCGTTGAAGTCGTCTGTAGTGCTGAAACAGTACAGGTGAAGCCATCATCGGGATCTCTGCAGCTGTCAGCGTCGTTGCATACAAGAAGTGAGCCGATAGTAAATACTGTAATTCTTTTACAAATAGAAATATCGTTTTCACTGTCGAATATAAAATCAGTTATATAAAACAGTTGTCACCAGCGTGCGGGTAAGAAATCACCAAGTTCACCAAAATGCCGTGTACGGTGTGCAGTGGCGAAATTAATAACAACCTCCTTGGCGCACGCCGGTTTCTCGGTGCGAGGGGTTCCGAGTTAGAATCTCGGGTAGGGCATGGGCATAGATACAGGTTATTATAAAAAGGTCTGAATAATTTTCATTACCACTTAAGTTGTTAAAATGAAAATAAAACATGTCAAAGATAAGTCATCGAAAGGGAGAATTTTTGCTAGTTAGTTGTGAAAAAATTACCAATATTTCTTTAACTTCTTAATTTATATATATATATATATATATATAAGCGGTTTTACACACTGGTCTGTCATCCAGAGAACACTAGTTGTAATCCCGGTTCAGTAGTCTCCATGTTAGTTGACCCATAGTTACTTGAAATCACCTCCAGGTAATAATGTTTTGGTTGCCTGGATCGATTCACTCACTCTCTATCCCCCCCCCCCCCTAATTTTCATATATGGTTTGGGCCTTGTGCGTTACCGTCCCTAGAACGACAACTCTTTCTACTAGACTCTAAGAATAAAAATTTATTCTCAAAAAAAATAATAATACCTATAAGAGAGTCTTTCAGCACTCGCGAGTAATTTGTAAACATTTAAATAACCTCGGATAACGAGCTAATTCATGTGTTCTCATGTGGTTCATATTGAAAATAAACTTATCATACGATGCTCGGGCACCAAATTTTATGTAAAATTCTTTAAAATAATGCCAAGTAAATAAAATATCCGATTTTTTAAATACCAACATTTCTGGATACGAATCACACACATACTTTTGTTCCCGCCGCTAGAATTCGCTGCCTGAATCGTAAACACTACTTGTACCATCACCCGTAGATGGTTGCACGAAATAAACGGAAATTTTCAACTATTTGCAACGGCTCCGACAAAAGCGAAAAAGACTTGAAAAAATCCTAAACCCAAAAGTTGGACTTGATTTTAGGCAAGGCATTTAATTTAATACTGCCCATCTTGTTAAAATTCAATGAACTGTTAATACTTTAAAGTTTCCGCTAATTATAGAAGTTATACTTCTATGGCATTACTAAAATATTAACCTTAAATATTATAAAAAAAAACATTTTATAACCCTACGTACATGTGTATCTTTAATTTTGCCTAAGCAACAGAAGCCAGTCTGTAAATAACCACTACAAACAATCCTTAACCTTATTGAGATGATTCAACATTATTATATAATATCACTAAAATATTGTCGCGGGTTGAAATTTTGCAGGATTGTTGAAATCAAATTTAGGGACTTTACTGACGGGACTCTGGGCTGGCTGCTCTGTTCACTCGTCAGCGCAAGTGGCGTGACCATGTAATTGGGGCACGGGGCCGGCGCGGCGCGCTGCGGGCTTGCAGAATTTTGTTTGTTTGTTTGGCCGCACGCTGGCGCAGCCACGGGCCGCGGTTACTGGGGCGCGCTGTCGTAACAAGCCGCGCGGTGTGGCCTGCACATTGGGGTAGAGGGGGGGTAGTCTTCCCAGATGTTCTAGTTAGTTGTTTAGTAAATTTGACTTCAATAACGAGCTTTTGTTATGGTAGGCGCGGCAGGGCGCGCGAATTTAAGCGCAAGTGATTGGTGACTCGGGGCTCACTCAGGCGGAGGCTATGCGTCTCACCTGTGGTCACGAGTTGTTAGTTCGTTCGTGATGTAGGAATTCAAGCTTTCGGGCGGAAGCTATGGCCGACGCCAGAGGCCACGAGTCGTTTAATTTAAGTTAGGTCATAATGTAGTCATCTTCAAGCTTTCGGGCGGAGGCTATGGCCCTCGTCAGGGGTCACGCGTCATAGTTTTTAAAATGTAATGTTCGTTCGGGATTTCAAGGGCAGGAGAGGCCCCTACGTTATTTTTTTAAAGTAATCGATCAAGAAAGGCTTTTCGGAAAATGTGAGTATGGACTTATCTTTGTTTTAATTTTAAGTATTAATTATGATTTGAGGTATTCGGAAGGACTAGGGAAGTGTTTAGTGAAGTTCTCTCATTCTCTCTCTTGTAAGGTCGTTCAATCGTTAAGGAAGTAAAGAGATTATTGTTTTAAATTGTAATCCTGCTATTTAAATGTTCTTTAAAATGATGTTGAGTATTTGACTTTAAGAATAAAATAATTTTAATTAAGTATTATGTTATTTTGCAAAATCTCCTTAGTTCAGCTCTCACCAGACATCCTGTACGGGATGACGAACCTATGATCCTAGGTACAGTAAAGTATTTTATGAAGTTAAGACTAGTTGATGCCAAGCGAGTTGTTTCTATGTAAAGAGCTACGATTCTCGCCCCCCCCCCCCCTCTGAAGGTGGATCGTGACAGAAATGGTAGAGTTCGCCGGATAGGTTCTATTTTTGGAGAGAGAGAGAGGTAGATTTTTATGTTTATTATTAAGTTAGTTTCAGCTTCTGATAGCAGGTTATTAAGAGTTTACTTGAGGAGAGGATTACGGAATTTAATCTAAGTGGAGGAAGTCTTTGAGATTTTTTTTTGACGTAACAGATGTTTATTTGAGGATACTTGTAAGGATAAAGTTTATAGTGATAAGTTGTTTTAAGTCGTTGAATTTATTGTAGATTTATATCGGGGATTATTACGTGAGGAGAATACGTTATAAGTTAAATGCTTATTAGAGATAATGCAAGTGGTTTAATTTAATTGAAGTTCATTTTAAGATTGTAGGTTAAGAGAATTATAATTTAAAATAAAAATTTTTTGTCGTAAATAGGAATTATTTTCAAGTGAAGTTTGTTTTGTTGTCGTGCGCGTAGGAGACGAGACGTACGAATTAAATCAGTCGAGGGAAGGATAAACGTTAGAAAGGAATTAAAGAGAAAACGAGAGTTTATGTAAAAGAGAGTTATAGAATTTATAGTGATGTTTTGTTTTAATTAGAAAAATGTTGAGAGTTGTTTCAGAACGACACGTCAGTGGACGTGGCAGAATGAACACGTGACGGGGAGGTGCTGAGACCTAGCGGAGAACGGAGGAACCGCAAGCGAGGGTTGGCGCACCTGATGGAATTCGGTGACGTCACGGGCTCATACGGAGACGTGGACGGCCGTGACCTTGTTTTGATCAGCTGTACGGTAACTTAGCGATAAGAAAATAGACTATTGGTTAAATAAATTTAAATTTAAGTGTGTTTTAGAAGAAGAGGAACTTTCAGTATGTAAGTAATTTATTTTAAGAAGTGTATGATGTATAGGCTAGAAGTGTTTCGTTGTAAGTTGTTTATGTTTTTGTTAGTTAAATTCTACCTCGGTTTTAAAAATATTTTTTTTGGGATTTGTAAACATTATTAAGGAGGTACACTATAAAATCGATAAGCATTGAGAAAACTGGGAAGGCTAGATTTTGTGTGTAGAGGGAATTTACTCCAAAAGAACAGAGAGACAAAATTAATGTTTTCATTAGGGCGAGGGACCCTAAGGTGAGGCGTTGTGTCCCTGGGAAGAAAGGGAATTGTAGCGCAGACCATAGGAGATGGGCTGACTACGGAATTAAGGGTCAGGAGAATCCTGAGAGTTGTGAGTAGTTTGGGGCAGGAGTTCCCCATGGTAGAACCGAAGTGGCTATCCTGTATGGGATAGGGTACCATTTCAATGAAGTTTGTTGGTGGGGTTAGAGCCCCCTGTGTAGTGGGCCTATAGCAGATAGGC